>NC_051307.1:74828174-77328174 GCF_015220235.1 Choloepus didactylus
TGCAGTGTTAGGAATAGTAAGCACACAGTTAAATGGTACCTGATGAAAATATTATGTGTTCACTCCCATTGAAATTAGAAGTGAGTATTAGGAAATGCTGAAACTGGGAGTTGGCAGTGGGGTAATTCAAGAATTTTCTTCCTATACGTACAAGATTTGGGACTTTAAAAATAATACTGTCTGCCTTTTGAGAGCAACATCTGAATTATTGCTTGGGTGAAAAGATTCTGGCTTTTTACCCTGGATGTAGAGAATTTTAAGATCCCTTGGAGATTATTAGTGGACTCTGCAGGGGAAAGTAGACCACAATGATGAGCTAGTCATGAAATGCATCATTAATTTGTCCACATTAATAGAGGTTATTCACAGAGATCAGTGCATGTTTCACCGTTTCTTAGTTGCCACCAACAACCCTGAAATTGCTCTTTTCTTTAAAAGGAGGCAGCAGGCATAATCAGGCACCAAAGGTTTTACAAATTATAGCTCCTAAGACAGGACAAAATATTTTTCTTCCTTACTGACTTATATAAAATGCAAATAATAATTCTTCTTTACATCTTCAGGACATCGTATAGAATCATTAGTAATGGATGTCAAGAATTAAAAATAATGAATAAACATGAAATAAATGCTAACCATTATTGTTGTTCATTTTTTGCCATCATGACTCTATCTCATTTTGGTGGCCTGGATCTTCTTTTTCTACAGCTGCAAAAATGCATTTGGTAATTATGAGAATTAATCAAACCCCAAACTGGATTATGGTGGTGGCAGACATCCTTAATTACAGGCAATGGAAAGCGAAGGTCATTGCTGGTTTTAATCCAGTGTAGGTCAGTGCAGCGAAAAAGCCATTAACAGCTGAATGTGATTTTGTGCTCTGAACAGAATGAATTGCTGCCTCAGCCCAATTTCATAGTAAACAGGAGTCCCATATCCAAGCAAACAATCATGGAAAGGACGAACAAGCCCTTTAGCTAGTAGCCTTGATAAGCAGTGGTTCTCAGCCCTGGCTACACACTAGAATCATCCCAAGGGCTTTGAAAATGCAGATGCCCAGACTGTGCCCCACACTAATTAAATCAAAATCTCTGGGAGTGGGACCCAGGCATCAGTGTTTTTAAAAAAGTCTACAGTGATTCCAGTGTGCAGCCAAGTTGCACACCGCTGCTCTATAAGAAGGAAAAGCCAAAAAGCAACTCTTTTATTCCCCTCTTAGCAGGTTTTTCAACGTAGCTTTGCCATAAATCACAGCCAATGGTGGAAATGTTTATTTTGGTGATGCCCATGTAAGGTGAGTGGTGCATATAAACAATATGTTTCCATTTATTTGGATACTTGGTTGATAGAGCTGAGGAGTAATATGTTACTTTAAAAAATGATTTGTAATCCCAACCCCAGGTACCCTTTGGATGTTTGATGCTGTAACCTACCTGCAGGTATGGACATTTGAGGCCTATAAAAGGTTTCTGAGGTTGTCTATGGTCATACCCTTTTATCACCCTCGTGATGCACAAGATAGATCTTTGCCTGAGAAAAAGAAACATTTTACACTTAGTAGCTTTATATGAGAAATACAAATGCTTGATTTTTTACCTGCTATCTTTGATTCAGGTCAAACTAGTAAGAGTTACAGTTTTCCTCCCTTCCCCCTCTCTTTCCTCCACTTTCTGATCAATGGGTGACAAGAAAGTGCAGGCTACAAGCAATCATGCATACATGGTATACTTAGGAAGGAAGCTACATAAAGTCCTGGAAAACATTTTGTGCTCTAGAGCTCCCAGAAACTTTTGCCAGGCCAACCGTGTCTTCTCTCTCCATTTTGTCAATAGTGTTATTATCTTTTATTCAGTAGACAGTCAGACAGGATGCTGACAAGAGTGAGCCAACATGACTGTACTCTCTCATTGTCTATCTCCTAAAAGATCTCTCTGTTTGGTCACCATGATTGCACTCAGAGACTGTACATCCAAATGTCACTGCATTTCCAAACTTGAAGAAGCCTATTCCATACAACAGGCTTTCATTCAATAGCCGGGAATCAGCTTTGGTATTATTATTTTAAAGCAAACATCTCATCTTTTCAGACTCTGAAAAACTCACAGAATTTTAGAATAAGAGGGAATTCAACTTCCTTACTTTTCAGATGAGAAAACTGAGAACTTATTCATACAGCCAATTAGTGGAAAAGCCAGTACTCAAACTGAGATCTCCTCACCCCCAGCAAGTGCTCCTTTTACCACTGTAGCTGCCCCTATCAGAGCAAACTTTAGTCCATGAGTCAAAAGGCAGGATCTTCACACCTAGTGTTGCCTAATCTGTTTTGAAGCACTTATTCAACAGTACAACAGGCTCAGAGATTATGCCCCATGAGGAGTCTTGTCCTGGGTCGGGATGAGGCCCTGCCACCTTTCCTATTCTTTTGGGGTTGTCCTTGATTACGTGAAAACTTTGCAGCTTAAAATTTATTTTTACAATATGTGAGAGCTTCAGAAAAACATGGGGAAGTAAGTACAAATACACAGGAAACATTTGATAATCAGTGAGTGGAATTATAACACATTATCCTTACTTGGGAAAAGATTACATTGGATGGAGACATCACTTCCCAAACTTCTCTTCACTAAAACTATTTGGCCACCACTAATATCTTTTATTATGTAAAATAACCTAAAATCTTATCTTTCAATACAAGATGATAGCAGTGTTTTTTTGTTTTGTTTTGTTTTTGCTTTTTGCTTTAGCAATTCAGCTTAATATCACTTTGAATTATGTTCATATATTAAAAATTACATGAGAATAATGGAGGGGAAAGGCAAGTATTTAAATTGTCTTTTTCTTTCATGGATAAGTTAGCATACAAACATTGAATATTCCAGCAGTGAATCATCATTGAATTTTCTCATCTTATGATTATGTCAAATTGCTTCCATAATGCTTAATTTCCCATATTACAACTGACATTGCTTTTCAAAGAAATTATATAATTACAGCAGCTACTTGAGTGGCTGACACAAGTAGATGGCCATACAGTATATTAGCATGTAATTTTCTTACTTTCCTGTAGGCCCTAATTATAAAGTATTAAAAAATCTGTGGTGAAGGGACTGATGGAAACTTAGTCTCATACTAAGTCCCTGCTCTCATGGGCCTTATATGTCAGTGGGAGAATATGATACTGTATAGTAGATAAGGGGCTAACAAGTATTATCAAGTAAAACCCAGCAGGACATGAAGGAGTGGTAAATGGTAAGGATGGCTTTTTAGACAGGTTGTTCAGAAAAGGATAGGTGCCATTTGGCAGAGATTTTTTTTTTTTAATTCAGTTTTATTGAGATATATTCACATACCACACAGTCATCTATGGTGTACTATCAGCTGTTCACAGTATCATCATATAGGTGTGCATTTATCACCCCAATTTATTTTTGAACATTTTCCTTATACCAGAAAGAATCAGAATAAGAATAAAAATAAAAATAAAAAAAAATCCAAATCATCCCCTACAATCCAACCCTATTTTTCATTTAGTTTTTGTCCCCATTGTTCTACTCATCCATCCATACACTGGATAAAGGGAGCATGAGCCACAAGGTTTTCACAATCATACTGTCACACATTGTAAGCTACACTGTTATACAATTGTCTTCAAGAGTCAAGGCTACTAGGTTGGGGTTTGGTAGATTCAGGTATTTACTTCTAGCTATTCCAATACATTAAAACCTAAAAAGCGTTATCTATATTGTGTGTAAGGATGTCCACCAGAGTGACCTCTCGACTCCATTTTATATCTCGCAGCCACTGAAGCTTTATTTCGTTTCATTTCGCATCCCCTTTTGGTCAAGAAGATGTTCTCAGTCCTATGATGCTGGGTTCAGATTCACCCCTGGGAGTAATATCTTGTGTTGCCAGGGAGATTAACACCCCTGGGAGTCAGGTCCCATGTAGGGGGGAGGGCAGTGAGATCACCTGCCAAGTTGGCTTAGCTAGAGAGAGAGAGGACCACATCTGAGCAACAAAGAGGCACTCAGGGAGAGACTCTTAGGCACAATTATAAGCAGGTTTAGCCTCTCCTTTACAGTAACAAGCTTCAGAGGGACAAGCCCCAAGACAGAGGGCTCAGCATGTCAAGCCATCAGTCCCCAATGTTTGTGAGAACATCAGCAACAATCCAGGTGAGAAAGTCTAACACCTCTGCATCGTCCCCCAGCAACTCAGGGGGGCCCCAATATTTTTATTCTCCTCCCAAATTACTTTCGGATGTGTTGCTATTTCACTGTAACCCATACAAACCTACCACATCTCACTTCCTATTCAAAGTTCCATGTAATTGTGGTGTTTGAACAAACTGACTGTAGAAGTTATATTGTTTAGAAAATATAGATCCTATACCAAATAAACATTTCTTCCCTTGGTCTCACATGGAAGTTGAAGTTTTAGCACACAGTCAGTTTCAACCTTTACCCTTTGGCCTGATTTGCCCTAGTCTTAACCAGATCTGCTTCATTCATATCTCTAATTGATGTCTGGGCTCTTTCTCAGCTTTGTTTTTTTAACAGTTGCTGTATGCATTAATACCAACATTCATGTCTGCCGAGCTCTATCTCTGAGTTTCAGGTTTCATACAGATACCCAATTTTCCAGAGACCAATCGGTTTATACACCAAGGGATCAACATCTCAGAGTCTGGAGACAGACATTACAATTCAGGAATGGATGTGACTGCTATAGGAGCTTGCAATCTGGGAACCATTATGATAACCATTTTCCCTGTTAGGTTGTGCTCTAAGATTCAATTCTGAATTAACACACTGTAGTTAGTCCATATTGGTGAGGCATTGTAGTGTTTGCCTTTCTTTCTGGTGTACTTCACTCAAAGCGCTGTCTACAGGATCCATTCGCCTCCTTGCGTGTCTCACAACTTCACTCCTTCTCGTAGTTGCTCAGTATTCCACTGCATGCATACACCACCAGTTCACCATTCTGTTCCTCAGTCAGTGTGCCCTTAGGCTACTTCCACACACTGCAAATCATGAATACTGCCTCCATAAACACCAGTGTGCAAATGTCCATTCATGTCTCTGCTCTCAGATCTTCCAAGTACATACCCCATAATGAGGCTGCAGGATCTTATGACCGCCACATACTTACCTTCTTGTGGAACCACCACAGTGACCTCTAGAAAGGCTACACCATTCTGCCTCCTTATCAACAGTAAACAGGTACATCCCTCCCTCCATGTTTTCTCCAGCACTTTTACATGTATTTATATTTTTTTCCTACAATTTTATAGAGATATATTCACATAACATACAATTATCCACAGTGTACAATCAGTTGTTCATGGTGTCATCATATAGTTGTACATTTATCACCACAGTCAGCACTTGAACATATTGATTACTATGAAAAAGTTTTTTTTTTGGTGAATAATAAAAAAGATAGTAATAAAAAGAAAAATAAAGTGTCATACAATATATCAGTAAAGACAGAAAATAATAACACTACCAAGAATTCCATATCCCTCCCTTATATTCCCCTCTCATACCATTTAACTTTGGTATATTGCCTTTGTTACATTTAATGGAAGCATATTACAATGTTACTGTTGACCAGAGACTCCAGTTTGCTTTGATTATACTTTCTCCCAAATAGCATCCCTTTTTTCATCACTCTGCATGGTTTACATTCATTTGTTCTCCCACATGTGAGAACATTTTTATATTTGTACATTTAGTAACAGTCTTTGGCTGCTCCAGTTTTTGCCATTTTATACAGTTCCAGTCTTCATCATCTATCTTTACCTCTGGTGTCATACATTCCCCTCTCCCACCTCTTTCAGCCTTACTACAGACATCTTTGTTCAGCGTACTTACAATATTGTGCTACCATCACTCAATATTATGGTATCTATTTCTGGCCTATACAATCAATCCTACTGAAAATTCTAGTCCTTCAGCATCAAATGGCTGACCTCTACCCTCTTTTCTTTCTTCGGTTAGCCTGTGTTATCAGCTTTTAACTCTCAGATTTGCTCATTAATGTTAGTTCACATTATTGAGACCATACAGTATTTGTCCTTTTGTTTCTGGCTAACTTCATTCGACATAATGTCCTCAAGGTTCATCCACATTATTACATGTTCTGTGTCTTTGTTCTGTCTTACAGCTGCATAATATTCCATCATGTGTATATACCATGGTTTGTTTATCCACTCATCTCTTGATGGACATTTGAACTGCTTCCATCTCTTAGCAATTGTGAATAATGTTACAATAAATATTGTTTTACAAATGTCCATTTGTGTCTTAACTTTTTGTTCCTTTGAGTATATGCCTAGCAATGGCATATCTGTACTTAGCTTCCTGATGAAACTCCACTGTCTCCCAGAGTGGTTGCACCATTCTACATTCCCACCAGCAATGAATAATTGTGCCTCTTTCTCCACATCCTCTCCAGCACTTGTAATTTTCTGTTTTCTGGATATTGGCCATTCTGGTAGGTGTGAGATGATATCTCATTGTGGTTTTGATTTGCATTTCCCTAATAGCCAGTGAAGCTGAGCATTTTTTCATATATTTTTGAGCCATTTGTATTTCCTCTTCAGAAAAGTGTCTGTCCTTGTCTTTTGCCTGTTTTTTAATTGGGTTGTTTGTCTTTCTGTTGTTGAGTTGTAGGATTGCTTTATATATTCGGAATATTAAAACCTTATCCGATACGTGGTTTCCAAATATTGTCTCCCATTGTGTAGGCTGCATTTTTACTTTTTAACAAAGTCCTTTGATGTACAAAAGTGTTTGATTTTAAGGAGATCCTATTTGTCCATTTGTTCTTTGGTTGCTTGCGCTTTGGATGTGAGGTCTAGGAAACCACCTCCTATCGTAAGACTTTAAGATATTGCATTTGGCAGAGATTTAATAGAGCAAGGAAGAGAGCTATGCCACTCTTTGGCATAGGAGCACATCCAGCTGGGAAATGGTCAGTGCATAGACCCTGGTGTGGTCACGTGCTTGAGAAACTTCAAAGAGACCAGTGTGGATGAACTGGAGTGAAGTGAGGAGGGTGAGGTCAGAGAGCTTATGAGACATAAGATTACACCAAGTGTTGTAGGCCATTCGAGGACTTTGGATTTTATGGAATAATATTCTGAGTGAGATGGAATTCCTTTTGAAGATTTTGAGAAAAGCTGGGATATAAGCTGGCATGTTTTAAAAGGATCATTCTGGCTCTTTTGTTGAAAAATGATTTGGTGACCAAGGGTGGCAACAGGAAAATAGTTGGGAGGTTATTGCAATAGTCCCAAAAAGAGATTATCATGGCATGCCCTACAATGTGGTGAAGGTGGTAGGAGATAGTTCCATTTGCACATATTATGAAGATAAAGAAGATGGGATTTTATGAGAGATTGAAGGTGTGGTAAGAAAGAGAAAGGAGGTAAGATAGTCTCCAAGGTTTTTGGTTTAAATTATTGCTGATTATTGAAATGGGAAATACAGGAGAGTGGGGAGAAAGTTTGTTGATGTGAGGCTCAGGAATCTGGTTTTAGAAATATTGAATTTGTGATGTCTATTAGGCATTGATGATAAGGAGTAGGAAGTGTATATAGAAGTCTGGAATTCAGTGGAAGAAATCTGAACTGGAGATACTAATTGGAAGTCATCAGTATACAGTTTATAATTAAAGCCTGGAGAACAGATGAAGTTATTCAAGGAATGAGTATAACAGAGAAGAAGCCCAAAGAGAGAGTCCTGGAGAATTCTAATGTTTAGAGTTTGGGATATGTGTAGGATCGGGCAAAGGAGACTGAGACGCAGCGCCTAGCAAGAAGGAGGAAAACAAGACTGATTGATAAGGTTAATAATTGACTTTTGGGTTTAGCAACAATATCATTGCTAAACTTGGCATGAGCCAATTTTGTAGAAAGCAGGACAAAAGATTATTGGAGGTGGGGGGTGGTGAGGAAGAGAGCAGAGACAGGGGAGCTGAACTTCTGCCATGTTCAGCTGCACATGTGCTGAGTAGTTTGTATTCAACCTCAACAGGGGTGGGAGATTTGCTTAGTGAGAAGAAAAGTGAAAGAGGGAAAGTGAGTTTTTGGTGAAAACAATAGAGTATGATAGGTTGCAGAATCCAGGCCAGAAAAGGAAATGAACATATGAAGAGGTGATGGCCAGTTAAAAGACAGCAGACACAGTGGTCTAGAGGTTTTGATGGAGTAAAAGAATTACTGGCATAACTACACTATTAATCTATTTCTTCTCACCTTTTTCAACTTATTTTGAATTTATTTTTTAAATAAATAGAATAACTATCCACTTTTTCAAATTTTATTGTGAAAAATTTCAAACATACAGAAAATTTGGAAAAAGAATAAAATGAATGATTATATACCTACCTACAACATTGGAGAATTTTTTAAATGTTTTTTTCATACTTTATCTATCTATATAAGTCAGATAGCTTTTTAGCTTCCTTTATTTCTTTTAACTAAATTCATTAAAAGTTCTCATACTTCATTTGGCTATTGTATCTGTTTTCTTAATTTGGAACAACCATATATGATTTAATTTTAAAAATCTGTTGTCTCTTTGAAGAGACCTCACCGTTATTTTATTGACTGTCTCACAGTCTGCATTTTTATGCTTGTTTTCTTATGCTGTCACTTAACTTCTTCTATTTCCCAAATGTCCTGTAAACTAGAAATTCAGTTCAAGACTCTGTCGTAGTTTGTAAGGGCTTCTATAACAAAGTACCACAGATTAGTTGGCATAAACAACAGGATTAATTGTCTCACAGTTTTGGAGGATAGAAGTCCAAAATCAAGGTATTGGCAGGGCCATGCTTTCTCTGAAGTCTAGTATTCTTGGGGTGGCTTAAGGAATTCATAGCTCAATCTCTGCCTCCATCACAAGGCCATCTCTCTCTCCTGCCGTATCCAAAAGTCCTCTGCTTAAAAGGACTCCAGTCACATTGGCCTGATTCAGTTTGGCCTCCTCTTAACCAATATCTTCAAAGATTCTATTTACAAATGAGTTCATGTCCACAGGACTGGGTGTTAGGACTTGAACTTGTCTTCATGGTGGTTCTGATTCAATCCAAAACAATTCATTTAGAGGCCCTTTAAACATTTTTGCCAAGGCTACTTCATAAGTGATCCTATATACATCCTTTTCACATCATGAGTCACATAGTATCTGGTTGTATGAAGTTTAAGCATTTGGTTCAAGTGTGAACTCTAGATCCCCTGCAATGTAAACTGAACTACACTTTTGATAGTGGGTAAATTATTCAGGGTTCTCCAGTGAAACTGAGCCAGTGGGATATGTGTGTGTGTGGCTCACATGATTGTAGGAAATGGCAAGTCTTAATTCTGAGGGACAAGCCTGCAGGCTGGCAGATTGAATATTCCAGTGAGAGTGATGTTGTAGTCTTGGGTCTGAAATCTGAAGGGGAAAGGGAGTCTGGCAGCCTGTAAATTCTGGTAAGAGCTAATTTTTCCTTTTAATTTTCAAGTACTTTTATTCTTAAGGAATATCTGAATTTAAATGAATGATTTTTTTGAGTTTCTAAGTCAATTAAGAATGAATGTGGTTCTAATTGTCATGGAAAATAGAAGTGTTTATTTTAAACTAAAGTATCAATGCTAAAAGTTTTCGTTGTAATTTTGAGAACCAGAAAAATAACAACTGTTCAGTGTTAGTTTCTACATTAATAAGAACTTGAATCCAATGGCAACTGTTCATTTTACCTATGTAAGTGCTGGGTGACTATGGAGTTTGGTAGAAAAGCAAAATTTTTTAAAGTTTAGTATTTTAAAGCTCTTAAGAAGCAGCTTCTTAATTTCCAGGTTTATTAGTCTTTGAGTCATTTGTTGCAAACAACAGGAAAGAAATTTATTAAAAGCATATTAGATAGCTCAAAGATTCTCCAAGAGGGTAAGAGAATTAGGAACAGATCTACAGGAAAAGATGGTCAGGTGAGAAAAACAGCCTTTATTAATCAAGAACTAGACACCCAGGTGTGGTAACCCTACCAATATTGAACAGAGGACTTGAACTTGCAATAGCCTTGACAGACATGAGAGAACATTTTCTTTGGGTCTTCACTTCTTTGTGTCATCTTCCTGTGAGTGGAAATCCAGTACCATTGAGTCTGATTAGCAGAGCTTAGGTTACATGCCCATACCCTAATTGCAAAGAAGGCAGGAGGGTGAATAGTTAGCATTTTCAGCTTTTATGGTTGGGGAATGCCATAAGCATGACAAATTTCATGACAGCAGGAGTCTCCTGCAACTCAAACATTCTCTAACACTATTCACCTTTACTTAAATTGTCTCTAGCCTCAAAATGTTTAATATCATCCTGGTTTTTATAAAGATGACCTGTTTATTTAAAACACTGTATATTCAAAGTAACCATTATGTTTGCATAAAGTTCAATACTTGAGTGATCTAAGCGAGGCCTCTTCATTTCAGCTAAAGAGATTTAGATTATGTATAAGGATGGTTATGTATAGTTCACCCTTGCAATTGATTATTGTGTTATTGCTGAATAAATATGAGAAGATACTTATACCCAAAAATAGATACAGTTTGCATCTGTAAGTAAGTTGGGTCTATGTAACTGATTTCACCACCCTGTAAGAACCTATACAATATCATTAACATTCATATCTAATCTCAATAGCTCCAATACCCAAACCACTTTGCAGGGCCTCAGTCTCCTCTCAAATATTAAGCTTTTCTCAGTAACGTCAGATGTTTCCATTGTGGTGTATCACATGCGTTTTGGAATAAGACTTCTCACATGCTCATGCCTGATCATTACTTGTCCAATTGGCTTTCTAGGCATAAGCACTTTCAGCCATTTCCTCCCTAGTTTTCACCAGGGCCTCAATGGAGCATTGCATTAGCCCAGAGTCTCATGGCATTTTTATGAACATAACTCTAAGTTTCCATCTTTAATCCTTTTACAGAAGTTTATAGAGGAGAACAGGTGTGCAGAGAAGAACACAGTGTCATTCCATCCCTTCCAGTGAATGTCTTGATCAACACTTTTACCCCACAGGTCTTTCATCTTACAGGTACCACCACCATAAATACCAAATGCCCACTTTATCAATCAAAAAAGAAAATCCCCTTCCTCACACCTGTTACTTGTAAAAAGACATCTGCAGGTGATGCTGCAGAAAAAGGAGTCCAGTTTAAGTTCTGCTATGACTCCCTGCCACTCCCACACTGGCAAATATTAAAAATGGACTTTGTAATGATCAGCTGTAATAACAGGGTAATGTTTAGTTCATGTGATTACTTAGATGTGTCCTACTCTAACTAATGCAGAAACTCTAGTGCCCAAACTACCCAGGGTCTGTGTTACAGCGGTGATTTTCAAGTCCAAATTGTGATGTAATGGGCTCCTGATTTAGTTAAATAAAATCTGCTATATGCCATTAACAACAGGAATGTACCAGCCAGGCTTGGATCATATCAGAAACTGCTCAATAAAGTATAACATTCTCTTATTTCCTAACTGAGCAGCTTTGCTTAGCTGTTTCTGAACAATTGCAGTTTGGGAAAAAATGAAACAAATCCAATATCTTGGATTTACATGTGCAGATTCTTCAAAGAAATAAAATTACATTTAGAAACACTTTTTCATTTTCTATTATGACAACCTATTATGGAATGGTAAGAGTTGGGTATTTGTACCATCATTTGTAGATAAGGATGTTGAGTTGCTGGGAGAGGGTGACATAAACACAAAGTAAAAGGTAATTAAACTAGTTCTCAACCATCAGTATCTGAACAGAAATACTTCTTACAGTCTAGATTTTAATCCTATTCAAAATGTGTACCTCTGGTCATATATATTCTGTCATTTATATGTTAGTATTTTGATGAAAACTTACACAGCACTTTCCATCTTGATTTCTTGTTTTATAAAGCCTTTGAAAACTGTTTTTCTTCATCTAAATTCTTTACTCATATGAACCTCAAATTTAGTATTTTGTTCAGCATTAGGTATTTTGGAGGTTTATAAGAACACAGTTTCATATAACGTGGAATTTAGTATAACAGCTGTGGCTTAGATGCTAAGCACATCTAATCTTCAGCATTTCTGTAAGAGTGTTGTAAATCTTTCCTTTAACATTACTCCTAGAGAAGGTCCCATGCTGACTTAATTTACAATTCACTGTTTGCTTTGAACTAGAAGCAGATATCTGCCTTTGTGCTCTATCCAGGGTTATCAGCATGTATTTCAAGTCCCCATTTTGTAAAACTGACCTAATCATGGTATCTCTCAGTTTCTTCAGCTAATAAATATGATTTTGCATTTAACAAATACTTACACAAATAATTTCTCAAGAGTCAGGATATCCAGATTCAACAGGTTGTAAAGACACAAAAATTTGCTGTTAAAATGTCAAGTTTACATTACTCTTCTTTCTCTTAGAATCTAGAACTGCAAAACAGTAAAAAATAAACATTTTTTTCCCTCCAGTATGAGTAAATTGCATGTTTCATAGGAGCTCATGGTGTTTGAAAGATATTGTAGTTTCAAAATATTCCTGTGATATAAGTGAAAGAAGATTTTAATATTTTTTAATCATCATCAACAAATAGTGACTGAGATTTATTTCACTAGGGAAGTGGGAAGCAAAGATGTTTAAGGCTGTATAAGCCTCACAGGCATTTATGTTCTAAAGGAGTAGAGAGAAGACTTATTTACTAAAATATAAATAATAATGCAAAATATTTCCTAAGTATATTGAATGAAGCTCATATTATAGAAGCACCTTCACTTACAACCTTCCAGAGCAGGAAATATCGTTGCTGTGGACTATTCTATTGGCTGGAACAAAATCACGGCAACCCCATGTGCCACTAACAGATGGTGCCCTTGGTAGCCCCTTTGACCCTACAAGTAAATGGGTTTTCAAACAACCTTTCAGATCCTAATGATTGCAAGAGTCTAAATGCCAAAGGCTGAAGTAGTGGGAGAATATGGAACTTAAGGTATGTTTTAAAGGAACAGTAAGACACATCTGTGAACAGCAGGAAAATGAAGTGAATGAAGTAAGGAAGGAAATAGAGAGAAATGTGAATGGCCATTTGAGGAATACTAAGTGGACCTACTGGGATTAAATGTAGTGTTCCTTTAGCTGCCTGCTGTATTTATAAATATCAAAAGGTAGAGTGTAGATTAACGTATACAAAAATGAGCTTCAGAAGCAATGTTGTTGAGATCTGTTGGTGAGGAATCTATTGAAATAGAGAAAAACAAATTGGGACATGAGAAAAGAAGGGAACTAACAGTTATTAAGCATCTACTATGTCTGATAATTGTGCTAGTTTCTCAGTTTATGGTTCTTCATTTGACTTCAGATGGTACTGTCAGAGTACAAGCAGGATATCATAAGCTCATGGAAAAGGGTAATTTTAATGGGAATGGAAAAGAAAGGACAGGTTCACATTGGCAGGACTTGAAACATGATTCCATGGAGAGTAAGGGGGATAGGTCAAGGATATCTCAACATCTTTGAGCAGAGTTTCAAGGCACAACATGGAGGTATAGGGAGGAAGAAAGTATATAGTACAGAGGACTTGAACTGATGAAGAAGAATACAACTATGGAAATTTATTGACACCCAGGGGTGATACAGTTTTATTTCTAAAGGGGAGACTTTCATGGACAATCTCTGCTTGTAATTCAGGTCTCCTAGCTTCCAGTACTGTTATCTACCCGGATATTAATCTGGTTTCTGGAATTTGAAATAAGTAAACGTTTCTTCTACCTTTAAACTTATCTCCTTGGATAGAAAAAAAGGTAGGTCATGACTGTTCTTTGTTGACAGCTGACAGATTATAAATGTCCTTGTTAACTGTAAGACAAAAAAATCATTAATTCAATCCTATAAAGCAACAAAACATAACATAATATTATCTGCTGGTGCCCTCTCACGAGAACCTCTCTTCAATTATTTTTTTCCATTTGCCTTATCTCTTACATTCAGTTCCTGTGAAACAGAGGCAATGAAAAACCAAGGAGACATGATGGAAAAAAAAAAACCTTTATTTAAATGGATAATATGAGCTAATGATATCCTGAATGCTGCCTTTTTTTTTTTATCCTTTACTTCTTACATTTAACATATATACATAGAAGTGATAACTTTCCAAATGCGCTTTAACGAGTAGTTAGAGAGCAAATTTCAAAGAATATTATGGGTTATGTTCCACAGTTTCAGTTATTTCCTTATTGTGAAATAGAACATGTATACAAAAAATAATATATTTCAAAGTATGATTTAGCAGGCAGTTATATGGGCAATATTCAGTTGTTATGAGTTACAGTATCATAGTTTCAGTTATTTCCCCATTGTAAATAGAACATATATACAAAAGGTGATAGCTTCCAAATTACAATTTAACAAGTAGCTATAGAACAAATTTTAAAGGATGCTATGGGTTACAGTTCCATCATTTCAATTTTTTCCTTCCAGCTATTCTAGTACCCTAGGAACTAAGAAAAAGAAAATTATATAGAGATTCAGTTTTCATTATCCTTTGTTAAATTCGTCTTGTCTGTTGTTACCCCTTCCTCTAGTTTAATCACTTTCCCGATTTTCAGGGATGTCTAGGCAGTGACCATCCTACTTGTTCCTGTTGATAAGGGGTGTCAACTTTATGAGCAAAGGTTGATGTTCTTGAAGAGGATGTTGTCTTGGGTTTTGGGATCTAGCTGGCATAGAATTTCTCTGAAGGATTTATGTTTCTGAAGAATAAACTTAGTGAGTGAAACTTTTATAGAGTCTCAGATAGGGATCCAGGTATTTATTAAAGTTTTTTGGATTACTGTTTACTTGGGCTTATTATACTGTGGTCATTTGGCATACCTAGGTGAAGTTTACATAGGAGTAACCTCCAGGACAGCTTCTTGAGTCTACTTGAATTCTCTTAGCCACTGAAACCTCACTTTATTGCCTTTCATTTTGATTGCTGCCTTTATATCTCCAACTGTTTCCTTTAGTACTCTAAAATCACAAACTTCAATTAGTGTATACAGATGGGACAGCAGAGAGTAGAATCATGAAATCTTGGGAATTTGAGGGTAATGTCATCAATATAATTTCAAATAGTAGATCAGCACTGCAAATTTCACTGTTAAAATGAAAATAATTTCTCTCTTATATAGGAAGGAGGCTGCTTTTCACAGTAGGTCCTTATTCAAAATGGGAGACTATTTGTTAATTGGTTAATCTGATTCTAACTTAAGTTCATAAAAAGACATATTTATTTTTGTTCCTTGATCCAAAATAAATTAAATCAGTTGCAGTTTTTGTCATTTGTCAAATGAGTATGAGCTAAAAATGGTAGTTTTTTTTCTTTTTTCTTTTAGTAGGAATGTTGTAGGCTTACAGAAAAATCATGCATACAATTACAGGGTTCTCTTATATCACTCTTTACTAATGCTTTGCATTAGTGTGGTATATTTGTTACAATTCATGAAAGAACATTTTTATAATTTCGCTATTAACTATAGTCCACGGTTTACAATAGTATTCACTGTTTGTGTTGTAAAATCCTGTTTTTTTAAAAAATTTTTACTCTAGTGACATATATAATAGAAATTTAACTTAAAACAATAGATAACTGCAATCCTGGGTAGTTTTTGCAGCATTGGACTTGTTGGCTTAAGGTAGGGAATCAGTTAAAGGCTGCTTCAAATCAATTGTAATATGATTGATTATAAAAATTTAACTTAAAACAATAGATAACTGCAATCCTGGGTAGTTTTTGCAGCATTGGACTTGTTGGCTTAAGGTAGGGAATCAGTTAAAGGCTGCTTCAAATCAATTGTAATATGATTGATTATAAAAAAGAGACCCTTCAAAAAGCGAGACAATGGGGAAATTGCAGTTATATTTATAGCATAATAGAACATTACATCACATCATGAAAAACACCTATTTTATTCATTTACCTGTTACTGCACAGAGAGTGAAAATCTAGAGTCAGGGTAAGGGTAATGTGCAGTTTGAAAATAGAGTTTGAAAATGTTTTCATGCTATTGTAATTGCTTGCAAATTCTAAGTGGGTTTTTCTGCCCTGTTGGCTATGACAGCAACGCAACAGGCTCAAATTTGAAATTGACCTGCACTGTTCTCAACTTCTACAGAGTTTGAAGGAAAAATTTGTGGAAGGCAAACCAAAGATACATATTGGTAATATATAATAAGATATGTTAAAATTACCATTTTGTGATTTTTCTTAGTTAAAGTATCTACCCTATATTTAATTTCCAAATAATATGAAAGATGGATTTTTCCATATTTTTCAAAAGAATGTATGGGTTCAAAGACAATGGGAAGCACTTCTGGAATAATATCTTCCTGAAATGTGCTAATCAGATTGGTTTTATGCACACTATATGGCACATAGGGAGCACTCAATAGATATTTATTCAAGAATTGGGCTATAGAATAACTTAATTGTATTGAATTCTGCTTTCCAGTGATTGGCTTTAGTACTTCTCCAGTGTATTTATTTACTCTTATTGTAGAACAGACTGTAGAACCTGGAATAAATAGACATGACAATAAAAAGTAAGAGAATTTTTTGGGGGGAAGGGTGAGGAGAAAACCTACAGTACATAATTTGATTTGTCTTTGCATTGGGATTGGGAAAAGACCATGGATAAAAGAGTGGGTAGTAGAAATACTATGAAATTGGGAACTTCAAAGCATATGAGAGCAATAATATCTGTGGCTGAATTTGTGCATTAGAATATTGGTTTTCTGAATGTATTTATCTAAAAAAAAGCAGTTGTTCGTCTGTGACACCAGTGAAAACTTTGCTGCTCTGGTTGACTCAGGGCTAAGGGGCTTTGAACTCTGTTTTCTTGACACTCAGTATATTTATAATAGCTATTGAGGGACCCTGAACTGCAATATTTAGAAAGAATTGCACTAGAAATAAACTAAATGGCTACTCAGATATATGTTGAATAAATGAATAAAAGCATGCATACATGACTAGATATGATATGATGATGAAGAAGAAGATGATGATGATGATGGTGATAACACTAACTGAATGCTTTCTGTGTGCCAGGTACTATTCTAAGTGCTTTTATTTAATGCTCATAACAAACCAGTGAAAAAGGTACCATTATTATCTTCATATTAGAATTGAGGAAACTGAATCATGGAGAGGTTAAGCAACTTGCTCAAGATCACAGTGCTAATAAGTAATCATACTCATGAATAAATCTTTTTGATTAATATCTATATTAATATCTATATTATGAATAAATATATTGATTAATATAGTAAATTGAATAAAATAAGTGCTTATCTCCTGTATCTACATCATATATCTACAACTATAACTCTACTATGTGTTTGGTAATATATGAAATATGTAGGAGAAATCAAATGAGGATCAAAATGTAGTTCTTCCTTTGAGGGACATGTAGTTTTATTAGATAAACATGCGTAATACAACACAATACTATATTTAATCAAATATTTTTTACAGAAAATAAAGGCAGTGAGAAATCATATCTTAGTGAGATCACTATAGCCAGGAATGGTTATCAAAGATGGGACATGAAATAGAAGTTTTGGATAAATACCAAGGTTATGAGAGAACTGTTCCACTTTCAGTAAGTGGAATAGAAATGTATTGAAACTACTTCTTACAATAGGAAAGAATGTGGAGGGTGGTGAGGGCTGAGATATGGCTGTTCAGTGTGTCCCTGATGCTCCCAGCAGTTGTATTTTTGGTATGCAACTTCACTTTCTTACTCATTACAAGGGATAAAATGCAAATTCATCAGAATTAATCATAAATCTATTGTATTGTGGAGACAATAAGTGAAGATATAATATATGGCAAGTACAAAAAGAAGTTTAGGAGAAGAGGGAAAAAAGAACATTGCATGTGTAAGCTATTGAAGATAAGTTGTTATCAAGCGAAATTATGATTGTCATAGATTTAGGATGTAAAATTTTTACCCCTTAGAAACCACAAAGAAAATATATGAAAAAGTATTCAGAAAGAAATGAGAAGGTACTCAAGATGTTAAATTCAATAAAATAAAATAAATATGAAAGTAGGCAGTAACAGAAGAATTGAGGGACAAAAAAAGAGAAATAAGACTTACAAGGACAAAATAGCAAAGTGACAGAAGAAAGTCCTGTATTAGTTACTCTCAATGTAAATGGATTAAATTCTCCAGTCAAAAGGCAGAGATTGGCAGAACGGATAAAAAAGCATGACCCAACTGTATGCTGTTACAAGAGACTCACCTTAAATTCAAAGACATAAGTCAGTTGAAAGTGAAAAGATGGAAAAAATATACCAAGCAAATGGTAACCAAAAGAGAGTTGGGATAACTCTACAATAAGATAAAATAGACTTTAGAAAGAATACTGTTATAAGAGAAAAAGAAAGTCATTGCATATGCTAAATGGTCAATTCAACAAGAAGACGTAACAGTTATAAATATATAAGCACCAAACAACAGAGCCCAAAATATATGAAGCAAATGTTGACAGATGTGGAGGGAGAAATAGAAGGTGCTACATTAACAGTAGGAGATTTCAATACACCACTTTCAAAAACAGAATATTTAGGCAGAAGATAAATAAGGAAATAGAAGACTGGAACAATATTCTAAACCAGCAGATCTAACAGATTTATATAGTACATATCAGGGGACATGTTAGGTCTGTTGAAAATATCTGACCATGTCTTAAAACCAGAAACCAGAAACCAGGAACAAGGAGCCCCAGCTGCTTATCAGGGTGGGAACCCTCAGTGGTATGGCCCCCTCTATGGGGTGTATAAATCCTCAACACTAAACTGCACAGGATCTTTCCTCTATCTGATGTGAAGTGAGGTGGGCAGATCTGCCATCTACTAAGCCTGACCCAAGCAGTTGGCCTTCCAGGGAGATCAACCATGATAGATCTCTTCCCCTGCTTTTTTGGACTCTTTGCACTGTTTAAGTAATAAAGTGTTCATTTGTGGAAAGTTTCTGATGTGTCTGAGCCTGTGTTCCCACAGTGTACCATACAGCAACGTCCTTTACAACAATAGTACTGGAATTCATTAATACCCATATGGTTGCCTTTACTGGAGGTCATTATTTCTTTATGCCACTTTGATCCACTTTCTAATGTCCTTTCCTTTTAGTCTGAAGAATTTCCCTTAGCATTGCCTGTAGGGAAGTTCTAGTGGTAAGGAACTCCCTTAGCATTTGTGTATCTGGGGATGTCTTAATCTCATGTATATATATAATTTGAGAATGTTCACATACCATAGAACTATCCAAAGATCCAAAGTGCACAATCAGTTGCCCGTGGTACCATCATACAGCTGTGCATCCATCAACACAATTATTTTTTTTCAAATTTTTAGAACATTTTCATTACTCCAGAAAAGAAATAAAGACAAAAAAAAAAAAGGAAACTCAAATCCTCCCATACTCCTAACCAGGCCCCCTTCCATTACTGATTCATAGTTTTGGTATAGTACATTTGTCACTTTTGAGGAAAGAATGTTAAAATACTCCTAACTTTATTGTTAACTTCTAGTTATAGTGTCATACATTTGTTCTAGTTCATGAGAGAGATTTCTAATATTTGTATAGTTTGTATAGTTAATCACAGACATTGTCCACCACAAGATTCACTGTTTTATACATTCCCATCTTTTAACCTCCAACTTTCCTTCTGGTGACATACATGACTCTGAGCTTACCCTTTCTACAACCTTCACACACCTTTCCACACTGTTAGTTATTCTCACAACATGCTACCATCACCCTTGTCCATTTCCAAATGTTTAAGTTCACCCTAGTTGAACATTCTGCTCATAATAAGCAAACACGCCCCATTTTTTAGCCTCATTCTATATCCCGGTAACTTATATTGCATATTATAATTAGTTCATATCAGTGAGACTCTGCAATATTTGCCATTATGTGTCTGTCTTATTTCACTCAGTATAGTGCCCTCAAGATTTCTTCATCAATGCATTTCTTTTAAGATGGTTTTGTTCACACACCATACATTCCATCCTAAGTAAACAGTCATTGGTTCCCTCACATATTTATGTATTCACCACCATCGCCCCTGTCTATATAAGGAAATCTCCATTTCTTCCACAAAGGAAGAGGAAGAGTCAAAGAAGTCAGAGAGACAAAAGAAAAAGAAAAGAGAGAGAGAGAGAAAACAAAACAAAACAAAACAAAAACTTTACACCTAGATGGCAACACAAGGAAAGATAGCATTAACCTAAAGTAGAATAAAGAGTCAGACAACATCACCAATGCCAGGAGTCCCATACCCTTCTCCTATTCCCCACCACCCCATATGCATTTAGCTTTGGTATATTGACTTTGTTATAGTAAAGGAAGCATAATACAATGTTTCCATAAATTATAGTCTCTAGTTTGCATTGATTGTATTCCCCCCCAATCCTACCCTATTTTTAACACCTTGCAATTTTGACATTCACTTCTTCTACCTCATGTAAAAACATATTTTTACCTTTTATTATAATTGTTGAGCACCCTAGGTTTCCCTGAGTTACACAGTCCCAGTCTCCAGTCCAGGAACTGGAGAACAAGGCACCTGAAAGCCTACACACAATAGAACAGATAGAGAAAAGAATGGAAAAATTGTTCTTTTGTTCTGGTGTCCCACATGGTCCCAACCTTCCTCTTTCAACCATACTCACATTCATCTTTGTTCAATGTACTTACATTGTTGTGCTATTGTCTCCCAAAATTGTTTTCCAAACCTCTCACGCCTGTCTTTTCCTTTCTGTCTGCACTGCTTCGTTTAGTGTTTTCTGTAGAGCAGGTATCTTGTTCACAAACTCTGTCATTGTCTGTCAGAGAATATATTAAGCTCTCCCTCATATTTGAAGGATAGTTTTGCCAGATATAGGATTCTTGGTGGTTTTTCTCTTTCAGTATCTTAAATGTATCACCCCAGTTCCTTCTTGTCTCCATGGTTTCTATTGAGAAATACACATATAGTCTTATCAAGCTTCCTTTGTATGTGATGGATCACTTTTCTCTTGCTGCTTTCAGGATTCACTCTTTATCTTTGATGTTTGATTATCTGATTATTAAGTGTCTTGGTGTAGACCTATTCAGATCTACTCTGTTTGGGGTACACTGCACTTCTTGGATCCATAATTTTATGTCTTTCATAAGAGATGGGAAATTTTCATTGATTATTTCCTCTATTATTGCTTCTGCCCCTTTTCCCTTCTCTTCTCCTTCTGGGACACCAATGACATGTACATTCTTGCCTTTCATTTTGTCCTTATGTACCTGGAGATGTTGCTCATATTTTTCCATTCTTTTCTCTATCTATTCTATTGTGTGTAGGCTTTCAGGTGCCTTGTTCTTCAGTTCCTGAGTGTTTTCTTCTGTGCCTTGCGATCTGCTGTTGTATGTTTCCATTGTGTCTTTCTTCTCTTGTGTTGTGCCTTTCATTTCCATAGATTCTGCCAGTTTGTTTCTCAAACTTTCAATTTCTACCTTATGTATGCCCAGTGTTTCCATTATATGGTTCATCTCTTTTGCCATATCTTCCCTAAACTTTTTGAATTGACTTATTACTAGTTGTTTCAATTCCTGTATCTCAGTTGAAGGGTAAGTTTGTTCCTTTGACTAGGCCATAACTTCATTTTTCTTAATGTAAGTTGTAGTTTTCTGTTGTGTAGGCATGGTTTCCTTGGTTACCCAAATAAGATTTTCCTAGACCAGAATGGGCTCAGGTCCCAGAAGAAAGAAATATTCAGTATCCAGTTTCCCTGAAGGTGTGTCTCAGAAGATTGGTGCATCCTGTGAGGCCTCAAGCCCCTGTGCTTTTCTGTCCAGCAGGTGATACCTGTCAGCCTGTCACTCCAGACTGGTGTAAGGAGGTGTGGCCCATGACTGTTTTCCCTCAGACTCTGGGATCTGGTTCTGAATGGAAGGTGGGTAGTAGAGCTGGGCCCCACCCCTTTCCACTTAGGGAAATAACCCCACCTAGGGAGTGGTCATTAGCATTTGAATAGACTCTGCCCGTGCTATCTCCACCCTTGTCTGGGTCAGAGCACTGGGAACTGAAAATGGCTGGGGCTTTCTCCCTTGAGCTGAAACATTGACAAAAAGCCCCCTTCAGGGCCAGTCCACAGCAACCTTCTGGCTCTCCAAGATCAGTCATCACCCAAAGCCTCTGTTTGCTTGTTGGGGACTTGTAGCTCTTAGCAAGCAGTCCATGTTTGTTAATTAAAGCCCTAGTTGGAGCTCAGCTGAGCTATATTCACTTGCTGGGAGAGAGCTTCTGTCTAGCACCATGAGGCTTTGCAGCTTGGGCTGTGGGGGAAGGGGGCTCCTGGCTTGGATCTGCAGTTTTTACTTACAGATTTTATGCTGCGATCTCGGGCATTTCTCCCAATTCAGAATGGTGTATGATGAGTGGATGGTCACGTTTGTCCCCCTACAGTTATTCCAGATTATTTACTAGTTGTTCCTGGTTGTCTATTAGTTGTTCCAGGGGGACTAACTAGCTTTCATTCCTCTCTATGCTGCCATCTTATATTGCCTCCCTCATTTTTTAAAGAAAGTCTTGCCATTTATAAACTTCCTATTTGGCAATTTTTTCTTTCAGTACTTTAAATATTTCATACACCTACCTTCTTGCAACCATGGTTCCTGATACAGAAATCAGCACTTAAACTTACTGGGAGTCCCCTGTACATAACTTGTTGCTTTTCTCTTTTTTAATTGCAATTTCATTGAGATATATTCACACACCATATAATCCATTCAAAGTATACAATCAATGGCTTACACTATCATCGTATAGTTGTACATTCATCCCCACAATCAATTTTAGAACATTTTCATTACTCCAAAATAAAGAAATAAAAACAAAAATAAAAAAAGAACACCTAAAACATCCAATACCCCTTATCTCCCCTATTACTTATATATTTTTGTTGTTATTTTATTCTGCCCATACACTGGATAAAGGGAGTGTCAGTAACAAGGTTTTCACAATCATATGGTTACATGATAAAAGCCATACAATTATACAACCATCATCAAGAATCCAGTCTTCTGGTTCACAGTTCAACAGATTCAGGTAATTCCTTGTAGCCATTCTAATTCACTAGAAACTAAAAAGGAATAGCTATATAATGCATTAGTATAACCTCCAGAATGACCTCTTGACCCTATTTGAAATCTCTCAACCACTGAAACTTTATTTTGTTTCATTTCTTTTCCCCCTTTTTGTCAAGAGGCTTTCTCAATCACATGATGACAGGGCCACACTCATCCCTGAGAGTCATGTCCTGCATTGCTAGGGAGTCTTACACTCCTAGGAGTCATGTCCCACATAGAGAGGAGGATAGTTGAGTTTATTTCCAGGTTGGCTGAGAGAGAGGCCACATCTAAGCAATCAAAGAAGTTCTCTGGAGGTGACTATTAAGCATAATTATAATCAGACCTACCTTCTCCTTTGCAGGAATAAGTTTCATAAGGGTAAGCCCCAAGATAGAGAGCTTGACTGATTAAATTGGGAGTCCCTAATGCTTGTGAGAATATCAGGAATTCCCCAGGTGGGGAATTTCCACATTTTTCCCCCTCAAGGTGATTTGCAAATACTTTTTTATTTTCTGCCCAAAGTACTCTGGGATACATTGGGGTATTAGATTAACCTGTACAGAATAACAAGATCTCATTCCCTATTCTAAGTTCCATGTAATTATCTTGTTTTAACAAACTGACCATACAAGTTAGATTAGTGTGTGTGCCAGTTTGGGTATATTATGCTCCCCCCCCAAAAAAAGTCATATTCATTAATGCAATCTTGTGGGAGCAGATTTATTAGTCTGTTATTAGGGTGGAAATGTTTGGTTAAATTATTTCCATGTGACATGGATCCTGCCCATTCAGGGTGGGTCTTAATTAAATCACTGGCATCCTATAAGAGAGCTCACAGAAGGAGCTCAGAGCAGCTGAGAGAGACTTGGAGAGACACTTGGGAGCTGACAGAGATGTTGACAGATGCTTGGAGATGTTTGGAGATGCTAGCCCAGAGTTTGCCCTAAAGAAGCTAAGAGAGAGACAGAGACATTTTGGAGAAAGACATTTTGAAATGCAAACTGGGAGCAAAGGAACAGCAGATGCCAGCCTTGTGCCTTCCCAGCTGACAGAGGTGCTCCAGATGCCATTGGCCTTCCTTCACTGAAGGTATCCTCTTAATGCCTTAGTTTGAACACTTTTATGGCCTAGGAACTATAAATTTGTAACCAAATAAATCCCCTTTAAAAAAGCCAATCCATTTCTGGTGTTTTGCACAATGGCAGCTCTAGCAAACCAGAACAGTGTGCTATAGAGAATATAAATTTTGTACTAAATAAACATTTCTTAAATAACAGTTAAAGCTCAGGAATGAAGGTGACTGCTATAAGAGTTTACAATCCAGGAACCTTTACAATAAGCCATATTGAGCATTCTGTAATCCTGCATCATCGATGGCCCAATCTGTGGCCATGTTCTATCCCCTGATAATCTATGCTCTTGAATTCAATTCTCAGCATTTGCTCATTATAGTTAGTTACATTAGTGAAGCCTTACAATAGTTGTCCTTTTGTTTCTGGCTTATTTCACTCAACATAATGTCCCTAAGTTTCATTCATCTAGTTGCATGCCTCACAAGTTCATTCCTTCTTGCAGCCACTCAGTATTCCATTGTATGCATATACCACAGTTCACCCTTATGTTCACCCATCAATGTACCCTTAAGCCACTTCCATTCATTGCAAATCATGAATACTGCCATCAAACCAGTGTGTTTTTTTTTCTCTTGCAGCTTTCAGAACTCCCCTTGTTCTTGGCATTGGACAGTTTGATTACTATGTACCTGGGCTTTCTCTTTAAGTTTACCCTGTTTGCTCTTCATTGGGCTTCTTAAATGTGTATATATATATCTTATTTAAAATTTGGAAGTTTTCCACCATTATTTATTTGAATATCCTTCTGCATCTTTCTCTCTTTTTTCTTCTTCTGGGACTCTCGTGATGATGCCCAACAGGTCTCTTAGGGTCTGCTTATTCATTCTTATTCTTTTTCCTCTCTACTCTGCAGTCTGAATCATTTCATTTGTATTGTCTTTGAGATCACTGATTCTTTCTTCTGCCACCTCCAATCTGCTGTTGAACAATTGGGAATTTTTCATTTTAGTTATTGTGTTTTCAACTCCAGTATTTCTGTTTGATTCCTTTTGAGAATCTCAGAGATTACCATATCATTCATTCACTGTTTTTCTCATATCTTATATTTCTTTCTCCATGTTTTCCTTTACCTACTTGGACATATTAAGGATTATTTTTTTAAACATTCTGTCTGGTAATTCCAAAGTCTGGTCTCCTCATTTATGTTTATGCATTTTTATCTTGCTCCTTTGGATGGGTCACCATTCATTTGTCTTGTAATATTACATTGTACACTGAACATTTTAATATTTTACCATAACTATGGTGTTTTGTCTCTGAACTGTCTGTTCCTAAAGTTTGTATGCAGCTAATGATATGACAGATTTTCTTGAATACCAGGAGCTAATCAAAACTTGTTACCAAAGCAAAATTACTTTTCATTGTCTTTACAATTTTTTATGCTTTTGCTGGTGGTCTCTTTTTTAGAGCTTAGCCCTCCTATTAAGAATATAAGCCTGAGGTGAAAGTGAAGTGCAGAGTCCTCTCTGTCTGCATCTGGATGAAGCCATGGAGCCTGATTCTTTTCTTGGGATTGTGCTTGCTTGTGGCCATAGGAATTCCTCTGTTCACAGTTTATAGTTCAAGTGAACACCTCTACTCCCTTTGAAATAGAATTTCACCCTCTCCTGGGTACTCTCCTGAGTGACTTAACTCAGGTGGTCCTTTGCCCCAGGCCACTCCAACTTAATTGTTTCTCACACTGTCCCAGCTGTCTGCAAGCCACTTCTCTGACCTCAGGATAGACTGTGGGATGGTGAGCCTGGGATAAGTTTTCTGGCTCAGTCTTTCAGGCTTCCACTTGATATGTTGTTGTTGACATACATGCACCCCACTGTGTGTCCAGAGGTCATTCTGCTCCCTCTGGAACAGGGCTAGGGACCCACCATGGAAGTACAAGCTGTCTCTACCCTGCAGGTTGTAGAAGGAGTTGGGGAGGGTCTAGAAAATATGCCAAGATCTTCTTCCATGGCTTTTGAAACTGTGTTTCCTTGATTCAGCACTTGCCTTGTTAATGCAGTGTTTAACTATTTTCCCTAGTTTTGAGGAAGGTTACTGTCTTTAATATTCCTCTGCCACATTTCCCTGAGGAGGGTTGAAACAATGGCTACTCTGAGAGTCAGCCCCCTGTGATCTGGAGTAGCTGGTCAAAAGCACTGATCATCAATCAGACCACACACCCTGGGAGTTTAGAAGACTAGTTCTTTATTTCCCATTCTGATGCCAGGAAGCTGCACCAGGAACCCTGAGCTCCAGTCCCCATTACTGCTCAACAGGAGGCTATGGAAAGGGGATGGTAGCTGCTGTAGGGAGAGTAAAACTCACCACTATTGCAATTTACCAGCCTCTTCCTCCCACTCATCCCATGATGCTGCACAGTGTTCCACTAAATTCTGGGATGTCAAAATAGTTGATTCAGAAATACCTGCCAGTTATATAGTTGTTTTGGTGGAGAGACTGGTTCCTGGGATGAGACTGGTTCCCTACTCCACCATCTTTCCACAATCCTCCTTCTGGGTTATTTTTGATGGTTGAATTCTGTTATGCATTTGGTTAGAGGCAAGAAAACTCAGCATGAACTTCTGCTGAATAATTTCTAAGGTGCAACAGCAACTTCTTATGTAGTAGTGAAGTGGGTGCTTGACCCAGATTGTTCATCTTGTTGCAGTTCTAAGTCACTGTATATACACCTTGCAGTAGGAAAATCCCAGATGTCAGACAGAAATTGTGTAAAAATGAGCCAGCAGAGATCTCGTTCCCTCAAAAAATAAATATAAACAATTTAATAGGAAGATAATTTTGCACAAAAACATTAGCTAGAAGTCAAACAATTCAACTGCATGGATCAGCTACTGCTCACATTTCTAATTACACTGCCACAGATTAATATTTGTTTTGAGAAACCATCTATAACATTTGGCATGTGTCAGAGGTAGATTTCATTTTTATGGATTTTATACATGAAATAAGTTTGAATGTTGGTGGCAATTTGCTGTAAGTTGAACAGTATGCTCCTACAGATTTTCACCAAGAAGAAATGGTTATTGGTAATCTTGAGGTACTATAATAATTTCATTTTATTTGATATGACTACTATAAGACAGCAGAAGGAGGTAAACACTTCAAGTGGGAATATCTTACTATCCTGAAACTCAGCAAATGCTATAAACGCATGGTGTCAAAGTGTGCACAACACATTTTTTACTGTAATATTTAACTAATGCTTTACTGCCATCAGTAGCAACGCATTTGTCAACTCTTTGACTAGATTGAAATCAAAGCAATATAATTTCTGAATAGTTTATGCGTAAAATTAAGTGATGACATTTACCCTTTGGGATAAACTAATAGGGATGTGCACTAAATCTCTGGAGCTCTGGATGTGCTTAGCATTATACAGTTTCTATCTCCACGTACGGCTTCCATTTATGAATAGGCCTGTATGATCCCCAAGTGATGAATGAAAGAAGAGAGAACTTTTCCATGATATATCATAGAAGAAGGACTGAAAGATCAAGAAGTAAAGGGAATTTTTATACCCCAAGTAAACTTCCCTCTCAACCCCAGGATTCTGGAGAGTTATAATCCAGTGGACTCACTTTCTCCTTTGCCATTTGCCTTCTTGCCTTCTCATCCCCACACTCTTCAGGTTCAGAGGATGAGGCCAGGGCTCATATTTTCAGGCTAAGGCTGTCTCTGAACCATGGAGAAGGAAAGCTGAAAGGAGGGAAAGAGGCAAGTCAAACTAAAACAGGATTGAGAAGGACACTAAGCCTTACTTTGGTGTCTTCTGACCGTTCATTTATTGCCTTCTTCTCTTCCCCTGGTATATCTTTTCCCCAATATTCTCATGACGCTCAAGGGCCCCCAATGATTATCCCATTTCAGCCACCATTATCCTCTCATCCACTAAGGGAACTTATTTCTGCTAACTGTAAAGAGTTATTGATGGAATTCACAATAAAATAATCCAATAATAGACTTTTATCATGACCAAATTGCCTAATAGCATATAACTTGTAAGTGGCAGAACTGGGATGAGAACTTGGATTTTTTAGTTCTTAGTCCTAAACTCTTTCCACCACACACTCCTCCCCTTAAGACAAACCATCAGAGTTGTGAATATGAACTATATCATTTTGGCCCTTTATGATATTGCTTTTACTGACCTATTCTTTGGTATTTTGCCATCAACCTGCATTAAACAACTCACTGAAACTCACTGTTGTCTTTGCTCTAGCAACATCTTTGAAGGGTTTATTCTCAACATTCCATTGTGTTTCTTTGAAGAGGACCAACAGGTGATCTTGACAGATCTGCTTGATTGCATTTCTATTTGCTTGATCTTTTTGGGGGCTTTGTTTCTTTTCCCAAATTTTCTCTTCTTTTAAAACTGTGTAATTTATTTATTTATTTGCACATATTTAAAATACTGTATTATATAGTTTATTATTTTAGAAGTATTGATTTCTTTAATTCTCATATTTCAAGAAGAAGTTTAATTCACAATATGTACATACATCTTTGCCATAAGTATCTTCATAATCAACCACCATTTTTTGTTCAATAATAGTTTTCCAGGGATTGTCTGCAGAGTATGCATATGAGTTATGACTGTAAGTCCAGTTCTCACCAGATCATCATCTCATTCTGACCCACAGAGCTGGCAGCATTCAGTGAGGGATGCCACATCTTATCAGGATAAACATAACAGAGTTTCCTAATTTGTATAGACTTGAAATCTACAGGCATACTGGTGGGGTAGCAAAGCTAGAATGTATGCTAGTAATGTCTGAGTCCAGCACTTAAAGTTCATTGAATATGCTATCTTGACCTTACATAGCTCAATGTCACTAGTTGCTCCCATATCAGGTATACAGTCTGCCCCTGCATACTTCTAATTCTCAAAGGTTGATTCTCTCTCCAGAGGTCTCTGAACTTCTCTTTTTGAGAATATTGTACCAGATTCAATCCACAGCAAGGGTCTAGCAAGCCATTGGAAAAAAGAAATATTCTATGCATGCAAGTCAAATAATGGACCATTACCCACCTATGTGGCCTTGTACCCCTAATCCAAATAAATGTGTGTGGATATGGTAAGTATTCTAACAGGGAAGCTTAGTTTAGATAGATTGGATAATTTTGTATTGATAAATTTTTGTTGTGTTGGATAACAACACAAAATAACAACTATAACATCTAAAACAAATATATATTTTTATAGAAATATACAAAAACTGTAACAAATACAGATAGTTTTGAAAAGGGTACCTTTAATCAGTTTCCACAATATTATGTGAAAGCAGTTGGAGTGTGATGGTATTTACTCCAGGTCTTAGGCTTTTGGAGATTTGACAATGTCATCTTCACTTTTCTCCAAATTTTTTGAGATATGCACTTACTAATTCTATGTGCAATGCCATTATTGGAAAATTTGTCCTCTGGTACAAATACCACTTGCATCACATTAGGAAGTTGGTGTTCTTATGTTATGTTGGTGTACATTCATAATTTCTATAGGTAAACCCTTATATGTTGCTATATTTTTTAGTTCTCATTTTTATCAAAATTATACACATACAAATAGTTGTCTTTAAAGGGACAAATAGTTCTTAGAAGGTTTATTATGAAAACCAGTTCACTTTCACTTTACTCTTATTTCTTCTGGGTGATTATTTTGGGATATAATTCTATGTATTGAAATAACATATTTTATTGTGGTTTCTTGGCTTTTCAGTTTCAGGCATAATCTATTGACTTCCAACTATGGAACTTGCAGATTAGCTTTAAGTTACCACTCTCACACCCCATTGCACAACTGCCACTTCCCACCCACGTCCCCCCAATAGAGTTACATGCAAAGGACAGTTGACTCATGAATGGAACCTTTTTAATTTTGTTTTTTTTCTGTACAACTTTCTGTTTTCCCTGGAGGACTTAATAGTCTACGTCTCCTCTCAAGATGTGCATATGCATTAAATGTTCAATCAGTGCATCAAGTTTATCTCCCTAAAGAAATTTCTCACTTAAGAACTTTCAGACCTAGTCCAATCTGGATGGTTATCCTTCTTTACTGGGGTATGGCTCTTATCACAGAAATTCCCTTTTCCATCACCTGTAGATTCTTTTCACCTCTGTAGAGGGTATACTCCTTGTCCTTTAATTTATTATCTTCTTTCTTGGCTTACAGTTTTTTCTTAATGTCACTTATCCTCCTGTAGTATCCTAAGAAAGTGAGGTAAATTTGTTCTCACAATCCTGAAATTTCATAATATACTTTAGTGTAGGTATATGTCCATTCATTATTCCGGGCACTTAATGAAACAAGCATGTCCATTAGTTCTGGGTTATTTTCTTCAATAATTTCTTGAAGATTTTCTTCTTTCATTTTCTATGTTCTTTTCTTGCTATAATTCCTGTTATTCAAGTATTAGACCCCTGAACTAGTTGTTTAACTCTCACCTTTTTTTCTAATTTTCCTTCTCTTCATCTTGTTGCTCTTCTTTCTGAGATATCTCCTTACCTTTATCTTCCAATATTGCTACTAAGTTTTTCATGGCTTTCTTCTCTTTCTCCAAGTTGTAGACTTTTGTGTTAGAAGCTCTACTCAAATGTCTGGTAGTTTTTGTGTGCTGCTCCCATTTAAGAATAGGGACCCCCAAAAAAACATTTTGAAAGTTCATGAGTGTGATTGGGACTTGTGTGTCATGAGTTTTGCTGGAGGGTAATATAGCTAGTACTTTTTTGGGTGAAACTCTGATGTTATTATCTTCTAGATCTTTGTTCATAACTGGTAAGATTCTCCAAAGAAGACCTTTCAAACCTCCTACATAGAGGATGAAAGCCTAGAACTGCTGAGTGGGAAAATGGACTGGGGTCTAATCATCCAGTAAGCATTTGATACTTAATCTCTCTGTTTTTGGTATCATTATTTCTACCCTCAAATCTTTCTGGTGTTCCTAAACCCAAAGACTCTTTCCTTTTTAGTCTTTTGCTGCGGTGGGAAGAGGATCTGAAGAACTGTTGCTCCAACCAATCCTACTTATTTTAGGATTCCCTCTTGATCAACATTTTCACTGTGGACTGTTGCCATCAATTCCTGAAATTTATGAGAATTCTATTAAATAAATCACATTTATTTTTGGCCTTCTCTGTTAGCGAAAGCCACACCACCTGTTAATCAGCCATTGCACAGAACCCACCTCCCCTCCTCCTTCTCCAGGGAAGTCACAGAGCATTTCCTGTCCTTCCACTACCTCTATTTCCTTACCTCCTTTTCTATTCTGTGCCACTCCACAACCTGGGGGAGATAAGTCTAATTAAAAGGACCAGCCAGATATTAAACCAGGAGTTTTCTGTGGCAGGGCCCACGCCCCCCACACTCAAACAGTGTAGATTGGTTTCTCTCTGGCACAAAGTAGAGTATGTGGAGCTGCCTTCTATTGACTGAGCCAAACAGATCATGATGGGACTTCTTCCCCTGCTCCTTTTAACTCTTTGTGCTATATAAGTAACAAGAAGATTATTTGCTCTTTCTGAATACTTTATTCTGTGCAGTAAAGGTATTATTTGCTGAAAGTTTCTGTCATGCCCTGAACCTGTGTTCCTGCAATGCACTGTTGTAGCAACTCACTCCACATTCTCCATCACTGTTTTCCATTTCTCTATGATCTCTTTCGGGTCATTTATGTCATTGCTACTAGCCCATCTCTTACAAAATTTTGTTGCTATTACTATTTGTTTTCCCCATCTTTCTACTTTTATGCCTTAAAGTCTCTATTTTGTCATTTAAATAGTAGAGAGAGAGAGAAAATAAATTTGTGTATTTAATTCTCTAATATCTGGAAGTGTTGACATATTTGCATTCATTACCTATTATATTGTACATGTTTCTGTATGCTAACCACAAATTACTTTTGTAAAAAAAAGAAGCATAAAATATAAAATAAATAGACTTAGGTTACCCTAATCAGAGTTCTACATGTTTATAAACTCTTCATCATATGAAAATCTTTTGATTTACTGCTACTGATGACAATGTGAATTACTATTAAAAATTACTACTGTATTTTCTTTGAAAGTCATCTTACTTCCAAGCTCTTGAAGAATACTCCATTATTTACCTTTAAGTATCCTCAATAGCAACTTCTCCCACTTCATCATTCATCCTACAGCTGGCTTATGTGAAAGTATATGTCTTTATGCTCAGAGGCATCTCATATTTTTTAGAGTCAGGCAAATGGACTTGCTTCCTGCTGGAAAAAATCCAAGCAGTGGAGACTGAAAGTATATATTTGATTTAGCTGTGCCAGCAATGTTTCACTTTGATGTATTAGCTGTCCTGAAACAGTAGGAACTTGGTTGTATTAGGCAGTGACATAAGCTTACCAGCAACAAAAACAGAAATCAAAAGCCCCCTTTAAGTAGGTTCCCACTAACAACAGGAAGTCTGGCTGGTTTCTTTGCCTTCCATGTATGGAAATGATGCATGAAGGATATTCAAAATTAGTGACACTTTTCATCTGTGCAGTGAGATGTGTATTGTGCTGAGCTGTCTCAGAGACAAGTAAGTATTAGAAAGCTTCGGAGGGATGTTCTGTATTCACAAGTAAAAAGATATTATGAGAAGCTAATCTTAAACCATATCTGACACTCTGGTGGTTTGGTTTGATCTGAGTTGATATTCAAAAAAAGGTATTTGTAAGTAGCCAACACCACATGACCCTTACTATTCTCTTTATTTTATTATTTCCACGCCAAACTTTGAAATATGTTCTTTTTCATCCATGGCACTTACAAAAGCTAAATTTGGGAAAGGAAATGGAAAGAATTGCTTTTCAGTTTTATTTAGGTTGAGGGGCCAACCAATTCTCTAAAACTCAGTTTTTAAGAATCTGTAGTGGCTCGGACTCCTTTTGGCATCTGCGTAAATCTAGACATGGGTGAGTTAGAATAGCCAGATAATAAGTGTCTGAGACTTCGGCTCTCCCCTCATCTGAAATGTTAATTTTAGCATGAAAGAAATTTAGAAAGAAAAATTTTATCCATAAGCATCAAATGTTGATGAATTGTAAGCATTTAAGATTTTGGTAAATTTCTCTGGGCAGCAGCCACCTGGAGAACACCACCAGTGTGTGTTCTCAAGGGATGAAATTACTTCAATATCCCTTAATGGAAATCAAGAAGTTTTCTTTTTCTTTCAATGTGCTGATTAAATGCTTGAAGTGCAAAAATGACATTTCATAGTTAAGGAATCTGGTATCTGTTATAAAATGGAACCATATGTGTTTCTAAGCAAAAGCATATCCTAAGAAAATATTTATGTAATTTATGTGATTATAAAGTGGTACTGGAAGCAATAAATGGACAAGTGAAAAAAAAGAAAAGAAAAAAAAAAAAAAGAAAAAGATCAATGAAGAGAATGCAAAAATAATCTTTCTTGGGTTCAGAAGTCTGTATAATGTAGCTGTTCAGCAAATGCCATGTTATAACTGACTTAAAGTTTTTTTAGTCTACTTTACTGAGATATAAATTGAATAAGATAAATTCACCCATTTAAGGTGTAAAATTCAATGTTTTAACAAGTATGTAAAGTTGTGTAGCCACCGAAATCTTCAAATAGATCATTTCCAGCACCCCCAAAATCCTGTCATGACCATTTCCAGTCAGTTCCCTCCCTGAACTCCTGGCCATCGTTCATCTGTTTTCTATATCCATAGGTCTGCCTTTTTAAGAATTGCACATAAATGGAATTTTAGAATATGGAGTCTTTTGTGTCTGGTTTTCTTCATTTAGTATAATGCTTTTGAGGTTCACCTATGATCTTGTGAACATCAGTAGTTCCCTTTTATTGCTGAATAATATTCCATTGTATGGAGATACCACAATTTATTCATTCATTCACAAGTTGATGGACATTTGGGTTCCTTTCAGATTTTGGCAATTATGAATAAAACTGCTAAGAGAGTCTTTGTGTGGACATCTGTTTCACAAAACTTGGTTAAATTTCTGGAAGTGGAAATGCTAGATCATACAAAATGCATATGATTATTGTTTCAAAAAAACCGCCAAACTGTTTTCCAAAATGGCTAAACTATTCTGCATACCCACTGGAAGTATGAGAGTTAAAATTGCTCTATATCCTCAGCAAAACTTAATAGTTGGCAGGCTTTTAATATGACCATTCTAGTGGGAGCATAGTGGTATCACATTTAGGTTTAAATTTTCATTTCCCAAATGACTAGCATTGAACGTCTTTTCATGCTTACTAGCCACCTAGATCTCTTCTTTATGAAGTGTCTGTTCAAATATTTTGTCTGTTATTTTTGGTGAGTCATTTGCCTTATTATTAGTTTAAGAATTTTTATATATTCTGGATACAAATCTTTTACCTGATATACATTTATATTTTCTCTTAGTTTGTTGCTCCTCTTTTCATTTCAAGGAAGATAAGCATATGTGATGAGAAGAAACATTGGAAGAGGATTGTGGGAAGTGGCAGACAGGAAGCTTAGTAATCAGTCCCTCAACCAAAATACGTATTAAACTGTCAAGAACTGACTTGATCAACTATTTAAAAATTCTGGAGTCTACTGGAAAAACTGTGAGGCATCCAGAGGAAGTGGGAGGAAGAGGCTAGTAAACTGTAGTAAATACTAGTGAGTTCCAACTGTCCTGCAGTCGCTGTGATCCCCCACCCCCAGCCTAGATGTGGGAGGCAGTAGGGACAGCAGCTTGGACCCCTGGTTCAGCTTACTGGTGCCAGGGTGGGACATAAAGATCTAGTCTTCTAAACTCCCAGGGTATGTGCTCTGATTGTTGATCAGTGCTTTTGACCAGCTACTCCAGATAGCTGGGGGCTGGCTTTCAAGGGGGCATTTGTTCCAACCCCCCCATGGGCAAAGGCAGCAGAGGAATCTTTAAACAGTAAATTTCCTCAGAACTGTGGAAAGTGTTTAAGGACTGCATTAACTGGGCAAGTGCCAAATAAAGAAAACACAGCTTCAAAAGCCATGGAAGAAACTCCTGGCACATTTGCTAGCCCCTCCCCCACACCTTCCACAATTCAGCATGGAACCTGTTTGTGTTCCCATTGTGGGTCCCCGGCCCTGTGTGCCCACTGGGGCACATGTATGTCAGTGCCAATCTATCAGGTGGTAGTCTGAGGGCCTGAGTCAGGGAAACTATCTCAGGCTCACCCATCCAGAGTTTGTCCCAAGGTCAGAAAAATGACTTGCAGACACTGGGGCAGTGTGAGAAATAATTAATCTGAAGTGTCCCAGTGGAAAAGACTGCCTACATTAAGTCATACAAGACAGCACCCAGGAGGGGATGAAAGTCTACATCAAAGGGAGTAGAGGATGTGTTCACGTGAACTCCTATAGACTGTATATGGGGGAATTCCTAAGGCCATGAGCAAGCAGAAGCCCAGAAAAAGAAGCAAACTTCATGGCTACATGCAGGCTCATATAAGACAGAGAGGACCCTGCACTTTGCATTTGCCTTAGGCTAATCTTTTGATAGGAGGGCAAAGTGCTAAAGAAGATTACCAACAAAAGTAGGGACAATTTGCAAAGACTATGAAAGGTGCTTTTTCTTTGGTTTGTTTGATTTGATTAGCACTTGACATTCAAGAAAATGTCATTTATATAACCAGCTACATAAAAAATTAAGAACATACAGCTTGGGGACTAAATTTAACACTTTAAAATATTAAAAGTGTACAGTGTACAACAAAGTATTACAAGACAAACAGAGTAACAGGGAATGATGGTACATCCAAAGGCACAAGATAAAAATCCAGAAACCTTCAATGAAGAGGACCAGATTTTGGATTTAACAGAAAAAAAATGACCCTCAGTACACTTAGAAAGATAAAGGAAAACACAGAGAAAGAACTAAAGGAAATGAAGAAAACAATGAATGAATCTCTTTGAGATTCTCAATAGGAACCAACCAGAAATACTAGAGTTGCAGAGCACAATAACTGAAATGAAAAATTCCCTAGACAGTTTCAATAGCAGATTGAAGGTAGAAGTGAAAAGTATCAGTGATCTTGAAGATAAGACAATTGAAATGATTCAGGCTGAGGAGAAGAAAGGGAAAAGTACAAAAAGAGTGAAAAAAGCCTAGAGACCCATGGGACACCATCAAGCATGACAATATATGCCTTATGAGAGTCCGAGAAGGAGAAGTACGGTAGAGAGGGGCAGAAGGAATAATCAGAGAAATATGGCAGAAAATGTCCCGAATTTAACAAAAGACATATATATGCACATTCAGGAATTCAAATGAACCCCAAACAGAATAGCTTCAAAGCAAATGACACCTGGTATTTTTGTTTCCAAGGCTGCTCAAGCAAATACCATGAAATGGTTTGGCTTAAATAATGGAATATATTAGCTTATGTTTATCATCATTATTATTTATTTAAATTACTTTATTTATCACATAAAAAAAAATTCCAAACCAGACATAGCTTATGGTTTTGAGGATAAAAGAAAATCCAAATCAAAATATCATTAAGGTGATGCTTTCTTCCTGAAGACTGATATTCTGAGCCTAGCTGCCTGCAATCCTTGGATTCTCTACCACATGACCAGACACATTGTGACATCCACTGGTCTCTCCCTTCTCTTCCAGGTTCATTGATTTCAGCTTCTTGCTTCCTTGGCTTTTTCTCTCCCTATTTGAATTTCATTCTCTATTAAAGGACTCCAGTAATAAAATTAAGACCCGTCCTGAACTAACACAGGACATATCTTAACTGAATAACCTCATCAAAAGGTACTACTTACAATGGGTTTACACCCACAGGAAAGGGTTAAATTTAAGAACATGTTTATCTGGGGTATATACAGCTTCAAACTCCACACTCCATTTTCTGGAATCCTCAAACACATGTTCATTCCACATGCAAAATCTATTAATTCCATCACAATATCCAAAAAGCCTTAAGTCATTTCAGAAACAATGCTTAGTACAAATCTCATCAAAATTGATAATGGGTATGGTATGTCCTAGGGCACAATTTCTGTGTATGGACCTCTGAAACTTAAAGAACAAGTTAGCTGCTTCTGGTATTCAATGAAGGGACAGGTGTTAGATAAAATTCCCATTCCCATAGGGAGAAGTTGGAAGGAAAACAGGGGACAAGGTTCCCAATCAATTCCAAATCCCAGCAGCGCATACTCTATTAGATTTCAAGGGCTGAGAGTCATATATGGAACCACATTTTTTCCTCTGAGTCTGATAAAGTGGCACCCCATCTCTTCCAAGTGCTTGCATAGTGGCCATGCTTCCTGTGAACATAGATGAAGATTCCACTCTCTCCAAGCATTAGGATGGCAACCAGGCCCTTTGCAAATGCTCCACCCTCTCAGAGCACTGGCATGATGGCCAGGCTCTCCACAAGCCTCAGGGCACAGACTCCACCCTTTCTGAACGTTGGGGTGGTGACCAGACTCTGCAATTCCTGGGGCCAGGCTCCATAGCACTCTTCCAGAACAACAGGATGGAAGGCCTGCCCTCTCCAAGTACCAGGGTCTTCCCGAAGACATGGGTGGGCCTGTTCGGTTGGCCCAAGATGATGTCTTTGGTCCAGATCTCAGATTTCATGATTTTTCTCTTGACATAATTTTTCCTTCAATTTGTCCCTTCTCTGTTCATTTTAGGCTAGGCTTGCTGTGGTTCTGTTCATACAAGTTACACACACACACAAAACCCTGTTAGTTTTGCATGTAGAGAACAGGGGTCCAAACCGTCAGACAAAAGAACTTTCTACAGATACTTCCTGGATGACTGCATTTCCAGTCCTGACTTGTACAGAAATTGCAGACTGGTTTCAGGTTCACTTATATGTTACTTAGAGCACTATTCTCTGGGGACTTGCTTTCCAGAAACCCAGAATTTTCCAAACTGCCAATTTCTGGTTTCTTTGTGCTCAGGAATTCAGTTCTCAGCTTATTCATTTCCTCTTGCATTTTACTATAAGCTGCAAGAAGAAACCAGAGTGCACTTTCCAGACTTAGCTTCAAAATCTTCTCAGCTAAATATCCAAGTTCATTTCTTTCAAGTTCTGCCTTCTACCCAACATCACAACTAAAGTTCTCTGCCTTTCCTCCTGTTTCCAACAAGACATTCATCATCTTCTTCTAAGACCTCGACAGAAATAGTTTTAGCATTGATATTTCTATCAACTATTCCTTCAGCAAACTAGACCTTTTCTATCAAGTGCCTCACAATGCTTCAGGCTATACCCATTATCCAATTCCAAAGCCTTTTCCATAGTTTTGGTATGTGCAAGAGCAGTACCTCATTCTCCTCAGTCCAAAAATCTGTTTTATTTTCCTAGGATGCTCAAGCAAATACCATGAAATGGGTTGGCTTAAACAATTGGAATTTATTAGCTTTTGGTTTTGAGGAGAAAATAAAGTCCAATATGGCATCATCAAGGTGATGCTTTCTTCCCAGAAATAAACATTCAGTGCTGGCTGCCAGTGATCCTTGGCTTCTCTGTCACATGGCAAGGCAAATAATGGCATCTGCTGGTCTTTCCCATCTTTTCCAGGTTTTGTTGATTTCAGCTTCTTCCTTCTCTGGCCTTCTCTCTCTGTCTGAATTTCATTCTCTTTTAAAGGACTCCAGTAACAGGATTAAGACTCATCCTGATTGAGATGGGAAACACCTTAATTGAAGTAATCTCATCAAAAGATCCTACTTATAATGGGTTTACTCCCACAGGAAAGGATTAATTTAAGAACATGTTTTTCTGGGGTACATACAGCTTCAAACCACCCCACCCAGGCACACAGTATTCAAACTGCCCAATGCAAAGGACAAGGAGAGAGTTCTCAAAACAGCAAAAGATAAGCAATGAGTTATGTACAAGAGAATCTCAATAAGAGGAAGTGCTAATTTCTTTTTTAGAAACCATGGAAGCAAGAAGTCAGTGTTACTAAATCCAGTGCTGAGAGAAAACAACTGCCAAACAAAAATTCTATAGCCTGTAAGACTTCCTTTCAATAATGAGGGAGAGTGTAAGACATTCCCAGATAAGCAATGCTGAGAGAATTATTTACCACTAGACCTGCCCTAGAAGCAATGCTAGAAGGTGCTCTTCAGACTGAAAGGAAAGAACAATAGAAAGTGGATTGAAACAGCATAAAGAAATAAAGAATTCCAGTAAAGGTAACCATATGGGTAGTTATAAATGCCAGTAATATTACATTGTATTTTTTGTATGTAATGCCAGTCCTTATTTCTTACATGTGCTAAAATGGAAATGCATAAAAAGTAATGATAAATCTATGGTTTTTGGCATACAGTGTACAAAGTTATATTTGTTACAAAAAATGTGGGGAAATGGAGAGGCATAGGAACAATGTATATGTGTGCCATTGAAGTTAAGTTGGTATCGAATTAAATATCATTGTTATAGATTTAGGATGTTAAATTTAATCCCATGGTAACCACAAGAAAATACCTGAAAAAATATTCATAAAGAAATAGGAAAGGCCTCACATTGGTATAATACAAAAATTCAAATAATTATGAACATAGGCATTAATGGAGAAATTGAGGGTCAAAAAAAAGGAAATAGACTTACAAACTAGGAAAATGGCAGAAGAAAGTATTTCATCATCAGTAGTTATTTTAAGTGTAAATACAATTGAACTTTGTAGTCAAGAAGCCAAGGTTGGCAGAGTGGATAGATAAGTCTGACCCAATCTTTGCTTTTTATAGGAGACTCAACCTAAATTCAAATTCATAAATATGTTGAAAGAGAAGGGATGGAATATAAATACTCCATGCAAGTGATAACCAAAAGAGATAATACACTAATATCAGATAAAATAGAGTTTAAGTAAAAAATAGTTATGAGGGACAGAGAGGGTCATCATATACTACTAAAGGGATCAATTCAATAAGAAAGCATAATGATTATAAATATATATGCACCTAACAGCAGAGCCCCAAAATATATGAAGCAAATATTTACAGATTTGAAGGAGAAATTGAATGTTCCACATTCATAGAAGGAGACTTCAATACATCATTTTCAGTAATGGATAGAACATCTAGTCCTAAGATCTATAAGGAAATAGAAGACTTCAAGGATACTCTAAACCAGCTAAACCATATATATATATACAGATATATATAAAACACTTCACCCAACAGCAGCAGAATACACACTCTTCTTGAGTGCACATGGATCATTCTCCAGGATAGACTATATGTTACATCACAAAACAAGTCTCAGTAAACTAAAAAATGTTGCAATCATGCAATATATCTTCTGCAACAAAGTGGAATGAAGCTAGAAATCAATAATAGAAGGAGAAATGGAAAATTCACATATATGTGGAAATTAAGCAACATGATGCTAAACAACCAATGGTCAAAGAAAAAATCACAAAGGAAATTAGGAAATATCTTGAGGTGAGTGAAAATGAAAACACAACATACCAAAACATATGGGATGCAGCAAAGGCGGTTCTGAGAGGGAAATTTATAACTCTAAACACTTACATTAGAAGAGAAGAAATTTCCCAGATCAGTGAACTAACCCCAAAACTGGAGGATCTAGAAAAAGATCAAATTAAACCAAAAACAAGTAGAAGGAAGGAAATAACAAAGATTAGAATGAAGATAAATGAAATAGAGAATTAAAACAATAGAATCAACAAAACTAAAATTGATTCTTTCAAAAGAGAAATAAAATCAGTAAGCCTTTGCTAGCCTGAAGCAAAAAAAGACAGAGAACACAAATAACTCAAAAAAGAACTGAAAAGGGGGAAATTACTACAATATTCAGAAAAATAAAAAGGACTGTAAGAGGATACTATATACAACTGTACATTGACAAATTAGATAACCTACCACAATATTCAAAAAAATAAAAATAAAAAGGACTGTAAGAAGATACTATGCACAACTGTACACCAACAAATTAGATAACCTAAATGAAATGGACAAATTCCTAGAAACACATGAACTACCTACATTGACTCAAGAATAAATAGGAGCTCTCAACAACCAATAACTACAAAAGAGATTAAATCAGTAATGAAAAACCTCCCTATAAAGTAAAGCTCAGGAACAGGTGGTTTCACAGGGAAATTTGGCCAAACTTTCCAAGAATTAATACCAATTCAGCTGGAACTAGTCCAAAAATTTGAAGAGTGGAAACAGTCTCTAACTCATTTATGAGATCAAAATTACCTGCATACCAAAGTCAGATAAAGATGCTAGAAGAAAATTACATACCAATATCCCTTGGATATTATGAATATAGATGCAAAAATCCCTCAGCAAAGTTCTCGCAAATGGAATCTAACAGCACCTTAAAATAATTATATATCACGATCAAGTGGGATTCATCCCAGGTATGCAAAATCAACTAATGTAATACATCACATTAACAGAATGAAGGAAAAAAAAATGATTATCTCAACAGATGCAGAAAAGGAATTTGACAAAATTCTGCACCCCTTATTAATAAAAAACAAATTAGAAAACTAGGAATAGAAGGACACTTCCTCAACATGATAAAGGACATCTATGAAAAACCCACTGCTAACAACGTACTAAATGGTGAAAGACTGAAAGCTTTCCCTTTAAGGTCAGGAATAAGACAAGGATATCCAATGTCCCCACTGTACTGAAACTTCTAGCCAGAGCAGTTATGCAAAAGAGAGTAATAAAAATCATCCAGACTGGAAAGAAAGAAATGGAACTTCCCCTCTTTGCAGATGACATAATCCTATATACAGAAATCCTGAAAAATCTACAACAAAGCTACTGGAACTAATAAACGAATTTGACAAAGTGGCAGGGCACTATCAACGTACAAAATCAGTAGTTTTCTATACACTAGTAATGAACACTCTGAAGAAGAAATCAAGAAAATAATTCCATTTACATTAGCAACTAAAAGAATCAAATATCTAGGAAAAAAAGGATGTATATACAGAAATCTACAAATCATCGCTGAGGAAATCAAAGAAGATCTAAGTGAATGGAAGGACATTCATTGTACATGGCTTGAAAGACTAAATATTGCTAAAATGCCAATTCTGTGCAAAGCAAGGTACAGACTCAATGCAATACAATACAAATTCTAATAGTCTTTTTTTTTTCAGAAATGGAAAATCCAATCATCAAATTTATATGGAATGGTAAGGGGCCTCTAACAGCCGAAGCCATTTTGACAAATAAGAATGAAATGGGAAGACTCACACTTCCTGATATTTAAACTTATCACAAAGCATCAGAAATCAAAACAACATAGTACTGTCACAAAGGCAGATATATACACAAATAGAATCAAACTGAGAGTTCAGAAAACAGCCATTACCTTTATGGCCAACTGCTTTTTGACAAGGGTGCCAAGTCCTCTCCTGGGAAAAAATAGACTCCTCAACAAATATTGCAGGGAGAACTGGCTATCCATATGCAAAACAATGAAGGTAGAGCTCTTCCTTACATTATACACAAAAATTAACTCAAAATTGATCAAAGATCTAAATATAAGAACCAGAATTATGAAACTAGTAAAAGAAAATGTAGGGAAACCTCTTCAGTGACCTGTTGTTAGGCAACAGTTTCTTAGATTTTACCTACAAAGCACAAATAATAAAAGAAAAAAAAATACATAAATGGGACATCATCAAAATTAAAAGCTCTTGTGCCTCAAAGGATTTTTTCATGAAAGTAAAAAAACAATCTACACATTGGGAGAAAATATTTGGAAACCAGATATCTGATAAAGGTTTAATATCCAGAATATATGAAGAAATCCTATAAATCAACAATAAAAAACAAACAACCCAATTAAAAAAACAGGCAAAAGACCTAAATAGACATTTCTCCAAAGAAAATATGCATATGGTCCACAACACATGTAAATATGCTCAACATCATTAGCTGCCAGGGATGTGCCAGTTTGTATCTATTATGTCCCCCAGAAAAAGCCATATTCTTTAATGCAATCTTGTGGGTGCAGATTTATTAATCTTTCTGATTAGGGTGTGACCTCATGATTGAATGTTTCCATGGAGATTTGACTCCACCCATTCAGGGTGGGTCTTGATTAATGTACTGGAGTCCTATAAGAGAGCAGCTGAGAGAAACTTTTGGAAAAACTCTTGCTGGTGAGTTTAGATGCTTGGAGATGTTTGGATATGCTAGCCCGGAGTCTGCTCCAGAGAAGCTAAGAGAGGACCCCAATGCTTAGATGCACAGAAGTTGAAGAAGCTAAGAGAGACAAACCCAGAGACATTTTGGAGAAAGCCATTTCAGTACAAGTCAGGATTGGAAACAGAGTTATCCGGAAAGGATTTGTGGAAGGTCCTATTGTCTGACAGTTTTGACCCCTGAATGCTTCATGCCAAGCCAAAAAATTTTTTGCAAGATCTGTATAAATGGAACCCCCACCAATCTGGACTGGAGGGGATGGAGAAGGAACAAATTGAAGGAAAAATTTCCTCTTAGCTAGCCAGCCTCTCCTGGGGAATTCATCGAAGATCTTCACTGGAGTTGCCAGCTCACACCCTGCCCTATGGAATTTGGACTAGTGCATCCCCACAGTTGTGTGAGACACTTTTATAAAATCTCATATTTACAGGTATCTCCTTTTGGTTCTGTTTTCCTAGAGAATCCTAATTAATATAGCTATATGCAAATCAAAACCACAATGAGATATTACTTCAAATCTATAAGAATGGCTACTATTAAAACATGAAAAATGACCTTTGTTGGAGAGGATGTGGAAAAATAGGAACACTAATTCATTGTTGGTTGTAATGTATAATGGTGCAGCTTCTATGAAAGACAGCTTGGCAGTTTCTCAGAAAGTTAAGTACAGTATTACCATGTGACACGGAATCCCACTTCTAGGTATATTCCCAAATAGTTGAAAGCAGGGACTCGAACGGGTATTTGCACACTGTTGTTCATAACAACAACCCAAGTTTCTATCAACTGATAAACAGATAAACAAAATGTGTGAATGAAGTTCTGGTATATGTGACCCCATGGATGAATCTTGAAGACATTATATTGAGTGAAATAAGTCAGACATGAAAAGTTAATTATTATATGATCTCACTGGTACTAAATAATTAAAATAAGAAAATTCAGAGAGTCAGAAACTAGAATATAGGTTACCAGGGACTGGAATGGGTCTAAATAGGGAACTAATGCTGAAATTGCATAGCGTTCTTTGGGGTGATGGAAAAGTTTTGGTACTGGATGGTGGTGATGATGGCCCAGCATTGTGAATGTAATCAACAGTACTATATTTTTTATTTAAATGTGGTTAAAAAGGGGAATAGTAGGTTATATATATATTACTAAATACTAATTAAAAAATTATAGCTGGAACTACACAACACAGTGAACGTAAGTTAAACCATAGAGTATAGTTAATAGTACAATTATAAAATGTGCTTTCATCAATTGCAACAAATACACCACACCGATGCAAGGTGTTAATAGGGTGGTATATGGGGATCCTGTATTTTATGCAGGGTTGTTCTGTAAATCCACAACTTGCCTAATAAAAAAATCCAAAAATTTTTAAAATAAATAAACAAACAAAAACACATAGGACTGCATACTACCAACAGTGAACAGTAATGTAAATGATTATAATTAATAGTATAATTATAAAAATGTTCTTTCATGAATTGTAGCAAACGTACCACCCTAAGGCAAAGTGTTGATAATATGGTGGTATATGAGAATTCTGTATTGTATGGATGATATTTCTGTAAACTTACATCTTCTCTAATAAAAAAAGAGCATTAAAAAATTGGTGATAAAAGAAGAAACATTGGCAGTTTTGCCATGGTTTAGAAAAATTAAACATATGACAGAGCTCAAAATGAGTCCTGTTGGAATCATACCCATTCATTTAACATATCTGTCCTGGTTTCAATACAGTAATTGAGAGAAGAAAAGTAGTAATAAATACATTAATACATTGCAATTGCTAATACAGAGTGAAACGTGAGATGTTGTGACTGATTACACTCAGTGAAAATTTAATATTATATTTTATAGCAAACCTGGTTTGCATCCTTGATGTCAACCATAAGTATCCTAAATGCAGTTTAACATATCTAGAATGTGGAAATAATTGATGTTCACAGCGATGACCCTGCTGAGTTTAAAATAAACAAAAAACAAAAAATGAAGAAATTGTCTTCTGAATGTGTGAGTATACCTGTGATGTAGGTTCTATCCTGATACTTTGAAAACTACCACTACAGTTAATTTTGTCATAACAATTAATCAGGATAAGGGATAAAGAGTTCTTATTCATACTTTACCTAACACACACTTGGGCTATTGCTATTTCAAAGCTTAACACTTCTGCAGGATCTTCTATAACCATGGATATCAGAGGCATGAACATGTTAAAAAAAATCTCTGAAATGTATTACTCAATATAGTGCTATTTACGTTCATTCAAATTTTTTGGTGTCTACAAACTGCAAGACAGTTTGTTGTGAAAAATACAAATATGTTCCCAACACTGGCTAATTTACCACAGCAACTAATGCTACATTGGGTCTATAAAGGTGCTAAATGGAACAGTGTTGATGAACCTGGCCTGCACTGGTGGTTTAGAGAGTGTAAGCTCTGGCAGCATTAGCTTCATAACTAACCTCTTCCTTTTTAATAGAAGATCAAAACTTTAAACATGGTGATAGCAGCAACTACAGAACAAGCACCTACCAATCAACATCTCTTCTTCAATTATCTTTTTTCTTCAAATTAAAGCATTAAAGTGCACACCATAGCCCACTAGGTAATCATGGCAATCCAAGAGAGAATTGGGAAGATCTTTGGTGTGAGGGAAACAGTGCTTTCACAACAGCCCCTAAGAAACAGTGATTCCCGCATGGTCTTTTTATGAAGAGTTAGAGGTAGAAAAGAATATGGTTCTGAAGTTCTATTCCATGGTTACTAGAGACAAACTCAATGCAGTAAGACTCTACATCTTTACATGAGTACATTGGTGATTGAGGCCGTATCTGTCCTATGTTGCTATTTGCCTTATTAGTAAAGGAAGGAAAATATGCAGGTGTGGTACTGTGTGTGTGGCAAGAACACTGCACCCAAGTTGGCTGGGTGAACCCAAGAAGGAAAGTATAAGGGATGCAGAGGGTTAGAAAGATGCAAAGTATCATCATCAAATGTAAAAGGAGCACTAAAAGAAAAAAAAAAAAAAGCTTAGGGCTCACTGGCAGAGAACATCACCTTCATATAACTCTGGCTTATCAAAATTTTGATTGGATTATTTGAAAGCTTGGAAATAAGTAATGCTATGTCATATGTACAAAACACACACCCACACTCGCCCACACACATATGCAATTTGAAATAAACCATTCAAAAGTGAGATAATAGCAATCAAGAGGGAAAAACAAATAAAAAAAGAAACATCAAAAAAGCTGTTGTATAAGCAGACTCCTCTCCATGGGCAGCTGGGTGATAAAGTGGCACAGGTCAGAGATAAAACCCAGGATACTGCCCAACCAGAGTCTTGCTCCTCCTCAGGCCTCGTCTCCTTCTGGGCTTATATTTTCCTCTAGCTCACGGTAATTGGGAATCAGCTCGCACAGCTGTGGACTACAGTTCCCAGCTACAGAGGAAACAAAATTGAAACTGAGTATCTCTGCAGGAGAGAGGAGAGAAGTCACTTGTGTAAGTACCATTGCAACACCCTTCCCAAGAGGCAATAGCCCTGGGCTTATCCTCCTTTAAATGTGCAGTGCCATGATGGTTTTAAAGCAAGTAGAAGCATTCCCTGTGATTAAAATTAGGGAACTTGGATTCAATTCTAAGTTAGAACGATGAAATGTTAATGCTGCAAGAAACTCAAGTCTAATCCAATATTCTCCTTTTACAGAACTTTGACCCAGAGATGTTAAATGATTTGCCAAGTTACTTAATGATAGCACTGGGACTGAAATCATCAGTAGTCTGTATTACTAGTTTTACTAGGAACTTATTACTCTTACAAATCAACGGTACTGATCTCCACTTCTCAATGTCCCCATAATTTATTTTATTCAAGATTTTCCCATTTTCATTGAGAACTTTGTCATATGGTTTATTCTTTTAATTTTTACACCCTCATTCCTGTTCTCATCCAGGTAATTTCAATAACCTTATAGATTGTTAACCCCATTTGCTAAAACTAAGATTACCTTTCTATCATTTACTTTATTAACTTTCACTTTGTTTTAGCAACCATTTTGCATGATACCATCCTGTATACTTTGTTCCTCAGAACTATACCATGTCTGAAGTCACAAAATCTAATATAGTAATCTCTGGTTACTAGGCCTCACATCATTACTCCACCCACATTAGTTAGGTCATAGGGTAAGTTGCTGAACAAACAGACCCCCAAATCCAAGGGCTCTTCCTCAGGAAACATTGCGGAAATTGGTGGCACAGGGTAGCAGATGGTTCTGTTTCATACTTACTTCTGTCTTGTAGTTTTTCCACCTCTATGGGGCTGTCTTTGTTCATATATTTGAAACCGGTCCACTACTATCATACATATTTTCCAGCCCTCAGAAGGAAGAGAGAGAATGGAGGGCCAGTAGCTTTCTTATTAAATGCTGTGATCCAAAAGCTGCACACATTCCTTATACCCACATCCCATGGGTTAAGCTTACTCACCTAACCATATGTAGCTAAAAAGGCAGCTGGGAAATGTAGTTCTAAGCCTAGTAATTCTGTGTGCAGCCAAATATTGGGATGCACTATTACTTAAACGGAGTGGTTTTGGGGCGATGAGTAGTTATTTTTGGTACAATGCTAACCGTCTTTCTGTTCACTAACTTCACTGGAATCTCCAGCTTCTTGACCCATCATTTAAAGCTAACTCCATCAGTGCCTTTCTGGATTCACTTCTTTTCTGCCAAATAAGGATTCCATGGTATACAAATTTAAATTATATTTCACCAATCCTTTCAAAATTGTAACCCTGTTTCTATTATGTTGCATCTACCCTGTATTATCATTATGTACTCCTATTCTAAAATATATATGTGATTCTGGGGAAAAAAATCACACAACTCTTCTCATTGTTGTTGATATAAATCTGTGGTTTTTAATTCAGTAGGACCCATCAGAACTTAAACTCCAACTCAATCTACTAAACCAGAAGCCCCTCCAGGGCAAGAGTTATTTATATTTTTTATTTCCATTGTCTAGAATACTGCTTAGCTCCAAAAAACTGTTTGTTGAATGAGAAATGAATACTAATGTCTTTCTAATTTCACATATGTATTTACATATTCAACTAGTCTTTCCTCTTTTCTGTCTCAGAGGCAGCATTGTCCTTCTTACTTTTTAAGGTCAACATCATTTATTTATCTTTCAGTGTACAGAGACCTACTATACCATTATAGGCTCATTTTCCCCTCACCTGTTACATCTAGTTGGTCACAAATGTCTGTGGATTCTACTCCAAATTCTCTTTCAAATCACATTCTTCATTCGCAATCACCCATTTTAAGCACATATCATATCATGATTCCCAGTCTCATGTAACTGCAACAATTTCATTTGTGTACCTTCTACTAGGATTATTCTCCATAAATCTATCTTTCATGCTATAGTAAGGAAATAATTCACATATCTATCTTCATTGTTTACCAAGACCTCAGTTAGTGAGAGTGTGGACATCAATTGCTGAAAGATTTCAACAAAGTATTAGAAGGTGGAAAACAGATGGATTATTGTTAAATGACAATGTGGTACAGAAGGCAAATACTTGAGATGCATGCAGCAGAGACTAATGATAAGACATTTGTTCATCATTCAAAATCCCAGATTTGAAAGCATGAGTTACAGTGCATTAGACAACTGTGATTGTTTGAATTTATTATGTACCCCCAAAAAGATCATGTTCTTATAGCTAATACATTCCTGTAGGAGTAAACCTATTATAGGTAGGACCTTTTGATTAGGTTATTTCAGTTGAGGCATGCCTCAAGTGGGTCTTAATCCTCTTACTGGAGACCTTTGTAAGAGGATGAAATTCACAGAATACAGAGATAAAGACACAGAAGCTGAGAGAGAAAGACACAGAAACAGAGAGGAAGCCACAGAAACAGAAGAAGACATTGAAGACAGAAGATGGAAGCAACAAAATCCCAAAGAGAAAGAAGGAACCAGCAGATGCCATGTGCCTTGCCATCTGACAGAGTCCAGGTATTTATATGATGATGCCTTGATTGGGATATTTTCATGGCATCAGAACTGTAAGCTTATTAGCCAATAAAACCCCATTATAAAAAGCCAGTCCAATTCAGATATATTTCATTTCAGCAGCTTTAGTGAACTAAAACAGCAACTACCATGTAGGCAAGAATTCAGATTTATTATATTAAAAAGTCAAGGGAAAGCCCTGGGATTTAGGGTCATAGAAAAATTAATTTAGAGTTTGTAATCAAATTGACTGGATTACCAATTCCCTGTCCACCCATTAAATTTACAGAGCAGCAGCAGCCTAACATCTATCCCACAAAGAGAAGATTAGAGAATTTTTCTCAGGAGGTCCAGAAGAATCCCTGAGAAAGAGCTTTCAAAACTGGGTGAACTCAATGAAGAGGTCAATTCCCTAAGTTATCATTCAGAAAAAAAGCATGCCAGTGAAAAGTTCTTACCCTTAACTCAGAACCAATTAGCAGTTTTTTTCATGTCTCATTTGTACATCAACAAAAATCAAACAAAAATCAATGAACATTTGTGGAAATTCAGTCACATTAAAAAGAAAACAGAAAACAAAACAAAAAAAATTAGAATGTATAGATAATTCAGGGAACAAAGAAAACAAAAAGGTCAATGATCATACTAAGAGAACTGTGGAAATATGTAACATCTAAAAAACAAGAATAGCATTATACAAAAAAAGTTACAAAAAATATTAAACTTGGAAGTTAAAAATCTGGGCCAAACTGAGAAAAAAAATAATATAAAAAACAAAAACAAAACAAAACAAAACAAACAAACAAAAAAAAAAAAAAAACAAGCAAACAAAAGAAGAGTTAAAAGATAAATTCAAAGAAATCCCCTAGAAAATGAACCAAAGTAAGCCATCAAAAATATTCAAGATAAATAAATAAATAAAATATTTAGAATATCCTTACAGATGTTCCATCATCCAACTAGTAGGAGAAAACAGGGAAAACTGAGAGGGAATTTTCAAAGAAATAGCATAAGAAAATTTTTGAGAACTGAAGAACATCAGACTTCAGATTGAAGGGGTCTATCATAATGATAGAGCAAGCCACAGTGTCATATTTCAGAAAGAATATAAGCCAGGCACAAACGAATGGAAATGAAAATGGCAGTGAATATCTCAGAACAACTCTAGGTCCTAGAAGATAATGAATATTGTTTTCAAAATCCTTTTGGAAAATTATTTTCAAGCTGTAATTCAGCCAAACTATCAATCCAGTGTGAGGAAAGAATTAAGATATCAGAGCTTCACAGATTCAGAAATTTATCTTCATGCAACCTTTTTCTAAGAAGATATTAAGAATAAATCCCCAAAAAACAAGGGCATACACTAAGAAAGAGAAAGACCTGGGATCTTGGAAGCCACCAGAGAAAAGTAAGTTTAGACTGAAATGAGAGGACATATGTGGAGTGTCCAAGAGGCTACTCTCCAGAAATATGAAGTAAACTTGTTAAAGTCAGTATAATGATTGAGCTTTTAGAAAGAATTAAGGATATTAGAAAAATTAAGCAGATTAAAAAGAGACACAATAATTCCAAGAAAATAAGCAGAAATTTAAACAAGAAATAAAATAGAGCTTTATTTATTTTGCTGTGAATTGAACAATATTTATGTGGTCACAATGATGAATACAATGAAGTAGTAACAAGTGTGCACTCTGTTGCTGGATTACTTGTATTGATTGATTCCTGTCTACAATTCCTACTAGTGGTATAACCCCAAGCAAACTACTTAATTTCCCTGTGACTCAGTTTCCTTGCCTGTAAAAGATTACATCTAATAAGTCCCTATGACAATTAAATGTTTTAATACATATAAACACATAAAAGAATGTCTAACAGATAGTAGTCATTCAATAAGGATTAACTATTATAATTTCTAATTTTAACTTAAAACAATCATGTGATTATATAAGGAGAAGGGACCAGACAAGGTGAAGTGGCTGAGAGAACTAAAGGGAGGGTGGCTATGTAGCATGTACTTTATTTTCCAAACTGGGAGATTTCAAAAGTTAAAAGGAGTGCTGTTAATAGTTATACCACATAGGATATAAGTGGGCTATCCAAAGAAAAATAGGGCACTTGGTTTCTCTAGCTAAAGCCTTTTCCATCCAAATAGACTTAATGTCTATAATTTATAAATCAAGAAAATGGCAAGCACATTTGATTTAGCAATGTTGAAGGTTACTACTAGAATAACAGGTAAAAGTGATTGCCCTTGGGAACTGTACTCAGAGCTGGAGGAATGGAGAAAAGGAACTTTCTTCATCATTTGCCTTTTGGTTCTCTGCTGATAAACTAAACTATTTTGATAACACTGTAACAAAGTTTGCATCTTCTCTCTCACTGGCATGAAAACTTTCCATGGTTTCCCATCAGCTATATCTTCACGTTAAAGCCATTTCATGGCATATCTCATCATCTGTGGAGCTGCCTTTGTTGTCACTTAACTTGGTCAACAGTAACAGTAACATGAAACCATTTTCCCCAAACACAGAAGGATTTGCCATTCTCTTATCTTGTCTAAAATACTGTTCCCCTAGATTGTCTATCTAGTGAAAACAATTTATATTTTTTAAAACTTAAGGTAAAATATAACCTATTTTGAGAATCTGTTTCCTCTCATCACTAAAAACTGTCCAAATTACTGCAACTTGTGTATTTTCTATTGTTTTTATCCTGGATTGTAATTATTTATTTACAAATCAGTATCTGTCTCTCCTATTAGACTATCCAAATTTGAGAACAGGGAGTGTTAGATTTATCTCAGAATACCCAGAACCTAGAATAAAACAATATTTTTCTTATCATTATCACCATGAATACTGAAAAGCTTTCTACAAATTTGTATTAATTATTAATTACATAGAATAGTACAAAACAGGTTTTCATCTGTATTAAAATAACTTGCTTCATAGTATTAGTGCAAAGAGGCATTTCAGCATACTTCTTTTACTTGAATTTTCTGAAGGTCTTTAGAAATCAGCAGAAACTTTGGTTAGATGTTGAAGACTTTGCAGCTTAAAGGCATTTTTTATTTGGGTCAATATAGCAAAGAATTAAGGAATATTGTAAAAACCTGGTTAATTAAAATATAGATAGTCTCAACTGGGGACAAATGTGAGGTCACAATCCTTTTCTAACTTAAGGGTGAGTTTTTGTATTGTGTGCACATGTTTTGTATAAATAGTATTTTAACAACAATGGAGAATCAAAACTTAGAGAAAGCAGAATCACTCAAAATTCAATTATCTTAATAAAAAGTAAGGTATTGTATACTTTTCTATGTTTCTTTTGTTTACACACCTATGAAATTCACATATCAGTAATCATAGCATAGATATGATTTAATCATCTTTTTAAACTGAAGAATTTATCAGGAACAGTTTTCTATTGTTACAGGTAGGAAGAGGGCTTTAAAAGCACAGCCTTGTTATTGAAAACAAAGAAATTTCTAGTTCTCGATTATGTTTACCCAATGTTAGGATGATGGTAGCTGTCGCCTGTGGCTATTTGGGCCAATTGGTTACAGAATCCTGTTTCTGGGTCCAGGCTGACTGGAGGAATTTGGGCTCTGTCAGCACCTGTTAGCCTCACGCGGTTCCCTTCAGCCTTCCTCTCGCCGGCCATCCGTAAGGCATCAGTGCGCCATTGTCCCCAAGAGGCCAGATTCAGGGAAGGTAGTTGTGTGTTTCTAGTGCGGTAACAAAATCAGATGAATTTTCTCTTTAGCAAAGAATATGAAATCACAATTCTGAATCTCCATTAAGAAGAGATTTAGCATTAATTATGGGAAAATTATAAAGCAATCAGTTAGACTTACTGTTCATTCCATTTAGGCGCATTGTGGGAAATTGCCTCTGATTGTTTACAGTATCTTTGCAGATTACAAAACTCAGCTGAAATAGTTTGGGTCAACAACAAAGTCCCTAAGTGAAAGTGTATGTTATTATTTTCTTTCTCATAAAGGTTCACACGCTGCTGTTTTTGTTTGTTCAAGAAGATAGTTGTCTAAAATATGTTGACTGTGTCTTTTTCTTTTAAAATACTATAAATTCCAATCTCTGTATACATTTCACGTTTTGTGAAATAGTTTTAGAACATTACACAAAGTCACAAAGGAAAAGTTTTGAAAACAGTTATCAATACATAAGTGTTATCTGTTTTCCATCAATTTTGTTGTAAATGAATGTGCAATAAACTCAGTGATTTTTTTTCTTCCCCTTTCATCTTTCCCACCTGACCTGATAGCTCTTTTCTATTGCAACTCTGTGAAAATACAGTGTAAAATCTGATATTTGAAACAGTGGATTGCTTCGTTTGTCTCTTCTCTGTAGTGCTTTAAAAATGTTTCTGATAGTTTTAAATGTAAACATAAACTGGGTCTGTCTTTGATACTGTGTATAGGACAAAAAAAAATCACAACCTGTCCTTAGGACAGAATAGATGATTGAATAGAGTATCACAATGAAGGACTATTATGAGTTTCAAGGGATTGGGTATCGATGGCTTGGAGAAATATATTATTGACATATTATTATACACCATCGGGCTCACAATCTTTTAAAATTTTGTATTTATTTCTTTCAAGCTCTGACTCTACAAGCCTATGCTAGTTTGTGCACTTCCTTTGAAATAATATTTTACTTAAATAAGCCTTCATAGGGAATAATGTTGCAATTGCATTAAAAATGGAAATAACTCTGTTACTTAGGTTTTGAGTTTGACTTTCTAAAATGTTGCCTATAGCGAGTAAAGAGATCTTATATTGATAACTGAATATCTGTATTTCCAAAGAGTTTCAAAAGATGAAACCTCAAGTCATTCAAATTGAAATTCAATAGTGTATAGTATAGACATACCTCAGAAGAAGAATGTAAAAAATGAGAAATATCTTGTTTGTCCTTGGTCTATCAGGAAAATGTGATAAGATTCCTTTGAATGACAAAATGGGAGAAAGCATTTTATATAGTTTCTCATAACACTGTAAATATAAATAAAATTGACCTGGAAAATAACCAAGCTGCATGAACTAAATACTAGTTCAAAATGCCAGTAAAAATAGAGAAATAATATAAATGGACCTAAAGATGCTCCCAATCAGGAAAAATGAGGGCATGCAGAAAAAAAATCTCTAGAATGAATAAGAGAATAAAGGCAGAGATTGATGATGTTATAATGGTGTCAATATGAATAGACTAGCTATAAAGCTCTGGATGTGAATAAATAAAACCTAAGCAAGGTAGTATCAGAATCACCACCAAATAATGCTAATAAGCTTATTTAGCACAATGCCAGTTAGGAAAGAGAAAATGAAGGAATGGAATAAAAAAATAAAGAAAAAGCAGCTTCCTATTAATGGAGTAGCATAGAAAGGACCTGAATATGGAGACATCTATAGACATTTTCTTTCATAATTTACTTCCTTTCCTCACACTTCATGCCGTAGACTGATACCCTCCTTACTCCTTTGAGGGTCACTAAAAGAATACTGAGGTTGCTCTGAAACCTTTGTTGGGAATTGAAACACGTTCCCCACGAAAGACATTTTCGGTCTCAACCTTGGTCCTGTGGGGGCAAACCCATTTGTAAATTGGACCTCTGAAGATGTTATTAGTTAAGGTGTGCCCAAACTGAATGAGGGTGATCCTTAATCAAATGTGGCTGAGGTCCTTATAAGCAAAGGAAGTTGGACACAGAAAGAGAAGCCATGGGGAGCAGCTAGAAGCTGGAAGTCAATGGAAATTGTAAAAGACACCATCATGTGCATTGCTAAGTGATGGAAAAGCCAAGGAGCCATAAAGATGGCTGGCCAGCCAGAAGATATCAACACCAGGAGGAAGCAAGCCTTCTAGCCTCTGAAACCATGAGCCAATAAATTCCCATTGTTAAGCCAACCCATTGTATGGTATTTGTTTTAGTGTCGAGAAACAAATACAACTCTTCAAGAATTTTTCACACCTTAGATCTTACATGGGGAGAGATGGAAGAAAAGTGAATATTGATAATGGTGGGTCCCAGAGAGAAAGACTCTGCTTTCTGCTTCCTTGTCAAACTTTCAGGAAGTGGAAAAAGGATGGCTTCTGTGCAGACATTTCCATTCCCTAGTGTGTCTTGAAAAGAGCAGAGAAACCAGTGAGGCATAGAAGAGTCACCCAGCTGGATGAGGCCAAGTGACAGGGATAAGGAATGTTGTATGGGCAACTTTGTGAGGTAATGACTTAGGACCCAACAGGATGTCCCAGGAACAATTGTGGATGGATGACATCAAGCACTAGATGCTTCTGCCTGATATCTTGTTAAGTCCCTAGAAGTTGGATACAATTACTATGAAGCACAAAACATAGAGATCAAGTTTCTGTCATCCTGGCTGAATGTGGGCCATATAAAAACAAATTGTTATAGAAAAACCAATACAATTACATGTTTCACACCTAATTTAAAACAGATTCATTCTTTGCAATGACTTATCAGTGTTCACTATGAACTTATATAAAGCCTCAGATCCTGAATTCATAAATGTGGAAAATGTCATTTAAAAAAATACAAAGCTACCTTTTGAAATTAACTTGTAATATTCTTGCAACTGAATTAGTAGTATATGCATGGTTTCTTTTTATGTGTAAAATTATTATTATTATTTTAGTTTGAATGGATAAAAACCATAAATAGCAAACTTAAGCTATGGAAAATAAACTCTTAATGGCAGTTTTCTAAGCATTTTTACATGTACCATTTCATTTATTCTTCAAACAAATTCTAGGTGGTGACACTATTATTATCCTCACTTTACAGACGAGGAAACTGATGTGCAGTGACATTAAGCACATTGCTTAAGTTTGCATAGCTGGTTAAGTGGTGGATCCAGGAATTTGAACGTGATCCCTCTGACTCTAGAACCTATGGTTTTAATCACTGATAATTATGGATGGCCACTGTGATAAAAGCCATCATTACTTGAGGCTATCCAGAAGTTCTGAGGACCCATTCTCTCTGCTGCTTCAGAGTCAAAACAGTACCTATCTCTCCGATGCTGGTTGGCCTATGATTAAAATTTGACAAGCCCATTCTTATAGCTTAGATAATACCATAATTGTGGTGTGGAGTGAGCAAAAAACTGATTTCAAATGAGTATGCTTATGACTTTATTCTAGGCTCTACCTCATTATAAACAAGAGGTTTCAAGGGTAGGCAGGAAGGAAGAAATAACCACCTCCCTAATCTCAGATATTCCTCAGGACAATTTTTTTGTGATCTCTATTTTACAGATGAGAAAACTGAGGCTCATTGACTTTAAATGATCTGCTCAACTGGGGCATGTTGGAGCCAGGATCCCATTATTGTTCTGATTCACAGGGTTCGTTTTCTTTGTCGTGTTCCCGAAGTACTATATTTTAGCTACACTATGGATTAAACAGGTTATTTTGGTTTAGATTAAGAACACATGCAGGAGGAAGGGTATGGGATGTTTTGAGTGTTCTTTTTTACTTTTATTTTTAGTCTTATTTTTATTTTTTCAAGTAACAAAAATGTTCAAAATTGATTATGGTGATGAATGCACAATTATATGATGATACTGTGAACAATTGTACACTTTGGATGATTGTATGATGTGTGAATATATTTCAATAAAATTGCATTAAATAAAAGAACACATGCAGTATTTATAATATAGTTTCTGTGGGGGAAGAAATATATTCCTAGTTTTAAAGAGCTAATTTAAAAACAAGATTCTGAGGTATAGCCTTTTTGAAACTTGGGAACTGACTTCTTGGACACTAAAATAGAAAGAAAAAGCCCTCCACTTGAATTGTGATAATACTTTTACTCCTAGACTTTTAAGGTTGTGAAGTATATACTACACAATATAAAAAATGTTTATTTATTCAGTCAACAATACTAGCAGCATCAGCAGATTGGGGAAAGCTGAGATAGGAAGTGAATATACATTCTTGTGATTTGCTTTTTTGAACTACCTCATGCTGATAAGTTCATTTTTTTTTTAAAAAAAGTGGGTTTTATTTCAGAGAGTGGAGAATGAGAAAAGATATTTGAAATGGTGAAAAATGACAAAGATACTTATGTGAAGAACTTGAAAATTGGAGAAATTGAAATTCTTTACATTTTGCATTGGGGCAAAAAAAAAAATACTATTAAGTGGAATTGAGGGAAGCTGTCTCATGAAGCCTGTTTGTCACTTTATTGCACAATATCCAAGGTATGGCTACACACCCAAGAACTGACTTTTCATTGAGGAAAATGTCATGTTGGTATATTTGGGGTTTATTTCCAATGCAGCTTCCTTAGTCTTTGCCTTGCATTTTGAGATTTCAAGTTGCTCTTTCATAATTTATAGAGTTTGAGAACTGTAGGGGATCATAGTCACCCTCTAGTTCAATTCCTCATATGTTATCTATAAATAAAATGAGTTGAAGGGAGAAGATTTGCCCAAATATCAACCAACTGGAACCTTCTGTGCTCTCCTACCTGGAGCTGACCCGCAACCGTATATACCACTTTTTTTTTTTTCATTTCATATTCTAGTAATAATCTAATCTATGGGGGTATAGTTTAAGGATGGAAATTCTATTACACCTAATATGAAGTCTTTCTTTTCAATTTAAAATTATAAAATTAATATATTCTTATTGTAAATAAGTCAAACCATTCAGAAGAACATAAAAAACAAATAAAAGTACTAATCATAAATTTGAACATGATTACAATGGGAAATTTAATGTTGTACAAATGTTACCACAATGAAAAAATTTAAAATGTGTCCTCTTCCATCCCATTTCTCTGTCTCACTCCCTAATGCATACTTTTTAACAGCTACTGCAATATCCTTCTAGAATCTCTCTATATATGCAAAATATTTCTATGTATATACACATCTCTATAATATTTCACAAATGAGATCATATTATCACAATACTTTACAACTTGCTTTTTAAAAATTTTAAGCTTGAACATCATTCCCTGTCGGTACATACAGATCTACTTCATTGCCTTTATATTATAGTTGCACCACATACCATTTGTGGTGATTTGAAACATGTCCAAAAATTCTTGGACATTACGGGCTCCAAATATGGCATTTTATTCCCCTTACCTTGCATGTGAATGGGCTTAATGACTTTGTTTCTAAGGAATGGAATGTGGCAGAAGTGATGCTGTGTGACTTCCATGCCTAGGTCATAGAAGATGATAAGGTTTCTTCTGCCTGGCTCTCTTTCTCTCTTGCCTTTGGAATTAAGTCCTTATGCTGTGATGAAGCCCAGGACGCATGGAGAGGTCACTTGTAGGTGTTTTGCTGACAGCCCTATTATGGTCCCAGTTGACAGCCAGTATCAGTTGTCAGACATGGAAGTGAGCAAGCCTTCTATGATTTCAGTCGTCAGCCTTCGATGGAACCAGCTGATCCAGAATGGAAAAAGCTGTTCCTGCTGAGTTCTGTTCATAAGCTGCTAAGTTTTTTGGAGGATATGAAAAGGTTTATTACTTACATAAGGAGGCTTTATAGGGAGAGCATGGCAGCTCCCCAAATAGGTCCAAAAATGACTTCAGAGAGCAGGAAATGATCCTGGCTTGGGAATTTATGGTCAACAGAGGATGGGACAGAGGGGTAGGGTTCCCTCATGCAGGACAGGGCTTGCTTTGTTTGAACTCCCTGCCAGAGCTAAAGGAGGGGGCACCCAGGCTTTCTTATTAGCTTGCCTAGATGTGAGGCAGAATGGAAGAGGGAGGGGTAAGGCTTGAGAACTGTCAGCAGTTACATATCAAATTGGAGTCACACATTTTAGTACAATTTGCAAGTCTGCGCGCATTGTATTTTTTTCTCCCCTTTCTTATTGGTCATGTATTTCCTACCTGTTCACACATTTGTAATTTTTTAAATAGAATTTCAGACATTATGTATGAAAGAATCATAGAATCTGAAGTCCGTATTATTCTTCCCCAGAGAGGATCCCCCCATCTGTTAGATAAAGTGAGTGACTGACCACCTCAATCCAATTAGAAATTGAACTGGGTTGGGTTTGGATTCTAGTGCTAGTTAGAGTCAATCCATCTCAGCTGCCTCAAAGGCGAGGAATATTATGTGTTTCTTTCAGGCTCCTCCCTCTAGTAAGACTTTATCTCCCAAGGCTCAGTCTCCTTCTCAGACATCAGCCACCAGATTTGGGGGTGTTTTTTTAATGCAGTAATAGATAACTGGTACACATTGTGCATGCACCATGATTCATTTAACTAGTTCCCTAATGGATAGAAGTTCAGGTTGTTTTCTTTCTTTCCCCTCTTACAAACTTCCTTGTAAATGTAGTTTTTCATATTTGAGCACATATTAAGATTAATTTCCAGAAGTAGAGTGCTGGTAAAAGGAAGCTTGCATTTAAAATTTTGAAAAATATTGCCACAGTACCTTCCAACATAGCAATTTATCCTTCCATCCACAGAATATGAGTTTTCATTTTCCTACACACTTTAAATATTTTATTTATTAGAGAAGTTGTAGTTTTACTGAAAAATCAGGCAGAAAATAGAATTCTCATATACCCCCTCACTCACATACAGTGTTCCCTATTATTCATGCTTTTAATTAGTGTGATAACTTTGTTACAATTGATAATATAATATAGCTTTAATTATAATATTGACTATAGTCCATAGTTTACATTAGTGTTCACTGTTTTTTGTACAGTCTTTTAGATATTTTTGAAAATTTTTATTCCAGTAACATGTATACAATCTAAAATTTCCCCTTTTAACCACATTCAGATATATAATTCAGTGCTGTTAATTACATTACAATGTCATGCTACCACCACCACCACCCATTTTCAAAACTTTTGCATCACCCCAGACAGAAACTCTGCACCAATTAAGCATTAATTCCACATCCCCTCCCCATCCACCCCCTGGCCCCTGGTGACCTTTATTCTAGTTTCTGACTATGAATTTGCTTATTTTAAGTATTTCATACCAATGAAATCATATAATATTTGTCCTTTTGTGTCTATCTCATTTCACTCAACATGGTATCTTCAAGGGTCATCCATGTTGGCACCTGTACCAGGACTTCATTCCTTTTATGGCTGAATAATATTCCATTGTATGTATATACTATATTTTGTTTATCCACTCATTTATTGATGGATATTTGGGTTACTTCCATCTTTTAGCAATTGTGAATAATGCTGGTATGAACATTGGTGTGAAAATACCAATTGAGAAAGGAGATTGAGTCCCTCCTTTCAAATATTTTGGGTATATACTTGGAAGTGGGATTCCTGGGTCATATAATTCTATACTTAACTTTCTGAAGAGTCGCCTAGCTATCTTCCACAGCAGTTGCACCATTTGACATTCCCACCAACAATGAATGTGTGTTCTTATTTCTCTACTTCTTCACCAACAATTGCAATTTTATGTCTTTTTAATGTAGCCATTCTCGTGGGTATGAAATGGTATCTCATTGTGGTTTTGATTTGCATTTCCCTAATGACCAATTATATGGAACACCTTTTCTTTTGCTTATTGGTCATTTGTACATCTTCTTTGGAGAAATGTCTATTCAAGTCTTTTGCCCATTTTAAAATTAGGCTGTTTGTCTTTTTGTTGTTGAGTTGTAGGATTTCTTTACATATTTTGGATATTAAACCCTTATTGGATATGTGGTTTCCAAATATTTCCTCCCAATCTGCACATTGTCTTTTTACTTTCATGATGAAATGCTTTGAACACAAAAGTTTTAAACTCTGAGAAAATTCCATTTATCTAGTTTTTTCTTTTGCTGCTCATCCTTTTGGTGTAAAGTCTAAGAAGCCATTGCCTATCATAACATCTTAAAGATGCTTCCCTGTTTTCTTCTAGCATTTTTATAGTTTTGGTTCTTATATTTAGATTTTTGATCCATTTTGAGTTAATGTTGTATATGGTTTGAGGCAGTGTTCCACTTTCATTCTTTTGCACATGACTATCCTGTTTTCCCAGCACCGTTTGTTGAAGAGTCCACTAGATGGGCTTGGCTCCCTTGTCAAAAATCAATTGAGGACCAAGACAGCAGCATAAGTTGTTCCAGTGTGCCGTTCCCACTCAGAATCTCTGAACAACTGGCAAAAGCTGTCAAAGCATCTTCCTCAGAACTCCAGGAAACTGTTGAAGGGGTTGTAGTAACTGGGTTAGTGATGAATCAAGAAAAAACAGCTTTAGAAAACAGTAGGAAAAGCTTGTGCCCTTACTGATAGAGACTTACCTTCCATGGCGTGGTGTGGAGCCAGCCTGCTCCTACTGTGGATCCTAAGCCCTGTCTGGACAGAAAAGAGTAAACCCTAATACCTAAACACTGGTGCCTGTAAGTCACTGGGAAAGGGGTCAGCAAGTTTTAAAACTGTGCTTAAACATCTTTAAAGCTGCATTTTCTTGCTTTCAGCGAGATTAAGGCTATGGAAACCCTGTTAATCATTAGAGTCCTGCCATTTAGTTCTCCAGATACCATGGCACTCAGTTGCTCTTCATTCGAAACCCACATATTCTATATCCAAGGAACCACTGTGACAATATCCCTGACCAACCATAATTATTATACTTTTTACAAGCACATTACAACACATTTGGAATACTGTCATTTATCTCTGCAGATGTCACCTTGTCTAATTGTTCTTCACTTTCTAAACCACGTAGACTTCATTTCAGAGCCCACAGTTAAAATATCCATCCCTAGTTCAAACTACGTTAATTTTTATAAGCACAACAGGCTAATTAAAAAAAAAAAACGAGTCTCAATAATATAGCTCCTGTGATCACTCTAGCAGTTGGCTTGTATATTGAGAAAATTGAGATATAACATGTTAATTTTTTGTCCAGTACATTTCTTAAGATGTCATGCCATCTATATATCCCTTATAATCATTTGTACCTACTTCAGTTTTTGGCTTCATGATAATGAAAACGTCACATAGAATTGTCTGTGCCTATGCAATATCCCTTATGATCACCAACTTCATCCACTGTAAAATCTGGATAAGCCATTTTCAAGATCCCTCCTCTTTCCTTGGGATATGAAAATAGTAGACATCAGCATGTTGAATAACAAGGACAGTTGGGCAGAAGCAATTCATTACCATCATCATGTGTTATCTCACTTTTAAATCTTCAACTCAACTCTATATGGAACCAGGAGGTTAAGCACATTGTACACTGTCATACGTCTTCAACATGCAAGAACTGTCTGCCACTATTCACAATTGTTCAGGCACCCCCCTGAAAATTGTGATTTTCCTTAAGGAGCCCTGGGAAATCTGACCATCTTATCTGGTTTGGATTAACCTAAAATGTCCACATGAAAAGTGGTACCTTGATAATTATAACCAAATAAGGGCCTATTATTATTCCAACTTACTTCCTAAGACTGATCAAGGCCGCTAGCCAACTGTCAGTAATCTGTACAAATCCTTTCTCTTCTCAGGAGGGCTAGCAGCCAGGACAGTTTCCCTCTTCACCCTTATTTGCACATTAGCATCAAGTATACTCCATATAAAAAGAGTGAAGATCTGGGTAAACTCTTTTTCAAAGGTTGCCAGTCCATGTCCTGCATGATGTCAAAGACATTATAAAGAAATAGCACCAGTACTTAGCCTTAGAGCAGAAAAGGGTTTCTGAATCTTGGCATTATTGACATTTTGGGCCATATAATATTTTATTTTGGGGGACTTCCCTGTGTATTGTAGGATGTTTAGACGCATCCCTGACCTCTTCCCACTAGGTCTGTAGCATATCCAACTACAGAGTGACAACAAAATCTGTCTCCAGACAATGCCAAGTATCCCCCAGGGCATTAAAATTGCCCTTGGTTGAGAACCACTGCCTTAAAGGAAGTGAAATTTAAGAAATGCATTTCCTATTATTACTTTTTTTTTAAAAAAAGAAACATATATATTTTATTTTTAATTTGTTTTTTTAAAGAGTTTTATTTACACATCATACAATCCATCCAAAGTTTATAATCAATGGTTCTCAGTATAATCACAGAGTTGTGCATTCACCACTACAATCAATTTGAGAACAATTTCATTGTTCTGAATTAAAAAAATAAAAACAACATACCCCCTCTACTCACCTATTATTGACACTTAGATTTGGTATAGTACCTTTGTTACAATTGATGAAAAAAGTATTACAATGCTATTATTAACTATAGTCCATAGTTTGCATTAAATTGTATTCTTCCCATATACCACCCTATTATTACACCTTGTAATAATAATGTACATTTGTTTTAGTTCATGAAAGAACTTTCTGATATTTTCACAATTAACCACATCATCATCCACAGCAGGTTTTGCTATGTTATACAGTCCCATGTTTTATCCTCTAGCTTTCCTTCTAGTGACAGACATGACCCTGGACTTACTCTTTCAACCATACTCACATTCGGCATTGTTAATTACACTTACAGTATTGTATTATCATCACCTTTATCCATTTCCAAACATTTGCATTAACTTTGTTAAAAATTCTGTACACCTTAAGCCCATTCTCTACCGTTTCTACCTCTGGTAATCTATAATCTAGATTTTAATTCACAGAAGTTGCCCATTACAATTAGTTCATATTAGTGAGGCTGTACGATAGTTGTCTTTTGTATCTGGCTTATTTCACTCAACATAATGTACTCAAGTTTCATCCATGTTGTTGCATGCATCAGGACTTCATTTTTTCTTACACCTGAATAATATTCCATTGTAGGTACCACAGTTTGTTTATCCACTCACCAGATGATGGACAGTTGGGCTATGGCCATCTTTTGGCAATACTGAATAATGCTGCTATGAACATCTGTGTGCAAATCTCTGTTCGCATCCCTACTTTCAGTTCTCCTGATTCTAAACCGAGTAACAGGATTGCCAAATCATATGACAGTTCTATACTTAGCTTCCTGAGGAACCACTAAACTGCCTTCCAAACAGGCTGCACCATTCTACATTCCCACTAGCAGTGAATAAGTGTCCCTGTTTCCCCACATCCTCGCCAGCACATGCACTTTTCTGTTTTTTTTTTTTTGATAATGGCCATTCCAGGTGTGAAATGATATCTCATTATGGTTTTGATTTGCATTTCCCTAGTAGCTGGTGATGTTGAGCATCTTTTCATGTGCTGTTTAGCATTTGTATGTCCTCTTTGGAAAAGCGTCTCTTCAAGTCTTTTGCCCATTTTTTCCTTGCAATTTTATTGAGATATAGTCTCATACTATATGATCATCCAAAGTGTACAATCAATTGTTCACAGTATCATCATATAGCTGTATGTTCATTACCACATTGAATTTTTGAACATTTTCATTACTCCAAAAAATAATAAAAATAAAAATAAGAATAAAAATAAAAGTAAAAAAGAACACCCAAAACAACCCATCTCCCCCATACACCCCTATAATTTTTTCAGTTTTTTATCCCCGTTTTTCTACTCATCTGTCCATACACTGGATAAAGGGAATGTGAGCCACAAGGTTTTCTACAATCACATGGTCACACTGTATAAGCTATATAGTTATGCACTTGTCTTCAAGAACAAGGCTACTGGATTGCAGTTCAACAGTTTCAGGTATTTCCTTCTACCTATTCTAAGACACTAAAAACTAAAAAGGGATATCTGTATAATGAATAATAATAACCTCCAGATTAACATCTTGATTCTATTTGAAATCTCTCAGCCACTGAAACTTTATTTTGTTTCATTTATCTTCCCTCTTTAGGTCCAAGAAGGCTTTCTCGGTTCCACAATGCCAGGGCCAAACTCATCCCCTCTTTTTTTCCCTTATGGATGATTTTTTTTTCTTCTTTTTAATTTTAAATTCAGTTTTATTGAGATATATTCGCATACTTATAATCATCCACAGTGTACAATCAGTTGTTCACAGTACCATCATATAGTTGTGCATTCATCACCAAAATCAATTTTTGAATATTTTCATTACTACAAATAAATAAATAAATAAAATAACGTTAAAAAAAAAGAGAATAATAATGCAAGTAAAGAAGAACACCCAAAACATCCCATCTCTCATCCCCCCTATTATTGATTTAATTTTTGCTCCCATTTTTCTACTCATCTGTCCAAACACTGGATAAAGAGTTTTCACAATCACACAGTCACACTGTGTAAACTGCATAGTTATACAATTGTCTTCAAAAATCAAGGCTACTGGGTTGCAGTTCAACAGTTTCAGGTATTTCCTCCTGCTATTTCAATACACTAAAAACTAAAAAGGGATATCTATATAATGCAAAAGAATAACCTCTAGAATGACCTCTCAACTCAATTTGAAATCTCTCAGCCACTGAAGCTTTATTTTGTTTCATTTCTCTTCCCCCTTTTGATCAAGAAGTCTTTCTCAATCCCATGATACCAAGTTCAGGTTCATCTCCAGGATTCATCCCCACATTGCCAGGGAGATTTTCACCCCTGGAAGTCATTTCCATATAGGGGGGAGGGCAGTGAGCTTACCTGTTGAATTGGTTTAGAGAGAGAGGTCACATCTGGGCAACAAAAGAGGCTCTCTGGGGGTTACTCTTAGGCACAATTATAAGCAGGCTTAGCCTTTCCTTTGCTGTAACAAGCTTCATAAGGCAAGCCCCAAAATAGAGGGCTCAGCCTTCTGAATTTGTTGTCCCCAATGCTTGTGAGAATATCAGTAATTCCCTCGGTGGGTTTGCCAGTTTGGATGTACTATGTCCCCCAAAACACTATATTCTTTAATGCAAACTTTTGGGGGCAGATTCATCAATCTTTTTGATTAGTGTGTGACCTCTTGATTGAATGTTTCCATGGAGATTTGACCCCACCAATTCAGGGTAGGTCTTGATTAATTCATTGGAGTCCTTTAAGGGATGCTTGGGAGCTGACATTTTGAGATGCTTGCCCAGAGTTTGCTCCAGAGAAGATAAGAGAGACAAAACACCCCAAGATCAGCTGAAAGAGACTTTTGGAGAGGTACTTAGGAACAACCAAGATGTTTGCTGATGCTTGGAGACACTTGGAGATGTAGACAGAAGGATGTTTGGAGATGCTAAGCTAAGAGAAACCTAGAGACATTTTGGAGAATGCCATTTTGAAATACAACCCTGGAGCAAAGGAACAGCAGACGCCAATCATGTGCCTTCTCAGCTGACAGAGGTGTTCTGGACGCCATCGGCCATTCTTCAGTAAAAGAATCCTCTTGTTGATGCCTTAGTTTGGACCCTTTTATGGCCGCAGAACTCTAAATTTGTAACCAAATAAGCCTCCTTTATAAAAGCCAATCCATTTCTGGTATTTTGCAAAATAGCAGTATTAGCAAACCAGAACGGTGTGGAAATTTGAAATTTCCACATTTTCTACCAGCCCCTCAGAGGGGCTTTCCATTGACTTCTTAAATTGGTTATTTGTCTTTTTATTGTTGAGTTTTTAGATATCTTTTTATATTCTGGATATTAAATCCTTATCAGATATGTAGTTTCCAAATATTTTCTCCCATTGAGTAGGCTGCCTTTTCACTTTCTTGATAAAGTCCTTTGAAGTACAAAAGTATTCAATTTTGAGGATATCTCGTTTATCTATTTCCTCTTTCATTGCTTGGGCTTTGAAACCACCTCCTATCATAAGATTTTGAAGATGCTTCTCTATACTTTCTTCTAGGAATTTTATGGTCTTACACTAATGTTTATGCCTTTGATCCATTTTGAGTTAATTTTTGTATAAGGTGAGAGTTATGGGTCCTCTTTCATTCTTTTGCATATGGATATCCAGTTCTCCCAGCAACATTTGTTGAAGAGACAGTTCTGTACCAGTTAAGTGGACTTGGCTGCCTTGTCAAAAATCAATTGACCATAGAGGTGAGGATCTGTTTCTGAACTCTCAATTTGATTCCATTTGTCAATATATCTATTCTTATGCCAGTACCATGCTGTTTTGACCACTGTAGCTTTGTAATATGCTTTAAAGTTAGGACGTATAAGTCTTCCAACTTCATTTTTCTTTCTCAAGATATTTTTGGTTATTTGGGCCCCTTGCCCTTCCAAATAAATTTGATGATTGTTTTATCTGTTTCTGCAAAATGGGCTATTGGGATTTTGACTGGTGTTGTGTTGAATATGTAAATTGATTTGCACAGAAAATCAATTAATGAAATATACCATATTAACATATCAAAAGGGAAAAAACACATGACTATCTTGATTGATGCAGAAAAGGCATTTGACAAAATCCAGCATCCTTTCTTGATAAAACCCTTCGAAAAGTAGGAATAGAAGGAAACTTCCTTAATATGATAGAGGGCATTTATGAAAAACCAACAGCTATCCTCATTATCAATGGTGAAAGGCTGAAAGCTTTCCTTCTAAGATCTGGAACAAGACAAGGATGCCCACTCTCACCATTGTTATGTAACCTTGTGCTGGAGGTTCTAGTTAGACCAATTAGGCAAGGAAAAGTAATGAAACACATCCAAATCAGAAAGGAAGAAGTAAAACTTTCACTATTTGTTGATGACATGATCCTGAGGTTTTGAGAAAGTCCCACAAAATCTACAACAAAGCTAATAGAGGTAATAAACGAGTTCAGCAAAGTGTCTGGAGATATGATTAACATGCAGAAATCAGTAGTGTTTCTATTCACTAATAATTAGCAATCTGAGGAGGAAATCAAGAAAAAAAATCCATTTACAATAGCAACTATTGTAGGATTAAATTAAACCTAGAATGGAAAGGATCCTTAGTTTGTTTCTAAGACATTTTTTTTTGTGATTTGAGAGAATTAGCAAGAGTTCACTCTTGTGCTAAAAGTTAACACAATAAGAGAGTTACAAGCTTCTCAAAGAAATGGAAATGTTGTTGATAAATAAGATGCTCCATGGAAACAAGCTGCCACATGAGTTTATTACAGCTGAAGACCCAGCTAGACCACAGACTTTTACGTTAAGTATTAAATACATTATGTATTAAATCAAATAGTCCGTACTATGAATTAGGTTATGTAGAAAGATAAAGTATTTCTCCAAGCCAGAGTTATTTTATTTTCTTGTATCTAATTTTTAAAGTTTACATTTGGCACTTATCTGATACCAAGCTTCAGATAGTATCTTACTGTGTGTATTCAGCAAGCATTTGGTGAATGAATGGTAGGTTACAGAAAACAGTGTGTGTGTGTGTGTGTGTGTGTGTGTGTGTGTGTGTATGTATGTGGTGGGGGACAGGTTGTGTCAGGCTTTTATGTTTCCTAAAATGTGTTCTCTATAGTATGTGAATCAAAGTCTTGTCCTTAGGTCAGCAACATTAGCATCACCAGGCAGATTGTTAGAAATGCAGAATTTCAGCCTTCACCTCTGACCTATTGGATTAGATTATGAATTTCGATAATATCCCTGTTAACTCTTAGGCAAATTATGTTTATTAATAACTGCCCCAGGTCACTAGTTCCTCATATTCTTAAAAGATTAATTCTGAGAAAGGACTCTGTGAAAATTAAGTTAGAGGAAGAGTGGGTTAAGTACAGTTATACATGTTCTAGTACAGCAGGACCTTTCAAGTTGGGAGGTGGTGGGAGATGTTAAACAGTGATTTCCAAATGTACTTAATGGCAGAATCCTTTTTTCATAGAAATCACTTTAGAAAACATTGCTGTAGTTATGTGGTACAGACATTTATCTCATAATTAAGAGGCCACTGGATCTTTTTTTAAATGCGATTTTATTGAGATGTATTTACATACCATAAAATCCCTTCAAAGTATACAATCAATGGCTCACAGTGTCAGCATATAGTTGTATATTCATCCCCTCAATCAATTTAAGAACATTTTCATTACTACCCAAAAAATAATGAAAATAAAAAAATAAAAATAAATAAAAAAGAACACCCCAAACATCCCATACCCCTTTTCCTCTCCTATTATTTATATATTTTTTGTCTTTATTTTATTGCTCATCTGCCCTTACACTGGATAAAGGGAGTGTCAGTCACAAGGTTTTCACAATCACATGGTCACACAATGAAAGCTATGTAGTTATACAATCATCATTGAGAATCAGGGCTATTGCATTACAATTGAACAGCTTCAGGTATTTCCTTCTAGCTATTCTAATACACCAGACACTAAAAAAGAATATCTATATAATGCATAAGAATAACCTCCAGAACGATCTTGCAACTCTATTTGATATATCTCAGTCACTGAAACTTTATTGTTTCATTTATTTTCCCCCTACTGGTCAAGAAGGCATTCTCAATCCCATGATGCCAGGGCCAGGCTCATCCCTGGGAGTCATGTCCCTTGTTCCCAGGGAGACTAACACACCTGGAAGTCCTGTGCCATGGAGGGGGGAAGGTAGTGAGTTAATTTGCAGAGTTGGCTTAGAGATACAGAGGCCACTGGATCTTAAGGAAATAAATTAATCAGGTGTCTAATCTTGGTGAATGATTACTGACTCTCTGTTGAGTGGAATGACAAAACAGACTTTCCAGAGAAGAAAAAAACTAATAATAATGAAAACAAAACAACAAACAGTACTTAACTAGTTAAATTAAAAACTTTTATTCCTCTAAACAAAATAGAGCACAACAATGACAAGAAATTATAGTTTTTCCATAGCATTTAACATTTAAGCTCTTTTTGTTTTGGAATGGAATTTCATGTAAGAAGGTGTATATTTTCTAACCCAAGAAAATTCTGTTTCAATTTTTTTTGCATCAATATAGTTCATATCTTACTGTTTTATGATATTTTGAGCAGTAGAAAGATTTAAATAAAAATAATAATTTGTTAAAATTAAATATCTTCATGCCAAATAAGTGTTACATGTTAATCATAGGGAATGTGTAAAACATATAATAGCATAAAAAGAAAAATTATGTAATCTTACTATTCAGAGAGAACAGCAGTTGCCGTTTTAATGCTTTCCCTTTTAGCCTCCTTGCTTGTATATTTATGTTTATGAAACATTAAAAATGTGTACACTATCATGCATTCTACTATTTTTCATTTACTGCTATATCATAAACATTTTCTAAGATATTAAAAGTTATTTGAATATTAATGAATGAATAAAATTCCAGTACATAGATTTGCCATAATTTATAAATTCATCTTTAGTGAGAGATAATTAGGCTGTTTATACATTTTTATTCTTATAAATAATGCCCTGATAAAAATCATTAGTTGGATAGAATTATAATTATTTTTTTAGAGTAAATTCCTAGAAATGAATTATTACTTCAAATGGAACAAATATTTTAAAGGGCAATTTAAAAATATATTTTAAAAACATTCTTCATTTTCATTTATGCTTCTTGAGATATATATCCTCAATTTTATTATTTAAGGCAAAATATAATTTGATTTATAACTATTCACTTTATGGGCATGTTAAGTATATTTTTGTAATGAGATTTTGTGTATGTGTTGCTTTCCTATTCTTCACTGTGTTCAAAAAACCCTGCCTATTAGTTACATAACAGGAGCACCCAGCCTTGTGGTTGACTCAGTCACAATGATTGACTCTGATAAAATGGCATTCTGTAATTAATTTTCAGTTGATAGATATATAATTACTCAAAAAGAAGGGGAAAGTAACGGTTCAGAATGCATCAAAAGCTGTTCCACTTCAGTGACATCTTGGAAAGTTCCCCAGGAGTCTCCTAATTTCATATTATGCATTTGGATTCTCTCACAATGTGCCTGACGTGGGTTTTCTTACCATTGTTCAACCACATTGATCCTTTTGTTTAACAAGAGATTTTAGGAGAAAAAAATTCTATGGTTTAACACTAAACAGTGTTAACAGTGTGCACATCTGTATACATGAAAGTAGGTTATGTGCATTCATAAACATAAATATCAGATATAAGTGATGAATTCTGTCATAGTTGTTCATAGTTTGTGCAGGTGGCCTTACATATAAATGTGTCTAAGGAATTTACACTCTTGGCTGCAAAGGCTTTTTTGCTGCAAAGAAGAAATCAAATTTACCTCTAAAGGCTATTTGCTCTTAATAGCCAGGTATGAGAGTAGATGATTGGGGTCATGGTGTTTCAAGCTTAATCCCTCCCTTTGGACATTATTTCTGGTAGCAGCTCAAGTTAGAAGAGTCGATGAAGAACAAGTTTATCAAAAATCATTATTTGAGGCTATTTTGTTCTAAGCCTTAAGACGTGAAGAACCCATGGAATATCTCATATGGAATTTAGCACAAAAAAAGACACTTGAATATTTGATTTTGATTTGTCCTGCTATGGCTTAATGAATAAATATCCTCCTAGGCAGTGGGTGAATTTCTTATGCATTGGGACAATAAGCCAATATTAATTTTAAGTGGTAGCTCAGTGCAAATATCTGAAGTTCAGAAAGTATGGATTTTAATTCTTGCCCCTGGCTTTGTTACAGTCTGATTAAATTCTTAACCTAGCCAGCAGATTTTCTCTTTATAGTTACAATTCTTAAAGTGTTTTGACTATTGTTTTTTTAGAATATCTCTTTCAAAATACACTATTTTTTAACCCAAAGGAATCCCAGATGGGTTGAAATCTATTTTGAACAAATGAACAATGGAGAAAAAAACAATGAAGGACATTATACATTATCTACAATTTAAAAAACAATGAAATAATTTTCACAGAAAATTTGAAGTCAGTTTTTATCCACTGTACTCATTTCTAGTTGCCTTTGCTACAAAATCTTACTTGGGTAATTTAATTTGGGAAACTCTAGAAATAAAATGGGATAGCTAATCTCAGCCTGGTCAACCTCTTCCTTTTTGACATGTGCTGACCTACATTTGTACATGCATGTGGCAAAGATATTCCCATTGATAAGGGAACAGATTATTCATGACAATCTTCTAAAACCTTCCATCTTAGAAGGTAATAGATTACTGGGTTAATTCAAAGGTAGGAGGATTTCAAAGAAAATTATTTAGAATACCCAGAGGGGCATGTTTTCAACACAAAGTGGTTAAGATTCAGGCTGTTAATAACAGAAATCCTGGGAATCCATCATTTAAATATTCTTATTCATCTTAGCAGTCCTATTAATTGCACAGTCTGTACAATTTGGTGTATTTTTAGGTACTGGAGCATTCACATTTACATAACACCATCTTAGCTTACTTTGCCTTTGTTATTTGTTTATGTTCAATGGGAGGTTATAATACCATTTTACTCATCAAATCTTTTCTAAAAACACGTGTGTTCTATTCCTCCCCTACTTAAACAGCATGCCCCACTTCTGTCACTGATGAAATTAATGTCTGATATCATTCTTATCTATAATGGTCATGGCTTTCCCTTAGAGCTAACTCAATTGTGCAGTTCTTTATTTCTCTAATAATGGTCATTCTGTACATTAATTTATCAGAAATTTTCTAAGACAATTTTCCCGACTATCTGGGGATGGCTGAAGTGGGAGAGTGTTGTGCTTGTATCTTTTTCTGTTGTAATCTTTGAGAGATGATAATCTTGAGGAGCAAGAGCTGGTTTCTCTTAAATTGGGTCTTTGATTCCTGGCACATACTCAGAGCTCAATAAATTGTGTGCACAATAAATTTGGCATTCCTGATATTCCTTAAACATGCAAACATATTTCTAACACAGGCCATTTGCTCTTGAAATACTCCTTGCCTAAAATACTCCTTTCATAAATATTCCTATGGCTCATTGCCTTAGTTTGTTCAGGTTTCTGCTGAAATGTCATACCATAGAGGGGCCTGTCATAAACCACAAAATCTTAAATAGCACACACATACACACACATAAACACATTGTCTCATTATTCTCTTCATTCCTCCCCTCATATTTTATCAATACTTGAAATATTATTTATTTATTTATTATCACTTTCCATCATGAGGGCAGAAATTTTGTTCATTGACAGAACATAGAACAGGTCTAGGATATGTTAGCCATTTGATAAATATTAATTCCATAAATGAGTAAATGCCCCCTTCCCAACCCAACACACACACACACACACATACAGAACCACACACAGATACTGGACTAACTAGACTATATGTCCATAACATTAAAGATAGCATCTCTCTTGCTTATAATTTTATCCTGGAAGTTCATGCTTAAAAATAGTTGTTGAATCACCAGATGAAGGAGTGTTATGCATGTGCCTGGTTGGTCTCTTCATTGGCACATTTTGTGTCTTGCTTGTGATTAAAGTCTACCAGGTAGTTTCTATAACTATAACTATGCTAAAAGGAAATGATTCCTTATTTTGCATCTACTTTTGTTTTTATATGTTGAATAAGATTTTGGGACTCTTAACTCTCTGGGGAATTCAATTAGTGATGTTGTTCACATTTTCTTCCTCTGCTTTATCAGGCTCTGAAAATGATAATGGGATTTACTTCACAATTAAAGGTTATGTGCAATCCCCAACCCTCTACTGCAGTCCCGACACAAGTCTGGATTCTTACACAGCCTTATTTGCTCTGGGCACGTGGCCCAGTTCTCTGTTCCTCATATCTTTCTCCAGTGCTTCTATTTCCATGGTTTGCTACTGGAGGGAGAACATTTCTCTGTCATAATTCAAAGAACTTGAAGTCCTGAAGCATTCCCAGTAGCTACAGAGTACATGAAAATGGACAAGACAGAATAAGAAAGAGAAAAGCCTATGAAGTTATTAGTTTCCTTTCTTAGCCCCGGTTCTCTCCTTACCATCCTACTCCGGAATTTTAAATAATTTTGGTGTTTTAGTTAAATGCAAACTGAGAATTTTTCCAAACCTTTTTTTTTTTAAACTATATTCTTAACTATCACTGTTCAAATTTAACAATTTTCAGTGGGGTATACTATGTACACTGACAATCTCAAGTGCTGATGTTTTTTAATGACAGATATATGGAAATTTGATATTGACAATAAGAACCAGCTGGCACGAAAGTAATTACATATTTTTTGCATATTATAAGTATATATAATTATATATATAGTTTTCCCTCAGGATATCTCCCTTAAGTGAGACTATATAGGGACTACTTACTGTAGAGGGGTGAGAGTATAGGAAATAGATCTAGCTGGCCTGAAATAGTGAATACAATTCCAAAAATGAACAATTACTCCTTTTATTCTTAGTCAAATTAAACACATTCATATAGCAACCTAGCATATTTGCCAATTTAAAACTGATATTCTAATACTCTATGAAACTTATGCAAGTTTAGGGACTAAGAATGATATGGAACTAATAAAATAGCCATATTTAAACTAGCAAATAGCTAATATATTTAAAATCAACACCCAGGTTCTCATTATGTTTGCAATAAAAAAGAAAACTAGTTTGTAAATTACAATTTTAAGGCTATATTTTTGTAATACTTAAACATACCTCACACCCCTAAGTATATTAAATATAAGTATCATCAAAAATGGACCCAAAACTTATCAATCATAATATTTTTACCCATGAAAGAAAACTTATCTTAACTATTGAAAGTTATACAGAATAGAACACCTTTTGATTTTTCTTAGAGAAAGATGACTATTTTTAAAATGCCTCCTAGAAAGACTTGACCTATGGTAACTATGTGTTTGAGATGTGATCTTCAGGTAACAACTCAAGAATGGAAAACATAAATTTAGAGGTAACTCTATTTATAATTCCTGTTTTATACCTTGATTTGATATCTATTTTTAGTTTTCCATTCTGTCAGGGTGAAAGAAACTTAATCCCAATCAATTAAAGAAATCCCCTCTCTTTTAGCAGGGTAGATTCTTCATGCCATTTATCCTCACAAATATTTGTTTTGATGTCCATCTTCTTATCTACTCCTCAGACTGTACATACTGATATAGCTCTCATTCCTGTCTGTGTGGCTGCCTTGAAAGGCCTGATCCCATGCTGTCTTCAGGAACTGTAGTCACCATGGTGCTAAGACCCATTTGCCTGGATTCTCAATATATCTTTTCCTCTTTGGGATCTTGGTCACTTTCCAGGGCTTTGCCTAGAAACAGGACACCAAGATCATAAATCAGGTCCCCACACCACCCTTCTACACTCCTTCAACCCCCCTCTCTGATGCCTGCACTCTCATCACATCCCCTCCATCTATCTTTCCGTTCTTTAGCTGGGGAATCTTTTCTGTCTAGAGGTTTGGGGCAGCATTCTCTGTCCTTTCATAGCTTTTCCTTTTTTTGAGATTTAAAGTAGCCCTCTTAGGACCTTAGGCTTTTGGATACCAAAGCCAGGAAGGGACATTAGTTTCCTACTTAGCACTATCATATCCCTCACTCACTGCAGAAATTTTACCTAGTAGCTGTGAAAGAAGACCAGGTTGGGGGATGGAAGGAGGAAGACAAATGAAAAACATGACAGTATTGCAAGCACTACCCTAAGGCAAAGGTGCTAACGAGATGAAGGCCCTGAATTTGAGTCTAACTTGAGCCATTTAGCATCAGGATTCAAACATAAGCCCTAAGCTGACGGAGATCAATGGAACTTGCAGTAAGTCATAGAAGAAACTATGGATATTACAGTATAAGTCTACAGAAACTGCCCTATCAACTTTGCCCTTCATTATTCAGGGTTTCAGACTTTTATGAGTTCTTTACAAGGACTCCATGTGTTCATATGGCCATATATTTTTGTAAAAATTATAAAAGTCACTTTTTAAAAAAAACACAATCATGTATTACATTTCCCTTCATGCTTGGTGATTTTGGAGTGGCAGCAGGCCTTGTTTAGGGTCTGGCTAAGGGGAAGTTGTGTTGGGGATACCCTCGATTTAGGTTTAGTAGGATAAATGTGGCATTCATGGCATACAGGTGCAGGGCCAGGGATTGATAATTTGAATGCATGATAATTTGAACGTATGATAATTTGAACGTATGATAATTTGAATGTATTATCCAATGTCTGCTCTAAGACTTATGAGGACAGTAGGGAAGAAAGAAAGTTTGAATTATAAAATACCAGAAGGTAGGCTATGGAAAATTATTGTAATCACCAGATGTATGTAAGTGGAGGATTTCGTTCTCATTCATGCCTAATCAAAACTGAAATCAGAAGTACACATGATAACACATCACTAAACAACTGTGTAAACCAAATGCTTTCTTCTTTTCTGATGGGAATTGTGCCAAACAGAATTACCATGTTTCCTAAGTTTTAGAACAAAAATGTATAATGTATTACAAAAATTTACATGACATTTCCAATGAGTTGTGAATATGACAAATATTTCTAAATCATTACAAAATCATTTTTATATGAAGAACTCATCAGAGCATACAGCAAAAATATAGAGTAAAAAATGGAGTATGACAAGAAGTTAATTAATAAAAATATTATGGTATTTTCCTGAATTTTGTGATTTTTTGTTTGTCAGCTTTTTAAGAGTTATAAATTATTTTCCTCTCCTAAAGTATTAATATGCATATCTAATTCTTATATTCATTGATTTTGAGTCTGTTTTTTTTTTCTTTTAGTGAGGACCAATGAAACTTGTATAAGTTTCAGGTGCAAAGTTATTGGATCTACCTTGAACAACTGATACTTTGTATATTAAACTTTTTACTCTTTAATTTTCTGTCACTCCCAGATACCATATGCCCTATGTGTTCAGAGACTTTGTTGAGTCTTTTACTGTATCCCCAGCACATTGAACCATGATGGCATGGAAAGGCACTTGTAAGTCATTGAATTAATTAATTACCAATACCACTGACCTTGAAGCTTATTGCTATTTCTTCAAGTATTTTATAATTCTTATTGATGGCATTTGCTGTGATTTTGAAATAGTCTGCGAAATAAATGTTTCTATTAGACATAACAACAGCGTTTTTGTGCTGTTTTTAGAAATAAGCATTCAGCGTGTAACTCTTAACAGAAAAAAGTGAGAGAAAAACACAATACTGCCATTAGGTGTTACCCATATCTTCCCATCAGATCATTTTTTTTTAGATGAAACAATGTGCTCATCAAACCTGTTTGTGCTCAAATCAAATTTCTACCCATTATCAAATCGGGTAGAAATTAGCAAAGGCCATCAACTACTTCTTTAAGATTTTTTTTTTTTTTTTTTTTTGAGTACTTGATATGTATCTAGCACAGAACTAGGCATTTGGGGAGATAGGAAATAATTTTATTTCTTCAAGACTTTATTTCTCTGTTATGGGCAGCAGTAGAGTCTATCTTCTACATACCACATGATGAATGTGGTGGTTTTTAATGAGTCAACTTGGCTAGGCTGAACTACAGTTCCCAGAATTCCCTATCTCATATGTTTCCTGTCTGCATAAGTTACAAGAAATATTCTCTCTTGAAATGTGGAGTATAGAAGGGAAGCGTCAGTCATTATGTAGTACAGACACACCTTCTTTCAGTATTAAAACACTAATGTGAAGGGACTATGCAGATGCAATTAGAGTTCCTAATCAGTTGACTTAAGATAATTAAAATGGAGGTTGTCTTGGGTGGGTCTGATTCAATTTAAAAAGCTTTTAAAAGAGGTCTTAGGCTTCCATAAAGCCAAGATTCCAAACACCTGCTGGGTCTGTAATTACTCTTCTCTCCCCTGGATCTTCCTTCCTAAAGGCCGTCTGTGAACCACAAACTTCTGTATGTCCATGGATAACTATCTGCTCATGATCTTCCCCTCCTGACTGCCCTATGGACTTTGCTTGCTTAGCCAGTACCACAACTGTGCAAGCCAATTCCTTATGATAAATATATCAGCAACTGGTTGTGCTTCTCTGGTTGAACCCTAATATACTCAGTAATTATTCTTGGACAAGACACAATGCTTGTCCTTAAAGGGCTCACAATCTCATATGAGAGCTAGTTCATGCAGATGAAAGCACAGACTATAGGTCAAGATCATCACTAGTTATAAGTCAAAATGTGTGATAAAGAAAATAAGCACTATAGGATGGCAGGATAGTGAGAAGTCATATGGCCAAGGACTATTGAGAAAGATTTCACCAGGGAAATGGAATTTGAATTTGTTCATGAAGAATAAAATTTAAAAAAGGTCAGAGAAAAGAAAGAAAGCCATTCTCTTTGGTGAGCAGTATTAGCAGAAGTGTTGAGATTAAATTTAGCATGTTGGGCCCAGCGACTAGTAAAGTAATTTCATTTCCAACTTATACTCCACTTAACCTTTCACCTTAGTTGTCCTCCTATAGGCAAACTAGAGTCTAATAATGTCTTTAAATGATTGTGCATTATCACTGAGAAAAATGACAAGTATTTCACCCTAACAATCTTTAACTAAATAGCAATGTTAAATGTTGCTCCAGTTTTTCAAACTAAAGTCAAGAATCCTGGATAAAGTTGGTCTTTTGTAAAAGAAAAAAAAATAGAGCTTGTGGAAAAGCAACAACAAAGAAGATATTCTTCCTTGCCCTCACAAAATAATCTTTAACTTGTGGGCAGTTCTTTAAACTCATCGTTGCATGAGTGTGTCATGAGAATGAACTAGCAGACTTTTCTGAAAGTCAGGGTAGGCAAAGATAGGCAATGTTTGTGTGTGGTGCATCAAAGAGGATGAAGGAACGTTATTAATATCCAGAGAAAGGTAATTCCAGAAGTCAGGAGTCTAGTCTGACAAAACCCTGGAGATTTGAGGGTTTCTGTGTTAGATTAAGAAAGATTAGCTTTGTTCACTGAGGATGCATTTGGGAAATCACTTAGGACACATTCCTAGCTGTAAATATATTTTTCATTCTTTTCTGTGACTAGTAAACAATTTTGGAATATGTGTTCTTTTGGGGGAAACATAAAAGAAAAAAATGTGAAAATTTTCCAATAACTTATTAATTTTAGGAAGCAGCTCCATACTAGTAGTTATAGAAGAAATAATAACTAGTACATGAATAGTGTTTTGTAGCTTACAAAACACTGGTACATTATGCCACATAATTTCTTTCTAAGGTCAATAGATCCTCCTGGCAGGTCACAGTAACCCTGTGAAAGAGATAGGAGAGGATTTGACTCCATTTTACATACAGAATTTAAGGATTTTGTTATCTTTCCTTAAGCACCTTCTTCCTGGAATAGTTTGCCAGTTGTTAAACCTCTGAAATATTTCTGTACCAATTGACAGAAAGCTTTAGCGCCTAACCTACCCGAGTATCCCTACCTCCCACAGCCATAGTTTATCCTTCTAGGGCCCTCAAACTGTCCAACATCTATCGCTAAAGGGTTAATATCTTGCATGGTAGGGAGCCTCCAGAATCCATCACTAAATTTCAGGTTTCCCTTCTGATTGGCTGGTGCCCAGATCATGCTGGTTGTTAAGTATTTAAAATGACATTCCCCAGTTACTAATATTACAATGATTATCCATCTTTCAGAACTTGAAAACTGTCATTTCTGATGACTTCTTTCTAGTTGTCTTTATTTTGCAAGTTTATGTCTTAAAATATTCCAATTCTGATTTCAGTAGTGTGTCAGGAGGGAGAAGAGATAAATATATGTAGTCAATCTGCTTTATTTAATCACAAATTTGTTTAATAATCTTGAAAGAAGACAACAATATCCGCTGGAATAGGGTTTACATAAATGTTCTCCATGGAACACTGCTAATAAGTGTTACATAAAAAAAGGATTTTTTTGATCCAATAAATTTGGGAAATGTTGCATTAAATGAATTAAAACATGTTTCTTTTCATGTTTTCAGTGCCTTTTAGATGCTATTACTTACTTTTAATTTCCAAACCAGAGTTCAAATATTCTGTGTTTTCTATACTTTTCTTTTTCGGCTTCTTTGCAGAAGAACCCCCTTTTAAATGGAACATAGTTTGGGAAATATCCTTCTAAGGTAATTGACATTTTATTATGACCATCATTTTAGGAAGTGATGCATAAATTGGAAGTGCTTGTGATAAAGCATAAGGACAAAACTGAGATTAAAGGGCAAACACAAAACGAAGTAGCAACAAAAATGAAAACAAACAAACAAAACAAAACAAACAAACAAAATCCTGACAACTTCCTCACCGCTTGATGAGGCTGTATTAGGAAATTCCTTGATATCTCTCTCTCTCTACTTCAATTACACATTTATTTTGCTTTACCCAGAAGGCACATTCATCCTTGCATCATTATCTATTAAGATCATCTTGCTCTTCAATAGATAGTTTAGTTTCCAGAGACCAGAACTCAACATATTGTGAGCTCCTATAGGGCCAGATCAAAGCCATTTTTATTTTCTTTGTAGAACACCTTGGTTTTAGTTTACTAAAGCTGATGAAATGCAATATACCAGAAATGGGTTAGCTTTTAACAATGGGGATTTATTAGCTTACAAGCTTACATTTTGAGGCTGTGGAAAATGTCTCAAATCAAGGCATCAGGAGGTGATGCTTTCACCCTGAAGATGGGCTACCAGTGAGCTTGGGCTCCTCTGACAGAGAGCCAGACACATGGCAACATCTGCTGGTTCTTCTCTCCTGGATTTCATTGCTTCCAGCTTTTGGCTTCAGTGGCTTCCTCTTCTGAGCTTCTGCATGTTTCTCTTTTTTAACTTTTGTCTCTCTTAGCTTCTTTGGGACATTTTTCTAAGTGTCCTTCTCTGAGTTTCATCTCTTATAAAGGACTCCAGTAAGAGAGAAGATTAAGACCCACCTGGAGCCTGCTTTAACTGAAAGAAACTAATCAAAATGTCCCACCCACAAAAGGTCTACACCCACAGGAATTAGCTGATTTTTTCTGAACATCTTTTCTGGGGAACATGCAGCTTCAAACCATCACAATCATCACAACCTTGAAGAACAAATAGTTAAGTGCCAAAAATGTTTCCTTTTGTTGATTTTGGGGGTTGTATATTAACTTGTCTTTTCTACTCTGTGCATATCTTGCTTCTATTCCATTTTTGTCATGGAAGAGCTAATAGACACAAAATTGAAGAGCAGTTAAATCTAAATTACATATCCTCTTTCCCAGGCCAAAGATGGTTGGACAGAACAGTAGAGTTGGGCATTCAGGTGCTGATCTTTGAGTTCTTTTTTGAACAAGCAATGTGTTGCACTTCACCAACTGTGAAGATCATTAAGAATCACACAATTCTGTTGCATGCCTGTGAATCAGTGATAGTGTATTGTGTGCTTTGTGTAGGTCTAGTTTATAATAGTTCCATATTTTTTCATCAGTAAGTAACAATATTTTTTAGCCCTCACACAGAATAAAATTCATTCCCTAAGTGACAGTAAAAATTATATTGCACTGAGTGAAATTTTAATGCATAGAGGTTATTTCAAATTCTTGAACAGATTTGCTTTAATCTAGCAAGGGACAGAGCAGGCTCAATATAGCATATCATTCCCCATCACCAAAAGGGGTCTGATCTTATTTTCAAAGCTGGCCTGGGAAATTCCATGGTCTCATAAAGCATATGACATATGGTAGCTGAAATGCCACCAATCTGAAAAGGGAAGAAACTTTTGCAAGGCCAGAGTTTAGTTGTTTGTTCAGTTTTCTAAGTGCAAAATCCATTTAGCTCTGAAAAGCAGCCAGAGAGAAATTTATTTAAAATTTAGTCTGGAAAGAAACTGCAAATTTTCCAAGTTTTCAGTCATCACAGGGAAGCCAGTAAGAAGATCCTCATACTCCTGAAACTCTAAAATTCAGTGTTTCCTAATAAAAGCCAGTATTAGCAAGTAACATAAATGATGTCTGACTTGGAGTTGGGGGCCTGACTTTGAATGACTTCTTTACTTTTTGTTTTTCTAGTCACTCGCTACCAAACCCTTTAATGAGAAAAACAAATTAAAACTTTTATCTTTCTTTTGTCGACCTATGGTATCGTTTAGAGCAAATTTAAGGAAAAGAAGAAACATATACAACAGACAATTTTTATTAAAGTAATATTTTTAGAAGCATAATATTTAAGTGGCTTCAGATTATTAATTACTTTAATAGTTGGGTTGATTTGGAGCAATAAATGGGCAAAATAAATCTTTAAAATGGGATTTAAGTAGGTTTCTGTTTTAGTTTCCTGGGCTGTTCAAGCAAATACCATGAAATGGGTCTGGTTAAATGATGGCAATTTATTACCTCATGGTTTAGAGGACAAAAGAAAGTCCAAATCCAGGTGTCATCAAGGTGACGCTTTCTTCCAAAAGACGAGGGTGTTCTGGGGCTGGCTGCCAGCAATTCTGGGTCCTTAACTTGTCGTATGGTGGCATATCCTGGTCTTTTGTTATTGTTATTGATTTCTGCCTGCTCCCTCTAATTTTCTCTCTCTCTCTGAATTTCATTCTGTTTATAAAGGACTGCAGTAATAGGATTAAAACCCAGCCTGACTGAGGTGGGCCATACCTTAACGAACTTGTCTAAAGATTCTACTCAAAAGGGGTTCGCACCTACATGAATGGATTAAGTTTAAGAATCTGTTTCGGTTGACACAGCTCCAAACCATCACAGCTTCCATTTGTAAAAATTAGATTTCCATTCCACTTTAAAAGAACCTATCCTTTCTAATGAATTGGAATAGCTAGCAGTAAATACCTGAAACTATCAAACTACAACCCAGAACCCCCGAATCTTGAAGATGATTGTACAAAAATGTAGCTTATAAGGGGCGAAAATGTGATTGGGAAAGCCATATGGACCACACTCCCCTTTGTCCAGTGTATGCATGGATGAGTAGAAAAATGGGGGCAAAAAAAAAAAAAAAAAGAAAGACACCCACTGTTCTTTTTTACTTTAATTGTTCTTTTTCACTTTAATTTTTTTTCTTATTATTTTTGTGTGGGTGGTAATGAAAATGTTCACAAATTAATTTTGGTGTTGAATGCACAACTATGTAATGGCACTGTGAACAACTGAATGTATGCTTTGTATGACTGCATGGTTTGTGAATATATCTCAATAAAATTGAAGTTAAAAAAAGGAGAACATAGTCTTTTATAAGGTACATAACAGATTCAAAATGGCACACTACCCCAAAAAACAAATAAATTAAAAATACAAAATAAAAGAACTTATCTTCTGCATAAAGTGACTTGAACCTATATTATCACAGGCTGATATGATAACTAGTGAGTATATTTAATATATGTTATTTCTGGTTTGTTTATAGATAGATATTGCTGAGTACTCAGCAGTTGTGTCTCAGAACACAGAAAAGTCTGGAAAAATCTCTTATTGAATCTGAATGAACAATTCCAAAGTCATGTTCTAATAAGAACATATTTTAAAATAGAAAGTTTAGTACTTATTTAGAGTGAATAAGTTTAAGTAATGTGACAGAATGGAGGCACATTTAGGTATATGGTCCTGGAGTTTCACTGTGTTACTCTGTGTTGTGTTAGGTTGACCAATGTGTTCATTGTCATCTGATTCAAAGCAGCTATATTTAAAAAAAAACAAAAAAACAAAAAAACACACACAAAAAACTTTGCTATTGAGTTTAAACATACATATATATATATATATATAGTAAAGTTCATAAAACATACTCATCATAAGTGCACAGACTAAGGAATTTTTACATACACATCCAAATAACTACCACTTAGATCAAGATATAACACATTTTCAGCATCCCCAGGGGTTCCCTCATGCCCCTCCTCTGTCAAATCCCAGACACTCAGCAGCAACCACTACTCTCATTTATATCAATTAGTTTTGCCTCTTTTTGAGTTTCATGTAAATGGAATCATACAGCATGTATAGTTTTGTGTCTGGTTTCTTTTACCCAACATAATATCTGTAAATTTTATCTGTATTACTACAGGTATCATTCATTTGTTCTTTTTTATTGCTATGTAGTATTCACTTGTATGATCATATCACAATTTTTGTATCCACTCTCCTACTGATGGACAATGCAGTTGTTTTCAGTTTGAGGGTACTATGAATAAAGCTGCTTTGAACATTCTTGTACACATTATCTGGTAGAATCTGAGCAGATATTACCTCTCAGATATGCTTACTTCATGCAAGGTGTTTATAATTACTCCTGTGTTATAAATAAACCCAGGGGACCAAGTTGATTGCGAGCCACGCACCTTCCTCCAGACTAAGGTACTTCTAACCCTTCAGCTACACTTAGTTTATTAAGGATGGCACTTGTACAACTCCAGAAAGAATAATTTACATTGTAATCTAGGCTCCAGTGGTACCCGCCTGATATCCTTACTCATGGCCATATGGTATGAAGAGATAGAGGAAATGAGCAACTCCCAGCTCTATAATTTATTCTTTGTTACTTTGAGCAACTTGCTTAACCTGTAGGAGGCATAACTGTCACTTATAGATATAGGATAAAAATAATCTACTTGAATTTAAATGTGCTGTGTATATTGTATAGTGATATACAGTTGTTAAAATTTTACTATTATACTGTTTTTTTTCCATCTTCCTGCTTTTAAAAGTTGGCGTTTCAAATAGAAACCATTAGTAGTCTTCATAATTGTTTTCAAGATTCCCCCAACCAGATATTTTCATTATGAATTTGGTTGCTGTATGTTTTTAGATAATGAAGTGTGAAAACACAAGCCCTGAAGGCTTCTTATAAACTGTAAAGCATGTCAGAAATAGACTCATCTGCTAGTCAATTGCAAGATGGGTTAAGTCTTCTGTATAATTTATTTCTCTTGCTGCTCTTGCTTATCTGCTTGTCTTTGCAAACAGACAAGAGAGGTCCTCTATTCATTATATCTTTAATACTTTTTTAAACAATATTTTGAGAACTGGATAGATGTTCCCTGGGGAATGGTTGAAAACCAATGACCTTATAGAGGAACAAGGCAATTCTGACCTGGTATAGTAGATGGTTATACTGTGACTTAACCCTTGTTGTAGGACAAGGGTTAGGAGGGGAGCTGTGGGCAAATGCTAAGGTGGGGGGTGAGGGGAGTTCCCTTTGCATTGAAGGAGAAAAGCCTCTGCATTATCATCCAGCATTGAGTGGTATGTGTGTGTGTGTGCGGGGGGTGGGAGGGATTTTAATAGCAAAGGATGGGTCACTTCTCTGCAAGCTCAGAAGTTTCAGAGGAGTCTAGGGAGACAAAATATTCAGGGACATCCATCTTGATGTCTCCATTCTACATATCAGGGTGTCAGAATTTTCCCCATCAGGACTCTGACTTAGGCATAACAGGCCTACCTGGTGGGACATTTGTTACTTTAAATTTCATCCACTCAGAATATTAAATGCTGGGCTTGTTCCTTACTTTCTCCAACATCCTGCTACAGCTGATGTGGCCTTCCTTGTATAAAAAGAGACCCTTTGGCTCTTACAACTGTATTTCAATTGCTGATTACTTATCTTCAGCTGTTTATTATTTTTCTGCAGCCATCAATTGCACTAAGCAAAAACCATTTTTGTAGGGGGGTGGGGGTCCCTAAGACCACTCTCAGATTCAATGATTCTCTAGAGGGACTCACAAGACTCAGAAAAAGCTTTTATATTCATGGTTACAGTTAATTACAGTGAAAGAACACAAATTAGAATTGGCAAAGGGGAAAGAAGCATAGGGTAAAGTCCAGGAGAAATCAGTCCTACACTTCTATTTGTCCTCTCTCAGAGGAGTTACCCAGACAGCACTTAATTCTCCTGGAAGCCATGCGTGACAACACATGTAAAGTGCTGCTAACCAGGGAAGCTCTGATGTCCAGAGTTTCTTCCTGGGGTTAGTCATGTAAACCTGTAACACTCACATTACTGGCCTTAGCTACTCAGTCTCCAGCAGTCCAGAGATCTTCAGAGGTCTCAAGACCACATCTATTATTAATTATCACAAGTTGTGTTCTCTGGAAGCAGATACTTAGTTGGAATTTGAGTGTAATAAGTTTATTATGGATCAACACCTAATGAACAGAAGAGAGCAGGAACAGGATTGAGCAGAGGGAGAAGTCAAACTTGATTCATGCTTTTATAGCTTAGGCAGATGTTTTAATGGCTTCGTTTTTATAGCTGAAGGCCGCTAGCTGACCACATCACTAGCAGCTGCGAGAGTTTCTCCTTACAGGAGGATCTGAGCAGCAAATCTTGATGTCAACCATAGCAAACCCAGTTGAAAGAGGCAATTTTTCCAATAGTTATGGCAGTCAAAACAGTCTAGCATGGGGGTTACGGAGAACTCTGAGAAACCCACTTGTTTAATTAGTCAATCTCTTCCCCAGTCGCTGTGGTCAGGAGTATGGGCTTCTTACGTCAGCTGGACCCAGCTCCTATGAACACCACTGTGGAATCAGTTCACTATAGTCAGCTACCAGACTAAGGGGGAAGGAATGCTGGGCCACCAAACACAACTGATGTCCACTACTCGTAGGAATCAGAAGGAATTTCAAAGGCAACTGTTAAACACCTACAATCGTAAGCTAGTATCAAAGTCACAGGCTTTAAGAAGTTCTGGGGCCAACCTTTCTAGGTATCACAGATCAAACCTGCAGGTGAGAACAAAAGTGAGAGAAGCTGGTTTTCTTTCAGCAAGTGCAAAGTCAGTAGTAGCAGTGGTGGAAACTACACACAATTCTTACCAACCTCATCTTAAGGGATGTATTCTCACTATGTGCTGATGAAAAATAAAAGGAGGACATAGAAATAAAGCCTTTTGCTTAGCAGGAAACCCCAGAATTTCATTCTGATGTGTATTTTTCTTATGTAGACTAACTGTCAGAATCATTTGGGATTGGAGTTGACGGTGGAGTCTGGGCCAGGTGCAGGGCGCTATGCCTTATACCATCTAGCCTGCCAGGCAAAACATGCGAGAATGCCAAGTTCATCATCGAGGATACAGATCTGGCGGTGGCCAGTTTATTCTAAGGGTCTTCATCGCTGAGGTGCGTATAATAGCCATTAACTGGGTGCAAACTGATGCCTATTCCTCAGTCCTTCATGATGAGTTCATTGCTCACAGGCCTGGATTGATTCCCCTCACAAGTGATGACATTGTAAACAAGCTACCGTACTTCCGGGATTGCATGTGTGAAGAGTTCTGCTCCAAGTGCTCAATGAGAACTGGACAGATGTTTCCTGGGGAATGGTTGAAAATCAGTGACCTTATAGAGGAACAGGGCAATTCTGACCTCATCTCCAACAGCCCTCAGGTCATTCCGGTGATATCTCAGAGCTGAGATAATGACCGCAATGACTAAGTGGAACAGGATGACATCCTCATCATCAAGCTCAGAAAGGGGCAGGAGCTGAGACTTCAAGCTTATGCCAAAAGGGCTTTGGCAAGGAACATGCCAAGTGGAACCCTACCACAGGGGTGGCTTTTGAGTGTGAGCCAGACAATGCCCTGAGGCACACAGTGTACCCCAAGACAGAGGAATGGCCAAAGAGTGAGTACTCAGAGCTGGATGAGGATGAGTCACAGGCTCCCTGTGACTTCAAAGGCAAGCCAGAGAAGTTTTAGTGCAATGTGGAGTCCTGTGGCTCTCTGCACCCTGAAACCATTGTCCTCTCAGCCCTATCTGGGTTGAAGAAGAAGTTGAGTGATTTACAGACCCAATTAAGTCATGAGATCCAGTGACATCCTAACCATAAACTAGCTGCAGCTCACCTGTTCCAGCAAAAGGGGGATCCAAGCCAGCAGCTGGGTTTTGGGTCTCTCCTGAGACTTTTCTAGCACCTGGGATCTGGACTGCCATTGCTCAAGCTTCTTGGGAGGGTATGAATACCAACCAGAAAGGTAGCAACAGGGATAGGTGGGCCTTTTCCAGACTTTCTTGGTATAATATAGATTACTGGGGATGCCACTAGTATTTGAGGAAGGACAGTTTTTCAGGAAATGCTAAGCATCCCTGGTCCCTGCGTGCTAAATGCCAGCAGTGTTCCCCAAAAACCAAAACATCCCTTCTACCCTGTTTCGTCATGTGCCCATGGGGACCATCCTGCTTCCCTGTGGAGAACCACAGAGCTGGACTACTCTTCCTCGCCTGGTCATCCCAGCTCTTCAAACTGTCTGTCTGAAAGAAGGGGTTTTCACATCTGTACCGTAGGTTTCTGTGTTAGCACTGAGTGCTGGAACCCTTGTTCGGGCTGCCTACAAGGCCTTCCATACCTTGCCCAGGGCCAGCTTGAGATGCCACTCAAATCCCCAGGTGTCCTTAATTTGAGAGGTCATCCTTTGGGATACTGTTAGACCTGGCTGTCCCCTCCCCCCACAAAATAAACATGGTATTTCATTGTCTACCCATCAGTTATGAACTCCTTCATCACCGAGAGCCTGATCATTTTGTTTGGGGAAGGGGCAAAGGTCTCCTCCACCATATTTCATTTCTCTTTAATGATTATGTCTGGCCCTGACCCCTTAGCACTGCCTCCAGGTAGGAACATACTTCCCTGAGCAGTTAATTAGGCTGCCTGGCAGGGAAAGTCTGCAGAAACTAGAGTTTCAGTAGAGAAAGGAAGGGATATTTATTGATTAACAGTTAATTGTCTTTTTAGAAGTTTTTATTTTTGGCAATTGAGAACACAACAAAATCTCAAAAAATAAAGAACCATCTAGGAAAATTGAAACATTTTTGTGTATTTTAATTAGAAATAATATATGCAGAAAATGCACTATGCAGGTGATGGAAGCCAAACATAAGGTGTTGAGGCAAATCAGAGGTTAGTAACAACTCAAAGCCACTACCACCACTATTAGGTATAGGGAGAAAGGGGGACAGCATATAACAGGAACCCAGGGGCTGGAGTCACTTAGTTAAACCACTGTAGGCCCCTCTATTGGAGCTGAAGGCACATAGGAGACTTACTATCAGAGACACTGCCCAAGTACAAGTGGGAGGAGGAGGGAGAACAATCCTGGCTTCTGCTTCCTCTAGCTTTCCCAGCTTCCCTAGGGCTCCAAATTGTTTAGCCTACCCACAAACCAGCTGATGAGAGAGCATAGGAAATGCAGCCTTTCAGGGTCAATACCCATTGATATAGAGCAGAGGCTGGGATGGACAAGGAATGCATCTGAGGGCAAGACCTTGCATTTTATGTTATCTGTATTAAATTAAATGCCTTATATTAGAGCTGAAACAAATGAACAGTAGTTCAGAGGCTGATATTGATGTTATTTCCTTCCTTATATAATTCTTATCCTTCAGAGTCCCCAAGGCAAGCAAGTTGGCCCTAAAATTTCTTATCTGTGACACAAAAAGGCTCTTCCTTCAAGATATATAACCTTGAAAACCATCTATATATTGGTGATCTGGGCTTATTTTATCTCATAGCAGTTGGGTAAAGCAAGAACTGAAACAATTTGGCAGCCCATTGTAGTTATTGCAAAATTTAAAACTGAGGTGTTAAAACTGTTCCTAGTCCTGTGGCTTATTGAAGAGTGACACTATTTATCTGGGAATGAACACTAGAGTTTAAACCTAATTATTCTGCAGAAATTGGCATGAATTTTAATCTATGACACTATAACACTTAAAATACCAGATATATAAAAACACCAGGTATTTTAATGATATAAATATCATTAAAGCTGACCATGCTTTGCCCATCTAAACACCAGGCCCTAATGGTCAAGTAGAATCTGTTGGGTTCTTGTATACCAAAATAGCGACAGCCAGAGGCTCTTCAGCCCAGAAGGATTTGCTGAGATGGTCTGAAGTCATGTTCTATAATGAAAATATGTATTTATATACAATTGATGTTGATTCCAATTTATACTTTTTGTTCTCTAAGAAATTTATTATGAATTTGATTTGAACCTTCTTTAAAGTTTCCTTCATTGTTCCAGTTAGTGAAGGAATGTCTATTTCTTACAATAGGATCCTTATTACTAAGGCTGTTTTAATTACTATGGTTTACAGAATATTGTTAATGCAGTGGACTACACTGATTGATATTTAAACATTGAACCAACCTTGCGTTCTTGGGATAAAACCCATTTGGTCATACGATATCACCCTTTCAATATATTTCTGAATTTGCTTTGCTAATATTTTGTTGGGGATTTTTGTATCTTTGTTAATGAAGCATAGTGGTGGATAGTCATTTTGTCCTTGTCACATTTCTGTAGAAGTATCACTGTACTCAGCTTGGGATTTTCTTTTCTCAATTGTGTTCAGGGTGTTGTCTCCCAGCAGAGAACTGGGACACATGTGAGACTTACCTTGGGATTGCACCTTCTTTCAGAGGTTTCAGTATTTCACTGCCTTTTATCCAATGACTGAAAACATTTGTCTCATTTATCTGTTCCAATTTTATAGGTGTTTACAGTGGAAGGCCTAGCTTGGAACATGTTACTCAGACATGGCCAGCAGTGGATAACTTCATGGATTACTCTGATATATGGCAGGCTGTTCTTTTACAAAAAATGTGTTGGCACCTGTGATGGTTTGGAGCTGTATGTACCCCAGAAAAAACATGTTATGAAACTTAATCCATTCCCGTGGGTATGAACTCACTATAAGTAGGACTTTTGATGAGGTTATTTCAGCTAAGGTGTGCCCACCTCAATCAGGATGGTTGTAATCCTATTATTGGAGTCCTTTGTAAGCAGGATGAAATTCAGAGAGAGCAAGAAAGAAAGCCACAGGAACAGAGAAGCTGGTCATAAACAGAACCAGGAGTTGGGAGAGGCCAAGAGAGGCTGCTATGTGACTTGACTTGCTATGTGATAGAGGAGCAAGGACAAAGGATTGCCAGCAGTCAGCCCCAAAAGTCTTCAGAAAGAAACCATTACCTTGATGATGCCTTGATTTGGACTTTCTTTTAACCTCAGAACTGTGACCTGATAAATTCTCATTGTTTAAGCTGACCCATTGCATGATATTTGCTTGAGAAACCAAGGAAGCTAAAACAGCTCCTGTTATATAATTACTGCCAGCGTTATTACTTGAATTGTATTTATGTATGTATCTATGTATCTGTGTATTCAATTAACAAATGTATTTATCAGTTGAGCGCCTGTTCCCTGCTTCTAACAATGCCAAATTCTGGATATAAGGTGAAGAATGAAATAGATGTGATATCTGACTTCATGTGATCTAGACAAACTTTAGAATGGGTTGTCACATTAAAAAAAAAAAAACAACTTTATATTTTACTGAATTTAGTTAAATTTACAGATTAGCATGGGGAGATTGATATTTTTCCATTATTTTTTCTTCCATTCATGTTCCATTTCAAGTCTTCTTTTCTATCCTTGAAAAAAGTTTTATAGCTCTTTCTCTTTTCTTTGAAAATAGGACTTGCTTATTTCTTGTTTAGTTAATCCTAAGTATTTTATGGGTTTTGTTGCTATTGTCAATGTGCTATTATTTTCCCCATACATTCTAGTGGTTATGGCTGGTATAAAATAAATTTACAGCTTTTTGTGTGAACCACTGGATGATCTCTCTCTGAAATCCTAATAGTTGTTTCCTTGGGATCTTCTAGGTAGAGCTTACTAGATCTTTATTTCTCTGAAATATACTCTGTAAAATACTGGTTATTGCTATGGATTAGTAGTGTCTGTGTTTATCTAATGCGAGCAGGCTGTATATGTGCTCTCGCTGCAAGAATTGGTATTCAGTGTAGTTTGGGCTGATCTTGGAAAGATCAGTCACTTCCTGCTAAGAGTCAGGGCTGAAAATAGAATTCCCATCCATGCAGCACCATGATATACCCTGTGAAACTTCAGGAAACATCCTCCTGGCAATAGTCCCTCAGGACAGGATTGTTTAACCATGTAAAGCTCCATGGAGGTCAGATTAGATAATTTTTATCTGGCTGCAAGACAATGGGAAGAAGCCACATGTTACCATCAAATATATAACATTTAATTTTTTTGTATGTCACCTACAAATGCAAGTTAACTTTTAATGACATGTATTTTAAATTCTGAAATGTTTGACATAAATATCATGATCAATCTTCATGTATTACCAAAGCAGAGTTAATAATAATATAGTTGAAGTAATCAGTAATTGTACATAAAAACATTATTGTATGGTAGTCCATTGCCTCAAGGGATTGTATTTCCTTTTACTTTTAAAAGATAATTTCATAAATTGCATTCTTTATTTAATGCAATTAACTGCTCTGTTAACATTACCCAGATCTTATTTATTTAAACATAGTGTCTAATACATTTTATTATTGATATTTTATTTATTATTATTATAATTTATTATTTATAATAATTATTCATTTATCATTATAATTTATTAATTATTATATTTATTTATAATAATAATTGTTATTATTTTATTATTTATTATTTTATTTTTTATTATTTATATCCATTTAATTACTCTGATAGCTTAAAAATAATTTAAAATCAGGTTTATGAAAACGTGCATACATATACTTTTTTTAATATTCCATATATTAAAAGGGAATTTTAGTTCTCTAAAAAAACTTGTAGCCTCTATTGGGGAAAATGGCTTTTTTTATTGCCTGGGTTGTTTTAGGAGTTGAGAGAGAAAGAAGAGAATTTTGATCAGTCTATATAATAAACCAGCTATTGTTTAAAAAATCCTCCAAAAAAAACTGATAATGACTTTTCTCCCTGAGAAAAATGCACATACACAAAGAATTTTATATTCAACTTTGATTTAGTCCAACCTCCCCATTTTGCAGGTAGAAGAAAGGCACAGGGAGGAAATATGTCACATAATTAAAAAGAGGCAAATTCCATCTTAAAAAGGCTTCTGATTTCCTAGTCTAATGCTTCCATGATGCTATAGGAGAGCTGAATAAGAGAGGAAAAAGGGGAATAAATAGAAGTGAAGTGGATAGACATAGAAAGGATGCAAAAAAGAAAAAAAAACATTTAGCAAAGTTTGTTTGACTGCTTAAGTGGATGACAACAAGAAGAAATAATATACAGGTGAAGATATTTTCCTACTAGAGGAAAAGTGCTAATCCTTAGCACTAATTTACAAACAAGAGGAAAGTTCTATCAGTATATTTAAATTAAGTAGAGTATTAATAGGTTTATAGAGAAATCTGTTAGAAATAAAATGTTCAAATGCAAAATCGTCTGTAGCTCTAGAATGTGAAAGTTAATGTATGTGGGTTGGACCAGGTGCTATATATAGTATTTATTTATAAAAGCACAGAACTATTTTATTTCCTAATAAAATGTATGATAAGAAAAAGTAATGCTAAAAGCAATAATAAATCCAATAAATTATCATTGTCTCTTTTTCATGCAATGTTATCTCTTCTCATTAAACATTATAAAAATATAAAATTTCAATTTATTTTCTTGACCTTGAAAAGTTCTGCTTTCTGGATGCATGACAAAAATGGATTTCTTCTGTCTTGAGCCTTGTCCTAATTTAATGAAGTCTCCTAAGTTCATGACAAGGGCCTGCTTGTCTGTTAAACATTTAACAGTAATTTATTTACTGTACTAAAATTTTCTGGTATCACAATAAGCAGTGACTATGTGCCTCCAAACAGCTGGTTTTCTTCTTTTGACTTAAATAGAGTGGACAGTGTCTTGATTTTTCCTAGAAAGTTTTATCTTTCCTAGACTACCCATTCTTGGAAATGTGTAGGTGCTGGTGTATTCTTGCGTTCTATCCTTAAAATTATGGCTTTTGTTTTTGTGAAGCCTAAAATTATTCTTTCCAACTTTCATTAGATTCTTTACAGCGTTAGCAAATGTGTTAACAAAGCATCTGCCGTAGGACTCATAGTCTATTTTGTAAACAATTGGAGGACAAATTGTCTTTCAAAGATAAACACAGCACATCTGAAAAAAAGAGTTGATATAGAAAAGCTTAAAGAAGAAAGGAGATGAGGTATGATAAGGCAAATTTAGCATGAAAATACCAAAAGAAGTTAAATTTGTTTTCAATGCACCACCCAAAAATATTTGCTTTTTTGCATGCTAAGTTAGGGTCCAGAAATCCGATGTTCAATCACTAGCCTAGTATCAAGTTCAAAGACAAACACAACCCTCCCCCTCTTTTTTGTTAACAGCTTCACTCTCACAGTCAGTTCTATGTTAAATTTCTAGGAAAACATCTGGTGTTCTAAAGAAGCCTGATGAATAACGTCTCTAACAATAATAGAGTTTTAAAAAATATGCTACTCAATTCAAGTGTTCATTATAGGAAAACCTCAGCTCTGGGAATAGTTCATGCTATACTAGGCTATACCCATTTATTCTCAACATAATCATTTCTGCTGGAAGCATGCTAATGTCCTGGAACTTTGGCGGTCCAGAATTGCCTAGTTCAGGTCAGGGAAACATGGAAGTAGAGGTGGTTGGGGGTTAGGGTTAGAGTTAGGGTTAGGGTTAGGGTTAGGGTTAGGGCTAAGGTTAGTGAGCATAGCATTCCACCACACCAGTCTACACCCCCGAGAGCTTCACTCTGTATATCTGAATAATGCAATCTAAAACACAAATTGATTCTCTTCGAGAGTTGCTTTCTAAAAAGTGGTTAAGTTCACTTTTTCTTTTGCAGTCCAAGGAGACTAGATTATGTGTCACTGTCCTCTCAGAAGATGTAGAGATATGTTTACAAAGGCTTTGAAGTTTTCAGTTGACTATGTAATGACCCACTAGAACTTAGCACCCTTTAAGAAATAATATAACCAATAATTTTTGCTTTGAATACCTACTCTGTTTCAGAACTACGGTCAGTAAAGTAAAGAAGTGTGCTTGCTGAGTTTTATAGAAGTATAAGGTCTGATTAATACCTGAAAACTAACAAGAAAGAGCTTGTTGACAAGCTGAGGAGAAAAAATTCATTCAAACTCATTTATTCATTTGCTTATTCATTAATCCATTTTTTTCATTCATTCAACTAATGAAGATCTTTCAAACTCTTCTCATGTGTCAGGGATCACACTATATGTTGGAGATGCAGTTGTAAATAATAAATAAATATGTGGCACAGTGTGATGGTTGGGTTCATGTGTCAACTTGGCTAGGTGGCCTAGCTGTCTGGTCAAGCGGGCACTGGCCTGACGATTCCTGTGAGGCTATTTGAGGCTGGTTGGTTTGTCGGATCATCAGTCAATTGACTGCAGCTGACTGATGACTCATCAAGGGGCGTGCTTCCACAGTGAGAGAATGCAATTGGCTGGATTTGGTCCGGGTGATCAGTTGGAGGCTTATAAGCCGGACGGTTAGAGAACCTTCACTTCTTCTTCAGCTGCTCAGTGAAGCTTTTCCTGAGGAGTTCGTCAAAGTTGTCGGTTTGTTTCCCGAGGAGTTCGTCGGACGTCTTCCTTGGAGTTGACAGCTTGTTGACGGCTCTGCAGAATTTGGACTCGTGCGCTCCCGCAGTTGCGTGAGTCACTTTTACAATTTGATAATAAGAGACATCTCTCATTGATTCTGTTTCCAAGGAGAACCCTAACTAATACACACAGGTAGGTGCTTTAGGAGTTCAAGTTGAGCTAAGTCTAGGGAAAGATGCACAGAGAGTGGAAGAATGTATCTACGAAAGCAGGTAGCATTGTTGCAGTGACTAGCCATGGTGGATGTGGGGCCTGGAGTTATATATCCCAGAAAAACCATGTTCTTAATCTTAATCCATTCCTGTAGGTTACTTCAGTTAAGGTGTAGCCCAAATGAATCAAGATGGGTCTTAATCCTATTACTAGAGGCCTTATAAAGAAGACCACAGAGAGAGAAAGTGACAGTGAGCAGCCAGAAGCAGGAAGTCAACAGATGCTATATGACAGAAAAGCCAAGGAATTCCTAAATTGCCAGCCAGCCAGAAGGTACTGACCCTGAAAAGAATCAAGACTTCTAACTTCCGAAACCATGAGCCAACAAATTCCTGTTTTTAAGCCAACCCTTTATATGGTTGTGATGATTAATTTCGTGTATCCACTTGGACAGGTTATCATGCCCGACTGTTGGTCAAGCAAGCATTGGCCTGATTGTTACTATGAGGATATTTCATGGACTTAAATAATCAGTAAGTTGATTGCATTCATGGCTGAGTAAACCTACAATCAACTTAGGAGATTGCCTTCAACAATGAGACAGGTCTCGTCTAATCAGTTGAAGGCTTTAAAAGGATAAGTGATGATTTTGGCAGTCAGAAGAGAGAGTTTCCATCTCCACCACAGCCAGCTAGCTTCCCCTGGGGAGTGCATCAGAGACCCTCATTAGAATTCCCAGCTTGCGTCGTGTCCCATGGAATTTTTTAATGCAATTTCCTTGAGATATATTCACACACCATACAATCATCCAAAGTGTACAATCAGTTGTTCACAGTATCATCACATAGTTGTTCATTCATCACCATGATAACATTTTGAACATTTTCATTACTCCAAAAAATAAGAATAAAAATGAAGGTAAAAAAGAACACCCAAAACATCTCCTACCTCCCCCCTCCATTATTCAATTACTTTTTGTCCCCCTTTTTCTACTCATTTTCCCATACACGGGATAAAGGGAGTGGGAGCCACAAGATTTTCACAATCACACAGTCACAGTGTATAAGCTATATAGTTATACGATCATCTTTAAGAATCAAGGATATTGAATTGCAGTTCAACAGATTCAGGTATTTCTTTCTAGCTATTCTAGTACACTAGAAACTAAAAAGGGATATCCATATAATGCATAAGAATAACCTCCAGAATGATTTCTCAGCTCCATTTGGGATATCTCAGTTACTGAAACTTTGTTTTGTTTAATCGCCTCCCCCTTTTGGTCAGAAAGGCTTTCTCAATCACATGATGCTGGGTCCAGGCTCATCCCCAGGAGTCACGTCTCACTTTGCCAGGGAGATTTACAACCTTGGGAGTTATGTCCCATGTAGGGGGTAGGGTAGTGAATTTACCAGCTGAGTGGGCTTAGAGAAAAACAGGCCACATCTGACCAACAAAAGAGGTTCTCTGTGGGTGACCCTTAGGCACCATTATAAGCAGGGTTATCCTCTCCTTTGAGCTAACAAGTTTCATAAGGGCAAGCCCCAAGATTGAGGACTTAACCTGCTACAACGGTAGACCTCAATGGTTGCGAGAAAATCAGGAATTCTCCAGGTGGGGAAGTGTAATGTTTTCACATTTTTCCCCAGGCCCTCAAGGGGGCTTTGCAAATACTTTTTATTCTCTGCCCAAATTACTCTGGGATGTATTGGGGTTTCACGCTAACCTATACAAACTAAGCAGATCTCAACCCCTATTCAAGGTTCCATGTAATTATGTTGTTTGAATAAACTGACTATACAAGTTAAAGTATATAGCACGTTACAGATAGTATAGATTTGGCACCAACTAAACATCTCTTCCTTTGGCCTCACACAGAAGTTGTGGTTTTAAAACACAGTCAACATCATCCTTTTCCCTTTAGTCTGGTTTATCTTAGTTTTAATCAAGTCCACTTAATTCATATCTCTAACTGAAATCCGATTTCTTTTTCAGCTTTTTAAACATTTGCTGTATGGGGTAATGCTGATGATGTTCATGGCTGCCGAACTCAGGATTTGAGTCTCATATGTCACAGATATCTGAAGTTACAGGGACCAACCAGCTCATCATCCCAGAATTTAGAGATAACCATTACAACTCATGAAAGATGTGACTGCTGTAAGGGCTTACAATCTAGGAACCTTTACCATAAGCCTTCCCCTGATAACCTATGCTCTCAGATTCAATTCTCAGAGTTTGCACATTATAGTTAGTCTATATTAATGAGGGATTATAATGTTTGTCATTTTGATTCTGGCTTATTTCACTCAACATACCATCCTCGAGGTCCAGTCACTTGAGTGCATACCTCACAACCTTATTTCTTTTTGCCACTGTTCGGCATTCCATTGTATGTGTACACCACAGTTCACCATTCCGTTTATCAGTCTATGTAGCCTTAGGCCACCTCCATCTATTGCGAATCATTCATATGGCTGCCGTAAACACCAGTGTGCAATAACCACGAATGTACCTGCTCTCAGTTCTTCCAAGTATATAACCCCCAACAGGGTTGCAGGACCATATGGCAACCCCATAATTATCTTCTTGTGGAACCACCACACTGCCCTCCAGCTGGGCTGTGCCATTCTACTTCCCTACCAACAGGGGATAGGCACATCCCTCTCTCCACATTTTCTCAGGCGTTTGTATCCCTTTATTTATTTTTTTAACAGTTTTATCCAAACACCATACAATCCACCCTAAGTAAACAATCAGTGATTCCAAGCATAATCACATAATTATGCATTCACCACCACAGTTTATATGAGGACATTTCCATCTTTTCCCCAAAGAAAGAGGAAAAGCAGAAGAAAATGAAGAATAAAAATACAAAATATAGAAGAAAATAAAAATAAAATGCAATGAAAAGGTCACACAACATCACCACCACCACCAAAAATCCCTTATCACGCCCTTATATCCCCCTCTTATAGACATTAAGCTTTGATATATTGTCTTTGTTAAAATTAATAGAAGCATCTTGCAATGTTACTGTTAACTATAGACTCTAGTTTGCATTGATTATATTTTTCTCCTATATCATCCAATTTTCAATACCTTGCAATGTTGACATTTATTTGTTCTCCTTCATTTGAAACATTCTTATATTTATACATTTAGTCACCATCATTGACCACTCTAGGTTTCACTAAGTTATACTATCCAAGCCTTTATCTTCCATCTTTCCTTCTGGTGTCATACCTGCTCTTAGCCTTCCTCTTTCAACTGTACTCACACTCATCCTTGTTCAGGGTACTTACAATATTGTGTTACTATCGCACACTATTATGCTATCCATTCCATTTCTGGATCTATACAATCAATCCTGTTGAACCTTCTGTACTCCTTCAGCATCAGATGCTCGAACTCTACCCTATTTCTATCTCCTGATAACCTGTGTCCTCAACTCTCAAATTTTGTTTGTCAATATTAGTGAGACCATACAGTATCCATCCTTTTGTTTCTGGCTAATTTCACTCAGCATAATGTCTACTGTCTACCATTCTGCTTTTTCTATTTTATATGTCATATCTTATTTTATTTTCATTTTTTCTTCTCTTTTTTTTACTCTTACTGTTAGTCTTCATTTCTATACTCTTCTCCAAACTTCTCTCTCTCCTGTCTTTTCCTGTCTGCCTGTAGTGCTCCCTTTAGTATTTCTTGTAGAGCAGGTTATCTTGTTCACAGACTTTCTCAGTGTCTGTTTGTCTGAAAATATTTTAATCTCTCCCTCATCTTTGAAGGACAGTTTTGCCAGATACACAATTCTTGGTTGGCAGTTTTTCTTGTTCAGTATCTTGTATACATCATACCATTGCCTTCTTGCCTCCATGGTTTCTACTGAGAAATCCACACCGTTTTTTTTCAGCTTCCTTTGTATTTGGTGGATCTCTTTTCTCTTGCTGCTTTCAGAATTTTCTCTTTGTCTTTGGCATTTGATAATCTGATTATTAAGTGTCTTTGAGTTGTTCTACTTGGATCTATTCTGTTTGAGGTATGCTGTGCTTTTTGGATCTGTAATTTTTTTGTCTTTCATAACAGATGGGAAATTTTCTGTGATTATGTCATCCATTATTCTTTCTGCCCCTTTTCCTTATCTGCTCCTTCTGGGACACCCATGACATGTATATTCATGCACTTCATGTTGTCATTCAGTTCATTCAGACCCTGCTCATATTTTTCCGTTCTTTTCCCTATCTGTTCTTTTGTGTGTTGTATTTCAGATGGCCTGTCCTCCAGTTCATGAATCCTTTCTTCTGCCTCTTCAAATCTGCTGTTGTATGTTTCCATTGTGTTTTTCATCTCTTCTATTGTGTCTTTCATTCCCATTAGTTCTGCCAATTGTTTTTTCAAACTTTGAGTTCTTTATGTTTTCCCATTGTCTTCTTTATATCCTTCATCTCTTTTGTCATATCTTCCCTCAACTCATTGATCTGATTTTTGAATTGATTTAGGAGATTTGTTTGATTAATAGCTAGTTGTTTCAATTCTTGTATTTTAGTTGAAGTGTAAGTTTGTTCCTTTGACTGGGCCACATCTTCATTTTTTGTAGTGTGATTTGTAATTTTTTGTTGTCTAGGCATCTGGTTTCCTTGATTACCCCAATCAGATTTTCCTAGACCAGATGGGCCCAGGTCTCAGGAGCAGGATGTATTCAGTATTAGGTTTCTCTGAGGGTGAGACCCAGAAAATTGTCAGACTCTTCTGGGAGGTCTCTAGACTCAGTGCTTTTCCTATCCTGCCCATTAGGTGGTGCTTTTCAGTCTGCAGCTCCTTACTGGTGTAAAGACATGCAGTGTATTTAATTCTCAGTGGACCCCATCCAGGCCAGGTACTGAGGGGTTCAAGCCAAGCTTAGGTTGTTTCTGCTTCTTCCCCCCCATGCCGTGGGGTCTGAGTTCTCTGAGGGATAGCCACCACTTGAGCTGGGCCCTGCCCCCTCTTTTCTTAGTGAAGATAATCCCTTTAGGGAATTGTCTCCTACACTTGAGTTTTTCCTTTGACTCTCTGACTCTCTTAACTCCACCCTTGCCTGGCTCAATGCTGACAACTGAAACTGCCTGAGGCTTTCTCTAGTGAGCTGCTTAGAATGAGAGTGAATAGAAAGGAAAAAAGCAATAAGTCCTCTTTTCAGAGCCAGACCCCAGCCCTCCAGATTACCAGGCAAGAACTGGAGTTGGTACCTGGTTCCATGTGCCCCTTTAATTGGGAAACAGCCCTTTTCCAGTATTCTGAGCTCAGTGGACTCCAAAAGCCTCTGTTTTTATTTATTTATGCATTTTTTTCAGTCAGCCCTGCCTCCTCTCTGTCAGTATAAACCTGCAGGCATATTCAGTATCAAAAATTTGTTAACAAAAGCCATAATTGGAGCTTGGTTGAGCTGCATTCCCTTTTTCTTGGAAGGGACTCCTTTTTTATTTTTTCCCCCACAGCAAAGTTTTGGAACTCAACCCGCTGTGTGGTGGAGGAGGGGCACCAACTCTGTAGTTTGGGAGCTTTATTTATAGTTCTATGCTGTGATTTCAGCCATTCCAGACACTCTTACTGATGTACAATGTCCCCCCATCAGTTGTTCCAGACTACTTTCTCATTGTTCCTGGCTATTTAATAGGTGCTCTAGGGGACTAACTAAATTCCACACCTCCCTATGCTACCATCTTGCCCCACCTGTCCTTGTCCTATGGAATTTTGACTTGCCCATCCCCAAAGTCAGAGGAGACAATTCTTATAAACATCTCATAATATTTCCATATATCTCCTTTTGGGTCTGTTTCCCTAGAGAACCCTGACTAATTCAATGGTATTTGTTTTAGCAGCTGGGAAACTAAAACAGTGGCATTAAATTTTTATTTGATTCTTTTTTATAATGCATCTGACGACTTGCTCTAGGTGTCCCTAGATAAAGGAGCATCATAGAACAAGGCTAAAAAATGTGCAAAAAGCTTTAAGCTAGTATGTTTCAGCCATGGATGTGATGTAGAATGTATAGGAGATTTATGCCATACAGAATCTGGTCACTTAGGAAGAGGATAGAAATAGTAATTGTCATATCTCTATATCCCTCTCAACTTTTTCCCCTTCTTGGATAAATGGAGCTATTTGCTTATATTCAGTAGAATTCAACAGCTAAGAATGCGCTGTAACATCAGCAAGTTTACCCTGACAAAAAGAATTCTGTGGGTGACCCTGCTGACAAACTAGTATTTTCCTAACCATAACACAGCTTGCATTTGTCACAGGTGAATGGATTCAATTAGCAAGAGAGAGACAGTGTTTCAAGATACAAAAAAAAGCAAAGAACAAAATATTTTCCTCTTTATGAGTCTTGAAAGAGAAGTGACATTGTAGCAGATGATATTTTTTTTTTCCCTTGGAATTCACAAAGAAAGCAACAAGAACAAGAAAGTACATTATTAAGCATTGGCAAAAGTGATTTGAAATAAAACTTCAGGGCAGATTTCTCAGAAGACATTAATGGGGAGTAAGGTTTTCTATGGATAGTCATGTGTTCTTATACCTCCTAAACTTATGTACCTCACTGTTCTGCCTATTAATATCTCAGGGGAAATGTAGGCATTTGTTGTGATTTATATAATAAACAAATAACCCCAATTTTATGTGAACTTATGCAATTTGGGAAGAGACTTTATTTTCCTAGCCTGTGGGTTAATGTTTAGTACAATGAAAGAAAACCTTGGTACTAAGATGGGAGTACCATGGTGTGTTGAACGGAAGTCTCAGGTTGGCAAACAACTAGTTAGATGCTCTATGTGGCGTTGAATGTAGCGAGGTCCATAATTTCTCAAAGCCTGCTGAACCAAGTTAGATAGAACTTTGGAAACAGTATGACAGACAACTCAGTATTAGAAATAAGGGAGAAATTGGTATTTAAAATGAAAATCTGATTCTTAGTTTCTCAAGAAGGGTTGAATATTAAATTTAGAATTCAACCATGGGGGCTTGGTGGGAAGTGAGGGATGCAGGGAGTTCCAGGCAGCCTGGGGCCATGGGGAGTGCCAAGGAAACAGGGCTGGGGAAAAGCAGCAGTTCAGCAAGCTCCAGCCAGCAGTGAGAAGAGGGGCTGTGGCCAGGCCTGAAGCCTGAGAGAAAAGATTCCAGAGTACATGAGCTCATACAGAAGGGCAATAAGGCCCTGAGTGAAGGTAACATTGAGGCTGTGTAACAGTGCTACTCTGCAGCAATCAAGTTAGAGCCTCAGAAACCATGTGTTCTACAGCAATTGGTCTGCAACCTATGCCAAGGAAGGAGACTACCAGAAGGCTTATGAGGATGACAGCTGTGCCAGTTTGGATATATTGTTTCCCAGCAAAAGCCATATTCTGTAATGCAATGCTGTTAGATTGATTAATCTTTTTTATTAGGGTGTTACCTCTTGATTGAGTGTTTCCATGGAGATGTGACTCACCCAGTTGTGGGTAATACCTTTAATTAGATTATTTCCATGGATGTGTTACCCCACCCATTCAGTGTGGGTCTTAATTAAATCACTGGAGTCCTATATGAGCTGACAGACAGAAGGAACTCAGTGCTGCAGCTGAGAGAGACTTTTGGAGAAGGCTGTTGAAAGCTGATGTTTACAGATACAGATAGAGGGATGTTTGGAGATGGTAAGCTAAGAGATGAAGCCCAGAGACATTTTGAAGAAAGCTATTTTGAAACCAGAACCCCAGAGTGGACGCCAGCCATGTGCCTTCCCAGCTAACAGAGGTTTTCTGGACTCCATCGCGGTTCTTCAGTGAAGTTACCCTATTACTGATGACTTGGTTTGGGCACTTTTATAGACTTAGTTTGGACACTTTTACATAACTTTGTAACCAAATAAACCCCCTTTATAAAAGCCAATCCATTTCTGGTATTTTGCATAATGACAGCATTGGCAAACCAGAATAACTGCAAAACATTGACTTTAAGCCTGAATGGGACAAGGACTATTCATGTAAAACAGCAGCTCTTGAGTTCTTAAACAGGTTTGAAGAAGCAAACGAATCCATGAAGAGGGTTTAAAACATAAAGCAAATAATTCTTGAACTTGATGAGGATTCACAGAACATGGAGGCCTGATTGTCGGAGAGGAAATTCATGAATGTTTTCAATATGCCTTATCTGTATTAAAAGTTGGCGAGTAATCCCAGGACAAGGACATGGCTCAGTAATCTTACCTACCTGGATCTGATAGAGCAACTATGAAATAAGGCATCCAACCTGGTCATGAAACTACTAGACCCCTAGATCATGACCACTCTCAGTGTCATTGGAGTTGAAATGGGTAGCATGGATGAAGAGGAAGAGTTTGCCATACCTCCAGCATCATGTCCTCCCCAAAAGGAGACCAAACTAGAGCCAGTCAAAGAAGACCTTCCAGAGAATAAGAAGTAGACACTGAAAGAAAAAGAGTTGGGGAATGAAGCCTACACAGCCTTGGAGCATTGTGACAGAGCTGAGGATCTGGACCCCATCAACATGACTTTCATTACCAATCAAGTAGCATTGTACTTAGAAAAGGGCTACTACAATAAATGCTGGGAGCTATGTGAGAAGGCCATTGGAGAGAGAAAACCAAAGCTTACTCCCAAATTGGAATCTCCAACTTCAAAGAAGAGAAGTATAAAGATGCCATCCATTTCTACAAGTCTTTAGTAGAGCACTAAAATGTGCTCAAGAAATGCCAGCAGGTAGAGAAAATACTGAAGGAGCAAGAGTGGTTGGCCTACATTCACCCTGATCTGGCTTTAGAGAGGAACAAAGGCAATGAGGGTTTTCAGAAAGGAGGCTGTCTCAGGCCATAAAACATTATACAGAAGCCATCAAGCAGAACCCACAAGATGCCAAATTATACAGTAATCAAGCTGCCTGCTACACCAAACTCCCTGAGTTTCAGCTGGTACTCAAGGACTGTGAGGAGGGTATCCAGCTAGAACCAACATTCATCAAGGGTTATATGCAGAAAGCACCTGCCCTGGAAGCATTTAAGGACTATACAAAAGCTGAGGACATCTACCAGAAGGTGCTAGAACTGGACTCCAACTGTAAGGAGGCAGCAGGCAGTTACCAATGCCATGTAATGGTGCTGTTATAAATGACAGGACAGCCTCAAGGATATTAAGTGATGGGCCATAGCCAACCCTGAGGTGCAGCAGATGATGAATGACCCAGCCATGTAGGTCATCCTGGAGCAGATGCAGAAGGACCCTCAGGTGCTCAGTGAACACTTAAAGAATCCTGTAATAGCTCAGAAGATCCAGAAGCTTATGGATATGGGTCTAATTGCAATCTGGTGATGACTTGTTCCTTCCCCTTCACTTCACCCGCATGCAGACAGAGAAGCAGGAGACCACGGCAAGGGGCACTGAGCAGAAGGGAGAAAAGGAGGACAAAAGAACAATTCATCTCTTCATATTTATACATTCTTATGTGAAAGATACAGAGATGTACTCACATTGTTCATACAGCTGCTGCCTCCAGACCCTCCCAGCACAAACACAGTCTCTTTACTGCTCCTTTTGAGTTCCATGACTCCTTCCTCTTTCCCATCTTTTTAAGTGTCAGCAATCAGAGTAGGTGTTGATCATGCAATAAGCATAAACCTATCCACAGAAATGTCAATCTATTAGAGACAGTTATTTAAACAAAGAATTGTAGATAATGTTAAGATAGGTTGTATCCTACAGGTAAGTAAAAATATATAGTAGCACAAAGAACAGAGTGATTAACTTTACCTAGACCTAAAAGATGAATAGAAACTTCCTGGTGAACAAGTTTGAGAAGAGACTTAGGAGTAAAAGGAACAGCACATACAAAGGCATAAAACAGTGAAATAGTGGAGCATGTTTTTCTGGGCATCTGTATATGGTAATTATTTGTTTGTTTATTTCAAACATATAAAGGATACTATTGACTTAAAATATACTTCAAAGAAAAAAAGTTCAGGGTAGAAGACCAAGACTAAGGCTAATTATACAGTTACTAATTTTAGCCAAATTTTTGGCTCTTGGTTATCTGGTGGCCAAAACAAATAAGGAATATAATAAGTATTGTGCTATTTTCTGTGCTCCCAAGAAAAAATTGGAATTTCTTCATCTAATAAAGCTCTTTGCTTGTTCAAGGGAATATTTATTTATTTATAGATTTGTCTTCTCTCACTTTATCTGATTGATGGAATTGTCACTTATATGGTCCCACTTCCTGTCACCATAAGGGGTGGGATATGTGACCCAAGATAATCATGCTTTCTTCCAGGAATTTGAGTTTTAAAACACGCAAGATATGAAATGATTGATTAAACATGCAGGTTAATTGCATGGAAGAATCAGGAAGTGACTATTCAAGGCCCCTGCTTTTCAGATCCTTAAAACTGGCTTTCCTGAGATTTGGCTGCTAAACTTCAATTCTATAAAACACCCAGTATATTTCTAATCAGTATTCCACCCTTTGATGTCTTCAATTACTTACAGTTTTTTTGTTTTTTTTTTTTTAAATTATCGATAGCACAAGACTCCTGGGTCAGAGACAAAGGACTTTGTTATTCACAGCACAGCAAATATCATGCATATCATGTTTGCAACAGTTCAACTTGTTTCCCAAGTTCTACAAGGTAACACAGACATGATACGGTAGATGCCACAATGGAGTCAATGTGTGTCACAGCTGAGTTTTGGGGAACCTGTATCTTTTACAGTAGGCAAGAAAAACACTTGCCTCTTCTCTGGAGGGAGACATTGTCTTCAAGACTATTCACTATGCAAACATATTTGAAAAAATAGTCGAGGTTAAAAGCCAATTAGGGCATGAGCAACAAAAGAAAAAATATAATTAAATTGTACTTCATCAAAATTAAAGATTTTTGTGCATCAAAGGAGTTTATCATGAAAAAAATGGGAGAAAATATTTGACAACCACATATCTGATATTGGTTTAATATCCAGAATATATAAAGATATTCTATAACTTAACAACAAAAAGACAAGCAACCCAATTAAAAATAGGCAAATAAGCACATATAAAGATACTCTATATAATTTGTCCTTAGGGAAATGCTAATCAAAACCACAATGAGATACATTCATACCCACTAGATAGGCTATTGCTAAAGAAACAGAAAAGAAGTGTTGGAGGGACATGGAGACACAGGAACACTTGTTCATTGTCATTAGGAATGTCAAATGGTGTAGCCACTGTGGAAAACAGTTTGGCAGTTCCTCAGAAAGTTAAGTATAGAGTTATATAATCTGGCAATCCCACTCCTAGGAATATACCAAAAGAATTAAAAGCAGGGATTCAAATGGATATTTGCACTCTGATATTCAAAGTAGCTTATTCACAATTGCTATAAAGATGGAAGCAACCCAAGTGTTCATGAAAAGACAAATAGATAAACAAAATGTTACATATAAATACATATATGTGTGTGTGTGTGTGTGTGTGTGTATTAGTCATGGTTCTCCAGAATCATATTATATGTTATATATAAAGATATTTATAATAGGAATTGGCTCACATAACCATGGGGATTGGCAGGTCCGAATTCTTTAGGGCAGGTTGCAAGCTGGGAACTCTGATGAAGGTTTTGATGAATTCCCCAGGAGAAGCTGCCTGGCTGAAATAGAGATAGAAATTCTTTTTCTCTGACTGCTGAAATCATCATTTAACCTTTTAAGGCCTTCAACTGATGGGATGAGATTTTCTTCATAGCTGAAGGCAAACTCCTTTGTTGATTGTAGAAGTTATCAACCACAGATGTAATCAACCGATGATTTTAATCCATGAAAAACCCTTACAGTAATATTTAAGCCAGTGCTTCCTTGACCAAACAACTGGATACCATAACTTAGCCAAGTTGACTCATGAACTTAACCATCACAACATACAATGTAATATTCAGCCATAAAAAGAATGAAGCTCTGTTACATGCTATAATGTGGATGAACCTTGAAAACATTATGGTGAGTGAAATAAAACACTATGGTGAGTGAATAAGATTCAAAAGAACAAATACATGATCTTACTTACATGAAATTATTAGTATATGCAAATTCATTTAGTGAGGAAACTAGAATACAAGTTACCAGGGACTGGGTGGGGAATGGAGAAGTTAATGCCTTATTGGTACACAGTTTCTATTTGGGGTGATGGGAGAGTTTTGATAATGGATGATGCTGATGCTAGCACAATATTGTGGATGTAATTAATACGACAGAATTGTATATTTGAAAGTGGTTAAAATGAGAAATTTTTATTTGTATGTATGTTACCAGAATAAACATTTTATAAAAACATAGAACTGTTTGAAACAAAGTGAACCCTGCTATAAACTATGGACTGCAGCTAATGGTATAATTAAATTAAAATTGCTTCATCAATTGTGACAAAATTATCACACTAATGTAAATTGTTAACAATAGAGAAAATGGAGTGTATGGAGGGGTTCTATATTGGAACTCTACTTTCTGCATGATTTTTTCTGTAAAACTACAATTTCTCTAATTAAAACATACGCACACTACAAGATACTCAAAAAAAAAAAAAAAATGTGGGGAAAACACATCTAGCCCTTTGGGGGTGATGAAATGTTTGGGAACTAGATAGACCTGATGTTGCATAATATTGTGGATATACTAAATGCCAATGAATTGTACACTTTAAAATAGTTAATTTTTTGTTATGTGAATTTTACCCAAACACAAAATGGGGGTAAACTAATTAATGTCAGTTAGATACTCTGCTCAAAACATGTGCAGAAACATGAGATACCCATGAAGAATTTCTTCTCAACAGTGTTAGGGCTTCAAGGTTGAGATGTTTAGTGCCACTTGCATGCATACATTTAGGTAACTAGAATAGGCCTGTTTCTGTTTTCTATTCAAATGTTTGTCCTTATTTGTCTTTTTAAATTTACACATCTTTCCTTGACATTCATTGTAGTATTATTTCTCCTATATCCATAATTTATTTTTGTTTGTTTTTTAATAATTCAATTTTATTTAGATATATTCACATACCATACAGTCATACAAAGTGTGCAATCAATTGTTCACAGCACCACCATATAGTTGTACGTCCATAACCAAAATTAATTTTTGAACATCTTCATTACCACACACACAAAAGTAATAAGAATAAAAATTAAAGTGAAAAAGAAAGATTAAAGTAAAAAAGAACACTGGGTCCTTTTTTTTTTTTTTCCCTACTCATCCATCCATACACTGGACAGAGGGGAGTATGATCCACATGGCTTTCCCAATCACATTGTCACCCCTCATAAGCTACATTTTTATATAACCATCTTCAAGATTCAAGGGTCTGGGTTGTAGTTTGATAGTTTCAGGTATTTACTGCTAGATATTCCAATTCATTAGACCCTAAAAAGGGTTATCTATATTGTGTGTAAGAGTGCCCACCAGAGTGACCTCTAAGCTCCTTTTGGAATCTCTCAGCCACTGGAACTTATTTCATTTCCTTTCACATCCTCCTTTTGGTCAAGAAGATGTTCTCTATTCCCTTGATGCTGGGTCCAAAATCCTCTCTGGGAGTCATATTCCACATTGCCAGGGGTATTTACACCCCTAGGTGTCAGATCCCATGTAGCAGTGATTTCATCTGCCAAGTTGGCTTAGCTAGAGAGAAAGGGCCACATCTAGCAACAAAAAGGCATTCAGGAACAGACACTTAGGCACAATTATCAGCAGGCCTAGCCTCTTCTGTGCAGTAACAGTCTTCCCAAGGGCAAGTCTTCTGATTGAGGGCTCAGCCCGTCAAACCACCAGTCCCCAGTGTCTGTGAGCACGTCAGCAATCATCGAGGTGGGGAAGCCCAACACCCCATGCATTCTCCCCCAGCAATGTTCACATTAGTGGTAGCATATAATATTTCTCTTTTTGTGCCTGGCTTATTTCGCTCAGCATCATGTCTTCAAGGTTCATCCAAGTTATCGTATGTTTCGCAACATTGTTCTTCTGCATAGTATTTCATTGTGTGTATATACCACATTGTATTTATCCACTCAACTGTTGAAGGACATTTGGGTTGTTTCCATCTCTTGGCAATTGTGAATAATGCTGCTATGAACATTGGCGTGCAGATATCTGTTCACGTCACTGCTTTCAGGTCTTCCAAGTACATACTGGAAGCAATCTAGCAATCGCTGGATCAAAGGGTAACTCTATATCTAGTTTACTAAAGAAACTAGACTGACTGTCTTCCAGAGTGGCTGAACCATTTTACAGTCCCACCAACAATGAATAAGAGTTCTAATTTCTCCACATCCTCTCCAGCATTTGCAGTTTCCTGTTTGTTTAATGGCAGCCATTCTAATTGGTGTGAGATGGTATCTCGTTGTGGTCTTAATTTGCATCTCTCTAATAGCTAGTGAATCTGAACATTTTTTCATGTGTTTTTTGTCCATTTGTATTTCCCCTTCAGAGAAGTGTCTCTTCATATCTTTTGCCTGTTTTATAATTGGGCTGCCTGTATTAATGTCATTAAGTTGTAGGATTTCTTTATATATGCAAGATATCAGACTTTTGTCAGATACATGGTTTCCAAAAATTTTTCCCATTGACTTGGCTTCCTCTTCACCTTTTTGACAAATTCCTTTGAGGTACAGAAACTTCTAAGCTTGAGGAGTTCCCATTTATCAATTTTTTCCTTTGCTGCTTGTACTTTCGGTGTAAGGTCCAGGAAGTGACCTCCTAATAAAAGGTCTTGAAGATGTCTCCCTACATTATCTTCTAGGAGTTTTATGGTACTGTCTTTTATATTGAGGTCCTTGATCCCCTTTGAGTTAATTTTTGTGTAGGGTGTGAGGTAGGGGTCCTCTTTCATTCTTTTGGATATGGATATCCAACTCTCCCAGCCCCATTTGTTGAAAAGACTGTTATGTCCCAGTTCAGTGGCTTTGGGGGCCTTACCAAAGATCAGTCAACCATAGATCTGGGGGTCTATCTCTGAATTCTCAATTCAATTCCATTGATTGGTATGTCTATCTTTGTGCCAGTACCATGCTGTTTTGACTACTGTGGCTTTTGTTTTTCTTTTTCAGAGTGTCTTTAGCAATTTGAGGCATCTTCCCTTTCCAAATAAATTTGATTATTAGCTTTTCCAAGTCTGCAAAGTAGGCTGTTGGAATTTTGATTGGGATTGCATTGAATCTGTAGATGAGTTTGGGTAGAATTGACATCTTAGTGACATTTAGCCTTCCTATCCATGAACATGGAATATTTTTCCATCTTTTAAGGTCTCCTTCTATTTCTTTTAGTAGAGTTATGTAGTTTTCTTTGTATATGTCTTTTACATCTTTGGTTAAGTTTATTCCTAGGTACTTGTGGGTTTTTCATATATGCTCTTTATCATATTGAGGAAGTTTCCTTCAATTCCTACCTTTTGAAGTGTTTTTATCAAAAAACAATGTTGGATTTTATCAAATGCTTTTTTCAGCATCTATTGAGATAATCTTTTGATTTTTCTCTTTTGATTTGTTAATGTGTTGTATTACATTGATTGATTTTCTTATGTTGAACCATCCTTGCATGCCTGGAATGAAACCCACTTTGTCATGGTGCATGATTTTTTTTTTTTATTGTTCATTTTATTGAGATATATTCACATACCATGCAGTCATACAAAACAAATTGTACATTTAATTGTTCACAGTAGCACTATGTAGTTGTACATTCATTACCAAAATCAATCCCTGACACCCTCATTACCACACACACAAAAATAACCAGAATAATAATTAAAGTGAGAAGGAGCAACTAAAGTAAAAAAGGACACTGGGCGCCCTTGTCTGTTTGTTTGTTTGTTTGTTTCCTTCCCCCACTTTTCCATTCATCCATCCACAAACTAGACAAACGGGAGTGTGATCCCTATGCCCCCCCCAATCCCACTGTCCCCCCTCATAAGCCATATTTTTATACAATTGTTTTCAAGATTCATGGGTTCTGGATTGTAGTTTGATAGTTTCAGGTATCCACCACCAGCTACCCCAATTCATTAGAACATAAAAACGGTTGTCTATATTGTGCATAAGAGTGCCCACCAGAGTGACCTCTCAGCTCATTTTGGAATCTCTCTGCCACTGAAGCTTATTTCATTTCCTTTCACATCCCCCTTTTGGTCAAGAAGATGTTCTCCATCCCACGATGCCGGGTCTACATTCCTCCCCAGGAGTCATATTCCATGTTGCCAGGGAGATTCATAACCCTGGGTGTCTGATTCCACATAGGGAGAAGGGCAGTGATTTCACCTTTCAAGTTGGCTTAGCTAGAGAGAGAGGGCCACATCTGAGCAACAAAGAGGCATTTGGGAGGAGGCTCTTAGGCACAATTATAGGGAGGCCTAGCTTCTTCTTTGCAGCAACAGTCTTCCCAAGGGCAAATTCTGTGGTAGAGGGCTCAATCCATCAAACCACCAATCCCCTATGTCTGTGGGCATGTTAGCAACCAGCTGTATGATTTTTTAATGTATTTTGGATTTGATTAGCAAGTATTTTGTTGAGAATTTTTGCATCTATATTCATTAGAGAGATTGGCCAGTAGTTTTCCTTTTTTGTGTGGCATCTTTACCTGGTTTTGGTATTAGATTGATGTTAGCTTCATAAAATTGTGTTGGTTAATGTTCTATTTTCTTCAATATTTTGACAGAGTTTAAGTAAGTTTGGTGTCAGTTCATCTTGGAAGTTTGGTAGAATTCACCTGTGAAGCCATCTGGCCCTGGGCATTTATTTGTGGGAAGCTTTTTGATGACTGATTGGATCTCTTTGCTTGTGACTGATTGGTTGTGGTCTTCCATTTCTTTTCTGGTCAGTCTAGGTTGTTCATATGTTTCCAGAAAATTGTCCATTTCCTCTACATTATCCAGTGTGTTGGCATATAGTTGTTCATAGTATCCTCTCATAATTTTTTAAATTTCTTTGGGATCCACAGTATTGTCACCTTTCTCATTCATTATTTAGTTTACATGGGTCTTTTCTCTTTTTGATTTTGTCAGTCTAGCTAGGGGCTTGCCAATCTTGTTGATCTAAAAGAACCAACTCTTGATGTTATTTATTCAATTTTTTTTTTTTGTTCTCTATGTCATTTATTTCTGCTTTAATCCTTGTTATTTCTTTTCTTCTACTTGGTTTAGGATTAGTTTGCTGTTCATTTTCTAGCTTCTTCAGTTGCTCCATTAGCTCTGTGATTTTAGCTCTTTCTTCCTTTTTGATGTATGCATTTAGTGCTTTAAACTCCGCCCTCAGTACTGCTTCTGCTGCATCCCATAGGTTCTGATATGCTGTGTTCTCATTTTCATTCACTTCTATATATTTAGCAATTTCTCTTTTTATTTCTTCTTTACCCACTGATTGTTTAGGAGTGGGTTGTTTAACCTCCAGGGATTTGTGAATTTTCTAAGTCTCTGGTGGTTATTGAATTCTAATTGTATTCCATTGTGGTCAGAGAATGTGCTTTGAATAATTTCAATCTTTTTAAATTTATTGAGCCTTGTTTTATGTCCCAGCATATGGTCTATTCTGGAGAAAGTTCCATGAACACTAGAGAAGAACATGTACCATGGTGATTTGGGATATAATGTTCTATATATGTATGTTAAATCAAATTCATTTATCAGATTGTTTAGCTTTTCAATTTCCTTATTGGTCTTCTGTCTGGTTGATGTATCTATAGGAGAGAGTGACGTGTTGAAGGCTCCAATAATTGTTGTGAAAACATGAATTGCTTCCATTAGTTTTGCCAGTGTTTGTCTCATGTATTTGGTGGCACCATGATTGGGTGCCTAAACATTTATGATTGTTGTTTCTTCTTGTTGAGTTGCCCCTTTTATTAGTATGTAGTGAGCTTTGTTGTCTCTCCTAACATGTTTGCCTTTAAAGTCTATTTTATCTGAGATTAATACTGCTACTCCTGCTTTCTTTTGGCTGTAGCTTGAATGAAATATTTTTTCCATCCTTTCACTTTCAATTCCTTTGTGTCCCTGTGTCTAAGATGAATCTCTTGTATGCAACATATTGATGGTTCATATTTTTTGATCCATTCTGCCAATGTATATCTTTTAATTGGGGAATTTAATCCATTTACATTCAACATTATTACTGTGAAGGCATTTCTTGAATCAGCCATCCTATCCTTTGGTTTACATTTGTCAGATATATTTCCCCCCTCTCTCTTATTGTCCTTTAATGAACCAATATTAAATCTCTTTAGTACTGAACCTTTCCCCCTATCTCTCTCTCCTTTCTTTGTTTCTCTGTTGATAGGGCTTCCTTTAGTATCTGAAGTAAGGCAGGTCTTTTATTAGCAAAATCTCTCAGCATTTGTTTGTGAAAAATTTAAGCTCTCCCTCAAATTTGAAAGAGAGCTTTGCAGGATAAAGAATTCTTGGTTGGAAATTTTTCTCTCTCCTAATTTTAAATATGTTGTGCCACTGCCTTCTTGCCTGCATGGTGCATGCTGAATAGTCAGTACTTAGTCTGTTGCTGTTTCCTTTGTATGTGGTTAATTTCTTTTCTCTGGATGCTTTCAGAACTTGCTTCTTCTCTTCAGTATTTGACAGTCTGATCAGAATATGTCTTGGAGTGGGTTTATTTGGATTTATTCTATTTGGAGTTTGCTGGGCATTTATGCTTTGTGTATTTATGTTGTGTAGAAGGTTTGGGAAGTTTTACATCACAATTTCTTTGAATAGTCTTTCTAGACCTTTACTCTTCTCTTGGCCCCTCTGGGACACCAATGCCTCTTATATTTGGACATTTAATCTATCATATCCCTGAGGTCCATTTTAATTTTTTTTAAATTTTCCCCATTCTTTCTTTTGTTCTTTCATTTTCCATTTTGCCATCCTCCTGGTCACTGATTCATTGTTCAGCTTCCTCTAGTCTTGTACTATGAGTATCCAGAATCTTTTTAATTTGGTTGACAGTTTATTTCCATAAGGTCATCTGTTTTTTTAATTTACTCTTGCAATTTCTTCTTTTTTTTTTTTTTTTTTTTTCAACTGTAATATAGTCTCTTTATTCTTTTGTTAAAACTCTTCCAAAGTTAACCACTTCTGTTTGTAGATGATGAAATGCATAAAGATCCACTTCAAATGCTGGCACTACTATGAACATGGTCTCCTCCCTTCAACACAGAATTAAGACTTTTGGTTCTTGTCTTTAATATTCCAGTCCCAGAAGTAAGTTAACTGTAGACTTCATCTGAGGACAGTCTTATGCTGCATGGCAGTTATCTACAACCAGGCTCTAGCTTCTCCAGGAATACTACAGGATGAATTTAGTTTAATTAAACTAAGAGGCATTCTCTCAAATGAGTTTAAATGCATTTTTATTTTTAGACAACCTACATGACATGTTTTTCTTAAAAACAATGCCTCCGCTCCAAATAAATCAAGGTCAAAATAAATGAGTTCAAGATGGCATCAGTCCATCTGTCTAAGTCCTGGTATCGTGTGGATGACAAGCAGCAGCCAGTTATGATGACAGGTGATAGATCCAAGGAATTGCCAAGTTTGTTAACATTTCTCCATTTCTAAACCATCCTTAAAGAAAATCATATATGGGGTCACACCATCCTCACGGTCGTCCAGGAGAGCAACCATACCATCTGGATTCATGTTTTCACCAATATAGAACTGGTAGTTTTTGAAATTAGCAAGGATGTGCTTGACTTGTTCTGCAGCCCCTGTCATAAAAGGTTTTACTCTTTCTGGTCTCTGTTCTTCAAGTTTGCCTTTGATTGATTTCATGTAATCTTTGATATACTTTTTGTAGGCTTCTTTTGTGAAGCTAGTTTCCTGCAAGTGATGGTTCATGACAATATCAACACCGGTGACGACTGTGCTTTCGGTACCTTCACCCTCGGGGCCTTCAGCAGAGGCATTTCCACCAATGAGCGAGTCATCAATGCCACCCTCTGTCCTACTGACCATCTTCCCCTCCACCTCGAGGCACAGCCCGTCCGCGATCTCCCGGATCTTGTAAATGTCAGAGAACATCTCATCATGGCTGATGAGGTCCCGGTAGATGATCATGATGGCGGCTGGAGGGAGGCGGCGGCAGCGGCGCTGGCGTGGCAGGAGCCCGGAGCTCGGAGCGAGCGCGGAGCGGCCGGAGCGGCACCGGGGGGAGGGGCGAGCGGGCGGAAAGCTGCAATTTCTTCTTTATGCTCTTCAAGGGTCTTCTTCATGTTCTGTATATCTTGTGCTGTGGTCTCATTGTTTGTCTTTAGTTCTTTGATTAATCACTCCAAGTACTGTATCTCCTCTGATCTTCTGATTTGGGTGTTTCAGTTTGGGTTATTTGTATTTTTTTTTTCCCATGCTTCAAAATTTTCTGTTGTTTTTAACCTCTTGGCATTTGCTTAACTTGATAGGGTTCTTTTAGGATATGTAGGCTAATTCAAGTCGAAACTTAATTTGTCAGATCTACAGCTTGGTGGCGTAGACTTTCTCTAACTAACCAGCAGGTGGCATCTGCGAGCCACCTATTCCTCACAAGCCAGTTCTCCCCAACTTTGTCTTTGTGGTGTGTGTCGGTCTGATTCTTGTGGGGGTCCAATTGGTGCACCAAGTTTGGATATGTTGTTGGTGCTATCTGCCCTGAATGTGGGGCATGTGTCTGAGTGGTTAGGGAGGGAGGGCAGCCTTAATAATCAAATCTCCCAGGTGTTCCTGGAGATTTAAGACTTTTGCAAGAGTCTAAACCTTCAGTTCAGTCTCCCCACAGATTGTCTCTGCCACTGACCCACAAGTCCTTGGTATTGGCCTATGGTCCCTGGGATTTCCGAGTGGGTCTCTCTTCCAAGCCATGCCATCCCAGGGCCTCTGCTGAGAGAAGACTGTGCTATGTCACAAAAGTGTGCCATCCCTCAAGGGAAGTTCTGGGCTGCCGGGCCATGTAGGGGCATTCTCAGCCTGCTGAAAGGAAGGCTGTATGGAGCACTTTATTTTCCCCCTTTTCGTACAGCTCTGCCTTGCTAGCTCCAGGACAATTAGCTGTGGGTGCATGAAAGGCTATTGTCCACATCCGATATTGCAGTTTGTGCATGTGATGCTGGAAACACTTCCTGTCGCACTGGTTTTTTTGGCGCAACTCTGGGCTGTGGCACCAGCACTGGGAAGGAGCATTCCCAGCCCACCAGGAAGATGGCTGTTAGGAGCATGGTTATTTAGCCCTTTTGGCTAACCTCTGCCTGCCTTGCTCAGAGACAATTAGCAGTGGGTGTGTGAAAGGCTATCATCCATGCCAGATATTGAGGCGTACCCACATCCTGTTCCTGCCACACTTCACTGTGTGGTTCTCACTGCCATATCTGCAGCTGCTTTTGGGTGTTTTAAAAAAGAACTAGTCTGATTCCAAATGCCAACCCATGGTTTCCCCACACTGCAGCATGGCTGCTGGATATTCAGCAGGCTTACTCACTTGTTTCAGAATGCAGAGTCCTGGTTTCACCTAGTGCATGGTCCCTGTGGATTTAGCAGACCCTGTTCAGCTGGTGCATTGCTGGAACTGGTGTTCTGGGTCACTTCCTGGCTTTTATTTAGTATTTTCCATGGAGGTGTTTTTTTGCCCTGTCTCTCCTGCCATCTTCTGGTAGTCCCCCCATAATTTATTTGTAATAAGAAAAAAAATAAATTGCTCAGTGATATCCTAGGACATGGGGAGAAGTAAGAACAATCAAGACCTGATTACAGAGAGCAGATTGCTGGGTTAGGGTAAATGGTCTGGACTGTATGGAATCCACCTTCAAGACCCATCAATATTTGCTACTTAGAGGAGCACATTTTTACTCGTGGCCCAAACTTCTTCTTAGTCAGTCTTGTTGAGGGCAGGGGCAAGAAAAGATATAAACTTGTTCATAGCACATTTTTTTTAATGGAAAGGGAAAACTTATCTGGGTTTGATGGGATGACTCTACCTTACACATTAGGTGCATTATTTTTATCTCATTCTAGAGTAATACACTGAATAAAAATTTCAGTGAGCTTTGTTTACAACAGCGACATTATTAGCAGTATCTGTTCCTCAGTCTGAATAGATTTTTTCATTTTTTGGTGTTTTTTAGGCCTTTGTAATTTTTTATCATTATGTTGTTTTACTTTTCATGGCAAAAATGTATACATAAAAAAACTGAAAGGAGAAAATAATTAAGTAGAATGAAACTGCATACAAAAAGGACATCATTTCAAAATAATGCAATTAGCTATATTTAGGATGATACAACTGACTATACTGCGTTAATCTTCAATAATATATATCAGTAGATATTTAAATATTTTGTAATATTTAATATATAGCTATATTCTGCAATAAAAGATATTCTAATACAGATATCTATCTATCTATCTCTCTCTCTCTCTCTATATATATATATAAAATGAGAAACAAACATACAGATTCACCATTAGGAGTTTTAGCCAATGTTCTTCTTAAATTTGGTGCCAAGTAAAACACATCAGTATGCATGGAAAACTAAATGTGTATATGTGTGTGTGTGTTGTTCTAGATGGATTAAATAATTATAAACTGTAAAATACATTAACAATACATGAGTATATGAGCAGAAATGACTTATACATGCAGAGTAAATGAATCTTTTGTATTGATAGACATATCAAGTCATGGATTATGATCTTCAAAAATGTGTAATGGGTATCATCCATAGCATAAACCAAATACGAAATTCAAGATTGTATTAAGACTTACTATGTGCAAGGTTCTCTGCTAATTTTTCTTCTCATATTAATCAATCAATCAATTAGCTCTTTTTTTTTCACTTGTCTACAAATGGAATCTGTTCCAGACACTGGAATATGAATATAAATAAGAGAGAGAAGACCCCTGTCCTTATTAAACAGATATTATGGAGGGGGGTGTAATTAGTAAAGAAGTATATAGCATTTAATACCATTTCAGGAAGTGTGTGATTAGGAAAATTCAATCAGGGTAAAAAGAGAGAAAATAACAGAGGAGTGTACTTTTCTTAGGTGGCTGTCGGGAAAACTCTGTGTGAGGAAGTGATATTTAAGCAGAGACCTAAATGACGTGAGGGAGCAAGTCAGGTGAAGCAATGGGAGAAAAGACTTCCAGCCAGAATGGCAGGAGTGAAACAAATAAGAAGGGGACAGTGAGAGATGAATTCATAAAGATAAGCAGGAGCCATTTCATGGAGGGCCTTGTAAGCTATGGTACAAATTTTGGGATTATTGTAAGAGTGATGGAAAGTCACTGGAGAATTTTGAGGAGGAGAGTGATATAATTCTATTTACTTTTTGAAACTTTCACACTGGTAACACATTGGAGACCAGAATGCAGGAGAATAAGCATAAATGCAGTGTGACATTAATTATGAATCTAAAAATGTAATCCAGACAAGAGAAGCGAAAGTATTGGACCAGGGTGGAATTGGTAAGTAGTAGAAAACAGAACTTATTTATGGTTTGGATGTGGAGGTTTAGGGAAAGAGAGGAAATAAAAGATGATCCCTGGGTTTCTGCCTCAAGCAGTTGGATGAAGAACAACACCATTTACTAGATAAGGAAAATTGGGGAGATGTCAGTTAAAGGGAGACAATAAAAAATTCTGATTTGGATAGGTTAAGTGTTACATGAGTACTAGACTTCCAAATGATTATAATGGAAGGAAATAAAAAGAGATGTATTGTCCTAGATGTAGGATTGGCCAACTACAGAGAATATCCTTTCCGTTGCCTGTGTAGGACCCTTGAGCAAAGAACAGTTCTTCCATTATTAAATGGTTGAAAAGCATCAAAAGAAGAACAATGTTTTATGACACATGAAATTTATATGAAATTCAAATTTCAAATGTCCATGAGTTAAGTTTTACTGGAACACAGCCACATTCATTCATGTACAAATTGTCCATGGCATCTTTGTGCTATAATGACTGATTTCAGCAGCTACAACAGAAAGCATATAGTCTATAAAGCCTAAAATATTTACTATCTGGCTCTTTACAGAAAATGTTTGCCACCTTATCTTAGACACTAAGAGAAGGATATGCTCAAGAAGGAAGAGATTGAATACGTTGAATTCTGCTAGAAGTTCAAGTTGGATTGATAGTAGATGACCATGGCTAGAATGGTTTCAGTAGCCTGGTTGGGACAATGCCTAAAAGAGTGGATTGAGGAAAGAATGGCAATACATGAAATGAAGACAGAAAAAGTAAAAAAAAAAAACAACACTTGAACAGAAATGAGGTATCAACTAGATGGGCATGGATTCATGAAAGATATACTGCAACATGATATAGTACAGTGCAGCATACTCTTTTACACTATAGTTTTTTTTTTACTTTAAATAATTTTTACATTCAGTGTGTCATGCCCATTAAATAGAGGAGAAAGCTTATTTTGTTGCAATTTATAATTATAAAACTTATGGGAAGCAGAAAAATTGTCAAAGTTTATGGTGATAAATATTATAGATGTCTAAACAAAATATTGGCTAAAGTATAAAACATGTTTCACGGATATGGTTAAGTTGCAGATATCCCATTTTCTATTAAGTACTTACTTTCATATAAAATTTATTGGGGTGAATTTTAATTTAACTGGAAAATGTCTTTTAATTATTTTTACATGAATATATTCATAAGTGATAGAGGTATTGATGACACATACTTGATATAAGGGAAGATATACTTTTTCTATTACCATCATAAACTAAACAAAGTAAAACTGATCCAACTGATTGAGGGGCAATTGTCAAACAAAGAAAAAAACAGTATTTTTGTTTAATATAGACCTTATTCCTGATAGAAAAATTGATTCATTTAAATTATTTATGAATCACAGACAAGGTGGGGGAATATGGATTTATGATCTCTCATCCCTGAGGATCAATGGAAAGGAAAAGAACATAAACATTCTGATACCAAACACATTCTGTGACCTCATGAGTATAAAAATTCAGGTCAAGAGCTGCAAGCCCTTTAATACTAACTCCAAAAGGAGACTTCTGTATAACAAATACCAAGATCCTTAGAATTTCAATAAGATTCTAATATAAGTGGAGTCATGAACTTGGGCCTCTGTGATGTGCAGAGATATCTAGACTTTAAGTATAGTCTTTGGGGAAAAGCATTATAGAATTGAAGCTGTCAGAAGAGATTAAGCACTGCCTAATGAACAGAAAAAGCTCTACTAAAGCTGACATAGATTAAGTGTCTAGGAACAGTACTCTTCTCCACAATCACCTGACATGAGTCAAAAATAGCAAGAATGTAAAATGAAGAATGTAAAATGAAACTGGCTTATTTCAACTTGAAATTTTTTCTTGTCACCAAACATTTACTGAGTGTACATGAATATGGTGTGAGGATTGCAAAGAATTAAACTGCACTGTCCCTTTTCTGGGTGATGTGACAATCAGGCTTCGAACATCCTGTCATATATCAACAAGAAGAATTAGTGCCTATCCTAAATCTCAAACACAAGAAACCTGATATCTTTCTGTGAGAGTAAACTTTGAATGTAGAGTCTGGGATTTATATCTTTTTTTTTTTTTCAGTGTAGTATAGCTTGCCAGTCTCTGGAAACAAAACGGCACCCCCTATTTTCTGAAGAACTTACCTCCTTCACATGTAAGGTTTAAAAGAGAGCTGCTATTGAGACCTCTGTCCTCATTACCCTTCAAACAATAGAGGAGGAAATTTGACCCAGGCTTTCAAATTATTGTACTCTATTTCTCTGACCACAATGACTGAAGACTGAGCCAGTTAGAATCTTTTCTGGGCCAGAATCTCTCCTGGAGTTTCATGCATAAAAGTTGGTGAGGGAATTTCTCTTTTTCTCTCGGTTTTAATCTGAGATGATATAATGTTGGAGTTATTTTTATTCGTACACCACCAACCTGCTGTTATAGTAGAAGTCATCTGAAGTAGTAGAAAACAAGTTCAATACCTAGAGAAAAGCCCAGTTGAGAAGGTGAGAAACCAGAGAGCATTATTTCGGTCCCTGAACACACTTTTCCAATCATATGAGCCAATACATCCTTCTCCCCCCTTTTCCTCTTAAGCTAGTTTGGGTTGAGTCCTGACTAATATATAGTCAGAGATCCATTAGTAGCTTTAACTACAATTGTGTGGCATCATGCAGAAGTAAAAAGAGGTAGCATAAAATGATACAGTATTATGTATAATAATCCTATGTAAGCTAGATTCAAGTGTCTCCAGAAAAAAAATGTTTCAACCATCTTAAGAACTAAGTGGAATTTCAGAAATGCCCATTTTTAATGCTTCATTATATAAATGAGTAAAGCCAGAAAAGACAAGTGCATCTTCCATGGTCAAATAAAATACTAAAAGATCTGAAACTCAAATCTTCTACATACAGTTCAGTGATCTTTCTCTTACATTGCTCTAGTAGAGATGAATTTCCACATCAGCTGAGAAACTGAATTGCTATTGCAATCTGCAGTTATGTCTGCACTAAATAAATCATTAAATTAATAAATTCAATTGCCAGATTAATGAAGGACAAAGACAGAGAAAGTCCAGTTTAGTCAACTTGTCTTATAATTATAGTCCAAGAGAATATGGGAAAAGTGGTTTTATGGAAACAATACCTTGAACATAAATATTTGTCAACTGCAAAAAGTGACTCACTTTTTGTCATTCAGATTGCCTTTAATCCTATCATTTCTGTAGAAAACTGTGGTGACAAATAGATATTACCATAAAATGTTAGGCCAGTTTTTGGGTCACTGAACCTCAGTGTCATTCATTCACTCAAATTAAGGGAGAGGAAGTTCCTTAATAAGGCTCATCTAGTATAATGTACATATTAAGGTAATTTGAAACCTCATGGTTTGGTTCTCTGGAGACAGCTGGTTGAAACATGAGAGGCATAATACAAAAACTGATCATAGACAGTGAGACTATGACAATGATGATTAAAATATTTGCATAGCCACCCAATATAGACAACCCTTTTTTAGGTTCTAATGAATTAGAATAGATGGCAGTAAATACCTGAAACTATCAAACTACAACCCAAACCCTTGAATCTTGAAGACAATTGTACAAAAATGTAGCCTATGAGGAGTGACAGTGTGATTGGGAAAGCCATGTGGATCACACTCCCCTTTGTCCAGTGTATGGATGGATGAGTAGAAAAATGGGGGCAAAAAAAAAAAAAAAAAAAAAAAGCACCCAGTGTTCTTTTTTACTTTACTTGTTCTTTTTCATTTTCATTTTTATTCTTATTATTTGTGTGTGTGTGGTAATGAAGATGTTCAAAAATTAATTTTGGTGATGAATGCACAACTACATAATGGTACTGTGAACAATTGAATGTATGCATTGTATGACTGCATGGTATGTGATATATCTCAATAAAATTGAATTAAAAAATACTTGCATAGCCAACACTGAAAATATGTAACAAATTTTATTATGGTACAATGGTACTCAGAAGTGAGTTTTATCAAATAGCCAAATTCTCCCTCATCCGATTAGGGATAGAGAACAAGATTACAATATCCCCTGTCAAATTGTCAGTTGAAGTAAAAGATTTTGGAATCAGCTGGAAAAGAGCATGAATTTTTATTTTACTTATTAGAGAAGTTTTAGTTTTGCATAACAATCATGCATAAAATACAGGATTCCCATATACCACTCTATTATTAACACCTTCCATTGTTGTGGAATATTTGTTACAATTGATAATAGCACATTTTAATAATTGTATTGTTAACTATAGTCCATGGCTTAACTTCGGGTTCACTGTTTGTGTAGTGTAGTTCCATGGATTTAAAAAAACAAAATAATTCTATTACCATATATAAAATCTAACATTTCCCCTTTAATCATATTCAGATATATATTTCATTGCTGATAATTATGTTCACCATCCATTACCAAAATATTTCCATCATTCCAAATAGGACCCCTGTACATTTTAAGCCTTAACTTCCCATTTCCTTTCCCCATCCCATTCCCTGGTAACCTATATGAGTTTGCTTATTCTAATTATTTCAAGTCCCTGAATCATGCAACATTTTCCCTTTTGTGTCTGGGTTATTTCATTCAACAAGATGTCTTCAAGGTTCATCCATGTTTTTGCATGTATCAAGACTTCCTTCCTTTTTATGGCTGAATAATATTCCATTGTATGTATATACCACATTTTATTTTCCCATTCATTGGTTGATGGAAACTATGGTAGCACTCATATTTTGGCAATAGTGAATACTGCCACTATGAACAATGGTATGCAAATATCTGTTCAAGTCCCTGCTTTCAAATATTTTGAGTAGAAACCTAGTAGTGAGATTGTCAGGTCATATGGTAGGTCTATACTTCGCTTTCTGAGGAAAAGCCAAATTGTCTTCCACAGTGACTGCACCATTTTATATTGCCACTAGCAATGAATTAGTGTTCCTATTTCTCTACATCTTCATCAACATTTGCTGTTTTCCATTTTTTTTTCCCTGCCTAATTGCTGTGGCAAAAACTTCCAATACAATAGTAAATAACAGTGGTGACAGTTGGCATTTTTGCCTTGTTCCTAATCTTATAAAGAAAGGTTTCAGTCTTTCACAATTAAGTAGGATGATGGCTATGGGCTTTTCATACTTGCCTTTTATCATGTTGAGGAAGTTTCCTTCTATTCCTAGTGTTCTATGTGTTTTAATCATAAAGTGGTGCTATATTTTGTCAAATGCCTTTTCTGCATCAGTCGAGATGATCATGTGTTTTTGTTGTTGTTGTTTTTTTTCCCTTCATTCTGTTAATGGTGTTTATTATTGTGCTGGTTTGAAGTTGTTATGTACCCAGAAAAGGCCATGTTCTTTCAATTTACTCCTGTGGATGCAGACTTCTTGTGGGTGGGACCTTTGGATTAGGTTGTGTTAATTGAGATGTGACCCAATTGAGATGTGACTGTGGGAACTGCTGTCACTGAGCTGGAATCTCTAAACACAATGGGGACAATTGGATCCTGAGTCAGCAGAAGCCACATGGCAGCAGTTAATTGTCAAAGACAAGGTAGGCATGGCTACCATAATGGAAAACAGGCTCAAGGCAGCAGTCAAAATAATCTGACTTGCAGAGACTTATAGCATTGGCTAGTATATCATGTAGTACCTAGCAGTAAAATAGATGGGCAGTCTACTAAATTCTTGTTTGAGCTGTATAAGCAGAATTCTAGGTCAAGTGAACAAAAGTCTACCTTGAATTACAAAAACAGAGAGTCATGTCCCCTTAATTAATTCTTGAACTTGAGACAGTTTACAGATCCAGGGCCCATTGAATGAGGAGAAGACTGGGTACCCTTGGGGAAGGACCCTGTTACACTGACCAAAATTTATACTGTTAATCTTCTTCCCAGCCTTCCCCAGGGGGACCTACAGCATTTTACCAGGGTAACTGTTCATTGGGGAAAAGGAAATTATCAGTTATTTGGGGGATTATAAAACACTGGTTCAGAAGTGACATTAATTCTGGGAGACCCAAAACATCCCTCTGGTCCACCAGTCAGAGTTGGGGCTTATGGAGGTCAGGTGATCAATGGAGTCTTAGCTCAGGTCCATCTCACAGTGGGTTCAGGGGGCCCCCAGACCCATTCTGTGGTTATTTCCCCAGTGCTGGAATGCATAATTGGAGTAGACATATTCAGCAACTGGTAGAATCCTCATATTGGTTCCCTGACTCATGGAGTGAGGGCTATTATGGTGGGACAGGCCAAGCGGAAGCCACTAAAACTGCCCCTGTCTAGCAAAATAGTAAACTAGAAGCAATACCAGATTCCTGGAGGAATTACAGAGATTAATGCCACTCTTAAGGACTTGAAGGATGCAGGGGTCGATTCCTAGAACATCGCCATTCAACTCTCCTATTTGACCTGTGCAGAAAACAGATGGGTCTTGGAGGATGACAGTGGATTATCATAAGCTTAACCAGGTGGTGACTCCAATTTCAGCTGCTGTTCCAGATGTGGCTTTTTGCTTGAGCAAATCAACATATCCCCTGGTACCTGGTATGCAGCTATTGATCTGGCAAATGCTTTTTTCTCAATAACTATTAGTAAGGACCACCAGAAACAGTTCGCGCTCAGTTGGCAAGGCCATCAGTATACATTCACTGTGCTACCTCAGGGGTATATCAACTGTGCAGCCCTATGTCAAACATTGCCCACAGGGATAATGATCATTTCTCCCTCTCACAAGACATCACACTGGTCCATTATACTGATGATATCATGTTGATTGGACATAGTGAGCAAGAAGTAGCAACTACTCTGGATTTGTTGGTAAGGTATTTATGTGGCAGAGAATGGGAGATAAATCCAAGAAAAATACAGGAGGCTTCCACCTCAGTAAAATTTCTAGGCATCCAGTGGTGTGGAGCATGTCAAGATATTCCTTCTAAGGTAAAGGATAAGCTGTTGCATCTGGCCCTGCCTATGACCAAAAAAGAGGCACAATGCTTAGCTGTCCTCTTTGGATTTTGGAGACAACATATTCTTCATTTGGGTGTGCTACTCCAGCCCATTTACTGAGTGAATAGAAAAGCTTCTAGTTTTGAGTGGGGACCAGAACAAGATGAGGCTCTGTGACAGATCCGGAGGCTGGTGTGCAAGCTGCTCTGCCACTCGGACCATATGATCAAGCTGATTCAATGGTGCTGGAAGTGTCAATGGCAAATAGAGATGCTGTTTGGAGCCTTTGGCAGGTTCCTATAGGAGAATCACAATGCAGAACTTTAGGATTTTGGAGTAAAGCTTTACCATCCTCTGCAGTTAACTACTCTCCATTTGGGAAACAGCTGTTGTCCTGCTACTGGGCCTTAGTAGAGACAGAACGCTCAACCATGGGCCACCAAGTTACCATGAGACCTGAGTTACCTATCATGAGCTGGGTGTTGTCCAATCTGCCAAGCCATAAAGTTGGGTGTGCACAGCAGTACTCTATCATAAAATGGAAATGGTATATACAAGATAGAGCTTAAGCAGGGCCTGAAGGCAAAAGTAAGTTATATGAGGAAATGGCCCAAATGCCCATGGTCCCCACTCCTTCCACCTTACCTTCCTTTTCCCAGCCCACAGCTATGGCATCTTGGGGAGTTCCTTACAATCAGTTGACTGAGGAAGAGAAAACTCAGACCTGGTTTACAAATGATTCTGCATGACATGCAGGCACCACCTGAAAGTGGAGAGCTGCAGCACTGCAGCTCCTTTCTGGGATGTCCCTGAAGAGAGTGGTGAGGGGAAATCCTCCCAGTGGGTGGAACTTTGAGCAGTGTACCTGGTTATTCACTTTGCTTGGAAGAAGAACTGATCAGAGGTGTGTTTGAATACTGATTCATGGGCTGTTGCTAATGGTTTGGCTGGATGGTCAGGGACTTGGAAAGAACATGATTGGAAAAATGGTGGTAAAGAAGTCTGGGGAAGAGGTATGTGGATAGACCTTTCTGAGAGGACAAAAAACATAAAGGTATTTGTATCCCATGTGAGTGCTCACCAGAAAGTGTCTTCAGCAGAAGAAGATTTTAATAATCAAGTGGATAAGATGACCCATTTGGTGGATACCAATCAGCTTCTTTCTCCAGCCACTCCTTTCATTGCCCGATGGGCTCATGAAGAAAGTGGTTATGGTGGTAGGGATGAAGGTTATGCATGGGCTCAGCAACATGGACTTCCATTCACCAAGACTGATCTGGCCACAGCCATTGCTGATTGCCCAATCTGCCAGCAGCAGAGACCCATACTTAGTCCCCAATATGGCACCATTCCCCAAGATGATCAGCCTGCTACATGGTGGCAGGTTGATAACATTGTACTTCCATCATGGAAGGGGCAGTAATTTGTTCTTACTGGAAAAGTAAGCATTTGCCTTCTCTGAACAAAATGCTCCTGCCAAAACTACCATCCATGGACTTACAGAATGCCTTATCCACTGTCATGGCATGCCACATAGCATTGCTTCTGACCAAGGAACCCACTTCACAGCAAATGAAGTGAGGGAATGGGCACATGCTCATAGAATCCTCTGTTCTTATCGTCTTCCCCATCATCCAGAGGCAGCTGGGTTGATATTATGGTGGAGTGGCCTGTTGAAGACTCATTTATGGTGCCAACTAAGTGGCAATACCTTGCAGGGCTGGGGCAGTGTTCTCCAGGAGGCCGTGTATGCTCTGAATCAGCATCCACTCTATGGTGCTGTTTCTCCCATATTCAAGATTTATGGGTCCAGGAATCAAGGAGTGGAAACAGGAGTGGCACCACTCACTATCACTCCTAGTGATACTCTAGGAAAATTTTTGCTTCCTGTCCCTGCAGACTTAAGTTCTGCTGGTCTACAAGTCTTAGTTCTAAAAGGAGGAGTGCTTCCACCAGGAAACGCAATAATTCCATTGAACTTGAAGTTAAGACTGCTACCTGGCCACTGTGGCCTTCTTATGCCTCTGAATCAACAGGCAAGGAAGGGGATGACTGTACTGGCTGGGGTGATTGATCCTATCAAGGGGAAGTAGCACTGCAACTACACAATAGAGGTAAAGAAGAATTTTCCTGGCATACAGGAGATCCCCTGGGGTGTCTCTTAGTACTACCGTGCCCTGTGATTATAGTCAATGGAAAACTGCAACAACCCAATCCAGGCAGGACTACCAATGGCCAAAAACTTCAGGAGTGAAGGTCTGGGTCACCCCACCAGGCAAAGAACCATGGCCAGCTGAAGTGCTTGCTGAGGGTAAAGAGAACATGGAATGGATAGTGGAAGAAGATAGTGATAAATATAAACTATGACCACATGACCAGTTACAGAAATGAGCACTATGATAGCATGAATATTTCCTCATTTTGTTATGATTTTTAAGTTAAAGGAAATCAATTTTAAGAATTAATGTTGTGTAAGGACTTGCACCCTATTCTGGGGAGATTAAGTGCATTTCTGGTTTTACACATGCCAGCAGAGTATTGTTAGGCAAAATATATACCTGTTATCATTCTCTACTTAGAGATAATGTATGGTTTACGGTGATGTGTATAACTGCCAAGTTGACAAGGGGTGGACTGTGGTGGTTACGTTCATGTGTCAACTTGGCCAGGTGATAGTACCCAGGTGTCTGGTCAAGGAAACACTGGCCTGAACATTACTGCAAGGACATTTGTGCCTAGTTAATAAACCAGAAGGCTGGTTTATTAAATCATCAGTCAATTGGCTGCAGCTGTTACTGATTACATCAATAAAAGGCATGTCTTTCACAATGAGAGAATGCAATCAGCTGGATTTAATCCAAACAGTTGAAGACTTTTAAGTGAGACAGATAGAGGGCCTTCACTTCTTCTTCTGCTAACCAGCGTAGCATTTCCTGAGGAGTTCATCGAAGTTGCCAGTTCATTTCCTGAGGAGTTCATCGAATACGTTCATTGAAGTTGCCAGTTTTCTGCCTGAGGAGTTCATTGAACATCTTCATTGGAGTTGCCACTTTGCTGCCTGCCCTACAGAATTTGGACTCGTGCATACCCACAGTTATGTGAGACATTTTTATAAATCTTATACTTATAGATCTCTCTTGTTGATTCTGTTTCCCTAGAGAACCCTAACTAATACAGTGGGTTTTAATCCTTTACTGGAGTCCTTTTTGAGGATAAAAGAGGAAAAGACCAGAGAGCTCTGAGAGAGAAGCTCCAAGAGAGAAACACCAAGAGAAGCATAGAGCAAAGTCTTGGAGAAACAAGCAAGGACCCACAGAAACTGAAAAAGCCACTGAAGCAAGAACCTAAAAGTAATAAAATCCAGGAGCAAAAGATCAGCAGATAGCAGCTATGTGCCTTGCTATCTGACACAGGAACCCCAGACCCCAGTGGCCTTTCTTCAGAGAAGGTATTGTCCTGTTGATGCCTTAATTGGGACATTTTCATGGCCTTAGAACTGTAAATTTGTAAATTTGTAAGTAAATTTCCATTGTTAAAAACCTGTCCATTTCTGGTATATTGCATTTGGACAGATTTAACAAATCAAAACAATTATAATAACTGAGTTTCTTATGTTGAATCAACCTTGCATACAAGGATAAATCCCACTTGATCATTGTTCTAGTTTGCTAATGCTGCAGAATGCAAAACACCAGAGATGGATAGGCTTTTATAAAACGGGGGTTTATTTCACTTCACAGTTACAGTCTTAAGGCCACAAAGCATCCAAGGTAACACCTCAGCAATTGGGTACCTTCACCGGAGGATGGCCAACGGCATCTGGAAAACCTCTGTTAGCTAGGAAGGCAGCTGGCGTCTGCTCCAAAGCTCCGACCTCAAAACGGCTTTCTCCCAGGACGTTCCTCTCTAGCAAGCTTGCTCCTCTTCAAAACATCACTCCCAGCTGCACTCACTTTTCTCTCTTTGAGTCAGCTCATTTATATAGCTCCACTGATCAAGGCCCACCCTGAATGGGCGGGGCCACACCTTCATGGGAACATCTTATCAAAATTATCACTGACAGCTGGGTGGGGCACACTCCAAGCAAATCCAACCAGCACCAAAACTTCTGCCCCACACAAGACCACAAAGATAATGTCATTTGGGGGACGCAATACACTCAAACCGTCACAATCATGGAATATAATTCTTTTAATATGGTATGGATTCAGTTTGCTAGTGTTTTGTTGAGGAATAATTGTCCATTTCATCTATATTAACTAACTTATCAATGTACAGTTGTTTATAGTATCCTATGGATACTGGGGTTGGTAATAATGTCTTTCTTTTCATTTACGGTCTTCATTATTCATATCCTCTTCTTTTTTTGATTTGTCAGTCTAGCTAAAGGTTTGTCACTTTTATTGATTTTTTCAAAGAATGAACTTTTGGTGTTGCTGATTCTATCGATGTTTTCTATTTCATTTAATTCTGCTCTAATCTTTATTTCCTTACTTCTGTTCACCTTGGTTTACTTTGCTCTTTTTCTAGTTCCTCCAGTTTTGAGGTTAGTTCTTTGATTTGAAGTCTTTCTTCCTTTTAATGTATGCATTTAGAGCTACAAATTTCCCTCTCAGTACTGCCTTTTCTGCATTGCGTAAGTTTTGGTATGTTGTATTTTCATTTTCCTTTGCCTCAATATTTCCTAATTTTGCTTGTGGTTATTCTTTAACCCATTGGTTATTTAAGAGTATGTTATTTCCACATATTTGTGAATTTCCCATTTTTCCCTCTGTTATTGATTTCTATCTTCATTCTTTTGTCATAGAATATACACTGTATGATTTCAATATTTTCTATTTTACAGAGACTTGTTTTGTGATGTAACATATGGTCTATCCTGGAGAATGATTCATGTACCCTTGAGAAGAAAGTGTATTATTGTCTTAATTGGGTGACATTTTATATATATATATATGTCTGTAAGGTCTAGTTGATTTAGAGTATCATTCAAGTCTTGCATTTTTTTATTCAACTTTTGACAAGATGTTCTATGCATTTTTAAAGGTTTGCATGAAAGTCTCCTGCTGTTAATGTAGAACTGTCAATTTCTCCCTTCCAATCTGTCAGTATTTGCTTCATATATTTTGGTGCTATGCCATTAGATAAATATATAATAATATTTTATTATTTATTTTATATATATATATATATATATATATATATATATATATATATATATATAATTGTTACATCATCCAGTTGAATTGCCCCCTTTATCTGTATATAATGACTGTCTTGGTCCCTTATAACTTTTTTTTTTTACTTAAATTGTTTTTTATCTGATATTGGTATAGCTACTCCACTCTCTTTTGGTTACTACTTGCATGGTATATTTTTTCCCTCCTTTTACTTTCAACTTACTTGTATCTTTGAATTTAAGGTGAGTCTTTTGCAGACAAAGGATCATGAATACTGAATCTCTATATAATTTTCTTTTTCTTAGTTGCTAAGGCATTAGAATAGATAGAAAGAAAGAACTGATATGGTGAGCTGCAGCCTATAACATTCTCTGAATTTACCTATATAACTACTTGTTAAATAGTACTTTGAAAATAATCACATTTTTGCAAATATGTGATATTTCACAATTAGGAAATAACTGAAACTATGGGAACTATAACTCCTAACATTCTTTGAAATTTGCTAACTACTTGTTAAATTGCACTTGAAAAGTTATCTCTTTTACGCATATATGTTATATTCCACAACAAAAAAATATGAAAAAAATGTTAGGATGAACCTGTTATTTGCTAAATAACTAAATTAAGTGATATTTTGGTTTTAAAAACTGCATATGCAAGAAAGTATTTACTGAGGCTTACACTAATTAGAGTTCTAAACAAATATTGTGTTTTTATATTTAACCCTCCTCTCCCCCATGTCAAGCTAAAGCTGGAGGGTATGTGTGTTTAGGGTACCTGTGGAGAATTAGCATGCATTCTGTAGGTATTAATTTAAAAGGGGGTGGGGGAGCCAAATAAACCAGTTTCTTGAAAAAAACAATGCGTTTCTAAAGTTAAAAAAAAAAAAAAAATCCTGAAGGAAACAGTTATTAACAGCCTTGGAGCTCGATTTTTGCAAATATATATATATATATTTCCAATTAAAAAAAAATCCTAATCTCCACTTTTTTTGCTAGAAAAAGAAGTGGTATTTAAAAACATCTTTCTCCTGGCTTCAAATCTACAGTGAAATCTTATAAAATCCAAATTGCTTACTGGATTCTCCAGATAAGATTTTTTTACCCCACCCTACCCCATGTCCTCTTTCCTTCTATGACCTGCCTCTCTCACTACATTCTAGCCACTGTGGCTGCGTTCTGTCCCTCCAACACACCAAGATCATTTTCTTTGCATTCTAGGACTGTTCTTCCTTTGGATCTTTCCACAATTAAGTCTTTCTTGTCATTCAGTTCTCACCTCCTCAGAGAAATCTTCACTTCCAACCTAAAATTGTTTCTTTCTCTAACAGAGGTACTCTAAATCACATTACCCCTGTTTATCTTCTTCAAAACCATTATTATTACACAAAATATTATGTATTCCTTTTATTTCTATCTCTTTATCATAATGTATACTCTATGAGAACAAGGCCCAGCTCTTATAATTCCTTTTTCTGGATTAACTGTTCTTAGATCATTGCCTGGTACAAAAATAACCATTTAACAAAGTTATTTAATTAATAAGCACATGGATGGATACATGTAATTCACAAATTCACAGCATAGTGTCTGAATTTGAATTGTTTATTTATTTGAATAAGCATTAAATATGTTACTTTAAGAACTAATGATTGAAATCTTATTTGAATCTCATCCCATGCTCTACTTATGTATCTACCATAACCCTGAAGAGAAGAAAACATGCACATTGACAATAGTGAGAGATTTGTGGTCTGAAGCTCAGGGGATGCCTCTCAATTTCCTGAAGGAAAATCTGCTGTTATCTCCAGAACTGTAGCCTCATATTATTGATTTTTCAAATTCATAGGTCTTAGAGACTGAAATGATCTATGCTCTGAAGTTTAGACTGTTTTGATCCCTAAAATTATTTTTAAGAACTCTCTTTTAGTTTTGAATTGAGATTAGCTTTAAAAAAGCCCACAACTAAAGACTTGTCTTGTAAGATTATTTATTTATTAGTAGCATTTAGACTCTCAATAGTATTTCCTGACATTTATCCCACTTTAGCCACTTCTAATGATTTTGATAAAAGCTTTTGCTGGGGCAAAGCCAAAAATGAGAATAAAAATAGATTTTTGGAATATATTACACATGATCCACATAAGCCATCCAGGTATCCAGAGCATACACCAGCACCCAGGAGTCTAGTTCTTATTCCTTCCTCCTTGGTAGATCCCTTGCGTTGGCCACTTTTGAGCCTGGGTTGCTCACCCTCTCATATAAGCCCCAACTCGCTATTAGAAAGATGCCCTGCTCATCTGCAGTTTTGGCTAGGCCCATTGTCTGTTGATGTTGCCTAACTTCACATCGAAGAAAATAAACCCCAGCTACCTCAGAGTTATTTATTCACTACCTCCTTTTGCAATTCAGTACGAATTGCACCACTTAACTTATAGGATTTTATCGTGGAAAGTCTTTGGCTTTCAGATTTATGGACCTCACCAGAGTTTGCCATTGTTACTGATACTGTTTTCATGGTTTAGAAATTTAAAAAATTGGTGAGAAAGCATCTTATTCCTTAGTTTAAAGACCTGCATAAAATACTAAAAAATGTGCAGGCTTTCCAAGGTTTTCCATTGTTATAGAGCAACTTTTCTAACTGGGAAACTGACCAGAGCTGGCAAGATGTTGGTATATCAGGCATCTTGCCCTATATATCTGGCCACTTATTTCTCCCTGGTCCTATACCTTTGAAATGAAAATTATGATAAGAGACTTAAACTGCTTAATTTCGTTTTATTCAATCAAAAGTTAGTGCTCAGTACTCATACACACAAACATCACCATTCAGGAAAGCAGAGATATCAATTTCAAGATTTTTGAACTTCAGTTATCCATAATGCTCTTTTCCTGTATCTCTATGATTAATGGTAACAGTAAGAATAAATGATTAAATTGCATTTACTGTAGTGCCAGCCCATTGTTCTAAGTGCTTTGCATAGATTTATAAATTGTATCCTCTTAATAACTCTATGTGGTAGACAGTACTATTACTTGCATTTGCAGATGGAAAAACTGAGAGCCACAGAGTTTAAGTAACTTACCTGAAATCACACAGCCAGAAGGGGCATTTGGACTCAGACAATTGGGATTCAAAGTCCCTGCTACTAACCACTTTGCAGTCCTTCCTCCCAAAAGTTGGCCGTGATGCCTAGTGCAAAATGGAGGGGAACAATGCGGAATAGACTTCTGCATTTCCATCATTTAGATCTCATTGTCATGAAGGAGATCACTTGTGTTCTCAGGAATCAAGAATACAGTGGGAAAAACATTACCGGGGATAAAAAAAACCAGAATTCTACTCCTGATGTTTCTACCAATTTAGCTTCTGACCTATATACAATCAGAGAACAAGTTATTCGTTTGTCAAGCAAGAGAGACTAGAACAACAGTGTTCAAACTCTGCTCCTAGGAGTTTTAGGATTCTGCAGAGATGTGGAAGGTCAGATTCTCTGGTAAGGAAGTGACAAGGATGCTCTGGGAAGTGTGTGTTGCTGCCTTTTGCCTCCTGCCAGGTTTTACCTTATGGAGCTGGTTCAAAACAGCTCATGTAAAAAGCAGAGCCCAGTTTTGATGCCACTTCCTTCCTTGCAATCCCGTCTAACAATGTGATCTTCCTTTCCTGAGTCTTTTAGTTAATCTGATAATCTCATCACCTATCAGAGTTAAGGTTGGCTTCAAAGTAACATGCATTTTCATGGGGCTTTGGAGAAAGACAGAGTTATTGTTTTCCTTTTCAACCTTTTTGCCTCTGATGAAATCCTAAACCAAATGGGATAGGAAAGTATTTTCATGAAACCCAAAAAGTGCCTTCCAAATTACAGTACATAAATGGTCATTCATTCAACCTGGGCATGTTCCAAATGTGTGTGCATATACATACAAACACACACAAACACAAATACTTTTTCTCTACAAGCTCATGGTGATCCCACCTCCCTCTTCCCATAATATTTATCAGATGGACCCAGTCTAACTAGGCTCAGGTACAAAGCACTTGGGTAACTACCCTAGGCCCTAGCACAGAAGGAGAATCAATTATACAACAAGCAGCTATTAATCACTCAGTACTCTAGAGGCCATAAAGGTTTTCAAACACACACAAGACACCTATGTCCTCTAGGAATTTAGCACACATGAAATGTTAACACACAGCTTGTAATTAAGTGTTAAATTGTCTGACACAGGCTGCTAACTGTCTTTGGAATTTCAAAGAAGAGGAAGAGAAATGAGAGCTAGAAGAGTCAAATAGACTTTGGAGGAGATGGAACTTGAGCTAGATCTTTAAAAGTGCGTATCATTTCAATTGGCAGAAAGAAGAAGTTGAAGGGGAGGTCTCAGTTCTGAATCACACTCACTTTAATGACTTGTGCCAAGGGGTATAGTTTGATGGGCAACCAGATAACTCTTCCATCCAATCATATATGAAAAATCTCCTACCATTGGATATAATTTCATCTTTTAGGCTATAAATATTTTGAGGGGATTTTGATACATCAAGACAGATTACTTTTCATTTCTACCTTAGTTGAATAGAGTTAAGATAATTTCTTTTTACTGAATATTTAACTGCATAGAGATACAAGGACTTGATGCCACAAGACTCAGTGTCTCCTATATAAAGGCCCACCAAGAGATTTGGTCTGAAGTTCCAAGCATCAGTGCCTGGAAACACTTGATTCCCTTATATAAAATGTTTTATTCTTCCTCACGGGAAAGGTGAATCATGTATATGATTAGTTTCACCTTTTTTCTGTGACTATTAATAAAGCTCAGTGATAAATTTATGGTTCAAATTTGGTAACTATGGAGACCCTGTCCTGAATTTCTCCCTTCGAATTTCCCCCAAACCTTGAACTTCTATGTGTATATATATAACCCAAGCATCAGATTGCCATTTCCCATTTACAGGTTCACCATCTTCTGGACTGTAGAGTAAAGGGAAAATTTGTCTCATTATCCTTCTGAGTCACCAAGTATTAGATGCTCCTCAGCATCATGTTCTCCTCAGCATCACTTTTGGGATCCTCCTTGCATGGCAATGACTGCTAGTTGTCTCCTATTATTTGTTTCTTCCTTTTGCTCAGCAGTAGAACCCTTGATTTTTAGCTAGGTAGCAGTCAACCTGTAATAAAACCACATTTCCCAGACTCCCTTGCTATAGGTATACCATGTGACTAAATCCTAGACAACTTGATGTAAGCAGAAGTAGTTTGTGCAACTTTTGGCAAGTGTTCCTAAAGGAAGTGAGCATGCCTTTCTTAGTTGCTCCTGCCTTTCTGCTGAAATATATTTGTGATGCCAGGGATCCTAGCAGCCATGTTGGACAACGAAATGACCCTGGGAATGTAAGTCACACATGGATATGGACAAACAAATAGTACCTGTATGAAAAGATGGATGTAAAGAATGATTAGAAAAGTGTGTGTCCTAGTTTGCTAATGCTGGAGAATGCAAAACACCAGAGATGGATTGGCTTTTATAAAAAAGGGGTTTATTTGGCTATACAGTTACAGTCTTAAGGCCACAAAGCATCCAAGGTAACACCTCAGCAATCGGGTACCTTCACCGGAGGACGGCCAGTGATGTCCGGAAAACCTCTGTTAGCTAGGAAGGCAGCTGGCATCTGCTCCAAAGCTCCGGCCTCAAAACGGCTTTCTCCCAGGACGTTCCTTTCTAGCAAGCTTGCTTCCCTTCAAAACATCACTCCCAGCTGCACTCCGTTTAGTCTCTTTGAGTCAGCATGTTTTATATGGCTCCACTGATCAAGGCCCACCCTGAATGGGTGGGGTCACACCTCCATGGGAGTATCCCACCAAAGTCACCACCCACAGCTGGGTGGGGCACATTCCAAGCAAATCTAACCAGCACCAAAACGTCTGTCCCACAAGACCACAAAGATAATGGCATTTGGGGGACACAATACATTCAAACTGGCACAGTGTGTAAAATAAGTTTCGGCAGTGCTTGTCACATAAAAATGACTCTATATGCATTTGTTGATCAGTTTAGATTGGATTCTATGGACTCTTTTTTTGGAGGTCTGTGTGTGTGTATGTTTGTGTATATGTGTGTGTGTGTGTGATGTGTTCCAACACTTATCCATAGACAACAGAAGAACATAACGTGAAGGCACAGCATGCTTTCAAAAGGAGCCAGACTTGGAAGACCCTGTGATAGTTAATTTCACTTGTTATCTTGGCTAGGTTATGATGTCCAGTTTGGTTAAGTAAGCACTAGCCTGATGGTTACTGTGAGGGTATTTGTTAGATGGTTTTGCATCTATAATCAGTTGATTGTGTTTATAGCTGATTGTATCTCAAAGGACATTGCCCTCAAACATGTGGGGAGTCTCCTTATCCAATCACTTTGAGGTCATAAAAGTCAGAACTGAGGATTTCAGAAATCAGAAAGAATTTCTGCCTCAACTTCAGTCAGTCAGCTTCCCCTGGGCAATTTGAACTTGCCATACTTCAGAATTATCTTTATCTGAGTTTCTAGCTTGTGGGCCTGCCTTACAGAATTTGGACTTATCAGCCCCCACAGTTGCCTGGACTGATTCTATATAATAAAGCTCTTATAAATTATCAGTGTCAATACAAATAATATAAAATTCTGCTGGTTCTATTTCTCTGGAAAACACTGACTAATACAGACCACATCTGTATTAGTCTCTGACAAAGTCCAACCTAGACTGTTCTGTTAGACATTTTACTAGATTGGATAGCTAAGATTTGGAGATATGTGCTGCAGAGGGTGGGATTTGATATTGAGGGAACCAATCTTGGAGGCTGGGAAAGCAAAGTTAAACTTCAAGTAGCAGAGACCCAAAACAACAAAGAGCTTAAGGGAGCTATGTACTTATTTCTCTTTTTTCAGTCAAGGTTTATTGTAGTCACCTTTAAAGACCTTGTGAGATATGTTGGGCACACTGCTCTTTTTATCCTTGATTTAGGGGAAATTGCATTGTTGGACTAATTTTCACAAGTGAATGCATTTTCCTGGATCTATTACTTAATTGATTAATTAATTGAAGTTTTCCATTTTGAAAGCATACTTTCATAATCTTCCTTGAGTCATTGGTGGAATGAGTGTATAATAATACAAAAAGAATTACAATTAAGAAAGAATTTGTTTTCATGGGGGGAGAAAATAGGACAAAGTCTCTCTGGAAGCCAAAGTCATAAGGCCTGGGCAGCAAGACTGGAGGGGCTTCTCTGAAGGCAGCACAAGGCAGTGGCCTCAATGTCAGGGGACCTGAGATGTATTGGGGACCCACACCCTCATGCCAGCTCTGCCAGTCTCACTATCACTATCTTGACTGGACTATTGAGGTCTGTCAGATTTTTTGTGTGTGTGTGCTAATGAGTATTAACATAGTTAATCAATGATTGATCTTTGACATTTACTGAGCCGCAGCATGGTACAGCTGTACAGAGCTATTCACAAGGAAAGAAAAACTTTTCCTGATCCCCTATGGCAAAGGTCAGTTCACTTGGTTTGACTTAAGGAAAAAGAGCATTACATCTTTTAACAAGCCTTCTTTCCAAAATGAATGTAGAATGTGGGAGTTCTAGTGAGCCTTTAAAGACAGAGAGAGAAAAAAAAAAAAAAAAAACAGCAGGGGAAAGCATAAAAATGAATGAGGTTCATCAGCTAATAGAAATCATTGTGTCTACTTACTCCTTTCTAATATCTAAGCCAGGTCAACCCTGTTCTTCCATGCTTAGCCAAGTACTGAGAACCTAATGTGCACTTCTCAACCTTTTACTCTCTGGAATATGAAAATGGAAAGCAAGGGTGGGCTGGAAATGAAAATAATTTGTGTACTGTCTGTATGGTCAGGGTTGGGACGGGGAAGAAATCTGCAAACCCCAAATGATGTGCTTTAGTGAATGTGGCCTAATTCAATTCAGGACTGTTCACACATAGTCAAGGCTTTTTTCTTGTTTACATCCACTGGCATTCTCTGTATTAGGTAAGGGTGTTTTTGTTGCATGCAGTAGAAATCAATTTAAGCTAGATTAAACAAATATAAAAAAAAGAATAAAAAAGAGAGGGGTATTATAAGAAACATGAATACTTCATGGAAATTAAAAGAATAAAACTGGGCTTCTATTCACTACTTGTGTTCCATTTTCTTCCTCTATCTATTCCAGTGGCTCACAAGTTTCTGTTATAATCCCATGCAAATGAGACTGACTGTCTCACTGGTCAAATTATAAATCTCAGGGGAGAGAAACTAAGCAGTTTGAGCCAATGTCTATCTTTGGTCCAAACAACTGTGGCCAAGGGTAAGGGGCATCTGGTCATACAATAAAATCAGGCTGCCAGAGATCCTCCTTGTTATCTTTGTGAGGGTCGTTCTCAGAGAAGGTAAATTGGCCCTTGGTCTAGGCAGCCACTTCATAAGAATTTATCTAGTGCTCAGCCTCAGAGTTCTTGCTTGACTCCCTGTATGCTGCTCTAAAACAAAACAGTAAGCAAAAGTAGAAGCATTTTGCATTTATATCTTTGTGTTGACATAAAACAATATCTTGAAAATCCTGCTATTCTAAGTTATTTTATTAATTTGGTATATCCACATTGGAGAATAAATTCTGAACTGCTTGATCTCACTACGTTTTGAAGATTTGACTGTAGGAAAATTTAAAGGAAATGATGACTGAAGATAGGAATTTATTTCATAGATATTTTAAAGCAGTAGGGCCTGGTTCTTGATGTTCAGGGCATAGGATCTCCCACAACAACTTCATAGTCATCAAATAACTTCATAGACCATATTGAAATAAAGAAGAACATTGACAGAGAATAGCTAGTCACCTTGTGGGTTTATTTATGAAAAGAATCATTGATCAGTCTATATCTGCAGAATGTACACCTTGCAAAAGTTTCCCTCAGCAGTATTTGGATTGCTGGTGTTTCATGCTAAAGGCTCAGATTCAATCTCTATTTAGATTAGTTGACATGAGGAAAGCAACTGCAGAGACAGTATTTACATACCTGATCACTATCCTGTTGGCTGAGCCTTCTAGAATCTGGAAGATAGCCCTCAGATCAGTGTCCACAGAACCAGCATCATCAGGTTGTCAGAGAGCAAATCCCAAGGGCAATGCTGCTTTGTTTCCGTGGGAAAAATAAGCGTCTCTTATATCTGCCACTCATAGATCATCTCTGAATGTGAGACCTCAACTATTAACATTGAAATACTTTCCATTAACCAAGATTATTTTGTTTTTAAAGGGGGTTGCTGGTGGTGGTGGTTTAAGTTAATTGCACATGGAATAATTAATGAAAACAGTAAATTTACTACTTTAAATTTAGGCAAATTATTGTGCATTAAAAGTATTAAACAATATATAGCCAATCTCCCCAACCCCAAAATACAGTTCAAAAAATTGATTTTTCAGAAGAATATAAATCTTTTAAAAATAATGCAAAAAGTTGATAGTGGATTCACATGAAACAATCTTTTGTCTTACCCATCCTCTGTAACTTATAGCTTTCACTCAATTTTTTATTAAACTAACCTGTATAAGAAGGAAGTAGTAAGTATTGTTATTTTTTGAAATATTGCTTTATGGATTTTGTTTTGTTGTGCATTCAATTAATTTCTAATAAAACTGCCCATGCAGTGTTAAAGATTGCATAGAAAACAGGATTTTATAGAATCTCTGCCCAATGAAATTACAATCAAAATTCATAAGACTGAGAAATCACAGGAAAGGATAAGAATTCATTCAAGGATAACATGAGTAACGATACAGTGATATGGTCAGGAATGAATATAAAGTTATTGTGGTGGGGAGGCATATATGTTTTTATGAACACAAATGACATAAAAATAGAAGATATTTCATATTTCTGAATTGGCATAACATAGCTTGAAAATCCTGCTCTTCTGAGTCAGAATAACAAAAAAGCATGCCTTTATTTTTTGGATATATTCCCTTTGGAGAACAAAATCATGGTAAGAGCTTTACTGTCATATTCTATTAAGAATTTTTGTATAAGGTATTCTGAAATCCTTACCTTTAATCAGACAGGAGAGAACTGTTACATTTTTTTAAAACAACTAAACTAATTTCATTTATGTTTGGAATCTCTTTTTACTTTGAAATTTCTCTGCCATAATATTTTCTACTCTCATTCTCCTTCTCCCTCTACACACCTCCCTTCCCTTTTCTCAACTGAACATTATTAGGAAACATAAAGCTGATAAGAACAAATGTCTTTAAATGAAACGGAGAATTCCTATTTTTTCTCAGCTTCGTACATATGCATTTCCTGTCATTGGGAATGATGTCATCACATTGGTCACCTCCAGAACTTGTAATACTCTTACACCCAAAGTTGTTGTTGGCTCAGCATGGTTCCTGCAATGGGAATATTTTGTGTTCTAATTCCAGATATTGATTGACCATGTGTTACTTTGGGAACCACAGCCGACTTGTTTCCTTAGCAGGATAATGAGAAAATTACTGACCTCCTCTCAAGAGAGGTTTGGCAAATAGAGAATTACAAAATGCATTGCATTAGAAGTACTAAATATTCTTCTAAGTGCCTTCATTTTTCTTGGCATAGCAATGTTCATTTGCAGATTGATTTACGGGAAGGCTTTAACCAGCCCATGTTTATGATTATGCCTTAGCCACTGAGAACAGCTATACATCCAAGAGGACCTGACCAAAAAGAGAGCTCTCAAACTACAAAATGCACTTATAGAGTCCAACCAGGTGCCCTTAACAAGGGGACTAAGAGCTCACATGCCATATTTCCCAGGTAGGCTCACTCTCTAGCTGTTATCGCTCTAACTTAGCCAATCTGAATCCCTGCCTACTCGCTTTTAGACAATCTCCTAATTGGGTCATTACTGGGGAAGGTAGAAAACAGTGTAATTGGAATCAGACGGAACTTCTAGCACAGTGAAAGGAATCTCCGTGCCCCGGCAGCGTGGCCGTCCAACACAACCAGGGCTGTTCCAATATCGGCGAACACTTTAAATGTAAAATAAATGTAGGACCAGCCAACATTTCATTTCTCACTGTCTCAACAGCCCAAGGCAGAGGACTGTTTTGCCAGCCCTATTTTTGAATGGAAGCGTGTGTTTCAATCGCATTTGTTTTCCTGACAGGTGGTGTAAGGTTTCCACAGGCCAGCTGCAGATCACTTCCCCTTGGCTCACAGCTTCTCTCTGGTGCATTTTCACAACCATTTCCTCATAGTTTAAGGTTTTCAAGCACACTGGAGTTTGTTTACTGGGAGTAAAATATTGAGTTGCACTGGAATCTAAGACGTGCAAGGGTCCCCCGTCAGAACTTAGCAAAAATCATTCCATGGAGATAGTTGCCTACCCAATTTAGAAAATAGACAAACACAGACACACATTCACACACATAAAGAAAACTATGGAGAATTGCCACATGCATGCAAGTCAGTACCTTAGCTCCCCCACTCTCTCTCTAACACCATATATACCCAAATAGGTTCTAGCCTCAATTCTCAGATCAGATATACGTTCTTGGAACAATCACAATCTTCAGGAGGCACAGAGTATAAAATAAGATTAAGATTTCTGCTCTGATAGAGGCTGGAATATGCCCCAAATTTACTTCAAACTTACCCAGTATATGAGTAGGTAAGGGGAATGGCGGATAGAGGTGAAACAAAATCAACTATGAGTTGATACTGTTTAAGTTGGGAAATAGGCCCATGGGGCTTCTTTATCCTATTCTCTATTTGTTTGAACTTTTCTATAATAAAAGGTTTTAAAAATATGACAAAAAAATCTGTTCTGCCTACTTCTTGGCAGGGGTATGGTAAGGATAATAGGAGATAATGTTAAAAATGTTTTGTGAATAGTAATGCACCAGAGCAAGTATATCTTAAAATGTGGCCCAGGCTTCCCATATCAGGCTACCAACCTTTCATACTAATTAAAAATACAGATTTAGTTTTCCACCAGACCTAAGGAATCAGACCAGCTGGCTGTGTATACCAGAGAAATCTGCATTTTTATTTAGGTCCCCAGCCCACATGATGTTCTCCATTCTAAAGTTTGAAAACTATATATTCCACAAGTCCTTGTTGACATTATTAAGATCTTTTGAGTATAAATAGCTTCTAGGTTCTGTGTTAAAGGCCTGTTTCCTGTAAAGCCCAGAAGTGCCTTGATGCTAATCCCTCCCCTATCTACAGTCTGCAATCTGAACCCCAATTCTTAAAACTCAAGTACATGCTCATTCCTGTTCAAGCTTTGGCCACTCTTGGTTACCAAGCTAAAAGCAGGATTCATCCATTAAATACTAGGCCCTCTTGCTTGTATATGGAAATCACTGACCTCAATGTCACTATCGCATGACTATGTAGACGTCAGCCTGTCCTACTATCCTTTTTGCCCAGACCCTGTCTGTGTAGCGCCTAGGTTCATTCACTCAGCACTCAGATATTTATCACATGCCATATAGGTGATAGCACTCCTCTAAGTGCTAGCAAACAAGACAGATACAATCCCTTCCCTCATGGAATTTTCACTCTTTATTTGGAGACAGAAAAAAAAAAAAGTAAATGAATAATACAACTTCAGATAGAGGTAAGTGTCAAGAGTAAAATAAACTTGGGGGAGAGGAAGTATCTAATTTCATTAGAGTTGTTTCTCTGAGGAGGGAGAGAACATTTAAACAAGGACCTAAGATGAGAAAGAACAGGTTGTGCAAAGACTTGGAAGAGATGGAATTGTAAGTGCAAAGGCCCTGAGGCAGGAATAGACTTAAGTTCAAGAAACAGCAGGAAGGCCACCATGGCTGGATTGTAGTGGTCAAGGGCCAAAGTGGCAGATGGTAAAGTTGACATGTCTGAAGGACATGATAAGGATTTTGGATTTTAAAGACCACCTTGTTGTGGCTACTATTATGTTGTCACCCATCTAAAGAGGTATTGCCATGTCACCCAAGACCAGGAAACTCTATAGGAGCTGCTGCTTACTGCTCCACATTCCTCACTGATCTCAAAGGAACAATGTTTGTAACAATACAGAAATCTTCACTATTTCTCATAATTCATGCTCAGAAATAACAGAGAAAACCTGCCCCTCTGTGTTCTCCATCGTTGGCCAGCTTTTCACTGAACATAATCCTTAAAACTACCAGAAAACAATATGAAAATATGTTCCCCTTACCCCCAACTGAGCAAGTCTGCATTTCCCTGATGTAGCCACAAGATGGTGGCTGTATATCAGTACCATGAAACACTGACAGCTTTTTATTTAATGAAGGAATCAAAGCATAAATTAACAAATTAAAGAAACAAGAAAAATACACGTGCCTCTAAGATTTCTTTGGATGAGAAGATCTGCAAAAGAAAATGTGATTAAAGAGGCATCAAGTCTTGCAGTCTGCTGTTTGTTCAATTACATTTTTTTCTGGAGAGGATTTTTGGTTTCTAATAGAATGGTCTTTTGTGATATGTCTGTCTGTAAAACAGAAACCCCACAAATGATGGGTGAGACTATGAAACAGATTCCTCATACTCCTCATCACTCTAAGTTTTGGGGTTGCCTGAAATTGTTTTCTCCCTGTCTTCTTATACTCTCTCTGGGTGATTTCATTCACACTCATGGCTTCAACCAAAAAGTATTTATGCTAATGATGCTCTGATTAATATATTCAGCTTGTTTTCTCCAGACCTCCAAACCTGTAATTCCAACTGTTCATAGACAGGGTATTAATGATGGTAACTACCAAACTCAACATATTTTAAACCAAACTCACAATCCTTCTCCTTTACTATTTCCTTACCTTGAAATGTTTTTTCTTCCTATAGCAGTTAATGATGTTGCAACAGAATCAGACACTGGAGAAAAACCTAAGTTATTAATTTTCATCTACTGTTCACTCCCCATATTCACTTTTCCCTGAGGCACTGTTGATTTTACCTCTAAAATTTCTTGCAAATGCAGTATTTCTTTTTATTTTCTAAGCTTTATCATCATTTCTATTAATGTAATAAATGCTTAGCCAAACCCTCATTTTCCATTTGCAGTCCATTTTCCAAATAGCCTTCAGAAGAATCTCACCAAAACTTAGATTTGAACTTGTCATCCGTTCCTTTCAATTCTTCTGCTCAGAATATCAAGTCCAAACTCTGCATCTTACTATTGAAGGTGCTCACAATTTGGCTCCATTCACATTCTCAGTGTCTTTCCTGGTTTCTCCCTACTGCATATCCTGTGCACCAGCTACGTTGAGCTGTCACAGTCCCCAAGTGGGCAAACAGACTCTCATTACTATGTCTTTACACATGTTTCTCCTTGTCCTAGATTTCCTTTCTCCTCTCTTCTTGTCCTCCAGTTCTCCAGCTTTCCCTCCAAAGATCTAATCAAAGACTATTTTCTCCTTCCATAAAAATCTAAGAGGTAGAATATTCCCTCCTGAGTCCTCCCATTGACCCCTGCGACACATCTAAAATAATGATGTCTAATCGTAGTGTAATTATTCATTTGCATGCCTGTCTCCATCCCCCTGCCAGGGAACTGTGACCTACTTCCCAACAGAAATAGGTGTCTTGTGCATCCTTGTTATCTCTAGCAACTTGCATACATCCTGCAGTATCTTAGGTGCTCAGTAACTCTTGTTTTAATGAATGGGCAAATGAACAGACTCTGGCTTCCTTTTCATGTTTTCCAGTAGGCAGGAAAGGTCTTCCCCAGTTGTTCTTTCTCCTCAACTTGCAGTCATGAATATTTCCACATGAGAAAGGAAGGAAAGAAAGGATATCTGGGGACACTATTTTCCAGATACTAGAAGGCAGAACATCCTAGAAATGTTAAGTTTTAGGGGCTGGAGTAGTAGTGGGGGCATGGGCCAAATTTGGGAGTCACCAAAGCTTAGGAGCCTGAAGGGGATCCACCTTGCCACTCCCATAGTCCCTCTCCATTACTGCGCGTGTGATGGTTGGCACCAACAGAGGCTCACACTTGTGAATTGATGGGCTGGGGGATTCTCTGAGGTCAGGGACCCTGTCGCATTCTTCACCTCTCTCTTCCCAGTGATAGGCACTTTTCCTAGCATAGAGTGGGTTCTTAGGAAATGACTGAATCTCCAGTTTATTTGTCATACTGCAGTCTTGAGTTAGTACAGTATCTAGAACAGTTAGCGAAGTTTTGAGATAAATGTGCAAATATAGCACTTGTGACTATATTGGGGTGATTGTGGTGATGGGGTGGGGGTCTCATAACCAGAATTTTTTTACTTAGATTATTTAAATGTATTTGGATAGAAATCTGTACATAACACTCATGTCTTTATCTGAAATTTACTGCTCGGTCTGGATGCTCATTGTGTTTCTTTCTCAGTTCAAACTAAAGGAATGGAAAAATAAAAGGTTAGGCTCTCTTTTTTATTGCCAGAAAATGAAAAGAAATTATTTCAGCCTCTAGTCATATAGGTACATTTATTTGGTAAAAGGTAACAAACAGAAGTTTGTGGACTTCACATTTAAATTAAATTAAAACAAACATCACACTATTTAGTGCTGCTAGACATTCTTTGGGGTCTCAGATGTTGCTTGAAACATATGACCCATCTCTGCTCCCCAGAGATCTGGTGCTATGATGATTTTAATTTTTAGGCAGGACATTATCTGAACCATCAGCCTCCCCACCCCCACCATTGTGGCTTCTTGGAAGACTATATTTATATCATTCCCTACAAGCTCCTATCTATCTAGCTGCGCTTCTTGGCAAGCACTATATCAGTGTCAATGTAAGAATAATCACTTATGTTTGTATAAGGATTTCTATTTTTCAAAGTTTTATATACACTTTTGTCCGGCGCTGCCCCGCTCGGTCCCCGGTTCCCAGCCGGCGAGGGGAAACAGGGAAGGAGAGAGAGAGATGCAGACTGCGCGAACTAACCTGGTCATGAATCACGACTCGAACCACACGGCAGTTGTGAAAGCAAGCCCTTTACTACAGCTAGATGAACATTCTGTGTTACTGGTTCCCACACGGGGCACGGCGCCTCGTGGGAGAGCAGCCTCGATGTGGCCGTCAGGCACGGCTCCTTGTGGGCTGTCTCACCCTACCCCGTCCGGGTAAGACCTTTTATACACAATTAACAACCAATAAGCTTCTAGGCTAGTATCGCGTATACAGGATTTCGATTGGTAGGAGCGGGTGGCGGATACATGCGTCACTATGCGGAAACAGGATGCAGGCGCCATCTTGGCTCACTCGATGGGCGGGGGTAACTCTAGAGCAGGCTGCAGCGCATACGCTAGGCCCGATTCGGGAGGCGGCTTTCCACACACTTTGACTCCGTTGATCCTCATAATATTAAATTAATCAGGACTGAAGAACCTACATTACAGATGAGGAAAACTGAGGTTTAGAGATATTTCTGTTAGACTAAGTTCATACCAATAGTATTATAAGTGATGGAATTAAGTTCAGAGATTAGTTTTCTAAAGTCAACTCAACTGTGTTCATATCAGTTTAATAGGAAAGGTGGCTTTTGGGTGACAGCTAGTTTTATGTAGCACACCTGGGAAAGGCATCCTAATAAAAACTCTGCTAATAACCTTTCCCTTATCCATGATATAGAGAAACTCTATAATTATTAGCCAGTGTCTGCTCTGTACTCAAGGCCCGTGACAATGATCACACAACCATGGGTGTTACTATTCTTGAGCAGAGCATTAATTATTAGATATTACTTGGGGAAAAGGGCAATCCCTTATCAAAAGACAAAGTGCTAGCTTCCATATCTCTTTGTGCAGTTGCCAGAGTATTCCTAATGCCTGCCTCTAATCTAAAGATTAGCTGGCAGGTTTGCCCTTTTTCCTGTGAAATATCTGTTCTTATGGGAAACTAATACCAACACATATCAAGAATTTTTATGTTTTATTAAAGGTTGTTCACTGATATTTGTAGGATCCTGCAGCACCTACCATATTATTATCAGACAAGTTCTAAATTTACTCAGAGAGAAATTATGTTTTGAAAAGAGTTCTTCAAAATCATAAGTGATTGTGCTATTGGGGTGAACATCTTTGCCACTGAAAAGGTCTCTTATGACTCACTTTTTGATTGCTTTGAATTGGTTTGGTCTGGACCTTGTCCCAGAGCTGGAATTTTAAGAGGAAAGCTTAATGTCACCATTGCAATATTTTTCAGACTGGGCATTGCTCAGCTAACTTCAGCAGGAAGGAACATCTCAGGAGGGACAGTTTTTATTTGGGGTAGGCTGAGGGGCAGATATCACTGCAAGTGCTGAAGAGTGTGTGGTCTGACAAAGGAGAAAAAAAAACAAAAAACACAGTACCACATGGGTTCTGAGATGATACATTCCAGATGAGGTGAGCAGTTAGTGCTGGATGATATAAAGGATGTGGCGAGGGGATGGGTGGTCTAAGACCATCAGAAGTGAATGCTAGGAAGTAGAATATAGTGTGAATCAGGGGTGTCTGCCTGTGGGTAGGAGGCTCAGCCATGGGGGTTGCTATCTAGACACAGGGTTCTAAGGAGACTGAAGTTTAGGCAATTTTCTAAGGTCAAAACTTAGTGCTAGGATGATGGTGATGCTTAGATATCAGAAATAAGCTTTAAGGTGGAGCCTAATTCTTGGAATAAGGCAGAAACCCAGTTATCCCAGTAGAAAGAAAATGAATTAGGACCCTACAATTCCCTTTACACTCTGTGAGATCTTGGCCAGCTCAAGTCATTCCCACTTAACCCCAATCTCCTCTTCTGTAACATGGTGATGGTAATAATAAGGTCTGTTTCAAAGTCGTTATGAGGAACCAGTGAGTAACATACTTGAAAAATTTTGTGAATTACAAAATAGCACAGAAATATCAGTTCACCTTATTAAATGATTAATAAGCATTTATCTTCCAAGTCCTGTACTGTTTATTACCAACAAAACTGTTTATTTTTAGAAACATCAGAACTGCCTCCTGGTGCCGACTTGCCAATGATAATCTTTCCTTTTCCTCCCTGCCTGTAATTTGGATTTCCCATCCTGCCAAATTTGCTTTGGTGACTCTGAGTCAACACCACTTTCTGTCCTCCGTGGCCCTCCAGGTGCCCGTCTTGTAGTCTGCTGTGGGGCGGTTGTACATTCATCTCGGCCCCAAGAGGGGGCAACGTACTCTCCTGCTGTCATGGGACAGTCCAGAACTTTCAGTCTAGGAGTTGCTGAAGAAAGTGCCTCACCTCCTTTGAGCACATGTGATTGTTCCCACATGGAGTTTAGTGAGAGTAATTGGGGAGGCAATTGTCAGCTCCTCCCACCAGAGGGTGGGGAGGAATTTAGCAGTAATTTGGAAAAAAACAAATGCCTAATGCTCAGAGAAAGAAAGGACCCCAGGATAGAGGCTCTTTTTTTTTTCCTCATTCTTTGCTGCTCAGGCATAATTTGAACTATAAGGCAATACAAGGAAGAATCAGAATAAGCTCATTCCAAGCGAGAATTTTTATGCAAAGGCAATTGTTCTCTGAACACAGAGAACACACATTAAGAGGGAAGTTTTATAGCCTAAGCTAGAGAATCTGCAGGAGATCTGTAATCACTGATCAGACAAGTTCCTCTTCTACCAGTGCCACTCAAACAAGAATACCCAAAGGTTCCTGTGGAGCAGTGGGCATCCTAAATAAGAAAGGTTACAGGCCAGAAGGTATCACTGGAAAGGAAGAGGGCAGGGAGGTTGATGACATCAAAAAAATGGGACCAGACCACAGATCAAAGGAGCTGCCCCACCCGAACAGGTAAAACAGACATAGTGGGAGTGGCTCAAGGAGGGACCTTTGGGACTGCCTCCAAGGAGTACCTGTAAGGCATTTAAAGAAGGGGGAGGGCTCTTTGGCCCTCTTTGGCCACTTCGATTTGCCATTTTTGTATGCTATTTTTTCTTTCTGGAAGTCTGCTTGCAAGGCCTATTTGGTTTGTATTGATTTGACTGGTTAAAGAGGTTTTCCTGGGTGTTTGAATGTGGGTTTAACCAAAGAGAAATATAACAGGCTGAAGCAACCTAGGGTATTGTTTATTTTGTTTTTCTGACACCAGCTCCAACACTAGCTTTGCTTGGATTAATTGAGAATCCAGTTCTGCACATTTATTCAATCAATCAAAAATATTGATTGCCCCTAGGTATCAGTTGCTATGTTCAGTGCTACTAGGAACTTTTAAAAAAAGCACAAAAGCTCATCCCTGGCACTAAGAGTTGGGAAATTAAGGCATAGGCAATGATAAGGTACAATTTTTTTTTTTTAAAAAGAAAGAATAATACACATGTGCATAATTAAAAATTCCATTTTATCCCTTTCTTTCTCTTATTTATAATTTGTCCAAGAGTTTCCTGTCAGTATACATGCTCACACACACAGAGTCACCAAAGAACACACAAAGAATTATGGACATAGTAAAACAATAGGACTCTAACAGCCTAGCTTCAATATTAATAGATCTCTCATAAGGTAGTGTATAATTAATTTTAAATAATGAGAGGAGACTTGAAGTGTCAAATGAAAACAGGAGAGGGTTAATATTGGGCTAATATACTTTAGGGCCATTTTATAGAGGAGGAAATACTTAAGCTGGGGCCTAAGTAATGGGTAGAATTTTTGGGGAAAGAAGAGAGGACAAATTGAATAAAAGAACAGGAATAGGAAAGGCTCATAGAAAATACCAAGAGACAAGGAAGGCCAGAAGGGAGAAGATTCATATTTGGAAATAAAACTGAAACAGAGTTTGAGACATGATTTTGGAGGGTTTTTAGTGCCAGGTTAGGAACCTGGATCTGGCTTTTCTCAGGAAGCATAGTTTTATGAATGTGTACCCTTGATTGCCATTTCAAAGAACAAGAGTCCCTAAACATGTGAGTATATGTCCACATTCACAGGCACAAACACGCACATGTAGATGACTGCTGTACTAACCCAGCACCACCCACATTGACAAATACTAAAAAATTATTCATAGTTTAAGAAGTAAAGTAGAACCATCAACATCTTGGATGTTGGCCAAATGTGTTTTCAGATGGTCTCAGACATATCCCTAATGCCAGCAATAAGATATGATGAAAGGCACAAAATGATCAGAAAGCAATGATTCCTGCTAAATATAAAAATTGTGTCCAAATGTTGATACAACTTTGAAGATGAACATACTTCACAGTATAAATCCAGTTTGTTTGTTTGTTGATGAGTTTTGCGAGCTCTTAAAATAATTAATTAAATAATTTATATCTTTTGGTGGGAAAGAGAAGGCTCTAAATTGCTTTACCTTCAATATGTATTATGTATGGTACATTTATTTATATATTTAACCAGACATGACATCTTATTTTATGATTATCGGAACAGCTGCGGGCTATGGATGTTAGCTAGAAAGCTAGTTCTATACTAGAATTCAACACTTGTTCCTGAGTTATGCCTATTGTAAAAAATGAAGCCTAGATTAGAGTGCTTCTGGTAGACATTTATAAAATGTCATTTACAAATAAATCTTTAAGGTTAATTGAGTGAAATTCTGTTTTGTGCTCTTTTAAACACAGAGTGCTAGCTTTGGTTTCTTCTCTGTTTAGAAATCCCTTTTGTAACTTTTTCATCTCCTCACAGGAAATATGACTGCCTTGTTTGTAGTTTTCAGTCACTAGCCAGTATTTTTAAAGGAGGATTAAATGCAGAAAGGCAGTATGACACAAGAGAGTTAGGTAAAAACTTAAGGCTACTTTTGCTCTTGGGTTCCTAATGACTGCAGGTAAACAGTGAAACCAACTGGAACAACTGAAGTGATTATATGTGTGAAAGAGGGATTGTAAAGACACCCTAGTCAGTCTTTTGTCCTAATACTCTGAAATTTTCTCTTCCATTTGCTCATCTGTCATATGTTCTTTTTATATTGGCTTATGATTCCAACACTATTTATTATAGAAGTCTTTCTTTCTCTGCTGTTTTAAAATGTCATACTTATATTTTGCCTGGGTCTATTCCAATCTCTTTATTCTGTTCTCAATTTATTGTCTGTTCCTGTAGCAGAGCCACTGTTTCTCATTGCTATAAGTTCATTTCATCCCTGTTGTTCCTTTCCCACGGATTATTTTGCCACCCTTATAATTGGTCCTGCTTTCAATATCTTCCTGGGCCTATAATATCTATATACTATAATCAAATTAATCTACCATGAATATTTGTCTGATTATTTCATTCTCCTACTCTGGGAGTCCACTTACCTACATAGTAAAATCTAAACTTCTTAATAAGAGGATTAAAGCCATTTCTATGTACAAGTGTAGGATTTTATTTTTTCTTTTCATAATGCTTCCTACATTGCATTATATGTATCTATTTACTTGCCTGCAACCCCACTAAGTATAAACGTCGTAAGGCAGGGACTTAATCCATCTTCTTCAGCATTGTATTCCCTGTGCCCAATACACTTCCTGTTATATAGTAAGTGTACAATAAATAATGATGGAATAAAATGAATGAACATTTAACTAGCTAACTGAATTAATTTGAATTAATTTGGTGGTATGTACATATATATACGTATGTGTATACACACACAGACACACAACATTTACCCTTCTAGCATTACTTACAAATAAGTTCTCTCAAATATTCTTTACACAGTCCTCACTGATATCTTGGGCAGATTTCATAAATTTCCATTCACTTTTACAAATGTCTATTACATTTGAAGTGTTATTTTATAATCTCACTTCTCCATCTCCTTCTGTTTACCCCCAGAAATGGAGACTTAGAGTGAAGAAGGGCCTTTTTGCTCATTTCCCAGACCAGAGTATTGGAGAAAAGGAGGGAGGAAGGGAGAAAAGAGAGTGAGAGATTGATTAAAGGTAGGGGAATTTTTCTTTGGTGGCAACATTCTCCCCACATCTTCTTAAGGTCTGACTCCTCTGATCAAGAGTCTGAGAGAGAGCTAGAGAAGAAAAGGCAAATACCTCTTCATTTAACACTCCATAGTTGTTGGTTTCTGTGTTTCTATGGAAAATTGATGGGTTATAAATGCTGTATTTTCAACATCTGTGTCAGTCAGATTCCCAGAAGTAAAGATTGAGTTCAGAAAGAAGAGGAAGAGAGATTTTGGTGAGAAGCTGGAAGTTTCTTCAATGTATGGTAAATACATTAAAAATATTTAAGTCAGACAAATCAATCAGTAGTTGAGATGACAACTTGCATATGATAACCTGGAGAAGAAACAAGCACTAATGAAGCTATAAAAGATTCTGAATGAAACCAAAGTCCAGTGTCTACAGGGATTGTGATCTTTTAGCTGCTGTTTCTGAAAAGTTTTTCTTGTATCTTTAGATCTCTTGAAAACTAAACATTTCTTTTAAATATCTTAGTCCCTGAAGGACTTAATGAGGCACACTTTTGGGCATGGGATGCTTGTGCTCCAGTTTAGTTCCAGCTTTTCTCAGTGTACCAAGTCCAGCTGCCTTATGATTTCTTGCTGGGTGGATGCATGTGACGTTCAACCAAGTGTGTCAGCAATTTGCCTGCCCTGTGCCTTGCCGCCAGACCAGCGTTATCCCAATCTGATCTTTCACACATTTTAGATGAAGTCCTGAGTAATGTGGGACCAACTACAAAAGATGACTCAAATGCCAAAAGGTTAGATTAATATTTTAGAGGAAATAGAGAGGAAATTAGAGAGAAATATAGAAGGAAATTGAGGCATGGCTAACTTATAATCAGTAAATGTTACCATAAATTAGTTGATGACAGATTTCAATCTATCATCAGCCTCGGTGGGGTTATTTTCTAAAGATCAATTTGCCTTCCAATCATGTTAATTAAAAGGTTTTTTGGTTATTCCTGAAAACAGAATTAAGATGCGGGGAATATTCCGGCATCCTTGAAGGCAACAGGAAACTGCTGGCATTTGGGATTGGCGGAGTGATTGAGAGGTCCGTGACCTCTTCCCATTTTTCAGGTCCTTTTCCTTCTTCTCAACTTCTGCATACTATTTGGGATGGATATTATTGGGGAGTACACAAAAAGATAAGCAGTGTGGTTTTAAATTTCACTTGAGCAGAATTTCTCAGTCTCACTCATTATCGCACTAACATAAAACTGGCACATTTATAAACCAGTAACAACCATGGACTGGAGTCAAGAGACCTTAGTATTAGTCCTGGCTTTGCCGTAATAGAAGTGGTGAGATTGTATAATCATTTTCTATCTCAGTTTCCATCTATCAACTGAGGCATTTGATCTAGATGATTTTTAAAGGAAATTACATTCTAATACTAAATTGGAGAAACATATTCAGCCACACTGCTTCTTTCAGCTGTCTCCTTAATTAGTTTCTTCCTCTCATTATGGCATATTTTTTTCCCTCATATTGTGGCAAGGCAGTGGATGGGCCAACTTACTCTAAATACAGTAAGATAACGCACATGGGAAACATGAGTCACAGGAGCCCATAATTGGAACAGATATCATAGTTTACCTTGGCAATATTTTAAGATTCAAATAGAGAAAAGTGACCCAGGAGCATGAAGTGGCTTGTATAAAGGTCAAGCACTGGTAACTTTAGGACTAGGAAATAGAACCCATGTCTCTAATCCTGTGATGTCTTTCTTTATGTCTTATTATGTTGGCTTCCTTCTCCATATTGAAAACTTTTAAGAATTTCTTCAATTGTACTCTATGAACCTGGTAGGGAAGAAAGGAATACTAACCGTAAATATGTCACTTTGATCCACAGACAGATTTAGCAGAAACTGATAAAATTATTGAAAAGAATTTATACCATAAAGGCAGATGTTTAGACAGCTAAAACTACTAAGAGACAGGTTTGCTTGACCACAAAGTGACTCTAGCTATTGCAATACAGATTTCATTGGTTTATAGTCAGAAGGTGATAGTCCTTTTAGGAAAACAAGAGACTGAATGCTACAATTTACACACAGAAATCAAAATTATGATCACAATTAGAAGTATGGAAAATGCAGAACATCTTTATATTGTATTAAAATGTTTTGAATACTTTTTAGAGCTTGGCAATAGTAAAAACTTCAGAGTGTCTTTTCATAAAATTGTATAGTATTCTTTTCTTCCATAGGTAGTATCTACATATATATCAGCACTTCATGCCTGCAAATATTTAGATATAAAAAAGCCCTGCAAAACCAACATCATGACTGTGTTTTAAAACCATATCTTTTTACCACTCTTCAATGAATTGTGTTTAATTGCAGCTTACACAAAAAGACTGTGTTGAAAGCAGCATGTAATCAAAGAACTAAGTTGATCCCTTGCAGGTAATGCACACTGAAGCCTCAGATATCAGATCATCTGAGAACAAAGTTGGTCTTGGAATCTGGCCATGCCAGTGTTGGGCTGGAAATAGTGATGGATGAGGAGGAGGATGCAGCAGGACAATTTTAAATATAATCTTCATGTAAGAGTTCCAAGGCTTGAGCAAACATAGGAAGAGGACTATGTTCCCCTCTACTCTAAATTTGAGATTCTCTAACCTGGGAATAGAGGTACAGTCTCTCACCTTGGCCATTGACAAATGCAGATTCTGTGCTGCTGGGGGCAGGGGATAGAAGGAAAGTCACCCATGCAAGCCAAACTTGGTAAGCCAATTTGATTGGAGAGGAATTAATAACAATAACAATAATAATATTAGCAATAATAATAATAGCTACCCCTGTTTTGAGCACCGACTTTGTGTCAAGCACTCTAAAATAATGTTTATTATTCTCAACAAATCTATATGGAGGCTATTATTATCTCCAATTTTCATGTAAAGTCACAGAAGTTCATTGAAGTTAAATAGATTGTCCAAGACTACAAAGCTATCAAATAAGTAGGCTTCAAACCCATCCTAGGTTTGTGTGGCCCAAGAGCTCTTGCTTTTTCCTCTAAGCAAGGTGTAGAACAACTGGGAACATATTATTAAACTACCATATTATCTTTACCCTTAGTAGTTTTCTGGAACTGAGGAATGTCATTGAAATATAACCTTGAATAATGATTTTTTCCGTCTCTTTGATGTAGTACCTTATAGTAAATATGTCCCTTGTCTTCCCACCCTGAAATTCAGTCAGATTCACTTTAGGAATAGCTATAACTTTCTCCCAAGACCAAAGACCACGATGAGTTAAATATGATACTTTGTGTCTTGTGCATCTTAGAGAGAAGAAAAAATTTATTGTCCTCAGAGACTTGAAAACTTCTTACAAATGGAAGCCTTTAAAAACTTCCTATCTTATTGTGCAAAGTGAGGAGCCCCTAGTCATTTCTGTCACTTGTGTATCTCCGTGGGCCACTTATCATCGGTACTGCTTTCCCCCACCTGATACTTCTAGGCATTTTCTAACAGGGATAGACCCACTTTATCACATGCTATTCAAACCCTTTCAGTTATGCCTCACAGGATTCCTAACTGGGAACTCCTCTTCTTACTGCTTAATGCTAAGAAACAGTTATCCAGAAAGCCCACACATTATGCTTGCAAAATCATATCTGTCTGCTGACAGGGGTCAAACAATTACAGGAAGCCCAGATATAACCCTGCCAATTAAGGAAAAGACATTTACAAGAAGATCAGTGGGACTTAGAGAATATCTAAATAGCCAAATTTTAAGATCTGTTAAGAAACAGAAAAAGAAAGGACTAACATAGCAAGATCTTAAGAACAAAAGAAAGAAAAACACTGAGATGAAACACTCTCAATGATGTGGAGCTAATGAGAATAGGAGGTTACTTTCACTTGACCACCCTTTACAGCAACCCCTTATTTTATATTGTTCTGAAGCTGAACCACAGTTTAGGATATCTGGACGCAGTATGGGTTAATGAAAAGAACCCTTACCTGGAAGTCTGGAGTCCTAGGTTTAGCTCCACCATGTATTAGCTTTGCAAAGCAAGATGCTTATCTTCTTAAGCCTCAGTTGTAAAACTGAGGCAGTAAAGTGTGCCCAACCTATATCACGGGCATTTGTGAAGATGAAATGAGATAATGTATGCACAAGTTTTTATTAATTTAAGAGTAGGATTAGCAGAATTATCTATATAATTTGTGCAGCACAGTGTATAATAAAAATGTGGGGCTCCTTGTTAAAAAGTATTAAACATTTCAAGATGGCGATGGCAGAGCATTAAACCAATGGGAGAGACCTTCTAAGCACAGGGCCCTCTGCATGTCCATGAAGCTGGCCCTGAATATGAACAGTAGTAGTTAAGGAGCCCCTCCTTATTCTCTCCTTGCCCAAGCACTGCTACTGGAGCTGCGTGTATGTCCACTCTCATTGCTGTAGCAAGATCAAATTGTCTTTCTGATATCCTGCTTTCCTGCAATGCAATTACCCTCAGAAGCAAGTATTTATAAATGATGGAAGTAAATAGGAAGTTAGATTTAGTTGTAAATGATGGAAGTAAATAGGAAGTTAGATTTAGTTAAACTAATACTATTATCGTTATACTTCTGGTTTATTAGGAGTTAAACAAGCTTGATCTCGACTCCTCCTCTATAATGAAAGTTAAATATTTTTAATGGTTAAGCCTTTCCATGGGGAACTGAATTATGAGTGTTAAATCTGAAGCTTTTAGAACATAGCCTACTCCTTGGTTGGCAACTTGCTGTACTTCTCTCCAGCAGGCCAGCTGCCACATTAAAAGAGAATGCGGTGGTTGCCTGAAAATTTCCAGTTCAGCCTTCTCTCTAAGGATATTTGATCCTTCCACAGGGAAATCATTAGGTGTCCATTTGTGCCCAGAGCTGCCAGGAGCACTAATAAAGTCTCTGGAAAGTTGTGGCAGAAGGAGATAAACAAGAAGTGGAAAAAAATCCAATAAATTGATCCCCCTACGGGATGGTACAAAATTGTTTCCTCTACTGTAACCTGAATTTCTTTCTAGTCTACCCTTAAATATAATTCCATAGGCTTCTTCTAAGACAGGATTTTTTTCCATTTAGCAAAAATTTAATTTATTTAAAAAATTTCAACCCATTGCATGGAATTACATGCCTTTCATTTCTATTAGTTGTATTTTTCTTCCCAAATATTTACAGCCATCTTTGATCCTTTTCAGGAACTATATAGACAAGTGTTATGAATCTGATGGATTATTTTCTTACTCCATAAATCACTCCTGCCTAATTCATCACCATTGTTCATCTTGGGACACTCCCGTCTGTCACTTGCTTTATGTTAATGAACTGGCCCAAAGAGAATGAAAACCTTTCAGTGCTTCATCAATAGTGATCTCTACATATCTCTGGATATAATTTTGAAACTGTTCCTAAATTATGTTGGCCATTCTTACTGCCAATTTTACTGCTATACAATGTGGTACACCTATTGTCTGTCAGGCAGAAGTAGGTGGGAGTGCCAAAATGAGAGACAGTTCAAACCATAAATCCATGCATTGAATTTGACACTCAGGAGGTCAATCTGATCAGGACTGTCAATTTGTTCAGCACAGCTTCCATTAAGGTAAGGTCGCTGTGGATCTCTCCAAGAAGGAACTTGTTGTCCAGTCATGAGGAGTACAGTTGCTAACAGCATCTGGATATAACTCCTTTGGATCTGCTGTTGCATTAAGGACAAAGTCATGGTCTTCTAAAGTGGCCACCAGCAAATTACTGATAATGGCAGTGGTGCTATGGCCTGGACTTTCAGTGCAAGTTGAGACTCCTCTAATAGACAGCCTGTGCTCAAGAGCACCCTATTGGATTGGCCTAGACCTTGTCAGACCTGTATCATAGACTGAGGTTGCCCAATGCCTCTATTTTTTTTTTTTTTTTTAATCCAGGTGCTAGAGCTGTTGAGTGGTCTGAAGGTGCTCAATTTTCTTCCTTCCACTTTGTTTTGATGTTTTATGAGCATTACCCTGTCACAGTCCATTTAATTCTGAACACACACAGAAGGAGTTCCATGACTAACTCTGCATGGGCTCCACTCAACCACCTGTTTTGCCAAAATTCCACTGTCTCAGTGACCACCTCCAAGAGGCCTTTGAAGTATATCACCTTAACCAGGTATCTGGCTCTTCTCACCACCTCTGTCTAGACAGAGCATCAACATGCAGGACATAAGATCTGGCTTTTCAGCATCGGTTGAAGGGGTAGATGGCACCACCAGGATGTAGGGAATTAATTTTCCATGGCATGACTATTGAACAGTATGGGGCAGGAGCCAACAAATATGACTCCATCCTTTTCTTCTGGACTATTTGGAGACATGGTGGTTTGACACACCTCTCTAAGGCTATCCAGGGAGACTGAGCAATCAACAGAGCTTGCTACAAAGCTGTGGCCAGGTGAGTAATATACTTCCTTATATGTGCTCTCCCTGCTTTCCTGCCTTTTTTACTCCTGCTTCACTGGAATTGTTTTCCCCAATAAGGTCTTAGCAGTAAGCTTGTGCCATAATCTTTGTTTTCTAGGGAAACTGGACTGAGAAAAGCATCACTGAATAGTTCTATTATTTCAAATATTTGAAAGTCTACAAGTCACTACTTTACTTAGATCATCTTACTATGCTGTCTGCATAAACCATTCTACTTGTTATAAAAGAGCAAAATGCTTGTAAGATTTTAGAGACATACTAGCCATATTAGCAACTGAAGATTTCAAAGACATCTGCTACTACCATCTACCTATATGTTTGTATAACTGGTTTTCAATCTGTTTATGTGTGAGAGATTGTACTGTGGTTTATAATTTGTATTTGAAGATCTTGAAAGGCATTTTAGTCACAGATTTTCTGTTTTGATTCCATCCTCATGTATATACTGAAAATGGAGCTTCTGAAATGCCTTATCTTTGAGTGTGAGCATTGTCTGTGTACATTTGGAAGTCACTGGAGGTTGCCTAGCAATGAAGTGACATGATCAAAGTAAAGTTTTATGGAGATTGGCCTAGAGGTATATTGTGGGTTGGATTCAAAAGGGAAGAGTAGATATCAAATTTGAAAGGCTATGGACAGCTGGACATTAGTATTAAACAGCTCCCCCAAAAGATGGGAGGATCCCAAACAGTTCTCTAACTTGGAAGTAAGAAGTAGGAAGTTGAAAGAATGTGGTAAGTAAAACAATGTGGTAAGATTCATGTGATTGTGCAAATCTCCATTCTAAATTCCTTGAAGACAACTGTATATTTATTTGGACATTTATTAAACACCTGCCATGCAGCCCTGCAATGAATTTTATATGTAATCACATTTATCCCTCTTAACCAATCTGAAAATATGCATATTTATTCCTTTTCATGGATGAGTGAAGTTATACCCAGAGTCAGGTATTCACCATTGTACTCCTCATTTGTGACAAAGCCAGATTTAAACCCAAGTGTTCTGAATCTAATACCTGTGTTTTTTCCACCACTCCACCCTGCCTCTCACATTTACTGACCTGTATAGTTGAAGACTTAGTGGATGAGTGATGGAGAAACTAGAGGACCATATGAGGCAGACTATGGTCAGAGCTGGCTAAAGATTTTCTTCTGTCTTCTCTTCCTTTTTATAGGAATGAGTAATGTCTACCTTTGGCATGTCAAAAATACATTATTATCCAGAACCTCAGCGAAGACTGACAGCATGTTTACTGCAGTGCTTTCATTCTTGGAACCAACACATCTGAACAATCCTGGCATAAAATGCAAAAAGAAAAGTGTTGCAGCAACAAGATACAATTTCTAGTTGTAAAGCTCATTCATATCAGTGGTATTTGCTGTATTCCATCTTTGCTGTTGAGTTTTTTGGACTCAATAAGCATATACCAGACTTGCCCTACTCATTTCTCCTATAGCAGCAACAGGCCCATTTCTGTGTACTGCAGTCATGGTGTCTTTACTTAAGCTATCATGTGACTGTATTGAATTTAGGAAATGTTCTGCAAATAAGTAAAAATGTTTATGGGCTTCTAGGGCAGCTGCAGGAGAGTTGAAGTAATAACCCATAACATCATACTAAGTGTTCTTTTTACTAAAGTAAGCAGTTAATGGTACTGAATTGGATTTTTTATTCTGTCAAGAAAATTGTCATAATTCTGTAAAATAATAATATTTATATTCAGGCTGATGCTAACATGTTATTCCACAGTATGCAGGAACTCACACTTTAAAAAGAGTAAGGAGAAATGCCTCTTGGGGAGGGAACCAAATACTTTCAACCTTGCTGAAATTCATTAAAGGCTTTTCTCTAATTCTTGGCTGTAACAGTTAGCTGCATTGTTATTTAATAATGTTGCAGATTTATCCTAATTTAAGTAAACCATAAAGATAGGTTTCAAAATGGATCAGCATCATTCTCACTTTGTATACATATTCACGTTACAATGACTGCAAAGAGCTTAATGAAACTAGAATCCTCTCTGTAAAGACGTCTGTTGTGATATACACATCTGGGAATACTGGCCATCTTTGACCTATCAATGACCTATGCACATCAGTGGGTGTCCATAGCTCCAGGAGTCACTGTGGTGAGTGCCAAACTAGGTAGGGGCCCTGCTCATTCCTCTGTTTGCTGCTGGATTTCATACTGGCTCCTTTTTCATCCCTGAAGCCATTATCCACTTAAATTGATTATAGTCAGTTGGCTCTCCATGTGTGTGTTATGTGGGTGGGTGTTTCCGTGAAAGTGTGTGTGTGAGTGGGGTGCGCCTGTCCTTATGAGTCACTAGAATGTAAACTCCATGTGGGTAAGGGCAATATGTGACTTTGCTGGTCATGATATTCCTAGAGCTTAGCCAGTAGACACATAAAAGATGTTCAAAAGAGATCTAATAAATTCATTAGTTTATTTGTTTACTCATTCAGTCATTTATATTCTTTTATTAATCTTACATGTATTGTTATCTATAAGAAAGTCACTGAATTGAATCCCCAACATGTTTTTCCTCCCAAACTGGCAAATGTTAAAGAGAATGAAAAGCTTAAGCGTGAGAGGATTATGAACTATAGCACAGTCCAACATGGCTTTTGTCTATGTTTGTAGGCCTAATGTTCCTGTAAGACTACTAGGAAAAATATATCGTAAGCTTTATTAAGCCCACACCATTTGCAACATATATGCAAAGATAGTTTATAATAAAACTTTAAAACAACCAAAATATTCAATGAGAGATGATTTATTAGACATCTGCACACATTCTGTAACCCTTAAAATTGGTGAGGTAAATATAAATATAAAGACATGGAAATATACTTCATGACTGAAAAAAGGTTAACACTGTACAATATAATATCTTTCTGTAAAATAAAAGATAAAATCTTATACCGTCTATATGTAAATATAAAATAGTTTTAAATATTTACAAAATTTGCAGAGAGGTTATCTGGGTGATGGAGTTACTGGTGATTTTTAAATATATTTTTGATGGATTTCATTTATGTGAATTTTCTATAATTAACAAGTTAATATATGTGATGCTTAATTTCATGTGTCCACTTGGCTAGGTTATAGGGTCCAGTTGTTTTATCAAGCAAGCACTGGCCTGATTGCTATTGGATTTATATCATTAGTTGATCTCATCTATGGGTGATTGCATCTACAATCAGCAAAAGGATATTGCAAGACCTAAACAAATGGCAAGATATTCCATGTTCATGGATTGGAGGAATTACCATTGTTAGAATGTCAATATTACCTAATGCAATATGCAAATTAAATGTAATCCCTATTAAAATTCCAGCAGCCAGTTTTTGCACAAATGGAAAAACCAATCCTCAAATTCACATGGAACTGCAAGGGACCCTGAATAGCCAAAACATTCTTGAAAAAGAACAGGATTGGAGGACTCATACCTCCCAATTTCAAATTGTAGTACAAAGTGACAATAATCAAAATATTGTGGTCCTGGCAAAAAGATAGGCATATAGATCAGTGGAACAGAATTGAAAGTCCAGAAATAGACCCACACATCTATGGCCAATTGATTTTTTTTTAATTTAATTTTATTGAGATTGTTACATATCATAAAATCATCCAAAGATCCAAAGTGCACAATCAGTTGCCCATGGTATCATCATACAGCTGTGCATCCATCACAATTAATTTTTTTCAATTTTTAGAACATTTTCATTACTCCAGAAAAGAAATAAAGACAACAAAAGGAAATTCAAATCCTCCCATACCCCTAACCACACTACCTCCATTATTGACTCATAGTATTGGTATAGTACATTTATTACTATTGATGAAAGAATGTTAAAATACTACTAACTGTAGTACATAGTTTGCCATAGGTATAATTTTCCCTATATTCCCCTCTATTATTAACTTCTAGTTATAGTGTCATACATTTGTTGTAGTTCATGAAAGAGATTTCTAATATTTGTACAGTTAATTACGGACATTGTCCACCACAAGATTCACTGTCTAATACATTCCCATATTTTAACCTCCAACTTTCATTCTGGTGACATACATGGCTCTAAGCTTCCCCTTTCCACCACATTCACACACTATTCAGCACTATTAGTTATTCTCACAATAATGTGCTCCATCACTTCTGTCCATTTTGAAATACTTAAGTTCAACCTAGTTAAACATTCTGCTCATAATAAGCAACTGCTCCCCATTCTTTAGCTTCAGTCTATATCCTGGTAACTTATATGTCATGCCTATGAGTTTACATATCAGTGAGACCATACAATATTTGTCCTTATATGTCTGACTTATTTCATTCAATATAGTGCCCTCAAGTTTTCTTCATCAACCTATATTTTTTTAAGACAGTTTTGTTCACCCACCATACATCCTGTCCTAAGTAAACAATTGATGGCTCCCTGTATAATCACATATTTATGCCTTCAGCACCGTCACCACTATCTATATAAGGGCATCTCCATTTCTTCCACAAAGAAGGAAGAAGAGTCAAAGAAGGTAGAGAGACAAAAGAAAAAGAAAAAGAAAAAAAGTTAGGAAGGAAGGAAGAAAGAACAAAAAAGTGACAGCTAAAAAGCAACAAAAGGAAAGACGGAATTAAACTAAAGTACAATAAAAGAGTCAGACAACCTCACCAATGCCAAGGGTTCCATAGCCCTCCCTTATGTCCCCCTCTTATATGCGTTTAGCTTTGGTATATTGCCTTTATTAAATTACAGGAAGCATAATGCAATGTTTCTGTTAAACGTAGTCTCTCGTTTGCATTGATTGTATTTTTTTCCCAAATACCTCCCCATTTTTAACACTTTGCAAGGTTGACATTCATTTGTTCTCCCTCATGTAAAAGCATTTTTGTACATTTTTTCACAATTGTTGAGCACTCTAGGTTTCACTGAGTTACACAGTCCCCGTCTTTATCTTTCCTCTTTCCTTCTGGTGTCCCACATGCTCCTATCCTTTCTCTTTCAACCATACTCACAGTCATCTTTGTTCACTGTAGTTACATTGCTGTGCTACCATCACCCAAAATTGTGTTCCAAACCTCTCACTCCTGTCTTTTCCTATCTGTCTGTATATGGCCAATTGATTTTTCACAAGGGTGCTAGGTATATGCAGTGGGGGGAAAAAGTCTCTTCAACAAATGGTGTTGGGCAAACTGGATATCCACATGGAGAAGAATGAAGTTAGACTTTTACCTCATACCATATACAAAAATCAACTCAAAATGGATCAAAGACCTAGCTATAGGAGCTAAAACTATAAAATTCTTAGGAGATAACTTAGGTCAAATTTTAATGACCTGGAAGTTGGCAATGGATTCTATTTTATTTTAACATTTTTTCTTTTCCTTTTTCTTTTTTTTTAAATAGAGAAGTTGTAGATTTACAGAAAAATCATGTATAAAATACAGAGTTCCCATATACCAGCCTATTATTAACACCTTGAATTAGTGTGGTACATTTGTTACAATTCATGAAAGAACATTTTTATAATTGTACTATTAACTATAGTCCATTGTTTATACTAGGGTTCACTGTTTGGATATGACACCAAAAGCATGAATGAGCAACAAAAGAAACAATAGATAAATTTGATTTCATCAAAATTAACACCTTTTGGCCACTGAAGGAAAGTATCAAGAAAGTGGAAAGACAATCTGCAGAATGTGAGAAAATAATTGCAATCAGATATTGGTGGAGGGTTTAACATCCAGAATATATAAAGATATTTTACAATGCAATAATAAAAAGACAAAACCCAATTAAAATATGGGCAAAGGAATTGAGTAAGCATTTCTCCAAAGAAGATATACAAATAGTCAATAAACATGAAAAGATGCCCAAATCATTAGCCAAGGAAATATACAAATGGCCATTAAACACTTGACAAGTTGGTCAACATCCTTATCCATTAGAGAAATGAAAATTTAAACCACAGTGAGTTAACACTTCATACCCTCAAGGATGGCTATTATTAAAAAAAAAAAAAAATCAGAACATGGCAAGTGATCTAATGAGATCTCAGAAATCAAGTGGTGGAAGCAAAATGTGGATAGGAGTGGCCAACAAAAGATCTGGTTTTAGGCAAGATCCCAGCTCCAGCCTGGTGCTGCAGTGCTGCTCTGGAGAGAAATCACACCTGAATTTGTCCCAGCTGGAGACAAGGGAGTAAGGTTTTCATAATGGGGTAGCTAAAAGCTTTCCTTGGGGAGTGAGGGTTGGAAATTCCCAGCCATGTCTGGCTGCCTGTACTTGTAGGCAAGGCAGCTCCAGTAGCCCAAAGATAATCCAAGGTGCAGTATTAGATATAGGCAAAGGCACACAGAAGCCAGAGGAAGAGGGATGCAGAAACTCTAAAAAGTGTTGGAAAGGATCCGGGCAGAGCATCCACAGGGTCCACTAACCTAGGGTTCTTGGTATTATCATAGAGAAGGGATGACATTATGTGGGAAGAAAATGGACTTATCTCTATTCTTAAGACAGGGACCCAGAGAGGTTTAATTGAGCTAATAAATGGTGCACAGCCTTATTCTGATACTTCAAGAAAAATGTTTGCTGGACTAAATGTTAGAACTCAACAGATTCATAAAGTAGTGACTATTTTGTCAAGTGAGGCTGACCTGTAAAAATTTTACATGCTTACAGCAGTACTTTAATAACTTGGATAGTAACAGCTCTCTTCTTCTTCTATGCACCCACCTAGAGTTAAGAATTCATAAACCTAGACAAATAGTCTATACTGTGTAGGTTTTAATCTTCTCTACTTAATGCTAATGGAGTTTGATGAAATTTACCTTTTGCTCAGCTGGCATCAAAATAACTGAATACTTTGGTCAATTCAGGGTAAATGTCAGTCAGAGGGTTATTTTTTATAGGGAGATAAGCCTCTGTGTTACAGGATATGTATTCTACGAGAACAGGGTCTCAATAGAGAAGTATAAACCTATAAAAAGAGTGCATGGAAGTTCATCTGAGCAGAAGCCACTAAGGTGAGAATTAGTGGTAAACAGACTGTGTATTTAACTGGAAAAGAACATGTAAGTTAGTATTTACAAGATAAATCCTACTGCAAAACTAAAGAATATTTCATATATGGAATTGCTTTTAAGTTTTCTCCCATTGTTGAATGGCCAAGACACACCTGCTCTATTTATTAGGCAGGCACCTTGTGCTTAGACATCACGTAGGAGAGGAAAGTGTTAGAGACATCTGCCTCTAATACGTTGCCAGCATAGGTGAGGACCCAACATTATGCACAGTGTAGACTTAGAAAAATAACCACTAATTTTTTTTCCAGTTTTTTTTCTCTATTAGAGAAGTTATAGGTTAACAGAACAATCATGCATAAAATACAGGATTATCATATACCACCCTATTATTAACTCCTTGCATTGGTGTTGAACATTTGTTACAATATATGATAGCACATTTTTTAATTGTACTGTTAACTATAGCCCATGACTTAACTTAGGGTTTAACTGCTTGTGTAATGCAGTTCCATGATTTTCTTTAAAAATTTTATTCTGTTCCTGTGCATACAATCTAACATTTCCCCTTTTAATAACATTCATATATATATATATACACACACACACATATATATGCATATATATGTATATATATACTTCAGTGTTGTTAATTATGTTCACAGTGTTGTGCTACAATCACCACCATCATTACCAAAGCATTTTCATGATTCCATATTATGCACAGTGGGGACCTGGAAAAATGGCCATTAACTTTTGACCCATGTTCTGTAACAGGCATTATGCTAGATGCTTTGCTACCATGATGTAATCTAATCCTCACCACATTTATTTATTCTCATTTCTAAAATGTGGAAATTGAGACTCAGAGACACTAAATAATTTGGTTATGGTAAAGCAACTTGCTTCTGGTAGAGTGAGGATTCAAATCTGCACCAAAGCTATTTACTAAGCTAAGCTGCATGTTAGGAAGAGTGTCAAGAAGTTTAAATTCCAAATTGATCTGCGACTAGAACAAGCATATGAAGGACTTCAGAAATGCATTTTTAAAAGCTATACTTGAAGCAAAGGATCAATGAAGGAACAGTGTGTTGATTAGAGCCAATGTTATAATATTGATGAATGATATAGAGAAGCAGAGACCATAAACTTTTGGTTTTCTTTCATCTTCTCTGTCAAATTGAATAACCTTCAAACTATAGGAGGTTAAGATAAACATTGGTTAGAAGGGAATTTAAATCCATATGAGTGAAGATATCATGAGACAGCACCTAATGGCTCTAAAAAAGCTCAGCTCTCCTGCTAGACGAAATATGTCCTTGAAGACTAGGACAACCTCTAACAGATCAGTACTCCTGTTATATTCTCTCATAAACTCTGCATTTTCCTCACAGTACAGTATATGTTATAATTTGTAAGTATATATTTATTTGTGATTATGTTCAATGATTATTTTGCTGTCTAGACTGTAAGCTCTTGGAGGGCATATTTGTTTTGCTCCTCACTGTTTCCCTCTTGGCTACTGGTGTGCCTAGGATTAGTTGGTACTCAATTCACATTCAGTGATAAAGGAGTTTGCCAAATCCCTGTAGGGTTAACCCTGAGGAACTGTTGAGAACTGAGGAGGATGATGACACTTTGATTTTGAAAAGGAGTTTGATGGCGATCAGTGGCACCATCCACAAGAAATCAAAAACTGATAGCTTATAGAACAAATAAAGCTGGCAAGAACTTATTGATCTTTGTACAGAAAAATTACTGAATTTAAATATTTTTAGGGAGACATGAATTCTCTAATTTATCAGTTTCCACCTCCCTCTTTTTTATTTCCTGCCTAATTCTTGGTAGCATTTGTGGTTGAGAGCCCAATAAATTTTTGATCCTATGGGAGGTACTAGAATACATCATTGCAAAGAAGGAAGGTCTGTAAAAAGCTGGAGAGAAAACAGTGATCTCTAAGAAACAGGACAAATGATTTCCAATTGATTTATTTCTCTGATAGTATTTAACAGAGAAATACAGTGGACTGGGACAGTAGAAAGCTAAAAGAGTCTGTCAGCGGTGTAATCTATTCAACATGTTTATCAATTACTTGACGGCACTGATGAGTCAAGCACAAATAAAAATTTACAGCATCTTTCTAAATAATATACTTTTACTGCTATTTCTTAATTTATTGATGTTAGTTGGTATTTTCTGACTTTCTGTTTGGGTAGTTGAGGATTAGTACATTTCACAGAATCACAATAACAATCAGAATCTACTAACATATTGACTGACTGGGCAATGAGTTTCTTAAAACAGGATAAAGACAGAAGTTACACTCCCACAAAAATGCCACTAAAAAACAACTCTCCTACACGAAATCTGGACATGTTTAAAAATTTCTCTAAATTATCACCATCATTTCCACTCCTACTCAGTTTTTCCCATTCAAGCTGTTTAAAGATAGAGCATCTTAGGTTCCAAAGTGAAGGGTGAATATTTCCTCATCTTCTTGCCACACTTATTTAAAAATAGTACACAAAGGAAAAGATGCTAATGATCTGATCAGTTTGTATGGTTCTACATCTACCTTAGAATGAATCTGTGCAAAGAACTTTGACAAGTAACTGGTCTGTATGATCTTGAGAAAATAACTTCCTTTTCCTCCTTGAGAAAAATGGATTTAATATTGCCCACCTCAAAGGGTTGTTGTGCATATTATATGAGATTACAAGTAATATCTATGCTATGTTGAATGCTTACGATGTGCCAGCACTGTGCTTAGCTTATCGGATACATTATTTTATTTACAACCCATGACAAGTCAGTTTTGATCTGGATTCTGTGCTATACCTCAAGTTCTAGGAAAAATGGAGTCTGTAAATTCAAAATTCCCCCAAGATTTCTCCTAATTTTCAAGGGGCTCATCTTCTAAGGGCCAACTACACCTTCTTCATCTGCTGCCAACTCTTTTTGGAACAATTGACAATTACTTCTTAAGTTTACTTGTCAGAAATCACCCACACCAATCATTTCTGAGTTTAGGATGCCATATGGTTGGTTTTGTAGTATCATGGGAAGAAGTTATATATTGCAGGGCATATCATTTCACCTTCTTGCTGGCTACTGATCATTACACATTTCTGCCCCTTTGCTTTATACCTTCTTTTCCCTTGATTTCCCCAGGAACTCCAAATTTGTTGTCTTCTATTGCCTAAAGTTAATTTCCCTTATTTAATATTTTGGATCTGATATTGAAGTTCTTGAGGTCCCATTTTCTAAACTGGCATTTATCAAGGTAGTTTTCTTTTCTTAAAAAGCAGTACTACATTTATAAAAGTAATATATTCACATAGTTAAAAATCCAATAGAACTAATGGGTTTATTTTGACTAAAATATAAATTCCTGCCACATTATTCCTCATTCCCGTTTCCCTCTTCTAATATATCAACTTCAACTCTTTTAGAGGTTTCTTCAATAATTTTCCAGCATCTTTCTAAGTATTTATACATGTACAACTATTTCATAGTTTATTCGTCTTAGTGTTTTTTGACTTTATGTTTTGGGAGTTCAAGACCTAACACTCTTAATGCCCCCCACCCTCCCACAATCCTTCATTCTGTTCTCCCAATTTAGTTTAATACCATTTTGACATTAACTCAGTACTCATTTCCCACATTATTGAATAATGGAATATTGTTTATTGATGAGTCTATTATTACGTGGTGTGTTTTTTTTCATTTCCTAAATTTAATAATTATCTAAGGATTTTGAGGGGGGTAGGGAGAGACCTTTTTCTATTGCTCTATTACTTTACTATTTCTATTATTCTGTTTCTATTGCTCTATTTTCTATTTTTTCCCACAAATTCTGTAATAAATCTGTCAAACACTTCCTAATATTTTTTCAAATGTTAAATCATAACAGATAACATATCCATTCCTTTTTTTCCCACCTGAAAGTCTCCCTCCCATCCTCCAATCTCAGATGGTTACACTCTAGGCCAGGTGAACAGATGTTATCCTGGAACTTCCTCAATGTCCTTTAGTTGTTTGCTCCTGTTTCTGGCACGCCACATCTTCATCTTTCTTATTTTATTCCCTCATTTTGTTGTAGCTCATCTTCCAGCATCTTTCTAAGAAAGGGTGCATGTGAAGTACATTTTTTGAATCCTTCCATGTCTGAGAATATCTGTATTATACCTTCACCTTTGATTGATAATTTGGAATAATGGATACCTGTCATCTGTGGATATAGCATATCAACCAGCCTCCCTATATTTTTGTAATCCCTGCCCCCTTTGAGTTCTGTCTTTCCAAGGTGCAGTCCAGAATACTTCCACCAGTCTACCTTGCAGCAATGGTGCAGTTATGTCAAGTCAGCCTATTAGACAAAAAAGTTCAAGATTTCCATTCAGAAGCAAGTAGCCTGAGCTTTGTGGGGGTAGCCATTTTGCTGGTGAAGGTTCAGAATTAGGTGGCTTTCAGGGTCAGTAGTGTTGGTGCTGGGGCCAGGAATGATGGCAGTTAACTCTAGAGCCTGATTGTTAGAAGGTTAAAAGAAAGCCATTTTCTCATCAGGCTGGGTCTGTAGCATTTGGTCTCAAGGATTTGGTACTGGAAACTTGGACCTCCAGTTGTTTCTCTATCCTTGCCAATGATTCTGAGCTACCTACCATCTTTTAGATAGATAGTCATCTACCAACTATCCTTTTAAAAAATTCATTTTTCTTGGCCTACATTGTGTAGTCTGTTGTTTCTAACTAAGATTGATACCACTAGCATGGAATTGTAGCCTAAGAATAATTTTGCTTCATGATTGGAGAGGTTTTGTTCCACTGTCTTCAGGTATCTGGTGTTGCTGATGTCATGTGGTACCCATTGATGTATAAGGACCTGTGTGTGTGTGAGAGTGTGTGTGTGTGTGTGTGTGTGTGTGTGTGTGTGTGTCTATTATCTCTGCAAGCTTTTGGAATCGTCTCTTGGTAAAATTTCTAATGATATATCTATGGTGGCTCTTTTACATTCATTTTTTTAGGAATTTCTGTGTGCTGTCTGCCTGGAAAACTATTTCTTTCAGTTCAGGAAATCTTTGAATATTATTCATTTGACAACATCTACATTCTAGTTTTCTGGAACTCCTATTAGATGTGGCAAATATTGTTCTTGTGTCTCTCATTTTTTTATCTTGTTTTATATTTTAGTCTATTTCTTAAATTACTTAACTTTATCTTCCGTCCTTGCTTTTGATTTTTTTTTAAATTTCAACTATAAGGCCTTTAATTTTCAAGAGATCTTTTTTGTTTTAAGACTGTTCCTTTTTCATTGCAGTATATTCTAATTTCATAGAAAGAATGACATCTTTAGGAACACCTTTTGCTGTTATCCCAGAGGTGGGAAGCAGTTTGGAGAGGAAGGAGTAATTGAAGATGCAAAGGTGGTGGATGGTTGGGGGATGTGGGGGTAGAATCTAAATTTTTCTTGGACCTGGACAGGACAGTGACTCCTTCTGCCCAAGGAGTTTAAAATGTCACTTTTGTTTTTGATACAGTATGACAGAGAGTGTATAATCTGTCACAGGCCACCGAGGGTGGGAAGAAGAACTGATGTACTGAGGAAATTAGCAGAAGCTGATCCTAGTAGAATGAGAAAATTAGGAGCTAGCACTCTTCTCTGCATGTTGAAGGGAACAAATCTCTATAGTATCATCTGATAAACACTTCCCATTTTATCTATTCCATGAGTAGAATCTGGAAGTTGGATAGGAGGAGATCTCAGTTAGCACCAGATGGGAAGTGAGACAGGGAAGGGAAGAGAAAGAAAGGAAGCCAATACTCCAAGGACAAGCTTACCACAGTAGTAAACCAGGGCTCAGTCCTGCTGGGGACCTATAGAAGCCATGCAGGATAAACCTTACAGTGGTCCCACTGAGTAGTGAAGGGACTGAGATATTTATCCAGCAACTTCCCTTTGTCTTTGGCTGAGAGCTGCTATAGTCCACCTCTGAACTTCCTAAGCAAGGGCTGAACATCCTCTCCAAGCAGAGAAAGCGCTCAGCCAAGAGCTACAGGTGTTTGAAATAAGAAGTCCTCAATAGACATGGGAAGGGTGGATGCCAAGGATTCACGTTCCACTATACTACCAATCATGGCACAGATGAGAATAGGAGATACCTAGGAATTGCATCAGCAAGACTTAGAAGAAAAATCAGACTGGCTGGAATGGAAACATTTGTTTTGGCCACAATGATTAATAGTCATTAATTTCTTGGAGAAGAGGGAGTAAAAATTGATTTAAAAACTGCAAATGTTCACATTTGCATGTCTATGTTAACTATACAAGAATCTAGATGTAGATACTTGAGCTGCATCAAACCTGAGTATTGCAGCTGAAGTGTAAGCACCCAAAGGAGACAAACAAGATCAGCAGCATTAAGTGTGCATACAGCAAGGTTTATTTTGTTATGGCTGTTTCCCACATTACATTTTACTTTCTTTTTCTAAGAGAAAAAAAAATCAATGCCCCAGTAGGCACACTTTTCACAGTATGCAAATTGCAGTGCCCAGTATGTGTTTGAGGATGCTGATCAAGGAATTGGTTGTTCCATTCTTCCTTCCCTGAAGGTAGAATAGTTGAGAGCATCATCTTCATGCACTAAGAACTACCATTTAAAGTAATAGCAGTCTCAGATTATACAAGTTCACAGCAGGTTTAACTAACCAGGGCAGATGTAATGGCTCAGCGATGAACAATGTAAAAATAAGTCAGGAAGCAAACACTTGGACATATCTCTAATTTTAACATTTGAAGATTATAGTCAATTACACACCAAAGTTTGGCAAAATACAGAGGAAAATTGTACCTTTTTCATTTTATATTCTCTGCTCTCTTAGGAACGAAGCATTAAAATCAAAACCAAAACCAAGAACCATAGCTTTGGAACCAAATGAGGATTCAAGGGCTTTTTCTAACACTTACTAGCTTTGACCTTGACCAAGTTGTCTGAGTGTCAATTCTTTCATCTATCAAATAGAGATAATGTTTTCCTCAGGTAGTTTAAGTGAAGAGTAAATGGATTAATATGTAAAGCCTTTTCATTAAGAGTTTGAATAAACTGTTTATCCCATTTCTCCTTATGCTGTCCTGGGCTTTCTGAGAGTAGAAGGGACAGTTGCTCTATTGTGTTTAATTTCAATATTGTTTACTGATGTTTTTCTTTTCCTTTTTTTTTTTTTTTTTAGTTCTAGATACTGTACTAACGACTGATGATACAAAGACAAATGATACACAGTTCCTGTCTCTGAGAAGCTCAGAACTTAGTGGAGCAATAGATAATGAGTCACTTCAGTACATTGTGATCGGTGATATGATTGAAGTATGTATGAAATATTAGATAGAGGAAACAAGATAATGGGGTAGTTGATTCTGCCAGGCAAATGGAAAGGAAAAAAAGGAGGCCAAAGAGAGGAAGTAATATCTGAGTTGTGCATCAAAGAATAAGTAAGATTCTTCATTTTAAAAGGAGAGAGAGATAGGGTACTAAAGCAGAAGGGTCATATTAAAAATTGTTTCAAGCATATTCATATGCAGCAGCCTAACAATCTAGAAGGTAAACAGTTATTATGGCCTTTTAGGGAAGTTTACCTACACTTGATTTTCATAATTGTTTTATGGGTGTCTTGATTTATTTGTTAATGAATATTATTGTGAATTTATTTGCTAATAATTGGGTGCACCAATTTAGAGTTTCAAATTCAAAGAAATTTGAAACAAATAGAGAAAAACTTATAGCCTCTGAATAGAGAAATGACCATCTCAGAGTCCGTGGGCTTAATATTAAATTTATTTTTAATTGCAGAAAATATACCAATAAATTATCATCATATAAGATTTAGAGTAAAAATATCAAAGGTGACATTTTTTGGCTGAACATGTCCAACTGCACACACACATTTTAAACCATTCTCTCTATCAAAACCCCAATTAAAGATCAATATTGTGATTCTTTAAAAAAAGTTTTATGTCCACAAAGGCAAGGGAAACAATAGAAGAAATGACAACCAACAAATTTTTGAAAGCTGGAAAATAAATGTAAGAAAACTGAAATCAGCAGGAAGTTGAAACCTAAGCAAGTGGGGGCAAAGCACCCCACAGAACTCCAGATATTCATAGAAATTGGAGAAAGGAGTTGTCTTTGAAACGTGAAACTGAGGGTGTGAGTAGGGTAATTATTGTTAGAAAGGTTGTTTAAGAAATCGATCTTCAGATTCTCTCCTTCACCCTGCTCTGTCCACCAGGGGCCCACTTCTGCCCTTCTCTCACTGAAGGCAGGGGGGAGAGGTGGAGCTAACTGGGCTCTAAGCTTAGGACACCAGGCACAGGGATTTCAGACAAGGAAAGGAAGGCAAGGCGCGATGTGTGTGTTTGGGGATTAATCAAAAATCTTTGCTGACCTTTTTAAACCTTGTAGAACTGTTTGGCTAATAACATAAATGACTTTGTTGAAGAAAAATTAAAAAGAGAAGTCTCCTCCATCACCACTGTTGGACTTGACTACTAAGAGTTTCTCTCACGTCCTTACATGGAATAAATTTGAGTACATATGAATATTACAGATTAAATATATATATGTGTGTGTGTATATATGTGTGTGTGTGTGTATATATATGTTTTTTGACTTGAAAAACAGAAATATATTTTTTTCATGGTTCCAGAGGCCAGAAGGCTGAAATCAAGGTGTCGGCAGGGCCCTGCTCCCACTGAAACCTGTAGGGGAGAGTCCTGCCTTACCTCATCTAGCTCCTGGTGTTTGCCAACAATCCTTGGCATTCTTGGCCTGTAGATACCTCACGCCAATCTGCGCTTCTGTCTTCCTATAGCCTTCTTCCCTCATGTCTGTCTGTTTCCAAATTTCCCTTTACATATAAAGATATCTGTCACAGTGGATCAGGACCCACCCTAATCCAGTTTGACCTCACTTCAACTAATCAGATCTTCAAAGATTCCATTTCCAAATAGGGTCACATTTATGGGATCAAGTTCAGAATTGGTCATGTCTTTTTTTTTTTATTCAGTTTTATTGAGATATATTCGCATACCATACAGTCATCCATGATGTACAATCAACTATTCACAGTACCATCATATAATTGTACATTCATCACCCCAATCTATTTTTTGAACATTTTCCTTATACCAGAAAAAGTAAAAATAAGAATAAAAAATAAAAGTAAAAAAAGAACACCCAAATCATCCTCCCCTACACACACACACTGTATTTTTCACTTAGTTTTGTCCCCATTTTTCTACTCATCCATCCATATACTGGATAAAAGCAGTGTGATCCACAAGGCTTTCACAATCACACTCTCACCCCTTGTAAACTACATTGCTATCCAATCGTATTCAAGAGTCAAGGCTACTGGGTTGCAGTTTGATAGTTTCAGGCATTTATTCTAGCTATTCCAATGCATTAAAACCTAAAATGGATTATCTATATAGTGAGTAAGAATGCCCACCAGAGTGACTTCTCAACTCCATTTGGAATCTCTTAGCCACTGAAACTTTATTTTGTTTCATTTTGCATCCCCTTTTTTGGTCAAGAAGATATTCTCAGTCACAAGATATCGGGTCCAGATTCATCCTTGTCTTTGCTTTGCCAGGGAGATTTACACCCCTGAGAGTCAGATCCCACGTAGTGGGGAGGCAGTGAGTTCCCCTGCCAAGTTGGGTTAGCTAGAGAGAGAGGGCCACATCTGAGCAACAGAGAGATATTCAGGGGAAGACCCTTAGGCACAATTATAAGCAGGTTTGGCCTCTCCTTTGCATTAACAAGCTTCATAAGGGCAAGTCCCTAGATAGAGGTTTCGGCATACCAAACCACTAGTCCTCAATGTTTGTGAGAATATCAGCAACAATCCAGGTGAGGAAGCCCAACACCTCTGCATTTTCCTCAGCTCTTCAGGGGGCTCTGCATATATGTTTTTATTCTCTGCCCCAATTACTTTGGGATGTGTTGCTATTTCACACTAACCTATCCAAACCTACCAGGTCTCAATTCTTATTCAAAGTTTCATGTAATTATTGTATTTGAACAAACTGTACAAGTTAAATTTTTTAGCAGATATAGATCCTGCACCAACTAAACATCTCTTCCCTTGGTATCACATGGAAGTTGAAGTTTTAAAACACAGTCAGTATTGTCCTTTTCCATTCAGCCCAATTTGCCCTACTCCTAACCAGATTTGCTTCATTCATACCTCTAATTCCAGTTGGAACACTTTTTCAACTTTTTTAACAGTTGCTGGATGCGCTAATACTGACATTCATATCTGCCAAGTTCTGGTTCTTAGTTTCAGGTGTCACACAGATACCCAATGTTCCAGAGACCAATCAGGTTATACACAAATGTATCAACATCTCAGAATCTGGAGATAGCCATTACTATTCAGGAATAGGTGTGACTGCTGTAAGAGCTTACAATCTAGGGACAATAAGTATTGCCCTGATAAGCTGTGCTCTAAGATTCAATTCTGAATTTACACATTGTAGTTAATCCACATTGGTGAGGCATTATAATGTTTGCCTTTGTTTTTGGCATAATTCACTCAAGATTCTGTCTACAGGATCTATTCACCTCATTGCCTTGCATGTCTCACAGCTTCACTCCTTCTCACTCTTGCTCATTTTTTCATTGTATGCACATACCACAGTTCACCATTCTGTTCCTCAGTCGGTGTTCCCTTAGGCCACCTCCCCTCCATCCTTTGCAAATCATGAGTATTGCCCCCATAAACACCAGTGTGCAAATGTCCATTCATGCCCCTGCTCTTAGATCTTCCAAGCATATGCCCCATAATGAGGTTGCAGGACTTTACGGCACCCACATACCTAGCTTCTTGTGGAACCACCCCACTGTCCTCCAGAAAGGCTACACCAAGAGCAAATAGGTACATCCCTTTCTCTGTGTTTTCTCCAGAACTTTTATCCCTATTTATAATTTTTTGTACAATTTTATAGAGCTATATTCACATACCATACAATTATCCACAGTATACCATCCGTTGTTTATGGTATAATCATATAGTTGTTCATTTATCACCACACTCAGCACTTGAACATATTAATACAAAAAAAAGTTTTTTTTTTGATGAATAATAAAAAAGATAATAAAAAGAAAAAAAAATGTCCTAAAATACAATATGATAGTAGGGTCAGACAGTAACACCACCACCAAGAATCCCACATCCCTCTCTTATATCCCCTCTCATACACATTTAGCTTTGGTATACTGCCTTTGTTACATTTAGTGTAAGAATATTACAATGTTACTGTTCACCTTAGACCTCAGTTTGCTTTTATTCTATTTTTTCCCCAATACCATCCCCTTTTCAGCACTCTGCATTGTTGACATTCATTTGTTCTCCCACATGCAAGAACATTTTTATATTTGTACATTTAGTCACAAACATTGACCGCTCCAGTTTTTACTATGTTAAACAGTCCCAGTATTTATCTTCTATCTTTACCTCAGGTCTCACACATGTCCCTAGCCCACCTCTTTCACCTTTACTCACAGACATGTTTGTTCAGTGTACTCACAATATTGTGCTACCATCACAGAATATTATGTTATCTATTTCTGGATCTGGACAGTCAATCCTGCTGAGCATTCTGTAGTCCTTCAGCATCAAATGCCCAATCTCTACTCTCTTTCTATCTCCTGATAGCCTGTGTTATCAGCTTTTAACTCTTAAAATTTGCTCATTAATCTTCGTTCCTGTTAGTAAGACCATACAGTATTTGTCTATTTGTTTCTGGCTAACTTCACTCAATATAATATCCTCAAGATTCATCCATGTTATTATATGTTCCGTGTCTTTGTTCTGTCTTACAACTGCGTAATATTCCATCATGTGCATATACCACAGTTTGTTTACCCACTCATCTTTTGATGGACATTTGGGCTGTTTCCATCTCTTGGCAATAGTGAATAATGCTGTGAAAAACATCAGTTTACGAATGTCCGTTCGTGTCATAATTATCAGTTCCTCTGAGTATATACCTAATAATGGAATAGCTGGGTCATATAGTAAATCTATACTTGGCTTCCTGAGGAGCCTCCACACTGTCTTCCAGAATGTTTGTACTATTCTACATTCCCACCAGCAATGAATAAGTGTGCCTCTTTCTCCACATCCTCTCTAGCACTTGTAACTTTCTGTTTTGTGGATAATGGCCACTCTGGTAGGTGTGAGATGATATCTGATTATGATTTTGATTTGCATTTCTCTAATAGCCAGTGAAGTTGAGCATTTTTTCATATGTTTTTGACCCATTTGTATTTCCTCTTCAGAAAAGTATCTGTCCATGCCTTTTGTCCATTTCTTAATTGGGTTGTTTGTCTTTCTGTTGTTGAGCTGTAGGATTGGTTTCTATAGTCGGGATATTCCAACCTTATCTGAAATGTGGTTTCCAAATATTGTCTCCCATTGTGTCGGCTGCCTTTATTACCTTTTTGACAAAGTCACTGATGTACAAAAGTGTTTACTTTTGAGGAGATCCCGTTTATATATTTGTTCTTTGGTTGCTCGCACTTTGGGTGCAAGGTCTAGGAAACCACCTCCTATCATAAGATATTTAAAATATTGCCCTACATTTTCTTCTAAGAGTCCGGTGTTCTTAGTGCTAATGCTTAGGTCTTTGATTCATTTTGAGTTAATTTTTGTATAAGGTGTGAGATAGAAGTCCTCTTTCATTCTTTTGGAAGTGGATATTCAGTTCTCCAAACACCATTTATTGAAGAGGGTGCTCTGTTTCAGTTGCTTTGGCTCGACTGCCTTATCAAAGATCAATTGTCCATAGACGGGAGGGTCTATTTCTTAGCACTTAATTCAATTCCATTGGTTGGTATATCTATCTGTAGGCCAGTACCATGCTGTTTTGAGTACTGTAGTTTGTAATATGCTTCAAAGCCAGGTAGTGTGAGACCTTCCCACTTTGTTCCTCTTTCTTAAGATATTTTTGGCTATTCAGGGCACCTTGCCCTTACAAATAAATTTGGTTATTGGTTTTTCTATTTCTGCAAGTAAGTTGTTGGGATTTTAATTGGTATTGCATTGAATCAATGAATCAGTTTAGGTAGAATTGACATCTTAATTATATTTAGTCTTCCAATCTATGAAGATGGTATGTTCTTTGATTTTTTTTTTAGGTCCTGTTTGATTTCTTTTAGCAGTTTCTTGTAGTTTTCTTTGTATAGGTCTTTTATGGCCTTCATCAAGTTTATTCCTAAATATTTGATTCTTTTGGTGCTATTGTAAATGCAATTTTTTTTTTCTAGATTTCTTCCTCTTGTTGCACATTAGTTGTGTATAAGAACACTATAGATTTTTGCTTGTTGGTCTTGTAGCATGCCACTTTGCTGTATTCATTGATTAGTTCTAATAGCTTTGCTGTAGATTTTTCTGGATTTTCTACATATAGAATCATGTCATCTGCAAAGAGTGAAAGTTTTACTTCTTCCTCTCCAATTTGGATGCCTTTTATTTCTTTTTCTTGCCTAATTGCTCTAGCTAGAAATTCCAACACAATGTTGAATAAATGGTGACAGTGGGCATCCCTGTCTTGTTTCTTATCTTAGCAGGAAAGCTTTCAGTCTTTCCTCATTGAGTATGGAGTTAGCTGTGGGTTTTTCATATATGCCTTTACCATATTGAGAAAGTTCCTATCTATTCCTATCCTTTGAAGTGTTTTCATCAAGAAACGATGTTAAATTTTGTCAAATGCCTTTTCTACTTCAATTGAGATGATCATGTGGTTCTTCGGCTTTGATTTATTTATGTGGTATGTTACATTAATTAATTTTCTTGTGTTGAACCAACCTTGTATACCTGGAATAAACCCCACCTGGTCGTGGTATATAATTCTTTTAGTGTGCTACTGGATTCAATTTGTGAGTATTTTTTTGAGGATTTTTTCATCTATATTCATTAAAGAGATTGGTTTAGCATTTTCTTTCTTTTTTTTTTTTTTGTAGTATCTTCCTCTGATTCTGGTATTAGGATGATTTTGGCTTCATAGAATTAGTTGGGTAGCTTTCCCTTCTCTTCAATTTTTTTGAAGAGTTGCAGCAGGATTGCTACTAATTCTTTCTTAAATGCTTGGTAGAATTCACATGTGAAGCCATCTGGTCCTTGGCTTTTCGTTTTTAAGAGCTTTTTCATGACTACTGGATCTCTTTACTTGTGATTAGTTTGTTGAAGTTGTGTATTTCTTCTCAAGTCAATGTTGATTGTTCATGTTTTTCTAGGAAGTTGTCTGTTTCATCTAAGTTGTCTAGTTTATTATCATTTAGTTGCTCATAGTATCTGCTCATTATCTACTTTATTTCTGCTGGGTCTGTAGTTACATCTCCTTTCCCATTTTTGATTGCATTTATTTGCATCCACTCTCTTTCTCACTCTTTTTTTGTTGTTGTTGTTAGCCTCACTAGGGGTCCATCAATTTTGTTGATTTTCTCAAAGAACCAACTTCTGGTTTTGTTGATTCTCTATTGTTTTCCTGTTCTCAATTTTATTTATTTATGCTCTAATCTTTGTTATTTATTTCCTTCTGCTTGCTTTGGGGTTAGTTTGCTGTTCTTTCTCTAGTTACTCCAGGTGAACAGTTAATACCTCAATTTTTGCGCTCTCTTCTCTTTTAATAAAGGCATTTAGGGCAATAAATTTCCCTCTCAGCCCCACCTTTGCTGCATCCCATAAGTTTTGATATGTTGTGTTTGCACTATCATTTGCCTCAAGGTATTTACTAATTTCTCTTGTAATTTCTTCCCTTACCCTCTGGTTTTCCAAGAGTATGTTGTTTAGCCTCATATATTTGTGAATTTTACAATCTTCTGCCTCTTATTTATTTCTAACTTCATTCCATTATGATCAGAGAAAGTGTTTTTTTTTATAATATCAATATTTTTAAGTTTGCTGAGACTTGCTTTGTGACTCAACATGTGGTCTATCCTAGAGAATGTTCCATGAGCCCTTGAGAAAAATGTGTATCCTGCTACTGTGAGGTGCAGTGTTCTGTAAGTGTCTGTCAAGTCTAGTTCATTTATCATACAATTCAATATCTCCATTTCCTTATTGATCCTCTGTTCAGATGTTCTATCCATTGATGAAAGTGGTGTATTGAAGTCTTCCACTATTATTGTATGGTTATCTACTTCTCATTTCTGTGTTCACCTCATGAATTCTGGGGCACTCTGGCTTGGGGCATAGATCTTTATGATTATGTTTTCTTGGTGAATTGACCCTTTTATTAATATATAGTGTCTTTCTTTGTCTCTTTTGTTTTAATTTTGAAGTCTAATTTGTCTGATATTAATATAGCTACTCCCGCTTTTTTTCTGGTTGCTGTTTGCATGAAATATCTTTTTCCAACTTTCCACTTTCAGCCTATTTTTGTCCTTAATCTAAAGTGAATTTATTGTAGGTAGCATATAGATGGGTTGTGTTTTTTAATCCATTCTGCCAGTCTGTGTCTTTTTATTGGGGAGTTTAATCCATTAAAATTTAGTGTTATTACTCTAAGGGCAGTACTTTCTTCTACCATTTTGTCTTTTGGATTTTATATGCCATGTCTTATTTTTTCCTCTCTCTCCTCTTAGCCTTCCTGCTAATCTTCATTTCAGTGCTCTTCTCCAAATGTCTCTCTCCTGTCTTTTCCTATCAGCCTGTAGCACTCCCTTTAGTATTTCTTATAGCACCAGTTTCTTATTCACAAACTTTCTCACTGTCTTTTTGTCTGAAAATACTTTAATCTCTCCCTCATTTTTGAAGGACAGTTTTGTCAGATATAGAATTCTTGGTTGGCAGTTCTTCTCTTTCAATATCTTAAATATATCATACCACTGTCTTCTCACCTCCATGGTTTCTGTGAAGAAATCTGTACATAGTCTTCTTGAGCTTCCCTCGTATGTGATGGATTGCTTCTCTCTTGCTGCTTTCAGAATTCTCTCTTTTTCTTTGACATTGAACAATCTGATCAGTAAGTGTCTTTGTGTATGTCTATTGGGATCTATTCTGCTTGGGGTATGCTGTACTTCTTGAATCTGTAATTTTCTGTCTTTCATAAGAGCTGGGAAATTTTTAGTGAATACTTCTTCTATTATTCTTTCAGCCCCCTTTCCCTTCTCTTCTCCTTCTGGAACACCCATAACATGTATATTTGCTTGCTTCATATTGTCACTCAGCTCCCTAAGACCCTGCCTATATTTTTCCTCTCTTTTCACCATCTGTTCTTTTGTGTGTATGAACTCAAATGTCTTGTCTTCCAGTTCACTGTTCCTTTCTTTTGCCTGTTGAAATCTACTGTTGCATCCCTCCATTGTGTTTTTCATCTCCTCCATTATGCCCTTCATCCCCATAAATTCTGCCATTTGTTTTTTTTCAAGTTTATGGATTCTTCTTTATGGTCATCCAGTGTCTTCCTTATATCCTTCATCTCTTTTTCCATATCTTCCCTCAGCTCATTGAATTGATTTAGCATCAGTTGTCTCAGCTCCTGTATCTAAGTTGAACTATTAATTTGTTTTTTTTGGCTGGTCCATATTTTCATGTTTTGTAGTATGGCTTGTTATCTTAAGCTGCCTATGCATCTGACTTTCTTGATTAGTTTTTTCTGAAGCTTGTTTTCTCTCTTTTACCTAGGGCTTTGTTGTTGGTTGGCTTTGTTCTCTAATCTTTGGTGTTCAGGTCTTCTTATTCTAGACCTTTAACTTAGGTTCTATTTAGTTGATCCGTTTTTCAACTCTTGTTTTTCTGTTTCTTGCCCTGCCTATATGTAGCCTTTTTGTGGGAGCATCTCCTCAGATATGGTCAACCCCAGACAGGTTTTCCCAGTCCAGAGAAGCCCAGGTCTCAGGAAAAGGATATGGAGTTTCCCTGAGAATGAGACACTCCTGTGAAGTCTTTAGAATCTGTGCTTTACCTATCCTGTCTCACAGGTGGTCCTTGCCATCCTGCAGCATCCCCTCCCCCCCACCCCACCAGTGTAAATACGTGTGAAGCCTTTAGTTCTCCTTATGCTCCTGACTGTCTGGGGCATGGCTGACTGAAGTTGGTTTCTGTATTCCAGCCCCTGGGTTCTGAGTTCCCCAAAGGAGGGCTGCCACTCAAGCCTTTTCTTGGGGAGTTATGCCCTTTAGGGATTGTCTCTCCCACTAGACTTATTGCTTTTTCTCTCAGAGCTATCTTAGCTCTGTTCTTGCTTGGGTCCAGTGGCAAGTCTTTGAGTTTTTCTGTAATGGGCTACTTAGAATAGTTATTAAAAAAAAAAAAAGATAAAAAGATAAAAAAAGTAAAAAAGAAAAAAAAGAAAGGCCCAGTATAGACTATTTAAAGAAAAGCATGTTAGTCTTATTATCTCTTCCTACTGGATAGTTTCTCTTAGACACCTTTAATTCTTCCCTTGCAAGGAGGGGCTGGGTTGACACAGTATTTCTGATGGGCTATTGAAACGACAAAAGATAAGGAGTTGGAGAGCAATTGAGGAGTAAACTAAAAATCAGAAAAAACAGCTTTTCACAGAAGGGCCCTGGCTTCCCAGGTTTGTATGTGTGCCTAATTCTGTTGGAGCCTAGCCCTTCTCTGTATTATGTTCACCCCTAACTCCAAAAGTCTCTGTTTTTTGTTCTTTTGCTTGTTTGTTTTTGCTGTTTTTTTCTATCCCTGTCTCCTCTCTGCTGGGCTGACCGCTCCCAGATTCTCCAGCGTCTGGTCTCAGTTTATCTATGGTTGGAGTTTTTGTTCAGCAGTCTGAGTTTATTAATCAGCTCTGCAACTGGGGCTGGGTTGAGCCTCCCTCCTGGTTTCCAGCACTGATGGCCCTCTCCTCCTTCAGGAAACTAGCCACAAAACAGTCCACTGTACCTGGCAGGGAAGGGCACAAGCCCCCTGGCCACAAGAACTTACAGGTTTCACTAATCTCAGCTGCTCCACATGTTCCAGATTGTTGTATGATGCATAACTGAACACAGATTTCCATGAGGTGTCTGTTCTACACAGTTTCTGGCTATCTACCAGCTGCTGCAGAGGAGTAACTAAATAAAATGCACACCTCATCACCAGTAATTTATATTTGAGTAGTCAATATTCTGTTTTTCTTCAGTTAAATATCAAACAAGCAAAATTCAATTTATAACAAACACTTTCCTAATTCCAGGTATCAGAAGTCTTAGAATTAAATCAGGGATTTAAAAAATTTCCTTTCTCTGGTTCAACCCCTTGCAAATAACTCAATGACTTGTGCTCAGTTTTCTCTACACTATTAAGAAGATTTGCATCTTTTTTGGTCAGACATATAACAACACTGATTCAATCTTGAGCTGAGCAGTGAGCTGACTCCCTCCTTGTAAACAGTGACTTCTTATCTCAGTGGCCACAAGACTGCATATAAAGCATTTCATATTTCCAAGGTGTTTCTTACAACCAAGATGCATTTCAGGTAATGAACATATGACTGTCATTTTTTCTTAATCCATAATTTTTTGCTTCTAAATAAGTATCATTTTTTGTGAAGTATCCTCCTTGGAAAGTTAAGTACTAAATATTGTATCACATTGCTACTCCTCAAGGTTTTAGAATTCTTCCTTTGAATTTCCTTTGGAACCTGAAGCTTGGTTTTCATTCCTATCCTGAGAATAGACCAAGAGCACTTGAAATTAAGTCCTGTGAATATTAGATAATAAAGTCAATAAATCCCATTTTGGGAAACAAGGCTGAGGAGAGGAAATATTGGAATGTCACTGGGTTTTGTTTTGTTTTTTTTCCTGTGACTTCCAACCAATTCTAACAGCAACAATTTCTTCTGTAGGTGATTACTTTGAAAGAGATTATCCATTGTGCTTATAGATTATAACAGATAAAATGACACATAGCTAAAAAATCACACATTTTATACCTGTCTGGTCAGTTGTGTTTTTTTGCCTTAGTGTGTTTATTCTTTCTCTGTGTATGTAGCTGCATCCATGGCAATATCATTTATCCTAATTTGTCAACTCCTATGAGGTTGCAATTCTGTAAGCTTAGCACAGTATCATAATCAATCAGGTAATTAAAATACTTTTTTGTTGTTGTAGAAGATGATGACAATGATGGAGCTAACATGCAGGCATTCAGGGATTGCAGGGGCTTGCACAAATCATAAAGTAGAAACACAACACATATTTAGAATATGTGAGCACAGGCATGATTAGAGTACTGTGGATTATTGCAATGAAGGGGTGGTTAGAGATGGGTAAGGTTATTTGAAGGAGGATTCATAAAATCATGGGATGTAGGCCTTGGTGATCTCTTAGTAGAATTCCTTCATTTTACAGAGGAGTAAACTGAAGCCCAGGGAGGTGATTTTCCAAATAAAACAGAAGAGCAGGACTCAAATTCTGGGATTTGGGCTTTAAAAATTTCTTTAAAATCTCCCTCCCTGCTCCAAGCTTCAGACTATCTTTAAAATACATAGAATTCTTTGATGCTTTTTAGACTAAAATCTCTCTTCTTTTATCTCTTTCTAAGTCCTCTATACTCAGATTTCTTGCAAATTTCCTTTCTCTCAACCCCAAAAGGGGGCCCTCTGATCTAAACTGGCAGAAGCCTGCTATGCAGTGCATTGAGGTGAAAAAGCTGAGAGACATTTGCCTTCAAACTTTTAACAGAAGAAACTTTTAACAATGAAAGTTCCAGCAATTCATATTTTTTGCTGAGGTCATCTCAGCCCTTTTGTATGATACAATTGTGCTGAATATATATATATATATATATATATATATATATATATATATATATATTCAAAACTAAATAATCAGATCTTTCTTCTTCCTCTCCCACTCTCAGGATAATTTATTGTGCTACAGTACTTGGGCCCTGGTTCTTTATTCTTTGATCAGAGTAATGGATGGGGAAGAGAACAGGAAGAAGCTGAGCAACCCTATATTATGGGCCTACACTTAGGTTGGGAGGAAAATATCCAGAAGGCAAGAGAAGGCAGCAAGGAAGAAGAGATGGAGAAGTGTAACTGAGAAAGTTTTTAGGAATTTTGAAGTGAGGGTGAGAAAAATTTGAACATCTGTCATCTGCAGTGGAAATACATTGGCAGATATGGGTACAGGGAATTTTAGCAAATTTTTCTGTGAGTCTTTAGATGCAATTATTCCTTTATGGCCTCTCTCAGTGCAGGCACATTACTTTTCAAGTCTTTGGGATATTGGATTTTTGTTTCTTTAGGTGCCTTGCTCTGCTGAGATGAACCTTGAAGCGGGAGCAAGAAGACCCAGTTTTATTGAGAAAATAGAATCATTTTTGATGCTTCCCCTCTTTATCATGATCTCTAGCCCAAGTTTTTACATTCTGCATCAATAGGAAAACAGACTGTGTGACAAGAACCAAGAGTATAAGCTAGTGTGTAAATTTAATTAATGATTGTAAGCAGCTGAGAGGAGGAAATGGACATCAACATGCTAAGTGCTTTCACTGTCTTCTCTTTTGGAAATATCAAGATTCACTATGACAAATGAAATCTATTGACTCAACGACTGATTAACAAGTCCAGCCCCTGACCTATGAGATTAAATTTTCCAATAGCATTTTAAAGACAGTGTCACTGGTAGTTCATCCCATAATTCAGCTACTCTATTACACAGATGAAGATAAGGATTATATACACTTATTTATCCAACTTAATAAGCATTGGAGACAGCATTGGAGAGATTAGAGCACTTTTCCCTCTTCTTGGCATCCCTTTTCCTATCATAATTTCAAGTCCCCATTATCTTCTATTATGAAGTGTGATGCTAATCTAGATGATTATTTGTTTCCTTTCAGCCTCTGTTCAATCACAATAAAAACAGAAATGGCAGGATATTAGACTCAAAATGGATAGTGCTAAAAAAATTACAGTTTAACTTCTAATTTATCAATGTAATTGAAAGTTACTAGCAGGGTGTGTGGTGCCAGTGTTTCTATTAGGGCATGAGTAATCTATTTATGCAGCATAATTCATCCTTCTGAGTTTCTAATGAGAACTGCTTAATTCAGGTTTTAATCATACCTGACAAATCATTGCTGAAGTTGGCAATGGGCTGGTTCACAGGTGCCATTTCCTGCTAATTTGACACCGCTTAGTTTCAGCTCCCTCTTGGCATGTTCCTTTCAGACTTGACTTCTTATAACAAAACAGAAGTACTGGTTTCCCTCAACACCAACATGCCAAATGGCTCTGGTCCACCAGTGGCAGTTGCTTTTACTGATTATTTTTTAATATGAGAAATATGGAAGAAGGAAAAAATGATTGAAAAAAAAAAACAAGCAAACCTATCTGATTTACAAAATATATATTTTCCTTGAGCAGGTTCATGCTCTGAATCCCAATCATATCCAATAATGCACTTGACTCAGGTAAGATCCATCTGCTAATGGCTGGTGGGGATGAGGGTGAGGATGTTCTAGGTCAGATCCACTTAGCAGCCCTAGAGCCTGAAAGCTGATGTCTCATTTAAAAAACAAAACTGGTCACTCTCAAAAAGAAAATACACAATAGATGGGAGATTCATAACATAAAGAGAAATTGGGGTTTAATATGTGGATTTTAATAGGTGAAAAGGCATGTCATGGCCTGTAATCATTACTGCTAGCCCGTGATTTGACAAATATGTTTAATCAACTAGCATCATCTCCCAGAACAGGATTGCAGCCTTTAAAAAGGGTAAACATTATTCTGGGCACTAGTTTCTCCCTAAAATCATCTTCATTATTACACGCAGACTTTCAGTTTGCAAATCTGTTTAGCATGGATTAATTAAGTTTTCCTCACAGCAATCTTATCAAGCATGTAATATACATAGTGAATCCTATTTTATAGTTTCGAAAACAAAAGGGTAACAAGAGGGTAACTTATTTGCCCAAGTCTCTACAGTTAGAAATAATGGTATCTGAGCTCAAATTCAGTTACATCTGTTCCAAGCTTGGTGTCCTTTCCACTGCTACACAGGACCTCATTGAGTTTCGGGGACACCAGCCTTTGACAGAATTCTTGCTGTACATTCTGTCATCCTCATCATGATCTGTGAAATAAAACCCTTTATTTAGGCCACTTTCAGTGCTTTGGAAGGTAGCATAAACAAGACAAGCCTTAAGGCCTTATTTGTAATTCCAAGCCATTTGCTCTATATCAAGATTATCTTTCAATGTAGACCATTTCAAATGCTGACACTTTTGATTTATGGAAATTTCAACCGCTAACTATAGATACAAAATATACTGTTTTAAAATCAGATGTCACATTTCCCTCCAAAGCATTATGGTAAATCCCCAGTCTCATTCTTTTGCTTTAGCTCATAGAATCATTTAGCTGGAAGGAAACTATGAGATCACATAGACTAACACATTTATTAAAGATGGAAGAAAGTGAGGACCATTGAAATTAAATGTTCAATTTCAGTAACTAGTCAGTGTCAGAATTTCCCAACATTTAGACAAATTTGAGTTGAATACTATGAATATATTTAAAGGATTATTCACCAAGTTCTATTCTAGGCATTCCTGAAGATGATTTCTCTAAGGATTGGGGTGGGGAGCTCTTCTGGACTTGCCCCTTGAACAGTGAAAACCAAGAATCAGGGAAAGTCCAGGATTAAGCCAGGCTACAGCCTCACCTACTGTATCTGGCAAGTCCTTATCTGTCAAACAGCACCACTCAGTAAAACTCTCTGATCCTTTTTATTTTAGGAAAAGTTGCCTTCATTTTTATATACGTGGCAGGTAGGATGTTAATAATTCAGTTCTTAGCTTGTGATTTGGCAAATATGTACATAGAAAAATCCAAGGGCTAAGATGAGTTGAAGGGAATATGGAGAAGATAGGCTGGGCACACTGAGGTCAAACAAACTTGAAATTTGGGGTAAGGGTCACAATGATTCGCTAAATTTTTCTGATAATATCCCTTGTTGCCATAATTTTGGGATAATGCTATAAAAGGCAGCTGTGGTGGTTTGAAGCTGTATGTACCTAAGAAAAACATGTTCCTAAATTTAAGCCATTCTTGTTTGTCAAACACCATTGTACGTAGGACCTTTTGATGAGGTTACTTCAGTTAAGTTTGTCCCAACTCAATAAGGATGGGTCTTAATTGTATTACTGGAGTCTCTTATAAGAGACTGAAATTCAGACAGATAAAGAGAGAAATCTGAACCTGGAAGAGAAGGGAGGGATACAAGACATCACTATGTGCCTTGCTATGTGACAAGCTAAGGACCCCAGAATAACTGGAAGCCAGTTCCAGAATGACAGTCTTCAGGGAGAAAGTACTGCCTTTATGATAACTCAATTTGGACTTTCTTTCCCCTACCCTCAAAACCATCAGCAAATAAATTCCCATTATTTAAATGGAACCATTTCATGGTATTTGCTTGTGCAGTCCAGGAAACTAAAATAGGTGGACTGTGAGTTGTGGAAATTACAGAAGGTAGTTACAAATGTACCTTTTCAGGAATGTCATCTGAGTAGGCCAGGAACATGATTTTATCTCTGTTCTGTATTTCAAATCCAATGAAACTACATAATAATTTTTATTGTTTTAGTCTGTAAACTTTTGGAAATAACAGAAAGAGTACTATAAGAGAACCACATATTTTAAAGACTTTATGGAAGATCAAAAGCAGATGGGATCTGACTGACATAAAAATCACTACAGAAATAGTTTTGTCCCAAACTGACACAGAGAAGGATTGCCAGAAAGATGGGAGCTTTTTTTCTCCCAAGGAAATTTTGGAGAAATTTCAAGCTTAGAGATAACAAATGTACAGATCAGAAGTGGGCATTCCTGTTACCATCAGGTGAACTTAAAAAGATATCATAATGTAACATTCTTCTGGCCAATCCCTGTCCCATGCACCCAATCCCCATCCCAAATACCCTTATTTGGAACTTCTAGCTTTAAAATTTGCCCCAGGATAAGGTGCTGTGCTACTAAGTATGAACAGAGAAGCAGAACAATAAATCCTGAGGTAACTTGTGGACCTTCACAATAGACATGTAAGAAAAGAAAGGCAGCTCCTTTTAGAAGCAAAATATAGCAATGTTTTAACTTCCTCAGATGTTACAGTTTCCTAGGGCTGCCATAACAATTACCATACAGTTAGTTGGCTTAAACAATAGGAATGTATTACCGCATGGTTGTGGAGGGTAGAAGGCTGGCTTGTTTCTGGGGTCAGTAGCATTCTGGTGCTGGCTGCTGACAGCCCCTAGGGTTCCTTGGCTTTATGATCTCATGGTGATGACTTCTTTCTCTGCTGGGTTCCTACTGAGCTCCTACCCTTGGCCCCTCTCCTCCCTGTGGCTTTCTGTGAAGTGTCTGACTGGATCCATGTTCCATCACTCTCGTTAGCAAAGACTGTTCAGTTAAACCCTCACATGGAGCCCTGTTCCCTTGGGGATCCACTTCCCAGAAGCTCAGGGAGAGCCCTGATAGAGCCACTTCTTATCCTAGTCAATAGCACATTGTCAAGATAGGCTGAGAATTTTCCAAATCATCAATTGCTGATCGCTTTGTGCTTAAGAATTCAATTCTCAGCATATCCCTCTCCTCTCACATTTTACTGTAAGCTACAAGGAGAAACCAGGTTCTACTTTCCACAATGAGCCTGGAAATCTCCTCAACTAAATATCTAGGTCATTGCTTACAAGTTTTACCTTCCATCCAACATCAGAACACAATTTCACCAAATCCTCTGCCATGTTATAACAAGAATCCTCTCTTTCAGTTTTTAATAACACATTCAGAGTTTCCCTCTAACTCCTCATCATAAGGACCTTTAATGTCCATGTTTCTACTAATAGCCTCTTCAAGGCAATATAGGCTTTTCTATCAAGAACCTCAAAATTCTTCCAGCCTCTACCCGTTGTGTAAATCCATAGCTGTTTCCATGTTCTTAGGTGATTGTAATAGCAGCACCTCACTTTCTGGTATCAAAGACTGTCCTAGTTTTCAAGGGCTGCTATGGCCAATACCCCACAATGGGTGGACTTAAGGGGAATTTATTGTCTCATGGTTTTGGGGCCATAAGGCTTACTTTCTCTTTGGGTTGGTAGTATCAGAATTTTCCTTACGTTGGTAATCTTAGGAATCCTCAGTCTTGTATGTTTTCTCCAAACCTTACATAATAAGGGGAGCTTAGCAAAAGGCCCACCCTTTCTACTTATTGAGAATCTATTCCACATCCCCACCTCCACTAATAGCTTCAGGAACATAAACATTAGAACCACAGGGAAAACCTCAGTTGGATCCTTATATTCATAAATCTGGATTTTCAGTTACAAATAAAATAGAAGATAAAAAATTATCAAATGTTTTTGATAAATCAACAGAACAGAGAAAAGGAGATACATGCATACATACATACATATATACATGTATATATGTATGTATATGTGTATATAGGGATGTATATATGTATATGTATATGTATATATGTATGTATATATGTATATGTATATATGTATGTATGTATGTATATAATTTGCATACATACATACATATATACATGTATATATATGTATATGTGTATATAGGGATGAATATATGTATATGTATATGTATATATGTATATATGTATGAATGTATGTATATAATTTTATGTATGTATATGTATACATATACATATATATTCATAAAATAGAGGACCAATATAAATAAACACAACCAATACATGTAGAAACAGAGACAACACTGGAAACAGAAAACCTTATACAAGCTTATTTTTTTAGTAATTTCAGGGATTGGAAATAATTGTAAACTCATAAACAGAACAAAGAAACTATGAAAAATGAATAATGAGAAAACAAATACAGTTTATTTTAAATTGAAGACAACAACAAAAAGAATCAAAAGATAGGCTGCTATTGTTGAAGAACAAAGCATTGATCTAAAAGTTAGATTTTAAGTTTAACTTGAGGCCTGAAAATGAAGGCAGGGAATAGTTGAAGAAATTGTGGATGAAAATTTCCCTGAATTGTCTTCAATTTGTAAAGTATAAAAATAGAAATAAGCATCTCGATGAATCCTGGTTAAATTTTTAAACTCTAAAGACAAAGATAAAAGGTCTTAAAGATTTCAAAAAGAGCAAAAAGAAGAACCTTTTAGATTCTGGTGTTTTTTGCTATTAACCCATTCCTCAATCTTCTTGCAATACTGAATTAACCCACCCTGGTACCATCCTAACACTAGACTTTATAATGAGAAAAGAAATTCTTCTTTACTGTTCAAGTTGGAAATTCTGAGACTTGTAACAGTAGCAGACCAACTATAAAACTACAAAAGATCAAGAATACAGGTGGCATCACAATTCTCATCTGTAAGCCAAGCTACTAGAAAACATTGAAAAATAATTTCAAAGGGATAAAAGATATCTTGACATAGAATTCGCTAGTCAAACTATAATGAAGTGTGAGGTAAAAATATTCATTTTTGCAAAGGCAAGACCACAAAATGTTCATCACTCACACGTGTTCTATGGAAAAAAAAAGGTGATTTAGAGACATAGACCTACAACATGAAAAAGGAATGCAAATAAGAAAACAACATGTATTAAAAAAAAAAGTAGAATATAAGCTTCTCCCAGAAAAAGTGGAGGAAGTTAGAAATAAAATATTAAAAATACTCATAGTAAATGTTACCATCCCAAAGACTTGCCTTTAAGTGGAAAAGTTTCAATGATATGATGACATTTCCTTCTCTGAGTATAAAAATACAAGTCCAAACACTACACTATCACAATATGAATGTATCAAGCTATCTTGTGAACCCACAAAACAGATTTTATAAAAATAAAATATGATCTAGTTACATTATTTTTACAGGAGGCACACCCAAACAAAATGGAACATCTATATTAAAAATATGGGCTAGAACTTCATTCCTTTTTACAACTGAATAATATTCCATTATATGTATATATCACATTTTTAAAATCCATTCATTGATTGATGGACACTTAGGTTGCTTCCATCTTTTGGCATTTGTGAATAATGCTACTATTTCTGGTACATGCAACAACATAGATGGAACTTGAAGACATCATATTGAGTGAAAATCCAGAAACAAAAGGACAAATATTGTATGATATCACTGTTATGTAATAATTAGGAAAAGGAAATTCATAGAATCAGAAACAAGAATACAGTTTACCAGGGGCTGGGGTGGCATAGAGAATGGGAGTTAATGCTTAAATTGTACACAGTTTCTATTTAGGGTGATGGAAAACTTTTGGTAATGAAAGGTGGTGATGGTAATACCACATTGGAACAGCACTGAATTATATTTTTGAATGTGGTTAAAAGGGGAGGATTTTCAATTGTATTTGTGTTACTAAAATAATATTTTTAAAAATATTATAGGACTGTACATCACAAACAGGGAACCCTAGTGTAAAGCATGGATTATAGTTAGTAGTACAATTATAGTATTCTTTCATCAGTTATAACAAATGTACCATAATAATGCAAGGTGTTTATATTTGAGTGTTATATGATGTTGGTAAAAAAATTTAAACATTAAAAGAAATGAATTGGAACAAAAATATACCAAGCACATGCTAACAAAAAGAAAGCTTATATCAATATCTTAAAAATCCATTCCCCAATCTCCTTTAACGCTAGAAGAACTATGCTTTTATTGGGTTTCTGTTAGGCTCTATTTTCTTTAGGGAAAGTGTACTACTACTTCTGTCTCAAGAATAATAATACCACCACAGTTCTTATTGCAATTTATGAGAAAGATATTTTACATTAAGAAAAAGTTAGTGAATCAGAAAGTTTTAATTTTCTTTAACATTTATGCTCTCATCATCATAATATCAACAGATATCAAGCAAAACCTATTCAAAGAAATGAACAAATCCATAATCTTTGGGGCAGACATTTAGTTTTCTAGGCTACTCAAGCAAATACCATGAAATAGGTTGGGCTAAACAATGGGAATTTATTTGCTCATGACTTTGAGGCCAAAACAAAATCCAAATCAAGGTGTCATCAAGGTGATGCTTTCTTCCCAAAGATTGGTGTTCTGAGGCTAGTTATTGGTGATGTTTGGCCTTTAGCTTGTTGCATGGCAAGGAAGTTTGTGGTGTCTCCTTATCTCTCCTTTCTCTTCTAGGTTTTGTTGAATTTCAGCTTCTTGCTTCCACGGCTCTCTGTATGAATTTCCTTCTGCTTATAAAGAATTCCAGTAATTGGATTCAGATCCATCCTGATTGAAATGGGCCATACCTTCTTAACTGAAGTAACTTCATCAAAATGTTCTACTTACAATGGATTAACATCACAGGAATGGATTAAATTTAGGAACATGTTTTTTTCTGCAGTGCAAACAGCTCCAAGCAACCACAGAAACTTTAATATACTTTGCTTATAAATGTACACATGAGGGAAATAGACATAAGGTACAGAAAATGTTTGAATAACATGGTCACTAGGTTCAATACACCTTTGTACCAATAAACAGAAGCTACATATTCTTTTTGAATATCCATGAAACATTTATATAAATTTAGCATGTTATTGTGCTATGAAGATAATATCTACTAATTCTAAATAGTAGAAGTTATACAATACAATTTCTCTAATCACAAGCAATAAAAATAGAAATTAAAGATAAAAGACTATTCAAATAAATGTATTCACTTGGAATTTTTTAAAAATTGCATCCATCTAAATTGATTAAAGGGGGAGTTGAAAGTTTTTGGAAAACAACAAGTATAAACTAATATATAAAAAAACTTTGTTATGTAGATAAAGTAATATTTTGAAAAAAAAAATCAGTCTTAGGAACTATGACTTCAATAAAATCAGTGATGAGAGGCGGGACATTACTATCAACCACATAAAAATAAAAAAAGGATCATAAGAGGATACTATGAACAGTTGTATGCAAACAAATTAGACAACCTAGATGAAATGAACAATTTCCTCAGACAACCTACACTGACGCTAGAAAAAAGATCTCAGAAACCAATTACAAGTAAAGAGATTGAGTCAGTAATCAAAAAAAAAAAAAATATGCTAACAATGAAAAACCCAGAAACACTTGGTTTCACAGGTGAACTCTACCCAACATTCTAAAAGGAATTAACACCAAGTCTGCTCAAACTTTTCCAGAAAATAAAGAGGAGGGAACACTACCTAATTTATTTGACAGTGCCAACCATGCCCTCATACCAAAGCCAGATAAACATACCATAAGAAAAAAAAATTACGGAACATTATCTCTTATAATACAGATGCATAAATACTAGACAAAATACTAGCAACTGGGCACTGCCCAGACCGACAAACAATACAGTCACCATGGCTAAAGGTGACCTGAAGAACAAAGGGCAAGATGTCTGCTTCTGCCTTCTTTGTGCAGACGTGCAGAGAAGAACATAAGAAGAAAAATTCCGAGGTCCCTGTCAATTTTGCAGAATTTTCCAAGAAGTGTTCTGAGAGGTGAAAGACAATGTCTGGGAAGTTGAAATCTAAATTTGATGAAATGGCAAAAGGTAGACAAAGTACGCTACAATTGGGAAATGAAGGATTATGGGCCAGCGAAGGGAGGCAAGAAGAAGAAGGACCCTAATGGTCCAAAATGGCCTCGGTCTGGATTCTTCCTGTTCTGTTCAGAATTCCACCCCAAGATCAAGTTCACAAACCCTGGCATCTCTATTGGAGATGTGGCCAAAAAGCTGGGTGAGATGTGGAACAACCTGAGTGACAATGAAAAGCAACCTTACAGTAAGGTGGTGAAGCTGAAGGAGAAGTACAAGAAGGATGTCCCCAACTGTAAGTATAAAGGGAAGTTTGACGGCATGAAGGGTCCTGCTAAAGTTGCCCGGAAAAAGGTGGAAGAGGAAGATGAAGAGGAGGAGGAAGAAAAGAAGGAGGAGGAGGAGGAGGAGGATGAATTAAAAAAAACTGTTGCTCTGAAAAAAAAAAAAAACAACTAGCAACTGAATCCAACAGTACAGTAAGAGAATTAATCATCAAGTGGGATTTATCCCAGTTATGCAAGGTTGGTTCATCAAAAGAAAATGAATTAAGGTAATACACCACATTAACAGAAAAAAAGTATAATTGAATGATCATCTCAATTGATGCAGAAAAAGCATTTGACAAAATTCAACATCTCTTCTTGATAAAACACTTAGAAAACAAGGAAGAGAGGGAAACTTCCTCAACATGATGAAAAGCATATATGAAAAACTCACTGCTGACATAATACTCAATAGTGAAAGAATCAAAGCTTTCCTTCTGAGATCTGGAACAAGATAAGGTTGCCCACTATCACTACTGTTATTCAGCAATGCACTGGAGGTTCTACCCAGAGCAATTAGGCTAGAAAAAAGAAATAAAAGGCAGCCAAATTGGAAAGGAAGAAATGGAACTTTCCCTATTTGTGGATGACCTGATCCTATGTACAGAAAATCTGGACAAATCCACCACAAAGCTACTGTAACTAATAAAATATCTCAGCAAATTGTGGATAAAAAGATCAACAAGCAAAAATCAGTACTGTTTTTATACAATAGTATGAACAATCTGATGAGGAAATTAAGAAAAGAAATTCCATTTACACTTGCAACTAAGAGAATCCATATCTAGGTATAAAGTTAAGCAAGGATGGAAAGGATTTATTTATGGAAAACTACAAAACATTGCTACAAGAAATCAAAGAAGATGTAAATAAATGGAAGGGCATTCTGTGCTCATGGATTAGAAGACTATTATATTATCAAGATGTCAATTCCAGCCAAAGTAATTTGTAGATTTAATGCAATCCCAATCCAAATTCCAATAACCTTCTTTGCAGAAATGGAAAAGCCAATCACAAAATTTACTTGGAAGTTTAAGGAGCCCTGAATAGCCAAAAGCGTCTTTTAAAAGAAGAATGAAGAATGCAGAATGAACTTCCTGATGTTAAAGCTTATTACAAAGCTATAGTGGCCAAAACAGCATGGTACTGATACAAGGACAGGCATATGGGCCAATGGAATTGACCTGAGAGCTCAGAAATCAGCCTTCACATTTATGGACAAATGATTTTTGACAAGGAGGTGCAGACAACTCAATTGGGAAAGAATAGTCTCTTCAACAAACAGTGCTGGGAGAACTGTATATCCATAGCAAAAGAGTGAAGGGGAACCTCTGTCTCACAACACTAATGAAACAACTAGAATAGATCAAAGACTTAAATATAAAAAACCCAAACAATAAGACACTAGAAGAAAGTATAGGGAAGCATTTTCAGGATGTTGGTTAGGCAGTGGTTTCTTAGACTTCACACCAAAAGCATGAGCAACAAAAGAAAAAAAAAAGCATAAATGGGACTTCATGAAAATTACAAACTTTTAAGCATCAAAACAGTTCATCATGGTAAAAAGACAACCTACAACATGGGATTAAGTACTTTTAAACTACATATCTAATATGGGTTTAATATCCAGAATATACAAAGAAATTCTACAACTCAACAATGAAAAGGCACATAATCCAATTAAAAATGGGCAAATGTCTTCATAGATATTTGAACAAAGAAGATATAGAAATGGCTAAAGAGCACATGAACAGATGTTCTACATCATAGCCATCAGGGAAATGCAAATAAAAACCACAATGAGTACCATTTCACATCCACTAGAATGGATTTTTTTTTTTTTAATGGAAAATTACAAGTGTTGGGGAGGTTGTGGAGAAATAGGAACACTCATTCATTGTTGATGTTAACATTGCAACTTCTGTGGAAGACAGTTTGATAATTCCTCAGAAAGTTAAGTATAGAATCACCACATGGCCTGAAAATCCAACTTTTAAGTATACACCCAAAAGAATTGAAAGCAAGGACTTGAACAGATATTTGCACACTAATGCTCATTATTCATAATTGCTAAAAGATGGAAGCAACCCAAGTGTTCATCAATAGATGAACAACTAAACAAAATGTGATACATACATTCAAGGGAATATTATTCAGCCCTAAAAAAGAATGAAGTTCTGATACAGGCTATAGCATGGATGAACCTTGAAGACATCATGTTGAGTGGAATAAACCAGACACCAAAGGACACGTATTGTATTATCTTACTGACATGAAATAATTAAAATAAGAAAATGCATAGTCAAAAACTAGAATACAGGTCACCAGATTCTGGGTTGGGGGTAAGGAATATGGAATTATGCTTAATTGGTATAGAGTTTCTGTCTGAGTTGATGGAAAATTTTTGGTAATGGATGGTAGTGATGGTAGCACAACAGTGTGAATGTAATTAGCACCACTGAATTATATATTTGAATGTGATTAAAAGGGGATTTTTTATATTATATACATGCTTGTAAAATAAAAAGAAATAGGAGTGTACAACACAAATAGTGAACCCTGATATAAGCTGCACTATATTTAATTGTAAAATTACAATATTTTTTCATCAGTTTTAACAAAGGTACCACACTAATGCAAAGTGTTGATAATGGAGAGGTATACATGAAGTCTGCATTTTTTGCATGATTTATCTGTAAACCTATAAATTCTCCAATAAAAAAACTTAAAATGATAGCAAAGTGTTGGAGAATAGTTTCATAAGACGTTAACAACAAAGACATTAACTCAAGAGTCACAGAGGAAAACCTTAAAACTTAAAATAAAACTTAAGAGTTTCTAATGCAAAAAAAATTTCTATAAACAAAGTTAAAAAGCAATTGAAATCAAGGCCAAATTTTTGCGACACTTTAACAATGGAAGTAGGCACACTATATAAGGAAAACCTTCAAATCAATAAGAGAGATGAACAAAAAAAATCGGAAAAGAATAAGAACAGGCAACTCAGACTATAAGAACTATAAATTACCCAAAATAATTATTATAAGATTCTCAATTTCATGATTAATAAAATCCTAGTTTTTAAAAATCCCATGTATTGAAGAAAGCGTAATATACAGGATTAACAAGGGTGTTGGGAAATAGACAGTTTTGCTCTCTGCTGTTGGTAATTCGTCCTGTTTTACGACAGGTAGAGTAATGGTACAAAAAAATTTCAAAAGCACATATATTTTACCCAAATGATGTCACCTTAAATCTATATGCATAGTTTTGTTGGTCTTTGTGAAGTATTTAAAAAAATTCAGTGCATACCAATAGAGAAATGGTGAAATAGTTATAACCCAAGTATACAACAGAAGAGTGTGCAACAACCAAAAAGAATTTTTATACTGATATTAAAAGATCTCCAAGGAATTTGTATATTATTTTAATAGAAGGAAGTGGCAGAATAACACCTATAATCATTTTCAATGCATGTTAAAAGAACTATGTAGCTATGAGTTCATGAGGTAGTATCTTTGTAATTTATTTGTATATGTGCATGCATATCTATGATCTATGTCTTTATCATATATGTGAATGCATAGGAAATGCCTAGATGGTGTATACCCAAACTCTTGACACAGCTTTGCTTCTGAAGTGGTAAATGGGATTCATGGTTTTGTGAAAAGGAACTTACCTTATATTTTCGGTGATCCTTATTGTTTAAAAAAATTATACAGTAGATTAAAAAAATAGTTGTTTCTATATTCTCAGTGTCCAAAGAGCATTATATATAGAGCAGGTATTCAATAATTATGATTGAATGAGTGAAAGAAAGAAGAAATTTAAAAATGGCTCATAGTCCCCCATAAAGATAACCCTGGTCAATATGCTTTTACATGGACTTTGTAATAAAAATAACCTAATAGAGAAAAAAATAAAATGAAAACAATGTCTCCCTCATGTCTGTCCCTCTACCTATATTCTCTTTTCTAAAGATAAGCACAAATACTTTATTTTCACACTCAATGATAGATTTACCTAGTGCTGCTCTATTGATAGAATTGTCTTATTTTTTACTCTTACAAACAAGAATAACTTTGGTTACCAAACACTTTGGTCTAAGAAATATTTCACTTCGGTCTAAGAGACCACATTGCTCTTACACTTAGCTCCGTCCCAGTGGCACTCAGCATTCCAAAATCTTCAAGTGCTTTTTATCCACCTTCCCTTCTATTAGCCAACCACTAATACCCTGCAGTGTAAGGGAAGACAAAGGGGAAAAGTGAAGATCAGGTTTTGGTCAGGGGTTATTTTTTAGAGGATGTTATATGTATTCTTTAGGAATGCAAACTTACAGAATTTTACAATTACCTAGAGAGTCAGATATAATATTTAGATTCCAAAACATATTTTAGCAAGATTATTTTAAATAATTAAGTAATATTTTTTATTTTGTTCTGCAGGAAAAAGTCACAAACAAGTGTCAATTGTTAACCACATTCTGCCATAAACAGATTATTAACCCTCTGATTTATTCTTGAGCTACAGGAATGTGGAAAATAATCTATCACTACATTTTATCCATTTTTATTAGTGACTAATTTATCACCCTAAATACCTCTTAATTGTTCAAATGTTTGTTTTGAACACAAAATTGAGTCAGTTTATTATGTGGGACTTCCACTTGGATTTTTCTAGGAACCCTAAATCTATAAGGCTTTGGGGGAGATTAGGAATAAAGGAGTGGAAGAGTGCCACCCAAATTTTTTACCGTGTATTTCGTGCGTGTCCTTGAATGAGTCCTGTTCATCATCACGTGGCATCCACTAAGTCTTTCATACTGCTTGGGATTCTGTTGGTGATTCCTGCTTAGGCCTTTACTGCCTTCAAAACTGAATTTCAGTGATGACAATCAAGCAACTTTCACCAGGTCCTTCTACCTTCCCTTGGACACTGCTAGCACCCTCAGTGGTGATGACTATGCTGGTGTTTTCTTCAGATACTACAATGCACTAAAGCCACCTTGCTTTCCATGCAGAGGTCAGGATAATTCTCCTTTCCCTATCTTTTCTTTCAGTTAAATTTTGATACTGATACCAAACACAGGTATTTTTTTTCTTGCATTAGTTTCCTGTTGCTGCTGTAATAAAATACCCTAAACTTAGTGGCTAAAAAACAACATAAACATATTATATAACATTTTTGTAGGTTAGAAGTCTGACCTGGGTCTCATGGGAATAAAATCAACGTGTGGGCAGGGCCACATTCTTTTCTGGAAGTTCTCTGGGAGAATCTGTTTCATTGTATTTCCCAGCTCTCAAGCATACCTGCATTCCTTGGCTTGTGACCCCTTCCCCTCTCTCTAAAGGCAGCAAACTTGCATCTCAGACTGTTCTTCCACAGCACACCTCCTTCCACCCAGAGTTAGGAAAGGTTCTCTGCTTTCAAGGACTCATGTTTTTGATTGGGCCACCCAGATAATCCAGGATAACCTTCCAATTTAAGCCTTTACTCTTCATCACATCTGCAAGGTAGTTTTTGACACGTCCACAGATTCCAAGGATTAGGACATGGACATCTTTGGGGGCCCGTTACTTTGCCTACCTCATTCCCCAACAGCACATGGAGTTTTTGGTGTAAATCACACCTTTTATTGTGCTTTTGAAGCCCCTCTTCCCCATGTAGGATTTCAGGCGTTAATCCCTTTATTGTACCTGAGGACATAACCTGTAAGACAGATTCCTGCCGGTTTCCAAATTCTCTTTGAATACAATTCTGGTTTTGCCTGTTTGCACTAAGATCCATTTCCTACCTATTATATCTCCTATAGTACTTGTATTTCCTAAATGCTGCCTATATTATAGCTTCAGGCTTGCAGGTATGTTTAGCTAATGGAAGGCATTGGTGAAATACTACAGGGTGGGAGGAGGAGAGAAGACAGGATATTTCTCAAGTTTTCCTTTTCCCTTGGGCAGCAGTTTCTGGCAGGAGCTGCATCTCCTACATGGAATTAGTCCTCCCTTTGTAGACACAGTTTACATCAGCCAACCTCTGCAGTGATTCCAGCTCCCTCAGATTCCCCAGCTTTTAAGTTCTAGTAACATCACATCCCTACTTTGTCCCTTCAGCCCTAGGGGTGGTGGTGGCTTTCCGCTGCTCTAATTATTCACTCATTTTACCATGCCCTATTTGGCTTCTCATTTCTCCCGTTACCTGTGTAACTGATTTCCTGTATTAAACATCCTGTGCTTAAAAGACCAGGAGTGTTTCCTGTTTCCTTACTGAACTCTGATACATAAACAAAGTGTGCCTGCCCATTATGGCCATTTATTCCAAACCCTCATATAACTAGACCATCAGTTACACTTAGGCCATCTGAATCCAAGGGATGTGTTCGGCTTCACCTCAGTGTCAAACTCTGCTGTGGGCAAACACGATTAGTACCAATATTCTTAGTGCTTAGCAAAACTAATGGTGACCCATTTGGATTGATTGAATATTAGTAGAAAGACTCTGGACTAAATATGTGTTGAAAAAGCCAAACTTGAGCTTTAACCCTTCTTCCATATATCTGAGTGGGAAAGCAAAGCAAAACAAAAAGTTACCAGTTGGCACTAGAGCTTCTCTATACAAAAGAAACTCGAACATCTGTAGAAAAATGGCCACTGAGAAATTCCTGGTCTCAGTGTACTAAAGAATTTTTACAGTAAAATGGATATCTAATACTGAAATTGAAGTTACTTGCATTCTGGGATATAATCCTTTTCCATTGCTGCATCAGTAGGCTCTGTTATAATCTTAAAATTCTCATGTAAGGATATTTTTTTAGTGGAGAGGTTGGAGTGATGTCAGGGAAGGATTAAAGAAAGAGCTACATTCTATGTCTTAGTTATTTCCAAAGAAAGGAGTTGTTGTTGTTGTTGTTGTTATTATTATTATTGAAATGGAGAGTTCCACAAGAGCAGGACCATGGGGCCATTGGTGCCCTGAAAATTGATCGCTATCCTGATCTGACCACCCTCCCCCACCCACCAAAAAATAAACTACACACACACATGAACTCTGTGAGAAACTCTGAATTTTTGGGGAGAAACAGTATGTTTTTCATAATCATAGGGTGGTGTGTGAACAAAATTATATTGAAATCTTAAGGGATATTTGAAGATGCTTATTTTTCTGCTGTGGTTATTGATGGAAGTATAAACAAGCTAAAAGGAAAACCATAAGAAACAGCTGAAGGATGACAGTACTTCAGATCCAAGTTGGCAAAAAATTACAACCAATATGTGATAACTGAATTACATTTATCAATATTCAAGCAATCAAAAGCATGAAGGAGGCAGGAGTGCTGCTTATATAGCTACTTTTGAGATGGCAACTGCAACAGGTCACAGTTCCGTATCAAGAGAAACAGAAACCTTACTGCCTAGAATATACATGACCTCATGTCACTCCTATGTGCAAACACCCACACACCATATACTCATGCTCATTCATTGTTCCCTCAGCTTTTCAATCCTTCCTATGTGTGCTCAAATATTAAAAATCCTTCAAACATTAAAGTGCCATCTCCTCTTATAGCATTGCTGGATTATCCTGCTTTTAAGTGAATTACTGTTTCCTGTCTATTTCTATTTGCTATTCACTATAGCACTTTGATTTTTTTTAAGCATCCATTTTTTTTTGCCACTAAGTTGCAAAATATTATTCCTTTCTTCATCCTTTAGCAGCATTCAAGAACATTTATGAACACAATAGGTGCTGAATAAATATTTACTGGATGGAGATTTGGTTTGGATGCTTCTGTTTGGGAATTTATCCAATAAAATTTGAGGAAACAAGAACTTAAAGATCAAAAACATTTTAAATCTAAGGTAAAGTTTCCACTGTGATTCTTTCCCATTCCAGTATTAGTATCCAAGTATGAAAGGATAATTGCCCACATTTGCACTTGGGCTACTCTGCCATTTCATTGTGTTAAGTTACAGAGGCGGAATTGGGCACAAAGAGTTGGAGACTTGCCCCAAATTATACAATATTTCAAGGCAAGAGCTCAGTTGTATTCTAACAGCTTAAATAGATATCAAAATCTGTGCCTTCATTATTAGGGATGCCAACATTACACACATTTGTCAGTGATGTTTGTTTGTATGCAATTAAGCCCAATTTAACAACTGCTTTCTTGGCATCTACTCCTTACTATATCCAAATTACAGTGATAGAAAGAGTTGTAATACACAATATGGCCACCCCCAATAAGCTGATAATTGAAGTGAGGAGATAAGTCACACCCAAAGGAAATTTTTAGAAAATTACACAAAAAAGATGTGATAATGAATTGGATAATGAATGACCTGTTTTGGCTTCTTGAATTTTGGCTTAAGTCTCCTATTATGTACCTGAGAACGGTATAGCAGATTGCACGACTCATAGTGATAGCAGTAGCTACTACTTATTTAGCACATATTAGATGACATGTTGTCTGCTATGTGCTTTATAGTATGATAATTATCTTGAAAGGTAAATATTTTATAAACATTTTATAAATGAGGAAAATTAACATTAAAAAATGAGGACACTGGGGGTCAAAGATGTTAAGTGAGTTTTTCTAAGGCTCAGAGCTGATTGGTGAAAATGGGATTCATACCCTGGCCTGTTGTGTTCCAAGATCTGCAGTCTTGGAAGAACTGGCATTAGTGTTATACTTTCAATAAAAAGTAGCATTTTTTTTTTGTAAATTAGAGAAGTAATAGGTTTACAAAAAAATCAGACAGAAAATGCAGTTCCTGTATACCCCCTCCACACATGCAATTTTCCCTATTATTAACAATTTGCATTAGTGTGATAACTTTGTTACAATTGATGAAAAAATCTTATACTATTAACTATAGTTCAGAGTTTACAATAGGAGTCACTGTTTTTGCTGTATAGTCCTATGTTTTTTTAAAATTTTTATTCTAGTAACATATACAACTTAAAATTTCCCCTTTTAATCACATTCACAAATATAATTCAGCATTGCTAATTACTTTCATAATGTTGTGCTACCATTACCACCATCTATTTCCAAAACTTTTTCTTCACCCCAGCAAAAACTCTGTAACAATAAACATTAATTTTACATTCCATACTCCCACCCTGACTCCTGGTGTCCTATATTCCAGTTTCAAGCCTATGAATTTGCCTATTTTAATTATTTCATATCATCAAGATAATACAGTATTTATACTTTTGATATGACTCATTTCACTCAAGATGATGTTTTCAAGGTTCACCCATGTTGTTGCATGGATCAGAACGTCATTCCTTTATAAAACTGAATAATATTCCATTGCATTTACATACATTTTATTTATCCATTCATCTGTTGATGGACACTTGGGTTACTTCTATCTTTTGGCAATTGTGAATAATGCTTCTACGAATATCAGTGTGCAAAAATCTGTTCGAATACCTACCCTTAATTCTTTTGGGTATATACCTGGAAGTGGCATTGCCAGATCATACGGTAATTCTATACTTCACTTTCTGAGGAACTGTCAAATTGCTTTCCATTTTACTTTCCACCAACAATGAACAAATGATCCTGTTTCTCCACTTCCTTGCCAACACTGTCTTCATTTTTTTAATAGTAGCCAATGGTGTCTCACTGTGGTTTGATTTACCTTTTCCCAATGACTAATGATGTTGAGCATCATCTCACAGTGCTTACTGACCATTTGTATATCTTCTTTGGAGAAATGTATATTCAAGTTGTATGCCCATTTTTAAATTGGGTTGTGTGTCTTTTTGTTGTTGACTTGTAGGATTTCTTATATATTCTGGGTATTAAGCCCTTATTGGATGTGTGGTTTCCAAATATTTTTCCTCATTCTGCATGTTCTCTTTTTACTTTCATGAGGAAGTCATGATGCTCAAATGTTTTGAATAATGATGAAATCCCATTTATCATTTTTTAAAAAAATTTGTTGCTTGTTTTTTGGTGTCAAGTCTAAGAAACCATTGTAGTAGTCTCCTACAGAGGGGTCAGGTGTAGGCACCTTGAAGTGTCTGAGAGGAACTCAGATGCATAGCTCTGGGTCTGGACATGTTAGTATTTGGCACTTTTTCTGCCAGTTTTATTTTCTGTTTAGATCAGTTTATTTGAGATAAGAGGTCTTTGACAAAGTGCTAGTTACCCACAGAAGTAGTTGCTCCCAGTTAAATTGATGTTAGTTAGGAAACTTCATTCCCTTTTCTATTCTGTACAGAATACTTTGATTTTAATGCCTGATCTATCCCTTAGGAATTACACCGAGTCTTGGAAACATCTGCAAAGGGAATATTTTGTAGTCATTCAGTAGCCATATATACCTGCATTATCTCTATAAAAGAATATAGGTATTTAAAATGGCTATTCTAATTTTAAAGTTTAAAGCCATCCTATCAATAACTGACATCATCATTTGATACACTGTGTTTGACATCTTTGGTCACAAAGTTGTATTTTAAAAAGTATGTCCTTTGGGGCATTTTCTTTCCAAAAGAATGGAAATAATTGGTTTTTAAGAAATGACACAGCCACACATTGTCAATGTAATTAGGTATGCTGCTGCCAAACTCAGACAAGCCTAAATTTCTGTCATCCTGCCTGATGCAATACCCAACATTTTTTTGCTCATTATTTTATAATCACCACTTAGAGAAGCACACAGAAGCCTCTTGGATCCCAAGAAAACCATAAAATAAGACTGCCTACCAGCCTGGAAATGCCCCAAATATTAAAACAAAGTCATTTAATCTACCCCTACTTCTTGTCTTTTGCAGCAATGTACCAATTATATAAGAATTATTCTGTTTTCTAAAATCATCAGAAGAGAGTTTTCCATGGCTTCATCCTGTAATCAGTGGCAGTGTCTAATAACATGTATCATCAACAGTGAAAAATAAATTTGACCAGCATCTTCTTTCTTCGACCAAGTCCTAAGCAACTAGTGAATAGATTTGACTTGTTCTATCCTTGGTTCCGCTTCAAAGACCTCAGCCCTCTCTGCTATGGAATGGGGGGTAGCTATTACTTTTGGCCACCCATGACATTGTTTCCCTCATACCTCTCTCCTGGGATTCTACTTCACCTCTGTATGATTGGAGAGGGGTGGGAGGTGGGAGATTGGTAGGGTTCTGGCCTGGGCAATCATGGTGTCCTCATTCCCCTGGGCACAGTGATTGCTCTGTGATGGGAGCTTGACCCAAGTATGTAGGGCTGCATATAAACTAAAGGCTTCCCAGTTAAATCTGAATTCTGATAAGTAATGAATAAGGGTATAGGTTATGAGTTTTTCCCACCTCTGTATAAATTTTGTCAATATTGCATAAAACATATTTGTACATATATATTCATTCTAAATAATTATTTATTGTATATCTGAAATTCAAATTTAATGGAGTGCCCTGTATTTTTCTTTGCTAAATCTGGTAACCCTAAAAGTAGGGACATAGCTTTCTCTTGGCTTTTATATGAACATGGGGCTAGAAAATCTATTCTGGGGAGGTATGTGACAGGATGTGAATATAGCACTGTCTGTTGGCCACTTTGCCTGATGTATAAGGGGAAGAGTCTCTTGAGAAAAATAAGCCAGCTAGAGAGACGCAATCCTTAAAGTGTCAGAGGAAGAGATGAAGGTCTCTGAGTTTTAGCCTGTATCCAGAAGCCTGGTTCTGTAGCTCTTCCTTTTATGCTATTCACTAGCTCCAGCATCCTTTCCAGTTATGGGAGCCAATAAATGAAGATTTTTGTTTAAGCAGGTATGAGTTTTTCACACTCCTTTTGGATATCCAGCACTCTCATGTTGCCTCTAGTTTCCCCTGGCTTTCTTTCACTGATGTCCTCAGTCACTTCACCGTACTCCCCACTCAATAATGCACACTCAGACCTCTTCTCCCCACACAAGCTGTCCACACTGCCTAGTACGCTGTTTGCAGTCTACAAAGCCTTTAACAATTCTTATTGAAGAAATCAGTGAATATTGTCCAAGAAAACAGGGAGTCACTATAATATACGTATTGAGGAGTGGTATGATAAAGAGAGTTAACAGGAGGACAAGTCTGTTGACGGCAATCTCTTACGTTTCAAAACAGTTCTCTTTTTCTACTAATTGTGGAGATAGAGAAGACTTGCTTCTTTCCAATGAATGGTAGTTCTTTCAATAACATAAAAAAATGGAGAGGAGCAGCCTATTTACTTTCTCTTTGCAAGGTGAAATAATTCTTTCAAAAGCTTCAGTTTTTTGTGCTTTCATCATCTTACTGCCTGTCTCTGAACTCTCTGCAAGTGGCCAGGCTCAGAGTTGGTATAGTTAGGAAGTAAGACTTCTCCAGAGAACTTACATCCCAGGCTGCTCTCTTGCTATCTTGTTTGCTGGTGGCCAGTTAGTCCCCTGTTAGTTCAACACTGCAAAATCCTTCATGGGCAGATTCTTTCATAGGTAAGAGGGAAAGCTGGAAGAAGTTCATTTGATTTCATTTAATTTCAGTTCAACAGCTATATATTGACTGTTACATAGCAGATAATGGATGCCACAGTTGCAAAAGCAAATAGGATAGTTCTTGCATTTAAGAAAGTAAAAATCTTGTGGAGTCACATGCTTTCTCTACTTCTTGCATGTAAAAGCGATGGTCTCTGTAAGGATAATGCTGTTTATTCAGAAAAACAGTGGAGTCCAATTTCCTAAGTATACATACTGGATGACAAAAGCTTGTGGAGCTGTAAGAAACAGAACAGTAGGCACTTCGCTTCATGCATATATCAAGAAATCTTGAAAAATCCAAGACAAACTAAAATTGTCAGTAGGAATCCTCTAGGCAAGAAAGGGATCATCTTAAAGAATCCACAAAAACAAGGGTAAATTAGATGAAGATGGAGGCGAGAACTACAAACAAATGTTGCATATCTTCTTCAAGGTTTTGAACAACTTTGGATTAACCTGACAAGCTAAGTCTCCCATGAGTAAGTGGTATACATGGTCAGGATGTAGGGTGTTGGTTTTCCTACTTCTGTAGAAATGGTGTTGATGAGCTTCAGCTTCCTGGAATGTTAGTCATAAACATGTGAAAGCGGTGTTCTAATCTGGTCATAGGTTACTAATAAGACTCACTTTAAAATCTTTACTATCCCCTCCTGGATGAGATAGGAAGCCCAATGGGATGCTTTTGTCTAAGGCCAAACTCAAGAATCCTGATGTTTAGAGTCTCCAGCACAGGCACGGAACAAGAGCTGAGACTCAAATAGGGTTGGACAGATTAGAGAAATCAACCCTCTTGAGCCTTGAAACTTCAATGATATGAAATAAATAACCACCCATGGCAGCTGATATAGAGACCAGGACAGGAGCTACCACTGCAAGGGGTTCTGATAAAAGGAAGAAAGAGATTACTGTCAGACAGATCTCTATGGTTTGTCCTGTGCAGAACTAAAGTGAACTTACCCCTTTCATAATTTCTGTTGGGTAAGAACATTTGTCAAGATGGAAGCAGGTAGAGAACCTATGGGATAAGTAGAGCAGGAAACAGGGAAGGCAATGTTTCTGAATGTTTTTCAGGAGGGTGAAAGAGCGCTTAAAAAATACATGCTAATTTTTACTTTTTTTTAAAGATACAGTTTTATAGACAAAAAATTTTCAATATCCAAAATCACTTTTTCCTCTTCACAAGAATGCTTTTATGAAGTAAGTGCATGTGATGAAATTAAGACTTAAGGGGTTAAGTGAAGTACCAAAGTCACCAGAATGAGCCTGGGCCTCAATTCCGAGTATCCTAAATGATTATTTTTCCAGTGGTCTTTTCATTTTTGTGGCTATAAAATTTTGATATCCCTTTCATAGTCAGACATGTTATACAGCCTTTTGTTCACTACCATAAATATGGTTTCATCTTTAAAACAAAGTGCAGTACAGAGGTGGGATAAGAGAGTATCCACAATGCCAGAATCAAGCAAGGCATCAAAAGGAACAATTATAAAGATGATTGGAAAAGACACCAGGACCTTGGAAATGGCATTTTAAATGTCGTTATTAAGAGTAATTAAAGTAAACCTTCAGAGAGTCAGAGAATACACAGAAAACAGACATAAAGCCATGAACATATGAACACTGTTGGTAATGGCTAAGATAAATGGGATTTCTCTTGACAATAACTATGAACTCTATCTACTAGGAGAGAAAAAAACTAAACAATAGATGAGGTTGTTGATAGATTCCACTGATTCAACTACTAATATGGAAAGCAGTTGCAAACAGTATGACTCTCCTCATTTCCATGATTTCAATTCTGTAACACAGTGTATATTCACTTATATTTTCTATTGCACATATGCTTAAGCACAATTAAAGGTTAATAATTTGAAAATGCGGATATTGTAATGTAAAAATGATCACTCATAGTTGGGATGCATATACTTTTGGCAACAAAATGAGGACAAATTTGTTAGAAATTAGTTTTAATTTCAATTGTTTAAAGGAACTGTGTAGATTACACTGCCTTATCCATAAGGAACATACTGCTCTATCTTACGGTTTTAATGATATGTTTTTCTACTGACCATGTGTCAGTTATTCTGACCCCTGACATGTACAGAAGTCTGTTGGACCCCCTCTTCTTCCTTCTCTTTTCTTGTTTTGAAGGTAAAACAGTTATATTGGAAATAAGAGGAAAGGCCAAGAGAATTTTCAACTTAAACTTGACATTGCTGAGCTACTGACCTAATGCAAGCAACTCCAGATTTCAGGTTTTATATCATGTGATGTAATTATCCTTTATTATTTAAATTACTCTTAGTTAGCTATTTTATTATTTGTGGCCACAAGCATTACTAATAGAATCCTGAATTCCTATCTGTTCTGGTTTGCTAATGCGGCTGTTATGCAAAATACCAGAAGTGGATTGGCTTTTATAAAGGGGGTCTATTTGGTTACAAAGTTATAGTCTGAAGGCTGTAAAGTGTCCAAGGTAAGTCATCAACAATAGGGTAACTTCACTGGAGAAAGGCCATTGGCATTTGGAAAACGTGGCTGGCATCTGCTTGCTCCCAGGTTGCAATTCAAATGGCGTTCTCCAAAATGTCAGCATTAGCTTTCAACAGCTGTCTTCAAAATATCTCTCTAAGTTGAAGCTCTGAGTTCCTTCTGTTTGTCAGTTCTTCTATATGGCTCCAGTGATTTAATTCAGATCCACCCTGAATGGGTAGGGTAATACCTCCATGGAAATTATCCAATCAAAGGTCTTGCCCACAGTTGATTGAGTCTCATCTCCATGGAAACAATCAATAGGTTCCAACCTAACCAACACTAATATGTCTGCCCCCACAAGATTGCATCAAAGAACATGGTGTTTTGGGGGACATAACACATCCAAACCAGCACACTATTTTTCTTGCTTCCTACTGGTCTCTATTGTGGGGATTTTTCAGACATTCTGGATGTCAAGTATTTGAATACCCTTCATATGTGAGATGAGTCTTGGTGGGAGACAGAGTCAACATTTAAGTATAAAAACTAATAATGTCAGATGCCTGCCTTCTCAGCCCAAGCTCGGAATTGGGCATGTACGCTAGACTTCCTCAATTGGGTGTACCCACACTAGTTTTTGAGTTAGTAGGTAGTGACACAGAGAAACATGAAAAGTGGAGCATTCTATGATGATAGAAGTAACTACAGCAAAATTGTGCTCCAGGCATGTCATGGACAACAGTATCTAGGAATTCAGTATTCTAGTGCTTGCAGAAGCAAAAGTAATATCCCCCTCAGACCAGTTTTATTTGGGACATTGTTTTGATATGTGTAGTTCTGAGAAAGATCATCTAGCTCTCCTGGTGGTTAGAGAGCTACCCAATAGCCTTCTTCTTTTTCCCCTGTTTAAAAAGTCATGTTTGGTTTCTTTTGCTTGCAACTAAGAATACTGCCTGGTCCTTTTTCTATCTCCTAGATCAAAAGAGTAGAGGCCAGATGAGAGGCAGGCTGGACAGTAGAATCATCTTATCTGTTTTGCTTGGATATCCAGCCACCCTTCACAAATGAATGAGCTTGTTTAATAAGGTGATGAGGGAAAGGCAGAGAGAGAAAGCTACTCACATTATTTCCCATTAACATCATGAAGCTAATGGCTTAAAGAGTCTATAAAAACTACTGGTAATATTTTGGGGTAATTTTTTGGATGTAAATTTATGTCTCTTTCTCCGTTTTCTTTTCGTATCCTGCACTCAAGTAGATAGCCTGAATCTCTGCTTCCTTGTCTCAAGAAAAATTTGGGTATGATAAAACTACCAACCCAGATTTCCATTTTATAACAATCTAAGCCTTTTGATGAGAATATACGAGATTCCTTGAAGGAGAGGAAAGAGAGAGAAAGCCTCATCAGAGAGATGAAAGTAAAGGGATTATTTTTCCCTATATTAAAAAGAGCTTCTTCCTGATAGGGTGGAAGGAAGAGGCATTGTGGTAGGAATCTTTCAAGATTTACAGTGGAGACTCTGTTCCTGTCAGTGTTGAGAAAGAAGCAAGGCCTTAGCGATAAATGTTGCTTTGATCCCATTTTTGCCATAGATTCCTTATCCCCAGTCTGGCACCAGGGAAGAAGGATGAACCTGAAGGGAAAATTTACAGTGGACTTCAGTGTCTAGGCAGCAGTCATTAGACAGAGTGGCCACCCTAATGTCATCATGCTACCTAAGACCCTCACAATTTTTCACTACTATGATGGTAGGGGATCATCAGGAATTGCTGAGGTTTAATTTAAACTATATTTGCACTGAGGAGGGCCAGAGATCAAGAATAAGAACATTTATAGAAAATCAAGAAATCCACACTATATTGATCAACTGCATTTGGGATTGTATGCAATAAATTCCCCTATACAAAATAAGGAGTGTGTGGTGGATTGAACTGTCAACCCCACTTTGGGGATGTTGTTGGTCTTGGTTTTCATTCTGATGGGTGTGAACCCATCGTAAATAAGATCTCTTCAAGAAGTTACTTTCAGTTAAGGTGTAGCTCAGCTGAATCAGGTTGGGCTTTAATCCATATTTTTGGAGTCCTTATAAACAAAGAGGAAAGCCACAGGAGCAGCTAGAACCTGGCAATCAACAAAATCCAAAAGAGAAAGGAGAAGATGCCACCATGTACATTGACATGTGACAGAAAAGGAACCCCAAAGCTTGCTGGGCAGCTTGGATTTACTGACCCACGAGGAAGCAAACCTAGCCTCTGAAGCCATGAGCTAATAAATTCCTACTGTTAAGACAACCCATTGTATGGTATTTGTTTAATTAGCTAGAAAAACTAAAACAGTTTGTGTTACTAATAATATAATAATAATAGCAAGTATTTTCTGGTGCTTATAAGGTACTAAGAATTTTTCTAAACACTTTACATGATAAACTCACTTAATCCTTACAGTAGCATAATGGAAGATGAATTGTTATTAATCTCATTTCATTAATGATGAAACACATATAAAACATTTCTGTAATTGCTCAAAGTCCAATTACTGGCAGAGCAAAGTATTTCAACCCAGGCATTCTGCTTCAGTGTTCACATCTATAACCACTATGATACGCTATTTCTCAATAATAAAAATATTATAGTAATTATTTAGCATGGAAAGGATGGCATAATTGACCCTGCAGTAGAGCAAGAAAAGGGAGTTTTGCCCACAGCGTCCTTCCCCATTTTGTCCTTGTTATATGAAAGCTTTGATCAGCCATTTAAAATGGGTAGCAGAAGAAAATAAGCAATTTGGCTGACCAAGAACTAGAGGTAAGATACAGCCCTTGAAATTACCTCCATTTTTATTTGAGAGAATAGATATTTGCCTCCCAGGTGTCTAGGTTATGCATAAAATATAATGAAATGTCCTGAGCTTACATTCCTATGTAAAGGGCCTAAATTGGGTTCTGTAATAAAAATATTCCCTGACACGGATCAGTGGCAGTATGACCTTCTTTCTGTAGCGGCTTTTGAAGTCTCATTCTTGGTGTTAAGATCCAACCTCCTTGCTCAGTTGGTATTGGATGTCTTTGTTGGGGTGTCACATGGATCAGAGTCCATAGCTGTTGGTTTAGGGCTCATTTTCTTTCTCTAAACAAAGCTTCATTCCACTCCAGTCTCTGAAGGAGAGGTGAGCTGTGCCAAGTTATTTTAGAGCTTGGGATAAACCAACGGACTAAACATAGTGGTAAATCATTTTGACCACAGAGACCTGATCACTGATCAGATCTCTTAGTGAGAGGTTTCATAATCTGCAAAATGGAATAACAATTAAAGTTATCTCAAAAAAGGTGGTAAACATTAAGTAGCATGTTATGTGAAAACACTGTAAGATATAACTATAGCATGTAAGTAGTGTTTATTGTTCCTATTATTATTATTATTCCACTTCTTTGGTGGCATCCAAGAGACACTGGATAAAAATTGAGATAAAGAATGGTAATTGTTTCTTTGGAATACACTAACATTAAAAAAATTATGCTAATTCATCTCAACCCTGGCTGCATGTTAAAATTGCTCAGAGGCTTCTAGGTAATAATGTCTGGCTTCACCCAGATCAATTTGCCCTGGAGGTGAGGCTCAAGCATTAGTAGTTTTTGAAAGCTTTCTAGGTGATTTTAACCTGTATCTAGGATTGAGAATCATTGAGCTATAGAAGAGATATCAGTTAGGATTAGGATCTGCTGTGTATAAGTAATCCTGAAACACAAAGAAGTCAATACGATAGAAGTTTCTTTATCTTACATAAAATAATTCTGGAGATAGGCAATCCAGGGCTGGTGTGGCTTCTCGATATTTACACTTCCTCTTTCTCAGCTCATGATTTTTATTATCAAGGCCTCCTCAAGCAAGATTCAGTATTTACTTATTCAACTAATATTTATTGGGCATACCCTGTGGCAGGAACTGTTCTAGGATCTGGTTGCATTTTAGAGAGAATGGCCACAAAATACCTTGCTGAGAATGTGACATTTGAGTGAAAATCTAAAGGAAGTCAAGGAGTAGACCATAAAGATCTCTAAGAGTTCCAAGCAGAGAAGTATAAATGTCCCTAAGGTAAGAAAGTGCCTGATGTATCTGAGGAAAAGCAGAGACAGTGTAGCTAGAGCAGAGTGAGTACAGGGAAAAAGCAGAAGAATATGAGCGAATCAGGGGGTGGGGGTGAGGAATGGTGCACATATTGAGTAGCCTTGCCAGCTGCTGTAAAGACTTTCAATTTAGTTTAGCTCATGGGAGTGGATGCAGGGATGACTCAGCAGAACGGTGGCATGATGTGTCTTAATGCTTTGGTTTTATCAGGATCACTATGGCTGCTCTATTAGGGAAAAGACTGAACAGTTGACAAGGGTGTAGCAGGGAGGCCAGTTAGAAGACTATTACAATATTAGGGTGAGTGATAATGGTGATTTGGACTAGGAAGGCAGCAGTGAAGGTGATGAAAAGTGAAGTGACCCAGATTTAAATTGAAGATAGAACCAACACTGCTAACATACTGATTGTGGCATGAGAGCAAAAGAGAGGAGTCAGAATGATTCCAAAGGTTTTGGGCTGAGAAACTGGAAAAATGGAGTTGGCATTTACTAAAATGTGGAAGACTGCATGGGGAAAGGTTTGAGGGAGAATTGGGAATTCAGTTTTTCCATGTCAAGTTAAAATGCTTATTAGTCATCTCAGCTCCAAGGTACCCTTCAAAATATGCTGCATGATAACACAGTACCAAGTCCTTTTCTTTTAAATTGAGCACAATGTTAAGCTTTCTTGTAGGGAGCACTAGAGGGACACTGAAGGAGGAAGAGGCTGTCCTCTGTCCTGCCACCCTGGTGGGGCCAGGTGTGTGTGAGGACATCCAATGGAGCCTGCTGCAGCAAGATCCTGGTCTCTCTGTGATCCTGGAAGCTCTGCCTGGTAATACCTTTCCACAACCCACTAGATACTGAAAATAGAGGCAGAACCACACTCTGCAAGGAGGACTGAAGTCCTTCAAAATTTGTCCTTCCTTGTGTACTCTCCCTCAACCCTAGGGTACCGTATAGATTCTCCTTATATCTTACAGTTGTTCTTATATAAGAGCTAATAATTTTGATTCTAGCATTCCCATTTAACCTACTGTGTATCTTCTATCTCCTGTCTGGACCCAGACTGCTACAACTGCCAAGGTATGTGGAGAGGTGCTAGACAGTTGGCTCTACAAATTTGACATTCACAGGAGATGCCCAGGGAAAGGATCAAATGTGGAACAATAAACATCATAGATGACAGTTAAAGCCATGAAACCAGATTATCTCACAGAGGAAATTAATTTACAGGTAAAAGAGAAGAGGTACAAGATGGAGCCTTTGTCATTCCAAAATTTAAAGGTAAAGGAAATGAGGAGAACTAGCAAAAGAGACTGAGAAGGAGCCCTAAGAAAGAGAGACAGAGAAAGACAGAGAGAGGAGAGAGAGGGAAGGAGAGGAGGGGCTAGAGAAGGGAAAGGAAAGGGAGGGGAGGAAGAGAGCATTTCAGGGTAGACTATGGTCAACTGCGTTAAATGTATCTTATCAATCAAGTAGGAAAAGGGCAGAAAATTGGCCATTGGATCAGGAAATGTAAATGCATTTGTTGAACAGTAGTTTCAGTAGAATAAAATGAGTTAAATTCTAATTCAGGAGAGAATGGGACAACAGAATTGTAGAAAGGGAGTATAAAAACTCTTTTGGCGAGTTTTTCATGAAGTAAAGGATTAAAAAGGGCTAATAGAGGAGAGTGTGAGGTCAAGAGGAAGATTCTCTTCTTTTAAGAGATGAGAGAAAAAACTTTTGTATGCTGATGGGAAAGTTCCTATAGGAAGGAAAAATGTGATGATGGAAGAGAAAGAAGGGAGAACTTCTGGATTCCTGGAGCGATGTTTTTGAAGAGAAGAGAGGAGATGGGATCCTGTGTTCAAGTAGGGTTCATCTGCAGTAAGAGGTGGGAAGACAAAATACTTGGACACAGACGCAACTACATACATAGATGTAAGTTTCAAGAGAAAATCTTTTGATGAAATCTATTTCATCTGTGAAACATGTTTTCTGAGAGTAAAGATGAAATAACTGACAGTAATGATGAAATACATTTATTGAGAGTAAAGATGGGGGGGAGGTGTTAGAGGCTTAAGAGGAGAGAAGATATCACAGTTTTCCAAAAGAGTGGAAGAATGAACGAACTAAAGAAATGTACAACTTTCAGATGACTAAGAGTTAGTAGTCATGAATTTAAGAGGAGACTATTCATCACAGTTTGTGTCTTTCTCCAGTCCAGTTTAGTTGCATAGGTGTAGATACAGACCGGTGAAGATGTGAGGTTCTCAAGATTACAGTTCAGATAAGACAATAAGGTGACATGAGTAAGGGGTAATGGAGTTAAGAGTATACAAAGGAATTAATTTAATGATTGATTATGGAATAAAAGCTGGTTGCTAGAACTGAAGCCATGACAAAGAGCCTGGTTACAGGAAGAAGTAGAAGATAACAACCTGGCAAGTCAGCTTCCTTTAAGCAGTCATCCTGTAAATCCAACAACACTTGCATTTACATTTCAGTGTCATGCTTAACCATGAGACTGTACATAGCTGTAAGGGATTCTGGAAAGTCGATGTTTTTATTTTGAGGAGCAATATGTCCAGGTAAAAAATGATATTTACTAGGGAAAAAGAGGATAATGCATGTAGAGAATACATGTTAGAAAGTATCTAGTCTTCTCTGTCACATATTAAACAACGTACCGACTAATGAATTTCACAAAAATGTGAGTAAGGCAACCATATATGTATTTTTTTTTGTTTTTGCTTTTGTTTTCTTTTTAAAAAGCAGTATTACTAAGATACATTCACCTACAATGCAATCCATCCAAAATATACAATCCATTACTTTTAGTATAGTCACAGAGTTGTGCATTCACTGTCACAATCAATTTTAGAACATTTTAATTACTCCAAAAGATAAAACTCTATACCCCTTAGAAGTCACTTCTCAATCCCTCTATTCTTCCCAAGCCCTACATAACTACCAATCTATTTCTTTATAGATTTATTTATTTTTACATTTTTATATAAATGGAATCCAAAAATATGTAGTACTTTGTGTCTGGTTTATTTCACTTAGCATAATGATTTTGTAAATAATTATTTTTTTTAATTAGAGAAATTTTAGGTTTACATAAATGTGATGTAAAAAGTACAGCATTCTCATATACACCTTATTGATGACACTTTGCATTAATGTGCTACCTTTGCTACAGTTGATGGAAGAATATTAAAATAGTTCTATTAACTTTAGTCCATAGTTTACATTAGGTGTATTTTCCCTATATACCACCTTATTATTAATATTGCATTAGTGTCATACATATGTTATAATTCATGAAAGAACATTCTTGTACTTGCACTATTAACCCACATCCATCATCAAAAATAGAGTTCACTATTTTATACAGCCCCATGTTTCATCTTCTAATTTTAATTCTAGTAATATACACAGTTCAAAACTTCCATACATAATTCAGCATTGTTAATTACACACACAGTAATATGCCACCATCACCACCATCCATTTCAAAACCTTTACTATCAATCTAAATAGAAGTTCTGTACAGATTAAGCATCCAATCTCCTTCTCTACCACCAATCTGTCCCCTGATAAACTATGTTCTAGATTCTAACTCTATGAGTCTGCTTATTATGATTAATTCATATCAGTGAGATCATAAAATAGTTATCTTTTTGTGTCTGGCTTATTTCACTTAACATACTGTCCTAAAGCTTCAGCCGTGTTGTCACTTTGCATCAGGACTTGATTCCTTTTAACAGTTGAATAATATTCTATTTCATGTTGCTCCGGTTCGCTAATGCTGCTATTATGCAAAAATACCAGAAATGGATTGGCTTTTATAAAAGGGGTTTATTTGGTTACAAAGTTACAGTTTTATGGCCATGCAAATGTCCAAACAAAGGCATCAATAGTAGGGCACCTTCACTGAAGAACACCGAAAGCATCTGGAAAACCTCTGTTAGCTGGGAAGGCTTGTGGCTGGCATCTGTTTGCTCCTGGTTTGTGTTTCAAAATGGCGTTCTCCAAAATGCCTCTCTAAGCTGCAGCTGATCTGAGGTCTCTCTGTTTGTCTGCTCTTTTAAAGGACTCCAGTGATTAAATCAAGACTCACCATGAATGGGCGGGGCCCATATCTCCTTGGAAATAACTCAGTCAAACGTTTCACCCACAGTTGATTGAGTCGCATCTCCATGGAAACACTCAATCAAAGGATTCCAAACCAATCAACACTAATATGTCAACCCCCAAAAGATTGCATTAAAGCACATGGCATTTTAGCAGATACAATACATCCAAACCAGCACACATGTCTATAGCACATTTTGTTTATCCCTTCATCAGCTGATGGACACTTGGCTTGCGTCCATCTTTTGGCAATTGTGAATAATGGCACTATGGTGTACAAATAGCTGTTCAAGTCCCTGCTTCCAATTCTTCTGGGTATATACCTAGTAGCAGGATTGCCAGGTTGTAAGATAATTATATATTTGGCTTCCTGCGGAACTGCCATATTGTCTTCCACAGCGGCTGCACCATTTTACATTTCCACCAATGAATGAGCGTTCCTATTTCTCCAACACTTGTGATTTTCTGTTTTTTTTTTTAACAGTAGCCATTTTAGTGGGTGTGAAATGAAATCTCATTGTGATTTTGATTTGCATTTTTCTTATAGCTAGTGATGTTGAGCAACTTATCATGTGGTTTTTAGCAAATTGTATATTCTCTTTGGAGAAATGTGTATTCAAGTCTCCTGCCCATTTTTTTAACTGAGTTGTTTGTTTTCTCATTGTCTAGTGCTAGGATTTCTTTATATATTCTGGATATTAAACTCTTATCAGATATGTGCTTTCCAAATATTTTCTCCCATTGAGTAGGTTGTATTTTCACTTTTGGGACAAAGTCCTTTGATGCAGAAAGTTAAGTTAAAGGAGGCCCATTTATAAATACATTTTTTCTTTCATTACTTGTGTTTTAGGAGTAAAGTCCAAGAAAATCCTTGCATAACACAAGATCTGAAAGATGTTTCCTTACACTTCCTTCTAGGAATTTTATAGTTCTGGCTTTTATATTTAGGTGTTTCATCCATTTTGAATTAATTTTTGTATATGGTGTGAGGTAGCGGTCCTCCTTCATTATTTGCATATGGATATCCAGTTCTCCCAGCACCATTTGTTCAAGAGACTATTCTTTCCCAATTGCAGGAACTTGGCAGCCTTGTCAAAAATCAGTTGACCATAGGTGTGATGGTCTATTTCTGAACTCTCAAATTAATTCTGTTGGTTGATATACCCATCCTTGTGCCAATATCATGCTGTTTTGATCACTGTAGCTTTGCAATTTCCTTTAAGTAATGAAGTGTGAATCATCCAACTTCATTCTTCTTTTTCAAGGTGTTTTTGGCTATTTGGGGTTCCTTACCCCTTGAAATAAATTTGATTGTTGACTTTTCCATGTTTGTAAAGCAGACTGTTAGAATTTTGATTGGGATTGTGTTGAATCTGTAAATCATTTTGGGTAGAATTGACGTCTTAATGATATTTAGTCTTCTAATCCATGGACATGGAACGTCTTTCCATATATTTAGATCTTCTTTGATTTCTTTTAGCAATGGTTTGTACTTTTCTGTGTACAAGTTCTAATACATCCTTGGTTAAATTTATTCCTAGATATTTGATACTTTTAGTTGCTGTTATGAATGGATTTTTTTCTGAATTTCCTCTTCAGCTTGCTCTTTACTAGTGTATAGAAACTGCTGATTTGGGGTTGTTGATCTCATACCCTGCCAATTTGTTGAATTTGTTTATTAGCTTTGGTAGTTTTATTGTTGATTGAGATTTTCTGTATATGGGATCATGTCATCTGCAAATAGGGAAAGTTTTGCCTTTTCCTTTCCACTTTGATTGCCTTTTATTTCTTTTTCTTGCCTAGCTGCTCTGACAAGATCTTCCAGTACAATGCTGAATAACAGTGGTGACAGTGGGCATACTTGTCTTGTTTCATATCTTAGAGGGAAAGTTTTCAGTCTTTCACCATTGAGTATGGTGTTAGCTATGAACTTTTCATATATGCCTTTCATCATTTTAAGGAACCTTCCTTCTATTCCTATTTTTCTAAGTGTATTTTTAAAGAAAGGATGCTAATTTTTGTCAAATGCCTTTTCAGCATCAATTGAGATGATCAGGTGTTTTTTTCCCTTTGTTTTATTGATGTCATGAATTACATTAATTGATATTCCCATGTTGGAACACTTTCATACCTGTGATAAAAGTAACTTGATCATGGTGTATAATTCTTTTGGTGTGCTGATGGATTTGGTTTGCAAGTATTTTGTTGAGGATTTTTACAGTTATATTCGTAAGAGAAATTGGTCTGTAATTTTCTTTTTTTGTAGTATCTTTATCTGGTTTTGGTATGAGGATGATGTTGGCCTCATAGAATGAGTTAGGTAGTATTCCCTCCTCTTCAGTGTTTTGGAAGAGTTTGAGCAGGGTTAGTGTTAATTCTTCTTAGAATGATTGGTGGAATCTACCTGTGAAGTCATCTGGTCTTTGTTGGGAGGTTTTTGATGACTGATCCAATCTCTTTACTTGTAATTGGTCTGTGGAAATCTTCTCTCTCATCTAGAGTCAGTGTAGACTGTTCATGTGTTTCTAGGAATTTTTCCATTTCATCTAAGTTGTCTGATTTGTTGATGTACAGTTGTTCATAGCATTCTCTTATGTCTTTTGTATTTCTGTGGGGTCAATAGTAATGTACCCTCTCTCATTTCTGATTTTATGTATTTGCATCTTCTCTCTTATTTTCTTTGTCAGTGTAGCTAATGGTTTGTCAATTTTATTGATCTTTTCAGAGAACCAACTTTTGGTTTTGTTAATTCTTTCTATTTTTTTCTTCTCAATTTCATTTATTTCTGCTCTAATCTTTATTATTTCTTTCCTTCAGCTTGCTTTGGGGTCAATTTGCTGTCTTTTTCTAGTTCCTCCAGCTGTGCAATTATGTCTTTGATTTTGTCTCTTTCCTCTTTTTAATGTAAGCATTAAGGGCTATAAATCTGACTCTCAGCAGTGCCTTCACTGCATCCCATAAGTTTTGATATGCTGTGTCCTCACTTACATTTGTCTCCATTTATCTACTGATTTCTTCCCTTGTGATTTCTTCTTGACCCATTGATTGTTTAAGGAGTGTTATTTAACTTCCATATATTGTGAATTTTCCAGCTCTCCAACTGTTATTGATTTTCAGCTTCATCCCATCATGATCAGAGAAGATGCTTTGTCTGATTTCAATGTTTATAAATTTATTGAGACTTGTTTTGTGACAGAACATGTGGTCTATCCTGAAGAATGATCCATGTGCACTTGGGAAGAATATATATCCTGCTTTTTGGGGGGATACAATGTTTTGTATATGTCTGTTAAGTCTAGTTCATTTATCATATTATTCAAATTCTCTTTTTTCTTACTGGTCTTCTGATTAGATTTTCTCCCTATTAATGACAGTGGTGTATTGAAGTCTACAACTATTATTGTAGAAGTATCTGCTTCTCCCTTTAGTTTTGCCAGTGTTTGCTTCATATATTTGTGGGCACCCTGGTTAGGTGCATAAATATATATGATTATTATTTATTCTTGATGGATTGCTTCTTTTGTTAATATATAATGTCATTTTTTGTCTCTTATAACAACTTTTTACTTAAAGTCCATTTTGTCCTATATTAGTATAGCTACCCCAGCTCTTTTTTTGGTTATTATTTGCATGTAATATATTTTTCCATCCTTTCACTCTTGTTTGTGTCTTTGGGTCTAAGGTGAGTGTCTTGTAAACAACGTATAGTTGGATTATGATTTTTTATGCATTCTGCCAAGCTGTGACTTTCAATTGGGGAGTTAATCCAAAATATTCAATGTTATTAATGAAGCTGTTACTGAAGTTATTACTTACTTCATCCATTTTATCCTTTGTTTTTATATGTCATATCTTTTTTTTTTGTCTCTTCCTTTATTGAAACCTCCTTTTCTCTATAGCAGATATTTTGTGATGCATATGACTGCTCTATTCTCATTTCTGTTTCTGTACTTTCAAAGATACTTTAATTATGGTTACACTGGTGTTTATATTGCATAACCTACTCCTTGTGCATACTAATATGAAAAGATACTGAGTTAGTTTAAATGGTATATATGTTCTGTGCTCCCAAATCCCTCTGTTTTCCCTCTTTATCTTGTTTTTGTCCCACTTTTCCACTTTATATTTTGTATGTCCATTATCAGGAAGTATGCTCTTTTCTTGTTAAATTGTATTTTGATTCTTATATGAATCAAAGAGTAGAATTATATGTTGAAGGTAGGGGACTACTGGGTTTTGCATTTACCATTTTAGTTTCCCTTAGCGATTATCTTCATTCCTTCACACTACTCCAAGTCACTTTCTCCTCTTTTCTTTTCAACCTGCAGGACTCCCTAAAGTAATTCTTCCTGGGTGGATCTCTTGCTGATGAACTCTTTTTCTGTTTATCTGAGAATATCTAAACTCACCCTGAGTTTTGAAGGATGGTTTTGCTGGATAAAGAATTTTGGCCCAGCAGTTTTTCTCTTTCAGAACCTTAAATATAGCATACCACTGCCTTCTTGCCTTTATGGTTTCTGATGAGAAATTGGAATTTAGTCTTATTGAGGATCTCTTCTATGTGATGAAATGTTATTTTTTTTGCTGCTTCAGAATTCTCTACTTTTGGTATTTGACATTCTGATTACTATGTGTCTTGGAGTAGGTCTATTAGGATTTATTCTGTTTGGAGTACATTATTCTTCTTGGACATGTATATTTATGTCTTTCATAAGAGTTCAGCTATTATTTCCTCAAATTCTCTTTCTTTTCCTTTTCCCTCACTTCATGCTTTCATTCAACTCCCTGAGATACTGCTCAGTTTTTTTCTATTCTTTTCTTTATCTAGTCTTCTGACTTTATATTTCAGTTGTCCTGTCTTCTTGTTTGCTGATTCTTTCCTCTGCCTACTCACATCTGCTATTTTATGCCTCCAGTGTATTTTTTTATTTTGAAATAAATTCAAAGTTATATGAACAGTTGCAAAAACAATATAGCCCCATACACAGAATTCCATCATACCCTGACCCCCCGCCCCCATAGCCCAATCCACCAACTTTAACCTGCTGTCACATCGCTATTTCTTTCCCTCCCTCCCTCCCTGTCTATCATCCATCATCTATTGCTCTGTCTTCTGAACATATGAGAGTTAGCTGCACACATCCTTGAATATACACCATAATTCACATATACACTTCCCATAAAAAAGAACATTCTTTTATGCAATCCCATTAAGCGCAGCTAAGAAGAACAATAGATTCAACAATGATACAAAGCTTACATTCTGTATTTCTTTTTCCTTATGTCTTAACTGTGTCCCTTTGAGCCACCTGTCCTCTATCCTCCAGTCCCATCCAAGTTCATCCTTAGCATTCAATTGTCAACTAGTTAGACTGTCTTTTTTTTTTTTTTTTCAGTTGTGGAAACATATATATAGCCTAAATCTTCCCATTCCACCCCCTCCCTAGCCTTCCATTAGTGGGATTAATCACATTTAGAATGTTGTATTGCTCTTTCCTACCATCCATTACTAGAAATTTCCCTTCACCTCAAACAGCAACCCTACGCTCATTTCTTAACTCCCCATTGCCCCTTCCCACATTTCTCTTAACCCATACTCTACTTTTCATCTCTATGGTTATATTCTCTGATAATTTCTTTCTGTTTACTGTGGGGCTTAAAATTAACCTCTTAAACCCATATCAATCTTGTTTTTCTTTGACACCACCTTCACTTCAATAGGACACAAACTATGTTCCTGTACTCCTTCATTCCCCCACCTTTATATAGTTGTCTAAAATTACATATTTTACATTGAGTTCAAAACCACCGATTTGTCCTTAGTTTATGTATTTTTTATCATGTAGGAAGTAAATAGTAGTTATAGTTAAAAAATTATTGACTTCTATTTGTATTCCATTGTGGTTGGAGAATGTGCTTTGAGTATATTCAATTTTTTTTTTTTTTTTAATTTCTTGAGGCTTGTTTTATGTCCCAGCTTATGGTCCCTTCTGGAGAAAGACCTGTGATCACTAGAGAAAAATGGGTGTCCTGGTGATTTAAGATGTAAAGTACTATATATGTCTATTAAAATTCTCTATATCTCTTTCTCCTTTCCCTGTCTATCCGCTGGCAGGGCTCCCCTCAGAATCTGAAGTAGGGCAGGTCTTTCATCGGCAAAGGCTCTCAGCATTTGTTTGTCTGTGAAAAATTTAAGCTCTCCCTCAGATTTGAAGGAGAGTTTTGCTGGATGAAGTATTCTTGGTTGGAAATTTTTCTCTCTCAGAATTTTAAATATGTCATGCCACTGCCTTCTCACCTCCATGGTGGTCACTGAGTAGTCACTACTTAGTCTTATGTTGTTTCCTTTGTATGTGGTGAATTGCTTTTCTCTTGTTGCTTTCAGAACTTGCTTCTTCTCTTCAGTATTTGAGAGTCTGATCAGAATATGTCTCGGAGTGGGTTTACTTGGATTTATTCTATATGGAGTTCACTGGGCGTTTATGCTTTGTGTATTTATATTGTGTAGAAGGTTGGGGAAGTTTTCCCCAACAATTTCTTTGAATACTCTTTCTAGACTTTTACCCTTCTCTTCCCCTTCTGAGACACCAATGAGTCTTAAGTTTGGATGTTTTATTTTATCTATCGTATCCCTGAGATCCATTTCGATTTTTATTTTTTTCTCCATTCTTTCTTTTGTTCTTTCATTTTCTGTTCTGTGGGCTTCTAGGACACTGAGATGTTGTTCAGCTTCCTCCAGTCTTTTATTGTGACTATCCAGAGTCTTTTTAATTTGGCCAACATTTTCTTTTATTTCCATAAGATCTTCTATTTTTTTATTTACTCTTGCAGTGTCTGCTTTTTGCTCTTCTAGGGTCTTCTTTATGTCACTTATATCCTGGGCCATGGTCTTCTTGATGTCCTTTAAATCCTTTGCCATGTTTTCATTCCTCGATTGTAGTTCTGTGATTAATTTTGCAAGATACAGTGTATCTTCCGATATTTTGATTTGTGTGTTTGGAGTTGGATTCTCCATATCTTCTGGTTTTATCATATGCATTAAGATTTTCTGTTGTTTTTGGCCTCTTGGCATTTGTTTTGCTTGATAGGGTTCTTTAAAGTTGTAAAGAAAAAGGGATATTGATCTAATTTTTCAGGAACACAGTTTGGTGATGTACATTTTCTCTAACTAACCAGCAGATGGCATCTGTGAGTCACCTATATCCCTCAAGTCAGTTCTCAACCTTGTTTCCGCGGTGTGTGGGGAAATGATTCTTGTGGGGTTTAGTTGGAGAACTCAGCTTGTGTGTTGCTGGAGCCATCCGCCCTGAATGTGGGGCATGTGTACGGGTGGCCAGGGAGGAAGGGCAGTTTTAATGTTTAAATCCCCCAGGATCCTGGAGATTCAAGGCTGCCACAAGAGTCTAAGCCTTCATTTCAGTTCAGCCCCAAACCCTCTCTCTCGCTGATCCACAAACCACTGGACTTGGCGTAGCGTCCCTGGGTTCTCCGAGTGGATCCCCCCTCCCAGCCGTGCTCCTCCGGGAGCTCAGCCAAGGGAATGCCATTCTGCATCACCAGTGAGTGCCGTCCCTCAAGGGAAGCCCCAGGCTGTCAGGCCGTGCGGTGGTGCGCTTTCAGCCTGAGGCAAAAATGGCCAAACGGGGCATCTCGTCCCCTCCACCTTGCACAGTTCCTCCTTCCCAGCTCCAGGACAACTGACGGGGCTCTGGGCAGTGGGCACAGCCCCGGGCAGGAGTTTATCCAGCCCTCAGGGGGCCAGTTGCTACCCGCGGGGTTTCTTTCTGCTTCCGGCTCTCCCCTCCGTTCCCTCAGACCCAAGGGTATCTGCTGTGGGCTATCTTCCTGGCCAGACACCAAGAGGCCAGCCCAGCCAGCCTCTTGCTGTGTTTTACTGCATGGTTCCCACAATTATAGCTGGAGCCGCTCCTGGGTTTTTCCCCCATTTTTTTTTTTTTTTTTAAAGAGCCAGCCAGTCTCCAAACGCTGAATCCTGGCTTCCCCAGCCTGCCGTGTGGCTGCAGGTCTTCCAGCCAGCTCACTCACTCGTTTCAGAATGCCAACTCACTCGTTTCAGAATGCCGACTCCCGGTTTCACCAAGTATACGGCCCCTCTGGGGCCAGGAGCCCTTGTCCAGCTGGCGCATTCCTGTAACCAGTATTCTAGGTCACTTTCTGGTTTTTAGCTAGTGTTTTTCATGGAGGCATTTTTTTCGCCCTGTCTCAGCTAGCTGCCATCTTAGTTCCTCCCTCCAGTGTATTTTTAATATCTACAGTTATGCCTTCCAAACCTATAATTTATTTTATGTTTCCTTTTATACTTTCAAATTCCTCTTTATGGTCATACATTGTCTACTTAATATGCTGTATCTCTTTTTTTTTGCATATTTTCTTTCATCTCCTTGAATTGCTTTAGTATATTTGATTGAACATCTTTGATTAATTATTCCAACTTCTGAGTCTCCTCTGAAGTTTTAATTTCTTCCCTTAACTGAGCCATATCTTCCTGTTTCTTAGCATGGCTTGTAATTTTTTGCTGATATCTAGGCATGTGATTATCTTGATGAGTTAACTCTGAATGTCCACATGTCTCTCTTATCTAGGGTTTTATTTTTGATTACCTTTGTGATAAGGCTCTTCTTTGACACTTGTTCTAACTTTTTCTAGACTTTTAGAATAGCCTACGTTTAACTGTTTAGTGTTTCTCAGCTCTTCATCTGATACTTGCCTGGTGTGGTGCAACATTTAAGATTGCTCTTTTTGTGCATTTGGGTCAACTCCAGGTGATAGCTTCCATTCCTCTATTCTTTCTCCAGGAAATGTGTTCTGTTCTGTTTGCTTTTGTGTAGACTTTTTCTCCAGCACCTGTGATTTGTTTAAATTATTTCCTGCATGCAATGCCCTGTTTTCCCTATACCTTTCCATTCTTGAAACTGATCTTTCTTACAGCAGTTCAGCTTACCCCACACTTTAGACTCTCTGCCTGTTTTTTTCCCCCTAGAGGGTATCCCACCCCAGGGATCCAGGTGACGTCAACCCAGAAAGGTGAATCACTTCAAAACGGCTGTTTTGCCTTTAGGTGTTCCAGTAAACTGAACTGGAGCCAGCATTTCTATCACGATCTCTTTTTTTTTTTTTTCCTCCTGGAGGCCTCTTTGTACACAGCACTCATCAGCATCTTGTGTTCTGCCCTGGGTTTCTACGCACTAATCCTTGTGCCTGGATATTCATGGAGTTCTAACTTGCAGTTCTGAATTGCTCTTCAGTCTCTGTCTGCAGTGGGAGGGACCCAGGTAGTGTTGCCCCTGTGAGACTCACAAGTTGCATGGAACCAAGTGAGGGGGAAGGGGTGGGAACTGACCAGAGCTCTGGGATGGAATTTTCCTACCTGATATTATTCTGTTTCTTCAATTCAGCATTTGTGGGGTCCTTCTCCAGTCGCTACCATCCTCCAGAATTCTAGACAAATGGAATTTGCCCTCTTTTTTTTTTTTTTTTTTTTTTTTTTTTGCTAAATCTCTTGGGACACTTCTTCAGGGGGGGTCTTATGTCACAATTTTGATGTCCAACCATATGTTTTTGAACAACCATCTGCCTTTCTTCATCTTCTTCCTCAGTCACACTTTTTGATCTTTCAGGTCATAAGACTCTTCATGTACTTCTCCTTCCTTCACTTTCAAAGACTTCTTTCAGGAAAGGATTTCATAAGCCTGATTTCATTATCATTTAAATGACTGATAAAGTTAAGAATCACTTAGCTGTGCCAACATATTAAAAGGAAATAAAATCTTAAACTAAAAGTTATGATACCTTAATTGAGTGAGTTCCCAGCTTAGGAAGAAGAGGTAGTTTGAGGATATGGATAGTTTCCTGGTTCCTCTGTAACAATGAAGTCATCTTGGGCTCTCCTGACTGAATGAATGCTCTTAAGCATGTATTTTGCCAGAACTACATGGTTCAGTCTTTCAGACTGTCAATCTATTAAATTCAGTCTGAGACCAAATAAAAAAGAGCATTTTGCAATTGAATTGAATAAAGATAAATAGCATAAAAGATGCAGAAATCACAATCAGGTAGTCACGGGACTCAGGCTTTTTGCAACTCAATCAGTAAATGCTGGGAAGTTGAGTTAATCTCATGTCATCCTGCAGAATTATCCCAGGACAAGATTTTCCTTGCAGCAGTAGCACATTTCCTTCTCTGCTTACTGAATAGTCAAATAATATTGACTGATTGTTTGCCACATACCACCAGGAGATATCTTAGTTAGTGCAACTGATAGACTACAGAATAAGAATGCTGATTATCATGAATTTTATTGCATCTCAGCAGCTGCTCCAGCCAACATTCATTTCTGTCTAGGGGAGGCTGTGTTCAGATTGTCATTATTCCTGCATCTTTGTATTCTGCCAACTATTATGCAAGGTAAATTTGATAAATGGAGAGACTGATTGTGAGTGACAGAAACCTGTGGCTGCAAGTCCTTTGCAAACTTGGAATATTAGGAAAGCTTTGGGGGATGGGGGATTGTTTATGTAATTGGAATCATTGTCTAGATATACCAGTCTCTCTCCTATCTTTCTCCCTCTATTTCTCTCTCTCTCTTTCATTAATGCTTGAGATGTTTTATTTTGGTGAGCAGGAGGGAGATTACAAGTAATTATTTTTTTAAGCGACAGGGAAAAAAGTGTAATGGAATAACGAGGACAAAATCCATCAGGACAAAAATCCAAATGAAACTAATTATGTGATCAAAAGGATACATGCTAGAGTTGTACAAACCCAGGTTCTTAGGAGCCAGGGCTAATATCGGCTTAATATAGCCATATCAGTTATTGAAATATTGAAATACTTCCATACACATTGATATATTAGCACTGAGCCAATCCCTCTGAATGTTTCCTTGCCACCAAGCCCTTCTCCTAAGAACCTTAAGATGGTCCCAATATCCAAAATGAAAAGTTTAGCCTTTGGCACAGCAGGAGGTCAACAAGACCTGCACCTGGTGTGTATTCTGATTATTCTAAGTCGTGCCACATCTGTTGTGAAATATTCTGAATGGCTAGAATCCCCTCCAAAGACTCGAATAGGGAAGACTGGTGTGGAGTAGGAAAAATGAAACAAATTACTTCTGTATAATTGATTGGGTTTTGCTTTTTAGACTCAAAACCAGGCACTTAGCTCTCTTGGGTCTTTGGTGAGGAGACAAACACTATTCTCTTCCTTATCAAACTATGATTTTTTAGGCAGTAAAGACAGACTCTGTGTCTTAGTACTTGAGCACAAGTAAAAGGATGTGCTCAGTCCTTAGGTGAGAGACACCCTATGCGTCTAAGTGACAATTAAGCACTTAATTTGTGTGGCCTACTATAACCCTTGCAAACCTTGCTTATTAATCTGTAAAATGACTTTACTACTGCTTATCATTATTTGTAGTTGTTCTTTTCTTGATGAGAAGGTCCCTAGGTCTCCCAGAGGAATTCTAATTTTACCTTTTGGATATTTCTTATCCCCAAGATTCAATAGAAATAATAAAGCCTCATATTTTTAGCAGGATTCATGTCCTTTCAATCATAGTTAACAATGTTTTTTCTCTGACAGAAACGACATTCTCTGCCTTGTTATTACATGAATTTCTTTGAGCCATTTGTACGCTGTGTGTGATTGAGTCCATATAGATTAAAATAGCACCAAGAGCCAATTTGAGTGAGTCTGAGTATCAGAGACATTCTGGCATGCATATACCTTGTAAAGTCCCATTGTGAAGTTTGCAGTGGGTGCTATGGAACGTGGAGCACAGGCATTTTCCTCTCATTAGTGCAAAGGTAAATTGTAAGGGCTCTCACACAGTTCCAAGAGGAATAAAGGCCAGGGACAGGAAAAGACTTTCTGAAATCAAATAGCTTGTCACCCTGAGATACAAATATGCCAGTAAGAAAGGCCAGCATCTTTGCATGTTAATTAAATAGAGGCTGTTGTTTAGAAAAGGAAATCAAGGTAGATTTGGATAGCATGTTCAAAATGGAAACTAGAAAATAGCCTCTAAAAAATTCATAGATAATATATAGTAAATGATGGGAAATTGTTAAAGATTAGATTCATGAAGGCATGCATAAGAATTGAATCTTTCCGTTTCCTTCAAAAATTGGTGTTCTTAAGTAACAGATACATTAACCCGATATTCTTATCTGTTAGAGCAGTGGTTCTTAACCTTATTGGTATACTGGAATACCCTAGGGAGCTTTAAAAAAATACTGATACTTGGTCCTAGCCCAGAAATTCTGATTTATTTGCTCTGGGGTGTGATGTGGGCATCTGCATTTTAAAAATCTCCCTTGGGAATTTTAATGTTCAGTCCAGGTTGAGAACTACTGGGCAGAACCACTTTGAACCATTTTAGTTTGGGGTACAGAGCTTTTGAACACATGCTTACTAAGCTTTATTGAATGTGCTTTAAAAATTTTTTTAGAAACATTCATTTCTAGATGTATATTTTAATATATATGTATTCCTCTGTGAACTGTGACTCAGAAAAAATTGTTTTAAACTTTAAGACTTGAAAACATTTGAATTGAGAGACTTTAAATTGAGTATATCTAGAAATTGTGTTTGATATCTTACTTTTAAAATATAGTGCATAAAGAATATAGAAATATGGAACATAAATATCTTGGATTTTGGATTTTGTAGTATCTTTAATTTAAAAAAGCAAAACACCTGTACTCATAGTTAATGGTTTTAATGAGAAATGTTTTCCTGCAGGCACATAACAAGAGCAACAGTATTTCTATACAATAAAGTAATATTTGTTTCCTATTGGAAGAGAGAGACAATAATTTCCAGGCAGAGGACAGAAGACCCTGAATGCTGATGAAGATTTGCCTGATTCGATTACAATAAATGAAGAACTCTGTGGTCTCTGAGAATTGAACCTACTCCGTATCAAAGAGGATGGGGAGGACAGCATTTTGACACTTCACAATGTGAGTTCAATGAAGTCTACTGGGATTTTGAGATCAGGCAAAAGCTTTGATGCAATTATTTATCATCATTTGACTACCATCAGAAAGAATAAAATCACTTCATTAGTTGCTTAAAACTCTATTGGTAGGACCTATTTAAAGTAACAATTAGCAAAGGAATCATGGGATATAAACTTTTTCCCTTCAGAAACAAATCATATTTCTTACCTGCCTTTGCTAAATCTCAGTAGGAAAAAAATTGAGTATTTAAACTGACTTTACCTTGTCTAATAATACAGTAAAGTTCCAAAGCTAGGCATTCTTAGGCAGCAATCACTTGCCATTGATCTACTTCTAACATAGCAGTTCTGGGGAAAAAGATATTAAGAGAAAACTATATGCCAATTTACACTGGGGAGTAGCCTGATGGTTGATGTACAACACTCTCCATGTTGCCTGCAAATGTGTTTTATAACTATAAATAGCATAGTTTTTGAGAGTGCAATTCCATAATACAAGAGGTTTTGGATTTACAGATAGTTATTAAATAAGCTCTATTCATTTTACAAGAGAGTCAGTAAAAAGTGTTGCTAAGCATTTTTGTAGAGCTGAGGTTATTGTCCCCAAAGTGAACCTGGAAGGACAGCATTTTGGATTTTGGCTTTTTCTTTCTTTCTCATAATAAATTCTTATAAGTCAAAAAGAAATCATAAATCTTGAAAATCACTGTCATTTCTCTTGGTCTAGGCTGGCTGCATCTAAGCCTGGCACATTGTAGTTGCCCAATAAAGATTTATTTGAATGAAGAGAGGGAGGAATGAGTCACGATTTACAGAAATACACAGAAAAATTGTGACTATCAACAGGAGGCTTTTGCCAATCTATTTCCATTGTTTTTTCTTCTTTTGATATGAGATGATATTCTCTATTATTAACTGGACTATTTCTGAGACATAAGAAGTGCTACTTTACTGTTTCTTTTTCTTTTATGTACCACTTAATATGAATTTCTTTTATTCCTTCCTGTAGCCTGATGTGAGGATTTTGTGTTGGATTATTACCTAGCATCACAAAATGTTAAAAATTGAGTTTTGAAAATCATGATATAAGGATAAACGCCATGTAGCACAGAATATGGCACACAGTATATGCTCATAAAGCAGTAAGTGTTACTATCATCATATGTGATATCATCATAATTACTGTATCTTATCAATTACTTGTTTCTGGCCAAGCTAGCAGAAGCCTTGTGAGTTAAGAGATTTGTACAAAATAAAATTATTGAGCTATCCTCAAAAGAGGGATCAAAACACAGGTACTCCTGAAACTTAATCTAATGCTTTTTATGACATATCCCATCAACGTCTTGCTTAACCGCATGTTAGCCTGTGGCAGACAATGTTACAATGCTCATCAGATCCTGTTTCATTTTTCTCTTCCTGGTAACACAAGAAGACTATATTTTTCAGTCTTCCTGGACTGTGGTCGTGTGATTAACTTCTGACCAATGGGCATAAGGGCATAACCGATGTACCCTAGTTCAGGACTGACATTTAAAATATCCTGTATGATCCTCCAGCCACCTTTTCCCTTCTGTGGTGACTGAAGAAACTTCGTGTTTCAGATGGTTTAGCTACACAATGGAAGGGGCTCAAATTCCTGCGTCATCTCTTGAAGGAGCACCACCATGGTAGATTGAGTTATATACCCAGAAAAAATATGTTCTTAATCATAATCTACATTCCTGTTGGTATGAAACTGTTATAAATAGGACTTCTTGAAGGTGTGATTTTTAGGTAAACCCAAATGAATGAGCATGGGACTTAATCAGATGAATGGAGACCTTACAAAGAAGACCTGGAAGTCGCAGAAGCCAAGAAAGGAGAGGACATTGCCATGTGACAGGAGGCAGAGATACAAGCCAAGGAACCTCAAGGATTGCCACTGGTCCACTTCAGAATGTACAGACTCCCAGAGAAATCATAGTCTCACTGATACATTGATTTTGGACTTCTAGCTTCTGAAACCATGAAATAATGAACACTTGTTTAAACCAAATCCAATGAATGGTATTTGTGATAGAATATCTGGTAAACTAAGATAGCCACTGAGGAGAACAACCTAGTGTTCATTGGACTCTAACGTAGGGAAAAATATAGTTTGTCGTGTTAAGCCACTAAGAATTCAGGGTTTCTTTGTTACTACAGCAGTCTATTCTATCTACATAGCCTATGACAAGTTGTAGGTTCAAACCAAATGTATTTTTATCTCCTACACAAACCTCACTAGTTCTTTCTCTTTTCAGTGGTGAAACAATCCATGACCACTTTTAATTATGAGGAACACTATTTAGCTTATTTCTGTATCTTTTCTCTACTTATTTGTTGATAAACTTTGACTTTGGGCAAATTTCTCACAGGCTGTTTGTCTCAGTTTCTTCATTATGAAATAAAAATAGTTACTACCCTGTTTACCACTCAAGGCTGTCAAAAAGATGAATGAGTTGATAATTATTAGAAAAGTAATTTACAAGCATGGAGCATTATGTTATTATTACTTTGTTCTCATAAGAATAGCTAAAAATGTTCCTGCACTATAAATCTGGGAAATGTTATGAAGGAAAGATTTATGATTTGTTCAGTGATGTGTTTTTCTTTGTAGAATTGGAATAATCCCTTTAGGTTATGTAGATAATCTACTTATCTTAAAATTTGAAGGCATTTTTCCATGTCCATATGAATATTTAACACACTTCAGGGTACTGATATTAAGAATGTTATATGAAATAAAATGATTGATAAAAAGAAATTCATGGGTGGTTTTTCATGCAGTTTCATACTGTAGCACAAATGTACAAGTTGAGTCTACTCTAGACATGAATGAAAAATAGTGAACTTTGTAAAAAATAATGTGATTGCTGGTTGATCATACACAGAGACCAAAGTCTTATAATATTAAATTCCTAACAAAGTATATGTTATATATTTTTTAACCTCTCCCTTCCAACATTTTATTATGAAAATTATCAAACACAGAAAAGTTGAAAAAATTTTACATTGAATGCCCATATACTCTTCACCTGGATTCTATAATTAATAATTTACCAAACGTGCTTTATCACATCACTCCATCTTATTATCCATTCATAAATCCATATTATTTTTGAGCATCTCAAACGTGTACATCTAAGTACATTTTCCCTTAAATATAAAATTAACTAGAGTTTAATATTGGATTCTGGTTAAATTTTTCCTTTGAGGTAACATTTACATACAAAAGACTGCAAAAATCTTAAGTAGACCATTCCATGAGTTTTGACAAATGCATACACCTGTGTAACCCAAACTCCTATCAAGATACCGAACATTGCCATCACCCGAGAGAGTTATCTTGGGATATAGCACTTGGATAGATTTCTTTTTCATCTCACAAATTTTTAAACTGCAGATCCACATAATGTAGTCTTTATAATTTATTGCATGATAAGCAGAATCCTTAGGAATGAGCAGAAACAAAATGCTGAGAGAGGAAACGCCTTCCTGGGTCAGCTTGAGGCTGTGACTAGAACTGCAGAGTGCTCAAAGGAAGAGGGCTTTCATGCATATCGAAATTATTTTTTTTGATTGCCTCCAGGACTGTTGCCATGCTACAGGGAACCTCTGTGGGAATTACAACAAAGCCTGGCCTCTGGGTACACGTAGCTCTTCTCTTTCAGCTTAGGGAAACCAGAGCACCTTTGTGCAAGTTTGAAAAAGTCCTCCTTTCCCAAATGAAATCAGCATCAACTAGGGTGTAGGCTTGGTATGAGGCAGGCAGAATACCAATAACCTATCACCATCCATGTTGATTTGTTCAACAAATATTTATGGGGCACCTACTAAGTGCCTAAATATGGGATACAGATGTGAGCTCTGGGCTCCTGACTTGCCCTCCATTTCTTCTTCATTGCTTGGGTCCTTCAGGGCCAGGGCATCAGGAGGCATTGGACCTCTGCATAGCTTACGGTACCCCGAGCTATTACCTGGGTTCTGAATTTGGGGCTTTGTTCTTGCTCTCCTGTCCCTCTTCCTCTTTGGTTGGAATTTGATTTTAGATCCCCACACCTTGAGGCTGGAAACCTGGTGACCTTGGATAAAACTCTTTTATTCAGTTAAACATTTTGATGCATGGCCAGCCTCTCATCCTCTACTCATTTTTTGGGATCCTCCTGTTCTACCCTGAACATAAAGAAATTTGCTGCTTCATGATTGACTGACTCCTGTGCTCTCTCCCTGCCGAGCTGCTCATCTGGAGCTGGCCCAGTTTCCTATGAGTCTGCCTCAAACCAGAGGAGTAATCCAGGGCCCCTTTCAGGCTTCCTCCTCATGCTGCCCTGAGAGATCATCAAACTTCAGCCCAAGTCTTAAGTGTTAATTAAAAACAACAACAACAACAACTCTTGTTAACATTTATCACATTATTTGTCTATGATCGTAATATTTTAAGGTGCAGTAATCATTGCAAGATGGTCATGTGACATGGAAAGAGAGTTATGAAAGATGAATGGTAGGAACTATTTCCCATATGTTATATTTTAAAGCAGTAGTAACATTTAAGCATAATTAGTCTTTAAACTTAGGTGATTATTTTAAAGTATTCTTGATGGTCTTCTTGAATCAGAATTTAATTTTGAAAGATATATTTATTTTTAACTTTGAGACAATCATAAAGTGTCTTCAAATATATTTAATCTATAATAAGTTTAACCATATTACCCAGGAGTTAAAAATAGAGTAATATAGTTAATCATAAAATAGTAGTTCCCTTGTTTTATGCATCTACCTAGCTAGTTTTGAAGAAAACTATCTTCCTGAAAATTCTTCTCAAATAATTCTGATAATCCTTAGGACATGGTTAATATGTGCCCTGTGCTGCACAGCCCCATGGTATTGGCTTTCCTCCTCTCCAGCAGTGGCTCATTGGGCAATATATCCTGTCTTGCTGGTTTCCAGAGCAACAGCCAACTACTAATGGGCCTCAAAGGTGTCACCTCTTCTGGTATTGATGGCTACAAACATACTCTGAGGTTACCAAAACACGGTGCTCAGGCCCCTCACGTTTATATCAATGGTCTTTATGAGGAGGCTTCTGCAGCCAGTGTTGTTCCAAGTCTCATGGAAGCTAGCATTGTATTAGTGTTGGTGATAGCCAGCCAGGATCTCCACCTAGACTGACAGTGGCTACTACTGAGGGTACCACTTTCATTGCAGAGATTGTGGCACATCAGCTTGTTTAGGTTTTCTCTCTCTTTTGTTGTAGTCCCCATTCCTGACAATTCAATTATGAGTCCTTAGGGCAGGGGTTGGGTGGAGAGCAAGCTTAATTGGCAGATGTTATGCTCTATTCAGAATCTCTTCCTCTTTCTGATTCTTACCCTCTGTCATGTGGCAGATCTCAGTTCTCTCTGTTGGGGGTTCAGAGCTTACCCTTCAACTCTCTTTATTGTTGATGACTAAACAAATGGGAAAATGAATATATTCATCCTTACAAGCAGTCATATGAAGAACTTCTGGAAAAGTATATTGAAAAATATAAATTAGCCAAAATCTCAAGTGGAGTCTTCTACCTTTCACCCTATTTACAGCTCTTGGGATATACACTCTCTTGTAGATCGAGATGGGATATATCAGAGGGGTGTGAGGAGGAAGGAACAATTGGGTGTGTGTGTTTTAAAGATGGGTGATACTAGAACATATTTGACTAAGTAAAAAAGGCAAGGCTGAAGGTGCAGGAGGGAGACTGGAGAGACATTGGAGAAAATTTTCTGAGACTGAGGGAGGGAATGATGGTACCCAGCAGACCACTGGAAATAACTGGCCTTTAAAAGCAGGATGGACTCTCCTGCTCTCTTTCGTACCTTAGGGTGCTTGCACAAGCAACAGCTCTGCCTATGATCTTTTCACTCAATATTTGTCAAGTTAGTGCCTACCCCTTCCTCCAAACACTACGTAATAACACCCTTCCTTATACCCTCCATTTGGCCTGGGTGCCCTCCTTCTTGTTCACTTAGCAGTCAAAAGATACTTTTATCATAGAACTTCTCATACTCTTATCATGATCAGTAATAACATCTTTACTTCTCAGTTTCTCCCACTGGGCTCTAAACACCTTGAGGACCTTCTCTAATTTGTCTTGATAGCCCCAGGGATGAGCAAAATGGCTGTCAGATGGTAAGTGTTCAATAAATGTTTATTCAAGAAATTAATAAAAGTACTCATTAATTTAATGTGTTAATTTTACAGTGGAAACAGGGGCCAATGCTTTAATTTGGAGTTATATCATTTCTATATTAATCTAATGAAATTTAACATTTCAAAATTTATTTTAATTACACAATGGCTTTATTTAATGAAAAAACATCATGATAAAAAAGGACTGAACAAATATAGGTGATAATCAAAGTCATGAAATGACTGGGTACATGAAAAACAGAATATTCAGATCATTAAAAAACATACACAAAGGAATTCAATTACTGGTAACATTTATAGTAAATACAAGACCAAAAATAATCACTAGTTTCAGAAAAGTGCCAAATAAATGGCAATGTTAGCTATCATAATTATGGAATTAGGGCACTTTGTGTTGTTACAGTGACATTGTTCTTCTATGATTGCATTTCAGATGTTGTTCAGAAGTGTCAGTGAAAACCGTGGAGGTTGAACCCATTCAAATTATTTGGTTTTAGTGAGTGACTAGAATTAGACTGAATTTGGGGAAGTAAGCAGTATTATTTCACAAACTTTCAGTGTTTTCTTCAGTTCTTAGTCTGACAAATATATGAAGTTTAAATGCTAGCTATAAGAAATATATGTATATTTTTTAGTTAGAATTAATAAAAAAAAAAAAAAACATGAACTTATCGAGTGTCATAGGTGTCATTGCAATAACAAAGAAGTGGACAACAGGCAAATCCTTCCAGAACAACAAATTCCACATAGCACTGGCAGAAGCTATGTTCTTCTGTCCCTCTGTGTTTCCGGTTAAAAGGTGCAGACTGGTATTAAGCTGCTGCTTCAATTCAGCTTTCTCTAAAATATAGGTTAATCTCTTGAGTTACATAAAGGAGAAATAATCTAAAATGAAATGTCATTTACCAGTGATAAAAGTCAGTCGTGAAATTGCCACATGTTCCCAATGATGAGATAGGAAAATCTGGTCAAATAGGGCAGGAGTACTAGTAGGGAATGACAATGTCCACAACAAAGGTAGAGGCAAACAGATGGTTCCAACCTGATTCTTTCCAATCTCTCAGAATTGCTTTTATAATGCAAAATGATGCTTTGGAATTTAGAGAGCAGTGTAATCCTACAATTCAGGAAAATATTTAGACTTTTTAATAGCATGAAATAATAACCTAAAAGTTGTAGGGTAGCAAAGAGAGACCCTGGGCTTGGAATGACTGATTTTGGTTTTGCTAACTAGCTGTGAGACTTAGGCAAAACTGTTTAATTGTTGGTTAGTGTCTTTTCCTGTAAAATGAGAAATTGAACTAGATAACCAAAGAAGCTCCAAAGTTCTACAAATCTATGGAATTTATTCACAGAGCAGGCATTAAACTGGTATTTCTTCTTTACATGAACTTCATCAGGGTTTGGATGTAGCAGCAGATGTACAATATTGAACCTGCTGAATTGCCTCTGACTTCTCATGTTGGATATTTTCCAAATGAATACAACTATGTACATATGGACAATAAAGTATTGAGTTATCAACTTTGATCTACAAGCTTAGGTTCATTGGATGAACTGACATTCTAAGATGCACAGTAGAATTGGTTCCTATTTTTTCTCAATTCTGAAGGACAATTTATAGTGCAATGATTAAACACTTTTCCTCCTGAAGATAATGAGAATTGATTTCTTTACCCCCAGTCAAGCTTTCAAGTTCCAAGAGAGGAACTTTAAAAAATTAGTTTTTAAATCTTGAAGTCTTTCTATGTCCCCAAGGACAAAGCAGTATTTTGCTTTTTAAATGATGTATGCTTATTTTATTCTTTTGTATAAGTAAATACCACTTCAAGGAACTTAAACTTTCAAGCAAAAGATTCATCTCAATATTTCCCTTAGTAACTTTATAAAGATTGAATGTAGGGGTGACTTTGCATCTAGGAAACCTTGAACAATTTATATACAGGTGGTCAAAGTTATTTTTTCATTAAAATGCACATTCTCTCTTTTGTAAAACTATGGTCTTAAATTTCTTTCATTGTGTTACTCAAAATTCTTTATTCTTGAAGTTCTGTTCGAGTTAAATGATAAGGAAAAAATCTGCAGATGAATATGTATGCACTTTGTTTTTAGAAATTCCTAACAGACTTTTGCCTTAACTATCAAAACATGTAAAGCCAAATTTAGTGTCCAATTGAATGGATTTACATAGTTTTGATGATTAGTAGCTTCTCCTTTCTTCAGTTCCAGTTCTTTCACAGTATCCTTATCTATAGGCAATGTCTCTTTAGTTTTGGTGATCTTTGAAAATGATATTTGGACACTGATTTCTCAGATGCCATGAAAAATGCCACGTATGGATCTAGCCTGTATAAATTGTGTTTTTCGGTACTGAAGTGTTCTAGTTTGCTAATGCTGCCCATTACGCAAAATACCAGAAATGGATCAGTTTTTATAAAGGGGGTTTATTTGGCTACACAGTTACAGTCTTAAGGCCATAAAGTGTCCAAGGTAACACATCAACAATTGGGTATCTTCACCGGAGGATGGCCAATGACGTCCGGAAAACCTCTGTTAGCTGGAAAGGCATGTGGCTGGTGTCTGCTCCAAGTTCTGGTTTCAAAATGGCTTTCTCCCAGGATGTTCCTCTTTAGGCTGCAGATCCTCTTCAAAACGTCATTCTCAGTTGCTCTTGGGGCATTTGTCCTCTCTTAGCTTCTCTGGAGCAAGAGTCTGTATTCAATGCCATCTTTAAACTGTCTCTCATCTGCAGCTCCTCTCTCAGCTCTCTGCGTGTTCTTCAAAGTGTCCCTCTTGGCTGTAGCAAGCTTGCTTCTTCTGTCTGAGCTTATATACTGCTCCAGTAAACTAATCAAGGCCCATGCTGAATGGGCAGGGCCACACCTCCACGGAAATTATCCAATGAAAGATCTCGCCCACGGTTGTGTGATCACATCTCCACGGAAACATCCAATCAACACCAATACTTTCCTGCCCACACAAGACTGCATCAAAGATAATAGCATTTTGGGGGACATAATACATCCAAACCAGCACACGAAGGATAATGCAGGTGTCCAGCTTCACCAGGTACCAGGAGCACGATAGTGGGTACATATAAACACGGGTATCTGGATCTATGCCTAGTGGCCTACTGATTCCAGTAAGGAGATCTGACTACACTCATTTACAGAAGAATCTAATGCCACAAATATGTCCTGCAAATTTTGGATCATTTCTACATCAACTGATACTACAAAGGCCAATCACTGACTCTGAAGTCTTCTAGTATTTGCTGCAAACCTCTAAGGCCGACCTCCTTTCTTCCTCCTCTCAAACTAATTTTACCAACTGTGAAAATAAAGGACATATTTTTGCGTCCCAGGCAAAATTTCACTGAAAATAGCCTTTGGTGACACCTGTTCCAATTGACAAGGCTTCACCAATTTTCATTTATTGCTCTTTCTCTCTAATGACTTACGCAACTGTTTTTCTGACCATGTACGTGGATTTTTCTACTGTAATAAAAAAACGAACCATGGTATTTTATTTCCTTACTTTTCATTTAAAAGCTTAAGAAACAGCTTCTTGCTCCTTGCTGCTTTGCCAATGACCTGTTGAGGTGTCTGTATTTTAACATTTCTGTATGTTTGAAATGTTCATAATAAAATGAAGCCAGTCTCATACGTGGCACATTAAAGATTTTGAGGCAATAGGTGAACCAAAGTGCCCAGCATGGAAGCTCCTGTCTATCTACTTCTCTCTTCTGTCTCAGAAATCTGCCAATGTATTGTTTCAGTGGAAAGATCTAAATACACTTTAAGGCCCTCCTTTCTAGGCACCTGCTCTGTACCTTCTGGACACTGCCATGGGTGTTGGCATTACACAGTGTTGCTTGTACAATTTTATTTTTTTAGTATTGGTTCTTCTTCAAAAGGATTTTCTTCCTCAGATGCCTATTTTTTTCGTTTGCTTTTGGAAATCTGGTATTCATAGAAGTTATTTCACACACCAACTTACTTCCATAGGAATTTATGGCATTTTACTACCTAAACAGTTCACTCCGAACATAGGTTTTATGTCTCAGGTTTTGTCTCTTCTATTTGATGGCTGACAGGGTATCACACTATGGACTCTTTGTTAATGTTTAAAAAAGTCTCCTTTACTTTCAGTGATATCTCATGGGTAAGCACAGACCTTGAGAGATCAATCAGGATTCCATGGCACCAAATGTCTGGTGGTTTGGTAGCACAGGAAGGATTCACTCCAAACTGTCTTCTAGGGAAAGTGATCAGTGCATACATACCAATCCAGGAAGAGTTCTTCCTCAAACAAACAACAACAGAAACAAACAAAAAAACACACACACACAAATGTCACACACCATCATTACACGTCCATATCTGCCAGGCATCATGGTGTCCACTAATGTTCTTCCACTGTTCTTCTGGGCACTGTCCCTAAGGCACCAAAGCATTTTAGTGCCATAGGTATACCAGATTTTGCATGGATGCCCAAATCCCCACTCCTATCATATTTTATCACCAGAGGAAGGAGATTTAGGTAGCATAAAAGAATTAATGATATAATATATATTCTGATATAGGAAAGTTCTAACATGTGGGTAATGTCTATTTATTGTACCATTGGGATTAAAACCATATCATTGTACCATTCTGTGGCATACATTTTCCTTCTTCATCTGGAATGTCTGCTGGACATGATGTATTTATGAATGACACTTAGAAAACTTCTGAGGCAGAATCCCCAAGGGTTCAAAAAGAACTATAGAAAATTATGCAAATCTCTTTGGTGCTAGGGGAAGTGCATCCAAGAAGGGTCAGCATAGCTGTTACTGTCATCATTTCTGCTAGCTGCAGCGTCCTGGCAGCTCAGATTCACTGGACTTGGCTATCTTGCGTCCAGTGCTTGTATCACATAGCTTTCCAACATTTTATTATAAACATTTCAAACATACAGAAATGTTAAAAGAACTGTATGGTGAATGTTTATGTACCCATCACCTGGATTCTGTAATTAACATTTTGCCATACTTGCTTTACTACAGAACCATCAATCCATCCCCTATTCATACATCTCTTTTTGGTGCATTCCAAAATAAGTTGCAGATAGCAGACATTACCTCTAAGATTCTTTGGCATATATACCATTATGTAGAGTTGGATGTTTGCTGCATAAATATTAACTGTACCATTTGATGGGTTTTTACAAAACCATACACCTCTGTAACATAAACTCTTATCACAATACCAAGAAAGTACCCTATATTCCTTCTCAATCATTTTCCTTACTCTTTCCCTAGAGCCAACCATTGTTCATATTTTTTTCACTATAGATTAGTTTACACTGTTCTAGAACTTCACATAAATGGAGTCATGTAATACATACTCTTCTGTTTAAAGTATTTTTATTCAGCATTTCATTTGAGAGTCATTCATGTCATTAATTTCCTTTTTATTTCTCTCTAGTATTCTACTGTATGTACATACCACCATTTATTTATCCATGTATTGATGTATACCAGAGCTGTTTCCATTTTGGGGCTTGTGCTGGTTTGAACGTATTATGTCCCCCAAAACACAATTATCTTTGATGTAATCTTGTGTGGGCAGGCATATCAGTGTTGATTAGATTGTAATTCTTTGAGCGTTTCCATGGAGATGGGACCCACCCAACTGAGGGTGATGACTCTAATTGGATAATTTCCATGGAGGTGTGACCCCACCCATTCATGGTGGGTCTGAAATAAATTACTAGAGCACTATAAAAGCTCAGACAGAAGAAGCAAGCTTGCTACAGCCAAGAAGGACACTTTGAAGAAAGTACAGGGGGTTACAGGTGAGAGACATTTTGAAGATAGCCATTAGAAGCAGACTCTTGCTCCAGAGAAGCTAGGAGAGGACAAATACCCCAAGAGCAACTAAGAGTGACATTTTTGAGGAATTGCAGCCTAGAGAAGAATATCCTGGGAGAAAGCCATTTTGAAACACGAATTGGGAGCGGATGCCAGCCAGCTAACAGAGATTTTCCAGACACCATTGGCCATCCTCCAGTGAAGGTACCCTTTGTTGATGGACCCTTTATGGCCTAAAGACTGTAAGTACGTAACCAAATAAACCCCCTTTCATAACAACCAATCCATTTCTGGTGTTTTGCATTCTGGCAGCATTAGCAAACTGGAACAGAGCTATTATAAAAAAGCTACTAAGAATATTCCGTTACAGGTATTTTTGTGTACATATGGCTTCACTTCTCAGTTAGATACCTAGGAGTGGAATTGATGTGTCATGGAAGAGGTGTGTGTTTGTTTTTATGAGAAACTGCCAGACCATTTCCAAAGGGGTTTTTATCATTTTGTACTTCCAACAAAATCTATGAGAGTTTAGGTTGCTTCACATTCTCCTCACTCATTTTTTATAGGTAACCCTACTGTCAGTATTTTCAGTTAAGGATTCCTATTTTGTATGAAGAAGAAACTGGCAAAAGGTAGAAAATTTCCAGGGATGAAGCCTTGGCCTTTCAGCACCCTCCTTATTGCTGCTGAGGTGACCCTCACACCAGTTACTCTACAATCTCTGTAACTCAAATATTCTAGCAAAATAAATACCTTAAGAATTGCTCTAAATGCCTGCACTTTGTAGCTATGACAATGCTGTAGTATAGTATAAGTTTTATCAATATTTTATATTATGATTAGTCCATGTAAGGGGAAGCATCTATATCCCTCTCTTCCCATTCTCATAGAACCAGGTTTCTCAATCTCAGCTCTATGGACATTTCAATGGGTAATTCTTTGTTGGGGGTGGAGGAGGAGGTTGTCCTGTGCATTGTAGGATGTTTAGCAGTTTCACTGGCCTCTCCCCACTGGATATCAGTAACACCTTCCCCCCTCCTAGACATTGCCAAATGTCCACAGGGGAGCAAATGTGTCCCAAATTGGCGATAGAGGGGAGACAAAGGCAGAATGCCTAAGCTCTTAGATGAAGATGAAGAAAACCTGACAAACCTCAGACACTTTTATCATAGGAAGGAACCACCACATTAATATTTAAGCCACTGTCTCTCATTTACACCCCCTTTTTTGGACTTGCCTATGACCAGGCACAAATGGGTACAAGCAAAGCCCTGCTGCAATAGGTCCTTGCTCTCTCAGATAAAGTTTTCTTCTAAGAAAGCCTAAGTGAGTCAAACTGTTTAACTCCACAGCACTATGTCTTCAATTCAGACAGGAAGCTACAGCCAGCTCTGTTTCAGCCTTTGGTACCTGCTGTGTTCTTCAGACCTGCTTGACCATTATTAAGGCTGACCTTAGACATGCATCAGGATTTGGGGGTCCATATTTCCACTTGATAGGAGCCCACAAGGGTCATCAGGTAATTGATTAGCTTCCCACAGATTTTTAACAATTTGGAATAGTATATCTGATTCTTTATCAATAATTATTCAGTTTTTGTTCTGGTTTATCCAAAGTTGTTCTGGGCTTGATCGCTGAGTCACTGTGATTTAAGAGTTTGTGCCTTGATCATTGGCTTAATCTCAAAAAATAGAGGAAAACTCAGCCTCGTTCCCTTTCTTCTGGGCCTACTTCCAGGACCTCCAGGGCTAGACATACTCCAGCCACCTGGCAATTAGGGTGGAAGGTTGGGTTGTCACCTCTTTTCCGGCCCATCAGTGGAGCCTGGCCAGATTCAGTAGGTGGTGGTCAGGGTATGATGTTCAGGATTTATCTTGTCTGGTGAACAATCTGTCCATTATATTTAACAATCAGGGAGCTTTCAATGAATATAAGGCCTGGAAGAAGGAAATCAAAGGCAGCAGGCCATCTTAGAGTAGATAAGTGGGTGGTCATAATCAGAAGAGTACTGTCCTAACTCTGCTAGAGATTCCTCTCTTCAGTGCTTCTCGCTTGACTCACCACACTAGAGACACACGGAGAAGGAGTCACAGACACCCAGATACACACACACATGGACACATAGGTAGATCCTCACTCACAGAGATGCACACATGATTTATTTTCTCTGTGGGGTGATTGCTTATAGTGTACCCATGCCCATTACCAAATGAAACATCTGTGTAACTCCAGGCTGTCCTTCCCATCTCAGCAATACTGCCAACTCTTTGAGGTCTTCGATGATTTGGCCTACACTGATCTCTTCATGAGTACCATGAAGTGCCCACTTAACTTTTTTTTTTTTAATTGTTTCCAAACTAATCATTTTTTCAAAACCACTAGATTGATGTTGTTTGAGAAAAGAAGATACTTTGCTTTGTAATTGGGATTGTATCAACCATAGCCACCCAAAAGTTGGGAATAGAAGATTTGATTGAGTGATTGAAGGGGAATGGGGGATGATACAAGAAAGCCATGGGGATACAATAGATATTCATTCGATACTAAATAAACGAGTGCCTGCTATGCCTTTGGCTCTGTGCAAAATTCCTGGAATATTATATATACAGATAAGAGACATAGTCTTCTTTATGCTCTTGAAATTTACAGCTTATATAACTTTTTCTAGCTAATTAGGCATTTTTCTTTTTTACCTATCAACCGATTCTTATTAAACAAAAGTAAAACTGGCATTAGCATCTGTCTAAAAATAACCCTTTTAAAATGCAAAGTAGTTGGGTAATGTGTAACATCACAGAGAGAAAATGTCATTTATATTTAGCCAAACTTTTCACAAGCAAATAAGATAATATGGCTATACTATAAACTAATCAGTGCAGTCTATTGCCTGCTTTCTAAATTAAGCACTATTTATATGTTACACAAATTAGCATATTAGCACACAAAACAATTCTGCAAATGAAAGAAAAAGATTTGCTGCCTGATTTAATCTAAGTGGTTATAAAACAAATGTTACCTTAAGTTTTATAAATAAAAAAAAATTGCTTGCATTAACCTACCTTATGTTTATGCTAACTGGAGATAATTGACATCCATTTAAGGGATCATAGGATTACAAAAGATTATGCTGACTTCCCTGTAAACTTTAATTATCACCTTCCATTACTGATTACTTGAGTTTATATAAGTATATTTCTCTGCCACTTACATATAATTGAGATGATAATTCATGAAGTAAGTGGATTTTTAAAAAATCTCATATAGTTTCTTAATACATACATTTTAGTTTTATCATATAAGTTCATTTACTAGTTTATGTACTGACTACAGCAAGAACAGATTGTTTCATTAAGCAGCAGCCACCGCTTCTGGGGCAAGGCAAGCCTGCAGCAGAGCTGGGGATCCCAGTGGTTGGGGAGCCCCATCTGTTCAGTAAAAGGGGAAAGATGGCCAGTGGCACTTAAAGAAAGAGCCCATGGATACATTCACAAACTAGGGAGTTAACTAACCTAAGGATGGACGAGCTCATCAAAATCATTCTTTGAAACCCATGGTTAGATTATAAGCATTTACTTTTCCTTCAGTACTCAAGTCATCGTTATCTGCAGTGTTGTCCACCTGAAGAATTCAGTTTTTAAGTCATTTTTCTAAGAACTGGGGTCTTGGGTTTTTTAAAAGTCTGTTTTTCTCAAAAGAATCTAACAATGCCTTCATCAAGATAAAAAAAAATAAATGAATAAGTAAAGGTTTACAGTGAAAGTGTTATGAATTAATGATGTAGCAAATTCTCACTGTCCCCAAGACAGTTGTTCAAACAACTAATTCAGATGGTCTCTCAATAGAAAAGAGAAATTCTGAAATGATCACAATGGATTATATTAAATATTTATGGGATGAATAATAATAGATTTCTCAGAATTGGTAGAGAAAAGAAAATTGTCTGAATAAAGGCCAGTTTTTGTATTATTTTCAAATAAGTTGAGGAAGTGTGTCAGGTTTTCATGGCTAGAGAGTACAGAGTTGTCACTGGATATGAGTCTAGAGGGGCTAGTGACAATTGGTGTAGACTTGGCCCTGAGTAGTGGAAGGTGTGGCAGAGGGGGTCCTGCATCTCTGTGGATTGTCATCATTATCTGAGTCTCTGTTGTGTGCCAGCTGGATTACTGCTAATTCTCAGAACAGACTGTATGGTAGTATTTGCAGAGGAGTAAACAGGCTTAGAGAGGTTAAGTTCCTCTTCTTATCTGGAATATAGAGGAGTTAGATTTGACTTCTACAAATTTTCTCAAAACCTATGAGTGCTCATTCCACTATAATATGTAACTTTTGATCAGTTCTGCTTAAGGTTTAACCAACTTCTGTTGTAACTTAAGTGGGTATTGGCAATGTTTTTTGATGGAAAAATATTCAATACCATTTCTGAATAGCATCCTGTTCTCACTTTGGAAGAATATTTCATGGTATATAGTCTTGGAAAGAGATAAGAGTTCCTTCCATTCCTTGTCCTCGAATGGACAAAGGAGTGGGTCACATTAAGCTCATACATAGCCTTAGCAAAGTGAATTCTTCTTGTTGGACTCTGAATCCTGGGAGAGTGATGCCAGGAATGGTTGGGGGCTCTTGCTCACAATGGGGTTCAGATCAGACGGCTTCTGCTGGGACACCTTTACTTCTCAGCCCCCAGGGATCCTTGATTATTGGCTTCTATCCAAAACTGGTCTTCCAGCCTCCTTTTGAGTCTACGGAGTCCATAGATTTCCAGTACATTCTCTTTGTGCTAATAGCCAGAGCCAGTTTTTCAGTTTTTGTTGCTTATAACCAAGAATGCAGAATAGGATTTTGACAGAGGAACTGCTCTACCTCTCTGTCTCTGCTCAATGCAAGAGGCAACAGTGAAAAGGCGGGGGGGGGGATGGGGAAGCTAAAAATCTTAAAATCAAGTGACTGTTTCTCAAATACACACACACACACACACACACACACACACACACACAAAGTGAATCCAAAGATTATAAATATTACCCTTTGTTTAACCATCTCTAAGAGTTAGAACCAAAAGCCATAAAAAGGGAACTTTCTGAAGTGCACAGAATAAACACCAGTATCACTTATTTTTTTAAGTTTAAAACTCCCCAAAGAGTTTTCTAAAACTCAAGTTGATATTTGAAAAGAACTTGTCTCTATCTTCTTTCCTATTTTTCTCTTAGGTTCCCTCCCACCCATTTAAATAGTGCTATTGTTCTATTGGTAATACATATTTTATACAAATATCTTATTTTTAGTAAATAAAAATTTACACCTTTAAAAAGCTCATATGATTAAGTGCTTCTAATTTCCATGGAGTACACTAATTAAATAGTGGACTCAGGTTGATAATTTTTGTTTGGGACAGATAAATTTGAATGAATGACCCAGGAAAATTCTGGGGAAATGCCTTCTGTCATGACCTTTTTGATATATTTCTTTTGAATTCTCTGATTTTTATGATGTACAAAGGAATTTATGAACATAACCTCATTTGGAAACAGCATCACAACCAGAAAAGGAAAGAGTTGTTCAGAATCTTCTAGAATCTCTATAAAAAAAATTAAAATGACTTATGTCACCCAAGTAAAACCTTGATATGGGGGTAAAACCTCAGCAATCTGGGTATGAATGGATGGTTGCGGTTAACGCTCTTATTTCTGGATTTGAAATTTAACTCTTTTCTTATCCTAAAATTGTAGTATATATTTGTCTAGCTTCATAAGGAGAAATGTCTGCCTAAGATTACCCTTTTCTACATTAAAATCCAGAAAGCTGTGATTTCATGATAATTCTAGTAGATCTTCAACTCTAGAAGGGCCTTAACTTTATCTCATTCTTTCAGGACCAATTCTATTTCTATCCTCCTTATAGCTTTTTATTTCTAAAAAGAAGGATAGCAAGGCAGAGGGTATAAGTGTGAAAGACTTTGGAGTCAGATTGGCTGGATTAAAAAATCACTCTTTTATCATTTACTAGTCATGTGATTTTGGTCTTGTTGGCTAGTTTCTCTGTGTCTGTTATCTAAATGTAAATTGAGGATAAATGTGTATCTAACTCAGAAGTTCATTCATTCATTTAATATATACCTATTGTGAACTGTTTAATCCTGGGTACTGGTGATTTGGAAGTATAAAAATCTCTGCCCTCATGGAGCTTACATCTTACTGGACAATAGCTAACAATAGTTAACATTTAACACTTAAAGTGTGTCAATTACTGTTCTAAACACACTATATATATATATTAACCCAATCTTTGCAACCACTTCATAGAATAAATACAGTTGACATTTCTATTGAACATGTAAGAAGATTTAAGCACAGAATAGTTAAGGAATTTGCTCAAGAGCACACAGAATTAAGTATAAGAATGAACATATAGGGCTTAGAGACGTGCTTGGCATGTAAGTACTCAATAAATAAACATTAGTTCTTGCTTACTATTAATATATATATTAAATTATATGTATCCCAATCTCACAAATGTAATCATATTTAAATAATACATAAATATATTAAATAGAAAGATAAGAATCCTTGTAATGATCTCCCTCATTGTTAAGTTTGGTTTATAATTTACTTGATAGTGTTGTCTTCCTAGGGCATAAGTGAAATTAAGTCCTAAAAATTCTAGTTGCAACCAGTATTTATTTAGGAAAACATCAAGAGATTTCTAATTGCAAAGAAAATCACCCTGTAGTTAAGAAGTAGATTGCAGAAGAGAAATTGTAAGGAATGTCTAAGAAATTTAATAATCTGCGTTTTTTCCCTTCACCTTCTCATAAGGACAGTAATGTGAAATACCTAGCTCTTTTCTCTGTAGTACAGAAAAAAAGTCCTATTTTCACCGAATTAGATTGCCAACCAATTGTGAACTTTGAATATAAGTAGTTATTTACTGTAACAACATACTTCAGTGCATATGCTCATTTTTATGTATGAGGAGTCATAATCATAACTGTCCTGTAACCAAGGAAAGAATTATTCTCTGCATCTTTTCTTACATGTTTCAAATGAAAATTACTTGAGAACCTAGCTCCAATGTTTAATTCCTTTCTTTCATTTTGATTCAGCTCAACTGAAAGGGCTCTAAATCTCATGTTAAAGAAACTAGTGTTTTGCTATTGTAATTACCAAGAAAATACACTTGGTAATGTGACTGATAAAATTTTCCCTAGTTTTTCAAACACTAATAGGGTATATTGACCTTTTGGCTAAGTAAATTCTTACTGAAGAACCATAAACCAAATTTTAAAATGTACTCTTTTGAGTGAGATAATACTTACTAAGTACCATAGGAACCTAAACAGAACTGTATGCAAATGTGAACTATTATATTCAAGATGTGACCTAGTCAAAGAGAGTGTCATCTTGGGCAAACGTATCCAAAGTCAGGCGGATACATCTTGGGTGGAAAGAGAAAGCCTAAAACTCAGGGTGGAGAGAGAAAACTTAAAAACTCATCAGGGTGGAGAGAGAAAACTTAAAAACTCATATTTCTAGTTTTTTAATCTAAAAATTAGGGAGACATAAGGTTTTGCTAAAATTTGATATATTAATAAAACTAAGATCACTCTAATTATTATTCTTGTTATTTTTGTGTGTGTGCTAATGAAGGTGTCAGGGATTGATTTGGGTGATGAATGTACCACTATGTAATGGTACTGTAAACAATCGAAAGTATGATTTGTTTTGTATGACTGCGTGGTATGTGAATATATCTCAATAAAATGACGATTAAAAAAAAAAAAAAAAAAAAACTAAGAAATGGCTTAGGAAAAAAGTTTCCTGTGAACAGCTGTCCATTGAGGATGAACACAAACAAAGATAAAATGGAGAAAATAATTCCTCTCTTATTTCAACACCCTCTTCCTCATCTACATTAAGAGGTAGAACAAAAATAATGTAATCATATCTGAAATGAAGCTCGTTTTAAAAATTAAATTATGAAGAAGTTTATTTAAAGTGTGGATTCATATCCATATCATTAATGATGAGCCTCAGCCTATGTACATCTTGTGCCTATGTTACACTTTTTCTCCCCCCCAATAGATATGGAATGTATAATGTATGTCTGCATAGAGATACATACACACAAACATGCACATAAACTGAGTGGTTCTCCAGATTTTTTTTTCCTGAATCAAAAAGCTTGCAAAGTATCTACCCTGTGAAGACAATAACTAGCCCACCTCTTGATAGAAAGGTGAATGTATCAGAAGGAAGATATCATGTACACCAGAGGTTGCACACAAATGGTCTTTAAGCCAAATCTGGTTTACAGGCATATTTTATGTAGCTTCCATGGTGTTATTTTCTTTACTTAGTGGCTTACTTTAAACTCATATTCCACATTTTTAAAATCCAGATTTTTTTTGGTTTCTCATGCAAAGCTTTAGAAATAATATGCATGCTTTTTCTACATGGGAGTGATCTGCCCTCTTTTAGGCAGAGAATATTCTCTCAGGTTCTCTACAGTTTCCACTATCCTCTATTTTATCCAGCCTGCTTCTTTCATTTATGACCCTGTTTGCATGTGAGTCTGTGAATTTCGGTATGAATCCTAGCTATACTAAAGAGCTCTAGCTGTCCCACAAAGCTTCAGACTCTCTGTACAGTAAGGTGTAGAGTGAGTGCTGGGAAGCAGCTGCTGAGCCAGGACTATTGCTTCATTCCTCTCCTGTCTTGGTGGGGTGCTGTGTCCACATCTCTCAATGGAATGTGAATGGAAATGACATACGTCCCAAAGAGCTTTCTTTTTATTCTCCACCACTAACTGAATGCAGAGGACTCACTGCCCCTAGCAAAGAGCAGAGCCCCCAGATGATAGGAGCCTGGTACCTGAATTACTATGGGAAAGGCTGGTTGCAGACCAGGAACGCTGCAGTGAAGGGTTCAGGGGAAAGAAATAGCTTCTACTGTGTTAAGTCATTAAGACTTGGGGGTCTTTTTGTTATGGCAGTAGGTAGCACTATAACTAATACTACACTAGTTTTCATGAAACACCTACAAAATGCTCTGATTAATTTAGGAAGTACTGACATGATTACAGATAAATGTCATGGAAAGCAATTAAACTGAAGCTATAGCTGCAGATACAGTTTTCCCCCATGGGGAAAAAAGCAAAACCAGTTTTGTAAAAAGTGTTTGTGGCTAAACTGGTTATTTTTTGTTTTTTTTTTTTATAGCAAATAAAACTAAATGATATCAATGGGGGTGCATGTATATGATTAAAGAGGTAACATTAAATTGTGACCCTACATCTGCCAAATCAGAGACAAAGATTTTTTAAAAATAAAACAAGCTTAAGACCAAGTGTTAAATTTCACAGTTCATAAAAAGATTTTATAATTGGGGTATCAAAATTATTTCATCTCTTCCTACTCTCAGATTTTTACCCTCTCTTACATTTAGTATCCTTATGAGCTGCACATTGACAAACATGGGGAAGAAAGAGAATAATGGTGATTTCTAGACTAAGAAATTAAAAACATGTCTTTTCCAGGGCTTAAGAAAAACCTTAAGGGACAGATCATTGTCAAACACACCTTATTTCAAAGATAACACCTTATTTCAAAACAACCTGTAAGGTGAAATTTTAAAAATTTATCGATCCCCATAGCTTGACTTGGAAGGGCAATAAAAAGGTTAGAATTTGTCCTGTGTCTCCAATGGGAGAGAAAGGGAGAAAATGGAACAGGCCACAGTCTAAGGTAGGGGAATTTTATGTACAGATCATTTTTATCTGGCATTAAGTGGACGTATCAGAGTGCTTGTGCATACATGTCTTTCAGGTACACAGAGGTGATATGAAGTTAGTTCATGATCTAGAGGCCAGAATAGATTTGGTCAGGCCTGGAGACTAGAAAAAAACAAACAGAATGGTCAGGTGAGCAGGAATACTTAAGGCAGGAATTCTGGTAAAGGAATAGATAGATTCACCCCCAGATCCTAGAATTGGGTAACAAGGCAAGAAAGCAGGAATTTGGCCACAGGGAAGTGGCTGTAGTCTGGAGTTCAAGAGTACAAGGTCAGAGAAGGATTGGCAAACGTGACTTGCTGCTGATCTGCTCACCTGGAGTCATATAGTTGATTATCGAGGGAGAATTGTTGAGAGTCTGAGGCAACACTGAACCTGCAGGTGGGAGTTCAAGAACTTTAACTTCAATGATCAGCAGGCTAGAGGGAAAAAGAGATAGGTGGAACACTGTCATATATCAAACCTGGGGCACCTTTACCTGTGCTTACTGCCCTCTTTAGCCACTGATTTTTTGCTTCCTTGAAGTTCCAAGGGATTTCCTCACTCCCCACAAGAGCCAGAGTGCTTGCCTGGTCCCATATACTCTAGCCCCCAAAAGGGTTCATGCACGGGAGCTCTGCATTCATACAAAGCCAAAGATCAAGACAAACATTTATTTACCCTAGTCATATCTAACTAGTTTTGTCTTGTCCTTCTGAGCATAAAGTAAGAATAAGAAAATTGCAAAATCTGGAGTGCTTGGAGTAGTACCATAAGTTGGAATGGGTTTCCTGGTGGCTGAGATACACTTAAGATAATCTCTGACATTACTTTGGACTCAGAAAGTTCTATATACAAGTTTATTTTGCTTTGGGAGATGGACTAAATGAGTTCAGCATTTTACTTTCAGCATGTAATTTTAATGAGAGTCTTAAAGCACAGCAATTTTTCTTTCAGATATTAAAGTCTCTGAAACTTTGTTACTGTTTATTTGTCCCTTTCTTCATTCTTCATTCTTCATTAATTTCCCAGATACTTTTGAGCACATAAGTTATGCTAAGTACTGGGAGCTCTAAGATGAGTTAGGCATAGTGTCTGCCCTCCAAGTACTTTCAGGATTAATAAGCAGAGTACACATTTACTAAGTGATTTGGAAGCATTTTGCATTAAATCTCCCAAGAGTTGTGAGGTAGGGTGTATAAATGCTGCAGAAAAAAATTAATTGACATAATCAGGATATTATTTGGACTTTAATCTAGATAATATTCCTAAAAATGTTTACTTTTGAACTAACATCCCCACAAACAAGGTTCATGCAATTTACACGACTTGTTCTCAATGTTGCCCCAAAAATATCCTACTAAAATTTTCTCTTTGCCCTGAAGTTTGAATGTAATCTAGAAAAGACTATAAATGGTAATTGTGCTGGTCTGGATGTATTATGTCCTCCAAAATGCCATTATCTTTGATGCAGTCTTGTGTGGGCAGGAAACATTGGTGTTAATTGGGTTGGAGACTTTTGATTCAATGTTTTTGTGGAGATGTGATCACTCAGCTGTGAGTGAGATCTTTCATTGTATAATTTGCATGGAGGTGTGGTCCCGCCCATTCAGCATGGGCCTTGATTAGTTTACTGGAGCACTATATAAGCTCAGACAGAAGGAGCCAGCTTGCTGCAGCCAAGAGGGACACTTGGAAGAATGCACAGGAGGTGAGAGAGGAACTGCAGTTTACAGAGACATTTTGGAGACGGCCTTTGAAAGCAGACTTTTGCTCTGAAGAAGCTAAGAGAGGACGAACGCCCCAAGAGCAACTGAGAGTGACATTTTGGAGAGAAGCCGAAGCCTAGAGAGGAATGTCCTGTGAGACAGCCATTTTGAAATCAGAACTCCAGAGCAGATGCCAGCCACATGCCTTCCCAGATAACAGAGGTTTCCCAGACACCATTGGCCATCCTCCAGTGAAGGTACTCGATTGTTGATGTTAGATACTCCATGGCCTTAAGACTGTAAGTGTGTAACCAAATAAACCCGCTTTTATAAAAGCCAATCCATTTCTGGTGTTTTGCATTCTGGCAGCATTAGCAAACTAGAACAGTAATCATGACTATAAATGTATTTTAGGAGTAAGGACAAAGGAGAGAAGGTTGTATCATATAAAGGAAACAAAATATATTTGACATCCATTATAGTAATAAGTCTAGGTGTTTTGAAAAAGAAAGCATTTGTAGACATCTTAATAAATGGATGTTCATAAATGACACTTTAAAAACAGATTTTATTTGCATTAAAATAAAATTAGATTTATGAGTACATGCAAAAATGTGCCGCTTAGTAATTCATATTAAAAGAAGCAATGCATTCTTCAAAAAATATTATTTATTTGCTGTGCCCTCTAATCGGATTTTATTTCTATAATATCATTAAATGAAGATAATAATAAATAAATGATTGGTTATATGTATTTATTCTAAATAATGCAAGTTTTTCTTAGAAGATTTGTAAAGCTCTTGTCACAAAGTGGGCAGAGACAAGGTTGGCCTGGAGGAACTTTGAGTAGCAAACTTACAGGAAAGAAGGAAGAGATAAAGCATAGTAAGAGCTAGGCTCTAGAGTCATATTTCCTAGATGCAAATTCCCATTCTGCCACTTTCTAGCTGTGGGACTTTGGGCAAGAAACTTACCCTTGCTGTGCTTCAGTTTCCTCATCTGTACCCTATAGTACCCTATAGGTCAATTGTAAGATGAAATGAGTTTATTACTCCTATTGTTAGTAAAACTACAACCACCCCCACTTTCACTATTACCACAACTCTATGGTTTCAGAATAACCAAGAAAGAATTGAATTTTGTACAAGTTAGCTAAGGCAGACAGTGTCACAAAGTTGCCATATTTTTAAATCAATAGAGCACAGAGTGTAATGCAGCTAAAGATTTTGGTTTAGTGTGAGAAGATAGGGAGGTGTTATTTGTATGCTCTAGTTTATATTCTGCTGGGTGTATATGATGTTCAAGCTGTGGCTGGAGAGTGGATAACTATGATTGGGGCAGACGTAGCAGTATTGAGGTCTCTAGGTGGTCTGTATCCAATTTTTATAAAATGAGATTGTTTACTACAAGAATTTAGTTCCTCATCTTTAAGATTAGGGTATTATAGAGGACTCTAAAATCTCTCTGAGTTTTAATATACAGAGTTCTTACTAGTTAAATGACTTGCTCAAATCTGCATTGTTTTTGAGTGGTAGAGCAAGAACTCAAACCCAGTACAGAAACAATGTTATGAATGCATTGTAACAAAAGTAACATCAGTTCACTTTAATGTGAGGATGTCTAAACAAACAAACAAAAGCAGAAAGTTTTTAAAAAGTCACAAACATCTGATGGTCATGAGATGATTGAGAGCCCAAGAGCTTGGATTTACTTTTTGGACTGCATAGTGGTTGAAAGTTGGGGTCCTGGAACCAGGAGATTGCTTTGACTTGGAACATGAAGCACTGTTAATGCCTGGTTCAGTGAATAACTTTAAAAGAGAAAAGCAAAAAGTCTTTTCCTGAGGCTTCCACTTCCATGTGCATAGTCTTCTAAGGGTAGAAGAGCAGAGAAATTTGTAGCAGAATTTCACCATTAATAAAGGGTATGCATGTGAACAGAAATTAGCTTGATGTATCTACAGGGAACTTAGGGTTGACAGAGATAAGTTTTGGGGCTAGCCGAGCTCAAGGATGTTTCACATGAGGCATTCAAGTCTAGCTCAGACTTTAACAACTAAGAAATTGGAAGTGAAAAAATTACTTTTGGGTAGACTTTATTATTGTTTCCAATGATTTGCTGCCTCTTCCCATGTGAGGATTCCATTTCCCCATTCTATTGACATGGACACTGACCATGTGCCTTGCTTTGGCCAACAAATGTAAATAGAAGTGATGTTTGCCACTTTGGGGCAGAAGAATTAAAAGCCTTCACATGATTCCACCACTGCTCTTTTACCTCTTCTATGAGAATAGTATGTCTTCAATAGGGATTGCACCTATAGTCTGGGACTTGAAATGAGTATGGAATGAAGCAAAGCTAAAACTCATGACTAATGGAAATGAACATGAGCACAATATAAATACTTATGGAAAGTCATTGAAATTCTGGAATTCTTCATTTATTACAGCTTAAACTAGCAAGGACTGATCAATATACTTCCTTTCTCCGGAAAAGATACTTTTACCAGGTTATATTTGGAAGTGTTGTTCTTGGTAAAGCACACTGAGAAATGTCTGTGTCAATTTGAATTCATTATTATTATTTTCTTAAAATATCCTTAACAAAAATCATTTGTCTAATGGACATGATCAGAAATGATACATTTTCTACCACAGCCAAAATGTTAATTATAAATAAGAATAATAGTTTATTTGGCATAGTATGGTCATAGAAATGGAAAAATAATTTCATTTCTTTCTGACAAAAAATGAAACTTTCACTTTAAAGCTAAACTATTTAAGTGTAATGGTATTAATTTTGCAATTACTCATTGATTTCTCTTGCATTCTGCAGTGGATGTTCTGTCAGTTTTTGAGGAGGCAGACTGGCATTCCTTATGACCTTTGAACACAAAGGGAAAACATTTTCAGTATGTTGAATGACAGCTGTAAATGGAATGGCCCAGAAAAAGTAAATGCAATTTTCTTTCTTTAGAATTATGAACACTATGAATAACCACAATGTCTACAATTATGGCTGGCTAACATAAGGTTCTGAGTTACTCTTCCAACATCACATTTTGGGTCTAGGACATTATTCCAGAGACTCAGTCAGTAATGGATTTGTTTTAATAAGTAACCTCAACCTCTATAAACAATAAAAGAAGTACATGTTTAGGACTGGAAAACAAAAATGGGAAATAATTTGTTTTCATGGGTGCCTTTTAAGATAATTACCTACATTCTTGGCACCCATGGATTACAGCCATATAAATCCCTATCTTAGGAGGCCATTAAAAAGCAGTAGTGGGCTATTGTGTCTATAGATTTGACCCCATAGTTTGACTTCTTGGACATTTTGGAGTTATTTTATGGAGGCTGATGGAACACAGTCTTTACTGAGAAAAGAAGAAAAAAGTCTTTAGCAACCTGGTTTACCACTAACTCCACCTCTGCCCAGGACAACATTTCCAGAATAACATGGTCATATTAGTTAGGTTAGGTTAGTCTTATGTTGTAGTGAATAATTCATAATTTCTATTTTAGTCATGTTATCTATCCCATGTAGATCAGCAAGGACTCTGTTCCATACAGCCACTCAGAGACCCAGGTTGATGAAGTTTCTACCATCTATCTTGTAACTACAACATCAGGAACAGATAACTGTCTAAGTTTTTCAGGTACCACAGCAAGAGGAATAAAATAATGTTGGAGCACTTTCCACAAGCAGTTAAGTGCTATGGTCCAGAAGAGATAGATGTCACAACGCATTGGCCAGAACCAGTCAAATGGCCTTGCCTAATTGCATGAAGGAGAAGTAAAGTCTTCCTATTTGCCTAAAAGGAGAAGAAAACTGGAAATGAATGAACTCTAGAGAGTTGGACCACAGAGGTGAACAGAGGCCAACCACAAAAAACCTACAGAGAACTTTGCAGTGAACAGACACAGTTACTAGACAAATATAATGAAGGTCTGTACTACTTTAAGTTGAATTGGGAAAATTTATGCACCAGGATAATAGGATTTTCCTTGGGAGAAATGTCTTTGTACTTGTGCTTTAAAAACTTGCCCTTCATTCATTGTTTAAAATACATGTTTCAATAATAAGATGTTTTAAATGTGATTATTAAACTGGGGAGTGGATTATTATGGTCCTCTCCAAAAAACAGCAGCCTGTATCTGTAGTCAAGCTTTTTAAACTACCAGGAACTGTAGGAAAAATGGAATAGTTTTACAATTATGCATACTAAACAGATGGCAGGGAAAGGATAAGGAACAAGATGGTAGCAGAGAAATGTTTACTGAATAAAAGACAGTCACTGAGGTTGACAGAGACCAGTTGCATTAGGCTGAGTAATTTATTTTCCTTTTTTCTGCTGTGAAACAAAGCAAGAACAGAGAGAGAGAAGCATCTGCAAAGTTCTCAAGATCAATGCTAGGGAAGTTGTATATGCCACTTACAATAAGGAACTAAGTAGCAGAAAGCATTAAATTTTCATTTGAGGAATAAAATTAGAATTAGGTTAATTGGTGACTAAGAACAGTTGGACATTAGTAAAAATAAAATCTTTTTTTTTACCTTAAAAGTCACAATTAATGCAAGTTTTCATTTTTGATTCTAGAGCTATCTTACAATAGCTCACTCCCACAAACATCAGGATTTAAACCTCCCTATAGTAATATATTTCTTTTATATAAAGCAATAATTAATATGTGTTCTGTTATTTAAATAAAGAGCTGATTGTTTTAATAGAAATAACAGTATTTTTGGGGGATAGAATCTACATTATATTCCTGTGATGGCATTTCTTTTCAATACCCTTTTGGTCCTAAAGCCTGTATCTATGGCCGCACCAGTTGAAAACTATTCTAATTCCAAATCAAGCAGCCTGAACAAAAAGTCTCAAAAATGCTTTCTTGACAAATCCAATTAATGGAAAGAACACCGGGTTTATCATTAGGAGGAATGGGTTTCAGTTTTACTCTATTTACAATATTTAAGCAAGAAAAGTTATTTGACTTCTTTGAACATCACCTTACTTAATCAATTTAATAACGTAACTTATTTAATTGCTCTAGAGTAGGGCCTGGGCATCAGTTAATTTTTAAATCTTCAGATGAGTCTAGGTAGAACCTTAGCAGTGGAACCATTATTTTAAGTGAAGCAGAGATCATGCCTTGTTTTGTGAAGCATTTCATCTCCAGTGTCTAGCATGATGCCTATATTAGGTGATAAATATTTTCTGAATAAATGATTGTCTATAGAATGAGTAGAGAAAACTGTAAAATATAAAGCACTATATAGATAGAAGCTGGCATATTCTTAAAACGAGAAGGAATATATTTTTTTAAAAGGAAAATCAGTTAAGGTAAATATTAGTCAATCTCTGACATTGATCAGACAGACAGGATCATGGGAGATTTTCTACTGAAAAACACAATTAATTGGTAATTAAATGGAGGCTCATTCTCACCCCCTTCTGAGAGTGATAATACAGCAGGTGTTAGCACTCAAGTAAATACGACCCACTGTTCATTTAGATGCCTGACTATTCACAGAGCCCAGTTACATCTGTCTTGAAAGAGCTATCATTAAACAACACTTCATAAGGATAATTAAATATGGTGACCACTGTCAGAAAATTCCTTAGCACAGTGTAGAAGACTCTTCATGATTTGACCTTAGTCTGTATTTCCAGACTTATTTTTCTTTCCTTTCACCCTTCACTCTTCCAAACTTCCTGTGCTTGAAAATATTGCTCAGTTACAAATGGAATTTTGACAGTTTCCTTAATCTATCAAGCATTGTTACACTGAATCAATTAGGATTCTTTTAGAAAACATGATGTCAATGGCTTAGACAAAAGAAAATTTATTATTCATGTCAAAAGGCCCATAAGAGAGAAAAGGGTAGTTCCAGGATTGGTTGGCTCAGCGGCCTGATGATGTCATCAAAGATCCAGGTTCTTTCCTTTTACCTATTTGCCATTTTCATCATGTCATTTTATTCTTTCATGGACACAGATGGCTGTAGCAGGTTCACAAATCATGTTTTCAAACAGAACTCTGCAGGAGTGAAAAGGAATGTTGCTGTCTTGTGAGTTAGGAAACATTCCTGGAAGTCTTGAGAAATATATCTCCTCTTGTCCTGCTGATCAGAATTACATCTTGTGCCCCTGTCACTCTCTGGGTGAGAGGAAGATTGGCTTAGACCCGTTGTAATTCACTCACTGTGGTGGGGAGAGGTCCTGCCTCCTTAAAAGAGCTGACTAGAGAAGGATGAACAAAACTGAGTCCTCCTGGTAAGTAAAAATTGGGAAATGGCTGTTGAGCAGGCAACTAAGTGTGCTTCCATTAACACAACTTTTCTCTTCCACTTACAATGTTCTCTTCCTGTTCCCTTCCCCTTCAGGTAAATTACAAGTCAACCACCAAGATTCTCTTCAAATGTCATGTTCTCCAAGAAGCTTTTATTCAGCTCCCTATAGAAAGAGTTAGTTGTTTCCTCCTTTACTTCCACAGTAATTTGTTGACATTTCCACTAAATCACTTACAAACTGTAATGCATATGTCTGGATACCTATCTATGTCTTACATTAGATGGCAGGATCCTGGAAATCAAGGGTTTTTTTTGACACTGAATCCCTAGTACTCAATACTTTACCTGACTCATTTTACTTGTTAAATAAGTGAAAGGTTGAATGACCAAAATCAAAGCATATCAGAATATCTCAGAAAATGTATTTTTTTATGGTTTAAATGATAAAAATTATATAACAAGTACTATTATTCTAAGGATGTCTATTTTCTTGTAATTGCTAGCTTAATTAAAAATAAGAGTTTTGCTAAATTTTGAAAACTTCTTCAAGTGCTTTTAAAAGACCTTTAGAAGCCAAACTCACATGGGCATATGAATTCAAAATTTAGATGCCTGGCATTGTCCTAGCCTCTTGGGATACAGAATAGCACAGGGATAGACCCTGCTCTCAAGAAGCTCAGAATCTAGCAGAAGAGATATACTTCTTAAATAAGTAATTAAAATTTGAAAAAAAAAATTCAGTGTATTAGGTGTGCCTGGAGAAACATGTACTGGTCCAAAGCAGGAACTCCTAGAAAGGAAATGGTAAGAATGTTATTTATGTTTTCACAATGAAATTGATGCCTGGCTTTGGTCTGGGTCGATAGCAAGGGCTATCCAGATAAACCAGGGAGGAAAGCCATTCTGAGAAGTGTTGGGAGCATATACAAAGACACAGGGCCCTGTAAATGCACAAATATATAGAAAGCTCAAGTAGTTCTGCAATCCTGGAACACAAAACTTTGAGAAGAATACCAGAAGATGTAACTATACAGGTTAATAAGGACCAGATTATGAAGGGTCTTTTGTGACATGGGAAGGACCTGAGACTATTTTAAAGATTTGTTTTGCATGTCTGCAAGGAGAAGCCACCCTTCAACTAACAAATTCGTTGTGGATAGATGGTTGTAAAGATTGTAAAGTCTTTATTAGCAAATTAGAGAACCTTGGCAGACTAAATTGATATAAAATGACCAAGTTTCTGTTTTGCTTTTAAAATAATAGGAAACCTGAAATGGATCCTCTCCCACTAGCATCTTTCATCCTCTTGTTGTTATCTAGGGGATATTAATGCTTTTGGGCTGCTGCCTGCAGGTTTGGCCTCATACCCTAAGTGGATTTTCAGTGAAGGCAGTAACACCCCTCATAAAGACAGACTGCTGATTACATTTCCATTAAAGACCAGAGCCAAGTCTGTCTGCTAACTTCCCTGCCAATAAGAGCTAGATTTTTCAGTGGCAGGTTTATTGCAAAGAACCACTTTTCTTGTTGTAGTGCAAAGAGATAGCATAAGAAATATAAGATTGTGGCCTTCATCAACAAATAACCTAAACAGAATTTCTAAAATAGCTATTACATATCATATTATCATGTGCCTTTCTCTATGGCAAGTTATATTATTTTATGCCCCTTCAGATTCTATTTGTCCACTACAGGCATGAAATTGAAAGAGAATAGATGTGGAGGATATAATTTCAGCACCCTCTTTCGTGCATTCATCAACCATCTATGAAACATTACATTCCAGGCGTTGTTCCAGGTGTCATGGCTCAATAAACAAATGAATGTAGCGCAGCTGCTGCCCTCAAAAAACTTACAATTCAGGACTGCTCACCTTGAGTGTTAAGTATGTGATAATAAATAAGAAAACAGATTAATATTAAGGGAGAAAAATATTTATCATAGTACTGTGTTAAGCAAAAGAAATCATAAGTAAAATTCTAGGATCCAGGTTGTCATTAGTAGTAGATCATTAATTAATAGTAGTTATCATTAATAGTAGATTTAATTACAAAGAGTCTATAACAACAATCACTTCCATTTTTTATTTTTCTCTTTTTGATCACTATGGTGGTCTGGAACTGTACGTACCCCAGAAAATCATGTTCTTAAAGCTAATCCATTCCTGTGAGTGTAAACCTATTTTAAGTAGGATTTTTTGATGAGGCTACTTCAGTTATGGTGTGGCCCAGGGAGGGTCTTAATCCTCTTACTTGAGTCCTTTATAAACAGGATGGGGGGGGGGAGGGAGAGAGGGAGAGAGAGAGAGAGAGAGCCACAAAATCCCACAAACCCGGAAGAGAAGGGAGGGACCAGCAGACACCACCATGTGCCTTGCCGTGTGTCAGAGGAACCGAGGATTGCCGGCAGCTGGTCTTCAGGAAGAAATCGTTGCTTTGATGAAGCCTTCATTTGTACATTTTTCTCAGTTTTTAAACCATGAGCTTGTAAGCTAATAAATTCCTGTGGTTGGAGCCAACATATTTCATGGCATCTGCCCTGAGCAGCCTAGGAAACTAAAACAATCACTCATCTTATAGTAGGTACCATGCCTAGTACTTTCTTTTTATTTTCCCTAAGGCTAACCACGACCCTGCCAGACAGCTATTATTGTTCCTATTTTATAAGTATGTAAACTGAGGCTAGAGTGGTGAAATAATTTGCAGAGGATCATAGAGCTAGTAAGTGGCAAGTCAGGGTTTGACCCCACATCTGCATTATTTCCACTTCTAAATGACACCACTTCACGGTGTGGATTCATTAAATTTTGTTCCCAAATATGGAAACATATTTACTTGGAAATTTGTATTCTAACTTCTAAAAATTCTCCTTTCTTTTTGATCTCGGATATTAGTAATAATAATCACACAAACTAATTTGTCCCTGTTCTTAAGCCTTCAAAATGCTTGCCAACATTCTATTATCCATGTAATGATTTCAGAAGCAAAGAGGAACAGAATATTTTTTCCTGGGACCAAGTGTCATCTTCTTCACTTACTGTCTAATTTTGTAATGATAAGGAGAAGCAATATAACAGTTGTCTGACACAATATGATAGCACATTCATCATATGATTACTGAGATTCTTCAGTTCTGTTTTTCTTTATTGTGGAGATTATGTGATTATGTGACTCAGTGGCAGGTGGGACTGTCAGGTACATCATTTAGGAAGTCAGATGGGTGTTCTGCTGCTTTTGCTAGGTTTACTTTTCTTGTCAGTTCTGTCCCAGGTTTTCAATGATGGAGTGCATATAAATTTGATAGTATTTTCTTTTTCCAGTATATTTTGAACTTGTGAGTTTCCCCTGGAAGCTGGAATAATGCACATTTATTCCCTGTTCAGTATCTTTTGAAGGAGTTCTATATGTATTTGTGTTACTGCCTCATTTTTCTCTTTCCTTTTACAGCAGAACTCCTTAAAAGAGTGGTCTATATTCTCTGGTACCAATTTTTGTCTCCTCCCAAACTTTTTAAAGCTAACTTCGATCAGACTGGACCATACTTCTTTTATTAAGGTAACTAAAGACCTTCACATAGCTAAACCTAGTGCTTGATTCTTATCCTTTGTGATAGTTAATTTCATGCACCAAGTTTAGCTAGATTATTGTTTTAGTTTCCCAGCTGCTAAAACAAATACTACAGAATACATTGGCTTAACAACAGGAATTTATTGACTTACGGTTTCAGAGGCTTGAAGGCTTTCTTCTTCCTGGGGTCAGTATCTTCTGACTAGCTGGCAACTTGTGGGGTTCACTGGCTTTTCCATCACACGGCAATGTATACTTGTTGGTGCTTTCTCCTTTCTCTTCTGGTTTCCACTGACTTCTAGCTTCCACTACTCCCATGGCTTTTTTTTCTGTGTCCAATTTCCTTTGCTTATGAGGTCTTCAGCTATACCGGATTAAGGCCCATCCTCATTCAGTCTGGGCATGCCTTAGCTAATAACATCTTCAAAGGTCCTATTTACAAATGGATTCACTCAGAGGTTAAGGGTTTGGGACTTGAACATGCCTTTGTGTGGGACATGATTCAATCCCCAAGTATTATGGTTTACAAATGTTTGGTCAAGCACTGGCCTGCTTACCTTGTAAGAGTATGTCATAGATGGGATTTGCATCTCTGATCAGTTGGTTGCATCAATAGTCAACAAAGGAGATTGCCCTAGGCAATGTGGAAAGTCTCTCATCCAATCAGTTGGAGGTCTCAAAAGCCAGGACTAGGATTTCAGAGGTAAGAAGAATTTCTGCCTCATCTTCAACATTGGCTATTGTCTGAATTTTCAGCCAGCCAGTTCCTCTGGGGAACTTGAACTAAGGACTTCAGCATCACCTTTATTGGAGTTTTCAGCTTGTGGCCTGCCCTGCAGAGTTCAGATTTGCCAGCCCCCATGTTTGCATGAGTCAATCCCTTATAATAAATCTCTTTACACACGCAAATCTCCCATTAGTTGTTTCTCCAGAGAACCCTAATACATCCTTCTTAACTCATCAGCAGAATTTGATACCACTGATCATTCCTCTTCTTTGAAACCCTTTCTTCTATTGGATGCCAGGATACCACATTCACCTGTTTTTATCTCTATATCTTTAGTCATTGACTCATATTTCCTTTGCCAGATCATTAAATGTTGAACTGCCTCTGGGATCAGTCCTTGGACCTCCTGTCTTTTCTCTTTACTTCATGTACTTGGTGATTTCACAGTCTCATGTCTTTAAATAACCTCAGTGTTACATATCTATTCCTGTGTAAAAAATCACACCAACATTTAGAGAGTTAAAATAACAGTAATCACTTATTATCTCTTATGGGTTTTGGTTGAGAGGTTCTGGCTTGGGGTCTCATGAGCTTCTAGTTATGCTGTCAAATGGAGCTGCAGTTATCTAAAGGTTTGACTGGGGCTGGAGGATCCACTCACTATTGTTGGTGTTGGGGCTTGGGGGGAGGGGGGGCAGTTTGAGGAAGAAAGCCCTCAATTACTCTCCAGGTGGATCTTGCTAAGGTTTGCTTGTTTTCATCTCAGAGCATTGGACTTTCCCAGAGCAAACAATCCAAAAGACCAAGGAGGAAATTGCAATGCCTTTTAAGAGTTAGGTAGGAAGTCACATACCAGCACTTCCACCACTGGTCATACAAGGCCATCCTTGATTCACTGTGGGAATGGACTACATGAAAGCATAACTACCAGGAAACTTAGATCACTGGGGGCTTCCTTGATGCCTGGCTTCCATAGTCTACCTTCTGGCCCTCAATGATTCATATCCCTCCCATATGCAAAATACACTCTCCCTCTGCAGTACCCTCCAAAATCTCATTCCTTATGCATCAGGCAAAGGCTTGAGGTCAAGCATCATATCATTTAAGTCAGGTCCAGGTGTGACTGAGGTTCCACAGGCTAAGTTCATAGTGTTCATCCCTTCAAGAAAATTCACATTGATTTGAAGACCTATGAACAAAAGAGACAAGTTACCTGCCTTATTGCTGACAGGGCGGTGCAGGAATGAGACACAGACACAAAGTTAAGAGTTAAGGGAGCAGGGGACCCACTGAATCTCTTGCTAAGTGGACACCAATGCATCCTTGCTCCAGCTATTTATTTCTGAAGATCAGGTGTATATGCTAAAGGTCCTCAGGCTTGGGAGAGCCCACCAGATACCTATGTTTATATCAGGTGTATACAATCTAGGTTTACATCAGGTGTATACAATCTAGGTTTAAGACAATGGTAGTCACAAGACACACATCTTTACAGGGCGAGCCTGCATGGCATCTATGCAGGCCTGCGGCTCAGTGTTCTAAGCCACCACCCCAGATATGCCTCAGGCAACATGGAAGACTTAGTTTCCCACACTGCCTCCTTGTCACACCCAATATACATTGGTGGAACAGAGATAGGATAACTGTCCAAAACCCTCCCATTCAAACAAATAGGTATATTGGAATCTCACAGGAGTCACTGCTCCTAAGCAATTCTTAAATCCAGTGGGTTACATGTTGCCAGTCTCTTGATTAATCTCTCCACAGGGCTATGTGAGTGTCTGTGTGTGTAGAGGCTGGCTTTCCCCAGAGCAAACAATTCAATCTACAAGGGCAGATGCTATGATGCCATTTTTGTGACCTAGCCACAGATGTCACACATTCTCATTTCCGACAGAATCACCTTTGATTCAACATTGGAGTGAATACATGAGGGCATGCATTTTAGTTCCCTTTGTTCTCAAGGAAATACCATGAAATGGGTCAAACAATGGGAATTTATTTGCTCATGGTTTTGAGGTTAGGAAAAATGTTCAATCAAGCCACCATCAAAGTGATGTTTCTTCCCCAATGGTGGTGTCGTTGGGACTGGCTGCAGGAGACCTCTGGTCCTTAGCTTGTCATGTGGCAAGGCAAATGATGGCCTCTCTCCTTTCTCTTCCACATTCCAGTGAGTTTTATCTTGTTTCCAGTGGCTTTCTCTCTCTCTCTGAATTTCATTCTTCCTACAAAGGGCTCCAGTTATAGGATTAAGACCCATCCTGATTGAGATGGGCTACACTTTAACTGAAGTAATCTCATCTAAAAAGTCCTACTTATAATGGGTTCACACCAACAGGAATGGATGAAGTTTAAGAACATGTTTGGATTATTTTGGGGGTGGTGGTGGTATAGACTGATGCATTGACCACCACAGCATGTATCCCAGGAAATGTGAATCATTGCAGGTTGTCTTGGAGGATGGCTAGAGCATCTTCTCTAAACAATGACACTCAAGCTTGTACCTCCAATATGGTCCTCTCACTTAAGTTCAGACTTGTATATACAACTGCTTAATCAACATCTCCACTGTATGTTTAATAGGCAACTCCACACACTATGTAAAAAACTGAACTTTTTATTTCTTTCCTTCTCCCCTCAAATTTGTATCTTTTATTGTTACACATTTTAGTAAATGACAACTGCATTGTTCCAATTGCTCAGGATGAAATCTTTATAGTCATCCTTGATTGTCCCTTTTAATCTCACACTCAACAAACAATTTATCAAAATATCCATTGCTCTGTTTAAAAATATATCCGGAATTGACCACATCACTTTCTATCCAAGCCATCCTTCATCTAAACTACTGTAATCTCTCAACTGCATTACCAATAGTTTGCTATCTAGTTTTCCTGTTTCCGTTTGTCTTAGTTTGCAGGGACTGCTATGACAAATACCACACACTGGGTTGGCTTAAACAATGAGAATTTATTGTCTCACAGCTTTGGAATCTAAAAATTCCAAATCAAGGTCTTGACAGGCTATGCTTTCTCCAAGAGTAGAGAGCATTTGTACAGACTTGCTATAGTCCTTGGAGCTACTTGGCTTGCATCTCTGCCTTGTCACATGGCTTCTCCTTTTGGCTTCTATTTCTCCTACTAAGTCATCTGTGTCTCTATCTAGACTTCCTCTCCTTATGAGGACTTCAGCCACATGGATCAAGGCCTACTTTGTCTCAACTTGGCCTCATATAAATAGGATCTTTGAAGATCCAATTCACAAATGAGTCCAGACCTTAATTTGCAATAACATCTTCAAAGGTCCTATTTACAAATGTGTTTACATCTGCAGGAACATGGATTAATATTTGAAATTGTCTTTTCTGGAGACATAATTAAATCCCAAAACTATCCTAGTCTATTGTAAAGTCAGTATCCAGAGCAGTCATTTTAAAGTTTAAGTCAGATCATGCCACTTTCTGCTTAATACCCTCTAAAGGCTTCCTTTTTCATTCTATGAGTAGAAACCACGCACCCTATTATGACTGACAAAGCCCTGCATGATTTGACTCCCTGTGAACTCTCGGATCTAAACATCTCTTCACTGGCTTCAATGCTGCTGTTTGAACAGACCAGACACACTCAGGGTCTTCCTACTTAACTCTTACCGGAATGTTTTTCTCCTTTATATCTATGTCTTCATACCTTATTTCTTCAGATCTTTACTCAAATAATACTGTCTTATTATACTTTTCACTGGAACCCTATCAAAATGATACCCCTTACACACAGTTACTTTCTATTCCCTTTCCCATAACACTTATTACTATCTAACCTATTCTATATTTTAATTTATTTATGTATTTTTTCTGTTTCCCTAACTAAAAAGAAAGTACCTGGAGGGCAAGTATTTACTTCATTGACTTATGCATCTCCTGACATGATAGAATGAAGATTTCCACACATTCTTTGCCACTTCACAGTCAAGTAGAAGAGTTTATTTCTCCACCCTTCAAATGTGTACAAGCTTTGTGACTGCTTTAACTAATAGAAGATTACAGAAATGAAACTGTTTCAGTTATTAGTCTTTAAGAATATTGGAAAATTTTGCTTCTTCATAACTGAAAACATCTTGGGATACGTCACCTTGGAATACAGCTACTGTGCTGTGAGAGAACCACACCACAAGAAAAGGCTGTACGTTAGCCATTTTGGTCATCATACCCAACTGAACTCTCAGCCTACAGCCAGCACCAATGACTGACCATACGAATAAGCCTTCTAGGATATTCCAGCCCAATCAAGCCTCCAGATGATTCAGATTTGGCTGAAGTCAGTGGAGCAGAATATACAGCTGAGTCAAGTCAACCCATGGAATATGGGATAGAATAAAATGACTTTTGTCTTAAACGCTAAGTTTTGGGGTTGGTTTTTATGTAGCAAAAACTAACAGAGAAAGAATTTGGTACCAGAAGTGAAGTGATCTTATAGAAAAACCTAAACTGTGTGGTGTTGGTGCTGAACTCGGTGAGGATGAATCTGAAATGGCCTCAAGGAGATTGTTAATGAAGTTTGGAAGGATAGGATGAAAATTGTTAACATAGGTTCCAGAAAAGGTGAACTTTGTTATGTAGAGGAAAGTTTGATTTGTGATAATGTGGAAAATAGATAATATGCATATGTATTTGGCCAAAGAAATTTTCAGGCAGAATGTTGGAAGTGCCATCTGTTTGATTTAAGCTGCACATGGTAAGTTATGGATTTACAGAGAAAACCAAATAAGAAATTGGTTGGTTTTCAAAAGGATTTAGAGAAAACATTTCTGAGACATGTTATGCTGGATTCAAAAATGAAAGTGTCTCTCATCTCCAGTCTCTGCTGATAAAAGACTTTCAAAGAATGAAATGGCCTCAGGGCAAAGATGAAATCTAAGGCTCTGCCAATAAACCATGTTTTCAGGATCAGTATCTCAAGGATGCTGCCATAAAAGCCTTTGTCATAAACCTCAAAAATTTTGAGTCAGGGCCTTACAATCTCAGGTAGGCAAAAAGCCTTCTAAGAATCTTGGCACCCCAGCCATAGTTTCATTCAGGGTTTATCCAAATAAAAAGAAAGGAATTAAGTCATAATTCTTATTCCTGAGTTGAGGATGGGATATACCTGATGCTCTCCCTGAGGACTAGTGGGCTACTGAAAAGAGAGAAAGCAAGCAAGCAAGCAAGAAATAAAGAAAGAAGGAAGGAAAGAAAGAAAGAGGGGGAGGGAGGGAGGGAGGGGAAGAGGGGAGAGAGAGAAAGAGAAAGGAAAGAAGGAAGAAAGAAGGGAGGAAGTTAGGAAAAGAGGAAAGGAGGAAAGGAGGGAGGAAGGAAGGAAGGAAAGAAGGAAGGAAGGAAGGAAAGAAGGAAGGAAGGAAGGAAGAAAGGAAGAGGAAAAATAACCACTGGAATTAAGAACTCTAGAAAAACCTATCTAGAATATTCTTTAGACCCAGGGATAGCTTCTCCCTCTTCTTTCAATGTTGTCTTTGCCTCTTTTTGCCTCATACTTAACTACAACTGCCTTCACCTCTTGTGGGTATTTCTCATGGAGGACACTTCAAAATAAGTTCATCTCAACCCTTCCCAAATAGTGAATATGTGTTTAAAAAATAAAAGTTATGGTCTTTCTTTGATTATATACTCTAGAACAGTGATCCACAAACTACAGCAAGTGGGTCAGTTGCCTGTTTTTGCAAATAGTGTTTTATTGGAGCATATCCACACCAATGGCAGAGTTGAGTTGGTGCCACAGAGACTGTATGGGCCAAAAGCCTAAAATATTTCCTATCTAGCCTTTTCAGAACAATGATTATTGACCTCCATTCTGGAGTGAGTATGAGTTCCTTGTGGGCTGGGACCACAGTCCATTCTGTTTTTAATCTTCAGTGCCTAAAATGGGACCGTGCTCAGAGTTCAGAGCCAAATAATTTCTTCATTGTTCCAATGAGTGAATCAACAAATTAACTCTAGCAAGAAATAAATCAATACCCACATCCAAGTTACATGGATCAGTTCCACATAGGTAATATTGGTCTAGAAAACATTAACTTTTTAAACAAATCTTAAGGGAATTTTGCTCAGATCCTGTTAAAAAAAACCTTAACAGCATTGTCTCAGAACCCTCACTCTCAGCCCAAGGTAGAGAGGGCATAGCTCAAGGAGATTTTCAAGTATGATGTTTGTCTAAGGAAGTATATTATATAATTTGTTATAAAGAATGCTCACAATTTAAAAAGGAATTATTATAGTTTGAATTGAAAGAGACAGGTACTCAACATGAAAAGAGGCACATAAAAAAGTATATTGTTAGGTTCAGAATGATGATATAGTCACTGGATATTTACTTTATGCTGAGCAAATTGCAAGGATTTTCACATATTCTCCTTTAATTTCAGTTATATGAGGTAGATGTGATCATCTCTAATTTAGAGATGAGAAAACAGAGGCTTAGAGAGATCAAATAGTTTATCATTAGCAAGTGGCAGAATTGGGATTTAAACCCAGGTAGTCTGATCAAGTACAGTATTTTTGTTATGATGTACAAGTTATTTCACATTATTATGATTTGTGAATTAAAAAAAACACAGTATTGTACCACTGAAACACTTACACTTCAATACAAAGTTAAAAGACTTACTTAGGCAGTGAAAAATGGACCACAAATTACATAAGGAAGATAGAGAGTAGGGGCTTGTGAAGTACAAGAATGATGGTAATGATACAGTGTCATTAAAGTAAAGCCTATTCGGTGGAATCCGGTCCAGTGCTGGTTGGTTCTCCAAAGAGGGTAAGAGTGCAGTCTAGGCAGGGAGCAATGTGAATAAAGGAGCAGAAGCAAAATGACTCAAATGCTTTCAGGTACTTGTTATGGCTTGACTGGAGGGATGTGATGGAACTTTCAGGTCTTGATTGAAAGCTGAAGGAATTAGAACTCGGTGAATACCAAGAGAAGAGTTACTCTTTAGATCTTAGCATTTCTAAAAAAAAAAATTATGTGAAGGAAGTGTGAAGTGCAATTAAAATAGTTATTCCACATGTCACACTGAATTGACAATGTATCTGTCCATTTTGGAAAGGGTATGCAAAATGCAAAAAATACACAAGATCAAAAGATGATGAGCTCATTGTAAAGAAGGTCTGTTTTTCCCTGTACGATGGCTGGCTCAATGAGTGCTCCCTGGAATCTCTTCCAACAAGTCAATTAAGTGGTAAATAAGAGTGCACTTCAGCAACAACATTAAGAAAAGCTCATATCCCCATTACCCAATAAAAACAAGAAAAAAGCATAGCAAAAAGTTGAGGAGCCAAGTATAGTTAACTACAGACAGTTTCATAGTCTGTAAAAAGCTAAGTACAGCGTGTGAGAAGAAGAGTTTCCTTGGGGAACCAGGGAATTGACTTTGAGTGCTGGTACATTGATCCTGTTTAGAAACACTTATCATTGTAAATAATTAAAAACTCTGATTTGGGGAGACAGTGTACGCTAATGGAAGTTCCAGGAAGAGAATCAGAGTAAAATAATGGTCTCTGTAGAATATTTTGAGGATAGAGAAGCAGGGAAATCATTCTGATATTATTACACTCTGAAAAAAACAATGTCCTCATCTCTTTATCTTAGACCTTCAGAAAAAAAGAACGAAGACATGTTTCTCATCAGATGCTTATTGAGGCGAACAGAGTGGGATTTAAATGGGTACTGAATTACAATAGGGAGATGGAGGGGAGCAAGAAAGTAGCTGCAGCTGAGCCTCAAGTTCTATGTAACCTATAAGCACAGTGGATATGATATAGTATGAAATAACAAAAATTAGAATATTTGTAATTGTATAGGTCCTTCAACACATCTACGACAAATCCCTGAAGTGGTAAATTGGAAAACTAGTTCATAAAATTCGATGTCAACTTGCACATTACTCCAATGTAAAGGTAATAACGAGGTTTGTAAATAGCCCAGTTTGTGATAGGGAAAATGACTCACTTTTTACCCCCAGTGTAGTCTTTTTCCTGCAGCCAAATCATTGGTGACACAGATTTATACACTGGTTAATGGATGGGATAAAAAGGGAGTTAGGTTATAATAAAAAAAAGGAATATATAATATATGAAAAATTCCATTTATTTAGATTTGAATAATATCTTTTTATGCATTTAGGCATATATAGAGTCCACTTTTTTCCTATAGAAAACTACCTCCTTTAATTTACGTGCTTTACAAAATAACTTCTTGACTGTACGACCTTTAACATCTGAAAAATCAGGTATCAGAATTAACAGAGTTATTGGTCCTTTGTTTCAGTCCAGTGGAGGAGACAGTCTTGATAATCTAATACAAAGCCATTAAAGGAGAGTAAAAGTAGAACACAAAACCAGGCTCTCACCCAACAGCCAATTCTTCTTCACTGATTTAGGACAGCAAAGATGATAAAGAAGGTTAGATTCCTTTTTCCACCTTTATAAGCGATTCTCTAAAACTTGACTTATGTATGAATAATTGTCCATAAACTTTGAGTTCACATCAATGCCACTCCAGTTTAAACTCTGAATTTTACATTTTAAAAAGTTGTCTCAAGGAAGAGATTGTTACTACTTGATAGTGACATCTGAATGTATTTAGGCTTAATAGTGACAATGAACATGTTCACATCAATTATTATCTTCCTGTTCTTATTGTAAACCATAAACAAGAGTTATAGGAGATCCTAGATGAGCTCATATTTATTTACAACTCATAACACAACTTTTGAGCAGTTGTTATTGTAATTTGCACTTACAGATGAAGAAATTGAAGCCAAGAGTGTTGTTATCTTGGACAATTTCCTTAATTGAGATATCTCAGACAAGGTGAAGTCAGGATTCAAACTCAAAACTATATGACTTCAAATCTTATGAAGTCATACACCTCCTCTGTGGACAGGAATATTCACATATTTAGCAGCAGCTAGGATGAAGGAGTTTTCACAACTGCAACTACTGTGAGATGTACTCCAGGATGAGGCTAGATTTCTTCCCTCACACGCTGACATTCAGTAGAAAAGTGGGGAATGTGTAGCATATCCCATGTTCTATTCAATCATTGTGTCCAAAGGGAGAGAATTCAGATGGTACCTCAATAGAAGCTAATGGGGTAGGTGAGGGATTTGGCCATTTCTGATGCTATTCAAGCTCTATGTTTGGCGAAAGATCAGAGTTTCTGGTTTTACTACATTACCATCCCTTGAAACTTGCCTAGGGCACAAAAACAACAGCCACAGAGCTTATAGAATGAATGACAACAACTAACCTTTCAGTAATGTTATTACTGTTTCTGACCCTGTTTTAAATGATTATTTTTTTCATTCAAAACCTTGCATTCTCTTACATAGACTGGATTCTGTGTTTTAATCTCAATTAGAAAATTATTTATTTTGATTAGAAACTATAACTGTTTTAAGATTTCACCCTTTCTCAGCCATTCAATATATTATTTTAAAGTATTTCTGAGGTTATGTTTTCTGTACTGCATAGGCAAAATAATACTTCATTTTTGACTACTTGCAATCTTTCAGAAATAATATTTGCTTTAAAGTGTTTCTTACTAAGTTTTTCTATTATAAAATTAATTCAATTGCTTGGTTAAATAATTCACATCATGAAGTGAATTAAATAAAATACAATGTAGTTTACTTCTTATGTCTCCTATCATTTTCTCTGGCCAGTCTCACAATCAAAGGAAAACCACCACTGACTCTTTGTTTCTCTTTTAATTGTATGCCACATTTCAACTAATGCAATCATGTTATCTGTGATTTACTGATTTATCAAATGAATACAGTATCTAAGGACTATCCTGTATAAACAATAGGAAATTGTGTACTTTTCTTCCAAGTCTTCTCCTTTATCTCACCCCTCAATTTTTGTTAGTTATAATGCTATTCTTATGTTACCAAAGTTTATAGCATTTTCATTCTATCTTTCAACTTTAAATCTTCCACGTTATGTCTGGACTGATTGCAAATAACGAAGAGATGATAGGCAGCATTACAACTATGGTTAATACTTTGTAAATAATTTGTGCTATAGAGGCAGGAATATGAATGCATCCATTGAGAATAAAATATGATCTCAAGACATTAAAATTCACATCTGAAAAAGACTCTTCCAAATGTTAATGTCAAATGCCTCTTATTTCCCATCCAGTTTCCCGCATGGTTCCTAGATCATCATACAGGGTACACCAATGATACATTTTCTGAATTATCACATTATCTAAAACTGATTCCATATTGCTCTCATATTTTCTTGATAGTTTGGCAGAGTCAAGGATGTTAACATACCAAATATTTTTCATACAAAATTTGAAGACTTTCTTTCAGCCAGTATATACCCTGGGAAAGCTGCTGTTAGCATGATTTTCACTCATTTGGTCAACAAATATCTCAAGAAGACTCCCTCCCTTGAAAGCAACTTTTATTTCTCTGTAGAACTTATCTGACTTTTCTATTTTTCTTTTTAATTTACAATGGTTTGTCTAAGTGTAGGCCTTTTTTGCACACTAATCCCACCAGGTGTTTTCAATTTGAAATTTCTTCAAATTAGGGACTATTTTATTGTATTCTAATTGGCTCCTTTCTCCATTAAGTCAGCCATCTTCCTTGGAAATATTTTTAGATGAATATCAGAGTTTCTGAATCTTCCATTTTTTTCTCTTAATTTCTGTCTCTACTTTTATTTTATCATCTTATATTCATCTTTTTAAAATAATTCATGGAAGAGCATTTTTATAATTGCACTATTAACTATAATCCATCTTTTACAATAGGATTCACTGTTTGATGGTACAGTCCAATGTTGTTGTTTTAAATTTTTATTCTAGTAACATTAATACAACCTAAAATTTCTGCTTTTAACCACATTCACATATATAATTCGGTGACATTAATTACTTTTACAATGTTGTGCTACTATCATCTTCTGTAACCAAAACATTACAATCAACCCAAATAGAAACACTATACAATTTAAGCATTAACTCCCCATTGCCTATCCCCAGCCCAAGCCCTGGTAACCTATATTCCACTTCTAACTCTATGAGTTTGCTTATTCTAATAGTTTCATATCATTGAGATCATACAATATTTGTCCTTTTGGGTCTAGCTTATTTCACCCAAAATGATGTATTCAAATTCAACCATGTTGTCACATGTTTCAGAACTTCATTCCTTTTTATGGCTGAAAAATACTCCATTGTAATGCATATATCACATTTTGTTTATCCATTCATCAGCTGATGGATGCTTAGGTTGACTCTATCTTTTGGCAACTGTGAATAATGCCACTATGAACATCAGTGTGCAAATACCTGTTTGAGTCCCTGCTTTCAATTCTTTTGTGTATATACCTAGAAGTGGGATTGCCAGTTCAAAGACTCTGTACTTAACTTTCTGAGGAACAACCATACTGTCTTTGACAGTGGCTGCACTGTTTATATTCCCACCAGCAATGAGTGTTTCTATTTATAAACTCTCCTCCACTTATAATTTTCTGGTTTTTTTTTTAATAGTAGCTATCCTACTGGGTGCAAAATGGTATCTCATTGTGGTTTTGATTTGCATGTCCTCAATAGCTAATGATGTTGAGCATCTTTTCATGTCCTTTTTGGTCATCTGTATATCCTCTTTGGAGAAATTTCTCTTTGAGTCTTTTGGCCATTTTTAAATTGGGCTGTTTTCTTTTTATTGTTGAGTTGTAGGACTTCTTTATAAATTAAGGAGATTTTGACCTCATAGAATGAGTTAAATAGTGTTCACTCCTCTTCATTTTTTGGAAGAGTTTGAGCAGGATGGGTACTAATTGTTCTTGAACTATTTGGCAGAATTCCTGTGTCAGGCCATCAGGTCCTGAGCTTTTCTTTGTTGGAAGGATTTTGATTACTGGTTCAATCACTTTACTTGTAATTTCTCCATTGAGATCCTCTGATTCTTCTAGAGTCAATTTAGGCTGTGAGTTTCTAGGAATTTGTCCATTTCATCTAGGCTCTCTAATCTGTTGTTTATAGTATCATATTCTGATCCTTTGCATTTCCGTGGGGTCAGTAGTAAGGCTCCACTGCCCTCATTTCTGATTTTATTTATTTGCATCCTCTCTCTTTTCTATTTTGTCAGTGTTGCTAAGGGTTAGTCAATTTTATTGATCTTTTCATAGAACCAAATTTTGATTTTATTTATTCTCTATTGTTTTTTATTCTCCATTTCATTTATTCCTACTGTAATCTCTGTTATTTTTTCCTTCGGCTTGCTTTGGGTTTAGTGTGCTGTTCTTTTTCTAGTTCCTTCAGCTATGCAGTTAGGTCTTTTATTTTAGTTCTTTCTTCTTTTTCAAAGTAAGCATTAAGGACTATACATTTCTCTTTCAGCACTGCCTTCACTGCATCCCATAAGTTTTGATATATTTTGTTCTCATTTTCATTTGCTTCCATATAAATGGAGTAAATACTGATTTCCCTTGTGATTTCTTCTTTAACACAATGATTGTTTGAATATGTTATTTAACTTCCACGTATTTGTGGATTTTCCAATTCTCCACCTATTATTGATTTCCAACTTCATTCAATTGTGGTCAGAGTAAACATTTTGTATAATTTCAATTATTTTAAATTTATTGAGACTTGTTTTTTTGACCTAACACATGGTATAGCTTAGACAATGATCCATGTGCCCTTGAGAAGAATGCATGCCCTGCTGTTTGGCAGACCAATGTTCTGTACTTGTCTGTTAGGACTAGTTCATTTGTCATATTATTCAAGTTCTCTGTTTCCTTATTGACCTTCTGTCTAATGTTCTATCTATTAAGGAAAGTGGTATATTGAAGTCTCCAACTATTAGTGTATGGTTGTCTATTTCTCCCTTCAGTTTTGCCAGTGTTTGCCTAATGTCTTTTTGTGGCATTGTCGGTAGGTCCAAAAATATTTATGATTGTTATTTCTACTTGGTGGATTGACCTCTTTATTAATATATAGTGCCCTTCTTTGTCTCTTTTAACAGCTTTTTACTGAAATTCTATTTTGCCCAACATTAGTATAGCTACCCCAGCTTTCCTTCAGTTACTATTGCCTGGATTACTTTTTTTTCCATCCTTTCACTTTCAATGTATTTGAAAGGTGAGTCTCTTGCAAACAACATACAGTTGGATCATGTTGCTTTTTTCTTTAATCCATTCTGCCAACCTATGTAATTTGATTGGGGGAATTTAATCTTTATATTCGGTGTTCTTATTGTAAAGGCAGGACTTATTTCAGCCATTTTGTCCTTTTTTTTTTTAAGTATTCAAACATTTAATTTTAGTATCACTCTAAGGGTAAGAGAACTTGCTGTTAAATTAACTCAGGAACCCTTATTTCAAACTACATGTAATATATTTTGCTACATATACTCTAAACAAATGCAAAACTAGGTTTTGGGATGTTAACTCCCATTTCCAAAGAAAAGCCTAGTTTTTCTGTTGCAATCTGGCAGCTTTGAACTTCAAAACCCTCTTGGTAGTTTCTTCTGACACATCTGACAAAAATTCTTTTCATTCTGGAATAGTGGGTAGTACAGGATGAGCAATGTCTAGATGAGGTGTTAAGGACGATAATAAGAATTCTTTTTCTATTACAATTCCAGAAAAAAGCCTCAGGTATTCCTGATAAAGGCAAAAGTTTCTTTTGATGATTTTTCTGTTGTTGTTCTTCCAAAATGCTCTCACTGGTATCACTGCAAATGGCTTCTTCACAGCTAATACTCCTCAGAACTCCCCGTCTGTCATCAAATTCAGCAGCACTGCTTTCACTGGTATCACTACAAACACTGTTCTCTCTGAGACTTCAGGTTTGATTTATAAGGGACATATTCTCCATTCACAATATCAACAAAGACTCTGCAACTGTCAGCAGGAGTCCTAATGGTAGGCAGCTCCTGGGCAGAATGGCCACTGCCAGAGCTGTTCTTTCGCTTACATTTGGCTGCTTCTTTCTTTTCACTAAATTTTAAAGTGGTATGTTTTCCAGTATTTATTCAGACCCTCTTAGGTTCAACAGTATGAGAAAAATATATTGTTGGTACAGATTTACCTCCAATCCCTAAAGCATCATGGTCATTTTCATTATCACCATCCTCTTCCTCCTCGTCCTCATCTTCATCTTCTTCATTACTAGCACAGGAATTTGAACCATTCACTGAACAATTCAACTGAGTGTTCACTTGACCATTGAACAGTTCTGAATTTGTAAAATCCTCATGACAACTTCTGGGAGTAAGAGAGTCTGTTACTTGATAAGTCCCATTCCCATTTGGGTTTTGATCTTCTTTTTCCTCTTCAGAAGAAGTTGTATCTTCTCCATTTGCAATCCCAGAATCAGGCTATCAAGTTCTCCCAGCAAACTTTCTTGTAGCTCTAGTTCTTCAAGTCGAGCCCACAGTTCCTGATTAGCAAGCAAATCTGGATTTTACATCATTTGAAGGAAAATCTGCTTCGAAAATATCTGAAGTTTTGAGTTTGGAATGAGGTTTATGGGCAATTCTGTGTTTTACTTTAAATTCAAAGTCACTTTTAATTTCTTCTCTTATGTCAACACTATCACCTGTAGCAAATCTTCCGTGAATTCAACTCTAGATTCAAAATTTTTCATCACTTTTTTAAAATCTATTGTTTTTCTTACATGTTCTTTCCTGTGCTCAACTAACCCTACAGCCTGCTTTGCTGAGCACTTTGCAAACCAGTTGCCCCCAAGTAAAACAGTGACTTCATTAGTATGGTCAAGTTTTCCTGGAATGAAGGCAAAGAGGCCAAATTGTACCCCATGATATTATAAGACAACTTATCAGGCAATGTACTGAGTCTTTCTTGAGGGGCATTATAGTCATTATCTACCTTCTTCCAGTGCTGGATTTTCTCTTGGCAGTTACTGACCACCTCTTCCTGCTACTCGCGGAACCGCGCCACCTCTGGGGCACGCAGAAGCGCTGAAGCCGAAGCCGCGGTGGAGGCATCCGCGTGGGGCCCGGGGACAAGCGGAGCCGCCATGGCGGGGGCGCCGGGGATCTGGGAAGAAGGCGGCTGGGCTGGCGGGCTCAGCGGAGCGAACGAGTCCTAAAAGAGTGTTTATGGAGGCTGCGTGGCCGGCGGCTCCCCAGCGCTCGAGTGCTCACCTATATCCACGGTGCGTCAGGGCTGAGGAGGCTGCGCCCGCGCTGCCCGCTGTTGCGGCTGCCGCTGCTCGCGTCCCGGCTGCCCGCGACCGCATCTCACTCGCACATGTCACCCACCGCCGCCGCCACTGCCGCGGGCTGGGAACTACAGGACGGCTGGGAGCCGGAGCCACCTTTCCCGGCCGCATCTGGCCGGGTCCAGCCGGATGTCCCGTGGTGGACGCGCCTCCTCCGCGCCTCCCTTGAAGGCCCCGCCCCTCGCCCCGCCCCTTGTCCCGCCCCTCGTCCCGCCCTGCCGCCTGTCCATTGGTTTTTATATGTCATATCTATTTTGTCTCTCTTTTCCTTTTTGCAGCCTACTTTCCTGTATAGTTGATGTTTTGTGATGTATCTGACTGATCCATTTCTCTTTTCTGTTTTTGTATATTTTAAAAATAATTTCTTTGTGGTTATCTTGGGGTTTCTATTACACAATGTATGACTATATCCTACTAATTTTCAAAAAATATGAACTTAACATCAATAGTATGCATGCTCTCTGCCTCCATATTCCTCCTTTCCCCTCTTTATGTTGTCTTTGTCACACCTTACCTCTTTATATTTTGTGTATCCAATCTCAGGAAATATAGTTTTTTTCTTATTCAATTGTACTCTGATTCTTATAGTTATTAAATAATGGAACTATATATTGAGAAACAGTACTATTGGGTTTTGCATTTACCCATTTACTTTCCTTTACTGAAGAGCTTCACTTCACACTGCTGCAAGCCTCCCTCTTTTCCTTCCAATCTGAAGAACTCACTTCAGCAATTTTTTGTAAGGCCAATGTTTGGTGACAAAACCTTTCAGTTTCTGTTTACCTGTGAATATTTTAAACTCTCCCTCATTTTTGAAGAATAGTTTTGCTGGATAAAGAATTTTTGACTGACAATCTTTTCTCTTTCAGTACTTTAAAAATATCCCACCACTCTCACCTCCTTAGGTTCTGATGAGAAATTGACACTTCATTTTATTTAGGATTCTTTATATATGATGAATTAGTTTTCTTTTGCTGCTTTTATAATTCTCTTTTTTATCTTTCACATTTGACAATCTGATAGTGTGTGTCTTGAAGTAGGTCTGTTAGGATTTGTTCTGATTGGAGTTCATTGCACTTCTTGATTATGTCTTACAAAAGAATTGGGAATTTTTTGGTCATTATTTCCTCAAATATTATTTCTGCTCCTTTTCCCTTCTGTTCTCTTTATGAGAATCCTATAATGCATATGTTTGTACTCTTCATGCTGTCTCTTAAGTCCCTTTGACACTGTTCATTTTTTCTATTTTTTATATTTGTTCTTCTAAATTTTGATCATCTTGTCTTCTATTTCACTGATTCTTTCTTCTGCATGTTCCAATCTGCTTTTTTTTAACTTCTAGTATTTTGTGTTGATCCCCACAATTTCTGTTATGTTTCTTTATATACTTTCTAATTCTTCTTTTTGCTTTCACATTATTTTCTTAATATCCTTAACTGTATCCACTGTTAGTTTATTTCTATCCATATTTTCCTTCATCTACTTGCATTGATTTAGGAGATTTTTTTGAACTTCTTTGAGTCATTGTTCCAAATACAGTTTCTCCTTTGAAGTTTTAATTTTTTCCCTTGTCTGAGCCATATCTTCTTGTTTCTTAGTATGGCTTGTAAATTTTTCTAATGCCTGGGCATATGATAATTTCTATGTACTAACTTTGAAAGTCACTGTTTCCCTTTTGCATAGGAGTTTATTGTTGATTGGCTACTTGTTAAAGCTATTCTTTGAGTCTTAGTCCAACTTATACTGGATCTTTAGAGCAGCCTGTGTTTAACTGTTCAGATTTTCTCAGCTCTTCTTCACCCAGTTCTTGCTTTGGATATGTAGTACAACTTTTAAGATTGTCCGTTTATGTGCAATTGTAATTGTTTCACCTCCAGGAGAACACATTCTTTCCTCTATTCCTTTTCTAGGAATTCTGATCTGTTCTGCTTGTTTTTGTGCAGAATTTTTCCACAGTTCCTATGATTTGTTTAAATTCTCTCCCTCATGCAGTAACTACTTTTCATTACATGTTTCAGCTCTGGGATCCATCCTGCCTTACAGCAGTTCAGTTCTACCCCATTCCCCCATATTTTTTCCCCATGGGTCTTTACTGCCTCAGATTACTTACCCATTATAGTATCCCACCCTGGGAAACCTGATGGGGTCTGTCCAGAAAGGTCTACATAACCCAGAAATCAAAGACTGGGTTGATTTTGTGCACCTTTTGCCAACAGTTCTGTCATGGCTTCTTTTTTCCCTGGAGGCACTTTTGTAAGTGGCACTCCTCAGCTGCCTTTTTTCTGCCTTGGATCTCTGTGATCTTTGGTTTCTGTGCCTGGTTTCTCACTTGCTGGTTTGAGGGACTCTATACTCTGCATCCATGTCAGGAAGGACTGGGCTGTGCTCTTCCATGTAACTTATAAGCTGCATAGGACTGAGTAAGGGGGAGAGATCTGGGTTGGTGTTGAGGATGTAAATCCCCTACCTGTTTTGGGTGTTTTTTTTTTCTTTGATTCAGCATTTGTGGAGTCCTTCTACCATCCTCCACAGTTCCAAGCAAGTGGGATTTGTCCTCTTATTAGTTGTTTCTGAGAAGACACTTTTCCAGGGAATGTCTTAAATCATTACATTGATTATATCACCTTATATTGATCTTCAAATCACTAATTTGGTTTTTAGCCATGTTCCTTTTACTGCTTAATTCCATATTGTTTAAAAACTAAAATGGTCCTTTTGTTTTCTGATTGTTCCTTTTCATTTGCTATCTGTGATAACAAATTTAAAGATGTTACTCAAAATAATCAAAGTATTCTGTTTCCCAAATTATTTGTTTCTGCTGGGATCCATTACTTTGTATATCCTTCTTCATGTTGTTAGTTTTCTTTAAATATCTTGTGATTTATTTTTTATTTTTTGTATTTGTGACTGAGAAAATATATGATGGTTAGAATAAGTAGCTGACAGATGTTTTCTTTGACTTTCTGTAGGTCTTTGCTCAACAGACCCTTCTCTTGAATAAGGATTGGGGAAAGGTAGCCTTACCAGTTTACCTATTAAATGGGTGAAGGAAATTTATTCAATGATATCACAAATTAATAAAATATAAAATGTTAGAAATAACCTAGAATAATTATTCATTGGTAGCACAGTTGGGCATTCATGGCGTAGTAAAACTTAGCCTATTTGTATTCTTTAACAGACTCATTTCTCAGTGACTACTATTAAAGTCAAGTTCTTGTCTCTTCCCTGAACTTTGTCCACATGCATTTTGAGTGAAACTCTGATAATTAACCTTTATCAAGAAGGTATGTGTCTTCTTCCTGTGTTTGAACTTCCTTTGATAAACATTCTAATATTAGTAGAAATGTTAGTTAATATGCTACATGAAGTTCTTATTGGTACCTCAAATTTGCATCATGGGAAAAATGAGGATCAAGAATAAAGTAGTATTTGGAGAGAAATGATAGACAAGTGATGCATTCTCAAGAAAAAAAGAGGAATATCATCTCATAATGAAAATATTTCAGAGCCTGTTGAAAAGCATTTGAGAAAACTAAAGGAAGTTTAAAAACATATGAAATATAGATGAGACAGATAATGTTTCCTGAACAGACAGACTGAGATAAGTCCTTAATGGCAAATAGAAAAGCATGCATAAAAATCCTCACTACTTGGCATTGTTCTTTCTAGATCTCCTGTAATGAGCATTATAAAAATAAACGAGACAAAGTGATGTTTTCCTTTCACAAGGAAAGTCTGAGGAGAAATACTGATGAATTATTTTGATATATACCTCATAGACATTTAGTACACTAATTTGAAGTTCAGACTTGGCAATACTCTGCTCAGTTCGATGTCAGAATGTCAACACCTACATGAGTAGAAGAAGGGTCTTCATTTATTTTCATTTTCTTCTTTACAAAATAATTCATATACTTTACTAGCTTGTATTAGTTTCTGATTAGGAGAAATAAGTAATTATTCATGTTAAAAAAGAAACAAAACTTGGGTTTTCACATTTGCTGTGGGATTAATAGGAAAAATATCTAATTACAAAATTAACTAGAATATTATTTTCTATTTTAATAATTGTGCTCAACTAAAAAAGCAACAGTTGGCTTATTTTACAAGTTGAAAATTATTTCAATATTAGAAAAACAAACTGGCACCTCCTGAGAGTTGATGTTTTTAAAAACAAACAGAAAAAGAATGAAAAAAAAAACAAACAAAAACCACATAGAAGGTACAACCTAAGGTAAGAATGTGAACATAATTGAGCTGAATTGAATTCATACTTTATCTTTAAAATTTCAACATGTTGTTTTGATGTTCTGTAGCTCCTGATGTCCAAACTCAATGTTTTTTGATAATTATAAATTCACAGGAAAATAAAGAAAACTACTTACTGTAATTTGTGATGGTATGTGTATGTTTTATAGGAAATAATTTAGGGAGAGGACTATCTACCTTTGTTTGCTTGGTCCACTTTGTTGTTAAAACTTCACCTTGTAAGATGTATAATATGCAAGGATGCAAATCTTTTTGGTCAACAGGGCTTGCATCTTTGATTGGCTTAGTTACCACTGTGCAGATCAACTAAGTGAATCTGCTTCAGAACAAAAAACACACCTACAATACTACAACTTTTTTTTTAACTGTGATTTATATTATATATTTATAATATATACATATCTCCTCTAGGCAGGATAAATCATACCTGTTTTGGCATAAGAGACCATTATTTTGTGATACCTATTATGTCATTGCAAAATACACACACACTCACACACATGCACACACACACACATACACACACACACAGTGTCATTAAAAGGAAATATGAGGGAAATTTCCCTTGGCTGATGTCAAGTGCAAGTAGATTGTGCCTTAGAAGAGTTATCCTTGCTTTCTCCAGGTCCTTCAGATGCAATGTCAACTGAATGTCCCTAAGGAGCCAAATGAGAAGGGAATTCACCTCACAAATTCATTGCTATTTTATAGTTCTAAGTAATGCTGACTTTTCTGTTAACTAATTAAAGGATTTAGTGTCATTTTTAAATTCAGAAAACCCTATTTCTTATGGTGGTCCTGTAGCCTGGGAGTGCGTAACATTCTCTAGCAGTAGTTTATGATGTGTGCAGTATTGTAGCTCAGGGAGACCATGGCTGCCTGGCTTCTCACTTGCCCTAATAATCTCCATGTGGACCTTCAGCCTCTCTCTGGTGTCCAGTGAAGCCTCCAGAGATAATTTTTATTAAAATGTACAGTAAATGTTAATGCATTTAGAGTTGAATTTTATTTGTTTTATGTTTTCCTGTCCTTGAAATTCACAATTTTGTTTTGCATTGGCATATTCAAAATATGAGTTAGGTTAACCTCAAATGTATAATGCAATAAACCACTAGTCCCATGAGAGCTTGGGGAACATGGATCATTCTTGCACAGATTACTGCAAAATTTTATCATAAAAATGTGGCATATAGACATGGCTTGTGTCTGCTCTCCAATCTGTGAATTTATTTCACTCATAGCCTAGTTTGTGTTTTTTTTTTAAGTTCCTGCTTGTTACTAGTTACCATAAACATGACTAGAGAGTCTAACACATACATATAAATGCTTCCCATATTAAGTAATAATAATTAGAAATGGCTCCTGCATGCATTTAAGAAATATATATGCATGATTTTGGGGTACAAAATGTACCAAGTGCATTTGGCTGTCTTCAGAGTGAGGACCTAAGGAATTTGGCTCTCCTTGTATCAGTAGAGACATAGATTCATGATAAAATATTCTGCACTAAGACTACAGTTTCCATGCCATAGCTTAGTAAAAACCTTTCCATGATCTCTATTCATACTGTACTTATCAGTGTCCTTAACTCACTTGCACTTGAATGTTAGTACCTTTCAGGAGGTTCATTCAGCTGCCCTGAAATTGAAAAAGACGCCTACATACAAACATCATTAATATAGACATTTAAATGAAACTTTTCAAAGAGACCAAGAGAGATTGCTAAATGCCTTGTTTTCAAGGTATTTTGCCTCCTTGATGTGTATAGCTACTGAAGGTTATAAGAAAAGAATTCATACAGAGAGACAAAAGGATATTCCTGGTGTGAAATGCACAATAGCAACAAGCTTAGCTATGAAGCAAACAAAGAAGATGTTTTTGAAAAGCACTTTGTATATTTTGAATGCACAATCACATATATTGTACCAAACTTCTTTAAATGTATTTTCAAAACCTACAGAATAAATTAAATTGGTACGATGATTCTTTTAACAGAACCCAGCATATGTCTATGCTATTATTTTTGAACTCTTAAAAAAATATTTTTTCTGGTTGCCTTTTGCATAGAAGGCTAGAACACGATACTTACCTTGAATACTATTATAACACAATGTATTTATCCAAAATAATTTCAAATTTGAAATTTGGGAAAGATTGTTCAATAAAATACTAAATGTTGCCTTCTTTGAGCTGTTACTACATCAAGAAGCTATAGATCAATATTAAAGATGAATGAAGAAGAGTTAAATTTTCAGGAAAGGATTTAGAAAAACAAACAATGTGCTTTGTACCTTAAAGAGGAGAGCTTTAACAAACTGCATGGCAAGAGAGTCTCAGGAATTTAAAAGTATACTAAAGCATCACATAGAAAAGCTTTGTTTTATGGGTCAAAGAAAAACACTTAAGTGGAAGGCAATGTAGAAACAGAAAAATTGTAATAGGAAAATTACTTAGAATATGTATAGAGAAGCACAAGAGCACAAGCAAAACATTAGATTTAGTGATTTGCCCAGAGAATATAGCCAGGTAAGTCATGGACACTTAAAAGGAAAGGAATGCCCTCAAAGGATACTTATTTCAAATGATTTATCAGAATAAACCAAATTAGATGAGATAAGGGCCATGCATTTGTATTCTTGGTATATTTCATAAAATAAAAATATATCTAATAATTCTATAATTGTTGAAATTGTTTTAGAGGTAGGGACAAATAGACAATCAACTGTTAGTGAATGCATTCTCTATTCCAGGAACTTTTCCTGGTGCTTCTAGTTCTCATTTAATCATCATGACACCCTAAGAGAAAGTGATTTTGGTCCCCTTTTGTAGATGAGGCTCACATAACTTGGACAGTTACCTAGTTTCAGTTTCTTTTAGCTAACCAGAGCAAGAATGTCCCTATAAATCAGAAATCTTTCTGATGTTCTTTTTGATGTACCTCCCACTTCACTATGGTGACACCTTAAGTTTTCAAGCCTTATTATGTGTATATGATCTCATTTGATTCTCATGAAAACTATTTAGAATTGACTGAACAGGCATTAATAACCTCATTTTAGAGACAGGAACTAAAAGCTGACATTTCTAATTTGTGACAGAGGTGATTTTTCTAATACCATTTCTCAAATACCAATTGAATGTTTTTTCCCTGTAATATTCTGCTTTGAAGGGCAGCGAGAGGGAGACAAGACACTTCTCTAAAGAGAATTCAGAGTCAAGGCCCAAGCTGTAGACTTACTCACAACTTGTGCATATGCAGGATTGTATGCACAATTTAGATTGACTCTAGTTTTACTTGCCAGAAGGCTCCTCGTACCCCAAAGGACAGACCCTGACAAGATGGCCTCCAACTGAAAGCTGGGCTCAGGGCTCCAATATCCAACACTTTGAAACAATAGTCTCTAGCTTTTCCAGGCAGACTTAAGGAACAGTTCAGGGAAACAAGTCAGGTGTGGGGAAGCCAGTTTGAGGATAAGGGGAGGACTATCTTTGAAAGCGGTGGATTGCACCATCACTTGCTTTATGACCAAAATTCTCCTTATATATTACCTATGCCCAGGAGTGAGAGAAGGCCAAGAGGGGTGAAAAAATATTAAAAACATAGGTCAAATAAAAAAGTAATTTCACTAGAGGCACTGCAGAAATTGGGAAGTGTAAAGCACAGTTGTTTGGCCTAATAACAGAGTTTAGCTAGGATTAGGAGGAGGCATTTCCTCAAACTTCAGCATGACAGCTTTCAGAGCGAAGAGGAGTCATACAGTGTGGATGATGGCCAAAGTGACAACAGGACCAGCCTGTTAGAGCTTCCAGAAGGGATGCCAGTCAGCAAATCAGCTTTCACATAGCATGCCTTTCCATTTGAGTAAGCTTCTGTTTCCTTACTAGTATTTTAAGTTTTGTTCCTATAGACCTTGCTCATTTCATGTACAGTTAATTTATTTGTATTTTTTTCAATAAATGGGGTTTTACTTCATGATATCTTCAATATGTTTCTTTGCATATATGGAAGCTATTGACTTTATACAACACATATACAGAATTTTCTTATGTTATATTTCAGACTTTGGGTTTTCCCGGTAATAAGTACAACATCTACAAATACTGTGGTTGACATTTCCAAATTATACTGACAGTCAGGTGGTGCTAATATTTATTGAATATTTAACATATATCAGAAACAGAACTATGTGGTTTCCAAGTATTATCTCACTAATTCTCACATGAACTGTATGTGTCAGGTATCATTGTTATTTTTGTTTTACAGATGAAAAATGGAGGCATAAAGAGGTCAATTAGTAAAAAAATCAAACAACCATTATATTGCAGACTCAGGCTTAAACTCAAATAGTTGTTCTTCATGCTTAACTATTATGTATTACTCCCTCCTCAGTAAGTTCCTTTATCAGAAATCAATTTCTTTATCAGTATATCAAAGGCCATTAAAAGAAACATAACAGGTTTTATTTTAAATTCAATTTTATTGAGATGTATTCACATACCATACAATCATCCAAAGTGTACAGTTGTTCACAGTACCATCATATAGTTGTGCATTCATCACCCCAATCTATTTTTTGAACATTTTCCTTGTACCAGAAAATGTGAAAATAAGAATAAAATAAAAGTAAAAGAGAAAACACAAATCATCCCTCCACCTTATTTTTCACTTAGATTTTTGTCTCCATTTTTCTATTCATCCATCTATACTCTGGATAAAGGGAGTGTGATCCAGAAGGCTTTCACAGTCACACTGTCACCCCTTATACGCTACATTGCTACACAATCCTCTTCAAGAGTCAGCACTACTGGGTTGCAGTTTGATAGTTTCAGGTATTTACTTCTAGCTATTCCAACGCAAATTAAAACCTAAAAAAAGGTTTCTATGTCGTGCATAAGAGTGCCACCAGAGTGACCTCTCAGCTCCATTTGGAATCTCTCAGCCAAGGAAACTTTATTTCATTTCATTTCACATCCCCCTTTTGGTCAAGATGTTCTCAGTTCCACTACGTGGGGACCAGATTCATCCCCAGGAGTCATATCCCATGTTGCCAGGGAGAATTACACCCATGTGTGGGGGAGGGCAGTGAGTTCACCCAGAGCTGGCTTAGCTAGAGAGAGATGGCCACATCTGAGCAAAAAAGATGCACTCGGGGGAGAGTCTTAGGTACAATTATAAGCAGATTTAGCCTCTCCTTTGCAATAATGAGCTTCATAAGGGCAAGTCCCATGATAGAGGGCTCAGCACATCAAACTGCCAGTCCTCAATGTTTGTGAGAACATCAGCAACAATCCAGGTGAGAAAGCCCCAAACTTCCACATTTTCCCCCAGCTCCTCAGTGGGGCCCTGAATATATATTTTTATTCTCTGTCCAAACTACTTTGGGATGTGTCTCTATTTCACACCAACCTATGCAAACCTACCAGGTCTCACTTACTATTAAATTTCCATGTAATTATGGTATTTGAACAAACTGTATGAGTTAAATTGTTTAAGAAATATAGATCTTGCACCAACTGAACATCTCTTCCCTTGATATCACATGGAATTTGAAGTTTTAAACTGCAATCAGTAGTGTCCTTTACCCTTTGGGCTGATTTGCCCTTGTCCTAACCACATCTGCTTCATTCATATCTGTAATTGAAATATGGACTGTTTTTTCAGCTTTAACAGTTGCTATATGTGCTAATCCTGACATTCATATCTGTCGAGATCTAGCTCTGAGTTTCAGGTGTCACACAGATACCCAGTGTTCCAGGAATTGATGAGGTTATACACAAAGGGATCATTATCTCAGAATCTGGAGATAGCCGTTACAATTCAGGAATAGATGTGACTGCTGTAAGAGCTTACAATCTAGGGACCTTTACAGTAAGCATTCACCTGATAAGCTGTGCTCTAAGATTCAATTCTGAGTTTACACATTGTAGTTAGTCCATATTGGTGAGGCATTATAGTGCTTGCCTTTGTTTCTGGTGTAGTACACTCAAAATGTTGTCTATGGGTTCCATTCACCTGTTGCCTGTCTCACAGCTTCCCTCCTCCTCGCAGTTGTTCAATATTCCATTGTATGCATGACAACAGTTCAGAATTCTGTTCCTCAGTTGATGTACCCTTAGGCCACCCCCACCCATTGCAAATCATGAATACTGCCTCCATAAACACCAGTGTGCAAATGTCCATTCATATCCCTGCTCTCAGATCATCCAAGAAAATGCCCCAAAATGAGGTTGTGGGACCTTATGGCCCCCACATACTTAGCTTCTTGTGGAACCACCACACTGGCTTCCAGAAAGGCTACACCATTCTGCCTTCTCCTCACAGTAAATGGGTACATCCCTCCCTCAATGTTTTCTCCATCACTTTTACCTGTATTTATATTTTTCCTACAACTTTATAGAGCTATATTCACATAACATAATTATCCACAGTGAACAATCAGTTGTTCATGGTATCATCATATAGTTGCACATTTATCACCACAGTCAGCACTTGAACATATTGATTACTAAGAAAAAAAAGTTTTTTAGCGAATAATAAAAATGATAATGAAACAAATAAAATGTCATACAATACAATATAACAGTGAGTACAGAAAACAGCATCACTACCAAGAATCCCATATCCCTCCCTTATAGCCCCCTCTCACACATATTTAACTTTGGTATATTGCTTTTGTTACATTTAATGGAAGCATATTACAATGTTACTGTTGACCATAGACTCCAGTTGGCTTCGATCATGTTTTTTTACCCAATACCATCCCCTTTTCATGGTTGACATTCATTTGTTCTCCCACATGTGAAAATATTTTTTTATTTGTATATTAGTAATAGTCATTGGCCACTCCAGTTTTTGCCAAGTTTTACAGTCCCGGTCTTTATCATCTATCTTTGCCTCTGGTGTCATGCATTCCCTTATCCCACCTCTTTCAGCTTTACTCACAGACATCTTTGTTCAGTGCACTTACAATATTATGCTACCATCATAGAGTATTATGCTATCTATTTCTTAATCAATACAATCAATTCTGTTGAACATTCTGTAGTCCTTCAGCATCAAATGCCTAATCTCTACCTTCTTTCTATCTCCTGGTAGCTTGCATTGTCAGCTTTTAACTCTCAAAGTTTTCTCATTACTGTTAGTTCATATTTGTGAGACCATGGAGTATTTGTCCTTTTGTTTCTGGCTAACTTCACTCAACATAATGTCCTCAAGTTTCAGCCACATTATTATGTGTTCCATGTCTGCATTGTCTCAGCTGTGTAATATTCCACCATTAGTATATACCATAGTTTGTTTATCCACTCATCCATTGATGGACATTTGGACTGCTTTCATCTCTTGGCAAGCATGAATAATGCTGCAATAAACCTCAGTTTACAGATGTCCATTTTTGTCTTAACTTTCAGTTCCTTTGAGTATATACCTAGCAAAGTAATAGCTGGGTTATATGGCAAATCTATACTTAACTTCCTGAGGAAACTCCACACTGTCTTCCAGAGTTGTTGCATCATTCTATATTCCTACCAACAATAAATAAGTGTGCTTTTTTCTCCACATCCTCTCCAGCACTTGTAATTTTCTGTTTTTTTTTGGATAATGGCCATTCTGGTAGGTGTGAGATGATATCTCACTGTAGTTTTGATTTTTATTTCCGTAATAGCCAGGGAAGTTGACAATTTTTTTCATATGTTTTTGGGCCATTTGTGTTTCCTCTTCAGAAAAGTGTCTGTCCATTTCTTTCCCCCTTTTTAATTGAGTTATTTGTTTTTCTGTTTTTGAGTTGTATGCTTGCTTTCTATATTTGGGATATTAAACCCTTATCTGATATTTGGTTTCCAAATATTGTCTCCCATTGTGTAGGCTGCCTCTTTTACTTTTCTAACAAAGTCCTTTGATGTACAAAAGTGTTTTATTTTAAGGAGATCCCATTTGTCTATTTGTTTTTGGTTGCTCGTGCTTTGGATGTAAGGTCTAGGAAACCACCTCCTATCACAAGATCTTTAAGATATTGCCCTACATTTTCTCCTAATAGTCTTATGGTCTTAGCACTTATGTTTAGCTCTTTGATCCGTTTGGAGTTAATTTTTGTATATGGTGTGAGGTGGGAATCCTCTTTCATTCTTTCAGAAAAGGATACCCAGTTTTCCAAACATCATTTATTGAAGAGGCTGTTCTGTCCCAGTTGCTTTTACTTGACTGCCTTATCAAATATCAATTGTCCATAGATGTGAGCATCTATTTCTGAACATCAATTCAATTTCATTGGTCGGTATCTCTGTCCTTATGCCAGTACCATGCTGTTTTGAGCACTGTAGCTTTGTAAAATGCTTCAAAGTCAAGAAGTGTGAGATCTCCAACTTTGTTCCTCTTTCTCAATATATTTTTGGCAATTTGAGACACCTTGCCCTTCAAATAAATTTGGTTACTGGTTTTTCCATTTCTGCAAAGTAAGTTGTTGGGATTTTAATTGGTATTGCATTGAATCTATAAATCAGTTTAGGTAGAGTTGACATCTTAATTTTATTTAGTTCTCCAATCCATGAACACAGTATGTTCTTCCATTTTTTTAGGTGTTGTTTCATTTCTTTTAGCAGTTTCTTGCAGTTGTCTTTGTATAGGTCTTCCATGGACTTTGTTAGGCTTATTCCTAAATACTTGAATCTTTTGGTTGCTATTGTAAATGGATTTTTTTAAATTTCTTCCTCTTGTTGCACATTAGTTGTGTATAAGAACACTACAGATTGTTGCATGTTGACCTTGTAGCCAGCCACTTTGTTGTATTCATTGATTAGCTCTAATAGCTCTGCTGTAGATTTTTCTGGATTTTCTACATATAGAATCATGTCATTTTCAATCATTGAAAGTTTAACTTTTTCCTCTCCAATATGGATGCATTTATTTGTTTTTCTCACCTAATTACTGTAGCTAGAACTTACAGCACAATGTTGAATAACAATGGTGACAGTGGGCATCCCTGTTTTGTTCCTGTTCTTACAGGAAAGACTTTCTGTCTCTCCCCATTGAGTAAAATGTTCTCTGTGGGTTTTTCATATATTGCCTTTATCATGTTGTGAAAATTCCTTTCCATTCCTATCCTTTGAAGTGATTTTATCTAGAAAGGATGTTGAATTTTGTCAAATGCCTTTTCTGCATTGATCAAGATGATCAAGTGGTTCTTTTGATTTATTGATGTGGTGGTTTACATTAATTGATTTTCTTGTGTTGAGCCAGCCTTGCATAACATGAATAAACCCCGCTTGGTCATGGTGTATAATACCTTTAATGTACTCCTGGATTCAATTTGTATTTTGTTGATGACTTTTGCATATATATTCATTAAAGAGATTGGTCTATAATTTTCTTTTTTTGTGGTATCTTTGTCTGATTTTGGTGTTAGGGTCATGTTGGTTTCATAGAATGATTTGGGTAGTTTTCCTTCTTCAGTTTTTTTTTTTTTTTTTAGAGTTTGAACAGAATTCATATTAATTCTTTCTTGAATGCTTGGGAGAATTCACAGGTGAAGTCATGTGGTCCTGAGCTTTTCTTTTCTGTGAGCTTTTTGATGACTGACTCAATCTCTTTACTTGTGATTGGTTTGTTGAGGTTGTCTTTTTCTTCTTGAGTCAATGTTGGCTGTTTATGCTTTTCTAGGAAGTTGTTCATTTCATCTAAGTTGTCCAGTTTATTAGCACATAGTTGTTCATAGTATCTTCTCATTATCTCCTTTATTTCTGCAGGGTCAGTAGTTATGTTTCCTTTCCCATTTCTGATTGTATTTATTTGTATCTGCTCTCTTTTATTTATTTATTTATTTTTGTTAGCCTAGTTAGGGGTCCATCAATTTTGTTGATTTTCTTGAAGAACCAGCTTCTGGTTTTGTTGATTCACTCTATTGTTTCCTGTTCTCAGTTTCATTTGTTTCTACTGTAATCTTTGTTATTTCTTTCCTTCTGTTTGCTTTGGGGTTAGTCTGCTGTTCTTTTTCTAGTTCCTCCAGGTAGACAGTTAATTCCTCAATTTTTGCCCCCTCTTCTTTTTTAATATAGGCATTTAGGACAATAACTTTCCCTCTCAGCACTGCCTTGGTGCATCCTATAATTTTTGATATGTTGAGTTTTCATAATTATTTGTCTCGAGGTATTTACTAATTTCTCTTGTAATTTCTTTCTTTACCCACTGGTTTTCTAAGAGTCTGTTGTTTAGTCTCCATACATTTGTGAATTTTACAGTCTTCTGCCTGTTAATTATTTCAACTTCATTCCATTATGATCCAAGAAAATGTTTTTTATAATATCAATATTTTTAAATTTGTTGAGACTAGCTTTGTGACCCAGCATGTGGTTTATCCTAGAGAATCTTCCATGAGTACTTCTGAGAAACGTGTATCCTGCTGTTGAGGGGTGCAGTGTTCTATAAATGTCTGTCAAGTCTAGTTCATTTATCATACAATTCAACATCTCTGTTTCCTTATTGATCCTCTGTCTAGATGTTCTGTCCATTGATGAGAGTGGTGTATTGAAGTCTCCAACTATTATTGTGGAGTTATATAGTCTCCTTTCAGTGTTCTCAGTGTTTGCCTCATGAAGTTTGGGGCACTCTGGCTGCATAAATATTTATGACTGCTATGTTTTCTTGACAAATTTAACCTTTTATTAATATATAGCATCCTTCTTTGTCTCTTTTAATTGTTTCACTTTTGAATTCTACTTTGTCTGATATTAATATAGCTATTCCCACTTTTTTCTGGTTGCTGTTTGCATGAAATATCTTTTTCTAACATTTCACTTTCAGCCTATTTTTGTCCTTGTGTCTAAAGTGAATTTCTTGTAGACAGCATATAGATGGGTCCTGTTTTTTAATCCATTCTGCCCATCTGGGTCTTTGTACTTGAGAGTTTAATCCATAAAAATTTAGTGTTATTACTCTAAGGACAGTACTTTCTTCTATGATTTTGTATTTTGGATTTTATATGTCATGTCTTGTTTTTTCTCTCTCTCTCTTCTTACCCTTCCTGATAATCTTCATTTCTACACTCTTCTCCAAACCTCTTTCTCCTGTCTTTTCCTATCAGCCTGTAGCACTCCCTTTAGTATTTCTTGTAGTGCCAGTCTCTTATTCACAAACTCCCTGTGTCTGTTTGGCTGAACATATTTTAATCTCTCCCTCATTTTTGTAGAACAGTTTTGCCAAATATAGAATTTTTAGTTGGCAGTTTTTCTCTTTCAGTATCTTACGTAGATCATACCACTGTCTTCTTGCCTTCATGGTTTCTGTGGAGAAATCTGTACATAGTCTTATCAAGCTTCTCTTGTATGTGATGGAATGCTTTTCACTTGCTGCTTTCAGAATTCTCTCTTTGTCTTTGATATTGGACAATCTGATCAGTAAGTGTCTTGGAGTAGGTCTATTGGGATCTATTTTGTTTTGGTTATGATGTACTTCTTGAATCTGCAATTTTCTGTCTTTCATAAGAATTGGGAAATTTTCAGTGAATATTTCTTCTATTATTCTTTCTGCCCTTTTGCCCCTCTCTTCTCCCTCTGGGTCACACATAACACATATATTACTGTGCTTCATATTATCACTCATTTCCCTAAGACTCTGCTCATATTTTTCCATTCTTTTTACCATCTGTTTTGTGTGTGTGTGTAAGTGTGTATGAATTCAAATATCTTGTCTTCCAATTCACTGATCCTTTCTTCTCCCTGTTCAAATCTACTGTTTTATCCCCCCACTGGCTTTTTCGTACCTCCATTATGCCCTTCATTCCCATAGGTTCCACCTTTTGATTTTTCAAGTTTATGAATTCTTCTTTATGGTAATCCTGTGTCTTCCTTATATCCTTCATCTCTTTTGCTATGTCTTCCCTCAGTTCATTAACTTGATTTTTGAATTGATTTAGGAGATTTGTTTGATCTTCCTTCAGATCATTGAATTGATTTAACATTATTTGCCTCAACTCTGTATCTCGGTTGAACTATTAGTTTGTTCCTTCAGCTGGTCCATATTTTCTTGTTTCCTAGTATTGCTCATTATCTTAGGCATCTTATTTTCTGGATTAGTTTGTTCTGGAGCTCACTTTCCTGTTGTACCTAGGGTTTACTTGTTGGTTGGCTTTGTTCTCTAACCTTTGGTGTTCAGTTCAACTTATTCTAGGTCTCTAACTTAGGTGCTATATAGTCGATCAGAGTTTTCCACCTCTTGTTTTTCTGTTTTTTGCCCTGCCTCTATGTAGCCTTTTTATATGAGGGTCTCCTCAGATATGATTAATCCCAGTCAGGTTTTCCCAGTCAAGAGAGGCCCAGGTCTCAGGAGGAGGGTACGGCATTTCCATGAGAATGAGACCATCCTGTGAGTCCTCTAGATTCTGTGCTTTTCCTATCCTGTCCAGCAGGTGGTGATTGCCAGCCTGCAGCTCCCCCACCAGTGTAAGGCTGTATGGAACCTTCAGTTCTCCATGTGGCCCTGACCTTGTCGAGGGTGTGGCTGGCTGAATTTGGTTTCTGAATTCCAGCCCCTGGAGTCTGAGTTCACTGAAGAGAAGCTGCCACAGGAGCTGGACCACACCCCCCTTCTCTTGGGGGAAATTACGGTCTTTAGTGAATTGTCTCCTCCACTAGACTTGTTGCTTTGTCTCTCACAGCTATCTTAGCTCTGCTCTTGCCTGGGCCCAAATTGCAAGTCTTTGAGGCTTTCTTTAATGGGCTACTTAGAATAGTTATTTATTTAAAAAGAAAAAATTAAAAAAAATAAAAAATAAAAAATAAAAAGAAAGGCCCAGTATAAACCATTTAAAGAAAAGCACTTTAGTTTGGTCTCTGCATTTCTGATGGGTTATCGAAATGCAAGAAGTCAAGGAGTTGAAGAGCAATTGAGGTGCAAAATAAACCAGAAAAACCGGCTTTTCAGAGAAGGGCCCTGGCCCCCTGGTTTTGCATATGTGCCTGATTTTGTTTGAGTCCAGCCCTTCCCCATATTATGTTCACCCCCAACTCCAAACATACGTTTTTTTTTCTTTTTTCTTTCTTTTCTTTTTCTTTTTTTTTTTTTGCTGTTTTTGCTATCCCTGTCTCCTCCCACAGGGCTGACTGCTCCCAGATTCTCCAGTGTCTGGTCTCAGTTTATCTGTGGTTGGAGTTTTTGTTCAGCAGTCTGAGCTTTTAATCAGTTCTGCAACTGCATTTCTCCCTCCTGCTTCCCAGCACCAATGGCCCCTCCTCCCCTGGGAAATCAGCCACAAAACAATCTGTTGTGCCTGGCAGAGAGGGGCATGGGCCCCTGGCCATGAGAACTTACGGGTTTTGTTGATCTCAGCTGCTCCACATGTTTGTGACTATTGTATGACCATGTCCAATTCAGATCCCTCTGCATTTCTGTTCCTCCCAGTTCCCGGCTATGTACCAGCTGCCCCAGAGCAGTAGCTAAAACCCACATCTCACCACTCCACCATCTTGCCCCACCCCCCATAACAGGTTTTTTAAAAACATGTATTGAAATATTGAAAGATTGAATGATTTTTTTTTCAGTTCATGCCCTAATACGGCAAAATATAGTGTGAAGTATGAGAAAGTATGGAAATGACAATTTACTTTAAAACACCATTAGTAATTTTATATTTTTTTGGTCTTTCAACTGAAACAAAAAAAGAAAAGAAAAATGATCCCAGGGCCTATGTCAGAGTCAAAGTTGGGTTTTTGGTTTGTTTTATTGAGTTTCTATTTTGAAAGCTTACCATGTTTCCCAAGGTAAGACTTTTGAGACAAGTGATTCAATTAATGAAGTATTCATTCATTCCTCTGTTCACTTTGTTAATAATCATTTATTAAGTACCTATTAAGAGCTCTAACTCTCTGTTAATTTCTAGGTATAAAAATGTTAAAAGATTTAACCCCTGCCTTCAACTATTTGACATTGTAGTGGGAAAATAAATAATATGTTAAGTGCTTTGACAGAGGAAAAGAACCTTCTGGGAGAGCAGTCAGAAGCTGTGCTTACCTCTGCTCAGGAGGATCTGAGAGGTTTCCACAGAGAAGGGAACATTTCAGCTGAAAGATGCTGATTCACTGCAATCCTAGGAGGGCTGGTATTCCATAGGGAGGGAATAGTGGTGAGGAGGTTTGTCCTCAGCAGTCCTCATAAATAGGCTTACATTTAGTAAGAACATTGTAAAAAAATCTTGACCCTCACTGAAAGTCTTCCAGAAGTTATTCTTTATTTTTTAGACCCCCAATGTTCTTTCTTCACCTGTTCCTTGACCAGATTTCAGAGAACTTTTTGCTCCTTATTATTAGATTCTTGCCCATTAATGACCTTTCATGCCCACTTTAAATCCATCACACTGGAAGTGTTTCAGTCTGTGAGATCTGGTATTACTAGCAAATGTATTCTATGGACACATGGGGTTAAGATATATGACAATTTCACTTGGTCATATCTCTCAGCTCCCATTTCAGCGTAATCATTAAAATGAAGCACCTAGTTACATAAATGTTTCTCTTTCATTATTCTTTGTTCAGTGGTCAAAGTAACTTTGGCAAAGAATGTTTATGTCATGCTGTAAACTTATCTACTATTCTTCTGCTGTGCATAGACTTCTTTTTAATTTTACTAATCTCTGAGCTTCTCTTGACATATGAAAAATAGAACCTTGCTCTATTTTCTCTTCACTGTAATAATTTTCAATTCCCTAATTTGAATCATATTTTGAAGTCCTCTTTAGACTCTCTTTTACAGTTTTCCTATCATTTACAATTTGGTCTCACTTTCCTATTTTCTATCACGTCAAAACTTATTATATTTCTTTAAGAATTGATGTAAAGAGAATTGGATTCCTGAAGTAGGAGTTAACCTCAAACCTACATATTTCAAGAGAATTTAGCAAGACAAAAATTTGGGGTCCATAAGCTAGAATGGTGAGTTAAAGCCTAAGTGGGAGAAAAAAAGAGGATAAGTGCAAAACTGTAGCATCTATGTACTCCTTTTCTACTCTTATCACACCCAAGTCAAACCTAAGCATGAAAGCAGAAAGGCATCCTATCTTGAGGTGGTCATATAGCTCAAGCCTACATTTCCATTAAATGCCTTTAACAAGTGTAAAAATTTGGTCAGGAATCTCAGAACTTCCTTCCACCTGCATCACAAGGAAGGTGATCAATTTTATTATTCTATCAGACAATATGGCCCTATTCAATACTTCCTCAATCAAGTTCTTCAAAACAATTTTCTGGGAAATCTCAACAGAGTATCATGAGAAGGTAACTTGTAAATAAATAAATTTAAAGAATTTTGAAGTTGTAACTTTTTGAGTATTCACTGTAGATATAAACATATTTAAGGATAATAAAGATTCCAGGATAAAGATACCTGTTTAACATGTTTTAAGCCAAGATTTCCAAAATGCATTTAATCCAGGAAACTTCCTGATGTGGTACAACTACCACCTGCTTGTGTACAAGTGTTCAGAAAACAGTATTCAAGTGAATCACTTGATTCTTCTTGGATTCAACTCACTGAGTCACATTATGTTTCACCTATTATAGGCACAGAAGGTTGAAGTTTAGGGAGTTGTAGACAAGTGATCTTAAGGAGATGCTGATTTTGTACCTCCATTTCTTTTGATGCCCACCCCCTTGGCCCACCTCTGACATCAGTTGTGGCTCTGGAGCATAGTTCCAGTGGACAGCTCCTTCACACATAGCACCACATCATGAGTTCTTGAATACCTTCTGCACTTTCCTACCTCAGGATGTTTTGAGAAGCCAGTAGGTCACTGGTAACCAGCTCAATAACCCACACTTGAGCTGGGTTTCTACCTATCTCTTTCTCACTTTCACTTCTGCTTCCAAATGTGTGATATTCTAGCCTCAGGATCTTCTTTTAGGGGAAACCAAATTAAGACAATATTTTTTCCCAAGAGGGAAAAATTGTAAAGGGTTAAGTTGACATTTGGAAGGGTATGGCTACATGACTCCCACAAAGTCCATGCTGTTTTATTGATTCTTGTCTATGGGTCAGGGCTATTTTAAGGAGATACAGTTTGATGGCCCTGTTAGCCTTGTCAGTTTGGCCTAAATCATATCAGTGAGTTTCTGCTTTGTTCTTAAAGGAATCTCCACTTTATAAAACAAAAATAACAACAGCAGTTATCATTTATTAAGCAATTTTGGCAAATACTGCACAGTATGCTTAGAAAGTATTCCATTCACTACTACCTATGAGTATATATTATTGTGCCCAGTTTATAGATGAAAAACCTGAAGTAAAGAAGTTAAGTCATTTGCATAAGATCACACTACTGGCAGTTGTTCTCCTGAATTGGTCACATGCTCTCGGCTACTAGAGATTTTTCACTTGGTGATAACTTCAACTGCAAAATGGGGATAATAATGCATCTTTCCTCATAATGCCATTGGAAGTATTAAATGAGTCAAAGTATATGAATTCCATAAAACAATACCTGACACATGGTAATTTTTATAAAAATATTTACTGTATTATTAATCATAATCATACATAATCATAATGTATTACATTATGATACATAATCATAATGTATTATTGTCATTATGATTACTGCTATTACCAGAATTAGGGTAAGGTAGACTAACTCCTATATCTAAAAATCCCCAAACTTCAATATAAACACTGTATTAAAATTGGTTTTGCACAATATTTATTTTTCACTTTATCACAGTCCAATGCTATTCAACAAGGGGATGCTACTCCAGTCCATCATTCGGAAAAAACTTTTTTCCTAAAAGTGACTCTGCTAGCTCCTTTTCTTGGAGTCCCCCAGTAGAGCCTCTGGTAAGAGAAAAGAGTGACCACACATGGAAGATTACATAGGGATGTTTTAGGAGCTAAGGCTAAAAGTTCTGTAAATCAGTTATATCTTCATTCCACTGACCTGTATTCAATCACACAGTCCCACCTAACTTCAAGAGAATCTGGGAAATGTGGTCTAATCTTCACCTAGAAGGAAAAGGAAGTGATGTTTGGTGACTGCATGGGAATATCTTGCATGTTATCATCATTTTTACTAATGTTATTCAAATCCACTATACTCAAAATGAACTCCACCTCCAAGATACATACAGAATCTCACTGTGTCTTACCGACTCTCTATCACCTCATCACCTCCATCCTAGTTTAAGACATTAGTTCTCTCCTGCATTCCTACAATAACTGCCTTACTGGCCTCCCACATCTACTCTTGTCATTCTAAAAATGTGTTCTCCACTCAGAAAATACAATAATCTCATTATGATTATATCAGTTCTCTTCCCTGCTCAAAACATCCCAGTGGCTTTCTGCCATACTGAGAATAAATGAAAAATACCTGTTATCTGGCCCTGCCCACATCTTTGATATTGTCTCCTATAACCTCCACGCTGTCATTTTCTGTCCCAGTCACAGTGGTTTTGCTATGTGTGTTCCAGGCTCTTTCCTGCCAAGGCAATTTTAGACTTGCTTTTTCTCTGCTTGAAATGCTCTTCCCCCACATTTTTGTATGAATCCCTTCCTCACTTCATTGAGGTCTGTGTCCCAATATCATCTGCTCAAAGAGGACTTTTTAATCATTCCATCTCATACATGTGCCTCAGTCACTTACCAAACACTTAAGCTATTTGTCTTCATAGAACTTACAATACCTAAAAATATATTGCATACTTACTTATTTACTAGCTTACATTGGGCCTTCCCCATTGGATTGTAAGTTTTGGATGATGACAATTTTGTCTGCATAGTTCACTTCCGTATTTCTGACATTAGGAGACTGTCTGGCATGTAGGAATTGCTAAATATTTGTGATACACATGAATGACTAATATGCTGCTGTGACAACTTTAGCCTTTGCCAATCATCGTATGGCTCATTTTCCCTCTTCCAGGGATTACAATACTTTCTCTCTACCACACAGTCTTTTTTACTTTTTACTTTTTATTTTTTTTATTTCAACTGATGATAATTACCATGGTGCTTATAGCCCAATTTTCTGATGTCTGAACATGTTCATTTCACCCACATTTTAAATATGAAGAGAAACATTTTCCAGGTTTCCTATTCTGATTTTTTTCATAACAATAAAATTCTGCCTATTGCCTGTCATGTAAGTTTAAAATACTTATGCAATCTTACAAGGCTGACTTTCTTTCTTCCTTTTTTTTTGTTGAGGAATAGCCATTCAATCAGGAAGTATATTCCTGCATAAGCTATAAGAAATAGCCAGTAAATGGATGATTAACATATTTGAAATTTTACCCTGTGTTCCCTATCATTATTCATCACATAAGAAGAAAGAGTGGGTGTGATGGTTGGGTTCATGTGTCAACTTGGCTAGGTGACCCAGCTGTCTGGTCAAGCGGGCACTGGCCTGACGATTGCTGTGAGGATATTTGAGGCTGGTTTGTTGGATCATCAGTCAATTGACTGCAGCTGACTGATGACTCATCAAGGGGCGTGCTTCCACAATGAGAGAATGCAATTGGCTGGATTTGGTCCTGGTGATCAGTTGAAGGCTTATAAGCGGGACGGTTAGAGAACCTTCACTTCTTCGGCTGCCCAGTGAAGCATTTCCTGGGGAGCTCATCGAAGTTGCTGGTTCATTTCCTGAGGAGTTCATCGAGCATGTTCGTCGAAGATCCCAGTTCATTTCCTGAGGAGTTTGTCGAAGTTGTTGGTTCGTTTCCCAAGGAGTTTATCGGACATCTTCCTTGGAGTTGACAGTTTGTTGATGGCTCTGCAGAATTTGGACTCGTGCATACCCACAGTTGCGTGAGTCACTTTTACAATTTGATAATCAGAGACATCGCTCATTGATTCTGTTTCCCAAGAGAACCCTAACTAATACAGTGGGTGAAGTTGTTCATGTGGGCATTATCAATACTACTTTCACGATGGATACCTAAAGCCAACAGCAGCTGCTGTCAGCAGTACTTGTCACCATGTCCCTTAGACTTTTTGCTTTTTTTTTTTGTTTTAGCATAGAATAGATTTATTTATCTGAAATCATGTCTGCGCACTGTGTGTTGTTACCAGCACAGAAATAAACAACCGATATCTGTTTAAAGTCTAAAGTCAAACATGCATTGTGATAAATTGACGTTTAGCATTTTATTAAGATAAATGCATCACAATATTCGTACTGCACCAACATCTGTCTACTGTTTCTGATTTCATTAAATAATTTACGTTTAATACAGTGCAAAAAAGTTGTTGGCACACTCAAAAATAACTGAAGTTATGAATTGAAGGCCTATATTTCAACCATTCAACACCTGTAGTGTTTTCTATGAATTTATAAATAAACTGTACAAGGCCAATTAACAAGTACATGTTCCAATCCCTTAGACCCTTAAGTGCTGTAAAGAACTACCCACTCATCAGAATATCTCTATTCAGAGAAGACAAGGCCATAATTCCAAGGATGTTTCCTTTAAGAATCTCTTCTGCTTCAGAGGACACATGTTTCTAGTGAATTCCTCTAAAAGAAAGCAAGCTTAGTGTGTTCAATTTTCTGGCTCTATGAATGATTGGCTAGTTGGCAACACTAGGTAACTGAACTTGTCAGTTTTAGCTTTACCAGTTATAAAATGTAGAAATGCAAAAAATGGTTCTCCAATTTGCATTTTAGTGGCCAAAAAGAACCCAGGATTCCAAAACATTACTTTAAAGAAAAACATCTACAAAGGACTATATGTTTCTGCTACATTTTTATCAGTAGAACCATTTCTGGTCAATTTTTAAAAGGGAGCGTTGTAGTAAGATTGTAACTTGGGCTACAGAAAAATATTTGGAGGCAGCATTCAAAATATTCAGTTTTAAATTTGCTTTCATTCATAACAACCAACACTGCTTCCCAAATTCAGAAAACTTCCTCCACAATCTTCAAGTACCTTTTATCTCATAAGAAACATATTGATTTTAGCTTTCTGTTTTAATAAATATCAATAGAGATTTGATTAGCTTAAAACAAGTCCAAGTCTATTTGAAAAGTAAGACTTTGATTGCAATGCAAAGACAACTCCAAATAAATGTATTTGCTTTGTGCTTTCTTTCCATTATTTGTTTCCTAATGCAAATGAAGATCTGTAGGCTGAAAACAAAGACAATATTCACATTTCCCAAAGTGCCATCATCAAATTTCTCAAAACCTATGTCTTCGACAAAAAAAAGTCACGTGCAGCTAATCTGTGACATATTCAATGGCAGTCAAATATATACCAGGTCATACTAGAAACATCCTTCTATTTTTACATAACTGGCTCTAAAAGCAGAGCAAATTCTTAAGTCCTCAAACTGAGCAAAAGAATTTCATATGTTAAGAAATTTCATAGGAAAAAATAATATAATAACATGTTGGCAGGTATTTAAGATCAGTATGACATTATTCTATTTGGCATAACATAGGACTATTAGGAGCCAGAATGAGAAAATGTACATACAAAAGTTTTGAAAGGTTCAAATCCTTGTCTAAATGTCAGGCAGCAACTAAAACCTAAAGTATATTTACAGACAGCACATGGACTAATTTTCAGTAGCACATTGGCTGTCCTCTTTATCATCTGTGAAAATATCACCTATGACACTCTCTCTTCTGAACACTGATGTTGGGAGTCTAATTGCATCTAACACTAATGAGTCGGGAGTCTTTCTCAATGACCCCCTTTACTCTTTTTCATTCCATCGTGTGATACCAGGGGAAAAAAAAGTAGCAGGAAGAAAAAGTAGCAGTAGTACTTTGCCCCATCCCAACTAAAATATGAGCTGCTGTCCCTTGAATGCAAATTATCTTAACAATCACATCACAAGATTATTCTGGAGCTCAGTTTTGACTACTACACAGGATAAATGTTTCTGATAGTTTCACATGACTCTATGTATTAATACAATGTGACAAAAAATCAGGACTAGACGAATGATAGGATACAAGATTCTTGGACGAATAAGGGTGCCAGAAAACAAAGAACATTGTACTGAAAGAAGGAAGGGTTAATAGATTAGGAGGAAATAAAATCAATATTCCATTTTCCCTAATAATATCGGAGATTATTGGTAAATCGCAATAATCTTTCTTGAGACAAGGAAAGGCACTCTACTCAAGACTGCAGGTCAACTTTGCTTAGCTGATGAAATCCTAGACGACAGGGGAGCCCATCCTATTTACCACAGCAAAAGAAGCTCAGTCAAAGACAATCTTTTCTCAACAGATCTTCTCCAGGGATTGAAACAATACTTAAATAACCAGGGAAGATCAATATTTGGATTATAATAACAGCAAATTTGGGGTGTGAAAATACTATAAATATCCTGATCAATTTATAAAATTTGTAATCTGGATCTCTAAGACAACAATAAAAAGACAAAAGTAATTCTATGCCTAAAGATAAATTGATAGCTTGAATATAATATAACAGGTGGAGTTTCTACTATTTACAAGTTGCTGTGCCAGGCACTGGGTGGGGATGACAAAAATGAGTGAGTCATGGACTTAGAATTTAGTCACAAATCTTCGACCATACTGAATCTAGGAATCCACATATTCAAATTAAGAAATTCTAGCAAATGACCTACTCCCTTTTCTTAAAATATTTATGTTCAAAATATACAAATAGATATTGATAAAAATTGATGAAAGTATTTATAAAATTATGACTTTTTTGGTCTTCATATCACTCCCAGTAGAAAGCTCTATAACCTTATAACTTATCTTCAATATTAATCTAAGAGATCTCATACAGATCTTCCTTATATTAAATTTCTGTAGTGGAAGCTGAATGTGCCATAATTAGGTTGATCAGCACTGGCATCATTCTTTAATAAATATTTAATAACTTACCCTCAGAGACCAGTGAAACAGCTATTTGCACACTTACCATAATGATGGTAGTGCCCGAGAAAGATATGGAGTTCACATAATTTATGCCACTGAAGAAATGCTCCTGGATTCACCATAGAGAAATGCCATAGGACTCAGCTTAACATAAAGAAAACTACAATCATTTAACTTCTGTCTTCTAGGCTTCCTTATCTCCTTCCCATTATAGCATATTGTATATTGCCTAGCTTTTTTCCCTTTACATCTCAGTATGGAGGTTGAACAGGAAGCAAACCAAGCAAAGTATCATTTATCACCTTGGAAATATAAAAATAAAGTTGAAATCCCTTCTGGTTCTTTTTTGGTTGCTCCTTGGCTCCTTTATCCTCTTTACCTTTATCTGCCCTATAAATAATGGTGTCCTCTGTTTCTGTCTCCATGGTTCTTTTCTCATATGAAATGTTTACTGTGTAGAATTGCCTTCATACTTCTGTTGTTTTAAAAAGTGCAAATAAATTTGTTTTTTCCCCCTGAAGTCAAGAACAAAACAGTCTATGATTAAAAAGAAATTAAGCAGACCAGCCTACCAAAATGGCAGTGTAAGACACTCCAAGGTATTATTCCAAACAGAATCTTTGAACAACTAGCAAAACTTGGCAGAACCAACTTCTTCAGAACTGCACAGAGCAGTTAAAAGTTTTAGTAACTGGGAAAGTGCTGAAGCAATAAAATGCAGTTTTAAAAAAGCTGGAGAAGCTCCTGACATCCTTGCTTATCTCTTCCCCACCCCTTCCATAGCATAGGGTGGGTCCTTGGCCCTGTTCCAGAGGGGGCAGAGTAAGCACTATGTGCATACCTGGGTGCTTGTATGTTGATGCCAATCTATCAAGTGGCAACATTAAAGACTTAACCAGAAATCTCAACTTTGGATCCTAGAACTTGCCCTGAAGAAAGAAGCAGGCTGTAGGCAGCTAAAGCAGTGTAAGAACCAATAAAGTTAAAGTGGACCGGAGCAAAGGATTATTAGTATTAAATCATACAATAAAGCACCCAAGAGGGGCATAGAGTCTACTTCATAGGAAGCAGAGCAGGTTTTCAAATTCCTGTAAATGGGGGATTTCCTAAGGCCATGAGCAAGCACAAGCCAAAGACAAAACACAGGCTCAGAAAAGATGATAATGATCCTGTACTTCATATTTGCCTCAAGATGATCTTTTTGATAGAAGAGATTGTGAAAAGTGTTTTTTGCATTGTTTATTTGTTTTTTGTTAGCTTTTGGCCCTCAATGAAATCTCTGTCATATAATTATCTATATGCAAACTTAAGGAACAGACAGCTCAGGACTAACTCCCAGAGCTAACACTTTAAAATATTAAAATGTACAGATTGCAACAAAAGATTACAAGACAAAAGAGAAACAGAAAACAATGACTCATACAAAGGAACAAGATAAAAATCTAGAAACCATAAAAGAAGAAGTCAAAACTTTGAACTAATTGGATGAAGACTTGGAAAAACCAAATTCCAATATGCTCAATAAGATAAAGAAAAACTGAGAAAGAGCTAAAAGATATCAAAAAGCAATGAATGCACAATATGAGAATATCATAAGAGTTAGAAAACTTGAAAGGAACCAAACAGAAACACAGGAGTAGAAGAGCAAAATAACTGAAATGAAAAATTTTCTAGAGAGTTCCAACTGCAGATTGGACCTGGCAGATTGGACCTGGTGAACTTAATGAAAAAACAATTGTAATGGTTCAGGCTGAGAAGCAAAAAGAAAAAAGAATGAAAAAATATGACAAGCTCTAAGACACCCTCAAGCATGTAATATATGCATTATTGGAGTCCTAGAAGCACAAGAAAGAGAGAAAGGAGCAGGAGAAATACTCAAAGAAATAATGTCACAAAACTTCCAAGATTTAATGAAATATATGAATATGCACATTCTAGAATTCCAAAAGAACCCCAAACAGGATGAATGTGAAGAGAACCATGCCCAGACACATAGTAGTCAAGCTGTCAAATGCCAAGGACAAGAAGAGTATTCTGAAAGCTACAAGAGAAGAGCAACATGGTATGTACAAGGAGTCTCAAAAAGACTAATTGTCTATTTTTTCTGTCAACCATGGAGGCAAAAAGGCAGTGAGATGAAGTATTTAAAGTGCTGAAAGAAAACAATTGGAAGCAAGAATTTTACATCCAGTGAGACTCTCCTTCAAAATGAGGGAGATGTTAAGAAACACCTAGATAAAAGCCAAGGGAGTTTGTCACCACTAGATCTACTCTACAAGCAATTGCTAAAAGTTGTTCTTCAGATTGAAAGAAAGGGGCACTAGATGGTGGATTGAAACAGCATAAAGAAATAAAGACTTCCAGTAAAGCTAACCATATGGGTGATTATAAATACTAGTGCTATTGTATTATATTTATTCATGTGTAATTACACTTTTTACTTCTTACAGGTTCTAATATGTAAATGCATAAAAATAATGAAAAATATATGGGTTTGGGCATACAATGTATAAAGATATAATTTGTAACAAGTGAAATAAAAAGGTGGGTGGATGGAGGGATACAGGAACAGTTTATATGTATGCTATTGAAGTTAAGTTGGTGTTTCAGTTTTCAACCAGAATGCAATAAACTATTGGCTTTTAACAATGTGGATTTATTAAGTTATAAGTGACAATTCTAAGGCCATGAAAATGTTCAAATTAAGGCATCAACAAGAGGATAGTTTCTCTGAAGAAAGGCTGCTGCCGTCTGGATTTCCTCTATCAGATAACAACACACATGGCCAGTGTCTGCTAGTCCTTTCCTCCCATTTCATTCTTTTAGCTTCTGATTCCAGTGGCTTTCTCTCTAAGCATCTGTGGGTTCTTAGCGTCTTCAGGGCATTCCTCTCTCTAAGCTCTCTCCAAATGTCTCCACCTTTTTTTCCTCTCATAAAGGACCCAAGTAAAGGATTAAGACTCACTTTGAATGTTCTGGGTCACATCTCAATTGAAACAACCTAATCAAAAGTTCCCACCTACAGTAGGTCTGCACCCACAGGAATGGATTAAAAGAATATGGCCTCCTTGGGGTACATTACAGCTCCAAACCAGCACAGTTGGTATCAAATCCATGTTATTGATATAGATTTATAATATTTAATTTGAGCCCCAGCATAACGACAAAGAAAATATGTGAAAACTATATAACAAAAATGAGAAGAGACTCAAAGTGGTACAACACACAAAAAATCAAATATGAAAACAGTCATTAAGGGGAGAATTGATGTGCCAAAAAGGTATAAGGTGTAGAAAGACCAAATAGAAAAATTGCAGAAGAAAGTCCTGCATTATCTGTAGATACTTTAAATGTAAATAGAATACACTCTTTATTCAAAAGGCAGATTGGCAGAATGTATAAAAATGTTGACACCGCTAAATGCTGTTCACAAGAGATTCAAACACAAGTAGGTTGAAAGTGAAAGGAGGGAAAAAATTACCATGCAAATAATAACTGCAAGAAAACTGGGGTAACTATACTAATATCAGATAAAATACACTTTAAGTAAATGACTGTTATGGAGGATAAAGAAGATCACTATATTCTGACAAAGGGGCCAATTCAATGACAAGATATAGTAAATATATATATATTTATATGGTGGAACCCCAAAATATATGAGGCAAATATTGATGGACTTGAAGGGAGGAATAGACTATTCTATATTAATATTAGGAGACTTCAATACACCACTTTCAATAATATATAGAATATCCAGACAGATCAATAAGGAAATATAAGATTTGAACAATACTATAAACCAAGTAGACCTAACAGACATAGAACATATAACAAGAACAGAATTTACATGCTTCTCTAGTGCACATGGATAATTTTCCCTGATAGACCATGTTAGGTCACAAAATGTCTCCATAAATTAAAAATATTGAAATCATACAATATATCTTTTGTTAACAACAATGAAATAAAGCTAGAAATCAATAATATATTGAGAATGTAAAATTCACATATACGTGAGAATTCTAAAAATTCAGTCTTAAATAACCAATAGGTCAAAGAAGAAATCAAAAGGGAAATTAGGAAATATCTTGGGACAAATGAAAACAAAAATATAACATACCAAAACTTATGGGATGCCTCAAAGGCAAAGTTGAGAGGGAAATTTATTGCTCTCAAATCAGAGTCCTAAGCACACTTGGAGGGTCTAGAAAAAGACCAGCAAACAAAAACAAAAGTGATCAGAAGGAAAGAAATAATAAAGATTAGAGATAAATGAGTAGAGAATTTTTTTTAAAAATAGAGTAATTCAATGAAAACAAATATTGGTTCCTTGAAAATAGGAATAAGATCAACAAACTTTAACTAGATAAAGGAAAAAAAGAGAATGGACAGAAATAACTAAATCAGAAATGGAAGGGGGGATACTATAACTGACCCCACAGAAATAAAAAGTATTATGCGTATACTAGCAACAATTATATTCCACCAAATTAGATAATCTAGATAAAATGGTCTAATATCTAGAAACACACAAAATACCTACACTGATATAAGAGGAAATAGAAGATCTCAACAGACAAATGACAATAATGAGATTGAATCAGTAATTCAAAACCTTGCAACAAAGAAAAGCCCAGGAACAGGTGAGTTCACAGGTGAAACTTAACACTTAGGACGGGGGAGGGCAGTGAGTTTACCTGCAGATTTGGCTTAGAGAGAGAGGCCACATCTGAGCGACAAAAGATTCTCTGGGGCATGGTTAAGGCAAGTTTAAGCTGTTTCTGTTTTTGTTTTGTTTTGTTTTGTTTTGTTTTGTTTTATCCCCAGCCCCAGGTGTCTCAATTCTCTGAAGGAAGGCCACCATTTGAGCTGGGCCCCACCCCCATTTTCTTGGGGAAAATAAGCCCTTTAAGGAATTATCTCCTTCACTTGACTCCTTACTTTTTCTCTCAGACCTATGTTAACTCCACCCTTGCCTGGGTCAGCACTAACAATTGAAAATGCCTGAAGCTTTCTTTAATGAGCTACTTAAAATGGATTGAGAAAAGAGAGAAGAAAAGAATTCCACTTTTCAGAGCCAGTACCCAGCCCCCAAATTTTGCCTGTCAGGAGCTGGAGTTGGTACCTGGGTCTATGTGTCTGTTTTCTTGGGGCATAGCCTTTTTCCAGGGCTTGGCCAACTCCAAAAGCCTCTGGTTGTTTCTGTTTGTTTGTTTGTTTTAATTTTTATTTTTTATATGTCTCTGTTTTTATTTATTTATTTTTATTTTTTTCCATCAGCCTTGCCTTCTCTCTGCTGAGAGTGACCTCGGGGTTCCTTTCCTGCTTGCTCTTGGTTTATCTGTGCTCATAACTTGTATTCAGTTGTCCAAATTTTAATTAAAACCATGATTGAAGCCTGGTTGACCTACCTTTCCTTGCTCCCAGAAGAGACTGCTTCCTTTTCCCACAGGGGAGTGTTCCAGGTCAGACTGCCATGCCAGTGGGGAAGGGCCACCAGCTCTGCATTTTGGTGATCTTTTATTACAGTTATATGCCATTGTCTCAGCCCTTTCACTCATTCCAGACTGGTGTACAATGTGTGTCCAGTTAAGGATGTCCCCCAGTTGTTTCAGATTATTTACTAGTTGTTCTTGGCTGTTCACTAGATGCTCTAGAGAATTAACTAAGTTCCACACTTCCCTATGCTGCCATCTTGCCCCACCTTTGAAGAGGAAATTAATCAATAAATTCCATTCACAATAGCAACTAAAAGAATCAAATATCTAGTACTAACTCCAACCAAGAATGTGAAGGACTTGCACCCAGAAAACTACAGAACATTGCTAAAAGGAGTCAAAGAAGACTTAAATAATTGAATGGTCCTCTGTTGATGTCACTACTTCTTTGTACTTTGACCTACATCATATTCTCACATGTTTGTCCACCTCTGCCTCTGCCTTAAGCATATCAAAATGCTTAATAACCAAGAAACAGTTAATTTGTGTTTCTTTACACTTAAACTAAGAAGTCAGGTAGCTGAGTGGTAGAATATGGAAGACAGCCACCAAAAGAAATTGAAAAAAAATTAGACAGCCAAAGGTAATGGAGTGGTGTCTTGAAAAATTTGCACTTCAGAACAACTCCTGATATTATCCTATATAGTTACCCCGATGTGGCAACCCATGGCCTGAGCAAAACAGGCCTGCAGATCTTTGGTGCACAGCAGTCTGCATGCCCTAGGCAGCTAATGTTTAACCTATTGTCTTTCTAAGTCAGTAAAGAAAAAAGAGGGTAAATTGACCTTAAAATGTAACTTTATGCAAGCAGGTAGGAAATGAGAGGCTCTTAGTCTCACAAAAAGAGCAAAATGTAATTGTTCAAGTGGTATTCTAGTCCTTCCTGCCCCACCCCCCAGGTCAAAATGATGTATTCCTGCATCTATGCTCCCCCCACCCTTAGGAAGGCCTTTGTCTTAAACCCTTATAAAAGGCTTTCTGCCCTTTTTGCATTGCTTGGTCATCTTCCCTGTGAACACTATGCCTGCCCTGCCTGAGAGAGCCATCATGATCTCTCCACAACTTCTCACCCTGTAAGTAAGCCCAGAATAAAAGTTTGTGTGTCAGAAAATGCTGGTTGTCTTCTTCGGCCTCTGGACTGGCATGGCCCTCTTGGGCTGTGACAATTGGCAAGCCAGCCAGGAGAATTAAATAGCCACCAGCCAGAGACTAAGGAGATCCCAGGCACTGATGACATGAACTTGGGGAGGGGAAAGGAGAAGGCCCCGGGTGGGATACTGGGGAGTCCTGTGATGTCTATGTGGGAAGGGCTGCCCACCCTCCCAGTGGAATGGATGTCTATGTGGGGAGGGGTGGCTACCCTCCTAGATGAGTGGAATCTGCCAAGAGAGTATGGAAATGTTTATAACTCTCTGGCTGGACAAATAGCTATCCTGTATCATGCCACAGGACTACTGTTTTTAGCAGCAAAGGTGGCCATAAGCCACCTGGGAGGTAAATTAAAGCTAGAAAAAGATATGAGGCTAACACAAGCAGACTTGAAAGATGCTCTGGATAAATGTTTAGAAATATTGGCATATCAGCACACTAGAGTAAGAGTGCATAAGCTGCCCAAAGGGCAAGTTAGGTGTATCCTGGCTTCCCCTGACTGGAACCATAAAGTGTGGGACGCTGTTGATTCCTCATCAAAAGATGATGAGCCTCTGTCTAACTGGGAAATTGATAGTAAGGAAAGTAGGTGTTCTCAACCTCTGTTCCAACAAAGGTTTAAAGCAGAGGAAGTTCAGCACCCTGATCCCCCATGGAGGGATAAAGGTGGGGCAGTGGCAGCAGCTTCTGATTGGAGGGTGCTCATTTCATCCTGGGAGTTTTCCCCAGTGGAATTAAGAGATATTAGTAACCAATATCAGCAAAAACCTAGAGAGCCATTAATGAACTGGTTACTCCTGTTTAACTTTGTGTTAAATCTTGCTAATATGTTATTTAGAATATTTTAGATTTTTTTCCAGTCAACCTGTGTTAGGCTTCACATGGGGAAAACAACAATGGACATTTGCTGTGCTTTCGCAAGGATACCTTCAAATGTGGAAACCTCCAGAAGAGCCTGACTACTCTTTCAAGCTCTTGGGTATTGTCTGGTTGGGTAAAACTAAGGTTATTCTTTCAGCCGTTGTTGTTAACATGTGAAGTTATTCCACATTGCTTACTTGTGAACAGTTGATGACTTTTCTTGGTTTGTTAAGTTATTGGAAAGTGTTTATATTCTGTTTAATACAAATTTTAAAACCTTTGCATACCCTAATTAGAAAAGGAAAAGTGTGGGAATGGGATTTTCCACAGCAGGCTGTGTTTAAAAAGACTAAGTGAACTATAATGCAAGCAAAGACTTTAAGGGGGGGTGGTCCCCGATATACCCTGTGATTTGGATGTGGCCAGTGCCAATATTGGCTTTGAGTGGGGTTTGTGGCAAAGGAAACAAGCTAAATGCGTACTTGTTAGATTCTGTTCCCACCTATGGAAGGACAAAGAACTCAGATATAGCCCTTTAAAAGAGCAATTGTGCACAGTTTGTAATCCTCTGTTGCAAGTGCTGATGGTCTAACTCAGGTGCCCAGTAACCTTACAGAAGACCATACCCATATAGATATGCGGATATGGGACACTATAAATAAGCTCCATTTGGGGAGTGCTCAGGTGAGCACACTGACAAAATGGAAAGTCTACCTCCTACAATGTGGCATCTTTGACAATGGCTCTTTAAAAACAGGGATGCATGAAACATTAGGACCAGCCTCCTATGTGAAAGAGCAGCATGCCCTGTTTCCTGTTGATCTTCCCGAGGTGGCAACTCCCATGGCCACCATTGACAGACAGGAAATATACCTGACTCTGCGTGGATTGGCACATGGGCAATCTGCTACCTGGACAGCCGTGACTGTCCAGCCCAGTACTGACACCATCTGGTGGGATGACATCTGGACTGCCTGCCTGCCACAAATGTGAGGTAACCATTTTTCATGTCTCTGCCCATAACACCAATTCGTTACCAGGTAACATAAAAGCAGACACCCTAGCGAAATTCCACAGCCTAACACCAACAACTCATGAAGTGGCTCAATGGCTGTGCTGGAAGACTGGGCACCGAGGACACCAGATTCCTGTCACCTGGTGGCAAGTAAACTATATTGGCCCCTTTCCTCTGTCCAAAGGGACAAAATATGCTGTTCTAGTTTGCTAATGCTGTGGAATGCAAAACACCAGAGAAGAATTGGCTTTTATAAAAAGGGGGTTTATTTGGCTACACAGTTTAGTCTTAAGGTCATAAAGTGTCCAAGGTAACACATCAGTAATTGGATACCTTCACTGGAGGATGGCCAATGGCATCTGGAAAACCTCTGTTAGCTGGGAAGGCACACAGCTGGTGTCTGCTCCGAAGTTCTGGTTTCAAAATGGCTTTCTCCCAGGACGTTCCTCTCTAGCAAGCTTGCTCCTCTTCAAAACATCACTCACAGCTGCACTCCATTCCTTCTGTTATGTCAGTTCATTTATATGGCTCCACTGATCAACTTAGACCCACCCTGAATGGGTGGAGCATCACCTCCATGGAAATTACCCAATCAGAGTCATCACCCACAGCTGGGTGGGGTGCATTCCAAAGCAGCACTCAAAGAATTACAATCTGATCAACACTGATAATGTCTGCCCGCACAAGATTACATAAAAGATAATGGCGTTTGGGGGACATAATATATTCAAACTAGCACATATGCCTTCACCACCATGGATACGACTAAACACTTAAAGGATGATAGAAATGATGGACTCAAGGACTGTATGAGCATTAACTCCAGATAAAGGGGCTGACTGCCTTCAAGCCACAATGGAGCAATGATAATAACTCTCTCTTGCCTGTGCCACAAACACTAGAAATTGGGGAAAATAAGGTCAATTGGCTCTGGTTCTGGCCCATGCAGCCATGCTGGTTGAGAATCCTAAGCTCATGGGTGTTGGAATTACATAGGAAACTAGCTGTAGTTCTAACACTGAACGGCTCCCTGCAGGGGGAGGAAACATGGTATTTAAAACCCCCTCACCTGGAGCTCTTCTATCTACTATGAAGACTCAATTTATATATATTGTTAAACCACTCAGCTGTCCAATTTAATGCTTACATGTGTTGTTAATTCTTGTTTAAAAAAATGTGTTACTATTTCTATAGCACATTAACTAAAATGTTTTAGTATTTAGCCTTCTAACAAGTGTAATATTACTGGTAATAATATGTTGTGAAATGCTTACAAACAATTTCCAGAATTATTCTGATGACTTGATTGTAGAGGGAATGAGGGATGTCCCTTTTTTTTTATTAAAGGAAAAGGAAGTCATTTTGTCCTAAATGACTGGTTGTATCAGAATAAAAACAAGGAGCTATAGAACAAAACCTGAATGAATATAGAAAATTGCAGAAAGTTGGTGGAAAGGGAAATTTATTTCTGTGGTCAAAGTTAAAAAAAAATGGTAAAAACTAGACATAGAATAAAGCAAAATGCCTGGTAATGTTATCCTTTAGCTATTTTAGCCCAGGCAGTACTTGTGCTAAATGATAAAACTCATTAACCTGGTCATAGCACCATTTTCTAATAGGTTTATTATCTCTCTGTACCAATGTATTATTACAATGCTGTTTATTGTATTGCTGTTGTGAATTATAGATGTAAAGTCTGTCCTATGGTCAATGCAAACTGTTGTGCAGGGTTGGATTGTGGCAACCCATGGCCTGAGCAAAACAGGCCTGCAGATCTTTGGTGCACAGCAGTCTGCATGACCTAGGCAGCTAAATGTTTAACCTATTGTCTTTCTAAGCCAGTAAAGAGAAAAAGGGTAAATTGACCTTAAAATGTAACTTTATGTAAGCAGGCAGGAAGTGAGAAGCTCTTAGTCTCACAAAAAGAGCAAAATGTAATTGTTAAAGTATTATTCTAGTCCTTCTTGCACCACCCCCCAGGTCAGAATGACGGATTACTGCATCTGTGCTCCCCCCACTCGTAGCCTTTGTCTTAAACCCTTATAAAAGTCTTTCTGCCCTTTTTGCATCGCTCGGTTGTCTTCCCTGACAACGCTATGCCTGCTCGGCCTGAGAGAGCCGTCATGATCTCTCCATGACTTCTCACCCTGTAAGTAAGCCCTGAATAAAAGTTCATGTATCAGAAAATGCTCATTGTCTTCTTTGGCTTTTGGACTGGCATGCAACACCCTACTATTCCTATTGTACTGTTTTATTATATTTGATTGATACTTAATATTAGGGGAAAATTTTTTACCTTGTTTTAAAAGACAAATTTATCATATGTCTTTTGGAAAATGATTTAATGTCCACCAATTAAAAATAATATTAGTTGGGATAGCTTCACAAGAGAGAAAAACTTGTATTTAAAAGTATTAAAACTTCTCTAACATCTTTAATTAAATTCAAGACTAAACCATAGGTCCAAAATAGAAGTGTTTTCAGCCCAGTTGTTAACTTCATGGTGTATTCTCTGTGGTTACTCTGTCCATGTGGGAAGATTCTAAAGCTAGAAAGACTATTTGTTTTTAATAGCTGGTTGGCTAGACCACCAATTGCTTTATGATGCTGTGGCTCTGAATACAAGTGCAGAGTATTAAATTAATGGTTTTTGCTTTGACCATTGAGAACAGGAGAGGTAGGGAATAAAAAGCAGGACCCCTATTTTCCCCATGGCAGAATTCTTTGTTCCGTGCACCACACGGGAGGATTAGTTTGAATAGTGGTATGTAAAATGGATTCAGTCCTATAGATTCTATCACCTTTTATCACTCTGGTATGAGAAGGTTTGATTTAATAAGCTGTGGCATTAACTGTATTTGCTTTGTTTAGTACTTTTATACAGATTAACAATTTTGCAATCTTTTCCTGGTTTTCTTTTTTTTTAGGGGGAAGGAGGTGGGGATGGATGATTGTGTGATTAGCACTGAAAGGAAGTAATGGCAGCATGGGTGGAGGATTTTGAAGGTGTAGCTTTGATAAATGTTGGAATTTTGCAGCTTATAGGAAGACACCCTGTCACATCTCCTTTGTTCAGGAAATCTCCGTGATCAGGGAAGTTTCGGTGGGTTTTGGTTACTGCCTAAATGAAAACAAGCAAAAAATCTTTCATTGGTTGCATTCTGCTTCTAAGTTGTCTATCAGTTGATCTGCAGTTTCACAGACAGAAATTGAATGAACACAAAAGCAGTTTTTCTAGTTAGGACTCTGGACCCCATTCTCAATCGCAACAATCACCACCCATCTCCCCTTTATTCCCAATCTCAATCTTGATTTAGAATTTAATTTCCTTTCAAGAAACATTCATTGAGTGGCAGGCATTATACTAGGTGTTAGAGGGAGGTAGAAGAAGGACAAAAATACCTGTCCTCTGCCCTTTATTCATCACCTTAAATGTGGCAATTTCATCTCATGGAATGATTTGTTTGTTTAGTTATCTGGATTAGAAACGAACCCATAAAACACATCTGGAGGCATAACTAAGAAAAGACACTAAATAAAGGAAGTCTTTGGACATAGGGTAAGGTGATAACATATGGTAGACAGGTAGGTAGGATCCCAAGCAACACCTGGATACAAAAATTGTAATGTGAAGTCCGTCATGTGGGTGCTCCCAGATTACTTTAGTTCTTAGTCCCATTCAGAGTTAAAGCATATTCTCTCTCTCTCTCTCTCACACACACCAACTGTGCTCTGCAATCAAAAACACACAAAAGATACCCAGTGACTTGATCTGCAGGCAATACTTAATAACAATTTTAGGAACTCTTTTCTTATTAATTTAAATTTAGATAAACCTTGAATATCTAGGAATAATAATGATGATGATTATAAATTACATAAATTATCCTTTTCTACTAAAGGGATTAGGGAATGAATTATACATTTTTTCCTTGTCTTTTCTACTTCTATATAAAATAGAGGACACAAATATTACTCTCTTTATTTTAGAGATTGAGAAACTAAGGCATTGAGCTGTTTAATGACTTCAAAAAGCAAGGAAACCAGATTAGAATTCCTAATTTTACATCCAGAACCGACACTGGAGGTGGAAACAAATTGTCCAAAAAAGGACACTTCCGTTCTGTTCTTTGGTCTTCATCAGCTTCTTTTCTTTCCAGCCATTATTTAACACAACAAGAAATCAGAAGTGCTAAGAGAAGAGTGTTCTTTTATTTAGCAGAGCTGCTTGAATAAGAGGGAAGTCTGGGAGTGAAGGAAAAATCTTGAATATAAACCAGTACCTATAGTGTTTTGTGCGTGTGTGGGTTGAAACAAAGATAAATTGTTCAGAGGGAGCAGAACTTCTAAATGGCAGGATGGTGGTCATGATCTTAGTTTGCTTTTCAAATTCATTGCAATGGGAAGAAGACAAAAACAGTCACCCTTAGCTGCTAAGCCCAATATTAGTCTTCTGATGATTTGGAGTCTAGGTATCATAAATAAAGCATTTTCATGTGCTTTAATTTTAAAAGACACAAGAGTTAAAGAGTAGTTATAGTCCTAAGATGCTGAAACAGTTTTATACATTTAATGAATTATTTAAGCTTTTCCCTGTCATACTTCCAAACAGTTTGCAAATAGTCAAGAAATTCACGTGACAATTTAAGCAGCTTGCTGTTGATGCAGTGTCTAACGTGTTTTGACATACATGCGAACTTTCCAACACAAATTGCTATTGTGTTTCAGCACAACTTGAGCTTGAACGGCCTGTGTTAGAAACAGATGCAAGACATGTTTTTGGCAACTGCTACTGCTTTTGGCTTTACTAAGGGGAACCTCGCACATATCACCACTAGATGAGGGAAGGAGGGGTTACATAATGCAAACAGAGTCTTAGGCCTGAGAACTTCAGGTGAATATCCAGTCTATTCCTCTGTTTCCAAGCAGAATCAAACCCATTTTGGGTGGAATGGACATTCGTTTGCATGTTATGGCATCAGCCATTTCACTAGTAGAGTCTGATCTCTTGGGCTATGTATTATCTCTAAGTGCAGTCTTTTAAACTATAAATAGCCTTGTAATGAAGTGAGGTTTAACTAAAAACTATTAGGATGTTGAATCAGAAGGATTAGTTTCATGTCCCAGCTTCATCTCTTGACTGATGCAAGGTGCAGTAATTTCCATTCTGAACCTTATTTTCCTCATCTGCAAAAGGAAGTAATAATGACTTCATAGATTGTTGTAAGATTAACTGATGCAACCCATGTAAAGTGTCTAGCATAGTGGTTGGAATCACTGGTATGCATTTTTTGCTTTTTAATCTTCGTATCAGCATTATGAAAAAAGAAGTTATCTCCACTTTACAGAAGAAGAAATTGAAGTTCAGAGTGATGAAGAGGTTTGCCTAAGTTCCTACATTAAATAAAAAGAATAGTTATGATGGCCAAATAACCTCTTACTTGTCAAAGCAAGTATACTTTGGAATAGTCACATGTTTTATAAACATTATAAATACATCTCTCAGCCCCCTCTGGGGTAGATTTGATGTTTCTTTTTCAGAGTTCATACACCAATGATGAAGGAAGTAAATAAAGATAGAGCCAAGACTGCCATCTTAGCAAATTTAAAATTACATCGGAGGTTTATTTTAGAAACACATAATAATGCAAGTTAAAAAATGATAGCAAATGACACTCTGACATAAATCAGTCTTCCAATAGGAAATGAGAACATTTGCCCTATGTTATCAGAACAGCCTATTTTAAAAGCAATGTTGCACACGAGGATTTAAACCTAAGTCTTGGTTTTTATACAGTTTTCTATTTTCCTCATTTACCAATCAGAATCTGCACATGGACAGAAAGGCTCAGGTGAATGTATTATTTTAGCATTCCCTGGGATGAAGGTATTATTCTAGACAAAATCTTGAGATCTGGATAATGAAGAGATATGAGAATGAGAAATTTAGGGTTTTGCTTATTTGTTCTTTTTTGCTTTGGTTTAATTTATTGTTTTATAAATGATGGGCTTATTAAGAAACTATAATTTACATTTTGTTTCTTTCATTAATAAAAGAAGTTCACATTGTTAAAGAAAATTTAGAAAATATAGGTAAGATGAAAGAAAAACAATCCATACATTGTCATTTTTTTTCCTCTGTGAAAAACAATTCAAAATCAATTTTAGTTGGACTTCTAAATTGTAGGTTTTCCCTTGGGGTTTCTTGGCCCAAATACAGGGTTATTTTAATCATAAAAGATAAAGTTTAATAATGGCACTACTTCCTTTTAAGTTTCAACCAGATATCCTAGTGAAAGGTGGCAAAAACCTCTTAACATTCTTCAATTTTGTTTTCATTTTGGTAAGAATTGTTTAGGGCGCCATCCCTCTTAGGAATTTTATAATTAATTTTTCATTCTGTATTTATTTTCTCACATTGAAGCCATCAAAATTTTTTGTTGATTCATTTCTTAATCTGAAGTCTCCATGTAATTTCTTTTAAGAATGCTATACAGATAGTGTATATTTTCACTTTAACGCTTTAAAATTTAGCTGAAAGCATATTTCATTTGCTTTCATATATGGAACAAGAATTTGTTTTGATAATAAATTCTGGAATCTTAGCTTGACTTTTGAAAGTCCATAATGTCTTAAGTTTTGTTTTGGTCTACAGACCCGGGGATTTTTTTTTTTTTTTAATTTCTTAAACAAAAAAATGAAATGTGCCATAATTTTTTAGGGGTGGATTTATTTTAAATGATTTTCCTTGTTTTCTATACTTATTTTTTTTAACATAGAAATTTTTTCAGTTATATTTTTGATTATATATTTTTTGTCCAATTCAATTGTTCTCACTTCTTTCTTAGAACAGCTAAACATCGTTTTAAAATATGGATTTTATTTTTAAATTAAGTAGTATAATTATACAATTAAAAATCAAATAGAGCTAAAGGGTTTACCTTAAAAATCAGTGTTTCCTTGTCCCTCACCCTTCTCCATTCCTTCCTACTTTTGTTCTAGTCTCATTTAACTCTTTTAAGTATAACCTATTTATCTTCAGATGCTCAAATATTATTTTATACTACCATTTATTGACATACAGACTTCTTGTTTTGGAAGTTGAGTTTTAGGTCACTGCCACTATTCTATTTTCTCTGTCTCCCCAAAATAGTTTTATCACAAATTTTGTTTAAATCAATTGTGTTTTCATTAATATGATTATGTAAATATTGGTTCCTGCTAAGCCAAAGAAAACACTATTGTTTCAATGACAGCTATTTTTTGTTTGTCCTGGAGTTGACAATTGCTTTTTTTGTTTTTTGTTTTTTGTTTTTTTGTTTTTTTGTTGTTTTGTTTTTTGTTTTATTTGTTGTTGTTTTTTTATCTTCATTTTATTGAGATATATTCACATACTACGCAGTCACACAAAATAAATCGTACATTCGATTGTTCACAGTACCATTACATAGTTGTACATTCATCACCTAAATCAATCCCTGACACCTTCATTAGCACACACACAAAAATAACAAGAATAATAATTAAAGTGAAAAAGAGCAATTGAAGTAAAAAAGAACACTGGGTACCTTTGTCTGTTTGTTTGCTTGTTTCCTTCCCCTATTTTTCTACTCATCCATCCATAAACTAGACAAAGGGGAGTGTGGTCCTTATGGCTTTCCCAATCCCATTGTCACCCCTCATAAGCTACATTTTTACACACTTGTCTTTGAGATTCATGGGTTCTGGGTTGTAGTTTGATAGTTTCAGGTATCTACCACCAGCTACTCCAATTCTTTAGAACCTGAAAAGGGTTCTCTAAATTGTGCGTAAGAGTGCCCATCAGAGTGACCTCTCAGCTCCTTTTGGAATCTCTCTGCCACTGAAGCTTATTTTATTTCCTTTCACATCCCCCTTTTGGTCAAGAAGATGTTCTCCGTCCCGTGATGCCGGGTATACATTCCTCCCCGGGAGTCATATTCCACGTTGCCAGGGACATTCACTCCCCTGGGTGTCTGATCTCACGTAGAGGGGAGGGCAGTGATTTCACCTTTCAAGTTGGCTTAGCTAGAGAGAGAGGGCCACATCTGAGCCACAAAGAGGCATTCGGGAGTGCGCTCTTAGGCACAATTATAGGGAGGCCTAGCCTTTCCTTTGCAGCAACAGTCTTCCCAAGGGTAAAACCTATGGTAGAGGGCTCAACCCATCAAACCACCAGTCCCCTATGTCTGTGGTCATGTTAGCAACCATTGAGGTGGGGTAGGCCAATACCCCTGCATTCTCCACAGGCTCCTCTTGGGAGCTCTACATATTTTTTTCCTTTTTTTTTTCTTTTTTTTTTTTTTAAATCAAGTGTATGAAAAAAAAATAAAAATAAATAAAAAAAAAACATACAATAAAAGAACATTTCAAAGAGACCATAACAAGGGAGTAAGAAAAAGACAACTAACCTAAGGTAACTGCTTTAATTCCAACATGTTTGTACTTTACCCCAAGAAAGTTACCTAATATAGCAACATTTCTGTGAACTTGTTCCTACTATATCCATCAGAAATTAACAGACCATAGTCATTCCTGGGCATCTCCAGAACGTTAAATAGCTTACCTATTCTTCTTGGATTATTGTTCCCCCTTCCTTAATTGCTCTCTATTGCTAGTTCCCCTACATTCTACATTATAAACCATTTGTTTTACATTTTTCAAAGTTCACATTAGTGGTAGCATATAATGTTTCTCTTTTTGTGCCTGGCTTATTTCGCTTAGCATTATGTCTTCAAGGTTCATCCATGTTGTCATATGTTTCACGAGATCGTTCCTTCTTACTGCTGTGTAGTATTCCATCGTGTGTATATACCACATTTTACTTATCCACTCATCTGTTGAAGGACATTTGGGTTGTTTCCATCTCTTGGCAATTGTGAATAATGCTGCTATGAACATTGACGTGCAGATATCTGTTCATGTCACTGCTCTCCGATCTTCCGGGTATATACCGAGAACTGCAATCACTGGATCGAATGGTAACTCTATATCTAGTTTTCTAAGGAACTGCCAGACTGACTTCCAGAGTGGCTGAACCATTATACAGTCCCACCAACAATGAATAAGAGTTCCAATTTCTCCACATCCCCTCCAGCATTTGTAGTTTCCTGTTTGTTTAATGGCAGCCATTCTAATCGGTGTTAGATGGTATCTCATTGTGGTCTTAATTTGCATCTCTCTAATAGCTAGTGAAGCTGAACATTTTTTCATGTGTTTCTTAGCCATTTGTATTTCCTCTTCAGAGAACTGTCTTTTCATATCTTTTGCCCATTTTATAATTGGGCTGTCTGTACTATTGTCATTGAGTTGTAGGATTTCTTTATATATGCAAGATATCAGTCTTTTCTCAGATACATGGTTTCCAAAAATTTTTTCCCATTGAGTTGGCTGCCTCTTTACCTTTTTGAGAAATTCCTTTGAGGTGCAGAAACTTCTAAGCTTGAGGAGTTCCCATTTATCTATTTTTTCTTTTGTTGCTTGTGCTTTGGGTGTAAAGTCTAGGAAGTGGCCACCTAATACAAGGTCTTGAAGATGTTTTCCTACATTATCTTCTAGGAGTTTTATGGTACTTTCTTTTATATTGAGATCGTTGGTCCATTTTGAGTTAATTTTTGTGTAGGGGGTGAGGTAGGGGTCCTCTTTCATTCTCTTGGATATGGATATCCAACTCTCCCAGCCCCATTTGTTGAAAAGACCATTATGACTCAGTTCAGTGACTTTGGGGGCCTTATCAAAGATCAGTCGGCCATAGATCTGAGGGTCTATCTCCGAATTCTCAATTCGATTCCATTGATCTATATGTCTATCTTTGTGCCAGTATCATGCTGTTTTGACAACTGTGGCTTTATAATAAGCTTCAAAGTCAGGCAGTGTATGTCCTCCCACTTCATTTTTCTTTTTTAGAATGTCTTTAGCAATTCGAGGCATCTTCCCTTTCCAAATAAATTTGATAACTAGCTTTTCCAAGTCTGCAAAGTAAGTTGTTGGAATTTTGATTGGGATTGCATTGAATCTGTAGATGAGTTTGGGTAGAATTGACATCTTAATGACATTTAGCCTTCCTATCCATGAACATGGAATATTTTTCCATCTTTTAAGGTCCCCTTCTATTTCTTTGAGTAGAGTTATGTAGTTTTCTTTGCATAGGTCTTTTACATCTTTGGTTAAGTTGATTCCTAGGTACTTGATTTTTTTAGTTGCTATTGAAAATGGTATCCTTTTCTTGAATGTCTCTTCCGTTTGTTCATTTCTAGCATATAGAAACATTACTGACTTATGTGCATTAATCTTGTATCCTGCTACTTTGCTAAATTTGTTTACTAGCTCTAGTAGCTGTATCATCGATTTCTCAGGGTTTTACAGATATAAGATCATATCATCTGCAAAGAATGACAGTTTTACTTCTTCTTTTCCAATTTGGATGCCTTTTATTTCTTTGTCTTGCCAGATTGCCCTGGCTAGCACTTCCAGCACAATGTTGAATAACAGTGGTGACAGCAGGCATCCTTGTCTTGTTCCTGATCTTAGAGGGAAGGCTTTCAGTCTCTCACCATTGAGTACTATGCTGGCTGTGCGTTTTTCATACATGCTCTTTATCATATTGAGGAAGTTTCCTTCAATTCCTACCTTTTGAAGTGTTTTTATCAAAAACAGATGTTGGATTTTGTCAAATGCTTTTTCAGCATCTATTGAGATAATCATTTGATTTTTCCCTTTCGAATTGTTAATGTGTCGTAATACATTGATTGATTTTCTTATGTTGAACCATCCTTGCATGCCTGGAATGAACCCCACTTGGTCATGGTGTATGATTTTTTTAATGTGTCTTTGGATTCGATTTGCAAGTATTTTGTTGAGGATTTTTGCATCTATATTCATTAAGGAGGTTGGCCGGTAGTTTTCCTTTTTTGTAGCATCTTTGCCTGGTTTTGGTATTGGATTGATGCTAGCTTCATAAAATGAATTAGGTAGTGTTCCGTTTTCTTCAATGTTTTGAAAGTGTTTGAGTAAGATTGGTGTCATTTCTTTCTGGAAAGTTTGGTAGAATTCCCCTGTGAAGCCATCTGTCCCTTGGTATTTATTTGTAGGAAGATTTTTGATGACTGATTGGATCTCTTTGCTTGTGATGGGTTGATTGAGGTCTTCTATTTCTTCTCTGGTCAGTCTAGGTTGGTCATATGTTTCCAGGAAATTGTCCATTTCCTCTACATTATCCAGTTTGTTGCCATACAGTTGTTCACAGTATCCTTTTATAATTTTTTTAATTTCTTCAGGATCTGCAGTTATGTCACGTTTTTTATTCATTATTTTGTTTTTATGGGTCTTCTCTCTTTTTGATTTTGTCAGTCTAGCTAGGGGCTTGTCAATCTTGTTGATCTTCTCAAAGAACCAACTTTTGGTGATATTTATCCTCTCTATTGTTTTTTTGTTCTCTATGTCATTTATTTCTGCTTTAATCCTTGTTATTTCTTTTCTTCTACTTGGTTTAGGATTGGTTTGCTGTTCATTTTCTAGCTTCTTCAGTTGATCCATTAGTTCTCTGATTTTGGCTCTTTCTTCCTTTTTAATATATGTGTTTAGTGCTATAAATTTCCCCCTCAGTACTGCTTTTGCTGCATCCCATAGGTTTTGGTATGTTGAGTTCTCATTTTCATTCATTTCTATATATTTAGCAATTTCTCTTGCTATTTCTTCTTTAACCCACTGATTGTTTAGGAGTGTGTTGTTTAATCTCCAGGTATTTGTGAATTTTCTAAGTCTCTGATGATTATTGACTTCTAATTGTATTCCATTGTGGTCAGAGAATGTGCTTTGAATAATTTCAATCTTTTTAAATTTATTGAGGCTTGTTTTATGTCTCAGCATATGATGTATTCTGGAGAAAGTTCTGTGAGCACTAGAAAAGTATGTGTATCCTGGTGATTTGGGATGTAATGTTCTGTATATGTCAGTTAAATCTAATTCATTTATCAGATTATTTAGGTTTTCAATTTCCTTATTGGTCTTCTGTCTGGTTGATCTATCTATAGGAGAGAGTGATGTGTTGAAGTCTCCCACAATTATTGTGGAAACATCAATTGCTTCCTTTAGTTTTGCCAGTGTTTCTCTCATGTATTTTGTGGCACCTTGATTGGGTGCATAGACATTTATGATTGCTATTTCTTCTAGTTGAATTGCCCCTTTTATTAGTATGTAGTGGCCTTCTTTGTCTCTCAAAACATCCCTGCATTTAAAGTCTATTTTATCTGAGATTAATATTGCTACACCTGCTTTCTTTTGGCTGTAGCTTGCATGAAATATTTTTTTCCATCCTTTCAGTTTGAGTTTCTTTGTGTCCCTGTGTCTAAGATGAGTCTCCTGTATGCAACATATTGATGGCTCATTTTTTTTTGAGCCATTCTGCAAATCTATATCTTTTAATTGGGGAGTTTAATCCATTTACATTCAACATTATAATCGTGAAGGCATTTCTTGAATCAGCCATCTTCCTTTGGTTTATGTTTGTCATACATATTTCTCCCCTCTCTCTATTAATATCCTTTATTGTACCCATACCGAATCTCCTTAGTACTGAACCTTTCTCCAAGTCTCTCTGTCCTTTCTTTGTTTCTCTCTCTGTAGGGCTCCCTTGAGTATCTCCAGTAGGGCAGGTCTCTTGTTAGCAAATTCTGTCAGCATTTGTTTGTCTGTGAAAAATTTAAGCTCTCCTTCAAATTTGAAGGAGAGCTTTGCTGGATAAAGTATCCTTGGTTGGAAATTTTTCTCACTCAGAATTTTAAATATATCATGCCACTGCCTTCTCGCCTCCATGGTGGCTGCTGAGTAGTCACTACTTAGTCTTATGCTGTTTCCTTTGTATGTGGTGAATTGCTTTTCTCTTGCTGCTTTCAGAACTTGCTCCTTCTCTTCTGTGTTTGACAGTGTAATCAGAATATGTCTCGGAGTGGGTTTATTTGGATTTATTCTATTTGGAGTTGGCTGAGCATTTATGATTTGTGTATTTATGTTGTTTAGAAGATTTGGGAAGTTTTCCCCAACAATTTATTTGAATACTCTTCTTAGACCTTTACCCTTTTCTTCCCCTTCTGGAACACCAATGAGTCTTATATTCACACGTTTTATATTATCTATCATATCCCTGAGGTCCATTTTGATTTTTTCAATTTTCTTCCCCATTATTTCTTTTATGCTTTCATTTTCTGTTCTGTCATCTTCCAGGTCACTGATTCATTGTTCAACTTCCTCTAGTCTTGTACTATGAGTGTCCAGAATCTTTTTAATTTGGTCAACAGTTTCTTTAATTTCCATAAAATCATCTATTTTTTTATTTAGTCTTGCAGTGTCTTCTTTGTGGTCTTCTAGGGTCTTCTTGATATCCTTTGTATCCCGTACTATGGTCTCATTGTTCATCTTTAGCTCTTTGAGTACCTGCTCTAGGTGCTGTGTCTCTTCTGATCTTTTGATTTGGGTGCTTGGGCTTGGGTTTTCCATATCGTCTGGTTTTTTCATATGCTTTATAATTTTCTGTTGTTTTTGGCCTCTTGGCATTTGCTGAACTTGATAGGGTTCTTTTCGGATTTGTAGACCAATTGAAGTCCTTATCTCTAATTTATCAGATCTACAGCTTCGTGGAGTACACTTTCTCTAACTAACCAGCAGGTGGCGTCCACGAGCCACCTGTTCTCCACAAGCCAGTTCTCCCCTGCTTTGCCTTTGTGGTGAGTGGGGGAGTGAGTCTTGTAGGGTCCAATTGGTGTACCAAGGTTGTGTGTGTAGTTGGTGTTGCCCACCCTGCATATGGGGCATGTTTCTGGGCAGTCAGGGAGGGGGGGTGCCTCTAACAATCAAATCTCCCTGGTGATCCTGGAGTTTTAAAGCAGCTGCAATAGTCTAATCCTTCAGTTCAGTCCTGCCACAGTTTTTCTCTGCCACTGACCCACAAGTCCTTGGTATTGGCATATGGCTCCTGAGGCTTGCGAGCCGGTCCCTCTTCCAGGCCGTGCACCCCCTGGTCCTCTGTTGAGGGATGACTGTGCTATGTCACACGTGAGTGCCATCTCCCCAGGGTGGTTCTGGGCTCCTGGGCTGTGTAGGGAGGCTCCTAGTCTGCTGAAATGTTGGCTGAATGGGGCTTTGTTAATTCACACTGCTCCACCTTCCCAACTCTGGGACAGTCAACTGAGGTTGCAGGGAAGGCTAATGTCCACACCCAGTTTTGTGGTGTGTACCTGTTATTTGAAGCACTTCCATCACACTGGGTTGTGTGGGGCAGCTCTGGGCTATGGGGCTGGCAATGGGCAGGAGTGTTTCCTGTCCACCAGGATGATGACTGTGAGCGGACACCCCCCTTTTCTTGGGAAGTTGTGGTGTTTAGTGAATGTTCTCAGCCACTGAATTATTGCCTTTTGTCTCAGAGCTCTTTTAGTTCTGCTCTTGTCTTGACATGCCCAAATTGCAGGTCTTTGAAGCTTTCTGTATTGGGCTTCTTAGAGTAATTGTTTTAGAAAAAGAAAAAAGGATTAAAAAAAAAAAAAAGGGCCCTCCTCACAGATCTAATAGATTATTGAAATGCTATTAGGGCCATTAAGGAAAGCAATTAGGACCATTAAGGAAAGGTCCACAGGGCAGAGAGATCAGCTTTTCTTTGGGATTTGCATATGAGCCTCAGGGCCTGAGCTCTGCCCTTCTCCTTTCTATGTTCACCAGAACTCCAAACATCCTCCACTTTTATTTTGGAGTTTTTCATGCTGTTTTTTTCTATGCCTGTCTCCTCTCTACTGGGCTGGCTGCTCTCAGATTCTCTGGTGTCTGTTCTCAGTCTATCTGTGGTTGGAGTTTGGATCAGTAGAATGAGTTTCCAATAAGAGCTGCCACTGCAGTTCTCCCTTCTTCCCGGAGCTGACAGCCCCTCCTCCCACGGGACTGAGCCTGCCAGGGAGGGGTGCGGGACCCCTGGCCACAAAAACTTACAGATTTCGCTGATCTCAGCAGTTCCACGTTTTCATGAGTGTTGTATGAAGTATGCCCAAAGTCAGATTGCTCTGTGGTGTCCAGTCCACACAGTTCCTGGCTTTCTACCTGATTTCCTGGAGGAGTAACTAAAACATACAGCTCACCAGTCCACCATCTTGCCCTGCCTCCCAACAATTGCTTTTTGTTTTGCTTAGTTTTCTATGAGCCTGTCAATAATCCTTTACTAAGTGCTCTGATAGATCTGACAAATGCCTAGTAGTAATTCACCCCAACACTTAAATATATGTGATAATCTATAGTCCCATTTATTATTCTTCCTGGAAATTTCCCTCTTCCACTCTCTGACCTCATGTTACAATATGGATTATCTCTTGTGCTGCTGCACAGTTGCTACTCTGAAACTTCCTCTTGGCAAACCTGCATTGAACCCTCAGTTTCCTATAGCCTAACTCTCCATTCCAAAAAAATATGTTCTCCAGTCTTCTCCCAAGACTTTTGAATCATTTTGTGTCTGAAATTTTCTTCATTCTACCCTTCACTGGTTTGCTAGCTTGGGTGAGAACAAAATACTATGTAAAAAAAATCACTTTCCTCAAGAATTTTGAAAGCATCACCTCTCAGTCTTCTAGCATCCAGTATGATTGATGAGAAATCCTAGTGCTCTTATGATTCCCTTTCCTTTGAATGTGTTTGGTATTTGTTTTTGCATTATTCACTGGAAGCTTTTAGAGTTTTACTTTAATGCCTGTCCTGAAGTTTTTATTTTTTTCATAAAATTTTTTTCATTAGCCTATTCATTCTGAGAAATTTTCATATGCATAATTTATTTCTCTCTAATTTATCAGTTGTTTATTTGGAGGGGTGTTGTGGCAGAATTTCATAATTGTCAGATTTTGGACCTCCCAGATTGATCCTCAAAGCCTATAATAATTTATCTTATTTTTTCTATGTCTTTTTCTAGCAGATTTCCTTGGCTTTATGCTATAACACTTATGTTTTTTATTATTTTTTAATTTAAGTTACATTTTAATTTAAATGACATGTTTATTATTTTCTTTCTTAAGAACACTATCTTTTCCAGGTTCTTTGAGTATATACACATATAGATATAGATAGATATAGATATACATACTTGTTATCTGCTCTCTTTTGTTTTTCCTGTTAGGTTTTTGTTTGTTTTTATTTTTTCATTGCAGTTCTGTTGTTTTGAATTATTTTGGCTTCTCCCTTTTATATTGAAAATAGCTCTTAGATATTCCATTTATCTTGACCTGTCCATTCATATTTGAGAGCCACCAGAAAACTCATTGGAAGCTCCTTTTCTCCAGCTTCTGTGTGGCAGGATGTGGAGAGAGGATGGTTCTTTACACCCAATTGCTGGAATCATGGGTAGGAAAGGAGGTGGAGAATCTCAGGTATATGAAAGTACAGTATGTAGACTTCACTTCATCTCATTTTTCATACTTGCACTCCCAACTGTGCTAGTCTTCCAATGTCCTGTGCCTTTCCGAGAATAGATTCCTATTGTCCTCCAGTGGAGGTGGATGTGGGAAATAATCATTTGGCTGTAAGCAAGGAGAATGGGCCTGGAATGTTCCAACCACCCTGTATACAGTCTTTCCATTAATCTCTGCCTTTCCAGTCCTTGGTCCCAACCCACCTTCCTTGGCACCTGTCGCTTTCATGATCTGAGCCTCTTGAGGGCATTGAGAACAAGCTACTTCATTCCTTCACAGTTTGCCTGCAGGCACCTGGGTTGTTACTAACTTTACCCAGGCAAGTCAATTATCATGCCGCCTTCTGCTTTCCATCCTCTAGTTGAAATCTTTTGCCTATATTACCTCCCCTTTGTATATGTTCATAGGTTAATAAGAATTTTACCATTCTTTTAGTCACTTTTAGGAGAAAAAATAGATCAGTGCAGGTTTTCAATTTGCCCTATTCAACAAAAGGCCCTACAAAACATTGTTAGAGCTCCAGCCTCCATTCTCCATATTTATTGCTTTCAGTTTCATTGTTTTCATGCCCATTGTGTTTATCTTTTGCTTTCCATGAGAGTTTTTCAAATCTGTCCACCAAAGTATTTCTTTTCTGTAGCAACGTTTTTGCTGTCAAAACTTCAGACTATAATTTGGACAGCCATCTCCCTTTACTTCTCGTGTTCTCTTTTCAAGATATTGTGTTCATTTTCATAGAAGTCATGTTGCCAAAACATTTTAAAATGTGTTTGATTCCTGGTTTCACAGGTGACCGCCAATTTTGACTCTTTATTATGATAACAAACATATTCACTTTCTTATGCTTTGCAGAATTTTTTGAGGCCCCTCTGTTTGTTCTCCATTTAATTAGCTGCACTCTGTTTGGCTGTTGCTTGAAATCTCTCTCAAGGTTCATGAGTTCAGGCTTCTTTGTACAGCTCTCAACAGCCTTTCCTACACAGGAGTCCTGCTGGGTCTTCAGAAATTTCCCACTATGTAAAGTTTGCTCTCTGTAGATGAAACATTTGAAAAGCACTATTTCCAACATTCTTTTGGATTTTCCCCCTTTTTCATCTTTTCCTCTCCATGCTCCCCTTCTCCCAGTGTACTTATGAGGGGGGCATTAACAACACTGTCATATCCCCCACTACTTCCTGCCAAAGAGTGTTTCAGGAATTTACTGTCACTTTCTGGCTAGAAAGAGAGGCATTATTTGGTGAGTACAGGTGAATCAAATTCAGAAGGATTCTCTCAACAGTATTCACACAATATCACTGATGGCTACTCATTTCCACAGGTTTCAGATTTTTATAGAAGTCGCTTTTTTGTGACAGGGCTCAGAGGGAAGACATGAATTGGTAAAGTGCTTTTTACCCCTTTTGCACTGAGCATAGTGCTGGTAGACCAATGATTGCATTAAAAATGATACCATTAACTTTATAGTTAGCACATTTACAATGAATGCTGTCAATGGTAGATTTTTCACTAACTTTCTATATTATTTCAAGTTCTGGTTATCTTTTGCATCTTCCTTAATATTTTAGGGGTAAGTTGGGAAATATTTTTAGGTCTTTTACACAAGCACCATTTTAAATGAGAAGTTCATACAGTGTTTTGTAATTTTAATTAAAAAAATATTAGAGAAGTTGTAGGTTTACAGAAAAGTCAGGTATAAAATACAGAGTTCCCATAAACCACCCTATTATTAACACCATGCATTAGTATGGCAAAATTGCTACAATTCATGAAAGAACATTTTTTAAATTGTACTATTAATTATAATTGTACTAGTAACCATAGTCTATCATTTACAATGGGGTTCACTGTTTGTGTTGTACAATCCTATACATAGTTTTTTTAAAATTTCTATTCTAGTAGTATATATACAACCCAAAATATCCCCTTTTGACCACATTCACATATATAATTCAGTGCTGTTAATTACATGTGCAATGTTGTCCTACCATCACCACCATCTATTACCAAAACATTACAATCAACCCAAATATAAATTCTGTACAACTCAATTATTAACTTCCCATTCCCTACCCCCAACTCAGTCCTTGGTAATCTATACTCTAGATTCTGATTTTATGATTTTACTTCTACTAAATATGAGATTTTACAATATTTGTCCATTTATGTCTGTCTTATTGCACTCTACATGATGTCTTCAAGAATCATCCATATTGTTGCATATATCATTCCTTTTTATAGCTGAATAACACTTCTTCATGTATATATATGTACACACACACACACACACACACACACACACATATATACCACATTTCATTTATCCATTCATGAGGTGATGGCCACTTGTGTTGCTCCCACTTTTTGGCAATTGTGAATAATGCCACCATGAAATCAGTGTGCAAATATCTGTTCAAGTCCCTGCTTTCAACTATTTTGGGTGTATACCTCAAAGTGAGACTTCCAGGTCATATGGTAATTCTCTACTTAAACTGTCTTCCAAAGCATCTGCACCATTTTACATTCCCACCAACAATGAACAAGTGTTCCTATTTCACTATATTCTCTCTGTTCCAGTTTGCTAATGCTGCCATGAAGCAAAATTCCAGAAATGGTTTGGCTTTTATAAAGGGGGTTTATTTGGTTACAAAGTTACAGTCTTAAGGCCATAAAGTGTCCAAGGTAAGGGGGCACCTTCACTGAAGGATGACCAAAGGCGTCTGGAAAACCTCTTCTAGCGGGGAAGGCACATGGCTGATGTCCACTTGCTCCCAGGTTCCATTTCAAAATGGCATTCTCCAAAATGTTGCTCTTGGGGCGTTTGTCATCTCTTAGCGTCTCTGGAGCAAAAGTTTGCTTTCAATGGCCATCTTCAAACTGTCTCTCACCTGCAGCTAGCAGCGAGCTCCTTCTGTCTGAGCTTTTATAGGGCTCCAGTGAACTAATCAAGGCCCATGCTAAATGGGCGGGACCACACCACCATGGAATTATCTAATCAGAGTCGTCACTTACAATTGAGTGAGTCACATCTCCATGGAAACAACCTAATCAGAAGGTCCCAAGATAATCAACACTAATACGTCTGCCCCCACAAAACTGCATCAAAGATAATGCTGTTTGGGGGGACATAATGCATCCAAACTAGCACACTTTCCAACACTGGCAATTTTTTTTTAAACATAACTTTCTAGTGGGTATGAAATGTTATCTCATTGTGATTTTAAATTGCATTTCCCTAATAGCTAATGATATTAAGCATCTTTTCACATTTTTTTTTTTTTTTTACGTTTGTATATCCTCTCTGGAGAAATGTCTATTCAAGTATTTGCCAATTTATTAATTGGGTTGTTTTTCTCTTTATTCTTGAGTTTTAGGATTTCTTTATATTTTCTGGATATTAAACTCCTATCAGAGAAATGGTTTCCAAATATTTTCTCCCATTGAATAGATTATCTTTCCACTTTTATGATAAAGTCTTTTGATGCACAAAAGGTTTTAATTTTTATGAGGTCCCATTGTCTGTTTTCTCTTGTTCCTTGTGCTTTGGGTGTAGCCTAAGAAACCATTGCCTGACAGAAAATCCTGAAGATGCTTCCTTTCATTTTCTTCTAGAGTTTTATAATTTTGTTTTTCATGTTTAGGTCTTTGGTCCATTTTGAGTTAAGTTTTGTTTATGGTGTGAGATAAGGGTCTCCCTCATTCTTTTGTATATCAATAGCCAGTTCTGTCAGCATGATTTTTTGGAGAGTCTATTCTTTCCCCACTGAGTGGATTTGGCACTCTTATCAGAAATCAGCTGCCCAAGGTGTAATGGTCTATTTCTGAATTCTCAATTCAATTCCTTTGGTCTATATGTATATCCTTGTGCCAGTACCATCCTGTTTTGATCACTGTAGTTTTGTAATAAGTTTAAAGTCAAGATGTGTGAGATCTCCAACTCTGTTCTTTTTGAAGTTGCTTTGGCTATTTTCATCTTTCAAAGTTTATCAAAGCTTGTTTTGTGACCCAATATGTGAGAACTATCCATGTGCACTGGAGAAGAATGTGCATCCTGCTGTTTGTGGGTGTGATATTCTGTATATGCCTGTTAGGACTACTTCATTTATCATATTATTCAAGTTCTCTGTTTCCTTACTTATCTGTTTAGATGTTCTGTCTATTGATGAAAGTGGTATATTGAAGTCTCCAACTATTTTTGTAGTGATGTCTATTTCTCCCTTCAGTTTGACCAGTGTTTGCTTCATGTATTTTGGGTCACGATGATTGGGTGCATAAATATTTATGATTGTTATTTCTCCTTGGTGGATTGACCCTTTTATTAAAATATAGTGTCCTTCTTTGTCTCTTTCAACTGCTTTTGACTTAAAATCTACTTTGTCCCACATTAATATAACTATTCAGCTCTCTTTTGGTTAGCCTTTTCATGGACTATCTTTTTCCAGCCTTTCACTTTCAACCTGTTTGTGTCTTTGGGCCTAAGGTGAGGCTCTTAGATAGTTGGATCATGTTTTTGTTTATTTATCCATTGTACTATATTTGTCTCTTGATTGGGGAGTGTAATCCATTAACATTTACTGTAAAAGCAATACTTACTTCATCCATTTTGTCCTTTGGTTTTTATATGTCTTATATCTTTTTTTTCTCTTAAATATGTCCCACCACTGCCTTCTCACCTCCAGAAGTTCTGATGAGAAATTGGCACTTCATCTTATTGAGGATCACTTGTCTGTGATGAATCAGTTTTCTCTTGCTGCTTTCAGAATTATCTCTGTATCTTTGGCATTTGACATTCTGATCAGTAGCTGCCTTGGAGTAGGTTGATTAGGGTATATTCTGTTTGGAATACATTGGGCTTCTTGGACAAGTATATTTATGGCTTTCATAAGACTTAGGAAATTTTCAGCAATTATTTCCTCAGATAGTCTATTTGCCTCCTTCCCCTTCTTTTTTCCTTTTGGGATTCCCATATTGCATATGGTTTGTGCTTCTTTTCTCTGTATTCTGACTGTATTATTTTAATTGCCCTGTCTTCTAGTTCACTGATTCTTCTGCCTGTTCAGATCTGCTATTATATGTCTCTAGCTTATTTTTAATCTCTGTTATTTTGACTTTTATCCTCATAATTTCTATGCTTCTTTTTAAAATTTGTAATTTTGCTTTTTGCTCAAACATTGTCTTCTCAATATTCTTTACCTCTACTCTACCATTAGTTTATCTCTATCCATATTTTCCTTCATCTTCTTTAATTGATTTAGGAGATTTATTTGAACTTCATTGATTAGTTATTCCAAATTCTGTATCTCTTCTGAAGTTTTAATTTGTTCCCTTGACTGAGCCCTGTCTTCCTGTTTCTCAGCATAGCTTGTAATATTTTTTGCTAATGTCTATGCCTCTGATTATTTTGATGTGCTAAATCTGAAGGTCAGTTTCTCCCTCTTGCCTAGGATTTTATTGTATATTGGGTAGATGTTAAGGCTTTTCTTTGATGCCTGATCCAACTCACATTGGACCTTTACAGTAGCCCATGTTTAACTGTTCGATTTCCTCAGGTCTTCTGCAACAATAGTTGCAGTCATTGTTCATTGTTTACTGTGAACTGCTATTTTTTTTTAATTCAGTTTTATTGAGATATATTCACATAACATGCTATCATCCTTGGTATACAATCAACTGTTCACAGTACCATCATATAGTTGTGCATTCATCACCTGAATCTATTTTTTGAACATTTTCCTTATACCAGAAAGAATAAAAATAAGAATAAAAAATAAAGGTAAAAAAGTTCAGTCAAATCACCCCCCCCATCTCATCTTATTTTTCATTTAGTATTTGTCCCTATTCTTGCCCTGGATATACAGTACAACTTTTAAGAATTCCCTTTTTTGAGCAATTATTTCAATTCCAGGTTACAGCTTCTGTTCCTTCTCTGTGACTCCTGATCTAGTTTGTTTGTTTTTGTTCACAATTTTCTCCCCAGTACCTATGATTTGTTTAAATTCTCTTCCTCAATCAGTACTCCATTTTTATTGCACTTTCCAATCTAGGAACTATCCTGCTTTAATGCAGTTCAGTCTCCTCCTCTCTTTTTTCTTGTGAGAATTTTCTGGCTTTAGCTACTACCCTGTTAGGGTATCACACCCAGTGGAACCAGATTGTGCCAACCAAAAAAGATCTATTTTTCCATTTACCTGAACCAGCAATCAGAAATGACTGAGTGTGTGCACTTCTTGCCAACAGTTCTGCCATGCTCTATTTTATTTTATTTCGGGGGGGGGTGCTTTCTGTGTGTATGTGCTGGTCAGCCACTTGTGTTCTGCCCTGGGTCTCTGTGGACTTGGGTCCCTGTGCCTGGATGTGTGTGGGGCTCTAACTCACTGCTGTGAGTGGCTCTCTAGTCTGCATCCATGGCAGGAGGTACCTAGGCTGTGCTGCCTCTGCATGACTCTTAAACTGTGCAGGAATGAGTAAGGGGCAGAGGTCTTAACTGTCAGGTGTGGGTCAGGTTTCCTACATTTTCTGCTGTTTTTATCTTTTTTTTTGATGCAGCATTTGTGGAGTCCTTCTGCAGTCTTTATTATTCTCCAGAGTTCCAAAAGAGTTGAATTTGTCCTTCTATTATTTGTTTCCAAGGGTAGACTTTTCCAGGGGATGTCTTCTATCACCATGTTGATGACATCACATAACCTCATTTAGTTTTACTTGAAGTTAAAACAATGCAGCCTGGTTCAACATTTTCATTTATTCATCAAGTATGGTGAGCTCTGCTGAATAAAAGCATGTCTGATTCTGTTGGTAGATCTTAAGGGAAAGAAAAAACAATTGTGCAGTCATTGTTCATTGTTTGCTTTTTTTTTTTTTAATTCAGTTTTACTGAAATATACTCACATACCATACTATCATTTTTGGTGTTCAGTCAACTCTTCACAGTACCATAATATAGTTGTGCATTCATCACCCCAATCTATTTTTTGAACATATTCCTTATACCAGAAAGAATAAAAATAAGAATAAAAAGTAAAAGTAAAAAAGAACACTCAAATCATACCCCCATCACACTCTATTTTTCATTGAGTTTTTGTCCACATTTTTCTACTCATCCATCCATACACTGGATAAAGGGAGTGTGATCCACAGGGTTTTCACAATCACACTGTCATCCCTTGAAAACTACATTGTTATACAATCATCTTCAAGAGTCAAGGCTACTGGGTTGCAGTTTTATATTTCCGGATGTTTAGTTCTAGCTATTCCAATACATTAAAACCTAAAAAGGGTTATCTATATAGTGCATAAGAATGCCCACCAGAGAGACCTCTTGACTCCATTTGTAATCTCTCAACCACTGAAACTTTATTTGGTTTCATTTCATATCCCCCTTACGGTCAAGAAGATATCTCAATCCCAAAGTGCCATGTCCAGATTCAGCCTCAGGAGTCATATCCTGTGTTGCCAGGGAGATTTACACCCCTGGGAGTCAGGTCCCATGTAGGGGGTAGGGCAGTGAGTCAATCTGCTGAGTTGGTTTAACTAGAGAGAGATAGGGCCACATCTGAGCAACAAAGAGGTACTCAGGGGGAGAAGCTTAGGCACAATTAAAAGTAGTTTAGCCTCTCCTTTTCAGTGATGCACTTCATAGGGGCAAGCCCCGAGATAGAGGGCTCAGCACACCAAACCATCAGTCCTCAATGTTTGTGAGAACATCAGCAATAATCTAGGTGATGAAGTCCAACCCTTCTGCATTTTCCCCCAGCTCTTCAGAGGGGGCATATAGATTTTTATTCACTGCCCAAATTACTTTAAAATGTGCCAATATTTCACATAATTATTTCTATTGAACAAACTGACTGTACAAGTTAAATTGTTTAGAAAATATAGATCCTGCATCAAATAAACATCTCTTCCCTTGGTCTCACAGGGCAGTTGAAGTTTTAAAACACAGTCAGTATTGTGCTTTACCCTTAGGCCCAGTTTGCCCTAGTCCTAACCAGATCTGCTTCATTCATATCTCTAATTGAATTTTGGACTCCTTTTCAGCTTTTTGAACAGTTCCTGTATGCACTAATGACATTCATATCTGCTGAGCTCTAGCTCTGAGTTCCAACGTTCCAGGGATCAATCAGGTTATACACAAAGGGGTCAGCATCTTGGAATCTGGAGATAGCCATTACAATACAGGAATAGATGTGTCTGCTGTAAGAGCTTACAATCTAGGGACAATTACAGTAAGTGTTCCCCTGATAAGCTGTGCTCTAAGGTTCAGTTCTGAGTTTCCACATTGTAGTTAGTCCATATTGGTGAGGCATTATAGTGCTTGCCTTTGTTTCTGGGGTAGTTCACTCAAAATGCAATCTACAGGTTCCATTCACCTCATTGCGTGTGGCACAGCTTCACTCCTTCTTGCAGTTGCTCAATATTCCATTGTATGCATACACCACAGTTCACCATTGTTCCTCAGTCAATGTACCCTTAGGCCACCTCCATCTACTGAAAATCATGATTACTGCCTCCTTAAACACCAGTGTGCAAATGCCCATTCATGTCCCTGCTCTCAGATCCTCCAAGTATAAGCCCCACAATGATGTTGCAGGACCTTATGGCACTCACATACATTGCTTCTTGTGGAACCACCACACTGTCCTCCAGAAAGGCTGCCATTCTGCCTCCTCACTGACAGTAAATAATGTCCCTCTTTCCATGTTTTCTGCAGCATTTTTATCACTATGTATAATTTTTCCTACAATTTTATAGAGCTATAGTCACATACTATGCAATTATCCACAATATAGAATCAGTTGTTCACAATATCATCATATAGTTGAGCATTTACCACCACACTCAGTACTTGAACATACTGATTACATGAAAAAAAAAGTTTTTTTTAACACATATTAAACAAAATAGTAATTAAAAAATACCCTACAATGCAATATAACAGTAGGGTCAGACAACAGCACCACTACCAAGAATCCCATATCCCTCTCTTATATCCCCTTCTCATACACACTTAGCTTTTGTATATCACCTTTGTTATATTTAATGGAAGCATATTGCAATGTTACTGTTGACCATAGACTCCAGTTTGCCTTGATTCTATTTTTTCCCCAATACCATCATCCCCTTTTTAGCACTCTGCATGGTTGATATTCATTTGTTCTCCCACTTTTAAGAACAATTTTATATTTATACATTTAGTCACAATCATTGATCACTCCAGTTTTTGCTAAGTTAAACAGTCCCAGTCTTTATCATCTATCTTTACCTCTGGTGTCATACATGCTCCTAGCCCACCTCTTTCAGCTTTATTCACAGACATCTTTATTCAGTGTACTTACAATATTGTGCTGCCATCACACAGTATTATGCTATTTTTGGATCTATACAGCCAATCCTGCGGATCATTCTGTAGTCCTTCAGCATCAAATGCCCAATCTCTACCCTCTTTCTATCTCCTGATAGCCTGTGTTATCATCTTTTAACTCTCAAAGTTTTTTTATTAATGTTAGTTCATATTAGTGAGACCATAGAGTATTTGTCCTTTTTCTGGCTAACTTCACTCAACATAATGTCCTAAAGTTCATCCACATTATTATATGTCATGTCTTTGTTCTGTCTTACAGCTGTGTGATATCCAATGATGCGTATGTACCACAGTTTGTTTATCTACTCATCTGATGGACATATTTGCTGTTTCCATCTCTTGGCAATGATGAATAATGCTTCTATAAACATCAGTTTACAAATGTCCATTCATGTCTTAACTTTCAATTCTTCTGAGTATATACCTAGCAATGGAATAACTGGATCATATGTCAAATCTATACTTAGCTTCCTGAGGAACTGCCACACTGTGTTCCAGAGTGATTGTACCATTCTACATTCCCACCAAAAGTGAGTAAGTGTGCCTCTTTTTCCACATCCTCTCCACCATTTACATTTTTCTATTTTTGGATAATGGCCATTCTAGTAGTTGTAAGATGACATCTCATTGTGGTTTTGATTTGCATTTCCCTAATAGTAAAGTTGAGCATTTTTTCATATTTTTTTGAGCCATTTGTATTTCCTCTTCAGAAAAATGTCTTTCCATGTCTTTTACCCATTTTTTAATTGGGTTGTTTGTCTTTCTGTTGTTGAGTTGTAAGATCCCTTTATATATTCAGGATATTAAACCCTTATCTGATATGTGGTTTACAAATATTCTCTCCCATTGTGTAGGTTGCATTTTTACTTTTCAAAGAAAGTCATTTGATGTACAAAAGTGTTTAATATTGAGATCCCATTTGTCTATTTGTTCTTTGTTGCTTGTACTTTGGGTGTAAGGTCTAGGAAACCACCTCCTATCACAAGATCTTTAAGATACTACTCTACATTTTCTTCTAAAGTCTCATGGTCTTAGTGCTAATGTTTATGTCTTTGATCCATTTTGAGTTAATTTTTGTATAAGGTGTGAGGTAGGAATCCTCTTTCATTCTTCTGGAAATGGATATCCAGTTCTCCAACCACCATTTATTGAAGAGGTTGCTCTGTCCCAGTTGCTTTGGCTTGACTGCCTTGTCAAAGATTGATTGCCCATAGATGTGAAGGTCTATTTCTGAAAACTCAATTCAATTCCATTGGTGAGCATATCTATCCTTATGCCAGTACCGTGCTGTTTTGAGCACTGTAGCTTTGTAATATGTTTCAAAGTCAGGTAATGTGAGACCTCCGACTTTGTTCCTCTTTCTCAAGATACTTTTAGCTATTCAGGGCACCTTGCCCTTCCAAATAATTTTGGTCATTCATTTTTCTATTTCTGTAATGGTAAGTTGTTGGGATTTTAATTGGTATTGCATTGAATCTATAACAGTTTAGGTAGAATTGACAACTTAGCTATATTTAATCTTCCAATCCATGAACACAGTATGGTCTCCCATTTTTTTTTAGGTTCTGTTCACTTTCTTTTAGCATTTTCTTATAGTTTTCTCTGTATAGGTCTTTTGTGGCCTTGGTTAAGTTTAGTCCTAAATACTTGAATCTTTCGGTTGCTATTGTAAATGGAATTTTCTTCTTGATTTCCTCCTCTATTTGCACAATAATTGTGTATAGGAACACTACAGATTTTTGTGTGTTGATCATGTAGCCTGCCACTTTGCTGTATTCATTGATTACTTCTAATAGCTTTGCTGTAGATTTTTCTGGATTTTCTACATATAGAATCATGTCATCTGCAAAGACTAAAAGTTTTACTTCTTACTCAGCAATTTGGATGTCTTTTATTTCTTTTTCTTGCCTAATTGGTCTTGCTAGAACTTTCAACATAATGTTGAATAACAATAGTGACAGTGGACATCCATGTCTTGTTCCTGATCTTAGAGGGGAAGCTTTCAGTCTTTCCCCATTGACTATGATGTCAGCCGTGAGTTTTTCATATATTGCCTTTATCATGCTGAGAAAGTTCTCTAGTATTCCTATCCTTTGAAGTGTTTTCATCAATAAATGATGTTGAATTTTTTCAAATGCCTTTTCTGCATTGATCGAGATGATCATGTGGTTCTTCCACCTTGATTTATTGATGTAGTGTATTACATTAATTGGTTTTCTTATTTTGGAGCAGCCTTGCATACCTGGAATAAATCCCACCTGGTTGTGTTTTATTATTCTTTTAATGTGCTGCTGGATTTGGTTTTGAGTATTTTGTTGAGGATTTTTGCGTTTATATTCATTAAAGAGATTGGCCTATATTTCCTTTTTTTGCAATATCTCTGTCTGATTTTGGTATTATGGTGATGTTGCCTTCATAAAATGAGGCTTTCCCCAATTTTTTGAAGAATTTGAGCTGGATTGGTACTAATTCTTTCTTGAATGCTTGGTAGAATTCACATGTGAAGCCATCTGGTCCTGGGATTTTCTTTTTTGGGAGCTTTTTGATGACTGACTCAATTTCTTTACTTGTTATTTGTTTGTTGAGGTCATCTGTTTCTTCTTGCATCAGTGTTGGCTGTTTATGCTTTTCTAGGAAGTTATCTGTTTCATCTAAGTTGTCTAGTATATTAGCATATAGTTGCTCATAGTGTCTTTTCATTATCTCCTTTATTTCTGCAGGGTGAGTAATGTCTCCTTTCCCATTTCAGATTGTATTTCTTTGTATCAGTCTCTCTCTCTCTCTCTCTCTCTCCCTCCCCCCCCCCCCCATTAGCCTAGCTAGGGGTCCATCAATTTTATTGATTTACTCAAAGAAACAACTTTTGGTTTTGTTGATTCTATTTCTTTTCCTGTTCTTAATTTCATTTATTTCTGCTCTAATTTTTGTTTTCTCTTTCCTTCTGTTTGCTTTGGGGTTAGTTTGCTGTTCTTCCTGTAGTTCCTCCAAGTGAACAGTTAATTCCTCAATTTTTGCTCTCTGTTCCTTTTTTTTTTTTTTTTTTTTTTTTGCTTTTATTCATTTATTTATTTTTGAAATAAATTCAAAGTTATAGGAACAGTTGCAAAAACAATAATAACCCCATTCAAAGAATTCCATCATACCCTGACCCCCCTCCCCCGATAGCTTAATCCACCAACTTTAACATACTGTCACATCGCTATTTCTTTCCCTCCCTATCTATCATCCATCATCTATTGCTCTGTCTTCTGAACATATGAGAGCTAGCTGCACACATCCTTGAACATACACTATAATCCATGTATACACTTCCCATGAACAAGGACATTCTTTTATGCAATCCCATTAAGCGCCACTATGAAGTACAAGAGATTCAACAATGATACAAAGCTTACATTCTATATTTCCTTTACCTTATGTCTCAATGGTGTCCCTTTGAGCCACCTGTCCTCTATCCTCCAATCCCATCTATGTTCATCCATGGCATTCAATCATCATCTATTTAGACTTTTTTTTTTTTTTTTCAGTTGTGGAAACATATATACTGCCTTAATCTTTCCATTCCACCCCCTCCCTAGCCTTCCATTAATGGGATTAATCACCTTTAGAATGTTGTAATGCTCTTTCCCACCATCCATTACTAGAAATTTCCCTTCACCTCAAACAGCAACCCTACACTCATTTCTTAACTCCCCATTGCCCCTTCCCCCATTTCTCTTAACCCAAACTCTACATTTCATCTCTATGGTTATATTCTCTGATAATTTCTTTGTGTTTGCTGTGGGGCTTAAAATTAACCTCTTAAATCCATATCAATCTTTTTTTTTTTTTTTCTGATACCACCTTCACTTCAATAGGACACATAAACTATGTTCCTATACTCCTCCATTCCCCCACCTTTATACAGTTGTCTAAAATTACATATTTTACTTTAAGTTCAAAACCACTGATTTGTCATTAGAGTTTGTGTAATTTATATCATGTAGGAAGTAAATAGTGGAGTTACAGTTTAAAAATTATTGACTTCTATTTGTATTCCATTGTGGTTGGAGAATGTGCTTTGAGTATATTCATTTTTTTTTTTTTTTAATTTCTTGAGGCTTGTTTTATGTCCCAGCTTATGGTCCCTTCTGGAGAAAGATCCGTGATCACTACAGAAAATGAGTGTCCTAGTGATTTGGGATGTAAGGTGCTATATACATCTGTTACAATTCTCTATATCTCTTTCTCCTTTCTTTGTTTCTCTGTTGGTAGGGCTTCCTTTAGAATCTGAAGTAGGGCAGGTCTTTTATTGGCAAAGTCTCTCAGCATTTGTTTGTCTCTGAAAAATTTAAGCTCTCCCTCAAATTTGAAGGAGAGTTTTGCTGGATAAAGTATTCTTGGTTGGAAGTTTTTCTCTCTCAGAATTTTAAATATATCATGCCACTGCCTTCTCACCTCCATGGTGGCCGCTGAGTAGTCACTACTTAGTCTTATGTTGTTTCCTTTGTATGTGGTGAATTGCTTTTCTCTTGCTGCTTTCAGAACTTGCTCCTTCTCTTCAGTACTTGAGAGTCTGATCAGAATATGTCTCGGAGTGGGTTTATTTGGATTTATTCTATTTGGAGTTCACTGGGCATTTATGCTTTGTGTATTTATATTGCATAGAATGTTGGGGAAGTTTTCCCCAACAATTTCTTTGAATACTTTTTCTAGAACTTTACCCTTCTCTTCCCCTTCTTGGACACCAATGAGTCTTAACTTTGGATGTTTTATTTTATCTATCGTTTCCCTGAGATCCATTTCAATTTTTTCCTCCATTCTTTCTTTTGTTCTTTCATTTTCTGTTCTGTGGACTTCTAGGACACTGAGACATTGTTCAACTTCCTCTAATCTTGTATTGTGAATATCCAGAGTCTTTTTAAATTGGCCAACAGTTTCTTTTATTTCCATGAGATCTTCTATTTTTTTATTTACTCTTGCAGTGTCTTCTTTATGCTCTTCTAGGGTCTTCTTTATGTCACTTATATCCTGGGCCATGGTCTTCTTGATGTCCTTTAAATCCTTTGCCATGTTTTCATTCCTCGGTTGTAGTTCTTTGATTAATTTTGCTAAGTACTGTGCTTCCTCCGATATTTTGATTTGGGAGTTTGGAGTTGGATTCTCCATATTGTCCGGTTTTATCATGTGCATTAAGATTTTCTGTTGTTTTTGGCCTCTTGGCATTTGCTTTGCTTGATGGGGTTCTTTCAAGTTGTAAAAAAAAGATACCAATCTAATTTTTCAGAAACACAGTTTCTTGGCATACACTTTCTCTAACTAACCAGCAGATGGTATCTGCAAGTCACCTATACACCTCCAGTCAGTTCTCCCCAACTCTGTCTCTGTGGTGTGTGGGGAAATGATTCTTGTGGGGTTCAGTTGGAGAACTCAGTTTGGGTGTGTTGCTGGAGCCGTACACCCTGAATGTGGGGCTTGTGTACAGGTGGCCAGAGAGGAAGGGCAGCTTTAGTATTCAAATCCCCCAGGTTCCTGGAGATTCAAGGCTGCTGGAAGAGTCTAAGCCTTCATTTCAGTTTTGCCCCAGAATTTCTGTCACTGACCCACATACCACTGGCATTGACATAGTGTCCCTGGGTTTTCCAAGCGGGCCCCCTTTCTCAGCTGTGATCTTCCAGGACCTCTGCTGAAGGAAGGCTGTGCATGTCATTCCTCAAGCTAAGCCCTGGGCTGCCAGGCCATGCAGGGAGGCTGTCTGCCTGAGGCAAAGATTAGCCTATAATTCTTGACTGGTGTAAGTTCTGAATGAAAGGCAGGCAGTAAAGCTGGGCCCCACCCCTTTCCTCTTTAGAGAAGATGGATGTCTTAGGGGGAGGTCATTAGCATTTCAATGGTCTCTCTCTGCCTGTGCCACACCCTTGTCTGGGTCACAGAACTGGGAACTCAAAATGGCTGAGGCTTCCTCCACTGAGTTGAAAAAGGAACAGAGCTAGTACCAGGAGACCCTCCGGCTTTCCAAGGTTAGTTGTCACCCAAAGCCTCTGTCTACTTGTTGGGGATTCGCACCCCGTAGTGTGCAGTTCACACTCGCCAATCAAAACCCCAGTTGGAGTTCAGCTGAGCTATATTCACTCGCTGGGAGAAAGCTTCTCTCTGGCACCACGAGGCTTTGTAACTCGGGCTATGGGGTGGGGTCTCCTGATTTGGATCCACAGTTCCTACTCACAGATTCTGTGCTATGACCTTGGGAATTCCTCCCAAACCAGGTTGGTGTATGATGACTGGACGTTCACGTCTGTCCTCCTGCAGTTATTCTGGACCATACACTAGTTGTTTCTGGTTTTTTTTTTTTTAAGTTGTTCCAGGGGAACTACTTAGCTTCCACTCCTTTCTATGCTGCTATCTTTGGTCCGCCTCCTCTGTTCCCTTTTAATGTAGTTGTTTAGGCCAATAAATTTCCCTCTCAGTACCACCTTTGCTGCATCCCATAAGTGTTGATATGTTGTGTTTTCAGTGTCATTTCCTCAAGGTACTTACTAATTTCTCTTGTAATTCCATCCTTTACCCACTGGTTATCTAAGAGTATGCTGTTTGGCCTCCATATATAATTTACAAATATATGACTTTTATGATCTTCTGCCAGTTATTTATCCTCCATATATAATTTAGTTATTTATCATCCATATATAATTTAGTCAGCCTCCATATATAATTCCCAAATATATGAATTTTATGATCTTGTGCCAGATATTTATTTCCAACTTCATTCCATTATGATACAAGCAAGTGTTTTGTTTAATATCAATATTTTTAAATTTGTTGAGACATGCTTTGTGGCCCAACATGTGTTCTATCCTAGAGAATATTCTGTAATCACTTGAGAAAAATGTGTATCCTGCTCTCATGGGGTGTATTGTTCTATAAATATCTGTCAAGTCTAGTTCATTTATCATAAAATTCAACACTTTTGTTTCTTTATTGATCCGCTGTCTAGATTTCTATCTATTGATAAGAGTGGTGTATTGAAGTCTCCAACTATTATTGTAGAGTTATCTACTTCTCCTTTCAATGTTCTTAGTGTTTGCATCATGAATTTTGGGGCACTGTGGCTAGGTGCATAAATATTTATAATTGTTATGTTTTCTTGATGAATTGACCCTTTTATTAATATATACTATCCTTCTTTTATCTTTCAATTGTTTTATTCTTGAAGTCTAATTTGTCTGATATTAATATAGCTAGACCTGCTTTTTTCTGGTTGTTGTTTGTGTGAAATATCTTTTTCCAACCTTTTACTTTCAGCCTATTTTTGTCCTTGTGTCTATCGTGGGTTTCTTGTAGGCAGTATATAGATGGGTCCGGTTTTTTAATCCTTTCTGCCAGTCTATGTCTTTTTATTGGGGAGTTTAATCCATTAACATTTAGTGTTATTACTGTAAGGGTAGTATTTTATTCTATCATTTTGTCTTTTGGATTTTATATGTCATATCTTGTTTTTTTCCTCTCTCTCCTTTTACCCTTTCTGAAAATCTTCATTTCTACACTCGTCTCCAAACCTCTCTCTCCTTCTTTTCCTATCAGCCTTTAGCACTTCCTTTAGTATTTCTTGTTGTGCCAGTCTCTTATTCACAAGCTTTCTCAGTATCTGTTTGTCTGAAAATATTTTAATCTATCCCTCATTTTTGAGGGACAGTTTTGCTGGATATAGAATTCTTGATTGGCAGTTTTTTTTCTTTCATATCTTAAATGTATCATACCACTGTCTTCTTGCCTCCAGGGTTTCTGTGGATAAATATGTGCATAGTCTTATCGAGCTTCCCTTGTATGTGAAGAATTGCTTTTCTCTTGCTGCTTTCAGAATTCTTCCTTTGTCTTTGACATTGAACAATGTGATCAGTAAGTGTCTTGGTGTAGTTGTATAGTGAGCTATTCTTTTTGGGGTATGCTGTGCCTCTTGAATCTGTAATTTTCTGTCTTTCATAAGAGTTGGGAAATTTTCAGTGAATATTTCTTCTATTATTCTTTCTGCCCCTTTTCCCTTCACTTCTCCTTCTGGGACATCCATAACATGTATATTTGTGGGCTTCATGCTGTCTCTCTAAGACGCTGCTTGTATTTTTCCATTCTTTTCTTTTCTTTTCACCATCTGTTCTTGTGTGTGTGTGTGAAGTCAAATGTCTTATTTTCCAGTTCACTGATCCTTTCTTCTGCCTGTTCAAATCTATTGTTGTATCCCTCCCTTGTGTTTTTCACCTCCTCCATTGTGCCCTTCATTCCCATAAGTTCTGCCATTTGATTTTTCAAGTTTATGAATTCTTTTCTATGATCATCCAGTGTCTTCTTTATATCCTTCATCTCTTTTGCCATATCTTCTCTCAGTTCCTTGAACTGATTTTTGAACTGATTTAGGAGATTTGTTTGAATGCCTTTAATTAGTTGTCTCAACTCCAGTATCTTGGTTGAACTGTTAGTTTGTTCCTTTGGCTAGTCCATATTTTCATGTTTCTGAGTATGGCTCATTACCTTAAGCTATCTAGGCCTCTGATTTTCTTGATTAGTTTATTCTGGAGCTCATTTTCACTCTTTTACATAGGGTTTTCTTATTGGTTGACTTTGTTTTCTATCCCTTGGTGTTCAGTTCAACTTATTCTAGACCTCTAACTTAGGTTCTATTTAGTTGATCTGAGTTTTTCACCTCTTGTTTTTCTGTTTCTTGCCCTGCCTCTATGTAGCATTTTTGTGAGAGGGTCTCCTCAGATATGATGAACCCCAGTCAGGTTTTCCCAGTCTAGAGAGGCCCAGGTCTTAGGAGAAGGGTACGGAGTTTCCGTGAGAATGAGACCCTCCTGTGAGGCCTTTAGACTCTGTGCTTTTCCTGTGCTGTCCAGCAGGTGGTGCTTGCCAGTCCACAGGTCTCTCCAGCAGTGTAAGAAGGTGCAGTGCCTTTAGTTCTCCAGCTGACTTTGACCCAGTTGGGGGCATGGCTGACTGAAGCTGATTTCTGATTTCCAGCCCCCGGAGTCTGAGTTCTTTGAATGAAGGCTGCCAATTGAGCTGGACCATGCCCCCTTTTCTTGGGGGAGTTATGCCCTTCAGAAAATTGTTTTCCAACTAGGTTTTTTGCTTTGTCTGTCAGACCTATTTCAGCTCTCCTTTGCCTGGGTCCAGTGGTCAGTTGCAAATCTCTGAGGCTTTCTGTAAAGATCTGTTTAGAATAGTTATTTAAAAGAGAAAGAAGGAATAAAAAAAGGAAAAAAAATCTTTTTAAGGTCTTTCTCCAGTGACAGTACGGAGTATTTAAAAACATGTGCTTTTAAAAAATGCTACAGAGGGGCTTGGGCAAGATGTTGGCATAGAGAGGAGTGGAAGCTAAGTAGTCCCCTGGAACAACTAAAAAAAAACCAGAATCAACTAGTAAATAATCCGGAATAACTGCAGGGGGGGACAAACGAGACCATCCACTCATCATACACCAACCTGAATTGGGAGGAATGCCCAAAATCACAGCATAAAATCTGTAAGTAAAACCTGCAGATCCAAGTCATGAGACCCCCTCCCCCATAGCCTGAGCTGCAAAGCCTTGTGGTGCCAGAGAGAAGATCTCTCCCAGCAAGCGAATATAGCTCACCTGAGCTCCAACTGGGGTTTTAAGTAGCGAGTGTGAACTGCTCACTACAGGTACGAATTCTCAAAAAACAGACAGAGGCTTTGGGTGATGACTGACCTTGGAGAGCCGGAGGGTTGCCTTGGACTAGGTCTGAAGGGGACTAGCTGTTTCTTTTTTGGCTCAGTGGAGAAAGCCCTAGTCAGTTTCAGTTTCCAGAGCTGTGACTCAGAGAAGGGTGGAGACAGCACAAGCAGAGAGAGAGACCATTGAAATGCTAATGACCCCCCTAGGGGGTCTATCTTCTCTAAGAGGAAAGAGGTGGGGCCCTTTCCATTCAGAACCAGATGCCAGAATTTGGGGGAACATGGACATACCTCCTCACACCAGTCAAGAATTACAGGCTAACAGGCATCATCTGCTGGGCAGAAAAGCACAGTGACCTGAGGCATCACAGGGTAGAGCAATTTTCTAAGACACACCCTCAGGGAAACCAGATACTGAATATTTCCTCCCTCTGGGACCTGAGCCTGTTCTGGTCTGGGAAAACCTGATTTGGATGACCAAGGAAACCATGCTTAGACAACAGAAAATTACAACCTACACTAAGAAAAACAAAGTTATGGCCCAGTCAAAGGAACAAATGTACACTTCAACTGAGATCCAAGAATTTAAACAACTAGTGCTAAACCAATTCAAAAAGTTTAGAGAAGATATTGCAAAAGAGATAGAGGCTGTAAAGAAAACACTGGGCATACATAAGGCAGAAATCGAAAGTTCAAAAAAACAACTAGTAGAATCTATGGAAATGAAAGGCATAACACAAGAGATGAAAGACACAGTGGAAACATACAACAGCAGATCTAAAGAGGCAGAAGAAAACACTCAGGAACTGGAGAACAAACCACCTAAAAGACTACACGCAAAGAAGCAGATGGAAAAAAGAATGAAAAAATATGAGCAACGTCTCCGGGAACTTAAGGATGAAACAAAATACAACAATGTATGTATCATTGGTGTCCCAGAAGGAGAAGAGAAGGGAAAGGGGGCAGAAGCAATAATAGAGGAAATAATTAATGAAAATTTCCCATCTCTTATGAAAGACATAAAATTACACATCCGAGAAGCGCAGCGTACTCCAAACAGAAGCGATCTGAATAGGCCTACGCCAAGACACTTAATAATCAGATTATCAAATGTCAAAGACAAAGAGAGAATCCTGAAAGCAGCAAGAGAAAAGTGATCCATTACATACAAAGGAAGCTTAATAAGACTATGTGTGGATCTCTCAGCAGAAACCATGGAGGCAAGAAGGAAATGGTGTGATATATTTAAGATACTGAAAGAGAAAAACCACCAACCAAGAATCCTGTATCCAGCAAAGCTGTCCTTCAAATATGAGGGAGAGCTCAAAATATTTTCTGACAGACAATGAGAGACTTTGTTAACAAGACACCTGCCCTACAGGAAATACTAAAGGGGGCACTACAGAATGATAGAAGACAGGAGTGCGTGGTTTGGAACACAGTTTTGGGAGATGGTAGCACAACAATGTAAGTACACTGAACAAAGATAACTATGAATATGGTTGAGAGAGGAAAGTGGGGAGCATGTGAGACACCAGAAGAAAGGGGGAAAGATAAAGACTGGGACTGTGTAACTTGGTGAAATCTAGAGTGTTCAACAATTGTGATAAAATGTACAAATATGTTCTTTTACGAGGGAGAACAAGCAAATGTCAACCTTGCAAGGTGTTAAAAATGGGGAGGCATTGGGGGAGGGATGCAATCAACATAAACTAGAGACTGTAACTAATAGAATCATTGTATTATGCTTCCTTTAATGTAACAAAGGTGATATACCAAGGTAAATGCAGATAAGAGGGGAGAATAGGGGAGGCATGTTAGACACTTGACATTGGTGATATTGTCTGAGTCTTTACTCTACTTTGATTTAAGGTTATTTTTCCTTTTGCTGCTTCCTAGCTGTCATTTTTTTCTTCCTCTTTCTTTTGCCTCTCTGCCTTCTTTGACTTTCCCTCCTGCCTTGTGGAAGAAATGTAGATGCCCTTATGTAGATAGTGGTAAAGGTGGTGAACACATAAATATATGACCATACAGAGAATCCTCGATTATTTACATAGGATGGAATGTATGGTGAGTGAACAAAACCATATTAAAAAAAAAATGGGTTGATGACAAAACCTTGAGGGCAATATACTGAGTGAAATAAGCCAGACACATAAGGACAATTATTGCAGGGTCTCACTGAAAAGAACCAGTTATAATATGTAAAGTCATAGACATGAAATATGAGGTACCAAGATATAGGACAAGGCTTAAGAATGGGGAGTGGTTGCTTTGTATGAGCAGAATGTTCAACTAGGATGAACTTAAATGTTTGGAAATGAACAGACATGTCAGTAGCAAGATGTGAGAATAACTAATAGTGCCGAATGGTGTGTGGATGAGGTGGAAAGGGGAAGCTCAGAGTCATATATGTTATCAGAAGGAAAGTTGGAGGTCAAAAGATGGGAATGTATAAAACTGAATCTTATGGTTGGCAATGTCCATGATCAACTGTACAAATACTAGAAATTGCTTCTATGAACCAGAACAAATGTATGAGAATACAATTAGAAGTTAATAATAGAGGGGCATATAAGAAAGAAATATATACCTATATACTACACATAGTAGTATTTCAACATTTTTTCATAAACAGTGACAAATGTACTATACCAACACAACAAGTCAACAATTGAGGGGGGTTGGTTAGGGGTAGGGGATGATTCGAGTTTCCTTTTCTTTTTTTCTTTTTTCATCTTTCACTTTATTTCTTGTCTGGAGTAATGAGAAGTTTCTAAAAATTGAACAAAAATTAAGTGTGGTGATGGATGCACTGCTGTATGAGGGTACCCAGGGGCAAGTGGTTGAACACTTTGGATCTTTGGATAATTATATGGTATCTGAACAATCCCAATAAAAATTAAAAAGAAAAAAGAAAAAAAAATATGTGCTTTAGGGTATTGTCTTTTTCACCTGGATAGTTACTCTCCAACAGCTTTAATGCCGCCCTTGCCAGGTGCTACTGAAATGTAGAAAGATAAGGAGTCAGAGAGCAAGGAAAAAAAAGGGAAAAAATATAGGGGGAAAAAAAAAAAAAAAAAAAAAGCCAAGCCTGTTTTTTGGAGCCACGGAATGGGTTCCTGCTTCTATGTGCCCCACCTTCCTGGAGCACAGCCCTTCTTTAGCACCCCAGACACCCCCAACCCAAAAGTTAATTAATTAATTTGTTAATTAATTCTGCAGTTGAGGCTGGGTTGGTTCCCCCCTTTCTTTCTCCCAGCAGATTGTTTTCTTTCCCTTCAGGGAGCCAGCTGTAATACATCCTGTGGGGTCTGGGCAGGGAGGGGCACCAGACACCTGATTGGGGGAACTTACAAATTCACTGTGACCTCAGCTGTTCCACCCATTCCAGGCTCTTTCCTGTGTTTTAAGAGGACAAAAAACAATACTTATTGACATTTTGCTTTTGAAACTCTTCAACCTGCAAGACTCCTAGAGTTTCAATGCTTTATAAAAAGGAGAGAATTCAGTATCTATGAAATAAAGTGGCTAGAGAAAGGAAGCCAATATAGAGACAATGCATTGAAGTTTTGTTTTTAAGTTCTACTGGAGTCTAAAAGAGTATACACTTTTAGCTAGTTGAGGTTGTGACTGTTATTGTAGGCAAAAAAGAAAATCAAAAAAAGAAAGTGGATTATGCCTATTAAAAATGTAAATGAGAAATGCCCAACAAAAAAGTGTTAGCAGCTGAACATATCTAGAAACTGCTTTCATTGACCTGTGTTAGAATAATAATAGTACTGGTGTTCATTTGCTGAGTGCAGTATAGGGTAATAGTTAAGAGCATGTCCTTTGGAATCAGACAACACCTTGGTGTAATGTTGGGCAAGTTATTTAGACAGTTTGATTCTCAGTTTCCTCATTAGCAAAGTACAAAGTCCTAGGTTTTAAGTGAGGATTAAATGAGGCAATGTATGTAAACCATGTAACAGCAACTGGTGTGTAGTTAAGTACTCAATAAATTGGTTAGGTTTTTGTTACAAAAAAATTATGAAGTCAAAGTTGCCACACTGACATAAAATGTTAATTGTGGTTGAGGGTGATTTGGGAATGCTGTGATTTAATTTTTACATGATTTTTCTGTAAACCTATAATTTCTATAATAAAAAAATTAAAAATATGAATTAATACTCTGAGAGATTATTCTTTTCATGTATCTGGATCTGCGGATCTCAAAAATATACCTTCCTTTTTTCAGTCTGGTTGGACAATATTGAGTGGACTGCCTAAATCATCAACCTGTTCCTATTTGCTCACTGGAAGAAAGAAAATGGTATTGCTTTGATTAGACTTCAATAACCTTTATATCCTAATGCCTGGAATATTGTGAGTTCATAAAAGTATTTGTTGAATTAATATCAAAAATTAAACCAGCCCATTTTTGCTTCTTAGAACCTTTTAATTTTAACCTGTAGAATATCTGAGTAATGCCCAAATATTACCAATTTTCTCCAAACCTCACCTGTGGTTATTAAATATAGATGAAGACTGTTGATATTGATAATTTATCCATGAAATAATGGATAAAAAAATGCTTCCATTCTTCTTTAGGCATAAGAGGAATTAGATTTTTTTCATGAAAAGATTTAAAAATCTTCAAAGGAGGGTCATTGCACCCCTCTTTGTACCTCTGCCCAGTACATATTTTGCTAGACACTATACCCACTGAGAAACTCAAAAATTACAGTACATGTACTCTGTCCCTAAAAAACTTATGATACATTTGGATATATAAAATATTGAATTCAAAAAGCTTCAAGGGCATTAAATGATTGCATACACAAACTCGACAGATAGAGGAGATAGGTTTGACCAAGGAAAATTGAGACTTGAGCTGAGCTTTGAAGGATGGGTTTCAGAGACAATATTTTAGTAAAGGTAAGTGGAAAGAAGAGGACACAGTGAGCAAAGCTGATGAGATGGGAACAGGCATGGTCCATTCAGACTTACTGAAGTTATTGTAAATTTGTTCTCTGTTTTGAACGGACATTGATTCCTTCTTATGCAAAGTTTCTTAGCAGTGAAAAATGGTATATACAGTACAAAGTTCTGTGATCAGTAAATTTAATTGATGGCATTCCTGGATCATTATATGATTACATTATCCCTAGAAAATATTAGGGACTGAAAACTCGATGGCACATGTGAAACAACCAAAACTAGAATCTGGGCTCAGAGCAGGTACTCAATAAAATTTGCCTTCACTGTCTCCCTTATGATCCTTGGATTAGTCCGTGTTTATGGCATTTTTCCTGTAGTCTTTTATTGCAAACCCATTTTAAAAATAAAGCTACTGGTGATTATTGTGAGGAGTCATAGTTTGGGTTTCCTAGGAAGCAGACCCTGGTGTGAATATAAGCCTAGAAAAGTTTATTATGATGTGTTCTTGGGTTCAACATCTGTGGAACAGAAAGAAAAGGAGTGGAATTAGGCAGAGGGAAGAGTTGGATCATGTCGCTACCTCAGAGAAGGTCTCTGCCAACCTTACAGGTTGCCCTGGAGCTGAAATGAAATTTCTTAGTTATCCTGCATTGTCATGTGAAGCCAGGACTCTACATTCCTACATGACCAGTCACTGGATGAGGGATACCCAGGGGAAGTAGATGTGACTAAGTTGAGTCAGTTCCCTCCAGAAGAGGGCAATTTCTTGAGGGCACTGAGAGCTGAGGGTTGTCAGCTAGCAGCACTTCTGACTTCTAGGGGATAAGACTTTCAATCCAGAAGGAGGATCTGGTCAGGCCATCAGAACACTTACTGTAAGAGATAAAGCCATTTGGTGGATATCTAGATGACAAAACCATTGTTCTGCTTGGATGCAAACTCAGTTACAAAATAATACAAACCCCATACATAAAACTGCAACATACCCTTACTCCTCATCCCAGATACCTTGATCCACCAATTTTGGTTGGTGCATCATCCAGTCAGTCCCTCCAGTGCCAATCTCCAGGGACCACCACCAATTCACTGGACTAAAGAGAAACCATAGGAGTAGTGGACTCAGATTTTTCACATTCAGTTCCTTAAGTAACTGGAGAAATATACATTACAAATGTCTTCTGCTGACCCTAAAGATGTTTCTTTTTTTTTTTTTTTTTTTTAACTTGAGTGAAAAACAAACAGATAAACAACTTCCATCAATCCAACTCTTATTAGGATTTCCTGCATTGCCTTTGTGTAAATTGCCTGGAGTGGCTTGGGGTCAGCACTTGCTGACAGTTACATACGTAATTGAAGAATGTGCAAGCTTGAGGCCCCCATATTCTGTTCCAGGATTAGTAGAGGAGGAACAGACTTGTTTTCATTTGGGTTGACTTCAGTACTACCAATGAATTTTACTTTGATTTTCTTCCCATCAGAATTTATTGAAAACAATATTCATTCATTTACTCAATAAGTATATTTTAAGTGATCATTATGTACCACATTTATTTTAATTTATGTTTTATTTACAACTTAACCCCATTCATGGTTGCTGACATAATTTGTGGATATTAGAACAGTCTCAAGCAATTCTCATATTTAACTTCTAATTTGAAATAAATTTTTATTATTAATCATTACCTGTATTAAGAAACTTTATGTATTAAGGGAAGCAAAACCTGAAAATTCCTAGAGTTGTAGTTAGAAATAACCATTATGTGTCATATTTTTCAGGGATGGGAACAGGTTACAGAACATTTAGTTGAATGGAATGACAGTTGTGGAAAATGAATTTTTGTGATTACAAATCTTTGGATTAAATAGATTTTTAAATAGATTTTTAAATAAATTTATGTATCATAGTATGACTCTGTAATGTTTGACCTGGATGTGACAAGTGCTGTGCTGACTCAACTGTAATAGACTAAGGGGAATTCTACTTAAAATAGAGCTTTCTTTTCTTTTCCTTTTGAGTGTTTATGTGCCAGTGCAATGTAGAAAGATAGCAATCCCTTTGATATTTGAGATAAGAGGAAAGGATATTGAAAATCTTACCTTGTAAAAGAGTGAAGGAAATTTTATTTATTTTTTTTTTAGAGACTTGGTGGGAGAGTGGATGAGGAGTTGATAAAGAAGTAGAGTAAAAATTTTTACACTAGAAAATTTCCAATGTTATTAAGCCTTCCATATTCTATTTGGCTATTCTTCTCCATTTGTGTTTAGCAGGTCGGAGATAATATGTTGGATAAGGCTTCAAGACTGTCATTTAAACCTGACCCTACAGATAAGTTGTTCATCCACTGCATACTTTATTCCAGACAAAACATTGAGAATTCAATCACGTTTTAATCTCCTGCCTCTGGAATATTTCAGCTGGAGGATAGAGAACAATTCTGTTGTTTTCCTCGGTGGCAAATTTATGTGTTTTTTAGAGTATGATGAGTGGCAGAATTTCTTTTCTTCTCTTTCCTTCATTCCTTTACATTCCAATATTTAAAAATTTGTAGTTGATACATGTTACTTGTCACATCCAGGATCTAGCATTATCATTATTAAATGATACCTAACATTTTTGAGTGTGGGAAATATCCAGTTAAACTTCTTAAATTCATTCTAACCTGAAGCATAAAACAATCATTTTTTTATTAATTAACATTTTATTTTGAAATACTTTGAAACATACAGGACAGTTACAAAATAATACAAACCCCATACATAGAACTCTAACATATCCTTACTCCTCCTCCCAGATACCCGATTCACCAATTTTGACATTTTGCCACATTTCCCATATCATTCTATCTTTCTGTCTATTTATCTATTTATCAATCCATTTTCTGAACACTGGAGTGCAGATATATACATCATTCTCCTTGAACACTTGTTGCTGTCATGTAAATTTCCTAAGAACAAGGATATACACTTATGTAACCACATTAAGTGCAGTTTTCAAGTTCAAGAAATTTAACAATGATTTAAAGCTTATAGTCTGTATTCCGATTCATTCACTTGTCCCAATAATGTCCTTTTGAGTCTTTTTCTGCACTTGCTAGATCCCATCCATGATCATGTATTGCATTTACTTGTCATTGTCTCTTTATTTGCTCTTTATTTATTTATTTTAATTGTGAGAACATTTATACAACAAACTTTCCTATGTCAACCATTCTAAAGTACACCATTCGATGAGGTTACTCACATTCACAATATTGTGGTACTCTTACCACCTCCCATTGCTAAAGCTTTACCATCCCCCAAACAGAAGCCTTACACCCATTATGCATTAACTCCCCATTCCCCCTGCCCCTCACCTCTGGAAATCTCTGTTTTGCTTTTTGTCTCTATGAGCTTGCAACTTGTCAAAAATTTTCTGTGTAGTTACCATGGGATTTAAATTTAACAATCTTGTTTATTTTGGTACCAACTTAATTTCAATAGCATGCATGCACTCTGTTCCTGTACCTTCTGTCTTCTTACCTTTGTGTAGTTCTTGTCACAAATTATATAAAAGAATCATTTTAAGTTCGTCTTTCGTGAGGGTCATATGAACTAGTTGGGATTCGGTCCTGCTGAGGGTGTTTCAACTCCACCATCAACTGTAAATACACATCTTTATTGGTGGTGCAAATGGATATTTGGAAAACCACATTATTCTGTAATAGCTATGTATCTATATCTATATCTATTTATCTATATCTATCTATTCCTTTAAATAATATATCAGTCAGGGAGTAACACATTGTATGATCAAGGGCTAAAGCTTGTGCAAAAGGTACCAAAAAATAAATAAATAAATAAATTTCATGGAACCAGTATAATAACAAAGATTCCTAGAAGAGATAGACTAAGAGGAAATCTTCAAAGGATAGACATATTTAAACAGATTAAGAAAAGGAGGATAAAAGAGCATCCTAAGAGTGAGGGCACAAAGTGTGGGCACAGTCCAATTAAACTATATTTCAGAAATCATGAAAAGATTGGCCAACTCTAAACTGCCCAAAATCAGAGGCTTGAAAATAGAGCCTCCCGTTTTCTGGTTCACATTTTTACTACTCACACCCAGCACAGGGTCTGTGGTAGAATAGGTGCTCAAGAGATATTTGTTGAATGAATAAATGAATGGATATTAATCCAAGTAAGTGAATAGCCAGAAAGGTAAGGCTGAATTTTCTGACCACTTTTAGATAAATATTTGAGTTCATAAGCAAGGCTCGTAAATCATTTCATCCAGCTGACCACTTGCCCTTTTCTGCCTGACAGTCAGGCAGATATACTAAAGGCTTGATATTCAATCTCCCTTTGATCTACAGTCTTACAGCCCCAAGCAGATAATGCCATTTTGCCATGATGAGAGTCATGTACAAACGAGTGTTTTCTTCAGTTAAACTTCTGAGTATGAGAGGTTACTTATACCCAGAGCTTAGAGCAAAATCCAAAAAGAAACTGAAAAGACATGAAAACAAAAAAACAAAATAAAACAAAAACCCAGATCCCACAGAACAAGACATTTTTTTTCTCTTGGTCTGTGCTTCATACATCTCACAGCAAAGACGTGCTTAGAAGTCAAATTGTCACTTCATCAGGAGAGAACTTGGTTAGCAAAGAGAGAACTCAGGCAGGTCAATAGAAATATATTGTGAGTTGACCGGTACATTGACCTATGTCTAAATTTCATACTTCAGGCTGGTGTGGAGGTAGGTTTGAAATTCTCAGATTTAGGTGAAACAATCAAAGAATATTACAACTGCCTTACTCTTCTATAAATTTAGCAGTTCACTAGAGGACATTTACTGTAATGTTCCTCCCTATATATTGATCTCCCCCAATTTATTCCCTAAAGAGTTGTCAGACAGATGGTTGAAAAAGAGAAAAATCTGATCACATCACCCCTGCCTAAAATCTTTCAATGTATCCCTGTGGGCTTCAACATAACATCCAAAAACATTAGAACAGAGTAAAAGTTCATCACGCACCCCACACTTCCCTCTCTCTCTTTTTGTCTAATGAATATTTATTGAGTGCCTACTATGTGTCTGAAACTGGGCTTATTGCCAGGCATCTGATTGAGTGAATAGACTTTTATAACCTTGCAGGGTCATTTCTCCCCACTTTTCAGATCTAATCTCAAGGATTCTTAAATGGGCCTCTTTGCTTTGTCAGTGTTTGTACAGCAGGTTAAAGAAAGCTTCAAATTCTTTGATGTTCCTCCCATTCAGAAGTGAGGTAATTTCTCCTTCCCTTGAATTTGAGCATATTCTGCAATTGTTTTGACTGTTATATTACAGTGGAAGCAATACAATGATAGTTTCCAGGCCCAGGCTTAATAAACTGCTAGCTGCTATTTTCTGTTTTGTGGAACACTCCTTTGGAGCCCTGAGTTTCCATGTGAGAAACCCAACATAGTGACCATATAGTGAGGCCCTGAGACTATGTGAAGGGGGTGAGAGCTGAGCCTCATCTTTTAGTTCTTGCCAGGGAGCCAGTAAATTTGTCTATTCACCACTTGAAAATGCTCAGTAAGTATTTGTTTAGTGAATGAATTAATGGAGAATGACAGAACTCTGTCTAAAACCAGATCAGACCAGCTGCCAATTGAAAACCACTGAGTGAAACTGTGCAGGAGAAGAATCACCCAGACGAGCCCTTTCTGAGTTCTTAATCTGTTCTAAGTCCTTAAAGTTTGGGGTAGTTAGCAGTAATAGGTTACTAGAACATCTTTTTATCAGTTAACAATTACCTTAATTTCTTCCACATCTACTGCAAGAATCACAGAGGCTAGGTGAATATATTGTGTCTTCCTTCTCTCCTGATGGTACTGCCACCAGAATGTTTATTTTAGCAAAAGGGGAAGAAATGGGTTCTTCTGTGTTTAACAAAGTATTTCTCTAACTGATGGTGATCATCCACATTTATTTAACACATGAAACTTTCCAAACCACATTCACATCTGTGTTCTCTAAATAACCCTGGTGAGGTTATTTGTCTAGGCTGTTTTTTGCCATTTTGCTGGTGAAATTGAGGCACAGAGGTCAGGTGACTGCTCTAACATAACATAGCTAAGTTTCAAAGAACGTTTATTTTTCCTTTGTATCATCTTGATTTTTATTAACTGTAAGATTATCTGTTTAATATCTGTGCTACCATCTAGACTTTAAGCACTGAGAGGTCAGCAAATTTGTCAATCTACCACATGATCCTTAGAAACAAGTCCAGTGCCTGGCAAAGAAAATGCTCAGTAAGTATCTGTTCAGTGAACGAGTTAGTGAAGAATGACAGAACTATGTCCAAAACCTAGGATTCTCGAGTCAGAGCTTCCATCACTTTCCATAATAACACCAATAATTCTCAGTGATGAATTGTGTGGGGCAGTGGTGATAAGGGGATACATGTCACTTGGGAAAGCTCAGTCATAAGGCACAGCTACCAATCACACCATCTCTATCCCCTACTCCTTCTTCCACCAGAGCACAACTCTGTGTAGGGAATGTGTTTTGAAGAATCTTCCTAGGAATTCTGATGAACCTCCTGTTGAAAACTAAGACACAATACTATTATTCTTCCTCTTAATCAAATGTATTCCATATAAAGGAAATTCTCACAGAAAATACACTCATATATATTCATAAATTACAAGAACATTGAAGTCAGAATAAAAAGCTGAAAATACTCTAAAATGAAAACAATATCTTTGATAATATTTGGTGCTTGAGAGGGTGTATTTATTTATTTTCCAAATTTTCATTATTTTGATCATTTTTTATGAGACAGTGATTTTATACATGGAAAGAAATATCCGAAAGCCCAGTGCTCTCCCTTCACAACTCAATGAATGGAAGATTTAGGACATGGGGAGAATGTGAGTTGACTGTCAATGACATACAATTCACTTTTAGGCATTTCAGTATTTGTGAGCTAGTGGGTACTATAGCTCCCATAAAGGTAACTGTGTAAGATGCTTCCAGTGTTGCTCTCCTAAATGATTCTGAGCTCTAAGAGAACTTGGAACTAAATTCTCAGGTCCTAAGAATTGGTATTGCTTCTCAGGAGCTGCCTGCAGGCCAGTATACACCACAGGAGTAAGGAGCAGCTTCTTAGGATCCCTTGTCCTTTTGCTCTTTGCAGGGTGCTCAGCCCACTGAACAATGGAAACAACTCAGCAACAAAATTAGGGAAAAGATGTCATGAACCTTGTGCTGTTGGCTACCCAAAAGTTACAGAAACATATCATGGGTCTGAGTGATTGGGGTACTGTGGTCTAACGATACAGTTCAGTTAGGAGGAGGCTAAAGACATACCAAAACCTTAAGATAGTTAGAATGATCTTTCTCTTTCACGTGAGACTAATAGCACTTTCTCCTTTCTGGAACCAGAACCATTTCCCAAATAAGAAGAGAGGGAGGAAGGGAGGACTGAGAAAGGTGGAGGAGGAGAGAAACACACTTTAACACACATGCACACACAACCCTTCCTCAGGAATAATACTATTGGCTTAAAGTTACATTTAAAATAAGGTACTTTAAGAATCTTGACTAGTTCTAATCTACAGCAGACTGCATATTAGGTACTAATTTGAAGATAGTGCCATATCTTGCCAAATGAATTATGTTTCAACTGGAACTGAGGGTGGAGATGAAGAATCATGGAATCCTGGAGGTGGTCAGAAAAAAAATGGTAAGCTGTATTCTACATGTTGCCTTAGAGAAGTGACGCTCCAATGACATGCACCAAAGTTCATATGGATGCCTCCTAGACACTTAGGGAAGGTTCGAATATATTCCATACATCTTTACCAAGTTTGGCACATGTACAATCTTTCAAACATGCTTGTTTTTCATATCTAAGTAAACCATAAGAAATATTTGGGAAACAGCAAAGATTAGGAGAAAAACACTCAAAAGCTCATTGTTAAATGGCAAATCCTGTTAACATTTTGGATTGTGTCCTAGTTTCTTATGCTGTTGAAAAGTAATAAATCTTATTAAAGAACATTCTATGAAAGGGTATAGATTACCTGTTTTGTTCCACTATATTCAGCACATTCTTTTTTGCAGTAGACAGTAGGGTCCAGCTAGCCAATAACTTTCTATAATAGTTTTCAGGCCTATTTCAATGTGGGACTTTAAAAAGAGAGTTCGGGCCTGCCTTTGGCATTATGCCATAGGCTGATGTGGCAAGGGGAAAAAAGGAGAGAGCAGCTAAGAAGACACTAAACTCCAGTTGAGAGGAAGGATCATGGGCCGGAGTCTGGGATTGTGAAAAGAGAAAGGATCAAATCTCTGAAATCACAGGACACATAAAAGAATAGGCAGATTCCACCAGTGGCCTCAAACTACTTTTGCTTTTACTTGGCAAAGGGTCTTCAAGCTCCAGAGACTGTCAGCTGGTTTACAGCCTCGACTATCTTCTAGCAGATCTCTTCAGAAGAGACAATATTCAAGAAGTGGCATCAGGCGCGTCCTTGACATATAGAACCACACGGGCGAGTTCGTGGAACTCCACGCGCCGCGGAAATGCTCCGCTAGCAACCGCACCATCAGCACGACGAACCACACTTCCGTCCAGATGAACGTGACCGAGGTGGACAAGGTCACAGGCAAGTTCAATGGCCAATTTAAAACATCCTCCCTGCAAAGGTATTCGCAGATTGGGCGAGTCAGATGACTCCATTCCCCGACTGCCCAGGGCTGATGGCATCGTCTCAAAGAACTTCTGATGGAAGAGTCATGGATGTGGAATATTATCATAAATGGTAACCCCACACCACCCTCACCCTCCCAAATCTTATTCTCAAGCCCCATCCACCTCTTACCCCAGATTTACTAGGTCTAGGATGGGTCTAGGAATCTGTTTAAGAAGTACCACATAGGATTCTGATACAGAGTGATCTTTGATCACAAACTTTAATCTAGGGAGAGATGCAAGGAATTGGTAATGTAATGTGACAAGTTTTGTAATGAAGGTATACAAGAGGATGACGCCGTTTGAGCTGTGCAGGGAGTATGGGCAGAATTTTTTTTTTTTTTTTTTTTCCCCAGGAGATAGAAAGTAGCAATAAAAAACAGTTTAAAAAAAGAGAGAGAGAGAGAGTGAAAGAATTTACTGCAAATAACTTAATACAGAGCCTGGAAGAATTCTGTGTTTTGTTTATTATGAAAATGACATTGGTGCAAATACATTTTATGAACTATAAATGGTACATTTATAGTTCTATAGACTTTTAGTTTCTCATCACCAAGGAGCAGTCAGAAATAACTCATGAGCTGTGGCTAAGATATAATCTCTGTTATAATCCATTCCAGATTTCTATTCCTCCACATTTTACTGATCATCCTTGATATGCTATATATAATTTGTGTATCATGTTGGTTTATGCTGAGATGATTAATTTGAAAAAATATTTAGGGTCTTATGTAAGTCTTTGAACACTTTATAGTTAAAATTCACTCAAAGAAATCTTTAGCCAATTAATTAATTAAAGTTTGCTCCATACACTACATTTTGTAGAATGCTTTTTGTAGGATATTGTCTATTGCTTTACACCACCCTAGGAATGTCAACTCTATCTGTTTAATGCTATAGCTCTCCCTCTAGCCTCAGAGTGGCCATTTTTATTTTCTTCTCAATCAGCACTATTTCTGTAAAGCAGGGGTAAAAGGGAACATTTTAGATATTTTATGGCAGGAGGAATGTACAGGTTTGGATATATTATGTCCCCCAGAAAAGCCATGTTCTTTAATCCAATCTTGTTGGGTGGAATCTTTTGATTGAGTGTTTCCATGGAGATATGACTCACCCAACTGTGGGTGAGATCTTTGATTAAATCAACTATTTCCATTGAGGTGTGGACCCCACCCATTCAGGGTGGTCTTGATTAGAAAAATCACTCTTAATGCCAGTCCTCTATTATTGCTCTTATAGTTTGTATTTATAATTTCTAGTCTGTTTCTCAAAGGTATATTTTACTTTGTTGTTATTGTGCTATACCTACAGCTTTCTTTCCTGCTTTTCTTGATTTATAGCATATAGTATATTGCTATATTTATATATAGCAATATATATGTAATAGTATATGTATCTTATATATATTACTAATATATATTATGAATACAAAATAATACTAATATATGTAATAGTCCATTCCTCAACAATTATGAATTCATAACTAAGCTTTTAGTATTAGCCAAATAAAAACTTTTGAAGTTCTCCTACATAATCAGCAATAGGTTAAAAAATGAGGGAAGATCCCTGCCCTCAAGAATTTAAAAATACTTTTACTTAAAATGATCTGTCCTTTAGTAAATGGCTCACAGCATTTATTCAACAGTAAATGTTGATGACTCAATGCTTTAGTTAGATCACATCTTATCTCTATAACTATTCTGAACTAAATTTAATCTTTCTTTGATTATGTAAAACATGTTAATCATGTTTAGAATTATCCTAAAGCATAATGTATCTCTGAACTATGAAACCAAAATATTGCCTAGTAATATACTGAATCAACCACTCTTGGATGAGCTTCATGAAGTCTATATTTATACCTTCTAGCCTAGCACTTGGCATGTACTACTCACTCATAGAATTCTTATTGAATTAAACTTGCATAAGTACATCTTTGAGAACCATTGTTTGGACCATATCATATTTCTGAATTTTGTAGATATGGAGGATGGCTCAGGAATTTTAATAACCTGTTTGGGTAATTCTAATGTATAATACTAATGTTGAAATAGAATATTTTGAAGTGATAGATTGAATTATGTACCCCAATTTAGGCATGTTCTTAGTCACAAGATGCAATCCTGTGGGTGTGAACCTATTGTAAATAGGACCTCTTGAAGATGTTATTCTTACCTAAGGCATGGCCCAATTGAGAGAGGGTGGGTCTTAATCCAGATTACTGGAAGCCTTATAAAGAGAACCCAGACTCACAGAAGCAAGATATCGCATGTGATATGAGGTAGAGATAAGTCAAGGAAACCCAAGTACAGCCAGAAGCCAGCACTGGAACTCTACAGACTTTGCAGAGAAAGCATGTCACCTTGCTGACACCTTGATTTTGGACTTCTAGCTTCAAAACCATTAGCCAACAAATTTTTGTTGCTAAGCCAAATCCATTTTGTGGTATTTGTAATAGCAGCTCAGGCAAACCAAGATGCATAGTTCTCAAAAATGTGAAGCAGTTGTGCATTTGCATAAATTAGTATGGAATTGGAGGGTAACCTCTAAGCCCATGTACAAAAGTTAGGGGTGTGAACGTGTGTTAATGCCTGACAATAGTGTAAGGAGAGTGATGTATTTGGAAAGAAAAAAGAAATTTTTGACCATATGGGTTCTAATGAAAATATTGTGTTCTTGGGAAATGATTTGGTGTTAACTAAACTACAGTTAATACAACAAGAGAAAAAATGACAAAACAATTAAGCTAGTGTTAAAAATAGTACATACTAGATTGTCAGTAACTTGCTTTCAAAATAGTAAAAAATGTCTTTCATAGTATAAACCATGAAATATTGTTGATATTATATTATTCATTGCGCTGCCTTTATATTTTTATTTTAGAATGAAAATAAGGTATTTATAATATGTTTCCATAGGTTCAACTACACATACTTAAAAATATAAGTTTCACAGTTGAAGTGGAAATATTATAATTTCAACAGAGTAATTCCCAGAAGTGGGATTACTGGGTCAAGGGCTAGGAAAAATTTTATGCTGTTTGATATATTTTTTTTTCCAGAGAGGTTGAAGCAATTTACACTGTTACCAACAATATATGAATGTGTAAGTGCCACTCAGATTTCATCAGCATTAGGTAGTAGAATCAGCTTTAGTTTTTGCCCAAATATTAGGTTTCTTTTTTCAAGACAAGAAGGGCCAATTCTTTTATTTATAATTTCCAATGATTATCCATAACACTAAGAAAACAGTACCATGCTGTTGACATTTTCCCATGGCAAGCAACCTGCATTAGATGTTCCACCATGTTGATGTTTCCTACTTTTAAAAATTAGCTTTAATTATCTAAAAAATAAAAAATGGGAAAATGGGGAAAGAAATAACATTGACTTTCAAATCAATATTTCAAATGAAAAGAAATGATTTTCTACACATATTTGTGCTTATATCCTGGTATATGCAGCAGACCAGTGCTCAGCTTCATGCTGTTTTTCTGAAGCCCCTTTATTTATTTTTCATTAATCTGTCTCCCTTGTGTGTCTGGCGCTCAATAATCTGCTCATCTCTAGCATGATCGATACTATAATACATTGCTTCTCTCTCCATGCTTTTTTTTATTTATTGTTTATTCAATTTTATTGAGATATATTCACATACTATACAATCATCCAAAGTGTTCAATCGGTTGTTCATAGTACCATCATATAGCTGTGCATTCATCACCCCAATCTATTTTTTGAACATTTTCTTTGTACCAGCAAAAGTGAAAATAAGAATAAAAAATAAAAGTAAAGAAGCACACCCAAATCACCCCCCCCCATACCACCCTATTTTTCATTTAGTTTTTTTCCCCATTTCTCTACTCATCCATCCGTACACTGGATAAAGGGAGTGCGATCCACAAGGCTTTCACAATCACACTGTCACCCCTTGTAAGCTACATTGCTATACAATCGTCTTCAAGAGTCAAAGCTACTGGGTTGCAGTTTGACAGTTTCAGGTATTTACTACTAGCTATTCCAGTGCATTAAAACCTAAAAAGGCTTGTCTATATAGTGCATAAAAATGCCCACCAAAGTGACCTCTCGGCTCCATTTGGAATCTCTCAGCCACTGAAACTTTATTTCATTTCATTTTGCATATCCCTCTTTGTCAAGAAGATGTTCTCAATCCAATGATGTCAGGTCCAGGTTCATCCCCTGGAGTCATATCCAACATTGCCAGGGAGATTACACCCCTGGGTGTCGGATCCCATGTAGGGGGGAGGGCAGTGAGTTTACCCACAGAGTTGGCTTAGCTAGAGAGAGATGGCCACATCTGAGCAACAAAGAGGCACTCGGGGAGATTCTTAGGCACAACTATAAGCAGGGTTAGCCTTTCCCCTGCAGCAACGAGCCTCATAAGGGCAAATCCCATGATGGAGGGTGCTGCATATCAAACAACCAGTCCTCAATGTTTGTGAGAGCATCAGCAAAAATCCAGGTGAGGAAGTCCAACACCTCTGCATCTTCCCCCAGCAACTCAGGGAGGCCCTGCATATGTATTTTTATTCTGTTTCCATATTACTTTGGGATGTGTTGCTATTTCACACTAACCTATGCAAACCTACTAGGTCTCACTTCCTATTAAAAGTTTCATGTAATTATGGTATTTGAACGAACTGTGCAAGTTAATCTGTTGACATAGAGAAGTTTTCTCAGTGAGGGATTCTGATGTGGTGTGCACAACTCTGAGTCTCCATATATGTCAACATATTGCATATATATATGCAATAACAATGATGATGAGTCAAACATGTTAACTAATGAAATCCATCTCTCTCATTCTTTCTCTTCTACCTCATTCTAAGTTACTTCCTATTATGCTATTCTCTTATTCCTAAATCTTACCATAGGCAGAATATTCCAACTCTGTTGCTCACTATGATATCTAATTCTTTCTACATTTTCTGCTGAGAAATATTGTTATGATTTAAAAGTTCATGCCAGAAGAAATCATCTATCGTTTTTTATATATCTACAGACTAAATCTGGAATAATGTTCATATACAGAAAGCAACTCAGAAAATTCATTAATTCAGTTAGTCTAGTGTTTCTATTGTGAAGGATAATGGACAGCATTTAGCTTTTGTTCTTATCCTGTGTCTCAGTAAGACCATCGTTATTGATTGGATGAACAGTTATACCAGAAAACTTGCAATTGATCTTTATTTCAATGTTTTTGTGTTACTTTTTTCTTTTTTCATTCAAGAACATTGTGTCAGACAAGTAGCAATTACTGGAATGAAGAAACTCTTTATTATAAGAAACAAAATTATGTTGTTGATAATGGGGAGAGGATGGGAGGATGATCTCAATTAATGAATTAACTAATTTCTGTCTCATTTCCATATCTGAAACTCAGATTCTCTCTACATTTTCTAATATTGTCATGCTAAAAATAATAGTAACCTTATTGTATAAAAATAAATGTGTACACTATATAAATAAATACAAGGATATGACTCCTGTAGTGTCAGGTTGAATTCTGTAGAGAATGTTCTGGAATGTGGTGAAGCTTCCCTTTATAATATTTGCTGCCTTTGCACACTGTTAGGGCAGGAAAGAGGAGAAGGAGGCAGTGGTAAGGTAACTACAGAGCACGTTTTAACATCCAAAGAGAAGCACCTGTTTTTAGACAGGTACGCATGTACTTATAGGGGACAGATGTTTGAAATTAGGAGTGTCACTGAAAATCTGAAACATAAATAATATATTTTCATTTTTTTACCTTTGTGATCAGCTGTAACAAATGTGAAGTAAAAAATAACACAAAGTCTCTTTCTGTTTAAATGATTATTTTAATGGCCAAACCCTGTTATTTAATGAGTACTCTTTTACTAATCAAAATGTAACATAGGCCAAGGAAGGAAAGGTTTTGTATGACAGCAGGTAGAAAGGAATATTGTTCAATTTTATGTCTTTTAGTTTACTCAATAATTATTACATTCCAAAGCCTCATCTACTTCAAATGTGTTTTGGAATAAGGGGGGACCATGTGTAATTGAAGTATTGCCCAGGCCATATTTTATAGTAATAAAGAGTGAATTTTATAGTAATAATGATCCTGTATATTAAAAATAAGACTTGCTTACCTATAAGTTTGTGTCACTAAAATAAAGATAAGGGATAGAACAATCTGGCAACAAGTCTTCCCAAGGGACCTAATAAAAGCCACCTGAGTTTCAGACATTTCCATGCACTTCAATTGTTGTGAAGAATGTTTATTGCAATACTTAGTTTGATGTCCAGCATATAGTGGTCAATCTGTTAGTGTCATGTTAAATGAGTGGCTCTGTGAACAGGTGACAGAATGAGGAAACAGATTGAAGGGATTCATTGGAGAGCAGTGCTTGAGTTTGGGAAGAAATGCTACAATTCTTGTTTGATGGTTGCAGATCTACTTTGCCTATCAACTTCTGAATCGTTGCAAACAATAGAAAAGAACTTCAACCATATTTATTTCTGCCTTCATTTACATTTTTGCGTAATATATCATAAATTTAGAAAATGAGCATGAAAATAAATGAAATACCCTTGAACTCACCATCCATTCTAAAGAAATTTGGCACTGGAAACATGGCCTTTACAGTTGAAGCTACTTTTATTTGTTGCTTCGTCATCTCATCCTTGTGCCACTTTCATAGAGGAAAACATTATGTCTTGTAAAAAAAAAGTTTTACTGCCTGTTTATGCTTTTGTAAATAATCATTGTTGTATTTTCCTTTTTTTGTGATTTAGTAAAAGTCCATCATACTAGAAAGAATATTTTTTTTTCTTAAATTGTTGTCAGTAGTTGAGTTTATTTACTTTTACTACTGTATAATATTCATGTACTAAGGACCTATTCTCCTGTGGATGGATATTGGAGTTGGTTCTGTTTTTTGTTTGGTAGATGAAGGCAGGGAGCTTCATCTATCTGTCTGTCTGTCTGTCTATCTACCTATCTTAATTTACCTAGAAAGGTACCTGATTTGTAATGAATGCTCAATAAGTACTTCTCATCACTGTCCAAAGGAAAAAAAGAACACAAATATTGTACACAGTTCCTAAATTTACATGTGCAAGAGGTTTTCTTTGATATTTATTAGCGGTGTTTAAGATTTTGTTCACATATCTCCCAATTTTGAAATTTGAATTTTGTAAACCTGTGTGACTCTTCATGCATTTTATGTTGATATATAATTTTTAAAAATTAACAGCTAAAGATTGCAAATGATGCAATTTCTGCCATATATGTATATGCACATTTTAAATTGATAGTGAAACCTCACTCTTTTAAATGGATCCAATGGAATGCTAATAATGTGGCATTTTTAATCCACTATTATTTATTTATAAGTTGCAGGAAAGTTATCTATGAAGGTAAGAAATTTTATATTTTTTATCCTTAACTCATATTTCCATTTCACTATTCTCCAAGAATTTTATCTTAATGAAACATACATTGCACTTAAATTTCTTTTATTGGTCACACTATTATACTTTGGGAACAATAATTATGTGTATAAACTTAATCTTTAGAAAAATTCCTATGGCTCTAAGACTCCTAATTATTAAACACTTTTTTCTGGATTTAGATATCATAATAATTATTGGTAGTAAGAATTTATTAAAACATTTCAAATATAATTATTAAACACACAGTAAACTTTATTTGGAAGTGCAGCCCTTAGACATATGAATGGGGCTGTTACTTTTCTATTTATACCTGGTTCTTAGATGACTATTACCTATTGCTAGAATGAGACAGTATTCAATGAAAATTTACAATAAAAGAAGGTCACTAGTAGGTCACTAGTAACTGCAAGGTTTACACAAGCTGTTGGAATGATCATGGCTAAGTGTATATTATGTATAGTAGAATCCACTTTCAATCCCCATAGGAATAAATGAACACAAAGAAGTGGTTGATAAGTACCAGAAAGGACACTAAGTAGAAGACAAATTAGGTTTTAAGTGTCCAACGATTTTTTGTCAAGACGTAGGGAAATGTTTCTCTTATGAATAATAAATGTTCAAGCAAATAGAAAACCCATTTTACCTCCAATATGTCCCATTTTCTCAAAGATGCAATGCTGACATATCAAAATTAAACAAACATTTTCATCTTTAATTGTTTGAAATCATGCAGTATATCCACCTAAAACGCAGCTCCAGATGAGGTTAGGGGGTGAGAATTGGAGTCAATTTTTCATTTCTAGGATACTTATTTACTCATCTTGAATATTTTAATTCTAAGATAGAGCAATAAGACATATAGCCTTATCTTGCTTTTCTTACTGTCTTTGATATTTCTTACCCTTGCCATTTTTGCTTTGCTCTCATCACCAGTGGTCTCTCTCTCTCAGGTACAATGCCTTCTTCCACAATAATGGGAAATGGAAAGCTGAGACAATTAAATGAAAATTATCATCACTTCCACAATGCTGCTCTACAATATGTATGAGTTCATAGCATGTGGTGGTGGTGGTGGGATATTTCTAATGCTACACTTTGACCTTAATAGAAACACACTTACGCATAAGACTGGGAAGGACACAAAGTCATAGGCTTGTTGATTCATTGTAATTAAAGGAGACTTCTCCATCACTAATATTTTGAAGTGTTACCTTCATTTGGCTTCCTTAAAGTTTGCAACATTTGAGGTAATGCATCAAATTGAAGATGATGGGTGAAAAGTATTATTTTAATAAAGTAGGAGAAATGCAATTTTGTGAAAAGAAAAGTGGGATAGAATTGTCATGACATGTTTAATCCTTTAGAACACATACATTACATATAGATGTTCGGCATTTAGAAATGTATTTCCTAAAAGATATCTGTGTCCTTGAGAAACACCTCATATACCCCAGAATTACACATGCCCCAATTTGAGAACCTCTGAAATGTGCCTAGCAGCTCAGTCATAGGATATGTCCCTCTCATTACAACTGCCGAATTTCTTTCCTAAGAAATTTTTCAAATTTACGCTCCTGCCAGAGAATATAGGAATTCTCATTTTTGCCACAACCTTGCCAATACTTATTGCCAGGAATATTAATTTTAAGAAATCTATTAGGCATAAAATATCAAATTTTGATATTATATGAGACTTCCATGATTACTAATTTACTAATGAGGTTGAGTCATGATACTTTTTCTGTGCAGTGCCAATGCATGTTTTTTGTTTTTTTTTTTGCCCATTTTTCTACTGTTGTCTTTTTCTTATTTTTTTGCAGAAGTAGAATTTCTTTATATATTCTGCATTTTAATACTTTGTTAACTATGTTGCAATTATCTTCTCATAGATTTTGGAGAGTCTTTTCAGGCTCTTTATAGACTCTTGATACACAAAAATTCTCAATTTAGTTAATGCCTTCTAACTGATCATTTTTCTTTTATGACTGGAGCTTTGTGTATTTAGTTAAAAATCCTTTTCTACCCCAAGTTTAGAAAGATCTCCCCCTCATTTACTTTTTTCTAAATGTTTTAAAGTTTCTTCTTTCACATTTAAGGCTTTAATCCATCTGGAATTGATTTTTGCTGTAGTTTGAAGTAGAGAATTTTTTTGCACCATTATTCAGAACTCTTTATTGCATAATGCATCTTTTGTTCAATGATCTGCAGTGATATCTCTATAATATATCAAGTTTCCATGTATGTGCAGATCTGTTCCTGGACTTTTTCTTTTCCTTTACCTAATTTCTGTACCTATCCTAATACAATTCTTTCTTTACAACTATAGTTTTATGATAAATCTGAATATCTGTGACAGATTAAAGATGGCAGGAAAATTTTTGACATGCTTTCCATCAGGTGGAATCTGTTTCTACTCCACTAGAAATTGTCCTGACATTTGAATTCTTTGACCAATGGACTATGGTTCCAGAACTAGCCTTTAAGGAATCACTGTTCTACACGAAAGACATCTAACTGCCATGCTACAGAGGTCAAACAATAAGACCTTTAAGACTGCATGGAGAAAGAAAGAGGGACAGCTAAATCCACCCTGCTGGCTGTCCTTGCCAAAGTGCCAGGCATTTCAGTCAAGCCTGAGAGATTAGCCTCTAGATGAGAACTATCGAGTGATCCCAGTTGAGACCACATTGGGTAGAAAAAAAATGACCTAGCTGTGATGGCTTTCTGATATGTCAACTTGACTAGATACAGTCCCCAATTATTCTAATAAACACTGGTCTATATGCTGTTATAAAGGGATTTTGCAGATTCAACTAAAGACTCTAATCAGTTAACTTTAATTATGGGAAATTTTCCTGGTGGGCCTAACATTTGTTGGATGCCACAGGGCTGAGGCTTTCAAAAAAGAGAGAGAAGAATTCTACCTGAGGACAATGGCTCCAGCCTTGGTGCACGGAATCCCTGTCTACATGTGATCTTCCTTTCCTGATGACCTGCATACAGACTGGCCATGATTAGCCAGCCCCCACAACTGCTGAGGCCAATTCTTTGTAATAAGTAAATCCATGTAATAATCTCCTTCTACTTCTGTTTCTGGGTTGAAACTTTGCCAATATATGAGTCAAGCTCTGCCCAAATTTCTGACCCATAAAATTATGAAGTTAATAAAATGGTCATCGTTTTAAGCCAATGAGTTTTGGAGTAGTTTGCTACACAGAAACAGATAATCAAAACAATATTTAGTAGGGAAAATTATCTCAATTTTATTTTTATGAGTGTCTTGGCTATTCTTGGCCTAGACAAGTTTTAAAATCCACTTGTCCAGTTCCTTACAAACTTTATTGGTATTTTGATCAGGATTGAATTACTACTGTAGATACTGAATCTTCCTATCCATTTATTATTTCTCCATTTATTTAATTCTTCAACATTTTTCAATGATGTTTTAAATTATTTTCCCGAAGGTCTTATATATTTTACTAGATTTTTTCTAGATACTTTGTATTTTAATTACTATTATATGTATTTTATTATAATAATAATACAATCCCCAGTTATTCTAATAAACACTGGTCTAGGTGCTGTTGTAAAGGGATTTTGCAGGAATGATTTTTATATATTATTCTCATACTTCTACAATCATTCATTTTATTCATTTTAATAGTTCACCTGAAGAATCTTTGTTTTCATTTTCTGTCTTATTTTAACCACCACACTCATCCATCTACCCCATGTGTTTTGTTCATAATCTCTAAGTGGAAGGTGGATGGAGAAAAAAGCTGATTTCAAGTTTCCATATGAGCTGTTTTGTAGATATTGTAGACTTATGGTATATCAAAATTTAGAATATTAATCTGTGTTCTTTTGTATCTTTGCAGCTTTACCATGTGCATGAGGAAAATCAGAGCTAAAAAGAATATGTGTGTAAAAATTGCGGTATGTTTACTGTTAAGAGCTCATCTTGCCTTTAGTGAGAATTCGATGTTACATTATGTTATCAAACCTCTTTCACCATACTTTTATCACTGTAAGATGGGGATTAAAAAGCCTACATCATGGACTTGTCTTGTGACAAGGTTTAATGAAGGTATACATGCAAAATTGTCATTATTTTGAATGAACTCAATAAGAGTTAATTACTGTAATTATAGGCAAGTAACTTCTTGTATTTAATTAAAAATGTTTGCTAAGTATATATATTTTTCTATAATTTAAGTCATACTTAAAATGTGATTTTAATATGTAAGTATATTCTCAATTATTTGCTCAGGGAAAGCTGCCAAAAAGCAGGTGCAGTTTGGCTTTCTTGTCACCCTTTTCCCCTTTAGATGCACTATACTTCCTTTTGGTCATTTCCCTTTTAATTGTCCAATTTTCTCACATAGAGACAGTCTTAAGGGCAAAGAAACTCATAAAACTGATACTAAGGAATTTGTGATTTATATGATCTGTAGCCTCATGTTTTTTCAATGATTGTTGTATAGATATATATCCCCTTGGATAAGCTCTTACAATGCAATGGTGACATACCTCCATTAAGATTTGTTTGGGGGAGAGGTCTATGCTACCTCCCTCAAAACTGGGTGAGCCTTTGTAAATGCCTTGACCAATAGAATATGATGGAATTGACACAGTGTGATTTCTGTGTGTAGGACATTGAAGGCAATATGGCTTCTGCTTGACTCTCTCTCCCTCTCTCTGGACACTTGCCCTTGGAACAAGCCACTATCTTGTGAAGAAGCCCAGGAAACATAGAGAAGCTGCATATGGATATTTTGGCTCACAGCTCTATGTAGGGCACCAGCATACATCCACCAAGACCTACAACACATGTTAGTGAATGAGTCTTCAGATGATGTCCCAAGTCTTTGACAAAGCATCCACAGTGTGCCTTCTCTGAATTTCTGACCCATAGGAAATTTGAGAGATGATAAATGATCATGGTTGTTTTAAGCAACTAAGTTTGATGGTAACCAGAATATTGTCCCTTTATTGCAATGTGCATTTGAATAAAAGAGTTGAATATAAAAGCAGTGTTTAATGCATAGAGGTGGATAAATCTCTAACAGTACGTATACTGAGAGACAGTATAATGGTGGTCAGGGGCAAAATGTGGACTTTGAAGCTAAGCAGACCTGGCCTCTTGTGCTGACTTGACTTTCTGTCATTGAATCAATCTTTATCCATTATGTAACCCATTATCTATAAGATGAGAATATAATGCTCATCTGCAGTGTGGTAGGGCTGATTCAGTGAAATCAAGTATCTGGAAGAACACTTGGAGTATAATAGGTTCCAAGTAAATGTTACATTTCTTCCCTTCCTCAAGTTATGTTCAACTCCAGTGGGTTTGCTTTTGAGTACTGAAGAGAACCTGTTCTAGTTGGTTTTACTCCATTCATAAGAGTTACAGTTGTCAAGAGTTCATGAGAGAGTCATTTTATTGGGTTTTGCCTTCACAGTTGAAACTGGGTAGAAAAAAACATTATTCATGGGCAAAAACAAAATATTTTCTTTAATTTTGTATCTTTCTTCTTAGTGCTTTGAGCTGGTATTACTATTATACTTCTTCCTCGGATATGTTATTATTAGAGTACAATTTACATATTAACTGAGGTTTAATTTACATTTTTTCATTATTTGTTTTTCTCTTTCCATGCACACTCATCAAGAAATCTTTGACTACCTCTAGGTTGTAAAGATACTCTCCTGTTTTCTTCTACTTGCTTTATTATTGTAGTCTTTGTGTATAGGAGTATGATCCATCTCAATCTCAGTATGTTTGAATCTGTATTGTTCAGTATGGTATTGGGCAGGAGTATTCAATCTTACACAACAGTAGAAAGGAAGGTTAAGACCAGGTAAATTTGCTGGCCCAATTTATAGTAGTAAAATACTCAGATCTTGATTTCAGTTGTTTTGATGAATGCTGTTCCAGTTTGCTAGGTTGCCTAAATGCAAAATGCCAGAAATGGGTTGGCTTTTATAAAGGGAGTTTATTAGGTTACAAATTTACAGTTCTAAGGCAGTAAAAAGTGTCCAAACTAAGGCATCAACAAGAGGATGCCTTCACTGAAGAAAGGCCAGTGGCATCTGGAGCTCCTCTGTCACATAAGAAGGCACATGACGATATCTGCATGTCCTTCTCTCCCCAGCTCTGATTTTAAAATGGCTGTTTTAGCTTCTCTGGGTCCTTCTGCTTCTTTCTTCTAGGGCATTTCTGTCTCTAAGCATCTTAGTCTGTGTTAGATTCTGGTTTATGTTGCTTTCTCGAAAATGTCTCTGGGCTTCTGTCTTAGCTTCCCTCTCTCAGCTCCTGTGCATCCCTGCTTGTTTCTCCCAGGACATTTCTCTCTAAGTGTCTGTGGGAGCCTCTCTCAAGCATCTCTGGGGAAAACTCTGGATTCCTTCTCTTAGCTTCCCTCCTGGTTCTGGTTTCAAAAGCCACCTCCAAAATGTCCCTGGGTGTTTTCTCTCTAAGTGTCTTGGACTGTGTTGGCGCTGAGCTCTGTCTCTTGTCTCTTTGAGCTCTCTTAAGGACTCCAGTAAACTAATTAAGACCCACCTTGAAAGGGTGGGGCCACATCTCTACAGAAATAATCTAATCAAAAGAGTCCATCTACAATAGGTCTGCACCCACAAGATTGGATTAAAATAACATGGCTTTTGTGGAGAGGCATACTAGATTCAAACCAGCACAAATGCATATCAAATTACAGGGTGCATCCATCTCCTCAGTAAGTTTCATTCCCAATCTTCCTACCCCATAGAAGCAACTATTGTTCTTATTTTTGTCATTTTGATTTAGTTTTGCCTCTTCTGGAATTTTATATCTATACTTTTCTGATGTACCTTTTTGTGTCTGAATTTTTTCACTCGGCATAATGTTTTTGAAATTCATCCATGGTGTTTTGCATGTCAGTAGATTGTTCTTTTTATTGCTAACTAGCATTTCATGGTATGACTATGTCACAATTTATCAATTCTTCTCTTGCTTGTCATGGGAATTATTATCAGTTTTTGGCTAATATGAACAGAGCTGATGTAAACACTCTTGTGCAAGACTTTTTAGGAGAATATGTTTTTCATTTTACAAGAAAAGATGCTGGCTCGTAGGGAAACTGAATGTTTAACTTTTTGTGGCTTTCTTCTAGTTAATTCTTCTTTTTAAAAAATGTTTTAGCTGTTCTAGTTCCCCTGCAGTGCCATATAAATTTTAAAATAAGCTTCTCTATGTCTACAAAAAAGTTTTTTTCTGGCATTATACCTATAGGTCTGTTGGGGGAGAGCTGCCATCTTTATTCTCTCATCTTCCAATACATGAACACTGTATCCCTCTCTATTTATTTAGATCTACTTTCATTTCTTTAATCAATATCTTGTAATTTTCAGCATACAAGTCCTATGGGTGTTTTGTTAGATTTACGTCTATTTGTTTCATGTATTTTTAATTTTAGTTTCTACATGTTCATTGCTAGTATATAGAAATACAATTGATATTTGTATGTTGATCTTTATTCCACAATCTTGCTGAACTTACTCATAAGTTCAAGGAATGTTTTGGTAGATCCCCTGGTATTTTTCTATATGAAAAATCATGTCATCTGCAAATAAATACAGTTATATTTGTTTTCTTACAATTTGCATTCTTTTTATTTCCTTTTCTTGCCCTATTGTTCTCACTAGAATTGCCAGCATTATGTTTTTGTTGTTGTTGTCAGTTTTATTTATAAACACTCCATCTTTACCAAACATACACTCTCCCTTCTCTGTTTAGCTTTTTAAGATATGGCCTAACCATTTTGAAAGTGGTTGTATCATTTTACATTTGCATCCAACAAATGTTCAAGAGTTCTTTTTACTCAACATCCTCACCAACATTTGGGGCTACCATTCTGTTTCATTTTGGCCATTTGGATGTGTGTGTATTGATACATAAATGTGGTTTTAATTTGAATTTCCCTGAGACAAATGATACTGAGCACCTTTCATGTGCTTATTGGCTGTATGTATCTATTCTTTTGTAAAAAGTCTATGAAAGTTTTTGCTAATATATTTTTGTGGGGCTTTATTTTTATTATTGAGTTGTATGTGTTCTTTGTAAATCCTGGAAACCAGTACTTGTAGAGGATATATGTCATGAATGTTTTCTTTGAGTTTGTGGTTTGTTGATACCTTTGTATTTGCTTTAAGTTTTTAAGTTATTTAACGATTCAAAGAATGCACAGATATATAATGTAATTAATTCTTCAAACTGTTTTTGGAATGGTAGTGTAACTCTTTTCTCATGCCCAGTTTAGATGAGAATTTTTTATAAATCAAGCCAGGACTTATTTTCAAATGCAGATTTCTGAAATTGTATCCTTAATGACCTTTTTTTAAAAAATAGGAATATGTCAGTAGAGGATAAAATCACCTCAAAGAAAGCCAATGGCAGCAATGTGGAATTGAATTTAATAATGCATGTAAAGTGAACTTAAAGTGAAAGATGAAGGATTATATTAAATTCTTCCCCAGAGATGTGTGTTTACATTTTAACAGAAATCATCCTGATACTGACCTTCCTTTCAAACAATCATGACTACCAGAAAAGAGAAACCTGTGTGGTATCTCTGATTAGCCTTAGAGCCAAACATTAATTTCAAGGGAGACTCTGAAGGAAAAAAAAAAAAAAACCTGTTTTAATTTGGATTTGTCTCTTTCCATGATTATGTACTTGTTAATCAGCCAGCACTTCCTGTGGTTTTATTTTATGAATAAGTATGTAAAAATGATTATACCTGGAGTTTTGTAGAGGAAGTGTTATAACATTAGGGTAAAATTCTGATATCCAGACTCTAATAGCGTAAAGTCAGGCTTACAATTCATAAGCAATTATTTATTATGTTTTACATTCTTTTTTCTCTTGATTGTTTTATAGAATTAAAAACTTCAGTCCAGTAAGTCTGTTCTAATAAAAAGGTTTGGACAAAGGTGAGGAGGGATACAAAACCCAAGTAAGAACTAATAGCTAGTACCACTGGAATAAATTTGGTGGGAATATTCAAATTTGATCTTATTTACAAATGCATTAAATGGTTCATCTGTATTTTCAGTTGAGTGTCAGAGCAGCATATAATTAAGAGAAATTATTTGTAATTGTAGAGTAGTTTAAAAAGCTTCTTAAGCTCTGTTTAGTATTGTTTAAAATGTTTCATTCAGTGGAGTCATGCTCCCTTTCAAAGAGGACTAGCTGTGTCAAAGGACAGGTCTCAAAATTATAGATGGTATTTAATTAGTAAATAACTAGTAGCAGATTATCTAATAAAAGGAGGGTAGGCTAAAATAATTCATGCAGTTAGAGAAAGGGAAAACTGCTGTGAGAAAAACAACAAAACAAAACCCATTTTTCCTCCATATTTTTTATTTGTACCCCTAGTAATATACTGCTTTGGTACCTTCTTTAAGGTATTTATTTGACTTTTAAATAAGAGAAATAGCAGTGAAGTTATAAATAAAATTTAAATAGAAAGACGAGGATGTCTTTAACTTCTGGTGGGAGGGTTGTGTTGGAGCTAGGCCCAGGGTTTTAACACCAATTCTGTGAGTTAGTGTAAATGAAAGCCATATCAGCTGGACATGGCCAACCTCACTTTGCCTTTATTTCTATAAATAACTATTATATTACTAAAATATGTACCAATATTTAAAATAAATTGTATACAACAATTTTTATAAAATATTATCACATTTATTAACTCTTGATTCTTAGGGAATGTGCTGTTCTTGGAAAGTCTACTCTAATCCACTGGTATTTAACCTGATGAAATCAGTTATGTAAAATCAAGAGAAATCTTCTCTGGGTAAAGAAATAATGAAATGTTAGCATCCTGCTTTGCCAACTGGGAGGCAGCGGGGACAACAGGGGATTTTTAAACAGTTGAGAGACTTGCTAATCGATGTGTGGTCCATACACCAGCAGCCTTGCCATCACTGGGGGTTTGTTAGAAAGACAAAATCTTGGATCCTATCCCAGATCTTCTGAATCAGGATCTGAATTTTAACATGATCCAAAATTGCAAAATTTTATAAAGCAGTGGTTTAGAGAACACAGAAATAAATTAATTGCTACAAGAACCAAAGTTAGTTAGCAAACTGACTAAGAAAACAAGTAAATAAAAGGTATGCACCACCAAAGTCTTGTCTTTACGACACTTACCTATTCAGTGGTGAAACTAAGCCTACTTGTAACTATGCCCAAGAGTCACCTCCAGAAAACCTCTTTTGTTGCTCAGATGTGGCCTGTGTCTAAGCCAACTCTACAAGTTAACTCACTACCCTCCCCTCTATGTGGGACACGACTCCCAGGAGTGTAAGTCTCCCTGACAACATGGGACGGGACTCCTAGGGATGAGCCTGGCTGTGGCATCATGGGATTGAGAAAGTCTTCTTGATCAAAATGGAAAAGAGAAATGAAACAAAATAAAGTTTCAGTGGCTAAGAGATTTCAGATAGAGTTGAGAAGTCATTCTGGAGGTTATCCATATGTATTATATAGATATTCCTTTTTAATGTCTAGTATATTAGAATAGCTAGATGGAAGTACCTGAAACTGTTGAATTGTAATGCTGTAGCCCTGATTCCTGATGATGATTGTATAACTATATAGCTTTTATCCCATGATTGTGTGATTGTGAAAACTTGTGATTGACACTCCCTTTGTCCAGTATATGGGCAGATGAGTAATAAAATAAAGACCAAAAATACAAATAATGGGGGGAAGATAGGGATGTGGGATGTTTTGTGTTTTCCTTTTAATTTTAATTTTAATTTCATTTTTTTAGTATTTTGGGAGTAATGAAAATGTTCTGAAATTGATTGTGGTAATGAATACAAAACTATATGATAGAAAATTAAACATGCCATTTCCATATCCTTCTATTTAATATAGGCAATAACTAAGAATTTACACATGCCCACACACAAATAGTTCAGAAATTTCAAGGAATGAGACTGCCTCACATTCTATTGAACATATTCATGCAAATATAACATCTGGGTTACTGGGTTTTTTAATGATTTGTTTTTAAGATTATATTGTCAAACTCTTTATGCTGTATGCATGTTTACTGGTATTTGTCAGTAGAACTCACAACATAGAAACTGCTCTCTCACTACCAGTTCTCAGTATATATTACTCACACAGTGGGGGATTTTTTCAATATTGAGGTAACGAGAATGTTTAATAAGGTTAATTTATTATTTAAAAAAAAGCAAAGGCAACCTTTTGCCTTGACTGTAGAAATTTGGTTTCTGTTCCAAAGAAAGGAAAATAGTTTAAAGATAGAAAAAAGTGAAAAATGGTGTCATCCTGGTAAATTGGAGAATATAGAGAAGGGAAGAACAGCAGCATGTTCATCTGTGCCCCCAGAGCTTTGTGCTCAGTTATGGTTTTTAGAATTAGGTTTATAAATTGATCCCAGATATGATGGCAATTAGGAAGAAAATCATGTGTTCCATTTTATTGCAAATACTCTGACAATGATCTTCCTCCATGATAAAAAGAAATGAAGAGATTCTTCTCAAAGTCTTTTGTTTTTGGATATTATTTAAAAATTCTAATGACAATTTGTGATTATTTTCATATGGGATAGGAATTAAACTTATTTTCATCAAATAGCAAACTATCCTAACACATTTTGTTGAGTAGTACATATTTTAACTGTCTCAAAGTACTGCTTTTATTATATTTTAAATTCTTGCCTTTATTTGTATGCTTTCTTTAAAAAATCTGTTTTATTATAAAGTGTCTGTCCCAACATCAATGTTAAGCTGTTGACTTTCCTGAGGTGTTGGAGGGCATTTTAGTATCTTCTAATGTTAACTTTACATCATTATCATATTTCAATTTTTTAAACATTCTCTTCACTTGATATGTCCTCAAGATGAGCATTAGAATTTATTAACATGTTAAAAAAATATCCTGCTTGTGCTTTGATTGGAATTTCATTTAATTTATAAATTAATTTGGAGATAATTAGTATCTTCCCATCTTCCCATCTGTGTGTTTTCTTATCCAGAAACATGGTATTAACTCTTCATTTAGTCAGGTATTTTATATCTCTCAGTCAATTTGGTGGTTATTTTCTTATAGAAATAAAACTTCAAATACAGCATTCAACTAATTGCTTGAAAATGGATCATTTAATACAGCAAGTGCATACAATTCTAATTGCTTGATTTTGCTAATTTAATATATTAAAAACTGATTTCTCACCTACACAGCTTAAATATTGTTTTATGGTATGCCTCAACTTAGCAAAAACACATTCTGCAGCATTATATTATTTAAATCACAAACTGGGTTAATGTGACTAATTCATAAACATTCCAGATTTTTTTCTGGCAGGTAAATTTTAATAAATGTTTTCCCACTTACTACTGTTTGAGTCCCTGGACTAATTAACCCAGATTTACTTGTTCCCTGCTATGTCTTAAGAATTATCCCAGGGATTGTTTTAACATCTGAAAACCAATTAATATTATGTACTATATTATAGAATAAAGGACAAACCCACACGATCATCTCGACTCAGTAAAAGCATTTGGCAAAATCTGACAACCCATTCATGATAAAAACACTTAAAGTAGAATTAGAAGGTGTGCCAGTTTGGATATATTATGTCCCCCAAAGGCAAATTTTTTAATGGCAATCTTGTGGGGGCAGATTTATTAATCTTTCTGATTAGGGTATGACCCCTTGATTAATGTTTCCATGGAGATTTGGCCCCACCCATTCAGGGTGGGTCTTCATTGGTTTACTGGAGTCCTTTATTTTTTTTTTAATCTTCATTTTATTGAGATATAGTCATATACCACGCAGTCATACAAAACAAATTGTACATTCGATTGTTCATAGTACCATTACATAGTTGTACATTCATCACCTAAATCAATCCCTGACCCCTTCATTAGCACACACACAAAAATAACAAGAATAATAATTAAAGTGAAAAAGAGCAATTGAAGTAAAAAAGAACACTAGGTACCTTTGTCTGTTTGTTTGTTTCCTTCCCCTATTTTTCTACTCATCCATCCATAAACTAGGCAAAGTGGAGTGTGGTCCTTATGGCTTTCCCAATCCCACTGTCACCCCTCATAAGCTACATTTTTATACAATTATCTTTGAGATTCATGGGTTCTGGGTTGTAGTTTGATAGTTTCAGGTATCCACCACCAGCTACCCCAATTCTTTAGAATCTAAAAAGGGTTGTCTAAATTGTGCGTAAGAGTGCCCACCAGAGTGACCTCTCAGCTCCTTTTGGAATCTCTCTGCCACTGAAGCTTATTTCATTCCCTTTCACATCCCCCTTTTGGTCAAGAAGATGTTCTCTGTCCCACGATTCCGGGTCTACATTCCTCCCTGGGAGTCATATTCCACGTTGCCAGGGAGATTCACTCCCCCGGGTGTCTGATCCCACGTAGGGGGGAGGGCAGTGATTTCACCTTTCAAGTTGGCTTAGCTAGAGAGAGAGGGCCACTTCTGAGCAACAAAGAGGCATTTGGGAGGAGGCTCTTAGGCACAATTATAGCGAGGCTTAGCCTCTCCTTTGCAGCAACAGTCTTCCCAAGGGTGAAACCTATGGTAGAGGGCTCAACCCATCAAACCACCAGTCCCCTATGTCTGTGGTCATGTTAGCAACCATCGAGGTGGGGTAGGCCAATACCCCTGCATTCTCCACAGGCTCCTCAAGGGGGCACTACATATTTTTTTCCTTGTTTTTTTTTTCTTTTTAACTTTTTTTCTTTTTTAAATCAACTGTATGAAAAAAAAAAATTAAAAAAAAACATACAATAAAAGAACATTTCAAAGAGACCATAACAAGGGAGTAAGAAAAAGACAACTAACCTAAGATAACTGAGCTCCAAGCCCAGATGCTGGCTGCAGCTGAAGAACCATTTTGGAGGTCGCCATTGAAAGCAGACTTCTGCTGAGACTAACATTGGAGTTACTTGGTGATGCAGACAAAAGGACATTAGCTACAAGATGAAGCCCCAGAGTTTGCCCTGGGATATGCTAAGACAGGACCCCCAAGCACCTAGACACAAATATCCTGGGAGAAAGAATGCACAGGAGCTGAGAGAGGAGCTGGAATACAACCCAGGATCAACAGAGTCCAGCCATGTGCCTTCCCAGCTAACAGGTTTTCTGGACACCATCAGCCATCCTTCAGTGAAGATATCATCTGTTGATGCTTTAGTTTGGACACTTTTATGGCCTTAGAACTATAAATTTGTAACTTAATAAATCTCTTTTTAAAAGCCAGTCCGTTTCTTGTATTTTTGCATAACAGCAGCATTAGCAAACCAGAACAGAAGGGAACTTCCTCATGATGAGGAAAATCAATGAAGAATCCAAATCTAACATCAAACATAATCATGGAGAATTGAATGTTTTCTCCAAAGATCAGGAAGTCCATTGTCCACCCTCCCCCACCATTTTTTTTCCTTTATTAGAGAACTTGTGGATTTACAGAACAATCATGCATAAAATCCCAGATTCCCATGTAACACCCCACCACCAACACCTTGCAGTGATGTAGAACAGTAGTTATAATTGATGATAGCACAATTTTATACTTGTGCTGTTTATTAAAGTACATGGTTTAAGTAAGGCTCATTGATTAAGGTACTTCCATAAATATTTTTTATTTTTTTCTGTTCCTATATATACATTCTAACATTTCCCTTTTAAATCATATTCAGATATATATTTCAATGCTGTTAATTGTGTTCACAATGTTGTGCTACCATCACCACCATCCATTAACAAAACATTTCCATCATTCCAAATAGGAACCCTGTGCATTTTAAGCCTTAACTTCCCATTCCCTTTCCCTACACTGTCCCCTGGTAACCTATATTATAGATTCTGACTCTATGAGTTTGCTTATTCTAGTTATGTCAAATAGGTGTGGTCATACAATATTTATCTTTCTGTGTCTGGATTTTTTCACTTAACATGATGTCTTCAAGGTTCATCCATGTATCAGTACCTCATTCCTTTTTATGGCTGAATAAATTCCACTGTATGTATATATCACATTTTATTTATCCATTCTTCAGTTGATGGACATTGGTTGCTTCCATTTTCTGAATAATGCCAATATGAACATCAGTGTGCAAATCTGAGTCTCTGCTTTCAATTCTTTGGGTATGTACCTAGTAGCAAGATTGCCAGGTCTTATGGTAATTCTATACTTAGCTTTCTGAGGAACTACAAAACTATCTTCCACAGCAGTTGCACCATTTTACATTGCCACCAGCAGTGAATTAGTGTTCCTATTTCTCTACATCCTATCCAACAATTCTTATTTTCCATTTTTTTTTAACTAGCAGCCATTCTAGTGGGTGTGAAATGGTATATGATTGTGGTTTTGATTTGTATTTCCCTGCTGACTAATGATGCTGACATCTTTTCATGTGCTTTCTGGCCATTTGTGTATATTGCTTGGAGAGACTTATATTCAAGTCTGTACACCTTTGTATATACTATGTCCCCTAGAAAACTCCATGTTCTTTGATGCAGTCATGTGGGGGCAGACATACTAGTGTTGATTAGATTGGAATTCTTTGAGTGTTTCCATGGAAATGTGACTCAGTCAACTGTGAATGAAACATTTCATTGGATAATTTCCATGGAGGTGTTACCCCACCCATGAGGGTGGGTACTAAGTGGATCACTGGAGTCCTATAAAGGAGTTCACATACAGAAGGATCAGAGAACAACTGAGAGTGACATTTTGAAGAGCAGCTGCAGCTAAGAGAGGACAAAATGGCCCAAGAGCAACATTTTGGAGAATGCCATTTTGAAATGCCACCTGGGAACAAGAGAACACCAACAACATGCCTTCCTAGCTAATAGAGGTTTTCTGGATGCCAATGGTCATCCTTCAGTGAAGGTACCCAATTGTAGATGCCTTACCTTGGACACTTTGTGGCCTTAAGACTATAACTTTGCAACCAAATAAACCTCCTTTATAAAAGCCAATCCATCTCAGAGCTAGAACTCAGCAGATATGAATGTCAATATTAGCACATATAGCAACTGTTAAAAAAGCAGAAAAAGAACCCAGACTTTCAACTAGAGATATGAACAAAGCACATGTGGTTAGGACTAGGGCAAATTGGGCCAAAGGGTAAAGGACAATACTGACTGCATTTTAAGACTTCCAATTCCATGTGAGACCAAGGGAAGAGATGTTTAGTTGGTGCAAGATCTATATTTCCTAAACAATTTAACTCACACAGTTCATTCAAATATCATAATTGCATGAAACTTTTAATAGGAAATGAGACCTGGTAGGTTTGCGTAGGTTAGTGTAAAATAGTGACACATCCCAAAGTAATTTGGGCAGAGAATAAAAATATATATGCAGGGCCTCTCTGAGGAGCTGGGGGAAGATGCAGAGGTGTTGGGCTTCCTCACCTGGATTGTTGCTGATGTTCTCACAAACACTGAGGACTGGAGGTTTGACGTGCCGAGCCCTCCTTCATGCGACTTGCCCTTATGAGGCTTGTTGCTACAGGAGGGAGGTTAAACCTGCTTATAATTGTGCCTAAGAGCTTCCCCCTGGGTACTTCTTTGTTGCTCAGATGTGGCCCTCTCTCTAGCTAAGCCAACTAGGTGGATGAACTCACTGCCCTCCCGCCTACATGGGATCTGACTAAGGGATGTAAATCTCCCTGGCAAGGTGGGCTGTAACTCCTAGGGATGACTCTGGACCTTACATTGTGGGATTGAGAACATCTTGACCAAAAGGGATATGTGAAATGAAACAAAATAAAATTTCAGTGGCTGAGAGATTGAAAATGGAGTCAAGAGGTCACTCTGGTGGGCATTCTTATGAAATATATAGATAACCCTTTTTAGGGTTTAATGCATTGGAATAGCTAGAAGTAAATACCTGAAACTATCAAACTGCAACCCAGTAGCCTTGACTCTTGAAGACAATTGTACAGCAATGTAGCTAACAAGGGGTGACAGTGTAATTGTGAAAACCTTGTGGATCGCACTCCCTTTATCCAGTGCGTGGATGGATGAGTAGAAAAATGGGGACAAAAAATGAAATGAAAAATAGGGTGGGGAGGGGATATTTTGGGTGCTGTTTATTTATTTTTTTATTCTTATTTTCACTTTTTCTGGTACAATGAAAATGTTCAAAAATAGATTGGGATGATGAATGCACAACTATTTGATGGTACTGTGAACAACTGATTGTACATTTTCAATGATTATATGGTATGTGAATATATTTCAATAAAATTGAATATAAAAAAACCAATCCATTTCTGGTGATTTGCAAAATGGCAACATTAGCAAACTGGAACAAAGTCTTTTGTTCATTTGTAAATTGGTTTGTTTGTCTTTTTTGTTGTTAAGTTGAAGGATTTCTTTGTATCTTCCATATATTAAACATTTATTGCATATGTGGTTTCCAAATGTTTTCTTCTTTTGTTTAGGATGTCATTTTACTTTCATGATACAGTCCTTTGAGGAAAAAAGGTTTTAACTTTGATGAGTTCCCATTTATCTTTTTTTCTCTTTTGTTGCTTGTACTTTGGGTTTAAAGTCTAAGAAACCATTACTTAACACAATGTCCTAAAGATGCTTCCCTACAGTTTCATCTAGGAGTTTGAGAGTTCTTGTTTTTATATTTAGGTCTTTCCTTCATTTTGTACATGGTTTGAGATTGGGACCCATATCCAGTTTTCCTGTCACCATTTGTTGAAGAGACTACTTGCTCCCTTTTGAATGGATTTGGCACCCTTGTAAAGAGTCAGTTTGCCATAACGGAGAGAATTTATTCCTAGACTCTCAAATTAATTCCCCTGGACTATATGTCTGATCTTGTAACACACAGTACAATGTTGTTTTCATTATTGTAGCTTTGTAATAAGTTTTAAAACCAGGAAATGTGAGTCCTGCAACTTTTTTTTTTTTTTCCAAAGCAGTTTGGCTTTTTGTGGCTTTAAAAACTTCCATATAAATTTGAGGATGTTTTTTCCATTTCTGCAAAGAAGGCTGTTGTAATTTTTTTGTATTCACTTTTATTGAGATATATTCACATATCATACAATCATCCATGGTGTACAATCAACTGTTCACAGTACCATCACATAATTGTGCGTACATCACCCCAATCTATTTTTTGAACAGTTTTCTTATAACAGAAAAAGTGAAAATAAGAACTAAAAAATAAAAGTCAAAAGGAACATCCAAAACATCCCATCCTGCCCAGCCTATTTTTCATTTAGGTTTTGTCCCCATTTTTCTACTAATCCATCCATACACTGGATAAAGGGAGTGTGATCCACAAGGTTTTCACAATCACACTGTCACCCCTTGTAAGCTACATTCTTATGCAGTCAACTTCAAGAATAAAGGCTACTGGGTTGGAGTTTGATAGTTTCAGGTATTTACTTCTAGCTATTCCAATACATTAAAAATTAAAAAGGGTTATCTATATAGTGCATAAGAGTGCCCACTAGAGTGACCTCTTGACTCCATTTGAAATCTACCATCCACTGAAACCTTATTTTGTTTCATTTTGCATCCCCCTTTTGGTCAAGAAGATGTTCTCAATCCCACAATGTAAGGTCCAGAGTCATCCCTGGGAGTCATATCCTGTGTTGCCGAGGAGATTTACACCCCTGGGAGTCAGAACCCACATAGTGGGGAGGTCAGTGAGCTCACCCACTGAGTTGGCTTAGCTAGAGAGAGGGTCACAGCTAAGCAACAAAGAAGTAATCAGGGGAAGACTCTTAGGCACAATTATAAGCAGGTTTAGCCTCTTCTTTTCAGTAATAAGCTTCATAAGGGCAGGCCCCATGATAGAGGGCTTGGCATACCAAACTGCCAGTCCTCAATGTTTGTAAGAACATCAACAACAATCCAGTGAGGAAGTCCAACACTTCCATATTTTCTCCAGCTCCTCGGGGGGGGGGGGGCATATATGTTTTTATTCTCTGCCCAAATTACTTTGGGATATCTCACTGTTTCACACTAACCTATACAAACCTACCAGGTCTCACTTCCTAGTCAAAGTTCCATGTAATCATGGTATTTGAACAAACTATATGAGTTAAATTGTTTAAGAAATAGAGATCCTGCATGAAATAAACATCTGTTCCCTTGGCCTCACATGGAAGTTGAAGTTATGAAACACAGTCAATATCGTCCTTTACCATTTGGCCTGATTTGCCCTAGTCCTAACCACATCCACTTCATTCATATCTCTAATGGAAGTCTGGGCTCTTTTTCAGCTTTTTAAACAGTTGCTGTATGGGCTCATACTGACATTCATATCTGCTGAGCTCTAGCTCTGAGTTTCAGGTGTCACACAGATACCCAAATTTCCAGGGATTGCTCAGGTTATACACAAAGGGATCAGCATCTCAGAATCTGCAGATAGCCAGTACAGTTCAGGAATAGATGTGGCTTCTGTGAGAGCTTACAATCTAGGGGCCATTACAATAAGTGTTCCCCTGATAAGCTGTGCTCTAAGATTCATAGTGCTGAGCCATTATAGTGTTTGCCTTTGTTTCTGGTGTAGTTCACTAAAATGCTGTCTACAAGATCCATTCACCTTGTTGAGTGTCTCACAGGTTCACTCCTTGCAGTTGCTCAATATTCCACTGTATGCACACACAACAGTTCACCATTCTGTTCCTCAGTTGATGTACCCTTAGGCCACCTCCACCCATTGCAAATCATGCATACTGTCTCCATAAACACCAAGTGCAAATGTCCATTTATGTCCCTGCTCTCAGAACCTCCAAGTATATGCCCCCTAATGGGGTTGCAGGGCCTTATGGCTCCTACATACTTAGCTTCTTGTGGAACCTTCAGGAAGGCTACAGCATTCTGCCTCCTCATCAACAGTAAATAGGTACATCACTCTCTCCATTGCTTTCTCCAGCATTTTTATCCCTATTTATATTTTCCTATAATTTTTTAGAGCTGTATTCACATACCATACAATTATCCACAGTGTACAATCAGTTGTTTATGGTATTATCATATAGTTGAGCATTTATCACCACAGTCAGGCTGTTGTAATTTTGATTGGGATTTTGTTGAATCTGGAAATCACTTTGGGTACAATTGACATCTTAATAGTATTTAATCTTCCAGTCCATGAAATGGAATATTCCTACATCTATTCAGGTCTTCCTTGATATCTTTTAGCTGTCTAGTCACCTTTCCTTTCAATATGAAGAACTCTTTTTAACATTGCTGGTAAGGCAAGTCTATTGGTGATAAACTCCCTTGACTTTTATTTATCTGAGGTTGTCTTAATCTATCCCTCATTTTTGAGGCAGTCTTGCCAGATATAAAATTCTTGCTTGGTGATATTTTCTTTTCAGCACTTTAAGTATTTCATCCCACTGCCTTCTTGCCTTTATGCTTTCTGATGAGAAATGGACACTTAATCTTATTGGAACTCCCTTGTACATACTACATTGCTTTTCTCTTATAGCTTTCAGTACTTTCTTCTTGTTCTTGACATTTGACAGATTGACTACTTTGTGTCAGGGATTAGTTCTCTTCACGTTTCTCTGTTTGGTCCTCTTGAATATGCATGTACTTGTCTTTCATTAAATGAGGGAAGTTTTCTGCTGTTATTTCTTTGAATAAGCCTTCTTCCTCTTTCTCCTTTTCTTCTCCTTCTGGGATGCCTATAATGCAGATATTGGTATTCTTGATGGTTTTCCCCTGATTTCTTAAGCTCTGTTCACTTTTTTCTTTCATTATTTTCTTCTTTCTGTTTCTCAGCCTGTATCATTTCAATTGTCTTCTCTTCAGGTTCACTGGTGCTTTCTTCTGATAGTTCCAAATTGCTATTGAAATCCTTAGGGAATTCTTCATTTTAGTTATCATGGCCTTCAACTCCAGTATTTCTGTTTGGTTCCTTTTTACAACTTTCTTTTATTTATTGAGATTCTTACATTGTTCATTCACTGTTTTTCTGACTTCCTTTAGTTCTTTGGGTTTTCCTTTATTTTCTGCAGTGTATTGAAGAACACTTTTTTTTTTTTTTTTCATTTAACAGACATTTATTGAGCATCTACTAGGCACTAAGCACATTATACCTTCTGCCAAGAACATACAGTCATATTCGTAGGTGGCCATGGCCAATATTTTATGAAATGATTATATCAGAAGTCACTCTTAGGACACTGAAGTTATATATTTCTAGACTCCCCTTATTAATAATATGAGATGCTTGAAGAACACTTTTTAAGCATTTTTTCCAGTTTCATCAAAGCCTGGTCTTCTGGATGGTTTCTGGATTTTAATCTTGTACCTTTGGATGAACTATTGTTTCCTCTTTTTTTAATTACTCTTGTAATCTTTTGTTGCATGCTCTATATTTTAAAAGGTTAACACTGGGATTCAGTTCCTGAGCTATGGTTCCTCATGTTTGGATGCACCTAGTGATATGATATAGATTTCTTTGAGTGCCAGAAGCTAACAAAAGCAAGCAAATCAAGGCAAAAAAATTTTTTTCAGTCTTGGTAATTGGCTCTGACTTGAGGGCTCTCCCTCAGAGTTTAGCCCTTCTAGCAAGATCAGCCCAAGGTGATTGTGAATTTCACCATCTTGGTTGACCAGAATCCATGGGTTTTTCTTTAGATGTGATGAAAATATTCTAAAATTGTTATCCATGCTGATTACATACCTCTGCAATTATACTAAAAACAAAAGAATTGTACATTTAAAATGGGTGAATTTTATGGTATGTGAATTATATCTCAGTAAAGTTGTTATATTAAAGCACTGTTTTCCTTCATTGAACCCCATGAAAATTTCTACCTAAGGAGCTAAAGAGAAAGCACTTTTTCAAAAATCTGTAATTTGTCAAGTGTGTTTTGTTCACTTCTGTGTTATTTTTGTTTTTGCTATAAATTTTTCAAATGAATGCTAATCATGAAACTATTACTAACTACTCTGTGTCCTTATGTGATTATTTATTTAAAACATTTATGATTGTTTTATAAAAGTCACATTAACTATTGACTATGAAAAAAGTAAAATTAAAGCAAAATTTTTCCTAAAGCCCATCATCATAATTCCTTTTTGAATGTGGAGAATGATAAGAAAAACAATTTGACAAACTCAAAGAGGAAAAATTTATAGAATTTATAAATTCAGGTCCAGGAAACACCAGGAACATCCTGAAACGGAAATCATAACACTATTTCATAAAAACCATAGATTTTAGAGAAATAATTTAGTTGCATTTACCGGGTATAAAAAATAAACCCCTCTAAATTATGTCTGCCAAAAAAGATTGACCTCCTGAAAGGATTCACAAAGATCAGACCACCAAGAAGCGTAAAGTCTTTGATTTCCTTTTGTGGGTAATAACTTCTTTATTGCCTCTTGTGTCACTTTTTCTGAAAAATACATTTCTTGCTGCTGTATGACAGGTTAAATTATTTTGCGTTGTAATCCATTATGCTGTGTGGCTTTAAATAGTTCTCTTTGATATTTTAAACAAGGATGTGTTACCTGGATAACAGAGCTCAAAGTTTTTTTCATATTTTTCAGTATCAGTTGAACTTGTTCATAATACAAATCAAGACAGTGAGAATGAGACTTTAGTCATTTACATGATTCTAGAAGGAATAAATAAGTTTTATTTGAAGGAAGCCTGGAAGATAGCAAAGATAAATAAACAAGCAAATAAACAAAGAATTAATAAATGAGACATGTATGCTGGTTAAAACACTACCCTTGTCCAAATGCTAGAGTTTCAGTGGCCAGGGATTTTTATATTCTATTTAAAGGATACTATTTTTCTTTCAGCATGAAATTCTGACACCACTCTAAGTTGCTGGGGGAGTACTAATCTTCCAGGGTGGAATAGATCAAGCATCCTGTGACTGATAATTTGGATCCCTGGAAACCATTGCTCCATTGCTTTACAACATGGTTGACTTATTGATCAAGGGTGATAGCTGCTGAATTGCTTGCCTGTTGTTATCAGGTAGCAGATTTCAGATGTCTTGGTAAGAAAATCCGTGTCTATGTTTACACTGATGCTCAAAATCCAATTTTCCTTGGCTTAATGAAAACTAATTTTAAATCTAAGTTTTAATCATCTGAGGAGAAGTCTAAATTATAAAGCATGACTTGGAAATGTGTTGCTTTTTGATTCTAGAAGGGCTGAGGCACTATCTATGTTTTCTAATGTCTAAGTATTTCCCTTCAGGTAGATTTATATGCAGGTACTCTTAGACTACAAGTATCATATTAGATACCTCCCAGCAAAGATGGTAAATGTTATCTCAACTCATATCTCATGTGGTGTATAAAATCTATCATTTAGGCAGTTATTCTAGCTTGTTCATTGGAAAGATAATTTTATCTCACTGAGGGTAAGAATATTTTATTAAGAACTATGAATTTTAAATGTGAAGAAAAGTCAGATCAGTCTGTGACACTTATATGTTTAATCAAGTTCCAGAGCTAAGATGTGCTGGGAAAGGAGATAGGTGAACACTGCAGTTTACAAATAATTAATATTTCATTGCTATTTCTTTTAGCTTGTGCTGGAAGGGACTCCGTAATTCATGTAATTGAAATAAGGCAGTGAAAAAAAGATGCATTTAATGAGACAGACTTGGTTTTGAGTTACAGATCTGCTTTTTACTCTTTCTCTTGGCATTTCGAATAACCACTCTAAACTTAGTTTCTTCATCTAATCCTAATTACCTCATAGGATGATAATTAGGATTAAATGATAAAGTGCAGATTATACCCAGCAAACCTAAAGGTGCTCAATAAGTGTTTATTCTTTCTGTGTTTTTGTTGAATCTACAAGACAATTCCTGACTGCACTCTTTTCTATCAGTCACAAATAGAGGAATAGGGGCTGAATTTTACTCTGGCTACAGAGAAGAGGGTCTAGAGTAATGCCTTTTCAGCAAATGTGGGACTCTGCTGGAATAGAGCTCTCCTTCCTGGCTGCAGTCTCTTCCTACTTGACCCTTATCTGAGGAAATTTCCACATGAGTCATAGTCAGTTATTTCTCTGACCAGGCTCACATGATCAATATTTGTATTGGAAGTAGAGGTATGGATGTCTAACAAACTAGTTTCTAAAATATTAGGGTTAGTAAGGTGTGCAACATTTTGTTGTTTATTTGTCTTATTTTCTGCTTCTGTTTTTCTCTAATTTCTAGTGGGTGAATGTGTGCACAAGGATGTGCTCATATACATGTACTCATGGTGATTTTATTTTATTTAAGTATTTGTATCAACTGACATATAGAGTACTATTAATTACAATGATTATGCTTATCTCTAGCAGAGGCTGATTTAAACCAACCTAGAATGCTGGCCTGCACATCTACCACCCTGTTTCTATATAATGCAATGAATTCTTAAAATTCTCAATCTTTAATACATTCAAATTTTCTGTGGACTTTAATTCTATTTTAACAATTCTCCACTGCCGTCTACATATACTTTTCTTAATCATTGCCCTACTCATCCTGCAAAACTGAAGCCGTTTAGCCTTCCTTTTCTCTCTCTGACATCAGTTTTACAACTTGCTAGCTATTTCTTCTCTTGGTCCATGAATATAGATATTCTACAAAATTTTAGCACATTCCTCTTCTAAAAAGTAGTCCTACTTCTTAAATCTCTTATGACTTGCTTAGTTTTTTTCTTTTAGACCTAATTTTTCACTGTAGTTTTATACATACATTCCTAACTGCTTGCAGGGCATCTAAAGTTCTTCGGCTATGGAACCAAAGACAACTTATTGCAACTCCTACCCCTTTTCCATTTTCTATCTCTTTCCACTAACACACACTCACAAAAATGTCTGCTCTTTTTTGAAAACAAAAATTCCATTTTCTTCACTTATTTTTTAAAAGCAATAGTCACCACTAGAAAACTTTAGAGGTTAGAGTAGCTTCACCTGTCATATCTTACTTCAAATGCCTTTCTGGGAATTTCTGGGGTTAGAAATGTTTTACCTGAACTTTAATGGCAAAACAACTATATTTACCTCTTCATGAACTCTGTTCATTTGAATCCTTATACCAATTGTTATCAGCACAAATCATTCAGTTTTTTTTATATACTGCTTGATATTGTCGATCTTTGTTTACATGCCTAGTCTCCAAAACTAGGTGTTAAACTCTTAAAGGGCATTGTCTATGACCTAATGCACCAAAGTTCCTCAAGTCTGCTGGCATCCTGCATCCAGGAGATGGCATTTCCTGCTGATTCTCACACAAAAAAGGTAACTCTGCCACCATCCTTGTCATTTTTGAGTCAGACTGTTCACAAAGTATAGCTATTTAATTAACAAATCATTTTGCTGCTATGTAATCTGGTGATTCAGCTTAGTACTGTGGCCATTTTAATACCTGTTGAATGAGATATTTTATCTAGTTTTACCTTGTAATCAATTTTATACATTTTATTTTCTATGTTTTATACTATACATGATAATCAATAAGAATTAAATACCAAATCAATTTTATCAGATCATTTAAACATGTATGTAGCAGAGAAATGCATCTCTAACTGGAAATAAAAGTGCCAAAGCAATACTCTGCTGGCTAGTTTGTTTGGTTGTTGGCTCTTTGCTAAATTTCTAATGAGAATTTAAAGTAACTTCCTTCTCTTCTTTTGCTATCATCTTTCACAAAGCCTGCCAGTATAATAGGAACTAAATCAAAGTTTGTTGAATAAATGAATAAACAAAAGAATAAATTCAAATTTAATTCAAATATTCAGAGTATGCATAGTTGATGTTCTTCAACAAATTACTGTAAAAACATTCAAGTTTTCCCACTTTTGGATGAGTTCATAGAGTTTAATTGGAAGAAAGAATTGTATTCTCTTGAGAATAAATGAACCTTTCTTATCTCTGTTAGAAATGCTTTCACTGTCATTAGTTTCACAAAGACAATGGGCAATAATAATGACCTTAATATTTTAGGGACTGTGTTATCTTCGTGGCACTAGCCTTTAGGATCAACTGCAAAACCTGTAAGTGGTAGGTATCATGTTCATTTTTAAAGCTACATAAGTCATCTTAGTGGAGGAAATATTTTCTAATCAACAGTGGTATTCCTCACTATAACTAACTCCACTGCTAAGAATTACAACAGGTGCAATCATTAGCCACTGGTTGGACTGTGTGCAATATTCTTTCTTGATTGTCCATGTATTGCAAAGTACGCTTTGATCAAGATATAACTATTCCAACTGATACTCGTACCTGTGGATGTAATGTTGTACATGGCCCCAGGACCTTATTTGTATCAATTCACATCTCACATAATCCTGTATGCATTATTCACCTTCACTTTTTCCCAATTTATTAAATTCCTACCTTTAACAAAGTTAAAAATATTAAAAAATTTAAAATACAACTGTAAAGAAATGAGACACACTTTTATGTATGACTATGTAATTACTTTCATTTCCTTACCACTAGGAACCAAAACATTAAGTGAAGTTTTAGCAAGTATGTGAAAATTTGGGAAATTAATTTGAATTGGGGCTGTCTACCAGTTCTTGAAGAGTAATTTGCTCCAAATTCAATTTCATTTTAAGCTCAGGTTTCATTCCCACCCTCTCCCAGTATTGGAGCTGATTTGTATCATTGTTATTTTTTTTCCTCTCTTTTTTGTCTAAGATATACTTGTAACTCTGGCCTCCCTCCATAAGTTTTTTTTTTAAACTTAGTTTTTTTGGGGGGCAGAGTGGTGCTTTTTTCAGTAATCATAACTAAAGGGTTCCCAACTGTAATATTCTCTAATATTTTAAAGTATTAAAGATTCTTTTTATTCTTGAGAAACCAAATTATTGATCTTTGTTGTCAATAAAGATATCATTTTGTTATGATTATATTATTTCATTTATTTTTCTCATTCAGTCACAGGCATTAGTATCTAATTTTATAAATGAGTAGAAGTAAGGCTCAGGAAGACTATATGATTTGCCTGACATAGAATAGACAGAATCTCACCAGATCTGATTCCAAAGTCCCTCAATCTTTCTACCATTCTAGCATTTCTTAGATGTTTATAGATTTATTTAACTGTAAAGATGGTTACAGATTTATGTCTTGCTAAGTTTAGCAGGTTAGATTTGCTGCTGTTTATATGTGCCAAGTCTTGCAAAAGATAATGCTTTTAAAATATTGACTCCATTTAGTAGTTTCAGTCTTTTGACAGATGTTGGGGAATGAATCACATCTCCCACAAAAGACGTATCCAGTGCTTAATCTTGGTTCCTATGGATGTGAGCCCATTTGTAAATAGGACCTTTTGAAGATGTTATTATTACTTAAGAGGTTGCCAAATTGAATCAGGGTGGGTCTTAATCCATATGACTGGGTAAAGAGAGGAAATCGGTATGTAGTTATTCAGAGAAAGCCACAGGAAAAAACCAGAAGTCAGAATAAGTCAAGGAAGAAAGAGCGAGATCAACGTGTGATGGAGGATGGCCATCAACAGAATGCTACCTACTGTAGGAGAAAGAATGGTCTTGCCAACAGCTTGATTTTTTACTTCTAGCCTTAAAAACTGTGAGACAATAAGTTCCTGTTGTTAAGCCAACCAGCATGTGATATTTGTCACAGCAGTCCTGAAAAAGTAAGGCAGTGTGTTTTATCATGCAGCAGAATTATGGTGGTCACTGTGTCTGAGTGGCTAGTCATTCAGAGTATCTGGAAAATGAACAGAATGAATTATCAAAATGATACCCATTAATTCAGATCTTAGGAAGGGGTGCTACTGTTGTATAAAATATGGCCAAAATGCATCAATAATTGTCATTTATAGCATGAGTTGGTCATGGAACAGAACATATTGCTATTAGACTTCATAAGGGATGCACTGATAGGGTCTCTGAAAATATATTAGAGAATTATAGGTTCTCTATAGACTTATAATTCTGAAAAAATAACTTTGAAGATCATACATGCCAGCCCTCTGTCTTCTGAAAGAACACAGAATACCTCAGCTATAAAATGAAATCTGCCTTCTGAGTTAGTCAGAATATCTGAATCACATTCACTGGGAAGGATTAATTCTGGGAGATGAGTAAACCAATCCTTGGTACTATATTCTGGTTTGGAGCATCCATGTACCATTAGTTTCCTTGGCCAATAAACATGGAAGTTAAGTATAATAGACATAATACTAGTAAAGATTTTCATTATTACAGGGTGCTTTGGCCCATCAGAATTCTTAAAGTTTCTTAAAATGAGAAGCTATGTGAATTGATTCTGTACTAAGTGTTGTTCAATGAGTAAATATGAAGCAATTATTTTTTCCAAAAATGAGATTGACTTATACTATATGGTCCTGAATCTTTCTAAAACAATAAAATAAGAACCCTATTAATCCTCACATACCCACCTGGAAGCATAATGCCAACCCTTGAGATCCCTTACCAGACTTAGTAAGTGGGCAGAACTTTATGCCTCTGTGAATGAAAATGACAAAACCAAAGTGTATTTTAAAGGTTGTAAGAGCATAAGATTATGTGTGTGCCTGTGCACATGTGTGCATATAAAACATGTGTTCTCTATTTTTCAAACTTGGCCAGGAAATGTTAGTTGTTTTTGAGCATGTCAAGAACATAAAACCTCATCTAAGAATAATAGTTTTAATTTTTTCCAGAAAGTTAAAGAAAGTGTCTAAAATTAGGCCTTGTAATAGAATTGCTTTCTCCAACAGTTATAGCGTTAAGTATTGAGGGGCCATAATATCTTTTATACTGCTCTCTTAGAGCTTCCTACCACATTTTACCTTTTAGAACATTTTACTGCACTGAACTCAGAATAGAGGTCACAGTCCACACATCTGACAACTTAATAACTATAAAAGGGATAATACTAAATAGAAAATGTTTGTAACTACCTTCCACAGAGTAATGCAGCACCACACTTAACCCTTATTTTTGTTATGTTAATCCATCAGGTAATCCATCCAAGATTCTATTATGCAAAGAATTCAGCAAAATACAACGCAAAGCCACCTACTCCCATACAAAACTGTATTGTTTAAAGTTAGTCTCAGAATCTTATGATCTTGTATTCCCTAGTCTTTGCAGCAGAAGCCAAGTGAATAACTATTCCTGTCCAGTCTAAGTATTTGCATTTGTATAGAAACATGCTCAGTATTAAAATACAAGTGATTATATCTCAGGCAAAATATACTTCAAAGAACCTTCTGCCATCCACTGAAAAGAGGAGGATGCCATTATAATGAACTAACTATATATTAATTCTGTATCACTATGTATATGCTTTTAGGAAAAAATTGAAATAGTAATGATTAAAAAATTAAATATCTGCATGTCAACACTCAATTTCTCCTCAGAAGAATCATCCTATGCATCTAAATTGCAGTGGTTTGATTCAGAGCTATTTATAGTGGGAATTTAAAGCTTAATTAAGGATAGAACACTACATGGATATTTAATATACCAGAAATGTTATGACTCAAACCTATGGGTATTATTAAACTTTGGGGATTATTAAACTTTGGGCTATCATTTTTTGCTTCTGGAAGTTGTTGATCTCCTTTGCTTCTCAGTTTCCACAACTGTGTGACAGAAATGCCAATTTCAAACAGGTTAATAGCAAATGTTATTTGATATTGAAAAAGCTCTATTCAGTATCTGTTTCATAATAGAGCCATCACTCACCTATATTCCCAAATCTAGTGTTCACTTTGCATTGTTTTTGTAATTTGGGTGAAATAAGGAAGAGATTAAACTGTAACTATTTAAAGTTATTGTAAAATTAGGACAAAAATTTTATCATTCTAACAAAACTTGATAATGATTGTTCATCCCTTCAACTGTGTTCATATACTTGTCTATTTTATTAATTGCAATCTTTTATTTTTATGAAATATCATATATAGAATAAATGTATAGAAAATATATGCTCAAATTACAAAAGTATAATAAATAAACTGAAGGTGCCACCACCTCTTTTCAATGTCAGTGGAGCCACTACTTCTGCCCTGCCTTTCACCCCAGAATTGATCAGCATTCTGAAGTTTATGGTTATCATTTTTGTCATATTTCTTTATAATTTTGCATACCTGGATACATTAGGTGTTTAGAAATATAGAAAGGTCATATTTCTTTATGTAGTGAACCTTTATATCCAGAATAGTGCATTTCTGGCATATAACTCAATTTTGAGGTTTTTATAGAGCTATGTCAGCTTCAGTTTTATTTAGGTATTTGTCCTTTTGTATCTACCTTTTTCTTTCAACTTACGTTCTGAATACACCTCTTTTATATAGCATATGATTGTATTTTGATTTAATAAGGCCTGTCCAAAAATATTTTAAATTGTAAATTTTAATTTGTTTACTTTGATTATAGATATATTAGGGTTTGTCCTATTACCCTTTTTGTGTTTTTTGGTCCAGATTATTGTTTTAGTGCAATTTTACTGATATATATTTACATACCATGCAATCATCCAAAGTGTACAATTTTTCACAGTATCATCACATAGTTGTGCATTCATTACCACAATCAATGTTTTGAACATTGTCATTACTCCAAAAAATAAGAATAAAAATAAAAGTAAAAAGAATACCCAAAATATCTCCTACTCCTTTTTCCCCTCTATTAGTCATTTACTTTTTGTCTCCCTTTCTTCTACACATGTATCCATGCACTGGATAAAGGGGTATGAGCCACAAGGTTTTAACAATCACACAGTCACAGATATAAGCTATATAGTTATATGATCATCTTCAAGAATAAAGGATACTGGATTGCAGTTCAACCTTTTCAGATATTTCCTTTCAGTTATTCTAATATACTACAAACTGAAAAGGGATATCTATCTAATGCATAGGAATAACCTCCAGAATAACCTCTTGACTCCATTTGAAATTTTGTTTCATTTCTCTTTCCCCTGTTGGTCATGAAGTCTTTCTAATCTCAGGATACTGGGTCCAGGCTCATCCCTTGGAGTCATGTCCCACATTTCCAGGGAGATTTACACCCCTGGGAGTCATGCCCCACATAGGGAGAAAGGGAAGGGCAGTGAGTTTACCTGCCAAGTAGGCTTAGAGAGAGAGGCTACATCTGAGCAACAAAAGAGGTTCTCTGGGGGTGACTCTCAGGCATAATAGTAAGTAGGCTTAGCCTCTACTTTGTGGTAATAAGCTTCATAAGGGCAAGTCCCAAGATCAAGGACTTGGCCTACTACAATGGTATTCCCCAATGCTTGTGAGAATATCAGGGATCTCCAGGTGGGGAAGTTTAATGTTTCCACATTTCCCCCCAGGCCCTCAACAGGGCCCTGAAAATATTCCTTACTTTCTGCCCAAATTACTCTGGGATGGATTGGGGTTTCTTGCAAACCTGTACAAATCAACCAGATCTCACCCCTTTTTCAAGATTCTATGTAATTACACTGTTTGAATAAACTGATCATACAAGAAAATTATATAACATGCTACAGAAAGTATAGATTTTGCACCAAATAAACATCTCTTCCTTTGGTCTCACAAAGAAGTTGAGGTATTAAAACAGAGTCAATATCTTCCTTTATTCTTTAGTCTGGTTTACCTTGGTTCTAATCAAGTCCACTTTGTTCACATCTCTAATTGATGTTTGATCTTTTTTTCAGCTTTTTAAACTTTTGCTGCATGGGTACTGCTGACATTCATAGGTGCTGAACTCTGGCTCTGAATCTCAGGTGTCACACAGATACCTGAAGTTACAGGGACCAACCAGGTTATACACAAAAAAGCTCAGCAACTCAGAATGTAGAGATAACTGTTATAACTCATGAATAGATGTTGACTGCTCTAGGAGCTTACACTCCAAGAACCTTTACCATAAGCCTTCCCCTGATAACCTATGCTCTCAGATTCAATCCTCAGAGTTTGCACATTATAGTTAGTTCATATTAGAGAGGTGTATAATGTTTGTTGTTCTGATTCTGGCTTATTTAACTCAACATACTGTCTCCATGTCCATTCACCTAGGTATATATCTCACAACTTCCTTTCTTCTTGCCACTGCTTGGTATTCCATTCTATGTATACACCACAGTTCACCACTCCATTTATCAGTTGATGTAGCCTAAGGCCACCTCCATCCACTGAGAAATGTGAATATGGCTGCCATAAACACCAGTATGCAATGTCCACTCATGTCCCTGCTCTCAGGTCTTCCAAGTATATATAATGGGGTTACAATAATGGGGTAGCTAAGAAAGGACAAATATGTCAAGAGCAATGAGAGTGGCATTTTGAAGAGAAGCTGCAGCCTAGAGAGGAATCTCCTGGGAGAAAACCATTTTGAAACCAGAACTCCAGAGCAGATGCCAGCCATGTGCCTTCCCAGCTAACAGAAGTTTTCCAGACACCACTGGCCATCCTCCAATGAAGGAGTGAAGGTACCCAATTGTTGATGCATTACCTTGGACACTTTTGGTCTTAAGACTGTAACTGTGTAACCAAATAAACCCCCTTTTATAAAAGTCAATCCATTTATGGTGTTTTGAATTTTGGCAGCATTAGCAAACCAGAAAAAACCTTTGTACTCCTTCTGCATCAAATGCTTAATCTCTAACTGCTTTCTATCTCCTGATAACCTGTGCTGTCAACTCTCAAATTTCACCCATCAATGTTAGTCCATATTAGTGAGACCATACAGCATCCACTGTTTAGTTTCTGGCTAATTTCACTCAATGTAATGTCTACTGTCTACCATTTTGTCTTTTGGATTTTATATGTCATATCTTACTCTATTTTTATTTTTCCTCTATCTCTTTTTACCATTACTGATGGTTTTCATTTCTACACTCTTCTCCAAACCTCTCTCTCCTCTCTTTTTCTGTCTGCCTGTAGTGCTCCCTTTAGTATTTCTTGTAGAGCAGGTATATTGTTCACAAACTCTCTCAATGTCTGTTTGTCTGAAAATATTTTAAACTTTCCCTCATTTTTAAAGGACAGTTTTGCCAGATTTAGAATTCTTGGTTGGCAGTTTTTCTCTTTCAGTATCTTAAATATATCATACCATTCCCTTCACACATTCATGGTTTCTACTGAGAAATCTGTACATAGTCTTATTGAGCTTCCCTGGTTTGTGAGGTATTGCTTTTCTCTTGCTGCTTTCAGAACTCTCTCTTTGTCTTTGACATTTGATAATCTGATTATTAAGTGTCTTGGCATAGCTCTATTTGGATCTATTCTGTTTGTGGTACGCTGTGTTTCTAAGATCTGTAATTTTATGTCCTTCATAAAAGATGGGAAATTTTCAGTGTTACTTCCTCTTTTATTCTTTCTGTCTACTTTCCCTGCTCTTCTACTTCTGGGACACCCATGACACATATATTCATGTGCCTTATGTTGTCATTCAATTCCCTGAGCCCTGCTCATATTTTTCCATTCTTTTCCCTATCTGTTCTTTTGTGTGTAGGATTTCAGATGTTGTGCTCTCCAGTTCATGAATCCTTTCTTCAGTCTCTTCAAATCTGCTGTTGTATGTCTCCATTGTGTTTTTCATCTCTTCTATTGTGCTTTTCATTCCCATAAGTTCTGCCAATTGTTTTTTCAAATGTTTGAATTCTTCCTTACATTTGCCCAATGTCTTCTTTATATCCGTCATCTCTTTTGCCATATCTTCCTTCAAATCATTGAGTTTTGAATTGATTTAACATACTTGTTTGAAGATCTTTAATTATTGTTTCAACTTCTGTATCTCATTTGAAATGTAAGTTTCTTCCTTTGACTGGTCCATATCTTTGTTTTTCCTAGTGTGACTCATAATTTTTTGTTGTCTAATCATCTGGCTTCCTTGATTATAGCAATCAGATTTTCCCAGAGCAGGTGGTCCCAGGCCTCAGAAGGAGGGTGTAGTCATTATCAAGTTTCCCTTAGGATGAGAGCCAGCAGATTGTTAGAGTTTCCTGTGAGGCTTGTGGACTCTGTGCTTTTCCTATCCTGTCTAGCAGGTAGCACTTTCAGCCTGCAGCTCCCCACTGGCAAAAAGAGGTGTGGTGCCTTTAATTCTCAGCAGACTCTGTCCCTTAGAGCTGTGTAGAATGAGACAAAAAAGAAAAAAAGAAAGAAATCCCCTTTTCAGAGCCAGTCCCCTGTCCCTAGTTTCACCAGTCAAGAGCCAGATTTGGTACCTGGTTCTATGTGCCCCATTTCTTGGGACACAGCCCTTTTCCAGTATTCTGAGCTCAGCCAACTCCAAAAACCATTGCTTTCATTTATTGATTTTTTTTTTTGTTTTCCCATCAGTCCTACCTTCTCTCTTCCAGGGAGACTTCAGTGTTCCTTATCTGCTTACTCTGGGTTTATCTGTGCTTGTAGCTTGTATTCAGTAGTCCAGATTTGTTAATTAAAACCACAATTGGAGTTTGATTGAGCTACCTTCCCTTGCTGTTTGTAGAGACTGCTTCTTTTCCCCACAGGGATGTGTTCCAACTCAACCTACCATGCCAGTGGGGGAGGGGCACCAACTCCTCAGTTTAGGGAGCTTTACTTACAGTTCTTATGCTGAGATCTCAGCCCTTCCACCCATTCCAGACTGGTGTATGATGTGTGTCTGGTCATAAATATCCCCCAAACAGTTGTTCCAGACTATTTAGTAGTTGTTCCTGGCTATTTACTAGTTGTTCTAGAGGACTAATTAAATTCCACACCATCTATGCCACCATCTTGCCCTGCCTTCCTAGTAGTATTTTTTGAATATTATTCTAGTAAACACTGACTTTTTTATATTGACATAAATATTGTATTAAAAAGTCATGTGTAGAAGATGGCAGACTGGTGAGCTGTATGTTTTAGTTACTCCTCCAGGAAAGTAGGTAAAAAGCCAGGAACTGCGTGGACTGGACACCACAGAGCAATCTGTCTTTGGGCATACTTCATACAACACTCATGAAAACGTGGAACTGCTGAGATCAGCGAAATCTGTAAGTTTTTGCGGCCAGGGGACCCGCGCCCCTCCCTGCCAGGCTCAGTCCCGGGGGAGGAGGGGCTGTCAGCTCCAGGAAGGAGAAGGGAGAATTGCAGTGGCTGCTCTCATCGGAAACTCATTCTACTGATTCAAACTCCAACCATAGATAGACTGAGGCCAGACACCAGAGACTCTGAGAGCAGCCAGCCCAGCAGAGAGGAGACGGGCATAGAAGGAAAACAACACGAGAAGCTCCAAAGTAAAAGCAGAGGATTTTTGGAGTTCTGGTGAACACAGAAAGGGGAAGGGCGGAGATCAGGCCTTGAGGCGCATATGCAAATCCCGAAGCAAGGCTGATCTCTCTGCCCAGGGCACCTTTCCTTAATGGCCCTGGTTGCTTTGTCTATTAGCATTTCAATAACCCATTAGATCTCTGAGGAGGGCCGTTTTTTTTTTTTTTTTAAATCCTTTTTGCTTTTTCTAAAACAATTACTCTAAGAAGCTCAATACAGAAAGCTTCAAAGAATTGAAATTTGGGCACGTCAAGTCAAGAGCAGAACTAAGAGAGCTCTGAGACAAAAGGCAATAATCCAGTGGCTGAGAAAATTCACTAAACAACACAACTTCCCAAGAAAAGGGGGGTGTCCGCTCACAGCCACCATCCTGGTGGACAGGAAACACTCCTGCCCATCGCCAGCCCCATAGCCCAGAGCTGCCCCAGACAACCCAGTGTGACGGAAGTGCTTCAAATAACAGGCACACACCACAAAACTGGGCGTGGACATTAGCCTTTCCTGCAACCTCAGCTGAAAGTCCCAGAGCTGGGAAGGGGGAGCAGTATGAATTAACAGAGCCCCATTCAGCCATCATTTGAGCAGACTGGGAGCCTCCCAACACAGCCCAGCAGCCCAGAACTGCCCTGGGGGGACGGCACTCACCTGTGACATAGCACAGTCATCCCTCAACAGAGGACCCGGGGTGCACAGCCTGGAAGAGGGGCCCACTTGCAAGTCTCAGGAGCCATACGCCAATACCAAAGACTTGTGGGTCAGTGGCAGAGACAAACTGTGGCAGGACTGAACTGAAGGATTAGACTATTGCAGTAGCTTTAAAACTCTAGGATCATCAGGGAGATTTGATTGTTAGGGCCAACCCCCTCCCCGACTGCCCAGAAACACGCCCCACATACAGGGCAGGCAACACCAACTACACACGCAAGCTTGGGACACCAATTGGGCCCCACAAGACTCACTCCCCCACTCACCAAAAAGGCTAAGCAGGGGAGATCTGGCTTGTGGAGAACAGGTGGCTCGTGGACGCCACCTGCTGGTTAGTTAGAGAAAGTGTACTCCACGAAGCTGTAGATCTGATAAATTAGAGATAAGGACTTCAACTGGTCTACAAACCCTAAAAGAACCCTATCAAGGACAGCAAATGCCACGAGGCCAAAAACAACAGAAAATTATAAAGCATATGAAAAAACCAGACGATATGGATAACCCAAGCCCAAGCACCCAAATCAAAAGACCAGAAGAGACACACCTAGAGCAGCTACTCAAAGAACTAAAGATGAACAATGAGACCCTAGTACGGGATATGAAGGAAATCAAGAAGACCCTAGAAGAGCATAAAGAAGACATTGCAAGACTAAATAAAAAAATGGATGATCTTATGGAAATTAAAGAAACTGTTGACCAAATTAAAAAGATTCTGGACACTCATAGTACAAGACTAGAGGAAGTTGAACAACGAATCAGTGACCTGGAAGATGACAGAATGGAAAATGAAAGCATAAAAGAAAGAATGGGGAAAAAAATTGAAAAACTCGAAATGGACCTCAGGGATATGATAGATAATATGAAACGTCCGAATATAAGACTCATTGGTGTCCCAGAAGGGGAAGAAAAGGGTAAAGGTCTAGGAAGAGTATTCAAAGAAATTGTTGGGGAAAACTTCCCAAATCTTCTAAACAACATAAATACACAAATCATAAATGCTCAGCGAACTCCAAATAGAATAAATCCAAAAAAACCCACTCCGAGACACATACTGATCACACTGTCAAACATAGAAGAGAAGGAGCAAGTTCTGAAAGCAGCAAGAGAAAAGCAATTCACCACATACAAAGGAAACAGCATAAGACTAAGTAGTGACTACTCAGCAGCCACCATGGAGGCGAGAAGGCAATGGCACGATATATTTAAAATTCTGAGAGAGAGGAATTTCCAGCCAAGAATACTTTATCCAGCAAAGCTCTCCTTCAAATTTGAGGGAGAGCTTAAATTTTTCACAGACAAAGAAATGCTGAGAGAATTTGCTAACAAGAGACCTGCCCTACTGGAGATACTAAAGGAAGCCCTACAGACAGAGAAACAAAGACAGGACAGAGAGACTTGGAGAAAGGTTCAGTACTAAAGAGATTCGGTATGGGTACAATAAAGGATATTAATAGAGAGAGGGAAAAATATGGCAAACATAATCCAAAGGATAAGATGGCCGATTCAAGAAATGCCTTCACGGTTTTAACGTTGAATGTAAATGGATTAAACTCCCCAATTAAAAGATATAGATTCGCAGAATGGATCAAAAAAAATGAACCATCAATATGTTGCATACAAGAGACTCATCTTAGACACAGGGACACAAAGAAATTGAAAGTGAAAGGATGGAAAAAAATATTTCATGCAAGCTACAGCCAAAAGAAAGCAGGTGTAGCAATATTAATCTCAGATAAAATAGACTTCAAATGCAGGGATGTTTTGAGAGACAAAGAAGGCCACTACATACTAATAAAAGGGGCAATTCAGCAAGAAGAAATAACAATCGTAAATGTCTATGCACCCAATCAAGGTGCCACAAAATACATGAGAGAAACATTGGCAAAACTAAAGGAAGCAATTGATGTTTCCACAATAATTGTGGGAGACTTCAACACATCACTCTCTCCTATAGATAGATCAACCAGACAGAAGACCAATAAGGAAATTGAAAACCTAAACAATCTGATAAATGAATTAGATTTAACAGACATCTACAGGACATTACATCCCAAATCACCAGGATACACATACTTTTCTAGTGCTCACGGAACTTTCTCCAGAATAGATCATATGCTGGGACATAAAACAAGCCTCAATAAATTTAAAAAGATTGAAATTATTCAAAGCACATTCTCTGACCACAATGGAATACAATTAGAAGTCAATAACCATCAGAGACTTAGAAAATTCACAAATACCTGGAGGTTAAACAACACACTCCTAAACAATCAGTGGGTTAAAGAAGAAATAGCAAGAGAAATTGCTAAATATATAGAGACGAATGAAAATGAGAACACAACATACCAAAACCTATGGGATGCAGCAAAAGCAGTGCTAAGGGGGAAATTTATAGCACTAAACGCATATATTAAAAAGGAAGAAAGAGCCAAAATCAAAGAACTAATGGATCAACTGAAGAAGCTAGAAAATGAACAGCAAACCAATCCTAAACCAAGTAGAAGAAAAGAAATAACAAGGATTAAAGCAGAAATAAATGACATAGAGAACAAAAAAACAATAGAAAGGATAAATATCACCAAAAGTTGGTTCTTGAGAAGATCAACAAGATTGACAAGCCCCTAGCTAGACTGACAAAATCAAAAAGAGAGAAGACCCATATAAACAAAATAATGAATGAAAAAGGTGACATAACTGCAGATCCTGAAGAAATTAAAAAAATTATAAGAGGATATTATGAACAACTGTATGGCAACAAACTGGATAATGTAGAAGAAATGGACAATTTCCTGGAAACATATGAACAACCTAGACTGACCAGAGAAGAAATAGAAGACCTCAACCAACCCATCACAAGCAAAGAGATCCAATCAGTCATCAAAAATCTTCCCACAAATAAATGCCCAGGGCCAGATGGCTTCACAGGGGAATTCTACCAAACTTTCCAGAAAGAACTGACACCAATCTTACTCAAACTCTTTCAAAACATTGAAAAAAATGGAACACTACCTAACTCATTTTATGAAGCTAACATCAATCTAATACCAAAACCAGGCAAAGATGCTACAAAAAAGGAAAACTACCGGCCAATCTCCCTAATGAATATAGATGCAAAAATCCTCAACAAAATACTTGCAAATCGAATCCAAAGACACATTAAAAAAATCATACACCATGACCAAGTGGGGTTCATTCCAGGCATGCAAGGATGGTTCAACATCAGAAAAACAATCAATGTATTACAACACATTAAAAACTCGAAAGGGAAAAATCAATTGATCATCTCAATAGATGCTGAAAAAGCATTTGACAAAATCCAACATCCCTTTTTGATAAAAACACTTCAAAAGGTAGGAATTGAAGGAAACTTCCTCAACATGATAAAGAGCATATATGAAAAACCCACAGCCAGCATAGTACTCAATGGTGAGAGACTGAAAGCCTTCCCTCTAAGATCAGGAACAAGACAAGGATGCCCGCTGTCACCACTGTTATTCAACATTGTGCTGGAAGTGCTAGCCAGGGCAATCCGGCAAGACAAAGAAATAAAAGGCATCCAAATTGGAAAAGAAGAAGTAAAACTGTCATTGTTTGCAGATGATATGATCTTATATCTAGAAAACCCTGAGAAATCAACGATACACCTACTAGAGCTAATAAACAAATTTAGCAAAGTAGCGGGATACAAGATTAATGCACATAAGTCAGTAATGTTTCTATATGCTAGAAATGAACAAACTGAAGAGACACTCAAGAAAAAGATACCATTTTCAATAGCAACTAAAAAAATCAAGTACCTAGGAATCAACTTAACCAAAGATGTAAAAGACCTATACAAAGAAAACTACATAACTCTACTAAAGAAATAGAAGGGGACCTTAAAAGATGGAAAAATATTCCATGTTCATGGATAGGAAGGCTAAATGTCATTAAGATGTCAATTCTACCCAAACTCATCTACAGATTCAATGCAATCCCAATCAAAATTCCAACAACCTACTTTGCAGACTTGGTAAAGCTAGTTATCAAATTTATTTGGAAAGGGAAGATGCCTCGAATTGCTAAAGACACTCTAAAAAAGAAAAACGAAGTGGGAGGACTTACACTCCCTGACTTTGAAGCTTATTATAAAGCCACAGTTGCCAAGACAGCATGGTACTGGCACAAAGATAGACATATAGATCAATGGAATCGAATTGAGAATTCAGAGATAGACCCTCAGATCTATGGCCGACTGATCTTTGATAAGGCCCCCAAAGTCACCGAACTGAGCCATAATGGTCTTTTCAACAAATGGGGCTGGGAGAGTTGGATATCCATATCCAAAAGAATGAAAGAGGACCCCTACCTCACCCCCTACACAAAAATTAACTCAAAATGGACCAAAGATCTCAATATAAAAGAAAGTACCATAAAACTCCTAGAAGATAATGTAGGAAAACATCTTCAAGACCTTGTATTAGGAGGCCACTTCCTAGACTTTACACCCAAAGCACAAGCAACAAAAGAGAAAATAGATAAATGGGAACTCCTCAAGCTTAGAAGTTTCTGCACCTCAAAGGAATTTCTCAAAAAGGTAAAGAGGCAGCCAACTCAATGGGAAAAAATTTTTGGAAACCATGTATCTGACAAAAGACTGATATCTTGCATATACAAAGAAATCCTACAACTCAATGACAATAGTACAGACAGCCCAATTATAAAATGGGCAAAAGATATGAAAAGACAGTTCTCTGAAGAGGAAATACAAATGACCAAGAAACACATGAAAAAATGTTCAGCTTCACTAGCTATTAGAGAGATGCAAATTAAGACCACAATGAGATACCATCTAACACCGGTTAGAATGGCTGCCATTAAACAAACAGGAAACTACAAATGCTGGAGGGGATGTGGAGAAATTGGAACTCTTATTCATTGTTGGTGGGACTGTATAATGGTTCAGCCACTCTGGAAGTCAGTCTGGCAGTTCCTTAGAAAACTAGATATAGAGCTACCATTCGATCCAGCGATTGCACTCCTCGGTATATACCCGGAAGTTCGGAAAGCAGTGACACGAACAGATATCTGCACGCCAATGTTCATAGCAGCATTATTCACAATTGCCAAGAGATGGAAACAACCCAAATGTCCTTCAACAGATGAGTGGATAAATAAAATGTGGTATATACACACGATGGAATACTACGCGGCAGTAAGAAGGAACGATCTGGTGAAACATATGACAACATGGATGAACCTTGAAGACATAATGCTGAGCGAAATAAGCCAGGCACAAAAAGAGAAATATTATATGCTACCACTAATGTGAACTTTGAAAAATGTAAAACAAATGGTTTATAATGTAGAATGTAGGGGAACTAGCAGTAGAGAGCAATTAAGGAAGGGGGAACAATAATCCAGGAAGAACAGATAAGCTATTTAACGTTCTGGGGATGCCCAGAAATGACTATGGTCTGTTAATTTCTGATGGTTGTAGTAGGAACAAGTTCACTGAAATGTTGCTATATTATGTAACTTTCTTGGGGTAAAGTAGGAACATGTTGGAAGTTAAGCAGTTATCTTAGGTTAGTTGTCTTTTTCTTACTCCCTTGCTATGGTCTCTTTGAAATGCTCTTTTATTGTATGTTTGTTTTCTTTTTAACTTTTTTTTTTCATACAGGTGTTTTGAAAAAAGAAGGGAAAGTTAAAAAAAAAAAAAAAAAAAAAAAAAAAAGAAAAAAGACAAACAAGGGAAAAAAAAAAAAAAAAAAAAAAAGATGTGGTGCCCCCTTGAGGAGCCTGTGGAGAATGCAGGGGTATTCGCCTACCCCACCTCCATGGTTGCTAACATGACCACAGACATAGGGGACTGGTGGTTTGATGGGTTGAGCCCTCTACCATAGGTTTTACCCTTGGGAAGACGGTTGCTGCAAAGGAGAGGCTAGGCCTCCCTGTATTTGTGCCTAAGAGTCTCCTCCTGAATGCCTCTTTGTTGCTCAGATGTGGCCCTCTCTCTCTGACTAAGCCAACTTGAAAGGTGAAATCACTGCCCTCCCCCCTACGTGGGATCAGACACCCAGGGAAGTGAATCTCCCTGGCAACGTGGAATATGACTCCCAGGGAGGAATGTAGACCTGGCACCGTGGGACGGAGAACATCTTCTTGACCAAAAGGGGGATGTGAAAGGAAATGAAATAAGCTTCAGTGGCAGAGAGATTCCAAAAGGAGCCGAGAGGTCACTCTGGTGGGCACTCTTATGCACACTTTAGACAACCCTTTTTAGGTTCTAAAGAATTGGGGTAGCTGGTGGTGGATACCTGAAACTATCAAACTACAATCCAGAACCCATGAATCTCGAAGACAGTTGTATAAAAATGTAGCTTATGAGGGGTGACAATGGGATTGGGAAAGCCATAAGGACCAAACACCACTTTGTCTAGTTTATGGATGGATGTGTAGAAAAGTAGGGGAAGGAAACAAACAGACAAAGATACCCAGTGTTCTTTTTTACTTCAATTGCTCTTTTTCACTCTAATTATTATTCTTGTTATTTTTGTGTGTGTGCTAATGAAGGTGTCAGGGATTGATTTAGGTGATGAATGTACAACTATGTAATGGTACTGTAAACAATCGAAAGTACAATTTGTTTTGTATGACTGCGTGGTATGTGAATATATCTCAATAAAATGATGATTAAAAAAAAAAAAAAAAAAAAAAAAAAGAATGTAGGGGACCTAGAGATACCAATTAGTGGAGGGGGAATGATAATCTAATAAGAACAGATAAACTATGGAGGGTAATCTCAATGTTATGGGAATGCTCAGGAATGATTATGGTTTGTAAACTTTCTTGGATATAGTAAGATCAGGTTGGAAGCAATAGAGTTATTTTAGGTTTTTTTTTTTCTCTTATTCCTTTGTTTTCTTAGGGGTTGTTAATTTTCTTGGGGTATGGTAGGAACATGTTGGAAGCAATGTAGTTATTTTAGATTATTTGTTTTTCTTACTCCTCTGTTTGGACATGGTTTATTAATTTTCTTGGGGTATGGTAGGAACATATTGGAAGCAAAGTAGTTATTTTAGGTTATTTGTTTTCCTTAATCCATTGCTTTGTTTGAAATGTTGTGGGGTTTTTTTGGTTGTTGTTTGCTTGTTTGTTTTTAATTTTTTGATAAACAAAGTTAAAAAATTGAAAAAAAAATCAGTAGAAAAATGGGAGTAAAAACTAAATGACAAATAGGGTGGGATGGGGGGATGGTTTGGGTATTCTCTTTTCACTTTTATTTTTTATTCTTATTCTGATTCTTTCTGATGTAAGGAAAATGTTCAGAAATAGATTGTGGTGATGAACGCATAACTATATGATCATACTGTGAACAGTTGATTGTATACCATGGATGACTGTATGGTTTGTGAATATATTTCAATAAAACTGAATTAAAAAAAAAAAAAAAAAAAAAGTCATGTGTAATCTTTTTAAATGGATTGGATTTGTTTTGCTAGGATTTTGTCTATAGTTGTTGAGGAAATTGGTGTGTAATATTCCTTTCTTATTATGTCTTTACCATGGCTTGATATCAGAGTAATGCCCTGAATTCTTTGAAAGAGTTTGAGAAAAATGGTCATTAATTCTTCAAATGTTAGGTAGAATTCACCAATGAAATCATCTGGCCCTAGACAATTTTAATGGAGGTTTTTTGATCATTTATTGAATCTCTCCCCTTGTTGTAGGTTTTTGATGTTTTCTATTTCTTCTTGAATCAATTTGGGCAATTTGTGTATTTCCAGGAATTTTTCCATTTTTCCTAGATTATATAGTTTGGTGTCATACTAGTATGCTTAACATTCTTTTTAAATCCTTTCTATTTCTGCAAGGCCAGTAGTAAAATCACCATTTGTTCTATTTTGCTAATGTTGCCAGAATGCAAAACACCAGAGATGGATTGGCTTTTATAAAAAGGGGTTTATTTGGTTACACAGTTACAGTCTTAAGGCCATAAAGTGTCCAAGGTAACACATCAGCAATCGGGTACCTTCACTGGAGGATGACCAATAGTGTCCAGAAAACCTCTGTTAGTTGGGAAGGCATGTGGCTGGCATCTGCTCCAAAGTTCTGGTTTCAAAATGGCTTTCTCCCAGGACGTTCCTCTCTAGGCTGCAGTTCCTCAAAAATATAACTTTTAGTTGCACTTGGGGTATTTGTCCTCTCTCAGCTTCTCCAGAGCAAGAGTGCTTTCAACGGCTGTCTTCAAACTGTCTCTCATCTGCAGGTCCTGTGCTTTCTTCAAAGTGTCTCTCTTGTCTGTAGCTCCTCTTCAAAACATCATTCACAGCTGCACTCTGCTCCCTCTGCCCATCAGCTCATTTATATGGCTCCACTGACCAAGGCCCACCCAATGGGTGGACCAACACTCCATGGAAATTACCCAGTTAGAGTCATCACACACAGCTGGGTGGGGCACATTCCAAAGAAACACTCAAATAATTACAGTCTAATCAACATTGATTACATCTACCTACACAAGATTACATCAGAGATAATGGTGTTTGGGGGACACAATACATTCAAACTGGCACACCATTGTTTTTATGATTTTAGTTATTTGTACATTTTCTCCTTTTTTCCTTTGTCAGTCTAGCTAATGATTTTTCATTTTATTGATTTTTTTCTAGGAACCAACTTTTGTTTTGTTTATTCTCTTGTTTTTCTGTTCTCTATTTCATTTACCTCTGCTCTAATTTTAATTATTTCCTTTCTTCTGCTAACTTTGGATTTACATTGCTCTTCCTTTCTATTTCCTCATGATGTAAAGTTAGGTTCTTAATTTGAGATGCTCTTTTTTAATATACGCATTCATAGTTATAAATTTCCTTCTCAGTGCTGCCTTTGGTGGATACCATAAATTTTGGCATGTTGTGACTGTTCTCATTTTTCTGTAAGTACAATACAACATGATCAAGTGAGATCCATCCCAGGATTGCAAGGTTGGTTCAACACATCAAAAATAAATCAAAGTAATACACTATGTAAAAAGAATGAAGGGGGAAAAAGCCATGATTATTTCAATAGATGCAGAAAAGGCATTCAACCATACCCGGCACTTGTCCTAATAAAAATACTCAAATAAGTAGAAATAGAAGGTAATTTCCCCAACATGATAATGGGCATTTATGAAAAATCTACAGCTGACATTATACTCAAGGATTAAGGCTTAAAGCTTTCCCCTAAGATTAGGAACAAAACTAGGATGTCCACTTTTGCCACTGGTATTCAATATTGTGGTAGAAGTTCTTGACAGAACATTTAGGCAAGAAAAATAAATTAAAAGTATCCAAATTGGAAAGGAAGTTAAAGTATTTCTATATAGAGACAACATGATCCCATATATGAAAATCTAGAGGAATCCACAAGACTATGATTATGAATTCAGAAAAGTAGCAAGTTAAAAGATTAAAACACAGAAAATAATTGTGTTCTTATACACTAGCAATGAACAAGCCAAAGAAGAATTAAAAAAAAAAAAAATTCCATTTACAATATCATATAAAAGAATAAAATATCTGGGAATAAATTTAACTACAGATACAAAAGACATGTATTTGGAAAACTACAAAACAACTGCTGAAAGAAATTAAAAACCTAAATAAAGGTCAAGACATTCCATCTTCATAGGTTGTAAGAGTTAACATTGTCAATATGGCAATGTTACCCAAAGAAATATACAAATTCTATGCAAGCCATTTAGAATTCCAACGGCCTTTTTTTTCAAAAATGAAAATTCCTCAAATTCATATGGAACTGCAAGGTGCCTTGAACAGTCAATCTAGAAAAAGAAGAATGGGGTTGGAAAACTCACACTTCCTGACTTTAAATTGTATTACAAAATGAGAGTAATCAAAACAGTCTGGTACTGTCACAAAAATAAAAAAAAAATAAAAAATAGACCAGTGGAACAGAATTTGAAGTCCAGAAATATATGCACACATCTATGACCAACTGCTAAGTACATGCAGTGGCAAAAAAAATAGTCTCTTCAAAAAAGGTACTAGGAAAATTGGATATGTACAAACAGAAGAGTTAAGCTAAAACTCTACCTCACACTATATACAAAAATCAACTCAAAATGGATCAAGGACCTAAATATAAGACCTAAAACTACAAGACTCTTAGAAGATAACATAAGTTCAAATTTTCATGACTTGGGATTTGGCAATAGATTCTTAGATAGGACATCAAAAGCATGAGCAGCAAAAAATAAATAAATAAATAAATAAATAAATAAATAAATAAATAAATAAAAATAAAAAATAAAAAATAGGTAAATATAACCTCATCAAAATTAAAAACCTTTGTGCAGGAGGATTTAAGATGGTGGCATAGAGAGGAGGGGAAGCTAGTCAGTCACCCTGGAACTCTAGAGCAATTAAGAAACTATCAGGAACAACTAGTAAATAATCTGGAATAACTGCGGGGGGAACAGATGTGACCATCCACTCAACATACACCAACCTTAATTGGGAGGAATGCCTGAGATTGCAGCATAAAATATCTAAGTAAAAACTGTGGATCCAACCCAGGAGCCACCTCCCCCCACAGCCTGAGCTGTAAAGCCTTGTGGTGCTAGAAAGAAGCTCTCTCCCAGCAAGTGAATGTAGCTCAGCTGAGCTCCAACTGGGGTTTTAATTAACAAGCATGGAATGCTTGCTATGAGCTATGAATACCCAACAAGCAGACAGAGGCTTTAGGTGATGACTAACCTTGGAGAGCTGGAGGGTCACCACAGACTGACCCTGAAGAGGGCTTTCTGTCCCTGTTTCAGCTCAGTGCAGAAAGCCTCAGCCATTTTCAGTTCCCAGTGCTCTGACCCAGACTAGGGTGTAGATAGCACAGGCAGAGTCTATTCAAATGCTAATGACCTATCCCTAGGGGGTCTTTCTTCCCTAAGAGGAAAAGGGTGGGGCCCAGCTCTACTACCTGCCTTCCATTCAGAATCAGATCCCAGAGCCTGGGAGAAAACAGCCTCTGGCCACATCTTATACCAGTCTGGAGTTACAGGCTAACAGGTGCCACCTGCTAGTAGAAAAGCACAGTGACCTGAGGCATCACAGGGTGTACCAATTTTCTAAGGGACACCCTCAGGGAAACCAGATGCTGAATATTTCTTCCTTCTGGGACCTGAGCCCATGCTGGTCTGGGAAAACCTGATTGGGGTAACCAAGGAAACCATGCCTAGACAACAGAAAACTACAACCTACACTAAGAAAAATGAAGTTATGGCCCAGTCAAAGGAACAAACTTACACCTCAACTGAGATACAGGAATTGAACAACTAATAAGTCAATTCAAAAAGTTTAGGGAAGATATGGTGAAAGAGATGAGCTGTATAATGAAAACACTGGGCATGGGTAAGGTAGAAATTGGAAGTTTGAAAAACCAACTGGCAGAATCTATGGAAATGAAAGCCACAACACAAGAGATGAAAGGCACAGTGGAAACATACAACAGTAAATCTCAAGAGGTAGAAGAAAACACTCAGGAACTGGAGAACACGGCACCTGAAATCCTACACACAAAAGAACAGATAGAGAAAAGAATGGGGCAAATACAAGCAATGTCTCAGGGAACTTAAGGACAAAATGAAAGGCAAGAATGTACATGTCATTGGTGTCCCAGAAGGAGAAGAGAAGGGAAAAGGGGCAGAAGCAATAATAGAGGAAATAATCAATGAAAATTTCTCATCTCTTATGAAAGACATAAAATTATGGATCCAAGAAGTGCAGCATACCCCAAACAGAATATATCTGAATAGACCTATGCCAAGACACTTAATAATCAGATTATCAAACATCAAAGATAAAGAGAGAATCCTGAAAGCAGCAAGAGAAAAGCAATCCATCACATACAAAGGAAGCTTGGCAAGACTTTCTCAATAGAAACCATGGAGGCAAGAAGGTAGTGGGGTGATGTATTTAAGATATTGAAAGAGAAAAACCACCAACCAAGAATCCTATATCTGGCAAAACTGTCCTTCAAATATAAGGGAGAGCTTAAAATATTCTCTGACAAACAGACAATGAGAGTTTGTGAACAAGATACCTGCTCTACAGGAAACACTAAAGGAAGCACTGCAGACAGAATGGAAAAGACAGGAGTGAGAAGTTTGGAAAACAATTTTGGGAGATAGTAGCACAGCAATGTAAGTACACTGAACAAAGATGCTTGTGAGTATGGCTGAAAGAGGAAGGTTGGGACCATGTGGGACACCAGAACAAAAGATGAAGGATAAATACTGGGACTGTGTAACTCAGGGAAACCTAGGGTGCTCAATGATTGTAATAAAAGGTACAAATATATTTTTACATGAGGTAGAACAAATGAATGTCAATATTGCAAAGTGTTAAAAATAGGGTGGGATTGGGGGAAAATTCGATCAATGCAAACTAGAGAATATAATTTACAGAAATATTGTACTATGCTTCCTTTAACATAACAAATGCAATATACCAAAGCTAAATGCCTATGGGGGGTGGGTGGGTAATAGGAGAAGGATATGGGACTCTTGGCATTGGTGATGTTGTCTACTCTTCATTCTGCTTTAGGTTAATGCTGTCTTTCCTTTTGTTGCTTTCTAGTTGTTGTTTTTTTTGTTTGTTTGTTTTTCTCTCTCTCTTTTCTTTTTCTTTTGTCTCTCTATCTTCTTTGACTCTTCCTCCTTCTTCGTGAAAGAAATGGAGATGTCCTTATATAGATAGTGGCGATGGTGCTGAATACATATATATGTGACTATACAGGGAACCAACGATTGTTTACTTAGGACAGAATGTATGGTGGGTGAACAAAAACATCTTAAAAGAAATGGGTTGATGAAGAAAACTCCAGGCACTATATTGAGTGAAATAAGACAGACACATAAAGGCCAATATTGCAGGGTCTCACTCTTGTGAACTAATTATAATATGTAAACTCATATACATGAAATATAAATAACCAAGATACAGAATGAGGCTAAAGAATGGGGAGCAGTTGCTTATTATGAGCAGAATGTCCAACTAGGGTGAGCTTCAGCATTTGGAAATGGACAGGGTTGATGGTAGCATGTGAGAATAAATAACAGTGCTGAAAGGTGTGTGAAGGTGGTGGAAAGGGGAAGCTCAGAGTCACATATGTCACCAGAAGGAAAGCTGTTGAGATTAAAAGATGGGAATGTATAAAACAGTGAATCTTGTGGTGGACAATATCTGCGATTAGCTGTACAAATATTGGAAATCTCTCTCACGAACTACAACACATGTATGACACTATAACTAGAATAATAGGCATATAGGAAAAAAAATATATACCTATTACAAACTATATTCTACAGTTAGTAGTATTTTAACATTCTTTCATCAACAGTAACAAATGTACTATACCAAAACTATGAGTCAATAATTGAGGGGGGGTGGTTAGACATATTTGAGGATTTGAGTTTCCTTGTTTTATCTTTATTTCTTTTCTGGAGTAATGAAAATGTTCTAAAAATAGAAAAAAAAATTAATTGTGTTGATGGATGCAGAGCTGTATGATGGTACCATGGGCAATTGATTGTACACTTTGGGTCTTTGAATAGTTGTATGGTATGTGAACAATCTCAATAAAAAAAATTGTACATATATATATATATATATATATATATAAATTAAAAAATAAAAAAAAACCTTTGTGCATAAAAGGAAATTATTAAGAAAGTGAAAAGACAACCTACAGAGTGGGGGAGAATAGCTGCAAACCATATATCAGATAAGGGTTTAATATCTAGAATATATAAAGAACTTTCACAATTCAACAACAAAAAAAGACAAGCAAATCAAAATATGGGCAAAGGACTTGAGTAGACATTTCTCCAAGAAGACATACAAATGGTCAACAAACACATGAAAAGACACCCAACATCAGTAACTATTGGGGAAATGAAAACTAAAAGCACAATGAGATACCTGTTCACACATGCAAGTTATTAAATTGGCTATTATTTTAAAAAATGGAAAATAAGTGTTGTGGAGGATGTGGAGACTTTGAAACACTAGTGCATTAAGGGTAGGAATGTAAAATTTGTAGCCCCTATGAAAAGCTATATGGTGGTTCCTCAAAAACGTTAAACATAGAATTACCATATGACCTGGCAATCCCACATCTAAAAGTATATACTCAAGGAGAGAGTGCAAACAGTGTCACAAACAGATATTTGTACATCAATGTTTATAGCAGCATTATTCACAATATCCGAAAGCTGAAAACAACCCAAGTCCAGCAACATATAAATGGATAAATAAAACATGGAATACTATTCAGCCATAAGAATAAATGAAGCTTTGAGTAGCGTTGCAACATGGAAGAACTTGTAAATGTTATGCTCAGTGAAGTTAGCAGGACATATAAGGTCAAACATTGTATGATTTCACTTATAAGGGATGACTAGAAAAAGTAAACTCACAGAGATAGAAAGAAGATTAGGTATATGGGTAGCAGACTGGTGTAGGAGGAAAGGGGGTGTGTTTATTTGTAAAAATAAACAAAATTTTAAAAGATTAAACCTTTTATATTGATTTGTTAAGAGCTTCTCTGCCTCCCTACATAATTTTGAGTCTGAATATAAGGCTTACATAGTATAATTTCCTGATAAAAATAATTTGTAAAAATTATGTAACATCCTAATATAATTATATGGCTAAAAAATTTAGATTTTCATACTTACATTAAATAAGAAAGGACTAAGGACATGAGAGACCATTTTGACCCACTTTTGATAAGTTACTTAACTTTGGTGTGGTTTGGTTTAATAACAAATATTCAATTCAATGGTTTACTTACCCTACATCACAGAAAAAACAGAATCTGGATTTCTATTTGGGTTATCTCTGGTCCCTATTAAAAACAAAAATCATAGTTTAATATGTTTCCTGAAATTAGTAAAATCTATATATTGTTGGAATTCAAAAAGTGTTCAATACTATACTATGTGTAATTTAAATAAGATACTTATCTATTAGATAAATAATTACCCTTTTCACAATTTGTTCAAAGCAATAATAATACAAATAATATAAGAAAAATGATCACTGTATACAAGTGTGGGAATGTTTTCCAAATTATTTTATATGGAAAAATGTACATTCTGAAAGGTAGTATTAAAAATATTTAACAACCAGCTTGGCATGGGCATAAACCAGTTTACACTGGCCTTGGTGCTGAAGCAGAATTCTGGCTGCCTCTTGCTATTACAAGCATTACCTCTTTAGCTCCTTGATAATGACAGGGTAAGGGGTGGCAGTAGGTGCTAAAGACCTCAGTGAAACACATCAAAGGTTTGTATCACCAGCTAAGTATCAACTGGAATGGAAATATTTCATTATTTTAACAACCATCCAGCTGTACTGGTGAGTATCAGCCCTGGCCATAAATTATTAGTTTACTTGGAAAAGTTAATGCTCATGTATGTCCTCTAAATGATTTTAATTAGTTGTAACACATTAAGCTGAGAATGCGGAAATGTCATAAAGTGTAATGTCTGGGCTTGAATTAGAATAAGGCTCTGGAAAGTTGGAGGTATAATAATATGCTTCATAGAAAAAGTCTCTAAACCACGATCACATGTCACATTTATGTGTCATGTCTTTAAATTTCTCCAGTAATTTTGTAAAATGTTCCTAATTTGGGCTTGTTTTATGTTCCCTCATGATTAGACTTGGGCATGCATTTTTGGCAGGGATATCTTAGAATTGATACTTTGTTCTTACTGTATCTTGTAAGGAGGCACCAATCTTCTAAACTTGACCACTTGATGAAGATGCTGTCTGTCACTCTTTCTTTCCTTTGTATTCAGTAAGCTTTTTGTTGGGAGATACTTGAAACTATGTAAATATCATATTACATATCAAGAATTCATCCACAAGGCTTAACATCTTTTGATGTTTCTTGGATGAATTAATTATTTTGAATAAGTTTTCTAAAGAATGATTTTCTGCATCAACTACTCCTTCTATATTTAATCACTGGCATTCTACTGTAAGTGCAATTTCTCTTTTCTAATTAATTAATTAATGTCAGCAGGTTTTTTTTAAGAATGAATATGCACTTCTTTTGTCATTCGGTGTTGTGCCCCTCACCACACACATATTGTGTGTATGTATGTATGTAGGTAGGTATTATCATGATGTCTGTTCAGATTTTAAAAGGGGGTGTGTAGTACCACCTCGTAATGCTATATCTTGAAACGCAAAAACATTTCAGTCTGTTTTACCTCCATCTGTGGTGCCCTCAAGGGAATGAAATTCCAAGGAATAATAGCAAAAGGGAAATCGATATTATTGGGAAGGTGAGGTCAGTGGGAATCTCTGCGGTGAACTGTCTGGGAGCACCCACTTGACATGATTAGCTTGCTGCTGAGCTACTACGGGTAAATCAATAAACTTAGTGTGAGGAACTGGGAGAGGATATGAATAACATTTAAAATACAATAACCCAACCCAGTTAGAGTTTCCTTCCACTTAATGGGTCTGACCATTTTTATTATTATCTTATTTCCACTTGTGGTTCAGTGGGGGCAAAGGGGATGAGTAGAGATGTGGGGAAGGATTGGAATCTTTATTTCTTACCTGTAATGTTCTTTTATCTAGTTAACATGTTTTCAGTGGTAATAAAATGCAGACTATGAGTAAGCTGATCTTCAATGAAACAAAGGCTTCCTTCTGTGAAACTTTTTTGACTTACATTTTTCCCATTCCTTTCCATACTCCCATCTGCCACAAATCCTTTTATAAGCATCTAACTTTTTAAAAAGTTTACTCATCTTACTACCTTTGAACCATAAAAACTGCCCATTGTGGACTTTTCGCCTTCTCACAATCTAGTAGCAGTACCAAATGTTACTAAATTCTCACCATGATGATAATGCTTTTTTGTATGCCACATAGTTGTTGTCATAAAAATAATACAGACTGTTACAAATTTTAAATGACACACAGAAATTCATATAAACATCTACATCCACCCACAAATCTCTTGTTCTAGTTGCGCCAACCCAGTATTATTTTTTCTTTTTTTTTTTTTTTTTTTTTTTTTTTTTGTTTTTTGGAGGAGAAAAGAATTTATTTACTATCTTGCAAGATAGGGCGTCCAGCCAAACACATGGAAGGAAGGCTGGCGCGACCGAGGAAGAGAATGGCGATGTTTAAATCTCCTACTCCTAATTCACAAGTCCCTCCCCTGTTTCCCCATTGACTGGGTACTACAGAGGTTACAGCCTATCCGAGAACACTAACTAATTCATCTTTTGAGATTTTAATTTGTACAGCCAATCCCAGAGAGCCAACTAGCTCATTATTAAGATTTTGAACTGATTAGCCAATCCCCCCCCAAATTTTTATTTTTTTTGCTGTGAGTTCCCGCCTCTGATACTACCTCATGTCTCTTTACATCAGGCAGATTCTCTCTTCTCTTTGTCTGGGGCTTGTTTAAACTGGTTTTCCCTCCATTTCCCTTATTCCATGCTGTCTCTATGTGAAAACGAAACTTATTCCTTTCTTACAGATTCCCTCCTCTTTCTTTTTAAACACTTTTAGTTTTCACATTTTAGATTCTCAAATTTGCTAAGGGCTTTTTCACATTTTTTATCATAGGGATCTTTTTTTTTTATTGTTGATTCTAGTGGTTTTGATGGGTTTTTGAACTAGCCTTTGAGCACACGGGATTATGTAGCACCCATCTGTTATAAACATTTTGGCTGGAATGACAAGGAAAATTAAAATAGATGTTGCAATTCCTTTCCATTTCTCGAACCAATTTTCCAACCATTCTATGAGTGGGTTGTTAATGCTAGAATTCTTTTCTAGTTTTTGAAATAAGGCTGTTAAGCCTTGTAGGGCTTTGGTGATAGTTCCATTAGGTGCAGTATTATTGGGGATGAATGTGCGACAATTTCCAACTACAGCACAGATGCCTCCTTTTTCAGCTAGCGTTATGTCTAGGGCCATTCTGTTCTCCCATGCCATTCGGCTAGTGGCATCTAACTGTTCTGCTATTTTTTAATGACATTCCTGGTATAGTTGATAAATTTTAGCTGATGATTGACATTTTTATTGATGGTGACCCACCAGAATAAGGATGATTTAAATTCTGCAGCTAATTGATTTTTAGCTTTAAACTCTTTAGGAACTTTCTGGGGAACCCCTATACTATTTACAAACATTTTTTATTGAAGGAACTAGGTACACTTTGTACATTTTTCTTTTCTCCTTTGCCTTGGGTTGGTACTTTATTACTTTCAAATGCCAGGGTAAATGAGATAGCCAATTGAACCAGAGCACAGGTTCCTCCCCACCTTTCAGGTAGTGTTGGCCAGAGGATGCCCTTCCCACAGTACCACCAGAGGTCTGCTCGGGGTATAGTTAGGCTGGAGAAGTTGCCAGTACTATCCTTGCTCACATTCCACACCTGTGTACACAAAGCCATGGTACCAAGATTCTGGAGCCTTTCTTCCCATCTGGAGAGACAGGCAGAGTGGTTTCCGGGACCAAGGTGAGATGCTGGTATGGCTTTGACACTTCCCTCCTGGACTGGAGGGAAAAGGGAGGACAACGTACTACAACTTTCACCAGGAGTAGCATTTTGAAAGAGGAGTGTTATACATTTAAACTCCCTTTCATGCTTTTTCATCCCCAAGGGGAAGGGCATAATCTGAACAGTGGGTTGTTTGGTTGTACAAGCAAACAGTTACTTCTGTTTAGACTCTGGATGGTATGTTTGCCCCATTCTACCCAGGCATTTGTATTTCCATAACCTGTCTCTATTTCTGTGGTTTGCTTTAAGTCTTTGGCCTTAAGTATTCTAATGACCTTGGGGTCAATTTGTACTGGAGAGTTAAATTCCAGCCAAGTTTTCCTTAATGGTTTTTCCTTCAACCTGGGTTAAGACCCATCCCTCATACTGTGTGGTCCACCAAGCAGTGTTCCAAGAATAACAGGGGTTAGGTGTCTCATAAGTTATACTCTCAAATGTTTGCTCCCCAACAATCTTGCTTTCTACTTGAACAGTCTGCTTTCATAAATGCTTATATTCCTTCCTCAGTTGTTGCTGATGTTTTAGATTTTTACAGCTCATTACTTGACAGACATCAAATTGTACAGTTTGAGACTTTAAGCCTTTGACTACACTTATAACCAGCTTAGCAGAACCTGTTACTCCTTGAATATAGAACATTATGATCAGTATAAGCAATTTCATCATTAAGCTATACACAGAGCACAATGCAAACATAGGGTTTAATCCAGCCCTTCCTCCCTCCTAGTATGTTCTTTCAACTGCTGCCTATTTAAGGTGATCCTTAGGGGATCTGAGGTAGGAGTCACTTTCCAGGATTCAGGTTGAGTTGCTGGATACTTATCGTCTGGTTCAGGCACCGGTCCCTTCACTCCTGTGTAATGAGTCCAGCCTCTTTCTGCCGTTCGGACTGCCGTCTTAGTTGTCAGCAAGACTTGATAGGGTCCTTCCCAGATCGGTTGAAGTTTGGATTCTTTCCACGACTGGATCAGAACCCAGCTGCCAGGCTGATGTCGATGGGCAGCAAATTCAAGAGGCGGGGTCTGAGCCAACAGTCCACGGTGCCTGAGAGATGATAAAGTAGAAGACAAGGCCAGTATATAATTCTTAAGAAAAAGATCCTTTGTGTCTAGGGAGGGGAGCTCTCCAGTCCTCCTGGGGAAAGGCAAACCAAAAAACCAAAGGCCTACACCTTATAATTGCCTAAGTACTAAATTACACATGGCTTGCACCCCTCTAATGACTCCCCTAGTGTAAAACTGCTAATACCTGCTTTAGGTACAGACACTCCTGAAGTCATGTGCATGAAGAGCAGCAAGAACTTACCAACATTTCGGGCTGGAACAATTAGACTAAAGGACAACTATAATTTACAATAACCTAAGATTAATGAACATAAAAAGGCTTACCACTCTTAAATGCTAACTTAAAATTCAGTTTTTAGTACATCTAGTTTAGTGATGCTTGAATATACGTGATTCACATATATGCATACCCTGAACATACACACAAGTTTTGCTGTTAGATGAGTAAAAACCCACTCTCCAGGGAGAGGAGGACAAGCCTTGGTGTGTAGTATTTGACAATATATGTGGTGTCTTTATTCCTATTAGACTTAATGTTAAGATAGCAACCTGGCATTACCAAATGGAGACCTGGGAAGAGATATGAACCATTCACTGTTCTAAGTTTGTTTAATTCAGCTTTAGTGAACCTTAAACCCTTTTATAGGAACATTTACTTGCACTTTGAGTATGGACCTTTTGCTTTTGCCCAAAATATATCAGAAAAATTATTCTGCTTTTTACAAGAATACACAGTCTCATATATCTGGAATACAGACACATATAACTTATATACACACTCATAACCATACAAAACAGACATACATTCCCATTTACAAGCATGTATAGCCAATACACTACTGTTACACATACATAGAAAACTTTTACACAGTTTTTCTCACTTTTTTTCATTTTTCACACTATTGTGAAACTGCACACAATTGCCCAGCTTTAGAGTACACACAAACTAGTATACGCTATAAAGACACAAAGAAATAGCTTCAGTTTACTATAGATGAATACACAGGAAATTTTTGCCAAGTTTTAAATTACACACTGACAAACTTTCACAGTTTGAAAGACTCCTACGTAATTATATTACATGCTTTTATTACATACAAATACAACTATCCCACATTCCTGTGTAAACATACAACTTAAACTCCCATTAGATTCATGAAGTTTTAACTCTCAGAATGCATCCAAATACAGTCCTAAAAAATGTGCATATAACTTTCTATATACCCTGATACACACATTAAGGGACTTTAAATGTAGCTTCCACATGCCTTAGACTTAATTACACAGCACACTAAAATATGTAAATGTATTTATTAATACCTGTTTAGCCCCACATAAGTATATGAATAGAGAATCACACAAACCCCATGCTACAAATTTCCTTCCTCCTTTTTTTTTTTTTTTTTTTAAACTGCTCCAATTACTTCTCTATCTCACTTTTGTCTGTTTCCTCCCTGGCTTGTTGACTCTCTGAATATTTCCTCTAATGGCTTATTCAGCCATTCATCGATTTTTGGATCTTCTCTGAATATTAGGCTAAAATTCCTTTATATAGCTGACCTTTTAAAGTCTGAGTTATTAACAGAATGACATTGTATTCTTGGGGCTTGAGGGAGTGGGAGTCCAACCCTTTTTAGAGGCTTTTGTGGCAGCCCTTTTCTTTTCAAAGTCTGGGGTGATGTTGGGGAGATTACCTTTTTGGCCCCACCCTTCTTAAACATTGGGGTGCCACCCAGACTCTGCCTCTTCGGGGTAAAGGCTCTACCTTCTCTGAACAGTGGGGTGGAAGCCAGGCTTTTCGTATTCCCCTGGGAATGTGCTCCACCCTCTGGGTCCTGAGGTGGCAAAACTTTTCTAGAGCATTGAGGCGGAAGGCCCACCCTCAACCCCCAGGGCAAACTCACCCTTTTCATGCATGTGGGCCACTCCACTCTCCCAGCCTGAGACCACTTGACTTCAGACCTCAACTTTCATCGTTCTTTGGGGATATGGGTACAGCCAATTTTATTTTAGGTGGATGCAGTCTCTCTCTTTCTCTCATAGCCGCCCTCTTTCCCATTTCCCTTTCTTCTCCCAAGAAAGGGATATTTACATAAACCAGAGTTTAAGAATTAAGTTAATTGTTATTCAGCTAGCCTTGCTAGGCTTTTTATTAATGATTCTTACCTTTCTTTCTTTAAGAGCCTTTAGAAACAGAAACTTTTGGAAATCTCTCCGTTTTTTTTTTCTTTTTCTTAACTTTTGGTGGGTTGTAATTACTGGAGCAGTCAGCATTAACTGGCTCTCCAATTGCCTGGGGGCATAGACTGCTTCCACTAAAACCCCAGGCTTTAATGGTTCCCGCCCCAGTGGGGGAGGGGAAACCATAAGGTGGGGGAATGCTTATCCCAGGTTTTAGTTTCTTTTTTTTTTTTCTGCAGCCACCACATGGCACAGTTCAATTCTGCCTTGGAAAAAGGTTTATTTTTATTAACATGACACACGAGGTCAGCACAAAGCCAACTCTTATCTGCCTTATATTTTGGCCAGAATATATTTGGCAGCAAAATGCCTTTTTTTTTTTTTTTTTTTTGTCTAAACATAACAATAATATTTGATCATTTTCTTTTACCCTTTCCCTTGGTCCAATTACTTTTAGCCCAATGTTTTAACATGTTTCCCAATGGATTATTTAGAGGAATGTTCCCCAGGGAACCTAAAGGTACCCCCTTCCCTTTATTCCCAGCCGGCTGACTGCCTCTATTCCCCATTCTGAGTCTTGCCTGAGCATCTTTCCCATAGGATCAGCTCTAGGCTCATCAGAATGTCCCCATTCTGAGTCTTGTTTGGGCATCTTTCCCTCAGGATCAGCCCTAGACTCTCAGAATGCTTTAACCACCAAGGTAATATAATATTTCTTTTCTTACCTTGGTCCGTGCACGGAGTTGCCTGGTTAACCAGAGGCAGGCCTTTTCATTTCCCCCTTTTCTCATCCACAACCGGCAGATTCAAGCATCTGGTCTCAGGCCCTTTAGCTGCCGGAGATGGGCCCCCAATGGCGGAGTCTGAGACCGCTCAATCAGCGGGGCGCGCCTTCCCTTTGTCCACCTCGGGGGTCCCCCTCCGAAGCTTTGGATCCCGGACGAGCCCCCAAGTTGTCGGAAATAAAGTGGTACCTGTAAGGGAATAAACGCTCTCTCGGTTCTGGAGGAGAAAAGAATTTATTTACTATCTTGCAAGATAGGGCGTCCAGCCAAACACATGGAAGGAAGGCTGGCGCCCCCAGTATTATTTATTATAGCTAGAAGAGAGAGTTTGAAGGAAGCTTAAAGTTATTTACACTTTTATTGTATAGCAGAACAAATAAATTTAGATGGAATCAAGTCCACTGCCCTCTTTTGTTTCCATTTCTTTCTTTTCCCTTTGCCAGTTTAATAGGATTTATACAATGGAGTGGATGAATGTGGTTCTTTGTCTGCAAACAAAACTTGTTTCCTTGAGCATCATTAAAGATCAGCTGTAAATGTTTTATTTCACCTAACTACTGGCTATTTCTTAACAATGAAAAGCTTTTTAACCACATGGTGCTTTAATTACTCAATACAATAATAAAAATTAATAATCTAAAGAATATGTCTCACAATCTCAGTAAAACCTAGAAGGGTTACTTTAAAAATTCTAGGTATAAAATACAACATATAGTAGTTTACTGATGACTGAGTACAGTTGCTCTCCAATTTCTCTACTGTATTCCTAAGCTAGTGCTTCTTGAACTTAAGTGTACATCAGAATTACCTGGAAGACTTGTTTAAAACACATATTTCTGGGCTGCATCCCCAGATTTTCTGATTCAGTCAGTCTGAATCTAAGAATCTGCACTTCTTAGATGTTCCTGTGTGGGGCTGATGCTGCTTGGAGAGGCACTGCATTAAGGAAACCGCAGTCTCCATACAGAGCTGATTTCTTCAGGCAGAATATTTCACAAGTGGTAAATATATTTGCCAACTTGGCTAACTGCCTGCCCTTGAATGAACTATAAATATCACTTTTCTATTACGTTTAAGTGTTGTAATTCCTGTATTTGTAACAATGATATTTGTTGTGGTGAGGCAGTTTACATCTATTACTGTATAATTCTGCAGCTAAAGATCTCCTTCCTTTATTCTAGGAAAGCCTAGGCTTTCATACTGGATACAAGTTTTCTGTTTGTTAACTTTTCCTTGTCAGACCAAATCTGATGTATGAATTTGTGCTGAAAACATGCCTGCACTCTGATATGTACATTGCTTTACACTGTAAGTCAATAATTCAGTTCAACTTTATATTGTAGGAATAGCTTCTTTTTCTCTTTCTCTACTGCAGAGTAGAAGATTTTCACACTATAAGCCTTTCTTTCACCTATGGATCATTATGTACTATTTTCCACTGATAAGTAGAATTAATTCCAAGGCAAATTATTAAACAGACTTCTCATTAAATACATATTTTTTTAAAAGGTCAGTTCCTTTAACACATTTAATTAGAAGTACATGCAAATTTAGGTTTCTTCCATTCCTTTCCTTGTCATTTTTTCCCTAACACATATGTGTACATGCACACACATACACACATACACACTTTCCAGTCTCTTTTCTCTCTCACACACATACATGCAATATACATACATGCAAAAACAGTACTGTTTAATCATAGTGATAATATCAATACCAATGTTTTTATATAGTACTTGTGGTTATATACATCATATACTGGAAATGCCTTAACGTTTACATAAACAACAGAGATGAGGCACAGGTTTTCCTCTGTGTGACACATAGGTTATCAATACGGCTTCACTTCTGCTGTTTCTTTGGGCTCAACTCTAAGGCATGAAAAATATCAATCACCTGATGATAGTCCCTTCCAAATATCATAAATACAGAGTAATATGGCTTTAACTTTCTCTTTTCTTCTAAAGCAAGTCTTGTTGGTGGTAATAATTTTGTATCTACTTTTTTACCTTATCAAAAATGACTATTTTAATACCCATTATCAATAAGGTGATTTTTAGAATTATTGAGAAAGTATCATTTACAAAGTGACTTTTTTTGTTGTTTAGGTTCATAGGAATCTATATTCAAGAATTTGGTTATGGGGGACTTTAGAGCTAACTATGGAATGATTCTCCCATTTTACAAATAAGGAAATTGAATTTCAGAGGGTCTAAAAATCATGTTCCAGATTCCAAACCCAGTTTGGTGGAGAGCCTAGATTAGACCAAGATATTGTGATTTCTAGTTTTTTTTTCTTTCAGTATTCATACTGTAAGCATAGCTTCAAAAAGAATGGTGATCAGTAGAAATTATCTGACTTTTTTAATGGAAAAGAAATAAAAAATGTTCTCTTTTATTTATCCATAGCCTCCACCCCTACCCCTTTCATTGTTATGCTTAGACTATGAGTAGTTGAAATCTTAAGAGGAGCTGTTAGCATTGTTAACTTTTATTTGGGTGAGAATAGTATGTAGCAATGGTTTATCAAGAGATCACAGTATGTCCAACATGAAAAATCACCAACTTGTAGCAATGAATAAAGACACCCAAAGATTATCTCTCTCAAAATCCTAAGGAATAATATATTACATCATCTACCTTGACAAGTGTTTTAGTTTACTAATGCTGCCAGAATGCAAAACACCAGGGATGGATTGGCTTTTATAAAAGGGGTTTATCTGGTTACACAGTTACAGTCTTAAGGCCATGAAGTGTCCAAGGTAACACATCAGCAATTGGGTACCTTCACTGGAGGATGTCCAATAGTGTCCGGAATACCTGTTAGCTGGGAAGGCATGTGGCTGGCATCTGCTGCAAAGTTCTGGTTTCAAAATGGCTTTCTCCCAGGATGTTCCTCTCTAGCTGCAGCTCCTCAAAAATGTCACTCTTAATTGCACTTGGGGTATTTCTCCTCTCTTAGCTTCTCCAGAGCAAGAGTCTGATTTCAATGGCCATCTTCAAACTGTCTCTCATCTGCAGCTCCTGTGCTTTCTTCAAAGTGTCCCTCTTGGCTGTAGCCACTCGTTCCTTCTGTCTGATCTTATATAGCATGCCAGTAATTTAATTCAGACCCACCCAATGGGTGGGCCAGCACCTCCATGGAAATTATCCAATTAGAGTTATCACCCACAGTTGGGTGGGGTGCATCTCCATGGAAACACTCAAAGAATTAGAATCTAATTAACACTGATAGGTCTGCCCACACAAGATTACATCAAAGAATAATGGCATTTGGGGGGACATAATACATTCAAACTCACACATTCCACTCCCTGGACCCCAAAATGACATTATCTTTCCATATACAAAATATATTCATCCCATAATATCACAGAATTTTAAGTCATTTCAGTAACAATATTTAAGTGCAAAATTCCATCAAAATCAATTATAGGCATGGTCAGTGCTAAGGCATAATTTTCCTTTAGCTGTGGATCTGTGAACTTAGAACAAGTTATGTGCTTCCAATATGCAAAGGAGAGACATTCATAGGATAAACATTCCCATTGCCATAAGGAGAAACAGAAAGAAAAAACAGGGTTCACAGGACCAAAACAGCTCCTAAAACCCTCAGGACAAACACCATTAGATTTCAAAGTCTGAGAGTCATTTACAGAATGATGTTGCATCCTTGGGGCTTGAGAGAGCAAGAGTCTAACCCTTCCTAAGGGCCTTTTTGGCAGCCTTTTCCTCTCCAACATATCCATACACTGGGGAGACCACCATCTTGGCCCCACCCTCCTCAAACATTGGGGCAGCACCTGGATTCCCTTCCATCTCCAGGGCACACGCTCAAAGCCTTCAGAACAGGTGGTGGCAGCCAGGCTCTCCCCAATTCCCTGGGAATGTGCTCCACCCTCTTTGGGGCTTGGGGTAGCAGAACATTTTGGGAGCATCGTGGCGGAAGGAAGGCCCACCCTCGACCTCCAGGGCAAACTCACTCTTTCCATTCATGTGGCCTGCTCTGCTCTCCCAGCCCAAGACCTCTTGACTCCAGACCTCAACCTCCAGGGCTCTGTCTTTGAAGAAATTTTTCCTTTAATTTGTTCCTTTTCTGTCTCCTTCAGTCCCGACTGGCAGCGGCTCTGTCTGTAAAGAGCTCGCAAAAATTCTGTTGGCTTTGCATGAAGCACACAGGGATCAAAGCCGTCAGACAATAGGACTTTCCACAAATTCTTTCTGCTTAACTCCTTCTCCAATCTTGGCTTGTACTGAAATGGTGGCTGGGTTCCATGTTTGGTTACATCCTCACGTTGGGCTGTAGCTTCTGGGATTCCACCCCCTGGAAGCCAGTAATTTTCTAAGCCATCAGCTTCTGGTTTCTTTGAACCCAAGGGTTCAGTTCTAAGTTTATCTCTCTCTGCTCACATTTTACTATAAGCTGCAAGGAGAAGCCAGGGTACATCCTCCACGTGTAGTCTGGAGATCTTCTCAGCTAAGTATTCCAGGTTGTCACTTTCAAGTTCTTCCTTCCATCTGACACCAGGACACAATTTTGCCAAATTCTCTGCCACTTTGAAACAAGGGTCACCTTTCTTCCAGTTTACAACAACACATTCATCATTTCTGCTCAAGTCCTCGTCAGAAGTATCTTTAGAGTCCATATTTCCATAAACAGTCCCTTCAAAGCAGTTTAGGCCTTTTCCATCAAGCTCCTCACAATTCTTCCAGAATCTTCCCCTTATCCATTTAAAAAGCTGTTCCAACATGTTTGATATTTGCAAACACAGCAGCAAAAGCACCCCACTTCTCTGGTACCAAAATCTGTTCTAGTTTGCTAATGCTGCCAGAATGCAAAACACCAGAGATGGATTGGCTTTCATAAAAGGGAGTTTTTTTGGTTACACAGTTACAATGTTAAGGCCATAAAGTGTCCAAGGTAGCACATCAGCAATCAGGTACCTTCACTGGAGGATGGCCAATGGTGTTCAGAAAACCTGTTAGTTGGGAAGGCATGTGGTTGGCATCTGCTGCAAAGTTCTGGTTTCAAAATGGCTTTCTCCCAGGATGTTCCTCTCTAGCTGTAGCTCCTCAAAAATGTCACTCTTAATTGCACTTGGGGTATTTCTCCTCTCTTAGCTTCTCCAGAGCAAGAGTCTGATTTCAATGGCCATCTTCAAACTGTCTCTCATCTGCAGCTCCTGTGCTTTCTTCAAAGTGTCCCTCTTGGCTGTAGCCATTCGTTCCTTCTGTCTGATCTTATATAGCATGCCAGTAATTTAATTCAGACCCACCCAATGGGTGGGCCAACACCTCCATGGAAATTATCCAATTAGAGTGCATCTCCATGGAAACACTCAAAGAATTAGAATCTAATTAACACTGATAGTTCTGCCCACATAAGATTACATCAAAGATAATGGTGTTTGGGGGGACATAATACATTCAAACTGACACAACAAGTATTTTTATTGGATTCACTATGTTAGAGTAGGTACAGAAAATATAATGTTCTTGCTGAATAATGTATATATGAACAAATAAAACTTTTGTGTTATTTTCAAAACCTGTCTGTGAAATAGCACCATGACACACTTTTCTAAAAATAAAAAATGAAACCAAAATCCAGACAATCAAATCAGGCTAGAAATGGAAAATCACTGGTTCAGCATGCATGTAGATGAGCAGCACGATTTGACACAGTGTCACAAATACTTAGAGTGAAATTACGCCTAGAATGTGACAAATATCCACTCACCAAAATCACCAACCCTACTAAAGAGGAAAAAATTAAATTTTTAGTGGGCTTCATATTTGAAGTTGAATGCTTCCAGTTTCCATGATGTCGGTCTTTTCACCTTTTTAAACCACAACTGGAATCTTTTAAACATTGGTCTCTGTTTCAGCACTTTATATTTTAGAATATTAGCACTGCAAGGGATCCTTGAGCTCATATAGTTTATCTTTCATTTTATACATGAGGGAATACAATACCCAGAAGAAACATGACATTGAAAATGTCACACAGTGATTCTTCATAGGAGAAATGGGAGTGGGAGCTTTACAGTTGGTTTCCACTCCATTATGCCACAATTATTTGGTCAAGATAAATAGAATTACTGGTGTTCAGTGCTTGCTGGTTACCCATTCTTTGTTTATTCTTCTGTGTCACACTGACACTCACTATTCAGTGAGCTAAATCGCTTGAGTCCCAAAGCCAGGGAATTTAGATTGTTCTATAACTTACAGTTCAGTTGAAGTTTTACTGTGTTTATTATACCAGCAGTTCAGAAAGAAACTTCTTTTAATAATAATAAATTAATTAATAACCTGAGAGAGCTTGTTCAGTTTGGAGTGTTAAAAAACTGAATAAAATCGTATCTATAAAAAGCCACTTCCTGTTGGATTAACACAAAGAGTGACCTTTGCAGAGGACTATAATTAATAGCTAAATTCTCACTTTTCATATTAGGAAACCAAGAGTCCTGCTTTTTGGACAGATGAATTTTTAAAACTGGCTAAACTTCTTACCCTGGTCAGGCCAACTTCTTTTTATTCCTTCTTGCATAAAACCATTGACATCATATTTTCAAGTCACTAGCAAATCTTGGAGCTTTGCCACACAGTGAAGCAAAGAATAGGAAAGAAACTAACAATGGTCTAACTATTAACATTGGAGTTCAGAGTAAAACGGACACAGTTGATAGCCAGGAAAATGCATTTCTTTACTTGAGAAAACCCTAGTAGACAAAAATCACTCATTTTAGAGAGGTAAAGACAAATGCATGTTATTCTTTATTATCAGCATCACAATAAAAGATGGTTAGAACATAGAGGAGGAAGTTACAGACTTGGAGTGAGAAAACCTGGATTTAAATTCTCTATCTGTCTCTCACTCTCAGGGTGCATTTGGGGAAGTCAGTAAACCTCCCTGGACCTCAGTCTTCTCTATGAAATGGAAACAATAATATGCACCTTCTTTGCCTACTCAAAGTGTACACACATGCAGAGTTAGTATGATTATTAAAAATGACATTAAATGTAAAAATGTCTAGAATATAACATGACATGTAGGGGTTAAAATGTACATAAAATTCAATGTATTGGACATAGGAATTATATAACCCATAACAAGATATTGCAGGCTACATATTTGTAATATCTCCATCCTATAATCTGAATGCCTATATTCCACTTCACTGAGAGACTATCTCTGGGACTTTGGCCAAGCCATAGAACACATTTTGTTCTGAATTGAAGACTGTCCTTTCAGCAATTGATACAGTTTCTTTATAAAATAGGTATCTATCCTTTTAAAAATAGCTATAAAGAAGGTATCTATCATTTGAATCATTTTCTTACTGACTACTACCAATTTAAAAATTGTGTTCCTAAGGGGGAGAAAATTGGCTCTGCAACCTCATAAAAAGCTCACAAAAGGAAAAGTCATCGTGAAAGAGTCATAAGATTTTCTTTGCTTTGCAGTGTTGTGTGCCTGCTCAGACAATGTGCACCACCGATTCCAGAGAGAGTCGCTATTGCTGACCCCCAGAGCTGAATCACTGGAAGCCAAGTACAGGTGCATGATGTCATTCTGGGACTGGAAGTGCTTTATTTGGGCCTATATTCAGGCTTGTGATTTCATAGTAAATGAGGAGGTGAGATGAGAACAGCTCCCCCTGTTCACTCTGACACTGACGGTTAAACAATGTCAGGAGACACAATATGGGAAATGAGTGTGTTCCCAGAAGATTCTAGTTGGTCAGCAAAGGTACACAATGGATCTGTGAATATGAGTCTTCAAAAAAATTTACTGATTTTGTTCTCAATTTTTTTCTTGTAATTATAGCTAATTTCCAAAAGCAAAGTTTTGAGAAATGGAGTCCATTTCTGTTGTCAAAGTTGCATTTTTGACTTAAATATTGAAAGGACACCCTCAACATTCCTAGGACTTCAAGATTTTGGATCACACTTAGATGAGCCTATTTGAACAAAACCTTCTTTCCCACTGATTCTTTTCTAAAAAGCATAGACATGTCTTATTGGGTAAGTGGTTCAAATTTAGAAGGAACCTTTGGAGAAAATCCTGTTATCACACCTTGCTAGAATTCTGGGCTAATATGGAGGGTCTCCACACTCTTAGATAATTCTCTAACTTATTTTTTTCCTTTAAGATTACCAGGGAGGATCCAAACTGGGCCACCTAGACTCTTCTATACCAGTGAACAGATCTAGAGCATTCTACAGTTAGCAGAGATACCTTTTCAACATAGCATGTTAACAGTGGTTCCTAAACACTCCTCCATTGACCACTGCTGGCTGGTACTTCAGAATCATTTGAGGAAGCTTTTAGATCGTGCAGCATCCCAGGACCCACACTCAGAGATTTTATTTTATTAGATCTGAGATACGGCCCTGGAATCTATAATTTTTCCAAATATAGCTTGGTTTAGAAATTGCTGGTTTAAAGTTTACTATATAGTATTGGGCACCTCACTGTAAATGGGCCTAAAGGGCATAAATTCATTGCTAGAAATAAGAAAACACAAGCAAGAATGTATAACTGAATGAATTATAGACAGTTCATCAACTAAGAATTCAAGTAGAGTTAGTCTAGTTATCTAACCTCTAGGAAATTTCATTTCCTTATCTATTAAATGGAAACACTATACTCCACAATTATAAAAATCTAGAGAATCTAAAAAGAAAGATTTTTCATAAGTTTGACAACAAAACTCATTTGGTAGAAAAGCCGGACCTGAACTGCTGTGAGACAATTTATGGTCTTTACTTATCCTATTTATGCATATTCCTATGTGTGTTTTTGCAGCAGAAATATTAATGTGTTTTATTTTCCCCAAACTATTATATATATTTAATAGAACTATGATAAGAATCACAGAAGAGTTGATAAGTTGATTATAAAATGTATATGAAAGCAGAAGGATAAAAATAGCCACAACACTCTGGAAACAAATAGGCAGTATTACAGTCCCATCTGTGGTGGATTGAATTGTGTACACCAGTTTGCACATGTTTTTGGTCTGCATTCTGGTGAGTGTGGATCCATTGTAAATAAGATCTCCTCAAGATATTATTTCAGTTAAGGTGTGGTCCCACTGAATCATGTTGGATTTTAATCCATATTACTTTAGTCCTTTATAGGCAGAGTGAAAGTCAGACAGAGAGAAAAGCCACAAGGAGTAGTCAGAAGCTGGGAGTCAATGGGACCAGAAAGAGAAAGGAGAAGACACTGCCACATGCATTGCCATGTGACCAAAAAGTCAAGGACCAAGGATCACTGGCAGCCAGCCCCAGAATGCCACAGTCTTTGGGGAGAAAGCACCATCTTGCTGATACCTCAATTTTGGACTTCTCCCAGGGGATTTAGTTTAGAAGATAGGAAACTAGAACACCATCTATGCCACTTATGCACCGTATGGCCTGGGAAAGTTACTTTAACTCTCTCTGTTAAACTTATCTCTTGATAAGTTTCCTTATCTATCAAATCAGAAAAATTAAAGGGCTTACATTAGAGGTTTGTTTTGACCATTAAATGAGTTAATATCTGAATAGAGCTGAGAGTACCAGATACAAATACAGGTTCTACATGTGTCGATAAAAATAAATAAATAAAGAGGGAGGAATTGTCTTATAGTATAAATTTTAATCAACACAGCATGATATTTATATAAGGAGAGAACTAAATAAACTAAAGGAAAAATAATGGAGATCCTAAAAAAGCCACATGTATAGATTGAACTTTGATATATGACTGGGTATCAGGACAGATCCCTGAAGAAAGGAAGAAATATTTTAAAAATAGAACTAATATGAATTATTAATAAGGAAAATAATGAAATTGGCTTTCTTTTTCACACAATATCCAAAAATTAACTTGAGATGAAGTAAAGACCTTCAAAAGCAAAAGCTGGAGTTTAACATGTTCAGAAAACACAGGTGTATTTTTTGACCTTTGATCTGTTTGACTTACATAGGTATGTATCTTTTTTTTAAGAATATCTTAATAAAGATCTCAGAAACACAAAATTTAAAAATGCTTTTGAATAATTGGATGACACAAAAATTAAGAAAATTTGTTTCTCATAAGGTATCTTAAAGAAGGTGAACAGAATATGATAAATTATTTGAAATTCTCATAGTCAGAAAACAACCATAACATAATCAAGTATATATATAAAAAGCTCTTATAAATTAAAAAGAGATAGAAAAATTGAAATAGAAAAATGGGCAAAAAACATGAATAAACATGTCACAAAATAGAAAATGCAAATAAATGAAAAGCACATGAAAAGTCACCCAATTTCAGTACTAGTTGGAAGAGTGCTAAACAGACTAAAATGAGATTTCATTCTCCACCACCCAACCAATAAAATGTAAGAAATCTGATAGAATTAAATTTTGGTAAAGATGTGGGTGTCTACACATTGCTGGAAAGAGAATCAAAACCACATCCATTTTGGAAAACAATTTTGGCAGTGTTTTAAGTTGCATGTTCATATATATGTGTATGCAATTCCTAGGTATATACCCAAGAGAAACTAAGGGCACAGGCTATCGGATAATTTATAATTTTGACTGATTCCTAGCACAAATATTCTTACAAACGTAAAGATCTTTCACCTTGCAGGGCCAGGTAAAAAACCAGGTGTCATGAATCCTGAACTAAAGAAGCTGTTCACTATTTTAGAGAAGTTCAGGCTACTCTTTTCTCACTAAAGCAGATCATCTATGCAAATGATGGAAACACAGTCTTCTTCAAGTGAGAAGTAGAAAGGAGTCCTCCATTCATTCATTGTGAATATCTTCTGGAATCAAAGATATTCACAAGCTGATACTGAGCAAGTGTCCTTGGTTCTGTTCTGGGTAAAGAGAATATTACACGTTAATGTTTAAGAAGAAGTCTAAGAACCACAGTATAATTTCATCCTTTTAGATTCGAAGCATATATGCAAAACAAAGTTGAGCAATCCCCTATTTATTATCATTGTGAAAATTAGTGATTTTCTCTGATCTCTCCATAAGTTTTCAGTACCAAATCCTGAGCAGTCTACCTTGAGAGTTTAAAGGGTGGAAGTACATCCATCAGACTAAAGAGAGACTTTGAGTCTCAAATTCTCTAAGGCAATATATTTCTCCCTTTTATTTTTTATAGGTGGTTTTCTTGATCTACCACACTGCTTTTTATCTTTAGTTTGCTTGGAAAAACTAACAAAATCCTCAATTTTGGTTATCTTTCCTCTACCACCACAAAAAATAAAATTCTCTGTATCTGGCTGAACCTAGATATTCAAGAGTTTGGGTACCCGTGATTGAGTCTATCATGAGTACACTAACCTTCATGTTGAGGAAAAAGTGTCCATACATCGTACTTAAGAGTCCAACCACTGGAGTGAGACTATCACCATTCAAGTATTAACTCTGCTACTTACAATCTGTGCAATTCTGGGCAATTTATTCTACCTTTATACATAAAATGGCCATAATACTATACATCCCAATTTGTATTTATGAGAATTCAATGAGACAATGTACTTAATATTCTCAGCTTTTTCATGTCATATAGTAAGTTTTAAAATAAAATGTTAGCTAACAATACTAGTAATAAACAGGCAATTGACTTTTGTAATAAAGCCAGGATAGATGTAGTTTATAAACTGGTTACGTAATAAAATCCTCCTGATTTCCTAGTTGACATGCATGCAGCATGGAAAAATATTGGCCATAAGACTTTTTTTTTTACTGTAATCTGTCAGAAAATGGATGCTGGAAGTTTATCATGGCAAAAATATGAAGTATTCGTCTGTAAGTTTCAACAAAGTATTCCATAAAAGCTACTCCCTCAATCCTACCTATAGCCTTCTGTCTCCTTAAATATTCTAGCAGTGCCCATCATTTCAATGTTTCTGGCAAAGTAAAAAACTTATTTTTTGTTTTCATAGTGTTTTATATATAGTTCAATTATTGAACTTTTTGCACTGTAATTGTTTTGTAATGTCTCCAGTAAAACTGGAAGGAAGAGAGGAGGAAGGAAGAGTAAAGAAGGAAGGAAGGAGGGAGGGAGGGAAAGAAAGAGAGAGAAAGGAAAGAAGGAAGGCAGGAAAGAAAGAAGTATGTGAGAATGGAGATAACACATTCAAGGACAACTCACATTGTTTTGGAATTGTTGCAGCTGTTCATAAATCTCCTTCCAACCAAAATAGAATACCTTTTCTCCTTAAAATAGATATTTGGGTCTTCTTTCTTGCAATTTCTATTAAGTAGACCAAAAATAATTATAGGCATTATTCATGAGTTTTGAAGGCTACTGAGTGCTCTATTTCTTTTTAGATATTGACAACTCTTGCCCAATGGAATACTAACTATATCTGTATCTCACTCTAAAGGATATGTTATTTGTTGAGATATCTTAAATAGTAAATAATCATCATATAAAACATGCTAACTTAAGTGATTTAAGACCAAATTGACAATGACCAAAGTATCCACTTAAAAATAGACTATCCATAGCAAATATTTGGAAGAATCCTGTAAAATACAACAGGCTGCTGAAAGAGAAAAGATAACAAATATTCATGCTATAGTTTAGGTGAGCTCAACTAACTTTATTTCATGATATGTCTCCTAAAATTTCTGGATATGTTTTTTTAAAGGTTGAGTTTCTTGAAGAAATCATTCATTTTGCTATTCAAAAACACTTCTTGTGAATGTGTTAAGCATAGGGGCAATTGAATGATGTATGGTTTCCACCCCAAGAAAGCTGCTGAAAAAATACTATTCTGTTAGTGAAGACCTATTTTAACAATGCAAAAAATAAAAGCAAAGCAGAACAAAATAATAAGAAGGAATACAAGAAAACTCTTAGTTTAATTTACCTCATTTTAACAGTGGAAAAGTGAGATTCAAGCAGGTTCACCACATTGATCATTTAATGTGTCATCTGCCAGGTTTCTCCACTTAAAGTTACTATCTGTCTATTTGTAGTGAACAAGGATTTTGGAGACAACACTTTGATACTACATCAGTATCTTGTTACTTCTCAAACTTTCTGCCACTAATTTTAGCATCCATTAGTGGGTCTTGTCTTTTACAATTATTTATTATGGATCATGAGTAATAAAGCATAGTGACACCATGAACCCCTTGATCTGATGCAGCAAGCAGGATTCAACAGTATCTGTGGTGGGTTTGTTATGCGAAAAAGATAAAACAAAACAACAAAAATAACAACAAAACATAACCTTATTTTAATCATGAGAAAACCTCAGAAATACCTAAATTGAGCAACATTATGCAAAATAACTGATGAATACTCTTCAGAAGTATCAAGGGCATGTAAGGAAAGACAAAGTACCATCACACATGGGAGGACACCAAAGAAAAACAACTAGATGCAGTGTGGGAGCATAGTTAGGATCTTTGAGCAGAAAAAAAAAAGACTGTAAAAATTTATGAAATTTGAATTACTTCTGCTGTATAGTTAATAGTGTTGTACCTATGTTAATTTTCATGTTTTGATAATTGCATTATGAATGTGTAGGATTAACATCAGGGAAAGCTGGGTGAGGGGTATATAGAAACACTCTGTACTATTTTCCAAATTTTCTATATATCTAAAATTAGTTTAAAATAAAAAGTAAAAAAAAAAATATTGATAATGTTTCACAGAATTGCAAGTGATTTGTAAAAAAAAATTGATTGAAACCCTGGTCCCCCATTTTTGTTTTTCCTATAGCACACTATATTCTAATTAAAGTGGATATTCTCTAGTTAACAAAGAAAGTTTGTAGTATTTAATTTTACAGTATCTTGACCTTTTAGCAACCTGTTTAAATAAAAGCTCTAATCTTAATTCTTTAAATAATATAAAAAGATCTTAAACAGGAAAGAGTATCAACACAAGTAAATATATCTAATTATTTTTCAGAATTGGTACCAAACATACCTAATCAGCAAAACACTGTACAAAATTAAAATTAGATATTTCCAATAAGAATGAGCCATTGAACACAACCTATCAAGAAAACAAGTCAGATTTGGCATTCAAGTATATATATTTTTTGAATGTCACATTCATTCTATTATGATCTAGTAATCCTAACTTGCAGTAACTAAAGGGGAGAAATTGTGGGAAAATGGCCAGACCCATTAAATCTATGTATAAATCCATGGATTAAGATGAAAGTACATGTGGAAAGAGAGGCTTTCTAAAAGAAAAGTCTACATGAGACATAGCCTGAGGCTTAGAAACATCTACACTGGGGATCTAATAACATCCAGTAAATGAAGAGCCTTCGTAAGTCAGAGACTGTTAAAATAACAGAGCAAGCATTTCTGGTGGAAAAAATAATTAGAGCATGAACTTGGGCTCAAGTCAGTCCACAAATAATCCAAGAAATAGAAATTTTTAAACCAATTATGACCCAGACATCCTTTTTTGCCCAATATTGTAACTGTTTGACCTCTGCAGACTTGGACATTCAAGTACCTTAGCACAGTCCCAATGCTTCAAAATGGGATAATCCCTTATAAATTTATTATTATTATATTACAAGAATCTTTAGAAATACATGTTTAATATGTAGAAATATTTAAGCTCTTGGAAGGAAGGCATAAATATTGTCTTAGTCATTGCTCTGAGTAGAAATAAGCCTGATAGTTTGCTGAAAAAAGCAAAGAAATGTGATATAAGCACTACTTTAAAGCTTTGAGAAATAAAGTCTTTATCAGACAAGAGAGGAAACTGAAAATACTCTTTGGGATGGCAATTGGAGGAAAGCAGCCTCTTTCTCCTCCTCATATATTTCCTCTTATCAAATAATAAAATGACATAACAAATGAGAAGGGAGAGTATGGATTCTTTGCTCAGAACTTTTGGCCATTTGACTGAGAGATCCTTTATAAATAAAATAACTGAGTTTAAAACTCTAGTAAGCACTCTTCCATGCCTTCACACCATGATGGCACTTGTGAGTTCATAGGCAGCACCTGTGTGTGCTTTGTCCCCCAATAACACTATTAAAACTGGAAGTGACAAATTGCAAGAGCATAAGAATGTCCTGGAGGACATCAAAAGCATTGTTCTTGATAGAAGATATTTTTTACACAGAGGCTGATTCACTCTGGATTTCTTGAGTTGTCATATTTTTCTCTCTAAGGAGAAATCTGATCGTATTAGAGTGAGGCAGAAACAAAATATAGACATCTCTTGCCAAATCATGTTTTAGACCAAATTAACTTTCTGCTGTGAGGACAGTGCTTGAATCACAGCATGAGTATACCTATGGCTTCTAAAAGAGAATAGATCCTCAAACCAAAGAACATACATCTTTCTGCATTTCACATCAAAATATGAACAGTGAGGGGTTCTTGACAGAGAAGCTTACCCCTATAACTTTATCAGAACAGCATACTCTGAATTCTGTTAGTATTAAAATGCTACCCAACTTCACCAGTACTTTATTTTTTCTCTACTACTGCAGTAACTCTTATCTTTTCCTACATTGACACAGGAGATTTGGCATCAAACAACAATCTCTAAACAAAAATCCCTGGGTAGGAAAGCTGAATGTCAATAGACACACACTTGGGAGAGAATTGACTGTTGTGAACAAGTTCCTCTTCTGTAAGAGCAAACAACTACTCAGTGAGAACTATGATTAGCTCAGTTTGCTTCATACATTAATGGACTTTCTGTGTCTCCAGTGCTGCCCCAAATTTCTGTGTCAAAATTGAAATCCAAGTAGATATACAAGAAATTGACTCAAAAAGTCACATGGTAAATTTTCCAAAAGCATTTTCTTTCTGGATACAAACTACTCTATGGCCACTTTTATCTTCTTTTTTGTAATAAATAAAGGGGTTGTGTCCTCTAAGAGTGGATCCACTCATCAGTTCACTTTGGATTCTCTTCTTTCTCTACATACTTTCAATAAGATTTATCAACTTTTTTATTGAGAATAGCAAAACAAATTTCTTCCTCTGAACTCCTCAGTTTCCAATTCAGTGACCCAAATATCACACCCATGCCTCTCAAAGTCTGGTCCTGGACCAGCAGCACTGACATCATTCATTGAGCTTTTTAGAAATTCAGAGTTTTGGGGCCCCACTCCAAACTTACTGAAAAAGAATCTGCATTTTAACAAGATCCCCACTTTTATTTGCACATTAAAGTTTTAGCAACACTATTTTATCCTATTAGATTGGCAGATGTCTGCCTTTCACTTTATAGTTGATAATTATGATGGCCCTTTGATACTGACAAATTGGAGGGCGATTGATTATGTATATGATATATGCATATGCTATATATACATGTGTGTTCAGCTGTATATATAAGGTTATATAATTTAGGACTGTAACAGGAACACCGATGTAAAAATTAAGGCTACAGTTGAATATGTAGAAATTATACTTTATATCTTATACATATGTAAGTACATAAAATTTATGAATTTTCTTTTTATAGGAACAAGCCCTTTTATTGACAGGTTACAGGTTAATCAATTCTCTATAGATGACAACACATATACAACTAACATAATTTAATTGATGTCATCCACTCTAAGTAGCTGAAAATTGAGCCAAATAAAATGCAGACTATAAGCAAGTCTAGGTACTCTTTCAGGGCAGGAACCATGCCTCGTGGTATTAGCTACATAATAGGGATATAACAATAAATAATGCATAGTGGATTCTAGATAAGTGTTTGTTGAACAGATGATTATGCTCAAGTATGACTCTTATTCCCTGAGATGATGAGGTGATGAAATGGCTTTTCCTTTAAGTCCACATCTAGTGGAACCATTATGAGCTCCTGGGCCATCCTTCCCTTCCCCAGTAGCATCCTGACTATTCATGATTTCTCCTTGATTGCCAGTATCATTCCCCTCTTCAGTCATGGGTAACACTGTAAATTCGTGATACGGTATTTCAATATACAATTGCTACAGATTTGATACTCCTATCAACAAAACACAAACAAGGCATAGCTACTGGAATTTGACATGGTTTCCTTTCTCTTTACATTAACCCAACTGTTTGCTCCCGCTTAAGAGACAGAGTCTTTCTCCTCATCAGGTTTAAATCTTTTTATTAGTCTCTCTAGTGAATGACATTAATATTTCAGTCTTATAGCCTTCTTTAAAAGAACCCGAGACAACTTGCAGCAAGTACATTTGGTCAACAAATACATATACAATATCCTTTATGAGACAGAATTTTGTTAAGGGCCCTTTGAGCAATATGGACATAAAGAAGAACAGAATTTCTGCTGATTGATAGTGATAACAACTATGAAGGATATGCATAAACAGAGAGATTAGACAGAAAGAAACTGGGAGTTGGACACTTTTTTAGATTAGGTTGATGGGTGAAGATCCCTTAAGGAGGTGGCGGTATTTGAACTGAGACCTGAAGGATAAGAATGGTTCAGCTAGTGAAAAATCCCTAAAGAAAAGCAGCCTGATATGTTTGAGGAAAAATATCTAACCTCTTGGGGCTGGAACCTATAGAATAAAAGGAAAGTGGTTAAAATAAGAGGTTTAAAACAGGCTTGAGATAGTTCATGCATATCGTAACAGCCACAGAAGGTGTTATTAAAGGTTTAAAGAGGAAAGAGACATAATCTAATTTATATTTTAGAAACTATTTTCCATATAGCAGCCAGAGTGATCATTTTAGAAGGAGGCAAGAAGACTACAGTACTCCAAGTGAAAGTTGATGGTGGTTTGGATGCAGATGATGGCAGTGGGAATGGGAAATCATAGGGAGATTTCCAGACATATTGTAAAGATAGAAACTAGAAGATTGAATTTGGGAGAGGGATGAGGGAAAGGAAGTGATCAAAGATGATAACCAGATTTTCAGCTTGAGTAACTATATTGCTAGTTGTATGTTTTACTTAGACAGTGGGTTCTCAGTAAAAATGAATGAATCAATGGATGAAATTATTAATATAAATATTGATAAACCTATGAAAGATTCAAGGACACTTATTTCACAAGATACTGACTGAAAAGTTTCTTTAAAGTGATTGAGGGAATGCAGCAAATTTATTAATGAAGAAACATTTCTGGTTCTATGGGTACATACAGAGCCATAATGCTATCTCTCCATCTCTCATGCTGGTTTTTTCGTATCTACCCAATCCCACTGGTTTCAGATAAAAGGAATAGCTGCACAGTCATGTCCTGTGTCTGTGAATACAGTACAAGACTTAGTCCTTACTTGCAGAGAACTGTAGGAAAAGCATTATGGAAAAATGTATGAGATTAAGTGAATTATAGCTTTCTGATACACCAGCTGATAGAACCAAATTGAATGTCACAATGTTTTCCCAAGAGTATAGTTGTATTTGGCTGCCTTTGACACCTATGGTCTCTCAGTACCAGCCGTTTTCCATTTATTTTTGCATATTTTAGATTATGGATTGTTTTCTCAATTATGCTGAAGATTCCTAAATTTGAGCCCATGTAGACAACCGTGTGACATATCATTAAGGCCTAATAATTTACTGCAAAGAAAATTTCATTTCTCTATGATTAGAACATTCATAAGTCAGCTGTGAAGCTGTCAGAGCTTGGATTCAATGGCTTAATTTTAAAAGCAAAGTATAAAAAAATTTAAAAATAGCAAAGTATACTATCCAATACTTATGGCACATGGAATACGAGTGAACTTCCTCACTCCCTTTTAAAATTTAGTTGATTGATTAATGCTTGAGCTTGCCTAGATGGTTTTATCCTTCTTGAAAATAAGAACAACAAAATTCTGGCTGATTTCTACCTACGTAGGAAGAGAACATAACGCTTTCTCATACACAATGGACATGGATTTATTGCTGAATTGATCTTAACCATGGATCCTTAAAAAAATGTATTCAAGTTCCTGAGATTCATCATGTCTAAGAACTGTTTTTCCCCAATTTATGATTCAAAACTGCAATTATCTTAAAGCATTATTTAGATTAAATTATTATTTTAAAATTCTAAACAATAGATATGAGATATATATCTTATCTGAAGCCCATTTGCATGAGAGTCTGAGACATCTGCTAGAAGAAAACACATCATAAGAGGAGAGAGTCAAGTAAGCAAATTTGACTTCCACAAAAATTGTAATTTCTAGTATAGTAATGGTTACCCAGATTTGTTTCTCTGCCCAAAGTTTTATGGGGTTTTGTTTTGGTCTTATTTAAAGAAGATATTGTGAGCCCAAACTAAAAGAGTTTCACTAAAAATACCAGAATGATATTAAGACAAGAACAACACTGTTTGGATATCCAGTTGAAAATATGGAGAGAAGCCTTCTCTTTGCCCCTGGATTTAACATGCCTCATCTCTACCACCTGGAAGATTTCAACAAGTACATCATTCTCTGACACTTGGAGGTTCCCTGCATCAATCACCTGGGGGCAGCCATATCTGGAATAGGTGTCTGAAATCTTTAGGACAGGGCAGGGGCCCCTGTTGGGAACAGAAATAGCCAGGGCAAGTTGTTTATGACCAACTCTTCCTACTGATGGCGGAGGAGTGTGGCAAAGTGAGAACAAATTTTGACAAGTAGTGGCCTGGGTTTGAATTCTATTTTATCTACTTAAATGTATAACACAGGTAAGTTATCCAATCTTTTTGGAACTGAGCTTTTTAATTCATGTAATGGAAGCTGTACTGTAAACTTTATGTGTCTGTTACGAAAATTAACAGACACATGAAGAGAAATTAAGGCACGGTGCCTTGCCAGTTGAATAAGTTCACAATGTTAGCTCTTGTTCTCTTCTTCCCTATCTAGACTTACTTACAACCATAAACAAGAAACATAAGGCAAATGGTAGGTAGGTGGAGATTTACATGAAAAAATGAACAAGAGACAACAGGAAGAGAGATGATCAAGAAGTAAGAATGAGGTATTGACGCATTTGATGGTACATAAATAATTATTGGGGCAAGATGAGTTAGAGAGGGGGATAATTAATTGGTGGTAAAACAGGAAAAATTACTGAATGTGAAAGGAGAATAAGAGAACTGTTATGAGGGATTACAGTGTACTGAAAAACACTGCTCATTAGTTTGCTGAGAACATTTAAAAACACTGCATAGGGTACTGTCAAGGGAGTTATACTCTCATTTGAAAATGACATTTTTCTTTTCTCTTTTGATTAAATCCTCCAGTAATCTGGTAGTGCAAAAGGTTGCAGACATCTACCAAAGTCAGGCACTGCATCAGAGGGTTGTCTATGAAAAAAAAAAAAAAAATCAGAGGGTTGTTTAATAAAATAAAAAATAGGTATCAATGATCCCAGATTTCCTACTAGTGATTAAAGCCAATTCACTATTTCTAAGAACGTTCATATAAAGAGCTACTGAAGTTATGGGTTATATGATGCAAATAGGACTTACAATGAAGAGTTCTAATCCATAGTCCAGAACCCACAGTAAGTAGGAAAAACCTGCAGTGATGGAGATAATTCCTGGTGACTCCCGGAGTCATGTATTGATGTGGTTCATTGAAATAATGGTGATTTTATCAAGATGGCAGACAATAGACATTAGTATCTAAATGGAACCATCAAAATTCTTAAAATTATAGTTTAGATTCATTTGGACACTTTATTGTTCCCTGATCATGGCTAGCCAAAAGAGTCTTGGGGTAGAAGTTTAAAACACATTTTTTGAAAGGTCATTGATGATTCATTGGTGTTTTATGTAAATAGAAGTGTTTTTCTCCCGTTGACTCAACTCACTGTGCTGTAAAATTTCTTTAAGTCATTACTGAACTTCAATTTTTTTTTATTACTTATTTGAACTTTAAAAAAATACCAGTGGTATAAAGTTAAAGATAAGTAATGGGGCAGTATAAGTCAAGTTATACCTTCTTTTTCATTAATAACCATAGATTGGATATTTAATTATATTTCATATTTAGTCATGCACATCTATATGAAATGATTAAAACAGAAAATTGGCTAAAAATGATTAGTGATGGAGTTAGAGGACTTCCCATGCTCCTTTTAGGCCAATTATTTAAGAATATGCAAATATGTTGAGGTAATAGAGGGAAATTTAACACATAAATTTCACTTTTTAAAAAGCTGTCAGTAGTAAAAATGTATACTATTTTTCTCTCAGACAAAATTGTTTTCAGAACATGGAACATCATAATAGTTTGGAATAAGAGTTGGGGTCAGAGACAATAATCTTCCACAATAGAGTTTAAAGAAAATTTAAAAAAATAAAAATAAAAATACAGGAACTTATCTTTCAGTATTGCCCTTAGCACAACAGCCTTTATTGTATAGGCCTTTTGTAAACCCAGAAAACGTTTATTTTTCTTCAACTGAGGACAAGAATGTTCAGTTATTTCAAACTATCCTGTAACAATGGAAGAGTTACAGAAACAAGAGGAAATTCATTTCCACTTCAGTTATTTCAGAGGAAATAGTCCCTGCATTTGCTTCTGAAAATTATTTCAAATATCCCAAGCAATGCTCAAACCTGATAATTTCCATTGGTGGCTACGGTTACCTCTGGGGTCAGAGAAGTTATATGCCACACTTTTAACAAATAAAATAGTGCAGCCTTGATCTCAGGTTATAATGTTATTTTGGAACTTTTGCCAACTGGACCAATACTGGGGAAAAAAAAAATAAGAGAATGACTTTTTGAAGAGGCACCTCCTGTTGAGCAACAGCGCCAACCTTAATGTCATTTTTCTGCCTCCATTGTGAAGTTCACCTTAAGCTGCAATTGACAGACGCCCTAGGGATCACTCCCTGTTGAAAGTTGCTACTGTTGAAAGAACGCAGTCAGAGACTTAAGAGGGTTTCCTGATGCTTATGGCTGAATTCCAGTATTGCTGTAGCTTCTTTGTGCTACAGTTCCCAGTGGGGATATTTACTACCAAAGAACTAGTTCATTGAAGTCATTTGGAATGATTTTTAAAGGGATTAAAAACTGGAGTGGCTGAGCAAAACACAAAATGTAGAGCAATAATCTCAGTGCCAAACCATAATGGAAGCTAAAAGGAAGACCAAAAAAGTTGCCTTAAACATTGAGGCCATAATTCTCCTTTCAGTGGTGTCCTTCCTTCTTGACTCCTGAGAAAAATCAAACCATCAAATACCCAACACCTCATCAGTTCTCTCACCAGCATCTGTACCTACACACTCCGGCTTCTCTCCTATATTATCAGCTCTCACTATTACTCTCTATGGCTAAATTCTCCACTTAGATACCAGTGGTTAATGTCCTCCTCTTACTTAAATTTTCACAAGCATCTGATACCCTACATCCTGTAACTCTTTTTTTCATTGGACACATTCTCCTGGCTTTCTCTTATGAACTGGCCCTACTTTATAGTCTCCTCTGGGTTTCCTCTTTATCTTCCTGACCTCTAAATTGGGGATGTTCTAGAGCTCGGTCCTTTGGTCTTTTCATGTCTCAGTCTACTCTCACTCATCCAGCCCCATGACTTGGTCCTCTCTTAAACATCAGATTCATACATTCAACTGCCTACTTCACATCTCCATTTGGATGTCTTAATAGACATCTTAAACTCAACATGTCCCAAATGAAGCTCTCATAGTCCACATTTTATCCATTGGCAAATACTTTCTCAGCTCTACCTTCAAAACACATTATAGATTCTACTGCTTGTCACTGTCTACACTGTCATCACCATGGGCCTAGTCCCTTCATCTCTCTCCCGAAACACTGCCATTAACCTCCTTCTGTTTTCAATTTCTGTCTTGACCTGTTGTAGCCTATTCTCAATAGAGGAGCCAGAGGCAGGCTGTTAAATGTTGTAAATTTATGTCTCTCTACTGCTCAAAACTCTCCAGTGTATCCCCATCTTATTCAGAGTAAAAATCAAAGCCCTTACCATACTCTACAAGGCCCACATGGTCTGTCTTCTTGTTGCCTCTCTGACATTGCCTGCTTTCATTTTGCCCCTTGCTATTTTCCTTCTCCTCTACCTGTCTTCCTCTTCTCTTTCTGGCTGTTTCCTCTGCCTGAAACGTTCTTCTTTCAAATGGTTGTAAAGCTTGCTCCCTGATTTCTACAAGTGTTTACTCAAATGGCACATTTTCAGTAAGGACTTTTCATACTACCTCACTTAATATTGCCAATCCACATTATCCTTTCCAGTTTTTATTTCTCTATAGAGTTTACTACCTAACAACATAAATGTCTGTCTTTCTCCAGTAGAATTTAACTTTACAAAGGCAGGGATTTTGTCTATTTTTTCACTACTTTCTCCCAAGAACGTAGCATAATGCTTACAAATAGTAGGTTCTAAATATTTGTTGAACAAACAAATACATTTTCATTGGACTGAGTGAAAACTACAGAGCTTTGTTTTTATTTAAAAAAAAAATTTGAGAAAACAAAATGTCTTGTATTTCTTTTAGGACTCATCTTAAGTGTACCACATAATTGAGAGGGACAAAAATTTTTATAGCATTGTATTACTTATTTAATTAACCATAAAATCTATTTTCAGGCAGTTTTAAAAATGATTGTAATATATTCAAATTAGTATTTGAAGTCATACTGCCTTGGTTTGGATTTTAGCTCACCAGCTTCCCACTTGTGGGATCTTGAGCAAATAATTCAATCTCTCTCCTTCTCAGTATCCTCTTTTATTAAATAAGGATAATAAGTAATAAACCATATATATTTTTATCATATTTAATCTTCCAAAGAACACTGTGATATAAACTTTGTACCTAAAGACTTGTATTAGGTTATAAATGTATTATTGTTTTTGCTGTTGCTCACTGTGTTTCTTTTTCTTTTCTCTGACTCAATCTTGCCCTATGTCCTCTTTGCTAATGGGTCTTGGGAGGTAGAATAGAGGGAGTCTGGAGGTGGGGACCAATGGTGATGAAGAAGTGCCAGGAACTGTGATGGGCTATTAGACTACAATGTGGAGAACGCTATTCTAAAGTACCAGTCATTCTCTGATGTTTGGAAGAGAAGCACAAGATTAGATATACTGATGGTCAACTGCAATTTAGACAGCTGAAATTTGTTCCAAAGTAGATATAAATGATGGAGCTAATTTTCTCCTTGACTCTTCTTCTATTCGATGCAAAACTTTAGACCCTTTAAACCTCCATCAAGATAGAGTTGATTGTTAAAGGTATCTGCACTTGATTTTTAAAATTAACTCCAAATTTGTATGACAAACAGCACGAATTAGAGATGGCTGTTTAGAAATGACCAGAAAACTTGCATTATAACTTGTATCATATTTTAAGATGTTGGTTGTTACAACATTATTATTTTAGTTTAATCTCAATTATAGGATGTGATGTTAGTCTCCATGTGCATCCATTACCCGATGGTGAAGAAAGTGGAAATTGTAGCATTCTCTTCCCAAAACAGAAATTCACAATGGCATTATAAGTACTGCAATTAATCATGACCATATTCATGAGTGAATTACAGCATGCATTTTATTTTAGAGATGAAACTCTTTAGCCACTATCTCTATTAAATAGCCTTCTTTCACATCAAATTTGACTAATTAGGACTCAGCCTGAACTAACATCAAAGAATGTGATTAACTCTCAAACCCTGAAATACCTTTGTTGGTCATTTCTTAAAACTTTAATCCTATCTTCGATTCCACCTGCACAAATAAAGATCTCTTAACACTCTATTACTCAAAACCTGATGAACATGTCTAATCTTATTCTATAATATAACAAGTATCTGTTCCAGTGAGTTGGAAACACTTCTTCCCCACAAAAAGTTGTCAGCCTATATAAACAGAGAGGCTTAATTTAGTATATGTACAGAAATTTCTGATTGCTGGGATATGTGTGGTGTCCGGTAACCTAATTCTTACAACAAAACACTTCCAGCTTCATAATTTGATTGTCTGCTTTTATGTCCCCTGTTTTGTCAGAAACATTAAATAACTCAGGTAAATTTTTCAGGGCTAGAGAGTGAAGGTTTAAAGTAGAACCAATGAAAATGAGACAATGACAATGTGATTTTGTGGAAAGGGTCAGAGAAACTTAGATTCAGAACCAGCCTTTGAAAGTTACTGGCTGTGTGACCTACCTTAGTCAATTGATTAAACCCTGTGAGCCTCAGTTCTACTGTCAAACAGAAATAATAATAATTACATTGTAGAAATGTTATGAATGTACAAATAGTATATTTAAAGAGCAGGGGTATGGCACTTATATGATCAATAAATTGTAGACTGTGTTGTTCTTAACACTCTCCCTATAGAATATATGCTTGTGTGTTTTATCGTGATGTTCAAAAACATGCATGTCAGGGCTTCTCAGTTTGGAATCCCCTTCCCACCCAACACTAAAGTACTAATCAGATATATCTAGAGGAAAAGCTTTTGGCTTTGATACTTTTACAGTAGAGGAACAACTTTTCTGAAGACATTTAGCTGAAAAATCTATAACCAGATGGGAAGGGGTAAGTTCCCCCCAAATTTAAAGAATTGTCAAAAAGTGTGATAAAGAGCTATCCTGAGTCTTACCCATCTTAGAGACTAAGACATTCTGAAATGCCTGGTTTCAAAGATGCAATGGAGGCACCCAGAGTGGACCACATAAAGAGACTTAGCAGCAGGGTCCTTGGACCCTAGGCCAGTGATGACAAAGCCATATGAATTTGGAGGAGAAACAGTCCTAGGCAAGGAAGCTTCAGGGAAGCCATTATAATAACTTGGGGGCCATTAGGAGCAGACTCTCTTCCAACAGCATTAGTTTTGCTGGAGAAATGTGGAACATATTCTCATTTTTTTTTCCTTTTAATAAAATGCCCTTAATAAGCATTGTGTCCAACATATATAAGAAGGAAGTTGTCCTTATTTCAGGCTATATAGAAGATGGATTTCCACCTGTTTCTGAATCATGGCGAAGCCAATAAGAAAGTGTCCTGGACTCTTAATGCCACAAGTTTTTCTTATTTTTAATTAGCCAGTTAATGCTGAAAAGCCAAAAATCGGAGAGGGCTGAAGAAACAGAAATTGCATAACCAATGAAAGAGAATCCTCTTTTAACCTCGGTGAAATGTACCAAGTAAACACTTTAAAAATTTCAAGGAGTTAACAGCACAGATACTAATCAAAAGCAACAAAAGAATAATCTGAAAATAGTGTCACTTTGATATTTTGAACAGGCTTGGGTAGAACTGAGAACCTTGGACTGAAAGAATTAACTTGTCCACATCATAGCTTGCATTCATTTATCTTATAAAGTAACAGAATTAAAAAAATAAATAAACCTTTACTTTTCTGTAACATCTTATTTCCTTATTCATTCCCTGCCCTGGATACTGCTTTAGGTATCCAATTATTGTCAGCCAATTATGCATTTCTATGTTGTCTCCTTATCTCCACTGGTGTGTACCTTGTGTCATTATTTAATTAAAGCATAATTATATGACACTGACATAATAAAACACTCAGATGAATGAGCAATTCACTTTCAAGTGAAAAGCTTTCAGACTCAGCTATGTGAGGGAAAGTAATCTCTTTCAATAAAAACCACCACAGGCTTTGGGGAATGATAGTCATCATCAGAAATAACAAAAACACATTTGGCTTTGAAAGGTTAGAAACATCCAAAGCCTCTTTTTCTACAGACGGACAGAAATTCCTAATTATAAACATAACTTAACTGTGCCCCTTTGACTTAAATATGAACATATTCAAAATCTTTTATATGTTTTAGAAATGACCCAAGTCCTCCTGAATTAGAATCTGTGTTTCAACCAGGTGATTTCAATGCACGTTAAAGTTAGAGAAGCAACGGCCCAGGGCCTCTGGGAGATGTGGTTTATGTTCATTTAAGTTATTCCTTGGATCTGAGAATATGGAACCAAATTGAAGGTACCAAGTGGTTTTAATAATTTAAATAATTTAATAATTTAATAATGTTAGAATAAGAGAAGCTTCTCAGTAACCAGTGCTCTAGGTTCTGATTTTAAATTGAGGCCCATGAAATCTCCCACACAAGTTTTATAGCAAACTGAAAGACACAAATTCTTCTACTTCTTTTTTTATGAACTTGAATTTGAGAAGATCTTGTATCAACTTGTTTAGGGTGTAATTTGCCTTGCTTTATTAATTTCAATCTCAAAGATTAAGAGCTGGCTCAAGAAGAGCTATTTGTTCAAGAGGTTTTGTGGCAGGGATTTTGAATAAGTTTCCATGTCCCAATAAAAACATTGTTTCTCTTAGATATGGACTAATGGAATGCCCCTGGTCTTCCACTGCATAGCCTCCATGTACCTGTGTATTTACAACTTAATCATTTGCCACTGGCTCTCAGGCATTCTGCATTTCAGCTAGATTTCTGAAAACAGTGCAAAAAAAGGACAATGCAAGGTCCTCTTTTATGACCCTGTGTCTTTGAATCCAAATAATTTAAGTTGTTAGAGTATGTGCCATTTCTCCCCACTGAAACATTGGGGAACAGCTGTTTTCATAGACTTGTAGCAAAACTCAAATGGAATGATATGTATGAAAGAACCTTTCAATCTTTAAAGTTCTATAATACATTAAAGTGCTAATCTGTGGGTTTATTTTACTGTAATTACTGTTGTACTTGTTAATAATTGCAATTATTAATAAAATTATTATGGTTACTATTATTACTCCTGAAACTACACTGCAACCACTGTTATATTAATCATAAAAGATTGAAGGGTGTGCTGTAAAGAGAACATGCTTTGAAGTAAGCTTCACAGCTTCTAGCTACGATCATTTGAAGAAGCTACCTAATCTCTCTATAATTGATTTCCCCATCAATACAAAGAAATTCGCATTGACCACAAAATACATTTTTCCTAGATTGGGTTTCCCCAGAATCAAGAATTGATTCCAGGGCAAGTAGGTATTATGGGAAGTGCAAGGAACACCAAAATGGAAGTAAGGAAATACAAAGAAGGGAAGGCTGCTCATAAGAACTGCATTATTAATCCAACCACCACAGTGGGTTACTGGAGCCAGGCTGCAGGGAATTGCTTCATAAATGTGATAACAGATGCAGATGCAAGTGATGTGGCCATGAGCCAAGGGAGGCAGGTAGCCTCTGGAAGCTGGAAAAGGCCGGGAAGTCTTCTCCCCTAGTGTCTCCAGAGGAAGCACAGCTGAAACCTTGATTTTTATCCCATTTTGAACTTCTGACCTCCAGACCTGTAAGACAATAAATTTGTGTATTGTTACTAAATCCGTGGTAATCTGTTATAGCAGTTGTGGGAAACTGGTATAGATTTTGTGGAAAAAAACCCCAAACAACTCATAAATATTCCACCTGAAGGACAGGGAGCTGAGGTATTTATACACTATCTCCCAAGTGCTATTAGTTGAAGACTACTCCTCTTAATTTTAATTCCCCTTGGGAGGTGAAAGAACTGCCTTTCTTAGTTATGCATAAAGATCTCAGTCATAGAAATGTAGGAACTGGCAGCTGGAAGTGAGTCAAGAAAGAAACTGAGGGAGGGATAAGTGTGACGGAAATATTGAGATTATAGAAACAAAGCATCTTGTATGGTGTCCCATATAATCAGTGAATGATAAATGTTACCTTCTTTCCGCCTCCATTTCCTGTTTATCAAAGCCATATGTTTCCTCAAAATCTGGCTCAAATACCTCTCCTGTGAAATATTCTCTACTGCACACAGAATTGTTCACTCTTACTTTGGTCTACTGTATTTATGCTTCATTGAAAAACTGCTACATGTTGTTTTCATTATTTATTTATATTTTATCACCACACATTATGACTCCTGAGAGTAGGAATCAAGTTTGATTCATATGAGACCCCATGTATAATACAGTGTAGTGTGATAGCTTATGCCCACAAGAAATATTTGTTGGCTGAATGAACTTTTGTTTTCAAGACTTTGTTCTCATCCCAGATGGAGATTACATCTATACAGTTCTTTCACATCTGCTGCACAGAATCATTGAGGTCCTTATGTTGTATTTCTGAATATTCTAGATCCTGTCTCACTAAGAAATCTCTCCTAAGACAGAGAGTACATTGGATGCACAATGCCATCTCCGTAAAGGACCCATTTCCCATAGTCTCACTAGACTTCCTGTCAGTTGGAGGTTATACTGGGTAACAGAAACCAAAATAATCTAATGAGTTCTTAGAAACAATTTTTTAATCCTTTGCATCTGGGAAAATTGGGAGGCTTTCCATGGGATGTTCATATTTTTTTTTTAATAATTAGAGGAAATACTGATGTACTACTAGAAGACAGGCTAGTACAAGAAGGTAAATACTTTATTATTCTTTGTTTCCACAACATTTATAACCCCCTGTGAAGCATAAAACAGCTGTTACACTGGCAATCTGCAGTATATTTTGGGTAAGAGTAGGGCAGCAGGGTGACTAATGTGCACTGTAGTGGCATTATAAGTGACTCACTGGAGTGCAATTATCAGTGTAGTTGCCACATGCTTGGTTTATGATTAGGTTAATCGGTTCCTTAGCTGATTTAACTCTGTGTCTTCCTCTGGTAAACTTGAGCACTTTATTCTCTTGCTTGGGAAACTTAATCATAGAGTTTTGTCTAAAGTCATAGACTTTATCTAAATTTATTCTGCAGTTTAAGTTTCATATTTCACTTTTGCTGCAAGTTACTGTTTAGCCTTGGTCATGATTAACCCCACAGATCAATTTGTAAACTGAACCACTGTGCAAAATTTAAAAAATGCAGAATTCCCAAGGCATCATGCATCTGGAACCTCACTAGGGAGCATGCTATTTTTCTTCATTCTTTTTGTTACTCTTGTTATTCATGGTCATTTGGACACCTTGGGAAGAGATTGTGTCAATTCTTTACAGTAAAATGGGCATCTCATAGACAGTGCATGGGCTCCCTCACCCTGCAAATAACAAGAGCAGAGTGGTTTCTGGGTTGCTCCATATGGTGTGGCCTAGAATTAGGGAGGAAATCAAGGTAACACCTTCCAGTTCTATTTCTTTACTCTTCTTGTTTCTATTTGGAAGAAAGCCAAATTTTCTCTATCTTCTGGCACAGCTCTGGATATTTCATTCCTTTACTCAAAAAACTTTTATGAATCCTATTATTCCAGGATGAATTTTAATTTTATTAATATGGAAAACATGACAGACAAACTTTTGAGTTTCCCCCATTAATCCCCACCTCTGGATCTTCTTGCCTTTATTATACCCTACCCTTTAGTTTGAACAGAATCTATAACTTGCAACCAATAGAATACAGGAAAGGTGAAGTTATGCCACTTCCATGATTTTGTTATGTTTTGCTAGCATATTTCTCTAGACATTTTCCTTGTTGCCTTGACAAAGTGAGTAGCTATGATAGGAACACCCACATAGCAAAGAACTCTGGTCAGTCTGTGGGAACTGAGGGGCTCTAGGAACTGAGTGTGGCTGCTGGCCAAAAGTTGGCAAAACAGCTTAGACTTTCAGTCCTATAGTTGCAAAAAACTGAATGCTGCCACCAATTTTAGGATCAGGAAAGTGTGTCCTTCCTCAGTTGAGCCTCCACATGAGAACACAGCCCAAATGACAACTTGATTGTGCCCCAATTTCTGACCCACAGAAGTTGTGAGAAAATAAATGGATGGTGTTTTAAGCAATGAGACTGAGGTAATTTATTACATAGCCAAAGAAAAGTAACACAGCAATTAAGGGCTTCTGAAATTTAGTAAATTTTTAACTTTCAGCTGTTTCTTGCATTAGTGTATATATTCTAAGTTCCTGCCACATAAGACTATTTTCAAGTCATACTTTTTATCTGCAAAATGCAGATGTTAAGAGAGCCACTGTTGTAAAATTATCTTCACTATAATGTAATGACAACTTGAAAAGTTTTTGTGAATATTAAATTATATAACACATGGAAGTACCTATTACAACATTATAGGCACTCACTAAAAATTTCCTTTCTTTTTTATTTTCCTTCTTTTCCAAATAATTCTTTTGATCTCCAGTCACTAAACCTTTGCTCATGTTGTTTCTTATTTTTAGAAGCCCTTCACACTCCACACCTATATCCATGAACTTCTCTCCTCCCCCATTAAAATCCAGTTCAGGGCCAACTTCTCCACAAAACTTTACTCCAACAAGAGTATTAATCTCACTCTTGTTTTAAAATATAATACAGACAAGATGGTGGCATAGGGAGGTGTGTAATTTAGTTAATCCCCTAGAGCAACTAGTAAATAGCCAGGAACAACTAGTAAATAGCCTGGAACAACTGTTTTAGGGAGATCTGTGACTAGACACACATCGTACACCAGTCTGAAGTGGATGGAAGGGCTGAGTTCGCACCCCAAACTAAGGAGTTGTCACCCCTCCCCCACTGACATGGTAGGCTGAGTTGGAACACTCCCCTGTGGGAAAAAGTAGCAATCTCTGCTTGGAGCAAGGGAAGGGAGCTCAACCAAGCTCCAATTGTGGTTTGAATTAATGAATTTGGACTACTGAATATAAACTATGAGCACAGATAAATGAGGAGTAAGCAGGAAAGGAACCCTGGGGTCTCTTCTAGCAGAGAGGAGGCAGGGATGATGGAAAAAAAAAATAAACAAAAGCAGAGGCTTTTGGAGTCAGCTGAGCTCAGAAGACTAGAGAAGGACTGTGTCCCAAGAAGAGGAGTACATAGAGCCAGGTCCCAACTACAGTTGACAGGCAAAATGGGGAACTGGAAACTGGCTCTGAAAGGAAATTTCTTTCTTTTATCTTTTTTTTTTTCTCTCATTCTAAGTAGCTCATTAGAGAAAGTCTCAGACATTTTCAGTTGTCAGCGCTGATCCAGGCAATGGTGGAGTTAAGATGGTTAGAGAGACAAAAGAAGAAGTCAAGTGAAGGAGATAATTCGTAAAGGGCTTATCTTTCCTAAGAAAAGGGGGTGCACAGGGCCCAGCTTAAGTGGTTGCCCTCCCTCAGAGAATTCAGACCCCAGGGTATGGGGGCTGGGTCAGAAACAGCTTAAACTTGGCTTCTGACTCACTCTCAGCCCACAACAGGAACAGGGTCTGCTGAGAATTAAAGGCACCACACCTCTTTACAACTGTGGGGAGCTGCAGGCTGACAAGCACCACCTGCTGGGCAGGATAGAAAAGCAGAGTCTAGAGGCTCACAGGACTATTGGCTGGGACTCATCTTCAGGGAAAATTGATATTAATTACATCCTCCTCTTGTGACCTGGGCCTGCCTGGCCTGGGAAAAATCTAATTGAGGTAATAAAGGTAATCAGATGCCTAGACAACAAAATATTTGAGTCACACTAGGAAAAATGAAGGTATAGCCAGTCAAAGGAACAAACTCACACTTCAAATGAGATACAGTAGTTGAAACAACTAATAAAGATGTTCAAATGAATATGCTAAATCAATTAAAAATCAAATCAATGAGCTGAGGAAAAATATGGCAAAAGAGTTAAAGGATATAAAGGAGACACTGGGCAAACATGAGGAAGAACTCAAAAGTTTGAAAAAAACAATTGGCAGAACTTATGAGGATGAAAAGCAAAATAGAAGAGATGAAAAACACAATGGAGATCCACAACAGCAGATTTGAAGAGGCAGAGGAAAGGACTCATGAACTAGCAGACAGATCATCTGAAATCCTACACACAAAAGAACAGATAAGGAAAAGAAAGGAAAAATATGAGCACGTTCTGAGGGAATTAAAGACAACATGAAGCACACAAATATACTTGCCATGGGTGTCCCAGAAGGAGAAGAAGGGAAAGGAGACAGAAAGAATAATGGAGGGGAAGGGGACAAAAAGAATAATGGAGGAAATAACCATGGACAATTTCCCATATCCTATGAAAAACATAAAATTATAGATCAAAGAAGCACAGCATAACCCAAACAGAATGGATCCAAAATGACCTATGCTAAGACACTTAATAATCAGATTATCAGACGTTAAAGACAAAGAAAATTCTGAAAGCAGCGAAAGAAAAGCAATCCATCACAAACAAGGGAAGCTCAATAAGACTATGTGCAATTTCTCAGTGGAAACCATGGAGGTGAGAAGGCATTGCTATGATGTATCTAAGATACTGAAAGAGAGAAACCACCAACCAAGAATTCTATATCCAGCAAAACTGTCCTTCAAAAATGAGAGAGACTTTTTAAATATTTTCAGCCAAACAGACACTGAGGGAGTTTGTGAACCTGATACCTGCTCCACAAGAAATACTATTAAAGGGAGTATTACAGGAAGCTAGGAAAAAACAAGGTAAGAGGGGTTTAGAGAAGAACGTAGGAATGAAGATTGTCAGTAAGGGTAAAAAAAGAGAGAAAGAAAAAAAAATAAAATATGACATATAAAATCCAAAAGACAAAATGGTGGACAGGAGACATCACATTGAGTGAAATTAGCCAGAAACAAAAGGACAGATACTGTTTGGTCTCATTAGTATGAACTAACATTTATGAGTGAACTTTGGGAATTAAAGTTGAGAACACAGGTTATCAGGAGATAGAAAAAGGTTGGCGATTGAGCCTACAGGAGTACAGAAGGTTCAGCAGTATTGATTGTATAGATCCAGAAATGGATACCACAATACTGTGTGATGATAGCACAATATTGTAAGTACACTGGACAAAGATGAGTGTGAGTATGAGTGAAAGAGGAAGGCTAGGGGCATGTATGAAACCAGAAATAAATATAGAAGATAAAGACTGGGATTGCATAACTTAGCGAAACCTAGAGTGATCAGTGATGGTGATTAAATGAATAAATATAAGAAAGCTTTTACATAAGGGAGAACAAATTTATGTGAACATTGCAAAGTGTTGAAAATTGGATGGTATGGGAAAAATGCAATCAATTCGAAATAGGTTCTATAGATAACAGTAATATCATAAGATTCTTCCATTAATTGTAACAAAGGCAATATACCAAAGCTAAATGTCTGTAAGAGGGGGATATAAGGGAATGCTGTGTGATTCTTGGTGGTGATGGTGTAGTCTGACCTTTTTATTATCTGTTATTTTATTTCATTTCATTTTTATATTCCTTCTTTTATTTTTTATTCTTCATTTTTTGCATCTTCCTCTTTCTTTGCAGAAGAAATGGAAATATCCTCATATGAATTGTGGTGGTGAATGCATAACTATGTGATTATACAAGGAATTATTGATTTTTACTTAGGATGGATTGTATGGTGTGTGAATAAACTGTTTAAAAAATAAACAGAGGAATCCAAGTACTGGAGAAAATGTGGAGAGAGGGATGTAACTATTCGCTGTTGGTGGGGAAATAGAATGGTACAGCCCGTCTGGAAGAAACTGTGGTAGTTCCGCAGGAAGCTAAGAATGCTATTGCCATATGGTCCTGCAACCCTGTTATTGGGACATGCTTGGATGAACTGAGAGCAGGGACACAAATGGACATTTTTACACTGGTATTTATTGCTAAAGTATTCACGATTTTCAATTGATTGAGGGGGCCTAAGGGTGCATCAACTATTAAATGGAATGGTGAACTGTGGCGTATATGTACAATAGAATATTGTGCGGCGGCAAGAAGGAATGAAGTTGTGAGGTATGCAACTAGGTGAATGGACATTGAAACAGTGTGTTGAGCTAAATGAGCCAAAAACAAAAAGACACACATTATAATTCCTCACTAATATGAACTAACTATAATGTACAAACTAGGAGAATTGAATCTGAGAGCATAGGTTATCAGGGGAAGGCTTAATGTAAAGTTTTCTAGATGTAATCTCTTATAGTAGTCACATCCATTCACGAACTGTAATGATTATTTCTAAATTCTGAGATGCTGAGTTGTTTGTATAACCTGATCTGTCCCTGTAACTTTGGGTATCTGTGTGACACCTGAGACTCAAAGCCCGAGTACAGCAGCTATGAATGTCAGCATTATCCTATACAGCACCTGTTAAAAAAAGCTAAGAGATCAAACTTCAATTAGAGATATGATAGAAATGGAGTTGGTTGGGATGAAGGTAAACAGACCAAAGAGAAAAGGATGATATTGACTGTGTTTTAAAACTTCAACTTCTATATGAGACCAAAGGAAGAGATGTTTATTTGGTGCAAAATCTATATTTTTTCCATCATACTATATAATTTAACTTGCATTGTCCATTTATTCAAACACTATGTTTACATGGAACCTTGAATAGGGGATGAGATCTGGTTGGTTTGTACAGGTTAGTGTGAAGCCCCAACACATCCCAGAGTACTTTGGGAAGAGAAAAAAAAGTGTTTGCAAAGTTCCCTTGAGGGACTGGGAAAAAATGTGGGAATATTAAACTACCCCACCTGGGGAATTCCTGATATTCTTGCAAGCATTGGGGATAACCAGTTTAGTAGGCTGAGCCCTTTATCTTGGGGCTTGTCCTTATGAAACTTGTTACTGCAAAGGAGAGGCTAGACCTATTTACAGTTTTGCCTAAGAGTCACCCCCAGAGAACCTTTTTTGTTGCTCAGATATGTCCTCTCTTTCTAAGCCAACTTGGCAGGTAAATTCACTGCCCTCACACCCTATATGGGACATGACTCCTCGGGGTGTAAATCTCCCTGCAATGTGGGACATGACTCCCAGGGATGAGCCTGCACTCAGCATCATGAGATTGAGAAAGTCTTTTTGACCAAAAGTGGGAAGAGAAATGAAACAAAATAAAGTTTCAGTGGCTGAAAGATTTCAAACGGAGTCAAGATGTCATTCTAGAGGTTATTCTTATGCCTTATATAGATATCCCTTTTTAGTTCTTAGTGTATTTGAATAGCTAGAAGGAAATATCTGAAATTGTTGAACTGCAACCCATTATCCTTAATTCTTGAAGATGATCATGTAACTATATAGCCCATACAGTGTGACTATGTGATTGTGAAAACCTTGGGGCCCACACTTCCTTTATCCAGTGTATGGACAGATGAGCAGAAGAATGGGGTCAAAAAGTAAATGAATAATGTGGAGGGAGGAGAGATATAACATGTTTTGCATGTTCTTTTTTATTTTATTTTTATTCTTATTTTTATTTTTTGGAATAATGGAAATATTCAAAAATTGATTGTGGTGATGAATGCACAACTATATGATACTATAAATGATTGTAGATTTCAGATGATTGTATGGTATTTGAATATATCTAAATAAAATTGCATTTTAAAATAAAATAAAGTAAAATAAAAAATATAAACTGAAAATAAGGTATAAACTGTCTTACAATTATGCTTCTTAAGAGGAGAAAACATGTCTACGTACACAGTTCATTCTCTACCATAATATACTTACTATATACTGTGATTGTGGGTCACTTGTTTTCTTTCCTGTTCCCATCTGGTATCTGACCTGATCATTAGTGTCCAATGCAGGCCAAACAGTGGGGACAGCTGCTAGAGATGTGAAACTTCTGTTACTTGCTTCCTCTATGCCCTCCAGACTGACAACCTCCATTGTACGGCTCATGATTTTCTGTTGCAAGCATCTCACTTTCTTCACTGTATTACAACTTTGCAGTAGAGATAGATGAGCAGGTCTGAGATATTTATTATTTGGCATTTTTTAAAATACAAAGATGGAAACATTACTGAGCAGGAGGGTTGGCTGGTGAGGGAAAGACTGGAGGATTTTTTTTTTTTTTTTTTTTGCTGTTATCCCATCACAATACTCAGTATACACAGTCACAAATTCTGTGACAACTATTCTCACAGTTATACTTTAAGTATATTGCTTTCTTTCAAATGATTTACATAAGTTTTCTCATCCAAAATATATGCAAAGTTAAGCTTCTTCAGTGTACTGTATCTGGAAGAATAAGGCAAAAATATAATTTCTGGAATCAAAATATCCCATTTAATGAAAGTAAAAATACCCAGTTCCTTACCCCTGATAAAACCTTTTTGTCTCCTGGAGTTGTTACCTTTAGAATTTGACATAAAGCACTGAAAAACATCTAAAATGATCATATTAAACATTTTTCTCTTCAACCCCCAACTGTTCATAGCTGTTCATTTTTTGTCAGATTCCTGTAATGTAGCTGGCAAACTAGAGTTATATTAAAAGTAATTAGCTTTGAGGAGAAAAGACAAGCATCTATTTTTTTCTTAACAATTCACTGACTTTCAGGATCATATTTTATTTCCTGATAATTTCCCTTTGGTGCAATCTGTTGCATATTGGCTCGGTGCAGCTTATTTCATAAATTTTGCACATGCACATGCACTGAATTGAGAGGCTGTCTAGCAGTGACAGGCAGGAGGATGCTCCTCTGCATGCTTAGTTGTTCCCAGGGGCTTTCTGGGCTGTTTCCATGACTCTGTATCCTGCAATCTGGTTATTTATCTCCTCTCCTTTTGTAAATTTACAAATAACTCAATCACAATGTTTTTATAAATGTTATATTGATTTGACTGCTGCATTTATGACCTGCCTGGTTATGTTTATGTCACTGGATAGGAACACTCTTGAAATATTAAATAGAAAAGAAAAAAACAAGGTTTCATCATGCCCAAATAAAGGAATATAAGACATAGTCTAGCTAAATGTCTGATTATACTAATCTCCTATTGTATAATCAGCTTGAATTTTGGGTTGAAACGCATCAAAAAGGGGAAGTCACAAGACTCCGTAGTTCTTTCAGAAAGGGTCAGTGCTGATTCAGGAAGAGGCAGGTTTTCATTCTGAGTTCATCTCAGAACATTTGGAAACATTTATTTACAATTAAATCCTATTGGAGAAGTTATCCTCCATGTAAAAAAGCATGTATAATATATTGATCACTCTGTCTTTTAAGAACCCATTGTAATGAAAAGGAAGTTTGCTTTGCAAAATTAAGTTTTGACAAAGATGTTCTTCCAAGTTTTAACTGAAGTGCCTTGTATTTTTCAATAGGGACTGGCTTTCTCCCATTTTTCCCTACATCTGCCACTTTTGCCTGTTAGGTAAAACTAACTGGAATGCATCCTTCATGCCAAACATTCTGCATACATCATCTATTCAATAGTAAAGAGAAATTTTGTTCAAATCCCTGTGATTTACCATCAGAAAAGCATCCATAGGGATGTTCCCTTGTAAAGTCTAATTGTGAGAAAGAAATCCATATTAATCCATAGGACCACATTGAGAAGGACATATTGGAGAAAGGAAAACCAGAAATATTGGCTGCTTTTTCTCTTCAGAATCTACTGCAGACTGTCTCCAAATACTTGAACATATTAAGTTAAAGATTATATTCATTCTTTGTGTCCCAAAGTAGTAAAAGTAGGGCCAATAGATAAAGAATAAAGTGAAATGAATTTTATTATAATTAGCAACTTCCCTGAAGGTGGCCGTCATTAGGTTTTCAAAATCCAAGTCTTAGGAGAGCTATAGAAGGGACTTAAGTGCCAGATGAGATATCAGATCAGTGAACTTTAAAGCTCCTGTTGTTAGATTGTATCATTCAATCTTTAGAACTCTTGAAGGACTAATTTCCAACAACGCTGATCTGGTGACTGAATGATTTCAGGCCTTCATCTTAAATAGAGCTGTGACATTGTAGTTTATCACTGACAACATTTATCATTTCTTATCATTAACCAGTACTGTGATGGTTTAAAATGTCTATCAAGAGGATCAGTGAAGTCCAAAGGGATGGGGGAGGGATGGGGGAGGGATATGCCTTACGACCCTCCACTGATGGGGTCATGTTGGTAGATATTTGGAAAGTCATAATATCCACCAACAAGTAGAAATGCTCCGGATGACTTTCATACCATTTCATTCCTTCCTCCCTTTCCCACCACCACCACATTTCCATTAGGACTAATTGGGACAAAAGAGAAAGCTCATTTTAATTTAACATAGTCGGACTTCTCATCTTCCCCTACACAGATGTAGTTATGGAATTATCTTATCCCTTTTTCTAAAGATGAAAACTACCAGCAGACAACTGTTTGGAGAATATTAAGGCACTGAAAGAGTCATTGGTAAAACAGACTGATCTACTTTTCTCATTCATTTATCTATTTCTTTGAAGGAATGAGTGTTTTGAAGATCAAGAGGACTCACAGGGGAACATGTTTTCAGTGATTTCTGTGGGTATAGTTCAACTGTTAGGTCACTGGTTTCCCACTCTTTTTTAACAGCAGATGTTTTAATTGAAGCTATCTCTTTTAAGGAACACAAATTTATAAAGTATAAAAAAGTTTAATTTTTTAGCACAGTGTACTTGTAATATTTACTTATTTTTAAAATTAATATATTAGAACAATGGATACGTTTTATTAATCTTAAAATTTTAAACCTATTTTAAACTCAACTTTCAATTATTTCTATGTTTTTTTGGTTGCATGAAATTTATAAAATTCTTTTTCCTGCAGATAAGTATTTGCAAAAAGTAGTGATTATTAACAGGTCACAATACAATCTCAGCATGCAATTATACATATTTGGAAGTATATAAGAATTATTTTAACATAATTATTTTAAAGTTAATATTACTGAAAACATAACATATTTTAGTTGCTTAAGTGGTGAGTAGTCACGTTGGGAGATGTTAATGACCAATTTCTTTAACAAAATTAAACCTTTATTATTTGGCAGAAGATAATTTTCAAATGTATGTTTTAATATTATGATAAATTCAGTGATTTAATTTTTAAAAACTTTAAATACCTAATTACTTAATTCTTGGAGACATTATTCAAAAGTTAAAATTTGGATGCTATATTTAAAACAAAATCTATTAAAATGATTTATTTCTTGTCTCATTCAAAATATTCACACCAGTAACTTCCTTTGGATAGTCAAATAAATTTGTAAATTCTGGACATCACTTTCTATATCATTACAGATATAAATAAAGTGTTTGCTTATTATTAATTGTCTTAGTAATTTTGGAAATTTGTTTACTATTATTTAACACCACTATAACAATTCTGACATCATAATAGTAGCTCATATTTATGTACAAATAGAGATTACTCCTTAACAACTTTTATAGAAGCCACCACTCCTGCACCAGAATTTTTTCCTGCCTTCATTTTGACATTAAAAATCCATATTTTTAAAAATGTTGGCAACTTACTTATTTTATGACAATTAATTTTCTGAAATATTATGTGTCAAATGTCTTAAAAAGAGAAAATCTCAAATACCTACATTGATCATTTTCAATTCTGGCTACATTTTAAAATCATCTGGGGATCTTGAAAAAATACAGATGCTCAGGGCCCTGCTAGAGACTTATTTAATTTGATAGGGTAAATTCTAGGTATCAATATTTTTTTAAACCTTCTTAGATGATACAAATGTGTAACTGGTGTTGTGAACTGCAATCTACACTATCTATTGTAAAAATTTCATATCACCTTAGCCTTCTAATTAAATCAATAAGGAATTTGTAGATGCATTCTGAAATTCCACTCTCTGAGTTTTATTTCAGGTATTTGCACTAATTTTACTTTTGTAGCCGTTCACTCAACTAATATATCATTGGCATGTTTAAGAAGCTCTTCAATACACACTGAATAAATAAGCTGAGAGATTTATTTTATGCTCACTGAATTTGATTTCAAATTTCATTGTAAATTGTGCATGACTTGGTAGTTTAGACAAAATTTCATGACAGAAAATCCATTGGATATTTGGACACTTTTAAATACCTCCAAAAGTGAATCCTAACACAAAAACTGTAGTCATTATTGTAATTTCCTGATCTAATGAAACTGGGTGATAGTTTTGGAGTCATTTGGTCTGATGTTGTGTATCACTTACAGAGTGGGCAATCACCAGCCAAGGAATTAGTTTGTAATATTAAAATATCAGATGACTTGTTGAATTGTTCTTTCACTTTGGCTTAATTAATCTCATTCTACTCAACATCAGAGTTTCTTTTTATATTGTCTAATGCTTAGCTAGAAAACCAATTCTAGAGTATAGGTAATTTTATACTTCATCTATGAATAAGAATACATTTATAAAAAAATATGAGCTTACCAGGATTTAGTCAAAGCTTATGATATCATTCTACTAAATAAAAAAGTCAAACAGTAAATATCACAAATTTCCACTAAGCAGAATGTATATTTATAATCTCATTTAATCATGATTTATGTTACAAGATTGTTGTAAAAGCGGACCAAATGTATTTATTCAGCACTATTGTCATCATCAGTAATTATTAGAAGTTTTCAGATCACTGGCTGATCCCAAGAATCACTGGTGTCAATTTTTAGAAATAAATTTACTTTTAAAACTATGATAAATGATATTATTTCTGCCAATGCAGCATTGACATACCTTCCCCTTATGCACTTACATATTATGGACTTTATTTACCAGAGTCATCCTGTATGGTTGCATACACATCACCCATATGAATGGCACTAAAACCATTCACAGTTACAATCTGTACAGCCATACTTGATGGCCCTGTCTATGCCCTCTTTAGGTATAGTGGTGAGGAATTCTTTAATATTTATGATGTGTCTATTATTTTACAGGCAATATATTAAGCTCCTGTGTTGTTTTTCACATAACTCTTACAGTAACATGACATAAGTATTATTCTTATTCTATAATGGCTAAAACTAAGGTACAGACAACTAGGCTCAGCAAAACTTTCAAGTAAGTAGTAAAATACCAAATTTATAAAGACTAAAACTTGGTGACATCTAGGAGATGCCATTCAGGAATCCATCTGTGTGACTCCATAACTTGTGACTGTGCCTTCTCCCATGGAATGTTGAATGTGGCCATAAGAGACCCACTGAGATAAGAGAGACCTCACTTTGAGTTGTGGTCTTTGGCTTCCAAACTTTGGTAAAAATGGAAAACCTTGCAAACTCTGCATATGAGGACTGAATCCAAGAAAATATGTTAGATTGTCTAAAATCAAAAGAAAAAAAATCATGTTATTTATGTTAACTATATTCCAAGGCATACAACCTGATGAAGGTGTTTGCCATATAAGTGCATTTGCTTTAATCATACCTTTTTTAAATTTATCATTTTGCCTAATGATGTATTCACTCCCTACTTTTATTACCAGAATAACCTATATAGTACCCTAAATTTTAATTTTTTTCTATTATATGAAAGTGATGATATTTTACTATCTGGGTAGCTTAGAATTCAAGTGCTATTATATAGCTTCACTAAACAGAAAAATTTCAGGAAGAAAGGAAAAGTAAGAAATTTTGAAAATAATAAAAATTCACTTCCTTACGGTTATACATTTTCAAGAAATCCTGTTTGAAAAGTACTGAATTAATGGTATGATGGAGGTTGATTTATGAGTGTTAACTCTCCTGAACCTCTGGATTCAAACTATATCACTTGTGTGGTCTTTAGGTCTCCAGGAAAAAACGCAATACAGATCTATAGAGAGGGAACATGGCATGCAGATTGATGGGTTGACATGCAATGATGACAATGTGCTGTGCCAGAATCAGATGGATCATGGTGATGTCGAGTGGTACATCACAACCATTTGTAACAGTATACTTCTTAGACTCATCAGATATCCTCATACCCCATATTAAAACCACAACTAATTCTTCTAGTTGTGGTTGACAGCGATAACTAAGTTAAAAAAGACTTAAATTAAAAGAATCAATGGAACAAGTTATTATTTTGAGGCAATAATTGAAATTTATTGTCTTCCTCTTCCACCACCCAGATTTTACATACCCTCAGCCAACACATCAGCTGGTTGAAGTTGCTAGCCTGATGGGGAGACACAGACATTTGTTCCTGAGGATCTGATCCTCAATTACCATAAACTTGTCGGGCTGTGTTGCTACTGAGAACAAAACAACAAAAATTGCATCAAGGAATTTGCTGATTTCCAGAGATGCTTTTCCCTGTCTCATTTATATAAGAAGAAACAAAAATTGTTTTCCTTCTGCCCACTGCCCACTGGCAGAATAACCCAAGTGACACAGCGGTGTTTGTAGCTTTAGCATCAGTGAAACTTTTTATGCTCAGTGTTAGAACTCTTTAATTCCCCCTTTACCCACAACTGAGAAGGACCACAAAAAACTAACAATCTAAATTTGTGAGGAAAGGATGAATGGATTCCAAAGTGGGTCACAGAAAGTTGTACTGAGAATGGCCAGTCTTACTCTCACCTCTTGTTTCCTAGAAGTAGATAAATATTTTAGCTATTATAGCAAAAGGACTGTATACTGACCATTGATTTAATTCATATGCTACATCTTCTTGAATAATACCTCAAACTTTTAGGTAGTGGGCTTAGCTTACACCTTAACTAAGCCTTTAACAGATTATTCCAAAATTATCTCAAGCCCTGTTCTTGCAGATGACGCAAAATATGTAAGATAAGAAAAATGTATCTGGAGATTATGTGTCTATTGTTACAACTCCGTCACTATAAGAGGTGGTGTTATATGAAATCCTATGTTGATAATTCAGACACCATATAAGCCCTTGAATACCGCTGGCATAGTGCGCAGGAAGGCAATAGTCAATTTCAGTAAGGATAGCTCCATAACTCCTCCAGGGTGTAAGAGGGTTGATATAATTAACTTGCCAATAAGTGACTGACATGTCTGGAGGTTTGATACTATGTTGGGTGTTCAGTATCTTTGCTGCTAACAGATAACATGCTCAGCAGCACTGACAGCATGATTGATCTCAGTGATAAGGGTACCATTTTATTGGGCTCTGTGTCTCCCATCATGGGTGGTATATCTGTGGGCTCACTGAGCAAGCACTGAGGGGAGGGGTGGATAAGAGGCTGACTGATATCCAATGTCATGTAATTCTATCCAAATGATTGTTTATAGTGTTTGCTCTCTCTTAGTCACTGACATAAGACACAGTCACCTGTGTCCATTCCCATAGGTCCACACATATGCTTCTTCCTCAGATTTCTTGCCTTTATTTTGCCAATCTTGTTATTTTCAGGTCCCCAAACAACCAAACATCCAAGTCATTTGCCACTGCTCAGGACTAGATATAAATGGTTTTTCTTCAAACTTCTCTTCCTCCTATGTAAAGATAATGAACAAATGTACTTCTCTTTTTCTGAGATGAGTTTACCTCACTGCTGTCTTTAGAGCTACCTACCATCAAGTGGGGCAGAGTGAAACAGAAGTCAATTTTTACTCAAACAACATGTAGAAGTGTCCCATTTTTGAATTAGGACAGAATTTTATCCTTTCCTGCACACTGGATGAAGAGAAACCCATGAAGCCTTAAATGTGAGCTGAAGGATAGAGAAAATGTAATAAAAGTGGGTTATATGGTTGGTTTGGACCAACTATTTACTTTTGCCCTCTAGACCTGCACAATCTCCTTCACAAATATATCATCTCCAGCATATGATAGATTGATGCTCTACTTGCCCAACAATGTGGTTTGGAAGGTCTGACAGTATCAGCTCATGATGGGTAGCTCCAGATGAATAGTCACTTGATATCCTTCCCTCAGTCAGGCACTGAGTCTTTACCAGGACCAAGGAGTATAACAAGAACTGCTTTTCAAGTAGCTATAGTAGAAATGACATTACACCAAACCTCTGAAAGCTTATGCTGCAAATTTCCTGTTGGAGTTTGCCAGAGACTCTACAACGTAACTTTATCTACCACAAATATCTCTAGCTCAATTGGAGCTACTGGGTCATATCCTGAGCTGCTGGGCAGCTTGCATTTCAGCGTGAATCTGAGCCCCATCTAAAACTGGAGGCCTTCCAAGACACAATAAAAGGATCAGAGTAGGAGTTACAAGCATATTTGCTACTCCTAAAATCCAGAGTTACACCAAGAATTGTGCCTCTGTTTTAGTGGTTGGGACTACGGGGTGAATTAACTTATCTTGTTCATGGAGAGGACATCGTGCATTTGCCAGATAATTGGATGCTTAAAACTTCACTGAATCTTTGTAGGGTTTATCTCCCACCATGTGGCATGGGGCATCTGACTTTCTAAGGCAAATGGAGTACTTAATACTCACCAGTTTCCAGATTGAATTAACACGATATCATCAGTATAGAGGACAAGTGTGATGTTCTTCAGAGTGCCAAAACAATCAAGGTCCCTGAAGATCATTTGTGATGGAGAGCAGGGAAGTTAGCATAGCCCTGGGGCAAGGCAGTGAACAGTAAAGTCTTGTTTTTTCCTTTTGAATAAACAAAACTCCTTTTACTCTTCTTTATTTGTCAAGATTGGAAAGAATGTATTTGTCATATCAGTAGTTACATACAGAGTTCCAAAGCCGTATTGATCTACTCCAGTAAGAATATCATGTTTGGCGTAGCAGCTGTGATTGGCACTACCACTTGTTAAGTTTGTGGTCTACACTTATCTTTTATGATCTATCTGACTTCTGTGGTGGTCAAACATGGGAACTGAGCAGAGATATGATGGGAATCTTACTCTTAGCATGCTTTAGTTTTTTGAGGGGACATTAATCTTTGAAATTTACCCAAGGTATAGTATTGATTGTGATTTACTTTTAGATCGGGTTGGCAGTTTTACATGACCTTTTGTACAATAATGGATCTTACTCAAAAAGTCCAAAAGGGCTGGAGAAAGGACCACAGAGTGAACTCATGAGTCCAAGTAGACTTCCACCTGAGAAGAATTTTGGCCAGGATTCCATTTACTACCCAGCCTTCATAAGCCCTACATTTAATGGGGGTTTTGATCATCTTTTGGATCAGGATATTTCCCTTTTTACAGTATAGTTATCCTGGTAAATTGCTATAGGTTTTTCTGAAGGAGGATTTGAGATATATCTATCATCTAAAGTTGTGAGACCTAGCCTCCCCCTGACTTGATGGGCTCTGTGTATGAGAACCAACTCAGATCAGGAAGGTGTAAAGGATCACAGTTTTCTATTGCAGTATTAAAAGACACACCTCATCTCCCCCTTTCTTAATACCTGAAACAAATAAACATAAAAGAGCTGATCTTGGGAAGAGCAGAATACCAAACAATGACTTTGTATCTCTAAACAATGGTTTTGAGATATATGGAGTTCTGGGATTGATTAAATTTCAGCATGGACCCTATAAAGGGCTGCTTGATTTTCAGCAATGGAAGCGTAACTACTGGAGAAGACTGTTGCTCTGACTTTAAGACTTCAGAGGCATGGGTACTAATGTAAGGTTGCCACTGATCAATTTTGTTGGGTTTTAACTGGCAGTAGCAGTTACTTATTCATTAATAGAACTATAACCAAAGAACAGACCTTTTCTTTTATGAAGGTGCAGAAAGACATTCTTATTCTCAAACAGATGACAATAGCCTTCTGCTCACCACATCTTGATTTTTCTTTCCTTGTTATATAAGCTCAACAATCACTAGTTGCTGCCCATGTTCTCTTTATCACTAGGAACACCATGGCCTATTAACCACTGTTGTAGACTCCTATGTCCAAGATATCCTGGATGCTTTTGTTGCCTGATGCAATAATTGCATCCACTTTACTTCTGCTATTTGGTATCTTATCTTCCTTACTGACACTAGGAAATTCAGTTGCATGGCGAAATTCAGTTCCTCTAGCATCCATTACTATTTAAGTTGGCCTCTAGAGAATAGCTGCTACTGAGATTATCAGTGATGCCAGGGATCTTCTTCACTATGAATTTCCCAAAGCCTTAATGAAAAAAATTTCTGCTCAGTCTTTCCCAGGAACATAGACAGGTTCTCCATACTTGGGTAAAACTCTATTCTGCCATGCTTACACAATTGAGCTTTTTGATTACTTTCTCAACACCATCCTAAGGCAGTCCAGTACCTCCACCTTATTTATTATGGCATTGTTAATTTCAGGCTTCAAGGAGCCCAGGAAAGCATTATATCACGACTAGCTTCAAGTGTCCTTGCTTGGATGCTAAGTCCCAAATCACAGGAGAGTGCCACATGTCAGTGAATTCTCTTCTATTCAGCTTTGCAGTCCATCCTTCGATTCTGGCCCAGCACACTCGGCTCCACTTTCCTATGTGTTCAAGGTAATCCATTAACAATAGGATACCTTCACTGAAGGATGGCCATTGGCATCTGGAAAACTTCTGTTAGCTTGGAAGGCATGTGGCTAGTGTCTGCTTGCTCCCAGGTTGCTTTTCAAAAGGGCTTTCTCCCAGGCTGTTTCTCTTTAGGCCTCTGGGGGTATTCTCTTAGTTTATCCTGGGCAAACTCTGGAGTAGCAAACGTCTACTTTCAATGGTCATTGCATTAAAGAATGTTGCTTTTTCTGGGGACATAAAATATACAAGCCAGCACGTTGATCAATTTTATTATTTCCATAGATTTTGAAAAATGTTTATTAAAATTTGGCATCTGTTCTTTCAAAAAATAGGGATATATACATACATATATACTCACATATATGTGGTTGTGTATAGGTGTGTGTGTCTACGTATATAAACATGCCGTAGCATGCTTAATGGCAGGGTGAAGATGAGGGAAACACAGAAGCATTTTTAACAATTTAAGAATAAGAATTGATTTGTGTTACAACTATTGTTTACCATTGTTCCTGTGTACCCAAACAACATATAGTAATCAGGTAGAAGAGGCATACAACTGAAAATAAGAAAAATGTTATTTGTAAATGATGTGTTTGTTTACCTGGAAAACCTTATGGAATTAAGTAAAGCATTATTACAAATACTGAGAAATTTTAGTAAAATGCATGGGTAAAGATTATTATATAAAAAAAACTATTCTTCATATTTACAAACAAAAACACCAGTTTGAAAAGATAATGAGAAAAAGGTTTCATTTATGTTAGGATTATATAAATAAACACCTAGGAATAAAATTTTAAAAACTTGCTGGATCTAAATGAAGAAAAAATTTAAAACATAAATTAGACTTGAAAAATTAAGAAAGTATAAAATTTTCTTAGTCATATTCAGGATCATAATGATGTCAATTTTCTCTCAGATAACCTATACACTTAACACATTTCCCATTAAAAAGCTGATTTTTAAGGAAACTAGATATTCTGATTGTGTAGCTCATTTGCAAAGATAAATCAAGGGACAAGAAATTTGTGAAAATGAAGAATAATTTATGGGGCATAGTCCTACTAGGTATTAAAATACAAAATTACAGTGAATTGACTGAGAATTCAATGAAACTGAACAAAAAGTTAAAAAAAGACCAGTTGTATGGCAGAAATTCATATATGATATGAATTCAAATAAATGTCATAAGAAGGATTATTATGACAATGATTTTGGAACAACTTAGTAGTCAATGTATTGCATTCACTAATTGTTTTTATTCCCTTCCACCTTTTACTGGTTTAGAACATATATTCCATTTCTATTTAATTCATGGGTTGCATAATCATTCCACTTGTAACATCACAGTCATAATTTATTGAAATCTAAAATTAACTGATTAACCACAATCCTCTCAAGTTATACAAGGATCTTAAAACAATTAAACTCTCTCACCCTTTTCTTCCTTTCATGTTATTACTGCCTAGTATTTTTAGTTATACACAATTATTATGCACCATGTTACATTATCATTATATTTACAGTCATTACTTTTATAGATGTTCTCACTCATTTAGCAATTTTTAGCATTTTTATTTTTTTAATATCTCATACTTCCTTTGTAGGTTAAATTTCTCTCTTCCTGAAGTATATCCAATAGTTGTGCATTCTGCAATACAAAATGTCAATTCTATCAGTCCTGTCTTTTATGTCTGAAAGCTTTTATTTGCCTTCATTCCTAAATTATTTTCTAATTCTTTGTTTCTCTGGACAGCATTTTGGGTAATTTTCTTATATCTATCTTATAAAACACTAATTTTCATTTTCTTTAACTATTCCACTTTGTTGATTTAATCATTCTTTCAGTTTCAGTATTAGTGACTTGTTTTTGAATAGAAACCTATAGAAGAGTTACTTGGTTCTTTTTCTATTTTGTGTTTTTCTTTTATTTGTAATTCTTGTCTTAGAGTTTTGATTATTTTTTTTATCATTGTAGACATACTTATTTTACATTCTCTTCTAGATTGTTGATTTGTTATACTATTTTTTGGCATTTTATTAATATTGGTATTGTATCAGATGACTCTCATTTGCAAGTTATGTTTCCTCCTAGGTTTTGTAAATTTAGATTGTAAAGACGTCTTTATTGAAGCTTCATTTATATCCTAATAATTACTCATGGCTTTGTTATGAGAGACTTTTTGTGTTTTATTGGGCACCCAAATCTAAGACTAAGATATCCAGCCTTCTTTGTCCTTTCTCTGTAATGTAGACTTTTTAAATTTTTATTTTTTTTAACTTTTTCATGGTTAATTGTTCATGTAGGGATCTCAATACTAAATCCCAGTTTCACAAAGGCCCAAGACCTGGTCTTCTGCTACATCATGTGTATTTAAACCCAAGTGCTTGCTTAACTAAAATTGAATCCTTTCCTGCTCCACCCCCACCACAGCACCAGCAGCTTAGTTCCATTCTCACTTCTCTAGTTTTCAGTAGTCTCTGTATTTCTACATTTGGGGATTTATTTTCTGAATTGAGATTTGAATTTTGTTTGTTAAAAAATGCTTTTTATACATTACTTAGCATTTACGTGTATTTTTAGAGGGAGGGTTTTAAAAGAATGTAGTCTTCCATGTTTAGTAATAGATAATAAAAATATATTTTTATTTTTGAAAATTTCAAACAATTATTGGAAAAATACAATATAATATGGTGACTTTCTACATACCCATCACCCAATTTCAACAATTACCACATCTTTGCCAATATTGCTTCATCTATAACCCAACCCACTCCTGCTTATGTTATTTTGAACAGATTCTAGACAAGAAATTGTTTCATCCATAAATATTTTAGGAAGATTCTTGTAAGCAAATGATTTTTGTGTCATCCACAATACCTACATCACACTTAAAATTATTAATAATACCTAATATTATCAAATATCTAATTGTCTCTTAAATTATATATTATATATATATATATATAGCTATATATACACAACAAAAATGTTACAAAGGATTATTGTAGGAACTGGGTCATTTTTACTGTGTAGTTTCACACAGTGTAGCTTAAATTTTTCCTTTGACACTTCTATTTCCTGTAAATTGAATCTATATCCTTGATATGATTTGAGTTCAATTTTTTGGCAAGAATACTTCAAAGCTAGTATAATGTTCTTCCATTAGGAGTCAAATCATGTCTGGTTGTCTCTCTTTTTGTGATGTTAGCAACTGTTCATGCTTAATGACTAGATCTGCTTATTTTATAGGAATTGCAAAATGGCTATGTTTTAAGTCTGAAACTTTTTCTTAACTTATTAGCTGGTATGTTTCTATAAAGAGCAACTTTCCCTTCTCCACTGGGCAAATGTGTAGAGCAAAATGGGATAATGTTAATCTTCCCCTTATTTAGCAGTTTGTAAAATAATGCATTGGTTTCCAAGCATCTTCCAATGGGGACAAATTAGACCTTTCAAAATAATATTTTATTATTTATTATTTAATGGATTTAGTCATATATGATGAGTTGCATCCATTGTAGTTAATGACTACATTATTAATGTCAGTGAGAATATCTTCAAGTTAACTCTGGAGTTATTTGAAATAGCCCTAATTGTTTGGATAGATTTCTTGTTATAAAGTATGACTAGGTATTTCTGGTTCTTCTTGTAATTTCACACCCTAATTCTGGATTCAGCCACCCCACCCACCCCTCTTTTTCCCCAACAAGCCCTGGTTCTTTTTATTGGGAAATGGTATTTTTTACACTACAGTGTGAATGCTAGAGGTGCCTTCAGATTAGTCATTGTTTCTATACACTTTCAGTAAACAGAGACAGGAAATAGGTATTATTGTGATTTTTGCTATTAAGATATATCATGAGTTCAAATTGAGGCTTCCAATTCAATTCAATTTGCAGGATGTTTACATAATCTTTATTTTCAGTCTAGAATGTCTTTCTCCTTCTTTGAGATCCCCCTTTTCAAAGACATTAGGAAACAAAGAATTAGAATATCATATAACTATTCATTTTTTAATTCACATTAAAGGAAACAATCTTAAATAGGAATATGACCATCAACAATACTATTGATTACTGAAAACAATTCTTTTAACGTTCTTTTTGCTCTTAAGCTATGTTCCACTATGGATGTAGAGTCAAATTACTACGTCCTTTCAAATCACTCAGAATAGATCCTCTCTGTATAGATATGCTACCTAAATACAAATGTAGATTTATTTGTTTTAATTGAGTTTCATTTTGGGAGGATTTCTTTTTAAAATTCAATTTTATTTTATTATTATATAAATATTTAGAGGTTTCAAAATCAAATCTCTAAAGCAATGATTATTAAAAGAAGTCTAGATTCTATTATGCAGTCTTCCATACTGTGTCACTACTTGTATAAATAACCATTTAAAATGTTTATGGTTTATCCTCCCATTGTTTCTATTAATATAAGCATATGTACATGTATTTCCCTGTTTTATTAAATAAGTGATTATACACCATTGAAAAAATCCTGATTGCTTGGATAGATTTCTTGTTTTAAAGTATGACTAGATATTTCTGGTTTCCTCAGTCTTTCTTTTCTCAATATAGTAATGTATCTTGGATATCATAGCATAGTAGTTTTGTTGTGATTTTTCTTATTCTTTTCTTCATAATTGCACAATATTCCACTATGTAGATATACCATTGTGTTTAAACCAGTATCCCAGAATTAGGATTTTTAAGCAGGCCAATTAAAATGCACATAGTTACACACAGTAAAGTAGCATTTTTCGTTCATGTCCTAGATGTTGGATTTCTAATACTGTAGCCTAAGTACTTGAGTTCAAAATTCATAAGAAAAATTTATCTTTAAAAATACATATCAAGAAACTTGCCTAATCTTATATATCTGACCTTTGATTACCTGAACTCTGTCTAGCAACTTAAATCTATCTTTGTTAATATTCTTTTTTTTAATATAACCTTATTCTTTCAGAATGTGAAGGATTTTTAAAACCTTATTTTTGTCATCCAATGTATTAATCATTCCTATCAGATTTGTGCAATATACAAATGTGGTAAATATACTTTCTATTCTTCATTTAAGTTGCCCTCCTTCCAGGGGACATTGAACAATCAGTTATATTTAGGGGAGTTGTCATTCAGTAATGACCTGGCATAAGTTTAAACCTCCCCAAATTATTTCTTTAAATCTTCCTCAGAGTAGGTAGACACTTTTTTTTAAAGCATTAAAAAAAAAAAAACAACTTTTATTTTGAAATACTTTCAAGCTTATAGCACAGTTTCAAACATAATGCAAACCCCATGCAGGGAACTCCAACCTACCCCCATCCCCCCAAATACCCAGATTCACCAATTTTAACATTTTGCCATGTTTTCAATATCATTCAATCTATCATCCACCTATTTATCCATCTGTCCATCCACACATCCACGGTAGACACTTTTTAATATTTGAGTTTTAAAATCCTTTAAAATTTAATTAAAACTATATAGAAGGAATTAAACAGATTAGATATTAGAAATAGAAAATGTCTAGGATATTAACTAAGTATAAACTGAACAGACCATATATGGCAAAATATCTAGAAAACAAAACACATTAGTGAAAATGTATTAAATTTTTATAGTACTTGTCAGTATTCATAGCACCTGTCTTAAATTACTTGACTCCCACAACAAATCTGTGAGAGAGGTAGGGCAAATCTAACCATCCCCATGGGGAAACCCTAACTCAGAAAAGATCAACTATCTGTAGCAGCCAAATAATTAGTTAACTTGAAAACTTTGCTACTAATTTACTCTAATTCCATTAAAAATATCATACAGAAAGCAATTTAAATGAAAGCAAGGCTCAGTGTCATTTTGTGAGGAGATGTCTGACCTGGCTTCAAGTCAGCATTTAACTGACTTCTTCAAAAATAGTCAGAGAAATCTGAAATTTGAAGCACTATGAACAGAGCTGCTATTGAATTGACTCCAGTATAAGCTAATCTTCTCTTGCAGTGTAAACAATAATAATAGATAAACTGAAGTAAACTACTCACACATACGCACACACAAGTATCAAAAGGGAAAATCAAGCTGAGACTCCTAAAACTACTGCATTTAGAGATAATGCTTGGATGCAAGAAGACTTCATGAATTTTTTTGTTCCTGCAGTGATCATGAAACTAACCGAGCTTCTGAAACTATTTTGATCTTGGGCTATGGTAAGATCAGAGTGTGGAAGTAGAATATGCCCAATAAATTGCTCTGAGGCAACTTGGAAGTTTCAAATCCATTGAGGAAACTGGTGCTGATAAAAACATTCCTTAGTAATGGTGGCCTCTTCTGTGTCACCAGGAGAGTACAGTCTGACATGAAGAAGTTTGGGGACTTTATTACCTCAAAATTCCTGCTGGCATCATGCTGGCAACTGGCATGTCTCAGTCCAGATCAAAGAAACAGGTTTTTATAAAATTGTATATAGATTCAAGTTCTGTATAGTTATCCTTTCCCATGATGGCGCCTCTTGGTCTTCACTGGAACTTCCTGCACACCACAAGCATGATTGCTGCTATGAGAAAAGGAGATGGAGTGAGTACTTTATTTTCATCCACTCATTTCATGGTCTGTTGACATACTCAGGTGTATAGCAGAGGCCAGTCGTTTCTGGAGGCCTCCTTTGGAGTCAGGTGCTCCTGAGTTTTTGACAAAAGGGGCATTTCTTAAACCTACACATATTCTTTCCAGTGTACAATCTCAATAGCAAACCCAAGGATTACATAAATCCAACACAGCAAAAATAAAATATATATATATAATATTCTAAGGGGGATATAAAGTAGTGAAAGCAGTAGTAGTGATCATGGAAGTCAATATGTAGGGAAATAGAAGGGACATGGAACACAGTCCAAGCTGGTTACTCGGTTTCGAAGTATTTTACACCTTTTCCCACTCAATGGGAAGCCCGGGGCATTTTAATCAAAATCTGTTTGAGTGATTGTTGTTTTTAAGCCTCTATGCAGAAAGAAATCCCCTTTTTCATTAACAATTGGCCAATGTGCAAATACGTGAAGAGTTGCTAATACATAAGGCTGACGTGTAAATAAAAATAAGAATACAGGCGCTTCAGTCAGAATATTGTAAATTAGTGGATCACCACATTGGCTATATGCAGAGTTAATATTTCTAGGCTGAAATAAACTCTATTATTTGTTTACAGTAAATCATATATGCATTTCATAGCCACTGAAATGTGATATGTTAATTATACAGAAATTTATTGTCATCTTCTACTTAATCTCATGAAATAACTCCAATTATACTGTGTTTTTTATTTTCCACTTTTTTTATAGAAAATTTTATTTTGAGATAGATTCAAACTTACAGGAACAGTTGCAAAAACAGTACAAACCCCATACATAGAACTCTAACATACCCCGACCCCCCTCTCCCGATAACCCGATCCACCACCTTTAACATCCTGTCAGACCACCATTTCTTTCTTTCTTTCCCTCTCTCCATCTCCCCCTCCCTATCATCCATCATCTATTGCTCTGTCTTCTGAACATATGAGAGTAAGCTACACACATCCTTGAAAAAGCAATATAATTCACATATACATTTCCTATGAACAAGAACATTCTTTTATTCAATCCAATTAAACGCAGCTAAGAAGTTCAAGAAATTCAACCTTGATACAAAGCTTACATTCTATATTTCCTTTTTTTTTTTTTCCTTATGTCCCATCTTTGTCCCTTTGAGCCTCCTCTCCTCCATCCTCAAATCCCATCCTATACCGTGTTTTAATGGTTGGAATTTTGGAAGCAGTCTTTCTCTTTCTTGATGTGTGTGTGTGTGTATGTGTGAATTGTTTGGTACTTTACATCACTTAATTCATAATACTCAAATACATCACACTTTAATGAGTTTAGAACGGAGGAACATGCCATCTTACTCAAAATTTTTTTTCCACCATTTATTATTGTTGTTTGAAGTGAGGACAAGTTTAACAGCTTACCATATAACCATTCTTAAGAAAATAACTTCCAGATTTGAAAAGACAGGTTTTCTCAAAATTACAAATAAATCTTTTATTTTTTAGATTATTGCCCCAATTTACTAAACAGCAGGGCCTTCTCAAAATTACAAAGTATTTACGGACAAAATTCTTTGCAAACCAAGTTTGCTTTATGTTTTCCTTTCATTTGTCGATTTCTTGAAAAAAGCAATCCTTAGAAAAGAAAAAAATTATAGCAATGACTTCTTTTGTGAAGGACTCAATACTGTAAGTTATTGTAATAGTAACTATTTATTTACTATCTAGGTGCTACTCATACATTGACTCAATCCTAGCAACCTTGCAAGGTAATAATTTCCATTTTATAGATGGGAAAACCAAGGCTCAGGAAGTTAAGATAATTTAAACTAGAAAGGAGAGTCAATGTTTGAGTTGCGTATTTGGCTCCAAAGCATGTAAATAAAAACACAAATGTGATTTGTAAAAGGATTAAAGACAGAGTTTATATTCAAGTTAGATTTTCCTTTCCTTGTTCCAATTGAAGCTTTTCCTGATCTATCATAACTGTAGGCACCATCATAGGAGTAGAAAATAAATAAGATCAGACAGATTTAGCATATAGACAGCTAGATAAGCATTTGAACCTTGAGTTTAGAAGCAATTCTCCCCAAGAAACTGAAGCTGCACTTTATCTATGTAGCCTTCGCAGAGCCATAGATAGTCTTCCAGAAAAATTTCACACTGATGTGAGCCTCACTGCTCAGAGGGGTAAGAGCCTGGAAAAATTAAGTGATTTGGGAGATAAATGAGACAATAAGGATGAAATAATCTCAGAATTTTAGTGATGGATGAACCTCAGAAACACTGTCAGCATTGGTCTTTATAAGCTAGGCTGAGTCCTCTGCAAGCATTCTGAATGATCAGAAGCCACATATGTTGTTGGCTGTGTGTGCCTGTATGGGGCAGAGACCCCACCTACTCACTGTTTTTTGTTGTGATTTTTTTCCTTGTTAGAGAAATTGTGGGTTTACGAACAATCATGCATAAAATACAGGATTTCCCTATACCACCCATCATGACTAACTGCCTTGGTCTGGATATTAGTTACAATTAATGATAGTACATTTTTATAATGTACTATTAATTAAACTCCATGGTTTCACTTAGGGTTCAATGTTTGTATAGCATAGTTCCGTAGATATTTTTTCTCCACATTTTCTCCAGCACTTCTACCCTCTGTTTATTTTTTAAAGTTTTATTCACATGCCATACAATCCATCCTAAGTAAACAATCAGTGATTCCTGGTATGATCACATAATTATACATTTACCAACACAATTTATATAAGGACATTTCCATTTCTACTGCAAATAAAGAGGAAGACAAGAAAAAAGAGGGGCATAAAAATTAAAAGAAGAAAAAATTAAAATACAATACAATGAAGAGGTCACACATCAACAACAAGACCAAAAATCCATTACCACTCCCTTGTATTCCCCTCTTATAGACATTTAGATTTGGTATATTGCCTTTGTTACAATTAATGGAAGCATATTACTGTGTTACTGTTAACTACGGACTCTAGTTTGCATTGATTGTATTTTTTCCTCTATACCATCCAATTTTCAACACTTTGCAATGTTAACATTCATTTGTTCTCCCTCATGTAAAACATTCTTATATTAGTACATTTAATAAGCATCATTGACCACTCTGGTTTTCACTAAGTTATACAGTCCCAGTCTTTATCTTCTATCTTTCCTCTGGTGTCATATATGCCCCTAGCCTTCCAAACCGCTCTCTCCTGTCTTTTCCTATCTGCCTTTAGTGCTCCCTTTAATATTTCTTGTAAAGCAGATATCTTGTTCACAGGTTCTGTTTGTCTGAAAATATTTTAAACTCTCCCTCATTTTTGAAGGACAGTTTTGCCAGATACAGGATTCTTGATTGGCAGTTTTTCTCTTTCTGTAACTTAAATATATCATACCACTGCCTTCTCACCTCCACAGTTTCTGCTGAGAAATCCACACATAGTCTTATAAAGCTTCCCTTTTATGTAATGGATTGCTTTTCTCTTGCTGCTTTCAGAATTCTCTTTGTCTTTGACATTTGATAATCTGATTATTAAGTGTCTTGGCATAGGTCTATTCATATCTATTCTGTTTGAGGTATGCTGCATTTCTTGGATCTTTAATTTTATGTCTTTCATAAGAGATGGGAAATTTTCAGTGATTATTTCCTCCATTATTATTTCAACCACTTTTCCCTTCTCTTCTCCTTCTGGGACACCTATGACACATATATTCATGTGCTTCATGTTGTCATTCAATTCCCTGAGACTCATCATTTTTTTCAATTATTTTCCCTGTCTGTTCTTTTGTGGGTAGGATTTCAGAAGTCCTATCCTCTAATTCCTGAATCCTTTCTTCTGCCTCATCAAATCTGCTGTCATATGTCTCCATTGTGTTTTTCATCTCTTCTGTTGTGCCTTTCATTCCCATAAGTTCTGCCGTTTGTTTTCTCAAGCTTACAAATTCTTCTTTATAGTCATCCAGTGCCTTCTTTATATCCTTCATCTCTTTTGCCAAATTTGCCTCAGCTCATTAATTTGGTTTAGAATATTTGTTGGAACATCTTTAATTAGTTATTTCAACTCTTGTATTTCATTTGAAGTGTAAATCTGTTCCATTGACTGGGCCATATCTTCATTTTTCCTAATGTGGCTTGTAATTTTTTGTTGTCTAGGCATCTGGTTTCCTTGATTACCCCAGATTTTCCCAGACCAGACAGACCAGGTCTCAGGAGGAGGGTGTAATCACTATCAAGTTTGCCTGAGGAAGAACCCCATCAGATTGTCAGATTTTCCTGTGAGGCCTCTAGAATCTCCTTTTCCTATCCTGCTTACCAGATGTCACTTGTCAGCCTGCAGCTCCTCACTGGTGTAAAGTGGTGTGGTGCCTTTAATTCTCAGCAGACCCTGTCCCTGTTCAGGAAGAGGGTGGTCAGAAGCCAAGCTCAAACTTTTTCTGTTTCCTCTCCACCCCCAGGCCCTTGGGTATGAATTCTTTGAGGGAGGGCAGCCACTTGAGCTTGCCCCCCCCTTTTGCTTGGGGAAGATATCCATAGTTTTTTTTTTTTTTTAATTTATTGTGTTACAATATATACAACCTAATATTTCCCCTTTTAATCATATTCAATAAATATTTCAGTGTTGCTAATTGTGTTCACAGTGTTGTGCCACCATCATCACCATCCATTGCCAAAACATTTCCATCACTCCAAATAGGAGCTCTGTACATTTTAAGCCTTAACTTCCCTTTCCCTTTCCCCACTCCATCCCCATATAACCTATATTCTAGATTCTGACTCTATAAGTTTGCTTATTACAATTTTCTCAAATCAGTGAGATCATGCAATATTTGTCCTTTTGAGTCTGGGTAATTTCATTCAATATGATGTCTTCAAGGATCATCCATGTCATCACACATATCAGGAATTCATTCATTTTCATGGCTAAATAATGTTCTATTGTATGTACAAACCACGTTTTTTTTAATCCATTCATCAGTTGGAAGACACTTGGGTTGGTTCCATTTTTTGGCAATTGTGACTCATGCTGCTATGAACATGAGTGTGCAAATATCTGTTTGAATCCCCATTTTCAATTTTTTGGTTATAAATCTAGTCATGGGATTGCCAGGTCATATCTTAGTTCTATACTTAGCTTTCTGAGGAAGTGCCAAACTGTCTTCCATAGCGGCTGAACCATTTTTACATTGCCACTAGCAATAAATGAGTATTCCTACTTCTCCACATCTCTCCAAAACTTATTATTTTCCTTTTTTTTTTTAAAAAAAAACAGCTATTTTAATGGGTGTGAAATGTTACCACATTATAGTTTTCATTTGAGTTTCCCTGGTGGCTAATAATATTGAACATATTTACATGTGTTTTCTGGTCATTTGTATATCTTCTTTGGGTTGATTTCTGAGCTCTCAATGCTATTTCATTCATTTAAGTGTCTGTCCTTGTATCAGTACCATGCTATTTTGATTACTGTGGCTTTGTAATAAGTTTTAATATCAGGATGTATGGGTCCTCCAATATCAGTCTTCCTTTTTGAGATAACTTAACTATTCTGGGCCCCTTACCCTTCCATATAAATTTAGCTTTTCCATTTCTGCAAAGGAGGCTGTCGGAATTTTGATTGGGATTGCATTGAATCTATAAATTGCTTTGGGTAGTATTGACATATTAATGAAATTTAGTCTTTCAGTCCATGAACATGGGATATCCTTGCATTTATTTATGTCTGTTCTGATTTCTTTTAGCAGTGTTTTGTAGTTTTGTGTATACAAGCCCCCCTTTGCATCCTTGGTTAGATTTATTCTCAGCTATTTGATTCTTTAAGTTGCTATTATGAACGGAATTTTTTTCTTGCTTTTTTTCTTCCAATTGTTCATTGCTTGTGTATAGAAACACTACTGAATTTTGGGTGCTGATCTTGTACCCCGTCACTTTGGTGAATTCATATTATTCAGATCTGTTGTGGATTTTCCAGGATTTTCTCTATATAGAATCATATCATCTGCAAATAGGGAAAGTCTTAATTCTTCCTTTTCAATTTGGATGTTTTTTCTTTCTTTTTCTTGCCTAATTGCTCTGGCAAGATCTTCCAGTACAATGTTGAATAACACAGTGGTGACACTGGGCATTGTTTTCTTGCTCCTGATATTAGAAGGAAAGTTTCTGTCTTTCATCATTATGTAGGATGTTAGCTGTTAGCTTTTTATATATGCCTTTTATCATGCTGAGGACATTTCCTTTTATTCCTACTGTTCTTAATGTTTTTAACATGAAGGGGAATTGGATTTTGTCAAATACTTTTCTGCACATATTAAAAAGATAATGTTTTTTTCCTTCAGTCTGTTGTTGTTATGTAACGCATGTTGAATGAACCTTGCATACAGGTATACATCCCACTTAAGTAGGGTGTATATTTATTTTAATATACTGTTGGATTAGGTTTGCTAGTATTTTTGTTGATGATTTTTGCATCTATATTCATAAGAGACATTGGTCTCTAGTTTTCTTTTTTAGTGATATCTTTATCTGGCTTTGCTTTGAGGATGATCTTAGTCTCATAGAATGAATCAGGGAGTGTTCCCTCCTCTTCAATTTTTTGGAAGAGTTTGAGCTGAATTGCAGTTAATGTTCTTGGAATTTTTGGTAGAATTCTCTCTAAAGCCATCTCTTATTTGGGAGGTTTTTGATGACTGATTCAATCTCTTTACTAGTAATTGGTTAGTTCACATTTCCTATTTCTTTTTGAGTCAATATGCATAGTTTGTGTGTTTCTAAGAATTTGTCCATTTCATCTAGGTTTCTATTTATTGTTATCCAGGTATTCATATAAACCTCTTTTAGTGCTTTGTATTTCAGTGGGATCAGTAATAATTTCTACTTTTTGTTTCTGATTTTCATAATTTGTATTCTCTCTTTTTTTTTTTTAATTTGTCAGGACAGTTAAGGGTTTGTCAATTTTATTGACCTTTTCAAGGAAGCAACTTTTGGCTTCATTGATTCATTCTATTGTTTTGTTTTGTTTTTTTCTATTTCATTTGTTTCTAGTCTAATTCTTGTTATTTCCTTCCTTCTGCTCACTTTGGGTTTAGTTTGTTCTTCTTATTCTGTTTCTTCCAGTTTTGAGGTTAGGCCTCACATTTGATCTCTTTCTTCTTTTTTAATGTAAGCACTTAGAGCTATAATTTTTCCCCTCAGCACTGCCTTCAATGCATCACATAAGTTTGGGTATGTTGAATTTTCATTTTCATTTGCCTCAGCATGTTTCCTAATTTTGCTTCTGATTTCTCCTTTAACCCATTGTTTGTGTAAGAGAAAGTTGTTTAATTTCCACATATTTGTGAATTTTCCATTTCTTCCTCTGTTATTGATATCTAGTCTTGTTCCCTCGTATTTGGAAAATGTACATTGCATGATTTCAATATTTTTTTTAATTTATTGGGACTTATTTTGTCACCCAAAATTTGGCCTAACCTGGAGAATAATCCATGTGCACTTTAGAAGAATGTGTATTCTGTTTTTATTGCATGAATTGTTCTATTTATGTCTGTTAGTCTGGTTGGTTTAGATTATCATTTAAGCCACGTACTTCCTTATTGATCTTCTGACTAGATGCTCTATCCATTATTCTGAGTGGTGTATTAAAGTCTCCTACTATTAATGTAGAACCATCAATTTCTCTCTTCAAATCTGTCAGTATTTGCCTCATATATTTTGGGGCTCTGCTGTTGGGTGAATAGATATTTGTAATTGTTACATCTTCCTGTTGAATTGCCCTCTTTATCAGTATATAATGACCATCTTTATCCCTTGTAACTGTTTTTCACTTAAAGTCCATTTTACCTGATATTAGTATAGCCATCTCACTTTCTTTTATTTATGGCCAGCACAGTATATATTTTTCCATCCTTTCTACCTCAACCTACTTACAGCTTTGACTTTAAGAGGTGTCTCTTGCATATAGTTGGATCCTACTTTTTTATCCATTCTGGCAATCTCTGCCTTTTGACTAGAGGGTTTAATCAATTTATACTTAAAGTCACTACTGGTAATATGGGACTTTCTTCTACCATTTTGCTATTTAGTCTTTGTAAGTCTTAGACATTTTTGTCTCTAACTTCTGTTAATTACTTTGTTTATATTTATTTTCCTTTTTGTGTTGTACTATATTGAGTGATTTCTCCTTTCTATCTGGATATATTTTTCATCTAACTTCTTTGTGGTTACCATGGAGTTAAATTTAACGTCCTAAATATATAGTAATCATGTTTGGTTTGACAATAACTTAACTTAAATTGCATGCTCATATACTTTTCCTGTACCCTTCTGCCCTTCCACTATTTTTTTGTACTTGTTGACACATTTTTACATAACTTAAAAGAGGTTTTTGGACACTTACAGAGTGGATAGATGCTGGGATTAAATTCAGATGGATTCCTGCTCCTGAAAATAAAGTTACAAATACTTGAAGTCCAAATATTTTTGATTGTCTGAGAAGCAATTGAAGTTTTCACAGTAAATGGTCAGGATGAACTCTAAATGTGAAAATATGAGATTTTTCAGACCAATTTTTTTGATATGTCATTTACATCCATGGATAGTTTTTACTTATGTGGTAAAATGTCATTTTTGAAGTTTAATTGAAGTAACTTTTTCTGTTATTTTCTTTTTCTCTTTGAATTCTTTGATTAACTCTGGTAGGTGTCTGTGGAAAAGGACAACATGATATAGCATAAATGCAGACAGAAAAAAATTGATCCACAGTTGCTTTTGTATTTTAAAAACCTAAGTCCTTAAAGAAATGAGAAGCACTCACACACATAGACAATCACAGAAGGAGAATATATGGGAGGAAAGTGAAAAGATTTTCAAACTGGAGTCAAAAGAGGTATTCTGCATTCAGAGGAACAGAGATAAAATAAAGGAAATGACAGGTGACAGGAGGGCACTAGATAGAGGTACCAGATGTGGAGAGGCCAAGCATTCCAGAATGAGTCAGCATTCAGAGTGCTCTCAGCCGCTAGCAGCCACTTGATTAAGTGCTGTCCTTTACTGACACCTGGAAGCCTTAATGCCCAGCCATGCCCCATACACACCAGTTAGCAAATCTAAAACATCTTCTGTGCCAATAATTGAATATAAATTTGCTCTCCATTTGCAGAGAGGATTTCCCAAGCAGTGGCCAAGATGCTTCCTTTAGGCTGTCTAGGAACAGTGAAATCATTTGATTCTCCTTGGTCACCATCAGACTCAATCTGTAGAAAGCTTCTTTCCAATTTCCTAGAACAAGGGAAATTTCCATGATGGAAGAGAAACCTGGATATATAGAGGGAGAGACTGACAACCCCTGACAACCATTTTTACTTCACACTCTGACCCCATTACATATATAATCATATTCTTTGGTCCAGACAAACCTGAAGAACAAACTGTCACACTGACATATCCATTTCTCATAAATTGTTTGTGCTTCCTGACGCTACCATGTCTAGGGGAAAGCCCTTGCCACTGGTCTCTACTGTGAGACGGTTAAATGATCTGGGAATTCAAATCTTCTAGCCCAAATTTCTTTCCTTGACAATTCAGCATTCTTCATGATACATAAATAGGTCTACATTAAAAAGTACTGAAACACTATCCAGTGTGTGGTAAATCTATACTATTGGTTCTTATCTCATAGAATTATCTGGGAAATTTTGTAAAAATATAAGTACTCAGACACAGTCCTGGACAAACTGAATCAGAACCTATCCACTAGGGATTTGGGAGTGTTCAGGTTTGCTAATGCTGCTGTTATGCAAAATATCAGAAATGGATTGGCTTTTATAAAGATTTATCAAGTTACAAATTTACAGTTCTAATGCCATAAAAGTGTCCAAACTAAGGTAACAACAAGAGGATACCTTAACTGAAGAATGGCCGATGACATCCAGAACACCTCTGTCATCTGGGAAGGCACATGGCTGTCATCTTCTGGTCCTTTGCTCCTGGGTTGTGTTTCAAGATGGCTTTATCAAAAATGTCTCTGGGCTTCTGTCTTAGCTCCTCTCTCTCTCAGCTCCTTTGTGCCCTTGCTTCTTTCTGCCAGGGTGTTTTTCTTTAAGTGTCTGGGGGTCCTCTCTTAGCTTCTCCAGGGCAAACTCTGGGATTCATCTCTTAGTTGAGCATATCCAAACATGTTTTTCTCCACATCTCCAAGCTTCTCTTAAGAATTAGCAAGTGTCAGCTCTTGAGTTTTCTTAAGTAATCTAGAGAAACAATCAAGACCCACCCAGAGTGGGCAGGTTCACACTTCCATGGAAATAATTTAATCAGAGTTTCCACCCTGATCAACAGACTAATCACTCTGCTCCCACAAGATTGCATTAAAGAAGGTGGCTTTTTTGGGGAACATGATATATCCAAACTGGCACAAGGAGAGAGGCAGGCTTCTGTATTTTTACAAAGTTCCCAGGCAATAGTGATGATCAAATGCATTTTGGAAATAGTGTTCTGGACAACTTCTTCCAGGGCAGTTCCTACACCCTGGAACTCACAATGAACAGGCTGAGTCATAAAAATGCTGAAAAAGAAAGAGAATAGATTGGCTTACTATTTGCTTCATAGACTACAAAATAATTCAAATAACCATGCAGTTGTAGTTGTAGTTGTAGTTAGCAATTATTTGGAGCATGTATTCACCAAACTCTGTACTATGAGCTTTGTGTAATCTTACAGCGGGTGCATGATCTTACTCTCTTTACTTTAGAATGAGAAAACTGAGGCTTTAGAGATTAAGTGATATCCCCAAAGACATGCAGGGTATAAGTGAAAGCACCAGGAATCATACTTTTATCTTCAAAAGCCACACTCTCTTTCTTAACTAATATGTACAGCCTCAATATTTTATACCTAGAACTTTCCTTTTTAAATAGTTAGTTGTATAATGACTGTTTTAGTTTGTGAAAGCTGCCAAAATGCAATATACTAGAAATGGACTGGCTTTTAACAATGGGATTTTATTAGCATACAAACTTACAGCTTTGAGGTCATGAAATTGTCTAAATCAAGACATACTCGAGATGATACCTTCTTCCTGAAGACAGGCTGCTAGCAATCCTGGACTCCTCTGTCAGATGGCAAGGCACATGGCAGTGTCTGCTAGTTTTTCCTTTCTTTTCTGGGTTTCATTGCTTCCAGCTTCTGGCTTCAGTGGTTTATCCTGTTACTTGGCTTTCTCTCTTAGTTTCTTTGTCTTTCTCTCTCAGCTTCTGAAATGTGACTTTCATTCTTTTAAAAAGGGCTCCAGTAAAAAGATTAAGAGCCATCCAGAATGAGGTGGGTCATCTCTTAACTTAAGATCCTACTCACCAAAAATCCTACTTACAATGGGTCCACACCCACAGAATGGATTAATTTAAAGAACATAATTATCTGGGGTCCATAAAGTCTCCAAACCATCACAATGAGGTTAGAAATAAAAGAAAGGTAAAATATAAAAATTTTAATGCATTTATAACCCATTTAATTAATGTTAATATTTTGAAATAAAATTCTTACATCCCTTTACATTTTTTTTATATAATAGGTATAGTTTTTAGGTGTGATGTTGTGGGAACCCCAGACCCCCATGTGTCTTGAAGACTGCACACAGCAGTTTGCTTGACCCAGTTCAGGTAATGTTTGACGTATTCTTGTAAAATCAGATCTCCCTGCTAAATGTAATCTATAACTACCTCCTCTCTGAGACTCCCTGAGATACAATTATCTACAAGATAATCTATAATTCTCCCCTCCTCCCTGTTGATTACAATCAATCCCTCCCTATGTTGCAAGCCCGCCTTATGCTCACATACCCATTGGAATGTTGAGCCCTTTTAACCATTTCAGCCTATCAGCCCCCTACCCCAAGGTGTGGAGTATCTTCACATTGAGCTCTGAAACTTCTGCCATTCAGGGCAGCTACTGAAGCCATTCAGAGAAGCTCCTGAATTCAGGGCAACGTGACTCGACTTCCCACTGTGTAGGTAAGCCCCATAATAACAGCTCATGTCTCAGAACATGTCCAGTGCTTTCTTTAGTCGTTTGGCTGCAAAAGCCCTCTTGGGCCATGACAGATGTAATATATGTGTGTGTGTGTGTATGCGTATGCATATATAGTAACATTCTGCTTTAAAGAACCCAATATTTTTTATCCTAGCATTTCCCTGTATCATTATAATCCCCATAAAACTTTTACTGTTGTTGTTTGCCTAATATTCCATCAGCATAATAAAATCATTTATCTGTTTGAGGACTCTTTAATTCTTTTGACAACTTTGCTATTACAAATAAAACTGTATCATTCAACAGTTATTAAAAATACATTATTTTTAATAAAATTATATATGTATATTCATACATATTTGTCCAAATATCTATTTCTTCATCCTATATTTCTAGAAAGGCTATTTGTTAAAAACAACAAATTATGTAATGATTGTAAATAAATTATATAAAATTTCTTTCTAGAAAGACACATCAACTTAAAACTACCAGTATTTGAAGTGACTTGCAATATATTTGTTCCTTTATTGAATAGTATCATTTTCATCTTTGCTAATTTGATAGTAAAGTGATATCTAGAGAGTATAGTTTCTACACTCTTTTTAAGCATTTTTATATTTTTTTTATAAATTGTATGCTTGTGTCTTTTTTTTCCCCTCAAGATTGTTGTCTAATTATAATAACAACAACAAACACAGCAGCTTATACTTTATGGAGCACTTATTATATGCCAGGCACCATGTAAGTGTTTTACATGAATTATCTAATATACTCCCAACAAAAAGCCTACAGATAAACACTTTTATTATCTTTTTTATGTATTTGGAAACTGAGGCCCAGAGAGGTGCAGCAAATTCTTCAAGATTGCACAATTTATATGCTCTTTCTTTATATCATAGCCATTAACAATTTTCCTAAAATGGTTCTTTTGTAGATAATTTCCCAAGTTTGTTATTTACCTTTCAATTTTTACTCATAATATTTTTGTTAGGCAGAAATTGGAAATTTTTATATGATCAAATCTTCAACTTATTTAATGATCTCTTCCTTTGCTTCCAATATTAGAACCTAATTTCTCTTATGAAAAAAAAAATCTGCTGTAATTCTAGCTCTTAACATTTCTTCATTTCTTTAATATACTTTAGAATATATAAATTGTATGAGATGGAAATCTGAACTGATATTTCAACAAATAACACATGCTTTAAAATTATTCTACTGAATAATCCTTTATTTCTCTATTGCTGTGTAATGGCTCCTTTATAATACACATATTTTATATGTATGCACTCTATTACATTCTTTTATTTCCTCTTGAAGCTGTATCACACTGTTTTAGTGTGTGTAATATTTATTATATTACTGTAAAAGCTGTTAAATACCTTCTAGGGTGATCTCTGGGATTCTGATCAATGTTCAATCTGGCAAAATGTTTCCTCAAAAAAAGCTAAAGAAAAAAAGAAGCAGAAGCAATAAGAAACACATAGCAAATCAAAGACAAGTTAAATGAAGTACATAATATCAGCATTGCTTAGAATTTATGCTGTCTCATTCTGATCACATTCGCATCCACGCAGATGGACACACTACCTAGATAAGAAAACAATTTTGTAGCAATTACAGGAGAAAAGGTTGTAAAGTAACACAGACTTGGTATTTCTTTTCTCAGAAGATATAGTGTAAAAGCCATTTTAAGAAAAATATAGAGGGAGGCATTCCAAATTGTCATGTGCATAAACAATGAAACAACCATATATTCTAAACATACTCTTGTTACTAAATTGATATTATGTGTTATAGAACTGGGACGCAGTATTGTGTGTACTTAATCATATACAAGATAATTCATATTGGTGAATCACATTATCAAAATTAATGGTTCTGGAAGGAAAAAAATCACTTTGCCTTTACATGTTATGCTCAGTATTAATAATTGCCTTCAAAAAGCACATAGTCTAAACATGCTGAAAGCATGGTTAAACATAATTACAACACACTGTCATTAGGCAATAATAATGGATTAAATGAACTGGTACAAAGGAGGAAATGTCCAGTTACCGAAATGGTGAAAGACAGAAATCTTTTCAGTGTTAATGATATCGGACTATAACACAGTATGAGCCTACAAATAATATTATTTTGCATTACCATGGAATATATACCTGAAAATAATATATTTTCTGTGTGCTAATATATTTTCAGATCTGAATACCACAATTGAAGGGTATCATTGGACAATAAATGATGCCTTTGTACAAAATACATATCAGAAGATACTACAATTGCTTCCCTGCTATTCTGTCACTACCACCTAAGTCACCCAGATTTTTCTAGTAGTTGAAATTTTCTTCATTTTGCAATGCTCTAATCTTTGATGTTGACATGCTGTCTCTGCACTACCTTATGCACCCAATTTGTTACAGTGGCCTTTGGGTCACACACCAGAAATTTTGTCAGATCTTAGAATATTATTATTGCCATTCAATTATTTTTTTTCTCGATATGCAGGATTAAAGGGACTGAAAAGATGCATAGATTACATGTGTTTTTTAATTAAACAGTTCAATTCAAATGAACAAAGATTTATTGAGCTTTTACTATATGCATGGAAGTGCTCTGGGCTGAAGATAGAAAAAAATTGTTGTATATAGATCTGAATAAGAATTTCCTTCTCTGAGGGATGCCAAATTAGACCATGTGATATGTGGTTGTGAAATAATTAAACACAAACATCCCTCTGTGCTGTTACGGGCAAAGCAGATTTTACTCCAGGAAATATTTCTACCCAATGGGAAAAAATCCATATGCAGTTGAGACCAGCATGAGGAAATGACCCTTGTTGCCAAAAAAGATTTTAAATCCAGCATCACTGCCCACCTGATTATCACAACAGACATAACCCAGGCACAGAACAGAGCATCTAGAAGTGGAGACAAAAAGGCCATTCAAAATTACTAAGAAAATAACAGTAGATAATTTATAGTTTTTTATGGGAAACAAACCTTTGGATAATCAATTGATAAAGTCAGTACTGAAAGTGAGTCTGTAGAGTGGAAGAGAAATTGAAAAAGAAAGCTGAAATGAGTAACATCATATCCCAATGCAGAGCATGGGATAAGGATGTGTGGGGCATGGAAAAAGAGAGAGAGGCAAGGAGAAAGAGAGAGACTGTAAAAATAGGACCAAGGCAGATCCTTAATGCTGAAGAACTAGAAACCCGTATCAGAACCACTCTACTATAGAGCGACATTAGTGTTTGCTGCGCATTTTCTGTAGGAAAAACCAGAGAATGAGTCATCATGAATGCAATAAAATGATCTGTTCAGAAGTCCTGAGTTGAAGAATTGTAAGTGAACTGGATGGACGGACCTATTATTTAAAGTCAAGATTTTGATACCTTACAGTGGGTAAAATCGAGTAAGCAGTCTGCCTCACATTCAGATGCCATTCTAATAAGCCTTCTGCTTCGGTAGGCTACACGTTATACTCCTATGTAGAAGGATCAATTTTTCTGGCACCTTACTAAAATTCTGTTTTTCTTATATATTGCTGGTTATAGGTTAAGACACCTATAATATCCAAGAAGGCATATTCCATTCTATTTAATGCATCTCCCCTGTATTTCAGTGCCAAATATGTAGCTCGCTGACTTTGTTGCAAAAGTGCTCCTGGAGGTGTATTTATTGATGTATCCCGTGTGCCTTCTAGTGTGCCAGACCTGGTAGGGAGGGGCTGGGAGGGGGGCATGGGAGAAGTGGGGAGGCGGACTAGGGGTGGAAATCCCCGTAGCTTGTAGGTGAGAGAAGGCCGAGCCACAGCTGCAGCCTCCGCTGCCAAGAAGCCCTTGTTCTCACTGTCTGGAGGGAAAGCCTGGTGCCGACACGATGGCGGACAGGGAGCTGAACGTGGACAGTCTCATCCCCTGTGCCCTGGAGGTACCAGGATGTCATCCAGAAAAGATTGTCCAGGCGACTGAAGCAGAAGTTAGGGGCTTATGTATCAAGTCTCAGGAGACCTTTCTCAGTCAGACTATTCTTTTGGAATTGGAAGCACTGTTGAAACTTTGTGGAGATATTCATGGACAGTATACAGATTTACTGTGATTATTTGAATATGGGGGTTTCCTACCAGAAGTCAACTCTCTTTCCTTAGGAGATTGTGTGGACAAAGGAAAGCAGTCTTTGGAAACCATTCATTTGTTATTGACGTAAAAAATCAAATATCCAGCGAATGTCTTTCTCTTAAGAGGAAACCATGTGTATGGTAGCATGAACAGCATTTATGAAGTCTATGATGAATGCAAACGAAGGTTTAATATTAGATTATGGAAGACCTTCACCGTTTGTTTTAACTGTCTGCCTGTAGCTGCCGTTGTGGTTGAAATCTGCTGTCATGGAGGACTGTCACCAGACCTACAATCAAGGGAGCAGATTCGGAGAATTGTGACACCTGCTGATGTCCCTCATACAGGTTTGCTCTGTGATTTGCTGAGCCAGATAAAGACGTGCAAGGCTGGGGAGAAAATGATCGTGGTGTTTCCGTCACTTATGAAGCTGATGATGACTTCAGTAAATTTTTGAATCTTCATGATTTGGACTTTGTTTATCACACTCATCAGGTAGTTGAAAAGGGGTGTGAATTTTTTTGCTAAACGACAATTAGTAACTTTTCAGCCCCAAATTGCAGTGGTGAATTTGGTAATGCTGGTAGAATGGTGGGTGTGGATGAAACTTTGATGTGCTCATTTCAGATGCTGAAGCCATCTGAAAAGAAAGTTAAGTACCAATATGGTGGACTGAATTCTGGACGCCCTGTTACTCCCCCTGGAACAGCTACCCCAGCAAAGAAAAGGTGAAGAAAGGAACTCTGTAAAGAAACCAACGGATTTGTTAAGAACATACTTCATAACATATAAGTGTGCACTGTAAAACCAGCTAGCCATTTGACACCATTATGATGTCATACCATTAAAATAAGGATACCTTATTTTATTTAAAAATAAAGGATCTTATTTTTTTTCTGAATGAAAGATGTGCTACACTGTATTGATAATAAGTATACCCTGTTATGCTATTCAATGAAGTTAAATCCACATTCAAAATTATACATTAAAGTTACATCTTAACCCATCACAATTTTTAATGTTGAAAAGCATCCCAATTAAACTATATGTGATAGTTAAACCAGATGAAAGCATGATGATCCATCTGTGTAATGTGGTTTTAGTGTTGCTTGGTTGTGAACTTGAGTTTGTTTATTTGTTTGTTTGTTTTTGCTAGAATACCAGCAAATATATTTTCAGATTTTTTTCCCTAAAACTTTTTTACAGTGAAAAGTGGGAAGAGCTTTACAAATATTCACCCACTTTTTTTCCCTCGTTTATCTACTATGTATCTGTTGGATCTTATTAATAATACTTACTCCTCATTACAGTAAAAATGAATTTTAGAGAAGGATAGTTTAAAAAAAATTGCAAACTGTCCAATCCAGTGATGTAATCAGTTTGGGCATGCTTTACAGCTGAGAGTGAACATTTTGCTTTTTTACAGAAATTGTCACTGATTTGTATTTGTGCACTATAGTTTTTAATTTGCTGATTCTCTAATGTGCAGTACCATATCATTTAATTTTCAGATAAGGCTCATATAGTATTACCTTACTCAACTAGTTGGTAATGTGATGATGTGGCACCTTGGCTTTAGGTTTTAATTAGGATGAAACATCTTTTGGCATGCTTAACTTTCTGGTAACAACCTCTCCTACATTGGTTTTGTTTCTTAGGATTTTTTTCTTTGTTGCTGTTTGTTTTTAGATCAAGAAAACATGAGAATCCTGCTTGACCAGCCTTGGAAAGCTAACACTATCTCCTTCCCACCCATCCCCCATAAGGATGTATTTAAATGAATGCTGGTAAATGGGACATTTTGTCAGCTATGGATATTGGATGCTTAAATTGTCTAATATTGCCACGTGGAAGTTTTATACAATTTATTTTAAGTCTTATGTCACTAAATATTTTTAATTCTTCTGATTTTTTCATGACGAAAGTTCACATGATATGGTATGGACATGCTTTGTTGTGAACTGTAGTAGCAATAATTTCTGTACATGATCAAGCAATTCGGAGAATTGTGAGACCCACTGTTCTCTCTCTCTTTTTTTTTTTTTTTGAGGGTTAGTATTAGCAAATGGCAAGGAATAGAAAAGTCAGCACAAATAGCTTAGAAGGAAAACTAACAGGACATAAACAAGTGATTCTTTGGATGTAACACTATTGGATATAATTCTAAAAGCTTTCATTGTTCATTGTCAAATTTGTAAGCTTTATAAAGGTGGACATCAGATTTAGAATGCCTTTCTGTATGTGCTACCATAGATGTGAAATTCTTGACCTTAATATTGTCTTAGAAAATGTTAAATTGAGAATTTTGGTAACGATTTATGAATTAGCACATTGTATTACTGCAAGAGATATTTAATTTTCAGTGCAGTACAAAGTTCTTTAAAATGCATACACCTTTTTTTCTAATAGAATTTTTGTTTAAAGCAAATTTTAAATGCAGTTTTCCCATTTAGTAAAAGCTGTCTAATAAAAAAAATGCTCCTGAAAAATGGCAACAATAATGGGTTTTGGCCTTACAGAGGGATCCTAATTTTGAGATCTTTGATCAGTAATCTGGAATGCAAGGGTTGAGGGAAGGGGTCCTGATGAGCCACAAATGACCTCAACACAGCTCATGCCAAGCCCCACATTATTCTGAATTACTCCCCAAATCTGCAAAGTCCTTATTAGAAGGCTAATCTCAGAACCCATGACAAGGAATACACATAAGCCTTGTGAGGAGCAGAACCAGGGACTAAAGAATTAGGAATTGACCCAGTTTATGCTCCCTAGTCTACATAGTTGCCTTCTCTCTCTCTCCCTCTCTGTCTTTCTCGCCTTCCCCTTTCCTTTCTTGCCCCTCTCTCACACTCATTTTACAAATTAGATTTCTCTACTTTAATATGCATATACAATCTCACACTCTACTCCACAGGACTTCTCAGATAAAGCAATCTATTGAGACTTATCCAGTCTCCCCACACCATACATATTCTGAATGCTAAATATTCTAAATACCAGATAGAATATAATTGGCCCAGCTCGGTTAAGGTGTCTATTGATGATTTAATTAGGTGAATCCAAGATGGTTTGGAAGAGAAAATTCTTTGCTATATGGCTGGAAACAAAAGTATTGGCAGATGAAATAATCAACCTCTTTCCATGCTTCTGTTATTAACGGTGTCAAGTCTGAGTAAATCTGTTTGGGTTTTCTGGATGATGTAGTCCTCCTCTTAATTTGAGGTAGTCATGCTATAAAACCAGGAGATTGGGCTACGGAACTCGAAGTTTTTTTCAAGATTAGAGGTAAAACTATAATATTAACTGTCATTAATTAAATAATTAATACATTGTTAATAAAATATTAATTTAATGAAATGACATTGCACAATGAATCACTGAGCACTTTCCACATAAAAGGCATGTTATTTTATGTCACATATTTTATGTATGCCATTATATTATATATTATGCATTTTTATATATGTAGTAAATTATATATATCACTTTATAGGTAATACATGCCATGATATTATAAATTCCATATTTTATGACAATTCTATGTCATAAATTTATCACCAGTAAAGAATAAGAAAACTGATATTAACAACATTTCACTTTTATAAGACTAGACAGGTGGTAAGTTACAGATTCAGGATTCTAAAAAAGTTTGACTGCAAATATACCTTACTGTCTTACCTTAGAATGTTACATTTGTTCTGTTTTTTTAAAGTAGTTAAGCTTTTCAACATTTAAGTATTAGAATGTAATAATCAGTGAAATGAATTTTGTAGATATGAACTCTATTTTGCTTAATTCCCCCACTTGTATTTAGAATGCATGTATGTAAATATATACATTATATATATTTACAAATATAAACATCCATCCATAAATATATATACATACACACAATATAAGCATATAAATACACACACATATAGAGAAGATTTTTAACTAACCTTCTATCATTTAGAGGATTTTACCGTAGATACTACTGTGGTTTGTAGGCATGTAAATTACATCTTATTCTTAAAAGAACATTTGTCTAAAGACAGTATTCAAAGCATTCAATATGTAAAGCCAGCTTGTCTTTTTTTTTTCTAAATGAAAATGCTATTCTGTCTCCCAATTACTGATTCTCTATGATAGCAGCATGATTGTCAGCTATGAACCAGTTGACTCCTGGAGTGACTATTGGCTCTTATAATTCTTTCAGTACTCATTGAAGTAATATGGTATGTTGTTATTTTTTTGTCTGTTTTGTATTTCAAGCAGATTCTAAGTTCCTTGATGTGTCATTCTTCGTTTCTCACCAGGGACTTTAATGGGAACTTGCCATTTGTCTCAGTTGGGCAATGCTTGGGCATAAGGACAGAAACCCACACAAACTGATAAAGTAAGTAGTTGGTTTATTTTAATGTTAAATCTCACAGAAACCAAGGATAGGAAATACAGCTGGGCCTCCCGAAGAAAGGCGTTTTACTGTGGAGTCAGTGCAAAAGATGTTAAATGTGACTTTTTCTGATATTTTAGGATCACAGTTAAGGCTAACGATAAGCTAAGCTGACAAAAGGTCCTGATTTCTCTCCAGAGTTTATCAACCATCATACCACCCTGCTCCTGAGACGATAGAAAAATCAAAGGGTCTTTGGCCTCTGGGCAAAGTGTATTGAAAATTGTAAGAAGCTACTCTCTCCCTTCTGGCCACCAATCATGGAAGAAAGGAAGTAAGTGCTCCTTACCGCACCAAAATCAATTACAGGGAAGCCAAAAAGAACCACAGTGAAATTGGGATTGCCTCTAGGAAATAGAACTGGGCAACTCAATCCCTGGCTGGATGTTTATCAAACTCCAGAACTTGAAGGCCTATTATAATGTGATCATTGAGGCAGACAATAATGAGGAAGCTATGGGGAAATCTTCACAGGTGTCCTCTGTGTTTGGGGTATTGCCCATTTACTGCCTGCAGATTTCTGCAGGTTGAGGGTCTTCTAGAGTATCCATTAAGGCTTGGAGGAAGCATGGCTTAGCATATGCAGAAAATCTCTGTTCCATCCTTATACTCATTGATCCTCAGTTGACAAAAGTCAGGATCTCAGCAGTTACTAGATATCTGATTGAAGGAGTAAGGGAATCAAAGAAGTGGCAGAAGACAGAGCTGCCCAAGCAGCTCTTGGGCAAAGCAATTGGATACCCAACATAATAAAGGAGTCAGAAACTGGACTGTTACCATGGACATTTGGGTACAGAGCTTCCCCTTGTCTGAGGGAGTGCTTGATAGGAGAGGGGTTCAGGATGAAGCTGAGCTCCACTCTAAGAAAACCACACCTGCCGTCTCCTCAGGGACATATACCATCAGATGGAATCAGATTGAGCTAAATTGTTCATGTATACTTGCAATGAGAGTTAAACTTGGCATGTTAAGTGGGAATAATTGTCTTCATTATCAAGTCTTTCCTCTCTACCTACAAGCCACTAGAGAAGCAAGAGACTAGAAGGAGCAGGTGTGAGTAAGTGCTTTGAATCAGGTATGAAATTGGAGTAATAAACTTGCCTGAACTAAATTATGTAAGTAAAGGTGACCAGGAAGTTATAGAATCTTTCAAAGGCAAATGAAAGAGGGATTTGGTGGAGTCCCTTTGAAAGGAATAATTGAAAAGTAAAATGAATTAATTCTAATATAATCTAGTCTAATTAAAGTCAATGTCTACTTCTCTCAAGGGCCATTCTTTGTTTTCATCTTTCAATCTCAGGGGTGGCACAGTCTGTCTCATTCCCCTATTAATGTTACCTCTGTCTCCTCTCTACCTACATACCTGCCTATATATGACTTAATATGGCCCCAAATTTATATGACCCCAACACAAACCACCATCTCATTATGTGTCTCCTAATACACTTTTTCTCGAGAAGGCATTGACCTTACTTATCTTGCTTAGAGATTCTCCTTAAGTCCATCATTGGTGCAATCAGCTGTGGCCATAGTGTGAACAGGGACACATGGTACAAAAAGGGCAGCAAAAGTGGAAGGTTATTGTAGATTCTCTTAGGAGGGGACATGGAAGAGGGGTAGGCACTGGGGTTTACTCAGAATGAGTGCTCTTAGAGTATTTTGTGGATTGTGATGCCTGCTAGGTGAGTCAATTTCTTGAATGAATTTCTTCCAACTTTCTCAAACCACAAAGTGACTATATGGTATTATGTCAAGATGAGTCATGATAGATCTACTTACCTACCTGGGGTTTTAGAACAAAGAGGAAGTCTTGTTAAGCAGATCAGATATGACATCTGTTTTGGTCAGGAGGAAGAAATGAAACAAGCAAGATCATCGTCCTTCAAATTACTTGCTCATGATTAAGCAAAGAGCATCAGATAAATGAAAGGTGCAATTGCATTAGTCATGTACTTTTTCTTCAAGGTGGGATATAAAAAATTATATATAAAGCTGAATATCACTATTAGAAAAGCACTGAACTTCATGGGGTCAGACAGGCCTGAAACGCCAGTATTGCTGTTCTGAATGATATCTCACTCACACCATGTCCTTGAACACAGCTGAGGGTTTTGCATTTGATATGCAACTGAGGAGACAGAGATACATGCTGGACACTGTATTTTCTTGTTACTTGGCAACAGTTTCTTTTCTCTCTTAGCAACAGCAGAGAGAGGAGCTTTTTTAAAACTGAGAAGTCTACAGAACAAAAAAAGTCAAGTCTTTTACATGTCTTTGGCTGGAGGGCACATTAGAAGGAGTAGGGTTCAGCTGTAGAATGAAGTATACTAATTATCTGGCTATGCTTCTGTTAGTATTGAAATATAACTAAAGTTTTAATGTCTTAACCACCTATTTCATCTTCATGCCCTAATTAGTTAAGTATTACAGCTTAGTCCTCTTGTTCAGTTTATATTCATGTCACTTCTCCCAGCATGTATAACTCAGACTAAAAAGAAACATATCAGGAAAGGCATTAATTTTCAGGTAACCTCTTATTATTTGGTTAACCAACCATGGTCTGCATTTGTCATTTAATTAAAATTTTCGAAAGATGGCAGCTGTGGATGGAGACGAGAAATAGAGAAAAAGAGATCGATTTTGGCAGAATCTTTGACATAAATTGCTCTGTAGTCTTCCTCTCTTTGTTTTGATGGAAATGAATTTTTTAAGAAGAAATACAATTTTATTAAGTCTTTGAGAATTCAGAATTTATTTGCTATAGCAGCTAGTGTCACTTAACTAATATTCTAGTTTATTAGGAAAAACAAACAGTCTTGTTTGGAAGAAAATGGTCAGTGCTTTAACTGTAAAAAGTGATTGCTATGACTGTCATAAAATTTAAACAGTTCTATCAGATAGTGAAGCTCAAACTCTTGAAATTGAACCACATTTTTTGTTGTTTATATATATATTTTTTATTTTAGTTGAAGTAAACTTTATATATAAAGAAATGCACAAATCTAAGTGTACACTTCATGAGATTTGGTCAATGTATTAACCTGTGTAATCACACCTCAATCAAGATAATAAACACTCTATCACCCCAGAAAGTTCCCTCATGCCTGCATCCAGTCAAGCCTCACAGCTATTTACACGCAATCAGAGGTGTCATATCTACAACAATAAGTTTTTCCTGGTCTAGAATCTCATAAAAATGTAACCAGACTATATGGATTCTTTATGTCTCGCTTTTTTTGTTCACCCAGCATGTTGTCTTACCTGTTCATCCATTTTGCTTTGTGCATTAATACTTTATTCATTTATATTGTTGAATAGTTCATTATATGGATATACCACAATGTGTTTATTATTCTGTTGATAGATATTTAGGTTGTTTAGAGTTTGGGGCTATTATGAATAAGTCTTTTTGTGGACATAGGTCTCTGTCTCTTGAATAAATACTTAAAAGTGGAATTAAGTCATATATGAATACATGCTTAATTTGATAAGAAACTGCTGAACAGTTTTTCAAAGTGATTTGAAGATACACTTCTATCTGCCAGGTATGAGTGTTCCAGTTACTCCATATCATCACCAATATATGGTATTTTCAGTCTTTTTTAACTGTAGTATTGTAGTTTATGAGACATGGTGTCACATTGTGGTTTTAATTTGCATTTTGCTGATGACCAATGATGTTAAGCATCATATAACTTCTCTTGTGAATGGTCTTCTAAATATTTTTGTCTTTTTACTGAGTTATCTTTTTGATATTGATTTGTAGGAATTCGTTTTATATGTATATATATATAATATATATATTAAATATATATATTTTATATATATATATATTCTGAATACAAGAACCTTTCTAGACACACCTATACATATGCCCCACATGTATTTTTCCCCAGTCTGAGGCTTCTTTATCATTTTTTTATGGTGATCATTGTTAAGGAAAAGTTTTTAATGTTGATCAAGTACAATTTATCCTCTCCTCCCTCTGCTTTTTTTCCTTCCTTCAGCCTTCCAACTATTCATTTTTGTAGAGAGTAGATTAGCTAATTCTGCCTCCTAACCAATTCAAGGTCATGTGATTTGAAGGTTTTTTTCCCATAAGATGTTTTGCTAAACAAAATAGCCTACTTTGTAAAAAACAATTCTAAAAAAGAAAAAGAAAAAGAAAAAAAAAAGGATACTTTTGCCAATGTTAGTCTTAGTCTAGCATTTTTTTCTCGAAAGCATTCTTGTCTGTGTTCTCGACCTAACGGTAAACTACTTCAGAGCAGGATTCACTCCCTGATTTGCCCATTGTATTGCTAACAGCTTGCCTAGCGTCTGGCTTATTTTAGACTTTTGATAAATATGTGTATGTTAGAATAAAAACCTTAAACATCTCAATACTAAGGCAATGATACTACAGTAAAAGAAAATAAAAGGGCTGTTTCTTAAGTTTATTTACTTCTTTCTTTGATAACACAGCTTAGACTACTTATTAGTTCTGAGCATTTGTCTCAGGGAGTCATCTTTAAGGTTAACTGAGAACCCTAAAATGGCAGGAGGTCCCATGTTAACCTCTGGTAATGTCAAAGACTGGTATATGTCTAAGAACAATCCTTATACATTACTCCTGGACTAAGATTGAGTCAACCTTAATTATTTTTTATTTTATTCCATCAGGAGTGCTAAAGTTTACTCAAGGCCCTGAGCATTCTCCCAGCCAATGCTAACTCCCATGGATCATTTTCCCCAATTATCATTTCTTTCCACCTTTCTGATTAGTAGCCTATCTACCTACCACAAACCAATACATCTTCTCTCCTTCTAGAATAACAATATCTCAAAGAAATAAATAGCTAACTATAATTATGAACACATAATTAGGAAATATCATTGTTCTTACATTTGATCTAAAAAGGCTCTTGGATAGTCACCTAAATTTTGAATATATTAAATGTTGTGTATGAGAACACATTATATTGGGTTCTTTTAGTATTATTTTAGAATGATACTTAAATTTCATCAATAATTTAAATTTTAGCTTTACAGTTACCTAGGTTTATATTGTATTTTATGTTACACACGCTTTTCCATAGTATCTATTCAGTATTGACTATGTTCTTATGAATTAATTTTGTAGATTTAAACCAAAGAATATCTATCTTAATGCTTTCAAATTTGTCATTCTTTTTAGTTTTTAGGGTTTAGTTCAATATTACTTACTGACAGCAATTTATAAATACTTCCTGAAAAAACTCCTCAAGTTTCTTTGCAAGATGTAGCATGGAGCGGCCTCTAGAGTTAAACTTTGCATAATTTGGACATTTCAATGATTACTCTTTTATCAGGAGGATCATCTCACTGTTTCTAAAGAATAATGAAAAAGTCATTTCTCAACAGTGTGACCTGAATGGTCTTCTGTCAAAGAAACCAATAATATCTCAGTAGTTTGGTAATTCTATCACATTTCATAAACTATTTTCTAGTTGTATTTTATTTGTATCTTTATGTAGTACTGTGTAGAAGCATCCTGTTGTAGTGAAAACAGTAAGATCTTAAAAATAAAAAGGATTCAATTAGTTGAAACCTCAACTTAAACTTTCTGGCTGAGTGACAGAAGTTACTCAGTGTCTCTGTGCATAAGTTTTCTCATTTATCAAGTTAGAAATACCTTGGCCTGTCATTCTAAAGATTTGGAAATTATATATGTAAAACATCTAGCAAGTGTAAGGACTGAGCTACTTTATTTTTTCCTTGGATATCATGTTCCCTGCTAAGGATAGCGTCTAGTAACTCTCTGGTTTAATCATAACCCCCAGCTCCACAGTTAAGAAAATTACATATAGAATACTACCTGTGCAGCCATCACAGCATATTATCTTCCAGAATTCTAGCAAAGGTCCTACTTTAAATAATAAGGGAACTTTGCCTTTGAGCAACTATGCCAACTCTCTCTATCAACTGAAATTAATTCAAGTAATGTTTCTTCATTTTACATTTATTCCCATTATCCAACCATCAGGAATAAAAGATTGGCCTTCAGTATCCTGAAGTTCAAATTTATTGTCTCATTTCTGACCTCCAATTTTAGGATGAAGTTGTTCATGAAGCATTTTTTTTTTTTTTGTAAAAAGGTGATTTTATTGGTATAAAAGCAATTTAAATAAATATGTCTCTAAAAATTACGTATAGTTTAACGATTTATTTGAGGTAAGCCTACACATTCCATGAAATGATTGGCTCTGAAACAATGATATGCTACCTGAATAGCCATTTTATATTAATATTTCAAAACTAATACATAAAATATTTCAAGTGGTACTTCATAAAAATATAAATATCTATCCCTTATATAAATTAACTTGACTTCACATAGTTAAATGTCAATAAATTAAAAATAATTAAAATAGTGTCCTAATGCTCATGCTTTTAGTTCTTCATAGAGAACAACATAAGTTATGTGCCCAATGGACAGGTTTCTGACCAGAAGAAGGAATGCCCATGAATTACACTGATCTTTAGATGCTCGGGCTGCTTAATTCTGAAGAGCCCTCAGGCTGGACTCCATGAATTTTTCAAGACTTTGCAGGATGAGGTGATTGTTGTGTTCTTCAGCCAGTCGGTCTGTGGCTGCTTAGTCAGCAGATGGCACTTGCGGTTGGGTCAAGGGTGGTTACTTCATTTGGATTCTTTATCTTTTGCTTCAGGATCTGGACCAGGGTTTTGGTGCCCATCTGCACATCTTCAACCTGTTCCTTATAACCTGCAAAATTCTTCAGGTACTTCAGGTAGATCTGAAACTCTAAAAGACTGGTGGTGCTTCTCATCAGGCAAGTTTCCTGATTGAACCCAAGTTCAAAGCAGCTGTCATTTCCTGCCATAGTTGGAAGGTTCAGGTTGTTTTCTTCTAGTGACACAGGTGTTTTCCCACACTTGCTGTATTTGTCACGTATCTCCTTTTTTAGTTCAGAGATTTTCCTGAGAATGTCCTTAATAAGTTCTTCAGCTTTGTGTGGAGAGGTGAGTGGTGGTCTATTTTGGGTGACATCATCTTTGGAATCTTCTCCCAGGTGGCGTGAGGAGGGGAAAGCAGTTGCCATCACCAGGAGCAGCCCCAGGCAGAAGACAACTTGGCTGAGGGCACTTGTGGAGAGAGAGTTGATAGCTCAGTTGCTGGAGGGCAGATGGAGCCCTGATTCCTGGTGGGTTTGAGGGCAGAATTCATGAAGCATCTTAAATTCCAAATAATATTCTTAGTTTTGTATCCTTGGGTATGTCTTCAATGTCTACAAAAGTGTGACTCAAATAGTCTTGGAAAATAGTATGTTTAAGGAAACAGAATTTCTTTGCTCAAGGTCTTTATCACATGTTGGACAAGAGAGTACAATTTGGCCAGCTTAATATATATTAATCAGGGATTAATTTGATCAGCCAAAACACCCATAGTTAAGATCAGTTTAATTGTACTCACGAATTTCCTGTTATAAGCAAAGCTATGATGAAGAATGTTTTCTTTAAATTAATTGTCATTTAAACATCAGTAAAATTTTAATTATCTGATATTTGGATTTTATTTTGTAAATTATGTATGATTAATGTGATTTTAAACCTGAATTTCAAGTAAAAATACAATTTCCAAATGTTTGTTGTTTTTTCCGAGCATCCTGTCTTTTTTCTTTTTTAGTTATCTATTACATTCCTTTTTAAAAAAAATATAACTAACAATTTTTAACTTACACATGGGATAAAGAGTTAATTTACAATACAGGTTTACATTCCTCCTTGATTGCATAAAATTCTTATTTTACCTGGCTTACATCAGGCATAAAGTGTGTATGTTCTTTTATGCTAATTGTTGACCTTTTCTCTTGATTAACAAAGCCTGTGTCCAATTACAATTGGAGATGTATTTCACTTTAACCTAACATGGTATATATCTAGTCTAAATGACGAAATATTTTGCATAGGTAGCAAAAAAACAGTCACAGGAAGGAAAGATTTTCAACAAACAGCTCATTATTGCTACAGCAACTACTTTGGTGCTCTTTTTCACTGAGATACAGATCTATGAGAACTTAGAGAAAAACAAACAAAATTAACAGTGATCAACTGTTCTAGGCATATTTAACCAAAGAACTGGTTCAGCCAATTGCTGAATATGCTTTAGGACCAACTTGTGAGATGTTAACATTGTTTGAGGAGATGTTCCTCCCAATGTATTTAGTGCTATTAAGATAACACTGTAAGCATGATGCATGGTTCTGGACATCACTCTTGAAAGGGACATTTATTTGATGGAGCTGGTCAGGAAAATAGCCATGCTGAGACCTTGTACCATGCCGAGACCTTGTACCATGCCACATAATTAACATTGTTGTAACTAGGAAAATTCATTCTGGAGAAAAGGTCAATATGGGGAAAAAATAAAATATGATAATGGTCTTCAAATATTTGAGGGGCTCTGAAATGAAAAATCAACTAGACTTGTTTTTTAAGACCTTCAGGATAAGCAGTAGGTGAAAAATTTAAGGATATAGTGCCTACTTTAACATCAGAAACTCCTTTTAATACTCAGAACCACTAGAAATAACTATAACGGGTTGCTTTAAAAAGAAGGGTGTTCCTAATCTCTGGAATGATGAAGGATAACCCAAACACTGTTGAGTTGTGAGTCTATAGAGTAGATTAGAACATACAAGAGATACTGGGATTACTGGGATTAGCTCTATATTAATGTTCCCTGTAAACTTGATTATTTTTGAATATATTGTATGAAAGAGATTATAGAAGCTAATTTAAAAAGTGATGACACATTCAAAAACATGAAATATATAAGGATAACAACAGAGTATGTACTATACCTGTACACTGAAAACTACAAAATATTGTTGAGAGAAATGAAAGACCTAAATAAATGATGACATATTCCAGTGCTCATGTATTAGGAGACTCAATATTGTTAAGGTATAATTTTCCTTCAAGTGATCTATAGATTTAATGCAGTCAAATAAAAATGCCAACAGATATATTTTTATTGAAATTTACAGGCTGATTCTAAAATTTATATGGAAATGTAAACAATCTAAATGGTTAAAGCAGTTTTGTAAAATAAGAACAAGTCAGAGGACTTGCACAACCATGATTTCGAAACTTTTTATAAAGCTACAATAATGAAGACAATGTGCTATTGGCATAAGGATAAACATATTGGTTAATATGACACAATAATTAGTTCAGAAATAGATCCCCACATATCTGCTCAATTGAGTTTTGACAGGGGTGTCAAAGTAATTCAATAGGGAAAAATAGACTTTACAGCAAATAGTACAAGAACAAATGAATATTCTCAAAAACATAGTTAGGCAAAAATTCCTTAGATACCAAAATCATTAAAATAGAAGAAAAATTGATTAAAAATTGAAAAAATCTTAAGCTTATCAAAACACTTCATTGTGAAAAAGAAAAAGAAAGCCACACATTTGAAGAAAATATTCACAATACGTGTATCTGACAAACCTTTGTATCCAGAATATGTGTGTGTGTGTGTGTGTGTGTATATACACATATATATGTATACATATACATATGAAATAACAGAGAAACAAAACAATGCAATGAAAAATATCAAAAGACTGGAACAGACATTTACAAAAGAAGATATATTAATTGTAAATAAGCATTGAAAAGATTCCCAACATCATTACTTTTCAGGAAAATCCAAATAAAAATCACAATTAGATACAATTTCTCACCTAATAAAATGGCTAAAATTAAAAAAAAAAAAACAGCAACACATGTTTCAAGGATGTGAAAAAACTTCAACACTCATACTTTGCAGGTTGGAATGTAAAATGTAGCATCACTTTGGAAAACTGGCAGTTTCTTATAAAGGTAAACATATACTTAGAATATGATTCAATGATTCCATTTCCTAGACATGCACCCAAGAGATATGAAAACATTTGTCCCTAAAAGACTTGTACATGAATCTTCATAGTAGCTTTACCCATAAAATCCAGAAATTGAAAATAACCCAAATATTTATTAGCAGGCAGATCAATAAACAAATTTTCATAAATTCATGCAGTGGAATGAGCAATTAAAGGAAACAAAGTACTGATATAGGCAAAAACATGGATGAAGCTCAAAAATATTATGTTTTAGGAAAGAAGACAGAAACAAATAAATTCATGATGTATAAATCCATTTGTATGAAATCTTAGAAAGCCCAAATAATCTCTAGTAACAGAAAGCAAATCAGTGATTTCCAAGGCCTGGGATAGGGACCATTGGCTGCAAAGAGGCATTTAGGAAACTTTTTGGGATGCTGCAGATGCTTTGTATGAAAGGTTTCAAAGTTGTATGTATTATTCAAACTCAGTCATATGTTATAAATTACATCTCAATAAAATTATTTTAAATAAACGATGACAGGTACATGATAAAAGTAATCAGAATATACAGAGCTAAAATATTATGGAACCATTTTAAGAGTCATTATTTTAGAAATAAACACAAGAAAAACATTGTCCAAAAGACTATGTAAGAATCTGAAGCACTAAAGAAAAAGAATATACAAAATAGAAGAGGGGGAAAAAGGAGTTTTAGAAGGAAAGAGAGAATTGTTCATACCAATAGATACTTTTCCATGTAAACAATGACTAAAAATATGTTGTGTAAAAATAAAATCTGATTATAAAGAAAAAATGGTGATACTCTAATAATGTTCTCAGAAAATTAAGTTTTTAATAAGTAACGTAGTTTAGAATAGGCTTGAAAGAATTTGTTCTCATATCACCCCAAATTGTCTTTTCAATAAAAAAAGACTTATGGCATTAATTATGGGATGGCTGTCTGAAAGGTACATGTAATTTTCATATGAAAGAAACTGCATAAAATATTTTTATTACTACTACCGTAATAACATCTCCAAAACACTTACCCAGACCGGAAAAACTATTCAAATTTTATGCCAATTGCAGAAAGTTAAATCAAAGAGATTGTTCTTGTCACGTTAAGAATAATTTTTCTTTTATATCAGCAAGGAAAATGGCAAGGAAATAAATTGCACCTGCTGGTATTTCTGAATTTTCCTGGATCACACCTATATGTTAAGGAAGTGGACACTGGATTCATTTAATTAAATTTTTTGATCAGATTACTTAAAGCAATAACCTTGGAGATGCTGGTCGAGAAGAAATTTGGAGGATTTCCTAGAGATACCAGTATTTCTGCCCTTGTCTCGAACTGGGTGTAAGATTTTCCATGTCTCTTCTGGCTACAATTAGCCCTTGAAGATCTATTGAGACCATAACTCCCAAAGCTGTCTAAAGCTAATAAGTAGGCAAAAGCTTTGGACATAGGTTCAGATTTCCTTACTGACATTCATTCTCTAATAGCCATGTTTTGTGGATATCTGCTTTTTGGGTCCTGGGCTCTGCCTTTCTGCGTGGATTTCTAATACCGACTAGTTCTCTACCACTTTAGTTTTTTTCTCCGCGCTCCAACTCTAGCTTCATGGTTAAGGGATCCACCGTGGCTAACTAGTTCACTGGACTCCTGCTTTGGGCTTTTGCCGAATAACCCACAATGTGGCTTAAAAGAATGCCAGCTAAATTAGCATAGGATGTTTTTATATTGCTAGTTGAGAATAAGACTTCCCTGCTTGGCAAAAATATAAATTAAAAGGAAATGAAGTTATACATATTCATGATAAAAAATAAATAAAATAAGTGACAGAAAGGCTGCAACAAAAAGCTGGTAGCTTCCAGCCTTATTCCTTTATCTTCCTAGTCCCTTCCCACCTTGCTTTTGCTGGGTAATTATCTGGGTATAAATAATAGGCTAATAATAGTATTTATTGATTACCCATTATTTATTGGCTGTAAGAATAATGAAGACATTTCATTTACAGAGCCTCTCACCTACCATTCTCATCCTGTGTGTTCTTTATACTTATGTGATAATTTTTAATTTATCAATTGATTTTCTTAGTCAACTACAAATAGTTGCTTGTTCCTTTAATTTTTGAATTTATCACACTTTTCCTTTCCTTAACTGCTGTTAGCTATGGTTTTACTTTATTAACCCCACCTTTCCCACCATACCTGTCCTTATTCTCTTACATTTCCCAAATTCTGTCAGCTGTTACATTACATTTTCAAAATAGATAATACATTTTGTTCTTAAATCCCCTTTAAACTTCCTTGTTTAATATAAAGGTCAATCCTAAATGTTAAAAACAAAACAAACAAACAAATGAAAAACAATAACAAAGAAATAGCATTACTCATTGCAAAGGTAAATAGGGCCCAGTGCAGAGTGGTTGGCTTCCATTTCATTTTCTGTAGGTTCATTTTAACAACCTTGTGTCACTGAAAACAGAATGTTCCTGGTGTCAAGTTTAACCAACTTTTCTTACATTCTACCAATGCTCAAAATAATGCCAATTTAGATTGCTTTATATTTGAGCCACAACATTTTTTTTTATTTCTTTAGGTTTTTAATAGCTTTTTGTTTCCTATTTAGAAAATATATAAAAATCTTCTTCACCTTGTGGCTATATAGTTTGGTTTCTTTATCTATTGCTTGGTATATATTCTATTCTTCTTTAAAATGGAAAATGTTAGTTGTATATATAGCAGCAGACTAAAAAGTATTAAAAAAAAATACATGAAACTGCATTACATAAACAATGAACCCGAGGTTAAACTATGGACTATAGTTAATAGTACAGTTATAAAAATATGCTGTCATCAATTGTAACAAATGTTCCACACCAATGAGAGGGGTGCCAATAATAGGGTGGTATATGTGAACCCTTTATTTTATGCATGATTGTTCTGTAAACCCACAACTTCTCTAATAAAGACAGCCTCCTTCTATTTGGAGGCTGTTGATTCCTATTTTAATTTGAATTGTTACTCTTCCCATATGTCCCCTCATTTAGTCTTTACACTTATTTTACTGGATTATATTACCAAATAACAAACTCAGGAAATTTGTACAGACTCTGCACTTTCTGACTCATTGCATGTCTAAATTTATCAATTCAGCCAGGAATAGAAAAATAGGTTGAAATTTTTTTCTCAAAACTTCATCTTTGTTCTGAAACTTCACAATTGTGTATCTAAGTATGGGGTGTTTTTCCTTTTGTCCTGCTTGGTACTCAGTGGGCAATTTCAATAGAAGCACTAATGTTTACTTTGGGAGTAATTTTTCTTATATTCCTCTGATAATTTGTTCACATGTATTTTTCGGTTATCCCTTCCTGGAGTGCTTATTGATGGAATATTGAACTTGTACTGGTTTCTTTGTCTATGCTTTCAATAATTTATACATAAAACATAGGTAATGGTTTCTTACTAGAAACTTAGAGGTTTACTCTAATTTTCTATATATTTATATAATAATATATCCAAATCTGTTTGACCGATCATACTTTTAGGTCAGTGTATTAAAAACTCCAAGAATATCGATCAATAAATGTATTCCTTGTAATTGTTTCAGTTGTTGCTTGTTAGAGTTTAAGGCTGCATATATGTTTATCATATCTTCCTATTCTATTGTTCTTTTGATGTGTGCAGATGGTGTCTTTTTGGTTGTCATGATGATCTTTGTTTTAAATTACATTCTGTCATAGATGAAGCTTGTTTTTGCAGTTTTCTTTTGGTTCACATTTGCCTGTTATATGCATTCTCCATTTTATTTTTGACTTTTTTTTCTATTGTATCATTTTTAATTCAAACTGAGAGACTTTATCCTTTAATTGATCCATTGTAATTACTGTTACATTAGAACTTATTTCTGTCATCTTATTTTTGAATTTTCCCCTTATTGTACTTATTTTCTTCTTTTCTGCTTTGAGTTGAATGGACTGAGGTTCCTCAAGCCTCCAGGTGCTTTTAACTTAAGGCATATATTCCTGTTTATTTACCCCTATTAATTTATCAAACTTTTTCTCAACCCCCAATCCTATCCTGAATGTTGATATTCTCTGAAATCTCAGTACTGAGAGGTTATGCATTTACTTAAATTTGTTTTATCTTTTGTTTTTTTAGATCACAATAAGTCCTATGAAGAAATTGGTTTGTCCTCATTTTCCTAATCTTTTATGCAGCTTTTGTCTGAGGCAGTCACAACGGAAATTATGGGAAGTTGTCATATTCTGACTAAGTTAAAAATGCAGTATTTGCTTAAGGATGGGATGGAAAATGTGAGAAAAAGAGGACATCTCCAAAAATTTTGGCCTAAGAAATTGAAGGGTAGAGTTGCCAATTGCTGAGCTGTATAATACTGCAAAAGTAGAAGGATTCTGGAAGACGATCAGTTCATTTTGGCATGTTAAGGTTGAGAAACTCATTATACATCCAAGTGGGTACATTAAATAGGCAATTACATCTATAAGTTGGAAATTCAGGGGGAAATTCCAGGTAGAAATTTAAGTTTGCAAGCTGTAAGTAGACAGATGGTACTGAAAACCATTGGACTAAATGAGGCCACCAACAGAATAAGTGTATGAAGAAAAGATAAACAATCCAAAAACTGAATACTGGGGCAGTCTAGGGTTTATAGAACCATGAAGTGAGGCTGATAATGAGATAGGAAGAGTCCTGGGAATAAACGAATGGAGAAGTCAGTACTTTCTTCCAGAACAATTCCAAATAGTAGATGTAGAAGGAATGAGAGACACAGAAAATAATCAATAGAATAAAGCACTTTTTGCATGCAAGATCTACTGATGAATGCTGAAAATATGGGTGAAAGTTTGAGGAAAAACAGTATTTGTATAGCCTCAAAATATCTTCCCCAAGATATCTGTTAATTACAAAGGTAAAAATAGAAATTTTTTAATGGCAAACACAATGGTCAAGCTTAACATTGCCAGTAATAAGACATATATGCATCACGTACCCCCGACATAATGCCCAGCATCACTTTTGTGATATTTTTGACAAAACTGCACAAACCTTAATCTAATCATGAGACACAAAGATTAATGCTTGTTAATTTAGTGAATGAATGATGTTTAATTAACAAAAGTGTTTAATTTTTAACAGGCACTTCCCTATAATGATAACTATAGGCTATTAAAAATTTCTTAAGTTATGATTATAAGCACCTCTGAGTGCAAATATATGTGCATTTGCTTTTTGTTTATGTGTGTGTTTTTTTCCTTTCTTATCATGTTATGGTGTGGAAAGACAGAGAAGGAATGAACAATACTACTTAATAGTATAAATAACATAAAACTCATTAATAAGTGGCAGTACAAATAGAAATTTGCTAAATTTCTCCATTATATTCTGACCTCCCCCAGAATGACCAACATTGACAATAATTCTTAACTTTGAAATAATAAGAAGGAAGAATTTTGTTTTCTTACTTTTCTGAAAGTTGTCTCATATTACATTTAAAATGAGCTGGAAAATAATGCAAAGACTAGGAGTAGGAGTTGACAGTGAAACCCCTTTAAAATTTGTTTTCTTGGTTATGTGCTTACTAATATTTGTTATAACAACAACAACAAAAAGCAAAATAAATAAAATCCTAATAGTACTTTCCCTGGAATTCTTTGACATACGTAAATTACAACAATAAAAACAAAAGTTCATCAAGATTTGCATTCTTGAAGAAGATCCCTTCTTACTTGATCAGGCTCTTTCATTCAAATAGGGGAAGACATAAAAATGTTAACATAAAAATCAAATTTTAGGATTTAAAATAAATTTAATTAGAATAAAAACAAAATTTACAAGTGGAAAAAGTTAACAGCTATAAATAATAATATTGAAGATGTCAGAGTCAACCTAACATCATTTCACTGGAAAATTTCCATATTCTTTTAATTTTAAGGAGGGGTAACATCTTCACAACTGTATTAAAAACCTGTTTAGAAAATAAAGGAGTATGAGAAATATATGATACAAGTACAATAATTGTTCCAAAATTCAATGGCTCAATTTTTCAGTTAATGTAAACATTTTAATTTACTTTTGCACACCAAAATACTAAGAATGATGGGCAATAAATAAAACTATGTGCTCAAGAATCTAATTAAAACCTCTAAAACTGAACTATTTACCAACAAAGGAGTATCCAACAACAGAAAATGAGATATATTAAATAGATTTTCTGGCTTTGTTATGAAGCTTATTTTCTTTAAACACAAATTTAATTGTCTTTCTGTATGCCTCAAAGCTATTGCAGGGGCAAGACTTTAAGTTATAGACAAAGAAATGGATTTCTCAATTTCTCATAGGTTTCCTTTACAAAATTTGCCAATATTTCATGAGCAATTTCTGGATTAGATTTTGCTTCTCAATGAAACCAGCACACATTGGAAAAGAAAAAAGTAATTTTGTCAACAAAGAGGGAGAAGAAGAAACTCATAACTTGTAACTTCAGGAGGTGAAAGTGTTCTTGGGGTCTTTGAAATATTACTGCCAGCAAAGCAATAATAAGGGACAAAACATGGTAGGTTAACAGATAAGGAAGTTCTGATGGGGGTGGGGTAGTAGGATGAATTTCCATAAGATATTAAGCTGTGAACTGAAATGAGAAATTTGATATTTGAAAATGAATTACATATCCTAGCACTATAAGAATTTGCAAATGAATCACATATCCTAGCATTATGAGAATAAGGCTGGTAGAAGCAAATTCAGAGGGTCTAGACCAGTTTATGTGCATGGTGAGCTCTTGAGGAAGGTGGCCTTAAAGGTCAGTTGACCTGTCCCAAAGGGTTTACTATGAATAGTAATCAGAACACAGCTTCAGGGGAAAGAAACTTTCAGAGAACAAATAGGGGAAACTGAGGATGATGATTTCATGAAACTATTCACTGATTTATGCTTTCATATATTCAACAATTAAATATAATTTTCCTGGCAGTATTGTCTAAGACAGTATGATTTTAATTCTAAGGTTAAAGAAACTCTTATCTCAAATCTAAAATTATAGTTCAGGGGACTCTTTCAGAGATGGAAACTGCATAAACTATAATACTACATGAAAAAAGCGGGCATAAATTATTGCAAAAAGCCTATACATAGAAAAAACAAACAAACAATTAATTATAGGGGTTATTTTAAGAAGAAAGATGTAATGAATGATTTTTTTTTCCTCTCAGTTTCTTCTCTTTTTTTCTTGTCTCTTGTAAGCTCTTTCCTCCTTCCAGAACTAATGCCTCTCCCTCCTCCTGCAGCAATTACTCTAAAAGAAACCACTTGTTAGATTTGTGGTTCTTAATCCTGGCTGCCTATTGGAATACCTGAGGAGAGTGCCCTACCTAGTGCAAATTAAATCAGAAGCTCGGGGAGAAGGAAACCTTGAAATTTGTATTTAAAGAACTCCCCTGGTAATTTTTATATGCAGCCAAGTTTGATAAACTACCTCCTTAGATAGAATTAGCAAGGTAAGTTAGAAAATTTTTACCAATTAAACACCTACGATATACTAAGCAATGGCCTTAGTGTTATGGGTATATGAGAGCATAAACTCTAGGCTGTGCCTTCAAGTTGCTTACAAACTTTCTGCAGTTTAAAAACTTGGATATATAAAACAATAATTTGTAAAAGTCTGAGATAGTAGGTAGCCCTGTTAAGGCCTCAGTAAAAAAGGGGCAATATAAAATATAATCAATGGACAAAGTGAGTGATGCAGGCTTACATTTCTTAATATCTCAGTTAAAAGCTGAATCACAAGAAATTTGCTATTAATAAAAGTTAATTCTCAAAGATTTTGAATTGTTTAATTTTTCATATATTAAAATGTTTATAATATCATTTCAATCCATTGCAATGAGATATATTTTCTCATGGGAAATAAAGAGTTACAGTAATAGATAAGGTATAGAAATTTCACGTTAAGAGTATACACTATAGAAGCCGGGTGCATGGGTTCAAGTCCTAGCTTTGCAGTCTGCTATTTGTGTTTTCTTGTCATTTAAATTATTTTAAGTTAACTGAGCCTTAATTTTCTCATCTGTAAAACTGGTAAAATAATATTCCTACTTTATCAAGTTGTTGTGAGCATTAAATGAATTAGAGTTCCTGACATGTAGCAAATGCTGTTATGTTAGCTATTATTACTGTCATAGCTTTTCAAGTGATATCATTTTGAAAGGCTACTAATAGTTTTTCATATATTGTGATATTCATACATGCCATGCCAAAAATGCTGTGAAACTATTTGCTTTATAATGCTGCAAGTATTTCTAGGATATCAAAATATGGATTTGCCCAAGGAGTAGGTTATGAATGCAAACGTCTGTCATAGCTTGGATAAAAACTGCAAATCACTGGCATAGACCCTAAAGAATTTGAGAAGGAAGAGAGGAGTACAGGCTGGAGAACTTTAGTGAATGCTAATCAAAGAGGGAATGAGTTGAGCCAGGCATTGAACTCATGTGGAATTTGAATATTCAAGGAGTAAGTGGAATGGAAATTGCTGATGACCCTCAAAAGTAGGCTTAACTGTAAAAATATGACATGAATTGGACAAGAAGGCATAATTGTACCAATTACATTAGTCTAAGATTCCAATTTTTAACTTGGAAACAATATAGAAAATAACCAACTTTCATATGTATTTACAAGGAGAAGACAGAGTTCTTTTTTCTTTTGTGTGTGCCCACATTTCTCCTTACATCCCAAAATACTGCAATTGAGAAAACATCAACATATCCACTATCAATTTGCCATATTGTGATGAAAAAATGTGCTACTAATAGAATTCCTATATTATAACATTCAAAAGAACATCTTTTATAATTAAAAATGTATAAAAGCACTATTATCATTACCATAAATTTTTACCATAATAAGAAAATCATTCTCTACTTAGCAGCCTGGAAGCTTGAATCTTCTATAATCCTAAAATATTGTTTCTTTAATGCAGTCAAAAGTAGGCCTGCTCTCTGCTTTTATGGTGTTTATACTCCTTGGAGGGTAAGGACATTAATAAAATAATCACACTAATGAATAAGAATTTTCTTGAGGGGAAAGAGCGTAGTCCTTGGAACATACAGAAAAATGATGATCAGCAAAGACTTTACTGAATAAGTAAAAATTAAACTGAGATTTTAGGAATGAGTAAAAGGGAAAAGAGTAATCTAGGAAGAGAGAATAACATGTGCAAAAGCCCAGTGGTAGAAGAGAGCAGGACTGCAAGAGGGAATTTTAAAAGGCTGCTGTGGCTAAAGAGCAGGAAACAAAAGAGAAAAGGGTTTAAAATAAGCATAGGTAGGCAAGCAGTTTGTAGTACAATATAGTAAAGATTTGATCTTTATCCTGAGAGAAACTGGGAAAAGAAATCACTAAAGTTCTGGCATGACGGCGTGCTAAAATTACATAGTATCAGATTAAAAAAAAAATTAATGTAGTGCTCGAAGAGCCTCAAAAATCTTGTCTTGTTTCTTATAGAATATTCCCTATATTGTTTTTCAGTAGATTTCAGTATAATGGTATTTAAAATCAAGTTTCTCTGAATGTATGTCCTTTCTATGTGCTTTTTCCAACTCTAAAGTAGGACGAAAGCTTTTTCTTTTGTTACTTTCTAGAATAGGCATTTTCAAACTATGAAGGGAAAAGAGATTAGTAATTTTTAAAAAATAATAAAATAAATACAACTTTAGTCTCAAATCCCCCTGTTCCACCACATCCTTCAAGCCTTCTTGTTTTCTTTAATTGGGATTCTCTGTTCCACACATCCATTATTGAAATGAATGCAAACATAGTCATATATGGGAATGTTCACTAATTAAGCAATCACTTATTAAATTAGCACTGGCTCAAACATCTCTCTCGGTTTGACATACCATTTATCCTCACCCATTGCACCAATTTGTCCATTTGGATAAAATTCTTCCTAATGCGTGTATACATATGTGTCTATATCTATCTATCTGTCTATCATCTATCCATCATGATCTATCATCTATTACCTATGTAATCTATCATCTAACTCCAGCTAGATCATCTGAAAAAGATTATTCAAAAAATATAAATCTATTGTAAATTGAAACTGTAAAACTTGAAAATGATGCATAATTTCTATTTCTGGATGTCCAAGAATGTGAGGTTGAAAAATCTCTGAAATCTCAGGTATCAAATGAAAAATTATAATGGCAGTGATAGCAGTTTATACTTATTGAACACTTATCATGACTTGGGCACTGTTCTAAGTGAGGTTATACATGTAATTATTCCTCACAATAAAACATATAAAGGTACTTTATCCCCATTTTAAGATGGAGAAAATGACACACAGAGGTTGATAACTTGTTGAGTGAAATTGAGCCCAAAGGTGGATAAGCTTGGCTTCAAATCCAGACAATCTGATTCCAGAGCACATAACACTCTGTCTTTTTGGATTGGCAGAATTAGACCAGTTAAAAATAAAATTTTAGGAAGAATAATAATTTGAATAGTATTTTAAAAAAGAGTGATTTGAATATCAAATGATTAGAAGAAGTTATTGGAAAATTGATAAAGCCCTTGAATAATTTGCATAAATGACCATCTGTGTGTTTAAAAGTTAAAATTTACGCATTGGGCCAATTTGAAATATGGCTGGAACAATCAACATACATAAAATAACAATTTATAATTTCCAGAAATTAGTGTAAAATCTAATTCCTGATAAGTATATATCCAAGTAAACTTATTTTTATAAAATTTAACTTCATTTTTGATGTCCTAATTAAAGCATATACCAAGACATTTTGGTCTGCATTTTCTGTGAATTTTTTGTTTTTTTGCTTTTGGATGTCTAACCATCCACTTTTTTGGTTTAGCTCCCATCATGTGAAATATTTGTGGAATGCAGTACACTGCCTCCTTCTAGAAAAATCTAAGGAACAATGTTCTCTTTCCTCTCCCTGGCAGCCAGGACACATATTCAGTCTCAACCAGTCATTCACTACTTTCTAGCACTTTAAATCTTGAATGTAATGTAAAATGAAGGGACAGTTGTCAAACGATTTTCAGTGAGGTGACTGCAGCAGAGACAGTGGCAAAAGTCTAAAAGTAGCATTGGTGACTATTCATTGATGATACTGGGCAAAGCAGTGGCAGTGTTGCCATCAGCAGTGTTCTACCTGGCTGTCCCACGGGCGGTCACCTTGGCAGTAGTTTTATGGTTTAGTCATTCTCCCTTCATTTCTATCCATTTTTAAAGCCTTGGTAGCCTCCAAGAGGCAGACTTCAAATGGGATAAGATATGGAAGGGATTTATTGGGGGAAATGCCTGAAGAGGATGAAGGGGAGGCAAAGTGTGAGTAAGGGAAAGTCTTCAGACTACACTGTTGGTCTGATACCTATGAATGAAGAGGGAGAAAGAGGAAAGGATTGGATATTTCTGAGAAAGTTTTGGTCAGACCAATGGGTTGTCTGTGAACAAACTCTGTACACTAGAGGAAACCCAAATTTGGCAGAAATGACCCTGCACATCTGTAGTTCCATTTCTGTGCTCAATCATTGGATAGAAGAACCTTAGGGAAAGCGTGGTCTGGTGTGAACTTTGTGGTGGCTCTAAAGGTGCAGAAGCTAGATGCTTTCAAAAAGCTATGCTCCTTGAAATGGGTGTTTTTGAAAAGAGAGCTGAGTGAAACATTTTCATGAATACCACATTGGTTCTCCAGAATTAACATCAATTTTATGAACTACTAATATTTTCCAAAGATATCCTTTTTTTTTTTTTTTTTTTTTTTTGCTTAACTTATTCAGGGTCATCTTTTTTTGCAGCCAAGATTGCCTTATCCAGTTTTATGAAGTGTCTCATTAAGCGGCTTTTAATTGATTTGATTTGATTTGATCCCAGTTGTTATTGGATATTAACAACATCATTATCTGTAGACTTAGTAGTTTGGCTTTGTCTGTTGCATTCCCCTATATTTCATTGTAGAGCTATAGCTGAAAAAAATATATACAATTGTATGCTTTTTGTGGGTGATTACACACTGTGCTGTTCATATTTCAAGTAAACATTTCACTGCAGGGTTTTTTGTTATTTCTCTCTTAAAAAGATTTCCTATTTTTCTTAGGATAAAAATCATAATCCCAAATATAAGTCCCTACATGATCTGATGGTCGGGTTCCTATTTACATCTTTAGTATAATCTTGCACCACATTGCCTCACTCTCTCTTTTCCAACATCACAGGTGTTTCAATTCTTCTCAGGCATTGTGTGATTTCATGCCCCGAAAGAAGCAGATTCCAAGACAAGATTAGATTTGCAAAAGATGCTTGAGAAGGATAAAGGAGACCGAACCTGTGAAGTCAGGGAGAGCCTTCAGACTTCAATAAAGTTCCAATATGTGTGAAGAAAAGGAAGGGGGGTGGTAGCAGGGAGGAAACATCACAGACTAAAGAGCAGATCTAAGGTTTTAGCCAGGAGTCCTTAGAGCTAAAGTCTCCTGTTAAAAGAGTTCTATGTCTCACAGGAATGGATCTGCATTAGTATTCCCAACTGGACTCAGCAGCTGGCCAAGATCCAGAAGTAGCTGGGACTGTCAGTCAATTATGCTACCTGCAGAAGCAAATCTGAGTGTCTCCTTTTCATGGCTCCACTTCCACCCCTTGCTCCACACAGATCTATTTCTCTATGCAAGTTTGGGGAGCAGATTCTTCATCATTCCTGTGGGCTTCTGGTTTTGAAAGACACCATAGAAGAGGGAGGTTAGTGGGAAGAACTATAGCTCATGTTTCTGTAGTCAGTCTTAGAGCTGCAACTGATACTTATCGTCCGCCTCACAACTCTCCATTCTAAATACCTCTTACCTTCAGCTTGGGCATGTCTTAAGAGACTCATCTGATGGTTTGATCCAAATTTATATTCCTCAGCAGTTTGACACCTTTAAACAATGCCCTTCTCAGGCCATGGTTGCTACACAGTTGTAACTGACAGTGCAGTACCAGGAGGTGCCTAAGTGGATCAACTGGATCCATTCATATACCTCTAAGTTCTAAGTTCTGTGAAAACATTTCTACATCCTCTTGCTGATGAGGTTTAATTATCCCTGCCAAAATTTTGACTACATTTCTCACTTGTTGGTTTCTGTATTCAAGGAGCCCTAAGTGTCCTGGTAGCCCCTAAAGCTTGTACTTCAGTGGGACCCTTGCCATGTCCCTGGACTTTGGTGACCAGAACTTCCAACCATGCAGACCCTAGAGGTTTGGAGATGGGAAGCAGAATTCCCAAGTGTGCCATTGTGAGTGTGGTCGTTAGAGTCATTTCTCATTCTACTCTTCAGTTCTTGGATCCATGTAACCTTCTTTTGGGGATGCAGCAGCACCATATAGAGGTCTCCAACTTAATGCATATATTTTACCCTAAAGGATGGTACCCAATCTTTTCAGAGTGTTTCCTCCAACATGATTTTTCAGTGATTACTCTGAAAAGCTACTTCATTGAGGTTTGCCCAGCTGCTTCTGTATGGTGTGGTATGGGATAGGACCCAGAGTGGTCATGGGTCCCTCCCACAACTTCTTCATATACTATGTTGTATGGGATTCCTTACCTGTGGAGCAGGCATTCTGTAAGCTCCAAGATAGTGGTGTTGGCTGAGTTTCTGTAAGCCAGAAAGGAATATTCATACCTGGAGTAGGAATCTATCCTTGTGCTGATGTACTATTAGCCCTTACAAGATTGAAGAGTCCAAATATATTGACTTCTTACCTTTAGCTAGTTAAACTCATCAAGGAAAAGTGTTGTATCAGAGGCTGTTTTTGCCATTGTTTCCCAGGCTTCTAGGTACCACTCTAGCAGAGAGTTTGCCCTATTCCTTGGATTTCTTGTCAGGCACTTAAATTTCACGTCCTGAGAAGGTGCCTCCAAATCAATGGATTCCTGCTTATCGTTTTATATTCCAAACCCTTTAATCAAGAACTGTCAAAATCAATCCTAGGTGTAATTCTGCTATTACAATCTGTTTTGGGTTGGTAAAGTTAACAAAATGTAATAAACCAGAAATGTGTTAGCTTTTACCATGGGAATTTATTAACTTACAATTTACAGTTCTTAGGCTGTGAAAATGTCCAACTCAAGGCATCAACAGGATGAGACCTAGATTCTGAAGACAGGCTGCTGGCATCTGGGACACCTCTGTCATGTTGAAAGGCACATGGCCAGCATCTGCCGGTCCTTCTCTCCAGGGTTTCACTGCTTCCAGCTTCTGACTTCAGTGGTTTCCTTTCTCCCCTCTTCTGGGGCTTTTCTGTGAGCTTCTCTTAATTTCATCCTCTAGCTTCTGTGTCTCTTAACTTCTGTCTTTTATCCTCTTATAAAGGACTCTAGTAAGAGGATTAAGACTCCCCTTGAATGAAGTGGGTCACCTCTCAATTGAAACAACCTAATCAAAAGTTCCCACCTACAATAAGTCTGTACCCACAGGAATGGATTAAAAGAATATAGCCTTTTCTGGGGTACATAACAGCTTCAAAATACCATACATACTATCTAATTTTTTCATGTCCTTCAATGTATTATCTCTTTCCTTCCCAAGTTAGGTGGAATTTAACCCTAGCAGCTAATAGAGAAGGCATCCAAGAAAGACATCTGTTTCCCTGTAGGGAAGAAGTCTTTTTCATGTCTTCCAGCACAGAAGATGTACTAACAATTACTAGGGAAGAGAAGACCACATCCAAAGGCTCTGAGGGTGCTTTACCCAATGTGCAATTTGGATGTATTATGTCCCCCCAAAACTCCATGTTCTTTGATGCAATCTTGTGGGGGCAAACATATTAGTGTTGATTAGATTGGAATCCTTTAATAGAGTGCTTTCATGGAGATGTGACTCAATCAACTGTGAATGAAACATTTAATTGGATAATTTCCATGGAGGTGTTACCCCATCTATTCAGGGTGGGTTTTAATTGGATCACTGGAGTCGTATAAAGGAGTTCACAGACAAAAGGATCTCAGAGCAACTAAGAGTGACATTTTGAAGGAGCTGCAGCTGAGAGACACATTTTGAAGACAGCTGTTGAAAGCAGAGTTTTGCTGACACTTTGGACGTACTAGCCCACAGTTTGCCCCAAGAAGCTGATACAGAAACATTGTGGAGAACACCATTTTGAAATGCAACCTGGGAGCAAGCAGATACCAGCCACGTGCCTTCCCAGCTAACAGAGGTTTTCCAGACACCAATGGCCTCTCTTCAGTGGAGGTACCCTATTGTTGATGACTTAAGACTGTAACTGTGTAAGCAAATAAACCCCCTTTTTAAAAACCATTCCATCTCTGGTGTTTTGCAAATGGCAATGTTAGCAAACTGGAACACCCACATAATCAGGAATCCTAACACATGCCCCATTCTGTTGCAGGGTCCTAGGATTTTCTCACCAAAGTCCCCGACCTTAGCATAACTGTCAAGACCTTCCTTGGCTGACCATTTAAATGCCTCTGGAGCTCTGGGACTCCATTAGATTCTTAATCTGCTCCTTACCTTTGTCATCTCTTCCACTGAAGGATATAAGAACCTCTTTAAAATCCACCAAAAATTCTTCGCTGGCTTTCATACTTAGTTTTTAACTTCTTGCTCAAAGCCCTCAATTTATTATTATCCCTCTGGGCAACAATACAACTTAGCAATATTCAGTCAACTCCACTCTTCTTCAAGGAATTTGTGTAACAAGTCATTATCTTCCAAGGAGCCAGTACCTAAATGGGATTAAATTCATGAGCATTTTAGTCTGAAAATATTTGTGAGAGAATTTGGAGTGGAAGTCAGGAAAAGCTAGAGGGACCTATCAGACCACAATGCATGGAAGTAAGAGGAAAAGATAATGAAATTGTTCTCAGCTGCTCTAGGGAAGCATTGGCATGGCCAACAGAGGGTCCTCAAACTAAAATTGCTTCTTACAGGAGTCCTTTTTTTCCCAGGAGCAGGCCTCTCCCACCACCTTCGGTAGTTTGAGTTATGTACCTCAATTTAGACATATTCATAATCTTAATCCTTGTCCTTGTGACTAAGAACCCATTGCAAATAAGGCCTCTTGAAGATGTTATTTTTAGTTAAGTTTTGGTCCAGCTAAATGAGATTGGGCCTTAATCCATATTTCTAGAGACTTTTATAAGAAAAAGAAATTCAGACATAGTATAAAAGAAAGCCACTTGGAGAAGCTGAAAGTCAGTGGGAACACTAAAGAGAAAGGAAAGAACATCACCATATGACAGGAAAGCCGAGGAATCCCAAGGATTTCTAGCCAGCCAGATTACTAACAAACTTAGGAGCAAGCAGCCTTCTGGCTTCTGAAACCATGAGCCAATATATTGCTATTGTTTAAACCAACCCATTATGTGTTATTTCTCATAATAGCCTGGAACACTTATCATTGGCTGGTAGCAGTGCGTGGTAAGCATGGCTTTTGGTTAAATGTGATGTTATTTCAGTGCACAGCAGCTGAAGCTCTTGGTCAATTAAGTTCTCTGTAGCTGAAAGTCTGCAAGGTATATTCTCATGGCTGCCACAGCCTCATTCCACTCATACTTTTAAAATGCCTGCCAGGTTATTCCCCCCCAGTGGATATCTTTCACAATCTGGGGTCCCAGATACCAATCAGATGGCATCCTCTTTGCCCACTGGGTGGTGGATGAGCCAATTCCAAACATTACCTAACTGCCTGTTTTCTTGTATCACTCCCAATACCACTTGTGTTCATTCCGGTCCTCTGAGAATCAAGACAGATGAAATGTGCAAGGAATTAATTAAGGAAAACATCTGAAAAAGGTCAAGACAAGGGAGTCTGAGAAGGCAGGGAGAGATTTATTACTGAGATGCAGACACCTGTGAAGGAAAGATGTTTAAAAGGAGGACTGTATAGAAAGAGTTGTATTCTGCGGCATAGTTTTGAGAAAGTTTCATCCAGGTTGACGGGAAGTCCTCAAGTCAATGTCATCCATGAAGAATCCTACATCTCACAAAAATGAGCCTGCATTAGTAGCCCCATCACAATCAGTCATTGGCTGGCAGTGGTCTGTGGGGAATGGGGTCTCAGAATGAATGTGGGGATGGATTGAAAATAGGAGCAGTTGGGGACATTGGTCAATTAAGTTTCCTATTGTAGGAACCTGTATCCTTTCAGCTACAGGCCATTGTATACTGTCCTTTACTTTCCTTGACCAATTCTTTTGTACCTCTTTCACCTTTCTGTAATTGTTAACTTCCAATCTTTTAGTATCACGGTCTCCAGCTTTGGGGCCAGCCCGGCCTCTCACTGTTTGGGCTTGCTGGCTCAGCACCATGAAGGCAGCACCAGGGAATGGACATGCCTCTGTGTCATGGTGGAGTTCGAAGCTCAGGACAGCTGCCGGTTATGACTTTCAGGAAGCTGTGGAGGTTGCTGGCTTACCCTGCAATCTCAGACCCTCCAAGGACAAACCTCCAGCATCCCCACAGTTATTTCTGAGAGATGGAGTCTTTAGTGAAAAATAGTTGGTGTCATTCCTCTATCTAGGTATTTGTCATTTTAGGAAAAGAAAAGGTGTGTAGGGAGTGGGGAGATGGTGAAATTACTTAGGTGTAAATGTTGGGCTAACACCCTGGCATCAGCAGAGGTGTGGGTGTTGCTGGTTATGGCACCGAAGTGCTGCTCTCTCGTATACCCCAAGCACCTTCCTAGCCTCACCTCGCTCTCCCCAAAGGTGCCACTTTTCCACCAGCGAGCAATTTAGGGACTGGAAGTTGTCTTCCTCATGTCTCATTATGCGCAAAACAGTTAAATTAGAGAATTATTATTCACATTACCAACATGTCCTAACTTCACAGAAGGATTTGTGGCAGGGCATTTTAAAATAAAGAGGTTTCTTAGAACTCAGAAAAAAAGAAAAACAAAAAAAGATTCAGGTCAACTGTCACCTCCCAGTAGTTTTCCATAACTTGGGTCCATTTTCCTATCACATCATATACTTCTTTGTAGCACTTATCACAGGGTGATTTTATATCTCTGTGTGTGATTTTTTTTTTTGATTGATGGCCATCTCCCCATGCTAATCTGTATACAAAAGGAGAACAATTGACTTCTCTTATTTTTTGCTCACCATTGTATCCCTGGAACCTAGCACAGTGCCTAGGATATAGCATGTACAAAGCATTAAAAGAAACAAAACAAGACAAAAAAAAAAAAAAAAAAAAAAAAAAACAGGTCAGATTCCTCAGATTATGGAGTAAAGAACAAAGGAGAGATGGTGGAGGAGTGTGATAATGACACTGTGAAAACACCTCTGCCTTTGGTTGGAAGAAGGAGCACTGAAAAAAAAAAAACTTTCCTCTTTCACAGTCCCTTTTTTTTAGATTTTCCCACTGAAGAGTCTGTCCTAGATTGGTCTTGAACTATAGTGAGGGAAGTTGGGGATAGGAATACTAATGCCAAGGGCCAGAAGAAAAGGAAAAAAAAGAGCAAGCAGAAATAGCACATAGGCTGAGTGGTTGCGCTTGGACTACCCCATTAGAGGACCCATTTGATGTGAGGCAATTGTAAGTTAGGAATAAGTAAGGCAGGCAGAATTAGTTTCTGTCCACAACCAAAAATATAAAGTTCTTTTCTTAATAGCATAATGATGTGCACTGTTAACCTCACAGAGATTTATCAGGTTGCTTAAATACACTTTTTTTCTGTTTGGAAGACTATATTTTGTCAGTGTGAAATTAAAAAAATGAGGCTGGTGAAAGCATTTGAAATAAGACAGGGAAAGAACAAGGGAAATTTCCAGTTGACAGACAGAAAGCACTGCCCACAGGTGGCCCCTGCAATTAGAAACTTAAAAATATGATCCAATCAAGAAACGAGTACAAAGAAATAACATCTGAAGGAAATAGAGGAAACAGATAACCAAATGGAATTTACAAGAATAAAGAAACTGATGACGCACCCAAAAAAAGTTGTTTTATAAATCCACCCACCAACCAAGCTGTGTCTCTTTCAAACTCATGGAGCTTTTACTAACGTTCAAACTTCTATGCTTGTATTGTTTTGGGTGTGATGACATTCTTGATAGTATTGAGATAGAAGAGTACAAGTAGGTCCCTATTAATTTCTTTCTTAGCAGAAATGGGGTTAGGGAACAGTGGATACTCATTTAAAATCGGGTTCAATATCCAGCAAATTCAGAAGCTTCAGGTGGAAGTCTTGCAAACCAGGCATTTTCTTGAAAGTGCTAAAAATTTTAAGTTCCTATTCCCTTGAAAATGTAAAACTTCTGATAGAATTCAATCAGTATAAATTCTATCTAATATAACCCCAAAATCATGGCATAGCCCCCAAGGAAAATCTGCCAGTATATTGTTGCCTACATGATTTCAATTAAGAAAAGCTGATGGAGGATTACCTTTTGATAATAGTCATTTATACCACTAATTATTACCATTTGCTTGTTGACAATTGTTGGCAGTATTTACAGCTACAGAAAATGTTGAAATAACACTGTCCTCGTCCTTAGGAGTTGTGACTATAAATAGACTTTACACCCTTGTGTCCAAATCTCCACTCTGAAAATAGTTTGGGGAATCAGTTTAAGTTTTAAGAAGGCTTAGAAATAGTTAGATAAAATATTCAGCATACTACTGAAGGGATAAAACATGGTTATTTTTACCACTCAGACTTTCAAATTTAGTGTTTATCAAAATTTCACTTTGAACTTAAATTTAATTTATTTTACAGTAGGTCAGTAGTTTTTGAGAAACATGATATCTTTGTTTTTCTCAATTAAATAAGACTTTTCTAAAACAGAATGTATCTAGAACCATGTTTTGAAATCTTCAGTGTGATATATGGATTGTTGGTCAATATTCCATGTTGCAAATACATGGATTCATGTTTCATTAACTTGCTCTTTTTCTAAATTTCCATGAGGCTTGGAGAATGTTCTTTTGAACAATTTTTAGTTCTGTATAAGAAGGGGCAGTTCTGAGTATTGGAAGACTATTGGCCTAGGAGTCAGGTAGATGTGGGTTCAAATGCTGAACTAGTTATGTACTATACCAGTTGTTTAACTGTGAGTAACTTCAGTTTCCTTATTTTTAAAGATGCTATAGCACTGTTGAAGTATTACTGCGGTTGTACAACTGTGAAAAAGCTGATTCTATAATAGGCAATTGTCAAATTTTATTTCCTTCCTTCCTATTTCTAAATACTCAGCCTACTCGTTTTCAAACCCTGCTCAGAAATGATTTGCTTATGGTATCACAGAATTTCATGTAAGAGTCCAGTTGACAGTTAGATTCCTATGGCTGCCTGTTTCCATTCTTGTTGTCTATTAGCTTCCCTGCTATAAACACCACTATCACATTTCCAATTGCCACATTTTAATTAACATTTGCATTGGGGAATATTCTAAATGATTATTCCCTCATTTTTCACTATAATTTCTTAGTTTGCTTTGGAGGCTCTGTACCCTTTTACCTTGGGGCAGAGAGTCAGAGGCTAAGGAAGATGCTAAAATCTGGAAGAAATATTTTAGCCACCAAAAATTACTGGATGAGAAACGCATCTGTTCTGTTATTTTGTTTAAAATTTTCTTTCCTCCAGGCTTCAAACAATAAATGCAAGAAGCAGTGAAACTAGTATAGAAGAGGAGAATATCCAAACTCAGCTTCAAGCAGAGAAATTGATCAGATTAGCCTACAGGGATAATGATACATTAGCCTCTTAGAAAAGAAAAATATGAGGCCTCTTCTTGTGTCAGTTATGAAGACCGGAAGTCATTAAAGAACTAAAGAACTATAGGGATGTAATTATGAAGAGAGCAGTGAACCTAGCAGATCAATAATCAGCCTTAATAAAAGGGAATCTGTAAAAGAAAGATTAAGAAAATTGAATGATACTGTACCATCAGCAATGGACCTCGTATGTAACTTCAACAAAGAAAAAGACAATATATCATGTGAATGCACACACACACACACACACCATGTGAATACACACACACACACACATAACAAATGAAATGGAAGGGATGGAAAAAACAAAAATAAAATTTCTAAAGCAAACCATGTGAAGTATCATATAAATCTTGAAAAAGTGACCTTATAAAAGTTTATTTCAATAGCTCATTGATCATTATTTTCATCCTATTAGCATCTCTCCCTTGATTGAAGCACTACCACCTGAATTAATAAAACCCTATCTTTTAGAACGTTGTAGAGTGGTGATAGAGTTAGCTTCTGCAGCCATGAGTCATTTACTCAAGAGTGTAGAAATCTTCATTTCATTTGCAGACACACACACACACACACACACACACACACACACAGATTAACTTTGTTTATGTAACCTTTTAAGGATCTGCGGAGGAACCACATAAAGAAGTAAGGGATTCCTGAAGATTTTAAGCCAAGTGTTGAGCTATTGCCATTGCAGAGTTTTATAACTTGGTGCTCGAAAAACAATTAATAGCTTTGATATTATCACAAAGGACAATTGTTTCCAAAGCATATGAAAATGCTCAGAAGAAGCAGTTTCTTCAGAAATGGCTGCCACTAATTCAAGGTCTTATCTAGCATTAAAGGATGAGTTGATTTTGTTGTATTAGTGAAAAAGGAGAAATATATATGAAACATTGTGCAAATGCCTGCAGGGCAGTTCATTGAAATATTATTAATAAGTTGAACTTTTAGATTATTGCTTAAAGAGATGATAAAATACATCACTTCTTGGCAGGAGGTTTTTATAATCTAATTTTCTAATCTAAACATTATCTAAGAGGCACACTGATATAGAAAATAGCTGTGATGGAATGATCAAAGGTTTATTTTGGCTATTTTTCCAACATTCTTTTCCACTCTAACTCATATAAAGAATGAAGCCAATATAATTTAAAATCTCCATCCTTTGACCACTGTTGGTCATTTTTGCTCCTCTCCCTACATTAACAGAGAAGAGGAAAGAATAATTTTTATATTATTTTATTTACTGGAAATCATGCTAGTAAAAATATATCATGTGATAAGGAAAAAAACATGAGGGGGGATGTATAAAAATTAAGATGACATTATGTCTGAATTCTTACTAAGGAAAGCATAGCAAGTACAAGCCCTTTCTCAGGCAGGTGCAGAGAGATAAATACGACATATGTGAATGTACCTGGCTTTCATGGAAGAATGTATTTTCAAATCCAGGAATGGAGATTGACTAACATAAAAGCTAAGGACCTTGAGATATAGAATAAAATGTTTTAGGATTATAATGGAAATTACATAAAAATCCTTCCTTTACTCAAGGTACTATGCCACATTGACATGACTAACTTTGATATTTTATGAAGAAAAAGGATTATGTAAAGTGCCATCCTCCTAGTAATTATACACTCTTTCAGAAGTCCTAGAAAGATTAGGATAAAATTAGAAGAAACACAAAACTCATCCAGAGCTACAGCAAATGTGCTTCACTGAAGCTGATGACATTCAACATGAATTGGTGTTAGAAGCTGTATAACCAAACTTTTCAAAGCACACTTTCCAACAACTAAACTGTTCATTCGTTGAAATTAGTAAGATACTGGACTAATTATCACAATAATAGAATTTCACTGGCATCCACCACTTCTGGGTGACATCTCTACCCTCCTGTCCACAATCTTTTGTTAACAGATTCATGGTTGATTCTCTCCAGGAATTATGGATCTCATTATAGAATTACTCTCAGGAAATCATTTCCTCTTTAAGAGAGATGTCTCAGAAAAAAATCACTCTCCTGTGTGCCAAATTATAATTATTTCTGTTTTGCCTTTCAGCATATTTATGTGGCCATTCTTGCAATTCTTGCTCTTTTTTAGTTTTTACTTTCTTGAAACTTGATACTACAAATTATGTACAGAAACATTACCTGCCTAGCCTATGGCTCATTTATGATTTCTTCATGGGGTGATCTTGCTCTTATCCCCTGAAGTATCCTCAGTTCCTCATTGATCACTATATGTTTGCCAAGCATTTGTTTACTGCTACTTGCACATCATGCAAACTCTCATCCCTTCACTTGTGAAGATGTTTTGTATTATTTAACTAGTTAAATTTATTGTACTGTTGCATCTTAAGAAATGCTGGAACAAAATTTAAGGCAAAAAGAATTCAACACTTCCCTCAAACTAATCACTTATTGCCTATAATGGGGTACAGGACATTTTAGTTTTAAATGGCATTTTCTAACCCCTAGGAAATTAGAAACAGGTGTAATCCTAATCAAGCCAATTTAGTTAATTAACTACAATATTCTCTGACAAAATTGCTAGCTATAAACAAGTCTTATTGTTCAAGTCATGTGTTATTACCTAAAGTAAGAAGAACCATTTGTGAAGTTCATTGCCAACAAGGAGAACATTAATACAAGCACATAAAGTTTTTTTAAATGCCATTAAATTATTTCATGAGAATTAGAATCTTTTAAAGGGAGAAATTAATTACCTAATTGTAAATCTGGATTCATATATGCTTTCTAGAATTTTAGAAAAAGAATTGTCTCCTATGTGCTAGGAATTGTTATAAGTTCTGGAGATACAATAATAAAGAAGACATACACGGTTACAGTTTTCCAGAGCATACATTGTAGAAAGGAAACAGAAAACACGGATGTCAATAACTTAGCAAGGAAATTTAAGACTGACAAATCCTATTAATTAACTATTTAATTCAACAATTTTTGATTGAACTAAAAACACACACTATATTCTAGATATAGGGATATAGCTGTGAACAAAAACGTTCCAACTCTCAAGGAATTTACATTTGTGGGAAAGACAGATAAACATTATAGCTATGTGTCTGTGTCTGTGTGTGTATGTGTAACAGAGATAGTAATGAATACTTTAAAAATAAAAATAAAATACGAGGTTATGGTAAAGAGACTAGGACAGAGTAAGGAAGGTTTGCCTTAGATATGGTGCCAAGAAAAGCCTTTCAGTAAGGAGAGCCTGGAGGGTACATGGAAGAGGAGACTTCCTGTCACAGGATCAGCAACTGCAAAGGAATCTATATTTCTTTCTTTCTTTCTTTCTTTCTTTCTTTCTTTCTTTCTTTCTTTCTTTCTTTCTTTCTTTCTTTTTTAATTTTATTTTGAAATAAATTCAAATTTACAGGAACAGTTGCAAAAACAATACAAACCCTATATACAGAACTCCAGCATACCCAACCCCCCTCCCTGGATACCCTGATCCACCAACTTTAACATCCTGTCACACCACCATTTCTTTCTATTCCTCCCTCCCTCCCTATCATCCATCATCTATTGCTCTGTCTTCTGAACATATGAGAGCAAGCTGCACACATCCTTGAGCAAACGATATGATTCACATATACGATTCCCATGAACAAGAACATTCTTTTATGCAATCCCATTAAGCGCAGCTAAGATGTTCAAGAAATTCAACATTGATACAAAGTTTGCATTCTATATTTCCTTTCTTTTTTTCCTTCTGTCCCAACTGTGTCCCTTTGAGCCTCTTCTCCATCCTCAGATCCCATCCAAGATCATCCTTGGCATTTAATTGTCATTATCTATTTAGACTTTTTTTTTTCAATTGTGGAAACATATATACAGCCTAAATCTTCCCATTCCAACCCATCCCTAGCTTTTCATTAGTGGGATTAATCACATTCATAATGTTGCATTGCCATCACCTTCCCACCATCCATTACTAGAAATTTCCCTTAACCCCCATCAGAAACCCTACACTCATTTCTTAACTCCCCATTGCCCCTTCCTCCACTATTCATAACCCATGCTCTACTTTTCATCTCTATGGTCATATTCTCTGACACTTTCTTTGTGTTTACCATGGGGTTTAAATTTAACCTCTTTAATCTATAACAATCTTGTTTTTCTTTGATACCAACTTAACTTCAATAGAACACATAAATTATGTTCCTATACTACTCCATTCCCCCACCTTTATGTAGTTCTTGTCAAAATATTTTACACTGAGTACAGAACCACTGATTTATCCTTACAGTTTATGTATTTTAGATCTTGTAGGAAGTAAATAGTGGAGTTACAAATCAAAGATACAGTAGTAGTGGTATTTATATTTACCATGTGATCTTTACTGGAAATCTTTATTTCTTCATGTGGTGTCAGTCAATTGTTTAGTGTCCTTTCCTTTCAGCCTGCTCAATTCCCTTTAGCATTTCTTACAGGACTGATCTACTGATGATGAAGTCCCTCAGCTTTTGATTATCCGGGAATGTTTTCATCTCCCCCTCATTTTTATCCTCCAGTTGTTTGTGAATTTTCTAAGTCCCCGATGGTTATTGACTTCTATTTGTATTTCTTTGTGGACAGAGAATGTGCTTTGAATGAATTCAATTTTTTTAAAAAAATTATTGAGGCTTGTTTTATGTCCCAGCATATGGTCTATTCTGGAGAAAGATCCGTGATCACTAGAGAAGAATGTGTGTCCTGGTGATCTGGGATGTAATGTTCTATATATGTCTGTTAAATTTTTTTTTCTCTCTCTCTCTCTCCTTTCTTTGTTTCTTTCTCGGTAGAGCTCCCTTTAGTAGCTGAAGTAGGGCAGGTCTTTTATTAGCAAAATCTCTCAGCATTTGTTTGTCTGTGAAAAATTTAAGCACTCCCTCAAATTTGAAGGAGAGTTTTGCTAGATAAAGTATTCTTGGTTGGAAATTTTTCTCTCTCAGAATTTTAAATATGTCATGCCACTGCCTTCTCGCCTCCATGGTGGCCGCTGAGTAGTCACTACTTAGTCTTATGTTACTTCTTTGTATGTGGTGAATTGCTTTTCTCTTGCTGCTTTCAGAACTTGCTCCTTCTCTTCAGTATTTGACAGTCTGATCAGAATATGTCTTGGAGTGGATTTATTTGGATTTATACTATTTGGAGTTTGCTGGGCATTTATGCTTTGTGTATTTATATTGTGTAGAAGGTTTGGGAAGTTTTCCCCAGCAATTTCTTTGAATATTCTTTCTAGACATTTACCCTTCTCTTCCCCTTCTGGGATACCAATGAGTCTTAAATTTGGATGTTTTATTTTATCTATCAGATCCCTGAGATCCATTTTGATTTTTTCGATTTTTTTCGCCATTCTTTCTTTTGTTCTTTCATTTTCCATTCTGTGGTCCTCAAGGATGCTGTTGTTCAACTTCCTCTAATCTTGTATTATGAGTATCCAGAGTCTTTTTAATTTGGCCCACAGTTTCTTTTATTTCCATAAGATCTTCTATTTTTTTATTTACTCTTGCAATTTCTTCTTTATGCTCTTCTAGGGCCTTCTTTATGTCCTTTATATCCTGTACCATGCTCTCACTGTTTGTCTTCAGTTCTTTGATTAATTGCACCAAGTACTGTGTGTCTTCTGATCTTTTGATTTGGGTATTTGGGTTTGGGCTGTCCATATCATCTGGTTTTATCATATTCTTTAAGATTTTCTGTTGTTTTTTGGTCTCTTGGCATTTGCTTTACTTGATATGGTTCTTTCAGGATATAAAAAATACCAATCTCTAATATGTCAGTTCTACAGCTTGGTGGCGTACACTTTCTCTAACTAATCACCAGATGGCGTCCGCAAGTCACCTATTCCCCTCAAGTCAGTTCTCCCAACTTTGTCTTTGTGGTGTGTGGAGATCTGGTTCTTGTGGGGTTCAATTGGTGCACTAAGTTTGGGTGTGTTGTTGGTGCTGTCCGCCCTGAATGTGGGGCATGTGTCTGGGTGGTTAGAGAGGCAGGGCAGCTTTAATAATCAAACCTCCCAGGTGTTTCTGGAGATCTAAGGCTGTTGCAAGAGTCTAAGCCTTCATTTCAGTCTTGCCACAGATTGTCTCTGCCGCTGACCCTCAAGTCCTTGGTATTGGCTTAGGGACCCTGGAACGTCTGAGAGGGCCCCCTTTCTCAGCTGCACTCTTTCCGGATATCTGCTGAGGGAAGGTTGTGCTACATCACAAGTACACACTAGCCCCCCAGGGAAGCCCTGGGCTGCTGGGCCGTGCAGGGGTGTTGCCAGCCTGCTGTAAAGATGTTTGAATGGGGCATGTTAATTTCCCCCTTTTCACATAGCTCCTCCTTCCCAGGTCTGGGACAATTAGCTGTGGGTGCATTAAAGACCACTGTCCATGGCTGATATTGTGGTGTGTGCATGGTGCTGCGGGAAATACTCCCCATTATACTGGAACCCTTGGCATGGCTCTGGGCTATAGCTCCAGCCCTGGGCAGGAACATCCCTAGCCCCCAGGGGTGATGGCTGCAAGGGGTTCAGTTTCTTTCTTCTTTTGGCTCCCCTCTGTCCCCCTGGCCCCAAGACAATGAGCAGCGGGCTATTCTCCATGCCAGACACTGAGACATTGGCACAGCCCACTCCTACCATGCTTTACTGCGTGGTCCTCACCATCATACCACAGCTGCTCCTGGATTTTTCTTTTTTTTTTAAAGAACTAGTCTGTCTCCAAATGCCAACCCATGGTTTCCCTACATCACAGTTTGGCCACTGGACTTTCAGCTGGCTCACTCACTCATTTCAGAATGCAGACTCCCAGTTTCACCAAATGCATGGTCCCTCTGGATTTAGCAGACCTTGTCCAGCTGTTGCATCGCCGGGACTGGTGTTCTGGGTCACTTTCTGGCATTTATCTAGTATTTTTCATGGAAGTGTTTTTTTGCCCTGTCTCACCTAGCCACCATCTTAGGTTCTCCTGGAATCTATATTTCTTATCATCTATTGTGCGACATAAGGGAATCACTTGATTCAGACAGTATAGTTTATTTTCAACACCAATTGATTGAAAAAGTAATTTCATTTGAAATTTATGAAATGGAATATAAAAATGGGCCTCCTGCTTGTCTCCCACTTTGAGAATTCCACAGGGTATATCCATATAATAACCTGTAAGCTTCCATGACTTTTCACTTACTTTGAGAATATAAAAGGTACTTGAGAGGAGAGAGTATGTGTGAAAAGATTTTCCTGAGAATATGAGGATAAAGCTTTACTCATTAAGGATAAAAGTTCCATGGGACCCTTCATCTTCCTTGGAAAATGCTTTCATTTTTCTTAAATTTTCATTTGCATTTTATATGTTAATATATACAAATATTATTCATTTTTTTCTATTGACCTTATATCCTGTGGCCTTCATAGATTCCTTGGAATTTTCTATGTAGATGATAAAATTTCTGAAAATAAAGAATTTTTTTACTATTTACTTTACCATTTTTATACTTTTGATGGAATTTCTTGCTGGGACCAGCAGTGCAATCTTGGATAGTTGCAAAGTGTCAAACCTTATGGCCTTATTACCAAGTCATTTTATTCTTCCACCTTTAAACTTGATGTTAACTGCATGTTTTAAGTAGAGGTTGAGGAAGTTCCCTTCTGTATCTGATTTTCTGAAACTTTAAGAATGAATATACGTTGAATTTTATCAAATGCCATTTCTGAATTTATTGAGATGATTAATAGATTAAATGCAATAAACTATACTGATTTTTTTAAATGCAATTTTATTAAGACACATTCACATACCAGATTGTCATCCAAACTGTACAATTAGTGGTTCACAGTATCACCACGTAGTTGTGCATTCATCACCTCAATTTTTGAACATTTTCATTACTCCAAAAAAAATAAGAAGAATAAAAATAAAAAGAACACCCAAATCATCTCATATCCCTTAACCCCACCTATTGTTTATTTATTTTTTGTCTTTATTTTCCTACTATCTGTCCATACATTGGATAAAGGGATTGTCAGTTGCAGGGTTTTCACAATTACACAGTCACACTGTAAAAGCTCTATAGTTACACAGTCATCTTCAAGAATCAAGGCTACTGGATTACAGTTCAACAGTTTCAGGTATTTCCTTCTAGCTATTCTAATACACTAAAATCTAAAAAGGAATATCTAAATAATGCATAAGAATAACTTCCAGAATGACCTCTCTACTCTATTTGAAATCTCTCAGCCACTGAAACTTTACTTTGTTTCATTTCTCTTCCCCCTTTTTGTCAAGAAGTCTTTCTCAATCCTACAATGACAGCTACCTGGACCTGTCATTGACTCCCTAGGAGTCATGTCCCTCATTTTCAGGGAGATTTAGACCCCTGGGAATCATGTTCCATGTAGGAGCTGACTGGTTTTTGAATGTTAAACCCAAATTTTTATTTCTGGGGAATATCTCACATATTCTTTTTATATAATGGTTAATTCAATCTTTTAGTATTGAAGTAATGACCTTTTATATCTAAGATCATGGAATACATAGGTCTGTATTTTTTATTCTTTGTTTTCTTCCTTTTTGTAATGTCTGCCTAGTTTTTGTTTCAGGATAAAGCTTTACTCAAAAAATGAGTTAGACAACATTCCCTCTTTTCTATTTTTTGGTTGTATTAGTGTAGATACTGTAGTGTTTTTTCCTTGAATGTGTTGTAGAATTCACTAGTAATGCCATCTGGGCCTGGAGGTTTAAACTTTGTGTAAGGTTATTAACTTTGATTTAAATTTCTTTAAAAGATGCACTGGTATTCAGAGTATTTGATTCCTCTATAGTGAGTTTCAAGGAATTTGTTCCTTTCATCTCTATTATCAAATTTATTGGTATTAGCTTGCATATTAATTTTTTACTGTTTGTATGATTTCCAGTGACATTCCGGATCTCATCTTAATATTGGGAATTTATTTTTCCTTCATTTTTTCTTCACCAGTAGGACTAGAAGTTTATCAATTTTATTGTTAACCTTTCCCTGATTTCATTGATTTTTCTCTAATGATTTTTCTGTTTTTTAAATTCATTGATTTCAGGTCTTATTTCTTCCTTAACTCGGGGAGAGAAAGAGCTCAGAGCTGACACAGATCCACAAGCTTGGAGATGCAGACAGAAAGATGTTTGGGGATGTAAGCTAAGAGAGAAGCTAAGCTAAGAGATGGAGTCCAGAGTTTGCCCCGGAGAAGCTAAGTGAGAACTTGGAGATGCTTGAAGAGAGGTCGCTGGAGTCAGAAGCTGAAAGCAATGCAACCCAGGAGCAAAGGACCATCAGGTGCCAGCCTTCCCAGCTGACAGAAATGTCCCAGACACTTTCAGCTTTTCTTCAGTGAAGGTATCCTCTTGTTGATTGCTTAGTTTGTACACTTTTATGGCCTTAGAACTGTACATTCGTGAACTAATAAACCCAAGGTGTAAAAGCCAATCCATTTCTGGTATATTGCATTTGGCAGCTTTAGCAATCCAGAACATGCACTCATGTTCTCTGCTGTTTATATGGGTATTTAGAATATTTACATTTAATGCAATTATCCATAGAGTTGGGTTTGAAGTTACTACCTTAGTTTTTGCTTTTTAATTGGACCATCTCTTCTACATTCCTTTTCTTCTTATGATTTCTTTTAAATTACTTGAGTATCATTTTATGATTCCAATCATGTCCGCTATAGGCTTATTAGTAATATTTCTTTTATTTTTTATTATTTGCTAGGGTTTATAATACACATCTTTAACATGTCACAGTCTACCTTCCAATCATATAATGCCACTTCACATATAATGTGAAAGTTTTGAAACTTACATTACATTTAAAATTGTTTTTATTTGTACAATTTATTTCTACATGTGTTATAAGCCACACAATACAATGTTTGTGTGTTTACTTTAGATAGTCTATTATTTATTAAAAAATAAAATACAAATACATGGTCATTTACATTTGCCTACAGTTCTATCATTTCCAGTGGTCTTCATTATTTGCAAGTATCTATGTGTATGTGTGTGCGTGGGGGTCTGTCTCTAAGATTCTTTCTGGTATTATATTTCTTCTATTTCAAGGACTTTAAATACTTTTCATATTCCAGAACTGAATTGTGTCAATTTTTGTCTGAAGGCATCTTTTTCCCTTAATTTTGAAGTTGTGTGTTTTTTTCTTTCAGTCCTCTAAAGATGTCACTATATTATCTTCTGACTTGCATAGTTTCTGATAAAAATAGTCTGCTCTCATTCTTTTATTTGTTCTATATGTAGTGCCCCTCCCCCACTGGCAGCCTTTAAGAGTTTATGATTTTCATCAGTTTGGCTAGGTGTACATTGGTGAATTTTTCTCTGATTTTCATCCTATTGAGCTTCTTGATCTGTGATTAGTTGTTGTAATGGGTTTTATGGTATCCCACCAAAGGGTAGGTCTACATCCTAATCCCTGGAACCTGTGAATGTAACCTGATTTGGAAAAGGGGTCTTTGCAGATGTAATTAAACTAAGGATCTTCAAATGAAATCATCCTACATTATCTGGTTGGGCCCTCATCCAATGGCAAGTCCTTATAAGAAACACACAGAAGAGAGACACAGGGAGAAGACCAAGTGAAGACAGAGGCAGGGATTCAAGCTATGCAACTATAAACCAAAAAAATGGCCATAACCTCCAGAAACTGGAAGAAGCAAGGAAAGATTTACTCCTAGAAATTTTTATTTGGCTTAAAAACAATTCTCTCTGCTGAAATTCCCCAGTGTTTCTGAATTTTATCTATACTTTCTGATAGATGAGTGTTATGGAATGAGTTATGGTGCCCCAAAAGATATGTTGAGCTCTGAACTCCCAGGCCATAAGAATGTGACCTTATTTGGAAATAGGGTTGTTCCAAATAGAATTGGTTGAGATGAAGTCATATTGGAAAATGGTGAGCACCTAAACCAATATGACTCATGTCATTATGAGAAGATTAGACACAGACAAAATGGAAATTGTCATGTGATGGTGGAGGAAGAGATTGAACTGCTGCAGTTAAATGTCAGGGAACCCCAACAGAAGCTAACAAAATAATAGAGGCAAGGAAGGATTTTGCCTTACATAGGAAGCATGGTCCTCCTGACAGTTTAATTTGAGCCTTCTAGGACTCCAGGCAGAACCTCCAGAACTGTGAGACAATAAATTTCTGTTGTTTTAGGCCTCCTAGTTTGTGGTACTTTTTTATGATGCTTAGGAAACTAAAGCAATGTGGTTTTTTCTGTTGTTGCTATCGTTTTCTTTATTTTTTTATTTTTATTGAGATTGTTCACATACCATACAACTATCCAAAGATCCAGAGTGCATAATCAGTAGCCCATGGTACCATTATACATACCATTATGTATCCATCACCACAATTAATACTTTTTTCAATTTTTAGAACATTTTCATTACTCCAGAAAAGAAATAAAGACCAAAAAAAAGGAAACTTCAATCCTCCCATACCCCTAACCATCCCCCCTCCATTATTGATTCATAGTTTTGGTATAGTACAAGTGTTACTTTTGATGAAAGATTTTAAAATACTACTGACTATAGTATATAATTTGCAATAGGTACATATTTTTTTCCTATATGCCCTTCTATTATTATCTTCTAGTTTTAGTGCCATACATTTGTTCTAGTTCATGAGAGGGATTTCTAATATTTGTACAGTTAATCATGGACATTGCCCACCACAAGATACACTGTTTTATACATTCCCATATTTTAGCCTCCAACTTTCCTTCTGGTGACATACATGGCTCTGAGCTTACTCTTTCCACCACCTTCACACACCATTCCACACTGTTAGTTATTCTCACTATGTGCTACCATAACCTCTGTCCATTTCCAAACATTTAAGTTCACACTAGTTGAACATTCTGCTCATAATAAGCAACCACTCCCCATTCTTTAGCCTCATTGTATATCCTGGTAACTTATATTTCATGTCTATGAGTTTACATAGTATAATTAATTCATATCAGTGAGACCCTGCAACATTTGACCTTATGTGTGTCTTATTTCACTCAGTATAGTGCCCTCAAGGTTTCTTCATCAACCCATTTTTTTACGACAGTTTTGTTCACATGCCATACATTCCATCCTAAGTAAACAATCATTGGTTCCCTGTATAGTCATGTATTTATGTATTCAGCACCATCACCACTACCTATATAAGGACATCTCCATTTCTTCCACAAAGAAGGAGGAAGACTCAAAGAAGGTAGAGAGACAAAACAAAAAGAAAAAGAAAGAGTGGGGAAAAAAACATGACAGCTAGAAAGCAACAAAAGGAAAGATAGCCTTAAACCAAAATAGAATAAAGAGTCAGACAACATTACCAATGCCAGGAGTCCCATACTCATCCCCTAACCACCACCCCCATATGCATTTAGTTTTAGTATATTGCCTTTGTTATGTTAAAGGAAGTATAATACAATGTTTCTGTTAATTATGGTCTCTAGTTTGCATTGATTGTATTTTCCCCCCAATCCCACCCTATTTTTAACACCTTGCAATGTTGACATTCATTTGTTCTACTTCAAGTAAAAACATATTTGTATCTTTTATTACAATTGTTGAGCACCCTAGGTTTCACCCTAGTCCCAATCTTTATCTTTCTTCTTTCATTCTGGTGTCCCACATGCTCCTAACTTCCTCTTTCAACCACATTCACAGTCACCTTTGTTCAGTGTACTTACATTTCTGTGCTACTATCTCCCAAAATTGTTTGCCACATGTCTCACTCCTGTCTTTTCCTTTCTGTCTGCAGTGCTTCCTTCAGTGTTTCCTGTAGAGCAGGTATCTTGTTCACAAACTCTCATTGTCTGTTTGTCAGAGAATATTTCAAGCTCTCCCTCATATTTGAAGGACAGTTTTGCCACATATAGGATTCTTAGATTGGTAGTTTTCTTTCAGTATCTTAAATACATCAATCCACTTCCTTCTTGCCTCCATGGTTTCTACTGTATGTTTCCATTGTGTCTTTCATTTCCATAGATTCTGCCAGTTGTTTTTTCCAACTTTTGTTTTCTACCTTACGTACACCTAGTGTTTTCATTATACACTTCATCTCTTTTGCCATATCTCCCCTAAACTTTTTGAATTGATTTAGTACTAATTTTTTAAATTCCTGTATCTCAGTTGAAGTGTAAGATTGTTCTTAGTGTAGGTTGTAGTTTTCTGTTGTCTAGGCATCTGGTTTCCTTGGTTACCCCAATCAGGTTTTTCCCAGACCAAAACAGGTTCAGGTCTCAGCAGGAGGCAATAGTGTCACATCTCCCTGAGGGTGTGTCTTAGTAGGTTGATACACCCTGTGAGGCCTCAAGTCCTTCTGTGTTTCCACCCAGCAGGTGGCTTCTGTCAGCCTGTAACTCCAGACTGGTGTAGAGAGGTGTGGCCTGTGGCTGTTTTCCCCCAGCCTCTGGGGTCTGGTTCTGAATGGAAGACAGGTAGTAGAGCTTGGCACCACCTTCTTCCTCTTAGGGAAAATACACCCTCTAGGGAGATGTCATTTACATTTAAATAGTCTCTCTGCCTGTGCTATCTCCACCCTTTTCTGGGTCAGTGTGCTGGGAACTGAAAATGGCTGAGGCTTTCTCCACTGAGCCAAAAAAGGGACAGAAAGCCCCTTTCAGGGCCAGTCATGACCACCCTCTGTCTCTCCAAGGTCAGTCGTCACCAAAAGCTTCTTTCTGATTGTTGGGGATTCATACCTTGTATAGAGCAGTCCATACTTGTTAATTAAAACCCCAGTTGGAGCTCAGCTGAGCTATATTCACTTGCTCAGAGAATGCTGCGCTCTAGCACCATGAGGCTTTGAAGTTCGGGCCATGGGGGGAGGGGGGTCCTGGCTTGGATCTGCAGTTTTTCTTAGAGATTTTATGCTGCAATCTCAGGCATTCCTCCCACTTCAGGTTGGTGTATGATGAGTGGGCAGTCACATTTGTCCCCCCGCAGTTATTCCAGATTATTTACTAGTTGTTCCTGGTTGTTTATTTTAGTTGTTCCAGGGAGGCAGACTAACTTCCACTTCTCTCTATGCTGCCATCTTCTCAGAGCAATGTGTTTTTATTACACTTCTCCTGAGTGAACAATGGACCTTAGACTGAACCATACGGGTGAGAGAGTTTGCTGCTATTCTTTCCAAGGGTTAAGTTTTATGTGGTAGGAGAAAAAGATCCAGTGACGCATGTGGGTATTGTGCCTTTCCTTCAGCAGCCACTGACCACCTCCTGAAGGTCTGCACAACCGAGTAGGTCTCACTCTAGCACCTGGTCTTCCCCAATCTTTCTCATGAGCATCTAGGCAAGGCCAGTGAAAAGAGCCAGTGAGTGGGTGCAGATTCACACTGTGTTTGGGGCTCTCAGATATCCTAAATTGACTTGATGGTGAACGTTTAGCATTTGAGAATTTGCTATACTTCTAATTGTTTTCTTTTTACCTACTCATTTAACTGCCAGTTCTACTTCTTCTGCTCTTCCAAATGTGAACTGTTCATTTATCTCATTTCTACCAAGAGGCATTTGTTACTTTTTTGGAATTCAGTTACCTGGCAACTTCAGGTATGTATGGGCTCAAAAAATATATATTTTTAGGTTATTTAAGTTTTTCTCATTGTTAGGTGGGAATAATGTTCTGTTGTGGATTTCTACATCCCAAGCAGAAGCAAAACTCCCTTTCATTATTTTTTCACTCTTGATGTTTACTGTAGCTATTTCTTCTTTCACTCTGTATTTTGCTTTTTTGGTTCATTTTTTTCCTATTCATTATTGGTTTTGCCTGATATCTGTGTACCTTGTTTATATTTCCAAGGAAAGAACTTTTGGTGCTGTCAATGTTATTATTAATTTCCTTGTTGTTTTATCTATTTAATTGATTTCTACCCTCATTTATAGTACTTCTTTTCTTTCTTTTATTTATATTTACTTGATTGCTAGTTACCCCTACCCCTTAGATTTAACTTTACTTATTCTCTAATAAATGTATTCTAGTAAAATTTTCTCTAGTACTGCTTCAATTGCTTAACACATATTTTGACACACAATGTTTTCATTATTTTCAGTTTCACTTCTAAATATTTTTAAATGTTCATATGACTTGCTTTTTATTTTTATCTTATATAATTTGCTTTACCTTATATGACTTGCTTGTTGTTTTTTTTTTTACCTTAAGGATCATGGGGCTTATAGGACTTATTTTAGCTATTTGAATGTTATTCATTTCTTACCTTATCCATTTGTTTTTGAACTTGGGAGTTTATAGAGTCTTTTTTTTTTTTTTTTTGTCTTGTCTAAGTAATGACCAATTTTTATAAATATACCACATGTGCCCAAATGAGAATGAATTATTATCTCTCCCTTTAGTTTCAAAAATTGATTAACTTATCTTGCTTAGATGAACAAGATGTTAGAACCCTAATATCAAAGATAATAAAATCTGAGCTCAGAGAGATTAAGACATTTATAGAATTCTATTCAGTGTTTAAATATTAGAGCCAAGGATAAAGCCAAGTCCTTCTCTTCATTTATAATTCAACATTGTTTCTACTATATTAATACCTTGGAAACCAGAGAAGAACAAACCCTGAGTATGCAAGATATGGAATTAAAATGTTACAAAATGTCAAGAGATGGACATGACATGTCAGTCAAATTAACCTAGATAAAAATTATCTAGGCACTTTTATAAACTATTCTTGCTAAGTGTTGCAACTGCAGAATTTTGGAAATGTTATAAGGAGACAAAGCATTAAAACTAATTAGGAATATATGAACTCTAATGGATTTCGTGCTGTGGTTGTAACAACGGGGATATTGTAACCACAGCTTTATTTTCCTTTTAGAATTAAAATGCTTCTCAAATACTAAACCATTTTTTCCATGTTTTGAAAAAATTAAATTGTTGTAGCCTGACCTGAGGAAGAATATTTTAAATTTCATCTATTAATGTTATGATCCATTGTTGCACCTGGGTCCTGATACTAAAAATGTATTTAGAATAACCAATTTATATGAATTTAATAATGAAATTTTAAAGTCTAAAATCTTCCCTCTGCACCATCACAATAAGATTTCAGTTTTTCTCCCACCACTACCCACACAGTGCAATTTTCAGCAAAAGTTTATTTAGTTTCTTTCCAAAATTTGTCAATGAAAGTTTTAAAGCAACATGTCCACAAAACCAAAATCTCTTTATTAGTGAAACAAAATGCAAGGCACTAAAGAAAAAGAAATTTTCTATAATCATTATGTATGTATAATGTAGAAAAGCAAGCTTGCTCATCCACAAGGATGTTTTCAAAAAAAAATAAATCAAATCAGTGATTGTTAATCTGAACCAGCCTTTGTTTAACCAACAAATGGAGGACTTCTGTTTTGACATAAATCTTGTTCCATGCTATCCCAATTAAAGTGAAAATTATTACCAAAACAGGTGTGGTAGATGGAATTTTGTACCCCAACGTAAGCTTGTTTTTAATATTGATTGTTTTTAACATTCCTGTGATGTGAACACATTGTAAATAAGACCTCTTAAAGATGCTATGGTTGGGCCAAACTGAATGAGGGTGGGCCATAATCCATATTACTCTAAAGAGAAATCAAAGGCCAGGAGTCGGAGAAGGTCTTGCAGAAAGAAGCCAGAATTCAATGGAACTGGAAAAGGCAACACAAAGGTGAGATTGCTATGTGATGGGAGACACAGCTTGCAAGCCAAGAAACGCCAAGTATATTGATAAGCCAGCACTGGAACATTACAGATTTAGGGAAGAAACAAGTCCTGCCCATACTTTTGCTTTTGGACTGCCAACCTTCCAAAATCATGCCCAGAAGCTATGGATTAAAGCTTCAGTTGCTCCAGATCCTCACCAGCACTGGGTATTGTCAGTGTGTGGGCTATCAAAAAATTGACATCTGCCACAATGACACCAACTGCAAATACTACAGTAACTCAATCAACTTAATTCTCATTCTAACACTGAGAGTTAGGCCAGGCTCCACACATTAAGGGCAATCTTCTACAAGATTGTCCTACAGGCACCAGTTGCAAGTTTGGGGCCCAGGCCACCTGTATTTATGACTGACTGCTACAAACCACCCCCTTTGGTTTGATAATTTGCTAGAATGATTCACAAAACTCACTAAAAGTGCTATACTTACAATTATGGTTGTATTATAGAATAAGGATACAAGTAAGAAGCCAAAAGAACAGATGCACAGGGTAAGGCTAGGAGGGTCTCAGACACAAGCTTACATGTCCCCTCCATGTAGAATCAAACACATCACCCACAAGGCAGAGCAGTAATGTATTTTCTCAATCTTGGAGGCTGTCTGGAGCTTCAAATGTCCAGAGTTTGTAAGGGAGGCATATCATTAAGTAGGCATGACTGACGGATACAATACCCACATAGTGGAACTCAATATGCAGCCCCCTCCCCTCTCAGATGTTGGGGAGGTGGGCTGATAGGATGTGGTTCAAAGCTCCAAACCCCTAATCATGTGGCTGGTCTTGCTGTTGGGGCCAGGACCCACCCTAAAATTACAGGTGTGATTGGCCCTTCACCGTCATCTTATTGACATATGAACTATCAGATTTTGTCCTAGGCCCATCATGAAGAACAAAGCACTCTAATATCATAGAAAACTCCAAAGATTCAGAGGTTGCTTCCCCAGCAACTGAAGACAATGATCAGCCAAGTTTTTCATTATACTGCGGTCAACATCTTGCATTCTATCCATTCTAATTGGTATTTTGTAGTGTCTGTTTGTGGTGTTAAATTACATTTCCCTTGTTGTTCTAGTTTGCTAATGCTGCCGGAACACAAAACACCAGAGATGGACTGGCTTTTATAAAAGGGGGGTTATTTGGTTACACAGTTACAGTCTTAAGGCCATAAAGTGTCCAAGGTAATACATCAGCAATTGGGTACCTTAACTGGAGGATGGCCAATGATGTCTGGAAAACCTCTGTTAGCTGGGAAGACACATGGCTGGCGTCTGCTCCAAAGTTCTGGATTCAAAATGGCTTTCTCCCAGGACATTCCTCTCTAGGCTGCAGTTCCTCAAAAAATGTCACTCTTAGTTGCACTTGGGATATTTGTCCTCTCTTAGCTTCTCCAGAGCAAGAGTCTGCTTTCAACGGCCGTCTTCAAACGTCTCTCTTCTGCAGCTCCTGTGCTTTCTTCAAAGTGTCCCTCTTAGCTGTAGCTCCTCTTCAAAACATCACTCACAGCTGCAGCTGCACTGAGTTCCTTCTGTTATGTCAACTCATTTATATGGCTCCACTGATCAACTTAGACCCACCCCAAATGGGCGGAGCAACACCTCCATGGAAATTATCCAATCAGAGTCATCACCCACAGCTGGGTGGGACACATTCCAAATAAACACTCAAAGAATTACAATCTAATCAACACTGATAACATCTGCCCACACAAGACCACATCAAAGATAATGGCGTTTGGGGGACGTAACATTCAAGCTGGCACACTTGTGGATAATGATGTTGAACATCTGTTTCCATGCTTATTTGCCATCAATATACCCTCTTTGATAAGCATATTGAAAGGTGCTTAATATCATTTATCTCAATGTCATGATGCTTTAAAAATCTCACTTCCAAGTGCTTATGCAAAGACGTGTACCTAAATGTTTATAGAAGCTTTATTCATAGTTGCCAAAAACTGAAAACAACCAAGATGTCCTTCAACAAGTGAGCTGATAAACAGTCTGTGGTACATCTATAAATAATATAATAATAAGTATGAGCTATTGGTTTACACAACACTGACAATGAGTCTTTAAAGGATTTTTCTCAGTGAAAGAAGCAAGATCGAAAAAATAACCTTTTGTATGATTCAATTATATGAACGTCTTTAAAAACAGAACTATGTGGATGGAAAACACATTGGTAGTTGTTATGAGTTGGAAGAGAGGAGAATAGTTGACTACAAAGGAGACACACAAGGGTGGTTTGGGGTTAGTAGAACTGTTCTGTACCATACTGGAGTGGTGGACATATGACTCCATATATTTATCAAAACCCATACATTGTGAACTTAACTGGATGCATTGTGAACTTAACTGAAGTCAAGATATTGGAGAATCCCAGGATGAAATACAGAGAGTAACGTGTAAGTCTAACCTCACTGAAGAGTGTGAGAAAAAAGGAGCTGGCCAATTTTGGAAAACTGATTTGACTGCATACCATAAAGCTAATAACAGAAACAGCTGGATATAAACACCTTACTGTAGTTGGTAAATGTGTCTCTCTTAGAGATTAAACTTTAACAATTCTGAAGCTACTTTACGTGTATACTGGGGTTGAAGAAATAAATTGAACAGTATTAAACAATAAGTTTTAGATAATGGGACTCAGGTTTCTCATTGTCAGAGTGAACTTTTATATATCAAAAATATATCTGAAAAACTCATGGTCAAGTGTAGTTACTGAGGAAAAAAGTAAAGGTGAACTGAATAATAATTCTTACATTGCCTTGACATTGACTAAGATTTTGAAGTAAAGGATAGCATTGAAAAGACAATACTTGCCACTATCGGCTAAAATATAGTTGAAGTTAAAATAATCAGAGCCATATCTTAGGATATAGAAATTTCTAAAATAGAAGGGTGATGGAAAAAGTGTTTGAAAATTATTAACAGATTATTCCTTAATATAATGTTCCAAGGAATGCTACCATCTTATGAAAATATTCAGTACTCATAACTGGTAAAATACTGATGAAATAATCTGAAGTACTCTGGAGGATCAGAAGGGCATAAGGTTGTTGAACAAGATTAGTACACACTGTACCATGGGGCAACTGTGGGATAGATGTGGGACACCTACCCTATCACAGGATTATAGGTTCGTAATGGAAATAGCTCTCTGATATACTCTAATGCACATCAGACATTTTTGGAGAACCCTTCAACAGCATCACCTTTCAGGCAACTCCTCATATCAGGAGTAAAATGTCAGAGGCTTTACTACGTCTGATGAATGCTGAGAATCCAGAAGCTTTGTAGGACCCAGAGAACTACATCAAATCATGCTGATTTATAGCAGATTGAGGAAGGTTGCTTCTGCCTGCCAGAAGCCACATTTTAGTGAAGAATATTGTTAATCAAGTGGCCACCTGCTTTGATTGGTGAGTCCTCATTGAGGATATACTTGGCAATGGAAACATCTTAATTTTATAAGTACTCACTGAAATTTTCCAAGACATTTTCAGCCTCCTGTACTGGCACAGTTTCTCTTAAAATTGAAGACCAAAGAACCCACAGTTAATAATAGAAGAAAAGCAAATGACCCTTAAGAACCAGTGCTCTACATTCAAGATGTCACATTTTCATTTCCCTTTTCCACCTAATTCTCTTGGAATTATAGAGCTCTTGTAAATATCAAAAAGACCATTCACTGTCTTTGAGAAGGATGTACTCAGTAAGAGCATTGCACTTAAGCACAAAAATCAAAGCCTTTTTATCCTTCAACTTTCCCATCAAGAAAATAGAAACAAATATGAGAGAATTCTGGGGTCTTATTAGTAAAGTGTAAAATTCTTTGACCATGTTGTTTTAGCTTCCTTTGCTGCTCAAGCAAATACCATGAAATGCCTCAGGTTGAACAATGGGAATTTATTAGCTCATGGTTTTGAGGTGAGCAAGTATTCAAATCAAGGTGTCATCAAGGTGATGCTTTCTCCCCCAAGACTATGGCATTCTGGGGCTGCCTGCCAGTGATTCTTGGTCATTAGCTTTTCTGCCACATAGCAAAGCACATTGTGGCCTCTCCTGGCCTCACTGTTTTCTTCCTGGTTTCCTTGATTTCAGTTTCTTACTTCCTGTGGCTTTCTTTCTGTCTGCCTGAATTCCACTTCACATATAAAAGACTCCACTATTAGGATTAAGACCCAACCCAATTGAGGTGGGCCATCCCTTAACTGAAGTAGCCTCAACAGAAGGTCCTACTTACAATGAGCTCACACCCACAGGGATGGATTAGATATAAGAGCATGCTTTTATGGGGTACATTTAGCTTCAAACCAACATACTTATGGAAAAAAAATGCACATTATTTTATAAATAGTAAAAGGAGGAATTAGCCATTTGTGTAGCCTACTCAGAACATATCCAACTTTACCAGCTAGAGTTAAATAAAATAATCCAGGAAAGTTATCACAGAAACTACATAGTAGATGTACTATGGCTTAGAAAAATGGCTGTGCCCCTAGATGTTCAAAGGGACAGAATTTAATTCCAAAGTCCTGGAGAGGTCAAGAAATGGAATTAATAGATGTTATCAAAATGGGTTATTTTTCATTTCTACTTTTCAAATTCTGTTGAAAAATTAAAAAAAAAAAAAAAACTCACCACCCACTTAGTTATGTCTTCCTTGTGTTCAGTCTATGGGGCAAAAATGTTATTGAAAGCTATTTCTTTAATCCGCTGCCCTAGGGATGTAGAAACTTGGCACAGATATAATAGTAATTAAGGTTGTTTTGTATTTCATGCCAAAATCTGGAATTGTGGCTATTACTTAAAAAAAAATAAATAAATAAAAGGAGGAAAATAAGGTGCAAAGCTTTCTTTAGAAATGAATACACCACTGGACCCTGGATGGGTATGAAATCACCAAGTCTATCAATGGGCAGTATTACATAAAGAAATTCTATTGAATGCACCCACCTTTGTAATAGGAGGCAAGAAGCCATGTGGGAAAAGGATTTTCAGCATTGGACTACAGTTATATGTGAAATAAAGAAATCAAAATGTGAGAAAAATTATAACTATTTTTATTTGAGGGAAAAAGTTCTTATTGCTTGCTGGGAAGCAGGGCCAGGATGTGCTCATGAAAGTCAACTTTGTAGCAAAGAATTGGGATAAAATAATTATACTATTTTTTTTAAAAGGACTTAGCTCTGAGTGACATTTTCAAAATGATGATGTAAGACATTACCTGAAAATATTACCACAGAGATGCAGTGAATAAAAGGACAAATCCCATTTGCTTAGAACTCTGGAGGATGGTTGAGACTGGAGAAAGACTCCTCAAATATTTATTCAGAAATATCAGGTAGGAAACATCTGTCTTGACCCACTGGTTCTCCCTCCACCCCTTGGTCCTGGGCAGCTTGGGAGTTGCTCAGAGGTAGTGACTCAGATCCTTCCTTCCCACCAGGGACATAGACTATAAAGCCACTTACAGAAGTGAGTTAGAACCCCATGAATATCCAGGCACAGGGACACAAGTCCACAGAGACCCAGAGTGGAACATAAGCTGCTGAAGGGTGCTACATACAAAAGGCCCCCAGGGAGAATGGAAGAGAGATCAGGGTAGAATGGCAGCTGCCATACTGGTGAACTCATTCAATCCAGTAACTGTTGGCTGGACCACCTAAATGCAAACAAGACATTTCTTAGGTGATACACCTTTTTGGATTTATCTCATTTGGCCCCCCTAATTGGGATACCCTAATGGAGAAGAAACTGGAGGCAGAAAAGCCTCACAGAGTAAAAAGGGGGGTGGGGGTGGGTGGGTGTTAAACTGAACTGCTGTAAGAAGAAGTGTCCCAGAACTGAAAAGTGTAAGGAAAATGGGACACTGAGTAAGAGATAAAATTTAAAATATCAGAGTTGCTGAGGAGAAAATTCTGCACAAAGACAAACAGAACAGATCAAAATTCTTAGAGCAGGAACAGAGGAAAGGAAGCTTTCTTCTGGAATTGAAACTATTACACAAAAAGTGCAACTTAAAAAATTATGCTGCATAACCAGGGCAAAAATCACATGAAGAAGAGCTGAGAAAATCTTATTAAAACCAGATATAAATTGTACCAAGTGTAAAAAAAAGAGATCTAAAACAAAGCCAATCAACACTAAAACCCTAAACAAGAGGAAGAAACTGACTTTTAGAGTTACCTCATCAAGATAATCAGAAGTTTCAACATCATAAAAATTACAAGCCATCATAAAAAAAACAGGATGAATGACTCAATCAAGAAAATAAATTAAAACTTCAGAGAAAACACAGAATTTGGAACAAATAATCAAAGAAATTAAAAAAAAAAAAAACCCTAAAATCAATTCAAGGAGATGAAGGAAAACATGCATAAAGAGACAAAGGATATTAAGAAGATAATATGAGAGCATAAAGAATTTAAAGTATAAAAAGAAACATAACAGGAATTATGAGGATGAAAGGCACGGGAGTAGAAATTAAAAATACATGAGAGGCATACAACAGCAGATTTGAACAGGCAGAAGAAAGAATCAGCGAACTAGACAACAAGACAATAGAAATCACACAGTCAGAAGAACAGATACAGAAAAAAAAAAAAAACAGAAAAATTGAGCATTGTCTCAGGGATTTGAGTGACAGCATCATGTACATAAACATACATGTCATGGATGTGCCAGAAGGAAAAAAGGAGGGAAAAGAGAAGGAAAGAATATTTGAGAAAATAATGATCCAAAATTTCCCAAAGCTTATGAAAAACATGAATATACATGTCCAAGGAACACAATGTACTCCAAACAGAATAAATACTAATAGACTTTCTCTGAGACACGTACTTATCAGAATGCCAAATACTAAAGATAAAGAGAGACTTCTGAAATGAGCAAGAGAAAGGCAATTTGCTAAATACAAGGGATGCTCAATAAAACTAAGTGCCAGATCTCATCAGAAATTATGGAGATGAGAAGGCAGTGGTATGATATATTTAAGGTATTGAAAGAGGAAAACTGAAAGCCAAAAAATGTTTGTCTGGCAAAACAGTCCTTCAAAAATGAGAAAGAGAGTAAAATATTCAGATAAATAGAAAGTAAGAAAATTTATCCAAAAACAACATCAACAAAAATCCCTGCTCTACAAAAATTACAAAGGGAGATCTGGAAGTTTTAAAGAAGACAGAAGAGAGTGCTTGTAGTGAGGTGAAGAAATGAAGATTATCATTAAGGGTAACATGCAAAACACCATAGTACTGTGTTTTTAATATAAAACTCTACACTTTAATTCCTGTAACAGTCAGCATACAGTTGAATAATAAAAAGGCAAATTTCCTGATTATGGACATGCACAATATAAAGTGGTAAAGTGGGGCAAAAGCAACATAAGTTGGGGAAACAGAGGGGTATAGGAGCAGAGAACATATATGCTATTGAAGCTAAGTTGGTATGTTTTTCAAATTAGTGGGTTATAGTAGCAGGTTGTGCAATATAAATGCCAGGGTAACCACAAAGAAAGTATTTTAAAAATAAAGAGACACCGAAATGAGAAAAGGATCAGTCATACATCACAAATGATCAACTATACAGAAAAGAAAGATGCAATAAATGAGAAAGAAAAAAAAGGTATGACATAAAAATCAAAGGACAAATGGCTTTAGGAATACTGCCTTTATAGCAAGAACACTGAATGTTAATGGATTAAGCTCTCCAATTAAAAGATATAAATTGGCAGACTGGATGAAAAAACATGATCAAACTACAAACTGTTTACAAGAGATAAGAGATTAGCCTTAGACCCAAAGAAACAAATTAGGTTGAAACTGAAAGACCATAAAAAGATATTCCATGTAAATATAACCAAAAAGGAGCTGGGGTTGCTATACTAACATTGGACAAAATAGACTTTAAGTTAAAAGCTGTTATAAGAACAAAAAAGGACACTATACATTAATAAAAGGGACAGTCCACCAAGAAGAAATAAGAATAAAAATATTTATGTTTCTATCCATGGTGCCCCAAAATACATGAGACCATCACTGGCAAAACTGAATGGAGGAATAGACACCCCTACAGCAATAGTTGAAGACTTAAATACACCACTTTCATCAGTAGATCAATGATCTAGACAGAAGATCAATAAAGAAACAGAAAACTTGAATAAAATGATAAATGAACTGGACATAACAAACGTATATGGATCATTGCACACCAAAGCAGCAGGATAAACATTCTTCTTAAGTGCACATGATTTTTCTCAAGGATAAACCACATCTTGGGTCACAAACAAGTCCAATATTTAAATTATAAATGGCATCTTCTCTGACCATAATGGAATGAAGTTGGAAATCAATAAAAGATGGAAAACAGGAAAATTCTACCCAAACTGATTTACAGATTCAGCAGAATACCAATCAAAATTCCAAAAGCCTACATTGAAGAAATGGAAAAACCAATCATCAAATTTATGTGGAAGGGCAAGGTGCTCCAAATAGCAAAACACATCTTGAGAAAGAATGAGGTTGAAGGACTCACACTTCCTGACTTCAAAACATATTACAAAGCTACAATGGTCAAAAGAGCACGGTACTATCACAAGGATATATGGGTAAAAACCACTTGATCATGGTGTATAATTCTTTTGACATGCTGTTGGATTCAATTTGCAAGTATATTCAATTTGAAAGTATATATTCCCAAATGGAATCAAATTGAGAATTCAGAAATAAACCCTCTCATCTACAGCCAATTAATTTTTTACAAGGATGCCAAGTTCACTCAATTGGGAAAGAACAGTCTCTTCAACAAATGGTGATGGGAGAATTGGCTATCCATATGCAAAAGAATGAAAGAGGAGCCATATCTAACACGACATATAAAAATTAACTCAAAATAAATCAGAGACCTAAATATAAGAACCAGCATTATAAAATCCTAGAAGAAAATTTAGGGAAGCATCTTCAGGATCTTGTGTTTTGCAACGGTTTCTTAGATTTTACACCCAAAGCATAAGCAATGAAAGAAAAACTGGAAAAATATGACCTCCTCAAAATTAAAAAACTTCTGTTTCTTGAAAGACTTTGTTATGAAAGTGAAAGACAACGCAATGGGTGAAGTATTTGGAAACCACATATCCAGTAAGGGATTTGTTTTTTCAATTTTTCAATTTTATTAAGATATATTTTCATATTCTACAATCATCCACAGTGTGCAATCAATTTTACACAGTACCATTATATAGTTGTGCATTCATCACCACAATCAATTCTTGAAAATTTTCATTACTGTCCCCCCAAAATAAAAATAAGAATAAAAATTAAAGTAAAAAACAACACCCAAAATATCCCATCCCCCCATCCCTCCATATTATTCATTTAAGTTTTGTCCCCTTTTTTCTAATCGTCTGTCTAAACACTGGATAAAGGGAGTGTGAACCACAAGGTTTTCACAATCACACAATTACACCATAAAACCTATATAGTTATATGATCATCCTCAAGAATCAAGGATATTGGCTCACATTTCAAGGGTTTCAGGTATTTTTTCTAGCTATTCCAATACACTAAAAACAAAAGAGGTATATCTATATAATGCATAAGATTAACCTCCAGTATGTCCTCTTGACTCCATTTGAAATCTCTCAGCCATTGAAATTTTATTTTGTTTCCATTTACTCCTCTCTTTTGGTCAAGAACGCTTTCTCAATCCCACAATGCTAGGCCCAGGCTCATCCCCAGGAGTCATGTCCCATGTTGCCAGGGAGACTTACACACCTGGGAGTTATGTCCCATGTGTGAGGGAGGGCAGTGAGTTTATCTGCAGAATTGGCTTAGAGAGAAATGCCACATCTTAGCAACAAAAGAAGTTCTCTGGGGGTGACTCTTAGGCACAGTTGTAAGTAGGCTTAGCCTCTCCTCTGCAGTAACAAGCTTCACAAAGGCAAGCCACATGATTGAGGGCATGGCCTTCTAAATTGGTGGTCCTCAAAGCTTCTGAGAATATCAGAAATTCCCCATATAAGGAAGTTCAATATTTCCATATTTTTCCCCTATTCCCTCAAGGGGGCTGTGCAAACACATTTTATTCTCTGCCCAAATTACTCTGGGATGAATTGGGGGCTTCACACTAACCTGTACAAACCAACCAGATCTCACTCCTTATTCCAAGTTCCATGTAATTATGGTGCTTGAATAAAATAGCCAGACAAGTTAAATTATATAATGTGAAAAAGAAAATATATATTTTGTACCAAATAAGCATCTCTTCCTTTTGTCTCACATAGAAGCTGAAATTTTAAAACATCCTTAATATCATCCTTTGCCCTTCAGTTGATTTACGTTACTCCTAAGTCCATTTTGTTATCTCTAATTGAATTCTAATCTCTTTTTCAACCTCTTTAACATTTGCTGTATAGGGTAATGCTGACATTCATGGCTGCTGAACTCTTGCTCTGAGTCTCAGTTGTCATATAGATACCCGAAGTTCCAGAGACCAACCAGTTTATATGCAAATGGCTCAGCATATCAGAATTAAGAAATGGCCATTACATCTCAGGAATAGATGTAACTGCTGTAAGAACTTTCACTCTAGGAACCTTTACCAGAAGCCTTCCCCTGATAACTTATACTCTCAGATTCAATTCTCAGAGTTTGCACATTACTGTTAGTCCATATTAGTGAAGTGTTATAATGTTTATCTTTTCATTTCTGGTTTATTTCACTCAACAAACTGTCCTCAAGGTCCATTCACCTGGTTGCATACCTCACAACTTCATTCCTACCTGTAGTTGCTCAATATTCCATTTTATGTATACAACACATTTTGCCATTGTGTGCATCAGTCAGTGTATTCTTAGGCCACCTCCATCTATTGCAAATCATGAATATTATCCCCATAAATACCACTGTACAAATGTCCATTCATTTATGTGTTCTCAGTTCTTCAAGCATATACCCAATAATGGGGTTGCAGGACCATATGGCACCCCATATTTAGCTTCCTTTGGAACCATCACACTGCCTTCCAGATGGGGTGCACCATTCTACTTTACCACCAACAGTGATTAGGTACATCCTTCTCTCCACATTTTCTCTAGCATTTATATCCCTTTGTTTATTTTTTAAACAGTTTTAGTCACATACCATACATTCCCTCCTAAATAAACAATCCATGGTTCCCAGTATAATCAAAGAGTTATGCACTTGCCACCACAATCTATATGAAGTTGTTTCCATTTCTTCTGCAAAAAAAAGAGGAGAAAAAAAGAAAAAAAATACAAATAAAAATATAAAAAATAAAATAAAATAAAATAAAATGGTCAGACAAAACCAGTTCCAAGAATCCCATACCCTTCTTGTTCTAGTTTACTAATGCTGTCAGAATGCAAAACACCAGAAATGGATTGGCTTTTATAAAAGAGGATTTATTTGGTTACAAAGTTACAGTCTTAAGGTCATAAAGTGTCCATCAAGAAGGGTACCTTCACTGGAGAAAGGCCATTGGCATCTGGAAAACCTCTGTTAGCTGGGAAGGCATGTGGCTGGCATCTGCTTGCTCCCAGGTTGTGTTTTAAAATGGCATTCTTCAAAATGTCTGCATCAGTTTCCAATGACCATCTTCAAAATGTCTGTCTCAGCTCCAGCTCGCTATGACCTCCTCCTGTCTGAGCTTATATAGTGTTCCAATAAACTAAACAAGGGCCATGCTGAATGAGCGGGGCCACACCTCCATGGAAATTATCCAATCAGACTTATGACCTAGAGTTGGGTGGGTCAATCTCCATGGACACTGAACCAATATGTTCCAACCCAATCCACACTAGTACATCTGCCCCCACAAGAATGTATTAAAGAATATGACTTTTTCTGGGGGACATAAATATACAAACTGGCACAGTTGTCTTATATCTCACTCTTACATCCATTTAGCTTTGGTATATTGCCTTTGTTATAATTAATGGAAGCCTATTACAATCTTACTCTTAACTATAGACTCTAGTTTTTATTGATTTTTCCCCAGTACCATCCCATTTTCAACACCTTGCAAAGTTGATATTCATTTGTCCTCCTTCATGTAAAAACATTCATGTATTTGCACATTTAATCACAATCATGGACCACTCTAACTACTCACTGACCACAGCTAGCCCAGCTAACAAATTGTCAAAATACTTGAATAGATATTTCTTCAAAGAGGAAATACAAATGGCTAGAAAACACTTGAAAAATTACCCAACATCTGTCCGGCGCCTTCTCACTCGGTCCCGCGCGTCCTGTCCTCGGCCGGCAAGGAGAACAGAGGGAAAGAGGGAGAGACACAGACAAACTGACACTTGAGGCACACAATAGCAGTGAATGCAAGCCTTTTACTGGAGCCAGGAAGAAAACTTTCTCTGTTACATATTCCACACGAGGCCCTATACCCCGCGGGAGAACAACCTCTATGCGGCCGTCAGGCACGGCTCCCTGTGGGCTGTCTCCCCGAGGCTAGCCCGGGTAATTTCTTATATACAACAGTTACAACCAATGTGCTGGCACTACGTAAGCGTGTACAATAGGCTAGCAGCAACCGCTGCCTCATACGTCATATGCGGAAGCAGGATACGGGCGCCATCTTGGCTCAAACGATGGGCGGGGGCTACTCTAGAGCAGGTCGCGGCGTGTCCACTAGGCCTTAACCCGGAAAGCGGCTCCCCACAAACATCATGAACTATTAGGAAAATGCAAACCAAAAATCACAATGAGAAATCATTTCATACCCTATAGAATAGCTACTATTAAAAAAATAGAAAGCTACAAATTTGGGGAGAATGCAGAGAAGTAGAAATGTTCATTTATTTGGTGGTAATATAAACTAATGACTATTTGGCAGTTCCTCAGGATAGTATGTATAGAATTATCACATAACTCAGCAATTCAGCTACTAGGTGTATATGGAGAAGAATTGAAAGCAGGGACTCAAAAAGATATTTGCACACTGAAGTTTATAGTGACATTATTCACAGTTGCCAAAAAGTGGAAGCAACCCACGTGTCCTTGGCTTATGAATGGATAAACAAAATGTGGTATATACATACAATGGAATATTATTCAACCAAGAATGAAATCATGATGCATGTGAAAATATGGTTGAACTTTGAGGACATTATGCTGAGTGAAGTAAGCCAGACACAAATTATGATCTCACTAATACGAATTAATTATAACAAACTCAAAGAGTCAGAATCCAGAAAACAGGTTACCACAGGGTATGCTGGGGTTAAAGAATGGGTAGTTGATGCAGAATTTGCACAGAATTTCTATTTAGGTTGATTGCAAACATTTGGAAGTGGATGATGGTGATGGTAACACATTATTGTGAGTGTAATTAACAACATTGAATTATAAAGGTGAATGTGTTTAAAGCAGAAACTGTAGGTCATGTATTCAAATAAAAATTACTAGATAAAAGATTGGACTGTATAACATAGTGAACCTTATTGTAGATGATGGACTAAGTTAATAGCACATGTATAAGAATGTTCTTTCGTGAATGATAACAAATATATGGTACTAAGGTGTTAATAATAGGGTGGTGCTCCAAGTTCTGGTTTCAAAATGGCTTTCTCCCAGGACGTTCCTCTCTAGGCTGCAGCTTCTCTTCAAAATTTCACTCTCAGTTGCTCTTGAGGCATTTGTCCTCTCTTAGCTTCTCTGGAGCAAGAATCTGCTTTCAATGGCTGTCTTCAAACTGTCTCTCATCTGCAGCTACTCTCTCAGCTTCTGTGCATTCTTCAAAGTGTCCCTCTTGGCTGTAGCAAGATTGCTCCTTCTGTCTGAGCTTATATAGTGCTCCAGTGAACTAATCAAGGCCTGTGCTGAATAGGCAGGGCCACGCCTCCATAGAAATTATCCAATCAGAGTTATCACCTACAGTTGGGTGGGTTGCATCTCCATGGAAACACTCAAAGAATTAAAATCTAATCAACACTAGTAAGTCTGCCCACACAAGATTGCATCAAAAATAATGGCATTTTGGGGGCACAATACATTCAACTGTCACAGGTGATATATGAGAAAAAATACACCTTGTTTTAAATATTAATGATGGTTAACAGAACTATTTTAATAATCTTTCATCAATTGTAACAAAGGTAACTATGGTTAAAAAATAGTACATTTATATAAATGTGCTATCATCAATTGTAACAAGTTTTCCACATCAGTGTGAGGTGTTGGTGGTGGGGTGGTGTATGGTAATTCTTTATTTTATGCATGATTGTTTTGTAAATCCACAGTTCTCTAATTATTTTTTTTTAAAAGGACTTGTCAGCTCCATTAAGAATTTTTTTACACAAGCAAAAAAAGATTCCACCAGTTATGGCTCATCCCTGCCACAAACTGTTGATCTAAAAAAGCTAGTAGTAAAACAGGATTAAGTCTTATTAATTATCTTTCTAAAGTTCTCATTCACTAGGTCTACAGTGAGGCTGTATTATAAGCAAGAGGCTCACAACTATATGGGGTCATATGCTTGATTATATAAAGGAACTGTCAGGTTCTGTCCTAGACAATAGATATATTAATGCTTTTTCTTGACAAGAACAGACTTGTTACTGGCAGGCCCATTTATAACAGAGCAATAAGTAAAATTCAGATCTAAATTTAGAGCATCAAAAGCACAGATTGAATGAAATATCATTCTTCTTGATCAACCTTTACTCTTTTGCCCTACATACATGTTATAACCTTTTCTTCTTCCTTTTATTCACAATTCATTTTATTTTACTCCTTTTTTCTGACCCAAATTTAATGTTCTGTATTGTTTTCTATATTGGACAGGATTACATTCAACTGCATGAAATGACAGTGCCTTCTCCAATTTTGAGTTTATCTTTGAAGTCAAAAGATAGATCATGGAGTTCCTGGGAAATGATTCCATGTCCATGATGTCAAAAATGTCCGTGTCAGTTTCAGATTTATTTCCACATCATGCTTAGTATATGGTTTCTTTCCTCGTGTATCCAAAATGGCTGATATACCTATGGGAAACCTATACATGTACCAAGGAAGAAGAAAGAGAAAAGGAGAAGAAGAAAAGTCCAAAGGAACATACCAACTGAGACTTTGTGCTTTTTAAAATAATTGCAAAGGCTCAATTTAGTGAACATTGTTTATATTGTATTTGCCATTATTGGTTAACATGGCTTCCTGGTTTATGTGGCCTCCTGTAGTTTATAGCATTCTTAACAGTAAAAGACTGCAAAGTTTCCCTCTAAGATTAGGGACAAGACAAGTTTGTCCAGTTTCATCACTTCTATGTATCATTGTACTCAACATTCTAGCCAGAGCAATTAAACAAGAAAAAGAAATAAAAGGTATCCAAATAGGAAAGGAAGAAATAAAACTATCTCTAGTCACAGATGACATTGTCCTATATGTATAGAAAATCTCAAAGAATCCACAAAAAAGCTACCAGTGTTAATAAACTCAGTATATTGGAAGGATAAAAATCAACACTCAAAAAACTGTGTCTTTATTCACCAGTATCAAACACTCTGATTAAGAAAGCTAAGAAAATAATTCCATTTACAGTAGAATCCAAAAGATCAAAATTAACCAAGAAATATATTTAACCAAGTATGACAGTTTGGAGGCTGTATGTGTTCCAGAAAGATCATGTTCTTTTAATCCATTTCTGTGGGTGTAGACATTTTGATTAGGTTACTTCAATTGAGATGTGATCCACCTCATTCAAGATGGTTCTTAATCCTGCTACTGAAGTCCCCTATAAGAGGACAAAAGAAATAGAGATGAAATTAAGAGAAGCTCAAGGAAAAAGCCCTAAAGAAACTGAGATACAAAGACATACCCACAGAAGCTGAGAGAGGAAGCCACTGGAGCCAGAATCTGAAAGCAACCAAACCTGGTCAGCAGACATCAATGTCTTCTTTCCCATGTGACAGACAAGCACCAGCTTGCCATTAACCCATCTTCAGAGAAAATATCATCCTCTTGATGCCTTAATTTGGACATTTTCATAGCTTTAGAATTGTAAACTTGTAAGTTAATACATCCTTATTTTTAAAAGCCAGTCCAATTCTGGTATATTGCATTTCATCAGCTTTGGCAAACCACGACACCAAGGAAGTAAAAGAGTTGCATACTGAAAACTACAAAGGATTGTTTAAAGAAATTAAAGACGATTTAAATACATGGCAAGGCATCCCATGTTCATGGATTACAAGAATTAATATGATTAAGATATCAATACAATAAGATATCAAAGCAATCTTTAGATTCATTGCAATTCTTATCAAAATTCCATTGGCCTTTTTGAGGAAATGGAAAAGCTGATCCCTGTATTCATGCAGATTGCTCATACATGGTTGCTGGGAATGCAAAATTATTCAGCCACTGTGGGAAACAGCTTGACAGTTCCTCAAAAAGCTAAACATAGAATTACCGTTTTAGGTATATACCCCAAAGAATTGAAAGTAGGGACTTAAACAGACACTTGAACACTCATGTTCATAGCAGCATCATTCACAATAGCCAATGGGTGAAAACAGCCCAAATATCCACCAATGGAAGAATGGATAAACAAATTGTGGTATATTCATACTGTGGAATATTATTCACCATAAAAAGAAATGAATCTCTGATACATGCTATGTGAATGAACCTCCAGAACCTTAGGCCAAGTGAAACAAGCCAGACACAAAATGTCACATATTTTGATTCAATTTATATGAAATAGCAAGAATCAATACTATCCATAGATATAGAATGCAGATTGGTGGTTGCCAGGGGCTAGGGGTGAGGAGCATGGGAAGAAAGTGCTTAGTTAGTAAAGGGGTTTTATTTTAGAGTGGTGGAAGTGTTTGAAATTAGAGGTGGTGTTTGCATTTGAGGTTGAATTTACTTTAGTAAATTATTTTTTAATATATGATTTTAACCCATCAAAAGAGTGACTTTCAAAGTTTGGTGTGCATAAGCATCACACAGAGGATTTGTTAAAATGCAGAGTGCTGGATCCCCTTCCTAGTTTCTGATTCAGAAGGTTTGTGATGAGACCAATGAATTTGCACATCCAATTCGCAGATGACACTAATGCTGCTAGTCCAGCATCCACACTTCAAAGGAAACAGTGTTGGAAATTTTACAGTAAGATTTTATGTAGTTTGATTATAGTCCTAAAGGCAAGCTTTTATGGGTCAAGCTTTCCAAATCTTCTCAAGTTACTATAAGCACTTTGCCTTTTGAAGAAGGCTTTGGGAAGGACAAGAAAAATGATACTTTATTTTGTGTATTATGTTTAATAACATAAGCAATAAATAGTTTTAGTTACAGTTTTTAAGCATATTTAAAGAGTTTTATTAGTGGTAGTGCAGTAAAAAATGCTAATAATTAAGTTAAACTGTTGTTAGGCAGAAATATCATTATATAATAATGAGACAGAATACTTCTCTGAGGCCAAGTCCCCTCCACCAAGGAAATAATGGAAAAAATGATACTTTATTTTATGTGTTATGTTTAATAACATAAGCAATAAATAGTTATATTCTCAGTGTAAATAATTCAAACTACAGAGACAATGTGACCTCAATTAATACAACCCCCAGGCCCATTCCCTAAATCCCTTACACCTACAGAGGTGACCCTTGTTAGCAATTTTCTATTTTCTATTCTGTGCAATTATATTGCAATAATGTTTTATATGTAATGCAATTACATAAAATTGTGTTAGATATTACAAATATAAATGTTAAAATATTATAATGTATGCCTTTTTCATGGGTTTGCTTTCATCTGTTTAACAGCATCTTTGAATTTTTCCATAAAGAATGAATTTTTAAAAGTAAAAAATTCAGTCTTTGTAAAATAACTTAGCAATATCTGGCAGTCAATTGGGTGTGGGCAGCACAGCTCCTACAGTGACAAATTGCAGTGACAAATTGCAATTTAAAAAATACAGAAACTGTTCTCATTTCATATAGAAAATGATTGAATGAACTTTGTTTTTTAATGTCTGTCTTTGGATAGTTTCTTTTCTCTCTTACACTGGGAAATAAGAGGCAGCCTATCAGTTGGCCCAAAATTTATGATTATGGAAAACTTGGAAATATATCTTTAATAAATACTTTAAAATGACATAGATTGCATTTTTATGCTTATGAAAGTAATACATTCTCACTATAGCAAATTAAAAACATAAAAGTATGAAAATTTGATGAAAATGAAGGTAACCAAACCACTTAGAATAGCCAATATTAATATTTTACTTCCTTTCCAGTATTTATTTAACCTATAACATATATACACATATATAAATATGTATAATTATCTTATATACAGAGAGCACATATATTATAGGATTTTATATAGGACTGTTTCTACATTATATTTGCTATTTTTCACTTAATACATGTGAGAATTGTATGTCTCATTAAATAATTTTAGGAACATGTCTTTTAATATTTCTGTAATACTCTACCATAAAGATGGGGTTTATCAGAACTCACCTTGTTTTAAACATCCCTTGTGCTGGTTTGAATGCATTTTGTCCCCCAAACGCCATTATCTTTGACGTAGTCTTGTGGGACAGACTTTTGGTGCTGATTAGATTTGCTTGGAATGTGCCCCACCCAGCTGTGGGCGGTGACTCTGGTGGGATACTCCCATGGAGGCGTGGCCCTGCCCATTCAGGGTGGGCCTTGACCTGGGGAGCCATATAAACGTGCTGACTCAAAGAGACTGGACAGAGTGCAGCTGTGAGTGACGTTTTGAAGAGGAGCAAGCTTGCTAGAGAGGAACGTCCTGGGAGAAAGCCATTTTGAAACCAGAACTTTGGAGCAGATGCCAGCCACGTGCCTTCCCAGCTAATAGAGGCTTTCCGGACTTCATCGGCCATCCTCCAGTGAAGGTACCCGATTACTGATGTGTTATCTTGGACACTTTATGGCCTTAAGACTGTAACTGTGTAGCCAAATAAACCCCCTTTTTATAAAAGCCTATCCATCTCTGGTGTTTTGCATTCTGCAGCATTAGCAAACTAGAACAGATTTTGGTACCAGAGAAGTGGGGTGCTTTTGCTGCTGAGTTTGCAAATACCAAACATGTTGGAATGGCTTTTTAAGTGGATAAGGGGAAGATTCTGGAAGAATTGTGAGGAGCTTGATAGAAAAGGCCAAAACTGCTTTAAAGAGACTGTTTGTGGAAATATGGACTCTAAAGGTACTTCTGATGAGGACTTGAGCAAAAATGATGAATATGTTGTTGTAAACTGGAAGAAAGGCGATCCTTGTTTTAAAGTGGCACAGAATTTGGCAAAATTGAGTCCTGGTGCCAGATGGAAGGAAGAATCTGGAAGCAACAACCTGGAATACTTAGCTGAGGAGATCTCCAGACTACGTGTGGAGGACGTATCCTGGCTTCTCCTTGCAGCTTACAGTAAAATGCGAGCAGAGAGAGATAAACTTAGAACTGAACTCTTGGGTTCAAAGAAACCAGAAGTTGATGGCTTGGAAAATTACAGGCTTCCAGGGGGTGGAATCCCAGAAGCTACAGCCCAACGTGAGGATGTAACCAAACACGGAACCCAGTCACCATTTCAGTACAAGCCAAGATTGGAGATGGAATTATCCAGAAAGGATTTGTGGAAAGTCCTATTGTCCAATGGCTTTGACCCCTGTATGCTTCATGTAAAGCCAACAGAATTTTTGCAAGATCTTTATAGACAGAGCCATTGCCGGTCTGGACTGGAGGAGACAGACAAGGAAAAAATTAAAGGAAAAATCTCTTCAAAGACAGAGCCATGGAGGGTGAGATCTGGAGTCAAGAGGTCTCGGGCTGGGAGAGCGGAGCAGCCCACATGCATGGAAAGGGTGAGTTTGCCCTGGAGGTCGAGGGCGGGCATTCCACCTCGATGCTCTGGAAGAGTTTTGCCACCTCAGGTCCCAAAGAGGTTGGAGCACATTCCCAGGGAATTGGGGAGAGCCTGGCTGCCACCACACTGTTCTGAAGGGGTTGAGCGTGTGCCCCGGAGATGGAAGGGAATCCGGGAGCTGCCCCGATGTTTGAGAAGGGTGTGGCCGAGAAGGTGGTCTCCCCAATGTGTGGGTATGTTGGGGCACTCACCTAAGCGTTTGGAGAGGAAAGGGCTGCCAAAAAGGCTCTTAGGAAGGGTTAGGCTCCCGCTCTCTCAAGCCCCAAGGATGCAATGTTATTCTGTTAATGACTCTCAGACTTTGAAATCTAATGGAGTTTGTCCTGCAGGTTTTAAGAACTGTTTTGGTCCTGTTAACCCTGTTTTCCTTACTGTTTCTCCTTATGGCAATGGGAATGTTTATCCTATGAATGTCCCTCCTTTGTATATTGGAAACATATAACTTGTTCTAAGTCCACAGATCCAAAGCTAAAGGAAAAGTATGCCTTAGGACTGACCACGCCTATATTTGATTTTGATGGGATCTTGTACTTAACTATTGTTACTGAAATGATTTCAAAAACCACTCCAACATGTTTGGTATTTGCAAACACAACAGCAAAAGCACCCCACTTCTCTGGTACCAAAATCTATTCTAGTTTGCTAATGCTGTCAGAATGCAAAACACCAGAGATGGATAGGCTTTTATAAAAAGGGGGTTTATTTGGCTACACAGTTACAGTCTTAAGGCCATAAAGTGTCCAAGGTAACACATCAGTAATCGGGTACCTTCACTGGAGGATGGCCAATGGCGTCCGGAAAACCTCTGTTAGCTGGCAAGTCATGTGGCTGGCGTCTGCTCCAAAGTTCTGGTTTCAAAATGGCTTTTTCCCAGGATGTTCCTCTCTAGCAAGCTTGCTCCTCTTCAAAACGTCACTCACAGCTGCACTCCGTCCCATCTCTCTGAGTCAGCATGTTTTATATGGCTCCACTGATCAAGGCCCACCCTGAATGGTTGGGGTCATGCCTCCATGGGAGTATCCAACCAAAGTCACCGCCCACAGCTGGGTGGGGCACATTCCAAGCAAATCTAACCAGCACCAAAATGTCTGTTCCACAAGACTTCATCAAAGAATATGGCCTTTTTCTGGGGGACATAATACATTCAAACCGGCACATCCCTTCTCTGTTTATTGCTATAAACATTCTAATTCTTTCTAATTATTTCCATTAGTGAGATTCTTAGTAGTTAAAACACTGATTAAAAGGGTGTGACTGAACTTAGCTTTTGACACATACCACCAAATTATTGTCTAATGAATAAGAGTTCCAACAATAATGCAATCTAGATAGCCCTAAATATCCTTTTAAAATATTGATGGGTACTGGGGGCAATATGGCAGAGTGCTGAGGTGTGGATTTTAGTTACTCCTTTGGGGCAGCTGGTAGATAGTCAGGAACTGTAAAGACACCTCAGGGAAATATGAGTTCAGACATGTGTTATACAACAGTCTCAAGCACATGGAGCAGCTGAGATAAGCAAAATCAGTAAGTAATCATGGCCAGGGGGCCCATGCCCCTCCTAGCCAGGCAAAACAGACTGTTTTGTGAGTGGTTTCACAAGAAAGAAGGCCATCAATGCTGAAAACCAGGAGGAAGGCACAAACTGGCCCCAGTTACAGAATTGATTAATAAACTCAGACTGCTGACCAAAAACCAACTATAGATACACTGAGACCAGACACAGGAGAATCTGGGGGCAGTCAGCGAGGCAGGAAGGAGATAGGGCTAGCAAAAACAGCAAAAAAAAAAAAAAAAAAAAGAGAAAAAAAGAAAAGAAAAAAGCAACAACAAAAACAGAGACTTTTGGATTAGGGGTGAACATAATATGGAGACACGCTGGGCTCAAACAAAATCAGGCACATATGGAGACCCAGGAAGCCAGAACCCTTCACTGAGAAGCTGGTTTCTCTGCTTTCTTTTTTGCTCCTTAATTGCTCTCCAACTCCTTGTCTTTTTGTTTTTGAATAGCCCATCAGAACTGCAAGGACAGAATTAAAGTGCTTTTCTTTAAATAGACTCTACTGGGCTTTTCTTTTTCTCTTTCTTTTTTTATCTTTTTCTCTTTTTTAAAAAATAACTATTCTAAGTAGCCCATTACAGAAAGACTCAAAGATTTGCAATTTGGGGCCAGGCAAGAGCTCTGAGAGACAAGTCAATAAGTCCAGTGGGGGAGACAATTTCCTAAAGGGCATAACTTCCCCAAAAAAGTGGAGATGTGGTCCAGCTTGAGTTGTAGCCCTCCTTCATGGAACTCAGACACCAGGGAATGGAATTCAGAAACCAACTTTAGTCAACCATGCCCCCAACAGGGTCAGGGTCACTGGGAGAACTAAAGCCTCCATACCTTGTTCACTGGTGGGAGAGCTGACGACTGGCAAGCATCAACTGCTGGACAGGATAGGAACAGCACAGAATCTAAATGCCTCACAGGAGGGTCTCATTCTCAAGGAAATTCCATACCCTTCTCTTGAGACCTGGGCCTCTCTGGACTGGTAAAACCTGACTGGGGTTGACCATATCTGAGGAGACCCTCACACAAAAAGGCTACATAGAGGCAGGGCAAGAAACAGAAAAACAAGAAGTGAAAAACTCTGATCAACTAAATAGAACCTAAGTTAGAGGTCTAGAATAAGCTGAACTTAACACCAAAGGTTAGAGAACAAAGTCAACCAACAGGAAAACCTAAGTAAAATAGTGAAAATGAGTTCCAGAATAAACTAATCAAGAAAGTCAGATTCCTAGACAGCTTAAGATAACAAGCCATATTAGGAAACATGAAAATATGGACCAGCCAAAGGAACAAACTAATAGTTCAATTGAGATATAGGAGTTGAGGGAAGTAATTTTAAATCAATTCAATGAACTGAAGGAAGAACTAATTAAAGATGTTCAAACACATCTCCTATCAATCCAAAAATAAAGTCAATAAACTGAGGAAAGATATAGCAAAAGAGATGAAGGATAAAAGGAAGACACTGGAAGATCATAAACAAGAAGTCATAAATGAGAAAAAACAAATGGCAGAACTTATGGGAATGAATGGCATGCTGCAGGAGATGAGAAAGACAGTGGAGGGATACAGCAGTAGATTTGAACAGGCAGAAGAAAGGATCAATGAATTGGAAGACAAGACATTTCAATGAATTGAAATGTTCATACACACAAAAGAACAGATGGTGAAAAGTATGGAAAAATATGAGCAGGGTCTTAGGGAGCTGAGTGACAACATGAAGAACATGAATATGTGTGTTATGGGTGCCCCAGAGGGACAAGAGAGGAGAGAAGGTGCAGAAAGAATAATAGAAGAAATAGTCACTGAAAACTTCCCAACTTTTATGAAAGATAGAAAATTACAGATTCAAGAAGTACAGAATACCCCAAACAGAATAGATCCCAATAGATGCTTACTGATCAGATTGTCCAATGTCAAAGACAAAGAGAGAATTCAGAAAGCAGCAAGAGAAACATGATCCATAACATACAAGGTGTGCTGGTTTGAATGTATTATGTCCCCCAGAAAGAGCTATATTCTTTGATGCAATCTTGTGGGGCAGACATAATAGTAGGGATTAAGTTGGAACATTTGGATTAGGTTGTTTGCATGGAGATGCGCCCTACCCAACTGTAGATGATAACTGATGGGATATTTCCATGGATGCATGGCCCCACCCATTCAGGGTGGGCCTTGATCAGTGGAGCCATATAAATGAGCTGACTCAAAGAGAAGGAACTCAGTGCAGCTGTGAGTGATGTTTTGAAGAGGAGCAAGCTTGCTAGAGAGGAGCATCCTGAGAGAAAGCCATTTTGAAACCAGAGCTTTGGAGCAGACACCAGCCATGTACCTTCCCAGCTAACAGAGGTTTTCCAGATGCCATTGGCCATCCTCCAGTGAAGGTACTTGATTACTGATGTGTTACCTTGGACACTTTATGGCCTTAAGACTGTAACTGTGTAGCCAAATAAACCCGCTTTTTATAAAAGCCAATCCTTCTCTGGTGTTTTGCAGTCTGCAGCATTAGCAAACTAGAACACAAGGGAAACTAGTTAAGACTAAATACAGATTTCTCTGCAGAAACCATGGAGGCAAGAAGCCAGTGGTATGATATATATAAGATCCTGAAAGAGAAGAACTGCCAAAAAAGAATTCTATATCTGGCAAAACTGTCCTTCAAAAATGACAGAAAGATTAAAATATTTTCAGACAAACAGACACTGAGATAGATTGTGAATAAGAGAACAACCAGTGCTACAAGAAATACTAAAGGGAGTGCTACAGGCTGATAGGAAAAGACAGGAGAAAGAGGTTTGGAGAAGACTGTAGAAATGAAGATTATCAGGAAGGGTAAAAGGAGAGAGAGGAAAACATAAGACATGGCATGTGAGATCCAAAATACAAAATGGTAGAAGAAAGTATTGCTCTTACAGTGATAACACTAAATGTTAATGGATTAAACTCTCAAACAAAAAGACACAGACTGACACAATGGATAAACAACAGGATCCATCTATTAATATCAGACAAATTAGACTGCAAAAGTAAAACTATTAAAGAGACAAAAGAGGGCACATTATATTGATAAAAGGGTCAATTCATCAAGAAAACATAAAAATAATAAATATTTATGCACGGAGCTGGGGTGCCCCAAAATTCATGAGGCAAACATGGAGAACACTGAAAGGAGAAGTAGATATTTCTACAATAAGAGTTGGAGACTTCAATACACTGCTCTCATCAATGGATAGAACATCTAGATATAGGATCAATAAGGAAAGAAATGTCAAATTACATGATAAATAAACTAGACTTGACAGACATTTACAGAACACTACACCCCACAAAAGCAAGATATACATTTTACTCAAGTGCTCATGGAACGTTATCTAGGGTAGACCACATGTTGGATCCCAAAGCAAGTCTCAACAAATTTTAAACTACTGATATTATAAAAAAACACCCTAATGGATCATAATGGAATGAAGTTGGAAATAAATAAGAGGCAGAAGATCTTAAAATTCACAAGTATATGGAGGCTAAACAACACACTCTTAGAAAATCAGTGGATAAAGGAAGAAATTACAAGAGAAATTAGTAAATGCCTAAAGGCAAATGACGATGAAAAGACAACATATCAAAACTAATGGGATGCAGCAAAGGTGGTGCTGAGAGGGAAATTTATTGCCCTAAATGTCCATATTAATAGAGAAGAGAAAGGAAAATACAGGAATTAACTGCTCACCTGGAGGAACTAGTTTACAAACTAACCCCAAAGCCAATAAAAGGAAAGAAATAACAAATATTAGAACAGAAATAAATGAAATGGAGAGCAGGGAAACAATAGAGAGAATCAACAAAACCAGAAGCTTGTTCTTTGAGTAAATGAACAAAATTGATGGAACCCTAGCTAGGAGGAAAAAAAAGAGAGCAGACACAAATAAATGTCAGAAACAGGTAAGGAAACCTAGCTATTGACCATGCAGGAAGAAAAGGAGATAATGAGAAGATACTATGAGCAACTATATGCTAATAAACTGGACAATTTACAAGAAATGGACAACTTCCTAGAAAAGCATAAACAACCAACATTGACCCAAGAAGAAATAGATGACTTCGACAAACCAATCACAATTAGAGAACTTGAGCCAGTCATCAAAAAGCTCCCTAAAAAGAAAAGCCAAGGACCAGGTGGTTTTACATGTGAATTCTACCAAGTATTCAAGAAACAATTAATACCAATCCTGCTCAAAATCTTCAAAAAAATTGAAGAGGATAGAAAGCTACCCAACTCATTCTATGAAGCCAACATCCTCCTTCTACCAAAATCAGACAGATACTACAAAAAAAAAAGAAAAATTATAGACCAATCACTTAAATGAATATAGATGCAAGAATCATCAACAAAATACTCGCAAATTGAATCCAGCAGCACATCAAAAGAATTAGACACCACAACCAGGTGGGATTTATTCCAGGTATGCAAGGCTGCTTATTCCAGGTATGCAAGGCTGCTTAAACACAAGAAAATAATTTAATATAATACACCACATCAATAAATCAAAGCAGAAGAACCACATGATCATCTCCATCAATATAGAAAAGGCATTTGACAAAATTCAATAAGCTTTATTGATGAAAACACTTCAAAGGATAGGAATAGAAGGGAATTTTTTCAATATACATATACAATGGGGAGAGACAGAAAGCTTTCCCTCTAAGATCAGGAACAAGACAGGGATACTCACTGCCACCATTGTTATACATTTTGCTGGAAGTTCTAGCTAGAGGAAATAGGCAAGAAAAAGAAATAAAAAGCATCCAAATTGAAGAGAAAGAAGAAGTAAAACTTTCACTCTTTGCAGATGGTATGATTCTATACATAGAAAATCCAGAAAAATCTACATCAAAGCTATTAGAACTAATCAATGAATACAGCAAAGTGGCAGGATACAAGATCAACTCATAAAAATTTGTAGTGTTCTTACACACATGTAATGTGCAACAAGAGGAAGAAATCAAGAAAAAATATTCCATTTACAAAAGCAACGAAAAGAATGAGTATTTAGAAATAAACTTGATGAAGCCCACAAAAGACCTATACAAATAAAACTATAAGAAACTGCTAAAGGAAATCAAACAAGACCTAAAAAATGGAAGAACATTCCATGTTCATGGATTGGAAGACTAAATATAATTAAGATGTCAATTCTACCTAAACTGATTTATAGAGTCAATGCAATGCCAATTAAAATCCCAAAAACTTACTTTGCAGAAATAGAAAAACCAGTAATCAAATTTATTTGGAAAGCAAGGTACCATGAATAGGCAAATATATCTTGAGAAAGAGGAACAAAGTGGTAGGTCTCACACTACCTGACTTTGAAGCATACTACAAAGTGCTCAAAACAGCATGGTGCTGACAAAAGGTTAGATATACCAACCAATGGAATTTAACTGAGTATTTAGAAATAGAGTATTGCATCTACAGATGATTGATCTTTTATAAGGTGGTCAAGCAAAAGCAAATGGGACAGAGTAGCGTCTTCAATAATCGGTGTGTGGAGAACCGGATATCCATTTCCAAGAATGAAAGAAGACCCCTATATCACACCTTATACAAAAATTAACTCAAAATGTATCAAAGACCTAAACATTAACACTAAGAACATAAGACACTTAGAAGAAAATGTAGGGCAATTTCTTAAAGATATTGTGATGGGAGGTGATTTACTACACCTTAACCCCAAAACATGAGCAACAAAAGAACAAATAGACAAATGGGATTTCCCATAAATTAAACACATTTGTACATCGAAGGACTTTGTCAGATAGGTAAAAGGCAGCATATCCAATGGGAGACAATATTTGGAAACCAAATATCAGATAAGGGCTTAATATCCCAAATATATAAAGTGATCCTGCAACTCAACAAGAGAAAGATAACAACCCAATTAAAAAATGGGCAAAAGATATGGACACACATTCTTCTGAAAAGGAAATACAAATGGTTGTAAAATATATGAAAACAATGTTCAACTTCTCTGGCTATTAGGGCAATGAAATCAAAACCACAATGAGATATCATTTCATACCTACCAGAATGGCCATTTTCTAAAAAACAGAAAGTTACAAGTGCTAGAGAGGATGTGGAGAATGTGGCATACTTATTTACTATTGGTGGGAATGTAGAATGGTGCAACCACTCTGGAAGACAGTGTGGCAGTTCCTCAGGAAGCTAAGAATAGATTTGCCATATGACCCATCTATTCCATTACTAGGTATACACCCAGAGGAACTGAGAGTTAAGACACAGACAGACATTTTTAAACTGATGTTTGTCATGACATTATTCACATTGGCCAAGAGAGGGAAAAACCCCAAATGCCCATCAACAGATGAGTGGATAAACAAACTGTGGTACACACACGATGGAATATTACTCAGATGTAAGACAGAACAAAGACATGGAATGTGGATGATCTATGAGGACATTATATTGAGTGAAGTTAGCCATAAACAAAAGGACAAATACTGTGTGGTCTCACTAATATGAATTAACAATGAGCAAACTTTGAGCATTAAAAGCTGATAACACAGGGTACCAGGAGAAAGAAAGAAGGTAGTGATCAGGCATTTAATGCTGAAGGACTACAGAGTGCTCAGCAGGATTGAACTCACTGCCCTCCCCCACACATGGGATCTGACACCCAGGGGTGTAAATCTCCCTGGCAATGAGGGATATGACTTCCAGGGATGAATCTGGTCCCCACATCGTGGAATTAAGGGCATCTTCTTGACCAAAAGGGGGATGTGAAATGAAACAAAATGGTTTCTGTGTCTGAGAGATTCCAAATGGAGCCAAGAGGTCACTCTGGTGGCATTCTTATGCACTATATATACACCTTTTTTTGGTTTTAATGCATTGAATAGCTAGAAGTAAATACCTGAAACTACCAAACTCCAACCCAGTAGACTTGACTCTTGAAGATGATTGTATAACAATGTAGCTTACAAGGGGTAACAGTGTGATTGTGAAAGCCTTGTGGATCACACTCCCCTTATCCAGTGAATGGATGGATGAGTAGAAAACTGGGGACAAAACCTAAATGAAAAATAGGATAAAGAGATGATTTGGATGTTCTTTTTTACTTTCATTTTTTACTCTTTCTTTTACTATTTCTGGTACAAGGAAAATGTTCAAAAAATAGATTGGGGTGATAAATGCACAACTATAAGATGGTACTATGAACAATTGACTGTACACTTAGCATGATTATATGGTATGTGAATATATCTCAATAAAATTGAATTAAAAATTGATGGGTAAAAAATTGGATTCTGTTTTATTTTAATTTACATATTTTTTATTACCAGTGGTATTGATCCTTTTCCTAAATTGGCAGTTTACTTTCTGTGAAGAAATTTCTTCTTTCTCTTTTCTATTGGTGTTAGAAATTATATATTTTAATATATATATAATTGGTGTTTTTATAATTATATATGTTAGATATTAATTTGTTGCCTTTCATATTTCTAAAAATATTTCATTGTATCACTTGCCTTTTATTTAAATTTCTTTTTGGTGTTTTAACAAATTTAGTCGATTTATCAATAATTTCATTTTGAATTCTTTCATTGCCTTTCAGCATTGAAAGTCTTTGAATATTCTAAAATACACTTTTGCATTTGTTTTCTACTTTTACTTTCTTTTTCATCTTCATGTGAAATATGTAATTCAACAGGAACTAGTTTTAATGTAAGTTTAATTTTAATGTAAGTACAAGGTGAGGATCTAAGTTGATTTTTTTCTACAAATTGTTAACCAATTAACTGCATATCATGTATTAGTAAATCACTATATTCACTACTGATTTATAATGCAACACTTGTATATACTAAATCATTTAGTAGTAAAAATTCTGAAGATTTTAATGGGAATCATTGTTCTGTCTCTCTATTTGTGTTTTAGTAGCACAGTATTTTGATAATCAATGATTTTAATGTGTTTTCTTGACTTTATAGATCTCCATTATTCCAGAAAGAGAATAGAATCATGTTACCAATTCCAAAGAAAATGCTGATTTATATTTTCAGGTATCTGCTTTCAAATTTACTGCTTCCATGTCTCAAATTAAAATTTTGTATTTCTTCCACATTGTTTCCACATAAATTTTTCTATCTTTAAAGCTGTGGTCAATGTATCTTTTTTCCTAATATACAATGTTCTTTAGTTAGGTCACAGTTTGGGGAGGGTGTTCCTATTCTATTATTTTAGTGGCCATTACTTCAACTTCTTTGGGCATATCTGAAGCAGGCATTAGAAAATATGCCTCATAGGTAGTACTGTTCCAAAGACCACTTTCAATTTTAATCAGTCATGGTTTCTTTTAGACTAGGCTGATTGGTTTGTCAGGACATAGCTTTCAAGAACTTAACTTCTTTTCTATGTGTTTGCAGTCAGCTCCATGTATCAGGAGCCACACCCATGGCTGTTACATTACATTGCTTTTATTTCAATTTCCTTTTCCTCTCCCTCTGTCTCACCTCTCTGTCTCTCTCCCTTTGATCTCAGAGAACTTAGCCTATCAGTTTTCAGGAGAAGAACCACATAATTAGCCTCCTTTTCTTGAGCCAATTTGTCTAATTGAAAAATTTTCTGCAAAATCCATCCTTGGGGAGGAAGGGAATATGGCATCATAGAGAGGAGTGGAAGCTAGTTAATCCCCCTGGAATAACTAACAAACAATGAGGAAAACTAGTACATAATCTGGAATAACTGCTGGGGGACAAACGTGACTGTCCACACATTGTACACTAGCCTTGATTGTAAGGAATGCCCAAGATCACAGCATAAAATCTGTAAGTAAAAACTGCCTGAGCCAAAATCCCCTCCACCTCCCCCACAATAGCCCAAACTGCAAGGCCTCGCTGTGCTAGAGAGCAGCACTCCCTGAACAAGCAAATATACCTCAGCCCAGCTCCAACTGAGGATCTATTTTTTTTAATTCAGTTTTATTGAGATATATTCACATACCATACAATCATCCACAGTGTACAATCAGCTGTTCACAGTACCATCATATAGCTGTGCATTCATCACCCCAATCTATTTTTGAACATTTTCCTTACACCATAAAGAATCAGAATAAGAGTAAAAAATAAAAATAAAAATAAAAAAGAACACCCAAATCATCCCCCCCATCCCACCCTGTTTTTCATTTAGGTTTTGTCCCCAGTTTTCTACTCATCCATCCATACACTAGATAAAGGGAGGGCAATCCACAGGGTTTTCACAATCACGCTGTCACCCCTTGTAAGCTACATTGTTATACAATCACCTTCAAGAGTCAAGGCTACTGGGTTGGACTTTGGTAGTTTCAGGTATTTACTTCTAGCTATTCCAATATATTAAAACTTGCAAAGTGTTATCTATATAGTGCATAAGAATGTCCACCAGAGTGACCTCTTGACTCCATTTGAAATCTCTCAGCCACTGAAGCTTTATGTCATTTCATTTCACATCTGGCTTTTGGTCAAGAAGACGTTCTCAATCCCATGATGCTGGGTCCAGATTCATCCCTGGAAGTCATATCCTGTGTTGCCAGGGAGATTTATACCCCTGGGAGTCAGGTCCCACATAGTGGGGAGGAGAGTGAGATCACTTGCCAAGCTGACTTAGAGAGAGAGGGCCACTTCTGAGCAACAAAGAGTCACTCAGGGGGAGACTCTTAGGCACAATTATAAGCAGAATTAGCCTCTCCTTGCAGCAACAAGCTTCATAGGGGCCAGCCCCGAGGCAGACGGCTCAGCACATCAAGCCATCAGTCCCCAATGTTTGTGAGAACATCAGCAACAAGCCAGGTGAGGAAGTCCAACACTTCTGCATTCTCCCCCAGCTCTTCAGGGGGGCCCAGAATATATATTTTTATTCTCCACACAAATTACTTTAGGATGTTGCTATTTCATTCTAATTTATGCAGACCTACCATAGCTTACTTCCTATTCAAATTTCCATGTAATTGTAGTGTTTGAACAAACTGACTGCAGAAGTTATATTGTTTAGGAAATATAGATCCTACACCAAATAAACATCTCTTCCCTTGGTCTCACATGGAAGTTCAAGTTTGAACACAGTCAGTTTCAACCTTTACCCTTTGGTCCAATTTGCTCTAGTCTTAACCAGATCTGCTTTATTCATATCTCTAATTGAAGTCTGGGCTCTATTTCAGTTTTTTTTTTTTTTTTTTTTTTTTAACAGTTGCTGTATGCATTAATACTGATATTCATATCTGCCGAGCTCTAGCTCTGAGTTGCAGGTGTAACACATATATCAAATGTTCCAGAGACCAGTCAGCTTATACATTAAGGGATCAACAACTCAGAGTTTGGAGATAGCCATTACAATTCAGGAATAGATTTGATGCTGTAAGAGTTTACATTCAAGGGACCATTACAATAATCATTTCTCTGTTAGGCTCTGCTCTAAGATTCAATTCTGAGTTTGCACATTATAGTTAGTACATATTGGTGAGGTATTACAGTGTTTGCCTTGGTTTCTGGCATACTTCACTCAACATGCTGCCTACAGGATTCATTCACCTCATTGTGTGTCTCACAGCTTCACTCCTTCTCATAGTTGCTCAATATTCCATTGTATGCATACACCACAGTTCACCATTCTATTCCTCAGTCAGTGTACCCTTAGGCCACCTCCACCCATTGCAAATCATGAATACTGCCTCCATAAACACCAGTGTGTAAGTGTCCATTCATGTCTCTGCTCTCAGATCTGCCAAATACATACCCCATAATAAGGTTGTAGAACCTTATGGCCCCACATACCTATCTTCTTGTGGAGTCACCACAGTAACCTCCAGAAAGGTTACATCTTTCTGCCTCCTCATCAGCAGTAAATAGGTACATCCCTCTCTCCATGTTTTGTCCAGCACTTTTACCTCTATTTATATTTTTCCCTGCAATCTTATAGAGATATATTCACATTAACATACAGCCATCCACAGTGTGCAATGAGTTGTTCACAGCATCATCACATAGTTGTACATTTATCACCACAGTCAGCACTTGAACATATTGATTATTATGAAACAGTGGTTTTTTTTTTGGTAAATATTTAAAAAGGTAATAAAAAGAAAAATTAAAATGTTATACAATACAATAAAATACTACGGACAAAAAACAATACCACTACCAATAATCACATACCCCTCCCTTATATCCCCCTCTCATACACATATAACTTTGGTATATTGCCTTTGTTTCATTTTATGGAAGCATATTGGAATGTTACTGTTGACCATAGACTCCAGTTTGCTTGGATTATGTTTTTTTCCCAAATACCATCCATTTTTCAACACTCTGCATGGTTGACATTCATTTGTTCTCCCACATGTGAGAAAATTTTTGTAGTTGTACATTTAGCAACAGTCATTGGCCACTCCAGTTTTTCCCAAGTTATACAGTCCTAGTCTTCATCACCTATCTTTACCTCTGGTGTCATACATTCCCCGATCCCACCTCTTTCAGCTTTACTCACAGTTTTCTTTGTTTCATGCACTTACAATATTGTGCTACCATTACACAGTATTATGCTACCATTACACAGTATTATGATTGTATAGATCTTTCTGGATCTGTACAGTCAATCCTGCTGAACATTTCTGTGTTCCTTCAGCATCAAATGCCTGATTTTTACCCTCTTTCTAACTCCTGGTAGCTGTGTTATCAGCTTCTAACTCTCAAACTTTGCTCAGTAATTTTATTTCAAATTACTGAGACCATACAGTATTTGTCCTTTTGTTTCTGGCTAACTTCACTCAACATACTGTCCTCAAGTTATTATATATTCTATATATTTTTTCTGTCTTACAGCTCCATAATATTCCTTCATGTGTATATACCACAGCTTGTTTATCCTCCCATCCATTGATGGGCATTTGGACTGCTTCCATCTCTCGGCAATCATGAATAATGCTGCAATAAACATCAGTTTACAAATGTCCGTTTGTGTCTTAGCTTTCAGTTCCTTTGACTATATACCTAGCAATGGAATAGCTGGGTCATATGGCAAATCTATATTTAGCTTCCTGAGGAACTTCCACACTGTCTTCCAGAGTGGTTGCACCATTCTACATTCCCACCAGCAATGAATAAGTGTGCCTCTTTCTCCTCTCCAGCACTTGTCATTTTCTGTTTTTTTGGATAATGGCTATTCTGGTTGGTGTGAAATGGTGTCTCATTGTGGTTTGGGTTTTCATTCACCTATCCCACATTTTTCAGCTTTAGTCACAGACATCTTTGTTCAGTGTACTTATAATATTGTGCTACCATCACACAGTATTATGCTATCTCTTTCTGGATCTATACAATCAATCCTGCTGAACATTCTGTAGTCTTTCAGCATCAAATGCCCAATCTCTACCCTCTTTCTATTTCCTGGTAGCCTGTGTTATAAGCTTTTATTTTCTTTTTTCTTTTTTGTTTTTTTGAAATAAATTCAAAGTTATAGGAGCAGTTGCAAAAACAATACTAACCCCATACACAGAATTCCATCATACCCTGACCACCCTCCCCCAATAGCTCAATCCACCAACTTTAACCTGCTGTCACATCGTTATTTCTTTCCCTCCCTCCCTCCTTCCCTCCCTGCCTATCTATCATCCATCATCTATTGCTCTGTCTTCTGAACATATGAGCTAGCTGTACACATCCTTGAACATACACTATAATTCACGTATACACTTCCCATGAACAAGAACATTCTTTTATGAAATCCCATTAAGCGCAGCTAAGAAGTACAAGAGATTCAACAATGATACAAAGCTTTCATTTTATATTTCCTTTTCTTTATGTCTCAACTGTGTCTCTTTGAGCCACCTGTCCTCTATCTTCTAATCCCATCCAAGTTCATCCTTGGCATTCAATTGTCATCTATTTAGACTTTTTTCTTTTTCCAATTGTGGAAACATATACACAGCCTAAATCTTCCCATTCCACCCCCTCCATAGCCTTTCATTAGTGGGATTAATCACATTCACAATGTTGCCTTGCCGTCACCTTCCCACCATCCATTACTAGAAATTTCCCTTCACCTCAAACAGCAACCCTACCCTCATTTCTTAACTCCCCATTGCCCCTTCCCCCATTTCTCTTAACCCAAACTCTACTTTTCATCTCTATGGTTATATTCTCTGATAATTTCTTTGTGTTTACCATGGGGCTTAAAATTAACCTCTTAAATCCCTATCAATCTTGTTTTTCTTTGATACCACCTTCACTTCAACAGGACACATAAACGAAGTTCCTATACTCCTCCATTCCCCCCCCTTTATATAGTTGTCTAAAATCACATATTTTACGCTGAGTTCAAAACCTCTGATTTGCCATTAGAGTTTGTGTATTTTATATCATGTAGAAAGTAAATAGTGGAGTTACAGTTCAAAAATTATTGACGTCTATTTGTATTCCATTGTGGTTGGAGAATGTGCTTCAAGTATATTCAATTTTTTTTTTTTTAATTTCTTGAGGCTTGTTTTATGTCCCAGCTTATGGTCCCTTGCAGAGAAAGATCCGTGATCACTGGAGAAAAATGAGTGTCCTGGTGATTTGGGATGTAAGGTATTATATATGTCTATTAAAATTCTCTATATCTCTTTTGCCTTTCTTTGTTTTTCTTTTGGTAGGAGTCCTTCTAGTATCTGAAGTAGGGCAGGTCTTTTATTGGCAAACTCTCTCAGCATTTGTTTGTCTGTGAAAAATTTAAGCTCTCCCTCAAATTTGAAGGAGAGTTTTGCTGGATAAAGTATTTTTGGTTGGAAATTTTTCTCTCTCAGAATTTTAAATATGTCATGCCACTGCCTTCTTGCCTCCATGGTGGCCACTGAGTAGTCACTACTTAGTCTTATGTTGTTTCCTTTGTATGTGGTGAATTGCTTTTCTCTTACTGCTTTCAGAACTTGCTCCTTCTCTTCAGTATTTGACAGTCTGATCAGAATATGTCTCGGAGTGGGTTTACTTGGATTTATTCTATTTGGAGTTCGCTGGGCATTTATGCTTTGTGTATTTATATTGTGTAGAAGGTTGGGGAAGTTTTCCCCAACAATTTCTTTGAATACTCTTTCTAGACCTTTACTCTTCTCTTCCCCTTCTGGGACACCAATGAGTCTTAAGTTTGGACGTTTTATTTTATCTATTGTATCCCTGAGATCCATTTCGATTTTTTTGATTCTTTTCTCCATTCTTTCTTTTGTTCTTTCATTTTCTGTTCTGTGGACTTCTAGGACACTGAGATGTTGTTCAACTTCCTCTAGTATTGTATTGTGAATATCCAGAGTCTTTTTAATTTGGCCAACAGTTTCTTTTATTTCCATAAGATCTTCTATTTTTTTTATTTACTCTTGCAATGTCTTCTTTATGCTCTTCTAGGGTCTTCTTTATGTCACTTATATCCTGGGCCATGGTCTTCTTGATGTCCTTTAAATCCTTTGGCATGTTTTTATTCTTCAATTGTACTTCTTTGATTAATTGTGTGAAGTACAATGTTTCTTCTGATATCTTGATTTGTGTGTTTGGAGTTGGATTCTCCATATCATCTGGTTTTATCATGTGCATTAAGATTTTCTGTTGTTTTTGGCCTCTTGGCATTTGCTTTGCTTGATAGGGTTCTTTCAAGTTGAAAAAAAAAAATACCTGTCTAATTTTTCAGAAACACAGTTTGGTGGCGTACACTTTCTCTAACTACCAGCAGATGGCATCTGTGAGTCATCTATATCCCTCAAGTCAGTTCTCCACCTTGTCCCCACGGTGTGTGGGGAAATGATTCTTGTGGGGTTTGGTTGGAGAACTCAGTTTGGGTGTGTTGCTGGAGCCGTCCGCCCTGAATGTGGGGCCTGTGTACAGGTGGCCAGGGAGGAAAGACAGTTTTAATATTCAAATCTCCCAGGTTCCCAGAGATTCAAGGCCACCACAAGAGTCTAAGCCTTCATTTCATTTCAGCCCCAGACCCTCTCTCTTACTGTCCCACAAACCACTGGACTTGGCATAGTGTCCCTGGCTTCTCCGAGAGGGTCCCCCTGCCCAGCCACGATCCTCCAGGACCTCTGCCAAGGGAATGCCGTGCTACATCACCAGGGCACGCCATCCCTCAACGGAAGCCCCGGGCCACTGGGCCTTGCCGGCTTGCTTTCAGCCTGATGCAAAGATGGCTGAACGGGGAGTCTCCACACCCCTGACCTCACACAGTTCCTCCTTCCCAGCTCTGGGACAACTGGCAGGGCTCTGGGCTGTGGGCACAGCCCTGGGCAGGAGTTTATCCAGCCTTCCCGGGAGTGAGCTGCTAGCCTCGGGGTTTCTTTCGGCTTCCAGCTCTCCCCTCCTTTCCTCCAGCCCCAAGGGTATCTGCAGTGGGTTATCTTCCAGGCCAGACACTGAGAGGCAGGCCCAGCCCCCTCTTGCTATGTTTTACTGCGTGGTTCCCACTATCGCTGCTGCAGCCGCTCCGGGGTTTTTCCCTTTTTTTTCTTTTTAAGAGCCCGTCAGTCTCCAAATGCCAAACCCTGGCTTTCCCAGACCACCACACAGCTGTGGGTCTTCCAGCCAGCTCACTCACTTGTTCCAGAATGCAGACTCCCAGTTTCACCAAGTATACGGCCCCTTTGGAACTAGAAGATCTCATCCACCTGGTACATTGCTGTAACCGGTATTCTGGATCACCCTCTGGTTGTTACCTAGCGTTTTTCACAGAGGTGTTTTTTTGCTCTGTCTCACCTAGCCGCCATCTTAGTTTTCTCCTGTTATCAGCTTTTAACTCTCACAGTTTGCTCCTTAATGTTAGTTCATATTAGTGAGACCATACAGTATTTGTCCTTTTGTTTCTGGCTAACTTCACTCAGCATAATGTCCTCAAGTTTCATCCATGTTATTATATGTTCCATGTCTTTGTTCTGTCTTAACAGCTGCATAATATTCCATCATGTGTATATACCATAGTTTGTTTATCCACTCGTCTGCTGATGGACATTTGGGCTGCTTCCATCTACTGGCAATCATGAATAATGCACAATAAACATCAGGTTACAAATGTCTGTTTGTGTCTTAACTTTAAGTTCCTTTGAGTACATACCTGGCAGTGGAATAGCTGGGTCATATGGCAAATCTATTCTTAGCTTCCTGAGGAGCCTCCACACTGTCTTCCAGAGTGGTTGCACCATTCTACATTCCCACCAGCAATGAATAAGTGTGCCTCTTTCTCCACATCCTCTCCAGCACTTGTTATTTTCTGTATTTTGGATAATGGCCATTCTGGTAGGTGAGAGTTGATATCTCATTTTGGTTTTGATGTGCATTTCCCTAATAGCCAGAGAAGTTGAGAATTTTCCCACATGTTTTTGAGCCATTACTATTTCCTCTTCAGAAATGTGTCTGTCCATGTCTTTTGCCCATTTTTTAATTGGGTTGTTTGTCTTTCTCTTGTTGAGTTGTAGGATTACTTTATACATTTGGGATATTAAACCCTTATCTGATATGTGGTTTCCAAATATTGTCTCCCATTGTGTAGGCTGCCTTTTTATTTTCTAGCAAAGTCCCTTGATGTACAAAAGTGTTTGATTTTGAGGAGTTCCTATTTGTCTGTTTGTTCTTTTGTTGCTCGTGCTCTGGGTGAAAGATCTAGAAACCACCTCCTATCACAAGATCTGTAAGATAGTGCCCTATGTTTTCTTCTAAGAGTCTCATGGTCTTAGCACTTATGTTTAGGTCTTTGATCCAATTAGATTATTTTTTGTAAAGGTGTGAGTAGGAGTCCTCTTTCATTCTTTTGGATATGGATACCCAGTTTTCCAAACACCATTTATTGAAAAGGCTGCTCTGTCCCAGTTGCTTTGGCTTCACTGTCTTATCAAAGATCAATTGTCTGTAGATGTGAGAGTCTATTTCTGAACACTCAGTTCAATTCCATTCGTCAGTATCTCTGTCCTTATGCCAGTACCAGGCTGTTTTGAGCACTGTAGCTTTGTAATATGCTTCAAAGTCCAGTAGTGTGAGACCTCCCACTTTGTTAGTCTTTATCAAGATATTTTTGGCTGTTCAGGGCACCTTGCCCTTCCATATAAATTTGGTTATAGGTTTTTCTGTTTCTTCAAAGTAAGTTGTTGGGATTTTTATAGTTACTGTGTTGAATCTATAAATAAGTTTAGGTAGAGTTGACATCTTAATTATATTTAATCTTCCAATTCAAAAACATGGTATGTTCTTCCATTTTTTTAGGTTCTGTTTGATTTCTTTTAGCAGTTTCTTATAATTTTCTTTGTATAGGTCTTTTCTGGCCTTCCTTAAGTTTATTCCTAAGTACTTGCTTCTTTTGGTTGCTATTTAAATGAAAAATTTTTTCTTCCTTTCGTTGAACATTACTTGTGTATAAGAACACTACAAATTTTTGCTTGTTGATCTTGTAGCTTGCCACTTTGCTGTATTCATTGATTAGCTCTAATAGCTTTGCTGTAGATTTTTCTGGATTTTATACCCGTAGAATCATGTCACCTGCAAACAGTGAAAATTTTACTTCTTCGTCTCCAATTTAGATGCCTTTTATTTCTTTTTCTTGCCTGATTGTTGCTCTAGCTAGAACTTCTGGCACAATGTTGAATAACAATGGTGACAGTGGGCATCCCTGTCTAGTTCCAGATCTTAGCAGGAAAGCTTTCTGTCTCTCCCCATTGACTACGATGTTAGCTGTGGGTTTTTAATATATTGCCTTTATCATATTGAGAAAATTCCCTTCTATTCCTATCCTTTGAAGTGTTTCCATCAAGAAACGGTGTTGAATTTTGTCAAATGCCTTTTCTGCATTGATCAAGTTTATCATGTGGTTCTTTTGCTTTGATTTATTGATGAGGTGTGCTACATTAATTGATTTTCTTAAGATGAACCAGCCTTGCATACCTGGAATAAACCCCCGTTGGCTGTGGTGTATAATTCTTTTAATGTGTTGCTGGATTCTATTTGTGAGTATTTTGTTGAGGAATTTTCCATCCATATTCATTAAAGAGATTGGTCTACAATTTTCTTTTTTTGTAGTATCTTTGTCTGATTTTAGTATTAGGGTGATTTTGGCTTCATAGAATGAATTAGGTAGTTTTCCCTCCTCTTCAATTTTTCTTGAAGAGTTTGAACAGGATTGGTATTAATTTTTTCTTGAATGCTTGGTAGAATTTACATGTGGAGTCATCTGGTCCTGGGATTTTCTTTTTTGGGAGCTTTTTGATGACTGACTCAATCTCTGCTTGTGATTGGTTTGTTGAGGTTCTCTATTTCTTCTTGGGTCAATGTTGGTTGTTAATGCTTTTCTAGGAAGTTGTCCATTTCATGTAAAGTTGTCCAGTTTATTAGTGTATAGTTGCTCATAGTATATTCTCATTATCTCCTTTATTTCTGCAGGGTCAGTAGTTATGTTTTCTTTCCTGTTTCTGATTGCTGTTATTTGTATCTGTTTCTCTCTCTCTCTCTCTCTCTCTCTCTCTTTCTCTCTCTCTCTCTTACTCTAGCTAGGGGTCCATCAATTTTGTTGATTTTCTTGATGAACCAACTTCTGTTTGTTTTTTGTTTTTTGTTTTTTTTTTTTTTTTTTTTTTGATTCTCTCTATTGTTTTCCTGTTCTCAGTTTCATTTATTTATGCTCTGGTCTTTGTTATTTCTTTCCTTCTGTTTCCTTTGGGATTTAATTGCTCTTCTTTCTCTAGTTCTTCCAGGTGGACAGTTAAATCCTCAATTTTTCCATTCTCTCTCTTTTAATACAGGCATTTAAAGTGATAAATTTCCCTCTGAGCACTGCCTTTGCTGAAACATGAATGGACACTTACACACTGGTGTTTATGGAGGCAGTATTCATGATTTGCAATGGGTGGAGGTGGCCTAAGGGTACACTGACTGAGGAATAGAATGGTGAACTGTGGTGTATGCATACAATGGAATATTGAGCAACTATGAGAAGGAGTGAAGCTGTGAGACACACAATGAGGTGAATGAATCCTGTAGGCAGCATGTTGAGTGAAGTATGCCAGAAACCAAGGCAAACACTGTAATACCTCACCAATATGTACTAACTATAATGTGCAAACTCAGAATTGAATCTTAGAGCAGAGCCTAACAGAGAAATGATTATTGTAATGGTCCCTTGAATGTAAACTCTTACAGCATCAAATCTATTCCTGAATTGTAATGGCTATCTCCAAACTCTGAGTTGTTGATCCCTTAATGTATAAGCTGACTGGTCTCTGGAACATTTGATATATGTGTTACACCTGCAACTCAGAGCTAGAGCTCGGCAGATATGAATATCAGTATTAATGCATACAGCAACTGTTAAAAAAAAAAAAAAAAAAAAAAACTGAAATAGAGCCCAGACTTCAATTAGAGATATGAATAAAGCAGATCTGGTTAAGACTAGAGCAAATTGGACCAAAGGGTAAAGGTTGAAACTGACTGTGTTCAAACTTGAACTTCCATGTGAGACCAAGGGAAGAGATGTTTATTTGGTGCAGGATCTATATTTCCTAAACAATATAACTTCTGCAGTCAGTTTGTTCAAACACTACAATTACATGGAAATTTGAATAGGAAGTAAGCTATGGTAGGTCTGCATAAATTAGAATGAAATAGCAACATCCTAAAGTAATTTGTGTGGAGAATAAAAATATATATTCTGGGCCCCCCTGAAGAGCTGGGGGAGAATGCAGAAGTGTTGGACTTCCTCACCTGGCTTGTTGCTGATGTTCTCACAAACATTGGGGACTGATGGCTTGATGTGCTGAGCCGTCTGCCTCGGGGCTGGCCCCTATGAAGCTTGTTGCTGCAAGGAGAGGCTAATTCTGCTTATAATTGTGCCTAAGAGTCTCCCCCTGAGTGACTCTTTGTTGCTCAGAAGTGGCCCTCTCTCTCTAAGTCAGCTTGGCAAGTGATCTCACTCTCCTCCCCACTATGTGGGACCTGACTCCCAGGGGTATAAATCTCCCTGGCAACACAGGATATGACTTCCAGGGATGAATCTGGACCCAGCATCATGGGATTGAGAACGTCTTCTTGACCAAAAGCCAGATGTGAAATGAAATGACATAAAGCTTCAGTGGCTGAGAGATTTCAAATGGAGTCAAGAGGTCACTCTGGTGGACATTCTTATGCACTATATAGATAACACTTTGCAAGTTTTAATATATTGGAATAGCTAGAAGTAAATACCTGAAACTACCAAAGTCCAACCCAGTAGCCTTGACTCTTGAAGGTGATTGTATAACAATGTAGCTTACAAGGGGTGACAGCGTGATTGTGAAAACCCTGTGGATTGCCCTCCCTTTATCTAATGTATGGATGGATGAGTAGAAAAGTGGGGACAAAACCTAAACGAAAAATAGGGTGGGATGGGGGGGTGATTTGGGTGTTCTTTTTCATTTTTATCTTTATATTTTACTCTTATTCTGATTCTTTCTGGTGTAAGGAAAATGCTCAGAAATAGATTGGGGTGATGAATGCACAGCTATATGATGGTACTGTGAACAGCTGATTGTACACTGTGGATGATTGTATGGTATGTGAATATATCTCAATAAAACTGAATTAAAAAAAATAGATCCTCATTTGGAGCTGGGCTGAGGTATATTTGCTTGTTCAGAGAGTGCTGCTCTCTAGCACAGCGAGGCCTTGCAGTTTGGGCTATTGTGGGGGAGGTGGAGGGGATTTTGGCTCAGGCAGATTTACTTAGATTTTATGCTGTGATCTTGGGCAAGGCTAGTGTACAATGTGTGGACAGTCACGTTTGTCCCCCAGCAGTTATTCCAGATTATGTACTAGTTGTTCCTCATTGTTTGTTAGTTGTTCCAGGGGGATTAACTAGCTTCCACTCCTCTCTATGATGCCATATTCCCTTCCTCCCCAAGGATGGATTTTGCAGAAAATTTTTCAATTAGACAAATTGGCTCAAGAAAAGGAGGCTAATTATGTGGTTCTTCTCCTGAAAACTGATAGGCTAAGTTCTCTGAGATCAAAGGGAGAGAGACAGAGAGGTGAGACAGAGGGAGAGGAAAAGGAAATTGAAATAAAAGCAATGTAATGTAACAGCCATGGGTGTGGCTCCTGATACATGGAGCTGACTGCAAACACATAGAAAAGAAGTTAAGTTCTTGAAAGCTATGTCCTGACAAACCAATCAGCCTAGTCTAAAAGAAACCATGACTGATTAAAATTGAAAGTGGTCTTTGGAACAGTACTACCTATGAGGCATATTTTCTAACGTCTGCTTCAGATATGCCCAAAGAAGTTGAAGTAATGGCCACTAAAATAATAGAATAGGAACACCCTCCCCAAACTGTGACCTAACTAAAGAACATTGTATATTAGAAAAAAGATACATTGACCACAGCTTTAAAGATAGAAAAATTTATGCGGAAACAATGTGGAAGAAATACAAAATTTTAATTTGAGACATGGAAGCAGTAAATTTGAAAGCAGATACCTGAAAATATAAATCAGCATTTTCTTTGGAATTGGTAACATGATTCTATTCTCTTTCTGGAATAATGGAGATCTATAAAGTCAAGAAAACACATTAAAATCATTGATTATCAAAATACTGTGCTACTAAAACACAAATAGAGAGACAGAACAATGATTCCCATTAAAATCTTCAGAATTTTTACTACTAAATGATTTAGTATATACAAGTGTTGCATTATAAATCAGTAGTGAATATAGTGATTTACTAATATATGATATGCAGTTAATTGGTTAACAATTTGTAGAAAAAAAATCAACTTAGATCCTCACCTTGTACTTACATTAAAATTAAACTTACATTAAAACTAGTTCCTGTTGAATTACATATTTCACATGAAGATGAAAAAGAAAGTAAAAGTAGAAAACAAATGCAAAAGTGTATTTTAGAATATTCAAAGACTTTCAATGCTGAAAGGGAATGAAAGAATTCAAAATGAAATTATTGATAAATCGACTAAATTTGTTAAAACACCAAAAAGAAATTTAAATAAAAGGCAAGTGATAAATGAAATATTTTTAGAAATATGAAAGGCAACAAATTAATATCTAACATATATAATTATAAAAACACCAATTATATATATATTAAAATATATAATTTCTAACACCAATAGAAAAGAGAAAGAAGAAATTTCTTCACAGAAAGTAAACTGCCAATTTAGGAAAATGATCAATACCACTGGTAATAAAAAATATGTAAATTAAAATAAAACAGAATCCAATTTTTTACCCATCAATTTTTAATTCAATTTTATTGAGATATATTCACATACCATATAATCATGCTAAGTGTACAGTCAATTGTTCATAGTACCATCTTATAGTTGTGCATTTATCACCCCAATCTATTTTTTGAACATTTTCCTTGTAGCAGAAAAAGTAAAAGAAAGAGTAAAAAATGAAAGTAAAAAAGAACATCCAAATCATCTCTTTATCCTATTTTTCATTTAGGTTTTGTCCCCATTTTTCTACTCATCCATCCATTCACTGGATAAGGGGGGTGTGATCCACAAGGCTTTCACAATCACACTGTTACCCCTTGTAAGCTACATTGTTATACAATCATCTTCAAGAGTCAAGTCTACTGGGTTGGAGTTTGGTAGTTTCAGGTATTTACTTCTAGCTATTCAATGCATTAAAACCAAAAAAAGGTGTATATATAGTGCATAAGAATGCCACCAGAGTGACCTCTTGGCTCTGTTTGGAATCTCTCAGACACAGAAACTATTTTGTTTCATTTCACATCCCCCTTTTGGTCAAGAAGATGTCCTTAATTCCACGATGTGGGGACCAGATTCATCCCTGGAAGTCATATCCCTCATTGCCAGGGAGATTTACACCCCTGGGTGTCAGATCCCATGTGTGGGGGAGGGCAGTGAGTTCAATCCTGCTGAGCACTCTGTAGCCCTTCAGCATCAAATGCCTGATCACTACCTTCTTTCTTTCTCCTGGTACCCTGTGTTATCAGCTTTTAATGCTCAGAGTTTGCTCATTGTTAATTCATATTAGTGAGACCACACAGTATTTGTCCTTTTGTTTATGGCTAACTTCACTCAATATAATGTCCTCATAGATCATCCACATTCCATGTCTTTGTTCTGTCTTATATCTGAGTAATATTCCATCATGTGTATGTACCACAGTTTGTTTATCCACTCATCTGTTGATGGGCATTTGGGGTTTTTCCCTCTCTTGGCCAATGTGAATAATGTCATGACAAACATCAGTTTAAAAATGTCTGTCTGTGTCTTAACTCTCAGTTCCTCTGGGTGTATACCTAGTAATGGAATAGATGGGTCATATGGCAAATCTATTCTTAGCTTCCTGAGGAACTGCCACACTGTCTTCCAGAGTGGTTGCACCATTCTACATTCCCACCAATAGTAAATAAGTATGCCACATTCTCCACATCCTCTCTAGCACTTGTAACTTTCTGTTTTTTGGATAATGGCCATTCTGGTAGGTATGAAATGATACCTCATTGTGGTTTTGATTTCATTTCCCTAATAGCTAGAGAAGTTGAACATTGTTTTCATATATTTTACAACCATTTGTATTTCCTTTTCAGAAGAATGTGTGTCCATATCTTTTGCCCATTTTTTAATTGGGTTGTTATCTTTCTCTTGTTGAGTTGCAGGATCACTTTATATATTTGGGATATTAAGCCCTTATCTGATATTTGGTTTCCAAATATTGTCTCCCATTGGATATGCTGCCTTTTACCTATCTGACAAAGTCCTTTGATGTACAAAAGTGTTTAATTTATGGGAGATCCCATTTGTCTATTTGTTCTTTTGTTGCTCATGTTTTGGGGTTAAGGTCTAGTAAATCACCTCCTATCACAATATCTTTAAGAAATTGCCCTACATTTTCTTCTAAGTGTCTTATGGTCTTAGTGTTAATGTTTAGGTCTTTGATACATTTTGAGTTAATTTTTGTATAAGGTGTGATATAGGGGTCTTCTTTCATTCTTGGAAATGGATATCCAGTTCTCCACACACCAATTATTGAAGACGCTACTCTGTCCCATTTGCTTTTGCTTGACCACCTTATAAAAGATCAGTCATCTGTAGATGCAATAGTCTATTTCTAAATACTCAATTCAATTCCATTGGTTGGTATATCTATCCTTTTGTCAGCACCATGCTGTTTTGAGCACTTTGTAGTATGCTTCAAAGTCAGGTAGTGTGAGACCTACCACTTTGTTCCTCTTTCTCAAGATATATTTGCCTATTCAGGGTACCTTGCTTTCCAAATAAATTTGATTACTGGTTTTTCTATTTCTGCAAATTAAGTTGTTGGGATTTTAACTGGTATTGCATCGACTCTATAAATCAGTTTAGGTAGAATTGACATCTTAATTATATTTAGTCTTCCAATCCATGAACATGGGATGTTCTTCCATTTTTTAGGTCTTGTTTGATTTCCTTTAGCAGTTTCTTATAGTTTTATTTGTATAGGTCTTTTGTGGGCTTCATCAAGTTTATTCCTAAATACTCATTCTTTTGGTTGCTTTTGTAAATGGAATATTTTTTCTTGATTTCTTCCTCTTGTTGCACATTACATGTGTGTAAGAACACTACAAATTTATGAGTTGATCTTGTATCCTGCCACTTTGCTGTATTCATTGATTAGTTCTAATAGCTTTGATGTACATTTTTCTGGATTTTCTATGTATAGAATCATGCCATCTGCAAAGAGTGAAAGTTTTACTTCTTCTTTCTCTCCAATTTGGATGCTTTTTATTTCTTTTTCTTGCCTATTTCCTCTAGCTAGAACTTCCAGCAAAATGTTGTATAACAATGGTGGCAGTGGGCATCCCTGTCTTGTTCCTGATCTTAGAGGGAAAGCTTTCTGTCTCTCCCCATTGTATATGAAGCTAGTTGTGGGTTTTTCATTTATTGCCTTTATGGTATTGAAAAAATTCCCTTCTATTCCTATCCTTTGAAGTGTTTTCATCAATAAAGCTTATTGAATTTTGTCAAATGCCTTTTGTGTATTGATGGAGATGATCATGTGGTTCTTCTGCTTTATCATGTATTATATTAAATTATTTTCTTGTGTTTAAGCAGCCTTGCATACCTGGAATAAATCCCACCTGGTTGTGGTGTCTAATTCTTTTAATGTGCTGCTGGATTCAATTTGCGAGTATTTTGCTGATGAGTCTTGCATCTATATTCATTTAAGTGATTGGTCTATAATTTTATTTTTTTGTATTATCTGTCTGATTTTGGTAGAAGGAGGATGTTGGCTTCATAGAATGAGTTGGGTAGCTTTCTGTCCTCTTCAATTTTTTTGAAGAGTTTGAGCAGGATTGGTATTAATTGTTTCTTGAATACTTGGTAGAATTCACATGTAAAACCATCTGGTCCTTGGCTTTTCTTTTTTGGGAGCTTTTTGATGACTGGCTCAAGTTCTCTAATTGTGATTGGTTTGTCGAAGTCATCTATTTCTTCTTGGGTCAATGTTGGTTGTTTATGCTTTTCTAAGAAGTTGTCCATTTCTTGTAAATTGTCCAGTTTATTAGCATATAGTTGCTCATAGTATCTTCTCATTATCTCTTTTTTTCCTGCATGGTCAGTAGCTATGTTTCCTTACCTGTTTCTGACCTGTATTTGTATCTGCTCTCTTTTTTTAACTCCTAGCTAGGGTTCCACCAGTTTTGTTCATTTACTCAAAGAACAAGCTTCTGGTTTTGTTGATTCTCTCTATTGTTTTCCTGCTCTCCATTTCATTTATTTCTGTTCTAATATTTGTTATTTCTTTCCTTCTACTGGGTTTGGAGTTAGTTTGCAAACTAGTTCCTCCAGGTGAGCAGTTAATTCCTGTATTTTCCTTTCTCTTCTCTATTAATATAGACACTTAGGGCAATAAATTTCCCTCTCAGCACCATCTTTGTTGCATCCCATGAGTTTTGATATGTTGTGCTTTCATTGTCATTTGCCTCGAGGTATTTACTTATTTCTCTTGTAATTTCTTCCCTTACCCACTGATTTTCTAAGAGTGTGTTGTTTAGCTTCCATATATTTGTGGATTTTTCAATTTTCTGCCTGTTATTTATTTCCAACTTCATTTCATTATCATATGAGACATGTTTTTTATAATATCAACATTTTTAATTTTGTGGAGGCTTGCTTCTTGACCCAGCATGTAGTCTATTCCAGAATATGTTCCATGAGCACTCAAGACGAATGTGTATCCTGCTGTTGTGGGGTGTAGTGTTCTATAAATGTCTGTCAAGTCTAGTTCATTTATCATACAATCCAACATCTCTATTTTCTTACTGATCCTCTGTCTAGATGTTCTATCCATTGATGAAAGTGGTGTATTGAAGTCTTGCACTATTATTCTGGAGTTATCTACTTCTCCTTTCAGTGTTCTCAGTGTCTGCCTTATGAATTTTGGGGCACTTTGGCTTGGTGCATAAATGTTTATGATTGTTACATTTTCTTGATGAATTGACACTTTTATTAATATATAGTGTCCTTCTCTGTCTCTTTTAATTGTTTTACTTTTGAAGTCTACTTAGTCTGATATTAATATAGATACTACCACTTTTTATGGTTGCTGTTGGCATAAAATATCTTTTTCCAACCTTTCACTTTCAGTCTATTTTTGTCCATGTGTCTAAGGTGAGTTTCTCATAGACAACATATAGATGGGTCCTGTTTTTTAATCCATTTTGCCAGTCGTGTCTTTTTATTGGGAAGTTTAATCCATTTATATTTAGTGCTATTACTGTAAGGACAGTACTTTCTTCTATCATTTTGTCTTTTGGATTTTATATGTCATGTCTTATTTTTTCTTCTCTCTCTTTTACCCTTCCTGATAGTCTTCCTTTCTACACTCTTTTCCAAACCTCTCTCGTGTCTTTTCTCATCAGCTTGTAGCACCCACTTTAGTATTTCCTATAGCACTGGTCTCATATTCATGAACTCTCTCAGTGTCTGTTTGTCTGAAATCTTTTAATCTCTCCCTCATTTTTGAAGGACAGTTTTGCTGGATATAGAACTTGGTTGGCAGTTCTTCTTTTTCAGTGTGTTAAATATATATCACTGTTTTCTTGCCTCCATGGTTTCTGTGGCTAAATTTGTGCATAGTCTTATTGAGCTTCCCTTGTATGTGATGGATTGCTTTTCTCTTGCTGCTTTCAGAATTCTCTCTGTGTCTTTGACATTGGACAATCTGATCAGTAGGTGTCTGGGAGTATGTCTATTGGGGTCTATTCTGTTTGGGGTGTGCTGTACTTCTTGAATCTCTAATTTTCTGTCTTTCATAAGAGTTGGGAAATTTTCAGTGATTATTTCTTCTATTATTCTTTCTGCTCCTTTTCCCATCTCTTCTCCCTCTGGGACACCCATAACATGTATGTTTGTGCATTTCATGTTGTCACTCAGCTCCCAAAGACCCTGCTCATATCTTTCCATTCTTTCTACCATCTGTTCTTTCTTGTGTGAGAATTCAGATGTCTGGCCTTCCAATTCTCTGATCCTCTCTTCTGCCTGTTCAAATCTACTGTTGTATCCCTCCATTGTCTTTTTCATCTCCTCGATTAGGCCCTTCATTCCCATAAGTCCTTCATTTGTTTTTTCAAGTTTATGAATTCTTCTTTATGGTCATCCAGTGCCCTTCTTATATCCTTCATCTCTTTTGCTATGTCTTCCCTCAGTTCATTGACTGGGTTTTTGAATTGATTTAGATTTGTTTGAACATCTCCAATTAGTTCTTCCTTCAGCTCATTGAATTGATTTAGCAATAATTGCTTCAACTCTTGTATCTCAGTTGAACTATTAGTTTGTTCCTTTGGCTGATCTATATGTTTGTGTTTCCTAGTATGGCTCATTATCCTAAGTTTTCTAAGCATCTGCCTTTTTTGATTAGTTTATTATGGAGCTTGTTTTCACTCTTTTACCTAGGATTTTCTTGTTGGTTGGCTTTGTTCTCTAACCTTTGGTGTATATTTCAGCTTATTCTAGACCTTTAACTTAGATTCTGTTTAGTTGATCAGAATTTTTCACCTCTTGTTTGTCTGTTTCTTGCCCTGCCTCTATGTAGCCTTTTTGTGTGGTGATCTCCTCAGATGTTGTTAGCCCCAGTTTTCCTAGTCCAGAGAGACCCAGGTCTCAGGAGGAGGGTGTGGAGTTTCCTTGAAAATGAGACTGTCCTGTGAGTCCTTTAGACTTTGTGCTTATTCTATGCAGGAGGTGGTGCTTGCCAGCCCACATTTCCCCACCAGTGTGAGGAGGCAGGGAGCCTTTAGTTCTCCAGGTGACCCTAACCCATTCCAGGGCATGACTGATTGAAGCAAGTTAACGAATTCCAAACCCTGGGATCTGCACTTCCAAAAGGGTTGGGAACTTATGGTGTTTAGCGAACTTTCTTTGCCACCAGACTTGTTGCTTTGTCTTTCAGAGCTATCTTAACTCTGCTATTGCCTGAGCCCAATTTGCAAGTCTTTGAGGCTTTCTGTAGTGGGCTCTTAGAGAAAAAAATAAAAAAAGGAAGGGCCCTCTATGAACTATTTACAGTCTTTGCAGATCTAATGGGCTATTGAAATGCTAAAAGACCAGGAGTTGAGGGTGATTAAGGAGCAATCAAGAAAGCCAAGAAGCTGGCTTTTCAGACAAGGATTTGCATATGTGTCTGATTTTATTTGAGCCCTGCCCTTCTCCATATTATGTTCACCTGACTCCAAAAGGTCTCTGTTTAATTTTGTTTTCTATCTTTTTGCTGTTTTGCTAGACCTGTCTCCTCTCTGCTGGACTGACTGCTCCCAGATTTCCCAGCATCTACTCTTAGTTTATCCATGGTTGAATCTTTCATTCTCCCTCCTTGTTCCCAGCACTGATGGCCCCTCCTCCTTCAGGATTGTTGCTGGCAGGGAGAGACATGTGCCCTCTGGCCATGAGAACTTAGAGACTTTGCTGACCTCAGCTGTTCCACACATTAGTGGGCTTTTTATGGAGTTTGTCCAAACTCAGATTCCTCTGTGGTATATGGCCCACACAGTTCCTGGCTTTCTACCAACTGCCCTGGGGGAGTAACTGCAACCTAGACCTCACCACTCTGCCATCTTCCCCCCTATACCTCCAACTGAGGTTTTAATTAACAGATGTTGACTGCTCAATATAAGCTATGAATCCCCAACAAGCAGACAGAGGCTTTTGGTGGTGACTGCCTTGGAGAGCCAGAGGACCTCTTTAGGAGGGAGGGGGAGCCCAGATGACAAGGTGCTGTCTCTGGCCAACAGGTGAAACTGAGGGTGGCCACAGACTGACACCGAAGGGGGCTTTCCATCCTTTTTTGGCTCAGTGGAGAAAGACTCAGCAAAAGCCAGTTCCCAGCATTCTGACCTGGACAAGGGTGGAGATAGCACAGACTATTCAAATGCAAGTTATATCTCCCCAGGGGGTGTATTTTCCCTAACAGGAAGGAGGCAGTGCCAAGCTCTACTACCCACCTTCCCTTCAGAATCAGAACCCAGAACCTGGGGGAAAACTGCCATGGGCCACACCTCCTTACATGTCTTGAGTGACAGGCTGACAGGTGCCACTTGCTGTGCAGAAAAACACACTGGCTTGGGGCCTCAAAGGTTGTGTCGGTCTTCTAAGATACACCATCATGGAGACCTGATACTTAATATTGCCCCCTTCTGAGATCTGAGTCCTTTCTGGTCTGGGAAAACCTGGTTGGGGTAATCAAGGAAAACAGATGCCTAGACAACAGAAAACTACAACCTACACTAAGAAAAACAAAGTTACGGCCCAGTCAAAGGAAAAAATTACACTTTAACTGAGATACAGGAATTAAAACAACTAATGGTAAACCAGTTTATAAAGCTTAGGGAAGATATGGAAAAAGAGATGAAGAGTATAATGAAAACATCGGGCACACATAAGGTAGAAATCAAAAGTTTGAAAAAACAACTGGCAGAATCTATGGAAATGAAAGGCACAACATGAGATGAAAGACACAATGGTGACACACAATAGCAGATCTCAAGAGGTAGAATAAAACACTCAAAAACTGGAGAGCAAGACACCTGAAAGCCAACACACAAAAGAACAGATAGAGAAATTAATGGAAAAATATGAGCAACATCTCTGGGAATTGAATGACAACATGAAATGTAGGAATGTTTGTGTCATGGGTGTCCCAAAAGGAGAAGAGAAGGGAAAAGGGGCAGAGGCAATAATAGAGGAAATAATCAATGAAAATTTCCCATCATCTGTGAAAGACATAAAATTATAAGTCCAAGAAGAGCAGCATACCCCAAACAGAATAGATCTGAATAGGCCTATGCCAAGATACTTAATAATCAGATAATAAAATGTCAAAGATAAATTGAGAATCCTGAAAGCAGCAAGAGAAAAGTGATCCATCACATATAAAGGAAGCTTCATAAGACTATGTCTGGATTTCCCAATACAAACCATGGAGGCAAGAAGGACGTGGTGTGATATATTTAAGATACTGAAAGAGAAAAACCACCAACCAAGTATCCTACATCTGGCAAAACTGTCCTTCAAATATGAGGGAGAGCTTAAAATATTCTGACAAACAGACAATGACAGAGATTGTGAACAAGATACCAACTCTACAGGAAACACTAAAGGGAGCACTACAGACAGTAAGGAAAAGACAGGAATGAGAGGTTTGAAACACAATTTTGGGAGATAGTAGCACAGCAATGTAAGTACACTAAACAAAGATGACTATGAGTACGGTTGAAAGAGGAAGGTTAGGAGCATGTGGGACCCCAGAAGGAAAGAGGAAAGATAAAGACTGGAGTGTATAATTCAGTGAAACCTAGGGTGCTCAACAATTGTGATAAAAGATACAGGTATATTTTTATATGAGGGAGAACAAATGAATGTCAACATTGCAAGGTATTAAAAATAGGGTTGTGTATTATTTAGGGTTCTCTAGCAAAACAGAATCAACAAGAGATATCTATAAACATAGATTTATAAAAGTGTCTCATGCAACTGTGGGTATGCATGAATCCAAATTCCATAGGGTAGGCAGCAAACTGGCAACTCCTATGAAGATGTTCAATGAACTCCTCAGGCAATGAACTGGCAACTTTGATGAACGTGTTTGATGAACTCCTCAGGAAATGAAATGAACTGGCAACTTTGACTAACTCCTCAGGAAACCCTTCGCTGGTCAGCTATCTGAAGTGAAGGTCCTCTATCTGGCTGTCTTAAAGTCTTCAACTGATTGGATTAAATCCAGCTGACTGCATTCTCTCATTGTGGAAGACACACCCTTTGTTGACACCATCAGTCACAGCTGCAGCCAATTGAATGATGATTTAATAAACCAGCCTGTTGTTTTATTAACCAGCCACAAATGTCCTTGCAGCAATGGTTAGGCTAGTGCTTGCTTGACCAGATACCTGGGTACCATCACCTGGCCAAGTTGACACATGAACCTAACCATTACAGTTGGGATTGGGAGGGGGATATAATCAATGCAAACTAGAGACTATAATTAAGAGAAACATTGTATTATGCTTCCTTTAGTGTAAAAAAAGCAATATACCAAAGCTAAATGCATATGGGGAGGCATAGGGGAGGGTTATGGGACTCTTGGCTTTGGGGATGTTGTCTGACTCTTTATTCTACTTTGGTTTAATGCTATCTTTCCTTTTATCACTTCCTAGATGTCATGTTTTTTTTTCTCTCTCTTTTTTTTTACTTCTATTTCTCTACCATTTTTGACTCTTCCTCCTTCTTTGTCGAAGAAATGGAGATGTCCTTAAATAGATAGTGGTGATGATGCTGAATACATAAATATGTGACTATACAGGGAACCATCGATTGTTTACTTAGGACAGAATGTATGGTGTGTGAACAAAACCACCTTTGAAAAAATGAGTTGATGAAGATAACTTGAAGGCACTATATTGAGTGAAATAAGACAGACACTTAGGGACAAATATTGCAGGGTCTCACGATATGAACTAGTTATAATATGTAAACTCTTAGACATGAAATATAAGTTATCAGGCTATAGAATGGGGCTAAAGAATGGGGAGTGATTGCTTATTATGAGCAGAATGTTCAACTAGGGTGAACTTAAACATTTGGAAGTGAACAGAGGTGATGGTAGCATGTTGTGAGAATGACTAACAGTGCTGAATGGTCTGTGAATGTGATGGAAAGGGTAAACTCAGAGTCATGTATGTCACCAGAAGGAAACTTGGAGGTTAAAAGACAGGAATGTATAAAACAATGAATCTTGTAGTGGACAGTGCCCATGATTAACTGTACAAATATTAGAAATCTCTGTTATGAACTAGAGCAAATATATGACACTATAACTGGTAGTTAATAATAGAGGGGGATGTAGGAAAAAATATACCTATTGCAAACTATATACTAGTTAGTAGTATTTTAACATTCTTTCATCAACAGTAACAAATGTACTATACCAATTTTATGAATCAATGATGGAGGGGGGTGGTTAGGGGCATAGACAGATTTGAGTTTCCTTCTTTTGTCTTTATTTCTTTTCTGGAGTAATGAAAGTTCTAAAAATTGAAAAAAAATTAACTGGTGATGGATGCACAGCTGTATGATGGTATCATGGGCAATTGATTGTACACTTTGGAACTTTGGATAATTGTATGGTTTGTGAATAATCTCAATAAAAAAATTCCATCCTTGGTTGAACCCTTACTCTGTGATACCTTAAACCATCCAATGGTTTTAATAATGAGAGATTTCATTCTTTCTCAAAGATGAGTTTTAATTGACTTTTGCTATGGGAATTTCTTCCCAATTTTTAACACCTGTTATTGAAATGTAGTTCCTCCTACCAACCCTGACTCTTCTCTTTTCTTTAATTTCTGCTTGCAAACCAATGATTCTTTCTGAGATCAACTCTTTCTTAAATGTTGGCCATATGCTGTCAACAACATCTCAATACATGCTACTAATAGCCTGTTTTCCAAACTTTTCACTTAGGGCTCAAGTTCATTAGGTACATGATCTCTCTTCCAAATTATTGCTCAATGCTTTACCAATCATTTTCCCACTGAGTATCATGTACTGCCATCCTTTCAGCTTCTAGTAGCAGTGTTCTTTACTGCTCACTACCCAGCCCCTATACCAGTGCCAGTGTAGGCAAGCCTCCTCATCTGGTGTCTCTCTCTGTATCAGTCAGGATAAGTCAGTCTTCCTTGCAGTAACAATAAGGCATCAGTGAACAATATCAGTGAATTAAAACAATAAATGTTTATTCCTCATTCATGCTACATATCAAGCTCAGGTCAGCAGGAGTACTTTACTCATTTTATTCTCTCAGGCTCCCAGAGCAATGGAGGCTCCTGGGATCACTACAGCAGTGAGATGAGGAAATGGTGAATTCTGCACTGATTCTTAAACTTTCTTCCTAGAATGGACACTTATATTTCTTTGGCCAAATCAAGTCACATAAGCCCTGCCTAACAACAAAGGGGCAGGAAAGTTCAATTTTAAAATGTGCCCAGGAGAAGAGCCAAGGACATTTGGTCAATAGTTTTAATGGCTACAAAAATCCATTTTATAGTTGAAACTGAGGTACTCAAAAATTATGCAGGTTCTCAAGGAAGCACAGCTATGAAGTGGCAAAGCTAGCATTTAACACTAGAAAGTCTAACTCCAGGGCCCAAACTGTTAGCCACTATGTTAAATAGTTAAAGTTATATTTTATATGAATAGGAAAGGAAAATGTAATTTATTCTATTTCATTAATTTAATTTGTGTTATTCTTGATCTTGCATAAAGACTGATGTTGATTATGGATATTGTAAGTAACAGTACAAATGGTCACACAGTACTATTAAAACTCACTCTCTCAAACACACACACATACACACACACATAGAAGACTCCAAATGCTATTTTTATAAATAAGCCTTATTTTTAGAACAGATATAAATTTACAGAAACATTGTGAAGATGGTACAGAGAGTTCCCATATACTCCACATCCAGTTTCCTCTATTATTATCTTACATTAGTATGGTTACATTTCTCATAACTATTGAACCAATATTGACACATTATTCTTAATAAAGTCATACTTTACTCTAATTTGATTAGTTTTCTTTTTACCTAATGTCTTTTTCTATTCCAGGATCACATCCACAATACTGTAAAACATTTAGTAGTCATGACTTGCTGGACTTTCCTTGTTTTAGGTTATTTTGACCCTTTTGAGGAGTACTAGTTAGTTATTTTTTAGATTGTCCCTCTATTGTGATTTGCCTAATGTTTTTTCTCATGATTAGACTGGGGTTATGGTTTTTTGGAAGGAAGACCATGGGGGTGTAGTGCCATTTTCATCACATCACATCAAGGGTGGATACTAACACCATGACTTATCACATGACCTTGATCAACTTACCGAGGTAGTATTTATCAAGTTTCTCCGCTGTAAAGTTGCTCTTCTCTCATGTTTCTGTATTGAAGTTTTTTAGAGAAGTCACAATGAATAACTTTTCTTGAGGGCAGTGTCTTTACATGAATTCTCCAAATTCTTTTAAATTTTCATAAAAATAGTAAATGTTTCCTTTACTCTCAATATTTTCTAAACTCTGTAAAGTGACAGTTCCTTACTTCTGCAAAATGAATTTAATCTCTAGTCAATGAGAGGATTTATGAGCCATAATGACCTTTACAGGATAAAAAGCACACAACCCATTGCTTAGAAAGAAATGGTGAATGAAGATGTTTGCATTTCTTAGATTTATAGGTTTGTATAGGGCATGCATTTACATTTCCTTAGCAGCATTTGAAGACAAATTATGTCTTCAAGTTGAATAATAATACTCAAAGATGAGTCAAAGATGAAATTTACAAAATGTCAAAATTGGAAAGATGCCAATGATCACTTCAGAATGCATTTTTCCTTTCCTTTATGTTTGTTCTGTTAATTAGCTAACAAGAAATCTACTGTTTTTGTTTGTGTGTGATGATCATGCCATCAAAACAGTGACCTTAAAGCCAAAATTTAAAAAAATTTATTGAAGTATAACAAACATGTAGAAAAACAGAAATCATGGGTTACAGCCAATTAATTTTTTCACCAAATGAATATACCCATGTTACCAGTACCCAGATTGGGAAATATTGACTTATTGGTACCACAAAAGCTCCTTAATGCTCCCCTTCAGTAACTATCCCCCAAAAGAAAGCCCTAACCTGACTTCTACTAACATAGATACTGTTTCTTGTTTTTGCACATCATATAAATTGAATCATATGGTATATACTCTTTTATGTCTGGCCTATTTTGCTCAATATTTTATGAATTTCAACCTTATTGCTGCATGTAGTTATAGTTCCTTTATTATAATTTCTGTATTGTGTTGTACTTGGGAATAAACCACAATTTATTTATTTATTCTGTGTTGGATATTTGGGTAGATTCCAGTATCAGGATATTATGAATAGTGCTGTTATGAGGTTAAGATGTATTTCGGTTGCACCTACATATAGGAGTTGAATTGTTGGTGCATAGAGTAAACCAATGTTCACCTTTGAAGATATTTCCAAACAGTTTTGCAAAATAGGAGTACCAGTTTACATTCTCACCAGCAGTGTATGAGAGTGAGTTCTTGTTTCTCCATACTCTCAACACTTTATTTGTTGGTCTTTGTCATTTGAGCCATTCTTGTTGATATTTAGTTGTATATCATGATTTTAATGTCTATTTCCCCAATAAATAATGAAATTGAATATTTTTTAAATATAAATTTAGTGATGTCTTGAATATTCTCTTTTGTGAAGAATCTGTTTATGTCTTTACCCACTTTAGTAAAAAATTGTCTTTTCTTGTTGATTTATAGAAGTTCTCCATATATTTTCATTTTAAGTTCTTTGTTGGATATATGATTCCAAATATCTTCTCTCAGTGTCTAGGTTGAATTTACAATCTCTTAATAGTACTTTTTAATAAAGAGGTCATCTTAAAATAGACACACATGCAAAGATTTACTCTTGTTAATGTTTTATTCCATCCTGTTTAAAAAATCTCTGCCTAATCCTAAACCATAAATATGTTTTCTATGTTTTTGGCTAAAATTTTATTGTTTTACTTTTGTATTTACACCTGCAGTCTACCTAGAATTTAATTTTATGTAGAGTGTGATGTAGAGGTCAAGGTTCATTTTTTGACCCTTAGGGACATTTGGTCTACCAAGCATCATTTCTTAAAAATGACCATCTTTTCCTGATGGCACTGAAGTAACCTGTATATATTTATGTGTGCCATTGATCCATTTGTCTATACTTTTGTCAATATCAAACTTTCCCAAGTAATACATCTTTATTCTAATTAAGGCAAGTATGGTACTGATATTTCATAGTTTATATACTCCAGCTTTTTGCTTCTTCAAGATTCTTTTCACTATTCTTGTCCCTTTGTTCATGTAAAATCAAGCGCTTCAATTTATACACACACACACACACACAAATATACACACACAGAAACTACTGTGATTTTGATTGGAATCAAATGTGAATGTGAAGATCATTTTGGAGAGAATTGCTATATTTATATTATGTTTTCCAATCCACTAGCTTGAAATAGACCTTCATTAATTTAGATGTATTAAATCAATGTTTATCTCTTTCTCATCTCCATCTGTCTATCCATTCATTGACACAATGCACAGATATATATGTATATTTAGATATAGATACATAGTTTAGCTTTGCAGCACACATTTTATTAGATTTAATCCTATATGTTTGATGTTTTCTGATGCTTTCATGAATAATACAATTTCATAGTTTATTTTATATATGTTGATGTGATATATAGAAATAAATTGATTAATGCATTAAGTTGAGCCATATAAAATATTCAATATCAACTATTTTGACCTATAAAAATGTCAATTTAATCTGATTCAACTTCAATAATTGAAGATTATTATATTCAATCTTTAATCCACTCACCTCACTATATTTACTTATTAATTTTAATAGATGGTCTGTTGATTCTTTTTGTATTTTCTATTTTAAACATATTGGCTACGAATAATGAGAATTTTATTTTTCTAATGTTTTGTTTTTTTTAAAATTTCTTTTTCTTGCCATATTGCATTGGCTAGGGTCTTAATGCTAACTTTAAGAATCCCTATATTTAACCAGTGTATTAATCAGGGTTATCTAGGGAAACAGAACCAACAGGAGATAAATGTATATACTGTAAATACTATGAGATTTATTATAGGAATTGACTCATGTGAAGGTGAAGATGGGCAAATTCAAATTCCACAGGGCAGGTGGCAAGTTGAGAACTTCAAAGAAGATTTTTGATGAAATCCTCAGGAGAAGCTGGCTGGCTAACGTAGAGATGGAAATTCTCCCTTCTGACTGCTGAAATCATCAATTCTCCTTTTAAGACCTTTAAATGACTGGATGAGATTTCTTTCCTTAGTTGATTGTAGATGCAAACAGCCATAAATGCAATCAACATACTGATGATGTAAATCCAATGTCCTCACAGTAACAATCAGGCCAATTCTTCCTTGACCAAACAACTGGCACCTTAAACTGGCCAAGCTGACACATGTACTTAACCATCAGACCCAATTATAGCCAATTACTGTGAGTATATTCATGAAATTAGCATTAGAATTTTGATCATATGCACAAAAAGATGTGGAGTCAGCTAACAATAAAAAATGCCATATGAATACAGAGTCTCAACTTTATTATTACATTAGTAATGTAGTCAATAATATTGTATACATTTCAAAAGCACAACCATGTAAATGTTTGCAAAATCACCACAAAATGTTTTTATTTTCTTTTATACCACCCTGTATAAAAAGTATGTATACTCAATTATATCCTCTCTTTTATTTGTACCTCTTCAATCATGTGTGTTTCTTTTGCCACCTCAACTAGATTTTAACTCTATTTGCATTCAGGAAATATATCTTACTTTCCCCCAAAGTTCTAACTGGTGAAAAATCATCCCCTTGTATACTTATTAATTGACTAACTATACTGTACCAATTTTGTTAACTCAAATAAGTGTTCTGTTGTCCTTAGATATGTGAAAAATGTGTTATGTAAGTACTATGGGTACTTCTACTAGCACTACTCATCCACAGAGCACTTAACAGATTATTTATGAAACATTTCACATGTTCTCTTATTTGAACTTAGCATATTCTGAGGGAAGTTTTTAAAAAACTTTAGCATATGAACACATGATATGCTATAATATGATTTGATATAATGTTATTTAAACAATCTTAACTTTGCTAACAATTGGTGGGATGGAATTCTTGTAAAATTAATGACAAAAGCTATTCTTAGCGTGTACAATGTACCAAGCATTGTGTAATTTAAAATATTTGAAGAATTTATTATCTAAGATTCAAGGCATTTTAGAAGCTGAGTGAGAAAAGAAACCAGAATTCCCATTTGGCAATAGAGAGAGAAACCCATGGACTAAAATTTCCTTTGCAGAGATCTTTATCCAGATGTTTTCACCCTAACTTTGTGCCTCATTGTACTGGAAAGAAAACAACATACGGCAAAACGTATATGGATGACTGCAACAGCTTCCTAGTTTAGCTCTCTTTCCTAGAGGCTCACCGTCTAATCTCTACTGCAAAGCATTTGTATATCAGAGTAACAATTCTTAAACACAAATATATGACTTCTCTGCTCAAAGCTTCCAAATCCCTTGATCCCACTCCTGCCTACATCATATCCCTCTCCCTCTTTATTCTTCTTTCTAGTCATTCAGAGATGATTATCAATCCATACCAATCCAGTTACTCCCAGGTTGCACTCTCCCCAATTTCTCCACTTCAGTTTCTGAATCTGATGCCTTTGCTCATCACTACCACCTACCCATAACTGGAATAACTTTTCTCATAATTTCTAACTATTCCAGGGAACTCTTAGTCTATTTTTTCATCATGGACCTTAATACAAATTTGTCTAAAGCTATGCCCCACCTCTGAAACTTATCTGTGAACCTGTGGATAAGAAACCCTAATGTATTCTATTCTAAATTATTCTACAAGACCAAACTACCCAACCCAAATATCACCTCCATGATGACATATTCAGCTGCATATTGATCATTGCCTTCTCTAAATTTCTATAACAGTTAGTTCCTCCTTGATCACAACCATATATAGTGTAAGGAATGAAAGGGAAATCTTTTTCATATTTTATACCCCTCTTCACATTTAGCACAAAATACTGTATTAACAATTGTTAAGCAAATAAAGATCTTTCTAATAACAAACAGAGAACAAATCTCCTGGGCTTGTCAGAGAAATTAAAAAAAAAAATCCTTCATAAGGTCTATGATAGTATTTCATCATCTCTCAGAATAAACTGGGAAATTTTTAAACACCTATGCCCTAACCTGCATCTTTTGATTCAGTATGTCTGGAATGTGTCACAAATTTCACTACTATTATTTATTTGTTTTTATGCTTCACAGAGATTTCTCATCTGTATCCATAATTGACAATTACTGTTTTATATTCATACAATGCAAAGATCACCCCTAAATAATGGCCTCAGATTATATTAATTAAAGAAATATGAAAATTTCTTACATATTTTTAAAAAAGTACTTTGCCTACATGTTCCATAATAGTTCTATATAGTTATGATTGAGTTAGTCATAATAATCAAAGATTAATCATAAAAAGCCTGCTGACATAAGGTACTTATCTTCATCAAATCTCTGTTCTGCTATGATAGTTATGTGTGTGTAATGAAGATAGGCTTAAAATCTTGTGCTGACACAACACATTAGGAAAAATAAACTAGGAAACTAATAAATACTTATTGATTAATTTACTTAAAGTCAATTCCAGATGGGCTGAGTTCTGCTTGCTGAATGTTGTAATTTTCCAGTAAATTATTTTTATCCTTACCATGAGGTGGAATGGAGATTATTCTAGAACCAGCAAATATATTTTGCTGCTTTGCAAGTTTTGATTTTGGAAAAGAGAATGGTTGTGATAGTTAGGTTCATGTGTAAAGTTGTCTAGGTCATGATGTCCAATTGTCTGGTCAAGCAAGCACTAACCTGGTTGTTATAGTGAAGATACTTCATAGATTTATATCATTAGTCAGTTGATTGGTTTATGACTGATCATGTCTACAATAAACAAAGGATTGCCTTCAGCAGTTAGGGAAGCCTTGCCCAATCAGTTGAAAATTTCAAGAGGTGATTTTAGCAATCAGAAAGGAGTATTACTATCTCTATTTCAGCCAGCCAACTTCTGGGAAATCTATTGAAAGCTTCATCTGAGTTCTCAACTTGTGGCTTGCCCTATGGAATTCAGACGTGCCAATCCTCATGGTCTCATGAGACAGTTCCTATAATAAATCTCATAATATTTACATACACACACACACACAAACACAGACATATCTCCTGTCAGTTCTGTTTCCCTGGAGAAACTTGACTAATGTTGTATAAATAATGGTGTACTTTGTCAGATTCTACTAAAAATTGTGTGTTCTACAATTTATAATCATGCTCTGAAATATGGCAACTCTATATAATAAATGCTTATACAAAATGGGAAACCTATATAAAGTGAAAATAATTCTATCCATGAATGTAGTAGATAGCTTTCTTTCTTATATATTTAATTCCAATAAATATAATTAATCATTTTTCCTGAAAGATACTGTATTGTGTGTGCCTGTGTATCTGTTTATTTGTGTGTTTTTATAAATGCATATATATGTATATACACACATACACTTACATACTTATATATGTATATGTAATAGAAAAGCAAAGTGACTATTTACTACAAAAAGGTTAAGTCTTTATTCAGATCACTCTTGTGGCATCAGAATGCATTATATAATCAAATTATGACAGAGGGGCTGGGGTGCCACATAGTTAAATATCAAGCCAATATTTTAGTTTGGAAGAAAGCTCAATCCCAGATTCTAGAATCTTTTCTTGCCATTAATGAGTATTTTTCACTCAAGACAATTTTATCTTTCTTCCATATTAGTCCAAATATTCATGGTCTTCTGCTCACAGGCATATTTGATCTCAGTACATTTAAAATTATTTATTTGAAACTTCTTAGAGAAAATAATGAGCAAGGTTCCATAAGCAGAACTATTATTTCTGTCCTCCAGCACCTCAACCTCTATAATGTTTTCCCATCTGTCCTAAAATAATTCTACATCACAAAGATATAATGTGTAAGGTTATGCAGGTTAAATCCAAGTAACATTTGTCAGATATCTTTGTCACCCACCACTAATGGTTAGACATATGTGAAATTCAGTGGACAGTGGCCCTTTATATGAAAACTAAAATTCATCACATGGTATCTATCCTGTTAGATCTGACAGGCAAGCAGAGGAAAAGAAGTGTCACTAAGGCTGTGGGCTTTAGTTTCACAGTGAAAAGACTATTTTTAATGCAATTTTATTGAGATACATTCACATACTATACAATCACCCAAAGTGTAGAATCAATTATTCAGAGTATCATCATATAGTTGTGAATTTATCACCACAATTTCTGAACATATTCATTATTCCAAAAAATAAAAATAGAAATAATAAAATACAAGTAAAAAGGATCACCCAAAGCATCCCATACCCATCCACCTCCCCAATTATTCATTTAATTTTTGTTCCCAGTTTGCCACCCATCATCCACTGGATAAAGGGAGTGTGAGCCACAAGGCTTTCACAATCACACAGTCATATCATACAAGTTATATAGTTATATGGCCATCTTCAAGAATCAAGGCTACTGGATTGCATTTCAAAAGTTTCAGGGATTTCCTTCTAGCTATTCTAATACACTAAAAACTGAAAGGGATATCTATATAATGCATAAGAATAACCTCCAGAATGCCTCTCAGCTCCATTTGAAATCTCTCAGCCACTGAAACTTTATTTTGTTTCATTTCTTCTCCCCTTTTGGAACAAGAAGGCTTTCTCAATTCTAAGATGCTGGGTCCCAACTCATCCCTGGGAATCATGTCCCACATAGTCAGGAAGATATACACCCCTGTGAGTCATGTCCCACATAGCGGGGAGGGAAGTGAGTGTCACAGATACCAAAAGTTCCAGGGACTAACCAGGTTATATACAAAGAACTCAGCATCTCAGAATTTAGAAATAATCATTACAACTCATGAAGATAGGTCACTGCTGTAAGAGCTTACAATCTAGGAACCTTTATAACAAGCTTTACCCTGATAACCTATGCTCTCAGATTAAATTCTCAGAGTAAGCACATTTTCATTAGTCTGTATTAATGAGGTGTTATGTTTCCCTTTTCATTACTGGCTTATTTCACTCTGCATACTGTTCTCAAGGACCATTTACCTAGTTGCATACCTCACAATTTCATACCTTGTTGCCACCACTTAATATTCCATTGCAAGTATACACCACAGTTCACCATTCATCAATCAATGTACCCTTAGGCCACCTACATCCATTGAAAATTGTGAATACTGCCACCATAAACACAGGAGAGCAAATGTCCATTTGTGTCCCTGCTCTCAGTTCTTCCAAGTATATACCCAATAAAGGGGTTGCAGGACCAGATGGCAACCCCATACTTAGCTTCCACCACACTTAGTTTCCAACATACTTAGGAACCACCACACTGCCCTCCAGTTGGGCTGCACCATTCTACTTCCCCACCACAGTGAATGAGTACATCCCTCTCTACACATTTCCTCCAGCACTTGGATCCCTCTGTTTATTTCTTAACAGTTTTATTCACACATCATACAATCCATCCTAAGTAAACAATCAATGATTCCTGGTATAATCACATAGTTATGCATTCACCACCACAATCTATATAAGGACATTTCTGTTTCTTCCATAAATAGGAAGAGGAGAAAAAAAAATGAAGAATAAAAAAAATAAGATAGGAGAAAAAATAATGAAATAAAATACAATGAAAAGGTCAACCAACAACATCACCAAGATTCTCATACCACTCCCTTATATCCCCCCTTATAGACATTTAGCTTTGAATATTGCCTTTGTTACAATTAATGAAGGCATATTACAATGTTACTGTTAGCTATAGATTCTAGTTTACAATTTTGTATTTTTCCCTTATGCCATACAATTTTCAACACCTTGCAATGTTGGTGTTCATTTCTCCCTCATGTAAAAGCATTCTTATATTTGTACATTTTATCACAATCATTGACCACTCTAGGCTTTGCTAATTTATACAATCCCAGTCTCACTCTTCCAACCTTACTTCTCATGTCATACATGCCCCTAGCCTTCCTCTTTCAACCACACTCACAGTCATCTTTGTTCAGAGTACTTACAGTATTGTGCTACCATCACACAATATTGTGCTATCCTTTTCTGGATCTATACAATCAATCCTGTTGAACATTCTGTACTCCTTCAGCATCAAATGCCCAATCTTTCTATCTCACCAAATTTCTATCAGCCTCAAATGGCCTCTTTCTATCTCCTGGTAACGTATGTTCTCAACTTTAACTCTCAAAGTTCACTCATTAATGTTAGTTCATATTAATGAGACCTTACAGTATTTGTCCTTTTGTTTCTGCATAATTTCACTCAATGTAATGTTCACTGTCTACCATTTTGTCTTTTGGATTTTATATGTCATATCTTCTTTTATTTTTACTGTTTTTCTCTATATATTTTTACCCTTACTGATATTCTTCATTTCTACACTCTTCTCCAAACCTCTTTCCTGTCTTTTCCTATCCACCTGTAGTGATCCCTTTAGTGTTTTTTGTGGAGCATGTATCTTGTTCAAAAATCTCTCAGTGTCTGTTTGTCTGAAAATATTTTAAACTCTCCCTCATTTTTTAAGGATAGTTTTATTGGATAAAGAATTCTTGGCTTGCAGTTTCTCTCTTTAGTATCTTACACATATCATGCCACTGCCTTCTCATCTCCATCATTTCTACTGAGAAATCTGCACATAGTCTTATCAAGCTTCCCCTATATGTGATGGATCACTTTTCTCCTGCTGCATTCAGAATTCTCTCTTTGGCTATTACATTTGATAATCTGATCAATAAGTGTCTTGGTGTAGATCTATTTGGATCTATTGTGTTTTGGGTATGCTGCACTTCCCGGATCTGTAATTTAATGTCTTTCATAAGAGATAGGAAATTGTCAGTGATTATTTCCTCCATTATTCTTTCTGCCCCTTTTCCCTTCCCCTTCTGGGACACTCATGACATGTATATTAATGTACTTCATGTTGTTATTCAATTCCCTGAGACACTGCTCATATTTTTCCATTATTTTTCCTATCTGTTCTTTTGTGTGTAGCATTTAGATGTCTTGTCCTCTAGTTCATGAATCCTTTCTTCCACCTCTTCAAATCTGCTGTTGTATGTCTCCATTGGGCTTTTTATCTCTTCCTTTGTGCCTTTTTTCCCCCATAAGTTCTGCCAATTGTTTTTTCAAACTTTTAAGTTCTTCCTTTTCTTCATATCCTTCATATCTCTTGCCATATCTTCCTTCAACTCATTGATTTGCTTTTTGAATTGATTTAGAATGTTTATTTGAGCATCTTTAATTAGTTGTTTCAGCTCTCCTATTTCATTTGTAGTGTAAGTTTGTTCCTACAACTTGGTCATATCTTTGTTTTTTCTAGTGTGATTCATAAATTTTTGTTGTCCAGGCATCTGGTTTCCTTGATTACCCCAATCAGTTTTTCCCAGACCAGACAGGCCCAGGTCTCACAAGAAGTGTGTAATCACTATCACGTTTCCCAGAGGATGCAACCAGCAGATTGTCAGGCTTTCCTGTGAGGCCTCTGGATTCTGCTTTTCCTATCTGCCCCACATGCTGTGCTTATCAGCCTGCAGCAACCCACTAGCATAAATAGGTTCATTGCCTTTAATTCATAGCAGTCTCTGCCCATGATAGGGACTGAGGGTGAGTCAGAAACCAAGCTTAAGCTGTTTCTATTTATTTCCCAGTCCATGGGGTCTGAATTCTCTGAGGTCAGGCAGCCCCTTGAACTGGCCCCTCCCCTTGTTCTTAGGGAGACATGCCATTTAGGGAAATATCTCCTTCACTTGACTTCTTCCTTTGTCTCTCTGAAGGAAGCCTGGGTCAGTGTTGACAATTGAAAGTACTTAATGCTTTCTCTAATGAGCTACTTAAAATGAGATGAAAAAAAAAAAGAAGAAAAATGAAAGAAATCCCTGTTTCAGAGCCAGTCCCTGGACCCTGTCAAGATCCGGAGTTGGTCCCAAGTTCTATGTTCCCCTTTTCTTGGGACACAGCCCTTTTCCAGTATTCTGAGCTCAGCTAACTCTAAAAGCCTCTGTTTATTTATTTATTTATTTATTTATTTTCCATCAGCCCCACCTCCTCTCTGCTGGTAGAGACCTCAGGATTCCTTTCCTGCTTACTCTGGGTTTACCTGTGTTCCAACTTGTATTCAGTAGTCCAAATTTATTAATTAAAACTGTAATTGGAGCTTGGTTGAGCTATCTTCCCTTGCTCCTTCTAGAGACTGCTTCTTTTTCCTACAGGTAAGTGTTCCAACTCAGCCTGCCATGCCAGTGTGGGGAGGGCACCAGCCTCAGCAGGGGCTTTACTTACACTTCCTATGCTGAGATCTCAACAATTCCACCCATTCCAGACTGGTGTACAATGTGTGTCTGGTCAGAGATGCCCCACAAACAGTTTTTCCAGACTATTTACTGGTTGTTCTTGGCTATTTACTAGTGCTCTTGCAAATAGAATTTTGATAACCATTTAATATCTCAAATTTTGTCCCCATTGCAGTTGATGGTTGCCCTCTTTTCATACAAAGGAACATTCACCTTATTAGGTTTCATCAGCCTCTGCTCAGAACTGAGATTCAAACAAAAGCCAAGCGTATTGTTGAAAAATGTAGACTGTTTTGCATTCATTTACCTTTTGTTAGATTTTCATGGTTTATTTAAATTGAATTTGCAGCTATTGGGTACAGGTAGAACATTTCCCTACATAGCAAGCAGGAAACTCAATCTTGAAATTTCTGTTGATTTTGGATAGGCTCATGTGCAGAATGAATCTCTGAGGCCCCATTATACCTTTTAAGAATGCATAGCTCCATGAAAACCTCTGAACTTTTAATTATTCATTATTTTCTCATATCAGCACCTTTCATCATGTCTATATTTCATTGAAAGTTCCCTTTCTCCTACATACAATGTAAGACCTGACTCAAATATCAGCTTCTCTATGAAGATTCCTCTGGTCACACACACTCACAGCGTCCTTTTATTCCTATGAACTCCTACAGTCTTTACTGTTAACATCACATAATTGGAAATTGTATACCATCTGGTACTGAAGTTACCTTTATATTTTTGCTTGCCCTACTTTCCTGTTTCCATTTCCACTCTTTGATGACAGAGTCTATAATTCATATTATTTTGCATTGTCCCCAGTACCAGGCACAACATCTTTCCTATGAAGGTTAATTAATGCGTGTGGGATAATCTACATTTGCTGGGGAATGCAATTAAGCTCATTTTGTAACTTTTGGATTAAAACTAGCAAATATTTACATGGTTTCATGCTTGAGAAACATTTCTACAATTTGAAATGTAAGCATATCCTCTGTTCTGATCCCTTTTTCTGTCAAAACCCTGAGTGGTTCATTACATGCAAGCTGTAGAGTAATCTCTCTATATTCTATAACAAATAGAATTCAGTTTTGGAAATTAGAATTGGTAAAGAATGGTATTTCTGCAAATGTGTGCTCACAAAACACACTGAAGTTTCAACAATGATTTAGAGTTTTCTAACAAACTTAGAAAAAAATTATATCCCACTTCCAAAACTAACTGTGAAATGACATAAATATTGGCATTATTTAATGTTAAAAACTTCTTGTATAAGCAAATTGTTATATCTAATTCTTGGGAACCAAAAATCAATTAGTCAGCTAGTCCCTAGGTTTTGTGAATTAGGCACAGAGTCCAGCTGATGCCACCCAATCAAAGATGACAGACCATTAAGCTGCCAGAATCACAATTTAGCCTTCTTATCTAGCTACTAATTTCTTTCAACACAACTTGCTCTGTTAGATCCATATTGCTCCCACTACAAAAATAAACTTCTACATTTTGAGAGATAACAGTCCTGAAGTGAAGTCTTATTGTTGAGAAGGTAGCACTTACCACACTGAATAGGCTCAGGAAAAAATATGGTAGGGAAAAATAGCCTTAGCTAAGTAAAATTAAATCATGGATTAGTGAACTGGGTTACTAATGTCCCTAAACTCTGACAGAGTATATGAATTCATGTTTACACGTATCCTGACATCATTGAATGATATGCTACGGCACTAAAAGTGAGTATTCTTGTCAGTGGTGATAACAATCATAAAGAATCTGCAGCAAGTGGTGGAAATGATGATTCCAAAATCATTGCCTTCATTATCTGATTAGTACATTCTATTAAAGATCTGGATAACTAACCGTTTTCAATGTGAAACATAGCCCCTTTGGGTTCATGTACAAACAGGGGCCTTCTTAAATATCCCATTACAACACCCATCCAAAATATTTAAAAATTAATCACAGTGGAAATGACCAAACTTTCAAGATTCCAATACATATTTAAGGCATGTGGCTGAGACTGAATGAAGTCCCCATAATATTCCTTAGCAAATTTCCACATCCTGGGACAGCTGCATCTTAAGGTCTAAAATGAAAGAATCATTTAATATTGTAATTGGTGATAAAGACTGAGACTTGATCATTATGTTAGAAAAATCACACTTAATTGATTACTACACTTGCAGAGTCCAGGATTTATATTCTAAAACAAGTTACATAAACTAAGAATTCATTGTGTTTCTAGCATGTACTGTTCTTTAAGGTTAACTGTCCATATTTTTTTATTAGAAGTAAGATGAGCTTCCTCAAAGAAATAGGACAGACTCAACTTTGATCTCAGTGGTACAAAGGACAAATATTTTAAGAGTATATAGTAGCAAAAAAAAAAAAAACAATCTTATGTGTTGTGATGATGCCCCTTTAAGCTAAATAATATTTTAGACAATAAATAATGTACAATCAGTTATTCTTGTTATTTTTGTTTTTATTATTTTGGAGGTGATTCACAGAAAGCTACATGATTTTGTCCAGGATTCACAAAACATTCAAAATGATGCTTAGAATAGTCAACAGTACTAAATCATCTTGAGCAATGTATGTTTTTATAAAAGGAACCTGCTATTCTTAGTTCAAGCTTTCTCATAATGATGTCTTGCCATGTCTACAGGCATGTTTATCATGGGATGACAAGCTTAAATTAAGCCATCATATACTCTTTAATAGCCTTCCATTTGAAATAGGTCCAGTAGCCTCCTAGAAACCTGCCATACATATCTATACTGGCATATATCACACTACAGACACAGTGGGCTCTAACAGGATAAGAAATCACAGTGCAGCTGCAGTGGGTAATCAGTGAAGCATGTGATCCAAAGACAGTGAGACTAATCCACAACTATAAAAACAGAGCAACAACATAATTTAGGCAAGGTTAGTTTTAAAAAATGTTGAGAAATGGGCTTCATGAACTTTGGGTATGTATATTTTTAGACTTTTCAGTTTAATATCTTGGCTGTGAAAATGCTGGTTTCAACACATACCATAGAGTACAATGGTTAAGTGCCCCGGCTCTGTTCTGAAACAGATTTCAGTTTGAGTACTTGCGCCGATTAATAATCTGCATGAGTTTGGGCAAGTTACTTAAACTTGGAAACAGTCTTCATTTCCTGATTGGTAAATTTAGGATAATTATGGCACCAACCTCACAGAGGGGTTCCAAGTCTTAAGTAAGAAAATGTAAAGTGCTTAGCACAATGGTTGAAAAATAGTAAGTGCTAAATAAATGCTACACATTTTTAATATGGTTCATGAAAAGAGGTTCACAATTGGCATAGTGGTAGAACCAACACAATGATACTTATTCACTAAACTCAATCCATTTAATTCAATAATGTTAGGTATGGTGCTGCCTATTACAATAGAAATAAGTGAACTGCCAGTTACTTTTCTTTCATGCATATACATAGATGTTTTCCACAATCCATCAAATAAAATGTGTGGTGAATTAAGCACAAATACTTCCAAGGAAACCACAGTAACTTCATTGTTACAATTGTCTGCAAATATCAACTTATGTTACAGACCATTTGTATTTAATAGTTTAACAGTCTTGATTTAGTTTCTCATATGAGGAAAAACATAAAACTTTGTTTACACATTCAAGAATAAAGTCCAAAATTGCATCAAATACTTATTCAAAAACTAGATTCATTTCATTAATTTTTAAATTTGTTTAAAGTATCCATTATTCAACACCAGATATCTTTTTCACCCATTTCCATGGAACTACATACAGTAACAATGCAAATCAAAGTATTGTCAGATGTTAATGAAGAAAATGAAATAGTGAAAGTTAAGGAATCAAGTTTGAGAGAATGTGTCACATAAACTATATTTGGTTGGCTATGATAAAAACTATGGCCATAAGACTAAATATTAGCTGGTTTTTGGAAATATGAACTATAATAATTATTGCATTGTAAGATGATTTTTAACAATGCTCCGTAATAAGACAGCAGTTGCAACTTATTCATTTATATGTATGTGTGTGTGTGTGTGTTTGTGTGTGTGTGTGTATATATATATATATGTAGCATATGGTAGGTGTTTTAGTTTGCTAATGCTGGAGAATGCAAAACACCAGAGATGGATTGGCTTTTATAAAAAGGGGGTTTATTTGGCTATACAGTTACAGTCTTAAGGCCATAAAGTGTCCAGGGTAACACATCAGTAATCAGGTACCTTCACTGGAGGATGGCAAATGGCGTCCGGAAAACCTCTGTTAGCTGGGAAGGCACGTGGCTGGCGTCTGCTCAAAGTTCTGGTTTCAAAATGGCTTTCTCCCAGGACATTCCTCTCTAGCAAGCTTGCTCTTCTTCAAATAACATCACTCACAGCTGCACTCCCTTCAGTCTCTTTGAGTCAGCATGTTTTATATGGCTCCACTGATCAAGGCCCACCCTGAATGCATGGGGTCACACCTCCATGGGAGTATCCCACCAAAGTCACCACCCACAGCTGGGTGGGGCACATTCCAAGCAAATCTAACCAGCACCAAAACGTCTGTCCCACAAGACCACAAAGATAATGGCATTTGGGGGACACAATACATTCAAACCGGCACAGTAAGAATGGCTGTAATTTCCCCCACAAATTAACTTGAGAATATTTTTAAAGTAGGCTATCTTCAAAAAGCTAGCCTTTATAATTATGTGATATGATGGATGATTTTTAATGAAAATTAAATTGAAAAAATGTCTTATCAGACTTAATTGGTTTTAAGTGATACAGACAATGATTTTGAGTTTGAACTGACTCCAGAGAAAATGCCAAGACATCTAGGGAGAAGGTATGGGTCATATTAGAGACAAATCCAGGCTCTCATGGGGTGAGTGATCAATTCTGGTTTGAAGTCTGAGCTGGGAAGGTGGAACATAAAACATGAGTTAGTGGAGCAGTAAATCATGCAGAAAAAAAGTCTTCTTTTGATTAACTTTTTTAACTTTTCACAGTCATGCTTTCTCTAATGCCTTTTCATTTTGTAACAATAATCATCAAATGAATATATGATTTTCTTTAATAACATTTTAAAATAATGTACCCAGAACAAGCATATACTCCTCCTGCTGTACTCATTTTCAGCTCAGATTTTGGGGCATAGTTGCTGAAGTCTGAAGAAACTTCTATCCCTTGTTTAATGCCAATCTAAGTAACTAAGACAAGGCTTATACCTCTATTATTATTTTTTACCTACAGTCTCCAGAATCAAATTATGGATTAATGATAATTTTTGACTCAAAACATACTCTCACCATTGATCCATGAATGGCCCACTTTTATTTGTTTACTTAGCTATTTAGTAATTATTTAAAATTATGTAATTCCTTCCTGCAAAGTCTTCATCCAAAACAAGAACTAGAACTCTGAAAAGAATTTACATCTAATCATACGCCTCCACATCTCTTTTCTCCACCTCCCCCAACCCAGATAACCATAGTCTGAATCCTGTGTTCATAATTCCCATATTTCTTATAATGTTATATTCATATGTATATTTATACTACATATTTTACAATTTTTACTGTTTTTAACTTTATAAAAATGTTATCACATGTATGGAATAGTTTTGGATTCTATTTACTTAAACATTATGTTGTTAAGTTTCATCCAAATTGTTGCTTGTCCCTTTAGTTCATAGATTTTTACTGCTGCATGATATTCAATTGCATGAATATATCTTGGTTTTTTCATTCATTCTTGTGTGTATGGGCATGTATAGTTTCTAAGATTTTGCTATACTAAACAGCATTACCACAAACATTCTTGAATATGTCTTCTGTATTTTAGAAATGAGGAAAACAGAGTTTTTACATACACTCAGTGTGTTCTTGAACAATCAACTTAAACTTCAAATGACAACAAAAATTATGGATTCAGGTTTCTTTTAAATATAGAGTCACTAATAAGAAGGTGAAAGTTCCAGTAGGTGCTCACCTAATAGCCTAGCTCCATCGTATGCCACTCTGGGAATAAGAACTTTCAGTTCCTTCGACTGTGTCAAGATGTTTTCTGCCTGAGAAACTTGACACCTACCATTTTTTATCAGGGAATTATTCTCCCATTCACCACTTCTATTCTTCTCTAGTCCTAGAAATGTTTTTTACTAAGAGTTCACCTGCAAGAACCCCAGCACCAGTAATTTAAAAATAGATTCCCTCTCCCTTGTATGCAATTTTTTTGTACCCATTTATTTCATTCATTCATTCACTGATCCATTTGTTCATTCATTTAAAATGTACTATGTACTAAATCCTGAAGAATAGTAGCGAGAAAAAAAGAGACAAGGATTCTGATCTCATAGAGCTTAGAATATATTGGGATAGAAAGACACTAATTAAATTGCACACATTCACATGTAAATTTGCAATGATAACAAACCTTAGGAAGAACAGGTATGTGGTCCTATAAGAGCGGATTACAGTTCTATAAAATCTATAATAGGAAAAATTTGCCCGTTAGTGGGTTCAAGGAAGGTTTCCCTGATGAAGTGGTACTTGTGGTAAGATCTGATGGATGGATGAGAGTTAATCCAAGGGAAAGAGTAGAGCACTATAGGTACAGAAGAGAATATGTGCAAAAAGCCTGCCTGCAGGGGGAGGAAGCACTGTGAGCCATAAGGTCCAAAAGATGGCCATGCAGTGGAAGCTAAAAGAAGTTGATGAAGAGTGGTATGAGATGCAGCTAAAAGATGGAAGAAGACTCAACCACTCAAAGTATTCTAGAAGGTTAAAATGTTTGTTTTTATTTCAAGAACAATGGGAAGTCATAAAAGAGTTTTAAGTGATATTAGACTCAATCAGATATGCATTTTGAAAATATTTCTTTGGTTCAATTTGTAAAGAAGATGTGGATGAATCAGTTACTATGTTATTGTTATAGCTCATGAGAATTATAACAGAGTCAGTCTGAGCTTTTAGTGGCGAAGTGGTAGAAAAGAGGCTATATTATGCAATTTTAAAAAGTTCTTAAGGTGATTTTTTAAATTCCAACACTACTACATTTCTTTATGTCTGTAGATATGTCATTAACTTATAAAATGCTTAAGAGAATTGAATTGTTTTGTGATATTTATATCTCAGAAATTGGTACATAGTGGGCACTGAAAATACAAGTCTGAGAGACAGATAATGAGTGCATCTTCCTAAAAAGAAAAGTAACTTGAGCAAGAAAAAAACCCAGTCCACTGGTAATCACAACAGAAAAATGGAAAACTACACCCAATCAGCAAGGCTAAATTTTACCTATCATTTATGTATAAATGATAGTGAATTACCCAATGGAATAACTATAATCAGTGTAATAATATTGTAATACATTCTGAGCTGCATATTTCAAACAATTTCCTCTCAAAGTAGAGTACTTTGGTAGCAATAACTATTAATTTTGCTATGTACTAACTAGCTTCTAAAATTTTTGAAATTATTAAATATTAAAATATTTTAATGACTATAAATGGAAAACTAATTACATGATAAAAATGGCCAAGGGAACAGAACTTATCATTAGGAATAATAAAATATATATGTCTTCCAATTCAGACCCAACTGATAAGCATTTAACTAGCAAATACTTCTTGGGCACTTACTTTCTGTAGGGTATATATATATATATATATATATATATATATCCTAGTTCTTTAGTGGTTGCAATATTAAATAGTATTGAAAATGATAGAAATTTAGGAATTCATCTAGGACTGCACTATCAAATATAACTTCCTGTCATAGAAATCTTTTATATCTTTCCTGACCAATACAGTAGCCTCTAGTGACATTTGGCTATTCTGCATTTGAAATTTGGCTAGGGTGACTAAGGCACTAAATTTAAAATGTTATTTAATTTCTATTAACTTAAATTTAAGTTCAGATGGCCTTATTTGGCTATTTATGACAGTGTCAAATAGCAGAGATCTTGGAGTTTCAACCTCTTCAATATATCAGTATTGAAATTAAAGAATTGGAAAAATTTGTGTTGTTCAGGGTCATAGAGTGAAGACTAAAATTGAGCTATTTGGTATCTGACAATTTTCCATTAATCCAAATAACTTTTTCCATCAAATTTGCTAAATTTTTGGTGCTCTCAGTTCAAAAAAAATTTACAAAAGGAAAAATTGTGTCATAGATAGCTCATGGATGAGTGAGAGATTAGCTGAACTTTAAAGAGTGGCTGAGAAGAGTGGTTCCTGAATTCTTGGGGGAAATTTTATTAAAATAATTTTTTATTTTTATTGTTGTTTTTGAGCATGGCAACTCTGTAATTAAGCTACATGTTTAAAAAGTGAAATTATTCTGATAAAGTGAAAACTAAATAAATTATTTTACTGTATTAGTCCAAATGTTAATAGCTTCCATCAAGATGCACTTACCATCTCACAGTTTCTGTGGGTCACTAATCTGGGCATACTTATCTGGGTCCCCCGCTTCAGGGTCACTTAAAGGGATAAATTCAAGGTGTCAGCTGGAGCTGCAGTCTCATCTGAAGGCTTAACTGGAGAAGGAACCACTTCAAAGCTCATTCATGTGTTTATTGACAGGATGCAGTTTCTCAAGAATTTTTGGACTGAGGATCTGTAGTCCTTGTTGGCTTTTGGCTCACTGCCACCCTCACTTCCTTGCCATATGGGCCTCCCAATCAGCAACTTGCTTCATAAGATCAAAGGCAAGAAAGGCCAAGGAGATAGAAATTGTGAGGAAGGAGAGAATTGTATATTAGGTTTTTATAACTTAAATTCAGACGTTATAGCCCATCACTTTTACCTTGCTAGTAAGCCACTATGTCCAGCCCATACAAAAGGGCATAGGATTATAAAAAAGGTGTAAATAACAGGAGAAGGCAATGGCTGAAAGCCATTTCAGAAGCTACTATCAAATTTACTAACTGTCTTAGTTTGCCAGAGCTGCTCTCACAAATACCACATAATGGTTGGCTTAAACAATAGGAATTTATTGGCTTACAGTTTGGAGGCTGGAAGTCCAACCTTGAGATGTTGCAAGGCCATGCTTTCTCCTGGAGTCAGTAGCCTTCTGGTGATGCCATTCCTGTCACATGATGATGTCCTTGGTGTCCTCCTGTGTCTGTTGTTCTTTTTCTGATGACTTCTCTCTTCTACATCTGCTGGCTTTTCTGACTGCATCTCAATATCCTCTCTTTATAAGTTTTCCAGTAATGTGTATTAAGACCAACCCTGATTCAATTTGGCCACACTTTAGCCAATAATAACATCTTCAAAATGTCCTATTTACAAATGGGTTCACACCCACATGTTCTTAATTAAGATTAAGAACATGCCTTAAGATTAAGAACATGTCTTTTGTGGAGTACGATTCAATCCCCAACACTATCTAAAATGCCAAAGATTTCTAATAAAACATGCGATATTTCCCATACCATTTATCAGAACTCCTGCAAAGAACTTTTTCTTTAAATATAAAAAAGAGATGAAAGACTATGAAGCCAATGGTAAGAACTTTGTTACAGTAAATTCGCATTGACAACCCAAATTCCACAAATATCAATTTTGACACTAACAGTATGTTTATTTATTTAGTGTCAGTTGCTGACTGAAAAGTGCTATGTGGAAAAGTTCTACTAAAGGAAGTTTTAGTTATATAGTCTTGAACCCAATTTAGTATGTTTTATTTAGTATTGTCCTGTAGTCACGTTGTTTGCAACCTCTCCTTATTTCTAAGCTGATAGTAGAGAGTCTTTGCCACAAATCGCAAACAATTTTATAAAGACTCCTCTACTCAAAAACCTGCTTCTGAGTTAAGAAAGGGCAAGATATTTTAGCATGAAAATAGTAATTTATCATAGTCCAAATCCTAGGAGACTGGTTATATGTACAAAGCAGACTTCAATTACAAAAGAATCCATACATTCCATTTCCCCTAAATTTTTGTTAGAGGTTTTCTAAAGCCTTGAAGATTATGTATACCAAAAATGGCAGGATTTAATCCAATAATATGCTACCAATTTATGTTACATTATTCTAAAACAATGAGAGAGGGATTTAAGTAGGAAATGCATGATATAAGGTGTAAATCTTGTATCAGTTTCTATAGGATGGAATTGTAAAATTATTAATATCGAATAATTAGAGTTGCATAATTCTACAGTCACTCATGTCATCTTTCTTTTAGAACAAGTCATCCCCCCGGAGCTCTTGTTTTCCTCAACCTTTTTGCAGTATTCCAACCAAGTTACACACTATCCTCCTATATTTCCCTTCTGTTTTCAGTAAACTCCTATAAAGAGTGATGAAAGCATTTTCCCTTCTTTTCCTCATCACACACTAACTCCTGACTTCCCACTTTCCACATAAAAGTTCTATAACAAAGTTATCAATAATCTACAAATAATTAAATTACCTGAATGTTGGCCTTCTCCAGCATTGAATACCTCTGATCTGCATATGCAACTGCAGGCTGAGCATTTACACTTGAATAAACCTGCTGCATTATCTCAACTGAAACATAGTTGACACAGAATTAAATTGTAATCCAGAATAAACAAACTTAAAACATTTTTTCTCCTTCTGCCAATTTTAGCAGATTTTCCTCAATTAGCCAAGTTTCAAATAAAAGTTATCTTTGATTCTTGACTGGTAACATGAGAAGATTATTTGACCTTTCTAAATCTAAGAGTTATCACCTGAAAATGAGTATGATAATAAAGCCTATATGCAAGTGTTATTCTACAGATTAAGTGATATAAGTATACTAAGTAGTTAGCACAGTATCTGACTTGTAATAATCTCCGTTTGTTGTTCTTATATCATATTCCAGAATGTGATGATTTAAGATTTAAGTATATAATTCCTTAAACATTTATAGTAATATTGAAATTCCAATCAAAATATATATGAATGTTTTTAATAATTTGGCAATGTATATCAAAATAGGCAAGGTTACTCAAACAAATTCTGAAAAATAATGACAGGGGTATATTATATATGTTATTTTAGCTATTTGCATGGTTTAGTTTCACATATGATCAACCAGTTTGTGCAATGAGATCAGAATTTCTAAATAAAATAATTAATCAAGAAAAATCACAAAGGAAGGTGCATACTGGCTGGACTAGAAGAAAATTTAAAATTTTGTCAGAAAAAATGAAAAACAAATTGAAAAGGCAAACAATTTCACAAGGAGGAAATACTTGCCATCAATATTTAGATACCGTATCAAACATATAAGAATGTCTTTTTCATAACCTCACCAGTTCTGAATAGTCATAAAGAAAGAAAAGGGAAGAAGCAGAGAGGGAGAGAGAATTTTTTCTAATTTGTTAGTAAAACACAATCTCATTGAGATTTTAATTTCATTTTCTTTTCTTTTGCAAGTAAAGATTAGTCTTTTCCCTTTCTGTTGGCCATCTTTATTTTTCTGTAAAAGTTACTTTTACAAACTACTGAGAAAACGCTATGATGGTAGAGGACACCAAGCAGAGAAAATCTAACTCCAATTATTATTCCTGCTTAAACATTGTTAATGGATGATGTCATTTAAAGGTACATTGTTTGCAAGTAGATTCTCAAAAGATTGATCCGTGCCAAATAGTTATCCACAGAGATGTCTAAAGAAAGTTGAATGACTTAGAGACAAAATTGTTCTATATTTCCCAGGAATAGAATAGAGCCATGGGTTTTCTAACATGGTCCAGAAATTAACTGCATCTTGAAAACTAATGGACTCTTTAAGTACGCTCCATAAACATGGAGAAGCATAGATGTTTAAAGGCTCAGCATAGAGAGCCTGAATCTCAGCAGTGTTGCCATTTACAGAAAAAACAAAACAAACAAACAAACAAAAAAAAAAACAGGGGTATCCAGAAATGGAATAAGTATATTAAGCAAGGAAGTAAAAAATGACTGCTGTATATCTGCTATTGGGAAATGACTAATATTTTTATATTTATGCATAATCAGGGCTTTCTAAAGCAGAAATTACTGGCAACCTGGGTTTAAAGAAGGTTTGAATGGTAAATATGCCTTAGAAGTTGGAGAGCTACAGGGAGATTTACAGATACATCTGTAAATTTATTTACATTCCAAAGAGTTGTAAACACCTAAGGACCTTCCTCGCTTCCCCCAGGGAGGATTTGTTTACGTCCAAAACATCTTTCTTTCCCTGAAGAGAAAGAAAGGCTGCAGAAGTTTCTATATAAGCTGCAAAATTCATAATCTCAGGGTTCCTATCCTGGAGTAGGGACTCCCTCTATACACGCAGAGTCCATCCTCCCTCTTCACATCACCTTGAGGAAAAGAAGGGATGTGGGTAACTTGCATGTTATTGCTGTAAATAATAATGAGACTGATGTCTGATCCAGAAACCTTGTGTTTGCTTTCTGTTTACATGAATATTTAAAACATCTTCTGTTTGTGTGATTTGTGAATAGTAAACTATAAATATCTAGGGTGAAGCATTTGATTCTCCCTCTTCTTTTTAATAAATGTTATTCCTACTATTATTGTATTATTATAGTGACAGCGTGCATAAATAGTATTTGTTATTTGCATAGTACTGCAGGCACTTTGGGCCTCCTATGTCTTTCAGGACCATGGAGCTTTGAGAGAGAGGAACTGCTGGCAAAATGGAGTCATGATACTTACTAACATTTAATAGACTGTATTTTCAAGGTCCTTAGAGAAAAGGTACCTTAATAGAGTTTTAAAATCATTCAGAGGTGAGAGGAGGCAAATAAGGGCAAGTTCAGAGTAGTGAGAAATTTACTCACATTAATGGACAGGCCATTATTCTAAGATTTGCTGTCTACTTTTTGGAGTTAAAACATTCTTTAAAACAATAAAGATGAAGGCAATTTATATTTTATTTGTTGGTGCAATACATGGTTACTCTACTATTATTTTGAAATTGTATTGACAGTGAAAGCACAAAGTCCAGAATAGCTGCTTTAAAGTCTTGGTATTTCTTACTGGACTTGATATCTATAATTCTAGCATGAGCCTTAGGTGAAAGTGAGATCTTGAGTTAGGATATGGTAGAATGCAAGCCAGGTTTGGATAACTCATAGAAGTATAAGACAATTAAGTCATTATTAAATTTTAAACTGTTAATTTAAATATTCAAATAGTTAAATGTAAATATTATTATCTGCATATTTGTCTATTTTCTAAGATTTAGAGACAGGAAAAGTTTCAAATCAATACAATATCAAGGCAAACAAAGTCTTTCCTCTGTAAGTTCCTTCTTAAAGGTATCACCCATTTCTTCCTGAAATTGAAAAACACATGAAAGCAGACAGTATTATTGCTGAACACAGATTTATGATAGATCTTATTAAAATTTAAACCTTTAACTTGGTTACATACTGAAATTCCTGGGTTGATAAGCATCAGTTTCATACAGATATGATGCTTGGGAGCATTGGGCTCTGAATATTAACTAATAACCAAGTCATATCTGCCTAAATTCTTATCTTCACTGAATTGGAGGGAAATTAAGTTTAATTTTGACATTGATTTAAACTTTTACTATTTTACTCTGTATTAATTAATCTGTATTCTAGGAAACAGGGGCTGTGTTTTATTTACAATGTATTCCACTCAGGCAGGTCTTCTCTGCATAGTCAATGAATATTTTGGTAGATGTAGGGAATAGTCAAGATAGTGAGAATAAAATGTCTACTTCATCAGTGTAGTTAACAGTAGCGAATCATAAGGTGGCGTTTCAAGTCTGTTTCCAATTATTGTCTATGTGCATATTGTTTCACTTGGGCTTCACCACAGCCAGTGAATGGCAACTTCATAGAACAATAGTAAAATAATCCCAGAGCTCATTTTCCAAAACTGAAGACAGAAATCATAGCATGGTGACGATATCATCTGGAATGTTTCTATCCTCTTCAATTTCAATTACACTCTAAGCAGCTTCTTGGGAATGAATGCCCTGTCCAATGATAGAGCCTTTGCAGCTCTTCATGGATAGCTTATTAACATAAACAAGAGGGCATATACACCATCCAAAGAAGTGATAATGGCAAATGTCAAAGCCAAGCATATAAGGAGGTATGTAGAAGTTTATTAAAGATGTCTAACTACCATAAAAAATACTAAATGATTTAATTTTGCAAAAGACTATATAAATATAAATATATATGCACAAATATATAACAAATTTATAAACTAAAAATCAGCAATGATACCAAGATTACAGATCATTTTAGTTTTGTTTTTTTCTAACTTTATAATTGAATTTGAACTTAGGTTATACCAAGTAAATTTATCAATTCTGAAAGTTGCAAAACTGCTACTAATACATATATTATAAACCTGACAAAAGGGACCCCAAGAGGAACCAATTGAGATAGAATATGTAGAAACCAAGTAATAAAGAATATGACCAAGATACAAGGAGAAGTGAAGGGACATTGGAGAGGAGAAGAGTACTTGTGTCTATGAGAAAGTGTGTATAGGGAAATGGTGGATTAGAAGGCTACCTTCAAATTTCAGAAGAGCTATCATGTAAAAAATGTGTGTGTGTCTGTGGGAACAGGCGTGTGCATTCTGGGTCACTTCGGAGGAATAGTGCTAAGGTCAATGGGAGAATGTTATATGAAAGTAAATTTCTGCATAATTCAATAAAAAATCTAAACAATTCAAACTGTTCAAATTTGAATGTGACCATGTGAAGTAATAAAATCCCCTCCTTGCTCTCCACTCCCTCCAAAAATTTCAAGCAGAAGTCAGAGTGTTTGAGTAAATGTATATGCTAAATTGAAGATTCTAGGATCATGAGAATTAGACATAAGCAAATTATCATCCTGGTTATAAACTCTTGTTTAGGCATTCAAATACTTTGCCTATCATTAAGATAAAGCCCTTATTTTAATAGTTATAAATTTTTTTAAAATTTTCTTGGTGTTTTCATTGGAATATTTATTTATCCACTTTACAGATATCTGTTAAATACATATAGTATGACATTGTGTTAGGTCCCAGTATAAAGGGGTGAAATGAAATAAACCCTGTATAGAATTTATAGATTAACAGATGGACAAGGTGAATTATTTTAAAAACTGTTCAGAACGAGTGTTTCAAATAATAATGACTGTTGCAGCCCAAGAGGGCCATGCCAATCCAAAGGCCAAAGAAGACAACGAGCATTTTCTGACACACGAAATTTTATTCAGGGCTTACTTACAGGGTAAGTCATGGAGAGATCATGATGGCTCTCTCAGGCCAGGTGGGCATCGCATTCACAGGGAAGACGACCGAGCGATGCAAAAAGGGCCGAAAGCCTTTTGTAAGGGTTTAAGACAAAGGCCTTCTTAAGGTGGGGGAAGCATAGATGCAGGAATTGGTCATTCTGACCTGGGGCGTGGTGCAGGAAGGACTAGAATAACACACTTGAACAATTACATTTTGCTCTTTTTGTGAGACTAAGAGCCTCTCACTTCCTGCCTGCTTGCATAAAGTTACATTTTTAAGGTCAATTTACTCTTTTTCTCTTTACTGGCTTACAAAGATAATAGGTTAAACATTAGCTGCCTAGGGCATGCAGACTGCTGTGCACCAAACATCTGCAGGCCTGTTTTGCTCAGGCCGCGGGTTGCCACAATGACTCACAGGATTGAAATGTTAGCATGGTTTGTCACCCATATTTTGTCTCTTGAAGGGTATATCACTCACCATCTCCCTTCAGTAGAGATTGATTTCTCATGTTTTAAACTCTACTTAACACACTTACCCACTAGTATGGCCTTTGAAGGAATTATGCCAACTCCTGATTTAGTGAAACATAAGCTTTTGTTTTATCATCCCTTGGCCTCCATCAAAATTGAATGTTTTATTTCAGTACTCTTTAACCTTCTCTGACTCTTTCTCCTTCTCCTCATACATGGAGGCAGTATAACATGGAAGTGTATTTTTAAATGCATACTTTGGAATTTGGCTTGACAATTTTCTACTTTGTGAACTTGGATAAACACAAATTCTGTGAGATGTTAATGCATGACTTCTTCATTTATCATATGTATCAAATAGCATAATGTATTATGTGTAATTCTTAGCATGATGGATAGCATAAAATTTTACCTATTAATATTTGCAGCACTCCAACCAACAGATTTCCCTGAGAACAAGTAGGGTGCATACTCTCTAACTATTGGATAATTTCTGTGGTTACAAAATTTGAATATTTTTAAAATTTTCTGGGTGTGTTTTCATTGGAATATTTATTTATCCACTTAACAGGTATTTGTTAAATACATATAATATGACATTGTGTTAGGTTCCAGTATAAAGGGGTGAAATGAAATAAACCCTACATAGAATTTATAGATTAACAGATGGACAAACAAGCAACCATGATAAATATTATTACAATTATGACAAAGAAGGCAACTATATAATTTACTGTCCAGTTAGGATGCTTCTAAGGATTACAATTATGAAAGGAAAATGGTGTAAATCCTGGGCAATTTGGACATATGGTCCCCATGGAAGGAATAGGCTGCTAAAGGAACATAAAACTCAGATATGCACTATTCAGATTTTGAATAGAATGAGTTATTTTCAAACAATTTAAGGAATTCTGTGTACAATGTGATTACGGTTGGGAAATCTGTGGCCTTCACCTAGTTTGGGGATAGATAACAATGTTCATCCCACTCCCCATCACCAAAAGGGCCAGTCCCCAACCCTACATCCCAGTCAGCCTGTAATGGTATAGATTTCTCCCTTAGAGTAAGACATTGCCAAACTTCAAGGGTCTGCTTAAAATATACCTTCCCCCATTAACGAAAGCATAACTCTATTGTTAGATTTTTCTTTTCAAATGATAGGTAACTGAGAGATAAATGACAACATGAGCCAGCATGTACCTTCTGTTGGTATAAGGGAGGGAGCAGATGTTTAGAGCAACTTGGAGTCATGCTGAAGGAAAAAGTTGCTTATGTTGTAAATTGACAGGAAGTAATAAAAGCAGCTGGCCATGATGATTATCAAAGTAAAAGAGAAATGTGAAACTTAGAGGTAGGATAACTTAGGAGACTACCACAGCTACCTCACAATTTTGCTTAGGGCTGTAATGATGATGCTAATAAACAGCATATATATTTTCATGAGATAAAAAAAATATCTGGTTAGGGTAGATACTGAAGCATTCTCCCCAAAAAAAGAGCCCTTGGCACATAAATTTTTTTCAAACTATTTCCAAAAACAAGTATTAATTGCATGACTAAATATTTTAGGCCTTGTATATAGATGCTGTAAATAGAAAAATTAAAAAAAAAAAAACATGACATGTCCCTGCTAACTCTATTTGGTCAATTCAATTAATTATTCAGTAGGTGATGAAGGGAATTACAAGGTTCTCTGACAGTATAGTACGTACAGCTGATCAGATACATGACCTCTAAGGTGTTCCTTGAAGCACATGCAGGAGTTATTTATGTCAAAGTGGGTTTGGAGCCCTGTAGGCAGAAGGACTAGTACGAGTAAGGATCTATACCTGTGCTTTCCTACATGGTAATCACCAGCCACGTAAAGCTATTTAAATTTAAAGTTAAATTAACACTTTTTAAAAGAATTTATGTTTCTTGGTCATACTACTCACATTATAAGTGCTCAATTGCTACATGTGGCTAGTGGCTACTATATTAGAAAGTGCAGTATAGACAATTTCCAGCATTGTTGCAGAAAATTCTTTTGAATATTGATATGGAAAAAAAGGAACATGAAAAATATATTTTAGTATGAGTAGAATGTACAGTGAGAAGGAGAAGAGATTTGATTTGAGCATGAGGCAGGAACCAGAGTGTTCAAGAACTTGTAATAAATAAATAAAAATATTTAGTCATGCAATTAATACTTGTAATCCTTTTTAAAGATTATTGGACTTATCTGTAGAGAAATAGGGAGTCTCCAGTTTTAATTATTGTTTTGCCAAATTACATATGAATCTTTGTAAATGGTGCCTCTGACTCTAGCTTCTGAGTAGGGAATGGATAATGGGAAGAGGCAAAAGTGTAGAACCAAAGACCATTTAAGAAATTTCTTTTGCAGTAAGAGATGTAAATGGCAGCCATAGTTGGATGATGTAAGAATTGTGATCAACAAAGATTAGTGAGTGGTTTAAATTCTGTGTGTTGAATGATTTACTTTTACACAGCTATTTACAAGAACGAATCATTCTTAACATGGTAGTGGTTGGCAATCAGAAATTGTTCCAATAAATCATTTAAATAACACAGCCTGGAATTGGGTATAATAAGAGCCCCTCATATTTGAGGCATATAAGATTGGGCAAATATGTGTGTGTGTATACATGTTCATATGTGCTCTACTATTTTTAAAGTATGTAAATGCTTTTGAGGAAGTGATATACAAATTCATTTATAAATAGCATTGAAAGTATAGTAACATTTAACATTGGTTGTTTTCTCAATCCATAAGTACTAGATGTACAAAAAGTGCAATTGCTATAATGTCAAGGAAGGGAGGGCTCCAGGTGATTTCTTAACTTTAAAAAATTATCCTCACCAATCTATTATGCAAAATTGTGGTAAAATGAGTAGATAATTCTATGTGATACCCAAATGATACATATATAAGAATAACTATTCATTTTAGTTATTCATATAATTGTGTGGAGAGTGATAATCAGCAATCCTGTAAAATGGTCATTCTAACAATGAATAATGTTTGAAATGTCTTTTCACGTTATGAAAGTAGATAAAACCATGAAGAAAAAAAAAAAGAAATCTTCCAAGAAACCTCATTTGTCTCTATATAATACTTGAAACTCCAGTTAAACTCAATTAGCTAATAATGGTTTTATACTTTGGTATCACAATTTTAATTTGATTTGAGATCCTTAATATGTGGGAGAAAAACAATTTGTGCAAAATCTAGTGCATTAACAGCTCTCTTCTCCTCTGTCAACTTTTCAAATTTTATTCCTTGAAGTAACTCCAGTGATCTTATACTTGGAGTTGAATTTTTAGCATCCTCTGGGGAAATATTCTTACAGCTATGTTCTAAAGCAGGCATCACATCAAGAAAATAGTTGCTCAGATATGTGTGAAAAGAAATAGCAGGTATGCCAAGATATTTGGGGGGAAATGTGTGAAAGCTATAATTCTTTAGCTGGAATGTGAGTGAGGTCAACTATATTTAGGGTTTCACCTGACTGTGCCTATTTCTTTCAATTAAAACCCAAATTAAAGTTTTATCTGTCAAAAGAAGGTTGCATGAATTAGATTAACTCTATACAGCAACTAAGGTATATATACCACCAAAAGGTAAAGGCAGTGTATACATGATATATAAAGACAGCATGACTAGCATTTAATTTGCTCTAATAATTCTAGTTGAATATAAAGATCCTATCAATCTTTAACAGTTATATGTCAATGACTCAAATCTATTTAAAACATTATCTTGTGAAATAAGAAAAACAAGATAAAAAGAAAGCCTGAATTGAAAAGTAGATAGGACTGGGATTCAGTTTCTGCTTTGTCACTCACTGATAGTGAAATGTTGGACTAAGGACATGAAATTCTGTTGTCTTTATCAAAACAGCTTTGTTTGAAAGTGACAGTAACCCATCAGGAAGTATAGTAGGCAATTAGGATAATGTATTGGCTGATAAAATCAAACTAAACCAAGGGCACAAATGAAGTTAAGGAATGTCCAGAAACAGAGACTCCAAAATTACCAGGATTACTCACTTCACTTCCTTTTACCTCCTTTCTCTTAGTTTAGCTTTCTTTTCATGTCTTTTCCACTAGAAAGAAGTGTTTTAGTTAAACTGACCTATATTAAGTGCCTACATCTACGTCTGAGGAGATGGAATAGCAGAATTGCCTGCAGCCATTGGAGTGCCTGAAGTGGGGATAGGAGAAGCTCCCCAAATTGGGGGATGTTGGTGGTGGTGGCTCTAATCAAATAAGGGAGAAGTGAGAAGTACAGTGTTAAAAACAAACAAACAAACAAACAAAAAACTAAACTAGATGTCTTGTTATGTTAACCAGTTTGTTTTCATATTCATATATATGAATATGTAAAAGTAGACTTGCACACATTGAGCACTTACTATATATATAGATTTTCTTTTTCTTTCATTCCCTCTCCTAGAGATAGCGTAATGACTGAAATGACTAACACATCTAAGTTCTATGGCATGTTCTGTCTTTGGGGTCAAACTGGATTTATTTTAACTTTTTAAGAATTACCATAAAAATCCAACTTTGTTCACTAAAAATTGGTCTCCAGGTGGGGAAAGTAGCATGATTTTATGGTAAATGGGCACACATTTTAGAGGTATATAGACTTGGGTTCTAATCTCACCTCTGCCATTTACTAGTTCTATGTCCATGGACAATTAATTTTTCTGTAGCTCAGTTTTCTCATCTCTAATATAGGCATTAGGTAATTTTGAGAAGGAGAACTTGGCAGAGTGTTTAGCAACTAATAAGAAATTATAGCTATCAATAGGATCATTCTAGAGGTCCTTTACTTTCCAAGGGATCTTTACCTATCAGCTTGACCTATTGAGGGAGAACCTGTTTCCCTGATGATGACCAGCAGACATAAAATCAGCATCCACTCCCTACTGTTCTTGACTATTTAATATTTCCTGTACAGAGATACATATGGTTTTGTTTCAAGATAAGAAAAAAACATAAAAGCAATGCAAATCTATGAGAGGAACAAGTGAAAAAGTGTATCAGCTGGGATAACTCTTTCAAGTTTTCCATTTATTATTCTGTGACCTTGAAGATGTTCTTAGCTTCCTTCATTCCACCTGACACAATCTTCTCATTGTAAATCTAACATGGCATAACACTACAACTCAATTCATAGCTTGCAAAGAAGCAAATGATAAAAGATAGTCTAAAAAGTCAAATTATATCAGCAAGTTATAATTAACTTATGGAATCAGGTTTTGTAAAAGGACATATGGTATGCAGATTTTTTTCCATCACCCAAATGAGAAAAAGTAGGTCTTAAATATTTCAGTGAATCAGAAAGTTTTGAGTACTAAGCTTAAAAAATAGACAAGTTATTTTCATGGTGAGGAAAACACCCTCTGCCACATCAAGGCATCTCTTAAATATAATCTTTTAAGAAATACAGTAACAGGGATGCTCGGTTCCCTACATTTTTAGTGCATTAGTCATATGTAGGCTATAACAAAGATTTTTGTGGTGCTTACCTGCTGTTGGGAAGTAGGTATTAGACATATATACTTTCAGAGACTGGAAAAAGTCAGTGGCTATGACAGCCATAGAAGTGCACTGCCCAGATCTTCTTTCATAAGTGAACTTGCTTAAAGGAGCATAGTTAACTGACAGCCTGCACTACAACATCCACGCTGGGGCCACTCTGTCCTCAGGATCCTTCCGGTTAATGATTGAGCATGGTAGCATGAGCATGAGCATGAAGATTGAACTGGGCCATTCATCACTAATGTGTGACTTATCTACTGAGTAACATTACTCTGAGGTTCCCCATCAGCCTAAGACTTTCTCAGAGCTGCACTGCAGTCTAAGGCTCTTTGTACTCAATCCTCCTTCTCTCTCTTTCTTTTTATAGATGTCAAATCTACTTTGTGATCTGAAGGCTCCTTCCACCTACTCCTGCTCATTGTCCCTTTATTCCTCACAGGTATTTTATCTAATAAATCTCTTTCATGACTAATTTCACCTTGCTGTCTCCTTCTCAGAGGCAGTACACTAGTACATTGTCCAAGCAAGTATTAAAATAAGAAATTCAAAGATTGAGGTCTTAGTTACATTGTGATACTAAAATAATAACTCACCTAGTCCATTTCAAAAAGCCTAATGGAAACCGTACGCTTACCATTACTGGGTCTGCATAGATTATTATTACCTAATTGGATTTAGGTTGATAGAAAAAAAAATTCAAAATGAAGTAGTCAGTGTTTTACATTGCTCTCCCTGGCCATAATCCTGTGTTTGGAATGGGTTATCATGTTCAACTCCAGATGGGACAGGCCTAACCCTCTCCTCAGTCACAGCTGATTGGATCAAGGGTACCTCTAGTCCATGAAAGTCATCTTCATCCTGAGCTGAGCTAATCAAATTTCCTATTGGAAGAACATAAGAAATAAACATAAAGGCTGTAGTCAATGCATGGTAAGCCCAAGAGCTGGAACAATATATAGATGTAGATTGGATTACTGGCTTGGTTTCTATATAAGAGAAAACAGAGATCATAAAGACCCTAAGAAATGGAGACAACAATCTTGTTTTCACTTCTGATTTTTAGTCCAGGTCACTAAATACTAACTGTAATTCATTATCTGTCTATAATTGTCAAAGAAATTAAGCTACTTTATAGTTCAAATAATTAGGGAAAGGGGCAGAATATAGTGGTAGTAGAAGGTAATCATGACATAAATAGAGTAAGTTAGTGAGGGTCAGTGAATCTGAAGGCGAGTAGTGTAAAATTTATCTTAGAGGCAACATGGACTTAATGATATGTTAAGATAGTGTTAGGAAGTAGGTGGAGTTTAAATTATATCCCCATAAGTCAAGGAATGACATAATTCTTTCCAGTTGAACAGATGCTCTCAGCATTGTTGGGAGATCTGATGTACAGTCCTAACCATTTAGAAGCTTATAATGTAATGAGGGAAAAGCAAGTGCACAAATAATAACAAAAAGGAATGTAAGTCAAGTGATTCAAGAGTTATGATGCAAATAAAGAGCTATGGAAGCTTGAAAGAAGAAAAATCTGTCATCATTTTAATGTTTATCAAGGTAGGAGATGTTGACATTTGAGGTGTCTTTAATGATGAATATTTTTATAAGCATTCTGGTGGAAGAGGTTGCATGAGTAAAGTGGTAAGAAACACAGAAGTTAGGCTCTAGCAAAGAGAAAATTATTTTGTTTAAAACACAGGCTCTGTATGTTAAACGGCAAGGGAAGTAGAGTTTGTAGCATGGAGAGTCTTGATGTCACTAAGGTTAGAACGCCTGAAGTTTTTGAGATATCCTGAAGTAAGAATGGACAAAATCTGAAGACTGTTTGTAAATGATGCACAAAGAAGAGTGAGGATTCAAAAATGTTTCTGGCTAAGAAAGATAGAAAAATGGTTGTCTGATTGACTGAACTAGGAAGTTGGGTGAAGAAGTGAATTTTTGAGGAAGATGCATTACTATAGGTGTGAAGTAACAAAAATTTTGAGCAAGAGTGATAAGTCTGTGAAAGCTACATAGGCTTCCTAAGAATTTGAAGTTAGGATTAGCTTTTCAATATCCAATCTACACTTTTTAAACATTATTTCTCAGCCTTTTACTCTAACCTTTGCCAGTCAGAGTCCTCATGCTTCCCATCTTTCATTTTATCTAATACAAAACCTTTCAGTACAGCATGAATAAATCTGTACGGATATATATTCTCCCAAGATTATTTATATTTTAGCAGTATCATTGCCTCCTGTAATGAATGTGAAACATTGGTGATCAAGCTAAGAGAGGTATGACTTGGCATATGAGGAAAGAACCTTCCCCTATCAGCTAAAATTAAGCTATAAGAAATCCTGCCAACTCTGCTTATGTACAAGTTATCCCTGACCTGTATGTAGCCTGAAAATATGGATCAAGAGATAAATTTGGATGTGCAGGTTGAAGATGTAGATTCAGGAATCATCAGCCAAAAATGAAAGGGAAGTAACTCATTTATTCAAAAAATATTTATTAAAAATTTGCTGTGAGGCAGGCATTCTTCTAGGTGATGGGAATACAAAAGTGAAAAAAAAGCACAGAAATTCTTACCCTTGTGACTTTTACATTCTGGGTGAGAAGGCAGAAAATAAACAAAAATATATTCATAAGTAAATAATGCATGTGTTCATAAATATGTAAATATTTCATTCAAAATTGATAAGTATTATGGTAAAACAGAACAAGGAAAGAGGGTATGAAAAGGCTGGAGATTGTGAAAAATATTGTAATTTTAAATAACAAGGGAAGACGTCATTAAGAACTTACCATTTGAGTAACGACATGAATAGGGCATGGGGATGAGCCATGTGAAAATTTAGAAAAAACATTTGTAGCACAGAGAGTGTTGCCACCAAAATGACAACTGGGAAAAGTGACTAAGTGAAATAAATTGATGCCTGTTGCTGCAGTTGGTCCTAAGGTCATAATTGATATTCATCATTTTCCTTCTTCAACACTCATTCCATAATTCCCCCACCTTTAGGCAGCACTTAGCTAGTCTGGATTGTTTGCTTGTCTAGTGGTGCTGCCTAGACCATCATTCTCAAGGGTTTGAACCATTAGGTGCCTTGCGATTTTGGACCAGGGTCACTGCAATTGTCTATTTACTGTTATCACTGGATATAGAAACTCCACGGGATTCCCTAGTGAATCCCCTGTATCCTAGGCATAGTCTTTCATTTTCCCATTGTATAGGAGTATTGCAAGCTCCCAATGATAACCATAGCCAATCACTCCTCCTGTGAATAAACTTACTGCCAGTGACTTGAGGAGGTCAGAGAGACCAGTTGGTAGTTGCAACTTCAAGATTAACAGAACCTTTACTGTGTCTTTTAGCTGAATTGTTCCTGCTCAAGCTAGAACAAATAACCCAGCAGAACCTAAACCTACAGAAATAAGACAATTTCTGAAAATGGTTTAATAGAAGTGAAAGTAACCAATCCTACTTCCATCCTTGGTTCCTAAATTCATATATTCAAGCTACTGAGGACAAAGCACTGTATTGGTGGTTAGTCCAATCGGGTGCCTTAACCTAAGCGTTCCACAGTACATTTAGGTAAGCTGTTTTTGAGCGATGGGCTATATGATAAGACCAGTGTAATCTCATTGCTGTGAACCCATAGTCGCTCGTCATTTGTTTTAAAATCTTCAGTAATATTGTATGGAATACCATGTGAATAGATCAACTATTCTATAAGCCCTCAAGTAGCAGTGCAGACAGAGGCACTGCGGATAGGGAAGACAATGATAAGAATCAATTCCAATGTAAACGAGACACTGTTCCCTATAGGAAATGGTCCGATAACAGATATCCACATCACAACACAGCTTGTGTCTTTAAGGGATGGTGAGGTCATATCAAGAGGTCAGCATTGGTCTTCTGGACAGCACATTGTACAGTCAGCAGCTTCATTAGCTAGAACAGGGGTATGAAGTAAGAGGGAACTAATAGTTATATATATATATATATATCCTGTATCCCCATGGCTGCTGTTCATGGGCTTTTTGCACCAGCATTAGGTGACTAAAAAGAAAAATAGGCTGACCTCCATAGGATAAGTCACACAACCCACATGGATATTTTTAGAAACGCTTCTCTGGTACCTACTCTGTAGCTTTTATCATAGATCTATCCACACACTTTTCCTCCAGACCTTTTTGGCCCTGATCTTCAATTTTTGTTTTCTTTGCAGATCCCTGATCAATCAGCAAAAGCTATTTCCCCCTGCTCGTGAGTCCATATATACCCACACTTCAAGCCACTTCTCTCCATAAGAGAATCAAGTATACTTCTAGGAGTATACTTGTACAGCAACCCCAGAGTGGGACTGTAATGATAATCTATTTTTAGTCATAGGCAACGAAGTGCACCCATCTATCATCCAGTCATGCTTTTCGCCCTTCTCCGTTAGTGGTTCATATGAATTTCTCTATGTGGTCGTAGTTTGAGCTGAGAAAGATGCATGGGTACAATAGAAATAGGTACCATGAGAGTTTGAGTCACCTGTTGACACAATTTACTCATACATTTTTGTAGCTGCTTGGCCATAATCCAAAATACACTATTTTTGTTATGCAATGACTCCTGTGCCTATCTGATTATATGATTTGGTATAGAAATCATGAGATCATGGTGAGATAACTTCAGTTGCTTAGTCACTTGATGTTCCTGGTAAGCCCTATGTCCCCAGAAAAGAGGAATGGTTAAGAAATCCCCCTCTTCTTTGTGTTCTGGTAATCACTTAACCACAAGGGTCATCTGCTCCTGCAAATTCCAAGATAAGACCTATCCCCATTCCTTCACATGGCTTCCTAATGACTCCCTCCTTTGTCTATCTGCCTTTAATCTCAGATCCCCTTCCTTTTTTTTTTTTTTTTAGTCACTCTTCATTAGTGGACATTTTTTCATTGCGATTAATCATCTCCTTAATTGTCTGGGGGCATTTGACAATATTCAGTCTTTTCCAGGGCCATATAGTATGCCAGGAACTCGATTTTACAAATAGTGGGTAGTACCCTACTGCAGAATTCATGGCCTTAACCCTAAACACAGGCTTTGCTGTACCTGTTCTGTTGAATCTATTATGTGATTCTACTCAGCAATCTTATCCACTACAAATGCCTCTAGGATTATTGACTGCGTCATGTTATATGATTTGAGTGTCTGAGCAGTTTGGACTGCAAGCTGGCACCTGATGTAAATCCCTCTCTTGTTTACTCCACTTAAAACTGGAAGTCTTCCAAATCACCTGATCAATGTTCAGAGCAGTATTCTCAAGCATGGAATATATTGCCAACAAAATCCAAAGAGATTTACCAAACCCCATTCCCCTTTTTATGGTGGAAAGAGTGGAGAAATCCATCAACTTGTTCTTTATTATAGAGGGATATACCTGGATGCCCCAAACCACTGGACTATTTAGAACTTCACCATTATTGTGGGTTCTTGACTCTGACAAGTTTATCATTCTTTGGAAAACATAGTTTTAATAGGATTCCAAGGATATTTTCTACTTCATGTTCACAAGATCCAAAGATCATGATGTCATTGATACAGAATAGCAGGAGGATATTCTGAATATTATCAAGATTGTCAAATTAGCTGTGGATGATATGTTTACAGAGAGCAAGAGAGTTAAATTATCACAGTTAATGTGTATTCTTCTCCCTTCCAAGTGGAAACAAGCTGTTTTGATTGTCCATACTAATGAGGATCATGAAGAATGCATTTTCTAGATCAATAAAATCATGCCAAATGCTAGAGACTGTATTATTTTGCTCCACAAAATACCACATCTGGTACCGTTATCAGTTAGTGGCAATATCAACAGGCTATGTTTAACATCATCTGCCATTATCCATCTGTCTTTTACTGGGGCCGACCAAATGAACTTAATATGGATATGCTAGGAGCTACTACCACTTAATCTTTTAAGTCTTTCATTGTGACATTAATCTCTATAATTTATCCTAGGAGGATGCATTGCTACTGAAGCATTGTCTTTGATGATGGACAGTTTCAAGTCATCCAATTGTCACTCCAACAAATGGCCTTTACTTCACAAGACAACAGAAAAATGTAAATGTTCTCCAAATTGCTAGGTATATCTATATCAAGTGTACATTTGAAACAGAGAAACAGGTTAGTGCCATGGAACTACTAGACCCATTTTTCATTGTAGTTGCTTATATCAGTGTTCTATGAATCAGTTCTCAATTGCTTTTTCTTATAAACATAAATTAAACAACATTCCAGATGGCTATCCATCTAGCTTGTCTCTAGGAACTTGTGGGTAATAAGGCAACCCGCTTGCCAGTATAAGCTTCCCTGTAATCATGGTAATTAAATCCTCCTTATCTGTGATCATTAAGTGCTTCCTCCTGGCCTCTGTTATTCCAGAATCTTCTCCATTTTGAACTAGACAATTCAATATCATGACAGCATCTCTGATAGTCAGTCCCATACTACAAAGAACAGCCTTAACAGCTTTTTTAAATTTACAGATACCCCTTCACCAGGGTTTAGTGTTCTTTCAGCTGTCCCGAGGAGAACAGTCTATTCTAATATCCCCACATCCCTGACTCTTCTGACACTCCTCAAAATATTCAATGCACAATCCCAACAGACCATTAGAACTAGCTCTTGCCTGAACATTGAAACTTAAACCATGTTTTAATTCTTCCCAATAAATAAATCTCACCAATACATCACTATATTCTATCTTTACTGTTCAAAGACCTTTAAGCCCAGAGTATACATGTTCCTATGAATCATACTGGTATATATTATCTAGTTCTATCAATTTTTTTATGCATTTGACATAGTATTCTGAAGTATTGACCTTGTCCACCTTAGTTGCCATGACCTTGGTATTAACCTGGAGGTAATGAGAAAGGTTAGCATTAGCAGATATACTTAGGAAAACAAACATCATCTTGCATATTAATTAAGTTTATATGCAAGGTGCAGTATCCTGGAAAGTAGAGGCTGTTTCTCCCTGGCAAGCATGAAGGACTGCTTCTACCAATTCAGGGAATTCTGAATCCAAGGGAATCCAGAGTTTCAAGATTCTCAGGCTGAAACATGGAAATGATCCAAGGTCTCTACTCTTCTTATATCAGGGTATTAACTTTAAAATAAAGACCTGTGGAAGTTGTGCATTTAGTCTCCCCTGAAGCTCTGAAACCCTTACATTAGACTCTGAGCCTAATTTTGGTTTACTCTGAGACTACAGGACTGGAGTGCTTACATAAAAGCCAACATTCAATCACCAAAGTCAAAATATATTCCAATACTTCACCTTCAATGTTCACCTCATCCTTTATTATTGTAATGTCATTGAATGCCAGAGATTATTGACACCCTAGTTACCTTGAAAAGGATTTATTTTTAGGTTAGTTAGAAATCCATATCCAAATGCCATCTTGAGCTTTTGCTTTCTAGAGTAATTCCTTGTATCAAGTGTCTTTTGCTGGCTTCCCAAGCAAGCAGAACCTGGGGCAGCTGGTTTATATGCTGTTATGTTATGAGGAAGTATAATCCCAGGAAGCAAGATTGAAAGTCAAATGAAGTGAAAGCGGGAGTTTTAATAGGATTCATTATCAATCTCATCACTGGTAAGTATTCTTGATTGATTAATCCTCTTGGGGAAACTTCCCAAGAAGTCATATAAATTGTGGTTAAAGGTCTGGTATGAAAGGGGGAAAAGAGAGATTAAGTTCACATCTTCCATTGGACAAAGTATTGCCTTCTAATAGGGTAACTCCCCTATTCTTCCCTGTCATGCATTTATGGATAATGAACCTAGTCCTTTATTGGTGTCAACAACGACTACCTAGGAAAGGATTCAAGAGATGAGTGTTTTGGGCATAGGAGCATCACTGCCAACTTTCACCTGTGTGACAATATTGAGGCCTATGTAGGGCTGGTTGTCACAGCATCAGCTGGAACAAGCTTAAAGGATCTGGAATGTTGCAAAAGAGGTATAAGGTACAAAACCTCCCTCCCAATTTCCATACTATTGTTGCATTTATTATAATTCAGTACATTTTAATCCTACAAGAAATTATTATTTTTTTATAAATTTCAAATTTGTTTTTTTTAATAAAGTTGAAATTTTCATATTTGTCCTTTCTAGTTCTCCTCCTGTATTTCCAAGCTTCCATTAGGATCAATTTCCTCTACCTGGCTAATTCTCTTTAGTGTTTTTTTTATTTTTTATTTTTTATTAAGGGTCAACTGGTTAAAATTTATCAGATATTTTGTGTCTGAAAATGACTTTGTTTCACTTGCATTTATGAAGTTCATTTTGATTGATATATGATTCTATGTTTTCAGTTATTTTAATACTTTGTGATATAATTCCACTGTTTTCTGGCTTTCATTGGTTTTATTTTGTTGAGAAGTCAGCCGTAAGTCTAATAGTTGCTTTTTTGCTGGTAGTGTCTTTTTCTTCTTGTTGTTTTTAAAATTTTTGTCTTGGATTTTCACTAGTTTCACTATAGTATGTCTGGATGTGGTGGTGTCTTCTTTTTTCCTGCTCAGGATCTGTAATTTTTCTCAAATCTGTGGTTTAATACCCTTTGTCATTTTTGAAAAATTATCAATAATTAGCTCTTCAAATACTGCTCTACCTGCTTATTCTGTGTCTTCAATTATGTGTATATTAAATTGTCTCACTTTATTTCATAGGTCTCATGAGTTCTTTCCTCTGTTTTCTGATTTTGTCTCTTTATGGATTAGTATGCATATTTTTCTGATTTATTGTTCATTACACTAATTTTCTTCAGCAGATTTTAATCCATTATTGCATATTAATCTGATGTTTTGTAAAAAAAAAAAGTCTATCTATATGAGTGGAGAGTAGTCTGGAAAATTCCCTTTTATGTTGTCTGAGGTTTTAATATTTTATTAAATAACATACTGTTAATGTAATCATAAAACATAATGCTTGATGAAAAATTCAAACTTCAGATTCTTATCAGAATTATATTTTTCCATTGCAGAATTTTAATTTTTATTGCTTTTATTTCTCTGCTGAAATGTTCAATATTTTCTTTTATTTCCTTATCATCAGCAGCATAGTTATTTAAAGTCTTATATGGTAACTGTATTCTATGGAACTTTGGTCTATTAGTTAATTGGTTCTCTTGATTATCAGTTACCTGGTCTTGCATCATATGTGACTGGTTATTTTTTATTGAGTTATGAATATCATATATGAAAAATCATAGAAATAATTTGGTCTTTAGGACAATACAGTCTTTTACCATAGAGATTTGCATCTTGCTGCCAACCAGAGAAATGGCAACTTTTTATTTTCTTAACCTAATTATGGAGGCTAAAGATTATTTTAAAGCTTGGTTTATGTTCCCAAAAGGGTCAGACTATTTCTCTGTGGTATAATGTTACAAGGTCTCAACCCAAAGTATGGATGTTTTAACAGCACAACTTCTCCTTAAATAGCATCTGGACTTTAATTTTTGATACCTATTCTGAGGCTGACAAAAGCTTTGCTAGGCTTCTCAGCCTGTCATCTGCTTCTTGTCTAACAGATCCTATGGTGAAAAGTTGTCATAAATCAGAACTCACCTTTCTGGGTTTTCTTCTTCTTTTAGACCTGAGGCTTATAATTGCTCATTACCATGTTAATTCTTCTCTGCTTTCAAGATGGCATGTTTTTTTTTTTTTTCACCAGTCTTTATAGGCTTGATTACTGGGGTATTATTCAGTGTTTCCATATTATATAATCCATCATTACAGAGATTTAAAGTTACAAACTGATAATATTTTCTACATTTTGTTTTATCTTCTTTCTAATAATTTTACTTCTGAAGTCTACCATATATATTATTGCATTCTGAAAATGTTTTCCTATTTATGTTTTTAAGTTATTTTTTCTTATATTATTAATAGGTTTTAATATTAAGAAAGTCAAATATTTTAAAATCCTTTCAATATCTATTGGCACGTTGGTTTTCTACTGCTAATGTGATATTGTTAAATGAAAACTATCTCTGATATTAAAGTATCCTTAAGCATAAGAATATATTTCACCTTACTGCATAGATTAATCTTGCATTATGTTATTTAATTTTAATGCTTAGTGTTTTATGTGCTCGTATGCATGTATCTGCACAATTTTTTATTCTTAATTCTTAGCAGAATTCTTAGAAAAAATTTTATTCTTAATTCTTAGCAGAATTCTTAGAAAAATTTATTAGATTGATTTTATTAGATTCATAAAATGAATTGTAAAGCATACTACATTTTTAATGCTCTGAAACATTGAGTTATCAATTTCCTGAAATTTTTAAAGACTTAATCAATAAAATTGCATCTTACTACAACTTTATTTTTGTAAACATGTTTGATGTCATTGAAAATTTTTTATCATACTACCTATCTGACACTTTGGGTCAATTTTTTTTAATTATTTTTTTTTTTTATTTATAAAGATTGCTTACATACCATACAATTATCCAAAGTTCCAAAGTGTACAATCAGTTGCCCCTGGTACCATCATACAGCTGTGTATCCATCACCACAATTAATTTTTTTTCAATTTTTAGAACATTTTAATTACTCCAGAAAAGAAATACAGACAAAAAAAAAAAAAGGAAACTCAAATCTTCCCATACTCCTAACTACCCCCAATCCATTGTTGACTCATAGTATTGGTATAGTACATTTGTTACTGTTGATGAAAGAACATTAAAATAGTACTAACTGTAATTAGTTGGCAATAGATATATTTTTTCCCTATATGCCCCTCTATAATTTTTTTAAAGTTTCAGAATAGTATTTAATTTTCAGATATTTATATTCATCTTATTTGATATCACAAAATAGTGGCCGTGTTATAAATTTTATAGATGAGGATATTGTTGCACTATTCTCACCATACATAGGTTGCAGAATAAATCTGAATACAGATCAATACTTCCTCTTCCTCTTCTTCCTCCTTTGTATATTTACAAACATGCCAACACATAACCCTTGCTATTCAAATTATTTTTATCTGAACCAAGGAACTAAATGCATTGAGATAATTTTATTTTGTTTATAGGAATTCTCACTGTAAACTATACAAGCTTGGGGATCAGAGTAAATAGATTTTTTTTTTTTTTTTTTTTTTTTGCTAAACCCTCTCTCAACTCAGAAGCTAAAATGGTTCAGTATTTTCCATTAACTATGCAATAAATAGCAAATCTTGGGTCCACAATTAATGTTCTTTTGTTTCAGTGTATGAAATAGAAGTTAATATTGCCACTTAAATTTAGTGGTTCAATGACTACAATAACATGTCTCTCCATATATAAATAGACATTTTCACCAACACTGTTCTCTATATGCCTTTGGTCTATATAGCCCATGCCTATCTCCAGACAATGGCATCTAATCTACACCAACCAATAAAACATAATTGAGAATACACATTTTTCAATGCTCTCAAAAAGTTTGAGAGTATTCCTTTTGATTTTCAAAAGAAGTCTATATTTTCAAACTTAAATTTAATAATTTTTAATTATTCTTAGTCTAATTCCTGTTTTACCAATTAGGAAACTAAGAGTCATCCTACAAGTTAGTGAGATGACCACATTTACAATCAGCAAGTCACAAAAGTAAGGCAAATATCTTCATCTTCTGACTTCTAGTGTTTCAGAAAGAATGCCATACCATAAACCTGGGTTATCCATTTGAAATAGAGTGAAAGAAATGGTAGCATGGAATAGGATGTGATACCAAGTATGTTTTCTCCTTCATAATGTCACCATTCTGCAATGTCTGTTTATTCCTCTCTGAAAGGTGGAATTAAAAATAATTTAATATAGGGTTGTGTCTTATGATGACTGTGATGACAATAAAGCCAAACTTATATTCAGTGGTCACTATATGGCTTTAAAAATACATCTTCATCTAATATTATGGAACCTTTCTCCATCTCTCTCTCTTCTTTTTTTTGTGTCTCTGTCTGTAGGGCTCCCTTAAGTATCTCAAGTAGGGCAGGTCTTTTATTAGCAAAATCTCTCAGCATTTGTTTGTCTGTGAAAAAATTAAGCTCTCCCTCAAATTTGAAGGAGAGCTTTGCTGGATAAAGAATTCTTGGTTGGAAATTTTTCTCTCTCAGAATTTTAAATATGTCATGCCACTGCCTCTCACCTCCATGGTTGCTGCAGAGAAGTCACTACTTAGTCTTATGTTGTTTCCTTTGTATGTGGTGAATTGCTTTTCTCTTGCTGCTTTCAGAACTTGCTCCTTCTCTTCAGTATTTGACAGTCTGAGTAAAATATGTTTCGGAGTGGGTTTATTTGGATTTATTCTATTTGGGTTCGCTGGGCATTTATGCTTTGTGTATTTATGTTGTGTAGAAGATTTGGGAAGTTTTCCCCAACAATTTTTTTGAAAACTCTTTCTAGACCTTTACCCTTCTCTTCCCCTTCTAGGACACCAATAAGTCTTATATTTGGATGTTTTGTATTATCTATCATATCCCTGAGGTCCATTTTGATTTTTTTGATTTTTTCCCCATTCTTTCTTTTGTTCTTTCATTTTCCATTTTGTCGTACTTCAGGTTGCTGATTCATTGTTCAGTTTCCTCTAGTCTTGTACTATGAGTATCCAGAATCTTTTTAATTTGGTCAACACTTTCTTTTATTTCCATAAGATCACCTAGTTTTTTTATTTACTCTTGCAATTTCTTCTTTGTGCTCTTCTAGGCACTTCTTCATGTCTTTTATATGCTGTGCCATGCTCTTCTTCATGTCCTTTGTATCCTGTGTCATGGTCTCATTGTTTGTCTTTAGTTCTTTGATTAATTGCTCCAAGTACTGCATCTCCTCTGATCTTTTTTGGCCTCTTGGCATTTGCTTAACTTGATAGGGTTCTTTTAGGATATGTATGCTAATTCAAAGACTTCCCTCTAATTTGTCAGATCTACAGCTTAGTGGTGTACACTTTCTCTAACTAACCCGCATGTGGCATCTGCGAGCCACCTATTCCCCTCAAGCTAGTTCTCTCCAACTTTGTCTTTGTGATGTTTGGCAGTCTCATTCTTGTGGGGTCCAATTGGTTCACCAGTTTTGCATGTGTAGTTGGTGCTGTCTGCCCTGAATGTGGGGTGTGCATCTGAGCAGTTAGGGAGTGAGGATGGCTTTAACAATCAAACCTCCCAGGTGTTCCTGGAGATTTAAGGCTGTTCCAAGAGTCTAAACCTTCAGATCAGTCTCACCACAGATTGTCTTTGCCGCTGACCCACAAGTCCTTGGTATTGGTGTATGGTCCTTGGGATTTCCAAGTGGGTCCCTCTTCCAAGCCACTGTCCTAGGACCTCTGCTGAGGGAAGACTGTTATGTCACAAGTGTGCACCAACCTTCAAAGGAAGTTCTGGGCCACAGGGCTGTGTAGGGGCGTTCCCAGCCTGCTGAAAGGATGGCTGAATGGGGCATGTTAATTTCCCCCTTTTCACACCACTCTGCCTTTCTAGCTCTGGGACAATTAGCTACAGGTGTGCGAAAGGCTATTGTCCATGCCAGATATTGCGATGTGTGTGCATTGCCAGAAACACTTCCCATCGCAATGGGTTTTTTGGCGCAGCTCTGGGCTGTGGCACTGGCACCAGGCAGGAGCATTCCAAGCCCTCCTGGAAGATGGCTGCAAGGGCATGGCTTTATTCCCCTTTTGGCTTACCTCTGTCTGCCTCGCTCCGAGACAATTAGCAGTGGGTACATGAAAGGCTATCGTCCATGCCAGATACTGAAGCATACTCACAGGTTGTGGAGATGCTGTTCCTGCTGTGCTTCCCTGTGTGGTTCTTGCTGCCATATCTGCAGCCTCTTTTAGGTTTTTAAAAAGAACTAGTCTGACTCCAAACGCCAATCCACAGTTTCCCCACACCACAGTGTGGCTGCCGGATATTCAGCAGACTTACTCACTCGTTTCAGAATGCAGACTCCCAGTTTCACCAAGTACAAAGTCCCTGTGGATTTAGCAGACCTTGTCCATCTGGTGCATTGCTGGAACTGATGTTCTGGGTGACTTTATGGCTTTTATGTAGGATTTTTCATGGAGGTGTTTTTTTTGTTTGTTTGTTTGTTTGTTTTTTGCCCTGTCTCTCCTAATTGCCATGTTCCAGAGGTCCAGATCCACAGTTTTTACTTACAGATTTTATGCTGTGATCTTGAGCATTCCTCCCAATGCAGGTTGGTGTATGATGAGTGGATGGTCATGTTTGTCCCCCTGCAGTTATTCCAGATTATTTACTAGTTGTTTCTGTTTTTTTTTATTTGTTCCAGGGGGACTACTTGGCTTCCACCCCTCTCTATGCCGCCATCTTAGCTCTTCCCCTGGGTCAATTTTTAACATTCATTTCACAGAAAATATTTTAGTAAATTTTAAAATAATTATTTGTGTATGTTTGCACACTATTTTCATATGGTTAATAACAATTGATATTTCTCTCTCCATAGACATATATCCATTTTCTTATTCATTCATTCTTCTTGATCTCTAGACATTGATCACAAAACAGAGTGCAAGTATTACAGACAGCATTACATTGTCATGTAATGTAATGATCACAATATAATTACACACTAGGAAAAATGCAGGAAGAGAAAGGGAGAACAGGTTAAATAGGTTATTTTTTTCTTTATCTTTATGGATATGAATTTTGCATACATTTTTAAAGTAGTTTAAAAATACAAATTCAAGTGCTTGAGGCTTTTCATAATTCTTAAGTTAAAAGATTTAAAGCAATATATATGATATCAATTCCTTCAAAAAGAGAAGGAAATTTTATTTACCCTTATCTAAATCCTATCTTCCAAGTACTGTTTTCCCCCTTTATGGGTCAGGGACATTGCCAGAACTATCCAGGATTAGTCACAATGGAACTGACCCTTCCTTTAGATGGTAAAGCCTATTATTTTATAGGAGTAGAGCCTGATATTTTGACCTCAACCCCAATCACACTGGAGTGTGACAACAGTGTATTTCCCATAAGTGAGGCAGCAACAGTGCAATCTAAATAAATTTATACAAAGCTCAGTCCTTCTTTTAGATATTGCTCATTGAGATTCGAATGACCTGGGTATTCAATATCAATCAGAGTCATTTTGATATAGAAATGCATATATCAGTATGTCAGCAGTGGTTATATCTGTATTTTGGGCTTCCAGCTTATTTTAACTTTTTGTTTTCATTACTTGTATCTTCTAATTTTCTACAAATATTATGTATTACCTATGTATTAAAATAGTAAGGAAAGAGACAAACTGCACACAACACTACTGAAAGTATATATGCTAAAATGTTAACAAAGATTTTAATTAAAAAAATAAAATTTAAGTTTCCTCTATCCTGGGTTTTCATTCATGATTTTGAGTGTTCATATTATATTTTATTTGGGCTTTGAATGTTTTGTTGTTGTTGTTTTTACCTAAGCCACTATCTCTTTTTATCTTTGTTTAATTTTCAGTATATCAAGCTTTCAAACTCCCTACAGCCACTGCTCACTTGATGAATGTTCCCCTTTCTTGATTTATTCATCATTGTCATTTACGGTCATTTAAAATAAGTATGAGTCTATCACAGTTTCAAAGGAAAGTGTCTCTGGGGATTACTATAATTAATCAATTAGAAAACCAGAAATTCTGTTTTAAATAATCCCAAAGGTACTATAAAATGTGGACATATCTAAACAAATAATAGAGTCTAAACCAATGTTAACAATAATTCCTTGGAGTAAATAATAGATGTCATGAATTCATTGATAAATGACTGTGTACAGCAACCTTCTGCTTTAAATTTGTACTTTAGAAGTAGTTAGTCAGGTTCTTTTTATGTATTGAGGAATGTGTGTCATTTTAAAAGGAATTAACTGTTTTCTGGAATCAATAAATTATGGAATGATGAGAAAATATTTTTTAGTGTCCTTTGTGGGCACATTAATACTTTTCTAGAGACTGCATAATTGCCTTGCTCAATTATTTGAAGAAGACATTGGAATGTTTCTTTGAAAGGAAACCAAATTCCACAGTAGTTATCTCCAGGGGCTCTTGTGCAACAGGCAGTCCTTGGATTCTTAGTGTTCCATTTGCAGCAGTCAAATTAATTCCGTTTTGGAATCATTTAGAAACCAAGATGTATGCTCATGTATTTCCAAAATTTTTGCTACTAAATTGTCTGGATACATGTATGGATTAAAAATTATCACCAAATTTAGTGTATCTGTGTTCTGTGTTTATATTTTACTTCTTTTCCTTTATGTGAATTAGGCAGGTTATGTATGTCACAATGAATGAAATCATTTGAAGGACAGTTGGTGATCCCAGATAAAACCAAGCCTCCTTAATACACATTAATAAAATGCAACTGCTTTCCTGAATTTATATTTTGACCCTGAAATTAGAATCTTGAATGTAAGAGACAGAAATGAGGCACACAGCTCAGGTATCTATTTATAGCAATAATAGCCATGTTTGTTTGTTTGTTTTGTTTTTTACCCAGCATTTAAAGAAAACAACAAAGGGTTTTGATAGGAATAAGTGAAGCCCATTCTATACAGTTATACAGTTTATACAATTAAGCTTTAAAAGTTACACAAGGTAAACAGTGGGCTGGTCAGTTTCTATTTTATACTCAAAGAAGTGATGACCCATTTGCATTGAGATCAAGGGAATGGTTTCTGTACTGGATTTATTTTTCAGACTTTTAAGCAATCTTCCAACATGTTCTGGACATATTAGATTTGCACTTCAGCATCCAATTTCTAGACTTAGAATTTTTTTTTATGCTTATTTATGTAGTTGCTTAAAAGATAGTCTTTCAGTTGAGTCTTCATCATTTAATTTTTAAGGAAACTTTGGCTTTCCTCTAATAAGCCCTGCAAAATGGTGGCATTAACAGTTGATGGAAATGGTTGCATGTTCTATGTGTCTCTCTACTATCTGTTCTATAACTCTCTCTACTCTCTGAGCAGGACTCCTCCATAATCTGCTTCCTCTGCTACAGTTACCACTCTCTGAGAACCGTGGTGATTAGATGGTTATTTTAAATTCACACTAGAGGGGCAGAGTATTTTCCACTTAGAATACCAGCTGAAAATCTACTCCCTTATTTGAGAGTGCCTTGATTAAAACATCATTCATGGTGCAAATGGCTCAACATGTTGTTCTCTAGTCATTTCATGCCTATGGTACTATAAGCCACAGGTCTTTTCTCTCTACTCTTCTCTAACCTTAACCCTAACCCTTAGTGCTCCTGGGTAGAGCCTGGTGGCTAACATAACATAACATAACATAACATAACAAACATAACATAACATAACATAACATAACATAACATAACAACATAACATAACGTAACATCAACAAAAGCACAGCCAAATTCAAATGAATAGGCAGCCAACATGCAAAGTGGCTCTGAGAAGTATTACTTAATGATACAAACAAGCCATGATTATGGAAAGAAGAATTTCTAAGAAAGCAAACCACCACTGTAACTGGGTTTTTAGTGATAGGGAGAGTGTCCTAAATGACTACGTTCATAGGCAGGTGGAGAGAATGAGCACAATGGATGGGGCAGGGAGGAGAAAGAATCCCAGTGTTGCTTGTTCTATGCCTGTGAGCAGTGACACAAGGGACATCAGAGAACCTAGCTTTAAGGAACTGGGGAAAGCAGAAACTAGCAAAGCCAAGGTATGCTGACAGTTTAATCAATGAAAACTGTTAAAATGCAAATTCACCTCTGAAGGTCATCTAGTAGAAGCTCTTTTAGTTGTGACAATCAGAAAACACTCCAGAAAGAAAATTAAAAGATGACTACTGTGAGAAAATGAAGATAACTCATATAATCCAAAGACATGAAGAAAAGTACATCTTGGATTTTTAGGAAGTAAAACTATAGTATTTTCTCATCTCTCAGGGCTATATGATAATTGTCTGCTTACCATCTTGCTCATGTAATGGCAAGATGAAAGACTCCAGGCCCTCAACCACCCCTCCTCCCACTCTATAACCCCACTTCCACTCCTCTTTATATATTAACTGACATTACATGTCAGAGTTTATTGGGGGGAAAAAAGTTGCTTTGCTTTAAAAAGTCTGGGAACTCAACTTATTGCACATGAGAATCATTGGAACCACTTCCAGACCTGTTCAATGAGAACAGAATCTGCTGGGGATAGGAAATCTCAACTTTTAATTAACTGTAATCGGTCATTTAGAGACCAATGTTATAGCCTGTAAGTGGTATTTTTTCAGAATATTTTCGGAGGACTTGTTTCATAAATTTTCATCATTATAGCATGGGTATGAAATGATTCTGCTAGTAGAGATTAAGGGTTCATTGGCTTATAACATTGGTATATTTTGTGGGAACAATATGGAAGAGGAACTAATGGATGCAAGATACTTGAATGTTTGATGGACGGTTTCACAGGGTAATGTTTCTCAAGCATATCTAACCATTAGAACCTCTTAGGAAGTGTTAAAAAAATCAATATTAGAGTCATATTTACAAAGATCATAATTTAATTAGTTTGTGGTCATATCTTGTTAATGGTATATTTTTAAAGCTCCCCCAGAATTGAGAAACATTGTATGAGACCAAATGTGTAAAGCTTCTCTAGCATTTGCTAAATCCAGTTTGACCCATCTCCCTGGCACTCACAAAACACCTGTGCAATGAATTGCTCTCGTCACTGCATTCCTGAAGCTGATAGTGCATTTACAGCATTTTTTAAATTTTGTATTTAGTATGTTTGGAAGATCTATGATGAAATAAGTGAAAAAAAGTGACAACATAATAATTTAGTGTATTATTTAGGAAGCTTGATATATTTTATTTCATTTTTAAGTGAACACATCAACAATACAATTCTTATTTCCTTATTCCCCTCAAAAAAGAAATTATAATTCACATTAATATAGAAAATTTATTTTTTGCCCATTGACCACTTCTTCCTATTTTGGCTTAATATCCTATAATTCCTAAAGTTTTGACTGGCAAGATGGAATCTATTGATAACTATGATAATGCCAATAGAACTATTACCAAAATTCCACCATGGAATTTTTAAAATAAAGTTCTATTCCTTACTAGCTACTAAATATAAGTAACTCCAGACTGTCCAAAATTTCTGAGTCTAGGAGATGGAATTGAATCAATCAACCATTATTAGCACCTAGAATCCCAAGCTATAATTGTGAGTTTAATGCTGAGTGGTTAAAAAGACAAGCTCTTGTGCTGGGCATGTATGAACAACTTCCAGCCCTGTTACCTAATTTCTATTGCTCCTGGATGTTTTTATTCCTCTCTGTGCATCCTCAGCTATAAAGTTAGGGTAATGATAATCATCTCATGGACACGGTTGATAATGTGCAGATGGCATTCATGGTATCTGGCACATAGTGAGTGCTCAAGTTAGTTGTTATTTTATGACTATTTTTGATGTGGGCTTATTTCATATCCAAGCTAGAACTATGTGAAATACACTACTCCATAATTCAAAAGCTAATTCCAATGCAACCTTTCTTTCTCTCCTCTATCCCAAAGTCAGGTGTGATACCAGTATATATATTCTACAATTTAAGTATCTTTAATATGCTAGAGGTTGAGACCCTGTATCATCTACTTTACCAAAATTATCTGAATGTTAAAGAAAATATCAAAGACCTTACATAATGTTTGCTGCTTTATTTCTCCCATTTGAAATGTCCCATTGCAATATATTGAAATGGTAAGAATGGATCTAAGTCAAGGACACATTGAATCTGGAGTTATATCAGTGTATTCAGAATTATTCATAGGAAGATGAGTCATAGATGCTTTTAATTTTCTTTTTCTATATTATATTTATTTTGTGATTATTCCATAATAAGTAAATAGTTATTTTTAATTAGAAACATACTACCTTCACCTTGACATTGTAACTTTGCTTGATTATGATGCCACCCAAATCTGCTCTATAAAGTGATTAAACTACATAATTTTGAAATGTATGAAGTACTTAAATTGAAAGCCAATTTTGAACTAATTAATCTTAAGTAACCTGTACAACTAGGTAGAATATGATTGAATGAAAATGAAAATATTACATCTAGTTGTCTGTTTAGAATGCATAGAATTATATATAAAGTGCCTCCCTAGTGGTTAGTAGAATTCAGTATTTATTAACTTCATGCAAACCTCACTGTCTCTTCCTATGAAGGAATTAAAACTAAATTTAGGTAAATTCTGTTTCTTGATTTGGATACTGAAATATATTTGTTGAAATTTCATTGAAAGAATCAAAACTCCTATTTTGAAACTTAGATTATAGATCTTGATACTAATTTGATATTATTAGGTGAATACACCATGGATAAAATTAATGTTCAATGTTTGAAAGGAATGCATTTTCTGTGAGTCTGAAAACTTTAAATACTCATTGAAAGACTTAAAAACAACCCTATACCTGGGGAAAACAATAATCCAACACTTAAAACCTGTCACTAGGCTCTTTTTAGAGCTTTGATTTTATAACATGGGTTGGACATTCATTGCAAATTGATTCCTTCTTTTCAGTTTTTATACAGTGCTTGTGCATTTTATATCTCTCTTGTTTTGAGGGTTTAAAAATGAATGAAAACTGTAATAGACTGTCTTAGATAAGTTTCAACCTTTTTGATAGACTCCTAAGTAAGAACAGCCAGTACTTAATCAAACAGTATATTTTAATCTCCTCACTTTTGCTTCTCAAGATTTGAACCCAATGGTGTTAACTGTCCATCCACCTTTTATAAAAACTTTTATTGCTTTTTAAGTGATGATATGTTGTAAAGAAAATAAGACCTATCAGATACCTAAATGACCTTTCCTTAGAGTGTCTCGTCTCCAAAATTTATGTCTATTCTTGTCAATATTTTCCATTGTCTCATAGAGAGTAAGCAGGATAGTAGCTTTCTCTTCTCTTTTTTATCCACCCAGTTGACACTTTCCCAAGCTAATACTTGAAACATTTCTTAATATAAAGTTTTTCTTAAATAAATGAACTTTTGACTCTGTCAGTGAAAACTTAAGGCTAGAAGGAGTTTGCTTAATGAATCTTTAATATATTTATTTTTCAAACACTTGCTAATTTCTATTCTCCATATCCTTAAGCCTGATTTTCTTATTCTACATAGAGACACAGACAGAAGTGTGATGAAGCAGAAAAGCCTCGCAGATGCTTGTCAGAACACAAGCCCTTTGGTATTTAAAAAAAAAAAAAAAAAGTCAATTTTGGTATTACAACCTCAAAGACATGATGTCCACTGTGATTAGTCACATGACCATCTCCTGTAGTACCATCTCCTACTGGGATGCTGTTACCATAGCATTGAAAGGCAAATTTAGCAAAGGTTTTCAGATGCTATCTATAAAATGTCAAGTGATTTACAACATTTTCTACCAAAAATCATCCAAATGTACCCCCAAAACAAAGCTTGTTCCCATTTCATGTTGATTACTAAGTATTGCTAATTATTTAACAAATAAAAACAGGGTGGTTTTAACATTAACACAATTCTTTCTGTTACATTTATTTTGCCTACTAAAGAGTGAGTAATAAATTAAACTGGGAATGGATTGGTTGCATTTAGTGAGAAAAGTTAAGTCCATGAATATAAGCCTATTTCTAAAATAACTTATTGAAACCATGCATTTCTCCCTGAAGTTAAAGTGAATTTATACATGTTATTTAGGCATCGAATATTTCTTTTTACCGAGGTAATGGGCAAGTATGTTTATAATTCCCATGGAAAGTTCAGAGTTGATAATATTGCTTACCTTTAGTATATAATTGGCTAGTAGAATACAAGTGTGACAGATAATACATAGTTTCTAAAAATGTGTTTCCAATATTATTGCACTATATAAATAAAATCTGACTCAAAGTCACTGAAGGACAACATCTAAACCAATATAAAATTTCTTTCTACTACTATAACTAAGAAAATGATACATCAACTTATAGCCATAGAGATTTCAAAACTCTGCTTGCCTGGATAAATTATGCCCAAGCTGGTTTAAACTCATTATCTAAAAAAATTTCTAACAAAAACACACAAAATTCCTTCAAATCTTTGAAAAATTAAAGGAGAAAATATATTCTTCTTTTATAATCTTACCAAAATTTTTACAACCTGAATATACTAAACTGACAACTAAAAACTCATGAGAAACAAACAAAAAAAAACCCTCAAAATTTAAGTGTAGCTATGAACCCCAAGGAATTGAGTTGGTGCCTTGTTTGCAAATCAGTTGACTTATATATGCAGGCACATTTCTGGACTCTACTCTGTCCCATTGTTCTACTTGTCTATCCTTATACCACAATGTATTGATTGCTGTGGCTTTATAATAATTTTGAAATAAGATGTGGTATAAGTTCTACAACTTGGATTTTCATTTTCAAGATTAGTTAGGCTCTCCAGAATAATTGGTTTCTCATATAAATTTTTAAATCAGCTTACCAATTTTTTTCAAAATGCATGCTAGAATATTGATGGAGTATGTAATAAGTCTTTAGATCAATTTGGAGATGACTGATTCTTAGCAATATTGCTTTTCCAAATCATGATTATATGTTGCTTCATTCAAATGTCTTCTTTAATTTCTCTCAACAATATTTTATAGATTTTATTTTAGAGATTTTGCACTTCTGTTTTAGATTTAGTTTTGGATATTTTATGTATTTGATACTTTTTTATTCTCTTGTAACTAATATAAATAGTGGTTTAAAATTGTTTTCCAAACAGTTGTCAATACTTAGGCCTTGTAAATTTCAAACTTGCTAAGCTAACTTATTAGTTCTACGTGCACAATCATTTTTGCTGCAAATAAAACCAGTTAACTTCTTTTCTTATCTCTATGCCTTTCATTTCTTTCTTGTCTTATTGTAATAATTGGGACTACTGATACAATGCTGAAGACAAGTGGTGAAAGTAGACTTTTTTCCTTGTTTCTGAACTTAAAGGAAAAGGACTTAATGATTCCTGATTAAGTGTGATGTTAGCTGCAGAGTTTCTTGCACATTCCTTTTTAATGTTGAGATAGTTACATTATGAGTTTTCAAAATTTTTGTTTTCATTGAGTGTGGATAATTTTCAAATGCTTTTAATTATCTATTGAGATGATCATATGATCTTTCTACTTTTTAATTAATGTGCTGATTGATTTTTGAAAATTAAATCAAATATGCATTTCTGGGATAAAGATCACTAGGCTTTGATCCTTTTAATGTATTGTTGAATAATATTTGCTAATATTCTCAAGGATTTCTTGTAACTATGTTCAAGTCCTACGTTGTCTGTAATTTTCTTCTCTAATAATGTCTGCATAATCTTTCAGTGTCAGGGATATGCTGACCTCATAACAAGTTAGGATGTGTTCCTCTTATGCTGTTTTGTGGAAAAGCTTGAGTAGTATTGGTCTTCTTTATTCCTTAAAAGTTTGAAGTCATCTGGGCTTGAAGTTTCATTTGTAGTAAGGTTATTTTTTAAATTAAATTCAGTTTTATTGAGATATATTCACATACCACACAATCATCCATGGTGTACAATCAACCGTTCACAGTACAATCATAAAGTTATGCATTCATCACTCCAATCTATTTTTGAACATTCTCCTTATACCAGAAAGAATCAGAATAAGAATAAAAAATAAAAAACAAAAAAGGACACCCAAATCATCCCCCCCATCCCACCCTATTTTTCATTTAGTTTTTATCCCCATTTTTCTATCCATACATCCATCCACTGGATAAAGGGAGTGTGATCCACAAAGTTTTCACAATCATACTGTCACCCCTTGTAATCTACATTGTTATACAATCGTCTTCAAGGCTACTGAGTTGGAGTTTGATAGTTTCAGGCATTTACTTCTAGCTATTCCAATACATTAAAACCTAAAAAGTGCTATCTGTATAGTGACTTCTTGACTCCGTTTGAACTCTCTCAGCTACTGAAGCTTTATTTTATTTCATTTTGCATCCCCCTTTTGGTCAAGAAGATGTTCTCAATCCCAGGCTGCTTAGGCCAGATTTATCCCTGGGAGTCATATCCTGCATTGCCAGGGAGATTTATACCCCTGGGAGTCAGGTCCCACGTAGGGAGAGGGCAGTAAGATCACCTGCCTAGGTGGCTTAGTTAGAGAGAGAGGGCCACATCTGAGCAACAAAGAGGCACTCAGAGGGAGACTCTTAGGCATACTTATAAGCAGGTTTAGCCTGTCCTTTGTAGTGATGAGCTTCATAAGCGCAAGCCCCAAGATAGAAAGCTCAGCATACCAAGCCGTCAGTCCTCAATGTTTGTGAGAACATCAGCAACAATCCAGGTGAGGAAGTCCAACAAATCTGCATTTTCCCCCAGCTGCTCAGGGGGGCCCTGCCTATGTATTTATTCTCTGCCCAAATTACTTTGGGATATGTTGCTATTTCGCTCTAACCTATCCAGACCTACCAATTCTCACTTCCTATTCAAAGTTCCATTTAATTGTGCTGTTTGAACAAACTGACTGTAGAAGATATATTATTCAGAAAATATAAATCCTATACCAAATAAACATCTCTTCCTTTGGTCTCACATGGAAGTTGAAGTTTTAACAACAGTCAGTTTCAACCTTTACCCTTTGGCCTGTTTTGCCCTAGTCTTACTGCTTCATTCATATCTCTAATTGAAGTCTGGAGTCTTTTTCAGCATTCTTTTTTAACAGTTGCTGTATGCATTAATACTGACATTCATATCTGCTGACCCTAGTACAAATTTTCAGGTGTCACACAGATACTGAATGTTCCAGAGACCAATCAGGTTATAAACAAAAGTACTAGCATCTCAGAGTTTGGAGACAGCCATTACAATTCAGGAATAGATTTGACTGCTGTAAAAGCTTACAATCTAGGGACCATTACAATAATTGTTTTCCTGTTAGGCTGTGCTCTAAGATTCAATTCTGAGTTTACACATTGTAGTTAGTCCATATTGGTGAGGCATTATAGTGTTTGCCTTTGTTTCTGGTGTACTTCACTCAGAATGCTGTCTACAGGATCCATTCACCTCCTTGAGTGTCTCTCAGCTTCACTCCTTCTCTTAGTTGCTTAATATTCCATTGCATGCATACACCAGAATTCACCATTCTGTTCCTCAGTCAGTGTACCCTTAGGCCACCTCCACCCGTTGCAAATCATGAATACTGCCTCCATAAACCCCAGTGTGCAAATGTCCATTCATGTCTCTGCTCTCAGATCTTCCAAGTACATACCCCCTAATGAAGTTACAGGACTTTATGGCCCCCACATACTTCGCTTCTTGCGGAACAACCACACTGACCTCTAGGAATTCTACAGCATTCTGCCTCCTCATCAACAGTAGATAGGTACATCCCTCTCTCCATGTTTTCTCCAGCACTTTTACCCCTATTTATATTTTTTCCTACAATTTTATAGAGATATAGTCACATACCATACAATTATCCACAGTGTACAGTCAGTTGTTCATGGTATCATCATACAGTTGTACATTTATCACCATAGTCAGCACCTGAATATATTGATTACTATGAAGTTTTTTTAATGAATAATAAAAAAGATAAGAAAAATAAAAATAAAATGTCATACAATACAATATAATAGTAAGGACAGAAAACAATACCACTACCAAGAATCCCATATCCCTCCCTTACATGCTCCTCTCATAAACAATCAGCTTCAGTATATTGCCTTTGTTACATTTAATGGAAGCATATTACAATGTTATTGTTGACCATAGATTCCAGTTTTCTTTCATTATGTTTTTTCCCAAATACCATCCCTTTTTCAACACTCTGCATGGTTGGTATTCATTTGTTCTCTCACATGTAAAAACATTTTTATATTTCTACATTTACCAACAATCATTGGCCACTCCAGTTTTTGCCAAATTATATAATCCCGGTCTTTATCCTCCATCTTTACCTCTGGTGTCACACATTCCCCTATCCCACCTTTTTCAGCTTTACTCACAAACATCTTTGTTCAGTGTACTTACAATATTGTGCTACCATCACACAGTATTATGCTATCTCTTTCTGGATCTATACAATCAATCCTGCTGAACATTCTGTAGTCTTTCAACATCAAATGCCCAATCTCTACACTCTTTCTATCTCCTGGTAGCCTGTGATATCAGCTTTTAACTCTCAAAGTTTGTTCATTAATGTTAGTTCATATTAGTGAGACCATACAGTATTTGTCCTTTTGTTTCCCGCGAACTTCACTCAACATAATGCCCTCAAGGTTCATCCATGTTATTATATGTTCCATGTCTTTTTTCCATCTTACAGCTGCATAATATTCCATCATGTGTATATACTACAGTTTCTTTATGCATTTGTCTGTTGATGGACATTTGGGCTGCTTCCATCTCTTGGCAATCATGAATAATGCAGCAATAAACATCAGTTTACAAATGTCCATTTATGTCTTAACTTTCAGTTCCTTTGAGTATATACCTAGCAATGGAATAGCTGGGTCATATGGTGAATCTATTCTCAGCTTCCTGAGGAAACTCCACACTGTCTTCCAGAGTGGTTGCACCATTCTACATTCCCTCCAACAATGAATAAGTGTGCCTCTTCCTCCACATCCTCTACAGCACTTATTATTTTCTCTATTTTGGATTATGGCCATTCTGGTAGGTGAGAGATGATACTCATTGTGGTTTTGATGTGCATTTGCCTAATAACCAGAGAAGTTGAGAATTTTCTCATATGCTGTTGAGCCATTTGTATTTCCTCTTCAGAAATGTGTCTGTCCATGTCTTTTGTCATTTTTTAATTGGGTTGTTTGCTTTCTGTTGTTGAATTGTAGTATTGCTTTACATATTTGGGATATTAAACCCTTATCTGATATGTGGTTTCCAAATATTTTCTCACATTTTGTAAGCTGCCTTTTTACTTTTCTAATGAAGTTCTTTGATGTACAAAAGTGTTTGATTTTGAGGAAATCCCATTTGTCTATTTGTTCTTTTGTTGCTTGTGCTTTGGGTGTAAGGTCTAGGAAACTACCTCCTAGGGAAACCACCTCCTATAACAAGGTATTTAGGATATTGTCCTACATTTTCTTCTAAGAGTCTAATGGTTTTAGCACAAATGTTTAAGTCTTTAATCCATTTCAAGTTTATGTTTGTATAAGGTGTGAGATAGGTATCCTCTTTCATTCTTTTGGAAATGGATATCCAGTTCTCCAAACACCATTTATTGAAGAGGCTGCTCTGTCCCACTTGCTTTGGCTTGACTGCCTTATCAAACACCAATTGTCCGTAGATGCAAGAGTCTATTTCTGAATACTCAATTTGATTCCATTGGTCGGTATCTCTATCCTTATGCCAGTACCAAGCTGTTTTGAGCATTGTAGCTTTGTAATATGCTTCAAGGACAGGTAATGTGAGACCTCCCAATTTTTTCCTCTTTTTCAAGCTATTTTTGGCTATTCAGGGAACCTTGCACTTCCAAATAAATTTGGTTATTGCTTTTTCTATTTCTTCAAAAGTAAGTTGGGATTTTAATTGGTATTTCATTGAATCTATAAATCAGTTTAGGCAGAGTTGACATCTTAACTATATTTAGTCTTCCAATCCATGAACACAGTATGTTCTTCCATTTTTTTTAGGTCCTGTTCGATTTCTTTTAGCAGTTTCTTATAATCTTATAGTTTTTATTTGTGTAGGTCTTTTGTGGCCTTCATTAAGTTTATTCCTAAATACTTGATTCTTCTGGTTGCTATTGCAAATGGAATTTTTTTTTTATTTCGTCCTCTTGTTTGCACATTACTTGTGTATAAGAACACTACAGATTTTTGCATGTTGATCTTGTAGCCTGCCACTTTGCTGTAGACACTGATTAGCTCTAACAGCTTTGCTGTAGATTTTCTGGATTTTCTACAAATAGAATCATGTCATCTGCAAAGAGTGAAAGTTTTACTTCTTCCTCTCCAATTTGAATGCCCTTTATTTCTTTTTCTTGCCTAATTACTCTAGCTAGAACTTCCAGCAAAATGTTGAATAACAATGGTGACAGTGGGTGTGATGTTAACTGTGGGGTTTTTATATATTGCCTTTATCATATTGAGAAAATTCCCTTCTATTCCTATCCTTTGAAGTGTTTTCATCAAGAAAGGATGAATTTTGCCAAGTGCCTTTTCTGCATCCATTGAAATGATCATGTGGTTCTTCTGCTTAGATTTATTGATGTGGTGTACCACATTAATTGATTTTCCTGTGTTGAACCAGTCTTGCATATCTGTAATAAACCCCACCTGGTCATGGTGTATAACTTTTAATGTGCTGCTGGATTCAGTTTGTGAGTACTTTGCTGAGAATTTTTGCATCTATATTCATTGAAGAAATTGTTCTATAATTTTCTTTTTTTTATAGTATCTTTGTCTGATTTTGGTATTAGGATGATGTTGGCTTCATAGAATGAGTTGGGTAGCTTTCCCTTCTCTTCAACTTTTTTGAAGAGTTTGAGCAGGATTGGTACTAATTCTTCTTTAATGCTTGATAGAATTCACATGTGAAGCCAACTTGTTCTGGGCTTTTTTGAGGGGGAGCTTCTTGATGACTGACTCAGTCTCTTTACTTGTGATTGGTTGGTTGAGGCCATCTATTTCTTCTTGGGTCAATGTTTGTTGTTTATCCTTTTCTAGGAAGTTGTCCATTTCATGTAACTTGTCTAGTTTATTAGCATATATTTTCTCATAGTATTTCCTCATTATCTCCTTTATTTCCTCAGGGTCAGTAGTAATGCTTTCTTTCCCATTTCTAGTTGCATTTATTTGCAGCCACTCTTTTTTTTGTTTGTTAGCCTAGCTAGTGGTCCATCAGTTTTGTTGATTTTCTAGAATAACCAGATTCTGGTTTTGTTGATTTTCTCTAGTGTTTTACTGTTCTCATTTTCATTTATTTCTGCTCTAATATTTATTATTTCTTTCCTTCTGCTTGATTTGGGGTTAGTTGGCTGTTCTTTCTCTAGTTCCTCCAGGTGGACAGGTAATTCCTCAATTTTTGCTCTCTCTTCTCTTTAATATAGGTGTTTAGGGCAATACATTTCCCTCTCAGCACTACCTTTGCTGCATCCCATACATACTGATATGTTGTCTTTTAATTGTCATTTGCTTGAGGTATGTACTAACTTCTCTGGTAATTTCTTCCTTTACCCACTGGTTTTCTAAGAGTGTGTTGTTTAGTCTCCATATATTTTTGAATTTTACAATCTTCTGTGAACACTTGAAAAAATACTACCCTGCTGTTGTGGAGTGTAGTGCTCTATAAATTTCTGTCAAATTTAGTTCATTTATCATATAATTCAACATCTCTGTTTCCTTGTTGATCCTCTGTCTAGATGTTCTATCCATTGATGAGAGTGGTGTATTGAAGTCTCCTACTATCATTGTGGAATTATCTACTTCTCCTTACAATGTTCTCAGTGTTTTCCCCATGAATTTTGGGGCACTCTGGCTCGGTGCATAAATTTTTATGATTGTTATATTTTCTTGATGGATTGACCCTTTTAATAATATATAGTGTTCTTCTTTGTCTCTTTTAATTGTTTTGCTTTTAAAGTCTAATTTGTCTTATATTAATATAGCTTCTTCTGCTTTTTTCTGGTTGCTGTTTGCATGAAATATCTTTTTCCAACCTTTCACTTTCAGCCTACTTTTGTCCTTGTGTCTAAAGTGAGTTTCTTATAGACAGCATATAGATGGGTCCTGTTTTTTAATCCATTCTGCCAGTCTGTGTCTTTTTATTGGGGAGTTCAATTCACTAACATTTAGTGTTATTACCCTAAGGGCAGTAATTTCTTCTACCTTTTTGTGTTTTGGGTTTTATATGTCATGTCTTATTTTTTCCTCTCTCTCTTTTTAGCCTTCCTGGTAATCTTCATTTCCACACTCTTCTCCAAACCTCTTTCTCCTGTTTTTTCCTTTCAGCCTGTAGTACTCCTTTTAGTGTTTCTTGTAGTGCCAGTCTCTTATTAACAAACTCTCTCAGTGTCTGTTTCTCTGAAAATAATTTAATCGCTGCCTCATTTTTGAAGGACAGTTTTGCCAGATATAGAATTCTTGGTTGGCAGTTCTTCTCTTTCAGGATCTTAAATACATTATACTACTGTCTTCTTGCCTCCATGGTTTCTGCAGTGAAATCTGTACATGGTCTTATCAAGCTTCCCTTGTATGTGATGGATTGCTTTTCTCTTGCTGCTTTCAGAATTCTCTGTTTGTCTTCGACTTTGGAAAATCTGATCAGTACATGTCTTGTAGTAGGTCTATAGTGGTCTATTCTGTTTGGGGTGCACTGTACTTCTTGACTCTGTAATTTTCTGTCTTTCATAAGAGTTGTGAAATTTTCAGTGATTATTTCTTCTATTATTCTTTCTGCTACTTTTCTCCTCTGGGACACCTGTGCTGGTTTGAATGTATTTTGTCCCCCAGGAAAAGCTATATTCTTTGATGCAGTCTTGTGGGGCAGACATATTAGTGGGGATTAAGTTGTAACATTTGGATTAGGTTGTTTGCATGGAAATGTGCCCCACCCAACTGTAGGTGATAACTCTGATGAGATATTTCTGTGGAGGTGTGGCCCCACCCATTCAGGGTGGGCCTTGATCAGTGGAGCCATATAAATGAGCTGACAAACAGAAGGAAATCAGTGCAGCTGTGAGTGACATTTTGAAGAGGAGCTACAGCCAAGAGGGACACTTTGAAGAAAGCACAGGAGCTGCAGATGAGAGACGCTTTGAAGATGGCCATTGAAAGCAGACTCTTGCTCCAGAGAAACTGAGAGAGGACAAATATCCCAAGTGCAACTAAGAGTGACATTTTTGAGGAACTGCAGCCTAGAGAGGAATGTCCTGGGAGAAAGCCATTTTGAAACCAGAACTTTGGAGCAGATGCCAGCCATGTGCCTTCCCAGCTAACAGAGGTTTTCCGGACACCATTGGCCACCCTCCAGTGAAGGTACCTGGTTGCTGATGTGTTACCTCAGACACTTTTTGGCCTTAAGACTGTAACTGTGTAACCAAATAAACCTCCTTTTATAAAAGCCATCCATCTCTGGCATTCTGGCAGCATTAGCAAACTAGAACAGATTTTGGTACCAGAGAAGTAGGGTGCTTTTGCTGCTGAATTTACAAATACCAAACATGTTGGAATGGTTTTTTAAATGGATAAGGGGAAGACTCTGGAAGAATTGTGAGGAGCTTGATAGAAAAGGCCTACACTGCTTCAAAGAGACTGTTTTTGGAAACATGGACTCTAAAGATACTTCTGACATGGTCTTGAACAGAAATGATGAATGTGTTGTTGTAAACTGTAAGGAAGGTGATCCTTGTTTTAAAGTGGCAGAGAATTTGGCAAAGTTGAGTCCTGGTGTCAGATGGAAGTGGGAATTTGAAAGCGACAACCAGGAATACTTAGCTGAGGAGATCTCCAGACTACCTGTGGAGAATGTACCCTGGCTTCTCTTTGCAGTTTACAGGAAAACTCAAGTGGAGAGAGATAAACTTAGAACTGAACTCTTGGGTTCAAAGAAACCAGAAGCTGATGGTTTGGAAAATTACAGGCTTCCAGGGGGTGGATCCCTGGAAGCTACAGCCCAACAAGTGGATTTAACCAAACATGGAACCCAGCCACCATTCCAGTAGAAGCCAAGATTGGAGATGGAGTTATCCAGAAAGGATCTGTGGAAAGTCCTATTGTCTGACAGCTTTGACCCCTGTGTGCTTCATGTGAAGCCAACAGAATTTTTATGAGATCTTTATAGACAGAGCCACTGCCAGTCTAAACTGGAGGGGACAGACAAAGAACAAATTGAAGGAAAAATTTCTTCAAAGACAGAGCCATGGAGGTTGAGATCTGGAGTCAAGAGGCCTTGGGCTGGGAAAGCAGAGTGGCCCACATGCATGAAAAGGATGGGTTTGCCCCAGAGGTTGAGGGAGGGCCCTCTGCCTCAATGCTCCAGAAGAGTTTTACCACCCCAGGACCCAAAGAGGATGGAGCACATTCCCAGGGGAATGGGGAGAGCCTGGCCACCATCCCACTGTTCTGAAGAGGTTGAGTGTGTGCCCCAGAGATGGAAGAAAATCTGGGTGCTGCCCCAATGTTTGAGGAGGGTGGGGTCAAAAAGGAGGTCTCCCCAATGTGTGGATATGTTGGAGCACTCAATCCGGCATTTGGAGAGGAAAGGGCTGCCACAGAGGCCCTTAGGAAGGGTTAGACTTCCACTCTCTCAAGCCGCAAGGATGCAACATCATTCTGTAAATGACTCTCAGACTTTGAAATCTAGTGGAGTTTGTCCTGCAGGTTTTAGGAACTGTTTTGGTCCTGTGAACCGTGTTTTCCTTTCAGTTTCTCCTTATGGCAATGGGAATGTTTATCCTATGAATAGAGGGCTTTTGTATATTGGAAGCACATAACTTGTTCTAAGTTTACAGGTCCACAGTCAGAGGGGAATTTTGCTTTAGGGCAGACCATGCTTGTAATTGATTTTGATGGATTCTTGTACTTACCTATTGTTACTGAAATGATTTAAGTTTTTGTGATATTGTGGTGGGATTAATGTATTTTGTATTTGGAAAGAATATGTTTTTCTGGGGTCCAGGGGATGGAATGTGCTGGTTTGAATGTATTATGTCCCCAAGAAAAAGCCATATTCTTTGATGCAATCTTGTGGGGCAGATGTTTTCGGCTGATTAGAGTGGAATCCTTTGAGTGTTTCCATGGAGATGCACCCCACATAACTGTGGGTGATGACTCTGATTGGATAATTTCCATGGAGGTGTTGGCCTGCCCATTCAGGGTGGGTCTGAATTAAATCACTGGAGCCATATAAATGAGCTGACAAACAGAAGGAAATCAGTGCAGCTGAGAGTGACATTTTGAAGAGGAACTACAGCCAAGAGGGACACTTTGAAAAATGCACAGAAGCTGAGAGAGCAGCTACAGATGAGAGACAATTTGAAGATGGCTGTTGAAAGCAGAATCTTGCTCCAGAGAAGCTAAGGGAGGACAAACATCCCAAGAGCAACTAAGAGTGATGTTTTTGAGGAACTGCAGCCTAGAGAGGAAAGTCCTGGGAGAAATCCATTTTGAACCCAGAACTTTGAAGCAGATGCTAGCCACATGCCTTCCCAGCTAGCAGAGGTTTTCTGGACACCATTGGCCATCCTCCAGTGAAGGTACCCAATTGCTGATGTGTTACCTTGGACACTTTATAGCCTTAAGACTGTAACTGTGCAACCAAACATATAAAAGCCATCCATCTCTGGTGTTTTGCATTCTGGCAGCATTAGCAAACTAGAACAACAATGTTAAAATCTTTCTGTCAAATATAAGCTTAAAGGCTCAAGGAGAAATATACATATACAATATATAAATATACAAATATATTATATTCACATACTTACTCTTCCTATTCCATTATTTTTTCTTCATTTTTTTTGTATTCTGTTTCCTTCTGTTATTACTTCCTTAGTCTCTGAAAAAAATTATTTAGCACTTCATTTATACAAGTCTATGGTGACAAATCTCTTAGTTTTCCATGATCTGAAAATGTTTTTATTTCCACTTCATTCCTGAAGGATATTTTTGCTAGATACAGAATTTGAATTGACAGTTCTTTCTTTTAGCACCTTAAAAATGCTCTGCGACTTCCTTCTGGCTTCCATGGTTTCTAACAAAAATTCTGCTGTTTTGCAGTTGCATCTATTCCTGAATTGTAACGGCTGTCTCCAGATTCCAAGATGTTGATCCCTTGTGTATAACCTGATCAATCCCTTGAACTTTGGGTATTTGTGTGACACCTGAAACTCAGGACTAGAACTTGGCAGATATAAATGTCAGTAGTAGCACATATAGCAACTGTTAAAAAAGCTGAAAAAGAGTCCAGACTTCAACTAGAGATATCAATGAAGGAGATGTGGTTAGGACCCAGGCAAATTGGGCCAAAGGGTAAAGGACAATAATGACTGTGTTTTAAAGCTTCAAATTCCATGTGACACCAAGGGAAGAGATGCTCAGTTGGTACAGGATCTGTATTTCCTAAACAACTTACCTGTACAATTTGCCCAAATACCATAATTACATGGAGCTTTTAATAGTAAGTGTGACCTGGTAGGTTTGCATAGGTTAGTGTGAAATAGCAACACATCCCAAAGTAATTTGGGCAGAGAATAAAATGTATATGCAGGGCTCCCCTGAGGAGCTGGAATAAAATACAGAGGTATTGGGCTTCCTCACCTGGATTGTTGCTGATGTTCTCACAAACATTGAGGACTGGCAGTTTGATGTGCCAAGCCCTCTGTCATGTGACTTGCCCTTATGAAGCTCATTACTGTGGAGAAGCTAAACGTGCTTATAACTGTGCCTAAGAGTTTCCCTTGAATGCTGCTTTGTTGCTCAGATGTGACCCTCTCTCTCTAACTAAGCCAACTTGGCAGGTGAACTCACTGCCCTCCCTCTTACATGGGATCTGACTCCCAGGGGTTTAAATCTCCCTGGCAATGGGGGATATGACTCCAGGGGATGAATCTGGACCCGACATCGTGGGATTGAGAACATTTTCTTGACCAAAAGGGGGATGCGATATGAAACGAAATAAGGCTTCAGTGGCTGAGAGATTTCAAACAGAGTTGAGAGGTCACTCTGGTGGGCATTCTTATACACTATATAAGTAACCATTTTTAGGTTTTAAAGCACTGCAATAGCTAGAAGTAAATACCTGAAACTATCAAACTGCAACCCAGTAGCCTTGACTCTTGAAGACTATTCTATAGCAATGTAGTTTGCAAGGGGTGACAGGGTGATTGTGAAAACCTTGTGTATCATACACCCTTTATCCAGTGTATGGATGGATAAGTAGAAAAATGAGGACAAAAAGCTAAATGTAAAATATGGTGGGGGGGATGATTTGGGTGTTCTTTTTTACTTTTATTTTTTATTCTTATTTTCACTTTTTCTGGTACAAGGAATTGTTCAAAAAATAGATTGGGGTGATGAATGCACAACTATATGACGGTACTTGAACAATTGATTGTACACTTTGGATGATTGTGTGGTATGTGAATATATCCCAATAAAATTGAATTTAAAAAAAATCTGTTTTGAACTCTTATTTCCTTATAGGTAACACATTATTTGACTGCTTTCACAACATTTTTCATTGTCTTTTCTTTTAGAGATATTTGATCTTGATGTGTCATTGTGCACATTTCTTGTGTTTAATTTCATGAGTTTGTAGGTTCATTTCTTTTTCAAATTTGGTAACATCCCCACCATTTTTTCTTCAAATATTTTTCCCACCATTTACTCTTTCTCTTTTTCTAGTACTCCAGTAACATAGATATTAGACCTTTCATCATTGTCCCAAAGATCTCTGGGTATCTGTTCACTTTTTTTTAACTCTGTTTTTCTCTGTTATTCAAGTAATGTAATCACTATTGATCTATCAACATGCTCACTGGTAATTTCCTTTGTAATCTGCTATTAAGCCCATTCAGTGAGTTTTTCTAATTTCTATTTTATTTTTTGCTTTCAAATTAATTTTGATTTGGTTCTTTCTTATATCTTCTGTTTCTTTTTTGAGACTTTTAATTAATTCATCTGTTTTGATAGTGTTTATAATTTCTTGTTGGAGCATTTCCATAATAGCTGCTTCAAAGTCTTTCTCATATAATTCCATCATCTCTGTCATCTCAGTGTTCACATTTACTGATTGCCTTACTCACTGAATTTGAGATTTTCCTGGTTCTTGATATATCTGGACTGTGTTATGGACATTATATGAACTATTTTCTGAGGTATTAGTTATATTTAAATCTGTTTTAGCTGGCAGTCAACCTGTTTAGGTTCAGAATGCATGTCTTGGTCCACTTTTTCAGACTATGATTCAAATGACAATTTAGTTTTCAAAACCTTTGCAGTATTATTCCGGCATACCCACTTGTGTGCTTCCCTGCCATTCTAAAACCTAGGCAATATTTCACATTGTTGTCCAATTGTCAATATTTCTGCTGTGTTGATTCTGTTTGGTTTGTCCAGTCATTGCACACAGATCCCTTTGACCTGTTTGCTATATTGTAATTGTTGATCAACGGTCCTCATCTTTTACTTCATGCACATTGCCCCCCAGTTCATTTCAACCATGGAAGCTTATATCCTGGTATGACACTGAAAGGAGGACTCTATCCAGGTTTGGCACGTAAGTGAGGAAGAACTTTAAGGAAAAAGTAGAATCACTACTTCTTTAGTTATGGAAAAGGGAGTGGAACTCTGTAGGATTTTTAAGGACACTAGGGGCATTCTGAGGCAACTGATCCACAGAATAGCATTTGAAAAGTATGTGCATATAATATATGTATATTCACTTTGAGGATATATATTTTTCCAAGGATTATCTCATTTAATCTTTACAACTTTGTGAGGAGACTATAATTATGGCTGTTATTATAATCACAAATTATGATTATTCCCACTCTGTTGATGAGGAGACTAATGCTCAAAACAGTAGGTAAATTCTAGGTATTTTAGTTATAAAATACAGACCTACCATTTTTGCTTCAAATTGTTGGATTTGGGGCCAGGTGAACATTAAAACATTGCAAGCAGAGTTTCCATTTATAACAATGGAAAAGATAATTCTTGAACAGGAGGCAGGGCCTGATTCTTTAAAGTTTTTAAATGCCAAAATAAGAAATTTGTACTTTATCTAATCCAAACTTGGATCTGCTGAAACACTAAACGTGAGAGTGACTCAAAGCATCTCTTTAGTGAGATTGATCTGACAACAGAGTACCTGATAGATTGGGGCACTGACACAAGTCAGACAGGAGTGTGGTTAGTGAGATATTGTAGACATCATTGGAATGTAGCTTTGATATGCAAACAATATGTGGAATCCACTGGGGCGGGACACTGTTTTAGAAAAGGATTACAGATTTATATAAAGCTAACCAGTTGCGATTACATTAATAGTAATTAAAATTATCTGGACCATGAGTTCACATTCTCTGGGACGTATAATCATATCCAGATCATATCAGAAGAATGCTCCCCAAGGTAATTCAGGGATAAACAGCTTTATAGATTTATTTTTCCTTTATTCTTAGGAGAATCTTGTCTTGACCAAGGTTAGAGAAGGGTCACACAGATAAATATTGGTCTCTTATAATAATTATAACTGGCTATTCCCAATCCTAATATATTTTGTATTCTTGGTTTAAATATCCATTTAATAATTGACTTAAATGTCCATTTTAAAGACTTCTGGCAAATTTTCTCTATTTTATTATCTCCTAGCATATAGGAAATTACATTGATGCAGTGATAGTGACTGAATATACTACCAGGCAAACTACCCCAGAGTTCACCGAACTGAAAGTCCCAGTATACTACAGACCAAATCATGGATTTATTAAATTAGTTTAAAACTCAAAGCAAGAAGCAAAGGGAGAGGGATGGGGTAGGCTAACATACTTAGGATAGGTTGTAAGCAGGAGGAAGGACTGTGCTGCATGAATTCTGAATGTTCAAATGTTCTGTCTCCCTCTCTGCCACTATGCCCTTCCTTGCTGGTGGTGTGGTTTGGAGAATCAAAGTCAAGTCAAAGCATGTGCAAAAGAACTCACAAACCAAAGGTGCTAGGGCCAAAGGTAAATACTCCTGAATTGGAGACAAGCAGAGACAAGTAGCTCATCAGTTACCTGTTGAATATCCATGGATTTTGTCCACCTTTCTTGGGCAGAACATATCTGGGGCCATAGTAAGTGTCACCATTAGGTGACTGATGTACAGATGAGGTATCTTTAAGCTTAAAGGATATATTATCAAGACATAGATTTTGCATTCCTTTTTATCTTTAAGTACCAGTTTCATGAAATAAACATTGTGAATATCCTTTCCATTTTTAGTCTGTCCTATAGATTTCTAAATATTTACTATTTATATTTAGCTCAGTTTATGGAGTATGCTTATATCTCACATACTATCAACTTACATATTTTCTTAGTTTATCACTTTTTTCATGAGTTGCTGGTATAGGTTGACTTATGGACCCCAATTTAAACATGCTTTGATTCTTAATCCACATACCTTTGGATATGAACCCATTGTAAAGAAGACCGTTTGAAGATGTTATATTTTGTTAAGGTGTGGCAAACTGAATAAGTGTGGTCTTAATCAGATTACTGGAGGTCTTATGAGAATAAGGCCACAGGGAAAAGCAGGAAGTCAGAGGAAGCCTAGAAGAGAAAAGGGGAGGACATCAACATGTGACTGGAAGCAGAAATATAAAGCCAAGGAAGCCCAAGGGTTGTGGCAAGACAGCATCAGAATTCTACCAACATCAGGAGAAAGTAGACTTCAAGCCTCCAAAACAATGAAAAAATAAATTCCCTTTGGTTAAGCCATTTGCCATAGCAGTCTGGCAAGCTAAGACAGTTATGCTATTCCTCTATAGCAGAATTGAATATTTTAAAAATGATAATGCAAACTCATATTACATTATCTTATACTACTGCTAACCTGTCACCAATTTGAAGGAAAAATATTTACTGAGGGCATACTTTTGAAAGGCTAAAATATGACAGCCTCTGGATCATTTGTTTACAAAAAAAAGTACTGCTTTGTTTTGAAGTTTCATCCATGTTAAGCATTTCTTTGCACAAATCTGCATGCCATCTTTTTGATTAATAAAACAGTTATTGATTTCATATATCATCAACTTTTAAAACACATAATGCATATTCTTTGTTGCCCACAGCATTTTTCCTCTGGATTCTAAGATTGCATAGTCAAAATAATTCATCCGTTGGCCAAAGTATAAAAACAGAGTCTAAGCCTAAGGAGCTGTAATATAAAAAATGGCCATGATCATAGAGTAGGTTTTAGAACTATTCTAGCATATGCGTGTATGTTCTACATACTGAATCTACACAACCCTCACCCTCTGCTGCTATTGTATTAACTTCATTAATGCTTCTTACTCCTGGTGTCTTACAATCAATGAAATAAAATGATACAAACACCATAGAACTGTATAACCAATGTCTTCACTTTCCAAGGCTGCTATGACAAATATTATACAGTGCATTGGCTTAAACAATGGGAATTGATTGTCTAATATTTTGAAGACTAGAAGTCCTAAACCAAAGTCTTGACAGGCCATGCTTTTCTCCATGTAGTATTCTGGCAATCCTTGAGTTTCTTTGGCTTGCATGTCTATTCTGATACATTACAGTCTGTCACTTTTATGTCCTCTTGTGGCTATCTCTGACTGTGCCCAAATTTCCTGTGCCTAAGAAGGACTTCAGCCTTATGGATTAAGGCCCTCCCTGATTCAATTCAGCCTCATCTAAATTGAACTTTGAAGATCTCATTCACAATAAAGTCCATGCCTTAACCAATAAGAACTTCTTCAAAGATCCTATTTATAAATGGGCATACACCCACAGGAGTGTGGATTAAGACTTGAATGTGTCTTTGATGGGATACATGATTCAATCCCCAACACCTAGTGTAACTATCTTTCAAGAATGGTGACAAAATAAAGACTTTCTAAAAGAAGAAAAACTGGGAGACATCACTCTCAACAGACAGGGACAGCTAAAAGACAGACTTTAGAAAGAGGAAAAATGATGCCAGAATTTAGATCTGAAGTATGAAGAGGTATGGTGAATAATAACTACAAAAATTGTAAGCATGTGTATTAATCCAAACAATATGAGTGTTGATAAATATGTGGGGTTAAAAATGAAAGACAAGAAATAGACAACAACCGTATAATGTGGGTATGAGAATTTGAAAATACTTTGAAAAATAAATGACATTGAAAATAAATAAAAATTTGTGGGATTCAGTCACATCTGTGCTTGGATTGAAATTATAACTTTAAAATGATGTGATAGTATCTTAAGAAGCTAGAAAATGGAAAGCAAAGAAAGCCAAATATAATTTGAAAGCAGGAAATAATAAAAATTAGAGCAGAACTCAGTGAAATAGCCAAAAGTTGGTTTTTGAAAGATCAATAAAAATAGATAAACCACTGACTAGTCAGAGCAACAGAGAGAAAGAAAGTGAACATAAATTATTGGTATAAGAAATAAAATAGGGATTATCAATTCAGCTCCTATATATATATATATTATGAACAATTTATGTCAAAATTTTTACAATTTAAATGAAATTAAGCAATTTCTTGCAAAAATGCAATTAACCAAAAGCTGGTACAGTATAAACCTGAAAATCTGAAAACTTCCCATAAGGAAAGGTATTTCCATGGGAATAGATGAGTGGCATGGTATAATCTATCAACTATTTAAGGAAGAATATCTGAAGTCACATTCACTTGATAAACAATGATTGACCAACTCTTTCAGAATATGGAGGAGTTTTATGAGGCCCGAATAAACTTAAAATCAAAGCCTATCAATGTCATTACAATATTATGAAGTTGTGGTGGGGAGTTGGTGAGGCTAAGGTTTTTGAATGTTTTGGAGAAATGTGTTATCCTTTCATGGAAAAAAAAAAAAAACCTAGCCAAAAATGATCCAGATTTTACCACTAGTAGAAAAATCAGGCCCAGGGTGGTTTGGAATGGAGATATCCCCAATATCAGGTCAAACAGTTCTAACCAGAATGCCTCATCCTGAGCTTTGCCTTCTTAGTATGGCATAGAGAAGAACAGGAGTCTGGAAAGGGATGTACCTAGATATATAAACAGAAAAAAAGAAAAGATGGGAAGGGAAGACTTTTTTGGATGCATGGGGGGGGGGTAATATTGATCAGGAGGGATAAAGCAGAAAGTAAGAAAACCTAAAGCTAAGGGTCTGTGGGCAATTTAGGGAAGGAAGTTCTGTATCTTATCAAAAGCAGTTCAAGCTCTAGGGGAGGCAGAGTAGATCACGTATCACACTGAAGACACTGAAATGGTAGTGATGACAGCTGGAGTCATGCGTCTCAGGGTATGGCCAACAGACGGATCAGGTTCAACTGGGGCACTGTTAAATATACAGATATCAATGCCCCACCCTGTCTCCTCAATGGCACTGAGTCAGAATGGTGGCCAGGTGTTAAAGGATCTCAGGGAATGTGGGTGATTCTGGTATGCACCAAATTTAATAATCTCCAGGCTAAATAATACCAGTGGAAGCATGCCTTTGTCTCTCTCTCTTTTTTTTTCAATATATCATAGTTGAAGTGATAACATGGACAGTATCAGAAATTGAGAATGGAGAAATGAAAAGTGTTCAGTTTCTTGTGTCATCCATTTTCTATTCATTAAATCTGTTTAAAAATTTGTTTGCCTTTTAAGTTCTAGAGGAATTGTGTGATATACTTCAGTTGCTTTGGCAAGTATTCATAGATACAAGTCATTTAAAAAGCTGTGGAATAATTATACAATTCTTATTCTATAACTTCTGACCATAAAAAATGAAGGAAGTTGGTTACAAGAGAGATTCAATAACTTGTATACGTTGTTGTGTGTGCTGTTTATACATTTTAATATTATTAATTTATTTAAGAAGTAAAAGAGCCTCAAATTAAATAATACTGTTCAGATATATTTTGCTATGTAAAATATTCTTTAAGATAAATAGACACAAAAACAAGAGGATATAAGCAAAAAAGATCAGGCTGTTTTCATTAAGAAAATAATTATTTTCAAGACAATGAAGAGTGTAATTTTAAATTTAAAGAGATTGTACAAACTTATACCAGGGCAAGGGCATGAATGCAAAAGAACTATGGATATTAGTTAAAACCAGATTTAGTAAGATTTGATACGTGTTTACAGGTTTACATAGTTGCCATAATTTGCATTTATAGGAGCTTAAAATATGGATGAGAAGAAAGATGATCTTCCTAGTTGATTTCTAGTCAGACCACACCTGCAGTGTTGTATGCACTTCTTAGAGCTATGCTTTAGCATGAGTATACAAATTGGATTGTTCTCAGGGAAATTTGATCAAAACGGCAAAGGAATAATTGCAAGAACCAGTAATGTTTAGTCTTACTGGTTCTTAATCTTATTAGTTCTTATTCTAGGAATTTTGGGCAGAGTAAGAACAGAGGCATGTATTTATTTTCAAATAGTTTGAAGGCCACTATATGAAAGAAATTTGTCCTGAATAGCTCAAGATGTATAACAAGGGACCAGATGAGGAAGCTGTAAGAACACAGAAATACATGATTACAGAACAATTACCAAGGTGGAATGATTTGCCTTGGGTAGAATAGTCATTATTGGAAGTCTTCTAATATAAGCTGGGTAATAGTCACAATTTTAAAACATGACACAAGAAAACATTTTGCACTCATCCCATTGAGAGGGGGACTGTGGCCCCTCCCCTTGAATCACAGAGGTTGCTTGACCAGTAGAATATGATGAAAGTGATAATGGTGACAATTTTTAAGCCCTGACTTTGAGAAACTGGCAACTCCTTCCTAAGTCTTTTGGCACTTGCTCTTGGAACCCAACAACCATGCTATGAGGAAGCTGAAGCTGTGTAAGGAGAGGCCCACATGGAGAGGACCCAAGAGCTGCCAAAAACCTGTGAGCCATTTAACAAGCTGTCGTGGAAGTGGATCCTCCAGCTTCAGTCTCGCCATCTCCCTGATGCCATGAGGACCTGCCCAAATTGCAGATTGATATTCAAAATAAATGACTGTTGTTACATTAAGTCATTAAGATTTGGGCAGCAATAGATAATCAGAACAAATTTTGGCATCTGAAAGTCGGTGAGTACCTAAAACGTTTGGCATTGACCTTGGGACTGGACAGCGGGCCTCCAAGAGAATGCCAGTGAAACCCTTAAGGGTGGCTTCAAAGGGAGTGGACAGTCAGGAAAATGTTAAATAATTAGAATATTCTTCTAAGTGCAGTTGGAAGTCACTAAAACGTTTTCAAATATATTCGCATGTTAAACAATGGAATTTCAATTAAAACTATTAATGTGGCAATTGTGAAGGCATGAACTTTAAAGGGCAAGAGTGAAAGCAGGTTGTCCCTTGCTCTTGTAACTTCCTGGGCAAGAGCAGAATGTTTAGACCAGAGTGGAAGCAGTAAGACAAGATAATGATTACACTTCTTAGGACAGAAAAGAAGTAATAGACCAATTTTTAGTATTTAATGATTAAGATATGTTCTAGTTTGCCAATGCTGCCAGAATGCAAAACATCTGAAATGGATTGGCTTTTTAAAAAGGGGGTTTATTTAGTTACACAGTTACAGTCTTAAGGCCATAAAGTGTCCAAGGTAACACATCAGCAATCGGGTACCTTCACTGGAGGATGGCCAATGGTGTCCAGAAAACCTCTGTTAGCTGGGAAGGCACGTGGCTGGTATCTGCTCCAAAGTTCTGGTTTCAAAATAGCTTTCTCCCAGGATGTTTCTCTCTAGGCTGCAGTTCCTCAAAAATGTCACTCTTAGTTGCACTTGGGATATTTGTCCCCTCTTAGCTTCTCTGGAGCAAGAGTCTGCTTTCAATGGCCATCTTCAAAATGTCTTTCATCTGCAGCTCATGTGCTTTCTTCAAAGTGTCCCTCTTGGCTGAGCAGCTTGCTCCTTCTGTCTGAGCTTATATAGTGCTCCAGTAATTTAATTCAGATCCACCCTGAATGGGTGGGGCCACACCTCCATGGAAATTATCCAATCAGAGTCATCACCCACAGTTGGATGGGGTGCATTTCCATGGAAACACTCAAAGAATTACAATCTAACACTGATTGGTCTGCCCACACAAGATTACATCAAAGATAATGGTGTTTGGGGGACATAATACATTCAAACTGGCACAGATATTAACCATCAGACCCATTATATGGTTTTTTTTTATCTTGTTTTCTTTTGAAGTAGACAGTTCAGAATAACAGATAAAATATTTACCACTTTTAAATTTTATATCTAAATTACAAATTATGCATGAAAGAGGGGCCAGATTACTTAAGATTCTGGAAGGACATCAATTTCCACTGCTACAATCAGCCATAGAACAAATGATTAGTGAATTGCCAAAGGATCTCCTCTCCACAAGATGGTTCCAGAGGAGAGCATGGGAACTACTGAACCTCTCCCTCATGCTGGGCAACCTGTGAGAATCTGTGATTAAAGGAAAAAAAAATCATTGAACAATGCATTATAAGAATGGCTTCTATTGGGGGGAATTCTATCAATCAATTATAATCCTTTGAGGGAGTAAATATGCATGTAATAATGTACTGAAATTAAAAAAAAAATCTTGACTAACATTTTACAACTGCTGTTATTTTTTAAATTGTGTCACCATGGTGTCCATGGGAATGCATTATGATTAATGTGAACTGTTGTAGGGATAAGAAAAAAAAAGAAGTATATGAATTGACCTACTGGGTCTTGGTTTACTCACCTGTAAAATGCGGTGACAGAGCTTCATGAGTTCAAAGATGTCTTCCAAAATAAAAATATTTATGATTTTGAGGGGCTGTATCTGTGGATGGTGAAATTTTTAGTGTGATCTCTAACTGATAGCTTTTGAGACAGCAATCATTCAACACATTACATAGTGATTAATGAAAGGAGAAAGGTACAGCCTTGAAAATCTCAATGTTCACAGGTGGCACAAAACCCTTTCCTCACTAAAAGGCCAAATTAATGGAGGTGTAGCTTAAGAAGACTTTCTGAGGCTATGTAATTTGTCAAAATTTGGGGCAGGCTAACTTCACTGTGGATAAATTATGTTACTATGCTTGGAACAATTGCTTCAATTCTTAAAATTCTGGGGCTTAAGCTAGTATTAATGATTCCAGAAAGGAGTTGAGAGTGATTGTCTCTTTTCTGAAGATCTGAGATCAATAGATTTTGCAACCCCAAAGGACGACAAAATTATGGCCTTTTCCCTAAAGATTCATGGGAATTAAAACTTACTACTTGCTCTAATAGATAATGTAGTGCTTCTCTACTTGGTTTTATTCTGTCAATCTTAAAAAAAAAATTTTAAAGATTGTGGATAAATCCAAAGATAATCAAGAGGATGTTAGTATTTTCATATGAAGATAATCATCAAAAATTAGGACTGCAATAGGGAAATACAAATTATCAGGGAAGATGTTGTTGAAGACAAAAGGATATGTATTGAGTAAGTAAAATGTATCCAGATAGTAAACAAAGATTCCCAAAATGAAAGCCACTACTTAAACATAGAGAGATTTTTAATGTAAATACAATGAATTCATAAGGATAATAAATTATGATTTTATTACTTTAAGAAGCTAAAAATAGAAAAATATTCACATAAACTGCTAAGTTTCTGTTCCTTTTTCTTCAGATGAGTCCTTTCTTTGTAGTTAGCCATATGCATGGACAGTCAATTAGGGTGACATTTCTTTATTTTCTAGAGTTATTGAGTGATAAAAATTACCTGTAAGAACGAATATGGTTTCTTTGTTTAATGGGCATATCCAAGAATATCACTGGAAACCAAGCATCGCCTTCCCCCAAGAAACCTGGTTTTAGTCAGGAAATGGTGAATCACACCCAGCTGGTGGGTCATTTGAATTTTCCCTGGTGACTCAGCTACTACTCTTCTAGCAACCCAGTAAGACTCCAGACCCCATGCAGCACCTATTAATCAAGACTTTTTTTTCTCTTCCACACTGCGTTTACCTCTGTTTCTATTCTCAATCAAGATTACTTTCCCCTTGTATCCCTGGGACCAAAAAAGCAAGAGTTTTCATTCTTATTTATTTCAATCTTACCCGTCATTTCACTCTAGACTGCGCCCTGGGGGTAGGCTGTCTTCTGCCATCTCCAAGTTTCGAGTGAGAGATAGTCCTTTGCATTTATTTCTTTCCTGAATGAGCAGCACTTACTCAAACTCTCTTCCTCTCATGCTTCATCTTTCTGGTATTTAAACTGTGATGAAGTTATGCAGTCTCTTTAATTTATAGTTCTTCAAAGGCTGTGTCATATATCTGTTATTCTCTGCTTTTCCCTAACCTGATTTAAAAGATTCTCTTATTTGATTCCTCTTCCCTTTCAGTGGAAACAGGAAGCCCTTTGCTTGGTTACTCAAAAATACAATCTGTCAAAAAATTTCATTTCATAAAATTATTGGTATATTAAAACTTCATATCTACTTTACAATTACTTCTGCTCTAACATCGAAAGATGTGTTTTGGAGAAAGGAGAAAGATTTTTCCTTACAGTTCTAATTTCCTTATGCAGAAGCATTTCTCATACAAAGGTAGTATAATTATGGCACCATTATCACTGATTTATTAATAAAAAGGGCAATATGGAATTGTGGAAAGAAAATAGACTTCAGTTCATTCAGAACTTGTTTAATTCTTCCTTTGCTCCTTGCTAACTTTGCAGTTTCTAGTTTTCTCTGAGTCTCAATTTCTTCATCTGTAAATTGTGGCTAACAATACCTCATTGTCAAATGGTCATACAAACTGATTGAGATACTGTGTCTAAAACTCCAAGGATAGTCTTTGAGTCAAGTGACATGTTAACAATCACATTAAGGCTGTCACTATTTGATAAAGCTGGCACAGTTTGATATGGGGAAATGTGTAAGCATCATATATGTTCCAAATAAACAGTGATCAATTTTAACATGCAATGTCAAGAGCTATCTGACAGACTGGTAGGCAATGACAAAGATCCAGGAACTTCTCATTTCAAACTATTATAAAGGGATTTTGGACACCAAAAGGTATGGAGTAAAGATTTCATTTATATAATGCTACTACTTATATAAAGGATAGATTTATAGGATCTCCTAAATTGAAAAATATATGAGATGATGCAGAATGCATTTGAGAGATAACGTTAAGGAGTGTTGGTATGAAATGGGTAAAAAGCAATGTGAATCAACAACAACAACAACAAAATGATGCCACACAGTACAGAATAAGGAGAAAACGAGGGTATGAAGGAGTAGGAATGAGTTTTGATTTAAAAAAAGAAAGTCAGTCTCGAGAAGAAAAAGTTGTTTGCAACTGTGGTTTTTCATTGAATCTAAATATTTTAACTCTGGGTTTCAAAAGGAGAGTATAGAAATATGTATTGTAAGGCTACCTTTTGTAAATGGGTTCTAAAGTGAAATGTTTTTTTTCTGATTCTTTTTAGCTGAAATACTTATTGTCTTATGCTTATTTCATTGCAGATATACTCTAAGAAATACACTGTTATTTTTGATGGCTTAAATGGTCTTCAGTGCTAAGGACAAGGACTAAGTGGAATCACCTCGCTCAATCTCTTCCAATTTCATTATTTATTATTTACTACTCTGAGAGTTAATACTAATGGTTTTGATCTTTTAATACTGAATTCTAAAAACTTATTAGGCTTTATTACATAGTTCCTGCTCATTAAAGTAAAATAGCATAGCATCACTGAACAATTATATTTACTACATTAGAAGGATACCTTTCTAACTTTGGGTAGGCTATTTCCATCCTTGGAATGTTTTCATCTCCTCTACTTGTATCAATCACTTCCAGTTTTTAAATTTTCTCTTGATTACCCTCACTTCCATGTAGCATTTCCCTATCCAGACTGTGTTTCTCCCAATTCTGGACCTCCAAAGTAATGTGGTTATATGTCTCCTTTGTAGTCCTTTAGTTTGATTATTTCTGTCCTTGACAAATTAGGCATCCCAGGAACAGAAAGGAGAAAACATTGAGGAGAAAATTACTGAAAGTATTGTTTTAGTTTCCTAGGCTGCTCAAGAAAATACTGGGCAATGGGGTGGCTTAAACAATGAGAACTTATTCACTCACGGTTTTGGAAAATGTCCAAATCAAAGCACCATTAAGGCGATGATCTCTCTCCAAAGACTTTTGGTGTTCTGGGGCTGGCTGCTGGTGATCCTTGGTTCCCTTGTCACATGGCAGTGACTCCTGATCTTTTCCTTCTTTTCTGGGTTCCATTTCAGATTCTTGCTTCTTGTGGCTTTCCCTCTCTCTGTCTGAATTTCATTCTCTTATAAAGGACTCCAGTAATAGGAATAAGAACCATCCTGATTGAGGTGGGCCACACCTTAACTGAAGTAGCCTCACCAAAAGATCCTACTTAAAATAAGTTTACACTCACAGAAATGTAGTAAATATAAGGACATGTTTTTCTGGAACATATACAGCTTCAGACTACCACAGGTATTAAGAGAAAATTTATCAAAAAATATAAAATCTGTGTTTCCAGATTGAAATGACCAAATAAGAGCACATGAATTAAAAATTTCAATATATATTTTGGCAAAATTTCAGGATACACAGGATAAAATGAAATCCTCAAAGTTTTAAGAGAGGCAAAAAGTATTTAAAAAGATATAGGAATCACAATGGATTCTGACTTCATAATAACAATTTGAGATACTAGAAACTGCAACAATACCTTCAAAGCTTTCAAAATGGAATTCAATAACTGGCAAAACCATGAACAAGTGTGAGAATAATAAACAAATTTTCAGAAGAAAGTACTCAAAACATTCCTATTTCTTGTTTCTTTCCAAAAATACTTTCAAAAAATGCTTACCCAAAAAGCTACTAGAGAATAGACTTTGCTGAAGCAAATATGAAGACCAAGAAAGAGGAGGAAATAGGATGTATGGTAAAGTACACCAAACACAGAAGAACAAAAAGAGCTATTTAAAGAGAAAATGGGACTGATTGGCTCATGAACAGGAAATACTGAAGAGGGAGGTCTCATTGAAACAAATGGAACGAATAAATTCCACAAGATTTTTCATGTGGAAAATTATGACTGTGGAATGGCTTGGATATAGCAGATGAAAACATTAGGTAATCATTAATACAGGTAGAATAGAAAGTTTCACAGGAAAGAAATGTAAGCACAGGCATTTCTTGGCTATCAGTTAGTTGTCATACACACATACATATATACACATCATTGTTTTAATCAAGTATATTGGGAGATTGAGAAGAGGGAGGAAGAAATAAGTATGAGAGCAAAATGAGCATCTTCCTTAATAGGAAGTCTGTAGGAAATGATTTGTTGTGGAGATGGTTTCTTGCTCTCTTCTGTTTTCCTCATGTTGACACCATTGACCCTGAACTGAATATGCTCCTTTTCCTTCAATACTCCCAAGTATAAGGATGTTATTCTTAAGAAAATTGGTAGGGGCTATCTTGTTACAAACAATACCTGATTTGATGATTTATAGGCACCAAATTCTGTGAAAATTCCTATACATTACAATCTGCCAAATCTAGTCCAGGAGCTAAAGATTTATGTATAAGTCAGAAATATCTTAGTTTTGGCATTCTAATGGTGAATTCTATGTCTTTATATAGTTAACTTCATAATAAAGTTATCTTATTGATGAGATGTATGATTGTTGTTTCAAAGAGGGTACCTATTTCTGAACAAAGTTTAAAATATCATAGAGATAGTCTTAGGAGATACCTCCAAGTATGACCAATACCCATTTTTTTTCTTTATCCTCTTTAACTAAAGGAAGATACGTCCTTTGACCCCTAAAGAGACATAATTTTTTGCTTTATTTCTCTTTATTGCTAATTAAATGGCAAATGGCTGTCCATATATCACGATGATAAAAAGTTATTTTCTTACTTCCTAAATTAACTTTAGTTATTTGTTACTTAAGATCACTGGCCCACTCTTCAATAATTAAAGAGGCTCTTGTCAGGGAGATAATGCTCAAATGGAAGGAGTGCTAGGAGAGAGGAAAGAGAAAACTGCAGTGGTATATGTTGTTCCAGAATTGAGGACCTACCTCATGGTAGGTAGTAGAGGAAGAAGAAATTGAGGATGCCACAGAAACTGGCAGGATGAATAACTTGAGGACAAATACTCGAGGGAGGCCTATGTGCCTCGAAATTTCCATAGTTAAAAAATATAGAGGACATCTGTCTAGATGAAATGCTTTTAAACCACTCCATAGAAAAGCTATCATTACGATCAGTATAATAATAAGTATTATTATTAGGCAAGAATGAAACAGAAAAATTAATGCTATATATTAAGTAGTTCCTGGGGTGCAAGCTGGGAAGCTAAACTTGGCTTGATTACTGGTCAACACATTAGAATCTTAGGTTTCCCAATGTGATTGAGTGTATAACTGTATTCAAATACTGTGTTCCTTAGTAATGTCTTTGTAAAATAATTATCACAGTTAAGAAACTAGTTCTAGTTCTCACCCATTGCCCTCACTTTATCCTTTCTTCTGTATTTTGAATGTCATTTCAAAACAAATTCCCAGGAGACATTTATCACAAACTCAGTCCATTCTATTTCATTATATTAAAGGATTCCTGCCTCAAATCAATTTTTTTGGAATAAAACACAATAGAAATAAAATATTACAGGATTCAGGAAGTCTCTAAAAATAATGCTGAATAAAACAAGAATAACCTTCAGCTAATACATTATTGATTGTATAACAAATATTAGCAATAAAAAAATCTAAAATCTATGGCTTAGTAAAAAATGAATCATATAATAAAGTTGGTGAAACAGAAGGCATTATTACAAAATATTCTCTCAGTGTCACATTTCTAACCCTGCTTCCTCTCAAATTGCCCTGTGGAGGTTAATAATTCCTAAACTTTTAATAGTTCCACTTTTGTTCTTAATCATTTTGCACAGCCTCAAGATTTTTAACTTTTTAACCAAAGTAATGCTTTTAGTTTCTTTTTCTGAGTCATATTTAATAAAGTTCAATGAATGTATTTGTAATGCATGTATATATACACATAGATATGTAAAAATATAAAAACTTTGGCACAATTATATGCATGTTATATATAAATGCATATAAACATTTTACACAATTAATCTTTCATATATAAATTGCTGTAAAGTTTACAAAAAGGCCTATATGCTTTATTTCAACTCGGTGAGGCAAATAATGCATACTTAATCTACCCATTTTACAGTTGAGGAAAGACACAGAAGGTTTGATCATCACCCAAGGTCACATAGATAATAGCAGTTTCCCACAGTTCTTTTAGCTCCTCATCCAGTTCAAATTCCATCAACCCATACTATTTCAGGAGTATTACATTTTTTACATATGTAAGGAATCCAAATGAGTACATTGCATGAGTGGCTGCTCTCAAGTGCTTAAAATCTTACTGTGAACACTTGCCATTGAACCAGTTAGCAATGTAATTCAGCATATGCCTCACAAGCTATGGGTGATACAAGGAATAAGTTATAAGATGTTTTGTTTTCCAAGCTGCTAAAAATAATACCATAAAATAGGTTGGCTTAACAACAGGCTTTTATTGGCTCATGGTTTCAGAGGCTAGAAGGCTGGCTTCCTCCTGGGGTCAGTGTCTTCTGGCTGGCTGACAAACTTTGGGGTTCCTTGGCTTTTCTGTCACATGACAATGCACATGACAGCATCTTCTGCTTTCTCTTCTGGATCCTGTTGCTTCCAGCTTCTGGATGCTGCCCATGGCTTCTCTTCCTGTGTCCAATTTCCTTTGAATATAAGGACCTCCGCTGTATTAGATTAAGATACATCTCTACATTCAGTTTGGGCATGCCTTAACTAATAACATCTTCAGAACTCCTATTAACAAATGGATTCACACCCAGAGGCCCAGGGGTTGGGACCTAAATAAGGCTTTTGTTGGGGACATGATTCAATCTCCAACATAAGAGTTCAGAGGAGAGGTAAGTCAATACAATAGTTGGGGGAGATCCATGGATGGAGCCTAGATAGAGAGAAATAAGTTATTAATGATTGTGCCTACATATTGACCTATATTAATAACTCTAGTCTTTGAAACAACTTTGAGATGACAGTGCCACTTTTCATTTTGTAAACAAGAAAACTGAGGTAAAATGAGATTAAGTAGATTTTTCAAAGTCAAATGGACTGATAGTCGTTAATTCAAATCATCCAATATTTCTATCATCCTTCCTTCTGCCATGGGTGCTTTCCCACCATCTGGAAGTTAGGTCTATGAATTGTGAGCATAAATAAAATGAACCACTTTCAGTGGGAAACTTTGAGAGCCAGTGTTAAATTTGTCATTAGCCTGGGTTCCAGAGTGACAGCAATAAACAATAACTACTGCTTACCTGAACTGGACATGGAACATGCAAGAAATGATGTTGCATTGGTTTAGGCAGAGATTTTTACTTAAACTAGACTATGCTAACTGACAAGTAGGAGAGGGAAGATCTGTGCTTAAGTCCATTTATATCCAAAGCCTGTATCCTTCACATTGATTCTTATTACTCAAGCCTTAGACTTGATGGAATCTAAAGAGTGGTTGTAATTTAAATAGGCAGATTGTTGTTCCATGCTGGGTAAAGAGTGATAAGAAAAGGCGAGAAGGAAGAAATGGACAGAATAGTTTTGTAAGAACTGATCTCAGATTAAACCTGAGCCTTCCACTTACGAGCATTGTTGACTGGTCACAGACAATTTTAAAAGTTGAATAGAATGCAAACATTCTTTGAAGACATTAAAAAGCTACACAGATATCTAGGACTTGAGAGACACACAGCCCTGAGAGTATAGATGAAAGACCTCAAGCCATAGATTCAAGAAGCTCTATGAATCCTAAGCAAGATTTATATAAAGAAAACATAAATAACCAAACCATAGTAAAACTGATAAAATAAAAAAATAAAAAATAAAAAAAAAGAGAAATTGTGATTGTAAAATCAGCCTGCAGTGGAGGTTGGTAGGGTGGGTTGGTAAATGGTAAGTACATTGTCTTCAAAGGAGAAACAATAAGACTAACAGCCATTTCTCAACAAAAATTATGAAAACAAGAAGCCAGTGATTAAGATCATAATAAGCTGAAGGAAATAAGTGGCAGCCAGGAATTTTACACCCAGCAAAAAATATCATTCAAGAATTGAAGGTAAAAAAAAAAAATTATAGAAAAACACATTGAGAAAAATCTTAAAGCATTTGTGAAGTCTCTAATACGACAGTAAAAAAAGACTACATCTTAACCAAGCAGAATTTATACCATGAATGAAAGAATGTTCCAATATTAGAAGAATCTACTAATAGGATCCACCATATTAAAAGGTCTAAAGAAAAAAATAACATACAATTATCTCTATTTAGCATAATTAATTATATCAGGGTTTACATCTACCACCTTTCTAGTAGTTTTATATTTAACATATCAATTCTTTTTATGTCTTTTTTTTTTACTTCTTTCAGATTAAGCAAGTAGTTTTATCATTTCATTTCCTCTTCTATTTGTGATTTTTATGTTATTTTACTCTTCTATTGGTGGTAACCACAGATTGCGATATTCATCATTGACATGGATGAATATTATGTCTTGAATGAAAATGTCAATTTGCAGCAAATAACTTCTATATAAAGAATTGCCTTCACACCTCATGAATCACAATGAAAGGACCTTAGAAAATTTCACTAACATTTACCCACCACCCTCCTTTTGTGTTATTATTAACTGATTTAATTCTACTTATATTTTCAAAACTTCTGGACAATGTTACTTTATTGGATACAGTTAATAGTCATTTATATTCACCCATAAATTCTTTCTGTTTCTTATCAGTCCTTTCTACATTGTTATAGTTTCATCTTGGGTAATTTTCTTCTGCTGAAATAATTCTTTTTAGTACTTCCTTTAGTTGCATCTCCTGGAACTTAATTTCCTGTTTTTTTTTTTAATTTTTAACTTTTTTACTTGTAAATAATTGTAAACTTACATAAAAGTTGTAATAAAAAGGCTGGTACAAAGAGCAACCATTGATCCTTTACTCATATTCATCTAATGTTTGTATTTCCCACCTTTGTTTGCTTTACTAGTTTTGCAGTCTCTCTCATTCTCTCTTCCCCACTCTTGATTTGCAAGCATTTGGGGCATTTTCTAATTATATTTTAATTTAATTTCAGTGTGCTTAAAATCATTTTGTAAATGATTTCAGTGCTTTACACTTATTGAGACTTCCAGCATATGGGCAATTTTGATATAGAAAAAAATGATATTCTTCACATTTTGGGTTCTTTGTTCCACAATATCATATTGTTCAAATCTTCTATATACATAGTAAATTGTTATATGCTTCCCTTATTAGTTACTGAAATTAGTATGCTGAAGTCTCACACTACCATTATAGGTTTGTCATTTCTACTTTTAGTTCTATTAGTTGTTCTAATTTTTTATCCAGAAGTTCTGCTACATATTTGGGCTCATAGCTTTTGCAGGGACTGGCCCTTTTACAATTATGAAATGTTCCTCTTAATATCCATTATTGCTTCTTGCCTCAAATTGAAATTGCTTGATTTTAATGTAACTGTATAACATTATAACTTGCTTTTGATTAGGTTTGCATGACATACATTTTTTCAACTTTTTCAATTTCAACTTCTCTCTTTCCTTATTTTTGAGATGCAATTTGTAGGTAGCAAATATTTACATGATAAAAAAATATAGCCTATTTTTTTTTCTTTTACCCCTTAACATGGATGTTCTTTAATTCAGTGGTTTACTCTCTCTAAATATAATTAATTTAGGGTTACTAGAGTATGGCAGCATAAAGCATTCCACGGTGGCCTTCTATCAGATATACAGGCATACCTTCTTTTATTGTGTGTCACTTTATTGTGCTTTGCAGATACTGCTTTTTTTTTTATATACAAAGGAAGGTTTGTAGCAACCCTGCATTGGGCAAGTATATAGGCACCATTTTTCCAATAGTGCATGCTCACTTTGTGTCTCTCTGTCACATTTTGATAATTGTCACAATATTTAAGGTATTTTCATTATTATTATATGCTATCTGTTATGGTGTTCTGTGATCAGTGATCTCTGATGTTAATACTGTAATGGTTTGGGGGCACCAAGAACCATGACCATATAAGACAGCTAATTTAACTGATAAACACTGTGTACGTTCTGACTGCTCCACTGATTCACCATTTCCTTACCTCTCTCCCTACCTTCTATCTCCCTATTCCCTGAGACACAATTATATTGAAATTTGGCCAATTAATATAAGTGAAAGAAGTCCCACATCTCTTACTTTAAATCAAAAACTAGAAATGATCAAACTTAGTGAGGAAGGCATGTCGAAAGCAGAGATATGTTGAAAGCTGAGCCTCTTGAGCCAAATAGTTAGCCAATTTGTGAATACAAAGGAAAAGTTCTTGGAGGAAATTAAAAGTGCTACTCAAGTGAACACAGGAATGATAAGAAAGTGAAACAGTCTTTCTGTTGATATGGAGAAAGTTTTAGTGGTCTGGACAGGAAATCAAACCAGCCACAACATTCCCTTAAGCCAATACCTAATCCAGAGCAAGGCACTAATTCTCTTCAATTCTATGAAGGCTGAGAGAGGGAAAGAAGCTGCAGAAGAAAGATTAGAAGCTAGTATGGATCTGTTCATGAGGTTTAAGGAAAGAAGACAACTCCATAACATAAAAGTGCAAGGTGAAGCAGCAAGTTATCCAGATCTAGCTAAGGTGATTGGTGAAGGCAGCTACACTAAACAACAGATTTTCAATATAGACAAAATAGCCTTCTGCTGGAAGACAATGACATCTAGGACTTCCATAGCTAGAGAGAAGAAGCTGATGCTTGGCTTCTAAGCTTCAAAGGGTAGGCTGACTCTCTTGGTAAGAGTTAATGCAGTTGGTGACTATAAATTGAAGCCAATGCTCATTTACCATTCTGAAAATCCTAGGGACCTTAAGAATTACGTTAAATCTACTCTACCTGTGTTCTATAAATGGAAAAATAAAGCCTGAATGGCAGCATATTTGTTTGAAACATGGTTTACTGACTATTTTAAGCCCATTGTTGAAATCTACAACTCAGAAAGAAAAAGATTCCTTTCAAGATATAACTGCTCAATGACATTACACCTGGTCACCTAAGAGCTCTGTTGGAGATGTACAATGAAATTAATGTTGCTTACATGCCTGCTAACACAATATCCATTGTTCAGCCCATGGGTCAAAGAGTAATTTCTACTTTAAAGTCTTATTGTTTAATAAATGCATTTCATAAGGCTTGAGCTACCATGGATCTGGGCAAAGACAATTGAAAGCCTCCCAGAAAGGATTCACCATTCTAGGTGCCATTAAAAAAAATTGTGATTCATGAGAGGAGGTCAATTTATCAACATTAACAAGAGTTTGGAAGAAATTGATTCCAACCCTCACTGATGACTTTGAGAGGCTCAAGACTACAGTGGAGGAAGTAACTGTAGATATGGTGGAAAAAGGAAGAGAACTAGAATTAGAAGTGGAACCTGAAGTTGTGAGTGAATTCCTGCAATCTCATGATAAAACTTGAATGGATGAGCAGTTGTTTCTAATAGATGAGCAAAGAAAGTGGTTTCTTGAGATGGAAACTTTCTGAAGAAAATGCTGTGAACACTGTTGAAATGACAACAAAGGATTTAGGGTATTAAAAAACTTAGTTGATAAGGTAGCATCAAGGTTTAAGAGGATTGACTCCAATTTTGAAAGAAGTTCTGTGAGCAAAATGCTGCCAAATAGTGTTTTGGGCTACAGAGAAATCTTTTGTAAAAGGAAGAAGTCAATTACTGTAGCAAACATCATTGTTGTCTTATTTTAAGAAATAACAACAGCCACCCCAACCTTCAGCAACCATCACTCTGATGAATCAGCAGCCATCAACACTGAGGCAAGACTCTCCACTAGCAAGAATATTATGAAGGCTAAGATGATGGTAAGCATTAAGGTATTTTTAAAATTACAGTATATACATTGTTTTTTAGACATAATGCCATTACTCACTTAATGGACTACAGTATATTGTAAACATAAATTTTTATATGCACTGGGAAACCAAAAACTTTATGTGACTCATTTTATTGTGATATTCACTTTATTGCAGTGTATGGAACAGAACCCACAATATCTCTGAGGTATGTCTGTACATAGAAGTTTGTGTACATAATAATAATAAACATGATATTTTAAGGCAGAATCCAGAAAGCTATAGCATATCATCATTTATCATATCAATGTTAAGAATCTAATTCTAGATATTCTATCCCAATAGGCATTTAGGTTATATGCTGTAGATTCCTATGATTTTTGGGATATTTATGCTTTAATTCATGGCAAATATATCTGGGCCTTACTTTAAAATTTGGAATATAATTTGGAAATCCTAATTTGTTTTATTTTTTTATTCATGTCCTAGAGTACTACAGTATTCTTCTCTTTCCTACTACTAGCTATTTTTTGTTTGTTTGTTTGTAATTATAAAAGCTCTTATTGTGGGGACATGGCTATTGCATGAGCATAACAGAAAAAAATGTTCTGATAGTCATGGACCACAATAGCTAATGGGTCAGCAGTGTGGTCCTGAGTTCTTGTTTAATTTTTTCATTTGCTTTTTAAGTGAAACCCTCTAAAAATCCAGTAGGAGGTGGGAATGGTGAGCTTATTGTCAAAGTTGTCATTTTGATTAGGTGGATTATAGAAATTGACTCTTGTTCATGTATCCCACATTTAGAGTTACATTAGGAGGGAAAAACTTATAGGAGTTTCAGAACAGATATAAGATATATTTTAAGTTTGAGAATTAGCAAAAAGTGGGACTATTTCACTCAGAAGAGACAAATAATAATATTCTTCTTACGCTTAAAAATAAAGCTAATGCAATTTGAGTAGTGACCATTTTCTCCATATATACCAAAGACCAAAGAAGAAAGAGACTTATTAAAGCCATGAGATTAGAGGTTTAAGTTAAAGATCACAACTTTGGAGATTATTTCTTCTTGAACTGGATACAGTTTTAAAAATAAGATAATTTTCATATTTCAACTGAATAAGATGTGGACTTTTATGGCATTTTTTTAATGGTCTGGATTGTATGGGCTACATTGAGAGTCACGGTTGTGTCCTCCGGTCAAGAATAAAAGAGCCCTCATTCTACCCCTCTCACCATCACATCTTCACCACTCCCAGGAACAGAGGATGGTTTGCCGTTATTCTGTGCTTCTCTAATGACCCATGATCTACTTTCTGATGTGTCAGAGAGCCATCACTCATCTAATATGGCAGGGGACACATTGGGAAAGCAACCTTTTAGAATTTGAAAGTGATATCCAGACAGAGGTACAATCTATTCTCAGATCTCCAAAATTAAAGGGGTTCTATCTCTACTTCTCCCTTACTAGGCCAAAGAGCACTGAGACAGGGCAAAAGTCTCACATCATTTCTTCCCCTCTAACTATCTTTTTCCTCCATATCTGAGGATTTTATATGATGAAGGGAAGTGGAGACACTGGTTCTCTGGTTACCTGTGACACGTTTCCTCCTTTCTCACCTTTCTGGTTCAATTCTGCCTTTTTTCCAGGCCAAACATGGCAGAGTTCTAGAGTTGCAGATGGTGATGGTGGAGGCAACATTAAATCCATTTTAATTCCACTTACCATCCTGCTGAACATCCACTAACTTTTATAATCCTCTCAGCAATCTTAAGAAATGAGTATTTTATCTCCAATTATTTGGGGCAGTAAATAGTGGAGCCAGGAACTCAACAATTTATAAGTAACAGAAAGTTATAGTACTGTCACTGATTTCAGTCTTTTTAACTTAAGAAAGCTGCTCACTCAGAAAACAGGAACAATTAAGGCGCTTGCATTTCATTTACATGGTGCTGGAACCAATTGTCAACTCTGTGCTACAAGTAGAAAAGGATTAATATTTTCTCAGTTGGAATTTTAAACACTTTAATATACCCATATATCATCTTTTCATATTTACATAAAAATATCTGTTTTCTGTTGCGTGGTAAAAATCTCTTGAGAAAAGTAAGGTAACATTGACCAACATTAGGAAGATTATATAATTTTCTGCTTTTTCAACAAAATTAATTTCATATTTTATGGTCTAAAATATGTTTAATGATATGATAAATTTTATATTTTTATACCATCTATAATGAGGGATAATTCACATATATTTTTATCTTCTCTTTTTTTTGGCTGATTATTTAAATTTCTTTTTCATAATTTTCCTTTTATCTCATTTTTACCCAAGAATAAAGACCCAAACATTCTTTGATAAATTAAAAAGAAAGATGAAAAAAATCTGCTTAAATTCTTCCAGATTTGTTTGGGATATATGAAACAGATACATCAAATACTGAGAATTATTCAGGAAGCTCTTATTGATTTCCACAGCTGTAACTGACCTCTTAGCACTTGGTTTCATTTGAATCCTCTTAGCACTTGGTTCCTCTATTATGGAACTGAGCCCTTTGCCATTTCTTCCACCTCTCCTTCTAGTTCATCATGAAATAGAACCACTACTTCTGAAGAAATGTTCCCTCTCCTGATATCTAATTTGTTATATATCAGGGTTGGAGATGAAAATTTTTACTAGTTAAGAATATTTTAAAGATGTTACTTTTAATCTTAATTTGACTCTAGAGATGCTATTTACCTGTGTATATAAAGTCAGAAATACGGAGAATTAAGAAGGACAGGGATATAATATTTGTATCCTAGTGCAGAATGTATCAGATTGTTAGACTGGTACAAGAGGCTCAAAAAACTCACAAGTTTGAACAAGGTAAAGTTATGTAAAGGAAGAGATATATAAAAGCAAAAATGATATGGAGAAATTAAGGGGTAATAATGGTAGAGATGAATAATTAGGTGGTAGTGAACAATTAAATCAATCAACAAAGAGAGTGACTATATTCATGTAATTATAAGTGTGTGATTAATAAGAGCACTGAATATTCAAAATATTTCAAAGTTGAACCTTTTGCAATACAGAATTTTATTTTTTAGTGTCAATAGATTGATACTCCTAAACGCAGAGCCCAGACAGAAATGAAGTGTTATAGCATAAAGGCAAAATAGGGAATAATATATAAAATCTTAAGAGGGAAAAGAGAGATAAATGTCTATTTCATAAGAAGTTCTCACTGTTTTTTAATCCATTTAGTTTTAGTTCTTTGTTCTGTCCAATTTATTTTTATGGGTCAGGAAAAGGCAGGGTAAAGAAGCATGAAAATAAGATCATAACTTCTTTTTAAAAGTCAGGATATTAGACAGTTTACTTTGACCCAGATCTGATGGGATGACACAATTAGTGGGACTTTTCCTCTCAGTGAAAAACAGTGTTGCTCTTAGGTTTGATGGACAATGAATGCTGATTCATCCTTCCCCTATAAATTCAGGACACATCTGTGCTATTTTTTAATATCAGTGAGATTAATCAGAGATTCATTTATTCCAGGTGAACTGTTCTGGTGTTCTGTGAAGAAACAACTACTTTGGGATCTAAAGATCTTTAGTTCAAATCCCATGAGAAGAGAGATCTGTTTTCACTTAGTGAAAACTGCTCCTAGAAAAGAGTTCTCAGTCTGTAACATTATAGGGACATGGACTGATACATGAATGTTTTCATTCTTTTCCACTATCAAATATACTTTTAGTAAAAGATTATGCAATCAATGGCCTTTCTGAGTTAAAACAAAAAACAAAACAAAACAAAAAACAACAGCAGATAAATATAGCTAAAAACAATTACAAAATACACAACAGAACTAGAGACATGGCTTTTTGACAAAATAAAAACATATAAAATATACAGAATTTGTTTAGGGGGCCATCTCCTTCTTTAATCTCCTCCCCCAACCACCTTATACTGGATAACATATATGTTATTTTATTTCTAAAATGCCAGTATGTGAAGAATGTTCTCATGCAGGTAACCAACTTGGCCCTTTCCTACGCCCTGCCTTGGTTTCCTAGGGCTGCTCTAGCAAAGTACCATAAACTGGATGACTTAAAACAACAGAAATTCATTGTCTCACAGTTTCTGGTGGCTAGAAGTCCAAACTCAAGGTGTTTGCAGCTGCATGCTTCCTCTCAATTTTGTAGGGAAATATTTGTTCCATCTCTGTCTCCTGGCTTCTGGTGGTAGCAATCCTTGGTGTTCCTTGACTGGTAGGTGCATCACTCTGCTTCCCCCATCTTCACGTAATCTTTTTCCCTGACATCTCTCTCTGTGGCTGATGTCCTCTTCTTAAAAAGACACCAGGGGTGGGGCAAGATGGTGGATTGGTGAGGTGTATGTTTTAGTTACTCCTCCAGGGAAGTAGGTAGAAAGCCAGGAACTGCGTGGACTGGATACCACAGAGCAATCTGACTTTGGGCATACTTCATACAACACTCATGAACACGTGAAACTGCTGAGATCAGCAAAATCTGTAAGTTTTTGTGGCCAGGGGACCTGCGCCCCTCCCTGCCAGGTGACCCATGCCCCTCCCTGCCAGCCTCAGACCCATGGGAGGAGGGGCCATCAGTGCTGGGAATGAGACGGGAAAACTGCAGTGGTGGCTCTTATTGGAAACCCGTTCTACTGATCCAAACTCCAATCATAGATAGACTGAGACCAGACACCAGAGTATCTGGGAGCAGCCAGCCCAGTGGAGAGGAGATAGGGATAGCAAAAACAGCAAGAAAAACCCCAAAATAAAAGCAGAGGCTTTTTGGAGTTCTGGTGAATATAGAAAGGGGAATGACAGAGCTCAGGCCCTGAGGCTCGTATGCAAATCCAGAAGAGAAACAATCTCTCTGCCCCATGGAACTCTCCTTAATGGCCCTAATTGCTTTGTCTCTTAGCATTTCAATAACCCATTAGATCTGAGAGGAGGGCCCTTTTTTTTTTAATCTTTTTTTCTTTTTCTAAAACAATTACTCTAAGAATCCCAATTCAGAAAGTCTCAAAGTCTTGCAATTTGGGCAGGTCAAGACAAGAGCAGAACTAAAGAGAGCTCTGAGACAAAAGGCAATAATCCAGTGGCTGAGAAAATTCACTAACCACCACAACTTCCCAAGAAAAGGAGGGTGTCCTCTCACAGCAATCATCCTGGTAGACAGGGAACACTCCTGCCCGTCACCAGCCCCATAGACCAGAGATGCCCCAGACAACCCAGTGTGACAGAAGTGCTTCCAATGACACTCACACACCACAAAATCGGATGTGGACATTAGCCTTCCCTGCACCCTCAGCTGGTTGTCCCAGAGATGGGAAGGTAGAGCAGTGTGAATTAACACGTCCCATTCAGCCATCCTTTCAGCAGACTGGGAGTCTCCCTACACAACCCTGCAGCCCAGAACCACCCTGGGGGGATGGCACTCATCTGTGACATAGCACAGTCATCCCTCAACAGAGGACATGGAGGTGCACAGTCTGGAAGAGGGACCCACTTGCAAGTTTCAGGGGATGTATGCCAATACCAAGGACTTGTGGGTCAGCAACAGAGACAAACTGTGATAGGACTGAACTGAAGGATTAGACTATTGCAGCAGCTTTAAAACTCCAGGAACTCCAGGGTGATTTGATTGTTAGAGCTGCCCCTCCTCCCTGACTGCCCAGACACATGCCCCATATACAGGGTGGGCAACACCAACTACACACACAAGCTTGGTACACCAATTGGACCCCACAAGACTCACTCACCACAAAGACAAAGCAGGGGAGAACTGGCTTGAGGGGAACAGGTGGTTTGTGGACACCACCTGCTGGTTAGTTTGAGAAAGTGAACTCCAAGAAGCTGTGGATCAGACAAATTAGAGATAAGGATTTCAGTCAGTCTACAAATCCTAAAAGAATCCTATCAATTTAAGCAAATGCCAAGAGGCCAAAAACAACAGAAAATTTTAAAGCATATGAAAAAAACAGATGGTATGGATAACCCAAGCCCAAGGACCCAAATCAAAAGATCAGAGGAGACACAGTACCTGGAGCAATTAATCAAAGAACTAAAGATGAATGATGAGACCATGGCACAGGATATAAAGGACATGAAGAAGAGCATGGCACAGGATATAAAGGACATCAAGAAGACCCTAGAAGAGCATAGAGAAGACATTGCAAAAGTAAATAAAAAAATAGATAATCTTATGGAAATTAAAGAAACTGTTGACCAAATTAAAAAGATTCTGGATATGCATAGTACAAGACTAGAGGAAGCTGAACTATGAATCAGTGACCTAGAAGATGACAGATCAGAAAATGAAAGAACAAAAGAAAGAATAGGGAAAAAAATTGAAAAAATCAAAATGGACTTCAGAGAGATGATAGATAATATAAAACATCCAAATATAAGACTCCTTGGTGTTCCAGAAGGGGAAGAGAAGGGTAAAGGTCCAGGAAGTGTATTCAAAGAAATTATTGGGGAAAACTTCCCAAATGTTCCAAACACCATAATTACACAAATCATAAATGCCCAGCAAAATCAAAATAGAATAAATCCAAATAAACCCACTCTGAGACATATTCTGATCACACTATCAAATATGGAAGAGAAGGAGCAAGTTCTGAAAGCAGCAAGAGAAAAGCAATTCACCACATACAAAGGAAACAGCATAAGACTAAGTAGTGACTACTCAGCAACCACCATGGAGGCAAGAAGGCAGTGGCAAGACAGATTTAAAATTCTGAGTGGGAAAAATTTCCAACCAATAATACTTTATTCAACAAAGCTCTCCTTAAAATTTGTGGGAGGGCTTAAATTTTTCACAGAAAAACAAATGCTGAGAGAATTTGCTAACAAGAGACCTGCCCTACTGGAGATACTAAAGGGAGCCCTAAAGACAGAGACACAAAGAAAGGAGAGAGAGACATGGAGAAAGGTTCAGTATTAAAAAGATTCAGTATGGGTACATTAAAGTTTATTAATAGAGAGAGGGAAAAATATATATGACAAACATAAACCAAAGGATAAGATGGCTGATTCAAGAAATGCCTTCACGGTTATAATGTTGAATGTAAATGGATTAATCTCCCCAATTAAGAGATGTAGATTCACAGAAAGGATCAAAAAAAAAAAAATTAAACATCAATATGTTGCATACAAGAGACTCATCTTAGACACAGGAACACAAAGAGATTGAAAGTGAAAGGATGGAAAAAAATATTTCATGCCAGCTACAGCCAAAAGAAAGCAGGTGTAGCAATATTAATCACAGATAAAATAGACTTTAAATGCAGGGATGTTTTGAGAGACAAAGAAGGCCACTACATACTAATAAAAGGGGCAATTCAACAAGAAGAAATAACAATCGTAAATGTCTATGCACCCAATCAAGGTGCCACAAAATACATGAGAGAAACACTGGCAAAACTAAAGGAAGCAATTGATGTTTCCACAATAATTGTGGGAGACTTCAACACATCACTCTCTCCTATAGCTAGATCAACCAGACAGAAGACCAATAAGGAAATTTAAAACCTAAACAATCTGATAAATGAATTAGATTTAACAGATATGTATAGAACATTACATCCCAAATCACCAGGATACACATTCTTCTCTAGTGCTCATGGAACTTTCTCCAGAATAGATCATATACTGGGACATAAAACAAGGCTCAATAAATTTAAAAAGATTGAAATTATTCAAAGCACATTCTCTGACCACAATGGAATACAATTAGAAGTCAATAAACACCAGAGACGTAGAAAATTGACAAATACCTGGAGGTTAAACAACACACTCCTAAACAATCAGTGGTTTAAAGAAGAAATAGGCAGAGAAATTGCTAAATATATAGAGATGAATGAAAATGAGAACACAACATACCAAAACCTATGGGATGCAGCAAAAGTGGTACTGAGGGGGAAATTTATAGCACTAAATGCATATATTAAAAAGAAAGAAAGAGCCAAAATCAAAAAACTAATGGATCAGCTGAAGAAGCTAGAACATGAACAGCAAACCAATCCTAAACCAAGTAGAAGAAAGGCAATAACAAGGATTAAAGCAGAAATAAATGACATAGAGAACAAAAAAACAATAGAGAGGATAAGTAACACCAAAAGTTGGTTCTTTGAGAAGGTCAACAAGATTGACAAGCCCCTAGCTACACTGACAAAATAAAAAAGAGAGAAGACCCATATAAACAAAATAATGAATGAGAAAGATGACATTACTGCAGATCCTGAAGAAATTAAAAAAATTATAAGACAATACTATGAACAACTATATGGCAACAAACTGGATAATGTAGAGGAAATGGACAATTTCCTGGAAACATATGAACAACATAGACTGACCAGAGGAGAAACAGAAGGCCTCAACCAACCAATCACAAGCAAAGAGATCCAATCAGTCATCATAAAGCTTTCCACAAATAAATGCCCAGGGCCAGATGGCTTCACAGGGGAATTCTACCAAACTTTCCAAAAAGAACTGACACCAATCTTACTTAAACTCTTTCAAAACATCAAAGAAAATGGAACACTACCTAACTCACTTTATGAAGCTAACATCAATCTAATACCAAAACCAGGCAAAGATGCTACAAAAAAGGAAAACTACCGGCCAATCTCCCTAATGAATATAGATGCAAAAATCCTCAACAAAATACTTGCAAATCGAATCCAAAGACACATTAAAAAAATCATAAAACATGACCAAGTGGGGTTCATTCCAGGCATGCAAGGATGGTTCAACATAAGAAAATCAATCAATGTATTACAACACATTAACAAATCAAAAGGGAAAAATCAAATGATCATCTCAATAGATGCTGAAAAAGCATTCGACAATATCCAACATCCCTTTTTGATAAAAACACTTCAAAAGGTAGTAATTGAAGGAAACTTCCTTAATAGGATACAGAACATATACGAAAAACCCACAGCCAGCACAGTACTCAATGGTGAGAGACTGAAAGCCTTCCCTCAAAGATCAGGAACAAGACAAGGATGCCCGCTGTCACCACTGTTATTCAACATTGTGCTGGAAGTGCTAGCCAGGGCAATCCGGCAAGACAAAGAAATAAAAGGCATCCAAATTGGAAAGGAAGAAGTAAAACTGTCATTGTTTGCAGATGATATGATCTTATATCTGGAAAATCCCAAGAAATCGACAATACAGCTACTAGAGCTAATAAACAAATTTAGCAAAGTAGCGGGATACAAGATTAATGCACATAAGTCAGTAATGGTTCTATATGCTAGAAATGAACAAACTGAAGAGACACTCAAGAGCAAGATACCATTTTCAACAGCTACTAAAAAAATCAAGTACCTAAGGAATAAACTTAACCAAAGATGTAAAAGACCTATGCAAAGAAAACTACATAACTCTACTAAAAGAAGTAGACAGGGACCTTAAAAGATGGAAAAATATTCCATGTTCATGGATAGGAAGGCTAAATGTCATTAAGATGTCAATTCTACCCAAACTCATCTACAGATTCAATGCAATCCCAATCAAAAGTCCAACAACCTACTTTGCAGACTTGGAAAAGCTAGTTATCAAATTTATTTGGAAAGGGAAGATGCCTCGAATTGCTAAAGACACTCTAAAAGAGAAAAACAAAGTGGGAGGACTTACACTCCCTGGCTTTGAAGCTTATTATAAAGCCACAGTTGTCAAAACAGCATGGTACTGGCACAAAGATAGACATATTGATCAATGGAATAGAATTGAGAATTCGGAGATAGACCCCCAGATCTATGGCTGACTGATCTTTGATAAGGCCCCCAAAGTCACTGAACTGGGTCATAATGGTCTTTTCAACAAATGGGGCTGGGAGAGTTGGATATCCATATCCAAAAGAATGAAAGAGGACCCCTACCTCACCCCCTACACAAAAATTAACTCAAAATGGACCAAAGATCTCAATATAAAAGAAAGTACCATAAAACTCCTAGAAGATAATGTAGGGAAACATCTTCAAGACCTTGTATTTGGCAGCCACTTCCTAGATTTTACACCCAAAGCACAAGCAACAAAAGGAAAAATAGATAAATGGGAACTCCTCAAGCTTAGAAGTTTCTGCACCTCAAAGGAATTTCTCAAAAAGGTAAAGAGGCAGCCAACTCAATGGGAAAAAATTTTTGGAAACCATGTATCTGACAAAAGACTGATACCTTGCATATATAAAAAAATCCTACAACTCAATGATGATAGTACAGACAGCTCAATTATAAAATGGGCAAAAGATATGAAAAGACAGTTCTCTGAAGAGGAAATACAAATGGCCAAGAAACACATGAAAAAATGTTCAGCTTCACTAGCTATTAGAGAGATGCAAATTAAGACCACAATGAGATATCATCTCACACCAATTAGAATGACTGCCATTAAACAAACAGGAAACTACAAATACTGGAGGGGATGTGGAGAAATTGGAACTCTTATTCATTGTTGGTGGGACTGTATAATGGTTCAGCCACTCTGGAAGTCAGTCTGGCAGTTCCTTAGAAAACTAGATATAGAGTTACCATTCGATCCAGCGATTGCACTTCTCGTTATATACCCGGAAGATCGGAAAGCAGTGACACGAACAGATATCTGCACGCCAATGTTCATAGCAGCATTATTCACAATTGCCAAGAGATGGAAACAACCCAAATGTCCTCCAACAGATGAGTGGATAAATAAAATGTGGTATATACACACTATGGAATACTACATGGCAGTAAGAAGGAACGATGTTGTGAAACTTATGACAATGTGGATGAACCTTGAAGACATAATGCTGAGCCAAATAAGCCAGGCACAAAAAGAGAAATATTATATGCTACCATCAATGTGAACTTTTAAAAATGTAAAACAAATGGTTTATAATGTAGAATTTAGGGGAACTAGCGATAGAGAGCAATTAAGCAAGGGGGAACGATAATCCAATAAGAACAGATAAGCTATCATGGGTAAATTTAACGTTCTGGGAATGCCCAGGAATGACTATGGTCTGTTAATTTCTGATGGGTATAGTAGGAACAAGTTAACAGAAATGTTGCTGTATTAAGTTACTTTCTTGGGGTAGAGTAGGAACATGTTGGAAGTAAAGTAGTTATCTTAGTTTAATTGTCTTTTTCTTGTTCCCTTGTTATGGTCTCTATGAAATGTTCTTTTATTGTATGTTTTTTTAAATGTTTTTTTTATTTTATTTTTTTTTGTTTTTTATACAGTTGATTTAAAAAAAGTTTAAAAAAAATAAAACAGGGAAAAAATTATGCAGAGCCCCCTTGAGGAGCTGGTGGAGAATGCAGGGGTGTTGGACTTCCCCACCTCTATGGTTGCTGATGTGCTCACAGACATAGGGACTGGTGGTTTGATGGGCTGTTCCTTCTACCACAGGACTTGCTCTTGGGAAGACGGTTGCTACAAAGGAGAGGCTAGGCCTCCCTATAACTGTGCCTAGGAGCCTCCTCCTGAATGCCTTTTTGTTGCTCAGATGTGGCCCTCTCTCTCTAGCTAAGCCAACTTGGCAGGTGAAATCACTGCCCTCCCACCTACGTGGGATCTGACACCCAGGGCAGTGAATCTCTCTGGCAACGTGGAATATGATTCCCAGGGAGGAATGTAGACCCAGCATTATGGGATAGCGAACATCTTCTTGACCAAAAGGCGGAAATGAAAGGAAATGAAATAAGCTTCAGTGGCAGAGAGATGCCAAAATGAGCCGAGAGGTCATTCTGGTGGGCACTTTTATGCACAATATAGACAACCCTTTTTAGGTTCTGATGGATTGGGGTAGCTGGCGGTAGATACCCAAAACTATCAAACTACAACCCAGACCCCATGAATCTTGAAGACGGTTGTATAAAAATGTAGCTTATGAGGGGTGACAATGGGATTGGGAAAGCCATAAGTACCACATTCCCCTTTGTCTAGTTTATGGATGGATGAGTAGAAAAATGGGGGAAGGAAACAAACAAACAAACAGACAGACAAAGGCACCCACTGTTCATTTTTACTTTAATTGCTCTTTTTCACTTTAATTATTATTCTTGTTATTCTTGTGTGTGTGGTATTGAAGGTGTCAGGAATTGATTTTGGTGATGAATGTACAACTATGTAATGGTACTGTGAACAATTGAATGAACAATTTGTTTTGTATGACTATGTGGTATGTGAATATATCTCAATAAAATGAATATAAAAAAAAAGACACCAGTCATATTGGATTATGGCCTCATCTTAATGAATAACATCTTCAAAGACCCTATTTCCAGATAAGGTCACATTGCAGGTCCAAGGGTTAGAACTTGGACATGCATTCTTGGAGGACAGAATTCATCCCCTAACACACCTCTTCCTACTCCATTATCTCCAGTCCAACATAAATCCATTTCTGCCTGACTTCTTAATCTGCAGAGTTCAGGAGACATGCTGAAATGCTCAGTGAGGACTGGATCCCAAGGCTGGCAGTTTCAGCTCACACACTGCTGTATAGGCCTCTCTGCTCAAGCTCCTGTCTTTCCTCTGAGGGTACATATGACCTATCCTTCTGTTTTTTCCCTTCCTCTGCTCTGAACACTCACATGGTACCATGAGATGCAGCATCAGAAATCACTGGCTCATTCCAGCCTCCTGCTGATTTCGATTCGGAGATGTGGAGTACAGTTGTCTCTGATTCATTAAGTAAGGATGTCAAGGGAATGTGAGCCTGTCCTCCCAAAGCATGCTCTACCTCTGACAGACAATTGGTGTGGTAAAGCCAGAAGTTAGTTTTTGAAGTGTAAGAGATTGTCATTGGAGCAAAGTCTCTCATTCACACAACTGGTAATCATCACATTTTTAAAGGGAGTTTTCACAATTTGAGAGTGGAGAGTACATTTTCAGAGGAAGCTGTAAGAAATAACAAAATTGAGGCCCAGTGAGTACTCTCATTAAGGTTGTCAGGATCAAGGTACCACCGGGGCTACTTTTAACTTATACAGATAAATTATTGCTGAGGAATTTTTATGAAAAGCATGTGGAAAATCTAGCCATGTGCTTGTTGTCTTTCAGGGAAAGCAGCAATTTCCAACTGAGCACAAACCACCTGTCCATACCTGCTTTCCTGTAGAAGGTTGATGAATACTGGAGAACAGATGCAGTAATAAATATTTTACCAACATATCCTATATGAATTGTTTTGGAATTATTTAGGGCTGAAAGTATTTCATGTTGGAAAAATTATGCAATGAAAAACTGGCTGCAAGGCTTATATTCTTTGTAAGAGGGGCACAGAGGATAAATTACAGGGATAACAAAGTGATATTGCATTGTGGTTGCGTTATTTGTGAGAAAAACGTGCCCTTGAACTTTCATTTATTGTTTTATCTACTACTGTTAGAAGGTCATGATGTCTGTTGGACATATGATCAGGCTCTATGGTGCAAGGAAAAAAAAAAGCAAAGAATGTAAGCAAATCAACAACATCAAGAAAAGCCAATAAATGAAATATCAATGAAAGTTAGAAAGTTGCTTGCTGTTACTGCTTAGCATAGGGAAGAGTGGTGGCTCATAGTTCATGAGGATATTTGCAATCAAAGATTTCACCTACATCTCGCCATGCCTTGAGCCACCTTGCTCCTTCTCCTGGGATGTTTTCTCTCTCTCCACCTGTGGCAGCCAAGGGAGTACACATTCTCAGCTCTCCCTTTCAGAGACAATTTGCAGTGAGAAGTGCTGACCGCCTCCAGCTGCCACCTTTGGAATTCACCACACTGTTCATACCAAGGTCAGGCTCTCCCTGGCTTCTTCCAGCCAATGACTGAGTGTGATGGCCCCATAAGGAGCAATCTTTGCCCTGAGGCTTCCCCATCAGCCCTACAGAGGCTTTCTCAGGGCTTGATTGCAGTTTGAGACTCTTCCTACTCAAGTCTCCTACCCACCCTCTCTCCTTTCACAGGTCGCTGATCTGAATCATCTTCTGAAGGCTCACCTACCTACTCCTGCTGCCTTTCCATTTATGCTTCATGGTGTTTTTTTTCCCAATGCATCTCTTTCATATTTAATTCCATCTTAGTGCTGTTTCTTAGTAACTGAACTTACACACACCCCAAAACTGATCACATTCACCGATGAAAATTCAAAGTTAATCCTTCTAAGTGGCTATAACACCTTGTTCCTTGAACCTCATCCCAACAGTAAAACTTTATATATTATTTATAAGTGAGCAGTATAAAACCTGTCTTCTTTTCATTTGTTCCATGCTTTATTTCTCCAATTTTAAGATAGGCACTGTCATGCTATTTTTTAAAAATTATGTATTTATTCTTCCACATTTTTTACCACACATATGAGGCATTCATCAACTCTTTGCTGGATTCAAGAAAATGGATTGTCATTTTTCTCCATAAGTTATTTATAGTCACTAGAAAGCAAATTGCATTTTCTGCTGGTTCTCTCCAATACACACAATTTCCAATGGGCAAATTTTCCCCCTTTATTATTTCTGTGATAGCCTCTTAATGCCCCAGCTTAATTGCTTTTCAGTAAGGATGAACAGTTTCAGAGTCCTTTGTTGCAATTTGACAATTCATCCTTTTTTTTTTTTTTTTTTAATTGAGCACTTTCTATGTTTTTGGTCTTCTGCTAGGTGATAAAAACACAAAGATGAATAAGTCATGGCCCCTGTCTTCAGAGAGCTTAGAGTATAGTAGCAAAGACCAATATACAAAGAAATATGGTAACAAAATTAAGAAAGTTCATGGCATATATCTGTATAGGATTCTGTAGTTACCTGTAAAAGGATATGATCAGTCCTACATGATAAATCAGAGAAACCTTCATAGATTATGGTAATATTTACATGAGTCTTTGAAAATCTGTTAGAATTCACCTTGTGGAAAACAGGTAGAAGTACTTGGTGAATGTTGTGAATCACCTCCTTTCCTAGGTTCCCCTTGAGTGAAGTAGGACTTGTCCCTTTTCCTTCATCTTCCCTTATCCCTCCCTCCACCATCCCTGTGGCTGGGTTTGGGAGATGGGCCTTAACTTTAAATCCTCTTTGGGATGGCCTCCAATTAAAAACTAAAACAAAACAAAACAAAGAAATGAAACTGTCTCACCTAAGATCATACATCCTGACAGATGAAACCTATACCTGGTGTTCTAGTTTGCTAATGCTGCCAGAATGCAAAACACCAGAGATGGATTGGCTTTTATAAAAGGGGTTTATTTGGTTACACAGTTACAGTCTTAAGGCCATGAAGTGTCCAAGGTAACACATCAACAATCAGGTACCTTCACTGGAGGATGGCCAATGGTGTCCGGAAAACCTGTTAGCTGGGAAGGCTCGTGGCTGGTATATGCTCCAAGTTCTGGTTTCGAAATGGCTTTCTCCCAGGACATTCCTCTCTAGGCTGCAGTTCCTCAAAAATGTCACTCTTAGTTGCACTTGGGGTATTTGTCCTCTCTCAGCTTCTCCAGAGCAAGAGTGCTTTCAATGGCCGTCTTCAAACTTTCTCTCATCTGCAGCTCCTGTGCTTTCTTCAAAGTGTCCCTCTTGTCTGTAGCTCCTCTTCAAAACATCACTCACAGCTGCACTGAGTTCCCTTTGCCCATCAGCTCATTTATATGGCTCCACTGATCAAGGCCCACCCTGAATGGGTGGGGCCATGCCTCCATGGAAATATCTTATCAGAATTATCACCTACAGTTGGGTGGAGCACATTTCCATGCAAGTCTAATCAACACTGACAACGTCTGCCCACACAAGATTACATCAAAGATAATGACATTTGTGGGGACACAATACATTCAAACTGACACACCTGGTGACTGGTCAACATGAGGGTATAAGAACCAAGACCTCTTTCTCTTAACTTGGGCAACTCTAAAGAGCCATCCAAATTAAAGAGCTCCCTGTGGGATCAGCTGACAACTTTGTTGGGACTGAATCCTGCTTACATTCCCTCTCTTCTACAGCTTTTATGACCCTAACAAGCCTCTTGCATGCTCATTGCATCTTAGTATCTGCTTCTCAGAGAACTCTGTGACAAGTGCATTGAATGTAGACTGAGGCAAACAGCATAAACAAAAACTGGCATGGCTAGTTTGGGGTATGTGCTGGTTTGAATCTATTGTGTACCCCAGAAAAGCCATGCTCTTTTAATCCAACCTTGTGACTGCAGACCTGTTGTGTGTGGGAACTTTTGATTAGGTTGTTTCCATGGAGATGTGACCCCATCAATTAAGGTGGGTCTTAATTAGTTTACTGGTGTCCTGTAAGACAGGATAAAAGGCAGAGACATTTTGAAGAGAGCCGAGAGACACCTGGAGATGAAGATAGAAAGATGTTTGACCCGGAGAAGCTAAGTGAGAATCCAGAGATGCTTCGGGAGAAACGCCCTGGGAGAAACAAGCAAGGACACACAGGAGCTGAGAGAGAAAAGCTAAGACAGAAGCCCAGAGACATTTAGAGAAAACAACAGAAATGAGAAGCTAACTCCAGGAGAGATTTCGGCCATGTACCTTTCCATGTGACAGAAGACCCCCAGATGCCATTGGCCTTTCTTCAAAGAAGCTCTCTTCTTGTTGATGCCTTAGTTTGGACACTTTTATGGGCTTAGAACTGTGAATTTGTAACCTAATAAATCCCCTTTATAAAAGCCAATCTGTTTCTGGAATTTTATATTTTTGCGGCTTTAGCAAACCAGGAAAGGGTTCCACAACCTCTTGCTCAAAATGGCTTCCCTGCTCCCTGCATCCTTTTTTTTTTTTTTTTTTTTTTTTGCTGTTTGTTTTATTAACTGTTTACTGAATTATAATTATATACATATGTATATATATGTGTGCATGTACACAGAAATTTGTACCCTATCTGTGTTTTAAAAATTCTTTTTCCTTTTCATGAGTTTTTGTACTGTTATGCAGCAAGGAAAATTCCCCAGAAAGTTCCTGTGAATCAGCTGATGTTTTGCATTATCCGTACTACTTTCACATTCTGTGAATGTAAAATTTGAGTAAATACATAAGGGTTCAGCAAAATGTTTTCCCAAATTGAAAGCAGCTCCTGTATTTGATATTTTCTAATGATAGTCAAGTCAGCATAGAAAATTAAACAATGAGCAATTGCATTTAATTCCCTTGTAACAAGACTATACAATGCATACATACATCTATTCACCTTATGCATTTATGATGAGCTTACTATGTGAGTGAGTTCTGTTCAGGACTCCCCCCACCCGAAAGATTTATGTGTTCCTTTTTCCTTCCTGTGAAATCTATGATGCCAATTAAATTCTGAATTAGCCATAGGTTCTGTGAGGTAAAAATCATCTACTGCTACTTATTTGCTCAGTAAACTTTTCTGCAAAAATATAAATGTATTTGTATATACATATATTCTATATCCATTTTCAATCACAAAATTCAGTCTTTAATACTCTAAAATTGCAGAATCTTCCTCTATTCTGCAAAGAAAGTCTTACATAGTAAAAGTGATAGCAAAGTACAGTAGAAAAACACATTGAATGTTATTCCAAAGAGAACTTTGGGAGTTTATAATGTACTCTTACAGTTAAATTCTTTGATTTTGTAACATCCCAATAAAGGTATATCATTACTCTATCAGTTCCATACTCTTAATGAATTAAAAACAACAACAACAACAACAAAAAAGCAAACAAACAAAAATAGTTCCCTGTAGTACAAAGCCTTAAAATGAATTGGAGTTGCCCAGCTAGACATGTGCTCACATATGGGTTAAGCCCAGCCACCTCATAAAACCATAGCAGCAAAAAATTTCATGCTGGGACATACTGGGATAACTGTGTGTTCACCTCTATTTTCTACCTCATCACTCGTTTTAGTAAGAATAGAATACTAGGAAGACCAGGCATCAAATGGCTGGAGACTGACGTGAAATTCTTGAGTAGAAGAGGCTCATGGATCACAGGAAAATACACCACAGCTTACCATTTCCTATCACACCTGTGTCATAAGATGTTACACTAACTTAATTATTTGAAGTTGAAAATTACCTTTTTTAAAACAAGGCAAAAATGGAACAAGTAGTTATATTAGAAAGATTGTGTGAAGCTAATTATGGTTGAGTTAGGAGAAATTGGAGAATAAGTCATCCACTTTATTGGAACTCTGAGAAGTCACAAAGATGTCGTTAAGTAACCATCTAAAAATCGGCTTTTTTTATCCCCATCTGTCTTTTTTTTCTCCCTGTCCCTTCTCTTGCTCCACTAGATATTTATAGATCTTTAAATCACCAGCATCCCTGAAATTTGTTCATTTCCTACAGTTGGGGTTTGATTCTTCAAAATCAAACTGATTGCAAGCTCAGCCCTGGAGATGCATTTTGGCACCATCATTTAACATAACGTTAGAGAGTTGTGGGAAAGAAGATATGCATTTTGGGAGTGGTTATGTACACAAGATGCAAATGAAGGAGATCCAGGCAAAGCAAAACAGGGTGATTCTAATTTAGTGCTCAAATTAGTTTTGCAGATAGCTAGACACTTGTCTCTCATTTTCAATCACTCCTCTGTTTGTAGAGCACTTTGATGGGCTGTCTTGATGGCAAAATTATAGGCAATTAAATTTAGAGGACTAATCTTTCCAAAGATTTCAACTTCAGAAAAAAAAAAAATAGGAGATAGCTTAAATACATCTTATAAAATGAAACGATATTGTTTCAAAGGCATAAAAAATACTTTATGTCTTAGAGAATCAAAGGGCCTAGCCTTAGGCATCAATCACATTTTTCATGAGAAACAGAACTTTTCAGCTCTTGGAGCTTCATAACAGAGAAAATTATTCTATCTGCTATAAGGTTTGCTCTAAGACGTGGAGATGGAATGGTATTTGGCAGCAGCTGTTAACCCACCTGCAGAGAAAACTTCCATCTCATTTCATCTGTTGAATTGTTCACGCGATCCAGACTAATGTTTACTTGTTCACAATTAAAGATACCAGCTAGTCTTCAGAGATGGTTCCAAAAAGACTGTCAGAGAGTCTGCAGGGTCTGAATGTTAAGCTGTACTCCCTGTTTCAATACTAGCTCACCATATAAATGATGCTCATCCAAGAATGTTCAGTCAGCTAACTGAAGCAACATAAAACAAACAAACAAACAAAATCTTTAGTTAAGAAAAAACTTGGTTATCTTCCCACACCTGCCTCTGTAGTGGCAATCCTAAACACTGTATTTATTTGCATTTCATTTTCTACACATATTTATGGGAAACTGTCACTGCTGCACTGGTGGCTGCCTCTGAACTTATGCTTTCATGGGTTTCATCTCTTCTAAGGAATGGGGATCATAATGCTAATACCTGCTCATGCTCAAATGTGGTGAATAGCGCGTCTTTTATCCTAAGAAACAACTGTATGTCCTTAGAAGCCACGGCTGCCAATAATATATTCTGGTTTCTCACTCCAGAAAAATAATGCAATTTGAATGATTAAAAGCAAAGCATATTAGAGAAAAGCACATGTTTTAAAACTGAAATATAGCAAAACCAGCACAAATCAATTTCTGGATGGCTAGGAACCAGTGTCATGCACTCACATATTATTCCAATTGTAAAAGAGAGGAAAATAGGTTTTAGGCCATAAAGCCATGCATTTAAATAAGCTTCTTAAAGGAGTCCTTAAGCTGAAGATATCAGAAATTCCAACTTAAGTTCTTTGGCAGATATGCTGGGTAAAGTAGAGTTATCAGTTATTTTATTCTAAGACATAAAAAAGTCTTAATATTAGGTTTTCTTAGTTATTTTAGTTCAAGCTGAATTTTAATGGTTTTGAAGTATGTTTTTGACATTTAGTACCTATTAGAGTTCACTTTAAAGGAATATAATATTCTTGTGTCGGGATGATAAAGACTATATTGTTTGCTTGAGAGACAGCAGTTCAGCCTCTTAGGTAAATATAGTCTAAGAAAAAACTTTGGAATTGTACTTATCCAGTTTTGTTGGTAACTATTCAGGTCAGCCTGGGAAAAGTATATGTTCACTATTTGATGTTTATGGCATGTATAAAAAGGGCAAATTGTTGATTAAATAAAAGCACACAGTATTAGAATTGCAACTTAAGAATAAATAAGAAATAACCAGCAACAGTTTGAACAGTACTGAATTTAAGTACTCAATAAACATTCGCATCTAAACAACTTTGAAAGTTAATAAAAATCACAGTAAAATAAAATAAGGATAAAAATATGAACTGAAACATAATGTGATCACAACACTAGTTCTCCATGTTTTCTCAGCTACGATATAAACATTGCTGTTAAATTCATCTTCATTAAAATGTGGATGATGTGGGAAGAATGTATTAGTTTGCAACCAGAGATTGTTAGTACCTCTTCTTTTTTAATATTCTAAAGTTTCATAATCTTGACTTACCATTTGGTTCCTTTGTTACATTTAATACAATTTGAGGATGTATCAGTCCAGACAAGTGATTAATGTATTAAATTATTAAGGATAGCAGGATGAGTTTATGGGGAGTAAACTCTTCTTTTCTATTAGATGTATGAATGTTGACAAGCCATTTTACAATTTTCTATATTGTTTTCCTCAGCTACATTAAATAATTGTGGGATTTACCTGATTAGTAGGGTTCCTTACAACTCTAAAGTTTTATCACCCAGTAAGCTCACATTACTTTTTCAGGGAGCTCACCAACCTTTCATGCTAATAAAGTAGTAATTTGCTAAATAATAGCTTATGCATTGAAGTATTTCATTATTTTTCACACAAATGGGATGTGTGGAGAAGTGGAATCTATATGATAGAAATAGCCACAATAGTAAAATGGTCATGTTCTTGGCAAGGTACAGGTCAGTTGATTTCATCAACCGATGTTCTGGGAAGGAAGAGACAGAAGAAAATGGGAGAGAATGCTGGAACAGAGGCGGTATGTCATACGTGAAAAATATGGATTAGAACCATAAGAACTAAGTTCCAACCCTGACTCTACCATTACTAGTACTGTAACCTCTCTGTGCTTCAATTTCCTCATCTGTGCAATGGGGCCAATAATAGTCCCTATTTTATTGGGTTGATATGCAAACCAAAAGCATTTATAACATTGCCTGTCATGTGCTAAGCATTCAATTAATGATAGCTATTATTATTATTATTCAGAATCTCTTTATATTCCCTCCTGTGTCTCTAATAGCAACTCAATAAGATAAGTTTTAATATCCCCCTTATATGAAGAAACTGAGAATCAGAAAACTCAAGTACCTTACCCAAAGTTCATACATATTGTACGTTTGTAGAGTGAAGATTGAACCCAGTCCTTCTTGATTTAAATCTTTCCTATACAGCAAGTGGAAAATACTGCCTCCCATATTTTCTCATCACCCTTCCTACACCTCTACCACCCTGTAGTAGTTTGGAGCTGTTATGTACCCCAGAAAAGGCCATGTTCTTTTAATCCATTCTTGTGAGTTCAGACTTATTGTAGGTGGGACCTTTTGGTTAGGTAGTTTCAATTGAGATGTGATCCACCCAATTCAGGGTAGATCTTAATCCTTTACTGGAGCCCTTTATGAGAGGATAAAAGGCAGAAACACTGAGAGAGAGTTTAGAGGGAAACTCCCTGGAGCTGCTAAGAGAGGACCCACAGATGCTCAGAGAGAAAGCCACAGGAACCAGAAGCTGAAAGCAACACAAAGGACCAGTAGACGGCAGCCATGTGCCTTCTCATATGACAGAGGAAACCCAGATGCCAGCAGCCTTGCTTCAGAGGAGGTATCCTCTTATTGATACCTTAGTTTGGACATTTTCACAGCCCTAGAATTGTAACTTGTAACCTAATAAATCACCATTGTTAACAGTCAACCAATTTCTGGTATAGTGCATTTCAGCAGCTTTAGCAAACCGAAACACACCTCTACTCCCAGAATTCCCACTTATTCTCCTACTTAGTAATTATTTATACCTGTGGACTTTTCATTCATGAGTTTTTCAATTTGAAGGGTTGTAAGAGTCTTTAAAGATTAGTCTGTATACTTTATTTATACACAAGGAAACTGAGCAGTGAGGCCAGGCAGGTGATTAGTGACCAAGTCAGGACTAGAAACCAGATCTCCTCACTTCCTATTCATTGCTTTCCTTTTATTATTGAATAGTCATCTCCAGACATGTAGACTGTTACTCTGGACATTTCTATGTCCATCCAAAATCTAAGATAATTTTCAGGTAAAACAACACAGTGATGCATTGGTTTGATTTTTTTTTTTTTTCTCAAGTCAGATTCCAAATGGTTACGTATACTTAGAGTAAACACTATAACTGATTTTGATCTTTCTATCTATTTCACCCATCCCTTTTGCCCTTTTCTTTGCCCTAAGGAGAAACAATTCTGATTTGGCTTATAAAGCACACTTTAAGCTATCAACACTTGCAGGTGTTTCTCATTTGTTGAAGAGCAATTGCTTGGCTTGTTCAGAATTGATGCACCATTCTTGGCATTGAATGACATTAGTCCGGTACTCCAGGATTATTTTTGTAAGAATTATGCATTCATGTATGCTAATCAATTGATCAACAAATGTTTACTGAGCAAGTACTTACTGTAGTTAAAATAGTGATAGATAGCTATAGTAACCAAATTGAACACAGCCCCAGAAGAGAAGGAAATGGTCATGAGGAAGGCAGAATATTAGCTATCTAAAGATGCCCATGTCCTCTGGAATCTGTGAGTGTGTTACTTTAATGGAAAATGGAATTTGCAGCTGTGATTAAGGGTACAGACTTGAGATGGGGGGATGATACAGCATTATTTAGGTGGGCCCAACCTGATTACATTAGGCCTTAAAAGCAGAAAACTATTCTTGACTGTGACCAGAGAATGATGTGACTAAGCAGAAGCCTGGTCAGAAAGATCCAAGATTGCTGGCTTCAAAGATGGAAGGAGTGAACCACAAGACAAGGAATATATTTAGCCTCTAGAAGCCAGAAAAAGCAAGAAAATGAGTTCTTCCCTGGAGCCTCCAGAAAAGAACACATCCCTGTCAATACCTTGAGTTTAGCCCAGTAAGATTCATGTTGGACTTCTGACCCACAGAACTGTAAGATAATAAATTTGTGTTGTTTTAAGCTGTTTGTGGTAACTTGTTACAGCAAGAGTACAAAATTAATAAAGGTCCAAAAATATTATCCTTTGAGTTTGAAAGGCAATCTCTGCATCAAGGAACATTTCTGTAAGTTCTTTATGCTATTGTTAGCACATTCCTTACTTTAAAAATTTTTTTAACTGATATTGTTCACATACCATACAACTATCCAAAGATCCAAAGTGCATAATCAATTGCCCATGGTATCATCATACAGCTGTGCATACACCACCACAATTAATTTTTTTTCAATTTTTAGAACATTTTCATTACTCCAGAAAAGAAGTAAAGACAAAAAAAGGAAACTCACATCCTACCATACCCCTAACCACCCTCTCTCCATTGTTGATTCATAGTTCTGGTATAGTACATTTGTTACCGTTGATGAAAGAATGTTAAAATACTACTAGCTGTAGTATATAGTTTGCAATAGGTATATATTTTTTTCTATATGCCTCTCTATTATTAACTTCTAGTTATAGTGTCATACATTTGTTCTGGTTCATGAGAGAGATTTCTAATATTTGTGTAGTCGATCATGGACATTGTCCACCACAAGATTCACTGTTTTATACATTCCCAACTTTTAACCTCCAACTTTCCTTCTGGTGACATACATGATTCTGAGCTTACCCTTTCCACCACCTTCACACACCTTTCAGCACTGTTAGTTATTCTCACAACATGCTACCAACACCCCTGTCCATTTCTAAATGTTTAAGTTCACCATAGTTGAACATTCTGTTCATAATAAGCAACCACTCCCCATTCTTTAGCCTCATTCTATATCCTGGTAACTTATATTTCATGTCTATGAGTTTATATATTATAATTAGTTCATATCAGTGAGACCCTGAAATATTTGCCTTTATGTGTCTGTCTTATTTCACTCAATATAGTGCCCTCAAGTTTTCTTCATCAACCCATTTCTTTTAAGATGGTTTTGTTCACATGCCATACATTCCATCCTAAGTAAACAATTGTTGGTTCCCAGTACAGTCACGTATTTATGTATTCAGCACCATCACCACTATCTATGTAAACACATCTCCACTTCTTCCACAAAGAAGAAGAAAGAGTCAAAGAAAGCAGAGAGACAAAAGAAAAAGAAAGAAACAGAGAGAGAGATAAAAAACATGACAGCTAGAAAGCAACAAAATGAAAGATAACATTAACCTGAAGTAGAATAAAGAATCAGACAACATCACCAATGCCAGAAGTTCCATACCCTTCCCCTATGCCCCACCCCCACTTGCCATATGCATTTAGTTTTGGTATATTACCTTTGTAATATTAAAGGAAGCATAATACAATGTTTCCATTAATTATAGTCTCTAGTTTGCATTGATTGCATTTTCCCCCAATCCCACCCTATTTTTAAAATCTTGCAATGCTGATATTCATTTGTTCTACCTCATGTAAAAACATACTTGTACCCTTTATTACAATCGTTGAGCACCCTAGGTTTCACTGAGTTACACAGTCCCAGTCTTTATCTTTCATCTTTCGTTAGGGTGTCCCACATGTTCCCAGCCTTCCTCTTTCAACCATACTCACAGTCATCTTTGCTTAGTGTACTTACATTGCTGTGCTACTGTCCTAAAATTGTTTTCCAAACCTCTCACTCCTATCTTTTCCTTTCTGTCTGGAGTGCTTCCTTTAGTGTTTCCTGTAGAGCAGGTATCTTGTTCACAATGTCTGTCATTGTCTGTTTGTGCCAGAATATTTTAAGCTCTCCCTCATATTTGAAGGACAGTTTTGCCAGGTATAGGATTCTTGGGTGGTGGTTTTCTCTTTCGGTATCTTAAATATATCACCCGACTTCCTTCTTGCCTCCATGGTTTCTATTGAGAAATCTGCACATAGTCTTATCAAGCTTCCTCTGTATGTGATGGATCTCTTTTCTCTTGCTGCTTTCAGGATTCTTTATTTATCTTTGATGTTTGATAATCTGATTATTAAGTGTCTTTGGTGTAGGCCTATTTGGATCTATTCTGTTTGGGGTACGCTGCATTTCTTGGATCCATAATTTTATGTCTTTCATAAGAGATGGGAAATTTTCATTGATTATTTCCTCTATTATTGTTCCTGGTTGTTTATTAGTTGTTTCAGGGAGGCTAACTAGCTTCCACTCCTCTCTATGCCACCATCTTAGAACTCTCTCCACATTCCTTACTTTTTTATCACTCCTGGGAAAAACTGAAATATGAGGCAATCATGCCAGCATTTTTCTACAGGGCTACCTGAACTGTAACTTAATTAGCAGGATATGGCATATAGCAAACTTAGTTCCTTCTTTTACATAGTGGAATATGTCTATAAATCCTCCTACAATGCAGATGTCTTTCACCTTGCCAATGGATTATTTTATTTGTTTGTCTGTCTGTTTTTTTGGGGGGGTTGTGGTGGTGGTGGCTCTCTTTTCCAGAACTCAACTTAAGGGTTTCCTTGTTAATCCTTCTAGAATCTTTGAGCAGCAATCTCATTTACAGTTTATCTTCTACTATGAGTTTAGCATTCTGGGTTACTTTGAAATTCTCTATATTCTTCACAAACTGAAGAACTTTCTTCTTTGCAGTATCTTATGTAACTGCATGTGAGTAGTTATGCTGTAAGTTCCCATTTTAGGGAACAGCTCAATTACACAAATACTCTGAAAGGGGTGGAGAACTTGGTGGGCCCTGGACCATCCACTGATAAGGAGGGTCATGCAACCCTCCCACCTTCCCCCATCCCCCTAACCCCCCTGCCCCCGCTCATCCTCACGACCTCTAGTAACTGCTGTTGCCCTCCAAATTCCGCAAGACTGTGGAAGGGAAAGAATTTCATGTTCTAGATTCTGTCAATTAGCAGCCCCACAGTCTCAGCCTCCTGGAAGCATGTATGAAACTCTCCTCAGGACATTTAGCCTTTGTCCTCAAGATCTTATTTCAAGAATCCACAGCCTCTCTAAAGTATTAGAGCACAAAAAGCACGTAAGAATTTCACAAAGTCCTTAATATCTAAACATGCTTGTTTCACTTAGATGCACTAACACCACCAAGTAGCTAGTTAACACCATTAAATAGTTATGTGAGGAAATTTTTTTTATTAATAACTCTGAGACAACTGCACTAGCAAAAAACAGTCCAGCATTTTCTCTATTCATAAAACTAGAGAAAAATGAATCAATAATGTGTACCAGATATTGAACCTCATTAAGCCATTCACATTATGATGATATGTTGTGCTCTAAAAGATACATTCCTAATCGTAAGCAAAAATCATCAAGGTTTTCATGAGAGTGAACGTTCTGATTATGAAGAAAAGAAGAATTATGGCTAGAAAAAGAAAACAATTGACATGCATATAAGAGACAGTATTCAGAATAAAAGCAAAGCAGAGAGCAAGATTTATAGGTATTGAGACTTGTCAATTTAAAATATTCAGATAACTAGCTCCTCATAAATAATTTCAAAAAATCAAGGAGAAACTTTTTTGGCTTTAATTGACTTGTAACCTTCTTGCATCTATGCCCATATTACCAGCATTTTCCAGCCAAAATATTTGCAAGCCAGAAACCTAGGAGTCATAGTTGGTCCCCACCTTCTTTTCCCTGAGTTACTCCCTAAAAACATCTAATCTACCAACAAGGCATGTTTTTTGTACTGTATACTCCTTTTCATCTCCATTGCCTCTATGTTCTCTAAGCTGTCATTTATTTTCTTTGGATATTGTAGTACCCTCCTAAGTGGTTTCTCTGTCCTCTCTCTTGCCCATCCATAATCTATTCTCCTCACAGCAATCCGATGGATTTTAAAACAAACAAACAACAGCAACAACAAAATCAGATATTACTTCCCTGTGTAGAACACACTTTGAACAAATGCATCCTGTGCTTTCTTTGTAAGATGACAACATCAAGATTCTACAGGGTCAAGAATGCAATGCAAATAGTGAAGTAGACAGTACGTAGTAAAATCTGATTAGAATGTTCTATTGTCTGTTCAAATGATTGACTTATTCTTATTATTCAGATTTTAGCTTAAAATTATCTTCTTCAGTATGACCTACCTGAATCTTTCAGAAGCACCATCACTTCTTTTAAATCACCTTGTTTTATTTTGTTATATTTATCATCATTTGAAATCATTTTGCTTGTTGTTTTTTATATTATATCCCTTACCATATCTTCCACCCCAACAACTCGTACTGGAATGTAAATTCAATGAAAGGATTTTGAATAGGAATCATGTATTTTTAAATATTCACTGATGTTTTCCCAGTGTCTAATGCATTGCCTGATACATTATTGGGCAGTAAATATTTCCTGTGTGAATGCAAATGTTAACATTCCCAAAGATCAATCTAAACTATTTGTGAAAATGCATGCTTTGAAGGAAGCAACTTTGCTACAATTTACTGTATGGCCTGGATGAGTCCTCTTGAAATAACTTTATTTTATTCTGATGAATAGCTCCCATGCTGGTTCCAGGTAATATATGAAAGAAAATTAAATAACATTAAATAAAACTATAAAATATTGAAAGTGGATGTAGATATTTAGATCTCAGTTAGAGCATGACAATCCACAAGATCTGAATAATATTGGAATGATAGCATGGTTATCCATCAGAGTCAATAAGGCTAAGCTGAGCCAAAAAACAGCAATAAAATTCGTCAGGTTTTTTTTTTCAAGGGATTAACTTTACCTTGACTATTCCTTTTAGAGTTCTATAAAATGCAGGTGTGGAGAGCATAGAAAGTTTAAGAATGATCATGGTATTAGTGTTGATTTTAACATAGGAATTTAAATTTCTTTGTTCTTTTGTTTCACACCTGTTTTTATTAGGAATCAAATGATCAATGTCAAAAATTATGGACACTTTACATACGTTGGATAGGCATCAAAACCAATTTTATTTCTCCTTAAGATATCAGAGATGCCATATTTTGTAAAAAAAAATAGTTTCTATGGGTAGTAACAATAATACTAATAAATATATTCATAGGTAAAATTATAAAACTGGGTATGGCTTTGAGAATTCCAGCATATTTTCATTAATAACCTTTTTTATTACAGTTTAATGTTATGTCCCTAGTTAAACTGTTTCCTAATTCAGTGGAAATTTTCTACAATGGTGCATTGACATGAGTTAATTGGAAATTCGGTGTCTCTCTGACCTAGCCCACCTTTTCAGAAATAGTGTGAAAATAAAAGTTTGTGAGAAAATGGTTCCCACAAATGAAAGGAGCAGGAGGGCAGGAGTCTATGCTTCTTATCTCATAATAGCACCACGACCCCTTTTTCTCTTCTCTTCTTTTTGGACCTCAGTCATTTTGTGATTGTTCTTTTATGTTTCACCTCTATGTATATATGTATGCATTCCCTTATTCAGTCTTTCTTTAAGTCCTGCCTGTCTCTCCTTTAAATAGTATTGTTTTATAATTAAATTTAACAAAGGCTTAGTTTTACACATGAATTCTATAGATACAACAGATATGAATGCTTCTACAATACTTAATGCACCAGAATTATTGCATTTTTTTTTTCTTTCTAAATCCAACAGAGTCCAGCTTTGAGACCTCACTTGCCAGTGTCATCACAAGCGTGGCCAGACACTTTGGGTATGGCTTTTGCCCATTCGGCAAAGGAAAATGGAGACAAGGTTACAGTCAGCAGTCTGTCATGCTCTTGGCTAAAGTATTCATTTCCTGGGTCAAGGTTCAAATGTCATGCATCTGAGTATGCTGGGCTCTGCTAGCTATATCCACGCCTTCCAGGCCAAGCTCAGCCACAGAGACCACTGCCTTGGTTCCCAAAGCGTAGTTCCCACTAAGGTCTGCCTCTCCTTAACCCCTATATTCTTTGTCCTGCAACATCCTCTGCTTCTGCTTCTGTCCCTCATAAGCCAGAAAATTTGAAAACAAAACAATACAAAATGAATAGTGGTATCTAAACAGCATTTTGTCCATTCACACTTCAGAAATGTGTGTCCCATGGATAACTACTTCATCACCTCTATAGATGATATTCTTAAAAAAATGTTTTCTTTATCAAGTAAGTGTCAGGAACAATGAATTAAACAAACATAAAGATATTTCTTTATAATAGGACTTCTTATATCTTTTAATATACTAATATTACATTTTATGCTTACAAGAGGGGAAAATAGTGAATAATAGTTCCTGAACTTTTGTGACCACTGAATATGATTTCCTTTTTATTTTTTAAATCAATCTTAACTATATTCCACAGAAACCTCTTTGAGACTCTCAAAAATAAGACAATTGCATAATTATGAAATATAAGAAAGAACCCACAAATTCTTTAAAGAACACATACCATCTATTACCTTGCTATTCCAAGTGTGGTCTGAAAAATCAGAACAGCATTTTAACAAATCCCAAAGTGGTTCCTGTTCCAATTAAACTGGAACACTGCCCTGTAATACCCAGTTTATCATTTGCCAGTGAGATTTCAATCTGTGGGAAATTAAGGTGTCTCCTTGGTGTCTATCAGCCCTACCTGATCATAAAAATACCCCACTCTAAGGAAAGAGAGATTTGGATGCCTTATCCCCAATCTCTCATCTTCAGTAGAACTCATCCCCAACACACACACAGAGACTAACAACATTCCCTCATTTTGATCCAGAGAGAAGTGAAAAAATTGATCCAGACTTAAATTTCTTCCTTTTAGAGATGAGAGAAAAAAAATGATCCTCAATAAGTCCTGACTGAGGCATATGCTGCTGAACAAATCCATCAAATAAATCTAAGATAATTTTAGAAGGTTGCCTAGAATATTGAGACTATGTATTTTAGTAGATTATATAACCAATAATACTTTTCTTTCCTTTTTTTCTAGACACAGGTGATTGGTGTACGGATATGATATTCTTTAGTATTCAGAAATAGGAATCTGCCAGTAATGGTCAGCTGGTCAGTTACCCAAAATCTAAAATGATATCAGGAGGGCTGACCCAAAGGGAAGAATCCAGAAATTGTTAGTTAATTGATTGATTGAGTGTAGGAAATTATTCCGTGATTTTAGCATCTTCCTATATCAACCTTTGGAGAATGGTAAGTTTGTTAAGCATTTAGTCCATTGATGAGTCAAAGCTTCACTATATGCAATTTTTAAATTGTGTCCTTTTAATGACACAACAGACACCTAGTGAACTACATACAGATATGAAATTGTGACATGATTTGACTGCAATATACCCAAATGAATGGAGTACTTTAATTAAATTTGGCAGAAATGTTGTGTTTTTAAAGAGTTCTTTAAAAAATTTTTGCCAAAAATTTCTGGGTAGTTATTTTCCAAGTTGAATATTTCTGCAAAACGTTATCTCAGATGCCTTAAATTTCCTCTCTAGGCTGAGTTGAAACTGTGCAAATGATTTATGGTAACAAACAATAAATATATAATTTCTGCTTATGATATTTGCTAGCTGGTATTAATATAAAACACTAATGAAAAAGAGAAGGAACATCTTCAATGATATCTGACTTACCTGGAAATCAAAGCTAAGACATTGCTAGACTGACACTTGCCAAAGTTTTTGAAATATCTTCAGTTATTTGACTCTGCAGCTGAACTCTTCTGCTAGCTAACTTTCTTCCCATAGAATGGAAACAATAGTTTTCATAGGGACCCAGAGGCTATAAGAATTTCTATTTGATTTAAGGTATGACTGAAGTTCATTATTGATGGTGAAATATCTGTGTCAGCCTTTCCTCACTACTATTTCCACTCCAGAATCTGACCAAAAAATTCTGTGAACCGTTCTGTTGTGCTGTCTTCTAAACAAGGAACTGATATTGTCACTCACCCACCAGAGAAGCAATAAAAGAATGAGGAAGAGTTCCTGGACTTGCCATCTGAGATTTTCTTTCTCCAGGGGTTTGCCTCGGGAGATGGTAAAGTCCATTTATTACTGGATCATTTTTGAATGAGCCAATGACTTCTCTTTACCTAATTGTATTTGTCTGAATTGATCCAGAGGGAAAGAAGGGTCTTTTGAAATGTGAAATCTAAATCATGTAGTTCTTAAGATGATCATTTTGTATGAATGTGTGCATATGTGTTTAAGGAATATGTGGGTGTCCAGGGTGGGTAACCAAACTTGGAAACAAGAATAAAATATGAGAGCAATTGAAAATATAGTCAATGCCACTTTATTTATTATTCCTCACTCTCTTTATTTCCCTAGGAAAAATGGAAACTGTGGCATTCACACCAGTCCTGATGAGGACTGAGGTCAATGAAAGCACATATTTTCTGAGACCTTTAAAATACATTACATAAGCCCACAGCTTACTGTAGAGAATAATCTCTCTTGGATGTTAAAAAATTCAATGTGATGTATTTTGACATTTTAAAGTGGTGAACTATAAAAATCAAGGTTTTCTACCAACATTTTCAACCAAGCTGGATTGATTCCCAGTTACACCTCCCCACTCCCCATACCCCACCCCTGCTGGAAGAGCAGGAGAAGCAAATTTTACCTACGTGTTCTCCAGTTGCCAGAATTACTCCCTCCAACCTGGAGATGACTCTTCTTGCATTCTCTGGAATGGAATTTTCTGGGTCTTCAAATGTGCCCCTTTAAATTTGCTGAAATGTCAGTTCTTCATTGGGGCTTCTCCAACACTATTTTGCTTCCCAAGCCACCGAGTCAGGAAACAGCTGGGCAATGTTGGCTTTATCCAAATATGTCAAATTGAATATTGAATCAGCAAGGTCTGTAAATGTTTATTATTGAATTCTTAGCCCTGATCAGGGTCTCCAGCATATCTCACAGGATTTGATTCTGTATCTAGGGTAGAATGCCTTCCTCTCTCTTAGATTCAGCACCACATAATATAAACCAAGACTGTTATGCACACAAGATCAAGCTGTGGCTCCTTGGTAAAGATAATTTTTTTTTTCCTGAAGTAAATGTGCTATATCTTCTGGGATTGTTGCTTCTTTCTCCTATCCAGAAGGTCGAAGAATGTCCAGCAGCATCATAAAAGTGCTGTTTTGCCAAAACAAAGCATCTTTCTGGTTCATGTTTGGCTTGATATTTTCTTTGCTTGCTTGCTCTGCTCTAAGAATACCTTCACTGTGGCAGAATTTCTTTGTTCATATCAAAACTGTGAAGGGAATCAGTAAGAAATTCTTTGACAAAACAAATTATAGTAAATGTGCATAAAATCAGACATTTAATTGCACTTAATTGTTGTTTTCTATGACAATTATTTTGTCAGAAGCAAATATGTTTCTCATTTTAAAAGTTTCTGAATAGAGCTCAGTGTTCACCAGGTTCCCAAATCATATAAATATAAATATAAATATAAATATATTTTTTTAATCAGTTGCTACACGTCCACTGAATAGTGCCAGGAAAAGTAAAGAAGAACCAGTGGAGAAGGATGCCCTGTTTCTTAAGAGAGGCTTAGGTGTGATCTTTTTGAGAAGCACTAAAACAGGTCATCTTGCATTACACAAAAGCACACTTTTGTTTTTCATCTGCTTTATCGGGGTAACATATGGCTTTGGGAGTGATTTTCAAAATGATTTTAGTGAATGACAAAACCCCTTCTTTCTCTTTTCTCTCTCTTTCTTGGTCACAGTGGTGAAAATTTTGACACCATTCTGAAAATTATAGAAAATGAGCAGAAAAGGAGAAACAAAGACACTCTGCAACACAGTTAAAAATCCCTGGGCATTGTGAATTTTTAGCTCTGCATGAAGGATTGTGTATTTACCTAATTTCACACTTGAATAGTGAGTCATTAATCTAGAATGAAAATGGACATCTTGCTTCTCAGGATTCCCCCTCCCTTTCAAAGTAGCCAATCAGTCAGCTTAATTTTTCATCAGTTAAACAAAGAAAGAATATTTGGAAATTTCTCCTTGTGCATCTCATTTACCCATAAGCACTATATTTAGCCCATATGAAATATGAAACTCTTTAGATACCTGCCTAACAGAATTACACTTCATTCCCCTATTTAACCTTGCTTCTGTTGCTATCTGTTCTCTCTGATCCCTGACTTTTTTTTTTCTTTTTCTTATAGAATTAGTGACTATGAGGTTTTCAGATCTTCTAGATTTCTAATTATTTGAATTATTCAGGCAAGCAAATTTGGGATTGTTTTCTTTAAATTGTGAGATCATGCATAGCCAGATGATGGCAAAATGTATACTAACAGCTCCACTTAAAAAAAAAAATTAATGCAATTTTATTATGATATATTCACATACCAGATAATCAATGTACAATCAATGCTTCATGGTATCATCGCATAGTTGTCCATTCATCACCGCAATCTATTTATGAACATTTCCATTACTCCCCAAAAAAAAGGAATAAAAATAAAAATTACAAAGAACATCCAAAACCCCTTATCCCCCCTATTATTTATTTACTTTTTGTCTTTATTTCTTACTCATCTGTCCATACACTGGATAAAGGGAATGTCAATCACAAGGTTTTCACAATTACGCAGTCATACCATAAAAGCTATATAGTTATACAGTCATCTTCAAGAATCAAGTCTACTGGATTGCAGTTCAACAGGTTCAGGTATTTCCTTCTAGCTATTCTAATACACTAAAAACTAAAAGGGATATCTATACAATGCATAAGAATAACCTCCAGATTGACATCCTCTTGAATCTATGTGAAATCTCTCAGCCTCTAAAACTTTATTTTGTTTCAACTATCTTCCCCTTTTTGTTCCAAGAAGGCTTTCTCAATGCCACAATGCCAGGACTCATCCCCAGGAGTCACGTCCCACGCTGCCAAGGAGATTTATACCCCTGGGAGTATGTCCCACATAGTGGGAAGAGAAATGAGTTTACCTGCGGAGTTGGCTTAGTGAGAGAGGAAACAGCTTCACTTTTGAGAATGCTTGTTTTGTTTCTTATTTTATCACATTTAAGCCTTCTAATAAGTCTTGAATACTATAATCCTTATTTTTCAAATGATAAAATGATTTCTGCATAACTGCTAAGATCAAAGAGCTAAAATGTGTTGTATAAGGTTTGACACCCAGTTTTAACCTCACACTTTTTTTTTTTAAGTCAGATAGATTTCAAGAAGCACTAGACTTCTTGCATTCAATACATGATCTGTGGCCAAAAGTGGTTCATTCACATAAGCCCTGAAGGACAGACAGACAACCTGAATTTTTCTACAGAAAATCACAACAACAAAGGCAGCAACACACCAAAATGTAATAAAAACAAATCAAAATAATTCACCTAATTATCTAATAGACATTAATCAAATATGCATAACCCAGTGGTGTATACCTACCTGTAGCAAATAGATACTGAGCTAGAAAGCTTTGGTCAGCTAGTATTTGTAATTAAAGCTGAGTGGATTTAATTGTATATTTTAATCTTTCCTAGTTTAGTTTCAAATTGTGAAACAGTGTATATAAGGAATTAGTGAAGGAAAATGTTTATGCACAGAACCTCTATATAGACTTGACTCACTTGAATTATTTCTCATACTTTTATGTCACTTCTAGGATTTTTTAACTAAACCTTGTTATCAAAGAAAACTACAAGTGGCATATATATACGTTCATTTCCATGCTCATGTGCTTCAATGTTAAAAAAGTAACTTGGTGACAGGACTCTCAGAGAATCTTTCAGTGTTTCAATAGTCTTACTTCTTGCTCTGTCACCTCATTGCCATATTCTCACTCTCCTCTCACAACTCTGCACATTTACAATATGGCTTCTTTCCCCTACTGCTCTATCAAAACCCTTTTTGTCAAGGTCCAAAAACTATCAAAACATGGTTTTTTGCTAACTATGTTGAATTTGTTCAGTTATCATCCTACTTGATATATCATTCAGGTATTGCCACAAAAATAACTGTCGCAACCAACCACAGAACCTCAAAAACAAGAGAGAGCAGACATTTATTTCTCATGGGTCTTCTAGGCTTGGCTGGAGGACTCCACTGTGTTTTCTTAGACTGTCTCTTGAAGTCCCCCAGTGTCTCAACCTAAGTTTTCTTTTCTTAAGATGCTTCTGGGGTAAGCATTTCTCCTATGATTTTCACAAGTCCTGATAGAATGTATTCTCCATGAAGGTAAATATTTTTGTGCCTAGTACACTGTCTGGCACATAGTAGGCCCTCGATATATATTGGTTGAATAAATGAATGATTGCCAAATATATGTCTCTAGTCTAGATCTGCCTTCCGAACTTAAGAGCCACATATCTAAACAATTCTATATCTTCACAGGATCTCAAACTCCTCAGATGGGTTCAACCTTCTCTATTGTCTATCTGAGGAAAGGTTGCTCATTTTCCCAGGTTTTCAAGCCCAAAATGAGGGCTGCATCCTCAATACCCACTCTGCCATTGCCCCCTACAATTACCACCAAATACTGTCACTTTTCTCAAAGAATTTGGAAGCCATCTGTTTTTATTTTTTTTTTCAGCTTCTCAAAACTCTGAAATTAAACAAGACCACCCACTTTAAAGTCTTTCTTCATCTGTTACTTTTTCATGTAGAAAAGAACAATGACCTGTTGCTTTCCCCAGTCAACCTTCCGCTGGGGCCATGACTGATAATCTTCTGTTTTTCTCATATCCCCATCCTCTTGCTCTCTGAGAATTATTGTGCTTCTGTTTACACATACACTGGGACAACCCTCCATCTTAAAATCTTTCCTTAAACTAGGTAAAATCGGGCCAAAGGGTAAAGGTTAAAACTGACTGTGTGTTAAAACTTCAACTTCCATGTCAGACCAAGGGAAGAAATGTTTATTTGGTGTAGGTTCTACATTTTCTAAACAATATAACTTCTACAGTCAGTATGTTCAAACACCACAATTACATGGAACTTTGAATAGGAAGTGAGATATGGTAGGTCTGTATAGGTTAGAGTGAAGTAGCAACAAATCCCAAAGTAATTTGGGCAGAGAATAAAAATATATATTCGGGCCTTCCCTGAGGAGCTGGGGGAGGATGTGGAGGTGCTGGACGTCCTCACCTGGATTGTTGCTGATGTTCTCACAAGCACTGGGGACTGATGGCTTGACATGCTGAACCCTCTGTCTTGGGGCGTGCCCCCATGAAGCTTGTTACTGCAAAGGAGAGGCTAAACCTGCTTATAACTGTGTTTCAGAGTCTCCCCCCTGAGTGCCTCTTTGTTGCTCAGATGTGGCCTTCTCTCTCTAACTAAGCCACCTTGGCAGGTGATCTCACTGCCCTCCCCCCTACGTAGGACCTGACTCCCAGGGGTGTAAATCTCCCTGGCAATAAGGGATATGACTTCTGGGGATGAATCTGGACCCGGCATTGTGGGATTGAGAACATCTTCTTGACCAAAAGGGGGATGCAAAATGAAACGAAATAAAGCTTCAGTGGCTGAGAGATTTCAAATGGAGTTGAGAGGTCACTCTGGTGGACATTCTTATGCACTACATAGATGATACTTTTTAGGTTTTAATGTATTGGAATAGCTAGAAGTAAATACCTGAAACTACCAAACTCCAACCCAGTAGCCGTGACTTCTGAAGATGATTGTATAACAATGTAGATTACAAGAGGTAACAGTGTGATTGTGAAAACCTTGTGGATCGCACTCCCTTTATCCACTGTATGGATGGATGAGTAGAAAAATGGGGACAAAAACTAAATGAAAAATAGGGTGGGATGGGGGATGATTTAGGTGCTCTTTTTTATTTTTATTTTTTATTCTGATTCTGATTCTTTCTGGTATAAGGAAAATGTTAAAAATGGATTGGTGTGATGAATGCACAACTATATGATGGTACTATGAACAGTTGATTGTACACCACGGACAATTGTATGGTATGTGAATATATCTCAATAAAGCTGAATAAAAACAAAAGAGGAAAAAAATCTTTCCTTAAGGTATCATTTGATATTTGTCTTCTTGGTGTTAAATGTAATCAAAGAGTAGCCTGTTCTCATGAATTGACCTTCCTCCCAGTTGACACTTTTCTAAATGTGTTTCAACTGGTTTCCCCCCACATCTGTTCACTGAAAATCTTTTCTCATAAATTGTCAGTAACCTCCAAATTATTGAATCCAATGAGCCTTTCATGATCCATAGCTTCTTTACTGATTTATTAACTATTTCAAAATAGATTTTGTAATATGCCAGGTGCTATCTGCATTATTTGACTCTGTTGAATAAACCTTTATTCGTAAAATTTTCCTTTCTGTACCCTTGTTATGTCTTGATTTTTTTTAAAAAATCTTATTCTCCATCAACTCTAGCTACTGCTATCCTCTAAATAAACGCACTTCTCAAGGTTCTTTCCTAGACATTTTTCTTCACATTCCATAATCTCTGTCTACATAATACCACCATCCATTTACAAATTTTAATAATGATTGTTTTGTGCAACTTGTAAATGTAAACCTGGCAGCCCCAGTCCTTTTTCCTAGGCACTAAACACATATTTTTGATAGATGTTTAAATTCTATGTTGTGCTGAAAACTCAAATCTAAAGGGTCTAAAAATAAATGTAATATCTCTCTATACCTTTCAGGAGAACAAATCATTTATACAGCAAGAAGGCTTTTAATGGTCTCCTAAACAGCTCCCCCCACCTCCATCTTCTCTTTTCTCTAGCCGTTGAGACATACTATTATTCCCCAAAAGGTATAATCCTGTTTCATGCCTTTATAGATCACTAGGTACCTGCCCTAGACTCTGACTAGTGTGCTGTTCTCTCACTTCTTTTCCTAGATAACTCTTACTCATCATTTAAAATGTGTAGTAAAATGCCACCTACTCTGGGAAGCTTTCCCTGATTTCTAGCCTCACTTAAATGTCCCTCCTCTGTATTTCCATTGCATCCTGCCCATTCCACTTATTATATTACACTGTGTTGCTGATTTGTTGGTCTCTCTGACTAGATAATAAAAATCTTGTGAGTAGGATAAAATTTAGAACTGCATACAAAGTTGATGTGCAGTACAAAACAAAGAAAGTCAGGAAACTTTCTCCAAATCAAGATGTGTCTAATTCTATTTTTTTCCTAATCACCCACAATCCAGATCTTTATTTCTTCCCACCCCGTGCTTAATGTCATTCTTCCTTTATTTGTTTGTTGGTTGGTTGGTTGGTTTGCTTTTTGCTTTAGATTTCTACTTCCACCCCCATGGTTCTTGTTCTTGAAGCCCAATTGGCTCTGAATAATTTCAATAGTCTTCTAATGGCTTTCTTTGTTTCTTTTCCCTCCCCCTTCCATTAACACCTGCACATTGCCATGAAATAAATTTTGCTAAAGCACAATTTTTAATTGTTGAATATGCTACTCCTCTTCCAAATCTTTCATTGGCTTCTCATTGTTTTACAGTTAAAAGCCTGGTGTCCACTGTGCTCTTCATTAAGACCAGCTTTCTTATCTAAGCCTTCACCTACTACCCTTGTATATCATCCCCATGTCTCAGCCCAGCGGTCTCCTTATTTCTGGCGTATACTGCACATTCTGCTCCCCTTCTCCCGTGCTCTTCACCACAGACATCTCCCTCTTACTCATTTCCTTTTTACATCTCCTCTATTTTAAAATGTTACTCAACCCTAAGATCTGTAAAAAAGGACTTTCTCACTGAAATTTATCTCTTCAACTTCTCTTGGAACTCATCTCTTTTACCTCAAACAGCTGTACCACCATATAGTTGTACATTCATCACCCCAATCCATTTGTGAACATTTTCCTTATACCAGAAAGAATCAGAATAAGAATAAAAAATAAAAAAAAACAAAAACAGCTAGTGTTTGACTCTGTGAAACCATTCAGATGGTCTAGTTCTGTCCTTTCTTCTTCATTGGTCCTTATCCTTCACGTGTGTCGTAGTTGCCTCTGTAGCTGGGTTACCTTTCCCACCATATATTAAAGTTTTTGAGATCAGAGATTTAAGCTTGTATTTCAAGTTAGGAGTGTTCAATTAATCTTTGTTTAACATGAGAATAAAGGTAGGTAAAGAGATATAAACAAGTGAATTCAGAATCTATGACCCATTTTATGAACTGACCAACTGTCTGTACTCACTTTCTAAAATAATACCTGCTATATGGTTAAAGGGAAAATGAAGTAAATAAATCTATTACTCTTTTCATTGAGATTCAAGACTAAGTGGGCAGATAATAAATCTACATCACTGACTCCTGTACATGGGTTCTTGCTGTAGTTTGTAATTAACTTCTACTTAATAAATTGGAACCTGCAGCCTTCCTCTTTGCATATGATAAGATAGTTCCCTTCTTACTCCCAATTCTCAACCCAAGCCATTACTAATCACTCAGAGGAAGTTAGAGGAACTACACATATATAGCTGCAGGTCTGGTTTGCATAGACCCAGATCAGATGACTTTGCCACTTGAAATGCTGAGGAATCCTTTGGCCCCCTTGAACTTCATTCACAGTCAGGCAATTGGAAGGAGTGTCTCAGTCACGGAGGCTGGTGGCAATGCTGTCCGGCTCTACTTGGTGACCTGTGTGTGGCAGAGGACCAATTTGTCTCCTGAAAAACCTGCTCACATATTCAGCCTTTAAGAATTTTGTGAAAAATGAATTCACAGGTCACCGTCAGACATACATATGTAACAGTTTCCTAGGGCTACTGTAACAAAATCCCAAAAACTAGGAGGCTTAAAACGACAGAAATTTGTTCTCTCAGAGTTCTGGAGACTGGAAGTAAAAAACTGGGGGAGCCATGCTCCTTCTGAAGGCTTTAAGGAAGAATCCATCCTTGCCTCTTCCTAACTTATGGTGTTGGTGGAAATCCTTCTAGTTCCTGGCTTGTAACTGCATCACCCCAATCTCTGCCTCCGACTTCACGAGGCCTTTCTCCACGTGTGTCTGTGTCCAAATCTTCCTCTCCTTTCTCTTATAAAGACATCAGACATTGGATTTAGGGCCTACTCTGTTCCAGTATGACCCCATCTTAACTAGATTACATCTGCAAAGATATTTCCAAATAAGGTCATATTCACATGTACCAGAAGATTTGAACATATCTTTCGGGGGGACATGTTCAACGTACTACACATGGTTAAGAGAATAGCCACCCTAATCACCATCATAAGCCTGTGTTGGCAAATTTATTGGAACTGGAACAATAAAACAGAGCCTGCACTTGTTCACACTGCAGTATCCATGTGACCTGCTTTCAAACAGAATTTCTTCTTTACACCGAATGCAAAAGAGCTTTACTCTAATATGAGAAAAAAGAAAGAAATCTCTCCTAAGCTTAAAACTTGAGACACAAATGCATTTGCATATGACTTAAGAGAAATCTGCCAATTCCTTTCAACAAAAATTTATTGAAAACCTAAGATGAATTAAACACTATGCTAGGCACTGAGGTCATGAAGATGAGTAAGACCCAGTTCCCTGAATTTAAGGATCTCACTATCCAATTAGGAAAGCAATGGCTGGGAAACAACTGCATGATGCTTCTACCCACTGAAGTCTCCTCGCTTTTTCTTTATACATCACCCTCATTTCCTCTGCGTGTGTCTGTTACACTCTTCTTCTGGAAGGCTTCTGAGGATCCCCTCCACCTATTAAAATCCTAGGATTTAGTCATCTGTTACACTCTTCCTCTGGAAGGCTTCTGAGGATCCCCTCCACCTATTAAAATCCTAGTATTTAGTCATCTAGTCACCATGTATTTATTATGTTTCAGGAACTAAACACAAGAGAATACAGAGCTGAACAAGACAACCAACGCTAGTGGAAGTATACAGGTATTGAACAAGCAAGTCAGTCAATAATACAATTTCAGATGACGCTATGAAAATTTTTAAAACTGTGTGCTATAATAGAGAATGACTGAAGTGGGTTCAATTAGATAGAATGATCAAGGCAGGCTCTCAGAAAAGTTGATATTAGAGTCAAAGCCAATGTTGAGAAGGAGCTGGCAAAGAGGAAATCTGAGTAAGAGCCTTCTAGGCAGAAAGAACTGTGAATGTTGAGTCAGGAACAAAGTTGAGCTATCCAAGCAACAGCAAGAAGGCCAGTGCAGCTTGAAAATTAGGAGCAGTAGGAGCAAAATGGAAAATGGTAGAAGTTGTGAGAGGTTAGCAAAGGCAGATCCTGTAGCAGCTTTTAAAATGTGATAGGAATTTTAGATTATAGGTGGATTGGAAAACCACTGGAGGCTCATAAAAGTAGTGGAAATATCACACTGGCTACTTTGTAGGGAATGGATTGTAGAGAGACCAAAGTAGAAACACTGAGGCCAGGTAAAAGGTTATTCCAATAGTTTGAATGAGTGGTGATGTTGAGTTAAAAAGGAGAATCATGGCGGAGAGGGCAAGAAGATCTGGCTGGCATCTTACCTACTATGTAAATGTCTCCTTACTGCTCACTCACTATCTTCCACCTCCGATCTCCTGTTGACACTTTGTCTGTACCTGACAATATTATAATTTAATCACTATAGTAAACAGTTCTGATTGTTTATCATTCATTAGCAAATGCACTAGCACTTTAAAATTTTTTTCTTACTTAATCCACATGCAACACTATGAGGTAGAAAATATTATTATCACTGTTTTATGAGAGAAGGAACTGAGGCTCAGTTGAGTTTAAGTAACTTGCAGCTAGGAAGTGGTAAGCCTGTTTGAAACCAGCTCTGTTTTAAATATTCTGGGCTCTTAACTTCTAATATATATTATCTTCTATGTTTATTTTTTTCTTTTTTGAAAGTTGTGTTTGTCTTATCTCCCTAATTATATGCATCATCCTTTGCTGCTGGTTATACCACATGGAAAGTTACATGGCATAAATATTTATTGAAAATGCCCAAATTGTCATTGTGAAAAGATGTGTTTCTGGCAGATATGACAATGGAGCTATCCCAGGTGCTGTGAAGCCCTAGTTGTAAACTCCAGAAATACCAAATGTAAAGCTGAGAAAGAACAGAACACTAAAGAAGAAGCACAAGAATTGCCAATGCTGTAGAGTTGCATGAGACCTCCAGAAAAGGGGCGCATTAAAAGACCGGAGGGAAGACAATGAGGCATGGATCAAAAGCACACCGCAGCTGCCACAGGAAAGTGAGTGGGCACCCTGGGAATGCCACCTGTGCACCTCAAATCTCTTAGAAGGGCTTTGCAGTTGGTTGAATGCTCTGCTTTTGCTGTCTTGAAATTTTTAATAATTTTTGAACAAGGGACCACACCTTTTTTGTTTTGCACTGGGTCTGACAAATTGTGTTGCTAGTCCTGCTGGCCAGATCAAAGTGATCCAAGAGAAATGTGGTAAAAATGGATTCAAATCTGTTGGAACATATTAACTCCCAAACCCAGCCCTCCTGTTGGGGATTGAACCATGTACCTCATAAAAGAGACATTCAAAACTTAATTGTCATTCCTATGGGTGTCAACCAGTTGTAAACAGGACCCTTTGAAGACATTATTAGTTAAGGTGTGGTCATACTGAATCAGGGTGGGTCTTATCCTTATAATTGGAAGAAAAAGCCAGAAGTCAGTAAAAGCCAGTGTGCTGCTTTGGATGTATTATGTTCCCCAAAACTCCATGTTCTTTGATGCAATCTTGTGAGAGCAGAAAATTAGTGTTGACTAGATTGGAATCTTTTGAGTGTTTCCATGGAGATGTGACTCAATCAGCTGTGGGCCAGACCTTTCATTGGATTATTTCTATGGAGGTGTTGCCCCCACCCATTCAGGGTGAGTCTTTATTGGATCACTGGAGTACTTTAAAAAGAGCCACACAGGCCCAGATGCAGAACAACTGAGGGTGACATTTTGGAGAGAGGCTGCAACTGAGACAGACATTTTGAAGATGGCCGTTGGAAGCTGATGCAGACATTTTGGAGGACACCATTTTGAAACGCAACCTGGGAGCAAGCAGGTGCCAGCCAAGTGCCTTCCCAGCTAACAGAGGTTTTCCAGATGCCAATGGCCATCCTCCAGTAAAGGTACCGGATTGTTGATGCGTTACCTTGGGCACTTTATGGCCTTAAGACTGTAACTTTGTAACCAAATAAACCCCCTTTATAAAAGGCAATCCATTTCTGGTGTTTTGCAAATGGCAGCATTAGCAAACTGGAACAGCCAGAAACCAAAAGAAGCCAGAGAGGAGAGAGCTCCATGGGATGGAGGACAGAAAGCTGCTGACTCAAGGCTACATGGCCTTGCTGATATCTTGATTTGGGGCATCTGGCCTCCAAAACCAAGAGACATTAAACGCTTACTGTTTAAGCCAACCCACTGTGTGGTATTTATCAGAGCAGCTCTGGTAAACTGACACCTTCTAATGCAAACACTTAGAAATGATAGAATTTTTTAAAAATCAGAAATATCATTTCATATAGGTAAATACCCCAAAATTGTCAAGTATAATAAACTGAGAGGAAGCAAGACAATAGAACATTGAAGTCAGTGGGGGACTCCCCTTACCAGACATTAATACTTAAAATAAATATATAGTAACTAAGCCAATGGAATTATTACAAGGATAGACAAACTGACAGATCCAAATAGTCATGCACATGTAGAAATTTCAGAAGCGTAAATGTAACTTCATGGGGAAAAAAAATGGATTACTCAAAATTTGATGCTGGAAAGTTATCCCAAATGGAAAAACAAACAAACAAAAAAACCCAAAACTAAATTTCTATCTCATATCATACACCAGAAAAGTCTATTTATGTGGAGTAAAATTCCTAATGTGAAAGTACAACTTTAACTTGTTAAAGAAATTTGACAGCAAAGTTAAAAATTTCTCTTAAAAAAAATCACCTTAAACAGATAAAAAGCTACAGACTGCGACTTTAGCTCATATAACAAAGAAACTATTTGTAACGAGGATATACACAGATTTCACTTAAATCATTTAAACATAAACAATCCCACAAATAAAAGGGTAAGGCTATAAATGTATATTCATACAATAGGAAATAACCCTAAGAAAATATGCTTACCCTCACTAGTAATAAGTTACCAATATAGATGAGTCACAAAAACTTGGATTTGCAGTCAAAATTAATTTGCAAAATGATAGCACAGTATTTTGATACTTACGTAGCTTTAAAATTGTAACACTGCTTAAAATTGCATTACTGTGTTTCAATGCGTGAATAACATGCCTATAAGATACTCATCAAACCTTTTTGGTCATTAATCAAAACTTTCAAACACTAACAACACAAAGGGCACTAAGATTCTTCAGGGAATACGGTGATGAATAACTCTCACATCCTGCCCTCTAGGCACACACAATCTTGCAGGAGAAATAAGAGAATGAGCACAAATCACTAAAATACACTTGAAAAAGTGATAAGGGAAGGATACATGTAGACAAAATACTACATGATCTACAACTTATTGATTGATCAGAGTCCTATCTTCTATAAATCATTTATTAGTAATCTTGAGAAGAAGTCTGATTCTACCAATACTGCAAACTTGGCGATGCACTTAAGATTTGGGCAGCATGGGTTGGGTGGGAGAAAAACCTGGGAGAAGTAGATAAGTTATGTAGGATGATGGGAGCTTGGTCAGGAACAAGCATTTATTAATATTTTACTATGCCTCAGGCTTTAAACACATTAGCCATTAAAATAATAATTATAATGATATATTACTATGTAACATAAATAATACATGATTTTTATGATAATGTTTATTACAATATTCACAATATTCCTGTAAGGAGAATATTATTTTATCCATTTTACCAAGAGAGAAATAGAAGCTCAATGTGGATAAATTACCCAAAGTCATGGAATCAATAAATAGCAAATATAAGATACGAAATCTAGATTTAGCTGAAAGTCTGCAATCATTCCTGTAGTAACAATGTCTTTTAAGAAATTGTATTGTTTCTTATCTGAATATTTTGTATTTTAAAGTAAGTTGTACATTTTTGAAAATCGATTGTTTTAAGTAACAGGTTAGTGATTATTAAAGTGTGATCATCAGACCTTTGGTATCACAAGTGAAGCTTGCATAAATATTCTTCAGATTGAAGCATATAGATTGCACTTATAAAAAGGTACTGTCACAATATGTAACATGTGATGTTTAATAAATACCATCCACACTAATGGTGAAGCATTGTATAATGGAAAATAAGACTTGTTTTACCCTCAATCTTTTTCAATAATTTCACTCTTTTTGAGTTTTTGTTATTGCTTAGAAAAAATAGGAAAAAAAAAAAAAAACTTGGACTCATTTTTACGACATTTGATTAGGAATTTACTTGTTTAGTAAATATTTATTGTGTTACCTAAGTGTTAGATGCAATCTACGTGGCATATTTATATCAGTGAGCTAAATAGACAGAGTTTATGTCTTCACAGAGCTTCCACTCTAGTGAGGAAAACAGAATTAAAAAGGAAAAAAAAAAATAATGCAACTTCAAAGAGTGATGCTTGCTCTGAAGAAAGTCAAGCAGGTAAGAGGACTGTCAGAGATTAGGAGAGGAGAAGATTGATACGGAAGGACAGAGATTTATCATAAGGAATGCAAATTTGCAGGTCCAGATTATGACTAATTGAAAGAAATTTCTAACTTTTCATTTCTGTGATAAGCCTAGCTGTTTGCTTTGCTCAGTTCTCATCCAGGTTAATAAGTTGGTAGACAGAAATAAGGAAGGGGGATGTTCGCCTTCATATATATCTCTTATTTTAAGGATGAAAAATGATATTTCCCCTTTTGCCTTGCTCTAGGTCCAAGAGAGATTTGGAAAGCTTTTCATAGATAATACAGAAAGGAGGTTTAGATTTACCCTTGGAACCTTGGTTTCTCAGCAGAGAATCTCAGAGTCCCTTTTCTCTGAGTCACAATGTACAATTTCGTGAAGGTCACTGTAATTCTCATCTACCTCCTGGAGAAAATTCTTGACATCAGCTTGAAGGTGCTCTTATAAGAGACTCACTAAAGAAACATTCATTTCTTTTCAGTGTGTTTAATTCTCTACTCTGACACTGGCTAGTTAAGTGACCTTGGGCAAATTGCTTTCTTTCACAAAACTTCTGATTCTCCCTGACAAACTTCCTTTTCTTCATCACTCAAACAGTTCTTGTAATCTCATCTCCCACAGGAAGCAGTTCCAATAAATAAGAGTAGAAATGATTAATTCCAATATGCCACTTCCATTGTGTTACACTTCTATTCCTACCTACTTACTAAATGCACTTGCCCATAGTTGACAGCTGGTAAAAAGACACTTGTGATTTAATTTCATTATTTATTTAAAACTATTAGCTTATGTTTACTTCCCAACTGCATGCTTATCTATTTGTAGATTTAGAATATATTCCAAAGGGATTAAGCTATACTTGAATATTCCAGACCCAAGGCAAATTGTCTTGACTCTCTACCTCCTAATCTGCTTAACAAAAAAAGGAGAGGACTCATTCAGAGTACAAACACATCTCTGAATGTTGGGGCTCAATATGACTTTTATCTCTATATCCTTCATCCTAAGCATGGTGTCTAGTGTATTGCGAGTGCTCGATACTTGCTGTTTGAATAAATGATGGCAGAATGAATCTTAGCACTGCCTAAGGGAACCAGGACAACTTGTGCTAGTATCAAAGTTTTCCACCAAAGCTCAGTCATAAAGACCAGTCATCAAACTGGTCTCTGGAGAGCATTGAGAGTGTTGAGACAGGGTAGTCTGGGAATCGCGTTTATTTCCATCATCAACAGCAATTAGCTAGGTGATCTTGAGCAAACCACCTACCCCCTTTGGTCCTCAGAGATTTCATCTCTATATAAAAAAAGATAATTGAACAAGATTATCTCTAACATTTCTTCTAGATGTCATATTGTTGGATTCCATGACTCTATTGATAATACAGCACTCCCTCTAACTCTACCCCATCACCTCAGATAAACCAAAGATTTTCCTAGGGACTATAATTAAAAGTAGCCAATGCTGTGGTCAGATGGGTCAGATGTAATGTCTAGGTGACTGTGATCATTTCCAATAGAATGATGCTTGCAAGCGGTCCAAGGAAGAAGTTGCTTTCTGAGCACTGGACTGTTTGTGTATCAGGGGTCCAACCCAAGGACTTCAACCAACTGTGACCTTAAGATAATAGAACTTGGATGCCTAGCAGGTAACTGGATCCCTTATTTGGCAAATAATGCAAAGAAGGCTACACATGTAGAGATGTGCTGGGAAATAACATTTCTTCTAGTGCTGCAGCTATGAATACAATCTGCCTCATGTTCAAGAGCCATCCTTGTAAGAATTAATGAGTGTAAAGTGTTTCTGTGAAGGGGGTGAAACTTCCTGAGCTCTGTCTATGCCAGTGAAATCAGCTGACACTAAATAACCCAGAGGAACCCCAAGCAGGGTGCCATGTGTATTAACATATGTATTATGGTACATTAGCATTTTGAGCGATTAAATTAACTATCTCCTAAACATAACAATGCCTAAATCATCCTTACCAGGCAGAGCAGAAAATTGCACACAGCTTTTGTGTATGGAGCAATGAATAAGATCATAGCACCTCAGAGTCATCTAGGCAAGGCAGTACTAAATGAAGGCAGTTTGGTTCACAAGATACCCTGGCTCATTTCCAGGGAACACTTCCTCTGCAATTAAGCATCCATAGGGCATTAGCCCTAACTCAGGGCTGTGGCATTTATTTATCCCTTTTGAACACACATATAGGAAGAGACAACACTATTATCACACATGGACATATGGGCAACATCCCAGCTGAATAATAAATTTGACTCTCTCTTTTCTTTAATATTGCAAATCTCCAGCTTTGAGGGTTTCCCTGCTGCTAACATAAGAAAGTGCAGAGAAATGACAATAAGACTATTGCTGTCTTGAGCATCATTCATGGGGATTACTGCATGACTTTACAGGATAGCTCCACAAATCGTTGTGCTGGGCATTCATTAGAGGAAAGGAAACTTCTGTGAGAACCAAGACTGAGCACATTGCAGTCCCAAGAGCCCCTTCTGTTCAACAGCCTGTGCTAATCATTGCTGGGGAAAAATAATCTTTTATTTTTGTGTTTGAATAATGAAGAAATCCTGAGCCACTTGAAGGGTGTCAAAAGCTCACCATGTGGTCTTTTGTCCTTTGGGGCCACTGGGTTCCCCCATGGACTCCTGTGATTTGAAGTTACCCCTCACCTTCTCACACTTGAGCTTTCTCTTTATTTCCCATCTTGATTCTGACTCTCATACAGGGGCTTTGTGCAAGCAAGTTGCTATGGATGTTGCAGCAGCCTCGGTGAAAAGCGTTACGAATAATGCTGCATTTTACTGAAGGTTTCTAAAACAAAACAACGGGTTAGTTTAACAATCACCCTTTCCAAGAGTTTTCTGCATGATTAGGAATATAAGCACATTGCTTAGAATCTCGGAACTCCACTACTTCCTTTCATAGAACAAGGCGACAACAAAAAACACTTTTTTTCTGCTTCCTGAAAAAATAACTACTTTATAAGAAGTAAGCACAAATTATAAGACTATTTGTCAGAGCCTGGCTGTGTTTGGGACTCAAGGGTCACAGTCCCAGTCTAACTCTTCATTCATGGATTTCCCCACTTCATGTGTTGCAATGGGAATTTGGTCTATGGGACATGGTTTCATATATTTAAACATTTACAGTCCTTAATCTGTTGTCACACTGGTAAATAATAAATTTATAAAGGCAGAGAAGTAATTGAGTCACTAATACAGAGATGGTTAATTATCAGAATTACTCCTACTTCTTGAGAATTTGCAAATGTTGCTGTTTAAAATGCAGTTTTTATAATTCTTCTGATACTGTTCTTTTTATTTTGTTTTGTTAGCAATAGTGATCATTTCCTGGGGCTTCTGTCTTACAAAGCTCTAATCTTTGGAGAAAATGATATGTCAGGCTCTTCTATTTCAGCACATAAGTTTTAAATAAGATTTGCTGTGTCAAAAAAAAAAAAAGGGATTTTTAGCAAATATTCATACTACTCATGTATTTCCTTCTTTCTCTTATCCAGAGTCCATTATCCCAGGGCTGGCTTCATGTGCTTGATCCCAATACATTATCCAAGCTCAGATGATGGTAGATTGAATCATGGACCCCCAATTTAGACATGTTCTTCTTCTTAATCCACATCCCTGTGGGTGCAAACTCATTATAGATAGGACCTCTTGAATATGTTGTTTTCCATTAAGGTGTGCCCAATTGAATTAAGTTAGGTCTAAATCTGAATTGTTGGTAACCTTTATAAACAGGAGAAATTCATACATAGAGAGAGAAAGCCATGGGGAGGAGCTGGAAGCCAGAAGTTAGCAGAACCCAGAAGGGAAAGGAGAGGACATCACCAAGGGCATTGCCATGTGACAGAAAAGCTAAGGAACTCAAGAACTGCTTGGCAGCCAGAACGTGAGGGGCAACCTGAAGTCTACCAGCTCAGGGAGAAAGAAAGTCTCCTAGGCTGTGAAACCGTGAGTAAATAACTTCCTGTTGTTTAAACTGACCCACTGTATTTGTCACAGCAGCCTGGCAGAATAGGACAGGCTCCATGTTTGGGGTTCAATGCACTACAATCTGTCTTGAAATTCTTAATACAGTTACTTTTGACTTTACATTTTTTAAGTGAAGACTGTGGGGCAAAGTAGCATGTGCCAGGGGCTTGGAGATTCTGCAAGTGGGCAGTTCACCTCATATCAGCTGCTTACCTCCCCCAACCCAGGGGATATGTTCTCTATCGCCCACTCGCCACCCCTTGGTTCCCCAGACCCATCTAGCCTCCTAGCCCCCTTTCCCACTCTGTGAGTGCTGCTGCTTATCTTCCTTGTGGGGATCTGAGCACAGTGACAGGGAGTGTTGACATCATGGCACCTCGAAGTTTCTCTGGGCCAGGCATGGCAACAGCCTATCTACCCCAGGTTAGCAGCGCCTAGATGCATTCTGTGGCCATGTCAGCGGAGGCCTCTCACCCACCCCAACAGTCACTGAGGGTGCCCTTTGCTAAGGTTGTAGTCACTTTGAGGTCACCTGTCCACTATGGGTAGGGACACTGGGCTATGGGAATGGGAGATTGACTTGACCACACTAGCAAGATCCCCCAGTTTAAATCTTGCATTGGGCCAGGCAGTGGCCAGCTCTATCTCAATGTCCAGAATTTCAAAAACTGTGTTCCTCATTACTTTCACAACGGTGGTCCTACAAGTTCTCTTCATCGGCTAAAGAAAAATGTATTCCTTTGCTGAAAGGAACAAAAATTCTTCTGAAGGAATTTCACACAGTTAATTGTTGACTCCTTCAGTTAGATTCTTTGGGAAAAGAGAGTTTGTTGTAAGGACTAGATACAGAAAGTCATCAGCAGCAGGGCACCTGGAGAGCGGCTTCTCTCCCCATCTCTCTCAGGATCTCACCTGGTCTCCCCAGGCATCTCTGCTTCTTTTCACACATCAGCTTCCTCTGAACTTTGATATGTATATGGCTCACCATGGTCTTTCACATGTTTTTATTTCTGTATTGGGACCCTATAAAGTCAGCTCCCACTGTTAACTACCTCATTAACTAGGTTGTTCTCTCAGGCTCTTCTTTCATGCTAGGACACCTTGTTGCTGGCTGACCCCAGCTATGAATTTACTACTTTTCTCTCAGAGATCTCCATCCAGTTACATCAGCTGTGGCTGGATTATTGGATAGTAAACTGGGCTGCCTTTTTCATCAAGGCCTGTGGGCAAGGCAAGACCAATACTGACATCTTCTACAATGGTTCATCTTTTACTTATCCTTGAATTGTCCCTGTTCCTTTTATTCCCTGTCTTAAAGGCACCACAATTCCAGTTACTCAATGAGTCATAAAAATTTTCATACTCCTCCCTTTCCCTCCCACTTGTGTTTGGTGAGATGCTCCTATTGGCTCTATCTCTTAAATCTCTCTTTTCAGCAGGTCCAATTGACTTCAGGACAAAATCCAATCATCTTTAGTGTGGCATAAAACACCTTTGTTATCTGGCCCCTAACTATTCTCCAATCTCATTTGCTGTCATCCTTGCTATTCCCCACCCTTAAACATCGCAATTAAATTACTTGTAGTTCCTCAAATAAATTGTGCCCTCTTTCTCATTTTCACAATTACCTATGTAGTGCTCTCCTTCTGTAGCACAAGCACATTCTATTGCCTCCTTCGTAGCATTCATCATAAGGCATTGTTGTTTATTTATTTGATTTCCTAGTAGATTGTGAACTTCTTGAAGGCAGAAACCATGTTTTAGTTTTCTAAATGCCCTAAATGTAGCAGAAAACATCACACATGGTTTATATTGAATAAATGAATATTACCATATGCCCTATATTTAAAATATTTCAATAAACCCACGTTGTTTTCAGTATAAACTGCACACTCTTATCACCCTTCCCACATCATCTTCTCACCACTCTGCTCCAATAGTAAGGAAATATTTCTGGTAACTCATTATCTCATGCTAATTTGTTCTTTGCAAGGTAGATGATATTCCAATGATGCCATCAATGCACAAGACATTCTTAGTTCTGAAGTATATGGGAAACAGGCTAAGATACCATAGAAAAGACACCTTCAGTATAGCAGCTTAGGTAAAAGGAAAGTTTATCACACTATTGACTAACATTCTGGATAGCCTTGGTCTCTAAGCTGCAACATGGATCTACTCCATTAAGTCATTCAGGTACCCAAGTTACTTCTTGTTCTAGTTTGCTAATGCTGCTGGAATGCAAAACACCAGAAATGGATTGGCTCTTATAAAAGGGGGTTTATTTTGTTACACAGTTATAGTCTTAAGGCCATAAAGTGTCCAAGGTAACACATCAACAATCAGGTACCTTCACTGGAGGATGGCCAGTGGCATCTGGAAAACCTGTTAGCTGGGAAGGCACGTGGCCAGCATCTGCTCCAAGTTCTGGTTTCAAAATGGCTTTTTCTCAGGACGTTCCTCTCTAGACTTCAGCTCCTCAAAAATGTCACTCTTAGTTGCTCTTGTGGGGTTTGTCCTCTCTTAGCTTCTCTGGAGCAAAAGTCTGCTTTCAAAGGCCATCTCCAAAACGTCTCTGCAAGCTGAAGCTCCTCTCTCATTTCCAGTGTGTTCTTCAAAGTGTTCCCCTTGGCTGTAGCAAGCATCTGGACCTGTGTGGCTCTTTTTAAAGTACTCCAGTAAATCAATCAAGACCCACCCTGAATGGGCATGGTGACACCTCCATGGAAACTATCCAATCAGAGTTATTACCCACAGTTGGGTGGGGTGCATTTCCATGGAAATAATCTAATCCAAACATTCCAACCTAATCCCCAGCAGTATGTCTGCCCCCACAAGATTGCATCAAAGAACACAGCTTTTTCTGGGAGACTTAATATATACAAACTGGTACACTTCTATTTTTCCCCCTGTTGTTCTTGCTGCATAGGTAAAGGTTGGTTGCTTCTACAAACAGCCTAGAGAAAATGGCAAGAAAGGAAGCAGATGACAAGATTTTCCTTTATTTCTGTGAAATTGGAGTCATACACATCATTTCCATTCACATTCCACTGAGGAGACATTTAATTACAAAGAAGAATAGAAAATGTAGTTTCCCTCTAGGTGGCCATGTGCTTAGCTAATAGTGTACTATTATGAAATGAGGGGATGTACTTTAGAAGACAAATAGCCATCTGACTCAAGTTTCTAATTTGCAACTATTTTTACAGCCTAAAGCATGCTACTTTGAAAGTTGGATTGGATTTTCAAGAGCAAATAGAATGTGGTATCTATGAGTGTGGGTTCTAGGGCCAAAATGAATTCAGCTCCAGTCATTACTGAAGGTATTAGTGCCCATGGGCTGCCATAAAATTACAACAAAATTGGTAGCTTAAAACAAAAAAAAATTATTTTCTCACATATGTGAGAGTTCACAATCAAGGTGTTGAATCAAGGTGTTGGTGGTGCCCTGCTGCTCTGCGGGGGAGAATCTTTCCTTGACTCTTCCAGGCTTCTCGAGGTTTGCTTCCACTCCTTGGTGTCCCTTGGCTTGCAGGTGCAGCACTTCAGTCTCTGCCTCTGTTGTCACGTGGCCTTCTCCCCTCACCTGTGTCTTCTCTCCCCTTCTTAAAGGACACCACACGTATTGGATCAGGGGCCCAACCTATTCATATGACTTTGTCTTAACTAATTCCATCTGAAATTACCCTATTTCCAAATAAGGCCACATTCTAAGGTATGGGGGGTCAGGAATTCAGTGTGTCTTTTTCGGGTGCACAATTTACCTACAACACTGGGTGTGATTTTTGACAAGTTACTTAACCTTCTTGCATTCCAGTTTCCTATCTGTAAAATGGGCAAAACAATTATATCCACTTCCTAGGTGGAGAATAAAATAAGTTAATACACAAGTAGAGCTTAAGATGTATCTGGCACAGAGTGAACACACTACCAGCATTAGCTTTTATTATATTCAATCTATTTGTACTTATTTTTCTCCTTGTGGCTATACAAATGTTCACTGAATGAATGAACAGCCTAATTAACTGATAAATATGCACCAGATGCTAAACAGCTCTGGTATATCATACTTCTTGATGCCTTGGGTTTAATTTTCATAGAATTCTGCCTCTATCCTCACTTTTAGTTTATCAATTATTACTTCTTCCTACTCACGGTATGTCTTCCTCTAGAAGTCTTCCATTTCAGGTCACTGTTCATAGTATATGTGTTTTTTCAACTAGGTATTTAACTTCTTAAGGCTCTGGGTGAAACCATTAAATAGGCTCTGGGAGATGATCTAAAAGATATTTTTATGACATAAAGTAAACATACTTTTTTAGTGCATGGTCTTTATGAATCTTTTTTTTTTATTCAAGGGTCTTTTTAGGTTATTCCATGTTTAAAGTAGTGTAGCAATTAACTACCTCTAGTGAAGTGAGTAATGAAATTTGATATACATATATACATATAGGTAATTATGAAAATCTCAATACAGGTTTGAATCCTGAAGTATAAAGAGTTTTCAAAAAAAACAATTAAGTATCACTAGGTATTGAATTGAATGAAATTTATTTTACTCTCTGGGGAAAGAAAACAAAGAAAACAAATCTCACTAAAATTACTGGTAAGAATATGCATGATAAAGTCATCCTCTGCTCTATGGCTTGCCAGGAACTAGAAGATCTCACTCTAAACATGTACGCTAAGAGACATCTCTTTGAAGTCAGTTGCTCTGAGGCTGTCTGAAGAAGAAGAGTATCTTTTCCTCTATGAATCTTAAATCTCATATTCTTTATTTTGGCCTGTACTAAACCACTGTTCATGTCCAGTCTCTTCTATGGCAACTGGAAAGCAAAACAGTGGTATTGGCACAAGGTAAGAAAGGGTATTCTGGAAGCAACTTAAACTGAAGTGCAATGGGGTGTGTGTGCATGTGTGTTTAAGGAATTTGGTGTCACAGTTAGTGTTGACACCTGCCCAGCATCTCCTCAGACACCCCAGAAAGCAGAGATCCTGGTAACTGATATTGAACAATTAACAGTTGTTTGGTAACAAGAGTATCAACTGTCTTAATTGCTGCTTTCTGAAATTGGCTGAGATAACAATGTAAATTAAAAAAAAAGAAAAAAAGACAGTGGCCCTGATTGATTGTATAAGGTAAAACCAGATCTTTCCTCAAATCTTCATTGGTGGAAGTTGGTTTATCTGAGTATCATGGTGTTAAGCATTTTAGGTTGGAAAAGGGATGGAATATCCTGCCATATCTATGACATTCATTTCTCTCCATTTTCCCAGAAAACTGCCTCCAGTAGTTGCATAGCAGTAACTTCTGCTTAGTAATTAAATTCTAAACACTCATCACACATAGGAATGGCCTGCTGATTTAAAGATATCAAATTTCTGATTTGATTTCTATGTGTGGCTGAGTAATCATTACCAAAGTGGCTGTGGTGCCTCTCCTTTATCATTTAATAAAATCGTGGAGGTGGATAATTAACAGCATAATGATTATCAAAAATGTGCAGAGGTCTTAGTACCCATAGACCCAGAGTCTTTCTTTTTATATCGGCCATGAGAGCACAGAGGATTGCTTCTCAGTCCACTTCAGTGATGTTCTTCCCAGGTTCCTATGAAATGGGAAGAATTCCCCTTGTTTCTGTCACTATTGCTACTGTAGAGAGAAAAATGACACAGAGGTGTTAGTCTCTGAGCTTAAAACTAGAGCCAGGTGGTAAAATAAGGCATATAGGGCATGAAGCAAAAAGGGTAGCCCACCATGCCTCAGAAATATCTGTCCTTTATGGACAAAGACCTGGAGTTCCCGGCAGCTGCTGTGAAAGGGTACAGGAGGAGGAAGTAGTTCTTGTGATCCGCTGTGGTGCTCCACTCCCATCACATACCGCTCATCACACAGCTTTGCCATGAGTGTTAATGAACCAGTTGAAACCTTTCTAAGAAGAGGCAACCAATGGGATTAAGGAAAAAATAAGATTTGAGTCAAAAGAAACACAGTTTTATTTTCTTTTCATAAGGTCTTGGGCAAGGGACAGTTCTTACCGAATCTAGTTTCCCTGATATGCAAAGAAACACTAATGAAATCCAAAAAACACAGGCAAAATGCAAACTCACTCTCTTGTACTATATCCTTGCTCCATTTAACAAACGTCCATATGGAGTAATTTATTACTGTTATTTATACAGGCATGTTAAAAACAGAGATAAATGATTCTTCTCTCTGTCTCTCTCATATTAGCATACTTAGAATGCCACACACTAAAATTTTTGAGGCAATGATTTTCATTTATTCTGTGAGCTCTATTTATACCATTTATTTTTGTGTTATGTTTAATGTTTGTGGTCCATAAAAACTTGCCAGTGATAGTGCTGTACCTACATAAAAGAAAAAAAAAAAGGAAAGTAGCATGTAAACTCAAAGTTTGAGGTAGTTTCAAGGAGAAGGTCAAGGAAAGAGGGGGTAAAGGAGGGTGGGCAGTAGGTTGACTGGTGATAGCAATTGACTAGCAAGGACATCACAAATATCTCTCTGGCAGGCAAGGACAGTCCCACAAGTATATGAACTGGAACTGAAAGAAACAAAGACCTGAGACAAGCCAAACTTTCAAGGACTGTGAGAACCACAGTCAGTATAAAATAAAAGAATGCAAATCCATAAAAACCTTTCTCTAAGAAACGTATAATGTGTTTATCCACTCAACATGTTCCCTTTGTAGAAATTCTTCCTGCCCTCTCCTACCAATGATGCTGTGTATATATATATGCAATTTTATGTGCACAATCTTCTTTAATAACAAGACTCAGCAACAGCACTGTAAGCAGAAACAAAATCCAAGCTGACCTTTTTTAGCTGGACGTAGCCAACAATGGCGGGCTGTGTCTCTCACATTGCATCACTCAGACACTGACTCTTCTCCCTCCCTCTTCCCTCTTTTAAGGACCCTTGTGATTATATTGGACCCACCTGCATAATCCAGGAAAATCTCCCAGCTGATTAGCAACCTTAATTCCATCTACAATTTATTTCCCCTTCACCATGTAATATGACATATTCACAGGCTCCAGGAATTAGGATGTGGACAACTTTGAGTTCCATTATTCTGCCTACCAGAATAACCATATAATTATATTAGGAAAATTAATTTCTTATACCTGTAATCCAACAAGGTAAAGGACAAGTAAATCAAATCATTAAGTTTGGAAACTTGAATTTGACCTAACTAACATTGTTCTCCTGGGCATTTCAATTTCTGGCTTCCTAAAAATGGGCCGTTTGAAATTGGATAATACTCAAATCATATTACAGATGTAAATTAAATTGCATTTAATCAACTGCACACAATTCAATTGTCCTCAAATTCTCTTTAGCATTCAGCCAGCTGACATTTGCTAATTTCATACAGTATAAGAAAGAGAAGCACATAAACTTTGGGATAGGGAATACACTGAATTTTAAATTAGGATTCAGTGTATTCCAATTAGGCACTGTGAATCATTTGATGAAGTGGGTATGAGCAAAGAAATATCACATTTAACAATGGATTTGGAAACACAAAATTGTGTCAATTATTGTAAGTACACCAGATGAGTTTTACAAATAATTAATTTTCCAATTACATTTTGTATGCAGAGAATATAAAAAAGTTACTATAATGTTACTTTGACAGTCCTGGACAATGCCTAAATATAAGTTATTGAAATAATATACCCTTTTTCAAATTACACGCAAACATGCATCATCAATTTAATGCAGATTATCTACTAAGCACCTACTATGTGCAATGTTTGGCAGGATACACAATTCTCTAAGATATAGAACCCTTAGAGTTTACAGATCTGGTAAAAGAGGGACGATAAAACAAATTATATAAAATAATGCCTTTATATCACCTTGTTTTGCTTTCATAAAATAAATACAGATTTTTATATATTATTTCAAAAATCAAACTGCAATTTTGCATACTTATATTTTTCCATTTTAAAATCATGTTTTCCAATTTTAAAATTGAACTGCAATTTTGCACAAATACAATTCATTAAAATGGACAGGCTCTTGCTGATTGGACTAAGATTTTTTTTGAGAGAGAGAGAGGATGTGACAACTAGGGAAAACAAACTCATTTTCCAAAATTATTTTAATTGTTTGAACATACCTGGTTTGTTCTTTTAGTTTCTGTACACACATTCTGGTGATCAAAAGTCAGGGTCAAAAGTTCAAGGAAACCACAGGTAGTATACACTTGCTATATATTATACATGAACATGTATGTATGAATTGTTATATTGACAGACCAAGCTATCTTAAAGTAAAAGATCCAAGAGAATAAAGCTATGTTGTATAAATAGTTCATATTTTATCCTGGCATACAAATACTAAATAAATACTTGCTGAATAAATGAATAAAAATTCTTCTTAATTAATTTATTCAATGTTTAAGGTCTTTCAGTTTCCAAGGAAGAGACACCCTCAGATAACATTCAATATTGGAATTCATTGCTAGGGTTAAATAGGAGTTTTGGAATAGGAAATAAGTTCATCTTTTAACTGTGTGGTCATTGTGGGCTGGGTCCCAATGATTCCAACGTTAGATGTAGCAAAGCTCCCAGTGAGTACTAGAACATTATCTTAGAACCATTTGAGATATATTATTCTTAAATAAAGCTTACTTTTCTTTTTTAATATTTATTATGGAAAATTTTAATACACAAAGCTGGTACGATGACCGCCATATGCTCATCACACAGCTACCTCTCTCATTTCATTTCTATTTTAACCACACTGTCACGTGCCCCACTAGATTATTTTGAAACAAGTGTCATTTTATCTACAAACATTAGCATGTGTGTAACATTTTTAAACTGGCCAGTTGGATGCGCTCTTTTGTAAAGTGCCTGGTCAAATAAATCTTTTACCTCTTTTTCTATGGTTGTCTTTTTTTATTGATTTATAGGAATAAATTATGTATTCTGCATATGAGTCTTTGCTTTTATGTGTGTATATATTTAAATAATACTTTGTAATATGCCTTTTTACCTTTTTATGATGTATTTTGATATATAGATTTTTCATTTTATTTTAGTATTAAAATATCTTTATTATGTAATTTTTCCCTCTAAAATGGATTACTTAAATATTCTTTTACTATTTAATGAATATCCTAAAGAACATAAAATTCATTTGAGTTAATTTAATGTAAACTATAATATAAAATATAGTATATTTAAATATATATATTATAAAGTCTAATATGAAATATCACTTTTTCTGCTTTCATTGAAATGTTCAACTGTTAAGTGTCTATAGGTTGATTTACCCTTTTGCAGAAGAAACCATTTACTTCTCTGTAATTTCCCTTAGTCGAGAATTTTCCTGATTGCATCCTGTGCTGTCATTTAATATGTTCTGCTATCTCCTATGTTTCTTTTCAATTAGTGATTTGATCTAAAGGCTTGATCTGATTTGGGTTTGATTTTTTTTTACAAAGAACGCTTCATAGATGGCGCTATATATTTCCATTAGAGGGCATGTGATACATGAATGTCTCTCTTTTAGGTATATGAGTAGCCACTGGAGTATTTTCAGATAATATAATGATATATAGAAAATCTAAAAAATCAATGAGTGTGCTGGTTTGAGTGCATTATGTCCCCCAAAATGCCATTATCTTTGATGTAATCTTCTGTGGGCAGAGGTATCAGTGCTGATTAGATTGTAATTCTTTGAGTGTTTCCGTGGAAATGCACCCCACCCAGCTGTGGGTGATGACTCCGATTGGATAATTTCCATGGAGGTGTGACCCCACCCATTCAGGGTGGGCCTAAATTAAATCACTGGAGCCATATAAATGAGCTGACAAACAGAAGGAACTCAGTGCAGCTGAGAGTGACATTTTGAAGAGGAGCTACAGCCAAGAGGGACACTTTGAAGAATGCACAGAAGATGAGAGAGTAGCTACAGATGAGAGACAGTTTGAAGATGGCCGTTGAAGCAGACTTTTGCTTCAGAGAAGCTAAGAGAGGACAAATGCCCCAAGAGCAACTAAGATGACATTTTTGAGGAGCTGAAGCCTAGAGAGGAACATCCCGGGAGAGAGCCATTTTGAAACCAGAACTTGGAGCAGACACCAGCCACGTGCCTTCCCAGCTAACAGAGGTTTTCCAGATACCATTGGCCATTTTCCAGCAAGGGTACCCAATTGCTGATGTGTTACCTTGGACACTTTATGGCCTTAAGACTGTAACTGTGTAACCAAATAAACCCCCTTTTATAAGAGCCAATCCATTTCTGGTGTTTTGCATTCCAGCAGCATTAGCAAACTAGAACAATGAGAAACTTATCTTAAATAATAAGAGAATTTTCAAAGTGACAGGGTATAAAATTCAACATATAAAAATAGTCTTCATATATACAAATGAAATCTATTAGATGATATAATGTAAGAAAAGAGTCCATTACTATAGCAATAAATAGAAAGATAAACAAATATAAAATACATAAACTAAACCCCATCATACACAAACATTGACTTGAATAAATAGAAAGGCATATCATGTTCTTGATTAAAGAATTGCAATACCATAAATACGTCAATCTCCATATGTTAAAATTAAAGCATCTGCAATATAAATATCAGCATTTTTTTTTATTCTTTTAGCGCATGATAAATTGGTTATAAAGTTTGTCTGGAAAAACAAACTAGCAAGAATCACCAAGAAAAAGAAAAAAAAAGGAACTGAAAAATAAAAGCAATGTTATCTGTGTTTGGGGGGAGGGGCAATTTGTTGTGAGGGTAGTCTCTGCAGATATTAGAACATATTGTAAAGCTTTTACAATTAAAATTGTGTTGTATTAGCCTATGAATGGAGAAATAAATCAATGGAACAGAGTAAAAAAAGGAACAAATTAACCTATTTGAATATGGTTCTTCAGTGTTTGAGAAAGGTGGCATCTGAAATTAGGAGGAAAAGATGGAGTTTTTAATAAGTGGTGTTATTCTACTGGATGATTTATGGAAAATAATGAAATTGAAACCTGATCTTAAATCACTTGCATTTTTCTGTGTTCAATGATTAGATCTGTTTGCCATCATCCGATGTGCTCTACTGGATGGACTGTCATGGCCATCTGTCCCTGATACGACTGGCCTATCTTTTGTCCAGCCTTCATGTGTTTCTCTAGATCTGGTGGCGATCCCTGTATCAGTCAGTTGGTGCATATGTATATATTTCCATCCAATTATTGCTCTACATGCCCCTGCAAAATATGCAAAAGAAAAGGATATCTTTAAAGTTACTTTTCTTAAAAGGTATCTGCGTTCTTTGCAGGTATAAGCAAGAACTTGACTTTCAGCCAGTTAAGTACAATTGAATGGAATTATAAAATTTTCAATATACATTATATGTAATACATATTTTCAAAGGGCATGGTATAGCTGATTATTTGAAGAACTAAGCAGTCATTACTTTCGACTTTCCATTTCTCATTCAACTGATCTCAAGATTTTTAAATTGACTTTTCTTTGCATAATTGATTTGGCTTGTAATCTGATGAAAGAATTCTGACTTCTTGGTAAGCTGTCTGAAAAAGTCCCTATTTCTATGGGAAGGTATCCAAAATTTATGGATCACTAATCTAATCCAGACTGGCAACTCCTAACATGGAGCACCTGATCACAAGCTCTCTTTACCACCTCAGTCAACCCTTCAAAATCACCTTTACAAATCATGCCCTCCCCTTTCATGTAGTATCCTGTTCTCCATGCCTATCCTGTTAAATTGGATAAAAGTCACCCATCATGTGTGTGCTATGTCTGACAGGTTTTGAAGCTCCATGACTTCCTTCTGTACCACAGATGCCAGTCTCTCTGAGTACATAAGATTCAATATAGAATTTTTTTATGCCACAGCAAATTATCAGCCCCATCTCTTATATGATCACATACATATAGAGGAGTCTTTGCTGGAAACAACATAATAAAGTCCAAAAGAGGCATAATTTTATGAAAAAAATAGTAGAAATGTTTTAACAAATGTAAAGAGAGAGGCAGAGTATGTGTTGGTACTAGATAAAATTGTCAAACTTTCTAGGTCTGGGAAGATTGACAGGGTAGTAGAAAAAGTCATGATTCTTAAATTCTAGTCTCAGCATTTTTAGTTTTGTGACTTAAAACAAATAACTTCAACACTTTGGCCTTAATTTCCTTGACTATGTTAATGAAAGGCTACATTAAAGCCTTTCAAAGTTTACTCAGGTTAATCTAAACTTTGATATGTGACATAGATATGACTGGATTTTTAAGTGACTAAACCCAACTACTTTAAATCAAGGGATATGGGAAAGACTCTACCAAATAGCATTTACCTATCTTACCCTCTGGATCTGAAATTAAATTGGTGACCCTCTTTTTGATCATGAAATTTGTTTAATCGTCAAGAGAAATTGTTCCTTAAGGCTTGCCAGCCTATGAATCCAGAATTTTTAGAATAATGCTTCTCTCTAGGTGCAAAGTACAAGAAAATGACACAAATGGGGGAGGAAAGTACTCTAAAATGAGAAGAAAGTAATCTTTGCCTCCTTTGAAATGAATCTTCTATCAACTTTAATAAATAGCAACCCATCTCTAGGTGAATTTGACCAAATATTTTTCTCTTTTATTACCACAGGTATGTTAAGCAGGAGGCCCAGGGAAGAAAATTCCACTGGATCAAATTATCTATTGAAGGAGATTCTGCAGTACCATTATCCTTTTTAGATTTCTAATCTTAAGAAATATTTGTATTGCATAAGTTCACAAACTGTTCATATCCAAACACAGATAGAAACATTTGTGATGTGGTGGAGGAATAAACATGTTAAAACATGCAAGTCTATCTTACAGAAATATAAAACAAATGCAAGAGAAATGAGCAACCCATTGTGGTATTATATTTATGTATCTATCTTAGCATTCCTAGTTGAGAATTAATAAGATTATGAAGAAAGCTGTAGCATCTTGAATATGCATATATGCAAATATTGTAATAACCTTGAAGGAGGCATAACTTCAGAAACATAGACGATCCATTCCTCCAATAATTCTAGAAAATTTACTGAAAAAAAGGCAGAGAGTGTGATAGTACCAGATAAAAACTCCGCACTTCAGTCAGTCCTAGATAGATTCTCAGGGTAGTAGAGAATATTTGTCAAAACCCATCCCAGGAAAGCAGATAGAATGTGACCTCTTGAAATCAGCTCCAATCTCACAATAGGTGTGAGCTGAGAGTGGGAAAAATAAATACATAAATAAAGGCTACAGCCAACCTCAACTGCAGGGGGTCATTTTTACAAACAGAAAGTAATTATTCAGCTGGAAGTTAGCCAAGACACCAGAGAGAGTGAGCAGCCCTAACCCATCTCAACCTTCTATGTGATTTTTAATGAACACAAATGGTGATGACCTTGAGTTTTATGCTCCATCCACAAAAAGACCTTCTTAAAAGCAATGCTGTGCTGTTGCCTCCTGGAACCCATGCTGCAGGGCACTGATTCAGAACCAAGGATTAAGGAGTCTGTGAACACCATGAGGATAATGAGGACCCCTGCAAAAAGTATTCAGTTCAATTAAATGACTAATTTTGCAGGATGGTAACAGTGCTGTTTGGCTGCTAGTCACAAATTGCAAAACTGCTTAATGAATTCTTGTGGAGGAATTTAGTCTTCTAGTGGCAAAGTGGAGATCATCTACAAGGACTTAATACTGCTTCTGCTGCCACTTGAAATAATCCTCTTCTCCCCAGTACCAGTTTTCCTTTCCTTATTAGTCATGGCCTCCCTGTCTTGGACTAATTTTGCACACATGCATTTGATTCGGGGTGAATGGATGACAGATTAGCCAGATTGCAAATCATAACTGAGCAGAGATGCATGTAATGTAAATCACACGGCCCAGTGTCTATTTCTGTTTGCCAAGGCAGCAGCTTTGGAAGTTGCCAAATAAAATGACAGCCTTCAGCTTGAGTACAAAGCTGCATTCATGAGCCAGTAGATTTCATTGAGAGCTTCTTAACATGGACCAAACTCTGACTTTGTGGCTAAAGTCCACAGATTTCCAAAGACAGAAGGCATCTAAGAGGTTAGTGCTATAAGAGAGCTTTAGATAAGAAATGGGAAATACCCATCACTTTTGAGCACTTACCCTGTGCCAGACTCTGTATCATAAATATTACAGATATTATCTCAGTTAATCCTTTCAATCATGGAACAAGTACCCTTATTAATGTTATTTCACAGATAAGGAAGAGGGATATTATATATATGCAAGTGTCCAAGCAACTAACACCTTTTCCTCCACTTCCCCAAACTTCTTTGCAATTAAATAGTCAACACATACATATGCTCATGTACATTCCCACAAATCTGGGAAGAAAAATACTGGTGTATGAACATTCCATACTATCATATGGAATCTATTGTGAAACCCTGACAATAAAATTGAAGTATATATGATATGCCTAAATCCAGAGGATGATGCCGTATTGTGCCAATCGTTTGCCTGTTTTCTCTCAGATGCCTTCCCTCACACTTCATGTGCTATATTCTATTGAAGGGGACTAACTCTTTGAAACTACATTTTCCAGGTTCCCTTGCTTCTGCCAGTGCTCAGTTACTAGAAGGAAACTGGCAGGACATTTGAGGACTGGAGAATGAGAAAAGCCTGGATGCATCTCCTCTCTCTCTGCCTCAGGCAGTAGTTCTGTTCTTTTCCAGCCTTCAGCTCTAACCAAAGTTGCCCCTCCTACCTGGCCCTAGCACTAGATGAGGGACCCAGCTGTGGTTCACGTCTGCTAATACTCTCTCCTGCCATTGTTCCCTCAGCCTGGTAGTGATAATAACTACCTGCTGTTGCTAATTTCATAATCCTCTCGTTGGCTCTTTAGCTCTTTAGCTCTTCCAACACTTTTGTGGTTAATTTTTGGATTAAATTCCCATTATTTAGCTTTATGGTGTGGGTTATCTTTCCCTGACTAAACCAAGACTAATAAAATGAGTGCGTATACATTTATTTGTATGTAGAATCAAAAGATTTTGAGCTTGTAGGTAATTTACAACCCCTAGTTTGGAACCTAGATAATTGAAACCTAGATATCTGAAGTGATTTACCACTTAATGGCAAGACAAGGAGGTTCCAGATTGTCTGACCCATAGTCTATCCTCTTCACCATTCAAAAATGTTACTCATTTTGTTAAATGGAAATCCAATAATATTAAGCATTGAGAAATAAGTAGATGTTCACAAAATTAATAAACGATGTGGAGTGCCAGGGAGGCACCTAATTTTTGTTGAATGCATGCAAAATAAAGAAATGAGACATAATTCTTTGTACTTGCAAGAGTAGAAGAAATGCTGCTAAGAACAATAAATATACAGACTATAAAATCAGCAAGTACGTTGTAGTTATTCACTGTAGGAGACAGTAAAGCATAAGTGGGGTTCACAGAAAAGAATTTTACCTTTGGATTGATAAACACAGATATTTTTGAAACAAAGTTGAACAATTCCCTTTTTAAATAAAGTTATTAAATTAATAAATAGTTATTAATAAAAGAACCTAAGAGGAAGATGGTTTATGACTAGTGTTAAAATGGAGAAGTTTAGGAAGGGTGAACTAGAAGCATAGTAAGGAAGATACAGTTTTACTGTGTTGAGATTTGAAAGAAGGACATTGCATATAGGTAAATTTAACACTTGTCTTTCCCTTTAGCACTTTAACCTTATGCGGGCAGTATCTATGTCTGTCTTATTCTCTACCAGATTAATATCTCTAGAACAGACCCTAGCACATTGTAGGCACATCATATGGATTTAATAAATTAATACATAAATGAAATTATATGTGCCTGAAAGTTGGAATTAGCATAGTGTATTCACAGAGAGTGAGGAAACAGGCCTAGCAGGAACAGAATGGGCATTTTATGCTGTCTAGATGAGTAAGAATTATGACTACATTTCCAAATGATGAAGGACCTTAAAACTCCTAAAGAACTTAGCTTTGATTCAGGGGAAATAGCAGAGTATCAAAAGTCCTCTGCATTACAGTGAATTTTCTAGCACTGAAGACACAGTAATGAGCAAATAAGACCTAGTCCCAGATCTCAGGGAAATTACATTCTACTGTAAAAGACTGTAAACAATAGACTTTTTTAAATTAAATTCAGTTTTATTGAGATATCTTCACATACCAATACAATCATTCATGGTGTACAATCAACTGTTCACAGTACCATCATATAGCTATGCATTCATCACCCCAATCTATTTTTGAACATTTTCCTTACACCAGAAAGAATCAGAATAAGAATAAAAAATAAAAATAAAAAAGAACAACCAAATCAACCCCCCCCCATCCCACACTATTTTTCATTTAGTTTTTGTCCCCATTTTTCTGCTCATCCATCCATACACTGGATAAAGGGAGAGCGATCCACAAGGTTTTCACAATCACTGTCACCCCTTTTAAGATACATTGTTATACACTCGTCTTCAAGAGTCAGGGCTACTGGGCTGCAGTTTGATAGTTTCAGGTATTTACTTTTAGCTATTCCAATACATAAAAACCTAAAGAGGGTTACATATATAGTGCATAATCTTCAACTCCATTTGAAATCTCCTAGCCATCGAAGCTTCACTTAGTTTTATCTCGCATCCTCCTTTTGGTCAAGAAGGTGTTCTCAATCACACAATGCTGGATTCAGACTCAACCCCAGGAGTAATATCCTGCATTACCAGGAGTCAGGTCCTGACCTAGGAATCAGGTCCCACGTAGGGGGGAGGGCAGTGAGTTCACCTGCCGAGGTGGCTTAGCTAGAGAGAGAGGGGCACATCTCAGCAACAAAGAGGCACTCAGGGGGACTCAGGCAAAATTATAAGCAAGTTTGTTTAACCTCTCCTTTGCAGTAACAAGCTTCATAAGGGCAAGCCCCAAAATAGAGGGCTCGGCATACCAAGCCGTCAGTCCCCAATGTTTGTGAGAACACCAGCAACAATCCAGGTGAGAAATTCCAACACTTCCGCATTTTTCCCCAGCTCCTCAGGGGGACCCTGCATATATACTTCCATTCTCCGCCCAAATTACTTTGGGATGTGTTGTTATTTCACCCCAAATTATGTAAACCTACCGTATCTCACCTCCTATTCAAAGATCCACAGAATTGTGGTGTTTGCACAAACTGACTGTAGAAGTCATACTGTTTAGAAAATATAGATCCTTCACCAAATAAACATCTCTTCCCTTGGTCCCACACAGAAGTTGAAGCTTTAACACACAGTCAATTTCAACCTTTACCCTTTGACCCTATTTGCCCCAGTCTTAACCAGATCTGCTTCATTCATATCTCTAATTGATGTCTGGGCTCTTTTTCAGTTCCTTTTTTTTTTTTTAACAGTTGCTGTAGGCATTAATACCAACATTCATATCTGCCGAGCTTTAGCTCTGAGTTTCAGGTACCACAAAGATACTTAATGCTACAGAGACCAATCAGGTTATACACAAAGGGATCAGCATCTCAGAGTCTGGAGACTGCCACCATAATTCAGGAATATATTTGACTGCTGTAAGAGCTTACAATCTAGAGACCATTACAATAATTGTCTCCCTGTTAGGCTGTGCTCTAAGATTCAATTTTCAGTTTAAACATTGTAGTTAGTCCATATTGGTGAGGCATCATAGTGTTTGCCTTTGTTTCTGGCATCCTTCACTCAAAATGCTGTCTACAGGATCCATTCACCTCATTGCATTGCATGTCTGTCAGCTTCACTCCTTCTCATAGTACCTCAATATTTCATTGTATGCATACACCACAGTTGACCATTCTTTTCCTCACACGATGTACAGTCAGTTGTTCACAGTGTCATCATATAGTTCTACATTTATCATCACAGTCAGCACTTGAACATATTGATTACTATGAAAAAAAAGTATTTAATGAGTAATAAAAAGGATAATAAAAAGAAAAATAAAATGTCATGCAATACAATATAATAGTAAGGACGGAAAACAATACCACTACCAAGAATCCCATATCCCTCCCTTATATCCCCCTCTCATACACAATCAGCTTCAGTATATTGCCTTTGTTACATTTAATGGAAGCATATTACAAGGTTACTATTGACCAAAGATTCCAGTTTGCTTTGATTATGTTTTTTTCCCAAATACCATCCCTTTTTTAACACTCTGCATGATTGACATTCATTTGTTCTCCCACATATAAAAACATTTTTATTTTTGTACATTTAGTAACAGTCATTGGCCACTCCAGTTTTTGCCAAGTTATACAGTCCCAGTCTTTATCATCTATCTTTACCTCTGGTGTCATACATTACCCTATCCCACCTCTTTCAGCTTTACTCACAGACATCTTTGTTCAGTGTACTTACTTACAATACTGTGCTACCATCACACAGTATTATGCTATCTATTTCAGGATCTATACAGTCAATTCTGCCGAACATTCTGTAGTCTTCCAGCATCAAAAGCCTGATCTCTACCCTCTTTCTATCTCCTGGTGGCCTCTGTTATCAGCTTTTAACTCTCAAAGTTTGTTCATTAATGTTAGTTCATATTAGTGAGACCATACAGTATTTGTCCTTTTGTTTCTGGCTAACTTCACTCAACATAATGTCCTCAAGGCTCATCCACATTATTGTATGTTCCATGTCTTTTTTCCATCTTACAGTTGCATAATATTCCATCATGTGTATATACCACAGTTTGTTTATCCACTCATCCATTGATGGAAATTTGGGCTATCTCCATCTCTTGGTAATCATGAATAATGCTGCAATAAACATTAGTTTACAAATGTCCATTTGTGTATTAACTTTCAGTTCCTCTGAGTATATACCTAGCAATGGAATAGCTGGGTCATATGGCAAATCTATACTTAGCTTCCTGAGTAACTTCCACGCTGTCATCCAGAGTGGCTGCACCATTCTACATTCCCATCAGCAATGAATGTGTGCCTCTTCCTCCACATCCTCTCCAGCCATTTGTATTTTTCCTTCAGAAAAGTGTCTGTCCATGTCTTTGACCCATTTTTTAATTGGGTTGTTTGTCTTCCTGTTGTTGAGTTGTAGGCTCACTTTATATATATTCAGGATAGTAAATCCTTACCTGATATGTGGTTTCCAAATATTGTCTCCCATTGTGTTGGCTGCCTTTTTACTTTTCTAACAAAGTCCTTTGATGTACAAAACTGTTTAATTTTGAGGAGATGCCGTTTGTCTATTTGTTCTTGGTTGCTCATGCTTTGGGTATAAGGTCTAGGAAACCACCTCCTATCACAAGATCTTTAAGATATTGCCCTATATTTCCTTCTAAGAGTCTTACAGTCTTAGTACTAATGTTTAGGTCTTTGATCCATTTTGAGTTAATTTTTGTATAAGGTGTGAGATAGGTATACTCTTTCATTCTTTTGGAAATGGATAACCAGTTCTCCAAACAACATTTATGGAAGAGGCTGCTCTGTACTAGTTGCTTTGACTTGACTGCCTTATCAAAGATCAATTGTCTGTAGATGTAAGAATCTGTTTCTGAATACTCAATTCGATTCCATTGGTTAGTATCTCTAGCCTTATGCCAGTACCATACTGTTTTGAGCACTGTAGCTTTGTAGTATGCTTAAAAGTCAGGTAGTGTGAGACCTCCCACTTTGTTCATCTTTCTCAAGATATTTTTGGCTATTAGGTCACCTTGCCTTTCCAAATAAATTTAGTTACTGGTTTTTCTATTTTTGCAGAGTAAGTTGTTGGGATTTTCATTGGTATTGCATTGAATCTATAAATCATTTTAGGTAGAGTTGACATCTTAATTAAATTTAGTCTTCCAATCCATGAACATGGTATATTCTTCCATTTTTTTCAGGTCCTGTTCAATTTCTTTTAGCAGTTTCTTGTAGTTTGCTTTGTATAGGTCTTTTGTGGCCTTGGTTAAGTTTATTCCTAAACACTTGATTCTTTTGGTTGCTATTGCAAATGGATTTTTTTTTCTTGACTTCTTCCTCTTGTTGCACATTACTTGTGTACAAGGATACTAAAGATTTTTGCGTGTTGACCTTGTAGCCTGCCACTTTGCTGTATTTATTGATTAGTTCTAATAGCTTTGATGTAGATTTTCCTGGATTTTCTATGTATGGAATCATGTCATCAGCAAAGAGTGAAAGTTTTGCTTCTTCCTCTGCAATTTGGATGCCTTTTTGTTCTAGTTTGCTAATGCTGTTGCCAGAATGCAAAACACCAGAGATAGATCGGATTTTATAAAGGGGGTTTACTTGGTTACACATTTACACTCTTAAGGCCTTAAAGTGTCCTAGGTAACACATCAACAATCAGGTTCCTTCACTGGAGGATGGCCAATGGTGACTGGAAAACCTCTGTTAGCTGGGGAGGCACATGACTGTTGTCTATTCTGGTTTCAGAAAGACTTTCTCCCAGGACATTCCTCTCTAGGCTGCAGCTCCTCAAAAACGTCACTTTTAGCTGATCTTGGGATGTTTATCCTCTCTTAGCTTCTCCAGAGCAAAAGTCTGCTTTCAAAGGCTGTCTCCAAAATGTCTCTGTAAGTTGTAGCTCCTCTGTCAGCTCTGGTGCACTCTTCAAAGTGTGCCTATTGGCTGTAGCAAACTGGTCCTTCTGTCTGAGCTTATATAGTGCCCTAGTAAATTAATCAAGGCCCATGCTGAATGGACAGGCCACACTTCCATGGAAATTATCTAATCAGAGTTATCACCTACAGTTGGGTGGGTTGCATGTCCATGGAAACACTCAAAGAATTACAATCTAATCAACACTAATACATCCACCCACATAAGATTGCATCAAAGATAATGGTGTTTTGGGGGATATAATACATCCAAACTGGCACATCGAACTTCCCTTATGTGTGATGGATCGCTTTTCTCTTGCTGCTTTCAGAATTCTCTCTGTCTTTGACATTGGACAATCTGATTAGTAAATGTCTTGGAGTAGATCTATTGATGTCTATTCTGTTTGGGGTGTGCTGTACTTCTTGAATCTGTAATTTTCTGTCTTTCATAAGAGTTGGGAAATTTTCAGTGATTATTTCTTCTATTATTCTTTCTACCCCTTTTCCCTCTCTTCTCCCTCTAGGACACCCATCACATGTATATTTGTGCACTTCATGTCATCACTCAGCTCCCTAAGACCCTGCTCATATTTTTCCATTCTTTTCACCATCTGTTCTTTTCTGTGTATGAATTCAGATGTCTGGTCTTTCAGTTCATTGTTTCATCTGCCTGTTCAAATCTACTGTTGTATCTCTCAATTGTCTTTTTATCTCTTCCATTATGCCCATTCATTTCCATAAATTCTGCCTTTGTTTTTTCAAGTTTATGACTTCTTTTTTATGGTCATCCAGTGTCTTCTTTATATCCTTCATCTCTTTTGCTATATCTTCCCTCAGTTCATTGACTCAATTTTTTAATTCATTTAGGAGATTTGTTTGAACATCTTTAATTAGTTCTTCCTTCAGTTCATTGAATTAATTTAGCATTAGTTGCCTCAACTCCTGTATCTCAGTTTTTTCCTTTGGCTGGTCTATATTTTCATTTTTCCTAGTATGGCTCATTATCTTGAGCTGTCTAGGCATCTGACTTTTTTCATTAGTTTATTCTGGAGCTTGTTTTCTCTCTTTTACCTAGGGTTTTCTTGTTGGTTGGCTTTGTTCTTTAAACTTTGGTATTTAGTTCAGCTTATTCTAGGCCTCTAACTTAGGTTCTATTTAATTGATCAGTTTTTCACCTCTTGTTTTTGTTTCTTACCCTGCCTCTTTGTAGCCTTTTTTTGCATGAGGGTCTCCTCAGATATGGTCAACCTCAGTCAGGTTTTCCCAACCCAGAGAGGCCCAGGTCTCAGCAGGAGGATATGGAGTTTCCTTGAGAATGAGACCATCCTGTGAGGCCTCTAGACTCTGTGCTTTTCCTATGCTGTTCAGCAGGTGGTGTTTACCAACCCGCAGCTCCTCCACCAGTGTGAGGAGGTATTGAGGCTTTAGTTCTCCTGGTGACCCTGACCCTGTTAGGGGCATGGCTGACTGAAGCTGGTTTCTGAATTCCAGCCCCCAGTGTCTGAGTTCCCCAAAGGAGGGCTGCCAATGGAGCTAGGCCACACACACACCCCTTTTCTTGGGAAGTTATGGTCTTTAGCAAATTTTCTCTGCTACTATACTTATTGCTTTGTCTCTCAGAGCTATCTTATCTTATCTTATCTTACCCTGCTCTTGCCTGGGCCCAAACTGCAAGTCTTTGAGGCTTTCTTTAATGGTCTTCTTAAGTTCTTAGAATAGTTATTTAAAAAGAGAGAGAGAGGGAGAGAGAGAGAGAGAGAGAGAGAGAGAGAGAGAGAGAGAGAGAGAGAGAGAGAGAGAGAGAGAGAGAGAGAGAGAGAGAGAGAGAGAGAGAGAGAGAGAGAGAAAGAGAAAGATTAAAAAAAAAAAAAAAGAAAAAAGAAAAAAAAATGGCCCAGTATAGACTATTTAAAGTCCTTGCAGTTCTAATGGGCTATTGCCGTGCAAAAGACAAAGAGTTAAGGGTGATTAAGGAATGATCAAGAAACCAGAAAAACCAGCTTTTCAGAGAAGGGCCCAGGCCTCTGGGTTTGCATATGTGCCTGATTCTTTTTGAGCCCAGGCTTTCTCTGTGTTATGTTTACCCCAACTCCAAACTCTGTTTTAATTTTTTTTTTTTTTATTTTTGCTGTTTTTGCTAGTCCTATCTCCTCTCTGCTGGGCTAACTTCTCCCAGATTCTCCAGTGTCTGGTCTCAGTTTATCTATGGTTGGAGTTTTTGATCAGCAGTCTGAGTTTGTTAATCAGAGCTGCAACTGCAGTTCTCCCTCCTGGTTCCCAGAACCCACAGCCCCTCCTCTCTTGGGACTGTGCCTGGCAGGGCTGTGTGCGGGCCCCCTGGCCATGAGAACTTACAGATTTCACTGATTTCAGCTGCTCCACATGTTCTTGAATGTTGTACGAAGTATGTCCAAACTCAAATTCCTCTGTGGTGTCTGGTCCCCGCAGTTCCTGGTTATCTACCAACTGCCCCAAAGAAGTAACTAAAATACACACCTCACCACTCTGCCATCTTGCCCCATCCTCCAATAATAGACTTTTTATAAACAAATATAAAAATTCTAACAAGTTGAAAGAGTGCAATGAAAGAATAAAAATATTTTAGGTGGCATAGAATTCATGTTTTATGGTTGTGCTGGTTTAGATATATTATTCCTCCCACAAGAGTCATGAGCTTTTAACCCAATTGGATGGAACCTCTTGACTGAATGTTTCCATGGAGATGTCTCACTCAACTGTGGGTGATAGCTTTGATTAAATTATTTCCTTGGAGGTGTTGGCCCCACCCACTCAGATGCCAACACAGATGCTAATGCTTGGAGATGCCGGCAGAAGGACATTTGGAGATGCTAAGCTAAGAGATGAAGCTCAGAGTTTGCCCCAGAGAAGCTAAGAGAGGACCCCCAGACCCTTAGAGAGAAATCTCCTGGGAGAATAAGCAAAGATGCACAAAGGCTGAGAGAAAGAAGCTGAGAGATACATTTTGGAAAAAGGCATTTTGAAATGCAACCTGGGAGCAAAGGACAAGCAGATGATGGCCACGTGCTTTCCCAACAGACAAAGATGCTCTGGATGCCAATGGCCTTCCTTCAGTGAAGGTATCCTCTTATTGATGCCTTAGTTTGGCTACTTTTATGGTCTTAGAACTATAAATTTGTAACCCAACAAATCCCCTTTATAAAAGCCAATCCATTTCTGGTATTTTGCATAACAGCAGCATTGGCACACCGGAACAATGATTTAGGCCAGAGAATGTGTGAAAACCTGTAAGATGGACTGTATGACTAGAGCTCAAAAAGTGGAGACAGTGATTAGAGGAAATGTAAAGAAAAAGGTGTGTTTCAGACCCTTAAGGGCTTGGAAGTCTTGATAAAATTTTGCACTGCATCCTTTGGACGTTATCTCTATGAAAAGCCACTAAAGTGTTTAAAGAAAGTAAGAGACTTAATTTTATCTGTATGTTTTAAAATCATTCTCATTCCATTGTATAGTAAAAGTGGACAGGAATATAATAGTGAAAATCATTTGGGAAGCTGAAACAGGAGAAATGGTTGGTTGAATTGGTGTAGTATAGTTGTTATGGAGAAAAGAGGACATATTTGAGAGCAAGAATTCATAGGACTTGGTGATTGATTCAACATGGGAGATGATGGAAAGAAAAGGGTTAAGCTTGGCATGCCCTTCTCCCAGTTAATATTTTCTTTTTCCTTTGTTCTGAACAGATGGGAATAAATTAAATAAGGAGGTAAATAATCCATTTTAGAGACTGCTATAAGAATTCCAATGTGAGTTGATTAAAGACTATGCCAAGGGCAATGTCAGTGGGAATGGAGAAAAAAGACAAATATTAGAAACTTTGTTGGGCAGCCCCCCCCTTTTTTTTAAGAAAAAAGCTTTATCAAACCATAATATGCATATAAAATTCACCCACTTAAATGTATAATTCAGTGAATTTTTGGTATATTCAGAATTGTGCAACCATCCCAACAATCTAATTTTTCATCATCCAAAAAAGAAAATCCATACCTATTAGCAGTCACTCCCCTTATTCCACCTCTACCACAGCCCTTGGAAAATACTCATCTACTTTCTGTCTCTATAAATTTGCCTATTCTGGGCATTTCATATAATTGGAATCACAAAATATGTAATCTTTTGTGACTGACTTCTTTCACTTAGTATAATGTTGTAGCATGTAACAGTAGCTCATTCTTTTTAATTTTCAAATGATATTCCATTGTATGGATATGCCACTTTTCTTTATCCACTCATCAGCTACTGGACATTTGGGTTGTTTCTACTTTTTTGGTTATTATAAATAAAGCAAAATGAACATTTGTGTACAAATGTCTTTGCATGGATATATGTTTTTATTTCCCTAGGAGTAGAATTGGTAGGTTATATAGAAACTGTATGCTTAATTTATTAAAAAACTGATAATGTGTTTTCTAAAGCAACTACACAGTTTTACTATCCTGGCAGCAGTGTATGAGGGTTCCAATTCTCCATACCTTGTTGTTGTCTTTCTTTTGGATTATAGCAATCTTAGTGGATTTGAAGTGGTATCTCATTGTCATTTTGATTTGCAATTCCCTCATGACTGATAATGTTGGACATCTTTTCATGTGCCTATTGGTCATTTGTGTATCTTTAGAGAGATGTCTGTTGAAATCCTTTGTCTGTTTTTAAATTATGTGATTTGTCTTTTATTATTGAATTGTGAGAATTAATTATATATTCTCAATACAAGTCCCTTATCAGATATGTGATTTTCAAACATTTTCTCCCATTCTGTGTGTTGTCTTCTCACTTTCTTGATGGTATTTGCATCATAAGGCCTTTTAATTTTGATTGCCTAATTTATTTTTACTTTTGTTTCTTGCACTTTCGGTGTTAAATCTAAGATACCTTTGCCTAATCTAAGATCACAAAGATATATTCTTATGCTTTATTCTAAGTTTTTATACTTTCAGTTTTTACCTTTAGGTGTATGATCCATTTTGAGTTAATATTTGTATAGAGTGGGAGGTAGGGGTACAACTTTATTCTTTTCACATGGATATGCAATTGACCCCAGACCATTTGCTGAAAAGACTCTTTTTCCCCCATTCAATTGTCTTGGCACACTTGAATACTGTGACTATGTAGTAAGTTTTGTAACAAGGAAGTATGAGCCCTCCAGAATTGCTATTCTTTTTCAAGATTGCTTTGGCTATTCTGGGTCCCTTAAATTTCTGTGTTTACTTTGAATCAGCATGTCAATTTCTGCCAAGGAGCTAGCTGTATCTTCATAAGGATTGTGTCAAATCCATAGATCAATTGAAGAATTATAGTTACCTTAACATTGAGTCTTCTGGTCCATGAATAAAGGATGTCTTTCTTTTTATTTAGGTCTTCTTTAATTTATTTCAACAATGTTTGCAGTTTTCAATAAAAAAAGTCTTACACTACTTTAGTTCAAGTTATTCCTACGTATTTTATTCTTTTGCTATGGTTATCAATGGAATTGCTTTCTTAATTTCAGTTTCCAATTTTTCATTGCTAGCATATTGAGATGCAATTGATTTTGATATACTGATCTTGTATCCTGCAACCTTGCTGAACTCATCTATCAGTACTTTTTTTTGACATTTTAAAATGATTGCCCTAGAGTTTGTAATATACAACTAATTTAATTCCACTTTCAAACAGCACCATACTGCTTCATGTGTAGTGCACATACCTTATAACAGAATGTTCCCAATTCCTCCCTCCTGTTCTATATAATATTGCTGTGATTCATTTCCTCTATCCATAAACTATAATCATCCAATATATTGTTGCTATTGTTATTTTGAACTAACTGTTAGATCAGGTCAGAATAATAAATATAAAAGATTTAAATTTGCCTTCATTTATTCCTTCTTGGATACTCTTCCTATTTTAAAGTAAATCCGAGTTTCTGACCCAAATTATTTTCCTTCTCTCTGTAGAACTTCTTTTAATGCTTCTTGTAAGGCAGATCTACTGCCAACACATTCTCTGTTTTGTTTGTTTTTTTGTGAGAAATACTTTTTTCTCCTTCACTTAGGAAGCTAATTTTACTGGATATAGGATTTTAGGTGAGTAAGTTTTTTTTTTCTTTCAATACTTTAGATATTTCAGTACAGTCTCTGCTGGCTTGCACAATTTCTGAAGTGAAGACTGATGTAACTCTTACCTTTATTCCTTTATAGGTAAGGTATTCCCCCCCTACCAACCTCCAGCTTCTTTCGAGATTTTCTGATCATCTTTGATTTTCTGCAGCTTGAATATGATATGCCTACATGTAGAGTGTTTGGTATTTGTCCTACTTGGCATTCTCAAAGCTCCCTGATTTATACTTTGTCATTAATTTTGAAAATTTCTCAAACATTATAATTCAAACATTTCTTCCATTCCCTTCTCTCTTTCTTCTCTTTCTGGTATTCCCATATATTGTTTTCCATGCATAATTTACTACAATTCTGGGATACTCGGTTACATCTTTTTCATTTTTTCTTCTCTTTGCATTTCAATTTCGGAAGTTTCCTTGAAGAACTAATATGTCTTCTAACTCATTGATTCCTTCCTCTGCTGTGTCCAGATTACTGATGATCCATAAAAGGTATTCTCTATTTCTGTTACATTATTATTATTTTTTTTTTATTTCTGGCACTTTCTTTTGCTTATTTCTTAGAATTTCCATCTCTCTGTTTACATTGCCCATCTGTTCTTGCATGTTTTCCACATTACCCACTAGATCCCTTAGCGTATTAATCATAGCTGTATTACATTTCTATTCTAAAAATTCCAACATCTCTACCATATCTGCATTGGGTTCTGATGCTAGTTATTTCCATTTACACTGTGTTTCTGCCTTTTAGTATGTCTTGTAATTTTCACTGAAACACAATCATGATGCAATGAGGTAAATTGCCTTGTGCATGAGAAATATCTTTCTGGCTACAAATTAGGCTGTGTTTATTCTTTGCTGTAGCTGTAGATGTCAGAGGCTAAAATTCCTCTGGTGGCCTTGTTTATGCCTCCCCTATTATCTTTAGGATTCCCCAGAGATTTATTAAATAAGATCTGAGCCTTGAATTTCTCTTTTAATTCCCTCTTTTTATACAAGACTGCTGTTGATGTCATGGCAAGTTGTTGGAGGAGGGGGGAAGTTATATAATCCTATCATTAAATCTTAGTCTTTCCGTGAACCTGTAGTACCTGGGCTATGAAATTCCCAAGGGCATTTAAGCTTGTTTACCTCTATAGTTGAAACAGAAATCCTTAGAGGGGAGCTACAGTTATGTATTTCCCTTCCCCCAAGTCAGTTAGGCTCTGTAAAACCCAATTTGGTTAGGTTTTGATAAAATAGTTTCTTTGGAGGAAAGTATTTTGTTAAGGAGAAAAAGAATGATCTGGGGATATTTCAAAATGGTTAATATTCCCCTGCACCTGCTAGAAGCACAGGAGAAGTCTTCACTGCAATCATCTGCCTGGGCTTCTAGAGTTAAAACTCCTGAAGACATGGGACTAGGCCTCTGGAGAACTTAACTCTCAAGCTAGTCAACACTGACAGTCCAGCAATTTATCAATTACAGCTTGAGTACTCCGACTAGTACTGGTCACAGTAGGCAGGATATTGCTTCTGGGTTTCTCTTCCAGCTACGCTGTGCTTCTCTTTACCTACATTTCTCTCCAGATTACAGGGAAGCAGCTTAACCTCGGCTCTCAATTCTCTGATCAATCTAAGAGGAGTTGTTTTCAGTTGTTCAGTGATTTTTCCTTGTTAGGATGGGAGTAGTGACTTCCAAGCTCTTTACATATTTGACTAGAATCCAGAAGTCAGTCTTTTATTAATTCTAATAGTTTTTTAAAATTTTATTTTATTTTTTCTATATACAAGATGATGCCATCTGCAAATAAAAGTAGTTTTATTCTTTCCTTTCTGAACTGAAGCATTTTATTTCTTTTTATTGTCTAACTCCCCTTGCTAGAATCTATATTACAATATTTAGTGAAGTGGCAAGAGAGGACATCCTTGTCTTGTTCCTGATTTTAAGGCAAAAGCAGTCTTTCATCATTAGGTATTATGTTAGCTGTGGATTTTTGTAAATTTTTTGTAACTTTCCTCTGTAAAGGGTTGAATTATGGCTCCCAAAAAGATATGTCCATGTCCTAAGCCCTGGAACCTGTGAATGTCACCTTATTTGGAAAAAGATTCTTTGCAGATGTAATCAATTTAAGCATATTGAGATGAGATCATACTGAATTAGTTTGGATCATAAATCCAATGGCAAGTGTCTTTATACCCATATATTACAGCTTTTTTGTGTGTTTGTTTCTTGGATATATAGATTCATGTCTTTCATTAAATTTGTGAAATTTTCAGCCATTAATTCTTCAAATATTCTTTCTGTCCCCTTTTCATTCTCTTTTCCTTTTTGGGCTTCCATTGGTATGTTTGACAGTGCCCAAGGTATATGAGATTCTGTTCATTTTTCTTCATTCATTTGTCTTTCTGTTCCTCAGAATCTGTAACTAATAAGAATATAAAATTATAAACATATATAATTTAGACATCATTTAGAATTGGTTTCCTTTATTTGTTTGACCATGTTTATGATGGCTGATTGAAATTTTTTCTGCTAGGTACAACACCTACACTACCTCAGAGCTGGACATTTTCCTTGTATATGAGCCATACTTTCCTGTCTCTTTGCATATCTTGTATTTCTTGTTGAAAATGGGATATTTTATGTAATATGCTGTGGCAACTCTGGAAATCATACTCCCCCAAAGAGTGTGTTGCTATTGCTGGTTTCTTTGTTCTGTTTATTTTATGATCTTTCTGGACTAACTCTGTAACATCGGAATTCCATGTAGTGTGCAGCCAGTGAAGTTTCTGCTTGGTTAGCTTACTATGGAGCTGATGAGTGTTCAGAGATTGCCTTAAGTGCCTTGAATCAATGCCTTCCACCTTTGCTAAAGAACTCTGTGTGTATGTTGAAGCATGCCTTCAACATTTGGGCTGTTTACAAATCTGCTTTAGCCTTACTTCATGTCTACTGAAAGTCTCAAGGTCATCCAAAGTGAGAAAGTAGGACTCTTGCAGGTATTTTTGGGGCATGCACAGAACCCTGCACATACACATGGATTTCTCCATCCACAGGAATGTGTTAGAGCTTTTCAAAGCCCACTATAGACAACTCATTCCAAGATTTTTCTTTTAAGTTTTTGCCCAGATTCTTCTTTGCCCCATGCTACCGTGTTTGACATTTGGCACTGATTGCTTTCCATAAATGCCTTGGAGCTAATGCTTTTTCCACTGATTGAGCTCTAGATCAAGTCAAATAAAACAACACTCTACAAATGAGGCTTTTCCAAGAAGCTGTGAAACAGGTCAAATAGTGACAGTTTTCTGGGGATGGAACTTTTTGAGAAATTCCAAACATGGGGTGCCTCTCTATTTGTTAGAATTCTGCTAGTTTTCATAGTCACCATTGTTATGAAGCTGCTGATTTTCATGGCTAGTGTAGAGCTGGGAAGTGGAGCTAGGTGTAGGTCAAGCTCATACACCACATATCTTGCTGTTCTTACTGAGATTCCTCAGTTATTCTTAATAAATGCTCCTCAGATTGTTGCAAGCCTTTGGTTAATTTCCAGATTTCTTACCAAGTTGGTTTTGACAATTTTAGTGAGTGTTTTGTTTTTATGGAGGAAAACTTTTATGGAGGCTTTCACTAACCATTCCAGAAGTCTCCTACTTAGAAACATTTTGAAGGACAATATTTTCATATAACAGCCTCACTGTACAGGTGTAAAGACGATGGTTAAGAGCAGTCTAGAGCAGTGTTGTCCAACAGAAATATAATCTTACTCACAAACAGGACCCATGTGCTATTTTACATTTTTAGTAGTCACATTTAAATAAGTAAAAAGAAACATGTTAACTTTAATAATATGTTTTATTCAACCCAATATATCCAAAACATTATTATTGCAATATGTAATCAATATAAAATTATTAGATATTTTACATTCCTTTTTTTCAGGCTAAGTCTTCTAGATTTGTTGAGTATTTTACACATTCATCATACTTCAGTTCAGATTAGCTATATTTGAAGTGCATAATAGTCACAACTAGTTAATGGCTACCATAATTGTCAGTGCAGTTCTAAAGCAAAACTGCTTGTGTTAATCCCTATTTTGTCACTTGCTGCTTAATTGTTTGTGTATCATCTCAGTTTTCTAATTTATAAAACAAAAATTTAATTTTTTTATGTTTGTTTTACCTTATAGCAGGGTTGGAACACTGTGGCTTGTTGGCCAAATTCAGTTCATTACCTGTTTTTTAAAATAACATTTTATTGGCATTCAGCTATGCTCATTCATTTATGCATTGCCTGTGTCTACTTTTGAGCTACAATGGCAGAACTGAATATTTTATACAGAGATATCATGATTTAACACATGTGAAATAGTTATAACAGTTGCTAACACATAATAAATATTTCCAATACATTAGCTAAAATTATGTATAGACACAGCCTACAAGGAAATGTATCTAACATTTTGCCACTGAAATTAATGCAATTAAAAGGAAATAACAGCTTTTCACTGTTAGTACTAGCTAGCAAAAATATGTTATTCTTCAATTATCATTTATTTTTTAATAAAAACAGACCTGAAATTTTGTTTTAGGGCTACACTAATACTCATCATATTAAGAAAGCACATTACTCCAATATATTCCAAATTATGGGTTCTTCATTGAAAACCACTATTAGAAGTTTTCTTTGTGCTTGATTATTTTTGTAATGATAAAAAGAAATGTTAGCTATTGAAGCCTGCTTTCAAAAGCAATCACTCCACATCCTTGATTTGTGAGCTCCTACATATGAGCAAACCAGTGGGGAATTTTCATAATGGCCCAAATGTTGACAAATAAACCATTGTGTTTTTACCTTGCTAATAATTTCCTCATGATAGGTCATTTTTTAAAGGAGAAAAGGAGACTATGTGTAATTTGTCACGAGGGAATATTCTAGTCCTGTTCCTATGTGATTCTTCATAGTCATTACTTCCAAGTAGTTGTTAAGCACAGAAGATAACTTGTTTAAAACAGATTTTTTTTGAAATACATGTTAGCACAGCTTTGACAAGTAGCTACTGTCTTCTTCCCTTTCATTAGAACAATTTTTTTTAAAAAATTCCAATTTGATGAAAACTTAATTGAAGTCCATTTGTTTTTTTGTATTCTCTCCTCCCATTTTTGCCACATGCATTCAATGTTTAACCAACGTTACCGAGTCATGCTCTGCAAAGTGTTGTGGGCACACAGAAATTAAACAGTTGAGATTTTTGTTTGTTTGTTTTGCTTTGTTTTGTTTTGTTTGCAACAACTGAATGGTTGTAATGGAGAAGAAAGTGAGACTTAAATTATATGTATAACGAGCATCCATAGAAATTCTATTCCAGAAGGTCAAGTCTCCCCAAGATGTATTATCACCCCCCCTTGTCCTTAGCTTCAGCTCAGCAGTACTAAGCTAAGAAGAAATAAACTTTTTCCCTTCTGTATACTGTATTGAATCCAGGGATTTCATACCTGGTCCATTGATTAATGGCACTTAAGAACCTTTAATTGATGCCATCTTGATAAACTTATGAATAAATTGCCTTCTCTTTGGCCTGCTGTTTAACATATTCATAAGGGTTTCCATCTGGTAATGGTAGCTGGGGGTTTTGTGTCCTACTGGGATTGGGTGACATTTCAAATGCAAATAGACAACAGAGACTTAGGAATCAGAAATAGTAGAGAGTTTTGAGGCAAGTCCATTCTCTTGGCAGTACTCGACCCATCATGAATATGAGGACTGAGCAGAGATGAAGGTAACTGTACACCCCATGGTTACCAGCAGAGGCATCACGAGAGGTTGCCACCAGTTTCTGCCAGGTTTCTGTGCAGATTTCATGACCATTAGTTCCTCACTTTTGGAGAAAACATGTTCTTGTTTCTTCATCTGGTTCCCTTATGGCATGGTTTTTGGATTTTTATCTAATTCAGTATATCTTCTCTGCAGCTCTTCTAATTTATCAAGGAACATCTTCATATGCTGCCATCATCAAAGTATTAAATATAACTTATGTGATTATTATAAAGAGTACATGGAATACAATCATTTTTATCTTCTACTAATTCTTTTTTTCTTTATTAGAGAGGTTATGGGTTTACAGAAAAATCATACATAAAATACAGGATTCCCATATACTACACCATCACCAATACTATGCATTGGTGTGGAACATCAGTCACAATTAATGCTAGACACATTTTTATAACTGTATTATTAATCACAGTCCATGGTTTAACTGATAATGTAGCTACATGGATTTTTAAAAAAATTTTATCCTGTTATATATACAATCTAGTATTTCCCCTTTTAATCACATTCAGATATACATTCCAGTGCTATTAATTATGTTCACAATGTTGTGCTACCATCACCACCATCCATTACCAATACATTTCCATCATTCCAAATGGAAACCTTATATATTTTAAGCCTTAACTTTCCATTCCTGAAGCACCATTTTTTAAATGAAATTTTATTGAGATATATTCACATACCATATAGCCTTCCAAAGTGTACAGTTATTCACAGTATCATCACCACAATCAATTTTTTGAACATTTTCATTACTCAAAAAAATAAGAATAAAAATAAAAATAAAAATAAAAGTAAAAAAGGAAACTTAAAATATCTCATACTCCTTTTCCCCCCTATTACTCATTTACTTTTTGTCCCCATTTTTTCTACTCATTTGTCCATATACTGGATAAAGGGAGTATGAACCACAAGGATTTCACAATCACACAGTCATATCATATAAACTATATTGTTATACAATTGTCTTCAAGAATCAAGGATACTAGATTGCAGTTCAACAGTTTCAGGTACTTCCTTCTAGTTATTATAGTACACTAAAAACTAAAAAGGGATATCTATGTAATGCATAAGAATAACATCCAGAATGACCTCTCCACTCCATTTGAGATCTCTCAGTCACTGAAACTTTATTTTGTTTAATTTCTCTTCCCCCTTTTGGTGAGGAAGGCTTTCTCAATCTCATGATGCTGGGTCCAGGCTCATCCCTGGAGTCATGTCCCATGTTGCCAGGGAGATTTACACCCCTGGGAGTCATGCACTACATGGGGGAGAAGGGCAGTGAGTTTACCAGCCAAGTGGGCTTAGAGAGAGATGGGCCACATTTGGCCAAGAAAAGAAGCTCTCTGGGGGTGACTCTTAGGCACCATTTTAAGTAGGCTTAGCCTCTCCTTTGCAGGAACAAGCTTCATAAAGGCAAGAGCCAAGATTGAGGACTTGACCTGCTACAATGGTAGTCCCCAACACATGCGAGAATATCAGGAATCCCCCAGGTGGAGAAGTTTAATGTTGCCACATTTTCCCCCAGACCCTGCAAATACTCCTTACTCTCTGCCCAAATTACTTTGGGAGGTATCAGGGTTTCACACTAACCTGTACAAACCAACCAGCTCTCACACACTATTCAAGGTTTCATGTAATTATGGTGTTTGAATAAACTGACCACACAAGTTAAATCATATAGCGTGCTATAGAAAGTATAGATTTTGTACCAAATAAACAAAACTTTTTAGTCTCACAAAAAGTTGAGGCTTTAAAACACAGTCAATATCATCCTTTACCCTTTAGTCTGATTTACTTTAGTTCTAATCAAGTCCATTTCGTTCATATCTCTAATTGAAGTCTGATCTCTTTTTTAGCTTTTTTAACATTAGCTGTATGGGGTAATACTGATATTCACAGCTGCTGAGTTCTGGCTTTGAGTCTCAGGTATCACACAGATACCTGAAGTTACAGGAGCCAGCCGGGTTATACACAAACAGCTCAGGATTTAGAGATAACCACTTACAACTTGTGAATACATATAACTGCTGTAAGAGCTTACAGTCTATGAAACTTTACCATAAGCCTTCCTCTGATAACCTATGTTCTCAGATTCAATTCTCAGATATTGCACATTATAGTTAGTCTATATTAGTGTGGCATTATGTTTGTCTTTTCAATTCTGGCTCATTTCACTCAACATACTGTCCTCAAGGTCCATTCACCTAGGTATGTACCTCACATCTTCATTTGTCCTTGCTGCCACTCAGTATTCCATTGTATATATACACCACAGTTCACCATTCCATTTATCAGTTGATGTACCCATAGGCCACCTCCATCCACTGTGAAAATCATGAATACAGCTGCCATAAACACCAGTGTGCAAATGTCCACTCATGTCCCTGCTCTCAGTTCTTCCAAGTATATACCCAATAATGAGGTTGCAGGGCCATATGGCAACCCCACAGTTAGCTTCCTGTGGAACCACCACATTGCCCTCCAATTGAGCTATATACCATTCTACTTCCCTACCAACAGTGAATAGGTACATCCCTCTCTCCACATTTTCACCAGCATTTGTATCCCTCTGTTTATTTTTTAAACAGTTTTATTCACACACCATGAAATCCACCCTAACTAAACGATCAATGATTCCCAGTATAATAGCATAATTATGCATTCACCACCACAATTTATACGAGGACACTTCCATTTCTTCCCCCAAAGAAAGAGGAAAGGGACAAAAAAAAAAAAAAAGAAAAGAAAAACACGAAAGGTAAAGAAAAAAAATTACAATGAAAAGGTCAGACAACATTACCACCACCAAGAATCCCATATCACTCCCTTATGTCCCCCTCTTATAAACATTTAGCTTTGGTATATTGCTTTTGTAACAATTAATGGAAGCATCTTACAATGTTACCATTAACTATAGACTCTAGTTTCATTATTGTATTTTTCCCCATACCATCCGATTTTCCACACCCTGCAGTGTTGACATTCGTTTTCCCTCTCTTTAAAAACACTATTGTATTTGTACATTTAATCACCATCATTAAAAAAAAAAAAAAAAAAACTTAAGAAACAATCACCATCATTGACCACTCTAGGTTTTGCTAAGTTATACAATCTGAGTCTTTATCTTCTATCTTTCCTTCTGGTGTCCTACATGCCCTTAGCCTTCCTCTTTCAACTGTACTTACACTCATCTTTGTTCAGAGTACTTACAATATTGTTTTACTATCACATATTTTTATGCTATCTATTCCATTCCTGGATTGATACAATCAATCTGATTGAACATTCTGTACTCCTTCAGCATCAAATGCCCTATCACTAACCTCTTTCTATTTCCTGACAACCTGTGTTCCCAACTCTCAAATTTCATTCATCAATGTTAGTTCCATATTAGTGAGACCATACAGTATCTGTCCTTTAGTTTCTGGCTAATTTCACTCAGTGTAATGTCTACTGTCTATCATTTTGTCTTCTGAATTTTATATATCTTATTTTATTTTCATTTTTTCCTCACTCTCTCTTTTTACCCTTACTGATAGGCTTCATTTCTACACTCTTTCTCCAAACCTCTATTTCCTCTATTTTCCTATCTGCCTGTAGTGCTCCCTCTAGTATTTCCTGTAAAGCAGCTATCTTGCTCAAAAACTCTCTCAGTGTCTGTTTTTCTGAAAATATTTTAAACTCTCCTTCATTTTTCATGGACAATTTTGACAGATATAGATGCCTTCATTGGCAGTTTTTCTCTTTCAGTATCTTATATATATCACACAATTGCCTTCTTGCCTCCATGGTTTCTACTGAGAAATCCACACATAGTCTTATTGGGCTTCCTTTGTATGTGATGGACCACTTTTCTCTTGCTGCTTTCAGAATTCGCTCTTTGTCTTTGACATTTGCTAATCTGATTATTAAGTGTCATGGAGTAAGTCTACTCAGATCTATTCTGTTTAAGATACACTGCACTTCTTGGATCTGTAATTTTATGTCTTTCATAAGAGGTGAGAAATTTTCAGTGATTATTTCCTCCATTATTCTTTCTGCCCCTTTTTCCTTCTCTTCTCCTTCTGGGACACCCATGACATGTATATTCATGCACTTCATGTTGTCATTCAGTTCCCTGAGGTGCTGATCATATTTTCCCATTATTTTCCCTATCTGTTCTTGTGTATGTAGGATTTCAGATGTTATGCCCTCCAGTTCATGAATCCTTTCTTCTTTCTCTTCAAATCTGCTGTTGTATGTCTCCATTGTGTTTTTCATCTCTTCTATTGTGACTTTCATTCCCATGAGTTCTGCCAATTGTTTTTTTCAAATTTTCAAGTTCTTCCTTATATTTGCTGAATGGCTTCTTCTTCATCTCTTTTGCCATATGTTCCCTCAACTCATTGATTTGATTTTTGAATTGATTTAGGAGATTTGTTTGATTAATAATCAGCTGTTTCAATTTCTGTATCTCAGTTGAAGTGCAAGTTTGTTTGTTCCTTTTACCCCACATCTTTGCCCTTCCTAGTGCAATCTGTAATTTTCTATTGTCTAGGCATCTGGTTTCCTTGATTACTTGAATCAGATTTTTCCCAGACCACATGGGTCTGGCTCTCAGGAGGAGACTGTATTCAGTATCAGGCTTACCGGAGGGTGACACCCAGCAGATTGCAAGACTTTCCTGTGAGGCCTCTGGGCTCTGTGCTTTCCTATCCTGCTCAGCAGGTTGCCCTTGTCAGCCCACAGCTTCCCCAGCCTAAAGAGGTGCAGTGCCTTTAATTCTCAGTGCACCCTGTCCTGGCCAGAAACCAAGGGTGTCAGAAGCCAAACTTAAGCTGTTTCTGTTGTGTGTTTTTCCTCCTCCCAGGCTCTGGGATCTGTGTTCTCTGAGGAAGGGCCACCACTTGAGCTGGGCTCCAATCCCACCCTTTTCTTAGGGAAGATCAGCCCTTTAGGGAATTGTCTCCTACACTTGAGTTTTTCCTTTGTTGTTCTGACTATCTTAACTCCACGCTTGCCTGGGTCAGTGCTGACAATTAAAAATGCCTGAGGCTTTCTCTAACAAGCTACTTAAAATGAGAGAGAGAAAAAAAAGAAGAGAAAAGCAAGAATTCCCCTTTTCAGAGTCAGTCCCCAACACTCCAGTTCACTAGGCAAGAACCACAGTTGGTATCCAATTTTGTATGCCCCTTTTCTTGGAACACAGCCCTTTTCCAGTCTCTGACCTCCAAGACCCCATAAGCCTCTGTTTTTACTTATTTATATATTTTTTTCCAATAGATCCACCTCCTCTCTGCCAGAATAAACCTCTGAGTTTCTTTTCTGCTTATTCTAGGTTTATCTGTGCTCATAGCACGCATTCAGTAGTCCAAATTTGTTAATTAAAGCCACAGTTGGAGCTTGGCTGAGCCATTTTCTGTTGCCCCTGGCAGGGAGTGCTTCTTTCTCCCATGGTGAAGTTCTGCAACTCAGTCTGCTGTGCCAGTGTGGGCGAGGCACCAGCTCCACAGCTTGGGAAGCTTTACTTACAGTTCTATGCTGTGATCTCAGCCATTCCACCCATTCCTGACTGGTATACAATGATGTCTGATCATGGTTCTCCCCCAATCAGTTGCTCCAGACTATTTTCTAGTTGTTCCTGGCTATTTGCTAATTGCTATGGGGGACTATCTAAATTCCACACCTCACTATGCTGCCATCTTGTCCTGCCTCTCTCTAAGCACCATTTTTTGAAGAGACTATTCCTTCCCAATTCAATGGTCCTGCCATCTTAACAACAATTTGGTGGCCATAAATGTGAAGGTTGATTTCTGAGCTCTCAACTCAATTCTATTGATCTATAAGTCAGTCCTTGTGTGAGTTCAATGCTGTTTTGAATACTGTGGTTTTGTAATAAATTTTAAGATTGAAGTCATCCAATTAAATTCTTTTTCAAGGTGGCTTTAGCTATTTGAGGCCCCATACTCTTCCATATAAATTTCATTATTTTCTTTTCCATTTCTGAAAAGAAGGTTGTTGGAATTTTGACTGGATTATTTTGAATCTATAAATTGTTTTAGGTTGGATTGACATCTTAAGGATATACAGTCTTCCAATCCATGATCATGGAATATAGTTCCACTTATTTAGGTCTTCTTTGGTGTTCTTTTAGCAGTGTTTTGTGGTTTTCAGTGTACAAGCCCTTTACATCCTTAGATTTTTTCCTAGATATTTGATTATTTTCATTGCTATTGTGGATAGAATTTTTGTCCTTATTTCTTCTTCTGAATGTTCATTGCTTGTGTATAAAAACACTGCTGATTTTGGGGTGTTGATCTTGAACCCTACCCCTTTGCTGAATTCAATTATTAGCTCTAGGACCTTTGTTGTGGTGTTTTCAGGATATTTTGTATATAGGATATTATCATCTACAAATAGGGACAGATTCACTTCTTCCTTTCCAATCTGGATACCTCTTATTTAGATTTTTCATACCTAATTGTTATGGCAAAACTTCCAGTACAACATTGATTAACTGTGGTGACATTGGTCACCTTTGTCTTGTTCCTGATATTAGAAGGAAAGCTTTCCATCTTTCACCACTAAGTGAGATGCTACCTGTGAGCTTTTCACATATGCCCCTTATCATGTTTAGGAATTTTCCTTCTATTCCTAGTGTTCTAAGTGTTTTTTACCAGGAAGAGGTGCTGGATTTTCTCAAATGCCTTTTTGGCATCAATTGAGATGAACATGTGATTTTATTCCTTCATTGTTTTAATGTGTTGTATTACATTGATTTTCTTATGTTGAACCACCTTGCAAACAAGAGATAAATCCCACTAGATCATGTTGTATAATTCTTTTTATATACTATTGGGTTCAGTTTGCTAGTGTTTTATTGAGGATTTTTGCATCTGTATTCATATGGGATATTGGTTTTATAGTTTTCTTTTTGTGTGTGTGGTATCCTTATTTGATGTTGGCATGAAGCAATGTTATCCTTGCATAATGAATTAAGGAATGTTCCCTTCTCTTTAGTTTTTTGGAAATTTGAGCAGAATTGAAATTAAGTCTTCTTGGAATGTTTGGTAGAATTTGCCTGTGAAGCTATCTGGGCTTTGATGTTTGGGGAGATTTTTATTACTGATTCGATATCTTTACTAGTAATTGATTTGTTGAAATCTTGAGTCAATGTAAGTTGTTTGTGTGTTTCTAAGAATTTCTTCTTGAGTCAATATAAGAAAAGTTTGTGTGTTTCTAAGAATTTGTCCATTTCATCTAGGTTATCAAATTTATTGTCATACCATTGTTTACAGTATCCTATTGTAGTCTTTTTTTTATTTCATCAGGGTAAGTAGTAACGTCCTCCTTTAAATTTCTGATTTTAGTTATTTGTATCCTCTCTGTTTTTCTTTGCCAGTCTAGTTAAAAGTTTATTAATTTTATTGATCTTTCCAAAGAACCAACTTTTGCTTTTGTTGATTCTCTCTATTGTTTTTTGTTTGTTTGCTTTTTTCTATTTCATTCATCTCCACTCTCATCTTTGTTATTTCCTTCTGTTCTGGTTTGCTAATGCTGCCCTTTTGCAGAACACCAGAAATGGATTGGCTTTTATAAAGGGGGTTTATTTGGTTACAAAGTTACAGTCTTAAGGCCATAAAATGGTAAGGCATCAACAAAGGATACCTTCACTAGAGAAAGGCCATTGGTGTCTGGAAGACTTCTGTTAGCTGGGAAGGCATGTAGCTGGCATCTGCTTGCTCCCAGGTTGTGTTTCAAAATGGCATTCTCCAAAGTGTTGCTCTTGGGGTGTTCTGTCCTCTCTTAACTGCAGCTGCTCTTCAAAATGTCACTCTCAGTTGCTCTTGGGGTGTTTGTCCCCTCTTAGATTCTCCAGAGCAAAAGCCTGCTTTCAATGGGCATCTTCAAACTGTCTCTCATCTGCAGTAAGCATCTGGGCCTGTGTGGCTCTTTTTAAAGTACTCCAGGGATCCAATTAAGACCCACCTTGAATGTGCTGGGCAACACCTCCATGGAAATAATCCAATGAAAGGTCTCACCCACATTTGATTGAGTCACATCTCCATGAAAATACTCAATCAAAGAATTGCAATCTAATCAACACTAATGCATTTGCACCCACAAGATTGCATCAAAGAATATGGCTTTTTCTGGGGGACATAATATATAAAAACCAGCACACCTTCCTTCTGCTTTCTTTGGGTTTAGTTACTCAAATTTTTCTAGTTCTTCCAGTTTTGAGATTAGGTCTATGATTTGAAGTCTTTCTTCTTTTACAAGCATTCAGAAGTATACGTTTCCCTCTTAGCACTGCCTTTGCTGCATCTCATAAGTTAGTATATTGTATTTTGCTTTTCATTCACTTCAAAATATTTCCTAATTTTGCTTGTGATTTCTTCTTTAACCTATTGTTTGTTTAAGATTATGTTGCTTAATTTCCACATATTTGTGAATTTTCCATTTCTCCCTCTGTTATTGATTTCAAGCATCATTCCATTTTGGTTGGAGAACATACATGGTATGATTTCAATATTTTGGAATTTATTGAGTCTTGATTTGTTACCTAAACAATGGCCTATCCTGGAGAATTATCCATGTACAACCTAGTAGAATGTGTATTCTGTTTAGTTGGTCAAAATGTACTAGATATGTCTGTTAGGTCTACTTGTTTTAGAGTATCACTCAAGTCTTGTATTTTCTTATTGATTTTCTGACCAGATGTTTTAACCATTATTTAAAGTGGACTATTAATGTCTCCTACTACTCATGTAGAGCTATCAATTTCTCCATTCAAATCTGTTAGTATTTGCTTCATATAATTTGGGGATCTACTGTTAGGTGTATATATATTTATAATTGTTATATCCTCTTGTTGAATTATCCCCCTTATCAGTAAATAATGATCATCTTCATCCCTCACAACTATTTTTTACTTAAATTCTAACTTATCTAATATTAGTATGGCTTCTCCAGCTCTCTTTTGGTTACCACTTGTATGGTATATATTTTTCCAAACTTTCACTTTCAACCTACTTGTATCTGAATTTAAAGTGAATCTCTTGCAGATATCATATAGTTGGGTCATGCTTTTTTATCCATTCTTTCAATATAAGCCTTTTTACTGAAGAGTTTAATCCATTAACATTTAAAGTAACTACTGATAATATAGGGTTTTCTTCTGGCATTTCACCATTTGGCCTTTGTATGTCTTACACCATTCATGTTCCCAAATTATGCTTATAATGCCTACTTCTATATTTACTTGATTTTTTGTGTGCTATATATACAATATGCAATACTGAGTGCCTTCTCTCTTCTCTCTGGATATATTTTTTCTTATATTTCCCTTCTGCTTACAATGGGGCTAAAATGTAACATTCTAAATATCTAACAATCATATTTGGTTTGATACCAACTTAACTTCAATAGCATAAACATATTTTTTTCTATACCCCTTTGTTCCCCCTCCTTTTTTGTACTTATTACCACTTATAGCTTTGTATACTGTATGCCAAAACCATAGATTTATCACTACTTTTCATTCCTTTGCATTTTTACTGTAGGAAGGAGTAGAATTACATACCAAACAATACACTGCAATGATACTGGCATTTATAATTACTTAAATTATTACCCTTATTGTATGTCTTTATTTCTTTATGCTTCTTTAAAACACCATCCAGTGTCCTTTTCTTTCAGTCTAAAGAACTCCCTTTAGCATTGCTTGTAGGACAGGTCTAGTGATGATGAATTCCCTCAGCTTCTGGTTATCTGGGAATGTCTTAATCTCTCCCTTATTTTTGAATGAAAGTCTTTCCAGATATAAAATCCTCGGTTGGCAGTTGTTGTTGTTTTCAGCACTTTAAGTATCTCCACCCACTGCCTTCTTACCTCCATGTTTTTTTAAGAGAAATCATCAGTCAATCTAATTGGGTCTCCCATGTTGCTGTTCAGTTGCAGCTTCAGAACTCTCACCTTTTCCTTTGCATTTGTTAGTGTGATCAATATGAAATGAGATTTCCCATTTGATGTTCTCTGGGCTCTTGGATATGCATATTCATGTCTTTTCTAAGTTTTGGAATTCCTTTTTCATTTGTTTTAATATTCCTTCTGCCCCTTTCTCTCTTTCTGCTCCTTCTGGGACTCCCATAGTGTGTATATCAGTATCTTGATGTTGTCCCCAAAGTGTCTTAGTTTATTTTTGCTTTTTATAACTCTTTATTCTTTTCTTCTCCTTAGCCTGACTCATTTCAAGTGCCTGGACTTTCAGCCCATTTGTGCCAGTTTGAATGTATTGTATCCCCCAAACGCCATTATCTTTGATGTAATCTTGTGGGGCAGACGTTTTGGTGCTGATTAGATTTGCTTGGAATGTGCCCCACTCAGCTGTGGGTGATGACTCTGATGAGATATTCCCATGGAGGCATGGCCCCACCCATTCAGGATGGGACTTGATCAGTGGAGCCATATAAATGAGCTGACTCAAAGAGAAGGAACTCAGTGCAGCTGTGAGTGCTGTTTTGAAGAGGAGCAAGCCTGCTAGAGAGGAATGTCCTGGGAGAAAGCCATTTTGAAACCAGAACTTTGGAGCAGATGCCAGCCACGTGCCTTCCCAGCTAACAGAGGTTTTCTGGATGCCATTGGCCATCCTCCAGTGAAGGTACTCGATTACTGATGTGTTACCTTGAACACTTTATGGCCTTAAGACTGTAACTGTGTAGCCAAATAAACTCCCTTTTTATAAAAGCCAGTCCATCTCTGGTATTTTGCATTCCGCAGCATTAGCAAACTAGAACACCATTATTCTTTCTCCTGCCAGCTCCAACTTGTTATTGAAACCCCCCTGGGAATTTTTCATTTCAGTTATTTTGGTATTCAACTCCAGTAGTTCTGTTTTTTTTTTGTTTAATATATATGTAATTTCTAACTCTTTACTAAGATTCTTATATTGATCATTCATTGTTTTCCTGATATCCTTCAGTTCTTATTCTGTATCTGTGCCATTTTCAATGTATTATGACCCCCTAAATGCCATTATCTTTGATGCAATCTTGTGTGGGCAGACCTATTAGTGTTGATTAGATTGTAATTCTTTGAGTGTTTCCATGGAGATGTGACCCACCCAACTGTAGGTGATAACTCTGATTAGATAATTTCCATGGAGGCATGGTCACACCCATTCATTATGGGAGTTGATTAGTTCACTGGAGCCCTATAAAAGCTCAGACAGAAGGAGCAAGCTTGCTACAGCCAAGAGAGCACTTTGAGGAAAGCAAAAAAGCCAAGAGTAGCTGCAGATGAGAGACAGATTGAAGATGCAGATGAGAGACAGTTTGAAAGCAGACTCTTCCTCCAGAGAAGCTAGGAGAGGACAAACACCCCAAGAGCAACTGAGAAAGACATTTTGAAGAGGAGTTGTGGCCTAGAGAGGAATGACCTGGGAGAAAGCCATTCTGAAACCAGAACTTGGAGCAGATACCAGCCACATGCCTTCCCAGCTAACACAGGTTTTCCAGACACCATTGGCCATCCTCCAGTGAAGATTCCCTTTGTTGATGGACACTTTCTGGACTTAAGACTGTAACTTTGTAACCAAATAAACCCCCTTTATAAAAACCAATCCATTTCTGATGTTTTGCATTCCAGCAGCATTAGTAAACTAGAACAGTATCTTCCTTCATCTCCTCAAGCATCTCTAAGATTATCTTCTTAAAGGCTTTGTTTGATATGTCCATATTCTGGTCTTCTTCATTGGTGTTTTCTGGATTTTAATCCTTTCTTGGTCTTCCCTTCAAATGCAGCTCTTCAACTAACTGTCCCCACAGTCCTGAGGAAGCATAGTATCTTTAAATCTCCTCCACTGTGGCCTTTGTCTGGGGCAGATTGAAGCAATGGCCACCCTCAATGCTGGACCCCCAGCAATCCAAGTCACTAATCAAAAGCTGTGATCAGTGATATGCTGTGCCAACCCCTAGTCTTGGGGAAGAGGATTTTTATGTCCTTTTCTGCCACCAGCAAGCTAGCCAGGTGCTGGACCCCATGTCACCCGGCTGTGGTAGTGGGAGATGGGCACCAGTAGCTTTTGCACAGAGAGAGCAATTTACCATTGTTTACCATAATTTATCAGCTTCTTCCTCTTGCTCTTCTCTGGATGCTGTACAGCATTCTTCTGGCCTCTGGAGTTTCAAAATAGTTGTTTCAGACAGTTCCTGCCTATTTAATAGTTGTTTGGTGGAAGGATGAGTCCTGGAGTGCCCTACTCTGCCATCTTCCCACAATCCTCCAGTTGAGACATTTTTCTCAAGAATTTAACACTAAAGAACCACACACAAGGCCAAATGGAATGAATATAAAGTCAAGGCAGTCATCCTTGCTGTGGGACCATTAAAGGAAAAGAGGTCAGTCTGGGTGACAGGAGCTGAAAATGTTGCACAGATATGGTATTATTTGATTTGGTCCTTGAATAGATATTTGGCTTTAAAGAATTCAGGTGAATGAAACTTTAATGAAGCTGTATTCATTTATAATATACCCAGGAGAATGCAATAAGTTTAGTATGGATGATCCATGCACTATACAGACAGAGTTAACAGTCAGTGAGAATAAAAACTACAGTGAGGAAAGTCTCATTCAAGGTGTATTTCTCATGCTGTGTCCATATACTGTAGGAAAACATGAGTAAGGGAAGAGTTTTCAGGTAGGAATAAAATATATTCAAGGTCCAAATGTTCTTACAAATTGGTTTAAAAAAAATGAAAAAGAAAAAATAATTACATGTAGTCTCTCTGGAGAGAGAAAATTTCTTTTTTCTCTGTCTTTAGGTCCCAGTAAGAGGAATAGATATGTCTATATTTTTTGAGAAAAGAGAAAAATTCTTGAGTCTGAATGGGAGTAAACTCTCTCCTTGCATTGTCTTTTTTGATATTCCCTATAATGATTATCCTTTAAATTACATCTTTGCCCCATGAAACTGGTAGAGTGAGACAGGCTGAGATGACCTATAGGAAGCTCAGGCCTCTTGCTCTGGAGCTTAGGGGGAGAGAAACCACCTCCCACCCTTTTCTGTGGCATGCTTGTTTTTGGACTCATTAGAGGTTCTACTATTTCAATGTGGGGTTAGAGAAAATTTTCCCAAAGCTCTCATTGCTGGCGTTTTGGGCCAGATACTTATTTCTTATGGGGGGGGGGGGTCTGCCCTGTGTATTGTAGGATGTTTAGCAGCATCCCTGACTACTACCCACTGAATGACAGAAGCAACCCCCCCCCCCCAGATGTGATGTGATAACTAAATACGTCTCAAACACTGAAAAATGTTCCATTCAATGGTGGGACAAGTATATCATCCTTGGTTGAGAACTACTGACTTAGAGGAAAAGGGGGCTGAGGAGACTTTCCGTCTCTTGAGTTCAAGACTTTGAGTCTATTTTTTTTCTATTTCTTTCAAATAGGAGAAATGTTGATGTTTCCGTTAATTCAATTATGTGCATGAGGGTTATACATTAAGAACTATGGCTTTAAAGCCAATAATGAAGATTATAAATGCTCCTAAAGTATACCTTTTTCCTACTCCCATTAAAAGCTACACACTAGGTAATCCTTCAGTGATTCAGATGTTGAGGATTCTGGGGTCATAGGTGTTTGCCAAATAAAATAATCTTATCTCAATTCAACTTATAATGTTAACCTTATTTTGCTCAAAAATACATCAAAACTATGGTTTAAAATAGTTTCTGGTGATAGTCATCAAATTTCTATAACATAGCAAAAGATGGAGACTCATATATATAAACAATAAGACTAGCAAATCGTTTAATTAATAAATGGGAAAATTTTCACTTACCAGTAAGTAGTTCAAGCTGAAATTAGACCAAATGCAGAATTTTCCTGATGGCATAATCAGGTTGTTTCTTCTGAAAGAGAGGGCAATAGGAAGATTTAAATACCCTGGGGATGTGTCACCTCAAAGAACTGCTGTCTGAAGAGAAAACAGTCATATTCCCATCCTTATGACCCTTCTAATCCTATTTTCATTTGCTAATCTTTCTATTTCCAGAGAGTGCAACTGCAGAAAATAAAATAATTGAGCAAAATAAGGCTAACTTTTAGTAGTACATTTAATTCAGGATGAAATAAATTTTGGGGTGGGGGTTGGGGTTTGACATTATGTAAATGGGAACTCTGGTAATTGAATATGATAGAAATTATATTATTTAATGTACAAATGTATGCTAAATGTACTTTTTTGTCACTTAGCATATCAGATACCAACCTTTGGAGTAGGAGAAAACACTACCTCCTTAACAGCAGAAACATGCCAGAACTTTGAAATTCAATGGTTTGCTTTGCAAAATAACCTACCTCTACTGACAGATTTTAAAAGGGAATTTGTCCATGACATAAATGGACATAAAGCTAGTCCTGGGTTAAGTCATATATCCTGTGAGGTGCAAATAAATGCTGGGCTAATAAATTCTTTGTTCATCCAAGATCAAGCAAAGAACATAAAACAAATGAGCAAAACAAAGGAAACAGAAGAGCATCCAGAGGAATGGAATAAAGAATTTGCTGCTGGAAATGGCCTATTTGTGACATTGTTCTACTCAATAGATTTCAGTAAGATGGAGCCTCTGAAGATCAAAGCAGAAATCCATTTGAGCGGAAAAATCAGAAGTGAAAAGATGAGGAAATGAGAAGGAAACTAAATCATATTAAAAAGGCAATAGTTTAGATAAGAAAGAATATGAGTGGGGTTTTCAGCTTCCACTTAAGATGCAGAAAGCTCCTGGGAGCTGCAGACTCAAGGAGAGTTTGCTGTCATTCACAGACCTTACCAGGTACCAACAAGATTGGGGTTGGGTGGAAGACAGGAGAAACCTTCCCTCTGTGGTGCAGGCCTGGAGGAGAGGAGTGGCCGATTCTGTAGAAAAGGCAGGAAGCACGGCCTGAGTTCTTTTTCCTTAAGGAACACAAACCCTGTCATCTCTAGGGCATAGGAAAAAACCCAATGTAGCAAGGGAAAGGAATTGGAAAAATCTTCTATTCCTGGGCAAGGAGCAGATAACAGTTCTGATCCAGACCATCAGAGATCTCCAAAGAAAGGGAAAAAAGAATGATCACTGAGTGAGACTCAGACCCAAAACCCAGAGACACAGGGCTTGCCTAAGTCCAAGGAGGGACCAGAACAGCAAAGGCCTCTTCCTGCCCTCCACCATCAGTGAAACAAGCATCAAGTAATAGCAGTGAACAACCTGGGAAGGGGCGAGAAGATGCAAGATCTTTTGTGAGACACAGCCTCACAGGGAAGAACTAAGACTGAGGAAGGACCAAATGCTGAGAAAAGCTCTTTGGCACCCCAGTCTTCCCTTAAACACGATTTAACATTTGAGGAATTTGAAGCTGGTGGTAAGCTGAAGGTAACTACAGGAAAAAATGCAAACCCAGTTCACCTTCTCAGTAGAGGATCTCAATCCTCCCCTCCAAACACAGTCTGAAAGCCTGTGCTTTTACAAAGCCTGTGTTTATACAAAGGCACCTGCCCATTTCCAAGCATAAATACTACTTACCCCAGTCTCAATTGGCCTACACAAGATACATAGCTGTTAAGAAACATTTATGAGAGTCACAAAGGCAAGAGAAAACAATTCACTGAAAACAAAACAAAACAAAACAAAACAAAACAAAAACACTTAATAGAACCAGACTAATGCCTCTCAGAATTTAGAACAGCTATGATTGATATGTTAAAGGCTTTTGTGTGAAGATTGACAGAATGAATGAAGATATGAGGAATTTTATCAATAAATGAAGAAATAAAATTTGAGATATGAAGCTAAAACTGTATATAGACTAATATATATAGTATTAAATGTCTATAATAAAAAAAGTCTCAAATCAATGATTTAAAATTCCACTTAAAAAATCTAAAAAGTAAGAGCAAATTAAATTTAAACCATGCAAAAGGAACGAACTTTAAAAATATAAGAGTATAATTCAACAACACTGAAAACATAAAAACAATAAATTGAAAAAATTTAGCCAAGAAGAAAAAAGATTTTAAAAATTACAGTAAAACAATACCTGGGATGAAAGGGAGGAAATCATAAGAGACTGTACATCATCAAAAGAATAATAAAATATGATGAACACCTTAATGCCAATAATTTTGTCTAATTAGACATTCTTTGAAAGATATAAACTACCAAAGTTAATTTAAGAAGAAATAGATAAACCTAAACAGGTTTACAAAAGAAATTGAATTTATATTTGTGAAATCCTCCAACAACGAGAGGACTCCAGTGGAAGATTAAACAAAATTTTAAAAGATGAAATAATACAACTTCTAAACCAACACAGAAGATAGAAGAAAAGTATACTTGAAACAACTCATTTTATGAAGCCACCATGTCCCTGATACTGAAACCAGAAAAAAGGTATTATAAGAAAGGGAGAAAACTAGAGACTAACATCTATCATGAATATAGGTACAAAAATCTCTAACAAAATGTTAACAAATCAAAAATAGAGACACATAAAAAGGATAATGCATTAAAGCTTAGTGTGGTTTATCCAAAAAATGTTAAGATAGATTCAACATTCAAACATCAATCAATTTAATTCACAATATGAAAATACTAAAGAAGACAAATCATATGTGTGTCTCAACAGTTGTGGAAAAATAATTTGGCAAATTCAACTGCCATGCATATTATAAACTCTCATCAAAATTAGAAAAGAAGAGAAATTCCTTAACCTAATAAATGGTTAGTACAAAAACCTATAGTTAATGTCATACTCAATGGGGAAAAACCAATTACTGTCTCCCTAAGATTGGGAAAAGGAAAAGATGCTTCTCTCACCACTCCTATTCAATATCAACTGGATGCAATAGAGAACAAACAAACAAACTAAATAAATAAATATATTAATTAAATAAACTAACCAACTAACTAAATGACACACAGGTTGAAAGGATGAAATAAAATCCTTTTTTCACAGGTGATATAACTGTTTACTAGAACTAATAAGTAAACACAAAATCAATATGCAAAAATCTATTGTATGTTTATATACTGCAAGAAACAATTGGAAATTGAATTGAAGAAAATATCAGTACCCTTTAAGGAAGCACCAAAAAAATATGAAAATCTTAAGAGTAAATATAACAAAATATTTCATGATCTGTAGGCTTAAAACTACAAAAATTTAATGAACAAAAGCAAAGAATAATTAAAAAGATAAATAAGTTCATATTTTAGAAGAATAAATATAGTTAACATATCATTTGTTGTATAAATTAGACACAATACCAGTCAAAATCCCAGCAGGATGTTTTGTGGATATCAACAAGAAAATCACAAAATTTATATAAAAAGGTAAAGAAACTAGACCAAAACAACTTTGAAAGAAGGATAAAGATATTGTTCTCACTAACTTGATTTTTTTAAATAAGGTTTTATTGAGATATATTCACATACCCTACAATCATCCACAGTGTATAATCAGTTGTTCACAGTACCATTATATAGTTGTGCATTCATCAAAAAATCAATTTTTGAACACTTTCATTACTCAAAATAAAATAGAATAAAATAAAATAAAGAAAAATAAATAAAAACAAGGCTAGAAATACAAGTAAAAAAGAACACCCAAAACATCCCATCCACTCTTTGTTCCCATTTTTCTACTCATCTGTCCATACACTGGAAAAAGGGAGTATGAGCCACAAGGTTTTCACAATTGCAGTCACATGTGTAAGCTACATAGTTATACAATCATCTTCAAAAATCAAGGCTACTGGGTTGCAGTTCAACAGTTTCAGGTATTCCCTTCTAGCTATTCCAATACAATAAAAATTAAAAAACGGATACCTATATAATGCATAAGAATAACCTCCAGAATGACCTCTTGACTCAATTTGAAATCTCTCAGCCAAAGAAACTTTATTTGGTTTCATTTATCTTCCCTCCTTCTGTCAAGAAGTCTTTTTCAATCCCACCATACCAGGTCCAGGCTCATCCCCAGGAGTCATGTCCCATGTTGCTAGGGAGATTTACACCCCTGTGAGTTTTGTCCCATATAGAGGGGGGGAGGGCAGTGATTTCACCTGCTGGGTTGGCTTAGATAGAGAGGCCACATCTGAAAAACAAAAGAGGTTCTCTGGGGTTGACTCTTAGGCACAGTTATAAGTAGTATTAGCCTCTCCTTGCAGTAACAAGCTTCATAAGGCTCAGCCTTCAAAATTGGTAGTCCCCAATGCTTGTAAGAATATCAGTAATTCCCCAGCTGGAGAAGTTTAATATTTCCACATTTTCCACCAGTCCCTCAGAGGGGCTTTGCAAATACATTTTTATTCTATACCCAATTACTTCGGGATGTATGAGAGTTTCACACTAACCTGTACAAATCAACTAGATCTGATTTCCTATTCAAAGTTCCATGTATTTATAAAGTTTGAGTAAACTGAACATATAAGTTAAATTATCTGGTGTGCTAAAGAAAATATAGATTTTGCACCAAATAAACATATCTTCTTTCGGTTTCACACAAAATTTGAAGGCTTAAAACAATCAATATCATCCTTTAACCTTTAGTCTGACTTGCCTTAGTCCTAACCAGATCCTCTGAGTCTCAGGTTCACACAGATACTGGAAGTTCTAGGAACAGACCAGGTTATACATAAAGAGCTCAGTATCTCAGAATTTGAAGTTCTAGGGACAGACCAGGTTACACACAAAGAGCTCAGCATCTCAGAATTTAGAGGTAACCATCAAAACTCAGAAATAGATGTGGCTGCTGTAAGAGCTTACAAACTAGGGACCTTTACAATAAATCTCTCAATGATAACCTTTGCTGTAAGATGCAATTCTTAGAGCACATTATAGTTAGTCCATATTAGTGAGGTGTTACAATGTTTGTCCTTTTGTTTCTGGCATATTTCACTCAAAATGTTGTCCTTAAGATCTGTTCATCAGTGGATGTACCCTTAGGCCACCTCCATCCATTGCAAATCATGAATACTGCCACCATAAACCCCACTATGCAAACGTCCATTTGCATCCCTGCTCTCAGTTCTTTCAAGTATGTACCCAATAATGAGGTTGCAGGATCTTATAGCAACCCCATATTTAGCTTCTTGTGGAAACACCACACTGCTCTACAGATGGGCTGTACCATTCTACTTCCCCAGCAACAATGAGGTACCTCCCTCTCTTCATGTTTTCTCCACCACGTTTATCCCTCTGTTCACTTTTTCCCCTACAATTTTATAGAGATATATTTACACACCATGTAATCATCCATGGTGTACAATCAATTGTGCAGTGTATCATCATATAGTTGTACATTCATCACAATCAGCCCTTGAACACATTAATCCAAAAAAAAAAAAATGAGAATAATAAAAAAGATAAAAGGAAAAATAAAAATTAAATTAAATTAAATTAAATTAAAAGGGCAGACAACAACAACACCAAGAATCCCATACTCCTCCCTTATATCACACTCTTACAGACATTTAGTTTGGTTTATTGTCTTTGTTACAACTAATGGAAGCATATTACAATGATACTGTTAACTATATACTCAAGTTTTCCTTGATTATATTTTCCCCAATACCATCCCATTCTCAACACCTTTCAAAGTTGACACTCATTTGTTCTCCCATGTGTAAAAACATTTTTATATTTGTACATTTAATCACCCTCATTGACCACTCTAGATTTCACTAAGTTATACAGTCCCAGTCTTTGTCTTCTATCTTTCCTTCTGGTGTCATACATGTCCCTAACCTTCCTCTTTCAATTTTACTCACAGTCATCTTTGTTCAGTGTACTTACAACATTGTGCTACCATCACAATAGATCTGTAGTCAATCCTGTTGATATACCATACTCCTTCAGCATCAAATGCCTGCTATCTACCCTCTTTTTATCTCATGATATCCTGTGTGCTCAGCTTTAACTCTCGAAGTTTGCTCATTAATGTTAGTTCATATTAGTGAAACCATACATTACTTGTCCTTTTGTTTTTGGCTAATTTCACTCTACATAATGTCCTCAAGGTTCATCCATGTTGTTATATGTTCTGTGACTTTATTCTGTCTTACAGTTGTGTAATAGTCTATCATATGTGTATACAACAGTTTGTTTATCCACGTGTCCACTGATGGATATTTGGGCTGTTTCCATCTCTTGGCAATCATGAACAGTGCCACAATAAACATTGATTTACAAATGTCTGTTTGAGTCTTAACTTTCAGTTCCTCTGAGTATATATACCTAGTGATGGAATAGCTGGGTCATATGGCTATTCTATACTTAGTTTCCTGAGTAACCTCCATGATCTACCAGAATGGCTGTACCATTCTACATTCCCACCAACAGTGACCAAGTGGGCCTCTTTCTCCACATCCTCTCCAGCACTTATAATTTTGTGTTTTTTGATAACAGCCATTCTAGTAGGTATGAGATAATATCTCATTGTGGTTTTGAATTGCATTTCCCTAATAACCAGTGAAGTTGAGCATCTTTTCATATGTTTTTGAGCCACTTGTATTTCCTCTTCAGAAAAGTGTCTGTCCATGTCTTCTGCCCATTTGTTAATGTGTTATTTGTCTTTTTGTTGTTGAGCTGTAGGATCAATTTATATATTCTGGATACTAATCCCTTATCTAATATGTGGTTTCCACATACTGTCTCCCATTGTGTAGGCTGCCTTTTCACTTTTCTGACAAAGTCCTTTGTGTACAAAAGTGTTTAATTTGGGGGAGATCCCATTTATCTATTTCTTCTTTCATTGCTCACACTTTGGGTGTAAGGTCTAGGAAACCACCTCCTATAAAAAAATCTTTAAGATATTTCTATACATTTTCTTCTAAAAGTTTTATAGTCTTAGCTCTAATATTTAGGTCTTTGATCCATTTCAAGTAAATTTTTGTATAAGGTGTGAAATAAGAGTCCTCTTTCATTCTTTTGGATATAGATAACCAGTTCTCCAAACACCATTTATTGAAGAGGCTGCTGTGCCCCAGTTGTGATGGCTTGACTGCCTTTCCAAAGATCAATTGTCTGTAGATGAAAGAGTCTATTTCAGGACACTTAATTTTATTCCACTGGTTGGTATCTCCATCTTTATGCCAGTACCATGCTGTTTTGTCCACTGTAGCTTTGTAATATGTTTCAAAGTCAGGTAGTGTGAGACCTCCCACTTCATTCCTCTTTCTCAAGACATTTTTGGCTATTCAGGGCATCTTGCCCTTCCAAACAAATTTGGTTTTTGGTTTTTCTATTTCTGCAAAGAAAGTTGTTGGGATTATAATTGATATTGCATTGAATGTATAAATCCGTTTAGGTAGAATTGACATCTGTACTATATTTAGTTTTCCAATCCATGAACACAATATAGTCTTCCATTTTTTTAGGTCCTGTTTCATTTCTTTTACCAATTTTTTGTAGTTTTCTGTGTATACATCTTTTGTGGCCTTGGTTAAATTTATTCCTAAATACTTGAGTCTTTTGGTTGTTATTGTAAATGGAATTTTTTTCTTGATTTTCTCCTGTTGCTCATTACTTGTGTATAGAAACACTACTGATTTTTGCACATGATCTTATACACTGCCATTTTGCTTTATTCATCTATTAGCTCTAACAGTTTTGCTGTAGATTGTTTCAGGATTTTCTACATATAGGATTATGTCATCTGCAAACAGGAAAGTTTTTCTTCTTCCTCTCCAATTTGATTGACTTTTATTTCTTTTTCTTGCCTAATTGCTCTAGCTAGAACTTCCAGCACAATGTTGAATAACCATAGTGACAGTAGGCATCCTTGTCTTGTTCCAGATCTTAGAGAAAAAGCTTTCAGTCTTTCCCCATTGAGTATGATGTTATCTGTCTGTTTTTCATATATTGCCTTTATTATATTGAGAAAGGTCCTTTCTATTCATCTTCTTGAGTGTTTTCATCAACAAAGCATGTTGAATTTTGTCAAATGCCTAATTTGATGAGTGATTCAATCTCTTTATTTGTGATTGGTTTATCGAGTTCATCTCCTCAATATCTCTCTTCTGTTCATCTCCTCAATCTCCCTCCCTCTCCCTCCCTTTCCCTCTCCGTCTTTCCCCTCCCTCTCCCTGCCCCCCTCTCTCTCTTCTCATTAGTCTAGCTAAGGGTCCATCAATTTTATTGATTTTCTCAAAGAACCAGCTTCTGGTTTTGTAGATTCTCTCTATTGTTTTCATGTTCTCAATTTCATTTATTTCTGCTCTAATCTTTGTTATTTCTTTCCTTCTGTTTGCTTTTGGGTTAGTTTGCTGTTCTTTCTCTAGGTCCTCCAGGTAAAAAATTAATTCCTTGATTTTTGGTCTTTCTTATTTTTTAATATAGGCATTTTACGGCAATAAATTTCTCTCTCAACATTGCCTTTGTTGCATACCACAAGTTTTGATATGTTGTGTTTCACTGTCATTAGCCTGAAAATATTTACTAATTTCTCTTGAAATTTCATCCTTGACCCACTGGTTGTTTAAGAGTGCTTTGTTCAGTCTCCATAGATTTGTGAATTTTCCAGCCTTCCACCTGTTTTTTATTTCCATCTTCATTCCAATATGATCTAAGAAAGTGTTTCCTATAATATCAATATTTTTAAATTTATTGAGACTTGCTTTGTGACCCAACACATGGTCTATCCTGGAGAATGTTCCATGTACACTTGAGAAAAATGTGTATCTTCCTGTTGTGAGGTATAGTGTTCTATAAATGTCTGTTAAGTCTAGTTCATTTATCATACAATTCAACATCTCTGTTTCCTTATTGATCCTCTGTCTAGATGTTCTATCCATTGATGACAGCAGTGTATTGGAGTCTCCAACAATTATTGTAGAGGTGTCTGTCTACTTCTCCCTTCAATGTTGTCAGTGTGTTTCTCATGCATTTTGGAGTGCTCTGACTTGGTGCATAAATATTTATAGCTGTTATGTCTTCTTGATGAATTGTTCCTTTTGTTAATATATAGTGCCCTTCTTTGTCTCTTAATTGCTTTACATTTGAAGTCTAATTTGGTATTAGTATAGCTACCCTTGTTCCTTTCTGGTTGTGGTTTGCATGAAGTATCTTTTTCCAACCTTTCACTTTCAACCTATTTTGGTCCTTGTGTCTAAGGTGAGTCTCCTGTAGACAGCATATAGTTAGGTCCTGTTTTTTAATCCATTCTGCCAGTCTAAGTCTTTTTATCAGGGAGTTTATTCCATTATCATTTAATATTATTACTGTAAAGGCAGTACTTTCTCCTATCATTTTGTCTTTTGGGTTTTATATGTCACATCTTATTTTTTCTCTCTCTGTCCTTTTACCTTTCTTGATAATCTTGATTTCTACACTCTTCTCCAAACCTCTCTCTCTTTTCTTTTCCTATCTGCCTGTAGCACTCCCTTTAGCTATGTCTTGTAAAGGAGGTCTTTTGTTCACAAACTCTCTCAGTGTCTGTATGTCTGAAAATATTTTAATTCTCCCTCATTTTTGAAGGACAATTTTGCCAGATATAGAATTCTTTGTTGGCAGTTTTTTTTTTCTTTCTGTATCTTAAATATATCATACCATTGCCTCCTCACCTCCATGGTTTCTGCTAAGAAATCTGCATATAGTCTTATTGAGCTTCCCTTGTATGTGATGGATAACTTTTCTCTTGCTGCTTTCAGAATTCTCTCTTTATCTTTAACATTTGATAATGTACATAGTAAGTGTCTTGGAGAAGGTCCATTGGGGTCTATTCTGATTGGGGTGTGCTGTGCTTCTTGGATCTGTAACTTAACATCTTTCATAAGAGATGGGACATTTTCAGTGATTATTTCCTCCATTATTCTTTCTTCCTCTTTTCCCTTATCTGCTCCTTCTGGGATACCCATAACATGTATATTCAAGTGCTTCATGCTGTCATTCAATTCCCTGAGACCTTCCTTATATTTTTCCATTATTTTCTCTATCTGTGCCTTTGTGTGTAGGATTTCAGATGTGCTGTTTTCTAGTTCACTAATTCTTCTGCTTCTTAAACTCTGGTGTTGTAAGCCTCCATTGCATTTTGCACCTCTTCTATTGTGTCTTTCATTCCCATAAATTCTGCCATTTGTTTCTTCAAACTTTCAAGTTCTTCATGTTGATCTAATGTCCTCTTTAAACCCTTCATCTCTTTTGTCATAACTTCCCTCAGCACATTGATTTGATTTTTGAATTGATTTAGCATGTTTATTTGAACATCTTTAATTAGTTGTTTCAACTCCTGTATCTCGTTTGAAGTGTTAGTGTGTTCCTTTGCCTGGGCCATATCTCCATTTCTCCTAGTGTGACCCATAATTTTTTGTTGGTGTCAAGGCATTGGTTTTCTTGATTAACTTATTCTGGAGGTCATTTTCACTCTTTTACTTTGGGTTTTCTTGTTGGTTGGCTTAGTTATCTATTTGTTCTTCGGCATTCAGATCAACTGATTATAGACCTCTAACACAGCTTCTGTTTCATTGAACGGAATTTTTTACCTCTTGTTATCCTGGTTCTTGCCCTGCTTATATATCTCTCTCATCAGCCAGTTGTCATATTATCTCTGCTGTCTGTATTCCCCTATAACCAGGCACACACAGCAGCCTGCCTCTGGGAGGTAGGCACTGGGTACTACAGCAGTTTCTCTGTGTATGGTTAAAACAAGTCTGTTGGCCTCTAGTGGTGTTCCATTTTTTGCCAGCCAGCAAGCCCTTGGTTTGTTTTAGAGCACTGCTTTAACTGTTGGGTCATCTGTATTTCTCAACAGGGGCCAGTTTCCTGAGAAGGGGTGCAGACCAGTTCCACTGGGCCTGGGATAAGGTCTATAGAGGTTCTGAGAAGTCCTAAAATTCCCTTGCACTTTCCAGCCTGCCCAGCAGATGGCGCTGTTTGATGACTTAATTGTCCTCATTAAGGTGTTTACCTTTTGGATCTGAGGCTGTGTCTAACCAGGTAAGGCTGAATTACCTCTTGGGCTCAGCTGTGTCTGGCTGGGTGGGGCTGAATTATCTGTTTTAGCCTGGCTGAGTCTGGCTGTATGGGGCTCAGTTATCTCTTGGAACCCAGCAGGGTCTGGTTGGGTGGCACTGAATTACTTCCTGGTGCCCCTGTCTGACTGGGCATGGCTGAAGCTGCGGGTTTCCTGTGCCCTCACTTTGCTGGGTAAAGTCTGACTCAATGTGCAGCTGTGACCCCACTCCCTCCTCAGCAGAGGGCTTCCCCAGCTGCCACAGTTTTCAGCCATCTCCCAGGCAAGTATCGGGCTGCTGGCTACTATGTTTCTTAAGGGTAGGGGAAAGGCTTTCAGACTCAGGGCTAAAAATGGCCTCTGCCCACATTTTCTCAGACTCTTCATCCCTCACTGATCTGGGCCTTGAAATGTCCTCTCCTATGCCCCTGTTCTCCAAACAAAGGGGATCTGACCTACTGTTGTGAGCATTTTTTTAATCTGTGTCCCTGGTGGGAAGTGACAGGAATCCTAACTGCTGGTTCTGTGTTCCTTCTGTGCTGTGTGAGACCAAGAAAGGGGAAGAGAGGACCTGCTGGCCAGAAGCAGAGTTCTCCTGCCTTATATCTCTCTTCTTCACTTCGGCATCTGTAGGGTCCTTTTCCCATCCATACCCTCCTCCAGCATTCCAAACAAGTCAAGGTCGTCTCCCTTTTTTGGCAGCTGTTTACACTGTCATATTGATGATGTTCACTGTTCACTCACTTGATTTTAAAAATTCCTGTAAAGTGACAGTACTTAAGACAGTATGATATTAACAAAAGGTTAGGCACTTAGATGAATAGAAGAGAATTGAAAGTCCATAAATAGACCCACCATGATAGGACTAATTGATTTTCAACAAACATTTAAAAGAATTTCAATGGAGAACAGATAGTCATTTCAATAAATGATACTTACACAAATGGACATCCATATGTAAAAATATCTATTCCAAACCATTCCTCACATCATATACAAAAATTAACTTAAAATGGCTCATAGACCTTAGTGTGAAATCTGAAACTACAAAATTGTTTTAAAGAAATGGGAAAAAAGTTGAGATCTCAGGTTAGGCAAGGCTTTCTTCAATCCAAGTTCAAAAGTATGGTCCAGAAATTAAAATGATTATTTAGAGCTTGATCAAAAATTTAAAATCTAAAAACAAAAAAGCACATGCTCTCTCTGAAAGACACTAAGAGAATGAAGACACCAGCTACTGATTGGAAGAAAATATTTCCAAAATTCATATCTGATAAATGACTTCTATCTAAAATATATAAGAAGCATTCAAAATTCAATAACAAGAAAATAAACTCAGTTTAGTGGTTAAAATACTGAACAGGCACTTGACTAAAAAGACATATGAAGGCAAATAAGTTCATGTAAAGATGCTCTACACTATTAGTTATTAAATAAATGCAAATAAAATACAATGAAATATCAGTAACCATTATTAAAATGGCTAAATTAAAAATTAAAACATAACAGCTTTAAGTCCTGATGAGAATGCAAAGCAACTAGAACTCTCATACTCTGTAGGTGGGGTTGCAAAGTGGTGCACCCTATTAAGAAATAGTCTGACACCTTCTTATACATTTAACATATACTTACCTACTACCCAGTAATCTCATTATCATGTAGGTATCCAAGAGAAAGGAAATTTATGTTTATGCAAAATCTTGCATGCATGTATTTATATATAACCTTTATTCATAATCTCCAAAAGCTGGAAACAACCCAAATGCCCTTCCATTAGTGAATGAGTAAACTATCTGTGGAACATCTGTACTCAGCAATAAAAAGGAACACACTGCTAATATACTTAACAACATGGTTGAATATCAAATGCACTACACTGAGTGAAAGAAGTAGACTCAAATGGCTAGATGTAGACATATAGACATTTGTATGATATTCTGGAAAAGGCAAAACATTAGGGGCAAGAAAACAGGTCACTGGTTTCCAGGATCTAACAGTGAAAGGAAAGGTTGACTGCAAAGTGACATGAAGGAATTTTAAGGGTGATGGAACTGTTGAAACTGTTCTATACCTTGATTGTGGTGGCAGTAAGTTGGTGTTTGGAAATATATGCTAAAAAGAGTAAAATTCACTGTTGGTAAATTATATCTCTACAGAAAGTTTTTAGAAATGAGGGAATTCTGGAACAAGGCCACCAATGAGTTATAAACATTAAATTATTTTATGAAAAATATACAGATGAAAGCTATCATCTGATTAATAATTTATGGATAGAGAGAAATTTACACCCATACTAGATATCTTCCTAAAAACACAGAAATGCTAAGATATCAAGTCATAGCATAAGTTTAATATGAATAAATATTAGTAGAAAAGGATAATTGTTTTTCAGAGTTCACATCATACATTAAAACAGATCCATAAATATATACCAATCTGTTACATTTTTCAAAAAGAAATGTTCCAAATATTAATGTGCATATTATTGGTAGACAGAAAATCAAAATACTTTGCTTTATGATATTACTTGTTTCTAAGGCAATATCACAATAAATAGAAAAATAGCACTAAGCTAACCTAGCTCAATTGAAGGAGAGAGACCTATCAAGGCAGACTGAAAGGGTTTACTCTGTTCCTGAAAAAAATCTGTGAGAAAAGACACTAGCCTAAATATTCTGCAGCAAAAAGTCTGATTCATAAAGAAAAAATAAGCAAGTTAACAAGGTAAGACGTTATCTTCAAGTTACAATGTCAAGCATGTACCAGATTCCTCTTTAGTACTAAATTTCAGGAGAAGGTGGAATAACCAATTAACTTTATAGCCTGACAAGTTTTATTTCATGTAGGATGCAGCAGAAAGACAGTCTCAGATATTCAAGGCTTTGAAAAACATATTGATGTCACTTCATGAATATTACTATTGTTACTTCTACCACCGCTGCATACTATTATTGTTACTGCTACTGTAATAGTACAATTAGCACTATTGCCTAACATTGATTCATTATTTGTTTGTACTATGGCAAGCCATTTACATGGATTATTTTACTTAATCCTAACAACAATTCTATGCTGCTGTTACTATAATGAGAGAACCTGTTAAGAAAGGTCAAATAAAGTACTAAAATCACAAAAATAGTAATTGGCAGAATTAGAAACATGTGGACATATATTCTTGCCAAGTTCAGGTTGAAAAACTTTATGAGCCTCAAAACTATGGTCATGATACAAATAGATTGAGTGATTGCCACCAAAATTGATAGCATTTTTAACAAATTTGATCATATAACTGATTTTAAACATCAGAAATAATTATTTAAATGGAAGACATCTAAAGTAAAATGTACCCACATTATTGTAATAATCTGGATGCTCTGATCAGGATTTTTGGTTGGGATGGAGGGAGGTTAAAATATGAGGAAAAAGATCGTTCAATGACAAGAGCATTGTTAAGTTCTCTGTTTTAAAAGGAAAGGAAAAAAGATCTTGTTTTAATTTTAACTATGACAATTAGGGAAAAAAATAATGAACGCTTTTGAAAATCTTAATGTCAAATTGTCAACACATTTAGAAAAGAGACACACTTTCTAAAATATTGATGAGAATAAATTTCCTTGCAAACAAGGTCCAACATGCAGAAACAAAAGAATTAGCAGGGGAGCAAAAATTAGCATAAATAGGATGTCAGAGCATAAATAGATTAGTTATAGTAGTAAATGTAATTGATAGCTATCATCATTAAATACTTATGTTCCCCTATTAAGAAACAATATACTGCCTAAAAAATTCCTGTACATACTATCTATATTTTTATCATGTAAAGATACATACCTAAAGTTACATTGTAAAAAGAAGGGAAAGAAAAATATATTAGGCAAATATAAACCAAAATTAATTTCAAAGTAAAATGTAAGGCAAAATATTAAATATTAGGGCAAGTTCACAGTGGAATTATAATTTTTACTGCCAAATAGCCTTTTATTAATATACATAAATACATTTATATATATATGTAAGCCATGTTGGTAACAAAATGGGAGATGTATGAAACATAATGATATACTTTAAGACATCTGTTGCAGTATTTGCCAGGTAAATCAGATCTAAAGAAAATATATTCATGATGTGGTAAACACCAAAATTATTTAGGCAATGCAAGTTGCTTGACAATTGACTAAGTATTATTCACCAAGATAAACATTTAATGTATTAAATAATTAGATATAAGCCTAGAAATCAAAGAAAGTAGCAGCAAATACTGATATAATCTTGGAATAGGGAAGGATATTTTGAATTATAACATTACAGATAGTTCCTTAGATCAGGTTCCCTAAAAGTAGAAACTGAGGTGAGAGTTATTGTTCAAGTGATTTATTAGAATGTTCTCAGGAGAAAGGGAATAAGGAAAATATAACATTGGAGAGAAAAAGAGCAAAGCAAGAATGCAAGAATGTGATCTCAGCTGAAGACAGGCTTCAGTGTGATCTCACGGAAAATCCCCAGAACACAAATTGCAGTCATAGTTTGTCCCACCTTGGGCAAAATGGTTAGCCATTTGTGTTCCTGCTCCATTAATCACTTGTTGAGGTCTTCCCTGTGGGAAAGATTAGTCTCTTAAGTGATGTGGCTCACTTTGGCTGGAGAAAATCAACAGAGAAAGGAATCACACAGCATTTATGGGCTAGAATGCAATGGCCAGTAGAAGGCATCTATTTAAAAATAGAAATCTGATTAAAAATAGCATTCAAAACATGTAGAACAATAAATTAAAATGTTATATGTTTTTTAATATTTAAATTCAAAGTGTTCATCTATTTTATAATTTTAAACTTCAAAAGATAAGTGAAAATCAGGCAAATATTTGCAACATTTATGATAGGAAACAATTGTAGTACACGTTGTTCTGGTTATCAGGTTATTGGGCATTATTAGATGGTATAACAAAGTATCCTAGAATTTAGTGGCTTAAAACAATGACATATATATTTTTTAAATTTTCTCACAAGTTTGCTTGATGAAGAGTTCAGCAGGGATGGCTTCTTTTTACTCCATTTGACATCAGCTGGGGTGACTCAACTGGGGCAGAGGATATACTTCCAAGATGGCTCCTTCACATGACTGGTAAGTTGGGGCTGGCGGCTGGGAGCTGGTCAGGGCTGTTGGCCAAGTCCATGATTCATTTTCATGAGCACCTGTCCACAAGGTCACCATAGCTTCCTCAATGCATGGGGGTTGGATTTGAAGAACAAGTGCTCCAAGAGACAGAAAGTGGACTCTTTCAATGTAAACTGATAGAGAATCACTTTCACAGTAGTTAATTGATGAAAACAGCTAAGAGCTCACCCAGATTCTTGAAGAAGAAATATAGACTTCATCATTTTATTGGAGAAGTGTCAAGGAATTTGTAGCCTTCCCTAATCTGCCACATTCAACTTCATAATTTGATGAAAATTATAACTCAAGACAATAATTTCAAAAAGGCAGTAGTAAGAATTTCAGTGAAGAACATTAGTATATTCGTTAAATATATGCAAATATAAAGGGTAATAAGGACTGTCAATCTAAATGACTAAAGCTTAATTTCACTCACAAAATTTACATAAAAAACAATAGCCAGGATTTCATATTCTGTTCATAAAGGAATACTGATATTGGGTTCAGCCTACCAAAGTAAAAAATAATGACAACAGAATATGTAAAACAACTGTTTTCATGCACTGGATAGCAGCCAGTACAGAACTGTGATACTTGAAAATAAGCAGGTCTAGGAGACATGCTCTAATATTCATCCAGACTTTCTTGGTATGTACATTTTGCAAGCCGTAGTGCAAGTAATTGTATGCATAAAAAGGAGCTGAATCCTCCCAGAAAATTAGGCTTGTGTGCTTTCTTTTTTACATTGATCTGTTGTAATCTTCATGGTTGTTTCTTGTCATTTGGCACTGAAACTGTTTGTGTTGAAGATATTTACTTGTGGCACATCTGTTCCAAGCAAGTTTTCTCAACTTGTTATTAGCACTTATAATTGTTCTCTTGTTTTGACAAATGAAATTTTGTTGTTACTTTTTTGGGGGATAGTCAAGGTTTCCAAACTTCACTTTCAGAATTTCTTCAATTAGCTACTCTGCTGAGAAAGTTTTTCTCGTCAAGAAATGTAATACATTTTATTTCTTGTTTGTATCATTTAATTTAGATCCAAAATACATGAAATTTTGTCTTAGGGTGCAATGTGCGGTAAAGACCTAAATTAATATCAATATTTTCCGAATAGCTAATGGTATTAGTCATGTTTCTCTCCAGAGAAGCAGAGATTTATTATAGGAGTTGGCTCATGTGACAATGGAGATTGGCAAGTCCAAACTCTGTAGGGCAAGCCTCAAGCTGTGAACTCCAATGAAGGTTTCTGATCAAATCCTCAGGAGAAACTGGCTGACTGAAGTAGAGATAGAAATTCTTTCTGACTGCTGGAATCATCAGTTCCCCCTTTAAGACTTTCAGCTGATTGGATGAGACTGCTTTCCTCCCTGAAGGCAGTCTCCTATGTTGACAGCAGATGTAATCAGCCAGAGATGCAATCAACTGACTAATGGTTTAAATCCATTAAATACCCTCACAGTAACAATCAGGCCAGTGCTTGCTTGGCCAAACAACTGGACACCATCACCTAACCAAGTTGACACATGAACTTAACCATCACATTGATCAATTTTTGCAACCACAATGAAATTGTTAAATAAGACTTTTCTTCTCCATTTATTTGCTATGCCTCTTTAAAATGTTACACATTCAATTTTTTAATATTTCTTCTTTCAAAATTAACTATTTTCTTTTATTTATTCATTCTTATACCAGTTGCATGATTTAATTGCTATGATTCTATAATATATTACAAATGCTTCCACTTCACATTTTTCTTAGCTATTTTTCAGATACTTATTTTTTCAGATGAATGTTTCAAAAATGTATTAAATTCTAGGAAATAGCTCAATGGGATTTTTATTGTACATATATTTAATTTTTCACTTGATTTGGGAGGAATTGTCCACTTTTTTATTATTCAGTGTTCTTATTTAAACCAAGTTTAGATTTCTCTTTTCATGTGTCCCTTAGTTTTAGCTACAGATATTTCTGACATTTCCTAATGTATTAGGCTTTATTAACATTGTTGTCAGTGTAAAAGAATTACTTATATATCATAATGTCTATGCTGTTCTGGATGAAGTAATGTCCTATTAAAGATGTCCAGAAATGGAATTCCTTATTTAAATATTTCAAGTGTTTTGTTACAATAGTACATTAGTTTAATTTTACCTTAAACTCTACAACTAAGAATCAATACATACTGTTGACATTTGGGCCTACATTTACCATTGACTTAAATCTCCAGTGCTACACATGATTTATCAGTTCATTTGTAAAATTGCTTCTGAATTATCGCTAGGAAAATTTTGTGAGTCCTCCATTTTTATCATTTTCCACACCATATATGTGGTACAAATGCAATATACTTAAGGACAAATTCAACTGTCATATATTGAGCACCTGCCATATCCCAGATTCTGTGTTAACACCTTATGCACATACACTCAATTACTCTTTACAACAACATCATGAGGTTCCTTTTATTTTACTCAATTTTTCAGTGGGAACAGTTTTAACTTAAATAGAGATAGTGAACATGTTTTAAATTCTGAAAAACCTCTTCCTACAATTCCTACACAGTATAAAAGAATATATACAGAACCACTTTTTTCAGATTTTCCAACAGGTAGAACTTTTCCTGGTTTACAATGGATTTCCTACTTTGCCTTTTGGGTGGTATGCCAGTTTGGATATATTATGCCTCCCAGAAAAAGCCACATTCTTTAGTGCAATCTTGTAGGGGCAAATGTATTAGTGTTGATTAGGTTGGAACCTTTTGATTGAGCGTTTCCATGGAGCTGTGACTTACCTAAGTGTTGGTGATAACCCTGATTGAATTATTTCCTTGGAGGTGTGGCTCCACTCATTCAGCATGGGTCTTGATTAGTTTACTGGAGTCCTATAAAAGAGCTCACAAACAGAAGGACCTCAGAGCAGTTGAGTGGGACATTTTGGAGAGAAGCTAAGAGCTGACACTTGGAGATGCTTAGAGACATTTGGAGATGCTAGCCTAGTTTGCTCCAGAGAACTAAGAGAGGACCCTAGATGCTTGCATGTATAGGAGCTGAAGAAGCTAAGAGAGGCAAGCCCAAAGACATTTTGGAGAAAGCCATTTTGGAAACCAGAACCCCAGAGCAAAGAATCAGCAGACGCCAGCCACATCTCTTCCCAGCTAACAGAGGTTTTCTGGATGCCATCAGCCCTTCGTCAGTAAAGGTATCCTATTGTTGATGCCTTAGTTTGGACACTTTTATGGCCTTAGGACTGTAATTTTGTAACTAAATAAACCCCCTTTATGAAAGTCAATCCATTTCTGGTATTTTGCATGGTGGCAGCATTAGCAAACCAAAACAGGTGGCATTCATGTACTGAGCAATATATTATTTATATTATCTTTTGCATAAAGCAGTGGAGTTTTCTCTCAACAATATTGTCAGCTAGGGGAGAAACTACACTCCATGGACATCTTTCTATGACTGCAAGATGAGTACAATCAGATAAAATGTGATCCTCAGAAAGAGGGGTTATTCTAAACTTTCATTTAAAAAACAAAGGACAGATAAAGTGCACAGTACACATAAATTAGGGCCTGGTGATAGCTGGAAACTATGCCTATTAAAAATACCTTCACTTAAGCAGCTCTAGATCTCCTAATACCCTAGATGAACTGGCTTTCTATTAATCCAATCTTAGCATTCTACTTTCTGTACTTAATCCCTAGAAACACATTAACCAGACCTTCTCAGTTCTGCTTACAGGAATTAGGTAACAGAGGAGCACCAAAAGCACCCTATGGCCCAGTGACTCAGTGACTTCCTCCTCAAGAGACCAAAGTTTGACACTGCTGAGTGGTCAGCTAAGAAAAAGCATCATGAAGACTCTGCACGTAAGAGCTTGCACATCAATATCTAAATCTAGTCACTGATGCTAGAACAACAAGATGTCCTTGAGACAACACAGGGTTGGACCTTAGACACAGGGTGCTGGTGACACATACCATTGCTTTTATTTTGGGTATTTACTTGCTGAATTTCTGGGACTATTCACTGTCCTCAAGTTGCCGGTACATAACACTCCTTTCCCTCAAATTTGAAACCCACCTAGACAGGGGGCATTTAGACTAATTAGCAAATAATTTTGAAAGCTAAGTATAATTTGGAGATGATGCTTTTATGACATTTACATCTATGTGAATTGCTTGAAAATGCTGAAGTTGATGTAGAATAATTTATCAGGAGGGATCTGAAAGACTGCATAGTCAAATATTGGTTTTACTTTTTCAGTGGAAAAAAGACCTTGGAAATTAGGCCTATAAATGACCTGCTTGAAGTCAAAATTATGTTTTCTACAAGGCCAAGGTGATTTTTATAAAATTTTTCAGGCTACATAAGTTCAGTCCTTTTAAACATTCTTCACTGGATTTTTCAGTCCCTTCATTATTTTCAAAGCATTCTTCAATGAGGATAAAATGTTAAAATATAAAATAAAGGTAAGGAGAAGCAAACAACCTGTTGTAAAGACTCAACTTTGCTTGTTTTTTATTTGTTCTCCCTGCTTTATAGGGCTGCAGCCACCCAAATTGGGGCTAAGTCTTACAGCTTTCAGCGTCTACAATAACATACCTGTTAATTATCCGAGGGTTGCTTCGCTTGATTTCATTATGAAGCACTTAGCGGGAGAGGCATATATGACAGTGGTCCTTAGGCTAACACTAGCAGAGTAGTTGGAGACAATAGATGAAATGTTCTTGTTAGTATTACAGCAGCCATGCATCATTCCATCCATCCCAAAACTGAGAGTCTACAACTCCTTCTTCCGAAAAATGCGTCTGCACATGATTACTGAAGTGACAGATACAATTACATCTCCAACAGCAGATGTCTGATGGGAAGGGACTGGAAAGTGAGAACATAGCTGTGTTTAATAACACTGGGTTGGACATTGCAGCTTAAAAGGAAACATCTAAGCTTTATCTAATTTTCTATTTCAACTTTTTGTTCCTGTGGCACTAGAGATGAAGATTCAATTTCTCTCACATCAGCACTTACAGAGTTATATGTTTCCCTTTAAATGTCCCAATCTACTTAGAAATGGTCAAACTCAAGGTGGATGCACCTGCTTTAAACTTTAAAGTTTCTATACATCCCACCATTGATTACCCTTTGAAGGTGCCTGCACAACTTGTTTACTCAAGCTTGTAAAATGTGCTTTGGCTATACCCCATTTTAATGCAGTACAATTTGCTTCCTGTCCAGCTCCATTGTTCATCTGCTATTCTCCTGTATATGGAAAAACACAAACCTAAACATGTCTCTGTAATAGATATGTTCAGAAACTCCCAGGAAAATTTAACATGCCTTCAGAAAACTCTGCAATACCTGACATTTTATTGTTAACTGCATTCACATGTAATCAATTCTAATTTTCTTATGCTATAATAATCACCTTAGAAGATTATTTTGATGATAGGAGGAGTATTTGGTACATTTCCTGGTACATAGTTGGTTTTCAGTGAGTAATAACAGTAGCCTGGTAAAGTGGAAAGACCCAAAGTTTACCTACAGGTGGACCTGGGTTCATAGTACATCTCTGTGGCTTGTTAGCTGTGTGATCTTCGTTGTTTTGCTGACCCTCTCTGAGATTCAGTTACCTCATCTGTAAAGCAGGGAAATCAAACTTAATTATGCTTTAAGGATCAAAAGAAATATGTGTAAAGCACCCAGCAAAAATCATCATCACTAGCATTGTCTTAATTGTTAGCTGCTCACTTTGTAAGTCTGAAATCTTTGCATTGGCTCTTACAAAAGTGTTTTCTTAGTTTTGCACACACTAAATGAGATGGTATATTTAGAGCCTCAATTGCAGTTCAGAACAACTCCAATCATTGGGAAGAGAACACAGCACAGGTATAATGGGTGGGGTGTCTGGAGTGAGTCAGCTTTAATGTGTAGTTGAATCCTAGCCCCACTGGTGTGAGTTTGCACCTGAAGTGTCTGGCGCTAAGCCTCAGTCTCTGTCTTAGTTTGCCAGGGCTGCTGTGACAAAGGCCACACAGTGGGTTGGCTTAAACAACAAGAATTAATATTTGCTTATCATTTTAGATGCCAGAATTCCCAAATTCAGGCATTGTTGAGGCTAGACTTTCTCTTGGAGTCTGCAGCATATTAAGGGCCTAATGGTTAGTTTGCACAGGGTAGAAACTCTAAAGAATATAAAAGAAAAATAAGTTACGTTGCAGACTCTGTCCCTTAAGTAGTATATAGTTCCACTGAAGATAAAATAAGTCATATAAATATGGGATTAAATGCCAAGACAATAAACCTCCAGGGATTCATGTAAGGAAAACTGTCAATTTAGACTGGAGTGGGTGAAAATAGCACTAGAAGAGGTGTAATTTAATTTAGATCCTGAAGGAAGAGTGTGTTTTGTATTGATGGAGAGTAAACAGAAGGTTTAATATTAACGTGAATCTTCTTTCTTTGCTTCCTATATAGATAAGCACTATTTTAATACATAAGTTAAGTAATCCTAGATTGGTACAACATTTCAGCAATGTCATCAAGGGCTCGTGTTCTTTCCACCCTATCTGCTATTATCTTCAGTGTATTTGGGATATTTCCTCTTATCAACAGGATGATTACAGCATTTTCAAGCATATCTTCATGCAAGCATTTCAAAACCAAAAACTGGGAGAAGGAAAATCTTTCCCGTAAGCTCTCCAATGGGTTTCCTTTCACATATCTTTGGAAATAAAGGACCTCAGGCCCACCACTGAGCCAACATTTGATAAAGGGGAATAGGAGTACTGTGAATGACTTAGATGGACCATGGTTCATCCTCTTGGGAGGGCATCAGATGTTTCAAAAAAATAGTTTCTTCAATCAGAGGGCCAAGGGGAAAATGACTTTTACAGAGGCAATTATAGCCATACTTCCTCATCCTCATCCTTAACATATAAATTTCCTCTCATATTCATCTCTTCTAAGGTTGCAAAAAAGAGCTTATTCTTAGTGTATTACACCCCTACTTCCCACAGGTTATCAAGCTTTCTCCTCCAAAAAAGGCTCAGAGTTTCTGCTTCTCCTCTAGGACCTCCAAGGCATGATCAGGCAGAATTTCTTCTCAAAGAGCCTTCTGGTACATGATGGTACATAGAAGTGGACTGAGAAATGGAGCACAGGGGTGGAGACAAGAAAAACTTGTGCTGAGGCACGTGATAAAATCCTGGACAAGTGTGACCAAAAACTGGAAACTTAGATCCAGAATCTCTGCTTGGAGGAATAACAATTAAATATGCAAACTCCTTCCACTTACAACAAAAATTACCACTCAGTACATACATCACAGAGTAAGAGTTTACCTTTTTTCCAAGTTGCATGATCCTATAGAATGCCATATCTCTATGTTATGTTTTTATGGTTTGCTGCTTACATAGAAAGTCCATCTGTTTACAACATTAAACCTTTAGAAGGTACATTGGTAAAACAAGAAATGCAATTCCCCTGGCTCTCTAATCTGAGGTTGTTTCAGCACAATACACCATTTGGTATTGGAACACAAAGGACCTGATCAATTGGGTCAGGCAGGGTTGCATGGAAGGGAGTAGGAGTTCGTAAGCTACATGTAAATGTAATAGTGATGGAAGAAGCGAAAAAAAATGGAAATGGTAAATCTGGATATTATGGAAAAGAGAGATCTGAAAATTGATAGGAATAAGGATTCAAGAAACTAAACACAGAAGAAGAAGAGAAAAAATTAGGCATTTGTAGAACCTAAGTAAATTTAGCCTTGCTGAGTAGTTTCATTCCTCTAGCCCTTGCACTTTTCTGAAGCCTCCTACCACTGGCTAGAGAAAAGCTCTAGTTACTTCTAATTTTTATATTTCATGTTTTTCTCATAAGTTCCCATAAACTTCAGCCCCTGAAATATTTATGAGTCTTTTCTGTCTGAATTGGTGCCACAGGACTAAAGGAAAGGAGTAGTGCTGATAATCCTGGGGTATCTGCAGCATGAGGTGGACTGGGAGAGACGTGAGTGTCATGGAGAGTTGAATTCTAACATCCAGGGCATATCAGATAGGTCTTTGTTTCTTGCCCATCTTTTGAAACATTTATTCTTCATCATAAAATGTTTGTCACCAGGAACTCTGTACTCTCATGTGATCCTCTCCATTTCATCAAATATATCCAATATCCCACTTGCTTAGGACCCTGATCTTTAGAGTACAAAATGTTGGGATGGAGCAATGAGGGCACCAAAAATGTGGGACATAGGTATTTTGGATGAAGAGAAGCAGAAAGTAAATTAAGTCATTGGAAATCAAAAGGCATCATATTTTCCCCAGTGCCTTGTGGATATTTGAAGTTTAGATCCAAAGAGTGAGTTATTCCAGAAGACTTGGGCACCCTCCTTAGGGGAGATAGGGATGGGCAGGATCCATAAGCTTGGAGCTCTGCCCACTGCCCCAAGAAGCCCAGTCCTCCTGGTCAGAAGTCACCATTGCTGCCCTCAGGGTGGCAAATCTAAGGCTGGGCAATGGATATATGTGAATGAAATGACCATATATCATATTGCAGGGCTAAGAGTGGCTTTCCTTGCTTCTGAAAAGATAGATGATCATGAACAAAAGCAGACAGATACCTTTTAAACAAAGCACAGGAATCATGTCAAGACACTCAGGTAGGAAGGAATCAAGGAAAAAGAAACAAACAAACAAAAAACCACCAAAAATTTAACTATTGTAGGTTCTCTTCTCTCTACCTTTACACTGACTACCTGTTTTTTCTTTTAATTCTTCAAATACTTTGAACTCATTGAAGTTTTTGTAACTTATGATAACATTTAAGGGTGAGTTTTAGAGTCAGGAAATTATGGGAAGTAGAATACCTCTTTATGATCTTGAGCACATCAGCATTTCATATTTATACATTAAAAAGCTCTTACAATGCATTTGGTCTAAATTCAGGTCCATTATACATGAATACACAGGATGGATGGAATGAATTTCAAATCAGTGAGCCGAGTTTCAGGAATCTGAACTAAGTATAAGCTGTCATCCTACAGAGTTGACACAAGAAAACCAGGTTCTTAAGAAATATCCTGTGATTGCAATGGGTTTTCTGGTGAGTAAATAAGCTACTGCTGTTTAAGTATGCCTCTTTAATACACCTGACAATAAAGAGAAGCAATTGTTGATCTTGAGAATAAAAACAGCTACTATCAGAAAAGCATCCTGGAAAGTCAGCGTTCTGAGTTCTGCATCCTAACACAAAGCATGTATAACAATACTAGTATCTAACAATAATAGCTAGTGAGTATTGGGCAATTATTCTATGCTAACAAGTTTACATTGATTATATTATTAGTATCCTCATTTTACCCATGAATTAACCTGTGTTTAGTGCCCAAGTTCACAGAGTTCCTCAGCAATAGAGCTGGAATTTCAATGCAGATATGTCTAATTTCTGGGCCTACATTCTTGACCACTATGGTAGGTGAAACATCTGGAGTTGTTCTGGCTATTATGAGTGGTAATAATAAATGAAAATCTATAGTGCTTTTGGTTTTTCTGTATATATCAACTCTACTTATCTGCCCAAGATTCCTGGCAGATGGGCAAAGAGATTAAGTGACATTAAGTGTGGTCATTTAGCCATGTTCAGCAATGTTTTAGGTCCTTGTGCTGGTTTGGATGTATTATGTCCCCCAAAGCACCATGTTCTTTGATGCAATCTTGTTGAGGCAGATGTATTAGTGTTGATTAAGTTGAATTTCTCTGATTGAGTGTCTCCATGGAGATGTGAATCAATCAACTGTGGGCGAGACTTTTGATTGGATAATTTCCATGGAGGTGTTGCCCCACCCATTCAGGGTGGGTCTTAATTAAATCACTGGAATCATATAAAAGTGTTCACAGACAGAAGGAGGTGCTGCAGCCAAGAGAGAGACACTTTGAGGAATGCACGGGAGCTAAGAGTGGAGCTGGAACACAAGCTGGGATCAGCAGATGCCAGCCACGTGACTTCCCAGCTAACAGAGGTTTTCTGGATGCCATTGGCCTTCCTTCAGTGAAGGCATACTTGTGTTAATGCCTTGATTTGGACATTTTTATGGCCTTCAGACTATAACTTTGTAACCAAGTAAACCCCCTTTATGAAAGCCAATCTATTTCTGGTATTTTGCATAACAACAGCATTAGCAAACCAGGACAGTCCTCTTGACTCTATGTCCATAGCCATGGCTATATTTTACTCTTCAAAGGGCTTAACTTGTTCTTGTAGAAATTTAGAATATGGTTGAATTGATGTTCCAACCCCCTTGATTCTAACTGGATTAAACTGTATCTCACATTTCTTACTAGTATAAACCAAGATATATTTTCTGTCTGTGGAAGACTCAAACTGCTTGCTGACATTTTAGAATTTCAAAATCAGAAGACTTTACTTTGCCCTTTGTATTCAAAACAATAAAAAGTATTCGATTTAAGTGGTTTAAGGATAATAATTTAAGTAATTAAGGATAATCACTAATAACATTATTTCAGATATAGTGCCAAGGTCCTCAAAGACCAGGAAAATGTCATGGAAATCCATTGTGCTTCAGCCCCCTTCCCCAAATTTGGTTGGAAAGAAACAGAGGCAACTGGCCTTTCAGTTACTTTTCTCACCTTAGCAACTTGAGGTATTTTTCAAAAGATCTATGGTTATGTCTGAAATAGTTATTTCTGCTAATTAAAAATTCATTTTACCTATGTACACAAAAATACTAAACAACTGTCTTCAGAACTTGTGCAAATTACTAGATGAAGCCCAATCAACTTTACCTTATTTTTCCAAAGGGCACAGCCTACATAAACAAATATTCAGTAAAAATAAGATTGCCATTTGTTCTAGTCAGTGACTAAGAGCACGGTGCTTTCAGGAAATTCCAATTAAAATCAGCATTGCTGGATGGTACAAGATATGGTATAGTGAAACATGGAGAGAGAGGTCAGAAAGGGGCATGAAGGGCCTTTTGTGGTAAAGATTTTGGACTTTAATATTCAAGATAAATTCACAAAGTGCCTATTCTGCCCCAGGCACTGTCTGAGGTACTAAGCATGCAACAGTTACCAGGACAGAAATGATTCCAGCTGTCATGGACCTTAGTGACCCACAGTGAAGATACATACGGATTCCCAATAAGGGGTCATTGAAAGATTTTAGTTGGTAAATTATAAATTTCCCAAGAATTAGTACCCCAAGTTTAGCTTGTCCCCCCCCCCCACCTTGTATTGAACAATGAGGATGTGCATGTTAGTCTTCTAATAATTCTGGGGTGTCAGAAAGCTGAATCTAAAATCAAGTTTCCCCTTTCTTGTGACACGAAGTGATTGGTGGCTGGGTGGCAGCGATCCTCTGAGAAGGGTTTCCACACCCTACCCAGTCTCTTTCCAGGCTAAGTTGGGTCAGAATCCAAAAGCTGTGGGTCCTTTGTTTATAATGCAATACAACAGAACTTATGGTTCTGCGTGAGTATTTTCTTCTGTGATATTGTGACTTTGAGAGATTTCAAATATTTCTAACAATACTGACTTTTGTGAATCCTCTGGAACTGCTTTTAAAACCAGTTAATATTACAAAAGAAAAGCAGTATTATTATGTTTAGGTCCTATATTATTTCAGTGGTTCTCAAAATGTGGTTCCTAGACTAGCAGCAACCACAACATCTGAGAACTTGTTAGAAATACCAAAGATCAGGCCCCACCTCAGGCCCACTGACTCAGACACTGTGAAGGTGAGGCCCAGTGAGCTGAGTCCTAACGAACCCTCCAGGTGATTTTGAAGCTGCTGGTCTGGGGATCACTCTGTGAGAATCACTGCATTATTTTGACCAAACTGATATTATCCAGTTTGACCATCTTATCTTACTCATCTTATCTACTAAGCTTGTCCCTAAGTGACTGAGCTTCCTTCATTAAAGTTATCCAAGGAAATATGCTGCAAGCTGTAAGGAAATTGTTAAAAAAAATTAAAAAAAAACAAACAGAGACAGCACAAAGGGGTTATTTAGGAGAAGATAACACCTATTTGAATAAATAGGTACTTATCAATCTTACTGCTTGGTTATGGAGAGATCTGTGTTTGACCATGATTTAATAGAAGTGACTTTATATTCAAGAAAATGTAAAATGAAAATTATATATGGTTTTACTAAATGAGTACACTAGTGGAGATATTTCATAATCAAAGAGGGTCAAGTTTAGTACAAGTGGTTAGAATTCTAAACAACTATAAAATTCTCCTATTGATTTACAGTCAGTGTATTAGTTAGGGTTCTCTAGGGAAACAGAATCAATGAGAGGTGTCTCTGATTATCAAATTGTGGAAGTGACTCATGCAACTGTGGGTATGCACAAGTCCAAATTCTGTAGAGCCATCAACAAACTGTCAACTCCAAGGAAGATGTCCGATGAACTCCTCAGGAAACGCTTCACTGGGCAGCCGAAGAAGAAGTGAAGGTCCTCTATCTGTCTTGCTTATAAGTCTTCAACTGATTACTTGGATCAAATCCAGCCAATTGCATTCTCTCATTGTGGAAGACACACCCTTTGATGAGTCATCAGTCACAGCTGCAGTCAATTCACTGATGATCCAATAAACCAGCCTGTTGGTTTATCAACCAGCCTCAAATGTCCTCACAGCAATTGTTAGGCCAGTGTTTGCTTGACCAGACAGCTGGGTCACCTGGCCAATTTGACACATGAACCTAACCATCACAGTCAGACTGAGGGAAAACAAAACAAAACAGAAACAAACAAACAAACAAAAATAACCTTACTCTGTAAACCAGGAAAGAATAGGCATGTAGGCAGAAAACACAGCTATCTTAGCTGCTGTGTCAGCAGCTTCTAATACTCAGATTAATGGACAAATGGAATCTCTTGTGACATCTGTGTTTATGTGCCGCAAGCAAAAACAAACAGAGGCAATCTACTAACCAGTGTGAATTGAACATACATTTCTTGTCATTCTTTACCAAATGAATATTGCCACTCTCAAAGAAATGTAAAGTATCTTTTCTTTAACAGAACAAAAGTCTGGCCACACTTAATTAATTTCTTTGAAATGAAGAAATGACACATTCTTACTGCATGTCCTTCGGACTTGATTTAAATTCTTTCTTCTTAAATATTCTGTGGTGTCTAGGTACCAGGGAAGTAATTTACTGTGCACTCGCACTGACTTTCTGTAAATTCTAATAGATGGAAGAGAGAATATGTTCAGTCTGTTGCTAGGAATGGATGGAACTTGCAAGATGCAGAGATTTAACTGTTTGAAAAAGAATCAGACCCCTGTCCTCATGGCAACAAGTGTTTCCTTATTAGGAAATCAGAAGGGTAGCCTTCTCTTACATCAAACATGCCTTCATACTGGAAAAATTCAAAATACCAGTTCTACTTTCCCTCACCCCATGTCTACCAATTAAAAAACAAGAAGTTGCCATAGAGACTGGAATGACAACTACAAAGAAGTTTGGGAAAAGTCTCCACTATCAGGCAGGCCTGAGATGGGTTTCTTGGCATGGTAGGAGAGTACATTGCTCTTTTTCCTTCTAGGAAAATGCAGAAAGCCACAGATTATTAACTGGAAATACCTGAGTTTTGTGCCATGCTTTATCCCACTTAGATCTTGATGCAGTATATATTAGAAGAAATATTTAGCTACAATAACAAGACAGTTGGGAGCAATCTGGATGCCCTCTGATGCTACCTGAACAAGGAAATCAGTAGAGTAAATCTCATTCTCAAACCCTAGTTAGGTAGTACTGGTTATCTGGGTTGTGTTTTTAGAAAGAGTCTGAATTGTACCAGTTAGGCAGGAAAGCAAGCATTATTGATGAGAGATGGCAGCTATGGATGAAAGGAGGGAAGGGGTGACACTTGGGCCAGGAGTTATCATTATTTCTTCTGGGAAGAGGTGGTTATATCCAACTGTACTTAGATGTCTAATGAACATCTCACATTCAATCTGCCTATAACCCAACTTTTCTCATCCTCTCCCCACCATTCACTCTGATTCCACCTGTAGTCTTCTTTGTACCAGTCATATTAGTCAAGGTTCCCCATTAAGAGATTCATTTTAAAGAATTGGCTCATGCAGTTGTGGGGCTAGCAAGTCTGAATTCCATAGGGCAGGCCGGAGGCTGGAAACTACCATAAGAGTGATGTTGAAGTCCTGAGTCTGAATCTGTGAGGAGGCCAGCAGGCCAGAAACTCAGGGAAGAATGGAGGGTGCAGTCGTGAGGCAGAATTCCTTCTGATCCCTGGGACCCTCAGTTCTTACTCTTAATCCTTCCAACTGATTGACTGAGGCCCACCCACATCGCTGAGGGTAATCTATACTTAAAGTGAACTGATTATAGATGCTAATCACATCTACCTCCAAGCAATCTACCTCCAAGTTGTAAGCCAATGTTTGACTAAACAACTGGATACCATCGCCTAGCCAAGTTGACACATAAAAGTAAGCATCACACCATTTTAAGACAACTTTATCCTTTCAGTTGCTCAGGTCAAAGATCTTGGAAGTGTCTTTGATTCCTCTCTTCCTTTCACCCCTTGCATTCAATCTCTCAGGAAAGCTTGTTGGTGCAACTTTCAAAATCCACCCACAATCCACTGTTATCACCCTGGTAGTAACTACTCTCATCTGTCCTGGAAAACTTGTCTGCATTTCATCCCAACGTATATACCCGGTATATTTGCAACATAAAATATAGAGTGAATCTTTTTAAAATGTAAATTGGATTACGTCAAACTCCTTGTTTTTCTTCCTAGTGTAGCCTTTGAACTGGCTGTTCCCCCAGTCTGAATGCCCTTCCCTCAGCTCCAGACACCTGCAAGGCAAACTCCCTCTGCTCCCTAAAACCCTTGCTTAAAGTTCACTTTCTCAATAAGACCTACCCCGGTTTCATTATAATGTCTCCCAGGATTCCTAATCTCCTTTACCCTGATATATCTTTCAGGAGTATTTATATTTTAACATACTATGTAATTTACTTTTTCATTATGTTTTTCATTTGTTGTCTCTCTTTCTTTACTGTAGTGTAATCTTCACAATGGCAGGGATTTGGGGCTATTTTGTTCACTTATATGTCCCAAGTGCCAAGAATAGGACCTGGTTTACATTAGAATATTAATATCTGTTGAATAAATGAATGCATTATGTTCATATGTCAGTGTGGATGACTATATTCAAGGGTTATCCTGAATATTACAATATTCTGAAAATATTAAAAATCCTAAAAATAGAATGTTGAACACACATATACATACATATACACACATGTATACAGAAATCTAGGTCTCCATGATAATTGTTTTTTTAGTAGCTTCTCCCATCTAGTTTATTAAACTATGCATGGAGAGATAAAAGCTCAATAGGCTCATATGTGATGATCTACATATGTACTTAAAATGAAGAAAAAAACTGAAGAAGGAGATTATATTAAGCCCTTGAGTTTTTACAGCTACATAAGAGGAATTCCTTGTTAGAAATTTATTAAATGATAGGTCAATTTCCTATTTTTCTATAATGTTTTCTCCCAAAGTTTCATTGTGGCATGTGTTTCTAATCCATAATTATAATCTAGTTATTAAATTAAATGAGTGCATTTAGCCATAATTATCTTAAGTAGATGTAAACTATATTTTTAGCCACTTGGTTCCAGAATGCATTCTTTATTCAATTTTATGTTGATGATCAAATTCCCTTTTGCTGTGAGCTAAAGCTCTTGATCTATCTTCTGGCTGTACAGAACTTGCCAAGAAGCTGTAGGAAAAAGCCATTAAGAAAAAAAAGAATCTCATTTAAAAGTAACTGAATTGTATTGTGTTAGATGATTATGGTGTTTTTTAGTACCCACCCTTGGAAACAGCTTTCTATTTTATTTCAGTGGAAAGTTCCAAACAGTGATGCAATTAGGCATAAAGAACAGAGAACCGTTGGAAGTCCTTTGTTACACACTGGAAAAGTTGCAGCAAGGTTAAACCTAACCCAGTCATCACTCTAAATCAGGGAACACATTTCAAAGATAACACACTTTCCCAAGGAAAAAAGTAGGTACAGGCTTCTTTCTCTTAAGCAAACTCCCCCTTGTGGCCATAAAACGAATGACTACATTGACTGTGGCTGTGGACATGAACTTCCTCAGGGTTCAACAACTACCGTAGCTAATTGTGCCTAAGTTCCTCCAAGCAAGGTAAACTTAGTGAAGGGTAAACTTAACTTATTCAGCAGATTGAATCACAACTTTCAATAATAATATGTGTCCATCTCACAACTAATCACAATAGCTTTTAAGAGAAAAAGGTCTGCAATTTGACTCCTCCCACAGCTACTAGCTGTATAAAATTAAAATATCAGTAACACCCTAGAATGCTGTGAGGATTGAATGCAAAATACCTAGCACCGTATTGAATGTGCACATGCTTAATAAAATGCTCGCTATTAATATTATCTCATCTTTATATCCAGTTTGTAAGATAAATGTTTTCTCAGAAAACCATCTAGATTAAAAAAGAACAAAGAACAAAAAAGAAACATAAAAGAGCAGAAAATTTCATACCAACTGAAATTCATGACATAATCATACATATTGTTGAAAGCAGGCTTCTGATCTAGAAACAAAAAGTGTGTTTGCCTTTGTGGGAAAATCCATTATAATTTCCTATAAATAGAGCCGTATCTGGATCAAGTAAAGGTGCCAGAGCCCAGAAGACTAGGCAAAGCTTGCAACATCAGCTGGTGCTATGAAAAAGTAATGCACCAGATCATGGGGAGTTTATTGCTCTTTTATCTCATTTAAATTTATTAGGCACTAAAAAAAGTCATAAATAAATATTCAGACCCATTTAGCAAATTCATTTGTTTTACTTTAAGATTATACTAATTATAATGATTTAAATACAAGTCAAGTCTGCTTCACTATTTGATGAACTAATAAAAATCCATCTGGATTCTGGGCATAATAACAAAATAAAAGATACATATCAATGTTGGAATGCGCACCTAGGTACCAGAAGATTAGTATTGTTTTACTCCCAACCCATCAAATTGTTCACATCTCTTACAGCTTTTTTTTTTTAAATTCCTTACGGCTTTAACATCTAAGTTGTTGTTAATGATGTATATGATAGATTGAAATAATACAAATGTGCATCTCTAACTTTATGGCCAATGATCCTGCTATGTTTAATTCAGCAAATAATTACTGAGGAATACTATGCACTAAACTCTGTGCTATAGGGAACCTGGGAACACAGAGATGAATAGCATATGGTCTCTGCCTCCAAGGAGATGAGAAAGACATGCAAAGAAATAATTAAAATAGCAAGTGGCAAATGCAATCAAATATTTCCAGGATGTATAAGCTGTAAATGAGAGAGAAGAGAGACAAGGGATATTTGGGCAGAAAGAGGGTAATTTCTAGGGCAGAAGGAAGATGATTCCTGGGAAGAATAAGAAATTTTTAGGAGGCTAAGGAATAAAGAGCATTCTAGGAAATGAGAATAGCATGTGCAAAGGAACAGAGGCAGGAAACAGGTACTTGCAAATCTCTACAAGCAAATCTGTTTGGCTGCATTATAGGTTGGTGTGGTTGTCCTCATAAAATCTTTGAATTATGATCTAAATGAAATAATTTCTTTTGATTCAAAGTTCTGGCATTTTCCCAACATAGCACTCCATTAAATCCTGTTACATTATACCCAAAGGGTGCGGATATCTCGACCCCAAAACAGAGCATGAACAGACACTAACATTCACCCATAAACAAACAAAAAACCACTATTACATAATATTCCTCCAAGTTGTTTTATGCAGCTTTAAATTTGAACTGTTATTTGTTCAGTCTCTCTCTGATAAATACTATGAAATTTTGGTAATTCTAAAAGAAAGCTTCTTTCTCTACCTCCCATTTGACCCCAGCCTATTGAATTCTTTCCAATAGATACTGAAACAGTTAAGTGGCTGTATGTAAAGATACAGGATATTCAGCATGGGAAAGGCAGTTTGCTACATGGTTTTTTCTCTGTAAGTTTGTCTTCTTATCCGCAGGACAACTTTAATAGGCCCTGAATTCCATCTTTATAGAAAGAAGGGAGGGTGGAATGGAGGAGGAGATGTAGGGTTGTGGGAAGGGAGGGAAGGAAGAAAGAAGATCGGCTTATGTGAAGAGATATGGGTCTATAAAGAGCTATTTTACAGGGAGTACTGTGAAATAAAGGAACCAAATAATAGTGATTCAGATACCGTAAAATGACAGTGGAGAGAGGGCAATTGTCCCTCGTTGGGAACAATTAGTCCTCAGAACATGGTTTAGCCCTAGCATGGTGAGGACTGGAGAGAATGCCACATTCAAACACTGGTTTTGCCACAGTCAAACATTGGGGGTTAATACTCAGACTAAAAGGACCAACAGCCTAAAGGTGCTGGAAGCAGTGATTAACAGGGGTGATAAACATGGTTAACAAGCTTCAAGGGCAGCAGGTAGAAAATAAATTGGAGCTGAAAATTATAAGAGAAGAGTTTTGTGAGACATCTCTTGAGGTTTCCAAAAAATAAGTTGACAAAATCCAGAGAGTGGGTTCATGCTATTACACATAGAGGGGAAAATTGATGAAATTCAAATTTTTTTCATTATTGCAATACAATTTGTACTCATAGGCAGGTAAGCCTTAAGAAATTCAGTATACATATTTTTATAGCAGCAAGAGAGATGGGACCAATAAAATATATTCCATGACTATTATATAGGAGAATCTCAAGGATTCCACATGAATATTTACATTTGATCATCAAAAGAAAACACTGAGGTGGGAATTGTCATCCCTGTGATTTCAGTAAGGAAACTAAGCACAGAAATTTTAAGTACTTTCTTGTGACATGCAGATAGAATCTAAAACTATCTTACCTGAAAATCTCTGTGTTTTTTTGTTTGTTTGTTTTCTTTTTTCATAAGACATGGAGGCATGGCTGTTACTCAGTTTATACTTTAAAAGTGGAGTCGAAAGAAATGAGGTCAGCAGAACCCAAAACTCTAATGGGGGAGAAAATTCTCAATTTTCAAGGCCCCAAATTTAGGGTCATCAGATTTAGCAAATAAAAATAAAGGACACTCAGTTAAATTAGAATTTCAGATAAACAAGATTTTTTTCTAGTATAAATATTTCTCAAATATGTTATACTAAAAATCTATTTGTTGTTTATCTGAAATTCAAATATAACTGAGTTCTTGTGTTTTACCTGGCAACCTATCTAGTAAACTAAATTTTGGCACTCAGTATTAATTTGTATTAAATCTATTAAAATTAAGAAAATTCTAACCCATATGCCCATTTAGTCAATGAATTATATTATAAATATGTGCTCTGTGTTGTTTTCACTGAAACAACTAGTAAATATGTGCTCTGAATTTTCTCTGAATTGTTGAGTTCATCTATAGAACAGAACAAATACTGAGAAAAATACTTGAGAGAGAAGCTTCAGTTATCCTGTGTACCTCATTGTAAGCTATTCTGAGCATTCTCCAGCATGTGATTCACTCTGAACACAAAAACAAAGGAAAAAATTGATGTTTACTGAGACTTGTGTTTGTCAACTCATACTCAGCTACCATCATCATTTTACCCCACACTGAAACCCAGCTCCCTCCTCACATGGTTGGACAAAAGATGAAATCACGGTATCTAACAGATACTATAGCAACAGGGAAACTTGATGCCTTTGTATTATAAAATTACTGAGTTTGTCATGTAATTAAGAAACTGAGGTTAACACTGACTTCCTAGAATTTAAAAATACCTGATGGGCTCAGAATCTTAATTTGGACACAATCCAGTCAGCCTCTTTATTTTCCTGGAGTTTGGGGGTCTAAATACACTACAAGGAAAGAGTTGAGTCATTCCAGAACCACCACAGCATCTGTCATCTTCCTTGAGTTTCCTGGGTATGTGACTGTACACGTAAGCTGCATTGCTATCCTGTTCCTTCACTGAATTTGCTTTGTGATCATTTGCAAGTTCTGTAGCCTCTCAGTACACAGTAGAATATAGGTGTTGAGAACCTGGGTTTTGGAGTTAGACTTTCTAGTATAAAATCATGACTGTGCCAAGACAAACTGTGTGACCAAAGCAAACCAATTTGTTTCTACCTCACTTAGGGAAGTGGGAAGATTAAAAGAGCACTTAGAAGAGTCCTGGGCATACGGTAAGTTCTCAATGCATGTTATTTATTTTACTATCTTAGCAAAAATAGTCCAATTGCATAAGATATGTTGCAAAGATAAATGCCAGAGCCTTGTGACCCTGAGCAGTACTTGAGACATTTCTGGATCTCAGTTTCCTTAATGAGAGATGAGGGAATTTGAGCATTAATGCTTAACTAATGGTGTGCAAAATAACCTATAATACTATATTACAAACAGCTATTGATTAAAATCAACAAGGCATCTTTGATAGATGTTTCAGATGTTAAAAAAAAAATCAAAAATCAAATGTCAAAGTAGGAAATTGAGGTATAAAGGTACTGTGGTGGTTTGAAGCTCAATGTACCCAGAAAAACATGTTCTTAAATCTAATCCATTCCTGTGGGTATAAACCCATTGTAAAAAGGATTTTTTGATGAGAAGACTTCAGTTAAGTTGTGACCCACCTCATTCAAGATGGGATTTAATCCTTTTCTGGAGTCCTATATAAATGGAATGAATACAGAGAAGGAGGGAAGGAGGAAGGGGGAGAGAGAGAGAGAGAGAGAGAGAGAGAGACAGAGAGAGAGAGAGACAGAGCATGTGCCATGGGAGCAGGAAGCTAAAATCAACGAAACCCAAAAGAGACGGGAAAGACCAGCAGATGCCACCATGTGCCTTGCCATGTGGCAGAGGAGCTAAGGACACTGGCAGTTGGTCTTTGGGAACAAAGCATCACCCTGATGATTCTTTGATTTGGACATTTTCATGGCCTCAAAACTGTAAGCTAGATTTGCCAAATGGCCACAGTATGATAAGCCCAAGTCAACAGTAGGCCCCCAAACCCTAAAGCATACCCAGATCCCTACCTGAGACTCTATAAAAGTTTCACTCACTAAGTTTATTCCTCAGAAACATAAATCCTCTAAAGAGCTCCTATGCCAGCTAAGTCCCAAAACCCAATAGCAATAGCCTCTTCAAGAACATCAACCAGAAATGTCCCCTTTTCCCATAAGGTTGACACCCCTTTTCAACATGAACAGGTTAGGGTGGTCACTCTCTAGACATCCCTGAAGATTGGGAAAGTGATTAAACTAGAGGAAGGGGTAGCAACAGACAAGATGGAATTTAACAAAGGATTATGACTGCTGAATCTCTATATAATTTTATTTTTCTAAGTTGCTAGGGTATTAGAATAGCTAGAAGGAAAGAACTGAAATGGTGGAACTGTAACCCATAGCAGTCTTTGAAATGTGCTCCATAGCTACTTGTTAAATTGTAATTTGGAAGTTATCACCTTCTTGCATACATGTTGTATCTCACAATAAGGAAATAACTGAAACTATGGTACTGTAACTCAGAACATGTTTGGAAATTTCCTACATAACTACTTGTTAAATTTTACTTTGAAAGTTATTACCTTTTTGCACGTATGTTATATTTCTCAATAAGGAAATAATGGAAACTATGGAACTGTAACACGTAACATTCCCAGAAAAACATGGGAACGCTCTCTGACTTCTTGTTAAGTTGCACTCGGAAAGTTAACACTTCTATGTATATATGTTATATTCCACCATAAAAAAAAATAGATTACCAAAAAAAAACCTGTAAACTAATATATTCCCATTGTTTAAGCCAACCCATTTCATGGTATTTGCTTGGAGCAGCCTAGGAAACCAAAACAGCTACTAGTGGTAAATTCTCCCATTCACTAACTATGTTTCCAGTTAACAACTCCAGTGTCAAACCATCCTCCAATATCTTATCATCTTTGAGAGCCCACATAAATAAAGACCTCATCCAGTAAAACTCCTAACCTTATAAGAAGAGAAAACAAAAGCTCCAAAGTTAGAGCACCTTACCTAAGTTAAGTCAGCACGTTGGTGACTACATAGCTGGCACCCAGGATGGCCCCCAATGACCCCTACCCTGTGGTATCGTGCCCTTCTGTATTGTAGGTCCCTCCTGTTGAGTGCAGGCTGGAATTAATGATTTGCTTCTAATGAATACAATAAGTGGAATTAATGGTGTGTGACTCCAGGACTAGGATAGAGAAGTCAGTGTAGTATCTCTCTCGCTCTCTGTCTCTGTTTCTCATCATTTACTCTGTGGGAATCCAGCTGCCAAGTCATGAGCATCTGGGTGGAAAGGGCCAAGTGGCAAGGAACTGAAGCTTCCTGCCAATAGCCACATGGATGAGCGGATCCTCCAGCCCCACCCAACTCTTCAGATGAGTGGCGCCCAGGCAGCAGCTTGGCTGCAACCTCCTGAAAGTCTCTGAACCAGAACTACCCAGTTAAGTTGTTCCCAGACTCCTGACCCTCAGAAAAATGTGTGAGATAATAACTTTTTTTTGTCAATTTAAGAAGCTAATATTTGAAGCAATTTGTTATGCTGCAGTAGATAAATAATATAGTTGCAGAGCTGTTACCAGAACCTAATGTTCTCACTGAGCAGATATTGGCTTCTTGAGTAAGGTGTGAAATAACCATTATTTATTCCCAATTCTTGTAACAGGCCTGAACTATGATATGCACAAAGTTGAATTCATAAGTTTAAACAAGAGTTAGCACTGGGCTTATTATTCAGCTCCTAAAAATTGAAAGCACTGATGAAACTTTGCACTTGCCAACATTCTTGGCCACAGTTAGCCTTTCTGGCCATTAAATTAGGCTCAACTTAATCAGCACACACCTCAAATCCACCTCTTCTGTTTGGGGTAGATGAACATTTCTTACAAATTCTTCAGGTGATGACAACTCTTGCAAACACAGTATACACAGATGGATTGGAATCTTTATAATGTGACAACAAAACTAATAACTGAGGGCTTAAAATAGATTTCCTTTTCAGAAGCAAAATCCTTTACACAGCAGTCTTTTCAGGTAGATCAGTATTTTAATCCTCACTTTACATAGTGAAGAAACTGAGACTATATACTTTCTCTCAGGTCATTAAACTATATCAAGTTTAGGGAAGCATAAAAATGGGAGTAAAGATGAATCCATTCTGAGTCCAAGTGGTATTATGACATAACTGGTGAGCAAGTGCGGAAAACCTCCCCAAAGTCAATTTTCATGAAGTCTGAGAGACTTCAAGTCATATTGAAAGCTGGCCATGAGTACCTAGATGATGAGGGAGGCTGCAGAAATATACATCCGTGGAGTTAGAGATAACTTCTGGGACAGAAAGTTTCCTAGAGGAATAAGGATCAAAGCAAAAGGAATTAGGTGCAATAGAAATGCCTTGGTTGTCAGACGAAGGGGACAATTCTGAATACAACATGGCAGCTTCATTCAGATTTGTCTCCCAGGCATCCCCCATTGGATTCATGGAACACATAAGGTGGCTAAATATAACATGAAACCACTGTTTCACTACAACCACATCAGATATTGCAGCCACTGCCTTGGGACTCATTTAGCACAACAGAGTACCATATTAGTTTTATAAAGCTGCTGTAACCGTGTACCACAAACTGGGTAGATTAAAACAGAAATTCATTCTCTGACAGTTCTGGAGACTAGAGATCCAAAAATCAAGGTCTTAGCAGGGCTGTGCTTCCTTGGGAACCTTTATGGGAGGGTTTTTTTTTTTTTTTTGCTTCTTCCAGTTTCTGGTAGCCCCAGGTGTTCCTTGGCTTGTGACAGCATAACTCCAATCTCTGCCTCCATATTCGCATGGCTGTCTTTCCCCTATTTCTGTATTTCTGAGTCCAAATAGGACTCACTCTTATCCAATAGGACCTCATTTTAACTTGATTACATCTTCAAAGACCCTATTTCCAAATAAAGTCACATCTACAGATTCTGGATGGAAATGGTTTTCAGGAGACATTATTGAACCTAGTAGGTTCACTGTGTTATAGTTTCCTGGCTTCTAAAACAAATACCATACAATGAGTTGACTTAACAATTTTTATTGGTTCACAGTTTCAGAGGATAGAAGGCTTGCTTCCTCCCAGAGTCGGTATCTTCTGTCTGGCCAGCAATCTTTGGGGTTCCTTGGTCTTTTCATCACCTGACCATGCACATGGAAACATTTCTCCTATCTCTTACAGGTTCTTGCTGCTCCCTATGGCTTCTCTTTCTATGTCCAGTTTCCTTTGCTTATAAGGACCTCAGCCATATTGGATTAAGGCTCACCCTCATTCGGTTTTGGCACACCTAAACTAATACTATCTTCAAAGGTCCTTTTTAAAAATGGGCTCACACACACAGAACCAAGGGTTGGAAACTGAACATGCCTTTGTGGGGGACGTGATTCAACTCCAAACAACTACTAAGAACAAAAAGAACATTTTTTTTTTCCTCAATAAATATCTGCAACATGTGAAACTAAAAAGATTCCAGTGTATTGGGGGTGCATCTAGCAGGGGTCCAGTGGTACCTAGTGTAAACATAGTATATACTGTACCACAAATTTTCCTGCCAGGGAGACCCTATGGAGAACTGTGGTGTCAGGGAGCAGTGTACCGCCCTGCGTAAGTGGACAATTGTCAGAAAATGTAAAACAACCTCTGAGGATCCCAAGGAATACTTTGGAAGCAGACCCTTTCCAAAGTGAGACAAGAGCCAGTGAATTCTAAATTAATAAAATCGCTGTGATTATAGAAGTATTCAAGACTAGAAGGCCTGGGAAGAATCAGATTCCATGTACATCTGCACATTTAAAACAGAAAGCTGAGGGAGGAAGGGAGAAGAAAGGAAGAAGAAAGGCACTTCTTGGAATGGAAGTGGATGAGAATAGCCAAGAGGTGTGAGCCCTTCTAAGGGAGACACACTACAACTACAAAGACACAAAGCTTAGTCACTTCATTTTAGACTCTAATATGCCTTAGTCTACAGAGATATTGTATAAGTTTAGTTCCTTATTTCTGCTGTAACAAATTACCACAAATTTAGTTGCTTAAACAATACCAATTTATCTTCTTACAGTTCTGAAGGTCAGAACTCTGAAATCAATTTCACTGAGATAAAATCAAACAGGTGGCAAGCCTGCATTCCTTGTGGAGGGAGGCTTTAGTGGAAAATCCATTTCCTTGTCTTTTCCAGTTTCTACAGTATGCCCACATTTCTTGGCTCACAGTACCTTTCTCCAGCTTCAAAGCCAGCACCGTAGCATCTTCTCTCCTCTCTTACCTCTGCTTCCATCCTTACAACTTTCTCTAACTCTGATCCTCCTGCCTCCCTCTTTACATTGGCCCACTAAGATTGTCCAAGATCATCTTCCCATCTCAAAATCTCTGACTTAATCACATCTGAAAAGTACTTTTTACCAGCTTAACTATTCCCGGGCTCCAGAGACCAGGATGTGGGCATCTGTGTGTGTCGGGATGGGGATAGGGGCTCATTATTCCGCCTGCCTTATGCTATGGCAGCCACATAGGAACCATGAACCTATGCCATATAACAAATTCTGTCTTCTTCCATTTATTTCTCTTTCCCAAGGTGTAATTTATCTTGTTCTCTTGCCTTACTTTCCTTTGCTTTAAATACTTGGGTGCTTTGTGGCAATGGGACTAAGGTTAAAGTTGCCATATTTGGATTTATCTTACACAGAAAGGGATATGTTAAGCTGGACTGTGTAAGAATTTTCAACAGCATTCATTCATTAAGAAACTTTGGATTACCTCTTGTATGGCAGACAATGTGCTCAGCATTGGGGACCCACAATAAAAGGGTAGGGGTTTTCAATTCCATGGAGTCATGTCAAGGTCAGAGTACCCAGGAGGACATTAGACAACATGTGGAAGGAGATGATCATAAAAGTAATAATATCAACAATAAGAAACACTTACATGGCACCTTCTATGTGCTTACACTTTCGTGTGCTTACAGGCACTATTCTAAGTGGTTTACATGTGCTGACTTATTTCATAGATAAGATGATTACTCTGAGACGATAACCTTAATTCTTCCTCTGAAACTACCCATCTGGACATGTTGCAGACTCTATCACACAAACTCTCTTGCACCTAAGATCTCTACTTAGTGACTTGAAATAGTGGAATTTTCTAGATCTTTTTGAAAGTAAATTGTACAATGTTAATGATAGACACGATGGCTAAAACATCTTAGGCTATTTAAACTACACTCATTTTCCTCTCTATGTGCAAGCGGTTCTAACAAGTCCAAGGAGAGGATAATTGTTAACAAACAAATTAGAGGTCTGCTACTTCTTCAAAAATAAAAATATTATTGTTTTGCCTCATTGGGAGGTCTAAAAAAATGTTCCTTTTATTTCACCTAAAACCTCTTAAAAGTCTCTACCTTAAAAGCCAATTGTAATGATCCCTGATCTGTACAACAAGGACCTTGGAATTTAGCCCCAGATCTTAGATTAAATAACTATTGTGATCTTGTACGAGTAACCTCTCTGAGTAAGACTGTCTTCATTGGAAAAAATAAATCAAAGTTTGTACAAAACTTCCTCTTTCAGCTTTAAGTCAGTCCGTTAACCTATTTATTGCCGTTGGATATATAAAGTTTTGCTGTGAATTTCAAGTAAAAGTCCCCTTTTTAATGCTATACCTGATTTAATTTTAGTTCAGTGACTTCTAAGGGCTGGTATAAAACAAATGATATTATTATGGAATCATGAAATGTCACAAGAATCAACTATTTCAACTCAGTGAGTACACAACTATATGACTCCTGCTGATAAGACAACACTTAAAACTTTTCATGATTACTCTCCTTTTCCAATGTGGTTTTCCTGCATCACTTCTTTCTGAGTATAATAACATAATCATCATTAATTATAATTACACCTAATCTGCCAGTTGGTGATTATTTTTCCTTCTCCATTTCTGACTTATTATATTTTGGATTTTTTTTTTCTTTTTCTGAAGCAGTTTGCAAATTTAAATTAGACTTCCCATTTACTGTACATTTTAAATTTATAATATTCTTTGTATTAGAAGAATATTATATGTTCTTCATATTGTATTGGTTGAAGTGTGTATAAAACTAAACCATGTCAATTATTGCCCCACTGCTCAAATCTAATTCTAGCACCACACCTCCTGTTTAAGCAAACCATGTCTTTAAGTGTTTCTGTCTCCCATTCCCAATAGAGATATATAAAAGGAATCCCGTCCTTAGTAATCTGACCTTGCTTCATGAGGTCTATTCAAAGGACCACGGTCTAATCTGCTAATGCTGAGGTAACTACATAACATTACGATGGAAGAGAATCTGGCCAATTACACATTTTCACAGGCCTACATTAAGTGTCAAGTAATTGCTCAATTCTTGCATAACATGAGCTATTAAAATAGCTTATCATGTAGCCTGCCTGTATTGAATTTCCATCTAATGGGTTATTTAATAATGGCATTGAAATAAAAAATGAAATCTCCAGACCCTGAGCAACAGCACTGCTTTTACATGCTCTGCAATCTGTAATAGGCTATTAGATAAAAGAAAGATAGTAATGTATTCTGGAAGAGCAGGCCCACTGACAATGAATAAAGGGCATGATTTTATTCTTGCTTCACAAAGAATGATGTCTGTATTTTTCTTAAAAGAATTATAGTCTTCAAAAACTTTCACACTTATATCCTTTTTGCAGCAGGCATATCACCCTATTTCTTTACAACATCTTAAAAAGGGGAGGCAGAAACTTTCTAGAATATATAGAAAGATATCAAGGAACATTAATGTTCTGAAATATTAAAAGCACCTAGAATTGTAGGGTAGCATTATTATCTGCATACCTGATGGAGAACAAGGAAAGGAATACTTCTTGAAGAATATTTGCAAGATTTAGGGTACATATTTTTTTCAGTTATTTTCCATTAATAAAACAAATATTCACAATGCAAATATTTAAAATTTTTAACCATATACATTTGTGTATTCTTAGTTATTCAAGCATGTGACACTGGGACAACCTCTGATTTCTCCAAGTACTCAAAGGCAGTGCAGATAGGATCATCAACATCCCCAAGAGCCTGAGGCATCAGAACCCAAGCCAAAACATCCACATTCTGTGGCTGCTTTCATCCTACAGTTTAACTCTATAGAATTTGAAAAAAAAATTTTTGCTTTTATTTAAATACCATAATGTGGTCTGAAGTTACTGTCATGAAACTCTAGCAACTTGTCAGGATTTAAAGTGGCATGAGCTTCCTGTTTATATTGATCATTTCTCATTCCCATCTGACAAAGGAGAAATCATTAAGAACATTTGAAAAATCTAATAAGAATTTGAAATATTGAACAATAACATGAAAGGAAAAATCTTTCCATGACTTTTACATATACAGTTAAAAAAAGATTTTGAGTGTGATACTCCCCTTTGATTTGCAAAAATCATTCAGAATCCTAAATATGGACTCTTACTACAGCTTAGTGATGTGTTTCAGTTTATGCTATTATGAGACAAGGTGCATTTAATAGTTTGAGGCAGCTCAGCAAGTGTTAGGCAGAGAATAGTTTTAATTGGATCTTAAGAGAAAACATAAATTAAAAGGAAAAAAAGGATTATCTTGCTTATTTGAAGATAAGTCATTAGGTCATCAGAACAGTTTCCTAGTTTGAAAACTCAACCTCATTAAAAAAAACAAATAAAAGCATCTTTGCAGCAATTGTATTAAAACAAAAGAAAAGTCTCTTTTGTTAAGATGTTACAAGAGTACAAAATAAGAAAACTGATTGAGAAGAGAGGATCTGTATGAATTTCAACAGGAAAATTAAGTGAAGGATCATGATTTGCCCATCTATCACAGCAAAAATGTTATTTTAGCAAATTAATGTAGACAATGACCTTGTTTCCAGGCACAACCTGGAATGAGTCACTTTTTAAATTTAGCCAGCTCCGTTAAAAGAAGCAACCTCGAAAAGTTTGAAAATCTATTCAGCAAGCTTCTTAAATTTGGTGTATCTATCTTGTACACCGTGTATTTTGTTTGAAAGTATTCCTTGTATTAAAGATGTAAGGGCATAGCAAAAGGAATTGTAAAAGAGAGTTGGAAATGAAGATTCATTTGTTTTCTCTCAGTTTTAGCCCAGAGCTGGAAAGTCCTAAAGATCCTGAAATAGAATTTGTTACAATGTATTCCGTTTGTATGGAAGGTAAGGAAATATTAAATACCTTTTTTGAGGGTACCCACATAAAGGGAAATATTATCAAAGCTAGAGAACCTACAGTAAATATGTACACACACATATACATACACATAAATACATATATAGTTTATACACACATATATAATCACTCATCACATGATATATCCCATGTGTCCATAATGCAACATTTCATTACTGTTATTCAGAGCCATTTATTTTTTCTTTTAAATACTGAGACAGTTGCATCCCTCTACTGTCAGAAGTGACAATTGGCACAGACCTAATCCTGGGCACTAGTCCCAGCACAAAGACCAATTTGTTTAATTTTATGGGAAAAAGTCATTTTGCATCTCTAGATTGTAATTTCTTTAGTTGTGAAAACAAATTTAGCATGATATTTTCTCTAAGAAGAAATGAAATTCAGAATTTTTAATTCATTTGTTTATGGAAATAGTGACCTATAACCACTGTTGACATCTATTTACATCCATGGATATACCTGGCACTTTGGGTTGGTTGTCTAACTAAAGGAAGAAAGTACTATTTCTTTTTGGTTTTGCTTTATTTTACCCCACCCACAGGGTACCTGAAGAGAGAGGAAGAAAAGCTGACTTTTTGTTTGCTCCTTGCCACCATCCCCTTTCCCTATTCTACATGACCAGGTCTAAGTGGCCTGAAGCTGTATCTGAGGGAGAGAGAAGTAAAGCTCAGCAGCCAATTGTGATGTCTTCATAAAATGCTGCGAGAATCTGCTGTAAGAAGCACCATTTGAGTTTCAGGGAAGTGAGTGAGTCTCATTTGTGAGAGGGATGCTTTTCCACCACCCCTAACACCACCACCGCACCCATCCCTGCTCGGTCCACATAAACACACTCATAGCTCCCACCACAGACCCCAGATCATTGTCAGGTGGGAAACGAGAGTGGGCAGGCACAGACAGAGTCCTGCAAGATGGAACAGCATTTGCTGGAAAATACCTGAAGCAAAGGCAGAGGTGAGATACCTTGATGAATAGACAGAAACTAATGATGCAAATTGGTATATACTGAAATGTTAAATTGTGTGCATCAAAGAGTATTCTTAAGAGGTCAGATAAGTTTACCAGACAGACACTGTCTTGAGTTTGAGGTCATCATCTAATCATCGGTACTTAGCAAATTTCTGGCACATAGTATTTGCCTAATTAAATTAATTTCACAAATCAAGTGAATAAATGAGGTTGATATGTAAACATAATTATTGATGTTTTATAAAAGTAAACTAAAAAAAACCTAAACCAAATAAAAACGAGCTAACATATATTAAACACCGAGTTCCAAGAACTGTGCTTAGCATGTTTATGTAAATTTAATCTTCACATCTTCACTAAAAGGCATTATAGTTAGTATCTGTTCCAGTTTGCTAATGCTGCTGTTATGCAAAATACCAGAAATGGATTGGCTTTTATACAGGGGGTTTATTTGGTTACAAGTTTACAGTCCTAAGGCCATAAAAGTGTCCAAACTAAGGCATCAACAAAATGATACCTTCAACGAATGATGACCAACAGCATCTGGAAAACCTCTGTTAACTGGGAAGGCACGTGGCTGGTGTCTGCTGATCCTGGGTGGTGTTCCATCTGCTCTCTCAGCTCCTGTGCATTCTTGGTTCTCTCTCCCAGGACATTTCACTCTAAGTGCCTGCAGGTCCTGTCTTAGCATAACTCAGGGCAACCTCTGGACTTCATCTCCATGGCTTAACATCTCCAAATGTTCTTCTGTCTACATCTCCAAGTGTCTCCAAGGGTCAGCATCAGCAAACAGTAGCAAATGTCTATGCCTATGTAGTTCTTTTTAAAGGACTCCAGTGATTTAATCAAGAGCCACACTGAATGGGTGGGGTCTGTATCTCCATGGAGATAATTTAATCAAAGGCCTCACCCACAGTTGATTGAGTCACATCCCCATGGAAACTCTCAATCAAAAGATTAATGCATTAATCAAAAGATTGTGTTAAAGAATATGGCTTTTGGGGGAACATAATATATCCAAACTGGCCCATTGTCCCTATTTAATAGATGCAGAAACTGAGGCTAAGAGAGGATTTGAAACAAAGTCTGAGTTTGAAGACAATGATCTTCATAGCTGACTTTTTTTCCCCACCCTTGATGATGATGCTAACTTGACTTAAACCTCTTAACACTGATTTGAACTCACCTACTCTGAAATATCTCCCAATAATTCCCTGTTGTAAATATTTTCCCTTCAGTGTAAGTCTTACAGAAATTCTATCACTACATCAGGGTAATTTAGTACAATGCATCTTAAACCCTAACTCTCATGTAGTCCTGTCTCTTAAATCTGAGCTTGACATGAAAATAGGATCAAATAAGAAAATTAAGTGTTCACTGAATTTCAGGTTTTAGTATTTGCATTGCTGTAGTAACAATAATAGAAGATTGTTTTCATTGTCACATTAATTAATTCTAATCTCATTTACTAAATTAGTCAACTGCTTCATGAAAGGATGATATCTCCTTAGCCGCATTTGTAGTAGAAGGGATAGGGAAGAAGTTTATCTGCCCCGTTCACCCAATGATGAAAAATTAGAGAATGTTTGCAGTATGATGATACTTTCAAAGAAGAAAACTTGGCCTTAAAATATTTCATGTTCTGTAAAGAAAGGGTATCCAAATGCCATTTCCATTCAAATAAAAGCAAAATTTCTTTAAAAATGGCTACCAATAAACAAAATTTTGGTAGATTGTTGAACAGAAAATGCTGAATCTCTCTGAAATTATTTTATAAAGATGTGAGCCTACAAATATTTTGCTTAATTTGGTTTCATTGTTCTTCTTTATCCTTAAACTTTCTCCTCACATCCAACACTGTCAGATGACTTCTTTTTTGAATATGATGGACTTACGAAGAGAGAGATGAAAGAGTTTGATTTCCTGAGCTATCATGAGTTTGTGTGTCAGGGAGTGGGGGGTGGTTTATCAATTCTAAGACTTATCTAGATCCCAATTAAGAGTGGTTTCCTGCAATTCTACAGTGGCCACTTAAGTGTGACTAAAATTTTGCTAGTTTGCAAATAACGTATAATTGAATATATTTAAGTAAATTTTTTGGAATTACCAAGCTTAAGATCTAGACTGGCTTTTACCATGGTTTCTGTAGAACACAAAATTCCCAGTTTTATGTATAGTCAAATATTCTAAAGAGCTCTTTGTTAAAGTGGTTAACCAGAAGTAAAGCAGCTTAAAATGCACTAGGCAACAATATTCCCCTATTGATGTCTAATTATTCTTGTTGTTCCAAATCCAAACCAAATGAAATACTCAGTTGACTTAGGCAAAAAGAATTTACGATTAAAATATGTATAAACAACCTGACAATATTCTGGGAGTGTAGATATCCTTTACATGGCTAGGGCTATCACTTTAAATTCCCAGGAAGTATACAGAGTATATCTAATTCAAAGATGTGTGTCCCATGTGGAATGTATCTTTAAAATATTAACTTTCCTAAATGTATTCACAGAAAGTTTTTATTTTAAAAATATGTGGGCTAAGGAAATAATCAGAGATTAAGTCAACAAATTATGTACAAACCTATATCTTCAATATGGATCTTGCTTTAGGACATTTAGTCTCCTTCTTTAACATTTTTAAAGAATGCCACTGCATTTTCCCACTTTCTTATGCCTCTCATTCTCATTTCTTTCTTCTATCCAAAATACTATTTCTGCCTCCAAAATATAAGCTGACTCTCTGCTTCTTTGCCTCTCCACTGCCACTATTCTCCACCCCATCAATTCTCACCTAGGTTACTAAAAGAGCCTCCTTCCTGTTCACCTGGCTTATATTACTGTCTTTCTACTTATTAGCTACTTATAAATTACAGTAATGTCAGTTTGGAGAGAGCATTCCTTAAGAAACCCTCAGTGGTATCCCTTTGCATTTAACGTAAAATTTGAAGTCTTTGAAAGAAAGAAACAAAGTGTGTGTGTGGGGGGGGGGGGGCTGGGGAGGTGAGGAAGGAAGGAAGAAGGAAGGGAGAGAAGGAGGAAGGAAAGAAAGCTCACAAAGCCATACAGGAACAGGCATCTGCTGGCCTCTCCAACCACATTTCAGCCACATTAGCCTCCTTTTGGTTAATGAAAAGTTCTTTCCTGTCCCAGGGACTTTGTACTTGCTGTTTTCTTTCCCTGGAATGCCATCTCCTCTCTCTTCTTCTGTTAATTCTTTTTGTTTCTTTTTTTCTCTTTTAAAATACTATTGTTTATATCATTTGATAAATTATAAAAACTTAAATAATTTTAAATCTTTTAAAAAGGGTACCTTCCCTTTTAAGATTCCCTATATTATCAGCTTTATTAAAGTATAATTGAGATACAATAAACTGCACATATTTAAACAAACATTATGATGAGATTTGACCTAACGTATTCACTTGTGAAATAAACACCAGATTAAAATAATGAACATGTCCATTGCCTCCAAAACTTTCCCTGTCCTCTTTGTAATCTCTCTCTCTCTTCTCTTCTTGCACTTGCTCTTTTTCCTCCTAGTCCCCAGGCAAGCATTTTCTGCTCTCTGACACTTCAGATTAGTTTGCATTTTTAATAATTTTATATACATGGAATCTTACAGAATGTACTCTCTTTAGGGGGTGGAGTATGGTCTGGGTTCTTTCACTCAACATAAATACTTCATCCATATTGTTGTATATATATTGATTTTTATAACTTCATATATGAATTTTACTACTTAATATCATCCCATTGCATGTATGTAACAAAATGTGTCTATCTGTTTACCTACTGATAGACATTTGGATTATTTCCAGTTTGGGACTATTAAAAATAAAGTTGCTATGAGCATTCATTTAGAAGTCATTACATGGATATATACTTTCATTTCTCTTGGGGAAATACAGAGAGGGCAATGGCTAATTTCTATGGTTCGTATGTTTAACATTTTAAGAAACTGCTAAAGTCTTCCAGAAGGGTTGTACCATTTTACATTTCTACCACAATCTGTGAGAATTCCAGCTCCTCTATATCCTTGCCAAAACTTGGTACAGTCTTCTTAACTTTAAATGTATAGTATAGTATTATCTTATTGTGCTTTTAATTTGCCTTTTCTTAACGACTAATGATATTTAGCCTCTTTTATGATTGTTTGCTTCCTATGTATTTTCTTTTTGAACTATGTGTTCAGATATTTCACTCATTTTTATTTGGTTGTTTTTCCCATTATTGGGACATAAAGAGTTTTTTATATATTATATATTTCTAAAATATATATATATATATTATAGATAAAACTCCTTTGTCAGATAGATATTTGCAAAACTCCTCATCTGTGATTTGCCTCTTCATTTCTCATCTTTTAAAGAACAAATATATTTATTGTGATGAAATTCAATTTAGAGATTTTTTTTCTTTTGTAGTTTAGAATTTTTGCATCTCATTTAAGAAATACATGAAAAATCCAAGGTCACTAAAATTTTTCTGTATGTTCTTATCTAGACCTTTTATAATTATAGCTCATAGAGTTAGATATGAGATCCATTTCAAGTTATTTTTGTATATGTTGTGAGGTCAGGGTTGGTGCTTATTTTTTGAACATTGTTTTCCAGTTGTTTCAGCACAAGTGGTTGAAAAAATATTTCTTCACATTGAATTACCTACCATCTGTGTCAAAAATCCTTTGACCATACACATGTATGTCTCTTTCTGGATGCTTACTCTACTCTAGTCCACTATTTGTCCATTTTTGTTAATACCACATGGTATGATCTTGTGATGAAACCTAGCAGACACCAATTTGATAAAGTGATAAGATTTAATATCACAAGCAACAGGCCTTACCTCACTTTGGTAGTATTGCCAAATACTAAATGCACAAACTGAATATAATCATAAAATTTAAACTAAGAGGTATTCTATAAGATACTGGCCTGTACTCTTCAAATAGGTCAAGACCATGGAAGACAAATACAGACAAAGAGCTGTTCCGGTTTAAATGATTAAAGGTGATTAAGAACTGAATAGTATGTATGAACCTGGATGAAATCCTGGAGCTCAATTTTTTCTTTTGCTATAAATGTCATTATTGGGACAATTGGCAAAATTTGAATATGGTGTACCAATACCGATTTCTTAATATTGATAATTGCACTGTGGTTATGAAAGTCAGTAGTCCTTGTTCTTAGGAAACACACACACACCTATACAGAAAGGGATCAAGAAAACAAATATGGTTAAATAATAACAGTTGAGAAATCTGAGTGAAGGATAAACCAGAGTTCTTTGTAGTATTTTTGCAACTTTGCTTTAAATCTGAAATGATTTCAGTATACAAAGTATCAAAAATGCCATGATCCCAGAGAATGGTGAATTTCAAAATTAAGGTTAACTATATACTTTTTAAAGTGAAATAAGCAGGGTTTAAATCTATATACAATGTATTAGTATACATTTACTTGAAAATGCCAGAAAGAAAGAAAAATGTTAACAGTATTCATATCTAAAGGAAGGGGTTATATGTGATTATAACTTTTCTTCTTTATACATTTCCATATTATCCAAATACTGCAATAGATAGGCATTATTTTTATCATTTGAAAAAGACATGTTAAACATATTCCATAAGTAATTACATAGTTTAAGGCCAAATATCCATCTCTTAAAAGTTAACATGCATTGTACTCTTTTTTTTCCTTTTTCCTTTTATAATTAACATGTACTGGGATTCCATTAAAGACTGTTTTAACTCTTAAAATAACTTGCTTCTGTGACTGTAGTCTTAGGCATTGCTTTCAATTCCTTATAATCATATTTCTCTGATAGCAAGAAAGGCTAATAATTAAAAGCACAAGATCATAAGTGAAATGGATTTGGGCTCAAATCTGTTCTCAAACTGTGTAAACCAAGAAAAATCATTTCATTTTTCAGTTTCTTTATTTTTAAAATAGAGAAAACACTAGTAAGTATTTAATCAGGTTACAGGGTACATTAAGGAGACCACATGAGTAAAGTCTTTGCAAGTGCCTGGTACAAAGTAAGAACTCAAAATGGTTATTGTTATTATCATTATGATTATTTTAAATATAGAAGTTCTCATGATTAACTATGGTTATTTCAAAATAAAATACAATTTCAATTTTTCATTGGTTCTTAAAACAAATCAGACTGTGACCTGAAGATAACAATTGTTATCTCAATATAACAATTATAATTATATAGTTAAAAGTGAACTTGAGAGTTCATTTAGTCTAGCTCATCTCCCTTTATCTTACTGAAAGCAGAGATTATATAAATTTTTTATAGGTCACAAAGCAAATCAGAGGGACAATCATGCTTACAATATCGACCTCTAGACTTTGATTCAAGGATTGTTTAAAATATGGTATATTTCTTATAATTTTTTTCCTTTTAGCAGAAAAAAACTGTCATTTGGCAAAATAAAAGTGTTTTCTTCCTTTTCCTCTTCCTTTTCTTCAAAGTTAATTTGTATTTCCCTTGTTCTGTATAAAAAGGATATACCTTAATTTCCCACATAACCTGGATCAGATTATGTAGGAAATATTTCTGTCTTTTTAATAGAGAGATCATACCCAAAAGGCCTCTTTAGATTGCAGGGACCATTGGGATCTGTCCTTTAAAGCAGTTGTAGTTACAGCTATTGCTATGGAGCTTAAATCCTGTTCAAAAAAGTGGGTCAACTCAGATAGCCAAATTGGAGTAGCTCTGAAGTTCACGAGCTCAGGCAAACTCTAAGGCAATCTGAAGATATGCAGTTATGGAGGGGAGTGGTAAATACTAAATGTGATTGCAAGGCAATCATGGTCATGCCTAGGAACAAAATGCTGAGCACTCAAGGCCAAGGCCAGCAGAGAAAATGAATAGCTGCTCTGGAAGCTGGATGATTGAAAACAGACCAGAAAAATGGCTGTAAAGAAGAAGTGGGAGGTGAGAAAAACAGAAATAGACATAGATATATTGATAGAGATAACTAGAGGTAGTAATAAATATGTTAAGGAGATCATCCTAGGCAATGCCGTCTTTGTGGGTCACTCAGGAACAGGTACTAAAAAAGGACCATTCAGGGTTAGAGAGAACCATGCATAACAGTGTGAGCAACTGAGGATCTGGTCAAACTATTGCTCTATTCTATTCCTAGAGTACTTTGCTAGTCACTTACAGCACAGGCCTGATTATTCATCTAATAAAAAATAAGGGTGATGCAGGAAGAAAAACAGAAATAGAAGGAAACAGTAATTATTCAACTTAAAGTTTGCTCCAGGTTTTCCTGCCTTGGCCAGTCTTCCCTCTCTACAGTTGGGACCCTTGACCTTTATTTGCAAAGTCAAGTTTACTCCATTGTTAAAAACCATCCTGAATGTAGATAGGAGAAATCTAAGAAACTTGATCCCATCACTCGTCCCCAGTGCCACACTCTGTGTTGCATCATATCTGTCCCTGTCAAGCCAACTGTATATACTCCTGCTTTGTCAGTTATTCCACTTTTATTAGATATATGGTCCTCTCCTACATTGTAGATGATTCAGTTGTCAGATCTATAGTGCCCTCAGCCCTCAAAAACTTGGGAGTAAACAAAAACTACCATAAAATTCCAGTGCTAGAAGAGCAAGTGCACCCCTACTCCCAGCCAATGACGATGTGATATTCATTCACCAACTAGAAGAAAAAAATATTCTCAGTGGCTGCATAGGTGTATTAGTTTCCTGTAGCTAAATCTTAACAAATTTCATTGCTTAAAACAACAGAAGTTTATTGTCTCACAATTCTGGAGAAGAGAAGTTCAAAATCAAGGTGTTGGCGGTGCCTTACTCCCTCTGGAAAGATGACGGAGAATCTGTTATTTGCCTCTTCCAGCTGTCAGTATTCCTTGGCTTGTGGCCGCATCACTCCATTCCCTGCCTCTGTGGTCCCATTGCTCCTCCTCTTCTGTCCGCCAACTCTTCCTCTTCCTCACACTTAGGACACTTTTCATTGGCTTTAGAGTCTACCTTGTTAATTCAAGAGAAGCTTCTCCTCTCAAAATACTTACCTTAAACATATCTTTTGCCAAATAAGGTAAGATTCCTTCCTCTGCAATATAAGGCAACATTCATATGTTCCAGGGGTCAGGACGTGGATGTACCTTTGTTTGTGTTTGGGGGAGGGGCACTGTTTAGTCCACTACAATAGAATATTCCATAAACTCAGTTACGCTGTGGTAAAAAACACCCCCAAATCTTAGTGGCTTAAAACAAGCACTTATTTCTTACTCATGCTATATTTTGGGTTGAAAGAAGAGATCTAATCATTGCAGTCACCCGGGCTGCTGTACTGAACATTCCAATCCCTGGGACCAAAGAGAAAGAGAAAAGTTTCTCATGCTCAAACATGTCATTAAGCATTCAGCAATGAAGCAATATATAAAGTTCTACTCACAAGTTATTGACAAGTATTCAACATAATGCCCCACATAATCTCAAGGAGGACCCCAAAATGCAAGCAACCAAGTGCTTGGAATGGGAATATTTTTCAACCAGCACACATAACTCTCACAGTGGCTGAGCCGTTATGCCAAGCACTGCTTGTGTCAAATCCAGGAAGCATGGGATAGAAGAGAAAAGAAGGATGAAAAGCCAAAATTCCGGTGGTCAGAAGATGAAAGATATCATTGAACTGCTGACATGGTAGCAAGGACAAGAAGCAAGAGTCATGGAGATGAGAAGCAGCTCTCCTGAACAGAAACAAGAAATGGCACTGAAGATCAGAGTAGTCACTAAAGCGGGAGAAAGGACAGCAATCTCCAAGTCGTGGTAAGCTTCTGTGCCCCAGCATAGTAAATCCTCTATGCCCCAGCAGTAGCCAGAGTTACTATTCACTTACACTTTACTTGCTAGTATTTCTAACAACTAAAGTTCACAGGGAAGAGCATTCCATGAAGAAAAAGTTAAATTATGCTCATTTTGCTCTGTTAGTAAAACAGGTCAACACTTTCAATACAAAATCTAAAAATCTGAAGGATTGATATAATTTAAGTTTAGAAGACAACTTTGGTTTGAATAGGATGGGAAAAATCTTCAGAACATAGTTGAACTTTCATTTATATCAATGGAAGCAAGGGGAGAGATATGATCCCAGGGTACTGTATATGAAGTGATTTTTGCCACTGAGTTGAAAGAGAGCTTAGAGATCAAGAGTTTTGGGCTTCCACCCACCAGTATTAATGGGTCACTGGTTTCAAAGTCAACTTAGAATTCCAGGAAGGGAAATCCTAAGGGGCCACACCTTACATAGCATTCCTATTGTAGTGGTGATATGTAATCCTTCTGAGAGTCTGTCTGAAAAATATTCCATTTAGGGACTTCATTAAATTCCAGCTGTGTGATTTTTTTAACTTCTTAGATGACCCAGTCTTTAATAACTCAATTAACTTTAAGAATAGCATATGAGGAAATTTTAGTTTCTGGTTTAGATAAACTTGGAAAAAGAATGACTTATTTGGGGATCCCTTCTGAAGATTTCCATCTAAATTGGAAATGGATAATTAAACCTTAGTGAGTCTCATATTTAATTGCATAATGATAGTTGCTACCCATGATGGTTGCAGCTAGTTTCAGGACTTTCAGCACTTGGACCTACAGTCGTTTGTATCTCTCCTATCTTGAAGGATGGTTTGAAACAAGAAATACCACAAACAACATTTTTACAGTTTAAATAACGGATGAGGGCCAAGGAAACCCTTAGTTACTGGTATGAAAGTATCTCCAAAATATATGTTTGGAGTTAAAAAAGCAAGGTGCAGGGCAGGGTGCTAGGTATGCTACCCTATTGTGTGAGAAAAAAAAAAAAAAAAAAAAAAAACAGGAAGAAAACTAATATCTATTACTACCTCCTTCAATTTTAATTAAAATATTTGAAAGAATGTAAAAATGTAATTGTTTATTTGCTGGCTGTAGGAGGGAGGTGCTCTGGAGCGAGAACTTAAAGGATGGGGGGAAGGGATTGGAAGAAGAAAGGTTTTCTTTTTCTCCGCTAAAGATATACACACATATGCATACACATAATATGATGACAAACATATCTATACATACAGACATATATATTATACATGGAAATAGGTATGTAAGTTTTAGCCTTGTAAATGTCTTACCTATTCAAGCATTTTACAAAGCAGTGTTTAGCAGTAAAAGGAATTATACCTTTTTAAAACTAAGGGGAAATAATGGTCAAAAATAAATAATTAAACAGGTATAGGATTGGGTGTTGGGATATTTGGACGTAATTCACTTTAAACTTGGTGACTTAAATCTCAGTAACATTAAAATATAGTATTTTTATAAAAATTCCCATCAGATTTTAACTACCTAGTTATGATGATGTGTGGAGTTTATTAAATAACCAAATCAGAATTGTCAGCATGTTAGTATACATCAAACTCATCATTTCATTTTTCCAAGAGTGATTTTGAGAACTTTCCAAGAATCAAGAGAGCCATTTGTTAGAGCTTTGTAATTTCTCTATAGTTTGACCAATTCAAGTTAAAATACTGTGAGTTATAGCCACTAGAGACTGAGTTATATCAGCACAGCTCCTTAAGAAAAGTTATGATTTACCTGAGTCATAGATTACCTGAATGAACCCAGCATTATAAATCATCTCTGTTGTGAACTCTTGGCCTAATACAATGTTTAAGAGAGGAGTGGAGGACAATAAAGCATCCCACAACCCTGAAACTCTGATGTGCTGCTTGCTATTTGGACCCTTTTCTATACATTTTCCCAGGTACCTCATATTTCCAGCACATTTGTGCTGCCTCACTTGTCTAAGTATTATTGCCTCCCTTGAATAACATTTCTCCATTTCTTCAATCATCTGTATCTTTCCTAAGCTCATATAATATTATTTCCTCTCCTCATTTTCCTCTACTAGCCCCAACAATCTGGGCTTTCTGAATAGCACCTAACAAGGTCAATGACTAATCCAGATACCAATTATTTTATCTATGCTATGGCATAACATCACCCAGAAGCTATAAGGGGGTTAGTGGGTAAAATATCAATTTCACTCAAGACTTAGTATATTGAGGCCATAGGTTGCCATCAGTATGGACAACTGACCTTCAAAGCTGACAGGCTGTAGAGAGGCAGCATAACATATCCATGCTTATGAGGGAGAACCATACTTAATATTGAGTTCCTCACATAATGTCTGATATATAATGTGCTTTGTACTCAATAAATATTTGTTGAACAAAAGAATAAACACAGTTAGTTTCTATGCAAAAGCCCCAGGAAAATACAAATTTACTGAGGGCCATTCTGTCAAAACTAAATTTAAAACTGCTGCTTCTTTTCCTAGTCAACCAGTAATAGTTCCTTCTGGCAAAGTCAACACCTTGTTGGTCATCAAATTATGGTAAGTATAGACTAATTACATGTAAATTTAAAACACTGTGATTAACAAATCAGTTAGAAGGGAATAACAGGTGTACTGATCATTTGCCTTAAATGTCCTTACCTGAGCTCCTTGATTGCAAAATAGTTTATCAATTATCTCCTTAACTAGCTTGTAACCTGTTGAGGTGAGGACTTACTTCATCTTCCCCTTCCTTGAATCCCCAATTCCACAAATGTATGACTGCTGATGAAGACATATAAGAGAGAAAAATAGAAGGAAGTTGAAATAATGTGACTGTGATTACCCCAAATTAAATGGGCTTTCATAAAAATTTAGATTAATCACAATGACATAAAAGGATAATTTTGTACCAAGAATCTTTCTCCTGCCAGCTTTCCAAGGATAATTTCCATTTTTTGCTTTGAACTTGAAGGTGAGTCAGCAGAAAGAAAGAAACTGAAATATTTAGGCAAGCCACTAACTAACTGAACCACTTTTACCTCACTGATTTTTCAAAGCCAAAGTCTTGAAGACAAACCTACTGGCCCTCTCATGACTAATTCCACATTCTTATCCACTTAGGGTTTTACATTTTAGCAGTTCAGTTATTGTGATGATTTAAAGCTATATGTGCCACAGAAAAACAGGTTCTTAAATTTAATCCATTCCTGTGGGTGCGAACCCATTGTAAGTAGATCTTTGGATGAGGCTACTTCAGTTAAGGTGTGACCCATCTCATTCCGGATGGGTCTTAATCCTATTACTGGAGTCCTACATAAATGGAATGAATACAGAGAGAAAGAGAGAAAGCCAGAGGAAGCAAGACACTGAAATGGAACATGGAAGCAAAAGAAGAGACCAAGAGATGCCACCATGTGCCTTGCCACATGACAGAGGAGCGAAGTATCATTGTTAGCCAGTCCAGAAAGCCACAGTCCTTCGGGAGAAAGGAAGAAAGCATCACCTTGATTTGGAGATTTTCTCAGCCTCAAAACCATGAGTGCATAAATACCCTTTGTTTAAGCCAAACCATTTTATGGTATTTGCTCTGAGAACTTTGTTTGGGAAACTAAAAGTGCCATAAATTGCCATGTACCATTCTATTGTAACAATTCTACTGACTGTACTCAGTATTCACCCAGCAAGGTTTAACCTAATTTAATTCTAATCTAATTATGTTCAATCATATAGCCACATTCAATACAAAAGTTCAATCAGGGACATCTTACTTATTAGTAATGTTGAATCATAACCAAATTGAACCCAAGTAGTAATGTCTGACATAAGGAAAGGCCCCTTTTAATTTCAATCATTTCTTGGTCAAAGCTTAACAGTGATTAAAATTCAAAGTGTTAATGAAAAGTGCTTTTGCAGACTATCCAGTCCAAATCTCTCATTTACATTTATGGCTTTTGTGTTAAGGAAGTTAGAGTAGAAGGTAGGTCTCCTGAGACTTTCATTCTACGAATGCTTGCTGATTACTTTTTTGCCACACCATGTTTTCTAGCAACAATGTTTAAAATAAGTAATAAAATTAAATGGCATAAATGAGGTCATTCAAAGAAGAAAACATGCACACATTATTTTAATTTGTCTACAATATTATTTTCAGTTATGTTACATTGACAAATCAAATGCAGGCATTTTTAGGGAACAACGAAACTGAACACGTTTTTCTTTCATGATTCTGTTTATTGTTTCATGATTGTAATGTTATTGTTTCAAAAGAAATTTATGGTAAGATTATATTTAAGCTGTGCTATAGTAAAATTTGTACAAAAATTTCTATTACAGCATTAAAAGAAAAGGCTGGTTTCTAAATGTTTGTGGTAATGATGAAACTGTCCTACAAGCTAATTTCTGAAACATGTGTTTCTTAATTAATATAATGCTCTATATATTATAGCTCAGATGTATACTTTAAAAACATTGTTTCACATATGTTAAAGTTATACAAGCAAAATTCAATATTATAACACAGATTCTAACAGAACAAACACATTAGCCAAGCAAGTCTCCTATGGCAAAGGGCAAGGCAAATTCAGTTGCAATTATGATTCTCCATTCCACTTCTGCATACTAATCAGAGTGAACATATTTTCTAAGCTTCAGTAGTCTGTATAGTTTATAGACATCATTGCAAAAGAATCATTTCTCCTTTAAATGAGGAAATATTGCAGGCCCAAGATAGTTCTTTTCCTTCTGGAACTGTTGTTCTTAAGGGCTAAATATAAATGTGTTCCTTTACTGAAGCACAAAGGCAATTTCAAATAAAATAGGAGTTATGCACAGACATTGAACAAAAAGTGGACCCTATCATGGTTTAACTAAATGGAGTTCGGTCTCTGAAAAAAACTGTAGCTATTATGATCAATATGAACTTGAACAGATATTCAACTTTTGCAAAATAACATAACCCAAGGCATTATCAGTTAACTGGGAGTTTTCTAGCAGACACTACATTCACTGTAATAGTTTCTGATCTCGACTCAAAGAGAGAAGAAGGCCCCTGCTCCCAGGCCTAATATAAGTTGCGGAAAGTAAGGGCATCCATTATGCAGAGGAATTGCTGATGTGTTAGGCAAAAAGACCACATTGGGTAAAGTTAACTCTGACAAACAGAGAGATATCCTCAATCTCATACAAGGCAAAGTACCAATAAAGAACAAATTTTAAACAGAAAACTATTTCTTAATACAGTAACAAAAAGGGAAGATAATTTTTACCTGCTGTACAAACACAAAGTTAAAGAACTCTATTAAAATATAGCTGGTGTAATGCAGTGGTTCCCAAACAATAAGCCTTGCACTCCATGCAAGAGATTTGGGGGAAAAAGGATCCATGGATGTTTTCAAAAAGGACTGTGATTTCCTGTGTGAATAAAATAATTTCTGTCAGTTGAAGGGCAGTGATTCCCCTGAAAGAGATGAGTTACAAAAACTGAATTTGAAACTGATTCAAGAACAAGGAATACTAAAAGTACCAATATAAAACAGCTAATACCCATTGCGTACCAGTCATTTTAGCATGAATTATCTTATGTAGTTATTTATTAAGTCCCTATTTTTAAGTATTTTAAGGGCTATCATTAACCTCTTTTTTTGAGTTTAGAAATCTGAGTTGCAGAGAGTATAAATAATTTACTTAAGGCTGTGCAGCTATTGACTGGCAGAGCTGAGATTTGTGTTCAGACAACCTGATGCAATGCCAAACTCTTAATCTCTTAATTATCATATTTTTTAAAGTGATTGAATAGATACCCATATACTTAAAATGTTGGGGAATACTAACCAAGAGGGAAAACTTCATAGTCAAGAAATCTGAACTTGAATCCCATTCTGTCACTTGCTAACAGGATAAATTAGAGCAAATTAATTCATTATTGGCTTCTCAAGTCTCTTCATGTATTGATTAACTCCTGGCTATCAGCATATACTCTCAGTCCTCTTAGGAATTGTGAATGATAACTTTTACACTCAATAAAAGAAGTAGATACAAATGTCAGAGCAGCAAAAACAATATGTTTCATAGTATGAAAAGCATACAGTGTAACTTACATTTGACAAGTATTAAGAAAAATCTGGTTAAGGACTAGATTTTCATATTTTTCTCCTCTTTACTATTATAGTCTGTAATAAAATATTCCAGTAATTAGTCTTTGATTGCAGAAGTTTTTTAAAAAGCTGAGTTATCAATTATCTTCTCAGGAATTTTCTCTGATCCATTATTTTTATTTATTTATTTATTTTTAGAATTTATTAGATACAGACATTAGAAAATATTAATTAATTAATTATTATGAGGTTAAAACTGCTGCTTGTCCATGGATCAGTCTTTTCTCACTATCTACATTATTTAGGAAGTTAGTAAAAATGTTCATATATAACCCATATAAACCAATGTAAATTCATGCCTATTACTTGGATAAATTTTGTCAAAAATATTGATAGAAAATGCTAATATTTTAAAAATATAACAGCAGAGTCAACAAACTAAAAATATATATTTTCAGTTTTCACTTATTGCAGTTCAGTTTTGGGTCTTTATGTCTTTTCTCATGGGATAGAAATGCTTTTGTATTATCTTAAATCTAAGAAAGAAAAATTTGGGATTTTTTTTTTTTTTTTTTTTTTTTGAGACCTAAAAAGGTCAGTATGGCTTCAAAATCTTTTTGCTTGTTAAATTACAAAGTTTTAAAAATTAAACCATATGTCTCACACCTAATTGAATATTTGTGATTTTAGTTTTAAAAACAGTAAAATTTCTTAAAATTGCAGCACTGTATAGGTCACAGCAAAATGCAGCTATCTGCTGAATGCTTTTTGAAAGATTAAGTATATTAGAAGGTTATTGAAATTGTATTTTTCTCATGTTATGGAATTTTCTAATATTACTTCAATTGGCTTGACATAAATTCTTATTTTAAATTATTGGACTTTATTTCAAATTTATTCTAAACATTGTGTGTGTGTGTATGTATGTATCACATAAATATCCAAGGACTATTTGCCTGGCACTTGTCTGTAAATAATTTGAATATAGCAGGGTAAAAGTTTTCAGAGATTTGTAACTAGAGTTTGAACAGCTCTTCCACGGCTACTCAAGGCAATTAACCCAGGTGTTAACATCTGAAAGGTCAGATGGGCAAAGGAGGACTGTTCAAATAGTACGATGTTACAATCTGTCATGACAAAAGGAACAGTTTCAGAATTTTTACTATGAGGCCATATCTGGAGCTCTATTGTCTTCTTTTTTATATTCCCAAGATGGATTAGTTTTTCTTCTTTTAATAGTATTATTAGCTTTACAAAGAAAAAAAATAGGAAAGCAAGACAACATAAAAAGGATGAAATTGAGGTTAAAAACAAAAATACAGCCCTTCCCCTACAACTGTGTAAGAAAGACATTAGGAGAGCAGGTGTTCAGTGACCTGGCTTTAGCTAAATTTTGTTCTGCCAATGATTTACTGTTGGGAAAGGGTGACCTATACAGTTTTAAAAATAGTACTTTTTGAATAAGCTGGTTCAGGGTGAAGTGGACCATATATCACATCTTACTGGCATAGCTTTTATTTAAGTACTTTTTTTTTTCTGTGAATCACCTAATTATTGAAAGAAACACCAGAGACATCTCAATGTTACTTACCCCCCACTCTGTTATCCATTATCCCTAACATTTTCTAAGTTGCATGCATTTGGCAGCAAGACCATGCCCTACAGGCTGCATGGCAATAGCAGTTGTTTCTCGTCCCTAGCGGCTTGGTTTCCTCTGCGATTTTCACTGTTTAAAATACCTAGGCCATTGCCTCCCCATGATCATGTGTTGGAGCAGCAGCCAGAACAGCTGGTTTGTATTTACTATTCAAAAGGATATTTTCTAGGACACCCTCAGTGGCCTTTCTGTTGTTTTATTGACTGGATTAAGTAAAGTTTTTCCTAGGACAGAGTGCACAATTTTTTCGCCATCCCAGACCACTGTACTTCACAGCCTAAACAGCCGACTAATCTTTTGGGATTTGTAGGATATCCAAAGAGCGTCTGTGCCTTACATTAGCCGTATCACCACATTTAAGTCGAATCCATCTCTACCTTTCATTACTTTTGCCCTAAGTCCACACATACTTGGCTTCTTGTCCCCCCCCTCATGTTCATGACTCATGGACATTCCTCCTCTCCTAAGATGTTTCTCTTCTAACCTGATGATGAGGATTTGAGCAGCTGCAGAAAAGACCCTTTGCTCTCATCTTGTTAATCTGCCCTTTGTAGCGTTCCTTTTCTCTTTATTGTTTGTTCTCTTCCAATTCATTAAGTTATATTCAAAGCCTTGAAGACTGAATTCTGCCTACCTCACTCTTCTTCCAGAGAACATTCTAGAAATGCATATGTCCTTGTTTCTTTGATAGGAACCACCATCCAGTGGATGACAACAGCTAGACCCACTTGCCACTGATCTCAGCTCTTCTACTTTAGGCCAGTGGGAGATTGGTGCCTGTAAGAATGTCTAAAGCTACAAAAATTTTGCTCTTATTTCCCAGCTAAATATCTAGAATCACGGGGAAAAAAAAAGCTTGCCAATTCATATAATATTTATTAGCAACTTCTACACAGTCAGATGTCCTTCATTCCTCATATGTACACACATGTACAATCATGGTCTTCTAATGAATTGTTCCTGTCAGTTGGGTTCATATCAACCCTTTCAAACACACCCTTTTAGTTGCTATTCATTTTTTGAGCAGTTATCTCATGACAGGCATTTTGATAAGTACTTTATATAAATAATGATATTTAATTTTCTCAACTTCTCTATGTGGTAGATATTATTATTATTGTTATTTTATTATTAGCCCCTTTAACATATATGAAAACAGAGACTAAAGTGTTTAAATCTCTTGTCTAAAGTTACATAATCAGTAAAAGAACAAACCAACCTTCCATCTCAAGAATGTGTAATTAAAAATTTTGCACCAATAACTATAATGTACATGGCCTAATATTTGCTAAACTCCATTCTGAAATTACTAAAACAACAACAACAACAAAAATCTATCTGAGACTAAAAGACTGAACATCAGCTAAGACTGTAAAAGAAAAGGCAGCCCTGCCTTTAATCAGGCTGGGTGGGAATTTGGACACAGACAGAGCCAGACCTCAGATTAATGGGAAACATTATTTCCCCAGGTCCAGTCAGCAGCTGTAAAATGCCATAACAACCCCTTTGCATGATTACTGCTTTCTTACCAACAGTGTCCTCCTGATGCTATTTGCTCTGCTCATCTATTACCTAATTGCTATACTGCTCTCACCTGGTGACAGAACCCCATCTCTAGCTAATCCTCACTTCTCCTGAGCCTGCCTGGAAGCAACAATTCATCTGTAATTAATATCTTCTTCTTAGATATACCTCAGAATCATTCAGCAGGAACCCAAACCTTACAAAAGATGCCTATTTGCTCCCTCTTATTAGGTGGCATTCCATGGTTTCTCTGGAATTCCCTCCCTTGCTGCAAGTCAATAAATCTCATTTTGTCAGACTTCAGATTGGTGCAAGAAGGTCTTTCACTGACTAAGTTTTAAACAATGCATAATGGTTTAATATACGTAAGTAATTCCCAGAAGAAGAAAACAAATAACTGGGACTGTATACCTTAGCAAAACCCAGGGTAAACAATGACAGTGGCTAATTGTACAGATATGAGAAATTTTCTACAGGAACTAGAACAAATGTATGTCACTGTTATAAGCTGTTAAAAATGGGATGGTATATGGAAAAAATACAATAAATGCAAATAAGGTCTATAGTTAACAGTAACATTGTAATATTCTTTCATTAATTGTGAGAAAGGTACTACACCAAAGCTAAATGTCAATAATAGGGGGACATAAGGGAGGGGTATGGGATCTTTTTGTTTTCTTTCTTTCTTTTTGGAAGAAATGGGAATGGTCCCATAGAGATTGTGGTGATGAATGCATAACTATGTGATTATACCAGGAGCCATTGATTGTACACTTAGGATGGACTGTATGGTGTATGAATAAAACTGTTTAAAAAAACAAGGGGGGGAAACAAATTGAATACATGGAAGAATATTTAGCGGCTTTTTAATTACAATTAAAATGTGCGTTAAAATGGTAGGCCACTTTCATCTATCAATTTGGTAAGGATATTTAAAACTTTTAAAGATTCTGTATTATCAAAGGTCTGGTAGCAAAAGAGAGCAAGGATACTCTCCTACAGACGAGTGGCGTTATACATTACTTCAAATTTTCTGGAGGGAAGTTTGGATTTAAAATGGTCACTTGTGGTCTCTTATTAGATTATTGGAATAAAACAATTAAAGTACAGGAAAATTTCACTAATAATATGGTAACACTCCCATAGAAAATAAATAATGAAATGACATAAATGTCCCAAAGAAAGTATTTAGTTGAATAAATGATTGTACGTATATAAAATGCAATTCTCTACCAACAAAAAGCCTTTTGTAAATTAATATTTAATTACATATTATGTCATTAAATTTTTAAAAATCATGAACAATAAATATAACAGATTGAAAATTCATTAAAAATTTTAGATTTATATGTATATGTGTGGTTGTGTATAGAATAGTTATCAATTGAATATACTTAGAGGCTTTTCCTAGGTGGCAGAATTATGGGTATCATGTTCTGTTTTGGGGCTTTCATGTTCTTTTAAAATAATCTACAACTTACACATATTCCTTTGTAAAGTACAATCTGAAGTTCACAGACATTCAGTCATTGTTTCAGGGGGAAAAAAGTTAATTGCCAGTACTTTCACTATTTTTCACTGACTGAATTATTAATGGCTGCAAGTAGCAATACTCATTCCACAAGTCTGATACCCTCAACTCATCAGACAACAGTGTTTGTGTTTTGGATTTTTTTCCCCAGTGGAAGAGAAGGAAAAAGAGTGAAGTCAGTTAAGAGACAAAGATCAGTGAAGTTTAGACCTTTTAACTCAGATCTATTCCATAGATTAGAGCGAACATATTTCTCTCCATAAACTTGATTTAAGATCTTAGGTGACCAAAGAAACTCTGGTTAAGCATGCTGCTAAACATACAGCTTTGGAACCATCCCTTCAATTCTTTACCCTCACACACACCTCTACACTTCCTCTTTCGCAGTGGAAACCAGACACATCAGACACAAGCTCTCACACCATCAGCAGAGGCTCAGATAGAGGATGGGTGGTGCCCTCTGTTTCTCCCTATGTTAGTTTGCTTAAGAAAATGAAGACCATTTAAAGTGTCTTTAGTTAAATATATCTCAATTTTGGTTTTATGCAGCTCAGGATTATATTATTACACATTTAAAATAATCAGCCTGCCTGCCTTCTCTCCTTCCTTTTCTCCTTCCTGAATAATTCAGTCCGAAAGTCATTAGATGGAGCAGAGGAAGGTGGAGGGAAGGGTACATGAGAGCTCAGTGGCCTTGCATAAGGAGTAAAGAAGTTTCCATGCACAGATATGGCAGTTTTGATAGGAGATTGGTTGCATCTGGGAGGATCGATCAACTGCATGAATATATTGGGGCTAATGGAGAAGGGGGATAATGAAATGAATCCTGTGATAATGGATTGTAATTAGGAGTATTGGTATGAATTTGTGATTTTAATATGTATGCATATAGATAAATATAGATAAATAAATAGAAATATTTATGTATGTCTGCTGTGCCAGTTTGGATGTATTATGTCCCCCAAAATGCCATGTTCTTTGATGCAATCTTGTGGAGGCAGATATATTAATGTTGATTAAGTTGGAATTCTTTGAGTGTTTACATGGAGATGTGACTCAATCAATTGTGAGCAAAACCTTTAATTGGATAATTTCCATGGAGGTGTTACCCCACCCATTCAGGGTGGGTCTTAATTGAATCACTGGAGTCCTATAAAGGAGTTCACAAGACAGAACGAGGTGCTGAAGCCAAGAGAGACTTTGAAGAGCACACAGGAGCTAAGAGTGGAGCTGGAACACAACCTGGTATTAGCAGATACCAGCCATGTGCCTTCCCAGCTAACAGAGGTTTTCCAGATGCCATTGGCCTTCCTTTGATGAAGATATACTTGTGTTGATGCCTTCATTTGGACATTTTCATGGCCTTCAGACTGTAGCTTTGTAACCATATAACCCCCATTATAAAAGCCAATCTATTTCTGGTATTTTGCACTAGCAAACTGGAACATCTGTCATGCCTATGTGTGTGCACACACACTCACATATACCCTAGCTTGTCCACTGAGAAGGCAGGTGAGTAGTGATACTCAATTGCTTTGAGCATTCCCAGGGCTCATATCATGGTTTCTAAAGAGCATTCATGACTAAAAGGACACAGGATTCCTTGGAGAAATGGTGAATTCCAGGGGTGGGAAGCAGGGAAAAACAAGATATGCCTGGAATGCCTTGTTTGCCAAAAATTAAGAAAGTGCTCAAAAAATAATGAGGCAATGTGAAAAAGACACCAAAGATAGCTTAAAGAATGCCTACTGGCCAAATCTACAACAATTTGGGCATCGAAGTAATTATTGATTATGACCCACTGAGTAAAATATCCATGAGCCCTACATAAATGGCTTTATAAATGAGGGAAGAAAAACATTTCCTTTACAGTAGAATTATAAGTAATTTATTACGGAAGAAGTGATGAAATTAGAAAATCACCATCCTGTACCTATCATCATCATCATAATCAGGCAAGAATCAGTAATGAAAAATTAATGGGTAAAAGTTTGATGAGAAACTGGATATTTACCTTTCTAAAAAATTCATATAAACTACAAATGGAAAAAAGTAATTTGACAGTGGAGAAAGCTGGCATATCACCACATTGATCAAGTTGTTAATATCACCAATAATTGGATAAATTCAATTATTTACCACCTGAGAGGATCCAGTGAGAATATAGTATCTTTTTTTGTGGTATACATGTCTAAAATGCGTACCCTGAATTTAATCATGAGACAACATTAGACAAACACAAATTAAGCATCATCCTACAAAATATTTGATCTCTAATCTTCAAAAGTATTAAGTTATGAAAGTCAAGGAAGACTGAGGAATTGTTCCAGATTAAAGGGAACTAAATAGAAATGACAACTAAATGCAGTGTGAACCTGAATGGGATCTTTTTGTTTTCAGAATGGGGCATCCGTAAAACTTGAATGGGGCCTATGGGGGTGGTAGGAGACTATCAATGTTATTTTACCGATTTTGATGCTTGCATTGTGGTTTATAGAAGAATACTTGTTTGCAGAAAACACGTACTACGGTGTTTGTGTTAATGGGGCATAATATTAGCCATATATTGTTAAACGGTTCAGAAAAAATAAGTTCTTTGTATGATGCTTACAAATTTTCTGTTTGAAATTATATCAAAGGGAAACAAAAGTGTACGACTTTTCTCCCTTTCCTCTCACTTCCCATTCCACTACTAACTTTTCACACATACGCACAAACACACAAAGCAGGCAACTCTCCCTAATTACATCCGTCTGGAGTTACTCCTTCACAAAGGAAAATGGCAGGTGTGGATGGACTGTTGGTGACCCTGGCAACTAAAGATATGGAATTTCTGCCTGGCATTTGGCTGTGGCCCTTTAATGACTGCTAAACCAACCATAGCACTCAAAAGTGTGGAGGATTTTTAGTATATTTCATCCTGCTGCTGGATATTTAAAAATGTTAATAATAATTGGAGACCATAGTTTGTAAAATAATAAACATATCTTTTTATGTCATTTCCCACTGAACTGTGAGCTCCATAAGCCATATCAATCACTAGATTTGAATAAATGCAGCCAAGGTACCATAGTTACTGCTTCCTTCCCCACTTGCTAACACATAAAGACATTCAATGCAGTTTCTTTAAATTAATGTAGTTGTATTCATTTATCTCATGTATAACTTGGCATGATAAATGGTTTGCAATATATTTATTTTGGAGACATCCTACTCTCTATTTACAGTAAATGCTTTTTCCTCATTATACAATATACATAATTTTATTGTTTGAAACATGGAAAATAAAGAAAATTATAATAAGACCAAAACCTAACCATAATCTCATTACTGAGAAAAATATCTACCAACAGCTTTTTAAAGTATTTCTCCCTTGTAAGCAGGTTTTACCTAGTTGAAGTCTGTGTATGCATGTGTACTTAATATTATATTTGTTGTCCTGTATTTTTTTTTCATTTAGTTACTCCTGCAGTGTTTTTTTTTAACTTTTATTAGCACTGCATTTTCCCCATCCTGTTTTTTTAATGTGACTTAGGATCATAATTGTATTTAGTGCTCCAAAGTATATTTATAAATGTCATTATGATTTTCATGTGAACATTTATTTCATGTGTTTACATCTGGAGATGGTAACAAATTCTGACTACTTAATTGTATATATATCTATTTCTCTTCCAGACAAAGCAACCACTTTGTTATTTAGCCTCCAACAATCCTGGGGCCTCAAATTCTTTATAGAACGTGTTTTTGGATTTCTTTCCTTATACAGCTATTAATAAAATTTATCCACATTAATGATTCTCTTTCCCACTGTCTTTTCACATCTTCCTGAATGGAGCTATTAACTATAGCCTTTCTTTTCCCCAGAAATTTGTCTGGAAATATTCTTTTTTCATTCCACAGTAGTGGTTGTATATTTCACAGAAGTAATGGTGTCATTACAAAGTTAAAGTCTCAGAAATACTCTGTTTCCTTAAAATACAACTTCTTGTTAGGAGTTCATTTTTCACACTGAAAATGTCATAAAACACATAAATAGGAAAATATTTGAAAGATTTCTCCCTGTCAAATCTCAAAATATTCTAGTTCCAACAATTAATGTTGATACAGGTAGGAATAAGATGGCAGTAACTAATGATATGATTCTATTAGTTTTTCTAACAACACAACCTGATTTCTCAGCCTTTAGAACTGATAATACCAATGATGAAAGCCAAACACTCCACATTGCAAATTTTCTACCTGAGGGTAAAACTGTATGAAACAAAAATGTTACATTAGATTTTAGATTAAGATTCATCATCATTTATACAATAGCTATTTATTGAGCACTTCAAATGTACTACGTTACAATTCCCTTTATCCTGATGAACTCACTGTTCAGTGGGCAAATCAGATATGTCAAGAAATAACTATAATGCAATGAAGTCAGTCATGTAAAAGAGCTATTGGAAAAGTATAATTGAAGCAGGTGTAAATTCCTTACCTTATGACTAGGAATCTTAGAGGGCTTAAACAACAGAAGGAAGACATTCAGTGATTTGAGAGCCTGTCAGCTCATTTCTGAGATCATTGAACAAGCCTTAGGAAAAAGCTTTTCCTCTGTTTTGAGCCAGCAGCTGTCTTTCTGCTACCCTAATAAGAATGTTTGAGAGATATAAAGAGGGAGGGGGAGAGTGGAGATCAGAAAAAAAAAAAAAAAAAAAGTGTATCTTCATCCTCTTTTAAAAGAGAGTTATTTGGACATTTTTAAAGGATATAGCAAATCTATACATTAACTTTTGCTTTGTCATCTGAGAAGTGTATTTCAGTTCAGGACCATTTGCTGCTAAAAATTCTTTCAGAAAGCAAAAATGTAAACCAGTATTTCTTGGGTAATGTTCTGTTTGCAGTGAAAATGTGTTATTCTTTATCCCCCGCAAAAAGTCATTGTGATTTTTCAACTTAAAATGAAGGGAAATTTTTCTCATTAGAGACAAGAATAAACAACAGATTAAAACAGGAAAATAAAAGTAAACCATAATACTTTGGGAGAAAAGATATTAAGAATATTAGATGTTTTTCTTTCCATTCTATGCCAGTTCAAGCTTATCCTACCAGAGATTAAAGAAATGCTCTGACAATATATTCATAAAGAGATAATGAAGCAAGGATTTGAAAGCCATCACTTGGAATTGTATTATCAGATCTATTGGGAACTTTTACTAACTAGTTGCTAAAGTTTTACTGTTCTCACTGGCTGAGGTCTTAATTTGCATGGGGATTTTTAAATATAATATAGCTTTATATAGTCTATTGATTTGTCCACAGGTAGAAAAAATCTCTCCCCATCCCTGTAAATTTTGAATGGAGGCAATGTTGCATAGATGAGAAGAGCTTGGAATTGAAAGCAGGCAAAACTGAACATGAATCCTACATCCATCACTTACGAATTGTACAAATTTCTACATTAATTTTGCAGACATACTTGTGTAATGTCCATATGCCAGGCACTGTTTTAGACATTTGTGTTATGGAATGAACAATGGAATCAAGGTTTCTGTAATCATAAAGGACATGTATTATAGTGAAAATAGAAACAAACATATAAATAATAATCTCAATAGTTGGAAGTGTCATAGAGGAAATTGATAATGGTGAAATGTTAGAAAGTGATTTAAGTTTCATTGGAAGTTTCTCTGTGCTAATGCCACAAAATCTGAGAGCTTGACTGAGAGAGAACAAATATATAAGACCTGAGGAAAGTCCTTGGAAGCCATTCCAAAAGGCATAATCTGATTCACGTTTTTAAAAAGATCACTGTCCACTGTGTAGGGAACTTATTATCAAGGACAAGAATTGGAGACATGAGATCAGGAATAAAGCAGTTGCATTAGTCAAGGCAAAAGGTGAAGGTGGCATAAAATAGAGTATTGATGAAGAGACAGAGAGAAGTGGTCATAGCAGGGTAGAGATAAAGATAGAATTTTTCAGAAATGCCAAGAGTTTGGATACAAGATAGAAGGGATGGAGAAATCAAGCATAACTCTGAATTTGGGGGCTTGAACACTAGATAGAAGTTAGTGCAATTTACCTAGATGGATCTAGAGAAGCAGTAGATGAGCTGATTTGGAGAAAGGATTAGTTGAGGATAATTGGGAATTCTGTTTCAGACATGTTAAATTTGAAATGTCTATAAAACATTCAAGTAGAGATGTCAAGTGAGACATTGTACATACAATTTTATAGCCTAAGGGAGAAGTTAGACTGAGCATAAAATTTTGAGTATCATCAGCATAAAGATAGAATTTAAAGCCATGTCTTGAATAATACCACTTTGGAAGAGAATACGGAGATAGAAGAGAAAAAGGCCCAGGGATTCTCCAAAATGTAAAAGACAGGAAAAGTAAAAATATTCAGGAAATGATCCTGAGAAAGACTAACTCCTATGATAGGGTGCCATGAGACCCAAATGAAGTGTTGAAAAAAGAGGGACGTAGTTTGTACACTTTGGGGAATGTTGGTGAGAGAACACATAGGATGAAAAAGAGAAATGGCCTCTGAAATTGGCAACATGGAGATCATTGGTACCTCTATAAAAGCAGTTTCAGAGGCATGGTAGAGAAAGAATCTGGATTGGAGAGAACACAGAAGTTATGGGAGGAGAGGAGCGCGTGAAAAAGACTAGAGGTGAATACAGAGTGCAGAAAGAATACTGACAATTTTTTTTAAAGTTTTCTTATAATAATAGGCAGGAAAAAATGGTGTAGTAGCTAGAGGTGAATGTGAGATCAAGGATAGCTTGTCAGTTTTAGTATGCCAGACCATTTTTTGCACATTGATAGGAATGATCCAGAGAAAGGAATTAGAATTAAGATGAAGAAGGTGGTTGTAGGAACTATAAGAACATTCTTAAAAAGGTAACAGGGAATTGGATGCAGGAGAAAAGTGGAGAAAATTGGCCTTTAATAATACCTATAGTTTTTTTATTGTAAAAAGCCAGAGACATTGAATCTAGTCATGTATGCAGGTAAGTTAGAAGATTTGGAGGTAAGGTGAGGCAATTCCAGACTGTATGGTTAAGAAAGTAAGAGCTAAGACTATTTGCTGTGTGTGTGTGTATGTGTGTGTGTGTGTGTGTGTGTGTGTGTGTGTTTAGGTATAGGGGTCGGTGGTTTTATGCAAGAGAATGTAAGAGAAGAAATGGAATTTTTATTGTAGCTGAGAAATTAGAATTTAGGGGGTGATTATGATTACTGAATCATTACATAGATATTCCTTTTTACTTTGTGGTTGTTCTGGTTTGCTAATGCTGCCAGGATGCAAAACACCAGAAATGGATTGGCTTTTATAAAGGGGGTTTATTTGGTTACACAATTAGTCTTAAGGCCATAAAGTGTCCAAGGTAACACATCAGTGATCAGGTACCTTCACTGGAGGATGGCCAATGATGTCCAGAAAACCTCTGTTAGCTGGGAAGGCATGTGGCTGGTGTCTGCTCCAAAGTTCTGGCTTCAAAATGGCTTTCTCCCAGGACACTCCTCTCTAGGCTGTAGTTCCTTACAAATGTCTCTCAGTTGCTCTTGGGACATTTGTCCTCTCTTAGCTTCTCTGGAGCAAGGGTCTGCTTTCAACGGGTATCTTCAAACTGTCTCTCATCTGCAGCTCCTCTCTTAGCTCCTGGGCATTCTTCAAAGTGTCCCTCTTGGCTGTGGCTTCAGCTCCTCAAAAATGTCACTCACAACTGCACTGAGTTCCTTCTGTTTGTCAGCTCATTTATATGGCTCCACTGATCAAGGCCCACCCTGAATGGGTGGGGCCATGCCTCCATGGAAATATCTCATCAGAGTTGTCACCTACAGTTGGGTGGGGCACACTTCCCTGCAAACAACCTAATCCAAACGTTCCAACTTAATCCCCACTAATATGTCTGCCCCACAAGACTGCATCAAAGAATATGGCTTCTTCTGGGGAACATAATACATTCAAACCAGCACGCTGTTATATTAGAGTAGAAAGAAGGGAATACCTGAAATCTCTGAACTATAATCCAGCTGCTTGATCTCTGATATATTTGTGTAGCTTCAATCTTGTGATCTTGTGATTGTAAAAACCTGGTGACTGACCCTCAGTTGTACTCCCTTTATCTGTTTTTTGTTGCTGTTGTTGTTGCTAGTTTTAGAAACTTGTAATCACAAGGGCAACTCCCTAATGCTAATAGAGGAACTTGAATCAGTTTAGAAATAGCCATTAACTTGTTTCCAGCACAGTTGCTCTCTTTTACTTTTGTAAATTGTTTCTGCCTATACCTGCTATTGAAATAGTAATGAATCCATCTCCCCTTGTTAGAATTCATAAAAACCTGAAATTCCTTAGACTTGAGACAGATGTTTAGGCCAAGAGGTCGTCTGATCTCCTGCTTCAAGCCTAGCAATAAACTTTCGCTCTTTGAAACTTCGGTGTCTCAGTAATTGGTCATTTGAGAGCATCAGGCTCAGAACTCACTGCTTTTGTCTGGTAACATTATCTTGAGATTGGTAAAGTGAATGTAGGATGGTTAACCTCATTGCACTTCAGATTCAATTTTGTAAAATTGATGTAAAAATTTGCCCAATATAATTCTCATGAAGATAAAATAGGATCAAGTATGCAAAGTCCTCAGATACAGTGTCTGAAACACATTAGATGCTCCAAAATGATAATGTTTATTTGTAACCCCAGCCTTTTAATTCATTATTATTAAAAAAAAGAGAAGATAGGAGACAAAGAACAAAAATGGGAAGAAAGAAGTAAATGAACATCCCTCTAATTTTTTTCATAATTGAGGTATAATTGACATAATCTTTATATATTTAACGTATACGATTTGATAAATTTTGACAATTGCATACACCATGAAACTATCCTCACAATCAATGAAGATAGTGAGCATAACCATCAGCACCAAAATATTCCTGTGCTCCTTTGTAAACTCTCCCACCTGCTTCTGTTTTGACTTTGTGAACTCCTTGATTCAGCAGCTACAGCTAGATGACCTTAAGTCTGGGGTTAAGGAGTTTGTGCCTTTATCTGAGTTGACATTTTTTTTAAAGAGTCCACATCAATCTATGGCATATGCTGCTCCATTGTTATGATTATGCCTCTTAAGTTTTCACTGATTTTGATTAACATAAGGCCTAGGGAAGCTTTCAAGGTGGCAGAGATGACTCTTAAGAATTTATCCAGATTGCTTTGAGATAGTTTCTTTCTCCCAGAAGTCACTTTCATCCATTTTGTAAATCCAATCTGAAACAAGAAGTCAAATTATTATTCATTACTTCATTCATGGCTTCCTACATGAGTTGTGTCTATTAGGGAAATGTCCCCAAGAGGGCCAGAGCACCCAGTATAGCAGCCAGGACTTACTGCAAAACAAAACTCTGTGACTTTTATTGTCATCTCTGAATGGATCTAAAGTTGGCATGACAGAATGCAGGACAGGCTGAGCTGAATGGTCCAATTGTTGTCATTCTTCCTTATCAAGTATTAGATGCATCATCCCTTATCTTCCAATTGAACCAAGCAAACTTCTAACAATTTAATGGGTCTGACCATAGTTGTAGCTAATAAATCTCCTTTTGTGCTAAGGTGGTAGCTGCACACTTCCGTAACTATTGCATAAAAGGGGCCAAATCTTCTGCCTGCCCAGAATGAATATTAATGCTTGTTGTTACTATATGCTAATCTGAGGCTGACCACCAGGTAAGCAAGGAATGTGCCTCACCTGGAGGAGAGTTAGGGGCCCATTTGGACAATTGTCTTTGAACCTAATTCCTGTTACTCAACCTTCAACCACATCCTCAATTTCTCCTCATTAACACACAATAAAATAGAGGAGCATTTATTGCCTAGTTAATCATACAATTTGGTCAGGATGTTTGTTATTGATTCCCATCGATTCCCTCAAATCCTATTAATTGCACCATGAAGCCATAGTAGACCTTCCTTTCCCAGAAAGCTATGTCTCTGTCAGCATCCCAGCCTCACTGCCAAAGTTATCCAGAACTGTGAAGGGTCTGACACTTAACTTACTTGCAAGTTAACATGTTAGGCTTCAATATTTTCATGGATGCTGGTGGAAGATATGAGACTCATAGGTTGGAGACAAAAGACGGCTTATAACTCACAAAAATAACAGTAGTCAGAATGGCAACATTATCGTGCTGGTTCCTGAGTCCCAATTCCCACAGGATGACATGATCCCACAGGATCTTCAACACTGTAATTTTTATCTATAGAAGTTGAATTTAAGTCTTTTTAAAAAATATTTTCCACATCTCTAACAGTTTCAATCTTTCTTCTGGCTTCTTGAACAAATATTATATAGTTACAATAACCTTTTTAATGTCCTTGCTGCTGATTCAAACATCTAAGCCAGTTCTAGATTGGTTTCACTTGATTAATTTCCCTTCTCATTATGGTCATAATTTCCTGCTTTTTTGCATGTTTCCTAATTTTTGATTGAATGCCAGATAGGGTGCATTTTAACTTTCTGGTACTCTATGCTTTTGTATTCCTGTAAATAGTCTATCTATTTGTATTGGGATGTGGCTAAGTTACTTGGAAAATTTTTTATTCTTTCTCTTCTTGCTTTCAAACTCTGTGCCCCTACAGGAGCAAGTATCTTTTTACTCTACCTGATGCATGTGAAGTATGAGGTTTTCCATTCTGTCTCTGACATATGGGCTCTATTCAAGATTACTATTCTTTCTAATCCTTTTGGGTGTATCTTTCCCAACTGCAGGTAGCTTCCTCACATGTATGCACTGATCTGTACTCAAACTAGTACTTTAGGGAGACTCTCTGATCTCTGGAATTCTCATTGGAGCCACTTTCTCTTCTTTGATACCCTGCCCTGAGACCTCTGCTTGGCTTCCCCAAACTTCTAGTTCCATCACCTCAACTCAGGAAGACCGTCGGACATTGCCTTGATTATTTCTCATGTTCCATGATCTGGAGACTTTCTCCAGGGAGTAGGCTAGGGTAATTGTCAGGTATGCCCTATTTGTTTCCTATCCCCCAGAGATCACTGTCTTTCATTGCCTAATGTCCAATATCTTGAGAACCATTTGTTCATATGTTTTAAATGTTCATTAGTTGTTTCCATTGGAATAGTAAAAATCATCTCTGTTAATCCATTTTGTTCATAAGTGAAGTCAGTAGCTTTTTTGTCTTGAATATGGATAAGATGCTTTTCTTCACATTAGCTCATATCTGGGCTCTATTAACATTAAATTGCAAGTTCTTGTGACTAGGAAACACATCTTTCTGAATCTACCTCCATTTATTAGCTAAGAATATACATAGGAGATGAGAGTCCTAGCATGTTAGAGACAGAAAGACCATTGACAGTAACTGTTATATTTCTTGTGTTTTGAAAATTAAACTTGGGCTTGACCTGTGGCCATCTAAATGATGGTTAGGGTGGTATGAAGCTACATACCCCAGAAAAACCTGTTCTTAAACAACCCATTCCTGTGGGTGCACACCAATTGTAAATAGAACCTTTTGATGAGGTTACTTTGGTTAAGGTGTGGCCAAACCCAATCAGGAGGGGTCTTAACGCTATTACTGGAATCCTTTATAAGCAGAATGAAATTCAGACTGAAAGAGAAAGCCACCGGAAGCAAGAAGCTGAAGGTCAACAGAACTGGAAGGGAAGGGAGAAGCCACAAGAGGTCACCATGTGCATTGTTACGTGACAGGGCAGCCAAGGACTAAGTATCACTGGCTGCCAGCTCCAGAGTGCCACAGTCTTCAAGTGGAAAGCATTGCCTTGATGATGCCTTGATTTTGACTTTTCCTAGCCTAAAAACCATGAGCCTATAAACCCCCATTGTTTAAGCCAATCTATTGTACGGTATTTGCTTGAGCAGCCAAGGAAACTAAGGCAGTGATAGTTAAGGTCTAGTACCTAAATATTGCTACTAAAATTCTACTGTTTTTAATTAACCACATTTTATAGGGAATATTCAGAAGTGAGTAACCTGGAACTCCAGCTCAATTAATGATCAGGGCATGCACATCTGCCATTCTGTCAACTACTTGAGGCTTCAATAAATTGATGAACATATATTTGCAAAACCCAAAAGAAAAAAAATCCTTGTTTATAAGAAAAAGTTTGGATGCCATTACCTGCCAGTCAGTGCTACTGTGAGGTTTAATTGTGGTTTGCCAAATGATTTGTCATCGACAGCTGAAAGTCAATTGAGAAAGTTAGCATTACAGTGATTATAGGGCAACTCCATAAATATAGCCATATGTTTAAAACATAAACTCCAATCTCAGCCATTTTAAAACACACAATTAATGTCTCACTGGCCTTTTATGGCAGCATTTGAGCTCTCATTTAAGTATTTAAGATAATTGAGCATTAAATAAAAATAAAAGCAAAACAGCAGTTCCACAGTGATTCAGCCACCAACAAGGTCTTAACTCAGGATCTTGCTTCCTATCAAAGCTGGCCTTTTTTACTGTTCTCAGCATTTGCCAGTTAAATGTTCTTAATAAATAATTTAAGTTTCATAGCCTGTAATCCTAAATTATCCTCTCACTCGGATTCTACCATTCCTAGGAAAAACTAATACTGTTAACTCCTGCTGACGTCTGTTAAAGTGCTCTGGCTTCCTAGAGTCTATAAGATATGCCTTTGTAGTTCATAATTTTTTAAAAAGCCAAACTTGACTGTTTCCACATTTCTCTTGGACATTGAGGACATTTGTTGAGATAGTAGAGGAAAGAGAAGTAACGAAGTCACCTATTAAGCCAGGTGATCGAAAGTTATTGGACCATTCTTTTGTCTCAAGAATAACAGGTTCAGAAACACTAAAAAATTATGACTACTCAGCAAGTTGGTATAGGAGTTCTCTTGAAACCTCAGGGCTTCAAGCAGATGTGCCATGGGGTCCAATGCAGAAATAAAGGCTGAGAAGGTGGGAAAATATTGTTGGCTCTTTTAGAAGAAGAACTGTATCTTGTTCATCAAATTATGCTTAAAATGAACTTTATGATACAGATGTTAAAGCTAAGAAATTTCAAACCACTTTATTATCTGCAAATCATTTGTTTAAGGTAACCAAAACCTGTATCTAGGCTTTATTTCCTGACCTGTGTGAATCTTTGATAACATCTTTCGCCAGAAAATGAATTGTAAACATTACAAAGTTTGTACTGAGTATAGTAACTGAGTCTTATACAGATTCATTTCACTCATCACTTAAGCGCATGCCCTCACCTCTTTACCTTTACATCTCTATATGTTTTCCTTTTTTTTCCCCCTATTTTTGCTTATTCATCTCTTTCTCTGGTATAGAATGATGACTGTCTTAGTTTTCCAGACTGCTATGACAAATACCACAAAATGGGTTGACTTAACAACAGGACTTTATTGGCTCAGTGTTTAGAAGTCTAGAGGTCCAAAATCAAGGCATCAGCAAGGTCAGACTTTCTCCTTAATATCTGTAGCCATCTGGTGCTCACTTGCTGCCATCCTTGAGGTTCCTTAGCTTGCAATCTGCCAAATATCATGCAGCAATCTCTCTCTGCTTGTGTCTGATTTTCCAGTTTCAACTGGTTTCTGCCTTCCGGTTCATCTCTGACTATCTCTGACTGTTTGTGTCTGGATTTCTTGTGCATATTAGGGACTCCAGAAATATGAATTAAGGGCCACACTGGATCAATTGGGTCACACTTTAATAAAAATAGCTTCTTTAAAAGTTCCTATTTACAATGAGTTCACACTCACAAAAAAATGTGGATTAAGATTAAGAACATGCATTTTGTTGGGGTACGTCATTCAACCTACCACAAGATCTTATTCTCAAAATTCTCTGGAAGAAGAGAAAAGGAAATAAAAATAACAGGAAACTCCATATCAGTTATTTATCTCAAATATTACTTTTCATATTTTAATTACACCATGATATAGTAATTTTTGGCACTGAGTAAAGTGTCCCTAGAGGGAGATGCCAAAAGAGCTAATAAGATATGAATCTGCCTTAATAGAAGTACAGTGCCTTCAAAAGTGGGAGGCCCTATATTCTTATGCTTTGGAGCATTGTATTCAGTTCTGAAAGCAACACTTGGAAAACTTGATAACCTGGAGTGAAGTTGGAAGACAGTGACCAACACGAGAATTAAAACTAGGCAACATGAAGAATGGTTGGAGTCAGTCAGTGTATCAGGATGTGTGGGGCATAACTTAATGGCTGTCTTTCTGTCTCTGAAGCACTTGCCTTAGAAGTTGATCTGTATATGTTAATATTCATGTCAGAGCTAGGAGAAAATGTATAAGTGGCAGAGTCTTCTCAACAAGAGAAGGCTTTCAAACTGATCATAACTACGAAAAACTGGAATGAGTTCCATTGGAGGAAATCAGCATTCCAACAATGCAAGTGTCCAAAGAGAGATGTGTTGAGAATGCTGTCAGTACAAATTCAAAGTTTTAGTAAAGAATTTTACTAGATGATTTCTCAGCCCCTTTCTAATCCTTAAAGACTATGACTTATATTTGTCCTAAAGGTGGTTGATATTTACTCAGGGAGAGACTCATTTAACCCAGTAAAAGTTCCAGATTAACCAAAAATAATGCATGATAGAGGAAAAATCTCCACAATACTGATTCCAAATATGGGTTTGGGGCTATGTGTGCTGCATTGATCCCAGCTATCATCCCTTGATTTAGCTGTCAAAAGCAGCACAGTGTCTTAAAAACACATGAGTTCCTGTGCTCTATGTTGGTCATGCCTAGAATAGTCTTTTCAGCTCTGTGAGGGAATTGCCTCTAATTTAGGGAGCTGCCTTGTCTGAAATCATGCTGCCCTCTCCAGGGTGGGGGTGCATCTCATGAGTATATTGGAGGTGCAAATACTCAGCCTCCTACCTCAATTCAGAACAACTCAAAATGATCACTCAAGCCTCAATGTTCCTTGTGAAGCAGACAGAGGTCTTATTCTGACTACCCTAAAACCAAGATTTATCAGGTTCTCAATCCCTTCCTTCCCTTCCCCACAGAGGTATTGATCTTTACAGCTTCCTAACAAAATTCATGCAAGCTAAGCTTCATCTCAGAGTCTGCTTTCTGGAGACATCTGAGAAAACAAGGTAGGATTACAATTTTGAACTTGATTATCTGCTGCCCAGGTGGAAATAAGGGACCTATCATTGGTGGTGGTTGGAATCCTAGTATAGGGTAACCATGTAATTATAAAACATGAGCTGAAGACACCTAGGATAGATATACTTGAATCTTGGATCCTTAAATTCTGCTAAACCCTCTGAGCCTGACTACTCTTTCCTATTAAGTCTAAATGCTTCAGGATTGCTTGTAGACCCTGGTCTACCCTCACAGGAAAACCTTTGGCCTCTCAGAAACTGCCCCCACTTTTTCTCCTGACCACTAGACTAATATCATAACACAGCCAGGGAGATCCCAGGCCTCGTAAAGGAGGAAAGGAACAATACCATGAAGGAAATGTAGGACCTAGAAAATATGTAAAGATGGAATGACAAGGAGTCAGGAAAGAATGTGTAGAGCTGGGATCTATGAGTATTGAATGTGGGCAGAGGGTCAAAAAGAGTTTACTGATAGATAGAGAAGTATTCTTACAGGGTAGAGAATTTACCAGCCTTACTAAACCCTGGAAAGGCATTGCTAACAATCTACAAAGGAGACTATTAGCTTGAAAAAAGTGATGGACAACTCTAAGAAAAGGAAAAATGCCATAACTGCCATGGCAGACAGTGGGCAAAGGGATCAAGAGCAAAGAGAAGGGGCCATTCTCAAGGGGATACATTTGTAAGGACTGGAAATTTACCAGAAGACTGTCTGGCCATGAGAGATACCAAAGGTCATTCTGTTTATCAAAAGTATAAAGAACTTGCTGGTGGTAAGGACACCTGTATCACTAAAAAGCCAGAGAAGACCATAGAAAAACTGTTACAGAATTGGGATCACTGTCACCAGCGGGGATCATAAGATTCCTCAATAATAGAGGACAAATGTGGGTACTCAATTGTCAAAGTCAAGCAGCTCAATTACTGAAATAAGTATCAGGGTGGGAGTGGCAGCCAGAGTAGTTCTGGCAGAGAACTATGGAGACATTTAGTAGAACCAAGGTAGATGGCCAGTCAACAAGGGTGTTGTTCAATCTACATAACCAGAATAAATCAAGAATAGATAATCAGAAGGATGAAAGCAGATACCCAAATAAGACATTAATATTCCTTGGTTTGTAGAGCTGAACCAGTTTTCAGATCCAGAACCACTGATACAGAAGACAGATCCATTGGCACACTCTGGAGGAGTACCATTCTGCACAGTGGCAAGTGCACACAATAGGGATTTCCCCAGTCTATCCCCACAGGTGTCTATGACTGTTTACTCAGGTCATCATGCCCTCAAGAAATAGTACTTTCCAAGCATTTTGATGACTGTGCAATACAGGGTCAGAGTTGATACTGATACTCAGGAACCAAATGTATCATCATGGTGTCCCAATAGAGTGAGGGAACATGGGAGCCAGGTAAAAAATGAGGTCCTGGCCTAGATCTAATTCAATGTGAATATGTGACACCACCAGGTGGATATTTCTCAGTCAACAAATTTATAGTTGAAGTGGATATATTTGGAGTTGGCAGAATCCCCACACTGGTTTTTTGATCTGTAGAGTAAGAATTTTGTGGTGGTAGTCTGTGAAACTGACATGGGTTAGTGTCTACTTTAAGGTCTAAAAGGATACAGCATTGGTCCACATTATGACTTCATCCAATTCACCAGTCTAACCCCTGCAAAAATTAGACGGATCCTGGAAGATAACACCAAATAACTCAGTAAAGTAATACCCACAGTTGCAACTGTTTTTCCAAGTGTAGTAACTTGGTAAAGTAGACTAAGGCACAGCCTCATGTACATGGGATGTGGTCATTGATCTGGCTAATGAGTTTTTCAATCTCTGTGAGAAATGAAAACCAGAAAGGGTTAGCATTCACTTGAAACAGACATCAGTATAAGTTTACAATATTGCCCTATGACTATAATAACCCTCAGACTTCTGCTACAGTATATTCTGAAGAGACCCAGAACTCAATTCATTGTCATCCAGTAGAACATTCCATTGGCCCACTATATTGTGACATCATGCTAATCAGACCAGATGAGCAACAAGTGGCAAGTATATTAGAGGCCTTGGAAAGGCACATGTACTTCAGAGTATGGAATATAACCCTCTAAAGAGTGAGGACATGTTTCGGTTTGCTAAAGCTGCTGAAATGCAATATAGCAGAGACGGGCTGGCTTTTAACAATGGAGATTCATTAGCTTATAAGTTACAATTTTAAGGCCAGGAAAATGTCCAAATTAAAGCATCAACAGAGGATACATTCTCTAAAGACAGGCTGCCAGCATCTGGGGCTCCTTGGTCATATGGGAAGCACATGGCCGATGTCTGCTGGTCCTTCTCTCCTGGGTTTCATTGCTCAGCTTCTGGCTACAGTGGCTCTGTCAGCTTCTGTGGGTTCTTGCTTCCTTCTCAAGGGCTTTCCTCTCTCTGCTCTCTCCAAACATCTCTGGGTATTTCTCTCTGAGCTCTCTGGGCTTTTTCTGCTTTTATCCTCATAAAGGGCTCAGTAAAAGGACTAAAACCCACCTTGAATGTGCTGGGTCACGTCTCAATTGAAATAACTTAACCAAAAAGTCCCATCCATAATATGCCTGCATGAAAGGAATGGATTAAAAGAATATGGCCTTTTCTGAGGGAACATAACAGCTTCAAACCATTAAAGGACACTACCACATTAATAATTTTTTTTAGGATTTGTAGCTTTCTGGGAAATACCGACTGAAATAATGGACAATTATCACATAAAGAAGGGAGTACAATGTCTGGTAAGCCACATCCTGGAATACTGCTCTGGCCTTTTTACCAATCAATATGAAAACCTGCCGTTTGAGTAGCTCACAGAGCAGGAACAGGCTCTGCGGCAGATCTAGTTTTCACGATTTGGGGTAAGAGGCCCTAATACTTGTATATTTAACCTGACGGACCTGTGGTATTACATATATATCTATAATATATATATATATAATAAGAAAAGATGCTTTGTGAGATTTATGTAAAAGCTTAATGAGAGAATTAAATGCAGACCCCTGAGGTTCTGGAGCAAAGCCATGCCATTTGCAGTGGAGAATTAAACACCTTTCAAATACAAATGACAATGTAGCCATAAATGCCACTCCTAAGCTGAATTCTGTTAGCCACATCACGCTATTGGAGACTTTAGAGCAAAGGCAAGGATGGAAGCAGGGAGTCCCATCAGGAGGTTACCTGTGACAATTGGTGGTGGTAAGAAGTGGTCAGATTCTGGATATATCTTTAAGGTAAAGCTGATGCATTATACTGGTGGATTGACTGTAGAGTATCATGGGCACAGAGAATCTGGGATGACAAAGATTTTGATCTGAATGAAAGGGAAAATGTGAATTTACCATCTACTAATATGGCAGACTGTGAGAGGAGAAGATTTTTGAAGGAACAAGGCTGGGAGTGGGAGGAAGATATCCAAAGTTCACCTGGGGACATGTTAAACTTGAGATACCTATTAGACATTCCAGTGGAGATGTTGAACAGGCAGGTGATACACAAGTCTAGAGCTCAGAGGAGAGGTCCAGGCTGGAGATATAAATTTGGAAATTATTAGCATATAGTTGATATTTAAAACCATGAGTCTATATGAGATCATTAAAGGAGGATATACAGATAGAAAAGAGGTTTGATGACTGAATGCTGGAACTCTCTCACATTTAGAGGTCAGGGAGATACAAAGGAGCCAGCAAAGGAACACAGGATAAAAGAGCTAAAGAAGGGAGGAAGACATCTGGGCAAGTGTTTTATCCCTGGGGCCATGTAAGGAAAGGGTTCCAAGGAAGACAGTGAACAACTTTGTCACATGCAGCTTCTAATTAAGATGACCCTATCTTATTATTCTGCTTCTTTAAATCTACTTTACTTTTATATTTTTTGTTCTGAATCTTAGTATATCTCACTTTTTCTTCATTACATAAGTTCCTGTATCTTTGCCCACTCCTCTTTCTTCATTATAACGGCTCTTCAATACATTAGTGAGTGTTTGGCAACCCAAATCTTCAGAAGTAGGAAAGTATCTTTCTGGTTAATAAACATAAACATAAATACAGATGCAACTTGGATTATGATCTTATATTCTTTTTTCAAATAATTTGCAATTCTTTGTAGACATTACCTCATTAATCCTAAAATAAACTATAAGTACATAGATGTAAAAAATTATTTGGGAGTACATGTGAAGAATTAAGCTAACCCTCCTAAATTAGACCATACAGAATGTTTAAACTAAATAAAATAAATATATCCATAGTTAAAGTCTTATTTTTTTGCAAGCTTTTCTTCATAAATATTCATGGAAATCACACAGAATGGATAACTGAACTGTCAATCCAGATAAGTCCATAGAAAAAGACCCAAATGTTGTGCCTGATTTAAATAGATGTAACATCATTTCGTCATCATGATCTCATCTTCACCATCATCATCATCTATAAAGAATCCTTAATCAGTGTTAGCTCTATGCTAAGAACTTTAAATAGATTATTTTATTTAATTATCATAGTCCCTCTACATTATGTGTAAAATTATATATTTTAAGATGAGGACCTACAGGCTAAGAGATGTTAAGAAACTTACTCAAGGTCACATAAAAGTGATAGGCCTGAAATGTGTGACTAAACTACCTAATAATAATGGTGATACCTAATTTTTTTTTAAAGCAAGAACTAAGAGTCTTGTCAATGGTATCATAGAAACTGAAATGGGGATTCTAGAGGATAGTCTAAGCATATGAAACAGAATCAAACAAACAGCAGAATCAAAATAGTCAAAAGTTAGTGCTTAATCTTGCAAGACTAAGCAAGGTAAAAAAAGGAAATGCACAAATAAAATATCTATTGCTCTTTCTAAGCTAATATTAAATTTAAAAGGAAAATAATCCCAAGAAAAGAAAATTGCAGATTAATCTTGCTTATTAAAATAGATGCAAATTTTCTTTAAAGAATGGAAAAATAAGTAAAATAAGGCCTTGTAATTTATAGTGCTCTAGTCACTTTCATCAAGCTATTGTATTGCTTAACATTCTTTTCTTCCCTGCCCCTTAGTTCTATGCTATGATTCTGCTTTGTGTGTTAGTACTGTCTTCACAGAAATTCGGGGAACAGTATTATGTGGTTAGTATCATGTGCTCTGTTCTGGGGATGACAATAATCAATGATAAGCCATAGCCTCTGTCTCATGGTTCTTAGAATCAACCAGAGACAACAAGAGACAAGGCCTATATACAGATAACTGTAAGATATGGCATAAAAAGTCACACCATATGAAGAGAACAGAAACATACATTTATTGATTCTGTAGTAAGTATGGTTCAGGTGAGGTGATGGTAGTAATATTTACATTGCTGAGAAAGTATCCAGGATATCAGCTATAATAGCTTATATATATTGAGCACTTATATATACCTGGTACTCTGATAATTGTTTTACACCCATTATTCTTCTAATTCTTTCTGGTGTTCTATGGTTGTGACGGTTAGTTTCAAGCGTCACCTTGGCTAGGTGATGGTGTCCAGGTGTCTGGTCAAGCAAGCACTAGCCTAACCATTACTGCAAGGACATTTGTGGCTGGTTAATAAACCAGAAAGCTGGTTTATTAAATCATCAGTCAATTGACTGCACCTGTGACTGATTACATCAACAAAGGACATGTCTTCCACAATGAGAGAATTCAATCAACTGGATTTAATCCAATCAGTTGAAGACTTCTAAGGGGGAGAGAGAGAGAGGACCTTTACTTCTTCTTCAGCTAGCCAGTGTCTCCTGAGTTGTTCATTGAACACCTTCATCGGAGTTGCCAGTTCGCTACCTGCCCTGTGTAATTTGGACTCATGCAACCTGCCCTACGGAATTTGAACTCATGCATCCCTAAGTTGTGTGAGACACTTTTATAAAATCTTATATTTACAGATATCTCTTGTAGGTCCTGTTTCCCTAGAGAACCCTAGCTAATACAGTGGTATTATTGTCATACCTTATTTTTGATATGTCATACCTTATTTTTGAGCTAGAGGCTCAAAAGAATTATAATAAATTGCTCAGGGTCAAAAAGTTAGTAAGCTGCAGAGATAGGATTAAAATGAAAACTTTAACCATGATATTTTATTGCTGTTGAGTTTAGGGAATGGTATACTGGCTAGTTTGAGTATAGGGTGTAGCATTTGAATACATGTGGTGAGTTAAGAGGCTGAACAAGTAGATAAGGCCCAGATGATTATGTAGGTGATTGAGAACTATAGAATGTGAGCAAGGGAGTAACTTTCCATATTGAGCTTTACAAGGATTATTCTTTCCTTGGTATGCAAGATGGATTACAGCAGAGACAACCATAGTGGGAAACCCTGCTCTTTCAGAGTGAAAGGTAATGAATACATGGATGTCTATGATGTATATGATTAAGCTGAAATAATGTAAATGCTGTAGATTTAACTATTTAGTTAAGAGTAAAGCTTCCCCCATACTACAGTCATCTATAAAAGACCAAACAAACAAACAAACAGACAGACAAACAAAAAACAAACCTCAATGTCCCATTAGAGAAATTAAGTAAATCATGTTAATCTTCTAGTCTTGGTCTGTTAATCTCTGTTAATATTGGTAATCTGCTTCTATATAGCAATGTAAATTGTGCTTAAAATTATTAGATAAAATTACTAGGTGAGTAAAGTCAGCTGTAAAAGTACAAAATAAATACTGAACAATTTATTTCAAAATGGTACTGATGACCACTTGTAAAATATTACATGGAAGGAAACACAAAAACAACTATTTTTTCTGTTTACATAATTATAAATAAGATATAACAAAATAGTAAACTTAAATTTAGTAAAAATATAAAATTTTTAATGAAATAAAATTTAAATGAAATTACAAACCCTTTATAATTAAAACCACACCATTTTACTAAAGGGAATAAAAATATTTTAATAAGCAGAGTCATGTACAATTTTTTAGATAGAAAATTTTCTTTGAGAAAAAGAGGCTTTGTGTTGTTAGTAGCATTAAAAAAATTAGATTTTTTTGCTGTGTTGAGCAGAGTGGCTAAAAACTTGTGTTTTGGTTTCAGATAAACCTGGGTTCAAATCTTAACAGTCCATTAATGAGCTGAGTGACTTTGAGTAAGTAACTTAACTTATCTTTGTTTCAGATTTTCTCCTCTTTCAAATAGACACAGAAATTTCCATTGGAGACTTAATTTCTCTGTGTCTGTGTTTCCACACCTATAAAATAGGAATAAAAATACTATCCGTGTCATAATGTTACTGTCAGGATTAAATGAGTTAATATGTACTCCTGTATCTGGAACACAGGAACAGTCTCAGAAGCATTTAACACTTTATTATTAGATTTGACTATCCTTGTAATATGCTTAATGTAACAGTTAGAACATGGTAGCCCCTTGTTAAATGCTACTTATTATTCTGATTAAATGATACAGATATGTAAAATATTTGCAAGGCACCTCAACATTGCAAGTCTTCAATAAATTTGTGCTATAACAATTAACTAGTTTTGTAAATAATTTATTTATCTTTTAAATTATTATTTAAATTTTATGATGAAGCTGTAAAATTAATCTCTAAAATGCTAAAATAAGTTGCTTTAAATGGAGCCATTTATGCCCTGAGGTATCTATGATTCTAAATTACAAAAAAAAAAAAAAAAGAAAAGAAAGAAAAAAGCAGTGCAGCAATTTCGTTTATTTTTGAATCTATAAACTTGCCTAAATATATTATGGTAAGTTTATCAAGTAGCAAGCATTGTGCTACACTGGAATCCAGAGAGAATTAAAATGGATATGGTCCTGGTTGTCACAAGCTTGTGGTTTTTCAAAGAGACAGACATCATGATGAGAATTTGCCAGAAAATGAGATGACTGTCATGTTGGGGTAGATGTGGGGTGGGGATGAGGATCAGGGTAAATTGGGAGCTAATTTAAAATGGGCAACAGAGAGATGCTCCTAAGAAGAGTTGTATTATCTGAAAAAAATATATATCAAAAATGCCAATTCCTGATTTAAATTTCCACTGTTATTATGAAAAATACTGCCTTTGTTTTTAGGAAATAAACACTGAACTATTTAGGTGAAAATGAATATATATCAATATAGATATATAAATATATAAATATAAATATGTGGGTAAAATGTTAACAGTATAGGGAATCTGAGGGAAATTAATTATTTTTACTATTTTTGCAACTTTCCTGTAGGTCTGAAATTACGTCAAAAGGAAAAGTTATGGCAAAGAACAAGAACAAATAGAAATGTGTTTATTATAAAATAGAGTGGTATGATTAGCCACTTGGATTGTGAAGTTATTTTTAATGAGTGATTTAAAGCATGTTTTACATACTCTAACCTGTACAACTTGAAAATAAATGGGAAAACAGAACCACAGATGTTCACTTTACAGATAACTGTACTCAAACACAATTAGCTCAGAAAGTGATGAGCATTTCTTCACATTTTTGTCTTCTGTGTCAGACAATAGAATACATATAAATACAAATTATATATAGCTTTTTAAAATTAATTATTTCTGAACCATATTTCTTGCTCTCCTTACAAATTCACCATATCTCTCCCAGCTGTGTGGAGAGCTGGACAAGAGGGAGTCTGCATGTAAATATAACTATAATCTTTTTAAGGAGCTAAGGTACTGAAGAACATTGATTTGAATTCTTTTTGGTTCTATACACAGAGTTGCCTGATAGATTATTTTGTGAATCTGTTTTAGGGAGAAAATTTCTTTCTAATATTACAGAGAGAGTGTTGACTACCAGATGCTATTTTTGTTTAATGGTTTTTCACCCTTAAGGAGTTTTTCATTGTACCTTTCAGGTTTCAAATTAGAAAGCTGCCAAATTGGCTCTAATTTAACCTTTGATATTACAAATAAATCTCTGGGTAAGGATCATAAATCATACTGTGAAAATACCAATGCATCTGAAAGCCTGACCAAAACAACTTCAAGTCCAAAGCATCTCTAGGCCATAACGAACAAAATGTTTAATCAGTCAGTAGATCAGAACAAACTTCAGCTATCTTCAGGTAAACCTAACTAAAACTTTTTTTTAATATCAGTTTCAGACTTCATCCCTCCACTGCATAAGTTTTTCATAACTGGTGTACACGTACTCCCATTTATTAAGTGGTACTTTGTGACCCATAAACCTGCCTTTTATATAGTGTCACTCATTCAAAAGCCTATCATATACTGAAGTCAAACCTTCCCTATGTATGCTATAAGAAAGTGGGCCACCTCTGCAGTAGCACAGTCTCATTTAACAAGTCCTTTTTTATTTATTTATTTTTAAATTGCGATGGCTAAATTCTATTTAAATTATGCTTTGAATCACCCAAAAATATTTTTGTCATTTGTGACTAATCAGAATATTTCTATTTTACATTAAGAAAATTTGCATTTGTTCTTGTTCTTTGACATATTGTTTTTCCTTTTAATGTTTTAACTTGATGTAAATTTAGAACTACTGAACAGTAGCATCCACCAATTACTTGCTTGGGTTACTACGGATTGGCAACATAGTCAGGGCTGTCACGGTTCCTCTCTCTCCTGATAATGTCGGCTGTACTTATTGATACTTCTGTGGGTCAGTTGGCAGGTCAGCTGGCCGGTTCTGCATGGCTTCGCTGGTGTGCCTTAGCTTGCATGTCTGGCAATTGGCTAAGGCTGTCGGTCAGGTCCTGTCAATTCCCTCCACTTGATAGCTTCAGGCTACATCCAACTTTCTTATATAACATCTGGTTTCTCAGAGGACTAGAACAGAAGCTGGACATCCTCTTGAGTCTTGGGCTTGGAAATCATACCATGTTACTTCACCATATTCTATCGCTCAAAGCAAGTCACAAAGCCAGATATTCAAAGTGAGGGGAGATAGACTCCACTTTCTCATGGAATTGCAAAGTCTCATTGAAAAAGTGCATATAATAGGGGTGAGAGAAATTGTTGCAGCCATCTTTGCAAAACATTCTGTCACCCTGATATAGAAGTACTAGAATTTCATTTTTCCTTAAAAAATGGCTGGCTGATGCTTGGCTAAATAGGAATTTTGCAAAATTTTCAACACACAACTCTCCTTCATGTTGTTGTTGTTTTTAATAGACTAATTATAATGTTTTAAAATAATTGACCTTAATCTAAGGTCACTTGTTTTACACGTGAATATTGAATATAGTGACTTCCTGTAGTGGACTGAATGTACCTATTTGGACATGTTCTTGGACATTCTGGTGGGTGTGAATCCTTTGTAAATAAGATCTCTTTGAGATGTTACTTCAGTTAAGGGGATGCCCAACTAAAACAGGTTGGTCTTTAATCCAGATTACTAGAGTCCTTTATAAGCAGATTGAAAGTCAAATGGTGAGAGAAGCCAGGAGAGGCTGCCACATGGCAGAGAAGCCAAAGACCAAGGATTGCCAGCAACCAGCCCCAGAATGCCACAGTCTTTGGGGAGAAAACATCATCTTCTGACGTATTTATTTTAAACTTTGTCTAGCTTCAAAATTGTGAGCCAAAATTTCTATTGTTTAAGCCAAACTACTGCATGGATTTTGTTTTAGCAGTCAGGAAATAAAACACTCCCATTTGGTCGCAACTAGCCAGATATTTATCTTCTCACAGAATAAATACTGTTGTATACGGATCTGTTTGTGCACCATATCTGTTCTCTTACATCAGTTGTTAAAATCCTAGTGTTGAGCCTTTCTTTCAATAAATTGTTAAATTCCTATTTCTCCTTAATTAATCTCTTCTCAAATTTTTCTAATGTTGTGCATTGCCTGGATATTTTTAATGTAGCCCAATATGATGATTGCATTTGTTGAATCAGTCAGAAAAAAAAAAATTCCTTTAAGTGCTCTTTTTGACAAGGCACACTGAAATCAGGGAGAGGGACTCCTTGGAAAACACTTGGGGATGATGAATGAACTTTCTTTTCCTATTTCATTTATTTTATGGATTGTATCATCAGTATGTGCCATTAAACGGGAATGCAGAGCAGTCTAAATAATATGTGGCCAAGAGTAATTCAACTTTAAATCTAAGAACTTTAACAAACAAGTATTTTATGACTTAGATATCATGAGAGAAAGTCTGGAGCTAGAGAAACAGTTCACCTGCAGGCACAAGGCAGATTTTCTCCAAGTCCTTATTTTTGAAGAGGTGAGCTTCAGCAACTACTATCCCCCCTATAATCACAAGCATGCTACATATCCACTGGAGGACAACTACAAAGCTGATGGGACAAATATGTGGCTTCAGTAAAATAAGCAGTTTTCAGAATAGATCATTAATTGCCCCCCTTTTCATTTCCATCCTGCTCAAAACTTCAAAATCTGTAGGTTTGGCCACTGGGGTACTTAACAGTAACCTGCACCAGAAAGAATGTTTATTTTATTATCGTATAAATGCCCAAGATAGGGGCAGTCCTGTTCCAGGATATGGTGCTGGGACTCAGGATACTTATCATTCTTCAGGATATCTTATTGCACCTTCATTCCCATATCTGCCTCTTCAAAGCAGACTCTCCACAATTGGTCCAGCCCTAGAGAGGGGTGAAAGAGGGAGTGAGGGCAGGCAGGTTCCTTTTAGGAAGCTAGCCTAGACAATACCACACATTGCCTGGTGAGCATGCCATTTGACAGAATTAAGCAATATTTCACACCTAATTTCCAGGCTGGATGGGGACTATAATCCTTACCTGTGTAGCCAAGACCAAGCTATAACTCAAGGAGGACTTCTTTTTTACTAAAAAAACAATGAGGAGAATGGATTCTGGTGGACAATTAATTGATGGTGTCAACCTCAGTATTCAAATTACATTTTAAGCACATGTAATTAGTCACCTCCAGAGGAGAGTTTGATATTGCATATCAAAAGCTTTAAAGGTGTATGTGATGGTTAGGTTCATGTTTCAACTTGGCCAGGTGATGGTGTCCAAGTGTCTGGTCAAGCAAGCACTGGCCTAACCATTACTGCAAGGACATTTGTGGCTGGTTAATAAACCAGAAGGCTGGTTTATTAAATCATCAGTCAATTGGCTGCAGCTGTGACTGATTACATCAATGAAGGATGTGTCTTCCACAATGAGGGAATGCAATCAGCTGGATTTAATCCAATCAGTTGAAGACTTTTAAGTGAGACAGATAGAGGACCTTCACTTCTTCTTCAGCTAACCAGCAAAGCATTTCCTGAGGAGTTCATCAAAGTTGCCAGTTTGTTGCCTGAGGAGTTCATCAAACATCTTTATTGGAGTTGACAGTATTCTGCCTGCCCTATGGAATGTGGACTCGTGCATACCCACAGTTGCATGAGACACTTTTATAAATCTCTATATTTAGAGATATCTCTTGTTGATTCTGTTTCCCTAAAGAACCCTAACTAATACAGTGTACCATTAGTAAAATAATCACTAGGAATATATGCACAAAGATTTTAATAATTATCATCACTATAGTATTATTAATAATATAAGAACAAAAAAAATCTACAAATCCAACAATAGGTTATGGGTGATATGGATTGTTAAGAGTAATATTAAAATGTAAATTTGACCACTGAAGTGTTTATATTATTGAGAATATTGGATCAGCTGTTTTCACAGATATCAAATTAGCATGGAAGATTTGGAAATAATTTTACAATGCATTGAGTGAAAAGAAAGCTAGGTATAACAAAAACATGGTTCCATTTTATATAATCTTATAATCGATAAATACAATGTGTATAATCTTTATATCTGTACCAAATCTTAGGACTGATTATCCTTGGCTGATCATATTCTTTGTTCTTAGTAACATGGTATACTTTATAATAAGAATGAAAATGCTTTTTGCTAAATTATTCTCTTAATGATAGAAGTGACCAAAAGCTTAAAGCAAAACACAGAATTCTAGTACCCTATCAATTTCATTTTTATAAAGCAAGATTTAATTGGCTGTAGTTTGAATTCAGTACAGCATTAATGACTGAGGAATCACCACATTCTTCATTTTCATCTGAATCTTATTTGGTTGGATTGTGGGACAATAAAATAAGTAATATGTTTTGGTTGCTGAAATCTCCTTAACTGACGCAAACTGCAGAACATGATCCATCACTTTGGAAACTCAGAATCCAGATAAATTGGGTCAGGGCTGCTCGCTGCTTTCTTGGGCTATCTTCCCTCCTTCAACTTAGGCTCCAATTAAAGATTTGCTGCATTTTTTTAAAAGCAACAAAAAGTTAAAATATTTATTGACTGCAGATAAGGCAACAACACTTTAACTCACCCTCTAGATCTAATTTAAACTGGAAAAATATTTCTAAACAAGAACTGTGTAAAGCAGCAAATTGAGAGAGCTGCCAAGAATGGATGTAACAATCTGCTTGTTAAAAAATTCTGGCCAGAATTACAGCACTGACTTTTTTTGCCTGGATTCTTCTTTGTATATAATGGCAGAACTCCATGGTGCCCATTTATTTGACCATCAATTTTCATTAAGGAGAGGGAACGTAATCTCATAATAAACTTTTTTCTTTACTAACTGCTTAATTATGATAACTTCATCATGTTAACAAAATGGATTATATTTGTTATCCTAGCACTCACTAGGGTCTGACTGATAAATAGCCTGTCAGTTTCAAGGGGATACGATTTGATTTGAAAATCAGCTGCAGGCATCTACGTGTTCAGCCCCAAAGTATTTTTAAGGTTTTTAAGTCAAATCACTTTATATCAGTGTAACCTCTCTTGAGGACATCTTTGTCTCCTTATCTGCCACGACCAATAGGTTTATTTTTTCTTCCTCAAATATTCTTGGAAGTTCTAATTAGTCTTTGAAATTTGCTACAGATTTCTAATGATTGAGAATCTATTTCTTGTGCCACTGATTGGCCTGCTAAGACAACCAAAGAAGATTTTCTCTGCTCCTGCTGAGTTTGTAGTAGCAGGGTCAGGCTCATACTTGATCAATCATACAATTATTGTTGTGCATTGTTAGGCAAAATTTAACTAAAAGAAATCTGACCTTGCTTTTATCTGCTATAAGATAACCGATCTGATTTGCCACTGCTAAGATAACTCAGTATCTCCATCATACATACTTTTGGTTTAACAAGATGAGAAAAACCCCAAGTATCAAGCAAAGTGGAAGACACAACACCTGCAATCTATCTCAGTTTCCATAGACATACCATAGGCTGATGGGTGGAACATACATACTAAAGAATAACATTAAGAAAAAGTATGTTTTCATTAAGTCTGGAACTGCATCTGGACCATAAAATATATGTAGGATGAATTCCTGGTCATTACAGATTTTTTTGGGAACTGCAGAACTTGTAAGAAATGGTATCCTCTGACTTACTCTTTTTGTTGAAATTTAACAAAGTAGCATGACTTTGCAAGAATTTTTCAAATGACCTGGAGGTGTAGCTAGTTTATGTATTTTTTTTTTCTTTACACTTGTACTGTTAAAATTAGCTCCTCTCTTTAAACCTTATATTTTGGGGCAAATTCTTGCTCTGTTTGCTAACTCTATATATTTGTATGCTGCATATATTTTCCTATGAAGACATTAGTTATCCTATATGCAAGGACCTTTTAATTTCAAAAAAATTAATAAGATTTATAGATTTAAAAGAATAAAGAAGAAAAATCGTATGATCATTTAAATAGGTGAAGAAAAGCCATTTGTTAATAATGAACATTAATTCTTGTTTTAAAAAAATCTAGCGTATTTGGAATAGAAGGGTACGGAAGAATACTGATTAAAACCACAAAGTAAACATAAAACATAAAGGTGAAAATTTGGAAGCATTACAATTAAGGCAGGAAAAGACAAGGATCTCTGCTGTCACTGTTCACATTAAATATTGAGACCGGCAGCCTAACCAATGTGAGAAAGCAACAAAAATCTGAACAGAAAAATCCAAATGTCCTTGTTTATAATCGAAGAGGAAAAGAAGTCACAACAATCACAATTCGTCGTTCTTTATCATGCATTAGAGATCTATGCTGCCATTTCTCAAATTTGTTAGTAGCACTAGACTACCAAAGAATCCTTAGAGACAAAGCAGACTTTGTCTTGCATTTCCACTTTTCTCTGCTTTCCTTCTGTACCCCACTGCATATTTTGCAGTGATTTACTTGTCTGGTTCCTCTGACTAGAGAAGATTGTAAAATTCTATGATAATGATTATTGGTTTTCTTCTGTTAAATTATTATAATTGATGGTATCTTTGTTCGCCAGGCTGCTATGACAAATACCACACAATGGGTTGGCTTAAACAGCAGAAATTTATTACCTCATGGATTTGGATGTTAGAAGGCTTGCTTTCTCCCCAGGTCAGCAGTGTTCTGAATGGCTGGCAGCCCTTGTGGCTCCTTGGTTTCCCATCTTGTGGCAATGTCCTCCCCTTCTCATCTGGGTTCCAACTGACTTCCTGCTCTGGCTCCTCCCTGTGGGATATGTTTGAATGTCTTCTGTTTATCAAGGCTTCCAGTGATCTGGATCAAGACCCAACCTCATTCAGTTGGGCCACACCTTAACTAAATAAAACATCTTCAAGAGGTCCTATTTACAAATGGGTTCATACCCATGGAAATATGGATCAATATTAAGAACATGTCTGATTTGGGGTGCATAATTCAATCTACTGTAGATGGACACAGGAACTGTTGGCTTAATTTACTAAGCCATTGTAGTAAACATGTTGTAAGTATTAAAACCACATTTCACACTTCTGAAGTAATTTATTTTTTAAATGTGATATGCTTATGATGTTGGATATTAAAGGATATTTTTATCTCCATATCAATCAAATTACAGTACAGTGTATCCCTCTAGCAGGTAGGGTGACAACAAATAAGAGAAGGTCCAGCAATTTGGCAAGAACTAACACAAGGAGGATGAATTGAGATGGAAGTCATACTTGGAAACTGGATATTGAGCTCTTAGGCCGTGTCTTAAACTGAGAGAAGAGGCAAGTGTTTATTTATATATATGCATGGATGGGACTTTGGGATACTTTCAATATGTCCAAGTATGGACATTTTGTCCTGGAGTTTGGGGATTAGGAGAAACTTGGTTCAGTTCTGTGTTTAGTAGTGGTCTTGGAAAAATCAATTCACTTTTCTTGTCTTCATTTTCTTCCCTCTACAAAATGATTAGATTGAATTAAGTACTTTCTTATGGTTTCCATTTCTGAAGTTCTTTGAATGTTTGGACACAAAGTGACAATATCTGCTATTCATGAAAGATTTATAATGTACCAACTACAATGATAAATAGTTTATCTGCATTATTTTATAAATTCTTCATATCACTTTCTCTGTGAAAGGAATTATCATTAGTCACCTTTTATAGATGAGGGAACAAAGGCTTAGAGAGATGAACTTAGTAAGTCAGGAAGCTAGAAAATTATTATGGAAGACAATAACTGTATTAGTGCTGCCACAACCAACTGTCAGCATCAATCTTCCCAGCCCTGACTAGAACTGAAATGAGGGTGATGTAAGCATCCACCCAGAAAATGCCCACTTCCCATTACTACTAAAAATGTGTTCCCACCATGATATGCTTATGTCAACCAACATACTATTCAGTGTGCTCATTACTGTTCATTGTTTATTATCTGTATTTCCCACAAGAATGTAGGCTTGAGAGGGGAAGGATATTTGACAAGCTTGTTTACTGTGTCCTTAGTTCTTATAACAGTACCTGGAACATGACAGATGTTCAATAAATATTTATTGAATGAAAGGATAAATGATCTGAAGTAAATGTTTATATGGAGTTCACATATATACATGATTGAATTATATGACTGCATTAGTGCTGCACATGTGTACTATATTAAAATATGTAAAATTATTTTCCAAACATTTTCAATAAATTCTATCCTATTTACAAGTCCTGGGTTGGCTTCAAAGATACAGAGATAATGTCTGGTATCTAGACTGCTGAGCTTGTTTGATTTTAATAATCAAGACCGAATAGAGCATACAAACAGGCCTCTTACATCAGAGGACTTATCAAGGTTTATTTTTGCTGTGTGTTCTACATGCTACACCTGGACCTCCCACCAAGTACAAAAGTTAAAGCTAGTGCCCTATTACACTCTGAAATATCCCAGATAAGATAGCCTAATCATAAAATATGTATTCAATGTGTTTCTGTTGATTGATTATAAATTAGAGTCAACTTACCCCAAATGATCTCTGTTCCTGGGGGCTGTACCTGAGATTCAATGCTACAAGTCTTTGTTTCCCTATTGACTCACAGCAATACATATGACTCATATAATTAAGCTCACTTAATCCAAAACAAAAATACTCTTTGTTTTGAAGGTATATCTATGTTGCTTGCTGAAGCTAAAGAATGTAACCTCTTAAAAATGCTGCTTACTTTGGAAGCTAATGAAAACTAATGGAAAGTAACCAATAAAAGAATGCTGCCTTCTTTGTCATCAGCCTGTACTTTCCTAGGGTTTAAAATCTATAATCTCACAGTTTATTTTGTCATAAAATTTACTTTCCCACCATAATTATTTTGGTCAGTTAGATTTCTCCTTTACCAATGGATTGATATACAACAATGGTAACCTAATCAATGCTAGTTTAATTGAATTGTATGTATTTAAACATACAATTTTCTCCATCAAGCATGTCTTACTAACACAGTTGGGCATAAAGAGAGGATGAACAAAATGTCTATACACTCAGAGACCCAACAGGCTCATCCAAGGCTGTGGTGCTGTATAACACTCAGGCTTGGAGAAACCCTTGCCCCTGAATTCCTGAGCTACTATTCTATGGTCTCTTATATATATATATATATATTTTTTTTTATTGAGATTGTTCACATACCGCACAACTATCCAAAGATGCAAAGTGTACAATCAGTACCATCATACTGCTGTGCATCCATCAACACAATTAATTTTTTCAATTTTTAGAACATTTTCATTACTCCAGAAAAGAAATAAAGACAAAAAAAGGAAACTCAGATCCTCCAGTACCCCTAACCATGCCCCCCTCCATTACTGATTCATAGTTTTGGTATAGTACATTTGTTACTCTTGATGAAAGAATGTTAAAATACTATTAACTGTAATATATACTTTGCAATAGGTATATATTTTTTCCCTATATGCCTCTCTATCATTGACTTCTAGTTATAGTGACATACATTTGTTCTAGTTCATGAGAGAGATTTCTAATATTTGTACAGTTAATCATGGACATTGTCCACCACAAGACTCACTGTTTTATACATTCCCATCTTTTAACCTCCAACTTTCCTTCTGGTGACATGTGTGACTCTGAGCTTACCCTTTCCACCACCTTCACACACCTTTCAGCACTGTTAGTTATTCTCACAACATGCAACCATAACCACTGTCCATTTCTAAACATTTAAGTTCACCCTAGTTGAACATTCTGCTCATAATAAGCAAGTGCTCCCCATTCTTTAGCCTCATTCTATATCCTGGTAACTCATATTTCATGTATATGACTTTACATATTACAATTAGTTCACATCAGTGAGACAGCCCCTGCAATATTTGCCTTTATGTGTCTGTCTTATTTCACTTAATATAGTGCCCTCAAGGTTTCTTCATCAACCCATTTCTTTTAAGATGGTTTTGTTCGCACACCATACATTCCATCCTAAGTAAACAATCATTAGTTCTCTGTATAGTCATGTATTTATGTATTCAGCACCATCACCACTATCTATATAAGGACATCTCCATTTCTTCCACAAAGAAGGAGGAAGCGTCAAAGAAGGCAGAGAGGCAAAAGAAAAAGAAAAGAGAGAAAAACAAACAAACAAAACATAACTTGATAGCTAGAAAGTGACAAAAGGAATGATAGCATTAACCTAAAGTAGAATAAAGAGTCAGACAACATCACCAATGCCTGGATTCCCATACCCTTCCCCTAATCCCCACCCCCATATGCATTTAGCTTTGGTATATTGCCTTTGTTATATTAAAGGAAGCACAATACAATGTCTCTGTTAATTATAGTCTCTAGGTTGCATTGATTGTATTTTCCCCCCAATCCCACCCTATTTTAACACCTTGCAATGTTAACATTCATTTGTTCTACCTCATGTAAAAACATATTTGTACATTTTATTTCAATCATTGAACACCCTATATTTCCCTGAGTTACACAGTCCCAAGTTTTATTGTTTGTCTTTTGTTCTGGTGTCCCACATAGTCCCAGCCTTCCTCTTTCAACCATATTCACAGTCATCTTTGTCCAGTGTACTTACATTGTGGTACTACTATCTTCCAAAATTGTTTTCCAAACCTCTCACTCCTGTCTTTTCCCTTCTGTCTGCACTGCTTCCTTTAGTGTTTCCTGTAGAGCAGGTACCTTGTTCACAAACTCTGTCATTATCTGTTTGTCAAAGAATATTGTAAACTCTCTCTCATATTTGAAGGATAGTTTTGCCGGATATAGGATTCTTGGTTGGTGGTTTTTCTCTTTCAGTATCTTAAATATATCCCCCTAATTCCTTCTTGCCTCCATGGTTTATACTGAGAAATCCACATAGTCTTATCAAGCTTCCTTTGTATGTGATGGGTCACTTTTCTCTTGTTGCTTTCAGGATTCTCTCATTATCTTTGACATTTGATAATCTGATTATTAAGTGTCTTGGTGTAGGCCTATTTGGATCTATTCTGTTGGCGGTGTGCTGTGTTTCTTGGATCTGTAATTTTGCGTCTTTCATAAAAGATGGGAAATTTTCATTGATTATTTCCTCTATTATTGTTTCTTCCCCTTTTACCTTCTCTTCTCCTTCTGGGACACCAATGATACATACATTCTTGCTTTTTGTTTTGTCCTTAAGTTCCCAGAGACATTGCTCATATTTTTCCATTCTTTTCTCTATCTGTTCTTTTGTGTATAGGCTTTCAGGTGCCTTGTTCTCCAGTTCCTAAGTGTTTCCTTCTGCCTCTTGGGATCTGCTGTTGTATGTTTCCACTGTGTCTTTCATTTCTTTTGTTGTAACTTTCATTTCCATAGATTCTGCCAGTTGGTTTTTCGAAGTTTCAATTTCTACCTTATGTACGCCCAGTGTTTTCATTATACAGTTCAGCTCTTTCACCATATCTTCCCTAAACTTTTTGAATTGACCTATTATTAGTTGTTTCAATTCCTGTATCTCAGTTGAAGTGTAAGTTTGTTCCTTTGACTGGGCCATAACTTCATTTTTCTTAATGGAGGTTGTAGTTTTCTGTTGTCTAGGCATGGTTTTGTTGATTACCCCAATCAGGTTTTCCCAGATCAGAATGGGCCCAGGTCCCAGAAGGAAGAAATATTCAGTATCTGGTTTCCCTGAGGGTGTGTCTTAGAAAATTGGTACACCCTGTGATGCCTCAGGTCACTGTGCTTTTCTGCCCAGCAGGTGGTGCCTATCAGCCTGTAATTTCAGACTGGTGTAAGACAGTGTGGCCCGTGGCTGTTTTCCCCCAGGCTCTGAGGTCTGGTTCTGAATGGAAGGCAGGTAGTACAGCTGAGCCCCACCCCTTTCCTCTTAGAGAAGATAGATCCCCTATGGAGAGGTCATTAGCATTTCATTGGTCTCTTTCTGCCTGTGCTATCTCCACCTTGTCTGGGTCAAAGCACTGGGAACTGAAAATGGCTGAGGCTTTCTCCACTGAGCTGAAACAGGGACAGAAAGTCCCCTTCAGGACTAGTCTGTGGACAACCCTCTGGCTCTCCAAGGTCAGTCGTCCCCCAAAGCCTCTGTCTGCTTGTTGGAGATTCATAGCTCATAGTGAGCAGTTCACACTCATTAATTAAAACTCCAGTTGGAGCTCAGCTGAGCTATATTTTCTTGCTGGGAGAGAGCTTCTCTAGCACCTCAAGGCTTTGTAGCTCAGGCTGTGGGGGGAGGGGTCTCCCAGCTTGGATCCACCATTTTTACTTACAGATTTTATGCTGCGATCTCAGGCATTCCTCCCAATTCAGGTTGGTATATGATGAGTGGACAGTCACATTTGTCCCTCTGTAGTTACTCCAGATTATTTACTAGCTGTTCTTTGTTTTTTGTTAGTTGCTCCAGGGGGACTAACAAGCTTCCACTCCTCTCTATGCCACCATCTTAGACCCTCCTCTATGGTCTCTTTTGATATTTCACAATCTTATATCAAGTGCATATGGAAAACAGGCTATGCTAAATAACAAATATCTGCAATCTTTCTTATCACAAGTGAATGAAAGCAATTTAATTATGAAGAAAAGATATGACAAACTTCAACTCCATTTCTCTTGAGTATTTTCAATAAGACTATCAACCCAAATCCTCTTGGAAGTAATAAAAAAGAAAGCAGGAAAGTATCTGTGCCTGGTCTAATAAGACTTCTGTGCTATCTTGTAAGATGTATTCTATGTCTTTATCTGCTCTAGGTTTAGACTCAAAGGTTGACTCCTTGCAATTTTACCTTTCAAGAGTCTTCTCATTGCTGGTGACTTCATTACTAAACCCACTGAAAGAAATTGACTGACATCCTACACACATCTTCAGTTTCAGAGAGAAAATTCTTCATGATTCCTTATTACAATTCCCTCAAATATTTTTCTTCCCCACTTCCTCCAATGCCTTCTTGCCAACATTGAAAAAAACACCTGGTTATGATGTTTATTCTTAAAGAATGGCCAGCATATCCAAAACAGGGGGTAAAGAGATCAATATATTGTGCAAAAAAAAATCTCCAACCATTTTGGTTTGTTAAAGCTGCTGGAATGCAATATACTAGAAATGGACTGGCTTTTAATAATGGGGATTTATTTAACCTTCAAGTTCACAATTCTAAGGCCATGAAAATGTCCTAATTAAGGCATCAACAGGACAATACCTTCTCTGAAGCCTCCGTCAGATAGCAGGGCACATGGCAACATCTATTGGTCCTTTTCTCCTGGGTTTTGATGCTTCCAGTTTCTGGCTATAGTAGCTTCCTCTCAGCTTCCTTTCAGCTACTGTGGGGCATGGGGCTTTTTCCATAAGCTTCTCTTGGCTTTTTCTTGCTTGCTGAGGACTTAATTTATCCTCTTATAAAGGGCTCCAGAACAGACTCACATCTCAATTGAAATAACCTAATCAAAAGTTCCCACCTACTACAGGTCTATACCCACAGGAATGGATTATATTTAAGAACATAATTTTCTGGGGTACATAACAACTTCAAACTATCACACCAACTTTCACTGGTAATTAGCCAAACAAACAAACAAAAAACAAGCTGCTTATTAAGCCAAAAAAGCCATTTTGGCACTGAGCTGACACAGGAATATGGAACTTTAAAATGTCATCCTCAAAATTGTGTTAATGTTTGCTAAAATAAACTGCACTACAAGTCAAGATCCATTACTGATCTCAAGCAGTTAGTTCAGTGTTCTAGCAAGGGTGTCCAAGCCAACGCCACCGAATAACAGCTGGGCCATCTCATACGAGTTTCTTATGAACCTTTCTAAGGTTTGGGTTCCTCAGATGGAAAATAGAAATACTAAATCTACCTGGCAAAGTTGTCAAAATAAAGGTTACATGGATAATTCACAATAAATTCTACTTAATATTACTAATTAAATTAAATTACATTAAATAAAAAATATTCTTAAATTGTTAAATTGAGTAAATATAGGCAAATAACCCAAAACTTTTACCATATTTCCCAGTGGAATTCCATGTAAGGGATTACAGTAAGTTCATCCTTCTGGAATTATTTTCTCTTGTACTATTTTCTTCTCATTCTTCCTCTTTTACACTTAATGGAATAGGCACAATTTTCAGTACTTATCATTTCTATAGCTCCTTTCACTATGTAGATCATATTTCTAGTAAAAGGTGTTTAAAAAGGACCCTAAGAGTTCTTTAATCTTCATGAGCTGGGTGGAACACATTATTTCAATATTACATTTGAAGACATGTAAGATGTAAAAATGGGAAAAGAATAGAATAGTTCTCCATAGTTAAAGAAAAAATAAATGAGGAAACATATAGATACTTATTTTTTAAATTATTTTGCCTGGGTGCAGAGACTACTATCATCATTCATTAGTGTCTAGCCCAGAGTGTGCTGAAGAATAATAATTCAGTGAATATTTGTAAATGAAAAAATAAATGAAAAATGATCATTAGACTGTGAAGGAGGGTCAATAGCTGACACATGCACCAAAACTGAAGTTTGCACATATAGCAAGAATGAATTATTTTTTTTTTCCCTGAGAATTCAAAGGTTGAGAACACCAGGATTTACTCAACTGTTCCACCTCTCTTCTTGGACTTCATTTTGTATAGGAATTGCAAATGGTAGGTGTTCAATGCAAGTTCTCAATTTCTGTATATTTTTAGGAAAAAAAAAAAAACCAGAAACCAGCAAGATGCAAAGATAATTTTTTTTAACTTTAGTTTTCCTGAGGGCTTATAGAAAGGTCATATCCACTTGGAAGCTGCACAAGTTTTTGGAGACAATAGTTCATTTTACCTTTAGGAAAAAAAAATGTAAGAAAATACTTTGGGAAAAAAAAGTCTTGCCTATGGCAAACCTTTCACATTTTAATGACAAATGTTGGCATACCATTGAACTAGTAGAATATACCACATTTTTGAGTTCTAGAAACTAAAAGAGTACTAGAATTGGAAGGTGAGTCACAGAGGCAGGCTTTTAATCGTTTACACACTTATTGAGAATTTTCACCTAAAGTACATTACATAAGCTTCTCTGAAAATTAGAAAGCTCCTCTGGTCATTAGAATAGATACATTAGATGCATCAGCTTCTCTGATTATTAGAAAGCCCAGAGATTTTCTACTGAATAACCAAAACTCATTTTTGCATACTCCAATTCACCAAAACCATCTGTGAAAAGGGGGCATGCATACATGCCCACGTTTGCAAAGTGAGCCCTGTTGATTTTGACCAGTGAGAATTAAAAAGTATGATTGTTTCAGCCTCCAAACCCTAATGTTCTCAGGGCTTGGAATTCATCTTAATCAAAGGGAAAAAGGGAAAAAGACTTTTTTCCAAAGAATCATTAATGACATACCAGGAGCAGCCCCATAGATCAGGTATAATTTCTCATAGCAGCTCTTATTAAGATATTACCCATGCTGTCTCATTAACTTCCCTCCATTAAAAAGAAAAAATCATGTCAAAGAAGCATGATGGTGGTGTGTTTTTGGACCACTTAAATAAAGTGCAGCAATTACAGCAGCTTGCTTCCTTGGCCTTCATTACCATTTGCTGTGGAAGGGGACACTCAGCTAGTGTTAATAGCCCTCTATGTGGAAGGAACCCTTCATGCTGGATACAAGAAGCAGTAATAATCATTCACATTCTTGGTCTATTAATACTATGGTCCCCTGGATGCAGGTCTCAGGCCCCAGCAACAGTTTAAAATGGACAGATTCAGATGTGTTAAAATTCTCTTTCATCAAGATTTGTGTGGTTTAAATATAACTCCCTGAATTCTGCCTATCCAAGACTCCCAGAAGAGAAATGTGAATTATTTGCCAATTCCTAAACCATGATTTTAAAAATCCATAAGTAATTGTTCCCCAAATTCTTGAGTTTCAACAAGGTCTTTTACAGTCTGTGAGCTGGTACACGTAAAGACACATAGACATGGAAACTGGTAATTAGAAAATAAAAAACAGTAAAATTTTGTCCAAACAGGATATGATGATTTTTAAAGTTTTATCATATTCCCCAAACAAAGTAATTTTTAAAATCAGCTTGTCATTTTCTTTTGAAATCAGCAGAGTAGAAAAAACATTCTATATCATGGAAAGTAGAATTACTTAGTAGTAAGAAGTAAAAAGATGTTGATTAAGTAATTTGTTTACTGCCAGTTATGATTCCACCAAAGAAACAGAATCAGTAGGATAATATATATATAATTTATTTATTGCAAGAAATTGGCTTACTTAATTGTGGAGGCTAGCTAGGCAAGTCTGAAATCCATAGGGAAGGCCATTATGAAGAAAAGGCTGGAAAAACACAGGCAGGAGCTGAAGCTACAATCCATCAATAGAATTCTTTCTTCCTCAGGGAAAACTCAGTTTTGCTTTAAGTCCTTTCAATTTATTGCATCAAGCCCATCCAAATTATCAAAGGTAATATTTTTACTGAAAGTTAACTAATTGTAGACGTAAATTGTATCTACAAAAACCCTTCACAGCAACACCTAGATTAGTGTTTGATGAAATATTTAGGGACTGTAGTCTAACCAAGTTGACACAGAAAACTGACCATCACAATTCACCCTCATGAGTTTGGTATGCCTACACATCTCCTTAAACCATATGTAATCCCCAAAGACAGACAATGATAAAGCGTACTTTTGCCTAAAACAATACAATCAAAAATGCTCAAACCTTTTCCCCAGGAGAGGATAAACAGCTCTTGGGCAATGGGGTGATGTTCATTCCTCTCCTTGATATCCTGTAAATTAAATACTGTGATGTAAAATTATTATTAATGCATCTTATGTCTGATGATAAGAGGGTAAGAGAAGGGAGAAAAAAATATATGATATATATGTATATAAACACAAGCATATTCATAAAATAAAAAGAAATATTCATAACACACTCTTCATTTCTACAACTGGTCACATGGTCACACTTTGCATTTATAAATGCCTCTTCTCCTACACATTTTGTATTCCCATTGTCCTAGCAATCAAGACATTGTCCTTAGCTGGTTGTAGTGCTTTGCTTGCTGGGGAAGCCCAAATCTCCATTCTTCAAAGTTCTGAACCATTAGGAGCCCTGTCTGAATTGGATTATTGCAGTTTTCCATTGATGTTAATCACAGGACATGTTAGAACCAAGGGATCTCCTATCTTCCAAGCATACTCTTCTTTACTCCCGCTGTGTAGTAGCAGTCCTATTTTCCCTTGGAAATCAGGATCAATCACCCCAACCAGTACAGTAAGTCCCTTCTTTTTCTGTTGATTCAGAGGCATGAGGACACCAAAGTAGCCATTATATCTCCTGGTGGAAGCATTCTTCCCTTTGGAACTAGACCCCAATATCAGCAGAGCATAGGATCCTGGAGAAAGGAAGCAAAGATTTTGCATATAGAATACTATAGCAATTGGTGGCTCTCCCATTTTAACCCCTTGATTCCTAGACCTGTGAATCTCGGCTCTGGGAGAAATAGTTGATGTTGATTTAGAGCCTCTGGGAGCACGGTGTCACAGCCCTGCAAGCTATTGCCACCTAGCTGGCACTAAAACTGGGTCTTTAAAAAGTCATTCCACCATTTTATCAAGCCCGCTGCTTCAGGATAATGAGGAACATGGTAAGGACAATGAATTACCTGAGTATGATGCACTGTCACACTTCATTTGCTGTGAAATGAGTTCTCTGATCAGAAGCAATGTGTTGTAGAATACGATTTTGGTGCATAAAGCATTCTGTAAGTCCATAGATGTCAATTTTGGCAGATGCACTGCACTGAGGGAAATCTAGATGGTGAGTATTTCTATTCTGATTATGCTTTCTGGAACTGGGGAAATAACTACAGAATAGATTCAGAGACCCACTAGACCCACTGTGAAATGCATCTGAGCTAAAATTCCATTGATCATCTTACCTCCATAAGCCTCTACTCTGACTGGTGTACCAGAGTGACACTTTGGGTCTCCAGGAATTAGTATCAGCTCAGAACTAGGGTCCAGTAATCCCCTCAAATTCCAATTATTTCTCTTTCCCCAATATCACCCTGATAAATAACTGTAGATCACTTTGGGAAGAGCTGGGAGAAGGATTAACAATATACAATTTTGGCAGTGTGGAAGTGTCCGTCCTCCATTACACACAGTCACCCCTTAATTCAAACAGTTCTGGGTCTATAAACTCTCTCAAGTCTAGGAACTGATTGAGGGGCTATGACTCTCTAATTCAGTGATTCAAGGTACACTTCTTTCACTCCATCTAGAATGCTTCTGCTTACATGGACCAAGTAAGAATTTATAAGATTGTCCATTTATTTACATTCTAATGACACCAGGATCTACTAGCCATTGCCATAGTTCTCTGCAAGGCAAACCATTCGGTTACAGTTTTGACTCCACTGTCCATTATGGTAACCATGTCCACCTTTTCTATGGTGGTTAAGTGCTATCAACTGGCCTCTGCAACCTCAGGATCCAGTTCTGCCCACAGCATTTAGGGGTCCCAGTTCAGTAGCAGCATTGCAGTGTAATTTATAAGCTACTTAAAGAGTGATCACAGACCTCTTCAGGATACTGAGGGTTCCTCAGAAATTTATTTCTCTCAGTCCTGGTGAAAAGTGTGTCCTCTGACCCCTCCAGGATGGGTGAGCAGATCTTGACATGATAAATACACTCTAACATTCCAATCTTCCAACACCTTTACATAGCTTCCTTTACACTGTGCCAAGACAATTCTGGCATTTCAGCTTCATTTAATGAAGGTCATCTTTTGGTCCATGTTTCAGCCAACTAACCAAACAAATTGAGCCCTTCCTAAGCCTTTGAGCTACAACTTTGAATCCAGAATTTCTGCTTAGGGGGCTTGTATTAGTCAGCGGTCTCTCAGGAAATAGAACAAGTAGGAGATATCTGTAAATATTATTAGATTTTTATAAAAATTGTCTCACACAACTGTGGGATTCACAAGTTCAAATTCTATAGGATAGGGTGCAAGCTTGGAACTCCAATGAAGGCTTTTGATGAATTTCCCAGGAGAAGCCTATTGGCTGAAGTAAAGATGGAAATTCCTGATTGCTGAAATCAAAATCAGACATCTCTCATTGTTGAAGGCAGTCTCCTCAGTTGATTGTAGATGTAATCAGCCAGAGATGCAATCAACTTTCTGATGATTTAAGTCCAAGAAATGTCCTCACAGTGACAATCAGTCCAGTGCTTGCTTAACCAAACAACTGGACACCATCACCTGGCTAAGTTGACACATGATCCTAACCATCACAGGGCCCATATCGATATGTTCAGCCTCATCCAACTTTATGTTCTTCCACTACTATGCCACATCCTTAATGTCTATTCCAATGTGTATTCTGCAGACATCTGTCCATATTAATTGGAAAAACCATGCAGGTCTTTTGGTGTGTAGTGATCACACCTTTTTGGGTCATACTTTTTATCTCACCCTTTGGGGCCTGCTAGGACTTTAATTTGATTATAGGAATGAAGAGTGGTGAGGATAGGTCCTGACAGGGAACTGGCAGTGACATGCAAGGCAACTACTTCAGGAATGATGGTACAGTTTCCTCAGGTTAAGCAGGGATAACCTTCACAGACAGGTGGATAGGTTGCTTCTACTGGCAGAGAGGATTTAGCCAAATTTAGAGGTTCGGTATCCCTAGCTTCACTGGGATATTTCCATTTGCCTCCCTTTCGATTTTCAGGATCCCATTCCTTCCCAGTCAATGCCTTCACTTTAACAGAAAACACCCTATGATGTTGGAAATTAACTTTGCATTGTATTTCAGGTACTTGCTAGATGAGACTCTAGGTTTAGTATTCAGCAATCTCAGCTGCATGGCCATAAGACATCAGAGTTTCTTTCAGGGCAGACTTAGATGCTCTCAGGTCATATATGCAGAGCTTAAATGGGAAATTTGAAATCAAGAGCTCATATTTTTCTTTCCTCATTCCCTCCAGTGCAGTTAGAAGGAACAACCAAATTCATTATACTCTTTAGTTTAAAATTTTCTAAACTAAAAAAATACATGATCAACCAGAACCTTTCCTTTTACAGATATTTGACTCAAAATATCCAGTGATGATATTTTGTATACCTCTCTATTGGCACAACTGCCATGAACTACCAGTGCCCTTGTTACCACTGGAAATAGAATTGTTAGTGCCTTTAAATCTAATTCCAAAATCTCAGAACCAATTCAGAGATTTCATTCTTATAATTCTGTTCCTGTTTCACTTTTTGCTGGGTCTTGCAAATTATGTAACTGGTCACACTTGTTTCCATGTGAAATTATCTTATTTACTCTACTACATGTTTATATTTTATCTCTCTTATTAGAATATAATCTCCATGAGAGTAGAGATTTTGTCTATCTTGCATACCAAAGCAAATATTAAGGGTTCAAAAATAGTGTGTCTTGAGTTTTGCACCTGGCCTCACTTACTGCCTGAATAAAGACATAACTTTGAGACTAAGTAGCCTAACAAAGGCATCAGTATTCATCTAAAGTTACTCATATATAAGAGAAATGTCAAGAAGGACGTAAAAATTCCCTCTAAAGATGACCTTGCATTTACAAACTGATTAAGTAATAGTAAATGTCACAGTGTGTCTTAAGAGAAAAGAATACCAAAATTTCTCATTTAATATCAGCATTTGAATTACAATTTCCTGGTGACCAAAGTCCATCTGGAATTGCATGATCAAATGACTCCTTTTCTGTTGACCTTTCCCACCCTCTTTCAGATTCATCTTTTTACTTCTATCTTTACTTTCACAGATAAGAACAGGAAGGAGTAAGGAGAAATGGGGGAAATTAAGCAACATAGAAGAAATCATAGCTATTAATTTATCACTCATAAAATTGAATTCTGGCTCTGATAGTCTACCACAGCCATTTTGCTTTCTTTATATAAATATATTTAGTCCCATTTTTATTACCAAAAAACCTGGCTTTTACTTTAATAGTTTTAGAAGTTATAATAATTCTATGTAGTATAAGATATTATTTGTGATGTATCTAGATGGGGATGATTTTGAGTTTATTCTATTTGGAGTTTCTTGAGTTCTTGGATGTGTACTCTAATGTTTGTATTATTTCTTCCAATATTATTTATGCCCTTTTGTCTCTCTTCTCTCCTTCTGGAACTCCTATTATGCATATGGTGGTGCATTTGATAATGTTCTACAGGCCTCTGACACTCCATTTTCTTTCATTCTTTTTTCCTTTTTCTATACCTCAGACTGGATAATCTCAATTGACCTATCATCACTGATTCTTTTTTCTGCCTGCCGAAATCTGCTATTGTGCTCCTCTAGTGAAATTTTCATCTGTTATTTTCCTTTTCAGCTCCATAATTTGTTTTGTCCTTTTTTATACTTCATATATTTTATTGTATAAATTGTACATTATTGTATAATTTAGTGTATGTTGCATTTTTAATAATGCAATACCTATATGGTTCTTTAGACATGGTTTCCTTTAGTTCTTTGAACATATTTAAAATAGGTGATTTAAAATCTTTGTGTAGGCTTCCTCAGGGATAGTTTCTATTGATTGTTTTTTAACCTAGTATAAATTCTGCTTTCTTGTTTCTTTGCATGTCTTATAATGTTTGGTTGGAAACTGGACATTTTGAATAATATTCTTGGTAACTCTGGAAATTAGATTCCTCCCCCTCCCCACAATTTGTTATTGTTGCTGTTTGTTGTTGTTTATTTGTTTGTTTAGTGGCTTTTCTAAACTAATTCTGTCAAATCTGTATTCTTTGTCATGTATGGCCACTGAAATCTCTGCTTAGTTAATTTAGTGGTCAAGTAATGAATAGACATAGATTTCCTTGTGTGCCTGGAACCAATACATTGGTCTTTGCTAAGGAGCTATGTGTGCATGTTGAGACATAAGTTAACACTTGCCGGGCAGCTTTTATTTCTTGCTTTCACAGAGTTCCAAGATCAGCCAGAGAGGTATGTTCAGGGCCTTCTTTGTCTTTCTTGAGCATGTGCGCAGCCCTATGCATTCTTGTGGCTTTCTAGATCCCCAAGAATATGTGGGAGCCTATTGTTTACCTCAGCTGTGATCCACTACATGATACAATTGTGATGTTAAATAATTGCTGCTGTTTTTTTAGACAAACATCTCCAGGCAAGAGGCTGTTCACACTCAGTAAACTTCCCTTCAGGTCAAATACAGGCAGCCTTGCCAGTAGGGTCTTCCAGGGAACTACCAGATGGGTCAAATACTGACAGTTCTCTGGGAATAGAGCTTTGAAGGAGCTCCAACTCCATTTGTCCCTTCCAGAGACTAGCAGGCTACTCATTTTCACCGGGTTTGCAGGTTGTTGGCTTTCAAGGATACTGCAAATCTGGGGGTTGTGGTAGGAATAGGGCAAGTTAAAATGCAACAAGGTTCACTGTTATTACTGATATTTAGTCATTTTCTTAAATAAATGCTCCCTGGATTGCTACAAGACTAATTTCCAGAGTTCTGAAAAAGTTGACGCCTACAATTTTTGCAAGTATTCTCTTGCTTTTCTGGTTGACTTATAGATGTAGATCATTAAAGAGCATTTTCAGAAGTCCTTACTCTGCCATTTTCTCTGACATCACTGTGGATCTCAAGAAATGTCCTTTTAAAAACTAAGTTTTTGTTTTTGTTTTTGTTGGTTAGCTCATTCTCAGTTGAGGTATCTGATATGCTCCCTTGTTTTAAGTTGTCTGACACTGCAATTTTATCCATCTAAAATTCTGAAAACATAAATAGAAAATTTCTTCCAAATTTCAGTATTAGTCAGTTTCCTAGGAAAATATAAATCATGTTTGAGCTGATAAGGATTTTTTTTTAATCACAGTAAGTACAAAACACTTTTTCTCTAACTCTGACTCCATTCATTCTTTAAGAACTCCAGTCCTCTTCAAACTTATGCTGCCTAGTTCCAGGAATGAGATGTCTCCAATGGACCCGTGCAGTCATGTTGATTCTGCAGTTTAAGAGAGCATCAGCAATGCCCAGGAAAGCTGCCACTTTTTCTCAGTTCCAGGCAGAGACTGAGTCTGATTTTTGATGCATGTTATATTCCTCAAAGTGCAAGCACAAGTGAGATGCACCCTTGATTCCCCAAGCCCAACAGGAACTACATTCTGTAATATAGTTAGGCAGTCTTCAACCTGGGTGACACTATTCCTGCAAGGACACAAAAGCATGGATGGTTTTAATACGACAAATTTTCAGCTTCTGAATTTCGTCTTGTGCTTTAACCATGCACCCATAGACAATGAAGTATTTCCTTTCTTATCCCTCATTCCATTCTTGCCCATTGTATAAAAGAAAAATATGCCTCATACTCATTCTCTACTTTACTCTGACTACACTAGGGTGTAAAAATCCTCTGTATACCATGCAAAGGGCTAATTCAAATTATTAGTGACGGTCAAGTGTCTTTTAATTAAGGTATCATAGTGCTTTGCATTTTTTGCAGTCTTATAAATATTCATGTTTAGGGTGGAAGCATGGTATTCAAAACTCTTATTGTGACCCATGTTGGCATATTATAAATTAAGGTATTCTGTAGAGTGGGACAGCAGGAGAAATTTCTATTTAACAACTTTAAACTGTTGGTAAATAAGTACCTTGTCTTAACTGTGTCTGCAGCTCCAATGTGAAAAAGAAAAGTACATTAAAAAACAATCATGTTATCAAAAATTTAATAATGATTATTTCAATTTTTCAAAATTTATATATAAGCAAGGTGCCTCAAAGTGGAAAAGTATAAGGTACCTAAATAGTCATTTGATAACCCTAGGTAATGTCATTTTAGATTACTTCCCAGAAATCTAATGATTGTGTAACATTGTTTTGCAAGCCAAATTTTTTATAATTAGTTTCTGTCTGTGAAACTGCAGGAAAACCTAATTGACTTATAGATGGTAGATCATTAAAATGAGGTGCGTTTTTTTTTGTAACTTTTCATTTTGAAATGCTCCCAAATTTATAAGACTGTTACAAATATAATACAATTCCAATAACAGAATGCCCCACCTCTACCCTCTAGATGCCCAGAACCACCAACTCCAATATCTTACTACATTTGCAACATCATTCCATCCATCCATCCATCCATCCATCCATCAATCCATTTTCCAAACATGTGAGTATAGGTTGTATATACCATGATCTTTGAACACTTAATACTGTTCTTAGAAATATACATTTCTAAGAACAAGGATAGTATTCACTTATGATAACTTAAGCACAGTTATCAGGCTCAAGAAATTTAACCATTATATAAAGCTTATAATCTATATTCCAATTTATTTATGCATTCCAATAATGTCTCTTTGAACCTTTTCTCCTCCTTTACTATATCTAATCCAGGATCATGCATCACATTTAATTGACATTGTCTCTTTAATTGCTCTTTCTTTTTTAAACTGTGGGAACATATATACACCATAAACTTCCCCGTCTCAACCACTTCCAAGCATGCAATTCCATAGGATTAATCATACTAAAAATATTTCAGTACCCTTACTGCCTTTCATCACTAAAAGTTTCCTATTTCCTCAACCAAAAACCCTACACCAATTATGCATTAACCCCCCATTTTTCTTGCCCCCCCCACAACCTGTACTCTATTTTTGTCTCTATGAATTTGCATATCTCTTATATTTTCTTTGTAGTTACCATGGGGCTTAAATTTAGCATCCTAAATCTGTAAAAATCTCATTTGCTTTGATACCAACTTAATTTCAGTAGAATACACAAACTGTTCCTACACCCCAATTTAATGTAGTTCTTGTCACAAACTACATGTTTATACATTATGAGTCCAAGACCACTGATTTATCATTGTGTTTTATGCATTTTCCTTTTCAACACTGTAGGAAGTAAAAAGTGGAGTTACAAACAAAAAATACAATAGCACTGGCATTTACATTTACCCATGTAATTGCCCTCATCAGAAATCTTAAGTTTTTCATGCAGTTTTGATCTATTGTCTATTGTCCTTTCCTCTCAACCTATTGAACTCTCTTTAGCATTTCTCATAGGGTAAATAAAGTGTTGACAAACTCCCCCAGCTTTTGTTTATCTGGTTATGTTTTAATCTCTCTTTCATTTTTGAAAAATAGTTTTGCCAGGTATAGAATTCTTGGTTAGCAGTTTTTGCTCTCAGCACTTTAAATATGCCATCCTACTTCCTTCTTGCTTCCATGGTTTCTAATAATAAATTGGCACCTAATCTCACTGAGGCTCCCTTGTATGTGACATGTTACATCTCTCTCATGGTTTTCAGAATTTTCTTTTTGTCTTTGGCATTCAACAGTTTGATTATAATATGCTGTAACATGGGTCTATTTGAGTTTATCCTATTTGGAGTTCATTGGGCAACTTGGATGTGTATACTCATGTCTCTATTTCCTGGAATATTTTTCCTTCCCCTTTCTCTTATTCTTCTCCTTATGGGATCCCCACAGTGCATATCTTGTTATGACTGATGGTGTCTCACAGGCTCTTCAGGCTCTGTTCACTTTCTTCATTCTTTCTTCTTCCTGTTCCTTGAGCTGAATGATTTCAACAGTCTTATATCCAAGTTCTCTTATTCTTTATTCTGCCAGCTCCAATTGTCTATTAAACCCCTCTAGGTAATTTTTAACTTTTGTTATTGTTGTCTTCAGCTCTGTTTCATTCCTTTTCATAATTTCCATCTCTCTATGGATAGTCTCTCTGTGGTCATCTATCATTTTTCTGGTTTCCTGTAATTCTTTGCCTGTTTTCCTTTGGCTCGTTGAGCACATGCAGGACCATTTTATTAAAAGTATTTGTGTGGTATGTCCCAGATGTCTTCCTCCTTATTGATGGTTTCTAATGCTTTAATCTTATTATTTGCCTGGGTCATCACTTTCTTTTTCTTTGTATGTTTTATAACCTTTTGTTGAAACCTGGACATTTTGAAATCTTAATACGTTATTGCTGGAGTTTAGACTCTGGGTTGTCTGCTTGTATGCAGCTGCTAGTGTCATGGCACAGTTTCCTGTGAATATCAGGAGCTAAAAAAAAAAAAAAAAAAAAGGGAGAGAGAGAGAAGGACAAAAAAAAAAGAAAAAGTAAACACTCTTCCTAGTCTTTGCAGATTGACCTGTGCAACTCCTTTCTATACTTATCTACACAATGAATTTAGAGACTATCTCCAGGCCAAAGTGTTGGGGCCTCCCCATCCTTTCTGTGCATTCATCTTATCTTGGGCATACCCATGTGGCTCTCAAGGAATTCCCTCCATTTGCATAGTTTCAAATGTCTCCTCTCCTCTTCCCTAGGAAACCACTTCCTCATGGCCTCAGGCACTACACTCTATGTCCTACAGCCAGCAATTCTTTGCCCAAGGCAGGATGACTTGACTGCTCTTCCATAGCATTCTGTGGGAGAGCTTCATGAGCTACCTTCTATACACAGGGCAAGTTCTGGGACAGAGACCCCCTCAGTCCACTCCCAAGCAGATTGTGCCAGACATACATGCTCCAAGCATGTGCATGAGGGTTATTCTGCTCCCTCTAGAACCAGGTCCAGTGATCCATGCACTGGAAATGTTGGCCAGCTCCACATCAGCCTGTGGAGCTTGGGGGAGTGGCCAACCAGGCCTCCATGAGATCCTACAGCTTCTAAGTAGCTTTCTTCTTGATCTGGCACTGTTCCTGTTACTGCAGACCTTTAACTGTTTTCTGGAACTTTGAGAAAGTTGTTTTGGCCAATTCTTGTTGGTTGCCCAAAGCTTTTGTGGGAGTTAAAGCCCTGAAGACTCCCACTCTGCCATCTTGATCAAGGAGTATCTAAAATGACTTTTGATACTAGATCACTAAGTTATATATCAATGTTATACATTGGAGGAGTTTTTTCTTTTTAATTCAATTTTATTGAGATCTGTTCACATACCATAAAATCATCCAAAGTGTACAATCATTTGTTCACAATACCATCATATAGTTGTGCACTCATCAGCACAATCAATTTTTGAACATTTTCATTACTCCAAAAACAAAAAGAATAAAAATTAAAGTAAGAAAGAATACCCAAAACAACCCATTCCCCCATTCCCCCCTATTATTCATTTAACTTTTGTCCCCATTTTTCTACTCATCTGTACATATACTAGATAAAGGGAGTGTGCACCACAAGGTTCCCACAATCACATGTTCACACCATGTAAGCTATATAGTTATATGATCGTCTTCAAGAATCAATGGGTTGCAGTTCAACAGTTACATTGAAGGAGTTTTAAGAATTGAGGGATACTGCCACTCCAAAACGCCTTTTACTCCCATCTACTTATTGATATGAACAATATGTATATATGTGTGTGTGGGTGTAGAAAAATGGGAATAAATTTGAAATTGAAGTGTCTGAATCTGGTCATACTTACTCATCCATATACAAATGAAATAACTGAAAAAGCCCCCATTCATTACATTAAGAGATGCATTTCCAAGACATTTTACTGTATTTATTTATTAATTAAAATACGTGTTTATTAATTAAAATCTAAAATTGCTTGGTATATCTAAAATTCATAAAATACCATAAATTTGTACATTATAAAGCATGAATATAGTGCAATATAAGTCAATGCAAAAAAAAAGCAGATATATATAATTATCAGAACTTAAAATAAGATCTAATCTACATACAAACTTTTCTTGCAGAGTACTATTGTTAGGTGAACAAAAATATTTTCAAATGTAAAAATATTACTTTGAGATAACATTTTAGTTTGAGACAATATTCTGTCAGTGTATAGAATGGAAATATGAGTTTGAGAAGAAATAGGAGCACTAATATTTCTGTCTGGTTATGAAAAGCCAGTTTGTGTATTTTTAAACAAAAGAAGGGTGATTTGAACTCGCTATGTATTTGGATGACAGCAGATTTACTGAAAAGAGTTATATAGAAGTTTTATTTTAAAAACTTCAAAAATACAATGTCAGATATTGTATCATCTGGAGCTATGTAAACTTATGATGAAAATGTTAGGAATTCAAGTTATAAATGTGCAGAGGTCACATAACTTTTAAAATTTCTTGTGTAGATACAGAGGCAAACTTTTTAGAGATCATTTTCATAGGTTACAAAGGGTTATTGCCACAAATTATCATCACCCAAGATAAAGTTTCTGAAACTAGTCTAAACTGTTTATTCCCCCCCTTTTCCAAAGTCTGTAATGTTATGTGGTGGCTTGCTGGTCTTTTCCTCCATCATATGGTGATCTGTCTACTTTTGCTTCCTCTTATTCCTTCTAATAGTACATAGGAGTATTAAGATCAAGAGAATCAAGAAGATCACTTACAGTATCTGTTATAAATGCTCTAATAACAAAGAACTCACTTATTCCTGAATAGCCTTAATTAATAACAAATAAATGCAGTAAAAAATCTTGGAAATGCATCTCTTAATGAAATGAATGGGGCTTTTTTCAGTTATTTCATTTATATATGGATGAGTCAGTATGACCAAATTGGAACAGACTTCAATTAATTAAGTAGTCCAGGCTGGCAGTGGTTCCATTTATACAGATCTTACAAAAAAACTTGTCAGTTTCACATGCAGCACACAGGTTTCCAACTGTCAGACCATAGGACTTGCCAAAAATCCTTTCTGGATAACTCCATCTCCAATCCTGAATCTCACTGAGATGGCTACTGGATAAATCCTCACATGAGGCTCTGTTCTCTGGGGACTTGCTTTCTGGAAACTCAGAATTTTCCAAACCATTAGTTTCTGGGTTCTTTTGTACCCAAAAGTTCAGTTCTCAGCTTATCCCTTTCCTCTCACATTTTACCATAAGCTGCAAGGAGAAGCCAGGCCACACTTTCCATAATTAATTTGGAAATCTCTTTGGCTAAATATTCCAGCTTGTCTCCTTCAAATTCTGCCTCCCATCTGACATCAGGACTCAGAACAAGGATGTTCTTTACACCAGTTTGCAATGACACATGTATCATTTCTGTCTAAAGCCTCATCAGAAGCTTTTGCATCCATTTTTCTACCAATAGTCTCTTCAAAGCAAACTAGGCCTTTTTTATCAAGCATTTCATAATTCTTCCAGAATCTTCCCCTTACCCATTTATAAAGCTGTTCCAGCATTTTTGGTATTTGCAAATCACTGCACCCTACTTCTGGTACCAAAATCTGTTTCCATTTGCTAAAGCTTCCCTGAAGAAAGGCTACTGGCATCTGGGACACCTCTGTCACATGGGAAGGCATATTACCAGTGTCTGCTGGTCCTTCTCTTCCAAGTTTCATTGTTTTTGGGTTCTGGCTTCAATAGCTCTTTTGGTGAGTGTTTCTCTTTCTGAACTCTCCGGCTTTTTTCTGTCCTTTATCCTCTCATGGAGGTCTCCCATAAAGATTTAAGACTCACCTTGAATTGGGTGTGTCACATCTCAATTAAAACAACCTAATCAAAAGGTCTCACCCACAATACATCTGCACCTACAATAATGGATTAAAAAAATTAGCCTTTTCAAACCAGCACATTCCATACTTCAGAAAATTAGATATTTAATGTAGAATTCTACTCTATCCTTTATTGTATAAACATCTTAGATATTGTGCCAGATAAAACCCTAATAATGCAAAGGTTCTTTCTGAGTGCTTTTAATCAGATCATCCCTACTTCCTTGTTCTCACTAGTTCAATATTCCAAATAGGGCTAGTAATAATTGCCAATTGTATGGAATTCATGAAAATTATATTTGACAAGTCTCTCGCTACTAAGATTTAAAACTGATGAAATTAAAAATGTAATAAAATGTTGGTAGGCAATGCAATTTTGTGACTATATACTTACACACTGAAGTTAAGTATTGTGGGATTAAAATTTACCTCTTTTATGTACTAGTTGTTTGACCTTAGGCTACTTTCTTATGACTGCAGGCTCATCATTTGAAAAAGGAGGTGATAATAAGTCCTCATAGTTTTATTGTGAAACAAATAAGGTAATTCACATAAAACAATTGACATTTTACATAAATCTTAGCTAAAATTATCTTTAGCTCTTATCTCTGTATCATTAGAATTGCTTGGTGTATTTTTGGAGTATACAATTTACCTTGCCAAAAAATTAATAATCAAATAGTTTGCTCAATTGATTGACTGATTCAGAAACCTAATTCACCAAAAGTCTTACTATGTCTAAAGAAAGGAAGATTTTAACTACATATACCTGATGTTAAACTTCTATATTTAGCTTAACTGCTAAACAATCCACATGGTATTAAACCTTAACTATTTATTATGATTCTTAAATTATAATAAACTAGGTTTGGAAGTAAAGAAAATACTCTTGGAGGAAAGGCAGAAGTAAGGGTATTTATTTGGACAATGGCCCCTCATTAAGCTAACTTCAAAAATTATACTTAATTTTACTGATTCAAACCTACAATCTAAGAGAATTCATAACATTGCACATGGAAATATGGGAATGCTAGATTGAAATATTGTTCATGACAAGTCAGAAAGAAATGTTTTTATTATAGCGCTAATGGTATTTCTCTTCATAGATAGATTTAAATATGTGACATATAAATGCACTGCTACAATATCAAATTAGCAGTTTTACTTGTCTGTATTACTCATAAAGGACAAAGCGTTGGCAAATGAAAGAGATCATGTAAAGAAAATACCAATAAAATATTTTCATTCCTCTCTCATAAAGTTTTAAAGGTCAGAGATCATAAAAATAACCTCATATCTTTTTATTTTAAAATGCATATTCTTAATTTGTATTTAATCATAACTTTTATTATGAAACAACACATTTCTGTTTTCAAATCAAATGACCTCAAATTGACCTTAAATCAAATGACCTAAATTTTTTTTCAAATTCAAATGACCTCATATCTTTTTAAGATGCATAGTCTTAATTTGTATTTATTCATAACTTTTACTGTGAAACAACACATTTTTTTTGAAATCCCTTTTCATTAATCCATAATCTATAGGAAAAAAGTGATTGCAGAGTCAGATAAGTGCTCACACCCAAGAACCACAAGAAAATATTTAGAGTGAAATTAAACACATTAAAAGAAATATGACAGGATAAAGGAAAATCATAGCCAATGGCATTAATACACATGAACTGTGAGACCTCAGAATAATAGCTTAAACCATCCTTAATTTTGTCAGCTAAAAATTGAGTGGATTGGACTAGATGGTTTCTACTATTCTTTTGAGCTCTCTTTTGCTTAAATCAGCCAGAGTCTATTTCTATTGGTTGCCACCAAGAGCTCTGAATGATTCAACCTTACTGGTTAGTCTATTTGCTTTCTTATATCCAAGATGCTAAATGGGCTATTTCAATATAATTGACCTAAGAGGTGGATTGCATACTGTAACAGCTCTAACGAACTTTATTTTCCTGATGACATTTTGTCTCCAACAAACTTCTCTGGCTTCAAAAAAAAATTTGTCCAATTCTACTTCTACACAGCACTGTATTTCTTGCTCTGTAGTCATCATATTCTAAAGTACTACCACTATACAATCACTTACATCATTATTCCTCACAGAGTATAAGGACAGCTCCAACCATTTGTTTCAGCCTTTCTATGAAAAATTTTGATTTTCCCTTACAGAGTGCATAGCCAAATGGTACTGAAGTGCCTAAATGTTTTCTGCTCTGTATCATTTCATTTAGTTCCACAATTCTGAGTTACGTTCATTTGCAGAACTTGGGTTAAAAGACCTTTGGAACCAATCATGTATATGCAACTTATTCCACACCATCTCCCAAATTCTGCTGTAGGGACACATTCATAGACATAGTGCATATTAAACCAAGGTCTTGAAGAGCATGAAGTGCTGCACCTTCTGCACTCTTGAAAGCCACAAAAGGGAGTTTAGGAGCAAGAAACAGGAAGACATTTCATTTTGTGCTTTTTTTCTTTTTTAATAATGAAGAGATGTGATGAAAGCTTAACTTTAGGAGGATTCAGATGGCCTTTATTTATTCAATACATTGGTTGAGAGATATTTATATATCATACATCTTTATAGTCACTGATGATATGCCATTGAATAAAATGGATGTAGTTTTTGCCCAATAGGGCTTATAGACTCATGTGGAAGACATGAAGACATATATATATTCATAAATACAAGTTAACATGCATTTGTTGATGAGAAAAAGTGCTAAGAAAGAGAAAAACTGGTATTAGAGTAAATGTGCATTTATGGGGAAACCTAATGTGGTATGGGAAAGAATCTCTCAATGGAGTGGACATTTAGGTTGAGAATTCAGGGATAATGACAATATATACAACAAGAAGGGTGGAGAAGGGTGTCCCAAGAAAACAAAAGAGCAGAGGCAAGAGTCTGAAAGATAGAGCACAGCATTTGTGAAGAGTAAAAGAGTGCAAAAAGTAAGTGGGGTAGTGCCCTGAGAAATAAATACACCAAGGGTGAAGTTATTTAACACGTCCTTGTAGGGCCATGTTAAAGATGTTGGTCTTTTACAATAGATGCTGGGAAACTAGCTTAGAGGCCATTTCAATGATCCTAGCAAGAAATGAAAGTGCCCTGGACTACAGAAGTCGTGAAGAGCAGGAGAGAATTGGAAGCATTGAAGAGATCTTTCAGAGGTAGAAGAGTGGATACAGAAGGAAAGAGATTGATTGAAAGCAATTGTGTGGCTCAGGATTCTGCTTGAGCAATTAGGGGTGGTGATATTATTTACTGTAAGAAACTCAGATGGAGTCCCTGGGTAGGGGCAGGAAATAATTCAGATGATGACATCCTAATTTTGAGGTGTGTTTGAATTTTATAGCAGTGTTGAGTAGCAGCAGCATGCATGATTGTGGGATAAAAGGAGAGGACTGGACTAGAGAAATAAGATTGAGAAGCCAATGTAGTAACGTAACCACAATTAGAGTCGCAGTCACAGACAACATTAGTAAGTAGAAGCATGGAGTTTGAAGACAAGAGAGACAACTGCCTGTCTTTGAAGGATACAGCGTTTAAAGTTGAATAGAGAAGAAATAGTCAGCAAAAGAGACTGATAGGAAGAAAGAGAGAAGTCAGAAAAAAATAAAATAAATAAACCTTAGAAAATATGTTGTGATTGATTCCAAGGGAAGAGGGTATTCCCACAGAAGGGAGTAAGTAATAATGTAAGTTTTGGAGACTCCAAGTAAGAAGAGTATATAGGGTAAAGTTAAGGGTGTTGGAGAAGGGCAGGTGGCTGGCTGAAAATAGAATTCAAGAGACTACTTATCAGGCCAAATCAGGCCTTTGTTCATGAAATGATATTATCTTCAATTAGGGCTGAAGACCTGTGAGTGGAAATTAAAAGGTGGCCATACACCAACCCCCCCCCCAAAAAAAAGTATGCTAGTGTTCTAGTTTGCTAATGCTGCCAGAATGCAAAACACCAGCGTAGGATTGGCTTTTATAAAAGGGTTTATTTGGTTACACAGTTACAGTCTTAAGGCCATAAAGTGTCCAAAGTAACACATTAGCAATCGGGTACCTTCAGTGAATGATGGCCAATGGTGTCTGGAAAACCTCTGTTAGCTGGGAAGACACATGGCTGGCATCTGCTCAAAGCTCTGGTTTCAAAATGGCTTTCTCCCAGAATGTTCCTCTCTAGGCTGCAGTTCCTCAAAAACGTCACTCTTAGTTGCACTTGGGGTATTTGTCCTCTCTCAGCTTCCATGGAGCAAGCGTCTGCTTTCAATGGCCATCTTCAAACTGTCTCTCATCTGCAGCTCCTGTGCTTTCTTCAAAGTGTCCCTCTTGGCTGTAGCTCCTTTCAGAAGGTCACTCTCAGCTGCACTGAGTTTCTTCTGCTCGTCAGCTCATTTATATGGCTCCACTGATCAAGGCCCACCCTGAATGGTTGGGGCCATGCCTCCATGGAAATTATTTCATTGTAGTTATCACGTACAGTTGGGTGGGGTGATTTCCATGGAGACACCCAAAGGATTCCAATCCAATCAGCACTAAAATGTCTGCTCCACGAGATTGCATCAAAGGATATGGCTTTTTTCTGGAGGACATAATACATTCAAACTGGCACAGCTAGGTACAGGATATTATATGTATATGGGGTAAAGGAAGAGAAAGATGAGAAAGATTAGAGAAGAAGCTAAGGCTCCTAATCTAGCCTCCTGGAAGACTTAGGGAGTTAGTGAAAGAAATGGGGGTGTTTGGAAGAGAACTGCATTTGAAAAAACATGATGAGTTCAATTCTACTGTCAACATCTATGTCATTCTCTTCATTCATGTAAATTTTCTATTCTTCTTTCAGCTTAACCCATTTATAAAATTGTTGTTGGCAAAATTGGAGTTATAAATTTTGTGATCTGAGTAAAATATGGAAAGCCTTTAGACCAACCTCTGTCTCAAATTTGGCATTGTACATTAGTTAACCCACCCAATAAACAGATAATAAAATTTTATAGTATAAATATGTTGTCTCCACATATGTTTTGACTTAAAAGAAAACAAGTTTTTTAGTGATCTGAACTCTCTAGAGAGCTATAGTATTTTAAGCCACAAAATGATTTTCTTATTAAAGGAATTGACAAATGAATATAAATGACATCTGATGTGCTTGCAAAATAGTTCCTCTAAAATAGCTTTTAGTTGAATTTATTTCATCCTTTCATGCTTGCTAATAAGACATCTCTTTGGCTGAGAATGGCTTCTGGCTCATCCAAGTAAAACTCACCTGCTGTGCTGCTGCAGACACAGACCAAGCCTTGTCATCCTGTTCTCTACAGCAGAATATGACATGCATGAAGGAGCTCAGTGTGCAGAGTGGTGAAGCCAGCAGAGGGAGAGCTAAAAGGTCTAGAGCTGTGCTTGGGCAGCAAAAGGGATTTTACTTCCTGAGGATCCGCATGACGTGACAAATTAAATATTTTTGCCCTTTGATTATTAACATTTTAGTGATTCTTTCCACCACCCCAACTATATTATGACACAATAAATGTCAAAATAACTATGCATTTATATTGGACACATTTTAAAAACAGGGTATATGCAGCCTATGTGACTAATTATTGTGCTAGGCTAGTTCATCAAATGGGAAAACATCAATATTTGTTACCAGCATGTTTCAATAATTGGCATTACAATGCCACCTCTAAAACCCTTCTCTCTCACACAGATTTTGTTTTGTATAAATCTAGCAATGGCCTCAAAGTCATGCTGGCAAACCTCTGGGATACTACTATTCTGCAAAAATGCCTCAGAGGAAATGAATCACTTGAGAGGTATGAAGAATATTTTTATTTCTAATCCAAGGAAGGAAACAAAGGATAATTATGAAACAGTCAAGGGAGAAACAGTTTTATCTTTATAACATCTAAAAAACTGGAATCTATTAATTTGGGGCACCAAGTATTTTCCTTTTTGAGTCCACCCATCTCATGGAATCCATATGATAGTGCTTTAGAGAAGCATTTGTTATAGAACTGTCTAACTCACATGAGGCATCTGCCAAGTGAACTGGTGCCAGTCTGCATCCCAGGACCAGAGCTAGGGCGTATTTTCCTTCTGGATATAGCCAGGGTTAGAAGAAACTGGAGATGTGAGTTTGAGCCAGATTCCTTATGAGTGCCAAATGTTGATTACAAGTTAAAAATATAGTAGAGGAAAAAAAGAATTGACAAGCTACAGTTTAGGAATGAATTAAAATTGGAACAGAGTGGGGGACAGTTGAAAACAAGACAATGAGGGCATATTTAGCTGAAGTACCTGAGATTTATCTTTAGTCATTCATTCAAAATATTTATTGAGGACCCACTGTATACCAGAGACTATTCTCAGTGCTTGGAATACATCAGTAAAAATACAGTACCTCTACCCTCTTAGCACCTAAATTCTAGGTTAAAAGGTGGGAGAAGACCATGAACATAAGCAAAATAAATAAGTAAATTATTTAGCTATAAGGAAGTGATAAGTTCTATGGAAAATTTTAAACTAGAACAGGGAAATACAGATTAGACAAGTAAAGGGGGACAGTTAGAAATTTTAAATAGGGTAACCAGAGCAAAGATCATTGAGAAAGTAGCACTAAAGAAAAGATTTGGAAAAGAAGAGGGGTTAGAGTTAATATTTATGGAAATAATATTCCAGGCAGAGGGAACAGTCAGTACAAATGCTCTTTGGCAGAAGAATGTGTTGAACCATAGGAAGTTTGACATGCATTTGCAATGAATTGACTTAAAGATAAAAGGTCAGATGAATACTACCAAAGCCTATTAGCTCCTCTAATTTCTTGAGTGACTGCCCAGAGTATTTAACTTTAGTCATATGTGTCATGTCCCTCAGCCTTCTAGAACTTTTTCAGTATCTATACCTTTGTGTGGTTCACATGCTGTTATTCCTAGTGGACAACTGGGAAAACATTTTCATCCAATTGAAGATCCACTAACAATTTAACAAACACAATTTCTGAGAGTAGAGCAGATCCAAGTGGACCCTTTCACTTTAGTTATGTGTATCAGTCAGCTTCTCCAGAGAAATAGAACCAGTAGAATAAATATAAAATTTGTTAATTTGTTACCAACATATTTCAATGTACTTCAAAATATTTAATCAACCAATAATCATTTTTTAATAAATTTAGAGGTGTGTGTGTATTTGGTGTGTATGTCCATGTCTGGTTTGTGTGCATGTCAATGTGTGTGTGTGTAAAGGGATTTATGTCAATGAATTGGCTTATGTGATTGTGTGGCTGACAAGTCTGAGATCTGTAGGGCAAAATAACAGGCAGCAAGCTCTCAGGCAAGAGATGATACTTCAGTCTTGAGGCAGAATTTTCTTTCTCAGGAGAACCTCAGTTTTTCTCTTGAGGACTTTCAACTGACTGGATGAATCCTACCTTCATCACTGAGGTAATCTCCTTTATTTAAAGTCAACGGATGATAGATATTAACCACATCTACAAAACCACTTCACCAGCAATAACTAGATTAGTGTTCGATTGAATAATGAGTATTATAACCTAAGCCAACTTGACACAGAAAACTAACCATCACAATATGTGTGGTAGACAGACTAATGGCCTGGGGAGATAGCTACATCCTAATCCCTAGAAGCTGTGGCTATGTTACCTCATGTGGCAAAAGGTACCTTGCAGATGTGATTAAATTAAGGATCTTGAAAAGGAGAGATTATCCTGAATTATCCAGGTGGACCCAATGCAATCACAAGAGTCTTAATAAGAGGACGGCAAGAAGGTTAGAGTCAGAGAAAGATTTGAAGGTATTTCACTACTGGCTTTGAAGATGGAGGAAAGAGCCATGAGCCAAGATATATAAGCAAGTTCTAGAAGATGATAGAGGCAAGGAAACAGATTTTCCTTTAGAGCATCTAGAAGTAATGCAGCCCTGCTAACAATTTGATTTTAGGACTTTTGACATCCATAATGGTAAGATAAATTTTATTGTTTAAAAGCACTAAATTTATGGTGAGTTGTTACAGTATCAAGAGGAACAGTATAGAAGCAGTCTAGAGTCACATTCTCAAATTTTAGGATTTCTGGAAGTCCCAGAGTTTGGGGAGGATTCTGGACTCTGTAGATTTGTATGGAAGTTAGAAACCCAAATAGACCTCCCTGACATTTCTGAAAAGCAACATTTGCTGTTATAGAGACATGTTCCCCAAATTTATCAGAGACCATCAATACCTCACATCAAGTGATACAGGGAGCCAGAGAAGTCCCAGACTAGCCCAGGTCCTTATTCAAACTCAAGAAGTTTGACTGCATGTAGATTGACCTTGGCTTATGAGAAGTCAAAGAGTTATTCATATTGTTTTTCTTCTCTATGTACTTCATTGTTCTATTGCATCAGCAAGGGTGATGCCCTTAATGTGTACTGGAAGATGTGAAAAGATTCTTTATTTCTAAGACTTATCATACTGGAATTTGGGTAGTATTTTGAGAACATTTGTATTCTAGTTTATATCCAATGTGGGATGCATCATTATCTACTGAAAGACTAACAGAGAATGTAGCACAGTAGATTCTAGTTTTTGCCATTTTGAAGACTATTACAAGTCATTTCACCTTGATTTGTCACTTTTACCTTCTCAAAAAAATGATAATCCACAGTGTATTTATGAGAATAAATGTTTTGAGTTAGCTGGAAGAGGAGCTCAGAGGGGGAACATCTGAAATATTCAAACCATAAAATGTTAGAACCGAAAGGTTCCTCAGGGATGAATTGGTTCAAGTTCATTTTATGGATGAAGAAACTGTTGGACAAAGAAATACAGTGTTTTACAGAATGTCACATAGTTAGTGAGGGCAGGTATAACCTCTGCTCTCTTAGTGCCATTCTAGGCTGCATTTCATTTTAACATTTTTTTTTTTCAAAGGACTCCAAAGTGTTCAAAGGAATAAGCAGTTTCTCAAAATTTTTCAGGGCAACTTTATTTTCTAATATTCCATAAGCTCTCAGTCACCAATAAATCGGTCACTTCATTAAGAATAAGAGTGGAGGTAATACCTGATGAGTCAACAGTTCGCTATAGAACTGTATGAATAAAGACGTAGAGACAGAAAGACTTTGTTAAGCAACTTTTCATGTGTATGAAAACTATAGATTGTCCCAATTCTGGTTTCCTTGTTTCTGATTTGAAAAAGTTTCTGTGTCATTCAGCTATTGTAAATATTATGTAGTAAATAATCACTCATCTCTCTACCTATGTATACATTTTCCCTCTTATCCTAAGCAACCTTAATGAGAAACTTCAAAATTAATTTTTGTTTGGTTATCTGCTGGTTATCTTCAGGTCCACTTGCTGAGGCACCCAACCTTGAAACTACCTCATTTGGTCAAATTTGAATATGTTCATGAAATGTTGGAACACATCTAATATACTTACCTACTTTATACACACACACACAAACATATAGACACATACATATACAATTTTCCCTAGCCATTTGTTCATCTTATCTTTTGCTTCTGTTCCTAGTTTGCCCCAGAAAAATAAAATTAGGGGTTTAGAGTGATTTCTCTGTTCCCTAGTAAAGACAACTAATACGGCTTTTATTTAAGGTCATCCAATCTAACATCCATGGTGAAACAGAAAGACCATCAAGAAGCTTGAGGGTGTGAGTAGAGAAGGAAACTACTTCTGTGATAAATAACAAATAGAGAGGTTTTGCTGAATGCTTTAACTCTAATATGCCATTTGCCTTGTTAAAAATTGGGTTAGCACAAGTAAAAGGATACTCAGAGAACCCTAGAAGAGATGTATGGGGCAGGGCTGAGTCGATATGAGCACTGGACCCAGAGTCAGGTCAAGGAAGCAAGCTATCATCAAAGTTCCAAAACAGTAGTAGCAAAACAGGAGAATCACCAGGTCACATGACTTGCCATAGAGGCGGGGCAGGGTGGGGGGTGGGGGTGGACAGCAAAGTCAAATGACATGTAGGTGGGAATCAACACCTAGGTGTTGAAATACTCAAATGAAGAGAATATAAGTGTCGGAATAGCACATGACTTAGACACATGAGCCCACCTTGGTGAGTTTTTTCTAACTTTTATACTAGACCAAATTGGATTCCACAGCTTATCTGTCTTAAAGCAGTATTACACTTGAGTTATATTGACATCCCGTTTTGAAATATGAATTGCCCTACCTACTTAGTCTTCCACATCTAACATTGTAGGAGTAAAACACCTTTTTTATATTAACTAGTCACATTAATAAAAGTTTCCTAACAATCATTGGTGCATGGTACAGATTTTGCTTGAGTATTAGGAAAGAGGAAGAAAGAGTTCCCGCCCTTTGAGAAATTCACAATTGGTCACTCAGTGAATTTATACTTTATTGCTTTCCCTGTGAGAGAAGCATTTTTTGGTTTACATGACTGAAAACTCTGAGATAGGGAACTTTATTTTTATTAATGTTGAGAAATGTCATCACTACTATGATTTTTCAGTGTTGGATTCCTGGTGAGTATCCATTCTTATTACAGACATCAACTCCACTCTGTGCCACCAACATTCTCAAATGTATGAATTAACAAAATAGTCATATGAGGTCCTGAGAACTACAGAAAAATGTAGTTTTATTTTTTTGTATAGTAACTGTAATTTTATACCTAAAAATTAATGCAGAATTTATGTCTTTAAAATTAAGCAGAATAACATTCAAAGAAGATGTATAGAATTAATAATATCCAGGCAAACAGGATATTATGACTCCATTCATGTGTATGATGGAAATAGTAAGCTAAACTATCAAAGCAGTCTTCTAGAAACTATTCTACCCAGGTATTGTAAGGTTCAACCACCCCTGGAATTGCCTTGTGTTGTAAATTTCAAATATTACTTTAGTCTTTAGTTCTCAGATTGGCCAATTCTTCACTTCTGAAATACAGCATCCCAGCTGGGTTGTCTTTGCACTGTTTTTAGATTCACATTGAAAAGAAAAGGAGAGGGGAGGAAAAGAGAGGAGAGGGGAGGAAGAAAGAAAAGGAAGGAAGGAAAGAAGGAAGGAAGAGAGGGAGGGAGGGAAGGAAGGAAGGAAGGAAGGAAGGAAGGAAGGACTCTCACCCTTTTCCACAAGAAAACCAATTAGAAAAAGTGACAGCAGGGTTTATACCTTTCTTACAAGGGCAAATTCTTTTGACTTAAAAAGAAAAGCAACTGTAACTAGAAAGAACTTTCCTTGCTGACAAAACATACAGGTTTAAAATCCATTTTATAATCAGAAGCAAGGTCAGGGATAGAGAAACATTACTGCCTCACATGTAGGGCCAGGTACCCATTGCCCTCTTTACCTCAGCTCATACATACCTGCAATCTACTTAAGAGGGTCCCATATCCCACCTATACCTAAACAACTAATTCTGAGAACTCTGTGTGTGTGTGTGTGTGTGTGTGTGTGTGCATGGATGCACACATTCATCTTTTAACACAGAGGTATAATTCTCACATAGGAATTTTAAGCATAATGGACTAACATTTTAGAATATGATAATGCTCAAACCTCACCATGCAGTCAGTGACCTTTTCTGTTGACCGCAGTATCCACCATTTCCCCTAAGAGAGAAATGTTTTTGGCTCCTTTTGTCTGTTATCTCTCTTGGATCCCACATTCTTGCTACATAGATATGGATCATTTTGTTGACAGTAATATCAAATTCCTTTCTCCTCTATAATCATATCTCTTCATAAATGCCTTATTCTTTGTTAAACTTATAAGAATTCAAAAGCAGAGCATTTAAAACATTTTAATGGAAAGCATTGTATATACCATTTGAGTCAATCACCTGAAAGGACAACAGGGAGTAGAAAACAGTTCCTTCACACATTACATATATGAATTTTCTGTTTTTTGCAGCACCCTGAGGATAGTCAGTAACGGACAGATTGTGAAGATGGTGATAGTGATGATGGAAAGATGATGGGGGTGGTAAAATAAATAAACAAACAACAAAAAACAGTCATGAGTCTCATCTGCAAGCCAAGAAATTGAACATAAGTAGCATGAGCCCACTGGAATTCCACCATTTAAAATGACATTATATGCTATTTTAATTTCAACTATCTAAATTTTCTGGTTTCTCTCTGTCTACAGCTTGCTCTGAAATGACATTATATGCTATTTTAATTTCAACTATCTAAATTTTCTGGTTTCTCTCTGTCTACAGCTTGCTCTGAAAACAAAACAATTTTTTTTAATGATTTTAAGTTGACATTTAAAACATTTCTTGCAATCAAAACCTTCTATAGTCTTATAAATGTCCTGTTGCAATTGAAAATGCTTAGTGCTGGAAAAGTTTACAAGAGAGTCAGAGGAGGTAATATCATGTCAATTCCCTGATTCATAAATCTCCTATCTATATGAATGTGGATTGCTTTTAGAACATTCCTGCTAATTGAACAGACCAATATTGGTTGATTCCTGAAGATAGTTATGGAAGTCAGAATAGAATGCTTAGAAACATTACCTTATATTGAGATATGCATAATTTTAGTGATAGGCAGCACCAAATATGGTTTTCCATGCTTACACACTTTAATTAAATAAGGAAAAAATAAATGTGAGCATACAAAATTACAAATATGTAGCTGTTCTTGACCTATAAAAAACTACAATTTTATATGGCTCAAACTAATAATTGCATTTTGGTAATAAATTGTATTTTTAAATCCCTTTTATAGTTTCTTTATAGACAGGGCTGCTAACTTTAAGAATGCAATTCAGAAAAAAATGTAAAACGTATAACTCCACCCCTTTGCACACCACTTTTAACACTTTTATGATGCTAGAGGAAAGATATGATGTAATACGAATTCAAATATTGCTTTATGTGAAATCAATAGCAATAGCAACACATGTTGAAAATCACAGAGTTAGTAGGTGGAAAACTTGCTATTTGGACTACATATCCTAATTCCTATTCCAGGGCTTTGTCTACAAAACATGCTGAGCATTGGCCATAATGGATTTCACTGGTTCTGTCTCCAGTAATGGGCATTGGCTTGGTATTCTGAAAAGAGAGAAAAAACAGTATAGGGAAGAAATACACCTATAACTAAATCAGCTACTAAATAGTAAAGAATTACCTTTTAACTTTAATTTTCACGATAGTTTCAAAATAAAAAAAGAAAATGTTTTCCAAGTGTAGCAAAATGTACTGAATCCTTTTTCCCCCAAGGAGGGTAGAAAACATGATCACTGTCCAGCCTGTACGAATCTGGGAGAGTTATTTGTGGGGTCTCTTTGAAATGAAAACCAGGCAAGGGGAGAAGTGAATGTATCTTTACCACAGTTAAGACAGGGCCATTATTTCTCAAGGAATAGGGTCAAAGTCATACTAATTGGAGGAATACATGTTCTCCCTAATAGAAGATATTCTCAGGAATAAATGTTTCTTGAAATGACAAGATATATTTACCTTTAGATACTTTAGACTCTATTTCACACTGTGGGTTTTAAACAATGGTAAGACCTAAAGTTAATGAAGTGAATTATATCTAACATTTTAAATTAGATAAATTATAGGAATGGAAAATATTGCTATATGTGGTAAGAGAAAGTATTTTTCAACAAAATTTGTTATTGTTATATATAGAGGAAGGGACAGTTCTGTAGTACTTATTCTAGCTTTTTGTCATTCCTTCAGCTTCAGGAATGCCTGAAGATTCTATCCTTCATCAGTTTATCCTCACAGAATTTACAGGTTGATAAAATAGCAGACAAGTGAAACTCTCCAAGAACTATGACCAGATCAGGCCGCTGCACCTTGTTGTTAAAATAGATTAATGAAAAACTATCATTGATGAGATACAACTACTCCAGAAAATGATGACCAATCATGTACCCCTCAAGGGTCTGCTTGATTCACTGGTCACATGTACCTGAGTCAAGTTCATCTGCACACACTCAGCCTCATCTCCATGACCTCATATGCTTTATGCACAGAACAACCATGACATTAGAAGCTGGATCCGGGAGTCAGAAGACCTTCACTTTGCAGTTTCTGTGCATGTTGTGTTTGGTTCAGTCAAGTATTCTTTCTTAAAGATGAGCAGATGTAAAGTTGGGTGAAGTCAACTGTGCCTCATGAGTTTGACTATCGATCTCCACTCAAGACAACCATTGCCAGTACAATGGAGTGGGCAATGCACATGTCTAAATATAAATCATGATCAAAAAGGTTTGAAAGCCACAGCTTTAAGGGTGAAACTAGCAGCAGCATCGTTTATGGTGAAATAATTAAATTGAAGAAATAATTGGTTCTGTTAACACATCCTCACCCTGGCAGAGGAAACAGAGCTTGTGGTCACTCTTCTCAGCATCCTAGCAAGTGGAAGTCTGCGTTAACATTCAGCTGGCCTTCATGGTGGTAGAAGCTGCAAGAGCATGATAGAGCTGGGCCATGACCAGGGACTCTTATACTTTGCAGAGAGGTGGTGTGTCCTAGGGGGAAAAGAATATAGAATAGGAATGCTTAAAAAAGGACTTCTTCAGAAAAGTGGTGAGAAAAGGAAGAGAAAGAATGTAAGAGTTTGAAAGATGTGCTCATATACTTGTCAATCTCTCCTGCTACACACACACACATACACACACACACACACGTTGTACATACCCTGTTCTAACTGAACTATCAAGTTGTCTCTGGAGAAGTCAGACAGAAATTCCTCTCGATGGGCAGTTTACAGGATGTGGTGTTATAGAGGATCAGGTAGAAAGGACCATGAGCATGGAGACAAACATCCATCCTCCTCAGACCATGAGCAAATTGTCAAATTCCCTTAACACACTTCCAGAGGAAAGCAGGAACTTTCCTTGCAGGCATAGACAGGAGAAGCCCACTCACTTAGTTTCACAAACCAAGTCTTAAGATGTAGATCTAAAAGGTTTAAATCCAATAGCTGTTTTGGAACTCAAAATAGTAAATTAGCAACTTTGTAAGTTTGAACTTTAGAGGGCAGTAAGAAAGAGGGAGCTGAAGACACAGTATGTAAAAGTGAAGATTATAATATTTATAATATTATAAACAGTGAAAATTTTAATATGATCACTGAAATATATTCAACATTATTGAAAGAAAATGTTTCTAATTTTTTATCTTCCACACAAAATAGCAATTTTGAAATAACAGCTTGTTGTTCTTTTTTCCTAATAGAAGATATTTTCACACTGTGCCAGTAAGTCATTAAGTGTTTTTGAGGTTTAGAGGTAATGGACTGTGAGTTATTCGTATTTGCTCTAGGTATTTCTTACTAAGTGTTGGAAAGCACTTAGGAATAACAAAGCTAAACCATTTCCTTGCATTGATTCATATTGATATTTTTGACACAGATAAATAGGTTCCTTTTATTAATGAAAAACATTTTCAATGTAAAGAAAAAAATCCTGTTGTTTGTGAGTCCTACAGGAGGTGCAAGAAGTGTTAAAAAAGCCTTTCCAGAGACTTACAGGGTGAATTAGATATTTAAGAGTTTTGTCTGTTTTATTTTATCTTGTTTCTTTTATTTTCAAATTAAAAATACCCAATCAATATATACTTTTAAAATAAATAAATGTCAATGAATACTCTTCAGTCAAGAATTTTTGGACATTTTACATTTTTCTTCTGGATAATAGTTCTATTCTTTTGTAGTTATCATTATTAGACTATCTAGGAAATAGACAAATCAATATTTTGCCATCCAGACAATGGTTAACAGGCCATTAACAGAAGATATGACATAATATGCTTATTATTGTTTCATTGTCATATCACTGCTATTCTACCAAGAAAGAAACTGACAAATGGGGAAATGAGATGAGTGACCCTGAACAACACATCTAGGTTGAACCACTCTTAGAACATTCAGTGCTCCATACCAGGCTTATTATGACCTTCTGGCCTATGGGAGGCAGAATTAAAACTAAGAGAACAAGAAAAACCCGAGAGAAGAAAGCTAACATTCATCAGGATTCTAATATGACCAGGCCTTGTAACAGGTGATATTCTGTCTCACTCCTCAGGAAAAAACAAACAAACAAACAAACATCATGAGGTAGGGTTAATACTCCTATTTTAAAAATAAAGAAATATGAGGCTCAGAGAAGTGAGACCCAGAATTCTGTGGGTCTCATGAGGTGGCTCCAGGACAGACAGTTGGTATTGTGGCATCCCTACTCTTTAAAACAGAGTACCTCCTCTTTGATTTCTTTTACATATGGGCTTCCTGGTGGGGAAAAAAAAAACAAAAACCTACTGATTGAACAAAAAAAAAGGTTTAAAATTATATAACTATATGATGGAAAAAATCACCTCCATGTGTAATTTGAATATGTGCATGTGTATAGCATACAGATAATACTTTCAAGAATTTTTGAGTTTAGCTATAGAAATCGAACATAAATAAATGAAGAATGCAAAAGGTCCTTAAAAGCAGTACATGATCAAATAGCAAGTCAATGATCATGGTGGCTTCCCCTCTATGCTTGGGTCTTATCTGGTATACTACAGGTGACTGTCTGTGTTGGGGAATGCAGGAGCCTTTCTCTACTGCCAACAAAGTGAATACCCTGGACTTATCTTGCTTTAAAGAGATTGTTAGAGTCCAAAGTTCTGGCATTTAAAACTTAATAAATGTAGATATCAAGTACGATTTTTGAATAATTGAAATCTCCATCTTATTAAAAATGAAATTTTAAGTAGATAGGAGAAATGAAAGATATATTCAACCACCTACAATATAATAAGGAGAGAAACCAAATTAACTATCGACTATGTTTCCTCATAAATTACTCTTCTGATATAAAATAACTTTCATGTAAAAGAAATAGAGGACTCATGAATAATCTTTACCTTCCTTTTTGTGAGTTCTTAGTATTTGAGAGGCTAATGAATAACACTACATATTTGGTACTATGGTTTCCTAGGGATGCCATAACAGATTACTGCAAATTGATAGCTTAAAACAACAGAAATTTAATTTCTCATAGCTCTAGAGGCTAGAAATTTGAAATCAAGATGTCAGCAGGGTTAGCTCCCTCAAGGGGATCTGAGGAAGAATCTGTTCCATGCTTCTCTCACAGCTTCTGGTTGCTGGCAATCCTTGGTGGTCCTTGGAATGTATCTGCATCACTGCATTCCCTGCTTCTGTCTTCATGTAGCTTTTTTTTCCCTGTGTGTGTTTCTGTCTGCATCTCTATATCCAAATCTCCCTCTTCTTTTTCCTATAAACACACAGGCAGTGGAGTTAGGGTCCACCCCAATTCAGTATGACCTCATCTTAAGGAATTACATCTGAAAAGATCCTATTTCCAAATAAGATCACATTCTGAGGTTCCGAGCAAACATGGATTTGGCGAGGGGGGTGGTGAGTAATATTCAACTCAATATAAGAACCAAAGGTGAGATGGTCATAGAAGTTAGGCAGATGTAGATAAAATATCAGCTTTATTACTCAACCAGTTGTTGAAGTTAGTGTCTCTGGGTGCTTGCTAAGAGTTCACTCTTAAATTGGACATTCATTTCCGGTCAGACTCACTAGCAGCTCAGAACATTCTCTCACCCCACCTCATCAACCCACAAAATGATTTGATCCTGCAAAACTTACTGCCTGGCTTTTATTGTTTTTGTTTTTTTGTTTGTTTTTGTTATTTTGCCTGGATTTGAATAGAAGCATCTTATATGTTTTCTTAAGGCAGACTGATCTTTCTTCCAAACTTACCCAACATAAATATCATTCCTCCTTTAGAATGAAGGAGTGAGTAGGACAATGACAAAGACTGGCTAACATCAACATGGGAAGCCATTTGTCTATTTGGTTTTTCAGTGCCTTTTCCACAATTGTTTTCTGCTTCATGTAGCTTTTTTCCCTGTGTGTGTTTCTGTCTGCATCTCTATATCCAAATCTCCCTCTTCTTTTTCCTATAAAGACACAGTCAGTGGAGTTAGGGTCCACCCTAATCCAGTATGACCTCATCTTAAGGAATTTCATCTAGAAAGATCCTATTTCCAAATAAGATCACATTGTGAGATTCCAAGTGAACATGGATGGGGGGGGGGGGGTGAGCAATATTCAACTCAGTATGGGAACCAAAGGAGAGATGCATAGAAGTCAGGCATCTGATCTAAAAAATCTTCGCACATTATGCCCACATCCATATGTCCATACACATCCCCTACCTCAGACTTCTTTGTCTTCAATCTTCCAGTCCTTTTCTTTCCAGGCCTCTGACTTGTAAACTAGTCCATTGACCTGACCCCTACTCAGGAATCTCTATATATTCCTAACACCAGTTACTTTTCTTACAAAGTTGGGAGAACCATGTGAACCACTTACAGGTTCATTCATTGAGAACATTTGCCTCTGTTTTCAAGGCCATTCCTGAATGTTACTGTAATGTAGTCACCATTCATTTTCAGCTTGTACTCACATAATGAGCCAATAAAGAAAGTTTGGACTTTTTCCTCCTCTGCTACCTATTCTTTAGGGATTACCTCCCCATAAAGCTATAGGGAAGAGATAGGTGATGTGAGGTTCTGAGCTCCTGCTCATGAAGCTTACTGGTGCCCCTGGTTCTGTTTGAACACAAAAACAAATGTAACATTTCCACTTTACAATGGACTGCTAGTGCATCTGCCTGTCTTTATGACCTAGGGAGTCTAAAAACATAACTCAAAATGGGATTTCTGATAGATGTTTCAGATGCATGATTACCTAGTACCCCATGTCTAACCAAGTGTTCCATCTCTGCTATGACCCAATAAAAAGCCAGGAGCTCTGGGTATCAATGTCAGTTCATACCCTATGTGTAACAGTCCTTGAAATGTCTTTCCCCAGTGCACAGTCATCCAAGCAAAATGCTGTAGGCTCCATTGGTGTAGCACTTGGGGAATCATTACAATATACGCATGCCATGTTGTGGGTAGTTTTCTCCTCTTAGGGCTGAGTTATCTCTCTAGTCAGTAGTCTCCATAGCTGAAAATTGGCTCAGGACCTGGGACTGAGTACAGGATCATGACTTTTCATTAGTGTGATTGCCCTCAGCCTCCCGCGTCTCCCTTCTTTCCTTCTTCTAATTATAGATTTAAATAGCACCCTAAATGGCTGTCCAATAACATACACTCAAAGACATCAAGTTCTACTAACCACATGCAGAACTCCCTGTAAGTCATGCTTCCTTGGCCATCACTCTGACTTTTCTAGTTGTTAAAATAATGGGGCCTGTAGTTTCTGTCAGTTAAGCTCAGCCACCTGGCATTACTGCCTTTGGACCCATCCCCACTGCTATTAACAAAACAACTGTGTGACCACCTTTCCGATCGTCAGCCCTGGCCTGCAGGGCTACAGAATATCTAGTTAGTGATTCTGGTGTCTTCTTACCTGAACATTCCTGATGGTCTTGATTAATGGTGCATTTTCTAGGCCTTCACATAAAACATAATCTTCTAGTGGGTCTTCTGGCTTCACATAATATAGCCAACACCAACATGACCACTTTCCTCAGCCTTTTATTTCTTCTTCTTCTATCTGCCAGGGAAACTCAAGCTTTTCCACTTTTCTCAGCATGAACCATTTCTTTCTCCAGACATTTAAGAACCATACTAGAAGCAAGTCACCCAGTCTTCTGTGATCCTTGCCAGTTTATTAAATCCTGTGTCCCAGAAACATGTCCCCAAATCAATGAATCCTTGCTTATCCAGTCTGATGTTCTAGGCCTCTGATCAAACACTCTCAAAGTCTAAGCCTTGGAGTATCACCATGGCTCAAGTAAATATACTGGTGCCAGTAAATAATGGAGATCCAGTATCATATAGCTCCAGTAAGCTAATTCTTACAGTTCTTTAAGAGTGTGATCTCTACCCTATCTTAATAGGCTCTTTATGTTCCCAATTATGTTAGGACTTAATGCTAGGTATTGGCCTGGCTGCCAAAAAATAAATGCGGCAGCTCCTATAGTAGAAACCTGTTTTCCTGAGAGAGAGAGTGGTCTCTGTTATGACTTCTCATATGCTAGCTCTTACCACCAAGTAGTGGGCCACCTCTGCAAGTTCTGAGGGCTCAGAGAGAGTCTGCAAATCCAAAAACCTCAAGAGGCATATACCCAATGTACCCATTGCTGCCATGGCAAAAAAAAAAATCCTGCCTTTGCTAAGCATTTACTGTCTCTGTTGCTCTGTGACCCCAAATATCAGATCCTGAGTTTCTCCTCAGCTGTGTCCTGCTCCTGAACTACAGGAATAAGGCCATTTAGTAAACTACCTAAGAAGCCATCAGGCTTTCTCATGCTTAGCCTTTGACTGTTTTTAACAACCTCATTCTCTTATTAACTTTTTGCCTGGCATCAATACAAGTTAGTAATGAACAGCCAGTTCCACTGTCCACGTAGACATTGTTTCCTCCATCTGTTTCAAATGCCTGAATCATGCACCGGCAAGAGCATTCTCCTCTACTGGGACATTTTTTTCTGATCTCTACTAGTGAAATCTTCAGCAATTGGGCCTTTTGTTCTGTTAGGATCTATCCATGATCTACTTTGCCCTCAAGCTGTAGTCTTCCCTGCCAGCCAACAAGTGAGTGAGAAATTCCTAAACCTCATCTTACCACCTATTTTCTTAGACCATTCACAGTATCACCTGTGTCAGCCCTTTGTGTTGCAGACACCAAGACTTGATTTAGATGTGCAAGCAATTTTTTGGGAGAATCAAACACTTGTGAAGGATGTGGGGGGAGGGAGCAAGAGTAGTCAGGAAGAGCCTTCAGGCTGTGATGCATGTTTGATTCTTGTGAACGAGACAGAGAAAGAAGGATCGGACAGAAAGAGCCTTATACTGCAGCATAGCTCTGAGAATGTTCTCACCAGGTCTATGGGGAGTCTCCAAGTACAGGTTGCCCATTAGAGGCATTTCAAATGCTAATGGTCTGGCTTTAGTGCCCCCACATGCTCAGTCACTGCCTGGGAGCCGTCTGGGACAAACATGTCCTGGGTGAATGCCTTGGTATTAATGACACAGTGGATTCCAGTGTGTGGCAGCCAGAGTTCTCTCCCACAGCAGGTCTCCTAAAGGGATCTCTGAATTCTACTCCCACACTCCTTACCACTTTCGGTTTGTTGCTACCCATTTAGTAAATTGTTGCCCAAATAAACTTTGATAAAATTGTAATTGTCTCAGTTTATATTTTACAGCATCCTATGCCATTTTCTTTCCCCAAATGATTGGGGACCTTTAGCAATTTGTAAATTTGTGTTACTACATTTAGAATAACTTTAAATCCTCCTAGACAAAAGTGGATTTGACTCTTTAAGCTTAGAATATACTATCTGACTGTATTAGTTAGGGTTCTCTAGGGAAAGAGAATCAACAAGAGATATCTATGAATATAAGATTTTATAAAAGTTTCTTATGCAACTGTGGGTATGCACAAGTCCAAATTCCGTAGGGCAGGCAGCAAACTGGCAACTCCAATGAAGGTGTTTGATGAACTCCTCTGGCAGCAAACTGGCAACTCTGATAAAGATATTCGATGAACTCCTCAGGAAACTTCGCTGGCTAGCTGAAGAAGTAAAAGTCTTCTGTCTTTCTCGCTTAAAAGTCTTCAACTGATTGGATTAAATCCAGCTAATTGAATTCTCTCATTGTGGAAGACAAGCCCTTTGTTAATATAATCAGTCACAGCTGCAGCCAATTGACTGATGATTTAATAAACCAGCCTTCTACTTTATTAAGCAGCCACAAATGTCCTTGCAGTAACAGGCCAGTGCTCGCTTGACCAGACACCTGGACACCATCACCTGGCCAAGCTGACACATAAACCTAACCATCACACTGACCACTACTTTTCATCAGGAGATTTGAAAAAGAGAACATCCCAGGAACATTGACCAAGAGGAAGAAGTAATGCTGCTTCATTTAAAATGACCAAATTCCCTTTTCTACTTCACATAATTGGGAGCATGGTCTCATGTCCTCTTTTATTATGAGGTTGTAACCTAGAGTCTAAACCATTAAATGATCTTCCAGCTGACAAGCTTCAATGCAAAATGTATTTATTGACTTTTTATTATGTAGTAGACATTATGAGAAAATGAAAATGTTCATAAAATACAGTTCCTATCCTAATGGAGCTTATACTTAATCGAGTAATTTTAGGACAAATAAAGTAATCACATGATAAGACCTAAAATCTATTAATTTAACCAAATTGTATTGGCTATAAAGCAGAGTAACATCATTCAGGGTGCAGTAGCAACTTTAGAAAGGAGATCAGGATACCGATATTTGGGCCAAGACTGAATGGAAAAGAAAGGCTCACCGTGCAAAAGATCTGAGAAAAAGGCATTCAAGAAAGAATGATCAGGAAGTATGAAGTCCCTAAGGCTGAAATAAGTTTGTTATATTTAAGGAATAGAAAGAAATGCAAAGTTGCTAGTGTATAAAGAGCTCAGGCAAGTGTGGTGGATGGTAAGGTCAGAAGGCAGGCTGAAAAAAGTCAAGAATTGTTGTCTCTGTATTCAGTGGAAAGCTAATAGATGGTTTTAAGCAGGGGAGTTACAGTCTATGATTTATGCTTTTGAATAAATATATATCTATATATTTATATATCTATATATTTATTTATATATAAATAATTAATTATAAAAATAAAAATTTCTCTAATGTGGCTGAAGGGAAAGAATCCAATATTATCAATACTTTTTTTCTTATGTGTACCCCCTAACATGGTTGTTTTTGAAATTCTATCCATTTCTCTTACTTTTGTAGGATCTTGGATGTAGGATACCATCTCATGAAGTTCTGACACCATAAGTGAGTGAAGAGACTAGTAAACAAATATTGTTCATAGATGTGCCAGAGACAGTGTAGAGCTCATCAAATTCTGATATCCTTTGCAGGCAAGTTAGGACTATACAACTATTTCTGGCCAATGACTGTGCAAAAGAACTATAAGCCAATGCACCTCCATTTCTCTCTTTGGCTTGGAGGTCATGCTGAGATGTTGGTGTCACTGTTGGGAGAATTCTATTTTCTGAGACAAAAAGCTACAAGTCTCCTCTATCACATTTCTCAAGAAGAAGTAAACTTTCTTTGTGCTAAGCCATTGAGATTTGGGAAAGATTTTTTACAGCTGCTAGTGTTAATTACTTTGACATGAAATGGGCAACCTGTTCCTCCAGCAAGCTGAACTTAGACTAAAGAGGTCTCATTCTAAACCTCAGACAGAAATGTATGATATATATATCACTTCCATCACTACTCTAGTGCTCACTATGTATGAGGACCTGATAATCCTTTACATATGCTTAACAATTTTGAAATTACAAAGAATAGTCATGCATCATTCCTTCTGTGAACTTCATTGGAAAAAGCTAAGCTGAGGACCATATTTCTTTTTAATCAGTAAAGAAGCTGATTAATGAGGTTAACTGCTCTGCTCATGCCATCCATCTACCAAAGGAAAGAATTCAGATTTCAGAATCCTGATGCCACTATAACCCTCTGCATATATTTTTAAAGCAAAACAGGCAATAAAATCCAGAATCATTTTTCTCATAATTTGATTTCTAATCTCCTGCCTAGAACCCGAATGAGTTTTATTTTCTAGCCCAGAAAATGGTGCATGGTTTGGAAAGTGGCAGTGTTGTTTGGAAAGAATAAGGGTCTGAGAGTCAGAAGATGTAAGGGTGGACTTGGCTGTGTAACATGCTAGTTGTATGTCCTTGACTGGGTCAACTAATGTCTCTGAGCCTCAATTCCTTATCTATGAAATAAAGGGGCTGGAATAAATAATCCCTAACAATCCTTACAGTTTAAAATGCTATGCCTTTATATAAAAAAACCATTAGATGATAGCCCAACAGTAGTAAAATTTTACTTTTCCATTTTAAGAATGGCCAAAGATGATCTTTCACTTACTGTAGTTTTAAAGATGCATTGCTAAAATTTAAGGAGTTAAAGAATCAAGAAGAATTAAGATATATGTTAAGTGGGCTTGGAGATTATTTTAAGTCCTAGTGTCTTTCAGTATAATCACTTGAAAAATTCCACTTTAGAGCTCTAGTTTTTAAGGTTATTTTCAAGGGCCATAAGATGAAGTACAATAAAAAGAACTAGACTTTCATTCTCCTTTCATTATCTATTTCCTTCCTCATTTGGGGCAAGTAAATTAGCTCCTACATTTCTCAGTTTTCTGAAAAGTGACTAGAATAATACTCACCTACTGCAGGATGTCATTATAAGGAGTTCTTAGAAAACAATACTAAGGCACCGTGCTTACAAATTCTCTTGGCTCATAATGATTTGAATGATAATCACTTAGTGAGATTCACCGAGAATCTACTAAGTCCTCAACACTTTCTTTCACTTGGAGGATTTGGGAAAATTATCTTCCAAGGCTACTCTAATCACTATTCAGTCTCTAGTAGTCAAATGAATGGTTCATTTCCAAAAATCAGTGGCTTTTCATCAGCATTACCTCTAGAAAAAATTGTGAAATAAGCAAAATGTATCTTCACTTTTCTCAAATTCCTCTTACTTGACCCATCTCTTCTTATGAATGCTTTGATAGCCCACCAATCCTTTACCATCCTAACTCCCACAAATCATAGGTAACCAGACTTTTTCTACTCTCTCTAATATTCCCCAGTGCTCTTCTCCCCACATAAAGGTCTTTTTCTGTGAAAGGTTTAATAAACATTGTGGTAGATTGAATTATGTACCTCAATGAAAAACATGGTTTGTTTTTTTTTTTTTTGATGTTTTCAGATTTATTGATAATATTACAGCATAGCAGAAAGATTCAAATGGCTCTACATGGTGTTTTGAAATTCATTACAACTGTGGGCCCAGTGACCTGCAGGTTGGAGAGGCTGCCAAAGTCCAAGAGCATCAGCATTTCCTTAGTGTTAGAACCTACTTCAATGATCTCCTGATTTAGGGCTGAGCTGAAACTTCTCCTTTCTCTCTCTTATTCCTACAGCTTGTTGGAGATACCTCTCACAGCACCTCTCTGAATCTGCTTCATCAGATGTGTAACATAGCCTGCTATCTTGTTACAGAGATTTTTGTTGGAAATTATGGTGATCTCCTCACAAACATGCTTGTTTGTGTGGAAGTCATTGCCCAGGTGTTTGTAGTAATTCTCAATGATGACCCAGGCCACTTTTTTCATGATTTTGGTGCAAATGTGGCCCATGTCAATAGATCACTGGTAAAAGAGAAGACATGTTCTTAATCTTAATCTGTGTACCTATGAGTGTGAATTTATTTGTAAACAAGACCTTTTGAAAATATTGTTATTAATTAAGGTGTGGTCAACTAAAGAGTGTAGATCTTAATCCATGTTACTGAAGGCCTTATAAAGAGATGACACCAGAAGCCAGGGGTCAGAGAAGGCTACACATGAAGAAGCTGGAAGTCAGCAATAACAGAAGAACAGACACAAAAGAGAGAGAGATCATGACATGATGGGAGGTAGAGGTGCAAGCCAAGGAACCCCAAGGATGGCAGTAAACCAGCACCATAATGGCACAGATGCCCAAGACAAAGCATAGCCTTGCTTAAGCCTTGATTTTGGACTTCTAATCTCTGAATCCATGAGATAATAAATGGTTTTTTTTAAGCCAACCCATTGTGTGGTATTTGTCATAGCAGCATGCAAACTAAGACAAACATATTTCTTCAAAGATGTAAATACCTATTGTGGAAGATGGTAGAGTAGGAAGTTCCAGGAATCAGTCCCTCCATCAGGACAACTATTAAAAAGGCAGGAACTTTCTGAATCTACCATATTGAAACACTGGAGTCTAGTAGAACACTATGCAGCATAAGGGAGGAGTGGGAGGAAAAGGCTGGTAAATTGCAGTAAATACGGGTGAACTGCATTCTCGAGGTAGCAGCTACTGTCGCACATCCTCCAGCTTTGTGGCAAACAGCACTGATGTGCTCAACCTTGGCCCTTGGTGCAGCTTGCTGGTTCTAGGGTAGGATATAAAGACCTAAGTCCCCAAGATCCCAGGGTGTGTGGTTTGATAGCTGATCACTGCTTTGATTAGCTACTTCAGATTTCTGGGAAGCCCAGTGCTGAGGGTGGCCATTTTTCCAACCTTCCCTGTGTGAAAGTGGTAGAGGAGCCTTAAAGACCTTTCTTCAAAAACAGGGAAAATTGTTAAAGCTGCATTTACTGAGCAAGTGCCAAATCAAGAAAATGTAGTTTCAAAGAGCCACAGAAGAAGCTCTGGCACCCTTGCTGGACCCTCCCTCACCCCCTCTCAAGGGCAGTGTGGAATGGGCTGGCACTCCCTATGTGGGTCTCAAGCCTCCTTCCAACTGGGAAAGACTGACCTGGGAAACTCCTCTCCCACTCACACCCCCTTCCAGAGTTTGCCTCCTGGAAAAAGGAGCCTGAGATAATGAAAGTAGTTTAAGAAATAATTGAGTCAGGAGGCCTGGGGTAAAGGCTTACCTGCATTAAATTCTGAGATAGAACACCCAGGAGAGGCAGAAGGTCTGTTTTCTGAGGAATAGAGGGAATTCAAGTTCCTGCAAACAGGGAAATTCTTAAGGCAATAGCAAGCAAAACTCCAGGAAAAGATAAAGGGCTAGGAAAGACAGGGAGGACCCTGCAATTCACACTTGCCTTGGGATTCTTGATAGGAGGGATGAATGCTGAAGGAGAGCACCAACTAATTCAAAGCCAATCTGAGAACACTATGCATTGATTTGTTTAGTTTTGTTAGCTACTGACACTCAATAAAATTTCTGTCATATCACTAGCTGAACACAAATTTAAAAAACAAGCATCTCAGGGACTAAATCTCATAGCTAACATTTTAAAACATTGAAATGTACATTATACAAAAAAGATTACAGGATAAATAAAAGAGGAAATGATGGCTTATCCAAAGAGAGAAGATAAAAATACAGAAAACATGAATGAAGTAGACCAGACCCTTGACATACTGGGAAAAGACTTTTTTAAAAAATGCTCTTCAGTATGTTCAAAGAGATGAAGGAAAATACAGAAAAAGAATTAAAGGATATCAGGAAAACAATGAAAGAAAAATATGAGAATTTCAATAAAGAGATAGAAATTTTAAAAGGGAACCAAACAGAACTATGAGAGTTGACGACCACGATAACTGAAATGAAAAATTCCCAGGAGGATTTCAACACCAGATTGGAGCTGGCATACAAAAGAATAAGTGACTCAAAGACAAGACAATTGAAATGAGTCAGGTTGTGGACAAGTTAAAAAAATAGAATAAGAAAAAGCAAAAATAGACTAAGAGAATTAAAAGGCAAATAAAGCACACCAATACATGAAATTATGGGAGTTCCATGAAAGGAAGAAGGAGAAAAAGGAACAGAAGGAATATTCAAAGAAATAATGACAGAAAGTATCCCAAACATGACAAAAGGTATGAATACGAACATCATAAGAGTTCATAGAGAAGACCAAACAGGACAAACTTGAAGAAAAATATGCTGTTCTGGTTTGCTAATGCTGCCATTATGCAAACACCAAAAATGGATTGGCTTTTATAAAGGGGGTGTATTTGGTTATAAAGTTACAGTCTGAAGGCCATAAGAATGTCCAAATGAAGGCATCAGCACAAGTATACCTGCACCAAAGAAAGGCCAATGGCATCTGGAAAACCTCTGTTAGCTCAGAAGACATGTGGCTGGCATCTGCTGATCTCAGGTTGTGTTCCAGCTCCACTCTCAGTTCCTGTGCATTCTTCAAAGTGTCTCTCTTGGCTGCAGCACCTCCTTCTGTCTGTGAACACTTTTATAGGACTCCAGTGACTCAATTAAGACCCACCCTAAATGGGTGGGGTAACACCTCCATGGAAATTATCCAGTCAAAGGTCTTGCCCACAGTTGATTGAGTCACATCTCCATGAAAACACTCAAAGGATTCCAATCTGATCAACACTAATATGTCTGCCCCCACAAGATTGCATCAAAGAACATGGTATTTTGGGGGACATAATACATCCAAACTGGCACATATGCCCTGTCACATATTGACAAAACTGTTGATCACAAAGGACAGGGAGAAAGTTCTGAAAGCTGTGTGAGAAGAGCAACCTGTTATATACAAGGGAGTCCCAATTAGACAAGTGCTGATTTCTCATCAGAAACTATGGAGGCAAGGAGGCAGTGGAGAGAAAACAATTGTCAACAAAGAATTTTCTAACTGGTGAGAATTTCTTTGAAAAATGAGGTAAAGATTAGGACACTCCCAGATAACAAAAACTGAGGGAGTTCATTATCACTAGCTCTGCCATACAGGAAATACTGAAGGGATTTTTTCAGACTGAAAGGAAAGGACAATAGGTAGTTGTTCAAAGTGGCATGAAGAAATAAAGACCTCCAGTAAAGTTGGTTAATTTTTTGAGTAAGTAGAAGTGCCAGTAATATTATGTCATACTTTTTGGTGTGTAATTCCACTTCTTACTTCTTACAAATGCTAAAATGCAAGTGCATAAAAAAGCAATGATAAATCTGTGGTTTGAGATATAAAATATATATTATACAATTTGTAAAAAGTACAAAAAAATAAAGAGGAATGACAGGGGGCTTTAGGAACAGAGTATGTGTATGCTATTGAAGTTAAGTTGTTATCAAATAAAAAAATATATGATGGTATATTATAATATCATGGTAACCACAAAGAAAATATATGAAAAATGTTTCCAGAAAGAAATGAGAAGAGATTCAATATGTTACAATACAAAAAATCAAATAAATCTGAAAATAGGTATTAACAGAAGAATTGAGGGTTAAAAATGGTAAAAGACTTGCAGAAATTAAATAGTAAAGTGGCAAAAGAAAGCCCTGCATTATTAGTAGTGACTTTAAGAATAAATGGATTAAATTCTCCAGTCAATAGGCAGAGATTGGAATAATGTATAAAAGAATATGATACAACTATATGCTGCTTACAAGATACTGACCTTAAATTCAAAGACATAAACAACTTGAAAGTGAAAGAATAGAAAAAAGGTAGAATGCAAATAGTAATCAAAAAAAGGAGCCAGAGTAGCTATACTAATAACAGATAAAATAGATTTTAAGTCAAAAACTGCTACAAGGGATGAAGTAGGTCATTATATACTGATAAAAGGTGTCAATTCAATAAGAAGATATAACAATTATAAATATATATGCCTCTACAGCACAGCCTCAAAATATATGAAGCAAATATTGACAGATTTGAAGGGAGAGAATATGCTATTTAATTTCCACATATTTGTGAATTTTCTATTTCTCCCTCTTTTATTGGTTTCTAGTTTCATTCCATTTTAGTTGGAGAAAATACACTGTAGGATTTCAATATCTTTCAATTTATTGAGACTTTTTTTTTGTCCTAATCCATGTGCATTGGAGAAGAATATTCTTCTGCTGGTGGTTAATGTGTGTGTGTGTGTGTGTGTGTGTGTGTGTATATATATATATATATATATATATATATATATATAGTCTAGTTGGATTAGAGTATCATTCAAGTCTTCCATGTCCTTACTGATCTTCTGTCTAGATGTTCTACCCATTATTAAAAGTGGTTTATTCAAGTCTCTTACTATTAATGCAGAACTGTCTATTTCTCCCATCAGAAATGAAAGGAGGGCTATTAATATCAATCCACTGGAAAAAAAAAAAAAAGGACTAAAAAGGATATAATGAACAACTCTATGCCAACAAGTAGATAACCATGTGGAGCAGACAAATTCCTAGAAACACACAAGCTACTTTAACTGACTCAAGAAGAAATAGAAGATCTCAAGAAACCAATTACTAGTAAAGAGAGTGAATCAGTTGTCAAAACCTCCCAAAGAAGAGAAGTCCAGGAACAGATGGCTTCTCAGGGGAATTTTACCAAACATTCCAAAAAGGATTACAACAAATTCTGATCAAACTCTTCCAAAATATTGAAAAGGATGGAATACTCCCTAACTCATTCTATGAGGCCAACATCATCCTCATACCAAAGTCAGATAAGGATACCACAAGAAAATTACAGACCAGTATCTCTTATAAATACAGTTGCAAAAATTCTCAACAAAATATTAGAAAACCAAAAACATCAGCACATTAAAAGAAGTATACACCATCATCCAATGGGATTTATCCTAAGTATGCAAGTGTGGTTCAACACAAGAAAATTAATTTACAGAATGAAGAAAAAGACACACATGATCATCTCAAATAATGCAGAAAAGTTATGTGACAAAGTCCAGCACCCCTTTCTGATAAAAATGCTCAGAAAACTAAGAATAGAAGGAAACTTCCTCAACATGATAAAAAAGCATAGATGAATAATACACAGCTAACATGATACTTAATGATGAAAGATTGAAAGCTTTCCCTCTGAAGTCAGCAACAAGAATGCCCATGATCACCACCATTATTTAACATTGCACGGGAAGTTCTAGCCAGCGTAATTAGGCAAGAAAAAGAAATAAAAGGCATCCAAATTGAAAAGGAAGAAGTGATTTTTTTTCCTATTTGCAAATGACATGATCCAACATACAGAATATCCTGAAAAATCTGAAAATAAGCTACTACACTAATAAATAAATTCATCAAAGTGGCAGGGTATAAGATCAACACCCCCAAATCAGTGGTTTTTCTATACAATTGTAATGAACAATCTGAAGAAGAAATCAAGAAAAAACACCATTTACAATAGTATCGAAAAGAATAAAATATCTAGGAATAAATTTAACCAAGGATTTAAATGATTATATATAGAAAACTAAAACATTGCTAAAAGTAATCAAAGAAGACCTAAATAAATAGGAGCATATTCCATACTCATGGAATTATTAAGATTTCAATCCCACCCAAAGAGACTTAGAGATTCAATGCAATCCCAACCAAAATTCGAACAACCTTCCTTGCAGAAATAGGCAAGCCACCAGAATGGCTACTATTTTTAAAAAATTAAAGAAAATTACAGGTGTTGGAGAGGACGCAGAGAAATAGGAGCTCTCATTCATAGCTGGTGGGAATGTAAAATGGTGCAGCCACTGTGGAAGACAGTTTGGCCATTCCTTACAATTACAATAGGACCTGACAGTTCCACTCCTAGGTATATACCCAAAAGAATTGAAAGCAAGGACTCAAAAAGACATTTTCACACCAATGTTCATAGTGGCATTATTCACAGTTACCAAAGGATGGAAGCACATCCAGTGTTCATCAACCAATGAATGGAAAAGCAAAATGTGGTATAGATACACAATGGAATATTTTTAAGCCATAAAAAAGAATGAAATTCTGATACATGTGACAACATGGATGAGCCTCGAATACATCATGCTGAGTAAAATAAGGCAAATACAAAAAGACAAATATTGTATGACCTCACTGATATAAAATAATTAGTATAAGCAAATTCATAGCGTCAGAAGTAGAATACAGATTACCAGAGCCTGGGGTCAGGGAAAGGAATGGGGAATTTACAATGAAGTGGAAACAGAGTTTCTATTTGGGATAATAGAAAAGTTTTAGCATTATATGGTGGTGATGGTAACACAACATTGTGAATGTAATCAACAGCACTGAAATATATATTTGAATGTAATTGAAAGTTGAAATCTTAGGTTGTATATATGTTACTAGAATAAAATTTTTTTAAAAATATCCAAAGGACTGTATAATACAGTGAACCCTACAGTAAATCATAGACTATAGTTAAAATAGTACAATTATAAAATGTTCTTTCATTAATTGCAGCTATTATATCACACTAAAGAAAGGTATTAATAATAGGGTAGTATATGGGAACTCTATTTTATGCATGATTTTTCTATAAACCCACAAGTTCTCTAATAAAAAAATGATGTTAATAACTGATACCATTTATATAGTGGATAACAGCAAAAACAAAACAAAACAAAGAGACAGACAAAAACCCCATATGTTAAATTTATATGTCTATATAAGTAAAATTTCAGCTGTAAAACCCAGTTGAGACTAAGCAGTCCTAATCAGGGAATGCAAAGTGTGAGCCAACTCTGTGAAAGGAGTTTTCAGGTATATTTTCTCCTTTTATCTGTTCTGTAACCTTGAAATGCTAGATATCCTGGATTTTTAATATAGATAGAAGACTGCATCTGAGAAAAATTAAGCAATTTATTTAATGTTACAAAGTCAGTAAGTGGCAGAATTGGGATTCATATCCAGGTCTGTCTGACTGCAAAATCCACACATTTTTTCCCAACCACATTGCATCTTCATGTTTCTGAAATGATGTTTTGAAAAGAGCTGTGAGCCCCTGAGGCCAGCCCTGTTTAAAGCTTTACAAAAGTACACTTTTAACTTGTATTATTTGCCAAGTAACACTATTTAAATTTTAAAACACCTCTCACAGTTTAAATCATATTTCCCCATTCCGTCTGGATCTTACATAAATGAAAATGCCCTGAAAAAAAGAAAATAAAGGCAGAGTTAACAACACCTACAACACAAAGATGATCACATTAAATACCACTTACACCCCAGACCTACCATTTTCTGCTTGCCTAATGAGACTTTTAAGAAGATATAAACCCCAGTGAAAATAATACAGAATTTATTTCCTTTTTTTCAAATCATCTTTCTAAAATCCACTTTCCAAAATGAAATGAAAACTTTAGTATTTTTCTTTTACTTTAAGGAGAATCTGGGCTATTCCATTTTGTTTTTAGCTTTCCAGCCTCTACAACACAAGAAACTATAGTAGACAGAGTTTGGAAATGGGCAAGCCAACCATTTAAAACCAGTATACCCCTATATTTTACTGCTTTAGAATATCTTATTGTTGAGTGCAAAGCTACGAGAAGTAAAAGGGAGGATCAGAAAAATTTAAAGCTGAGTTACAGAGAACACGGTTAAAGATACGGAACTTCCCAATTATTTTTACCAAAAAAAAAAAAACATTGACCAAAATCACAAAAAGGAAAAGAAACACTGACCAATCTCACTTGAGAATATAAAAGTAAAAATCCTAAATGACTATTAGCAAGGAGAACCCACAATAACATCAGAATAACAATATGCCATGATCAAATAGTGTTTTTATCTTGAATATGAGGATAGTTTAAAATGTAAAAATCTATTCATAATTTTTTGCATTAACGAGTATTGTTAACATTAAAAGTGGAAGACCATCTCCATAGGTGCTAAAAGAGAAGAAAATTACATTTAGTTTGGGAAAAAATTAAAAACTTAGTAACAACAAAATAAAAAGAATTCTCAATACTCCACAAATTAGTATTTAACTCCTTAAAATGATCCTAAAGTTTACCTATAAGTATCAACTTTTGATAACAAATAATGTAAGGCAGAAAAATTTCAAATCATTCAAATACTTTATCCTTTCAGATATTAAGATATAAATTTATAATACATAAAATACTGTGGTAACCTTTGCAGGAACAAACGTAACAATATAATAGAATAGAGAATGTGAAAATAACTATTTATAAGAATTAGTATTTTGAACTAGTAATTATTCTATACATTATTTTGTAAAAAATATTGGGGCAAAATTTGGCCCAAAAGTCAGACTGCTATAAATTTACAAATGAAATTAAAGAATTAAATATAAAAATAATTCCATATAACTACTAGGGGAAAGTTTTGTTGATTATTCATACAATATTGTAGCAGGAAATAATATTTTAAGACTAAAACCCTAAAATGTCAAAGAAATAATCATTAAATTAAAATATATTAAAATACATTAAAATCTCCATTTAGCAATGGATTCCAAAGATGCTCTTGATATGTCTTAAGTAAAAATGCAATATGACAGTGCAGTGTGTATAACAGTACTATTCTACTTGTATATATGGGTAAGTGTCAGTGTTGCTACACTTATTTACAGAAAAAAAAAATGACTGCAAGTGTACACAACAAAATGCAAATAGCTGTCTCAGGGCTGTGGAATTATGAGTAATTTTATTTCCTTTCTCTACTGTCTGATTCATACAATGATTATATATTACGTTTCCATAAATTTTCAAAAATATTTTAATTTTGTAGACTGTTACCTTTTGGTTACTTAAGATAATATGCTTATATTTTGCATATCTGATTCTTTATTGGTTGATGAAAAACAGAGTAAAATGTATTTTGCAAACTACTTAGCAGATGCCTATACAAACACATCAAGCATCTAACCAAAGTTAAGATCTATAGTTAAATCAGTGGCCTGTGACTCTGATATCCAAAGTCTAAATACATTCTCTGTGACTTTAGGAGAAATTTCCTGTCCACCCTCATTTTTAAAATAACTCCTAACTTCAGTACGTACTTCTGCTATACAGCCAATAAATGCAAATATGTCTCAATGCCAAATGTGTATTCCAAATTACAGAAACACATTCAAATAATGTACAAACTAAATACTATTACAACTGGGAAAAAAAATGCTTTATATGAAGACATTGATCAGATTAATATTATTTTATAATGAAGTATAGTATTAATGTAAAATATTATACATTATTTTACATAAGGTAAAATTTTATATTATTTTAAAATATATTATTGTAAAAATCATTTTGTATTAATGCTATAAAACATCTTTGTAAGGCCCTCCTTTGTAAAATCACATCTTTGTAAGGCCCTCCTTCGTAAAATCATTCCTATTACCACTCCCACCCACCACCCAATTTAGGTTATTCTCTGCTTCCAGGTTTTTTCCAATATATTCAGTTTAACCTTTATTTTTTTCATCATCATGCCATACCTTACATTTCTCAGTTAAAGGTTAAGTCATTTGTAAGAGCATGCTACATACAACTTTGTCAGTCTTCTAGTATATATTGCGCAATGCAATGTACATGTTCATCAAAAGCTTATTGGTTTGACTTGAATAATCAAAAATATTAGCTTTGCATGGTATCCTTATATATAACAACCAATATTGGGCTAAAGTCACTTTTCAGGGAAAACTAAAATGTAATACAATTTGAGTTTTGTTAGAATGAATAGTCCCATTACGAACGATAATTTTTTAACCCACATAACCACTGTTATTAATTGAAAATTTTTGGAATAATCAGAATCCTGCTAAGAAATTTAAGATTAAGAAATTGACACAGAGTTTTGTGGATTTGCTTATTTAATTCATTCATCAACTATTTATTGAACATTTAACAAATTCCAGGTATTGCATTAAGACCTAGAGTCTCAAAGGCTAATACATTATGGTACCTAACATTAAGAAGCTTATAGCCTTTTGAACAAGGCAAAATAATCATCAGCGATCACTGAACAATGTGTAAGTGCTACAAGTTAGAGATTAACGCTCTGCTGTGGGGTACTTATAATGGGTGTGAATCCAGCCTAGAGTATTCAACAGGGCTTCTTAGAGTGCAGTCCATGTGTGCCAGCATGGGGTAATGTGGTATAAGTGTTTTTCAAACTATGAATTGGTATGCAAATATAGTCTAGCATTACCAATAAATATTTTTGCTGAAGAGGCTTGCTGCTGGAGAAAACCAGTTAAATCCTCTGAAGTGAAAAACGATTAGTCATTTTTTGCTAAGGCTATCATTGCTTTCTCCTTGAAAGTAACTGCAAGAAAATTACCTAATGACTAATTGGGAAACAAGGAGTAGATATGTTGAGTCAATGTCCAGAAAAACAAAAGCAGAAGAAATTACTAGTACATTTGGCACAGAATTTAACTTTGAATCACCTGGTCCAGTGTCACACATTGTAGATAATTAATAATGTGTATTCAGTGGCAGTCACAAACTTGGCTGTTGTCCAAATATTATTAAATCCTTCACTCCATGTACATTAGAAACAAAGTTCCATTGATAACTTAATCCATAGACACACATAGACCATGTAAAATTATAAAAACAAATAAAATTACAAAGCTAATAAAATTAAAATCAATATGTTATAATGGTTGATCATGTTTTGTTAAAAGTAAATAATTGATATTAGGCTTAATGGTAGAAAAAGAAAGCCTTGAATCCAGTTCCATGGATAATCAATATCTGTCTTTTGACTTCAGTAATACTCTATTGAGAATGGCTATTCATAAAAGTGTTCTTATAATATTGTGTGAATGACTTCAACCAGGTCTCAGCCTTAATATTCTACCAGTGAGCTGCATGAATGCAAATTTAAATGTGGTGTCAACTGATAAATCTATAAATCTGACTTTTTCACATGAAGATAAGGTTTGCTATTTCTGCATTATTGAAATATTTATTGATAGGACATCTACTTCAATTATTGATGCAATTTGAAACATAAAACGTCTTTTTTTCCATATTAACAACTCCATTAACTTCAAAGAAACCATTGCAAGTCAGTACAAGTATTATTATATTAGCATTCAAATCAGTGTATGTTTTGCTCTAATATATGTTTTATATTTTTAGTTGGCCATATCAGTACCATCTGTGTTGTTTGATAATGCAATTTTCCTACCACATTTTTCTCTCTTCAAACTACCTGTGAAATATTTGGTTTTTACACTGTGCTGTGATGTCATGTACCCTTCACTTGATGCCAATAGAATGATTTAAAAAAATAAAAACAGCAAATACAAATATGGGCACTGAAATCGTAAGGCAGTACTTGGATATACATTGCTCAATAGACATGAGATATCAAATATAGTATTTCTCATAAGCTACTCAACATTTGAGAACACTCAAGAAAAAAACATGTAATTCTATTTGAGAACAAGTAATTGAAAATATAAAAGCAAAAGTTTATAAACTTTTGTTTTTAGTCTTGAAAATCATATTCAAGAAAATTCTGTTGTGGACATTCCAAATGTAAACAGATGCCAGTCTCCCAACCCAGATGTGTTCATTTCCATGCAAACCTTCTCTAGAGATTAAAAGGAAAAGTGGAAGGATATGAAGAACATTAAAAACTTGTCAACCAGTGATTTTTTTCTTCTTTACAAATTCTTTTCATGTACTGAATACATTCCAGACAAATGTACTCAGATTAAAAACTCCATGCATTTTTAAAACAGCATTGGGGAAAGCATTTACATCAATCATAGAATCAAAAGTTAGAAAGTATAGTAGATTTGGAATTTTAAGCAGTAATTCTTGCTTATGTTTTGGCTAGAGACAGCCCAGATTTTGTGCAAACCAGTAAAGCATTACTCTGCTACTCTAAACACTGCGGAACCAGCTAAAAGAAAGCAGATCATCATGTGGCCCGGAGGATCACAGCCTGAGGTCCATTATTAATCTATGCATATGTGGCACATATTTATAATGGTGTCATTATCTGAGTAAACTTAGTGAGAGAGTAAGCAGCAGAAGAAAATGTCCTTAATGAGTTACTATGTTGGGGGTTCCCCAACCCTCAGACTCAATGATTCACTAAAAGGTCTGACAGGATTCAGAAGCTGATATACACATTGTTACAGCTTATTCCAGCAAAGAACACAGATTCAGGTCAGCAAAGGAAAAAGGCACATGGCCCAAGTCCAAGAGAAAACAGCTACAAACTTCTGGTATCTCCTCCCTGCAGAGAAGCACAAGGATTTCCTAATTCTTACTCAGTTCTCCCAGGAACAATGTGTGACAGCAGGTGTGAAATATTCCCAACCAGGGAAGTTTACTCAAGCCTTTGTTTTCAGGACTTTTATTGGAGGTCAGACGCATAGACATGCATTGTCCATGTGACTGATTTTAGCTACTCAGTCTCTAGCCCTCAGAAGTCAAACTGATACAATGTGGCTCCAGAACACACTTCTCATTCAGAATAGTCCAAGAGCTCAAAGGTTAATTCCAGGAGCAGATCAAAGGCCAGTCCTCCTCCAGACAAGCTTTTCAAGCTTTGCTTGAGCAACCTGAGCCCGTAGAGTTAACCCTTTACTGCACAGTCACCTTGCTTCATCATGGTAATATGAATCCGTTATTTATTTTTGGCTTCATTCCACTGTGAAAAGCTACTTTGTATAATTTTAATCTTTTTTAATTTACTGAGACTTGTTTTGTGACATAACCTATGGTGTATCCTGGAGAATGATCCATGTGCCCTTAAGCAGGGTGTGTATTCTGCTGCTTTGAGGTCATTGTTCTGTATATTTCTGTTGGGTCTGATTCTTCTATAGTTTTGTTCAAGTTCTCCATTTCCTTATTGATCTTCTGTCTAGAGGTTCTCCATTGATTAAAGTCATTTATTAAAGTGTACAACTATTATGATACATGTGTCTATTTCTTTGCTCAATTTTGTCAATGTTTGCCTCATGTATTTTGGGGCACTGTGGTTAGGTGCATAAATATGATTGTTATTTCTTCGTAGTGGATTGACTTTTTAATTAATTTCTAATATCTTTTTTTTTTTACCTTTTAAAACATCTTTTGACTTAAAGCATCTCTTGTCCAATAGCATAGCTATCCCAGCTCACTTTTAGTTACTGTTTGCATGGAATATTTTTTCCATCCTTTCACTTTCAACCTATTCAGGTGTTTGTGTCTAAGGTGAGTCTCTCATAAACAACATATAGTTGAAATGTGCTTCTTATTCATTCTGTCAATTTGTGTCTTTTGATTGCAATTACATTCAGTGTCATTACTAGTAAGGCAGGACTTACTTCAGCCATTGTGTTCCTTGTTTTTTTATACATCTTACATCTTTCTGTCCATCTTTTCCTTAATTGAAGACTTCTTTTATTTACACTATATCTTTTGTGGTGTAACTGATTAATTCTTTTATAATTTCTGGCTTTGTATTTATTTTAATTTCTTTCTGCTTACCCTGGGATTTGTATTAAACAACCTAAGTTTATAACCTACTTGTTCAAAAAGATACCAACTTAACTTCAATAACATACAAAGTCTCTACTTCCATATCCCTCCATTCCCCTTTTGTGTTGTTTTTTTGCACATTACCTCTATATTTTGCATATCCATAACATGGAAATATGATTATTATTTATTCAATTGAATTCTAAATCATAAAGGACATAAAAAACACGGTTGCATACCGAGGACACCAAGCTATCTGGTTATGTATTCACCCAAACAATTATCTTTACTGGAGATCTTCACTTCTTCATACTGCTCCAAGCTATTATATCCTGTCCTTTCCTTTCAGTCTAAAGAATTCCCTTTAGCATTTCTTATAAGGTAGATCTCTTGGTGACTAACTCTCACAATTTTTGTTTACCTGTGAATGTTATAAATCCTTCTTCATTTTGGAAGGGCAGTTTTGCCAGATGAGAAATTTGAGAGTGGCAGTATTTCTCTTTTAGTACCTTAAATATGTCATACCACTGTTTTCTTGCCTCCATGGTTTCTGGTGATAAATCAGAACATAATCTTATTGCAGATCCCTGATGTGTGATGAATCATTTTCTCTTGCTGCATTCAGATTTCTCTCTTTAACTTTGACAATAGACGTTTTGATTCATACTTATCTTGGAGTAGGTCTCTTAGAGTTTTTCTTGTTTGGAGTACATTGTGCTTCATGGGCATATATATTTACACCTTTTGTAAGATTTGGGAAGTTTAGAGGAATTATTTCTTTAAATAATCTTTATAACCCTTTTTCCTTCTGGGACTCCTATAATATATATGTTGGTATGGTTCATGTCCCACAGGCCCCTTAGACACTGTTCATTTTTTTTTTTTTTTTCCATTCTTTTCTCTGTCTGCTCTTCTAACTATTTGATTTTTTTTCTTTTTTAACTATATGATTTTGATTTTCTTCCTTCTAGTTCACTGATTCTTTCTTCTGCCTATTCAAATATGCTGTTTGAATATCTCTAGTGTATTTTTTAATCTCTTTTATTGTGTTTTTCATCCCCATAGCACTGTTAATTTCTTTTTGAAACTGTCTAATTCTTCTTTTTGTTCACATATTGTCTTCATTAAATCCTTTGCTTCTGTATCCAAATTTAATTTATTTCTACTGGTATTTTTCTTTAGCTCCTTATTCAATTGAGAAGATCAGACTGGTCATGTCTGATGACTTGCTCCACTGTCTGGGTTTCTTTTGAAGTTTTAAATTATTCCCTTGATTGAGCCATCTTTTCCTGTTTCTTTGTATGCCTTGTGATCTTTTGTTGAAGCCTGGGCATTGATTGTTTTGACATGCTTAGCCTGGAAGCCAGCATCTTCCTCTTGCCTAGAGTTTTAGTGCCGATTGGCTGCATGTTAAGTCTCTTCTTCAGTGCTTGGTCCTGTTTATAGTAAACCTTTAGAGGAGCCCATGTTTAACAGTTCAGATTTTCCCAGGTATTTCTGCATTTGCCTTTTGCTCTGGGCATGTGCAACAACTGTTAAGGTTACCTCATTATGGACAATTGTTTTCCCCTTCAGGAGCTTTCCTTTCCTGTGTTCCTTCTCCAGCAATCTTGGACTCTTCTCTTTGTTTTTATATAAATTTTCCTCCCCAGTGCTTTGCTGAACTCCTCCCACATTCTGAGCCACTTTTTCTATCCAGTTTTAAGCCCTGAGTCCACCCTGCATTATAGTAGTTCAGTATCTCCAATTCATGTAGTTTTTCTGCTTCTGGTAACTTCCTGACCCACAGAGTCAAATGGGGTCAGTGTTCAAGAACACTTAATTTTTTTTCGTTTAGATGCTTTTGCAATTGGGACCAAACTGGAAGTGTGCACAACTTGCCAATAGTTCCACAAGACCTCACTCTGATTTAGGGAGACTTCTGTGTATACTCACACTTGGCAAACATTAGGACCCTGCCTTAGGACTATGTTGCCTTAGGTCCCCATGCCTAAATATGTGTGGGAATCTAAGCCACTGCTGTAGATGGATCCATAGTCAGCAAACACAGTAGGATGTGCCCAGGCTGGAGTGCTGCCACTGTGTGTCTTTTAAACAATGTGGGATTGAGTGAGGAGTGTGGGGAGCTCTGTAGTGGAAGATTATTGCCACTTTCCTACCTTTTTTTTTTTTTTTTACTTGATTGATTCAGCATCTGTGAACTTTCTTCAGTTTCTATCATCCTCCAGAGTTCCAATCAAGTTGAATCTGTCCTTTTATTTAGCTGTCTTTAAGGGGTTATGTTCTGGGGATTTCTTATGCTGCCATCATGATGATGTCACTCAAATATCCCAATAAGGTTTTATAATTTTTCACCACTGAATCTTGCATATTTTTATTAGATTTTGGTGTTTTGGTAATTTCATTGTTATTGAAAATGCTATCTTTTTAAGTTTTATATATATATTTTTAAATTGTGCTTCTTTCCCAAGACTGAGGTGTTAGAGTCCCAAGTTCTGAACCCTGGCAACACAGAATGGAGTATGGGGAAATCATGGAATTAGCTATCAAGAGTGATAGTTCCTAGAAGCTGAAAGTCTTCTTTAGACTTTGAGTGACAATGTCAGACTTATTGTCCCCAAAGTAGGACAACAACCCCTACTCTGTTGCCCCAACCACTAAAGGCTACCCACAGCCTACTTTCCACTCAGGCAGGTGTCTCACCTACCTGCCTACCCATAGCCTAGCTCCATCCTGCAGCTTATCATGGGAGATATCATCACTTCACCTTTTGGAAACTAGCTGGTGACTTCTTTAGGGAAAATGAGACTGTGTGCTATGTGTTTTCTACTGTTTTCCTGGACACTTATCTGACCTCTGCCTAGAAGGCAATAGAACATAATCATGTGGGTCTTTTTGGCTTAGGCTTCATAATGTGCACAATTTCTAGCAAATAAAATGAAAACTATCATTACTTCAATAATGCATTGCCACTGCAGTTTACAGTCAGTTTTACTGTCTTCTATTTTTGGGCCACAGTGGAATTCATTTTATGTGTCTACTTCTTCATCCTGGAACTGGCATCCATGTTCATTCACTAGGATCATCACAGACACTGTTTTGTGGTTCAAATATATTTGCCAATTTCATATACTTTTTGTTGCTTTGGGAACTATATCAACTCTAATTGTCTATAAAGCAGACAAGGAGACAAGATTATAAGTGCAATAATTTTATTGGGGAAATGCCTGTGAAGAGTAAAGGGAAGGGAAGGGAAGTAGGTTGGAAAAGCCTTCAGATAACAATTTTGGTTTGAGCTTATTAAAAAGTACTGACAGAGAAGGGTTGAGTAGAAAGAGCATCACTCTGAATCAAGCTTTAAAAAAGCTTCAGGCAGGATTGTCAGAGCAAGAAGTTAGAAAATCAGTAAGGATATAGAACATCTGAAAACACCATCTACCAACCTGGCATAGCCAACTTCTGTGGAAATACCCTAGCATGATTCTCAATTATCTATGCATTTGTATTATCCTCTCCCCTTGAATATGGGTAGAACCTGTGAATTGCTTCTACCAGTAGAGCATGGTAAATACGATGGGATGGTCACTCCTTTAATTAGGTTACATTATAACAGGCTTAGTCTTAGCAGACTAGAGTGAGAGATTCTCCTGATGACTTTGAAGAAGTAAGCTGCCATGTTGTATGAAAGCCTGAGAGTGCAACATGGAAAGAGCCTGTGGGGCCTCTAGAAGCTAAGCACATCCCTCAGCTGACTCTCAGCAGGAAAGTGAGATCCTCAGTCCTGCAATCATACAGAACTAAATTTTACCAACAACCATGTAAGCTTGGAAGAGGATGCTGAACTCCAAAAAGGAATGCATCTCTGACAACACTGACATTGCAGCCTTAAGCGACCCTGAGCAGAGTCCCCAGTTACAGACTCTTGACACACAGAAACTGTGAGAAAATAAATGCATATTGTGTTATGCCCATAAATTTGTGGCTATTCCAAGAAAATTTTAAGCAAGATCTACAAAATCTTTTCTAGGAAATAAGTGTTGAAACACTTCATGACACATTTTATGTTCTCACATTTACCCCAATACCAAAACCAGCAAAAGAAAAGAAACCTATAGACCATTAACCCTCATGAACACATATGCAAAATTCCTTAAGAAAATATTAAGAAACAGAATCCAGCTATAAAGGTAGATAGATAGATACATACATACATACATACATACATATGTACGTACATACGTACGTACATAGTCAATCCTCATTGTTCACAGATTTCATATCAATGAATTTGTCTACTTGCTAAAATTTATTTGCAATCCCAATAACCAATTCCTACAGCACTTTCTTGGTCATTCATAGACATGTGCAGAACAGTTGAAAATTTGAGTCACTCAATACACACTTTCCCAGCTGAGGTTCTTTATTCATTAATTCAATATTTGTGAAAACTTTATAGAACAAAAGCAATAACTACACAGATAACAAGAATCAGCCATGGGTATGTACATAACATAATTCATGACAAAGTGGGATTTATTCTGGAAATGTAAGGCTGATTCAGCATTGAAAAAGCAATCAATGCAATTTGCCACATAGTCTAATGGGGAAAGAACTATGTTCATTCAAATAGATACAGAAAATAACATTTAAATTGTCCTCTCTCACCACCCCTATTAAATATTTTGCTGGAAGTTCTATAGAATGCAATAAGGCAAGAAAAAGAAATAAAGAGCATAGAGGTTATTAAAGATGAAAACAAAATCTACCTCTATTTTCAGATGATATGATTGTCTTCATGGAAAATCCCATAGAATTCTTTAAAAGGTTTCTAGAACTAATGCGTGACTTTTGAAAAGTCAAAAAATACAACATCAGCATACAAAAAGCAATTTAATTTCCATATACTAGCAATGAATAATTGAAATCCAAACTTTAAAATAAGTGTCATTTGTATCTGCACTAAAATAAATGAAATACTTGAGAATAAATCTACCAAAATAAGTGCAGGATATGTTGCTAAAAATTGCAAATCAGTGATAAAAGAAATTAATGAAGATCTAAAGAAATGGAGAGTTATACTATGTTAATAGATTGTAAAACTCAATATAGTCAAGATGCCAATTCTCCAAAAGTTGGTCATGTAAATCAGTGCAATCCCAATCAAAATCCTCAAAGGATTTGTTGTAGATATCAACAAGCTTATTCTAAAGTTTACATAGAGAGACAAAGAGGCTTTACTATAGTTAAAATAACTTTTCAGTTACAAAGTTGGAAGACTCATGTACTATCTGATTTCAATAACTAATATGAAGCTACAATAATCAAAACCATGTGGCACTGGGGAAAAGACAAATACATAGATCTGTAGAATTAAATGGGACCCCAGATATAGATCCACAGAAATATAGCTCACTGATTATGGTACATGTGCAAAGGCAAATCATGAAGACAGCATGGTCTTATCAACAAATGATGCTAAAACAATTGGAAGTCCAAACCTGACTTCTACCTCACAACTTATACAAAAGTTAACTCAAAATGGATCATGAAAATAAATGTAAAAATGTAGAACTATAAAACTCCTAGAAGAAAACATAAGAAAAATTCGTTATGTTCATTGATTTGATAGAGTTCTCAGATGCTACACAAAAAAGCATGATTCATAACAGAAAAAAAAATGATAACTTGAACTTGATCAATATTAAAAACTTTTTCTCTGCAACAGAAACTGTAGAGAGAATGAAAGGGTGAATCATAGCCTGGAAGAATGTATTTGCAAATCACATGTCTTACAGAAGCTTTATCAATAATTTATAAATTTACTCAAAACACAAGTGTGTTTTGTGTGTACTCAAAACACAAGTCAACAAACACAATAAAAAATAAGCAAAAGATTTGAAGAGATATTTCACTAAAGGATGTTGATAGATGGCAATAAATTACATGAAAAGATTCACAGATTGCTACTGATTAGGAAAATGCAAATCAATAGAATGAGATTTCTCTAAAAACCTATTAGACTGTCAGGAGAAAAGAAAATGAAAATACGAAGTGCTGGCAGATACAGAACAACTTGAACTATTGTATATTACTGGTAAAAATTCAAAATGTTACAACCACTATGGAAAAGAGTTTGGCAGTTTATTTTGTAGTAAATCATATCATTCAGCAATTCTACATCCCGGTATTTATCTGAAAGAAGTGAAAACTTACATTCACAAAAAAACTTGAACATGAATGTCCGTAAGAGTTTTATGCAAAATCATGAAAAAACTGAAAACAACTCAAATATCCTTCAGTCAGTGAATGGATAAACAAGCTGTGGTAAATCTATCCAGTGCAATAAAAAGAAATAAATCATTGCTACATGGAATAACATAAATGAATCTCAACTGCATTTTGGCAAATGAGAGGTGGCAGAGCTAACAGTATAAACTCTGTGTTATTCCTTTTACATGACATTCCTTTAAAGAGAAAACTACTAGGTAGAAAACAGATATGTGGCTACAGGGGATGGAACTGAGGTAAGGGGATGACTACAAAGAGGCAGCACAAGGGAAAGTTTTAGAATGATGGAATTGTTCTGTATGATGATTGTGGTGATAGATTCAAGACTATATCAAAAACCTGTAAAACAATACACTGTAAAGACTGAATTTTATTGTATTCAAATTTAATTACAAAAAAAGATACTTGTAATATTTTTATTTAGCATTTTTTGACATTATATAATACAAAAAACAGAAGTTTTGTATTTATTTTTTATTTGAAACATTATGAGCATTATTTAACTCATTGTATGATAGAGTTGCTTTCATCAACATAATTCTTCAAAACTGTAGAAATTGAGAACCTTGTGGGCTGAGTTACATGGAATTCTTTGATATATTCATTCAAAATATTTTATTGAATGCTTCTCTGCCCCAGTCTCTGTGTATGTGTTGAATTTTTTGGATCCCTAAATGAGGAATTGATATCAACCAAACTAGATTTCTACCTCATACCTTAAACCCTAGGTGATATATTATAGTTATATTCTCAAAGAAAGAAGTTAGAAGAAGGGAAACTAAAAAATGGTGATACCCATTTTGTTATATTATTATATAATACATATTATGTATTTTTATTGTAATATTATATATTTCATATCCATCATGTCATCTAGTTCTCACACTGGCCATTTAAGGCAAGTTGTTATCATATAGATATTTATCGTGTATAGAAGATACATAGAGAAATTGAGTCTTGGAGAGGCTACTTAAGTAAATGTCTAATTCAATATCTGTACAGTCTCCATTTACAGTTTTTGGACACTTTTTATTATTAATTAGTATGCTGGTGACTTGTGCATGAAGAAGATGAGGTATTTGGATTGTTATTCCTTTGTTGCTGCCTTCTCTTCCAAGGTGACCAACTGTGTGTCATATAAGACAGGGGTCTTAATGAGAAAACGTTACTTAATAGAAATGCTTTCCTTTGGGAGATTCTTCATTTTCCCAGGAGCTTGGTAGACAGATGGCAGCAGAATATCCAGTGCCACTCTGTAAGTAAAGTGACATACAGTTAACAAAATAATAGGAGCTTCTTTTTCTACATTTCATGAAGTGTCGCAAACCCATCAAATATGTAATCTTCAAAAAAGTTCATCAAATTATTTTTTTGTGAAGAACAAGGCTGATATTTCACCTGAATTTTGGACATGTGTAAACAGGTCCACAAGCAAGTGGAAAAACATTTCTTAAGGAAAAGCAGAATCATTAAGTTGTCTAATAATTCCCCTCACAAACTGCATTTCTTGTGTTATTATTGATGTTTACTGTGAGCTGAACACTGTCTACATAAACACATTTCATTGAAACTGCATGAATGCAAGGTTTCAGGGATAATGTGGCTTTGTCAGCATGGTTACTCAAATCCATTTTGTTCGTATGTGTGGGTGGGAAACTGGGTTAAGAAATGACGGAAGGCTCTGTTAGCATCAGGGCTAGTATGCAGTGCTCACAAACCATGCATGAAGCAAAGGCTGAAACCTTTCAGACAGGCTAAAAAGCAAATGTTAATGTTACACCAAATAATCTAGAATATGGGAAATAAGAAATCAGAGTATCCAGGAGGTTGAAAACGGAGGCAAGAGAATAGGCACTAAGTAATGACGCCAAACAAGAAATTAGTAGTTCTGGTGACTTCAATTATATACCCCAGAAAATTATGTTCTTAAACTTAAACTTTTCCTGTGAGTGTGGACCTGTTGTAAATAAGATCCCTTCAAGACATTACTTCAGTTATGATATGGCTCAAATGAATCAGGTTGGGTGTTAATCCAGACTACTGGAGTCCTTTATAAACAGAGTGAAAATGAGGCAGCAAAGCCATGGAGGGAGCAGCCAGAAGCTGAAAGTCAACAGAACCCAGATGAGAAGGGAGAAGCCAGGAGAGGCCACCATGTGCATTGCCATGTGACAGAGGAGCCCAGGACCAGGATTACCAGCAGCCAGTTCCAGAGCATCCGTCTTAGTGAAGAAAGCATTGCCTTCATAATGCCTTGATATGAACTTCTCCTAGCTTCAAAACCAGGAGCCAATAAGTTCCCACTGTTTAAGGCAACCCATTGTATGGTATTTGCTTCAGCAAGGAGGAAGCCAAAAGAAGAGTTGAGGCAACAATCAATTATTACTATCTTGATGCATTTCCCACTACGGCAGGGCACTGTTTCTGAGCAAGGCAAACCAAAACTCAAGTATGGAAGCAGCAGTATCGGTTGACTGGAAAGAAGCATGTTCTTGGATGGAAGAGAGACAAATCTAGTCAGTTTTCTATGACTGATCAGACATTTAAGTTTACGATTTTGAATTAAGGAATCTGTTGTAATTCAAGATTTGGACTTTTTTTTTTGTTTTCTATTTTTGGCAATATGAACTGGAGGGAATTATCTATTTCACTTGGAGCCAATTTAAAAGCCAACAAATAGCACACATTAACCTGATTTGGTTTAACAGAAGTCACTGCTAATTTCCATTCTTGTTTTACTTTGTTAAATGAATCACTTACCTTTACCCTTAAGCCAGCAGGGGTAAAGCAGAATAATCTATTGGGATATTAATTCATGTATAGTCAATCTTTAATTTCCTCTCCTCCAATTCAAGCAGATAGCCAGACCTATGCTTTCACCATCTCAAATAATTTTACAGGGAAGAAATCAGAGGTTTCTTGAAGAAAATGGTCCTTCTTGTGTTCAGTAAATGCCCAAACATACTGAAAAAATGGATAGAGATTGAAAAGGGAGAGAATGCTTAGAAATCAGGGGGAAACAAAGGACAACAGGTCCTGCCATTTGTGGGCTTGCCTCGAGGAGAAGGCATGGCCTCAGAGGGGATGGAAGGTGATGTGCCTGGGGGAAGAGGCTGGGACCGGGACAGAGGGCCCGGTCTCTGCAAAGATGCCCATCCCTCACAAGTAGCTCAAAGGTAGAGTCTAGTCAGATGTAGAAATGGGGACCGCAATAGCAATCATAATGCAGTAGAGAATGAAGGTCTTCCCCATATTTCAGAAGTCACATAATTTTTCCAGTTTCTGGGGCCACCCTGTCAAAAGGAAGGGCCCTGAAAATGCCTAAAATACAATTTCCTTCCAGAGGGTGAAGTTGTAAACAAAGGAGAGATTTGCAGGTAGTTGTTTAAGTTGATTTAAAGAGAATTTAAAAAGCTTTTTTTTCTTGCAGTCTAGAGTTTTGCAGATTAATATTCATGCATGATATGTGTTGGATAATAATGTGTTAAATGCCAAGCTAGAGGGCTAAGTGACATACGTCTCCAAGGTCCTGCACATAAGTATTGATCTTATTTAGATTTAGTTGTTGTTTTCAAATGCATGTGCATATAATGATTTTTAATATATTTGTAAACTTGTAGAACTTTATGGAAAAAATCCAAACAAGAGACCATGTAAGTCAACCTCAAAGCTGTAATGCTGACCTCTAGGATCACACAGGCTCAGAGGTGGATTGGGACTAGAGCTCAAATCTCCTAGCATCCCATCTCTGCACTGCCCTGACTTTCTGCATTACAGTCATAAAGTACCCAAACCAGTCTGTCCTTACTTCAAAGAGTGATAAATTGAGAGGAGGAAGCCACTGCTTTCACTTAGGGCAAATTTGTCTGGCTACTGCTGCTGCATTTCAGAAAATAATATGCTTTCAGTTGGGTGTTCACTGAATGGTATTATTCTCCACAGTGAGCCCCTAAGGGTTTAAGATCAATGATTTTGATTTGTCATCTAGCCCAACTTTCATCAATCCATGTGTGAGTCCTGGGGTGAGAAATTCTGCTGAGTTAAAAAAAAAAATAAGGATTGAGTTGTTTTCACTAAAATCCCTATAAGAAAAGCATTGGAGCACAAGTCAGACTTATTTCTAGACCCATATAAGAGAAATGATAGCACAACCCTGGAAGAAATGGATTTTCTCTATTTCATCAGTGAATCGGTATAGTGTGCGGACTGGAGGGAATATGGTACACATTTGCATTTGAGATATTCAGCATTTTAGCAACAGTAAAGTGGGGAAAAAATGGGAAGTGGAGACTGGCCTTTGCTGAAGACTCCAGATGTCTCGTGGAAAGCCATAGCTCCCAGAATGGTGGTGAAGCCTCCCTGGGGAGCAGAGATTTCATCCTCATTCATAAAGGGAGTGAGATGTGATAAGGCACTGGATGGGGGCAGGGGAATTTAATGAGTACAGGAGCATCTCAGGCCTTCCAGAAATAACTGAAAGTGAGAGATGGGGTGTGCAACTTTTGGAGGGCTGAAATTCCAGCAATTTCTCTGGTGCAGTGCTAGAACCTTAGAAGCAGACTCAATTTTTACCCATGGGTTGCTGTGGATTAGTGGGTTAGACCAGGGCATCCATTTGGTATTTGCCATGTTTATTCAATTGACATTGTTTTCCCCCTGCTCTTATCTGTCTAGAACTTACTTTTTTCCAAATTACAGTCTCAATTACAACTCTGCCAACTGTTTTGAAAAGCCTGACCCTTGATCTGATCTTCAATGTCATTGCTGGTCTGTATCACCCAATTTTAATTTCTCCTATGCTACCTCGTGTTGCTAGTTATCTTTTCATAAGTACATGATTCTTCCTTACTAGATTTTAACCCTAGGTTTGTCATTTCTGAATAACCACCAAAACACTCAATAAGTCAACTTAAACCTTGTAAAGTTTCATCAAATGTTCGTTGATAGACTTATTAACCTAAGTTTGAGTTAAATATTCTGTATATCCCTAATTAAAAACAAAAAATTCTGTAAGGCAGTTGTTTCTCCCTTGTAGATTAATGACTATAAATAGGAAAAATTCTAGTCATTTGCAATTTAATTTGGGAATTAAAAGACTTCCTGTTGCATTAAGATTCTCCCTATTCAGAAGGGATAGGTTGCAATAACAATAGTCACCTGGAGCAGATGACAGGAGGTTTCTTTCTTATTTGTTTTGCTTTCAAGAGCTCCTAATTATCTCCTAATAAAAGCATCAGTAGTTAAGAAGCAGTGATGTTATGCTGTTCTATTCTGTAGTATAAATGCAGTATTTCAAATGATTTAAAATAAAAAAAATAAGATTGGAATTTGAAATGCAGATAAAATATCATAATTCACATTTTGTTTAAAATTTGAATTTACAAAAGAGTAAATTAAGTTTGATTATTTTCCTCTTGAAAAGACTCCCCTGAGAGCTCTTTTTAAAAGATGAGTTTCCCTGGCACCTTTAAAGTCTGAATCAACCAATCAAAATTTCCTCCAAAAAAAAAAAAAAATTAATTAAAAACCACATTGCCTCTGTAGTATCCATGCCTTAGCAGAGTATTGAGGGCTGCTCCTTATCCAGCCCCTGCACACCTTTTGGCCTCACTGTCCATCTTTTCCCCCCATTGCAACTGATGCTGTTGCCCAACTGAACTATGGGTAATTCCTGGAAGACGCCCTGTGCTTTCAGACACTGGCCTTTGTGTTTGCCTTTCCCTCTGCCTGGAGCACTCTCCTGCCCTCTCTTCATAAAGAGCGTTCACTCCTTCAGCCAGAGCAGAATGGTCCTTCTGCCCAAGGTATTCTCCAAGTCTTGGCATAGCAGGCTCCATCTCAGCTCAAAGTTCACCTCCACAGGGAGACGTTCCCTTATCACCTTGTCAAAAGTGGCTTCCCAATTTAACTCTCTATCTCACTGCTGGGTTATTTCTTTTGTGGTAGTACAGGTTCCATTTGTTTACATATGTATTGCCTGGTTTGCCCACAGAAATGTTAAGTCTTTGAGGAAAGAGACCTCTCTGGTCTTGCTCAGTCTTCTGTATTCCTAACTTCTCACTCAATTGTGGTCACAAATTCTGCCCTCAATAATAAGAGGAAAGGACTTGAAAAGATAACAAGATAAAAAGAGCAGCAGCCTGGTGTCAACATAAGTAACAGATTTGAGGAGTTCTGGCATTTGAGAAGCTGAAGGAATGCTGTCAACAGTGACTTCACTTCTGGCTACTTACTGAGATGGTGGTGAGGTCTAGAGTGGGTGACTTAGTTTGGATGAGGCTTTTGAGACTGTTAAACTTGAAAGTGCTATGTTTCTGTGATTTATCTGCTCTGCTTTGGATTCTAGTGATTAAATTGTGCTAATTTCCCTAAAATATTCAATATCCTATACTTAATTTTTTTTCAGCATTAACAGTCTGACCTAGTCAAGTCACTTCACTTCTTTGTGTTGGAATTTCTTCACTTATAAAATGAGAGGGTAGAATAAGAAATTACCAAAGTCATCTTTTTTTTTTTCTTTCCTTTTTGCCCATTAAGGTCTAAAACTATATGAAGAAGAAATCAAGAGGAGAAGAACTGACAGCACAGATCCGCCTGCCCTGGGAAGAGTTCTGCATAGACCTGCTGCTAACAAGTCCATGTGATGACTGGAGCCAACTTTTATTACCTATGGGTACATATTTCCTGCCTCACCTGTAACTCAGCCATTCCGTGAGTTTTCAAGTGGCTTTAGTAGGTGTCTAATGAAATATGACTATTTGCATGTTGTCTCACACACAGGCCCTAGCTAAATGTCCAAGAAGATCTTTAAAATGAAAGGTTTAATCATAGCTTTTATTTTTCCATAAAGCGATAAGCAGAGGTGAAGGCAGCTCAAGTGCTGGAGGAATGGGGATGCAACTAGAATTTTAGTTTTCTGCCATCTGAGTCATTGATACTTACAGAATCCCATTTTTCTCTTCCCATTAAATTTCACCAAATATGACTATCCCTGTTTCTCTTCATTTTCAAGTGGCAACTTTTTGGAGCAGATGGGTTATTCTGACTAGCACATGACTATAGGAGCATCTGACTAAGGATCAATAGAAAACCAAGAGCTGCATCTGCCAAAAGGGCTGCTGGCAGATTGCACCAGGCTTCACATATCTGAGTGTGCACCACACAAAATGACTGTCTTCAAGTGACTAGCCCTATGTCAAGTAAATGTAGTTGTGGTAACAAACTGAAAGCAGACTGAAATTGAAAATAAATTCAGCACTTGAAAGCAGATTCAATGCAATGATAGTTTGAATGCTCAGTATAATTCATTTGCTTGTTTAATTGCAAGCCGCCAATACAACCAACGTACAATAGCCAGGTCAGGGACACACAACAAATTTAAAGGTGGATGATACCAGAGTCTCTAAAGCCTATCAGCCTGAAAGCAGATGGACTGCAGGCAGGTACTTTTAACAAGAGGATTTGGGAACCAGTTCCAGTGTGGCATCAGCAGAGGTTCCAAAGCAGAAGGCAGAAGGCACTAATCCATTCACAGTGCAGCAGCAGGGATAGCAGCAAACTTTGAGACATAGCATGAGCTTTAGAGTCTAGAGTGAGAGTGACTGGGTGCCAGCCTGCTTCTACCTGATACTCACCCAAGTGGCATCTGCAATAGATTATTTTGTTTAATTTTTATTGGAATTATTCAGATGCCATACAATTATCCAAAGATCCAAAGTGTGCAATCAGTTGCCCCTGGTACCCTCATACAGCTGTGCATCCATCACCACACTTAATTTTTAGAACCTTTTCATTACTCCAGACAAGAAATAAAGTGAAAGATGGAAAAAAAGAAAGAAAAAGAAAAAGAAAGAAAAAGAAAAGGAAACTCGAATCCTCCCATTGCAAAGGATTTTTATAGGAAGTGACTCCCTGGCTGGCATCAAGCCAGTATATTTCATATCCTCACACAATGTCTAGTTTTCAGTTGTCACAAAAATTTGTTTTTGGCCCATCCTCTCCTCCAGAGGTGGTGCCTGTGTCGCTGCCTCAGCGGTGGCAGTTTCAGTGCCGGGAGCCGGGGGCACCGAGCCGTTCCCAGGAGCTGTGGCCAGGCTGTGACTGCTGGTTCCTGGTGCCGGCTCCAGACAGCCCATGCCCCATCTCAGCCCAGCCTCGTGGTGCCCCCAGCACACCTGTCCTTTGATGGAGGCCAAGATCCAGCCCCCATCACTGACCCGCAAGCCCATCCTGCACCAGCGGGTCGAGGGGTCCCAAAAGGTGGTGAGCATGGCTGTGATCATGACCAAAGAGGAGGGTGTCTTCAGTGTCTAGGAGAACAGGACAATCTGTGTATGGTTAGAGAGACAGCAGACAATATTGGCCAAGCATATACCATGTGATGTTTTCTTCATGTTCATGCATGCTTTTTAACCTGGAAACGATCTAGACAATGATAGAATCTCAGTTTTTTCTGTCAGAAGATTACAACAAGATGACTCCTATGAAAAGCTATCAAGCGCATCAGAGTGATGATGATCCTGTTTGTCCTGGAGCTGGAGTGGGTACTGAGCACAGGACAGGACAAGCAATTCAACTGGCACTGCTCTGAAGTGGGCAACGCTTGGAAGTCATCACACCAGTGCTGTGGCTTTGGGTCTGCAATTGTTGAAACCTGGCATGTGTTTATGAGGGACCACTCAGGCCAAGTAACAGTCCTCAAACTGGAGCAAGACAACTGTACCCTGGTCACAACATTCAGAAGACATACAGCCACCTGCACCCAAGCCACATCTGGGCCTGGTGGGGTGACTGCTGTCTGTTGGGACCTCATCCAGCCAGCATTGTTCCCAGACAATTTAGGCCACTCTGTTATCATGCAGGATGTCAGTGGGAGAAAAGGAACAGCCATCGAGCTCCAAGGACAGAATGATAAAGTCCACACATTGTTGTCTTTGCCAGCACATACAGCAGCTCATCTCATGGGGTGAGGACAGTGGGACTTTAGTCTTGAAAAAAGACATGGAGAGGCAGGAGATCCCTGAATATTTGGACAGTGATTCCTGTCAAAAGTGTGATCAGACTCTCTTCTGGAACTTCAAGCACATGTGAGACAGTAAGAAAACTGGCCTAAGACGGCACAACTGCCACAAGAGTGGGAAGGCTGTGTGCGGCAAGCATAGCTCCAAGCAGTCCTCCATCCTGCTGATGGGCTTCTAGTTTGAAGTGAGGGTCTGTGGCAGCTGCCACGAGGCTGTCACAGATAAAGAACGTGCACCTCCAGCTACCTCTCATGACAGTAAACATAACATTGAACATGTGCACTTTAATGCAATCAGAGAGTGGTTACTGACTCTGGAACTGAGAATGTTAAGTTCTGGGATATGACCTGAGTAGTAGTGTCTTGATGACACTTCCAGGAATCAGAAGATAATCTTTACTAAAGAAACAGTTATTCTGATCCAAATCATTACAGAAGATGTAAAGCAGATATGTGAGAAGAGAGAAAATATGGAATCTAGATGAATTTGCATTTCACCTACACATACAATGGTGAACTAGTGATTGGACACTTGAAAGGGGAACTCTTTCAACTTGTTCATAGACTATAAAAGAAGGTGTTCTTTTTTTAAACAAATGGTTTATACAATAGTCTGGCTGACTGTGCTAAGTTGTTTGGAGTGTACTGAAAAATCTGTATGGGTGTTGAATTTTTATACTTTTCAACACTTCATTTTACTTGTTGCTTTGTGGGTCAGAGAAATGAGGGAAGCATCTGTTCAGGGTTATTTGGGTCAATATAAAGTAGTTCCCATGTTTTCTTCACTTCAAAAAACAAACAAACAAACAAAAAAACAAGTTTTTCTCAATTTGTTTACATTCTAATTGTGGTCAATAGGGTAGAAGTTTTGGGATTTTTCCCCTCAATTTGTTTACATTCTAATTATGATCCATATGTACAGTGTTTTGGGGATTCAAGATCATTTCAATACATGACACCCTAAGCTGAAATAAAGGTAGGGCTCATCTGATCAAATTTTCTTGACTTCAAAACAACCATACTGACAACTAGAGTAACAATGGTTAAGATTTGTTGAACACAGTAGTTAAGAGCTGTCTGGGTGTATATCCCAGCTCTGCTGCTTATTTGACATTTGGAAGGTTATTTAACCTTTTCGTGTCCGTTGCCTCATCTGTAAACCTGTTGCAACGTATTTTTCATCCATTTTCTATTTTTTAAAAAGTCCTCCTAATGAGACTATCATCCTGCTTGAGCAAGACCATGACTTTGGCTGGGATGCACTTGGAGAAGTGAGAATGGAAGAGTGCATACACCTAACAATAATGCAGCTAAGTTAGTCTTGGTGAAAACTGATCCAACAGGGTTACTTCCTAAGATAGAGGAGCCTGGTGAAAAGTAGAAACTATATAATAGCCCATTAGATAAGTTAACATTACCCCATCACCAATTATTTTCTTAAAGAATTTTATAAATATCAGCATATCTGGCTCTTGAAAATAAGATTTATAAGTTTTAAGAATATATGAGAACTCTTAAACCAGTTGATGGATAATGTGAACCAACAGGAATAAAGAACTGGGGGTGGAGACTGGTGAGATGAGAGGGAGAAGTAATGATTTTTCAATCCCACTTAATCTCATTTGTGAAACAATATATACATGTTATCATGTGATAAATTATCTTGTTATTAATTATTTCAAGTACACTTTCCAAAGTTATCAATTGATACTAAAATTTTAAGTGAAGAAAGAAGTCAATATAATGTATTATCCCTTCTACTTCCTATCTTTGAATTATCTGCTTTGAGACACTGTTAGTTCTAACTCTCCACACTTTACCAGATATAAAGAGTGTGGAAGTCTAAGTTACAATATAATATAGGTATTTTGAGAATTTTTAAATATTGCATGGACTTTGTGTTCCATTTTATGCTATTTCTTCTGTGAATGGACTATTTCTTTCAGTTTGGTTTGGTTTAATTACTCCTCCCTGCTTTAGTTTGGTTAAATTGATTTTGTTTTTCTTTTGGTCAATTTTATTATTGGGCCTGAGTTTTTAAAGTCTATTAGTAAAAGTGAATTGCCACCCAGCATTATCTAATGCATGTGTGCACCTTGAGCACCTATTATCATATTAGGTTGGTGCTAATTTACTATATTTTTAAATAGGACTTGACAGAAATAAATATATCGTGTTTTAATTTTAAATTACATTTCATTATTAAAGAGAGAATGCTTTAATGTTTAAATAGTAAAATTAGGAAGCATCTTTTTGACTTAGTTGTTGTTCTTTCTGATTCTAAACAAGAACAGTACTGTTTACATCACCTATTACCTAGAAGAGTTATCAACATCATCATCACGTCAGCAACTGATATTTTTTGACTAATTACTATGGACCAGACAAGGTGTTTAGTATTTGGGAAGTATTAATTGATTTAATATAGCAAACTTATGCAATAGGTACCATCATTTACAGAAATTAAATGACTTGCCCAAATTACCATAATTACTAACTGGTGAAAAATAGGCCTTGAATTTAGGTTCATTTGACCATAAAGTTATTAGTCTTAGCTATTAAGTAAGTCCACGCATACTTTATTCTTTTTCTACTAAATATGTCTGTTAAAGTGAGCACTCTCCAAACTAAATTTAATACATTTAAAATACTTTATTACTAGTACTTGCTCTCTCTTCTTTCCCCCTCCCTCTCATTTTCTTACTTTTCTAATATTTTCTGTGTGAAAAAGGGGGTCAGAATATTCTCAACAAAATATTTGCATTATACTTTAATGAATTTCCAGTTAAATCATCATATCTTTAGTAAAGTCATACAAACAGGTAATATATTTTGAAAGAATTTTTACCTGTATTGTTTAATTCAATAGATTAAAGAAGATTTAAGTGAATAAGTTGAGCATCATATCTATAAATTCAAATTTCCTCTCAGCACCATACCATCTTTGAACACCTTTGACTTTTGGCCAAGGAATTCAGCAAAGTGATTATAATATCTTGAGTTGAATTACTTGTAAGTAAATTGAAAATGAATAAAATTAAAATTCATGTGCTGTGTAGACTTCAAGATAAATCTTATCACAATTGTATTAAATTTGAATTCTTGCTTACATTAACAAATGGATCCCTGTGAGAATTACCAAGAAAATTATGGGGGAAAAATAAATATTCAGTTTCTAAACAAAAGGAACTTATTTTAAGTGTTTTGGAAGATAGTTACACATAGAAACACACATGGTTTATTGTTAATAAATGAAAGTCAGTTGTTTCAAATTTCTATTCCTGAGTGGTGTACTAATTATAATTGAGCTCAATATGAGCTTAGATTTGAATTCAAAACTTGATTCTCAACAGGAAATGAGAATGGGAGGGGAAGAGTTATAAGCGATACATAGCCTGGTTTCTGATAGCTGTTAGGAAATGACCTGAAGAATTCAATACTATCCCCAATCTGTTCTCTTAATGACTTAAATTAAAAACAATTTAGTAATAGAATTATGATTTGATTCACAATAAGAAAAATATCAGTTTAATTTGCATAAGCCCATAAGCCATGATACAAATTATCTAAATCACAAAAACCCCAATAACTCAGACTGGCCTTGGACTTTCATCGGAGGTAGAGTCCCCCATTTAGCCCAATGTTTCTGAAAACATGGTCCATAGATTATCTGCATCATAATATCCTGAAAGGCCTTATTGGAAAATACAGATTTCCAGGACTACCCTAGGCTACTAAATCAAAATATCTATGGTAGAGCCTCTGTATTTTGGTAAGTAGTGTTAAGTAAATAAAATGTCTGCCCATGTTGGGCATTGTCTGGAGGGACCCCTTTCTGAGAAAGGATTTTCCAGAAGACAAAATGATTGACCTGCAGGGCCTTTCCAAGAAATGGAACAATGGAACACACCCTACAGAATTGCAGATAAGCAACTGCTAGTGATAAACCAGCTTTGGTCCTGGAGAAACAGCTTATCAGAAGAGACATGCCATACTAATCAATTGTGTATCTGCTCCCCACTTTGTAAGGCCTTTCCACCATATAAAATGGAAGCTTAACATCAGCCAGTCAGAACATTTCCTCACCTCCTTCCTCATTTGCCCTATATAAACTTCCCTATTTCACTCCCTTGGTGGAGTGCCTTACCACTTTTTGTTGGGTGTTGCCCAGTTTGTAAATTGTTTGTTGCCCAAATAAACTTTAACAAACTTATTTTAATCCTTCAGTTTATCTTTGACAAAATTCTGTTTGATTTTTTAAAGTATAACAGAGTAAAGTATAGAAATCTCAAGTGTACAACTCAATGAATATTTACTTATGTAAATATTTATGTAACCCCATACAAAATCAACATATAGAATATTGCCTTCACCCTGGAAGTTTTCATCTTGCCTCATATTGGGTAATAACCCCCTCATAGAGAAAACATCACTATTTTGCCTTTTCTTAAGCTTCATACAAATGGAGTATATGGTATATGTTTTTTGTATCTGTGATGGTTAATGTTATGTGTCAAATAGGCTAGGGTGACCAGTTGTTTGGTCAAACACTGGCCTAGACGTTACTGTGGAAATATTTTGTAGAATGAGATTAGCACCTACCATCAGTTGACTTTAAGCAAAAATTACCCTTCATAGTGTGGATGGGCCTCAGACAATCAGTTGGAGGCTTTAAATGCAAAGAACTGAGGGCTCCAGGATGAAGAAAGAATTCTGCCTCAATACTACACCCTGTACTCCTTCCTGAGTTTCCAGCCTGCCAGTTTCCCCTGAGAAATTTGGGCTCAAGATTTCAACATCACTCTAAATGGAATTTCCAACCTCTGACTTGCCTTACAAAATTCTTACTTTCCAGCCTCCACAATCGTCTGAGCCAGTTCCTCATAATAAATCTCCTTAGACACACACACACTGTCATGGCCCAAGAGGGCTTTTGTAGCCCAAGGACTAAAGAAAGCACTGGACACATTCAGAGACATGAGCTTTTATTATACTACAGGGTGGGGAAGTCAAGTCACATTGCCCTGAAATCAGGAGTTTCTCTGAGTGGATTCAGGAGCCGCTCTGAATGGTGGCATTTTCAGAGCACATCGTGGAAATAGTCCACACTTTGGGGGCTGAATAAGCTGGTTATAAGGGCTCGACATTCCAATGAGTATGAAAGTATAAGGTGGGGAGCAGGGTTGTGCAACATAGGGAGGGATTGATTGTAATCAACAGGGAGGAGGGGAGGATTATAGATTATCTTGTAGATAATCTCAGGGAGTCTCAGGGAGGAGGTAGTTTCAGGTATAGATTACATTTAGCACCTGATATTACAAGGAGAATAGGTCAAACCTTAACTGTCCTAGGTTAGGCAAACCGTTGTGTGCAGACTTCAAGACACTTGGGGGCCTGGGGCTCCCAAAGTCTATCCCCATGCAGCGATTTGTGTCGACCATAGGAAAGAAATTGCATCCATAATTCACAACAACAATACAGCAAATAGCAGAGTACAAGTAAACCAGTACATATGGACAGTAATCCTATTAACAGGTGGCACCATGGCCAAGTTAAAGAATTAAGCCACCTGGACAAAGGATTATCAGATAAATGTTCAATATTTTGTATATGATCTGGCTTGTGATGAAGAGCTTGTGCTATATTTTGTGAGTTATCAGGTACCTATACCAACATTGAATATTAATTAAAGCACAGGTACACTTGGGGCTAAAATAGCTAAAGGATAAAGCTACCAGGCAGTCTGTTTTAGTCTATATCTAGTTTTTACCATTTCCTAACTTTGTCCACAGAAATAAATTTCCCTTTCCACAAACTTTCTGCAACTTTCCATATCCATCCAGGTTTTTGTCCTGCATTTTCTCCTTTTCATTCTGAAACAACCAGTCATTTAGGACAAAACTACTTTCCTTTTCCTTTTCATACAAAACATCCTTTATATGTCTCATACTTAAGTTACCAAAATAATTTTGGAAACCATTTTCAAGCAGACATTCTACAGCATACAATTACCACTAAAACTAAAATTGGTTAGAATAATGCTAAATACTTGAAACACTTTAGTTAATGCATTATTGAAACATTAATATACAATTTTTTAAAAAAACTTAATAGCACATGCAGGAATAATATATAAACTGAGTTTTCATTAGTGGATAGAAGAGTTCCAGGTGAGGGTGTTTTTAAATGCCATATTTTCTTCCCCTACAGGGAGCCTTTTGGGGTCAGATCTACAGTTAGTTTAGTGTTGCAAAGTTATACAGTTCCCTGGGGGTTGGGGCCCCAGTTGGGGAATACAAATAACCTTTGGCATAATACCCCATGGGCTTAGGATTCTCAACCAGGTTGGCTGCATGGGCCAGAACCAGAGTCAATTGACCTTATTTTCCCCAATTTCCAGTGTTTGTGGCACAGGCAAGAGCAGATTATTATCACTGCCTTTTGGCAGCTTCAGGGCAGCTGGCCCCCCTTATTTGAATTTGTAAGGCCTGCATGGGCCCCATGGTTACCATTTCCACAGGTGCAGGAGCCGCTGCTTTGGGTCTGGAGTCAATGCTGGTACAGTTGTCAAGTCCACTGTTGGAAGGAGTTTCTGTCATCCTTTAAGTGTTCCTTTAAAAGGCCATTCATTCTTTCAATTAACCCAGTTGCTGTGCGATTATAGGGCAAGTGAAAAGTCCAAAGGATATTATGTTCTGTAGCCCAGGCCTGGGTTAATTGAAAGAAGGGGGTCCCCATCACTGTCCATGTGTGTGGGGACCCTGGAAAAGGCACTTAATTTTTTTTAAGCTACGTATGGTAGCTCGCTAGTTGGCCTTGACCCCTGGGAAGGCCAGCAGCAGTCCCGTAGCTGTATCTACAGTGGGGAAGGTATATTTTGCCCATTTGGACAGAGGAAGGGGTCAATATAGTCTACTTGGCACCAGGTGAGAGAAATCTGGTCTTGGCTCATGAGTCCAAGTCAGTGAGGAAGCATTCGGGGCCATTGCAGCGAGCAGGAGCAGCTAGCATCCTCTACTCCTGCTAATTCTTGTGGGGTGATAGGCAGCTGAAACTGCTGCACCAGCTTCCACAGGGTCTGGTCATGCTTGGTTTTCTGATGCAGCCATTCAGTCACCTCATGCATTGTTGCTGCTAGGTTGCAGAATTTCACTAGGGCATCCACTTCTGCTTACCTGGCAATGAGTTATTATGGGCAGGAATATGGAAAGCAGTTACCTTATATCTCTGGCAGGCTGCCCAGATGTCTTCCCACAGTTCCTTCCCCCATAGGGGGTGGTCGACCACCGTCCATTGCTCCTGCTTCCACATGGTGATCCATATTGTTAGGCCTCGATATATGGCCCAATTATAAGAGCAGACAGTCCTGGTTCATGGACAATTACCATCCATACAGCCCACAGTTCAGCCCACTGGCTGCTTTTCAAAGTCCCAGTCTCCCACCAGATGATGTCAGTACTTGGCTTGACAGTCATGGCGTCAAGGTAGCATGTTGCCCAAGTGCCAATCCATCAATATACCATGCAGAGTCAGGTATACTCCCTTGTCCATCAATGGTGGGCATGGGAGGAGCTGTCTCGGGAGGATCAGCAGGAGGCAGGGCATGCTGCTCTTCCACATGGGAGACCGGTCCTAAAATTTCATGCATCTCTGCACTCATAGGGCTATTGTTAAAAATTCAACATTGCAGGACATAGGCTTTCCATTTTGTTAGCATGTTTAGCTGAGCCCTCCCCAAATGGGGCTTATTTATAGTCACCTGTGTCCACCCCTATATGAGTGTGGCCACTGGGCAAATTTGAGTTAAACCTTCCACTTGTAACAGAGCATTATAAGCTGCACACAATTGTTTTTCCAACGGGCTATAACTGAGTTCTGTGCCCTTCCAAAGTTGGGCCCAGAATCTAATGGTTACACAGTTAGCCTGTTGCCTTTGCCACAAACCCCACCCAAAGCCAATGTTGGCACTGGCCACATTCAATTCACAGGATATATTGGCATCCACCCCCCTTAAAGCCCATGCTTGTACTTTTATAAATACAGCCTGCCATGGAAAATCCCATTCCATGCTTTTCCTTTTCTAGTTAGAGTGTACAAAAGTTTTAAAATTTTTAAATAGAGTATAAACAGTTTCCAATAACCTAATAAATCAAAAAAAGCTATTAATTATTTAGAAGTTACCAGTATAAGGTAACTTTGTATTTTAACAACAAGAGCTAAAGGAATAGCTTTAGTTTTACCCAACCAGACAATACCCAAGGACTTCATAGAATGTCCAGTCTCTTGTAATTCACTTTGATTTATCACCCATCCTTGACTTCCCAGGTGGGTCACCACTGTGCTAGCAGCAATTTCTAGTTCTGGAAAATAATTGCTGGTTAGCATGATATCATCATTATAGTGAAACATAGGGGGTGTCCTTTTCTTTAAATCTTGTGCTACCAGTCCATGGCAGATGGTGGGACTGTGGAGGTATCCTTGTGGAAGCACAGCAAATGTCCATTGTTGGTTTTCCCACATGAAGGCGGATGCAGTCTGGCTGGAGGAATCTGATATACTAAAATAAGCTTTGGCAAGGTTTAACACAAGGTGAAATTGGCTTAATTGAGTACTCATATCCTAAAACAAGGTAGCTATATTTGACATAGCTGCAAACAAATAAGTTATTAAATTAAGTTTGATATAATTAATAGTTATTTGCCAGGTACCATTAGTATTTTCCATTGGCCAGACAGGGCTATTAAATGACCCTGGTAATTTATACTGATATATTGCCACAGTACATTTGGGGGAAGACACCGTTTGTTGGATCAAGGACGCACATGCTTACCTGCCTCAGTTTTAATTTCCCAGTCAGACAGGGGATCATCATCTTTTGATGAGGAATCAAGAGAGTCCCACATTTTAGGGTCCCAGTCAGGGGAAGCCAGGATACACCTAACTTGCCCTTTGGGCAGCTTATACCCTCTTACTCTGGTGTATGGGTATGCCAGTATTTCTAAACTTTTATTCAGAGCCTCTTTCAATTCAGCTTGGGTCAATTGCATATCCCTTTCTAACTTCAATTCTTCTTCTGAGTGGCAGACTGCCGCATTGGCCTTTAAGGCCTCTTCTGTAGCTGCACACACAGCCTCCAAGAATGGCCAGGCTACTGCTGCAGCAGCCTGGCAGCTTTCCTTTTTCTCATGAAATCCTACTAGTCCTGTGGCCTGTAGCAGGAAGGCTATTAGTCCAGCCGGGGAGTCATATGCATCTCCATACTCCCTCGGCAGACCCCATTCGTCTAGGAGGGTAGCCACCCCTCCCCACATAGGTGTCTCAGGCTACCCCGGTATCCCACCCAGGGATGTCCCCTTTCCCTTCCCCAAGTTCATGTCATCAGTGGCTGGGATTTCTTTAGTCTCCAGGCTGGCATGTCAATTGCCACAGCCCAAGAGGGCTTTTGTAGCCAAAGGACTAAAGAAAGCACCCGACACGTTCTGACACATGAGCTTTTATTATAGGGCTTTTGCACAGGGTGGAGAAGTCGAGTCATGTTGCTCTGAAATCAGGAGCTTCTCTAAATGGATTCAGGAGCTGCTCTGAATGGCAGCAGGTTTAGAACACAACATGGAAATAGTCCACATTTTGGGGGGTTGAATAAGCTGGTTATAAGGGCTCGACATTCCAATGGGTATGAGAGCATAAGGTGGGGAGTGGGGTTGTGCAACATAGGGAGGAATTGATTGTAATCAACAGGGAGGAGGGGAGGATTATAGATTATCTTGTAGATAACTGTATCTCAGGGAATCTCAGGGAGGATGTAGTTTCAGGTAGGGATTACATTTAGCACCTGATATTGTAAGGAGACTAGGCCAAACCTTAACTGTCCTAGGTCAAGCAAACTGCTGTGTGCAGTCTTCCAGACACTTGGGGGCTCGGCCCCCCCCCATACACACACACACAAATATATTCTATTGGTTCTGTTTCTCTGAAGAACTTTAACTAATACATTGATTTACCTCTTTCAACACCATATATTTTAGATTCATCCATGTTGAGTGTATGCATAGTGCATTGTTTAAATTCTTCAGTTTCTGAATGAATATACCACAATGTATCCATTTCCCTGATGATGGCTATTTAGATAGTTTTCCAGGTGTTACTCTAAAGTTATAAAGCCACTCACTAAGTTTATTCTTCAGAAACTTCAATCCTCCAGAGATCTCCTATGCAAGCTAAGTCCCTAAACCCAGAGGCAACAGCCTTTTCAAGAACATCAACCAGTTTCATCCCCTTTTCCCACAATGCGATACCCATTTTCAACATGAACAAGTTATGGTGGTCACTGCCTAGACATCCCTGAAGATTGGGAAAGTGATTAAACTAGAGGAAGGGGTAGCAACAGACAAGATAGAATTTGACAAAGGATTATGAATACTGAATATGTAATTTTCTTTTTCTTAGTTGCTAGGGTATTAGAATAGCTAGAAGGAAATGGTGGAACTGTAACCCATAACATTCTTTGAAAATTGCTATATAGCCACTTGTTAAATTGTAATTTCAAAATTATCACCTTTTTGAATATGTTATATTTCACAGTAAGGAAATAACTGAAACTATGATACTGTAACCCATAACATTATTGGAAATTTCAAATTTATCACCTTTTTGAATATTGTTATATTTCACAATAAGGAAACAACTGAAACTGTAAAACTGTAACCGATAACATTCTTTGAAATTTGCTCTCCTACTACTTGTTGTATTGCACTTGGAAAGTTATGACTTCTATGTAAATATGTTATATTCCACAATAAAAAAAAACTCTCACTTAGATTTTTGAGGTTGTAATCTGCGGTGAATCAGGAAGCCTGCAACTAAGAGAAGAACTTGCAAAAAGTACTATCTCCTAACCATTTTACCATGGGGCTTGAAATTTAAATCACTCCTTTAATTACAACATATTTACAGAGGTCTAATTTAAATTTAGACATGTTATCTGAGATAGCTTTGGATATATAAACCACTTACAATTCTCTGTCATATAGTCCCATGTAAAATTTACTATGCTGGTTTGAATAGGGAGACTGAACAGGTATACACGGATAGGTAAAACCAGGGAAGAAGAGGCAAAGGTGAACACTCAGGAAATCTGATTTTTACTTATGGAATAGAGGGATAGAGAGATAAGGAAGAGAGGGTAGGAGTAAACAGGAAGGAAGGGATATATCAAATTTGCATCTCCTCATTCCAGTCCCTCTCACTTCTTCCCGTGCCTTAGTCTATTATCTGCTACTGCTTCCTATCAAACTCATTCCTTATAAGGCTGAACACCCCATTCTCTTCCGGTGTGCCCCAGGAAAAACACTAGCATCAAATAGGCAGGATCACCTCCTATGCTCTCTTTTTCTAGCTCCAGGCACCGAGAGCTGAATTAAAGAAAACCCTCACTGCAGTGGTTGAGGGCACCTTATCCCACACCATATAACAAAGATAACATTAGGTGTTATCTGTGTCAGACAGTAAATACAGAATGTGCCAGTGATATTCTATGAATATAGATGTTTCACAAATTTTACCCTTCACTTACTTGGAATAGTGTCGGATTCAGGAACACAGCTGAGGAAATTCAGAAAGTAGGCCATTCTTGAGATATAGTTAATGTCATATTCAAATTTATTTACTGAACAGTAGTCAAATTTCTTATGTAGTATAACTAGGAACTTACTGAATAAGACTTTAATTTGACTTTGGAATTGGTTACTTGTAAGGTTTCTGAGTACCCCACAAGGAAATGATGAATCAAAAGCCAGGAAGCCTGGGTTTAGAGAAGCAGTCTAAAGCTTTTGGCAATCTTCAGTATGAAAGTATCTATGTACATCCTATGTGTATGTAACTATATGTGCATGTGTGTGGGGGCTGGAGGTTTCATACACACATGCACAAAGATACACAGAGATGGTTTCTGAACAGGGTCACAGTCCTCTGAAATATGCTGCACTGGACTGGGACTCTGTTACATTTCAACCTAATGCCTCAGGGTTGGAGGCTCCATCAACATTCTCAATCATGTAATTCTATAAGTCAAAATAAAGGGTCTAAAACCAAGTATTCCTAATATCTGGCGTACCCTGCAATCACTTCAAGAAATACCCCATATTCACAGGAAGACATGTTTACTTTAATGATGTCACTGGCTTAGCACATAAATTGCATGGAGTAAGTTGTAAAATGTATTTTCCCTCATTTAAAAATTATTCCACACAGTAAAAACAACCCATATTGGGCATATTTCTAAACATCCGTAGTCATTTATATAATGAATTTTAAGAGCTGGAAAATTTTATGGATTTAATGTTTTCAAAATATTCCATGCTCAACAGTTAAGAAATCTTTTGAGACTTTCACAAGGCATGTCAGAACATGGTTTTTATTTATTTTTGAGAAATTGGTCATCTGAAGTAAGAAAAAAGAATTGATTCACTTGAATAAGTTAAGAAGAAATGTTGGTTGTAACCTTCCTGTTTGATTCATAATCTGTATTTTTTCACAAGTTTATGCTAGAAAGAAACTAGCTAATTCCAGAAACAACTTGCACAACCTTTCCAGAATTTGGTAGGTCAATATAACTGAAATGAAGAAATCACGTCAAAATTGAAAGAAAGTTTGTCTTTGGGTAGAAATATATTTTTCAATACTAATTTCTAGACCACACTTGTTTTTCATTATGGAAAAAAAAAACACCTTTAATATTATTATTTTAAGGCCTATACAATCATCTCCTTTCAGTAATTTAACATTCTCTTATTTTTCTCAGACACTGTTAGAGATACTTGATGCTTGTCTCCACTTATATACGAGATTCCTGCTACATTCACACAGGTGAAACTAGCACAATTCAACTTCTGTTCTCAACATGTAGCTAGATTGTCCTGTGAAAACCTAAGTCAGCTCATGTCACTTACCTGCTGAAACAAACAAAAACTCAAAATCCTTACATTGGCCCATAAGATGTTGATGATCTGCTACCTCCTTAACCTCATCTCCTTCCCTTTTCTCCTGTGCCCCTTTTTTTCCCTTTTTATTTCCCTGGTCATGTTGGCTTCCTTGCTGTTGTTCCTTAATACACTCAGCTCCAGGTCTTTGCATTCTCTGGGGCTTTACTTGAAATGTTTTCCCAGAGATATTTCCATGGCTTGCTCCCTCCCTTCCTTCAGGTATCTACTAAACTGTTATTTTACCAGGTAGGGTTTTCCTTGTCTACTTCCTATAAAATAGCAACAGCTTTCCACCCCAATGCTCTCTAGTCTCCATACATACTGTATACTAACTTCTAAAATTTTTATTTCCTAATTTTCCAAATAGACTTTAATCTCCATTAGGTCTTGTCTGTTTTGCCCCTGGGTTTTTTCCAAGAATGGGGAGCAGCATTAGGGGATGCTAAATACATATTTTTTAATAAATGGAAGAATAGGAATAAATATCAGTATCATAGCAAAACTTAAATTGTGAAACAGCTGAGTTTGGGCTTGATTTTGTTCTTATTTTACTAGTAAAGGCATTATTGTAAAGACATTGCAACTGGCCTAACAGGTGCCAGCACAAATGTTTGGAGCTCACAGATAAAAGATTTGGGTGTGTGTATCACAGGGAGCAGGAGTGTATTTACATTTCATTTCTGTAGAACCCTGTCTCTACAACATGACCTAAGAGGTTACACAGATGTAGATCATAATCCTCACCCAATGTAACAGGTGTGACCTGGGACCCTGAGCCTCCATTTGGAATTTCAATAGGCCAACTAATTTACTACAGTAAAGATTCAAAACTGCAACTTTCAATTACATTTTCTTTTTAAATTCATTTCCCCTTTCTTCCTGAACTGCAATTCTTTTTCACTTCACACCCATCATCTTTTCTACTCTCCTAAAAAAACGCCAATCTTACCAAATCTAGAATATGCCCTCTATTGTTTCTATTTACTATCTGTAAAACATTTGGTTAAGAAAGAGCCTTTTACTTGCCTCATGTTCCCTGCAACTGGCTCTGTCCGACACCGATGTGTGTGCTATTCTCTCAAGAGGAAATAAATGGTCCGTTGGAGATTTAAAATTGGTGTCAGCAGAGAGAAAACTCTGCGGTTGGTACCAGCTCTGCCCTGCGTCTCGTGTATAAATTCATTCGAGATTTGAGGGCCCTAAACCTGGCAGGAGAAGGAGTGCGGGAGGATGGAAGGAGGGCTGTTGAAGCATCTGTTTCACCGACTGGCAGCAGTAACAGGAATAATGCTCAGTTCATCGTTGCTGCAGATACTATTAAGATAGTCCCATAATGTGGATGAAAACTGAAAAAAATTATGTTTAAAATTTTTAAAATCCTGATAATTATAATTTTGTAAGAGAATGAGGAATAGTTTGGAACAAGGAACATGAGACAGTGAAATGCATTAGGGTAGAGAGATAGTAGGTGAATTTTCTCAATTTTGAATTTTTAAATTGTTACAATGTTAGAAAAAGCAAATTAATAATTATTTTAAAAGTTGGAAACAAGGCGATAAAATGTGAATTAGTTGATACTCAATCGAGGGATTGTATCTCAATTCTTAAAAGAAAATGCCTAAGGATACTCATAAATAGCTTTTCATACATGTATTCAGCAAATTGCCATTTCTTAAAGGAAGCTGGTTATGGTCCAATTAGAATTAGATGTAGCTGCAGCCCACACTTAGCAAATCAAATACTAAGGACAATTCCACCATAACATGGAAGGCCAAGCAAGAAAGGTGTGACATTTGCTGAGCGCCTAATATGTGGCAAGCACTTCATATGTTATTACATTCACACCACAACAATCCTGGGGGGGGTTTATTACTCCATTTTAGAGAAAAGGAAATGAGTTTCAGAATGATTTACTTGTCCAAAACTACACAGCCAGGTAGTCTGATTCAAACCAGTGCCTGCCTGTTGCTGAGATAGGAGCATGTGAGAATGAATATCCACTTGACCCTCAAGGGATTAATGATTTTTGCATTAAAATATTTTTGCATCTACCTTTAAATGATCTGGAGCTTCTGGGAAACTGGATACTTAAGGGATAATATTATGAAATCTTCATAAGGCAGTAAAACATGGTGTTAATTAACTTACAAGTGATATAAGTAATTTAATTATATAATTAAATTTGATTATATAAGCGATTTAATTACATAATTTAATTATATAAAATGCTTAAATGATACTTAAGAAAAATATTGTTGGGTATATGAAAATTAAGTTGATTTATTCCAATAGACTTAATGATATTTTTAGTCTTAAATTTTAGTCTTAAAAAATTTAAGTATGTCTGTATCACTTGAGATTTTCTGCTTTCAATAACTGCTTTGACTAATAAACCAACTCATCTTGATTACCTCACTGTATTAGCTTTCCATTAGTGGCTTAAAACAACTCCAATTTATCTCACAGTTTCTGCAAGTCAGAAGTCTGGTGTGGTTTGATTGTCTGCTCAGGCTCTCACTGGGCTAAAATCAGTGGTGTCTGCTAGTGTCACAGTTCTTATCTGGGGCTCAGAATCTTTTTCCAAATTTACTGGTTGTTGGCAGAATTCATTTCCTTGAAGTTGTATGACCCAGGTCCCCATTTGCCTGTTAGCCATTTCCTGGGGACTGAGCTCAGCTCCTAGAGGCCACCTGTGGTTCCTTCCCATGTGCCATCCATGGGGAGTTCACAACATGGATGTTTGCTCTTTTCCAAGTAAGCCAAGCATGTCTCTGTGACTTCCTCTTCTGTGACCAGCTGGAGAAAACATGCTGCTTTTCAAAGTCTCCTATGAATAAGTTAGGTCCAACTGGATAATCTTACTTTCTTAAAGTCAGCCATGCCATATGCATAACCTTATCACCAGTCCTTGGGATTACACATTGCATGTACGCCAGGGGACTGGGAGTCTTGGGGGACATCTTAGAATTCTGCCTACCACAATCACATAAAAGATGTCACGTGATCTCATGGGACTCCAGTATACCTTGGTCCACATTACATAAGCAGTTGTCTTAGTTTCCTATGGCTGCTGTAACAGAGTACCATTAACTGGATTTTGTTTCACAGTTATGGAGGCAAGAAGTCTTGAAATCAAAATATTAACAGGGCCATCCATGCTCCCTTTGAAGTCCGTAGTGAAGAGTGTTCTCTTGCTCTCTCCTGCATCTTGGAGGTGGTTTGCCAGCCAACCATAGTGTTCTCTGCCTCCATCATCACAGGTCATTCTTCCCTCATCTCACTGAACTTCTCTCCCCTTCTTAAAAAGACACACCAGTAATATTAGATTAGGGGTCCACCCTGCTCCAGTATGACCTCATTTTAACTTAACAATTCCGTCTGAAACTACCTTATTTTCAAATAAGGTCACATTCTGAGGTACTTGGGTTAGGATTTTAAAATATCTTTTTTGGGGACACAGTTCAACCCCCAAAAGCAATGCTCAGCTAGAACCAAACAGCTACTTGCCACCTCTAGGCTTTCTTTTATCCCTTCTTTTATCATTCCTTCTCTCCCTTCAAAAGCAATCTAAATGTTTACAGGATAATAGGAGGCTCATGATAATTTTAGTGATGAGTTGCTGCTGTATCTAGTGAAAGAGAAGTTCTGATTTCATTAATGGAAACATTTTGGAACAAATTCTCCATTGATTTCAATCAACCTCCTACTCTCTAACACCCACATCACTATTCTTTAAAATAAGACTAAGTTAAAAAATAAAATGCATTTATTTGGGTATTATCACTTTGGGGTTGGAAAAATGAGATCAAAATTGTGATTCTTAAAATATACATTTGTTGTCTCCCAAGAGAAAATATTTTACAACAAAATATTCAAATAATGATAAATTTGAATAACAGTAGTAATAGTTTGGTGCATTAGAAGAAAATTGGAGAGTGAGCTGTGACCAACAACAATACATGTAGTATGAAGTCACTGAGACTATACTGATAAAAGGAGACAACTAAATTCAGAAAAGAAGGTGTTGCAGGTGGCTTTGTCATTATAGCCTTCAGGTACTGACACCATGGTGGTTCCTAGTTGTATCAATCTGGGCTTTCCACTTTGAAGGACATCAAACAGTCTCCCCTTCTTTATGAGCCTTATTACTAGGTAGGAGGTGTGCACAATGTCCATTTTCTCTGTTGTCTTGGAATAAAAAAGAAGCATGACTGATATGAGTGATAAAGGAATGATAAAACCCACTCCCAACTCACAAATATATATTCCATAGATCTCTATGACTAATGAAGCAAATCCTTGAGGTCAACAATTGGAGAAGATTCTTTAGAGTAAATTAAAGCATCAAATAAAAGATTTGAGTGCATTTTTTAAGGTCCCTATCCTAGCACTATATTGATTAATGAATGGAAAATATCATAAAAAGTTTAGAATATTCGGAGTTCAAGCAAAGCTAGCATAACTGACTCCTCGGGTGTGAGTCACCATATTTTCATTCTGTCTGCTAAGCCTAAAAAATCAGCCAACTCATCTTCAACCTACCCCTATCTCATTCCCTGAGTAAACAGACATTCTCTCATCTAAGAAATAAACATGTTATTATTTTTGTGATTAAAATGACCGTCAAAGCACACATGTCTTTAAAATACTTCAATAGAACTGCTTGAAATGTTATTACCTAAGGTCCACTGAAATAGTCCAGATTTAAATAATGTTTACCAAACTTAAGCTTCATTGTAAGAATACCCTAGAATTTCAACTTACAGAACTGAAAAGTAAATGTCTCTACTTTCAGTCAATCTCTTATTATCATCCAATACCTGTTATTTTAATGCATGAGTGAAATATGAATTTCCAGAATAACTACCAATTCTACCATACAAGAATAAACTGGACTAGAAAATCTGCACAAGCTTTTACAATTCAATCAAAGAATATTTTGCAGTAAATATCTATAGGGATATGAAGAAATACCTAAAATCTCTCAGCTGCTAGGGATGAATTACATCTTAAGAAAATTTTGTGTCACAAAAGGAACAAACGCAAGACATAAAGCTGAATTTCCCTGACTCATTCCTTTAAAAATGTAGGCTCTTATTTTTTACATCTCTTTTGACTACACCTATTTCTATAATGTCTATATCAGTACTTCACATTTTGTACCTCAGTCTGTTACATGATGTTTGACAAAAACTGTAAAAAGATTATAATCAGGAATTCTCATACATTGCTGTGAGATTATAAAATGGTACAAGCAATTTGGATAACAAATTAGAGTTATGTAAAAAGTTAAACACGGATTTATGTACCCTATGACCCATCAATTCTTCTCCTAGGTATCCATCCAAAAGAATGGAAACCTCATGTCCACAGAAAGCTTGTAACAGAACTCTCATAACTTATTTATTCATAATAGCCAAAAGGTAGAACCAATCTTTGGATCTATCAAAAGGATAATTAAACAAACTGAGGTATAGAATGAAACACTACTGAGAAATAAAAATGATTAAATTATTGAAACATGCAAAAATATAACTGAGTATCAAACACAGAATGCTGACCTTGAGAAGTTAGACTTGGAAGAGTATATCTGTATGATTCCACTTATAGGAAATAGGCAAAAGTGGCCTACAGTGGAGCAACACAAAGTCATGGATTCATCAGGGCTGATGAAGATTGGGGAGGGACACAAGGGAATTTTTGCAGCGATGAAATGTTTTATATCTTGACAGTGGTTAGAATTACATGAGTGTTTGCATTTGTCAAAGCTAATCAAACTGTAAACTTGAGATTGGGGCATTACACTGTCTATAACTAATATTTTAATAAAAAGATTTCTGAAAGTATTATAAAAATTTTCTTGGTCAATTAAGTTTGGGAAACACAAAGTTAAATAAAGCAAGCAGGTTTCTTTACTTCAGAACATCTCAGATTTTCTAATAACACTAACATAAATTGTTGATTTCCAAGAAAGAGCTGTAGTAAGCAAATTTATTTGTCATACATTTTAAGGGCCACTTTTAGATACCAAGCCCCACAGAATGTATATAAAACAATACATAGAAAGATGTGTGTGTATAATGATAGTGATGAGACTAAAAGAACATCTATTTCCATGGCATAAGGACACACATCATATCTTTGGTACCACCTGTTTATAAGGTCAGGAAAAATGGAAATTGCTGCTGAGCCTGCAGAGAAGATTAGAGGAGACAGCTGAGGACAATGGCAAAGGGAGATACCCGGGACAGTAAAAGAACAGGCTATTGAGACTTTGATTCAGAGAGGCCAGGCAGTTGCATGGGGAGAGTCAGGAGTTTTATTTTCAGCTCTGCTGCAGAATTATCCAGGGGCCTCTGGGCAATTTACACATGCAATTTATGACTCTCTGGTTGGGTTGGTATTTCTGACCTGAGAGTATGTAGTTGTCTGTGACTGGTGGCAGCTTTCGCTGGAGTACAGCAAACAAGGTGATCCCTCTGTGCTCCATGCTTTGGGGGACACAAAAGCTACAATAGAAAATCTACTAGTACAGAAAATGAAATATTGTTAGCCAGAATCAAGCATAAACAGTTTTACGAATAATGTTTATGGATTACAATCCTCACTGCTCTAAGAGTGCCCGGGTATTTCAGAGCTTCAAAAGAACTTCAAAGCACTCTTGGGACTGGAGGGGAGCAGTAGGGTAAGGGTGACTGAGGTGGGCAGGCTGACGTAAGAGATAGCTGAAGTGCATATACATAGCCACTACCACCAAGACCAGTGGGTGGGGAGGCCTTTGACCCTGTCACATCAATCTTTTGTGTCACATATTTACATTTTGCAGTCTTCCCTTTCAAGAAAATGTTGTTTATTTTAAACAGATATTATGCATATATTATGCATATAAACAAAGCCAATAATGATTTGTCTTCTGTTCTCCTATATGAAACCTATTTTTTTTTTTCCATTATGTTCCTACAATGAACTGTTCATTTGTCCAGGGACTGATTAGTCTTGGTGGTCATGTATCCCACTATATGCCTTCAGAGTATCCAGAAGAGTACCTCACACATATTCAACACATACTGAATGCACTGTGGATGAAAGGATAGTTTGTAGGAAGAATAAATACATGTATAAATATTTGGATGGGTAAATGGATGGATGGATGAATGGATGGATGGATGGATGGATGGGTGGGTGGATGGATAATGTGGTTTGTCCTGCTGGCAAAGAAGTTGGGCAATTTTTATTGATGACTTTAATCGGAACAACTGTGGTCTTACAGTTTCTTCTCTTTCAAGATATATCTTCCACCAACCAAAGAAATTATTGTGTATTAATTAAGCTGCTACCATGGCTCAATAATTGGAATGGAGATGTGCAGCAAAATATACTCTACAGTGCATAATATCAAGGAGAATTTCAAGTTTGGAAAATAGACTAACACATATGAAAAACTAGAAGAAAATAAGATAATAAATAAATATAAAATAATGAAATGCATGTATTAACTGCTTATGGTAGTTGAAATAAGGAGAAAATGATAACATATTAATGAAACAATTATTGTTCTCAAGGTATTAACAACATAGAGAGGCACAAGAATAATTCCACATAAAAAAAAACAATCATAATTTTCATAACAAAGACCCAAAATGAAAATAATAAAAAGATCACATTTGATGAGAAGACTACATTGGATCTTTGTGAGATGGACTTAAAGAATTTTATGATTTTTGACAGAAGGAATGTGGAGAGAGAGCACGTCAATGGAAATGAATGACATCAACTAAGATGTAGAAAAGGGAAAGAAGAATGCCTATTTAGGTATCAGTGGTTTGATCTCCAATCCAAAAAGGGCCCCGGTCAGGAAACAAGAGTTTTGCTTATTCTTGTATACCAAGTATCACAACAGCCCCTGGAGGATAATTTTTAAGTTAAAAAGGAGAAACCCATTCCAAAGAAAGTGTCAGAGCAAATGAAAGGTTAGTTAAAAGAGAAAGGCAAGTGTAAGGAGTAGCAGGAATAAAAAGGGGAAGCCTGGGGTTTGGATGAATTCCTGAAATGGGGAGAACAAGACTGCTACATGATATGTAAATAACACTAGCATTAGTTCATATGGATAAGCTAAAAAGGCCAAGATGGTATAATTAGAGAAAATTGTTTAACTAGTATATTGTACAGGATGTATCTTTTTGTAGAAAAATGGTGAATCTTGGACAATAAATCTGGAAAGGGAGGTGGGAGCCATAATGCCAAGAACTATGAGTGGCAGAGAGGAGAGTGTCAGTGTAATATGGGAATATTTAGAGCAGGGATCAGCAATTTTGTTTTCTGTAAAGGGCTAGATAGGGCTTTGTGGGACAAAAGGTCTCCATCTCAACTAATCAAATCTGCCACTGTAGTGTGAAAGCAGTCATAGGCATTAACTAGACAAATGGATGTGTTTGTGTTTCAATAAAATTTTATTTGTAAATAAATTTTAAAAACAGGCAGGATTCAGCTGAAGGGTCGTAATTCACCCACCACTGTCGTAGAGAATAAATGAAAGATTTAGGGGCAAAAGGCAGTGATGATGAACAAGATTAAGGTATTGAAACACCACAGATTGGATTTAGGTTTTGATTTAGGTGAAAGTGAGCCATGCACATGGCTTTGGGACTGGCTTGGCAGTAATATGTATTCAACAAGATATAAAGTGGAATTTTTCCTACTGTTCCAGAGTTGTAGCTAAAACCCAAAAGGGAAGAGAAAATTGATTAAGTATTCCCACATTGCAACTGCTAGCAGTTGGAGCAGACCACAGGGTTTACAGAGGTCTTGATATTTTCCCACCATAAACCCTGATTTAATTCAAACCCCACCCCAATCTGTGTAGTCAATGTAAGAGCAGGGCTGAGAAAAATAAAGCCTCCTTCTATATATGTGCTTCTGTTCCCTGAAACCATGTGAGGTGTCCCTAGATAAAGTCATATGGAGAAACCCAATAACTCTGAAGTCCTCAATGTCTCTTCTCTGAGGAGCCACAGGACAGATGGAATGTTCAAAGGCAGCTTGGGCACAGAGAGAATGAATGGCATGAGTTATGTGGCTGCAAGATCCCTGGCAGGGAAGTAGTCTGCATGATCAGTGTTTGCTGAAAGATGCCTGGGCATAAGCGGTCTTAATATTTTCTCACTATAAATGGCCACTTACTTAGCACCAAGAGATAGATATTCCACCTGTGGCAGGGACTGAAGGGTGTAAGAAATCTCAAGCAGTGCCAGACATCACTTCTCATGAGACAAGGCATTTGGCAGGGCACATGTTCATGTTGCCCACAAGAGAACTGAGATCACCAGTGGTATTTATGGGAGTAGCAACAACCAATAAAGAGGTCAGAAAGAAAACATGTTTCCCCACATCCTTCTAGCTCCTTCTGTCTACTATTCATTATAGCCTATTAAGCCACAGAAAGTTTCAGTCTTCACAGGGGACCTGAATGGGGGAGTTGGGGATGGGGATAAAAGAAAGGGAAGAGGGGAGAGAATAGGAGAGCTCTGAATTTTGTAAGAGACCCAAGTTTTAAAACACATCAAGTAAGCCTTTGAAAAACTGAAGGTTGCAGAAAAGTTATGGAACTGTGCCAAGATGATATTAAGGGAACTAAACACCGTGCTTTTTGGGACAGTTATTGAAAAAAGAACACAATTTCAGGTTTATATCTCAATAATAGAATGCCCTGGCAATTTGCAAATGTATCAAAATACCAAGACTTTGAAACAGGAAGTGAGCCATCCAAGAAAAAAATGTTTTGAAAAACCAGATTATTAGCTGATGACTACAAAAATAAGGAAACAACTCCAGCAATAGAGACAAAAAGATCCCTTCAAAAATATTTAAAACACAGAATAATTAGCATTTTGTGGCTCAATGGACATTGGGCACAAAACATGTCATATTATGGATTAATAAAAACTGACCCCAAGACTTTGATCCTGGATATTGGAATAATAAAAAGAGATTAGAAAATTTGAAAGGGAAGTTAATGTTGTGAGAAAATAATGAAGTTGGTTTAAAGTTTACTGAATTTTAAGAAAAATATGAAATGAATTGGAAATGCCTAAAAGGAGGAGAAGTGTGATTGATAATTGATAAAGAAGAAAAAAATAGTTTATGTAGCTTTGGAGTCCTCACAATAAAAAGAAAACTTTTAGAAACTTCTCTATGGAAAAGAACACAGAACAAACAACTATTTCTTTAGTAAAATCCACAGTTAGAGAATTCAAAGAGAATTATTAACACAATTCAGCATTACATGCCAAATAAATGGAATCATGTTGCAAAACTAAGCTTAAAGAGGCATGCCAAAATTACCAGTTCTGGTATATCCCTGTTCCATGCTAGTCTTCCCACTTACAAGAGAAATAGAAAAAAAATCTGTACATAATACAACAAACATAGAAAGACTCTGAAAGGTAGAAAGAAGAAGGCAGAAAGGATTAGGGATCTCAGAATTTGAAGAATAATGTTGTGTGAGTTCCTGGGATTTTCCTTCTGTCTCTCATATATCCTGGATGGGCACTGGAGAAATCTACAACCCAGAACTGCCTGCAGGCACAGAAAAAAACTCCAAGGAAAGCCCGCACCCTCTAGCAAAAAGACTAGGAAAAGAGTGGTCTAGAAGAACAGAAAACATGTTTTATAATATTCACCCAAATGTAGCCAAACTCAAAGGAACACTGCCCCATCCCCACTCTAATGTATCAGTGGGTCTGACAGGGGAGCTGAAGTCACTCTTGCTCTTCCTGTCACCTGGGTAGGTGTCAGTGGAACCAAGTGGAGAGCAGAACTTCCACCCTCACACAGCAGCAAAGAGGTGGAATGAGGTGGTACAAGGTGATGCTAGTTGGCTTTCTGTTTTTCCCATTATGGTATTATCTGTGGAGCCTACTATGGGGGAGCTGAACTCCCCCCAATACCACCTGGACCTTCACTCTACACCTAAACAGAGTGACTTCCTGCAAAAAAAGATTAAATAAATTGACAATGAATTTCTCATCAGAAACCATGGAAGTCAAAAGAAAGTGGTGCAACCTTTTTCTTTTGCTGAGAGAAAAGTACTTTCAACCCAGATTACTATCGCAGCAAAAGTATCCTTCAGGAATGAAGGTGAGATCAAGACATTCTTAGATGAATGAAATCTAAGAGAATTTTCAATAGTAGAACCAACCTAAAATAGTGTCTAAAGTTCTTCAAACAGAAAGAAAATGATAAAAGATGGAGACTTGGAGCATCAGAGGTTAAAAAAAAAAGAAAAGAAAAGAAATAAGGGTAAATATAGTAGACTATCCTTCTCCACTTGAGTTTTCTAAATTATTTTAGATGATTGAAGCAAAAATTATTACACTATCTGATGTGGTTTCTAATGCATGTGAATAAATATTTAAGACATATATATTCTAAAAGAGTAAATGGACAACAAGGGTGGTAAGGATTCTGTGCTTTACTCAGACTGGTAAAACGTCGAGGGCAGTAGATATCATTGGCTATTAAGGAAATGAAAATTCAAATAATGAGTGTGTCAGTTAGGATTTATTATGTCCCCCAGAAGAGCCATGTTCTTCAATGCAATCTTGTGGGGGCAGACTTATTAGTCTTTGGATTAGTGTGTGACATCTTTATTGAATGTTTCCATGGAGATTTGCCCTCACCCATTCAGGGTAAGTCTTGATTAGTTTACTGGAGACCTTTAAAGAGAGCTCACACAGAGAGCAGAGAGACAGAAGTGCCCTGGGATACACTAAGCCAGGACACACAGAAACTGAAGGAGCTTAGAGGGATTTCTTAGAGATGCTTGGAGATGCAGACAGAAAGCCATTTGGGAATGCTAAGCTAATAGAGGACCCACAGATGCTTAGAGAGAAAGCCATTGGAATCAGAAGCCGAAAGCAACCCGGGAGCAAAGGACCAGCAGATGCCAGTCATGTGCCTTCCCAGCTGACAGAGGTGTTCCGGACGCCACAGGCCATTCTCCAGTGAAGTTATCCTCTTGTTGTTGCCTTAGTTGGAACACTTTTATGGTCTTAGGACTGTAAACTTATAACCAAATAAACCCTCTTTATAAAAACCAATCCATTTCTGGTGTTTTGCATAATGACAGCTCTAGCTAAATGGAACAATGAGATATTACTACTGGTCCATTAGAACAATTAAAATTTAAAAACTGACAATACCAAAAGTTGGTGAGGATGAAGATAAATTGCTTCTTATATATATTTCTTGTGGGAATAAAATGGAATGGAAAGGCTTTCTGGAAAATAGTTTTGCAGTTTCTTTAAGACTAAACAAAAACTTATTGTATGACCCATAAATTGCACTCTTGGCATTTATCACAGAGAAATGAAACAACTGTCCACACAAAAATGGGTACATAGAATTGTGGGTTCCAAATTCTCCATCCCTAAATCTGAAAAATTAGAGAAATAATCCACCCTTCCCCACACTGGAGATCAAGAGTCCCTTCTCTACAAAACTAAAATCTGAAAGGCTCTGGATGGACTGGGAAATACTACATGTAGTAAGGAGGTAGGGTGAGGTATTAGAAGAAAACAGATTTTAGGTGAACATCTGTATATTGAACTGTATAACCCTTCTCCATTAGAAGGGGAAGCTTTTAACACACATACCACCCTATCAACCCACTAATCAACCACTCCCTACCACAAGTGAGGATTAGAATATTCTCTGAATAAACTATTCACTCCTAAAATTCTCTAAAACCTTTGAATACTGAAACAAGGAAAATATATCCTTCTCTTCCTTCCGATATTGGTGATGCTTAGCGCTATTAGCAAATTATGACCATGATGGAAGTCACCAAAAATTTCAAGGGGAGAGATGGCCAAAAATATGGGTCCTTGATAATACTGTTAAAATACTGGGTTAACCAGATATGGGGTCAAACTACTTAGAGACTTCTTGTTAAATGAATTTTTTTTTAGTTTTTACATTCTATATACCTTAGGGTGCTTTGGGTTGCAAGTAACATAAATCTCAGCTCAAAAGTAAGTAATAAATAATAAAGAGTGGTTGCAAAAACAAAAGCAGGCATTAGCCACCAATGAAGAAGAAGGAAAATTGATTTGGGTAGCTCAGTAAGAAACATTAAATGCTAAGAAAAGAGAAAAGATCAAGGTAGTGCGAGATCCACTACAGAAGATCAGCAAAGGGAAGTTCTAGAATGGCACAAAAAGCTGCCAACTGAGCAGTAGCAAGTCTTTAGAGTAAGAGTTCCACTGAATAAGAAGGACAGAGAAGACCAGGGGGAATGAATGCTAAACAATCCTGAGGAACATTATGTAGAGATATTGAAGCGTTTAGAGAAAAATTACTTCACAAGCAGGACAAATAAAAAAAAAGCCATTTATTTATTTAAGAAAAAATTTTCTCATGCAAAAAGAGTTATGGTTGTGGTCCATTAGTTGTTACTAATATCACTGATAATAAAAATAATGTAAAAACTGACTATCAACTTAGCCAAATACTGTGATATTATTTCTCTGGGTGAAAAAGAATAAACGGGATGGGGGAGTAGTTTATAGTAGAGAGCCAATGACTCATAAATTGGTGGGAATTTCACAAAGCAGATCTAATATTAATAAATCACATTAATTATCTAGGCAGAAAAAATTACCAGGGGGAGTGGGAATAATTGAGAGTTGTTTGAATCACCAGGGATGATCCCAGCCAGGGCCTTTGAATTTGTTGCATGGAAAGCTCTGCTTCTAGACATCCTCTTTGCTGGTTCCCTCTCCTTTCAGATGAGAAAACTCACCCTTTAATGGAGCCTTCCCTGGACAACCTATCTAATATTTCATCCCCCTCCCATATTTTGTATTCCTTTTCCTGCTCCATTATTTTTTTCTTAGATTTACCACCATCCAAAAGATACTATATTGTATACATATCATCCATGTATTTGTTTGTTATCCTCTCCCACTCAAGAATGCACACTTCAGAATGGTAGGGATTTTTTGTGTGTGTTTGCTCACTGCTAATTCATAGCACGTGCAGAGTAGACCATCATTAGATATTTGGTGAATAAATAAATAAATATATGTTTACTATTATTACCAATGACAAGTAGAATGATAGCTAGGAAGAGGTGACACAGAGGCCTGCTGTTTATTTGTGCTTTTGTTTCTCATTATAAGCCTCATGGTACTTTGACTTTTTAAAAAATGAGCATGTACCACTCTGATAAAAAAAAGAAGTATGTTTTCAAATGTTAAACTACATAGAATAATAAGAAAAAAAATTCTAAAGTAATATGGAGTCTGAAAAAGTATTTGTATAGTCTCTTGGAGATTTTGGGAGGTAAGAGAATTTAAACTGTTTTGATACCTGACTAGGAGGCAAGTTATATGAGTACTAAATAATGAGGAAGTTGGAAAGATTAAATATTAAACTACCCACTTAAGAATATAAATGCTTCACTGAAGAGTCACTGGCCAAATATTTTAAAAAGAATTTCTAAAGAGATAAACAGTTGAAGAAAATGTTGGGATTATCTTTCAGTTTTGTAAAAATTAAGCCTGAGAAACAAAATTGCTTTAATTTTTTTCTTACAACAAAAATAATTAATTTCATTATATAATATTTAGAAAATAGGATGCAACAAAAAGAAGAAATTTTAAATGACCCATAATCCTATTACTAAAAAGTGCTTTCAATATATCTGTGAATGTTCTTCCAATTCTATTCCTATATGTGTGTGAATGTGTGTTTGGCATGTGTGCATGTTTGTGTGTGTGTAAATCCTCTCTCATTTTCAAATTGTGAGTCTACAACACTTTCAAAGAGCAAGACTGAAACAATTTTCTTCTTTTACCTAGCAAACTGGACAATGTTTATACTGTAATGAGTTTCTGTTGCCCTTGAGGTTAAAGTTCCATGTCTTCCAATTCTAGTTTCCTGAGACAGCTTGTCCCAACACAAAGTTTCTTTTGGGCATGTTTTTGTCTAAGTCCCTCCTTACAGTAACCCTCTAAGAATCTATCAATCTGAAAGTGGTGAAAGCTGATCCTTGAAAAACCATATCGTATTCCTCAAGCTACCTATGGTGGATTGAATTGTATACCCCAGTTTGTACATGTTCTTAGACTCGGTCCACATTCCAGTGAGTGTGGACCAATTACAAATAAGATCTCTTGAAGATGTTACTTAAGTTAAGGTGTGGCCCAACTGAATCAGTTTGGGCTTTAATCCAGATCACTGAAGTCCATTATAAACAGAATGAAATTCAGACAAAGAGAAATCCACAGAGAAAGAAGCTGAAAGTCAGCTGAATTTGTTACATGCATCGCCATGCAATGGAAAGACCAAAATACTCAGAGACCAGCAGCAGCCAGACCTAGAATGCCACAGTTTTCAAGAAGAAAGTATTATATTGGTGATGCCTGGATTTTGGACTTCTCCTAGCCTCAAAACCATAAGACAATAAATTCCTGTTGTTAAGCCAACTGATTGTATGCTATTTGTTATAGAGCTAGGAAACTAAAACAGTACCCTTTGAACTTTGATCTTTTTGTAGACATTTTATGGTTTGTGTGAACTGCCCTACCTAGAATATTTCCCTCCACTATTGATGAAGAAAAATATTTCAGATAAGAACAGCTTAGACATAAAACTATATGGAGTTCAAACATATAATGAGCTCACCAAGTAATGGCTCAAGAACAGAAATCCATTTTTCCCCAAGAATCATTCTCCATTTGCATAAATGATCAGATAGATCTGCTTTCTTTGTATTGTCTCCTTTAGTCTCTCTCATAGATCTTGCAGAGAAGACCCCCCCTCTTCATGACATAAGCAAAGAGCCACTCAATTCCAAGTACATACATAGAAAAAATAGGGTATTTGCCTTAAATTTAGTATTTTCCTGTTTTCATCCATCAGAGGTATACAAAATAGTTACCAACCCGAAGCCAGGCAAAGAGAAAATTCACTGTGATATAACCAAGATTAAAATACCAAAGTAAATACACATCAGTCTCCGAATGGCATTAAACTATGGCTACACAATAGATCTTCATATTATTAATGCCTATATCAGTCTAAAAAACATAAAATCTTTTACCTCTGCAGGTAATAATGCTCCTACTTTGCTGCTATTTCAGCACAGCCCTTAGTATATGGCAATATATAAATCTTAGTATCAATTGACTTCTTTACTTGCAATTGATTTTGTTTTAATAGCTACTTCAGCAGAGTTGATCCTCTAATTTCTTACAGTAGCTACAGCATAAAATCCATTTGAGTTACATTCATTGTGTGTTCAAAAATGCTCAATGCCAGCATTTTTATTATTCAAATTAACTATTGGCATTTATTGGTTGCAATGGCAATTTTTGTGTGTGAGAGTTTTCTAATTGGTTAAAAAAATGCATGCCTTTGAATTGGATTAGAAATCTAATCTTAACAAAACCACTCTTCTGTCTTTCTGAGATAGTGTTTCTTACCAAATATTAGATCTAATTATATATGTGTACTTCTAATCTTAAAATAGTGGATAAAATCATCCTTTCTCTTTCACCTTTTGAAAAGCATGTTGTGATGGTTAAGTTCATATGTCAACTTGTTTGGGTAGTGGGTCCAGTTATTTGGTCAAGAAGGCACTGGCCGCATTGTTACTATGAGGATATTTTATGGATTTATACCTGTCCGCTGAGTGTTTTCTATGGCTGGTTACATGGAGAATTAACAAAGGCGACTGCCTTCAGCAATGAGAGGAGCCTCAGCTAGTCATTTGAAGGCCTTAAAGGGAGAACTGGTACTTCAGCAGCCACAAAGAAGAATTTCCACCTCTACTTCAGTCAGCCAGCTTCTCCTGGAGAATGCATCAAAATTCCCAACTTCCGGATGGCCCTATGAAATCCTGATTTGCTAATCCCTGTGGTTTATATATATATGATGTATATCTATACATCCCTGTCTATCTATCTATCTATCTATCTATCTATCTATCTATCTATCTATCCTGTTAGTTCTGTTTCTCTGGAGAACTCTGAGTTACACACATGTCAAAAGGAGGAAAACAACAAGCAGAAATAAAAGTCCCATCTTAAGAGAAGTAGAAGATATTTATAGCCTCAAACTAGGATGTGTTAGATACTATCTCAATTGCAGTGCAGGTAAAATGGGTATGAAAAGATAACCAGAGAGCTTGAAGCTACAGATCTCAAGCCATCAGTACATAGCTGCCCACAGCAGATGGCATTCCTTGAGGGTAAAATCCAAGAATCTCATGTCAGGAACAATAGTATGGCAGGGGAGCTGGGATTAGGCTCTTCCCTGGGCTTTGAAGTGGTGCCAGAAAGCAACAAGGGAGATGAGACTCAAAGCACTCTGTATGCACAGGAAGCCTTCTGTTTGGAGAAGAAATTCTGAATTTCTGAATCATGAGGAGCCCTGTAGCTGCAAATTCTGCTGGCGGAAGAAAAGAGAGAAATAGTGCACAAGTTGCATTCAGTTCTGTGTCATAAGGAACTTCTCAGTGAATTGGGGAAGAAACCTTGCTATCTGAGAACCCTCTGCTGCTCACTTTTCAAATGAATATTCTGTAATTAAATCATCTTAAAATTCATCACATTCAGAGATGAAAAATAATAAAAACTGCACTAGAAATAATTAGACAAAAATGAGAGCAATAGAAAAATAAACCATAGATGGAAAAATATTACTATAGAGCAGCATGCTTCCATAAATCTAAATAACTTAGCAAATCAAGAAATGTTGTCACAGCAGAGTATCTCAGGGTAGCATTGGTGAGATAACAGAACATAAAACATGAAATATAAGCTAGAAGGCCTCAGTAAAAATGTGGAAAGGGCAGGAAAATTATAGCATAAATAAAGACAATACTTATGCAGACATGGGTGAAAACACAGATTTAAGATGTAAAATTAAAATTTTAGAAAAAAATGTGTTATGGAAGACAAAGGAGGTGCTGCATGAATGTAACTGCCCCTCAAGAAGAAAATCCAACTTCCATAAGAAAAACATATTTAACGACACACATTTAGAAGTCCTCTGAAAATTAAAAAAAAGATTTGAATTTACAAATTAAAAGAGTATACCATGCTCCCCCCACCAAAAAAAAAATCATTTGATGTGGAATGATGAGCACCATCACATATCATAGTAAAATAACTGGACTTAAAGATAAATAAAGGATCCTTTAGACATCAAGACAAAGACAAAAATAAAAGCACAAACAAACAAACAGAGTCGTTCATGGGGAAAAAATTCAGGTTGTGCTCAGACATGTTGTCAGCAGCATCTTTTCATGCCAGGATATAGTGGAGCAATACCCAAAAGCCTGACAGGGAAAAAACTCAAGATATAAGAATAGTATACCCATATAAATTGTTGGTTTCTTAGGCTAACAGTGCCCTTGGGCCAAACACAGTGTCTGGAAAATAGTAAATGGATGAAAACTGAATGAGCTCAGTGTTGGTGTGTGAGTTTGATGTCCCTATTGGGCTTCCATGTAAGGTAGCAAATTAAGAGATATGAGAGTAGAGCCCAGAGAAAGGACACATTTGTGAATCATGATAATACAGATAAAAATGTAAGCCTGGGAGTGGATACAAAGCTTAAGGGAAAATAATAACTTTTTTAGAAGAGTAATATAACACTTATTATCTGTCAGGCACTGTCCTAAGCCCTTTATAAGAATCAACTCATTATATTTCCCAACCATGTAAGTAGACAATGATTATGATCATCATTACATCCATTTTACAGACGAAAAATCTGAGGCACAAAGAGGTTGAATAACTTACCTAAAGTCACATAGCTATTAACACATAGCTATTAAGTGCAACATGCATTTGAACACAGTCTGGCTCCACACATGTAGTTGTTTCAATTAGTAAAAAAGGTGACTGTTAGGAAACTGCAAAGGAGGGAAAGAGATCATTTCAAGGAAAACACACTGAGATAATGTCAGACACCACAGAGAGGTTGAGCAGTATTTGACTATCAGGTAGGAATCTGTATGAGTTTAGAAAAGAATCTCAGCCAATGGTGAAGGCAGAAAGCCAGAAGAGGGTGAAAAGTGTAAGTATTGGTAAGGAAATTAAACACTGTGTATAGATAAATACTTAGGAAGGTTTGGCAGGGAAGGAGCAACATGGGTATCTCCTAAAATGTTCTGGATTGTTTTCCTTTTCTCTGAAAGGGAAGTCTAAATTTGAGACCATTACTATTGCCTTATTTGAGAAGCACATTCTCAATAATATGTATATTTGAGGTATCTAAATTTTACCTTCTCACTTAAATATAGTTATATTTACTTGTGGACCACACAGCAGATAGGAGCAAGCTGCAAAATGGATAACTGGAGCATAAGCAACAGAGAATTGTAGGCAATATCCAGAAGCTAGCTGGTTATACCTAGAATTGTCTTGCTACTAGGTAAACTGATTTATCGAACTTTTGGGTGTCCTTGTTTAAAGCTTTGGGTCTTTTATTTTTATTGGTTCTATAGTTCATGATACTGTATATTTAGAATAGTGATCTCTAATTAACTGAAAAAACAACACCTGCTTTTGACAGGTGTCATACAATCTAGGTAGCAAGCTGCTTAACAGTTAACAGAGAGTTGTTAGCTAAATAAGAAAAGGAGTTTTGAACTCTGTTGCCTCTTCTATGGTTACTTAGTGATATTGCTCAGTAACTGTCTGTCTTCACAAGCCGAGTCAAATAAAGTAGGTCTGCATATGCCACAGATTTTTAAATTGCCAATTTGTACAGCAGAATAGATCTCTCGAGTCTTGAGGTCACATATAAATAGTGATGATACAACCAAGATGTTTGGGTACATTTCTCCAAAAGAGAAGAGGGAACTTCTTTTTTTAAAATCACAAAGATAGTCAACCAGCTGTTGCAGTGCTTCTCTGATTGGTTCTAAGATAATTTCTCTCTTTGCTTTGATGCAGGCAGCCAACTACCTCTCCCCAGTCTTCTCCTCTTTTAAGCCTCTTCAAGCATCTAGGAGTTGATGGAGGAGAGATTTTGTGTCTGTGTCTTCCCCAAACAGTCTGTCACTACTCTGAAGCAGTAGAAAATATGTATATAACACAATATATACAAAAGGAGTCTGTCCTACATTTGGTAAGAGATGTGTGAACAGACACAAACAAGACTGTGATCTCATGCTAGCACGGTAAAACATGTGGATCTCTGTGGAATGGAGCAGTGAGTTAAGATCCCACACAACACAAACTGCTAACAGAGGCTCTAGACTGAAGCAAAGCTCTTATTGATGTTAGGCTCCTGGTAGTACGGCCTTCATCCACACAGTCTGTTCTAAATAAATAGATATTTCTTGTAATGAGTTTTCTATAACAGTCAGGATAGCCAACTTGAATTTCTGGAAAGTGAAAAATCCAATCTTAAGCATTTTTTTCTTTTAACCCCTTGCATGTCACACAGTCTAGCACATAATATGTATTCAATAAGCAAATGAAATCTAAACATTTCTCAACTCCCTCTGCTACTACAAGTGCATTTAGTGTTAATGCTCTTTCAATTGTATCACAAGCAATGTCCCTTTTGTAGTTGTGACTGAACTAATCTCCAGAAAAGTTCCCAAATTTCATAAATTATACATTTATAAATTGCTTTCCATTAGCACCTTTGTAATGCACCCTTTTCTAGCTATCTGTGGGCTACCACTGTCACCGTTTAGTCATTTTCCCCACTTCCCTCTGTATTTCCTCCCCGAGATGTAACAAAACACAAGCATCTATCTGACTCTCATCTTTGATGCACTTCTTTATCTCCAATGCACTCTTCTCTGCGCTTAGGCTGCAAAGAGGTTTAAGTCAGGAGCTAGAGCAGATGAGAAGGCCAAGGTTGAAGCCATCCCTGGAGAGCTGTGCATAATTAACATATGCTTATTTACAGTCATGGTCATTCTCTCACCCTTACAGGGACTCATCAGGATTGCTGCATGCAATGCTTGGGCAGATGGGTTCAAACCTAAAGAAGTAGAGTTTAACATAGGCTTAATTATACCAGTATCTTCCCAACAAACAGCACATCAATTATAAATATAAAATCAACTCTGGCCTAGAAGAGAATGTAGGGGTCTCTCTATCTCTATCTCTATCTCTCTATCTCTCTATCTCTCTCTCTCTTGTTTTTTATTGGCCAGGTATTGTTGTTTTCCCATGTAGTTCTTTTCCTATATATCGTATATAGTGGTGATATCATTGCACATTTGTATATGTTTTGTAATTTTTTTCTTATTCATTAACTTATTTGAACTTTGTTTCATATAGAATAATATCATTGTATTGGTTCCTTTTTATAGATAACAACAGATTCTGCCTGGCAGGACTTTTGCATTAAAAAAAAAAAAAAAAAAAATGATGGGGCACTTTTAAACCCTAGTTATTCCTAGCAAAATATGGAACCTTCCTTAGCCTAAGTTTTTTTCTTTTGTAAAATAAGAAGAATAGTTTCAATTTCATAAACTTGTTTGAAGATTGAAGGAATAGTGCCTGATACATTGTAAGGTTCTATAAGGATGTTTATAGTGTTACGATTATTATTTGTTAGTACAATATAATATTATTAGTTATTGTTATTATTTATTAATACTATAATTAGTATTATTGCTATTTTCAAGAAAGTTATCCTAAAGTTATCATTTCTTTGACTTTACAAATGCAGAGTTTCATGGTAATATCCACATAAAGTTTTTATAGTACACTTTGATTTTAAACCCAGGTTAAAGAATAGATGAGGTACTTTTTTATGTTCTTGATGCTATTTGGAAGTGATTATTTTAAAAAGATCTTTCCTGTGGGGAGGTGAATAAAATCTACAAATTCTGGCTATCTCTGTCACCATTATTATCAAGTTGCATACTTTCAACATTTTCTTCATGGCATTCTCAGGTGTGACTCATTATATTTTAAGATTTATCAGAGCCATTTAACTTTTGTGATTATCTAGGGCCAAGTATGTCCTGATTGTAGGAAAGTAAGCCCAAGTTTTATCCTCTCTTTATATAATTTAATGCATAATTACTAGTGAAAGCAGAATGTGTGGGGACATATGACAAAAGGGAGCATTCAAATTTAAGTTTTATATTTTTAATTATAAATAATTGCATCTCCACTCATAGATTAAATTTGGGACAACAGATAGCATTTTCAGGCTTTATTATAATACTGTATGCTTCAAAAGTTGATATCCAATCCTCAGCAAGAAAAAGGCAGTTACAAGTCTGTCCCTCATCTTAGCCTGACCTTGGCTCTGTCCACTAAGCTCTCCACAAAAGGATAGAGCTGATTTTAAGCCAACCTGTGGACTAGGAAAATCATGTCTTCAGTGCTCTATATGTGCTGTGTCACCTGTTTGGGCAAACTGTTCATTTGCCTTTATAAATTTGTAACCCTGGGTGCTCTGGTCCTCAGCTCAAAGCCGAGAATTCCAGTCCTGTAAAATCCTCCCTAAGCTATGTGAGAGCTCCAGGGCAGGCCTCTTGGGTGCATGGCACAGTGCCCTCCCTGTGGAATCTTCCCTGCCTAACTCTGCTAGTCACAGATTCCATGGGATACCTGACCTCTCACACTGTTTGGCAATATTCATTCACTGCCCACCAGCACCCATGAACAATGGGCATTCTCTCCTAAATTATTAAGTTGTTGGGGTTGCCTAGACCTGGCAGTCTTCTTTAACACAATTTGACTTTAGCTTTCCTTCATGCACTGCCCACATTGGGTACACAGGCAATGCTCAGGCAGCCTTCGTTTGGACAAGTTCTAGAGGTGTAGTCTTCCCAGTGCTTCAAACCCTGGCAATAACAAAAAGAAAAGAAGCACCAAAAACAAAATAAGAAATCTCAAGAAGAACTATGGAAAAAAAAAGTGTCACAGCATGCCCAGAAAAATACAAGTAGGAAAGAATAGACTTGGATAAGTGTGGAGAGCCGCTTCCCGGGTTGGGGCCTAGTGGACGGGCCGCGACCTGCTCTAGAGTTAGGGCCTGTTGGACACGCCGAGACCTGCTCTCGAGTTACCCCCGCCCATCGAGTGAGCCAAGATGGCGCCTGCATCCCGTTTCCGCATATGACGCTTAGGGCGGCGGTTGCCTGCTAGCCTATTGTACACGCTTACGTAGTGCCTGCACATTGGTTGTAACTATCGTATATAAGAAAGTGCCCGCGCTAGCCTCGGAGAGACAGCCCACAGGGAGCCGTGCCTGACGGCCGCATAGAGGTTGTTCTCCCACGGGGTGTAGGGCCTCGTGTGGAATATGTAACAGAGAAAGTTTTCTTCCTGGCTCCAGTAAAAGGCTTGCATTTACTGCCACTGTGTGCCTCAAGTGTCAGTTTGTCTGTGTCTCTCCCTCTTTCCCTCTGTTCTCCTTGCCGGCCGAGGACAGGACGCGTGGGACCGAGCGAGAAGGCGCCGGACAAGTGGTGGCCCGTACGGGGCTTCGAACACTCGACCAAGCTCTGACCAGCTGAGCTGGTGGTGGACAGCGGACTTCCTGCGCCCGGCCAGCGCGAGAAGGTGAGTGCTCCTTTTACGTGAGAGTCAGGGCCCGTGGATTCTCAGGCGGTCCCGGGGACTCGGAAGAGCTCTCCGAGTGGTTGAAAGTACAGTGCCGACTGCAAGCATGGGGCAGTCTGAAAGTTTATCTTTGTTAGCTAAAAGTACAGTGCCGACTGCAAGCATGGGGCAGTCTGAAAGTTTACCCTTGTTAGCTCCTTTAAAAGCCCTCCTGAAGCAGAGGGGTATTTCAGTTAGGAAAAGCTCCCTACAGAAGTTTCTTAATGATGTTGAAATTTTTGCCCCCTGGTTTCCCTCCTCCGGCAGCCTCGGTCTGCCTTCTTGGCTGAAGTTTGGTCACGATATAGATTGGGCGCGTCGGACTAACGTTTGTCTGAATCCACCTTTAGTCCCTATATGGGAGACCGTTCGCGCGATCCTTGAACTGGGGGTTGGCCGCGAGCCACCCGGGAGGCGAGAGTGTGTGCAGCGGTCCAGGCACTTAGAGGAAGAGAGAGCCGGCGAGAAAGGGTGGACTGGATGCAGATGGGAGCTCCCGCCTGGGCAATGTTTCCTTGACATTGAGAGCACACTGCTGGGGGCAGCCACGTTCTTGGAGTTGTGTTCCGTGTGTTGCTTGGGAAACTCTCCTTTCTTACGGTGGGCATTTCGATGCTGTTGACTGGAATGGATGCATTCATGTTGTGGTGCTGCTTTGAGGAAAGACTACATAATTTTATTCTCAGGGAAACATAGTTCATGATGACAACCATATAGAAGAGGTGCTGAGTATATAAATTATATAAACAAAAATTTGATCTGGACAAAGGAGCCACGTCTTTCAGTTTGCTGTTGAATTGTACTATTAAGAAAATTTCCTATACTAGTAAATAAAACAGTATTTGTCTGCTCATACTTTTGTTACATGTGCCCATCCTCACACTCTGGAAGATCTTACTGTAATTCTCCCAACCAATATTACTGTGCATACTGGGGATGTGAAACATTATCCACTCATTGGAAGCCTTCCGTCACTGATCATTACCTAACTCTAAAATGGGCCCCCTTGAACTGCAAACCACCTGAAGAACCCATTACCTGGGGTATCTATGGAGGCCATCACCACATTGCACCTACAGGTACCTGCTCACATTTAAATCTCAGTGTGCAACTTCCTAATGATCCCTCCTGGTTACTCGGTCGAACCTGGGGCTTTAGGATTTATTGGAAAGGAGTCGACCCAGGTTCCCTTATTCTTGTAAAAAAGGAGGCTGTACTAAAGAACCCCTCTGCCATTGGTCCCAATAAGGTCATTAACCGAAATTCACAGCCAACCACCCGCACCTCAGCTCCAACCACCCGTACCTCAGCTCGAGCCAGCCACGCCTCAGCCGCAAGCAACGCGACGCCAAAACCACCACCCAAACCTTCTCTGCCCTCCTCTCATTATTCCTCTCCCCTCCTCAGCCTTATCCAGGCAGCCTTCACCTCACTAAATGTCTCCTACCCCAATTTTACTTCCTCCTGTTGGCTCTGCCTCTCCACCACTTCCTCACTGTATGAGCCCATCGCCTCCAACTTCTCCTTTTCAGAAAGTGCAGGAGACAACCCCTCGGAGTGCAATTGGAATACCTCTACTGTCCCCCTAACTTTCCATTCAGTCTCCTATACAGGAAAGTGCATCCGCCCTCGTTCAAGTAACTCTCCCAATCTCACAGCCTGTGCCAGCTATTCGTCTCCCAGTAGCTCTGCCAAGTTTCTTATTCCCCACAACTCCTCCCAATGGCTCTGCTCCTCTACAGGACTTACCCCCTGTCTCAGCACGAATGTCATCAATGAATATAAAGAAACTTGCCTCCTAGTTGTCCTTCTCCCTAGGGTCTTATACCATAGTGAGGAAGACTTCTTCCTCCGCCTGGAAACAACTGCAGTTCCTGCCAAGCTGCAAAAGCGAGAACCCATCACCGCCCTCACGGTTGCCACCCTCCTAGGTCTTGCAGGCGCTGGCACCGGGATTGCTGCATTAGCCAGTCAAAGTTCCGCCCTAACTCATCTCCGGGCTGCTGTCGACGAAGACATCCGTCACCTACAAGACGCTATTTCCCATCTTAAAAATTCTATTAATTCCCTCTCTGAGGTGGTGCTCCAAAACCGCCGAGGCCTCGATCTTCTGCTCCTCAAAGAGGGAGGCCTCTGTGCCGCCCTAGGGGAAGAGTGTTGTGTGTATGCCAATACCACAGGTCTTGCAGAGAACAGTCTAAAGAAGGTCCGGGAAGGACTGGAAAAACGTAAAAGAGATCGTGAGGCTGCCAGTTATTGGTCCAGTTTCTTCGCTCCCGTCCTCCCATATATCCTTCCCTTTCTTGGCCCCCTAATAATAATTATTCTAGCTCTTGCTTTAGGACCATGCATCATTCGCAGAATCGTCCAACTTGTGAGGAAGCAGACCGGTGCTATCTTTTACCAGCAACTCGCCACCTCTGATGACCACTGCTCCGGAGGACCAGCCAATCCTCCGCGACCCCGTCGCCATCGGTCGGCTCGACGGCTACGAGGCTTTTCTCGGTCGCAAAAGCATCGCACCGACGCCGCGCTCCGGCTTCTCTGAACTGTTGGACTTTGAACCTCCCTCCGCCTGTGACTCCTTCACCTAGCCCGCAGCAGCTAAGCCATCGACAATCGACAAAACGCCTTGTCACTGCTGAGCCCCCGACTCGCTGAACTATCGTTGATTCCCTTTACTCCTCCCTCATATTGAACAGCAGGCTCTCGACTGATCGATCCCCTTCGGGGTGGGGCACTCTGGGGCAGGGTTCGCGGCAGAGTCCATAGCCATATCCCGGATTTAGCTGATAGTTCCAGCAGTCTCAAATTTTGTCTCAGGCGAGTCTCGTAGGCGGGAGCCCGGTGACGGCCGCACGGGGCTCTGGCCATTGCACGGAGACGCCTAGTGACGCCTTTGACGCTGGATGCCACTCTCCTGTCCCAACTATCACTACCCAGTTACAAGGCAAAGTCCGGTAGGGAGAGTCACGTCGTTTCCAGCTCACGGGCTCTCCGGTCTCTATATGAGGTAAGCATTCTGGTCGGTGCCAGAGGTTCTGCCGTGAAATGGCAGGGGCCTAGTCCAGACTCCCCAAAGCACCAAAACATGTAGTGGGTCACTCAAGCCCACGGGAGTACACTCATCAATGGAGACACTGGGTGAAATATATAAAAAAGGGGGAGATGTGGAGAGCCGCTTCCCGGGTTGGGGCCTAGTGGACGGGCCGCGACCTGCTCTAGAGTTAGGGCCTGTTGGACACGCCGAGACCTGCTCTCGAGTTACCCCCGCCCATCGAGTGAGCCAAGATGGCGCCTGCATCCCGTTTCCGCATATGACGCTTAGGGCGGCGGTTGCCTGCTAGCCTATTGTACACGCTTACGTAGTGCCTGCACATTGGTTGTAACTATCGTATATAAGAAAGTGCCCGCGCTAGCCTCGGAGAGACAGCCCACAGGGAGCCGTGCCTGACGGCCGCATAGAGGTTGTTCTCCCACGGGGTGTAGGGCCTCGTGTGGAATATGTAACAGAGAAAGTTTTCTTCCTGGCTCCAGTAAAAGGCTTGCATTCACTGCCACTGTGTGCCTCAAGTGTCAGTTTGTCTGTGTCTCTCCCTCTTTCCCTCTGTTCTCCTTGCCGGCCGAGGACAGGACGCGTGGGACCGAGCGAGAAGGCGCCGGACAGATAAGAAGGAAAATTGAATAGAAATCTGGAAGATGCCCAAAGAAGGCTATTTCCCTCCCCAGGAAATTCACTCTAAATAAACTTATAGAAAGCACTCTTTTCCTTTCCTTCCCCCATCCAGCTGTTTATCATAAACATATGGAGTCAAAGTGCTAACACTTCAACTTCTGCTTATTGAGATTGAAATAGATTTTCATGAGCAAAATGTGTTAAATACTGAAACTTTACAATGTCTACTTTACATTACAATTTGATTTTCAGAAGGGAGCAAATAGTAATTCCATTCTGCAGAATCACTAGGAAAAAATAACCACTGGGAAAATTATAGGTGTATTAGCTTTTTTGGAGCACATCTGTAGACCATCAGAGACTAAAACATTAGATCTGTCTTTGGAAAAAAATAAAACATTAAATTGAATAAAGACTTCATTTACACAAAAAACAGTTAATGCACATAAACAAAAGTCTTGAAAATATCATCCTAGCAGATTTTAACATTCAGGGTGGATTATTCATGTAAAAACCCTCAGTAACTGGAAGACTCTACAGCCTAATGAATTAAGGACTTTATAATTGTTTTCACTGCTCTGTCACTAATTTACTGAAGGACCTCAGTAGCAAGTTAACAGCTCAAAACCTCAATTTCCCCAAACATGATTAAGTCCTACAAATCTGGGGCCTTAGTTAAACCAATATTCTATAGTAGATTAAAGAGGGTCACAGTTTCTTTGCTATTCCTCCCCTTGACAGGTGGAGTCAAATTCCCTTCCATTTGAAAGTCATCTGGCCTCAAGACTTCCCTGACTAGTGGAATGCAGAAACGATGTCCTGGAACTTCTGAGGTTAGGTCATAAGAAGCCTTGAATCTTCCTTCTGGGAGTTGGGAATGTTTCTTCTGGAGAATGCCAGTCACATGGAAAATGTCACACTAAGCTACTGTGAGGAAGTCTAGGCTAGCCATGTGGAGAGGTCACAAGGAGAGAGAAAGATACCCAACAAATTCCCAGATGTTTCACTCATCCCAGTCCATGAGCTAGATATGTGAGTGAAGAAATGTTCAGATGACTCCAGCCCCAGCTACCAACTGATTACAACCATTTGAGAGACTCCAAGCAAGAATTTCCCAGTTGACCCAGTAAACCCAAGAATTAAGAGAAATAATAATAAATTATTGTTTTAAGCCACTAAGTTTTGGGATGTTCTGTTACATAGCAATAGCTAATGGGAGAAGTGTAAGACTTTGTAGAACTCTGGTTTCCTAGAGAAGTTTCCTCAACAGAAATCTGTAGAATAGGAGAGTTCTCTGAAATGTTGCTAAGGGTTCTACAATAGATAATACTTTTTTTAAAAAAATACCTTTTAACTTTGCAAATTATGCAATGCTTGTGCTCATAGTGATGAACTTACTTATTTCTTTGGAAGTCTTTAATGGAAGTGAACATTAGTTTGTGTTCATTAGTTAAGTCAGTTCTCCATTTTTGGTATGAGAGTGTGGAGGCTTCTGACAGCGTTTGCTTTATTGTAAGAAGGGTAGTATGATAGGTTGGTGAAAATAACATTTCCTTCCCAAATTACATTCTCCAATTTTCTGTTACACATCACCAACTGACCCATGAGCATAAACAAATTATATTAGTGTAATGGAAACTGGAGGGAAGTTTTCATTATAAAGAAGAAAGTATTAAGCACTACAACTCAGTTGCATCTGCCAGTTGGCTGTTGTATATGTTACAGTAATGGATTGTGTAGATTCAAAATTTATTACAATGGGCATTTTTTTTGCAATTTTCCCATTTAGTTATTCATTATTTCCTTTTGTTTTATATTCTGTTAGTATTTTCTGGTTTACAAACATGTCTGAAGTTCCAATATGGTGAATTTTGAAGAAGAATAAGGAGGGAGAGGAGAATTTTAGACCTAGCCTAACAAATAATTATGATGTCTCATCAATAAAGAATAGAAAAGCTTCCAGGCACAAATAGTATAGTAAGTCAACTTATTCATGACATGTTATGCGATGTTGAAAAATTTTATGCAATAAACTAAAAATCAACAGCTTCTCTAAGCAGTTAAATGGTTGAGGAGCCAACAGGTTTCATCAGTAAATGTCATGATGTAGTATTTGTAAGATTTGTGAACATGAAATTCAAAAAACTTTTTTTCTGCTTCAAAAAGGTGCCACCCAAAAGCAAAAGCCAAGATATATCTAATGTTTGTCTTCATTTTTGGAAGTAAGGTGTACCTTCGAGGAACACTGCCAAATGGTTGGCTCCATAAGAGTTTTTGCCTCCCTTGGAAAAAATGAAAATCCTAATGTGGTCACAACATACTAATTTCTTCACTTTCTAGAGGTGCTGGTGTCAAGCATTCTTGGAGATGAAATAAAAAAAAAAGTTCTGGATGATGTACAAAAATAGTTCATTTTACTTGTTTACTTAAGAGTATTTTACAAAACAGTGTGAAAACTAAAATAAGATCATGTAAACATCCTGCTGTAAGCAGTAATCTGGCGGCGTAGTAAAGGAAGACGTCTCAACGGGGTATTTGAACGGAAAGAAGGTTTACAGGAGCACTATCAAGAATGCTTTTTCTGGAGAACTCCAGCCATATGTAAAATGTTTCACTAGCCTGAAACTGTTAGCCTTAGATTTTGCCAAAATGCTTTGAAAATGAAGAATGGCTGCAAAATATTGGTCTGTAGGACTTGGCAGACATTTTTCATCACATGAATCAGTTGACCATAGCTCTGCAAAGCCAGGAAGAAAGTGTTTTGACTTCCAGTGACACAATTCATAGATATAACAGTAAATGGAATATTTGTAAAAGTAATGTCACATAAGAAATTTTAAACTATTTCACTTGCTATTTGGGCCTAGGAGTGAGGAAGGAGATTAGTAAGCCTCAAGACCTATTGAAAACCCCAGGAAGAATAGCAGAACAGTATTGAAGTGTCTTTTCCTTCTTTCCAGCACAGGTTTATATCTGATGAAGGACCTTCCTCTGAATTTTATGCTTAACCTAATAACATAAATTTCAGAGATAAGGAAGAATTTTGTGGGTGATATCTGATTGTATACTCAAGAAAAAATTTACTGACCTCTAGATGAGTTCTGTATCTCCGTGAAAAACAATTATCCTGCCATTCATGAGAAAGTGTATCAGTCAGGGTTCTCCAGGAAAATAAAATGGACAGGAGATAATATGTATGGGAATTTTCTCATGCAAACATGGGGATTGGTAAATCTAAATTCCTCAGGGTAGGCCACAAGCTGGGAACTCCAATAAAGTTTTGAATTCCCCAGGAGAAGCTGGCTGGCTGAACTAGAGATAAAATATCTTCTTTCTGACTGCCAAAATCATAATCCTCCCTTTAAGGTCTTTAACGGATTGCAGGAGACTTCTCTCATTGCTGAAGGCAATCTCTTTTGTTGATTGTAGATATAATCAGCCATAGATGCAATCATCTGATTAATTATTTAAATCCAAGAAATATCCTCATAGTAACCGACAGGCCAGTGCTTGCTTGTCCAAACAACTAGACACCATAACCTAGATAAATGGACACATGAACTTAACCATCAGAATAAGCAGTGAATATTTTACTTTACTTTTCAATTTCTTACATGCATAAGCAAGCTTTTTCTTGTTTATCACACATCAAGAGCAAGGGCAGAAATTGTCTCATTTTAGTTGAGAATGAAATCTGCATGTACCATCTCAGTTCCAACCAAAAACAGTGCATTTGCACAGCAAATACAAACAACCAACCCTCCCCCAAACCACAGGTTTTACATTAAAGAGATAAAATTTCAGTTTTTACCATTAGTTTCAAATCTTAGACTCTTTGTAATATGTAGATACATAAATAAGATCAAAGTAACCAGCTCATGTGTGTAAGTTTGATACTTCTAGGCCTATATTTGAGTCTTATCATGTCACTAACCAGAAAATGTGTTTTCAAAGTTAGTATAAAATTTGTGCCTTAGGTTATATTCTTATTCATGGTATTTGGGATTATAGCTTTATACTTTTATTATTACATAGTCTTAATAAATTTTCATACTGTAAATAACAATTAAATCACTTTGCATTCTTTATTTAACTTAAATCTACCAATCTTACTTTTAAAAGAAATAAATGTGATTTTGGCTTAATCCAGTTACTTAACCAAAATTCCTTATGCATACATTCTAAGTTTTTAAACCATATGAAAGGAAAATAAGTGATTAATTTCATGAAAGGCAAAATACACTTGACTACCATTTTTTTTTTCAATAAAGTTTGGCCAAAAGTCATTTTTGGTTTTAAATAGAGGAAAACAGCCTTTGCACATACCACACATCATAGTTCATCACTATTTCATGTTGAAGAAACATGTGATGTGACCTTTAGTTCAATAAGAATAAGGTTAAAAAATCAAGTAGGACTCTTTTTTTAAAAAAGAAGAAAAACTGAAGTTTCTTTCACCTACAATATTGGCTTGCAAGAGTTTACAGTCTTTGTGGAGAAAAGGAAATTATATAAAAAGAAAAGGATAATAGGTTAGCCATAATAAGTAAATCCACAGAAAAAAATACAATTTTGAACTCAAAAGAACACAGTTAGTTATTATTGTATGATTAGATCATGCGAATAAACTGTAAGCTATAGATATAATCCTTTGATTCAAGGGTTTCTTGAGACCTGAACATCATTTTGAGTATTCCTTCAGGGTATAAAGATTGAGAAAGACTGCACTAGGGAGATGAACTAAAAAAATAATACCATCACATAGTTCTTTTTCCTGGAAAGTCAGGTATAGTTGTAAGTGGTTCCCTGGTGCCAAACAAATTTAATACCATGACTTGGTGAACTCATCCAAATTGGTTTCTACAGCAGGTGACTCAGCTAAACTAAAGTCTGAAATACAAGAGAGATTCTAAGCAACCAAGGGGAGACATATTGGTCTATTTAACGCAGCTGCAATGCCAACTGAAATAACTCAACTCCTTTTTGTTATTGTCAAGTCCCAGTAAACATAACTTCTCTCCTATCCCCAAAGATGCCACTTTTAAAAAGATGATTTTTTTCCTAAGCTTTTGCAAAGATTTACCTTGCCTAGTATTTACCATTCAGTAGAGTTCTGGTTTGGGAGTGCCTGACTGAAAAGCTCCCACAGGGCTTAGGGAATAGTTACCTGAAGTCTCTGTCAATTCAGCTAAGTGGCACAAAGAGTTAGCAGGCTTAAAATACTGTTTACACGAAATGTATTTCTACCTTGTTAGTATCCTAAAACTTCCAGACATTTTTTTCTTAATGGGCATTTATTAATAATATACTGACTACCATTTTCTAAAGTGCCTCCAAGTTTAAAGGGGAGTCTGTAAAAACAATATGGTGTATTGGAAGGAATATTGATTGATAGTGTCCAAATTTGGGTTCCACATTCAGTCCTGCAGCCAACCAGCTGTGTAACTTGAGCAATCACTCATTTCTCCTCTTGGACTTCAGTTTTCTCATTTGTAAGAATGTGAATACTGAGTTTGATGTTCCTAATGTCCTCCCATATCTATCTTCCTATGAATCCAAATGCAAGAGGACAGTAAGTTCATGCCAAGGTATCTTACTTTATTAGGGCTGTGATGACAAATCCTACACACTGGTTAGCTTAAGCCACAGGAATTTATTACCTCATGGTTTGGGAGGATAGATGTCCAAAATCAAGGTATCAACAGGCCATGTTTCCTCCCAAAGTCCATTATTCTGATGCTGGCTTGGCAAATCCTTGGAGCTTGTTGGCTTGCATTTCTGCCTCCATCACATGGCAATCTGCTTCATTCCCTGGTTTCAGACTACCAGCTGCTGACTATATCTAAATTTCTTCTGCCTTATAAAGTCTCCAGTCATATAGATTAAGGCCTATCCTGATTCAATTTGGCCTTATCGAAATAGGATTTTCGAAGATCCTATTCATGAATGATCCACACATTAATTAGTAATAGCATCTTCAAAGGTCCTGTTTACAAATAGGTTCATACCCACAGGAAAACAGATTAAGACTTGATCATGTCTTTTGTGGGGGACATGATTCAATTCCCAAAACAAGGGAAAATTAATCTAGAGGAAATTTTATTCTCTCAGCCTCTTGTATGATGTATATTCATACATTAGAATACTATCAAGTAATAAACATGGATAAAATACTAATGGAGAGAAAAAGCCCCCAGAGAAGCTGAGAGACAAGGACACATCCACAGAAGCTGAGAGAGGAAGATGCTGAAGGCAGAATCTGAAAGCAACGAAACCTGGGAAAGAAGGACCAGCAGTCGCCAGCCATGTGCCTTCCCATGTAACAGGTGTTCCAGATGCCAGCAGCCTATCTTCACAGAAGTTATCCTCCTATTGATGCCTTAATTTGGACACTTCCTTGGCCTTTGAACTGTAAATTGTAAGCTAATAAATCCCCATTGTAAAAAGCAAAAAGCAAACAGACTAACTAATGCCCACAACAATATGCAACAAACACATGGGAATATTATTAAGCGAAAGAAATCAGACATGAAGGAATATATACTATATGTATGTATTTATGGCAAAAGAAGTCAGAGTAGTGGTTACCACTGGTGAGAGGAGGTTGGTATTGACTAGGAGAAGGTGAGAGAGAACATTCAGGCATGCTAGAAATATTCTTTATTTTGATCAGCATGGTGGTTACACTGGTGTGTATATGTCTAAAAATTAATTGACTGTAAACTTAATAGTGCAATTTATACATGTTACCATAACTGTTTATCTTAATAAAAGAGAAAAAAGAGAAGAAATGCATTTTTTTCCCTTTGATTTAGTAATTTTACTTCTAGGAATTAATCTTACACATATACTTGCACATGAGCACATTCTTTATGAACAGGGATGTTTATTACAACATTATTTGTAATAGTATAAAACCAGAAAGCATCTTGACAAGAATGTGGTAATTTTGAATACTCTGCATTCATGACAAACAGTGAGATAATGACATACATGCTGATATGGAACAATGTCCAAGGTAATATTTTAAATAAAAGACATACCATTGCCAACAACAAAAAGTCACTGAAGCAGTTTAGGTGAACAGTCAACGTAGTACGCCACAATCCGTGTTTTACAAATTGAACATATACACATTCATACTTACATATCCATGAAATATTTCTAGAAATGTATCCAAGAAAGTGGTTCAGTGCTTACTTCAAGGAGGGAGTCCAGTATTTAGGGTCCAATTAAATTGACTTTTCATTTCTGTATCTCCACTGTTTGAGGTGTTTCCCATGAGCATATATTTCTACCACCAAATCAAGTTAATAATAATAAACTCCTGTGGGTTATGGCTAAGCCACCTAGCTTAATTGAACTTATAGGCTTAATTGAAGAAACTGGAAGGGAAGGCAGGAAGGAAGGAAGAAGGAAGGAAGGGAGGAAGGAAGAGGAAAGGATAAGAAAAGAAAAGAAAAGAAGAGAAAAAAGAAAAGAGAAAGAAAGAAAAAGGATGGAAGGAAAGGAAGAAAGAAAGGAAGAGAGCAAGAGAAGAAAACGGAAAACCAACTGTGCCAGTTTGGATATATTATGTACCCCAGAAAAGCCATGTTCTTTAATGCAATCTTGTGGGAGCAGACTTATTAGTCTTTTGATTAGGATGGAAACTTTTGATTGAGTGTTTCCATGGAGAAGTGACTCACCCAACTGTAGGCGAGAACTCTGATTATATTATTTCCATGGAGGTGTGGACCCCGCCCATTCAGGGTGGGTCTTGATTTGTTCACTTGAGTACTTAAGAGAGCTCAAGAGCCTACACAGAGGCTGACTGACTCTCAGTGTGCTTGGAAATGCAGACAGAAAGACGTTTGGCGATGTTAAGCTAAGACGTGAAGCCCAGCATTTGTCCCGGAGAAGCTACAAGAAGACCCCCAGTTGCTTGGAGAGAAATGCCCTGGGAGAAAGAAGCAAGGATGCACAGGAGCTGAGAGAGAGAAGTGAAGATAGAATTCCAGAGACATTTTGGAAAGAGCCATTTTGAAACACAACCTGGGAGCAAAGGACCAGCCGATGCCAGCCACATGCCTTCCCAGCTGACAGAGGTGGTCTGGATGCCATCAGCCTTTCTTCAGTGAAGGTATTCTCTTGTTGATGCCCTAGTTTGGACACTTTTATGGCCTTAGGTTTGTAAATTTGTAACCTAATAAATCCCCCTTGTAAAAGCCAATCCATTTCTGGTAGCATAATGGCAGTATTAGCAAACCAGAACACCAACAAAGAAAGAAAAAGAAAAAAATCAAAGAAAGAAAGATAAAGAAAAGGAAAAAAATGACAAAAAAAAAATCAGTGAAATTGAGAGAAAACCCTTATTCAGACCAGGCTGAATCTAATCAAAACTCAAATATTCTCATGTTTAGTAAAGAGATCAGTTAATGTGTACCTGACATTTTGGGAACTTGGGAGAAGAGAAGTGAGTTTCCCCAGAGCTACAAGACTAGAAGAGAGGGTGAGTGTAGAGAAATGTAGATACTACTGACTACTTTAGAGAAACAGATTGAAAGAAAATAGGTGCTTGACAGTGGCAGACACAGGGACACAGAAGAAAGGGGAAGATTTGTAGAGGAATTAGCTGAGGCCGAGGTAAGCCAGGCTTCACTGAGCCACCAAATGAATAGCAGGAAGGGAGAAATGCATAAGATGCTGGTAAAGGTGATCTAACTGCCCTCCCCCCTACCTGGGACCTGACTCCCAGGGGTGTAAATCTCCCTGGCAATGCAGGATATGACTCCCAAGAATGAATGTGGACCCAGCATCATGGGATTGAGAACATCTTCTTGACCAAAAGGGGGTAGCAAAATGAAACAAAATAAAGCTTCAGTGGCTGAGAGATTTCAAATGGAGTTGAGAGGTCACTCTGGTGGACATTCTTACACACTATATAGATAACCCTCTTTAGGTTTTATTATATTGGAATAGCTAGAAGTAAATACTTGAAACTACCAAACTCCAACCCAGTAGCCTTGACTCTTAAAGACAATTGTACAACAACGTAGCTTACCAGGGGTGACAGTGTGATTGTGAAAACTTTGCGGATCGCACTCCCTTTATCCAGTGTATGGATGGATGAGTAGAAGAATGGGGACAAAAAGTAAGTGAAAAATAGGGTGGGATGGGAGGGATGATTTGGGTGTTCTTTTTTTACTTTTATTTTTTATTCTTATTCTGATTCTTTCTGGTGTAAGGAAAATGTTTAAAAATAGATTGGGGTGATGAATGCACAACTATGATGATACTGTGAACAGTTGATTGTACACCATGGATGATTGCATGGTATGTGGATATTTCTCAATAAAACTGAATTAATAAAAAAAAAAAAAAGATGCTGATGAAGTTGAGCCTCCACAGAATATGGGCTACACTAGGTATATAAGAGGTTCTCAGGAGAGCAATAGTAATACAGAACCCCTTAGATGATCAGAAGTATAACTTATTTGACAGAAAGGTCAGAAATGTTAGCCCCTACACTTAAAAGAACTAAGAAGCTCTTATTTAGGCCCAGGGCAGGGAAGAGAAATAAAGTGGTAAATAAGGTAGTGAAACAGGATACCACCACTCAAGTCCAAATAAATACAGAAAGAAAGGAGTTTAAATGAAGTGACAGGGTCCATGCAATGAGTAGGGGTATTTTTAGCACTGTCCATAATTACTGAATGACTGCACATGCTCAAGCCTAAAGGAATCCTGTAAGTTGACAGTAAAAGAGGGAAGTGAAAGTGGAACATCCAAAGTCCCAGAAGTACCGATGTGGCAGAAGAATCTCATTTCTACTTCTTTTAGCAGTGACATTAAGGGTCACCCAATCATGGGATAACAGGAGACTCTGTTTGGGATTTACTTGACTTTATTTTACCAAATCTTTACCATATACCTGTGTAGAGCCAACTTTGTCCTTTTTCTTTCTCTGTGGGCACACAGATCAGCACAGTACCTTGAATACAGTAGATTCCTGATAAACACTGACATGAATGAATATGGGAAAAAACAAACTATCCAACTGGTCCTTGTTTTTCACCTTTAATTTTGTTTGGGAGCAAAAAGATATAATCTAAAGTTGTATTTTAAATGGATTTAACAATGTATTCCAGCTGGTCATATGTATTCTGCATACCTATTTTTAAGGTAGAAATCATAGAATTGTAAAATAAGAGTCTAATGAATAAGTCCCATTAATATCCCCATGAAAAAAAATATCTTGATACTTTAAGTATCCAACAATAATATGTTAAATTGCTCATGCCCTTCTGGTGGAAGTTGGTTTTACTTTGCATTTCCTCTATTTCCATATAGACTTCAGCTCCTCTACTATAGCATGGTGACATGAGTTTTGGTTGTTAATAGTATTTCAAAATAGCAAAATATCTTACTGATATTTTATAAGTGCTCTAACTCAGCTCATAATGCTGTCTCCATTTTATTAATTACTTCTAGGTTTGCAATTGTAAAACTCTGTTAGTTCCTATATTATATTTGAGGATAAAATGCTAGTGTTTCATCTTAAAGACATTTCTAAGCCTGACAATATGAGACACGGAGAGAGAAAGACTGCCTTCTCTAATTTTATGTTCTGTCACTTCATTCTGTGTCATTCACTTCCTATTTGCTATCATTCAAATTCTCCTCTAATACTTACTTGCTAAGTTTCTGTGGCAATCACTCTCTCCTGTAGGGCTGTGCCAGATCCTTTAATCATCCTGAAAGCTGGCCTTTCCTCAGTCAAAATTAAATGATAATTTAAAAATCCTAAATGATCCCAGCTAAGAAGATGTGGGTAATAAAAGTGACTGTTTTTCATCTTATGATATCTGAACTTCCTGCTGGACTGCTTAAAAATCAATTAATCTAACTTAAGAAGAAAAAAAGGATCTTTCTATAGACAAATTTGTAAAATATAGTAATCTAGAATAAAAGATTTTTTATGATAATTGTACCATTCCTACTTGTTTCTGAAGTTAGAATTTCATGGAGAAAACTTCATTTTTTTTTTTGATAGGAAGCATGCAATCTCTCTGCACATATGAGTGGCCCAGATCTCACTTCTTACAGCTTTGGTTCAGCAATGCTGGAACACAATCTTTTCCTGGATTTTCAGAAGAATATTGGAGCAAGGCTTACTGTGTTTGGGATCCCAGCTCAAGTGAATTATTTAATCCTGCATTGCTCTGTTAATCCCCATAGGACCAGAGACCACACAATACTATGAAGACAGTGTCATTGCCTAGATTTAGTCAGATACCCCACCCCGACCCCCCTTGTTGATGGTGGAAGTCTATTAGCTACTGATAAGTTGCTCAGGTTCTAAAGGTTCTGATAGAATGATGCTTGAAAATTTAGGCAAGCAGAAATTACAGACTTCAGTCAGAATCTGGCTGTTTGGACATCCACAAGGCTCTGGGCTGTGGCACATGGCTGAGCCCTCCGACACCTCCCAGACATTTCTTGGCAGTGACTCATTCAGTTTTAAGTGTCACTGACTTTAAGCTTCACTGCTTCTTTTCACTTCTATATAGAAAGCCTATGAATCTTTGTGGAAAAGTGAGAAATGAGTTTCAAAGAAGGGTTTAACAGGTGAATGGCACAAAGTTGTACCATGGAGGAAGGAAGGCAATGGGGGAGACAATTAAAGTATTTAGCGATTCATTTTATTTCACAAGCTAAATAAAGGAGCCATGGGTTGGGCTGCATCATGGTTAAGATTATGCAGGAACACTACTATTTTCTTTCATTCTTCTCTGGAAATGAACTTGAATAATATTCTTTCAGTTACTTGACAAAAGGTGGTGCTTGTGAGAAATTACATGTCATTGAAATGTGATACATTGTCATTGAGATGTGTAATTTGATTTTAAGTAAAAGAACTCACATAGAACTTTCTACCCAGACTATGACCTAGCCATTGTGACAGGAAGTCTTAAAAGTTGTATAATGGGAGACGAAACTTACTCTTCTTATTGTAGGTCTGTTATTAGCAAAGCAGTACACACTGAACTTGGGTCAGGGTGTTCTTTAGACTATCTATATTGTCACATCCTTCGGTATTTCCACTCCATCTACTGGATCAATCCAAAGTCCTTGCTGTGGTATAACATGCCCTTCACAATATGCCTTCTGCCTTCTCCATCCAGCCTCATCCCTCACCTGCCAATAGAGACCCTGGGCAGTTCCTGCAGGGCTTTCAGAGATACAAGCTAGAAGGAGTTTCTTCTTTCATCTATCAGACCCAATTCCTTTCCTTCAACAAACAGCTTAGTTTCACCTCTTTTGTGAAGGCAGCTTTTTCCACATCCCTATAAAGTTATTTCTGCTCCCACAGTCCCTACAGCCTTTACACCACTGATCATATTTAAACAGTCTGCCTCCTAAACCAGACCATAAGCGCCTGGAAAACAGAAACTGTAATATTTATCTTTCTATCCCCTAGAGCATAGTAGTGCCTATATTAAGATAGGAGATCCATATATTTTTAAATTTGAATTTCTGAAATGAGTCTTGATCTTGCAGTGTAAGGGGAGTGTGGTAAGCATCCTCTAACATGGCTCCCAATAAGCTCTGCTTCCTGTCTTCATGGTCCTGTATAATCCCCTCCCCATGGACTGGATTTAGAGAGTCACATCTGTTGAAGATATTGAGAAAGAGGTGATGGGATTTCATCTCCAAGATTAGATTACAAAAAGACTGTGCCCCAATCATGGTCACTCTCTCTTGCTCTCTTTCTCCTCACTCTGTCTGATGAAAGCCAGCTGCCATACTGTGAGTTGTCTGTAGTGGACTGAATTGTGTACTCCAGGCTGGATATGCTCTTGGTCTTGGTTCTAGTGGGTGTTGACACAAGTAAAGAGGATCTCTTCAAGATGTTATTTCATTAAGGTGTGGGCCAACTGAATCAAGCTGGACTTTAATCAAAATCATTGTAGTCCTTAATAAACAGAGTGAAAGTAAGACAGAGAGAGAAGACACTGGGAGTATCCAGAGCTGGAAGTCAACAGAACCCAGAGGAAAAAGAAGAAGATGCCACCATGTGCATTGCCATGTGACAGAAAAGCCAAAGAACCCCAAAGTTTCCCCCAGCCAGAAGACACCAAACCTGAGAGGAAGTAATCCTTCTGGGCTCTGAAACCGTGAAGCAGTAAGTTCCAGTTATTAAGGTGTTGTAGCTGTGGGAAACTAAAACACTGACTATGGAGAGATCCACATGGTAAGAATTCTGTTCATTAGCCAGTGAGTAAATACAGACCTCAGTTCAACATACTGCAAGGAACAGAAATACTGCCAACAGCCACAGTGTGAGTGAGTTTGAAGATCATTCTCCAATTGAGCCTTCAGATCAGACTGCAGCCCTGGCTGACACCTTGTCTGCACTCTCATGAGAGATTTGCCTTGATTCCTGACCCACAGAAACTGTGAGATAATATTTGTTTGCTGTTTAAGCTACTAAATTTTGGGGTAGTCTGTACACAACAAGAGAAAATTAATATAGGGAATAACAAATTATACTAAATTATAAAACTAAATTATATAATGTCGTGTCATGAGTTGGTTTGGTTCTGTAACAAAAATAAAGTCTAGATTTTATTCTGCTTTTCAAAGCATTGTGCCTATTTCTTTAATTTTGTTAATTTGCACAAAACTCCAAATAATTTATCAAGTACCTGAAATATAGAAGGACCTGTAAAAGCATCTGAATATATAAAAGTGAAAAAAGTAGGATTATGTCCAGTCTCAGTTAATAGTGGATTACTATATATTGAACTAGTCCCCTTAACAATAACAATGATAAAGTTTTAGAAAATAAAATTATTTGAAGTTATTTGAAAGCACATGAGGGTGACCAATATCAGAGAGGATCCAGAGAAGAATCAATCTTCAACAAAAATAAGAGATCCATGTTTATATGCTTCTCCTTTTCAAGGAATTCCCTAAGTCCACTAGAACGCAAAAAGAAAGCTGAATTTTCATCAGTATTATGGTTGAGGGACAGACTTCAAGCTGTCAAAATGGCTTCAAATTGTGGAAGGAGAAGAAATCTTGGAAGGTAGAGAGTCACAAAATACTAATATCCAGATTATATAAATAATTCTTAAAGTTGTTTTTAAAAATAAAGTATACATTAAAAATAATGGGCAGAGATTGATGTCATCAACATGGTGACATAAGACATCCCCTGAAAAAAACCTCCTAAGAGATTCAGAGAATATAAGGACAAATTCTACCTGCTTAGAAATCTAGAGGATGGTATTGACTGGAGATGGACTCCACAAACACTGAATCAAAGAAAGAGACAAATAACAGGTAGGAAACTTCTGTCCCAGACCAGCTGGTCCTCTCTCCTCCCACTCACTCAATCCCACAGAGTTTGTGGTTCTCCAGAGGCAGCAGCCTGGGTCCCTCCCACTGGAGATGCTGACTATAATGGAATTCACAGGAGTGGGTTAGAACCCCACACATATCCAGGCACAGACACCCAAGTCCACAGAGACCCCAGGCAGAACACCAGCTGCTGAGGAGCGCTGCATACAAAAGGTTCTGCAGGAGGGAAATGAGAGAGATAAACTGCAGCAGAATGGCAGCCATGTGCTGCACTAACTCAGGCCAGTTACTGTTGGGTGGCTCCCTAAACACAAAATGGACTTGTCTGGAGAGACTCATCTTTCCAGATTGACCCCATCTCTTTACCCAGGGTGACACATCATAACGGGGAAGAAACCAGAGGTAGAAAAAGCCTTATAGAGAAAAAAAAATTAAAAGGGGGTTAAACTGAGCTGCTGTAAGACAAGAAGTTCCCAGAACTGAAAAACATAAGGAAAACAGTGTACTGAGTGAGGGAGAGAATTTTAAAAAGTCATAGGAGCTTGGAAGAAAACTATGCACACACACACACACACACACACACACACACACACACACACACAACAGTAAATATCAAGATTCCTGGATAAGAAAGATAGGAAAGGAAACTTTATCCTGGAGGTGAAACAATTACACAAAAAGTACAATCTTAAAAATTGTACCAAATATCCAGGGCAACAATCAGATGAAGAAGAGTGGAGAATATCTGACCTGTTAAACTTGGGCTATTCTAAAGGTCCAGAATAAGTTTGATAAAGCATCAAAGAAGAGCCTTAACACAAAGCCAATGAACAATAAAATCCTAGACAAGAGGGAGAAGCTGAACTTTAGGGTTAAATTCATCAAGAGATAATCAAATGCCTAGACATCAGCTAAAAATTACAAGCCATACTAAGAAACAGGAAGATATGGTTCAGTCAAGGGAACAATTTAAACTTCAGAGGAGACTCAGAATTTGGGACAACTAATCAAAGTAGTTCAAACAAATCTCATAAATCAATTAAAGAAGATGAAAAAAATGCATAAAGAGAGGATATTAAAAAGACTATGTGAGCATAAAGAAGAATTTGGAACTATAAAAAGAAAATAACAGAAATTCTGTGGTTGAAAGGCGCAATAGTAAAGATTAAAGAAGCATACAACAGCAGATTTGAGGAGGCAAGACAAACAAATCAGCAAAATAAAAGGCAGGGCAATCAAAATCATACTCAGAACAGATAGAGAAAAGAATAGAAAAAAAAATGAGAGTGTCTCAGGGATATGAGTGACAGCACAGAGCACACAACCATATGTGTCATGGGTGTCCCAGAAGTTGAAGAGAAGGGAAAGGGGGAAGAAAGAATATCTGAGGAAATATTGGCCCATAATTTCCCAACTATTTTGAAAAACATAAATCCACATGTCCAAGAAGCACAGCATACTCCAAACAGAATAAATCCTACCCTGAGATACAGTCTAATCAGAATATCAAATGCCAAAGATAAAAAAGAGAATTCTGAAAGCAGTAAGAGAAAACTGATTTGTCAAATACCAGGGAATCTCAATAATACTGAGTGCTGATTTCTCATCAGAAACCATGGAGGCAAGAAGGAAGTGGTATGATATATTTAAGGTTCTGAAAGAGAAAAAACACCAGCCAAAAATTCTTAATCTGGAAAAATGTTCTTCAAAAATGAGGGAGATTTTAAAACAGCCACAGATAAACAAAAATTGAGAGAGTTTGTCAAATAAAGTCCTGCCTTACAAGAGTTACTAAAAAGAGTTCTACAGGTTGAAAGGAAAAGACAGGATAGAATGACTTGAGTAGTGTGAAGAAATGAAGATTCAGAAAATATGTATGCTATTGAAGCTAAGTTTGTATCTTTTTAAATTAGTAGGTTATAAATGTAGGTTGTGCAATATAAACCACATGGTAACCACAAAGAAAGTATTTTAAAAATAGACAGAAACAGAAATGAGACAGGGATTATTCAGACACATTACAAGAGTTCAACTATACAGAAAAGGAGATTGCAATAATGGAAAAAGAGACAAAAAATATAACATGTAAAAGCCAAAGGACAAATGACTGAAGTAGTTACTGGCTTTACAGTAATAACACTGAATGTTAATAGGTTAAACTCCCCAATCAAAAGACACATATTGGCAGAATGGAAAAAAAAGTGTGATCCAACTATAAATTGTTTACAAGAGACAAAACTGAGACCCAAAGACATAAATATGTCAAAAGCAAAAGGTTGGAAAAATATATTCTATGCAAATAGTAACCAAAAATGACCTGGGGTAGCTATACTCATATCAGAAAAACAAACAAACAAACAAAAAAAAACAGACTTTAAGTCAAAAGCTGTTATAAGGGACAAAGAAGGACACTATATATTATTAAAAGGAGCAATCTACCAAGAAGAAATAATAATCATAAATATTTATGTACCTAACCATGGTGCCCGAAATACATGAGGCAAACACTGGCAAAACTGAAGGGAGAAATAGACACCTCCACAAAAATAGCTGGAGACTTCAATACACCACTTTCATCAATAGATAGACATCTAGAAAGAGGGTCAAACAGGAAACAGAGAACTTGAATAATATGATAAATGAACTAGACATACCAGACATATAAGGAACATTACCCCCCAAAAGAGCAGAATATACATTCTTCTCAAGTGCACATGGATCATTCCCCAGGATAGACCACATGTTGTGTCACAAAACAAGTCTCAATAAATTTTAAAAGATTGAAATTATCAAATGTGTTTTACCTGACCATAATGGAATAAAACTGGAAATCATTAACTGGTGCAGAACTGGAAAATCCAAAAATACATGGAAGTTGAGTAACACTATTAAACAATCAATAGGTCAAAGAAGAAATTGCATGGAAATCAGCAAGTATCTTGAGATGAACAAAAATAAGAACAAAACATACAAAAACTTATGGGATACAGTGAAGGCATTCCTGAGGGGTAAATTTATAGCCCTCAACGTATATACTAAAAAAGAAGAAAGAGCTAAAATCAAAGGTCTAACTGTACACCTGGAGGAACTAGAAAAAGAACAGCAAACTAATCCCAAAGCAAGCAGAATGAAAGAAATAACAAAGATAACAGCAGAAAAAAAATGAAATTGAGAATTAAAAAAAAAAAAAATAGAATTGACAAAACCAAAAGTTGTTTCTTTGAAAGCATCAATAAAACTGGCATATCCTGAGCTAGGCTGACAAAAAATAGAAGAAAGAAGAAGACACAAATAAATAAAATCAAAAATGAGAGGGGGTACATTACTACTGATCCCAAAGAAATAAAAAGGGTCTTAAGAGGATACAATGAACAACTGTATGCCAACAAATTAGACAACTTAGATGATGTAGGCAAATTCCTAAAAACACATGAACAACACACATGGACTCTCGAAGAAATAGAAGACCTCAACAATCCAATCACAATTGAATCAATCTTCAAAAGACTTCCAACAAAGAAGGGTCCAGGACCAGATGGCTTCATAGGTGTATTTTACAAATCATTCCAAGAAGAATTAATACCCATCCTGCTTAAACTCTTCCAAAACATTGGTAAGGAGGGAACACTATGTAACGTATTCTGTGAGGCCAACATAACCCTCATACCAAAGCCAGATAAAGATACTACAAGAAAAGAAAATTACAGACCCAATTTCTCTAATGAATATAGGTGCAAAAATCCTCAACAAAATAGTTGTAAATTGAATCCAACAGCACTTTAAAAAACAATACACCATGATCAAATGGATTTTATCCAAGTATGTAAGGGTGGTTAAACATAGGAAAATCAATAAATGTAACACACCTCATTAACAAAACAAAGAGGAAAAACACATGATCATCTCCATTGACATAGAAAAGGCATTTGACAAAATCCAACACAACTTCTTGGTGAAAACACCTAGAAAAAAATAGGAATAGGAGGAAACTTCCTCAACATGATAAAAGGCATATATCAAAAACCCACAGTTAAGATCATACTGAATGTTGAAAATTTGAAAGTTTTCCCTTTAAGATCTGAAGCAAGGTGATGCCCACTGTCACCACTGTTATACAACATTGTACTGGAAGTTCTCGCCAGAGCAGATAGTCAAGAGAAAGAAATCAAAGGCATCCATATTTGAAAAGAAGTAAAACTTTCACTATTTGCAGATGACATGATACCATATGTAGAAAGTCCCAAAAATATACAATGAAACTACTGTTGCTATTTAAAAATTCAGCAACATGGCGGGGTACAAGATCAATATGCAAAAATCAGTAGTTTTCTATACACTAGCAAAGAGCAATCTGAGGAGGAAATCAAGAAAAATAAAATTCCATTAACAGCAGCAACTAAAAGAATCAAATATCTAGGAATAAATTGAACCAAGGATTTAAAGGACTTGTACACAGAAAACTACAAAGCATTACTAAAAGAAATCAAAGAAGACTTAAATAAATGGATGGATATTCTGTTTTCATGGATTGGAAGACTAAACATCATTAAGATGTCAATTCAATCCAAAATGATTTATGGATCCAATGCAACCCCAGTCAGGATTCCAACAGCCTGCTTTTCAGAAATGGAAAGCCAGTTATTAAATTTGTTTGGAAGTGTAAGTGGCCTTGAATAGCCAAAAGCATCCTGAAAAAGTAGAACAAAGTCAGAGGATTCACACTTCCTGACTTTAAAACATATTACAAAGCTACAGTGGTCAAAACAGCATTGTACTAGCATAAGGATAGATATATTGACCAATGAAATCAAATTGTGAGTTCAGAAATATACCCACACATCTATGGTCAATTGATTTTTGACAAGACTGACAAATCCATTCAATTAGGAAAGAATATCCTCTTCAACAAGTGTTGCTGAGAGAACTGGCTATCCATATGCAAAAGAACAAAAGAGGACCCCTATCTCACACAATATACAAAAATTAACTCAAAATGGATTAAAGACCTAAATGTAAAGCCAGGACTATAAAACTCCTAGAAAGAAATGTAGAGAAGCATCTTCAAGTTCTTGTGGTAGGCAATGGTTTCTTCAACTTTACAACCAAAGCACAAGCAACAAAAAATACAATGGATAAATGGGACTTTCTCAAAATTAAATACTTCTGTGCATCAAAAGACTTTGTTATGAAAGTGAAAAGACAGCCTACTCCATGGGAGAGAATATTTGGAAACCACATTTCTGATAAGAGGTATATATATATATATATGTGTATATGCATATGTATACATATATGTATATTTATATGTATATATATATCCCTAATATATAAAGAAATCTTACAATTCAATAATAAAAAGATAAAAAACCCAATTTAAAAATGATCAAAGACTTGAATAGACATTTCTCCAAAAAATATCTGCAAATGACCAGAAAGTACATGAAAATATGTGCAACATTATTAGCCATCAGGGAAATACAACTCAAAATCACAATGAGATACCATTTAACACCCATTAGAATGGCTGCTATTAAAAAATAAAAAATTGCATGTGTTGGAGAAGATGTGGAAAAATAGGAATACTTTATTCATTACTGGTGGCTATGTAAAATGGTGCAGCCACTGTGGAAGACAGTTTAGTGGTTTCTCAGAAAGTTTAGTATAGAATCACTGTATGATCCGGCTGTCAAACTACTAGTTATATACCCCAAAGAATTGAAAGCAGGAACTCCAGCAGATATTTTCACACTGATATTCATAGAGGCATAATACGTAATTGCCAAAAGATGGAAGCAACCCGGGTTTCCATCAACCGATGAATGGATATACAAAATGTCATGTATATGTATAATGGAATATTATTCAGCATTAAAAAGGAATGAATTTCTGATTCATGTGACAACATGGATGAACCTTTAAGACATCATATTGAGTAAGATAAGCCAGATGCCAAAGGACAAATATCATATGATCTCACTGGTAGGAACTTAATACAATAAGCAAATTCATGGAGTTAGAATCCAGATTATAGATTGCCAGGAGATAGATTGGGTTCAGAAAATGGGGAGTTGATGCTTAATTTGTACAATTTCTACTTAGGTTGATTATAAAGGTTTAGAAATGGATGTTGGTGTGGTAGCACAATATTGTGAATGTGATTAACTGCACTGAATTATATAGATGAATATGGTTAAATTCACCAGTTTTTACTAGAGTAACGATTGAAAGATAAAACATAGTACTGTATAACACAGTGAATCTTATAATTGATGGACTATAGTTAGTACTACAAGTATAAGAATATTCTTTCATGGATTATAACAAGTGTACAATACTAATACAAGGTATTACCAATAGGGTGGTATACGGAAAAAATACTCCTAATGTACACTATGGATGATAGTTAATAAAACTATTCTAATAATCTTTTATCAATTGTAACAAAGGTAACTACTATTTGAAAACAAGGACAATTATAAAAATGTACTATCATCAATTATAACAAATGTTCCACACCAATTAAAAGTGTTGGTAGTGGGGGCAGTGTATGGGAATCCTGTACTTTTGGTATGATTGTTCTGTAAACCCACAACTTCTCTAATAAAAAGAAAAATAATGGGCAAAGGACTTAAAAGTCACTCAAAACATAACTCTGTACACTAAAGATCTGTTCATGTCATTGTATGAAATGCTTACTCCATACAAAATTTACAAAAAGAAAAGAGGAAAATAAAGTATGCACTATCCCCATTCACATGGAACATGCATTTTAGAATGATGTGGAATTCTGGCTAATTCAGAGTCTGATGTGTAATTTAAGTATGAGAATGGATAGAATATAGAAGGATATGTGCATAATAGAATGTAGTGGGGTGTAGGCAAACAGATGCAGTCAACCTCAAAAGGAACAACTGAAATATTTAACAAGGAGGTTGTCTGTACTACTTGGCTCTAGAGAGTGGGACACTTTGTCAGGCGTGGATCTGGCCGCACAGCTTCATGTAGATTTTACTTCATGACTTGGATTCAGTCTTGAAACAGGGAAAGGTATGTGTATATTCCTAAATGGATGCCTTCAATGGCACATTATGGCTGGAGTACTGGGAAAGTATGCCATAGCAGGGAAAAGTATTTTGGGGCATTGTTTAGATTTACTGGTGCATGATAATAATGACAGCAGATTGACATGCAGTCAGTTTTGTAATTGTCTTTAAATTCTTTACAAAACAAAAATGTAACATTATTCCTGCAGTGGAGCAATCACTCTCATTACCCCTGTCTTTAATACAGCATTGGATGTAGACAAGGAAAACCTCAGGAAACGATGATCCTCTTTACGTAGACATAATGTCTCCCAAATCCCTGACAATTCCAGATTCCTTTCCACCACCTTCCCCCATTAGCATAATGAAAAGAATGCTAAACTGAGACTCAAGAAATCTGGGAATTATAACTCTATCTTTGCCACATATACATGTACTAAATGAGATAAGTATATGAAACTGGGATCGCACTCTCCTTTGAAATTTTAAATTGCTCAAACTCATTAACCCACAATTTTGTAATTTTGGTGAATTCCTAAGGATTTAGTTCTTCCTAATTCCCTCTGACTCTCAGTTGTTGCACTTCACTTTCTTATTTCCTTGTCTCCTCTTCTCCCAAAGTTGTTCTTTGCTCTCTTTTGTCTGACTCAGCTGTGAAAGATACTTGTTTCCTAGGTTTTACAAAATCCTTTCACCCAAGGCATATATATGTGAGGAGACAATGTTAAAAATTTGGCTCAAGGAGAGGATTGCAGTCTAATGCACATAATTAAAACTGAATATTAGACCTCCCTATTTAGTCCTTCAGGGGTCCCCACACACTGATCTGTTCAGTAACTTTATTTCTTCAGGTACTAGCTCAAAACGTTTCCTGATTTTTTGTTTCTCAATCCATCTTCCTGGAAAGCTTTTCTTTATCTCCAAAGAATTATTTATGTGCTTTTCTAAACAGAAGTGTATCTATTTTGAGTCTCATACCTAAGTAGCCCAGAAAAAAATAGGCAGAAACTAGACATTCCATTGTCTTTTTTTATTTCTCCTATTGCACTCTGAAGTAAAAAGTATAAAGACTTTTCCCCATTGATATGATCTTCATCACCCTTCAGATGGAAAAAAAAAAAATACTATTAGCTTGCTTTTCAAATGTAAATATCTTTCCTGCAACATATATAAAAATTTTAGCACACAGAAGACATTTAATTAATTATTTTCCCTTCCTTCTTTAATAAATGTTGATCAAATTACTTCATTCTTGATTGGCCTTGGAACCCATCCTAGCAACATTCAACATTCTTTTAGCCCATGTTGTGTACCAGGACAAAATGATAAAATGAAGAACAAGTTAGTCTCTTATATCAAACATGCCAACTATCACTATCCATTCTACAAACAGATAGATACGTCTGTGTATGTGCATTTAGATGTGTCTGAGTGTCTCTGGGTATGTTTTCTGGTATTCTCTCCCACCACTAATTCTCCCTCTTCATGCCCAAACTCGCCCCATCTTCAAGACTCAAGTCTGATGTTGCCACCTCCAAAATAAAATAGTCTTTGATCCACCATTTTAAAGTTTTGTTCCTGAACTTCCATAGCACTTTGAACTTCTTTTACCTACTTCTGCATTCGGCCACTTATTCCAACTTTATAAATGTCTTCTGCACCCCATTACACTATAAGCAATTTGATGGAAGAATCCCCATTTAATTCCTCTTTCACATAATCCTGGTATTTGGTATAAGGCCTATGCAAATTTTTTTTTTTTTTTTTTAATGCTGCATTTCAGTAAGCACTGATATTATCTGTCTACCTGCCTGGAATCTGAGAATCTCCTGACTCCCACATCTATTACTTCCTGCATTGACACCAAATTTCATGTTTCTTTTATCATAGAATATTTTAGTATCTACTCTTCACCCTTTCCAACAATAAAGTCAAATCTTTAGCCTCCTTGTCCTATCTGGGTAGGTTTAAATATATTTTTTAGAAATTCATATTAGATTCTGTGGCCAAAATTATTTTCTCCTTTGCTCTCTTAAAAATCTCAACCACCTTCTTGAAATATATTATTGTTTCTTCCTATACCTTTCCATTAAGAATAAGAAGTTCCTTACCTTAGCTTTCTGATCATGAATCTCTGCTATAGAATGAATACTATTATTTATTCTTGCTAATACAGGTATAAACCACATTGTATGTTATCTGCTTTGCTTTTTACTTTTTCGACTTTTTTAAGATCTCTTTTATGTCTTCCTCTCTCAGCATTTAAAAAAAGGGAGTGAGAATATACTCTGGAGCTTTAATATTACAATAGAGATATGGAAGACCATAATCATTGCCTTAATCAAAGAAAGCTACAGTATGTACTGGATTATTTTGATTTTTCTATGTTTAGTTAATATTCAATTGTTGCAGAATTATCAGGATCATATTTTAGGATTTGTATATATAAATGAATGTGGTCATGGCTCAAAAATATGTGCTGATTGATGGTATTTATCAAGAAGTTATCTGAATTGATTAAAATGGTCTCATACAACCCTGAAAAAACACCAAGAGGATGAGCAACTTCTCTGCAAATATTTCATGGTGAGTAATGCAAACTTCCTAGGGTACTCTGTAACCATTAAACTGCTATGCCCCCAAGCTCCAGGGAGGCATTTGGGGCAGGAGGTGGTGACAACAACTACAAAGAAGCCTGGAAACCTTCACCTGGAGTGGTGGATGTCAACTAGTTCATGTGGTTCCATCTGAATCCAGAAAAATGTGCCAGACCCACCCTCAGGCAAGTAGAATGCCCCAGAAACTTTGCTTTTTTGGAAGAAACACATTCTTGCATATTTTCCTGATCCTAGAAATATAGCAACCATACATCCTAGATTATATAGTACCACACCTATTTAAAACTGACTTTCCATAGCCAGATCAGGGATCAAAGTAAATGGCCCAACACAACATTCTGTAAAAAAAACGGTACCCTAGAAATTTCAGAAACTTTCTTTATTCTGGTGTTTTAAATTAGTTTTAAGTTGCCTAACAGAGATAGTACCCTCTTCTCTGGTAAATAACTACAGTTTCAATTCTGCTGAAAAGGTGAGACAGCGTGAACAAAATAATAATTCACATCCAGCCACTGGAAAGACCATAGTTGGACCCTCGATCAGATGCTCTCTGTCTCTCTCTCAACGTCTATGGAGATCCTAGCACAACAGTTTGGATTCTTGAACTGAAAGTTCATATAGGGTCAGATTTCAGGCCTTCATTTTTGACCTTGTATACAATGATGAGAAACAAAACTGGTCATTTTCCTTGGCTATAAGAAAGGACCACATAAATGATAAAAAAAAAGTCTTGGCCTGAAGGACCCCAGGTTTTCAAAGGTTAGCTCCCATGGGGTCTGACTGAAATATGTTTCTATATTTTTCAATATAGCCTTTCATTTGAAGCTAATCTAGTTGGGATCCTTATTACCAAAGCACCTTGATTAGAATACCAGTGTCTGAACTGTAGGTTGCTACATTCTGGAGAAAACATCCCAATAAAATATACTTTAAGGGGAGCTACTCCATGAAGTTATATGTTTTTTGGGTTGCTTTTATTTATTTTTTCCTTGACAATATTACCTTTCTTCCTTATCTAACACAACAAATATTTTAAACAGTATTTTCCTTAAACACCTTTCCCTTTAACAATTGGAACGATTACTCAGACTAATGCTTAACTATTTTAACCAAGCAAAGAGTGCAGGGATTGCATTCTCTTGTCTTAATTTTCAACAAACAAGCTGTATGGTTTTGAGCAAGTCACTTTCCTTCAGCAGGACTAGTTCCCTCATCTACAAAACAAAAGGGTTAAATTAGATGCCATCAAAGATTTCTTCAAGCATTAAAAAAATTATGGTTCTAAATTCAAAGGAGATTACAAGCGGTACAAAAGAAAAATTATAAGCAGTCACAATCAGGTTTCTCCAAGTTTTCAATTAGCTAGCTCAGCTGTGAGCATTGTGATAAGATTGCAGTGTAATTGTGATTAATGTTGTAATCATTATGATAATTTTTATCATAACAAATCAGGAGGTATCCCACAGCCACAAAGACAACAGTACAGGTTGCTGTTAATATTATCGTCTTTCATTCACATAGAGTTTTCCAGCTTAAACTATTATTTCACATGCATTATCTCATTTGATCTGACACCTACTATGTGAGATGTGCCTTGATAAAATATGCTAACAAAAATGTGAAGGCAGACACATGGGAACTCACAGAAAGAGGTTTTCCAACTTGGGGGAAAGTAATATAATTTATAAGACAGATAAGGCAGTGATTTCCAACTTTTTAAGTAGGCGTGTTGATCACAGATCACTTCAGAATCTGAAGAGACCCATGAACTGTCACTCAGAAATTGTATGTGCCTTTAAAAATTTATACCTAATGCCCATATATGGAACCCCTAATGTGTAAATACTAGGATTTACATGGATTCCTCATTATTTATCCCTTATGTAAGTATAATGTAGCATATCTTGGGAACACATCAAAGAGAAAAGAAAAAAAAATTCTCTGCCATCTACAAATTTAGGTAGAAGAAGGAAAGGAATTTCACAATGATTGAGTGATGCCTGTATTTTAAATACTTTACATTGTTATGCTATTTAATTCTAATAGCAGACCTACAATAAAGTAGGCATTAGCCTCAATTTACAGCTGAAGTTCAGAAAGGTCTAGTAATTTGTCACACAATTAGAAATCAATAGTGGGGGGTGGGGTGGGTAAAGTTAGGTCTATCTGATCAGACAATGATACATTCTTTCTACTATACCACACTGGTGTAAAACATCAACACACTGTTCAGGAAACTGAAAGAAGGACTTCTGTTTTGATGGACCTTGTAGTAGTTGGATTTAGGAATTTAGATGGCCATTTTTGTATAACTACAGCCTTAAAGTTCTTAGCAGGAGGTGAACAGATGTCATAAAGTGTGTAAAAAGGTGATAATGTTTTATGATCTGTAGGGACTTTTCGTATTGTAAAGATATATTTGAGGTAAATAGAGTAAATCATAAATACAGCAAGACTCAGGTAAAAGCACATCATGGAAAGCAAATCAGAAGGGATGTGTTGTCTATGACATCCAAAGCAAGAAACAGACATAAAATGTCCCACCAGGGTGAGACATGGGACTCATGGAGGACAGGGCAGGATCATAGCTCTCACCTGTCTTCAGATACTTAAGTTCTGTGTTAGGATTGGAGCCCACTCCACTAACATTTGACTTGTTTTTCAACCCTAGATCCTTGGTCACAGCCATATCCTTTTACTGGGTCAATCCTGTGATCTCCACTTCCAATGCTTTTAAAGGACTACAAACCACTGTCCTCAACACCTTTCAGAAGCTGTTGGGAATAGCGTCTTAGTGAAACTGAAGCAGCCAGGAGCAACTTCTAGCCAAAGTTTCCGCCAGGGCAGTTCCCATTGCAGTTTCTTCTAAGAACTTAAAACTGCCACCTTTGGACAAAGAGAGGGTAATATCTCCAGGAATAAGCTCTTAGTGATCTCAATGCTCCTCTTTTCTTTTTGCAGGAAATATTCTTCCCACACAGTCTCCACTACAATGCCTCAATGGTTCTACAATCTTGCTGAGTATTGAAACCACCTGAATCATCTGGGAAGCTTTTTTCCTTTGCTTCAGTGTTTTATCTTTATTAGAGAAGTTGTGCATTTATAGAACAATCATGCATAAAATACAGGATTCCCATATACCACCCTACTATTAACACCTTGCATTGGTGTGAAACATTTGTTACAATTGATAATAGAACATTTTTATAATTATACTATTAACTGTAGTCCATGATTTAACTTAGAGGTCACCATTTGTGTAGTGTAATTCCATAGATTTTTTTTCTTATTTTTATTCTGTTACCATATATATAATCTAACATTTCCTCTTTTAATCATATTCAATATATAGTTCAGTGCTATTAATTACATTCACAATGTTGTGCTACTATCACCACCATCCATTACCAAAACATTTCCATCATTCCAAATTTCCATCTTCTGTACATTTTAAGCCTGTACATTCCTATCCCCAACATCTGTGAAACTTTTGCATATATTTATTTGAGGACTCCACTCCTAGGGCTTCCAATTTGGTAAATCTGATGAGGGATCCAGAAACCTATTTTCCATCTACCCATCCATTTATCCTTCTGTCTAGATATCTTCGCTGACTTCCTAGGAAATGCTGGTAATGAGTTTGGGATATCTCTGTAAACAGCACATACAAGAGCAAGTATACAGTTCTGATTTTTTACTTAAAATATCACTCAGAAACTAATATTCAAAGAATGAATCCAGAGACTAGAATGCATTATCATACATTTTAAGATGTATTTTTTTTTAGGGCAACCAAGAATAAAAATTGTATGCTTATTTGGTACGACTCAAATAGTCACATCTTCTTCATCAATTTAGGCACAAGTTGTAGATTCCAGAAGTGACTGTATCTCTCTATTCTAATTAACAAACCCATTTCTGTGCTTGAGATTTCTTTCTTCAACCTTGAACTGAACTTTCCTTTTGGGTGTCCCAGCACCCAGAGAGATCAAAGCACTCTTCTATTTGAAACTGAGATTTATCTCCTTAGCTTCATGCCCAAATTGCCCTCCTCACAGTAATTTAAAATCTGGTGCAGTCAGATTTTCTCTGTCATAATCTCAATCGCCATGAGCGCATCCCAGGTTTACCACATTCTTAATTATTTTTTCCTATAATAACATTGCTTCTCTCCACAACCTTTCATAACTCCTATTTACCTAGTAGTTTCTACTATAATAGGTTCTCATTCCAGCAATGCTGCCACAGGATCATGATTTCCCTCAGAAATTATCACAATTTTTCTCATATTTTTATTTTAACACAAGAGCCCTTTTTTCTTGCAATTTTATTGAGATGTAGTAGCACACCATACAATCATCCAAAGTATACAATCATTTACAATATCATCATATAGTTGTGCATTCATCACCACAATTTTTGAACATTTTCATTAATCCAAAAAACATAATAAAACCGGAAGTAAAAATAAGAATAAAAATGAAAGTAAAAAAGAACACCCAAAGCAACCCATCCCCTCCATCCCCTACTATTAATCATTTGCTTTTTTCTCCCCATTTTTCTGCATATCTGTCCATACACTGGATAAAGGGAGTGGGAGCCACCAGGTTTTCACAATCACACAGTGTAAGCCATATAGCCCCATTATTGGGTCTATGCATGGGGGAACTGAGAGTGAAATTAGCCAGAAACCAAAGGACAAATACTGTGTGGTCTCACTTTACCTAACAATTGCTAGGTAAATAGGAGTTATGAAAGGATGTGGAGAGAAGTAATGTTATTATAGGAAAAAATAATTAAGAATGTGGTAAACCTGGGATGTGCTCATGGCGACTGAGATTATGGCAGAGAAAATCTGACGGCACCAGTCAGATGCGGGTGGACATCTGCATGCTGGTGTTTGGGCGGCGGTGTTCGTGGTTCCTGGTAGATGGAGGTGGCCTGGGATGCATCGACTGGTGGGAGGAGTGGTGGACTATGGTGCGTACATATAGTGGAGTGTTGGGCAGCTGCAGGAAGGAGTGAAGTTGTGGGGTGTGTGGTTGGGTGGGTGGACCCTGAGGAACTGTACTCACAGTCATCTTTGTTCAGCATATTTACTATATTGTGCTACCATCCCACAGTATCGTACTATTTCTGGATCTGTACAATCAATGCTTTTGGACATTCTGTACTCCTTCAGCATCAAATGCCTGATCTCTGTCTCCTGAAACCCTATGTTCTCAACTTTAACTCTCAAAGTTTGCTCATTAATGTTAGTTTATATTAGTGATACCACACAGCATTTGTCCTTTGGTTTATGGCTACTTTTGCTCAACATAACATCCTCAAGTTTCATCCATGTTGTTACATGCTTCATGACTTTATTCTGTCTTACAGCTGCATAATATTCCATTGTATGTATATACCACAGTTCGTTTATCCACTCCACCATTGGTGGACATTTTGGCTGTTTCCGTCTCCTGGCAATCATGAATAATGCCACTATAAACATTGGCATGCAAATGTCCGTTCATGTCCTTGCCTTCAGTTCTTCCGAATATATACCTGGTAATGGGATTGCTGGATCATAAGGCAATTCTATACTTAGCTTCCTGAGGAACCACTAAACTGCCTCTAGAGCACTTGCACCATTCTGCCAACAGTGAATAAGTATACCTCTTTCCCCATATACTCACCAACACTCGTAGTTTTCTGTTTTTTTGATAATGGCCATTCTAGGTGTGAGATGATATCTCTTTGTGGTTTTCATTTGCATTTCCCTGAAAGCCAGTGAAGTTGAGCATCTTTTCATATGTTTTTGAGCCATTCATTTTTCCTCTGTCCATGTCTTTTGTCCATTTTTAAAACTGGGTTATTTGTCTATCTGCTGTTGAGTTGTAGGATCTCTTTTTATATTCTGGATATTAAACCCTTATCTGAAATGTGGTTTCTAAATATTGCCTCCCATTGCGTAGGCTGCCTTTTTACTTTTCTGACAAAGTCTTCTGACACACAAAAGTGTTCAATTTTGAGGAGAACCCATTTATCTATTTCTTCTTTCACTGCTCACACTTTGGGTGTAAGGTCTAGGAAACCACCTCCTATCACAAGATCTTAAAGATATTCCCTACATTTTCTTCTAAAAGTTTTATGGTTTTAGCTCTAATGTTTAGGTCTTTGATCATTTTTTAGTTAATTTTTGTATAAGGTATGAGATAGGAGCCCTCTTTCATTCTTTTGGATATGACTATCCGGTTATTCAAACACTATTTTTTGAAGAGGCTGCTCTTTCCCAGTTGTGTTGACTTGACTGCCTTATCAAAGATCAATTGTCTGTAGATGAAAGGGTCTGCTTCTGAACACTCAATTCAATTCCATTGGTCAGTATATCTATCTTTATGCCAGTACCATGCTGTTTTGACTACTGTAGCTTCAGATTCAGGTAGTGTGAGACCTCCCACTTCATTCATCTTTCTCAAGATATTTTTGCCTATTTGGGGTACCCTACCCTTCCAAATAAATTTGGTTATTGGTTTTTCTATTTCTGCAAAGTAAGTTGTTGGGATTTTAATTGATATTGTGTTGAATCTATAAATCAATTTAGGTAGAATTGACATCTTAACTATATTTCATCTTCCAATCCATGAACTCAGTATGTCCTTCCATTTATTTAGGTCCTTTGTGATTTCTTTTAGTAATTTCCAGCACAAGAGCCTTTTAAACATGGACTCCCCACTTGATTTCTCATAAGGGATGGTTTCTACAAGTCTATAAAGTCCAAGGGAATTTCTGGGCTTCAAAATTTAAAATTGTTGCATAGCAAACATTATTTCAGGGCTTTTAAAATTCAAAATGAAAAGTAAAGAATGATGGTTGTAGAACTTGCCATTTTAAACTGTTTTTAAAGGTGCGTTAGATAAGACAAGAGACAGAGGAAGTCAAAGTCAAAGCATAAAATTAAGGAAGTAAAAGTTTAAGGTGACTTATAGGAAACAGGTCAAAAATGAAAACAGCAAATGATAATGGAAGACTAAAAATCTAGTCACTGACTTTAATACTCCAGTTAAGCTTGCGGGAAGTTAACTCCATTTAGTCACCCCAGTACATTTTATAAGGTTTTGCTCATTCTAGATTCATAAGTGTTATCATATAGAGTACCACCATTTCCTTTGCAAGACCAAAATCTGCCATTTCCTGATCTGACTAGCATAATTTCTTTAAATTGCATTGCAATTCTCAATTATTTCAACTTCAATTTAATGGCAGCAATAATTGACTCTTGGTTATTTCCGAACTTCTTTTACAGAATCAAGATCAATACTGTTTGTTGTGTTTTCTGACAGCCACCCTGACTGCTTAGTGGGAACTGGACCTAACATCTTATCTTCAAGACAGAAACCATGGCATCCATTGAATACAATGAAGCAAGATGTATTTCAAGGTAGGAGTTAGAAGTAAGCTCAACTCTGTAGAGTTTGAGGCAAAGTCCACAGGAGTAGCACTTCTGACATAGAAAAATCCATAACAGAACTTCATAAGTTGTGTTGATAATCTTGATTCATGCACAGGAGCGTACATTTTTAGGACATGTCTGTATAGCATGTAGACTCTCTTCTCAGATTTTGTATGAACAATAAAAACATTCTATATTACAACATTCTTTATAAGTCTATATTATTCAATGTGTTTTCAAATACATCCCATTGTTTTATCTTCATGACAATCATTTGAGCTAAACAGGCTTGATATCAATTGTATTTTAAAGTGGAGAAGCCAGTGCTTGCAATAAGGAAAGGACTTACCACAAATCATTCAACAGGGAACTGGTGGAGATGGGTTTAGAAATTAAACCTCCCATTTCGGGTCCCTATTTTGTGTTATTATCGTTATTACCCCCTCATTAATTTATAGCAATGTTTAAGATATATTCTTAGGTAAATGTATCCCAGGACACATGATGCAGACAGTCTAGATTGAGAGATAGGTATTAGGTAGGTATATAGACAGATAGACAGACAGATAGAGGTATGTAAGTACATATATAAATATATATAGTATATTTTGTCATATGATATACAAAAATTTATTAAATTTGAGAGATAATAGAGCAGTGGTTAAAAGCACAAATGCTAAGCCAAAATCTCTAACCCTGGGCTCTGCTTCCTTTCCCTCAGCTGTAAAATTATCCCACAATAGTATTTACCTAACAGAGGTAATGTGCAGAACAAATAAGCTAATACATATCAAAACACCAAGAACAGCACCTGTCACAGAGTAAGTATGCAAAGACTGTTGACTTATAAATAGCATTGGTATAATTATTAAATATGAGGTAAAAATGTTAATTCACACTGAACTTTAAAAATTTATGCATGAAGTATTTCAAACACATACAAAAGCACAGAAAATAAGATGATAGATACCGATGTATCCAAAGCTCAGATTTATCAAAGGTTAAAATTTTGCTGTACTTGTTTTAGATCTCTTTGTAAAATAATACATTACAGATACAGCTAAGACCCCACTCCCTATCCTTTCTCCCTCCAATCCCAGAGTTAACCACTATCCTGATCTTGGTGTTTATCAGTTCCAAGAATATATTTTCTTTTAATATATATAAAAAATATTTTCTATCATTTATGTAACTTTAAATTTTACATACATAATATCAAACTGTAAAATATCCTTTTGTAACTTGCTTTTATCATTCAATCCAATGATTTATTTTTAGATATATGTAATTTGATACAAAAGCTCTGATCAAGTCTTTTTAATGCTAAACAGCTTTCCATTTTATCAATTAAATTTAATTATGTATTCATTCCCCTACTAAGGGATAGTTAGTAGGTTGTTCCCATTTTACCAATATACAAGAATATTACAGCAATTCTTCTTCTGTACCTGTGGGAGAATTTCTCTAGAGTAGATATTTTCTCTAGATATCTAGTAGAATCACTGAGTAAAAGCCTAAGTGCATCTTCAGCTCTAGCAGCTCTGCCAAATTTCTCTCCATTGTGCTGGTAGTAACTCACACTCCTACCGGCAAGACCAATTCCCACATCTTCACTATATTATCAGGCCCTTAAATTTTACTAAATAAAACTGTATGAACTAGTATACAATTATTTTTAAAATTTGCATTGCTCTGATTTATAGAGGGGTTGAGTACATTTTTAAATTTCCTAATTTTTACATGTTACAGCTTTTTCTGCTTTTGTTTTGGTGGAGAGGGGACGGTGAAGGCCAAGAGATCAACTACTAACTTACTGAACTCAGTTGTCCCTACCTAGCTATAGTCTGAAGTTTCGAAGTAATTGAATTGACCTCAATAATAGAATTTATGAGCAGAAATACAATGTTAATATCTTACGTTGACTCTGTTGTGTTTTAGTACAGCATCTGTCCTCAAATTCTCACATACTTATTTTGCCCTTCTTAAGAACATGTCAGCCATGGAGAAAAACAAAACCATAAAATAAGAATAATTTGAAATAATGGGGTGTGTTGCTCTCAAATCTGATATGAATGAGTAAACTCCTATATGTTTATCTGTGGTAAAATGACCCTTCAAATACCTAAGTGAGTTGTGACTATGTGAAAAATTCAATAAATGAGCAACAACTAAAGAGCAAAGAGAGGCCACCATGGCCAAAGTCTATCAACTATTTCTGAGACAGGAAGACTAACATGACTATGAAATAGCTTGCTATTTTAATTAAGGTCCTATCAACAGTATATGATTTTACTGTGAGGCATCTTTCTGGAACAAGTTATCAACTATATCTCCTGGAAATTTGAAAATGGAAGCTCCTAATTTGTCCATCTACTGTATTTATATTTGGTGTTAATTGCCATAGCCATTGTGGATATCTTGTATGAGATGTCTCGAAAAAGATCAACTACTACAACAGCTCTACATTTTATGACATTTTGTATTTTTCCCTGATTTATGTGCTTTTAGGTTACCCATTAGCATGCTTTGTTGCTTTCCATATAAAAGGAAATGAGATCAATGCACATCTTAAACTCATTATGCTGATATTACAAATGCAAATTGCCTACTACCTACAGAGCAGTTAAATATCATCCTGCAGTTTCCTGTTACTTATGAACAATTTAGAAATAACATCTGCAATTTTAAATGTGTTTTGTTTGGCCACTCAACCTTGCAGTGCTACCAAATATATGTTGTATCTTGGAGAAAGACTTGCAAAGTCAAACAGACTATGGTCTTCTAGCTTGCCTTATTACTGAGTTTTTTTAAAAAATGCTTAGTCATTTCTTTTCAAGTTTAAATACCAGGAAATTCTGAATAGCTTTATTGTACATCTGGCATTTACAATTGTCTGTTGAAGTATCAACAGAAACACCTTATATACGTGTCTGTCTCAGGCAAGGATACCCTTCCAAGGAGCTGTTTTTTGACTTCTCATGACAAAGCAGCAAGCACTGGTTATCTTTGGACATCTCAAAGCAATGCTTTGTGAGGCTTTTCCCACAAGCAGCACCACAGAATGGTACTAATCAGGAAATGAATACACAATTTGGCCCCAGTGTGTAATAGCACTTCCAGGATATTATGCTGTTCAAAAACATTATTATGGAACCAACTCCTGTTCAAAAGTGTCATCGGGAAGTCTGAACAATTAGTAACAGAGACAAATTCTATTCTTAATCATAACCAGAAAAATGGTTTGACTGCTTTGTTTCTCTTGGGCTTCAGTCTTCCTAAAGACTGGATTCAGTGCCCCATTACAATTTGTCTTCTACTCCCCAGCCTTGGGACTTCCTTTGGTTCCAAGGCGAACCAGAATTTACAGCTGCTTTGCTTTTTTTTTTTTTTTTCTCTTCTTTACTTTCTTATTTCTTCCTTTTACATCTACCATTCACTACTTGTACATGTTCCTTCCTGAATCTCATCTCCTGAGAATATGTGAAGTTCTCACAGCAGCAATTAGCTACTCTGATAAGCTCATTCATGCCTCTGTGCCAGTGGAAGGAAACTAAGGGAGATACTCATTGATGACCTACATTTCAAAGGTTTCTTTAGGTGTCCCTTTCTTGATGTCCAAATAGGCAACCTTAGTGGGACATTCCAAGTCAGAAGGAAGAGAAAGACAGTGGAGGAGTAGGGATGGAAGTTCAAGATAAGGTAGTATTTTCAGGTAGATAAGGCCTCAAACACACTCTCTGGGATGTATTTTAAGATGTAAATAATGATGGCCCTGTGTACAATGCAAATTTAAATCATTATAACATTTCTTTCACCATCATAAAAACTTTGTAATTAAAGTCACATGGTAAAATATTAATAAAGACCCAAACATCATTGTGCTCCATCTTGAATGCCTTATTTTAAGAGGCATTTTGACAAAACAGAGTATATGCATAAAAAGACAAGACAATTTTGAATTCTGGTCATTCTTGCCAACAGAGTACAGTTAAGACTGCTGTTGATGGCAAATGCTTAGCATAAATACTGTCACTCTGCTGTCTAACAAACCTGACTGGTATCAGTAAAAATTAGGGCATTCCAAGCCAAGACATGGTTTCTAAGATCCTTCAGCACAACATTCTCGGCTGTCTTTGTATTCCATAAGAGCTGGTAAATAAAAATAAACTTCTTTGCCATGCCCAATCCATATCTTAAACTGTGGAGCATAAAATAAAAGTAAAAAAATTATTAGTGATATATTTTAGTTAATATGTTTGTGTTTATGTTATTCCTCCACACCTAGACACTATTCTATTAATGCAACGTAGACATTATTCTATTAATGTAACCTATGATGGCAATAGATATGGTGCTATCTGCATTTGGGGTGAAACAGTTCTTCATTGTGCAGGACTGTCCTCTGCACTGTAGAAAATTTAACATTGTTGCTCCCACCTACTAAATACTCGCACTATTCCTGAGTCATCATAACAAACAGAAATGCCCCTTCACATTTCCAAAGGTCCCCTGGGATAGGTTCTGACACCAGCTGTGAAATAGCAAACTATTTAGGCAACCATGTCATTTTACTGGAATAGCATCATCTAAATCCTTTTGTTTTCCTAAAAAACAAATAGTGCTTTTCCAACCTGCTATGCTTTTCCAGCATCTTCTAGGTGTGCCTATTAAATTTCAGCTTATTGGTATGGTGATATGTACCAGATTTTGAAGGAGTTTATCCCTTGACTCTGCATTTCCATTTCTAGAAATATATAGGCAAGTACATAAAAATGAATATACACAGATGTTTACAAAAATATTATTTGTAATGGCAATAAATGTCAAACTACTAAATGTTTATGGGGTTGTTTAATTAAATTATGGTATATCTACCTAGTGGAATACTATACAGCCATCATCACAATGACTGAGATATACATTTATTAACATGGAAAGATGATAATAATTAAGAAAAAATACAATACTATAATATTTTCTCATATTACAAAATATTTTTTGTGTGTATATACATTTAAAATGCTAGAAATATGTCATTTTAAAATGGATTGTTTCAGGGTACATATTAATTTATTTAACATATTCATGTGTGTGTATGTGTGTTATACATATTGAAGTTATATAGATCTTTAAATAATACCTGGCGTATAACTTTTCATACAGCTCTGATTTTTTTGATAATGAATATGCATTACTTTTATACTCAGAAAAACATTTTTTTTTTTCAAAATTTTTCATGACACATTTGATTCATAATTCTACACTAAGATCTTATGGACCCCAAGTCTTTCAATTGATGCATTTATATCCTTCCTTAACTTGGTAAAGAAATTCTGTAAATTTCTATCCAAATTTTCAATTAAAAAACTCTCAGCTACACAGGAGAAGGAAAGAGCCTTAATCTGAACTACTAGAAGCATCCATTTATTAGCTGATAAAGTTAATCAACCTTATGGTACACAAGAGTGTTTATAGAGAGTTAGAGTCAATTGCCTTGTTGAATTCCCTAAATGGTATATCAATTGCATTGTCCTTATCTATAAAGTAGAATATAGGAAATGCCAAAAGAAAAACAAAACAAAACATAAGAAAAGAAAAAAGAAAAAAGAAAGAATTTTAATAATTTGTTTTGATTTGTTCTTTGTAAACCCACACTGACCACTAGAAATCCCTTCAAAGAACTGCCCTAAAATCTTTCCTGCTCCCCTGCCATGTTCCCTACTATGCCATGCTCTCTTTTCAATGCACGCCCTTGCCCATGCCATATTTTCTCTTTGTAAAGCTAGCTCATCTTCTCAGCTACCACCACCACCACATTCATTTTCTAATGTCTTAGTGGGCCTTCTGATGCAAAATTAAACACCACTTCCTCCAGAAAGCTTTCTCTGAATTCTCCATCTCACCTCAGCTCTTTGGAATCCCATTTTGTATTACATTTATTAATTGCCTGCTTACTTGTGGGTAATCTCTACTGGAGAGTAAACTCCTTAAAGTTACACGCTATTTCCTGTCTATCTCTGTGCCCCATAACCTAACACATATGTAGAGTAAATAGGAGTTCAATAAATGATTACAGAATGACTGAATCAAAGAATCAATCAATCAATGCATTGCCCATGGTAGACATCAAAGTCCTAGTGGTCTGGAGTTTATGGAACATGCCTTCTTTACCTTTTTGTATACTGGAATTACATTTGCCTGTTTTCAAACTTCTGGAACCTTTTCCATCCTCTAAAGAGCCCCTCCAAGTTCTCAGACAGGGGTTTTTAATTGCCATGTGAGTTCCCTTAGCACCCACTATAATTCAGCTGAGCTCAGAGACTGCAATTTATTCAAAGGGTCCAAAAGTTCTCATTTTTTCTGGACTCCAGTTCCCTTTTGCCAGTGTTGCTTCCTATGCTTTTTATCCTGTAGAAAATCTAATTTGGAATTCATATTTAATCAATCAAAATCATAAAAAGTATTGCTATGATTTAAACTCCTGCAAAATAAGTCCTTGATTTAAATTTCTTTTAAAAGCAAAGTAATTTTTTTCAGAATTAGCAAACACAAAGCCTTTTTGTATCAGCATTTTGGAAAACAAAAGAAATTTGGTAAGGAAATCTAACAACTAACCCCTGATAAATGTTGACCATAAATAATTAAATGATGATAGTAATAATCAGAATCATAAAAGTAACCAAGTCTGGCTTCTCCTCTCACATTTAAATGCTCTCAACTGTAAAATCCATTATAGACTGTGAAATTACAATTGTTTTCCAGCAGAAAGTGATCATTAATAGTGCTTTTGACCAATTACTAATTTAGATAAAATTTTAAAAACCTGCCCCTGGTTCATAGTATATGGAGAAAAGCAGACACACAAAAGTAGGATTTTATTATGAGCATTTTTCTGGTTCGCAAGCACCATCTATCCCCTCAGATAATTCATTTAACATGTCAACATTGTCTAATAAGTTTCAACCATTTTATTGCTCAGAGGTTATTAGGGGGTTTGTCTGATGTTAGCTCCATTTTCCCTTCCAATTCCAAAGATTTTATTCAAAGGAGATAATCAGCATAAAGAGATGCTAGAAGGGAGCATGCAATGCAGAGGTGAATATAAGGTCACACTAATGACTTTCTGAAAAAAATAGCAAAAGCAAAAGAGAAAGTAGAGGTAAAAAATTTTTGAAAGTGTCTCTTAATACAGACAAAACTAGTTCATTTCCAAAGTCATATTGTTTACCACTCTGCCCAGTTGGGAAGATCAAATTCCCAAATTCTGACTCATAAACTATGTTTTATATATATATATATATATATATATATATATATATATATATCCCATGTAGTTCTGAAACACAAATGTATAAAATTCCATTAAAATAGTCATGAAGAATGAATATCTTCTGTAGAATGTAAAAAAAAAAAAATCCTGAGAGTTTCTGATAAACTGTAGAATTGTGTTTCCCTTTCACTGACATACAATTCAACCTGGCAGGATCTATAAACAACAACAACACTCAACACAACCAAACAAATGTGACTTCATTGGGATTCTTGCAAGGCAAAATCACAGTAGGATGATTAAAATCACAGTTCAGACTTTTGAGGAGATTTAGGATAAAAGAATAACCAATTGGAGTTATGGATAACTACAATTTCTTATTTTAAACTTTTCTGTATTTTCCTAACTTTTCACAGTTTGCATCCGTTATGTTTATAATTGTAACAAAACCAAAATATTTTGCTATGTTTGTTGTGGGAGGGATGGTACAGTTAGTCTGGGGTATATAAGAGTAAACATAGATTATTGAAAAGGTTTTGATTAAGTTACACTAAAGATTGGTTTAAAATAGAGTCACAAGGAGACCGAGGAAAGGGAAAAGTCATTTGGTCAGAAAATAAGAACTAGCTTCTAAGAAGCAAATTACTCGTAGGGATAATTGCTTATTTTCTATGGATGGCAAAGATTAGACTGAATTCTTCATGGAAAATTCTGGGGTTAACTTTTACCTAATGTCTTATAAATTATGTGAAGCAAGAGTGTAAAGTGAAATAAAAATTTTGATAATTAAACCAAATTGGTAAAGGTATAGATAGTGACTGGGAGAGATGTTTAAGGATGGATTTATGTGATGACTTAAGGGGAAAAGAATGATTAAAAAAAATTAAATGCTTTGATTTCCCCAAATTCAATGATTACACACATATTTTTTATTATTATTCACAGGATAGATTTCAAGCAGGTACAATCCTGTCTTGCTGAATGTAGCAAAGTTAATGATAAACAATATTGATTGTATTAGCTGTGAGTAAGTAAATTGTAATGTTAATAGCTATTACAAAAATAGGTTAGGAAGTGAGTTGGGAAAAATAATTTTATGCAAATAAACTAATTACATAATGTACATAAATAAAATCTTTCAGACTGTGAGAAAATGCGTTTACAAAATGTGTTTACAGGCAGTTTTAAGCTGATGTAAGAAAAAATTCAACAGAATTTTTCATCCAGGGCATTTCTCTATTGAGATTTTAGTTTAGGGGTTCCCACAGATGACATTCTGAGAACAACAAACTATGCCTTAACGAGAGATGCTGATCAATAGGATCCAAAATGTCCCATGAGATAAAATATCATTCTGAGACTCAGCATGCTGAGCACAACATAGCTTTGAGCACAACATAACTTTAAAATTGCCTAATGAAACTTTTGTATAGATAAAATACAAAATACCTTTGTGCCACCCAAGTCTCTCCTCCATCATAGATTCTGTGAAACATCCCTCCCTGGATTCTGTCCATAGGGACATCATCCTACATTGCATTGTCTCAATTTGAGTTCTTGGTATCTACCAACGGTAACCATGATGGACAAAGAAAATAATGTGTGTATATTTTATGTGCATGTGTGTGTATGTGTGTGTGTATTTATTTGGGATATGTCTGTGACTAATAAATTTTGTGGCCACTGGGAATTTACCTAAACTTTTTTCTCTGACACATATGGTGAAAAGATAGAAGGTTCTTAATTTACCCTCCCTACATTTGCTGAATTTATATGTCTAGTGATTTAAGCAAGATACTCTAGCTAATGCATCTTACATGACCTATTAGCAGGATTTAACATGGTTAATAACTCTCTATTCCTGGAAATTGTTCTGTCCTGGCTTCCAGGACACCACTCTTTTCATTTCCCTTCTACTCACTGGCTGCTTTTTTGTATTCTCTTTTCCTGGCTTCTCCCCATCCTTTTGGCCTCCAGGCGACAAAGTGCCCAGGAGTCAGTCCTCTGATCTTTTCTTTATCTACATTCACTCCCTTAATGATCTCATTCAGTCCTGTAACTTTAGATACCATCTATATGCCCCAAACTCCCAAATTTAGACCTCCAGCCTGATTTTCACTCAAGCTGTAGTGTTAGATTTTCAAATGCCTCTTCAGCACCTTCACTTGGACATCAAATGGGCAGCTCAAATGCAACCCGTCCCAAGCTGCATTCCTATTCTCCTGCCCCAGATCGGCTTCTCCCAGTCTTCTCCATTTAATACAGGTTGATACCCTCTTTAGAGATGGCTCTTGTTTTCTTCTCAAACCCCAAATACAATTCCTCAGCAAATCCTGCTGATTCCATTTTCCAAGTAGTTCTAAAAACTATTTCTTTCCACTTCCACAGCCCTGCTACCACTTAGTTCCAAGCTGTAGTCACCTCCCCCCTGGATTAATTCAGCAGTTTTCTAACTGGTCTTCCTGCTGCAAACCTTGGCCACTGCCCCTGCTACCCCACCCCAGTCTGTCTTTAGTCCAACAGCCAGAGAGATACTTTTAATTCTAAGTCCGAGGATGAACCTCTTCTCAAAACACTTCTCATCTTACTCTAAGCAAAATCACTCTGGAGGGAATAATGGAAAGACTAGTAAAAGATGTAGGCAGAGTAGATCATGAGGGATTTGAAGACCATTGTGAGAGCTTGAGATTCTACTGTGGAAAAAGGGTGGAGGCCTTTATTACTGTATGTCAGCTCGTGAAAAGGGTTCTAAGAAAAACTAAAGTATTTGATTTTATTTAATTGCTTTTAAATCTTTCCTGAAAGTCCCCCTCTCTTCACTCATTATATCCACTTTTCCTATAGTTTCTTATTTGTCACAGTTATTTTATATATACTTTATATAAAATAGTTATTTTATACAGTTACATATATAGTTTTATATATAGTTATTTTATATATATAGTTATTTTTATACAGTTATTTTATATCTACAAATATTTTATACAGTTATACATTATATATATTCATTTGTATATACAGTTATTTTATATATGTATATACAAATATTTGAACATTTGTCATAGTTATTTTATATCTTTTGTGTATTAGTCAGGGTCTCTAGGGAAACAGAACTGACAGAAGATATCAGTAAATCTGATGAGATTTTATAAAAATTGTCTCAGATAATTTGGGGATACACAAGTCTGAATTCCATAGGGCAGGCTGCAAGTTGGGAACTCGGATGAAGGCTTTAATGAATTCCCCAGGAGAAGCGGGCTGGCTGAAGTAGAGATGAAAATTCTCTCTCTGACTGCTGAAATCATCACTTCTCCTTTTAAAGCCTCCAACTGATTGGATGAGACACCTCTCATTGTTGAAGGCAATCTCCTCAGACTGTAGATGTAATCAGCCATAGATGCAATCAAATTAGTAATGATTTAAGTCCATGAAAAGTACTCACTGTAACAAACAGGCCACTGCTTCCTTGAGCAAACAACTGGGCACCATAACCTGGCCAGCTGACACATGAAACTAACCATCACAACTTGCCTGATAATTTCAACATCTGGATTATCTGTGGGTTTTGTTTCCGTTTTCCTTTTAAGTATGGGTCACATTTTCCTGCTTTTCGCATGCCATTGTTTACTGAATTCTGAGAAGTATGTTTAAAAGAACAAGAGAGGTCAGTAGTAGGCAGAACTCTAAGATGGCTCTCAATCATCCCCACCCCTGGTATCTGTAATATAATACCCCCTCCCCTTGGCAGTACTTAGTGACTTGCTTCTAAGCAATAGAGTATGGTAACATTGATGGAATATGACTCCCATGATTAGGTTACACAAAAGTGTTACTTCCAGCTTGATAGCTGACTCCTCTCTCTCTTGCTTTCTTGGCTTGTACACTGTGATGAAGCAAGGTGCCATTTTGGAGAGGCCCATGTGGCAAGAAAGTGAGAGTGGTCTCCAGCTAACTATCAGCAAGAGACTGTGTGAGCTGGTTCAACAGCCCATGAGTTAGTGAAGATTGACAACAATCACTAAGTAAACTGGTGAGCCTTCATATGAGACCTTGGACCTTGAACTGACACCTTGATTAAAGCTTGTGAGAGTCCGTGAAGCAGAAGAGGCAGCTAAATCACAGAATCTATGAGATAATAAATGCATGCGTATGTTGTTTTTTAAGCCATGACGTATTGTGGTAATTTGGTATGCTGTTATAGATAACAAATGCAAGGTCTTTTCTTTGCAAAGTAGGAAAGGTGAGAGGGTGATCAGTGTATTCCAATAAAATTTTGAGCTGGTTCAGATCAAGGTTTAAATTTTAATCCCTCTATAGGGCCTTGGAATTCATATAACAACAGACTAAGGAGGACTCTTTGCTTTCTCCCCCCAGCAGCCAACTTTCTTCCCAGTCACAGGATGCTAATATACTCTATATTATCAGAGGGTGCAATGGGTGGGAATTGTCAGCTTTGGTTAGTCTCAGTACATAGCTTCAAACATTTTAAAGGTAAAGTTCTAAGTTCTCTCCCAAATAGTGTCCTGGGACCAAACACTGAAAGACTATTACTAAGAGTTATGAAGTTTAATGTGAACTAAACTAACAACAAAGAAATATGCACAGCATTTCAAAGATTTTTGCTGTTATTTAGTAATTTCATGATAATTTGTCACAAAGTGAAATAATTTATTAGGATTGATAGCAATCAGAAGGCTCAGAAATAGAAAATATAAACACTGTTCTCATTATTTCTATAATGAAATTCAAAATGAATTTATTACTTTGTTAGCCTAGGTATATAGGTATTTTGGGAGGGGGATATTAATAAAAGGTGAGCTCTGTTGAGAGTTGGCCCGTGTAGCAATTTCATTAAACAGTCTGCAATATAAAGTGGAATTGTACTTACTTCTGGGCCTCAGATCAAGAGTAAACTCTCCAGTCTTAACTTTTTAACCTCCTCCAAAGTTTAAAAGGTATTTCCATATGTTGGATTCTCTATACTCAAAAAGCACTTTTAAACCCACTTATCTAGAAAATCAACCCAAAACTTCTATCTCCAGATTTAATAACTGGATCCTTTTATCCTTTTAACTTCTGTTATCCATAGGCTAAAGAGTCCTTTATTCTCTTTTCATGTGTATGTGTCTCCTGAACGTCTTCCCAGTCCATTTCTAACTCAAAGGTAGCCCCAGTTGACTTTGTGAAGATATTTCAACTTTAAAGAAATGAATAACCACTGCCTTTGAGCATAAAGCAGACATGAAAAGTTTTACTGGGGCATCAGTAATTTAATTTTTTGTGCATCCAAGACATACATCTTCCCTAAAAAGTAAGTTAGGGAAGAGAAAATAAGAAGCCAGGATGCATATCTACATGTTACAATACTAAGAGCAATAAAATGCTTTCAAAGCCTTAGCACACATAATTCCACTATTCAAAATGAAATCCTACCCAGAGAACAAAAAAATCTAAACTTTGTTAATATGTGTCAATTGTCTTAATGTGGGAAGCTACAGTATTTCTTTATGAACACAAATTTTGAGCTCACATGCCCCACATACCAGCAATAATGTAGATGAAATGACTTGATGAGGTGAGAGAGTAATTTTCTTTGAAAGATGGTGCATTTGGATTAATTGCCTCTACTTCTTGACATCTCCTATGCTACCTTTATTTCCCGATTATAGTGGGTTGAATAATGGCCCCCCAAAAAGATATGCTCATGTCCTAAACCCCAGACCTGAGAATGTGACCTTATTTGAAAAAAGGGTCATTGCAGTTGTGATTAAGTTAAGGGTTTTGAGATGAGATCATCTTGCATTGAGGGTAGGCCCTAAATCCATCGATTGGTGTCCTTATAAAAGAAAGGCAAAGAGAAGTTTGAGATACCGGGACACAGAGGAGGAGGCAATGTGAAGATGGAGGCAGAGATTGAAGGGATGTGCCTAGAAACCAGGGAATGCCAGGGCACACCTGGAACCACCAGAAGCTGGGAGGGAGGCATGGGACAGAGTCTCCTCTCAGAGTTTCCAGAAAAAGCCAACCCTGTGAACACACTGATCTTGGACTTGCAGCCTCCAGAATTATAAGACAGTACATTTTGGTTGTCTTAGGCCCCCAAGTTTGTGGTAATTTGTCACAGAAGCCCTAAGAAACTAAGATACCTATCTACTCTCAAGTGGAAATTTTTTGGAATCCCTGAACAATTTTTACTTAAATGCTTCATTCTCCACCAATATGGTTTTAACAAGATAAATATCAGGTTAAATAAAAAGAAAAGGCAGCTGTTAAGGGATCCAAAATTTACAAATGGGTCATCTGAAGAGATTTCATACTTATGATATTAGTAAGTAGCTTTATGCTATTGAATTAAGTATGGCATGTGTAATGCCTCAGTTAGTGTTTCCCAAGTTTACTCTGATGGTCTTCTCTTTAGCTTTTGAATCCTTACTGCTTACATTTAAGTCAGTGTGATTTAATTTCAGCTAAATACAGCAGAAACATTTGAGCATCTACTGTGTGCAAAGTGCTTGCACAGCCACAAAGACGAAATGACATTATCCCATACCTCAAAATATTTAATATTTAGCAGGACATAAAGTATTTTACATAAAGGAGACTTCAAGGGAGATTCAAAATCTATAGAAATTCAATGGGAAATGAGAGTCTCTTTCTCTTTTAGGTATGGCAGACTGAGATCCTCTTGGATGAACATGCTGCAGAAAACTATCATAACTTCTAGACATAATGTAGAAAGCAACTTTCTTAAGACACTGAGTATGCCAAAGGAGGAAAGACAGGGAGTTATGCAAGAAAGCACCAGTTTACAGGATTTTTAACCTGAAGCTAAATGCTAGCCACATACTAACACAGTGGTAGCAAAGGCACATGTGGAAAAACCCACAGTCTTTCTGGCCTGGGGAACTATAATACTGAAGCCAGAAAACTGTTAACTGCTGAGTAGAGGAGGGAATTACCAGAAGGGAAACATTTAGAGGGAAATCCCCAAACTCTGTTTTCTCACATACATTACTGCCCCCTTGTTCTGGTTTGCTAATGCTGCCAGAATGCAAAACACCAGAATGGACTGGCTTTTATAAAGGGGGTTTATTTGATTACAAAGTTACAGTTTTTGCAACACACCAGAAATGGATTGGCTTTTATAAAAGAGGTTTATTTGGTTACAAAGTTACAGTCTTAAGGCCATAAAGTGTCCATGATAAGGCATCAACAGTAGGGTACCTTCACTGAAGAACACCCAATAGCATCCGGAACACCTCTCTTATCTGGGAAGGAACATGGCTGGCATCTTCTTCCTTTGCTCCCAGGTTGTGTTTCAAAATGGCTTTCTCCAAAATGTTGCTCTTTGGGGCGTTTTGTCCTCTTTAGATTCTCCGGAGCGAACTCTGTGCTATCATCTCCAAAGCGTCAGCAAAAGTCTGCTTTCAATGGCTGTCTTCAAAATGTCTCTCTTGGCTGCAGCAGTGAGCTCCTTCTGTCTGAGATCTTATAGGGCTCAGGTAAACTAATCAAGACCCATGCTGAACAGGCAGGGCCACATCTCCATGGAAATAATCTAATCAAAGGTATTAACCACAGTTGGGTGGGTCACATCTCCATAGAAATAGCCTAATCCAAAGATTCCAACCTAATCAACACTAATACTTGTGCCCCCACAAGATTGTCTTAAAGAACATGGCATTTTGAGGGACATAATACATCAAAACCGGCACACCCCTGAACCATGTATATACAGAACACCCGGCTAAGACAAAAGATCTTAATGGAGATTAGAGCTGCTGCCCAAGAGCAGAATTTGCAGTTCAAGTAGAGCCAAACAAACAAAAATTACCTTATAACACAAAGGAAACAATACTTGTGGGAGGAAAAAACCCTCAATCCAGAATCTGCACAATTTAACATTCATAATGGCCAAGGTACCACCCATAATTACCTGGAATAAGAACCAAGAAAATGGAACACTTTCTCAAAAGAAAAGAAAATCAATTGAGTCTTAAAGCTAAATGAACCAGATATTGGAACTAATAGACAAGGATTGTAAAGTAGCTATTATAACTATTCTCTATGAAATAAAGCATGTTTTCAGCAAGTAAAAATAGAAGTAGAAAAACAGAAAGTATCAGCCAAGAAACAGAAACAATGAAATAGAATCAAATGAAAAATCTAGAATGAAATTCTGAAATAATATTTACTGAATTAACTTGAGACCCAAATAGACAAGACGGAAGAAAGAATAAGTGAACTTTAAGGGGTCAGTGGAAACTATTCAATATGAAGAACAGAAAGACAAAAGATTGACAAAAATGGACAGAACCTCAAGGAGTTGTTAGACTATACAAACAGTTAAACCTTTATGTTATTAGAAAACAAGAAGGAAAAATAGAAAGAAAATGAGTCAGAAAAAATGTTTAAAGAAATATTAGCTGTAAATTTCTGAAAATGGATAAAAGAAAGGAATTTGTAGATACAAGATGCTAAAGGAACACCAAGTAGAATAAACTGAGAGAAGTTTACACTATGGCACATCATATTGAAATTATTGATGGGAAAACATAAATAGCAAATTTTGAAAGCTGCAAATGTAACATGACATATTATATGCAAGGTGAAAACAATCCAATTAACAACAAACTTCTCACCAGAAACCAAGGTGGTCAGAGAAGAGTGGAACAACGTCTTTAGGATGAAAGGGGGGAAAAACGGTTAACCCAGCATTTCATAGCCAATGAATATATCATTTAAGAACAAAAGTAAAATAAATACATTTCAAGATAAAAGAAATCTAAGAGAGTCATCAGCAGCATACAAATACTTTAAGAAATGCTAAAGAAAATTCTGCAGGTTAAAAGCAAGTGATACCAGATAAAAACACTTCACAGAAAAGAAGGATGAGAACAGGGTATGGTAAATATCTGAGTAAATGCAAATTATTTTTTTCTTTTTGCCCATTTCCCTTTGTTTCTTTGTAAGTCATGCAAATGTTTACAACAAAACTGAAGACAATTTCTTGGAGGGTTTTTAAATGTATGTAGATATATTATATATAACAACAATAACAAAAAGGAAGGGAAGATGGGTCTCTACATTTTTCAAGATTTCAATATTTTATACCAAGTAGTATAGTATTAACTGTAACTGGGCTATGAAAGGTTAAGAATGTATATTGTTGTAATCTATAGATATGTAATCTATATTATACTGTATATAATCTATATGTTGCAATCAATTAAAAAGGTAAAAAGCACAAATAAATTATCTATAGGAAATTTTAAAAGGAATTCTAAATAGCATACAATCAAAAAAAAAAAAGAGCATGTAAGGAGGAGAAAAGTACAAGAAAGAAAAAGAGATAAGAAAGAAATGAAAGATAACATGTAGACTCAATACTAACATATCAATTATTAACTTAAAATTTAATTAATTCATTAATTAGAAGGCATAGATTGTCAGAATGGTTAAAATAAAAAGGAGCCAGTCATAAAAGCAAATGGATGAAAAGATGTACCAAGCAAACACTAAGCATAAAAAGGCTAGTGTGTTAGGGTTCTCCAGAGACCCTACAGGACATATATGTGGTTGTGATATATTTGTGAGTCAATTACTCCATATATATATATATACACACACACACACACACACACACACACACACACACACACACACATACAACCTTAGGAGCTGACAAATCCTAAGTCCGTAGGGCAGGTTGCAACTGGAAACTCCAGTAAAAGTGATACTGAAGTCCTTGTCTGAATTCCCCAGGGAAAACTGGCTGACTGGAAATTCAGGCAGGAACCAATTCCCAAGTTGAGGCAAAATTTTTTCTTTTGACCTCTGAAATCCTCAGTTCTGGCTTTTATGACTTACAACTGATTGGAATGAAAGACTCCACACATTGCTTAGGGCAATCCCCTTTATTGATTGTAGATGCAATTAACTGACTGCAAATGTGAATCTCATCTACAAAATTCCCCCACAATAACAAGAAGGCTGGGGCTTTGCCAACTTACTGGACACCATACTCCTAGCAAAACTGACACATGAAATTAACCATCTCAACTAGAGTGGCTATATAACTATCAGATAACATGTATTTTAAAACAAAAAGAGGGATACTTCATAATGGAATATTTTCAACTCATCAGGAAAACATAACAATCATAAATGGGTACACACCCAAAAACAGAGCTCTAAGATACATGAAACAAAATTAACAGACTTGAAGGGAGAATTACATAACTCTGCAATTGTATGTGAAAATTTTTAACACAGTCTTCCAAAAGGAGGAGTGCTTCCATCAGGATATGCAACGAGTCCGTTGAACTAAGTTAAGACTGCCACCAGCACTCAGGGCTTCTCATGCTTCTGAATCAACAGGCAATGAAGAAAGTTATTTTACTAGATGAGGTGATTGATCTGCTTACCAAAGGAAAATAGGGTTGGTACTACAAAATGGAGGTAAAGGAGAGTATGTCTGGAAAACAGGTTATATCTTGAGGCGTCTCTTAGTACTACCAGTCCTGGGATTAAAATAAATGAGAAACTATAATCACCCAACCCAGGTAGACTTTCTAATGGCCCAGACCCTTCAGGGATGAAGGTTGGGATCACCCCATCAGGCAAAGAACCATGACCAGGTGCTGTGCTTGCCGAAGGTAAAGGGAGTGTGGAAGATCTAGTGGAAGAAGACAGTTTTAAATACCAGCTATGACCAATGACCCCTTGAAGAAATGAGGACTTGGACTTGAATTGTAATTAACATTTCTTCCTTGTTTTGTTATATATACATAAAACAAATATCTTTGTTTTATTCCCTGTCTTATCCCCATATCATATAGCATAAATTGTACTAATTTTGTGTCATAGTATTTAAGTTCCAGAATATCAAAGATAATAGTGAATATCATCCAAGGACTGGATTCCTTTTCTGGGGAAAGGTTTAGTGCATTTCTGATTGTACACAAGGCGATTATAATATGTTAGGTGAATGTATGGCAATGTTATTGTCTTTATGTGAAGATTAAGTATAATTTAAGGAGATGTATGTGGGTGCCTAGTTCACAAAAGGTGGACTGTGATGATTAATTTCATGCATCAACTTGGTCAGGTTATGATTTCCAGTAGTTTGGTCAAGCACTGTCCTGATTCTTACTGTAAGGGTATGTCACAGATGTACTTGCATCTATAGTCAGTTGATTCCATCTGTGGATGATTGCATCTACAATCAACAAAGGAGACTGTCCTCAGAATGAGGGTAGTCTCCTCATCCAATTAGTTGGAGGTGTGAAAGCCAGAACCAAGGATCGCAGATGTCAGAAAGAAAAATTCCTGCCCCTACCTCAGCAAGCCAGCTTCTTCTGGAAAATTCAACCTTACTTTTGTCGGAGTTTCCAACTTATGGCCTGCCCTACAGAATTTGGACTTGTGAAACTCCACAGTTGTGTGAGACAATTCCTATAATAAATCTTATATAGATGATGGATAAGGTAGGTAGATAGGTAGGTAGGTAGATTGATAGATAGAAATTCTGTCAGTTCTGTTTCTTTGGAGAATCCTGACTAACCCTGGAAAAACAGAAGTGAACAGATATATTTTGGAAACAAATGTACAAGACTTGCTGGAGTGGTGGTGAAGGAAATGAGGAATCAAGGATGATGCCTACACAGTAGCTTGAGCAAATAGGTAGCGATGCTTTCTCCTTAGAGAAGAATTTAACAAAAAAGTGAGGAACTGTTACAAATTTTTAATATTTTAAAACTCTTTTCTTCAGAATATGCCTACCATTTTAGACTAAAATTTTGTGGCCATTTGACTTTTCAACATTCAATTTTTATGAACATATTAAGTATGAAAGCAACATATTTAAGCTGGCTTGTTATATCACACTTGACAATTGGGTACTAACATCTGATATTCTAAGTGGCAAGATTCTTAAACTTGAGACATCTGAAATTAAAAGAAATATAAGAATGCACTGGGAAAGATATAATTTCATTAAGTATTGAGATATAAATGTTTAAGATAAATATGCTAGATATAGGACTGTTTTACTATGCTGCATAAACAATCACTGACCAACTCTGACCCCATTTAAATAATTTCTCCAGCCTCCTGACAAAATAGTCCATGACACAAATGAATTGTGTTTCACTTGGATCCCTGGTGATGCCTCATCTGTCATGAATTATTTCATTAAAATTATACCATTCATTGTTAAGAGGACTAAGATGTCCTGAAATTAAAATTAACCCCCATAGGGAAAGAATCTTTTATTGCTTATATTTCAGGGACTTTAGAAATCCTGACAGCTCACAAGCCCACACTGTACAGCCGCATCTAAACCAACAATAATATCTCTGAAATGACTGCTCAGATTTAAAGCTTGGTAGCTAAGAGAAGATTTAATAGAATTGTTTTTTATAATCCATTAAAGACTCCATTAAAGACCAGGAGCAAGGACACAGAGCCTAAGCCCTGCCCAAACCGTGCCTGCCATCTTAGCTCTCAAGCTTTAGGGAGGCTTGAGGCTTGATGAATCAGAAAGTGAATCTGTAGTTGCAACCAGCCCTCTTTTTGGGAATATGCCAACACCGGAAGGTGGTTTTCTAGTGTATGATAAGAGTGTGTTGAGTCAAATACAAATGTTTTAAGATAACATTTGGTGGGCATGAATTTCTTAGCATGCAAGGGAAGAGATGGTATAGATGGGAGAAGGCACTTATTTCAAACAGGGCTGAGTGGACACCTAAGCAGGTTTTCAGTAAATTTTTGCTTAGTGGTATATTCCTTGAATAAAATGCTTTTGAAAGAGAGTGGAAAAGATGAATTCCACATCCTAAAATATCTCACTTTATCATCATATTTACAACTGATACTATAAGCTGTATATGAAATATATAAGCATACTGTCAGGTTAGAAACTTTACAGAATAAGCCTTTTATTAATTCTTTGTATAACTCTTCAGTGGCTTTTGGTTTTGACATTTGCATGTGAAGCTATTCCTGGTCACTACAGATTACAGAGCATTCTAGATTCAGCTAAGGGGTTTAACTTATAAAGAAAAAAGAGACACATTACATCAAACACTAGTCAACTACAATTTGACATAATTTGGTTTAATGGTAAGCTATTGTTTACCCTGGTGCCCTCTGTAAAAGTTTAAATTTTTTTCCAAATAAAGAGCACTCTCCTCCATTCCTTGACATCACTGCTATCCCAAACATACTGAAGAATATAACTTTCAAGCCCTTTTGAAGCACCATATTGTACCATATGCTGCCAGGTATCAGTCTTTAAGGAATATGACACTAATAATAATCCACTTTTAGCTATTCATTAAAGATATTCACAAATGATTTCTAGGCAACACCTTGTTAGCTGACTATTAAAATGATATTTTTGCCAATAATAACTATTTTTTAGGCTGAGCAGCAGAGCACTCATGCAAATGTAATGGAAAGAATGAGGGAATTGGTACCCCATGGAGTATTTGTGAATGATTGCTCCCTTCTTCTGTTCCTGAGTGGTCATTTTGTCAGATGGTTCCTTAGAAATTCCCAGCCTGAGCAAACCCAGTTGCAGGAACAGCTCAGTAATGAACTCTGCTTGTCCTCAGTCCTCACTTCTGTCATCTCCTGAATCCTGGGATTACTTCTGAAAATATACTACTTCCTTCTAAGCATTTGTCTCAAATTCTCATTCATAGAGGCACTCAGGCTAGGACAGCGAGATTTCACCAAAGTCGCAAAATCCAGTGAGGCCCATAGTGCAAAGCTGCACATTACTGCCAGAACAGTTTCCACCCAAAGAATGGCTTCCTAGTATATTCTTCTGTTCCCAACTTACTCAACAAAACCTAAATTTCTTGATGGATGTTAAAGATTCTTGATCTGTATCTCAATCCCATCCCCCTTCACCTTATATATCCAAACTTAACTTTTTCCTTTTTGTGAACAAACCATTCTGGTTACAAAGCCAGGAACGTGCTCTATTCTGCCTTGAACTCTTTATTCTCCAAACTTCCAAAGCTTCCATAGTCTGTACTACCAAGTTTAAAAATAATTGTGTCATCTCAAAATCATATCTAATTATTTGTGCTATGTGTTTTTTTTATGCTTTCTCCAATTATATTTTAGCTGCTTGGGGACAGAGACACTTTTATAATCTGTTTTTATATTTCACAGCACAGACCAAAAATGTGGACACGTAATAGGTCCTAAATACCTGTATACTGTTGTTTGATTCTTTCAGCACACTTGACAGGATGCTAAAAGCTATTCCAACGTCAAATGGCCAAGAAAAATAACCTAGCTTTTCCCCATGGTGAGACTCAATACTCACTGCTTTCAAGAAAGATCAGGCATATGACCAAGTCTGATAGAAGTGAGCATGCACACACAAAAAAATAACTAGCAAACTTCTGCTTCAAGTTAAAATGCCCTAATTTTTTCAAAAGTTTTTAATCAGTGTCAGTAACACAAATTGTTAGGGAAATAAAACTTTTTAACTTTCTTGGAAGAGTTTGGGGTACAGAGGAAAGTGTATGCTGCCCTGGGTTTACTGCCCAAGCTCCAGTTTTACTGCTGTCATTGAACCCCTTTCCTGCAGTAGTTAGAATTTAGGTGTAACGTGACAGGTGGCATATAATGTAGTCTGGGGAGATGACAAATTCTAAGACCTAAAAATTCCTGACAGGTTCAGACTACAGGGGCAAGATGTATTTGTTTGACATAGTCTATTGTCACTGACTTAGTTCAAGTACTTATTACTCCTTTTCTGTATTGGTATTTAAAATCACCCAGGGGCTGTCCAGTAGATAAAATTGAATCTCCTTATTATGACCTTTATGAATACTTCTTCAGTCTCATCTCTCACAGGCCTCCATTCTCCCAATCCTAAATTCCAGTCATTCTGAATTAATTGCACTTTTCTTCTGACTCTGCCTTTATACATTCTATGTCCTCTATTTGAAATGCACCACCTTTTTTCACCTAATTTTTTTAACTTTTTATTTTGCAATACTTTCAAACTTACAGGGCATTTATAAAAATAAAACAAACCCCATACAGAGAAATCCAGCATAACCCTATCCTCCCAGATGCCCAGCTCCACCTATACACTTTGCCACATTTGCAGTGTCATTCTATCTATATATCTATAAATCCATCCATCTATCTGTCTGTCTGTCCATGTCTATCTGTCTATTTGTCAAACCATTTTCTGAACACTTGAGTGTAGCTTGTCTACATCATGTTCCTTGAACACTTAATACTGCCATGTACATTTCCTAAGAACAAGTATATTACTTATGTAATCACCTTAAATGTAGTTATCAAGTTTAAGAAATGTAACATGGATATAAATCTTACATTCTACATTCCAATTATTTTATAGGTCCTAATAATGTCCTTTTGAGTCCTTTCTCCTTCCTTATTAAATCCAATCCAGGATCATGTATTGTACTAAATTATCATTGTCTCTTTTTAAATTGTGGTAACATAAATACAACATAAACTTTCCCATCTCTACCATTCACAATTCTGTGGGATTAATCCCTCTGAAAATGTTGCAATACCCTCATCATCATCCATTACTAAAATTTGATCCCATCTCCCCGAACACCCATACGCATTAACTTCACATTATCCCTGTCCCTGCCCCTGCCAACCTGTACTCTACTTTCTGTCTCTATGAGCTTACATATTCTCTGATATTTTCTTTATAGTTACTATAGGGCTTAAATTTAACATCCTCAATCTGTAACAATATCATTGCTTTGATACCAACTTAAATATAATAGTATGCACATTATGTTCCTATACCCCTCTGCCTTCCCACCTTTATATAGCTCATGTTATGAATTAAATATTTATACAGTATGATTCTAAAACCACTCATTTTCCATTACGTTTTATGTATTTGCCATTTAAATCTTGTAGGAAGTAGAAAGTGGAGTTACAAACCAAAAATACAATAGTACTGGCACTTATATTCACCCTTGTTGTTACCTTTACCAGAAATCTTTATTTCTTCATGTGCAACCTGTGTGAATTCTCTCCTTTAGAGCTTATCCATACAGTGAGCTTAGATAGTAGCTACAGGACCAAGTGTAAGGGCCTCCCTGATCCATTCTGCATGTGGCCCTAGGAATTCTCCCTAGGAATGCCCCCACTGACACAGATATGAATGTCCTCTCTTCCTTAGGAAACAATTTCCTAATGGTCAGTTAACTGCACTCTAAGTCCTAAAGCCAGCAGTCTCCTACCCCAGGCACCCACATTTTGACTGATCTAGCAAAGCATTCTGTTGGAGAGCTCTGTGAGCTGCCTTTTACATGCAGGGGAAGTTTAAGCCTGCTATGAGTATCCTTGTTCAGTCCCTCTGGCCACTGCCAGACAGATTGGGCTACATATACGAGTTCCCAGTATACACTAAGGTTCATCTGCTCCCTCGGGAACCGTGACCGGGAAGTTCTAGGAGCTCGGACTATCTCTGTACTGAGCCAGTGACGGGGCGAGGTAAGGGTCAGCCAGGACACCATGAGATCCTTCCACTTTTAAACTGCTCTTTTTTCAAAATTGGCGTTCCCCTGCTACTTCAATCCTTTAACTCTTTTCTGGAGCTTTGAGAAAGATGTTTCTGCCAGGTCTTGCTGGTTGTTCAGAGCTTCTGTGGGAGAATGAAGCTCTGAAGCTTCTCACCCCACCGTCTTGATCAGGGAAGGTTCTCTGACTAACTTGTTTTAGGTGAACTCTCAACTCAGTCACTATTTCCTCCAGGGGGAGATCCCTGCAGCTTCCACCTTAGTTTAAGAATTTATCACTATATACATATCAATATAATTCTACACATCACACTAAATTGTAATTAGCCATTTTTTGTATCTAAGTCCTATCAGCCTACAAGTTTCTTAAGGGCCTGAGCCAGTTCATATTTTTGTTGATGTCCTCACATATGATAAGCCCTTAATACATGTTTTAAGAATAAATAAATTGACACTAAAGGAGATAGAAATAAAAGCTAGTATATGATTGCTGTTGTAAAGGAAATGGTGAAGCAAAGGTCTTAACTATAAAGAGTAGTCTTAAAAAAATTGGGTCTAAAATGAATTGAGTAAAATCTGTAACTGAGTAATGCAGGCTGATCACATGAATCCCTAACCAGTGATTCCCAAGCTGGGCTGATCAGGATGGCCTATCAAGGGACAAAAGAGCTCAGACAGAGAGATTAAGATAAAGAGCTCTGTACAAGTGGTTTGCTGTGTGGTATCATTTGTAGGGTGGAATTTCTCACACTGATAAGCACCCCTCCCCTTATAGGCTAATTGGCTAAATGGTGAGTACATAGGTTTCTGAGCTACACTGACAGGTATAGATTCAAGTCCACCAATTATGAAGTAAACATGCTTAACCTCTTTGAACCTGTTTCCTCACCTACAATATAGTTATTTGCATATCTGAGTTATAGTGAGGATTAAAACTGGTGCATGCAAAGAACCTAATATATATCTTAACACAGTATTCATCTAATAAATGGCAGCAATTGTTACTAGTAGCAGTGTAGAAGGAGTTATGTTCATTTGAGTAGTAATAATAACAATCTTATCTAAAACAGAGAAAACCCTTGATTCCTCAGGTGGCAGCAGCAGAACTAGCTGGAGGTAAAGGTGAGAACTATTCTACTGATGGTCTGCCATGCAGTTCCATGGTAGGACCTGAGTCATTTCTTCCTTTTCCAAATTTGCTACTCTCAACAGTCTGATCTATCTCAAGCATACTAAATTATTGCATTTCATATTAAGCAAGAGGAACATGGCTAGTCTGAGTTTTTCATTACTCATTACACCATTGCTTGGGTATACTAGTCAGGGTTCTCTAGGGAAACAGAACCAACAGGAGATATCTGTCAATAGTATGAGATTTTATAAAAATGTCTCACGCAACTGTGGGAATGCATGAGTCCAAATTCCATAGGGCTGGCTGAGAGCTGGCACTCCAATGAAGGTCTACAATGAATTCCCCAGGAGAGGCTGTCTGGCTGAAGTAGAGATGAAAGTTCTCTCTTCTGACTGCTGAAGTCATCACCTCCCCACATAAAAGCCTTCAACTGGTTAGATTAAACATCTCTCATTGTGGAAAACACTCACCTTAGCCAACTGCAGATGTAATCAGCCACAGACGCAATCAACATATTAATGATTTACGTCTACAAAATGTCCTCACAGCAATAGATAAACCAGTGTTTGCTTGACCAGACAACTGGACACTGTCACCTAGTCAAGTTGACATATAAACCTAACCATCACATTGGGTAGCCCTCCTCTCTATTACAAGCTTTCCAGCAATTGAGCACCTTCCCAACTTTTCATTTATTATCCACTTTCAGAACTCCAAGAAAAAGAAGAGAGAGAAGTCACAGTAGATTGAATATGGTCCTAATTTTTATTTTTTTTCTACAATGTTTTCCACCTCTCACAGAAAGCCTGTTGGCCAGCAGCTCCAGATGCCTCTAAAGTCCTGAGGCTAGGTAAATATATTTGCTAAAATGCCTGCATGGCAGCTTATTTTTAACAACATCTCCTATTTCTCCCTCTAAGCAGAACATATGATTCAGAGACTACCCTCCCTCCTTCTGACTGCCCTCCCTCTATCATCCCAGGATAAATAGGCCACTTTAGTGTTGACAACCACTCCATTTATGCCGGGAAAGCCAAATTAATGGGACCCTCACTCAATGTTTTTGGAGGGTTCAATTAGATATCACTAACAAACATGAGATGCTTCTTGAGTTTGAGTTGTTACAAGAGTTTATAGATGAATTAAATATTGCTTTGCCAAAATCCCCCTTGTATCTCTCTTTTAATTCAACTTTGAAGCAAAATATAATATTAAGACACAAGGCAACTGAATAATGTTCAAATACCTGTCTGACAACAAAACTCATTAAAAGTCACCGGCCTTTTATCAAGAGCCAGTACTTTCCACATGGCACCACGGCAATGTGTACATGACCTTCTCAAAGAACCAGCTGGGTATAACATACCTTCCTCAGAAAGCAGTTTCAAAATTCTGAATCAGCCATAGAGTATATACAAAAGTCACAAGCTCTATGTAAAGGTCAAGAAAAAACAAACCAACTGCCAACAATAGCATCCATTTGGTGATTAGAAAGAAAACACCACAATTGTGTGGCAACGTGCTTACAGCCTTTACAGTTACCTAACCCTAACATCTAGTGAATTCCAGATATATAAAAGGAATAGATTTTATCTTCAAATTTATGTAGAATGTTCCTTCCATTTTACTGTTACTTCAGTAAACAGCAAAAAAAAAAAAAAAAAATTTACAAATAAATATAAAAAGGATAGCTTTCCAATGATGCATTTGAATACAGTATGTATAGTCACACAAAGAGAGTACTTTATGGAATTATACTCACTGCTGTACAAATTAAAGCCCAAAATAGGACAACATATTATCAAAGTCCTATATTTATTACTCTATATAATTCGTAACATAGCAGCTTTCAAGAAAATTACATGTTTCTATAAAAAGCCAACCCACAGTCTTTGGTTGAGATTATTCCTTTGTAGCTGCATGTTCCTAAACCTAGGAATTGGGAGTTTTAGAATGTCATACCTGTAAAATGAGATACTGTACTTGACATTATTGCCCATCCAGCATCTTGAAAGATCTTCTGGTTCTAAATTGCATTTGTAGCAATACATGAATGTAGAAACACATTTTTTTGTTCATGAACTATAATCATGATTATAATAATTCTGGCAAAAATGTACGTAATTTTCTCATAAATGCATTGAGAAATTTATAGTTATATTTATTCTCCCACTGTCTCTGTAAAAGGTGTCAAAGCAGATTTATATGCACTTTTCACTCAGAAAAATGGAGACAAAGGATTCCCCTAAGGTTGGCCTTGGTCTCATGGGTTTTCATTTTCTCCAGATTAAACATTTATCACTTCCCTATTTGTGCTTCTCTTTGTACTAAACAGAGAAGCAACTGGAAATCACTTTTCATACATGAAATATTTATTCTTCTACGGTTCTTAAACATGGTTTCAAAACACACCCCCAAACCAAAATGGACTTTTTTCACTTATATATACCAGTGGTTTTTCCTAACCACTCTATAACACCCCACTGCTTTTATGTGTCACATTTTCACAGTCATAGTAATTCAGTTTAAGAGGCTTTCTGAGATGTCTGACATTAGAAGAGCCATTGAAAAAATTTGATTAGAGCTTAGAGAAACAGGAAGCTCTGTTTCTAAAAAACAAAGTATGAAAATAAACACACTCAGGCATTGGTGAAGGTAATGTGTTGTTGCTATCCCAATGAGGTACAGTATTTGCACTAAGCTGAAAGGAAAGCATTTCTAATTATGCAACTAAATGGTAGGTGACAATTTGAACTGCTCAATGTAATTTACAGATAAAAGTCATGGTGACCCCTGAAGGCAATCTCCTTAAATCATTTGAAGTACAGAAATGGAGACATGCTCATGGAATTCACTGGTCTTACCATGTTCCCCAACATCCTGAAGCAGCTGGATTGATAGAAAGGTGGAATGAATTTTTGAAGACTCAATTACAGCAATAACTGGGTAGCAATACCTTGCAGGGCTATGACATGGTTCTCCAGAAGGCTGTGAATGCTCTAAATCAGCATCCACTCTGTGGTGCTGTTTCTCCCATAGCCAGGACTCACGGGTCCAAGAATCAAGGGCTGAAAATGGGAGTAGTACCACTTGCTATTTTGCCTTGTGATACATTAGAAAAATTTTTGCTCCTTGTCCCCACAGCCTTAAGTTCAGCTGCTCTACTGGTCTTTGTTCCAAAAGGAAGAGTGCTTCCACCAGGAGACACAACAATGATTCCACTGAACAGGAAGTTAAGACTGAAATTCAGCCACTTTGAGCATGCCTCTGAATCAACAGACAAAGAAGGGAATTGCTGTATTGGATGGGATGGTTGAATCTGACCATAAAGGGGAAATAGGACTGTTACTACACAATGGAGGTAACAAAAAGTTTTCTTGGAATACAACAGATCCCTCAGTATTACCATGTCCTGTGATTAAAGTCAACGGGAAACTGCAACAGCCCAATCCAGGCAGGACTAAAAATGGCTCAGACCCTTTGAGAATGAAAGCTTGGGTCACCCCACCAGAAAAATAATTATGGCCAGCTGAGGTGCTTGCTAAGAGTAAAGGGAATATGGAATGGATAGAGGAAGAAGGTAGTCATAAATATGAGCTAATTCACATGACCAGTTACAGAAATTTGAGGATGAATACAGAATATAGAAGTGCTTATGAATATTTCTTCCTTGTTTTATAATGAATATGTTTGTATATACACATAAAGCAAATATTCATTTTCTTCTCTATCTTATCACCTTACCATATAATCTAAGTTATATTAAATTATGCCATAGTATTTAAGTTATTATGTCAAGTTTAAGAGTGAATATTACCCAAGGACTTGCACCATCTTCTGGAGAAAGGGTTAGTGTATTTCTAGTTGTATGCAGGACAGTTAAGTATTAGGCAAAAATATGACCATGATTTTTATTTAGAGATTAAATATGGTTTAAGGAGATATATATGAGTGCCAAGTTGACAAGGGGAGGACTGTGATGATTAAGTTCATGTGTCAACTTGGCTAGCTTATGGTGTCCAGTTATTTGATCAAGCAAGCAGTGGCCTGATTGTTACCGTGGGGGTATTTCATGGATTTAAATCATTAGTAAGTTGATTTCATCTATAGCTGATTACATATACAATCAACTGAGGAGATTGCCTTCAACCACGAAAGATGTTTCATCCAATTAGTCAAAGGCCTTAAAAGGAGAAATGATGATTTCAGGAGAAAGAAGAAAGAATTTCCATCTCTACTTCAGCCAGCCAGCTTCTCGTGGGGAATTCATTGCCTTCATCAGAGTTCCCATGTTGTGGCCTGCCCTACAGAATTCAGACTTGCCCATCCCCACAGTCACATGAGCTAAGACCTACAATAAATCATATAAGATTTGCATTATATATGTATATATCTATATATGTGTGTGTATATATGCATATGTATGTGTGTGTGTATCTATATACATAGCCTGTCAGTTTTGTAACCCTGGAGAACTCTGACTAATATGGTGAACTTTACCTTTTTTTTCTCCTGCATCCTTTGATAATCTCTTTAATGGAATGTTGCAAGCAGCAACCTTCAAAGTGGGTGAACACGTAGAAGGCTTAACTTTTCCTAATGACCTTTCCATGCAAAGCAAAAGGTCAACAGTTAAGGTTACTCACATTGAGGCTCACAAAGAATGTAGCTGAAACCTAAATGACAAAGGCTTGCTGTTGGAAGTCACTTCTTAATTGAAGTTCCTGACATTAATGCTTGTTATAACCCAGGCAACTAGGTTGAAAGTTACAGTTATCTTTTCAAAGCTCTATTTATTATAGATAAGACATTTGTCAAAAGACATGGGTTACTGTTCATTCAGCTGTATGAATATGCTACACCCGGAAATAAATCTAAAAATGCTGCTCATTCTATCTCAAGACAAATATTGTGATACAATGTCTTTAAACTAAGTTGGGGTGCAAGCATCTAACAAACTTTAGGCCTTTGGCATTCCTAGACTTGTGAGTGGTATTAATACACTAGTGTGTTCATAGTATCCTATTGGCTTAAATGCCTTTTCAGGAGGCAGGTGGTACACTGGAATTGGACTGGAATCTGACTCAGCAGGCCAGGGTTGCAGCATCCACTCTAACATCAGATAATTTTTTAAATTATCATTGATCAGAATTCTGTTCTTAAACTCAGAGGATACCTAAAAGTTTATATGAAAGTCTAGTTGACCACCCAGTAACATGACACTCAAACTGTATGACTCAGTTTCTGATTTTTAAAATTTGGGTTTGGATAAATGATCTCTAATTTAGGCACGCTGGTGATGTGTTTCTAATAGGTTTGTCCTTTCTCACCTTTAGCTGAATTATTCCAACTCAAACCTTCTGCATCCCTAGTAAGTGTATTCCTACTAGGTTTATCACTCTGCTCTCTACCACTCCCTCAAATTCAGCAAATCTATTTTGAAAATACTTCATGACCCAAGGCATGTTCATCAGACTTTTCCTTTTAGGATATATTTATCTTATCCCCCACGGAAGAAAGAACTGTCCTATAACTTCAAGTTCAAAGAAACATAAAGTCTTAAGCTATAAGAAACCTGAAAAGGTCATACACTCAATAATGCTGCTCAATACTCGATAATCATTCAAAACTGCTGAACCCCTACCAAGAGTTCCAGGCTGTCCAATACAGGAACCACTAGCCACATATGAATATTTAAATTTTAGTTAATAAAAATAAAAACAAATAAAAATTCACTTCCCCAGTTGCTGTAGCCACATTTCAAGTGCTCTTAAGCTACTTGAAGCTAGTGGCTTCTGTATTGCACAGCACAGATACAGAGCACATCCATCACCATAGAAAGGGCAGTGCTGACACAAACTAAACTTTAACAGCTTCATTACAGTAAACTCACTACCACCCAAGAGTATCTATGATATTGTTAGAAAATTACTTTGTTAGGTTTATCGTCAATATATGTAGTCAAACTCCCTAAAATTCTACACATTTGTCTTAGCTCTATTAACTAAAATGAGGCTGCAAGTCACATGTCCTACATGTTATACATTTCTTCAAATATTTCAAGAAAATTTTCATTTGCCTCCTTTTCTCTTCTTTTGTATCCTATATGGCCTGTATTTGGTGCTTGATAGAATTTGCTAACTTTGCCTTGGGAAGCTATAAAGCTTGAGTTCTATTCTGAGTCACAGATTTACAAATCTGGATTACAGGTATATAAATGCATAAAAGTTTTATATAAAAGAAACAAATATTTGTCCTTTCACACATAACCCTGCCCCCCTACCCTTCCATCCCCACCACCCAGTGCCAGGCATGCAGTAGGAAATAAACACTGGTTGGTTAATGATTGGATAAATATAAAATTTAACCAGGGCATGTAACTCTTAATATGTCAGTGCTTTCTCCTGAAGTATATTTTTGTCCAGGTAGTAAACGAATCAGAAGATAATAAACATTAAAGTATTATCATACATACAAGATGTCATGACTTAGAGATAGGTACTATTCATCTTCTGGTGTTGCATTGGTGTTTTTCTTTAACAAAGTTAGAACATATATTTATATTTTATAAACATATGGCTTCACTTAATATATCACACTCATTGTTTCATATCATTGAGGAAGCTACAAACACTTATTGACTATTGTCTTTTGTGGTAGTGTAACTTGCAAACCATACATCATAGTCTTAACACACATGCATATATATATATATATATATATATATATATATATATATATATAGAGAGAGAGAGAGAGAGAGAGAGAGAGAGAGAGATTAGTTTTACTGGTGTTTGAACATACATATTTATTTATATTTGATACATGTTCTCTGTCTCTTTTATCACAACATTCTTTTTGATGTAGATTTGCATGCTATAGTTACATCATTTTCACTGTTTTAAAATATTTTCTGTATGGTTATATCACAATTGTTTATCCATAGTATGTTTGTTTATTTTTTCTGGTATCAATATAATTGCTGTGAGCATACTCATATGTGTCTCTCTGTGCCTTAGAAAAAGTTTCTCCATGGTGTATATCTAGAAGTGAAATTACTTTACTACCTTGAAGGGAATAATGATTAAGAGGACAAACTGGGACCAGACTGCTTGGACTCAAATATTGGTTGTACCACTAGAGGGCTTTTTTATTTTGACCAGGTTATTTAACCTCTCTGTGAAAGTTGCCTCATATATACAATGATGAAAATTATAGTGTATCTCCTACACAATTAGAAGGATAAAATGAGTTAGCATTTGAATAATTAAGAAAGTAACTTGTTGACAGTAAACATTCCATAAATGTATATTATAATCTTCAGAGTATTAGATAATTCTAAATTATTTTCCAAAGTGGTCGTATGAACTCATACTTGCACTAGTAGTACATATAGGTTCTTGTTAACTCATCAACACTTGGTATTGTTGACCTTTATCTACATGGCAAATGTACTATAGTTGGTTCATCACCACTGTATATAGCATTCCATTGTAAAGCTTATCTGTTTATTAATCATTTTCCTTTTTAAAAAAAAAAACTTCTAGTTCCCACTTCTTGCTATTATAAATATCACAGCTGTAGACATTTTTGTACATGACTCTTACTGCCCATTGGTAAAAGTTTCTCCCTGGTATATGCAAAATACAGGTATCTTGACAAAAAAAATATACTCAAAATTTTAGAGCAAACCAATTTGGAGCCCTATATGATATATCTATGCCTCTTGATTCATGTCTAAGATTTATGGCCTAATCTCCAAATCCTGAAGACTTGTAGAGTTGTTCCTCCAAAATCAGCCCTAAAACATACAGTATTCTTAAGACCTAAGAATATATTAGCTATTTCTCCTCAGAAGGGATTTTGTTGTATCTGTGTTTCTGGAAGGACATAAAGAAAACTTCAGCATATGAAGTATAAGTTCCATAGTATGTCCAGAGAATATATATCCTATATAAATAAATATGTTCAATAGATTCTAGATTACAGAGCTGTATCTGCCCTCTACCACTCATAATTTCTAATCATTGGACAGCAGCACAAAAACATCATTGAAAAAAGGAAATATGGTAAGGTTATCCCAAAATGTGTGGGTGGGTACACACTGCATCTGAAAGTGAGAAAAAAGACCTCATCTTATGTGTTCCCTCCTTTCTGGGGTGACACCAATCAGCCTCAATTTCTTGCCCTTTTATTTAGTCACTTCTTTAGTATTCATTTTTAATAATGTGTAACCACAACCTGTCATTACAATCAAAGGACAAAATCAAACATAAAAATGTGAATAGATGCTACATAAAAAAATAATCAGTTTGCTCATTACAGAACCACTGACAGCCAACTTAATTCACATTCTGCTCCATCATCTCATTTGTTCTCTTCTGCAGGTTTGGGCACTCACTCTTCCTTCTGCAGTGATCACTGGTTTATTCTATCTGGTCACCTGTGAGGTGGAGAAAGCATATCCATGGGTACAAATGACCTTTAAGTAATCTCTACATTGACCCTACAAAAAGAGATGGCAGGACTCTCCACTGATTCAAATTAGTTCAGAGTTAGAGCCCTAGATCTTGAAATAAAGGTAGATGGAAATATCGAACACTATGCTTTAAAAAAATACCTGAGGAAAATGATAGCACAAAGTTAATTTACAAATTGCTTGTCTTAGTTTCCAGGTTGCTATCACAAATACTACATAAAGGGTTGGCTTAACGACAGGAATTTATTGGCTCACGGTTTCGGAAGCCAGAAGGCTTGCTTTCTCCTAAGGTCATTGAGTTCTGGCTGACTGGCAATCCTGATTCCTTGGCTTTCCTGTCATATCGTGATGTCCTCTCCTTTCTCTTCCAGGTTCTGTTGACTTCTGGCTTCCAGCTCCTCCCTGTGGCTTTCTCTTTCATGTTCAATTTTCTTTGTGTATAAAAACTTAAGCCATTTTGGAATAAGACCCACCTCATTCAGTGTGGGGACCACAAAATAATAATATCTTCAAAAGTCCTATTTACAAATGGCTTCACACACCCACAGGACCAGGGGTTTAGAAGCTGAATATGCCTTTTGTGTGAGACATAATTCAATCCCCAACACTATTAGAGCTTGATGCTCTCAAATTTCTCATAGTTACAATGCTAGAAGTTGTTTTAAGTTATGTTACAGGATGGTTCATTTTAGCATGGCCAAAGCAGTGTGGATAAATGAAAAAAGCACTGGACCTGAAGTCAGGGAGCATGAGTAGTCTTTCACAGGCTGTGTAACTTTGGGCAAATTACTAAATTTTCTGATCTTTTGTTCTCACTTTTGTAACAGTATAGGTGGAATTAAATCACTACTTTCACTCAATACCATGAATAACTCTCTTCCTGTTCCTTGTAAGAGGGTAAATTGGCAAGAATCTGGAACCCTCCACTCTGCATTAACTAGAACTACTTAGTTCTGTTTCATATATTGGATTAGATGGTCTCTGAAGAGTCTTGCATAGTCTCTAACTCACCTTAGAAAATTAAAGCCCTTGTTCTCAACCCTGGTTGCATATTGAAAACATCTGGGGAGCAAAAGAAATCCCAGTGCCCAAAAACACACCCTCAGAGATTCAAATTTAATTGGCCAGGGGTGGAACCATGCTGGTAATAATTTCTAAAAGCTCACCAGGGGATTCTCTGCAACTATGGAGAAGAAAACATCCTGTCAAGGTTTATGAATACATGACTGGATTGGGACACTTGCTTTGTCTTTTCACATTAGCCCACATGCCAAGCACCCAAAACCATTCAGCTGGGAAAAAATTAGGCAGCAGACTCTAAAGAAATTGAATAAATATTTCCTCTCCTTGTTAATCCTTCTGCTGAGACTCTTCATGGAGATGGATTGCTATAAAGTGACTCAAGGCAGCAGAAGTTGATGTGTTCTCAGGCCAGTGACATGGGGAGCAGGGGACTGTCTGGGAAGAGCTATACTCAGATGACTAGATTCAGTGAACTTCAATGCCCTTGGTAAAAACTTAGTAAGCCTTTCAGAAAACCTGCAGATTTCCTAAATCAATATCCCAGGGCAGGGTTTCAGCAATAACCATGGCAATCTTTGCTACTGTGCATGGGTGAAGCAGCAAGATTCCAGGAATTAGCAGCAGTTCTGTTCTCAGGCAACCTATGCCCAGTCTGCCCTGGTCTAACAGCTGTGGTCACTTGGTAGACTCAAGTTGGCTCTTTATACCTCAGAACTTACTGACCTAGACAATCTGTCTTCTCTCAGTCCATAGTAATTCTGTAGACTTTTCATTAGTTCTACTAACATGCTTCTGAAGAAATGCGATGTTTTAAAGAGCTGCCTTTTGCAAAATTTGCATCAAAGAATTGTATTAATTCCACCTCTATTGCCAAAACCCCCAAATAATTTATTAATCTATTTTAAACAAAGGTAAGGAAAACTATGAAAATATCTTTGTAATATTTATATACCTATTATGAACATAAGCTTGATTATATTAAAAGTTGAATTTTTAATAAAATATGGCAGCATATTGATACATGGCAAATGGAAATAATTTATATTTATATATGTGACAATGTATTGCTTATCCATTATATTCAAATAAATGATCTGAACATAGCTTAATAAAAGTGTTGGATGAGAGCTAAAAATTGATAGGCACTCATACATGGGGCAGGGTATGAAAATGGTTGTTGAAAGACTAAAATTAAATAGTCTAGGAATGGCAAAGAATAGTAGTATATCAGATAGCACTACATACCTCCTTATTTTAAATCAGAGGCTACCTGGGGAGGGGGGTTGTTTGGCTTGGTTCAAAGCTGCTAAAGATTGTTTCATTTTTTCTTATTGCCCAAAGAATGCACACATCTATCCTCAGATTACAGGATAGTAGTCTGTGTGTGTGTGTGTGTGTGTGTGTGTGTGTGTGAGAGAGAGAGAGAGAGAGAGAGAGAGAGAAAGAGAGAAAGAGAGAGAGAGACTTTTTGGAATTGAGACTATAAGTGGCAAAAAAAAATGTGCATTAAGATGTAATAACTAAATGTAACAATAATAATGGCTATAATTTAAAATTACTTTGTGTCAGGCACTAATAGATGTTTTACATATTGGTCTCATTGAATCACATAAGATGTATAAATATTTTTCAAACAGGTTTTATTGAGATACATTCACATAACATACAATCCATCCTAAGTGTACAATCAATGGCTTTAGTATAATCACAGAGTTGTGCATTCATCACCGCAGTCAATTTTAGTACATTTTAATTACTCCAAAAAGAAAAATGCCATACCAGTTCACTGTCACCTCTTAATCCCTCTATCTTTCCCCAGCACTACATAAATACTAATCTAATTCTGTCTCCATAGATATATAGATATATTTATGTTTGTATTTTATACAAAGGGAATCATATCACATATAGTACTTTGTGTATATTTCACTTAGCACAATGTTTTTGTAATTGTAATTTATTTATTTTTTAAATTATAGGTATACGTAAGAGTCATGTAAAAATATAACATTCCCATATACCCATTATTGTTGACACTTTGCATTGGTGTGGTACCTATGTTACAAGTGATGAAACAACATTAAAATATTACCATTAGCTGCAGACCATAATTTGCATTAGGTATATTTTTCCCATTTATCACCCTATCATTAGCACTTTGTGATAGTGATGTACATTTGTTATCATTCATGAAAAAACATTCTTATATTTGTACTCTTAAACACAGTCATTATCCACAACAGGGTTCACTGTTTTACAAACCCATGTTTTATCCTCTAACTGTCCATCTACTAACATGCATGACCCAAAACTTCCTCTTTCAATCATATTCATACACATAATTCATTGCTGTTAATTACCCTCACAATAATGTGCTACCATTTCTACAATACATTTCCAAATATTTACAATCAACCTAATTAGAAATTCTGCACAAATTAAAGCATCAGCTCTGTTATGGTGCCCGTGAGTTAAAGTACGAGACAGCCAAACAGAATTTAAAGAGCCTTTTATTTAGCCGACCAGCGACTGCCGCCTGGCACTCCGCGCAGGGAGTTCAGTAAGCAGCAGCCCCAGCCTGTGTGCGCTGGTGTCTTATATAGACAGAAACCGTATCCTGGAAACGCAAGCAAGCTAGTCTAACAGAAGCAGAGTTGGCAGTTTAGCTCTTAATCACAAAAAACAATTTCACAAAGAGTTTCACTTGGAGCTGGAGCAGCTATTGATTATTAAAGGGTTACAAAAAGTTTCACTTGGACCTGGAGCAGCTATTGTTAAAAGGGTTATGCTTGGCTGATGTGTGCAACCGCAGCTTTGCCTCCCCTAAACGGTAAAGTTTTGCTTCCTTTAACTGGTACAGGCCCAGTCTCACCCCCCCCTCCTCATGGCCTAATGCCGTTTACACAACACTGTTGCTTTGCAGATGTTTTGGGATTAAGGGAAAGGGACCCCACTTCAAGCTCCCCATTCTTTATCCACATTCTATCTCATGGTAACCTATATTCTAGATTCTAATTCTATGAATTTGAATATTATAATTATTTCATATCGATGAGATCATACAATCTTTGTCCTTTTGTGTCTGGCTTATTTTACTCAACATAATGCTCTTAAGCTCCATCCATGTTGTTACATGCATCAGTACTTCATTCCTTCTTAAGCTGAATAATATTCCATCATATTTTATAAACCACATTTTGTTAATCCATTCATTGGTTGTGGACACTTGGGGTGCTTCCATCTTTCAGCAGTTGTGAATAATGCTACTGCAAACATCGGGGTGCACATGTCTGTTCATGTCTCTGCTTTCAGTTCTTCTGGGTATATACCTAGTAGCAAGATTGCCAGATAACAAGACAAGTCAATACTTAGCTTCATGAGGAACTGTCAAACTGTCTTCCACAGTGCCTGCACCATTTTACATTCCCACTAGCGATGAATGAGTGTTCCTATTTCTCTACACCCTCTCCAACATTGTAGTTGTCAAATACATTGTCTACATCAGTAGAGATCATCATGTCTTTTTTCCCCTTCTTTTTGTTAAAGTGGTGTATTACATTAATCTATTTTCTTATGTTGAATCACCTTGCATACCTGGGATAAAACCCACTTGATCATGGTGCATAGTTATTTTAATGAACTGTTGGATTCAATTTGCCAGAAATTTGCTGAAGATTTTTGCCTTTATATTCATAAGAGAAATTTGTCTTTATTTTCCTTGTAGCATCTTTATCTGGCTTTAGTATTTGGGTAATGTTGGTGTCATAGAATGATTAGGTAGTATTCCCTCCTCTTCAAATTTTTGGAAGAGTTTGATAAGGATTATTAATTCTTGGAATCATTGGTAGAATTCACCTGTGAAGCCAGATGATCCTGGGCTTCTCTTTGTTGGAAGGTTTTTTATGACTGCTTTGATCTCTTTACTTGTAATTGGTCTGTTGAGGTCTTCTATTTCTTATAGTCAGTGAGATTATTCTTGTGTTTATAGGAATTTGTCCATTTCAAATAAGTTGTCTTATTTGTTAGTGTTCTAGTTTGCTAATGCTGCAGAATTCAAAACACCAGAGATGGATAGGCTTTTATAAAATGGGGGTTTATTTCACTACACAGTTACAGTCTTAAGGCAACAAAACGTCCAAGGTAACACATCAGTAATCGGGTACCTTCACTGGAGATGGCCAATGGCGTCCGGAAAACCTCTCTTAGCTGGGAAGGCACGTGGCTGGCATCTGCTCCAAAGTTCTGGTTTCAAAATGGCTTTCTCCCAGGACGTTCCTCTCTAGCAAGCTTGCTCCTCTCCAAAACATCACTCACAGCTGCACTCTGTTCAGTCTCTTTGAGTCAGCACATTTATATGGCTCCACTGATCAAGGCCCACCCTGAATGGGCAGGGCCACACCTCCATGGGAGTATCCCACCAGAGTCACCACCCACAGCTGGGTGGGGCACATTCCAAGCAAATCTAACCAGCACCAAAACGTATGTCCCACAAGACCACAAAGATAATGGCATTTGGGGGACACAATACATTCAAACTGGCACAGTTAGCATACATTAGTTCATAGTAGTATTCTCTTATGATCATTTTTATTTCAGTGGGGTGAGTAGTCCCTTCTCTCATTTCTGATTTTTTTTATTTGCGTCTTCTCTCTTTTTTTCTTAGTCAGTCTCATTAAGGGTTTGTCAATTTTACTGATCTTCTCAAAGAACCAGCTTTTGGTTTTGTTGATTCTCTCTATTTTTTATTCTCAACTACATTTATTTCTGCTCTAATCCTTATTATTTCTTTCCTTCTGTTTGCTTTGCAATTACTTTACTGTTCTTTTTCTAGTCCTCCCTGGTGTGCAGTTAAGTCTTTCATTTTAGCTCTTTCTTCTTTTTTTAATGTGGGCATTTAGGGCTATAAATTTGTCTTTCATCACTGCCTTCACTAAATTCCTTATGTTTTGATGTGGAATTTGTGTTCTCATTTTCATTCATCTTGAGATATTTACTGATTTCTTTTGCAATTTCTACTTTGAACCACTGTTTATTTAAGAGTACATTATTTAACTTCCATGTACTTGTGTATTTCCAGTTCTCTGCCTGTTAATTTCCAGCCTCATTCCTTTATGGTCAAAGAAAGTGCTTTGTATAATTGCAATATTTTTAAATTTACTGAGACTTGTTTTGTACCCAACATATGATCTATCCCTGAGAATCATCCATGGACACTTGAGAAGAATATATATCCTGCTGACTGGGGACGCAAAGTTCTGTATATGTTTGTTAGGTCTAGTTCATTTATCATATTATTCAAGTTCTCTGTTTCCTTATTAATCTTCTGTCTAGATATTCTATCCATTGATGAGAGTAGTGTACTGAAGTCTCCAACTAATATTGTGGAGATGTCTATTTCTCCCTTCGGTTTTACCAGTGTTTGCCTCATGTATTTGGGACACTGAGGTTAGGTGCATAAATATTTATGATTATTATTTCTTCTTGGGAGATTGCCCATTTTATTAATATATAGTGTCCTTCTTTCTCTCTTATAAGAGTTTTGCATTTAAAGACCATCTTGTCCAATATTAGTATAGCTATCCCAGCTCTTTTTTTGGTTACTATTTGGATAGAATATCTATTTCCAGGCTGCACTTTCAACAGAATTGTGTCCTTAGGTTGAAAGTGAATCTCTTGGAGACAGCCTATAAATGGATCATTCTATTTATCCATTCTGCCAATCTGTGTCTTTTGATTGGGGAGTTTAATCTATTAACACTAAGTGTTATTACTATAAAGGCACTACTTACTTCAATCATTCTTCTTTATGGTCACCCAATGTCTTCTTAATATCCTTTATTTCTTTAGCCATATAGTATGTTTCTTCTTGCATTGACTTAGGAGATTTGATTGAACATCTTTGACTAGTTGTTCCAAATTCTGTGTCTTCTCTGATGTTTTAATTTTTCCTTTGGCTGGGCCTTATCTTCCTATTTCTTAGCATGGCTTGTAATTTTTTGCTGATGTCTATGCATCTGATTATCTTAATGAATTTACTGTGAAGGTCAGTTTCTCTCTCTTGCTTCGGGTTTTATTGTTGACTGGCTGCATTAAGGCTCATCTTTAACACTTGGTTCAACTTATTCTAAACCTTTATAATTGCCCATGTTTAATGGATCAGACTTTTTCAGCTTTTCTTCATCTGATTCTTGACCTGGTAATTCAGCCCAATTTTTAAGATCACCCTATTTGTGCAATTGTTTCACCCCCAGGAGAGAGCTTCCTTTCATCTGTTCCTTCTCCAGGAATATCGATCTTTTCTCTTTGTTTTTCTTTTGCCTATATAGTTTTGTTTTGTTTTGTTTTGTTTTGTTTTGTTTTACTCTCCTTTTGTTGCCTCTAGCTGCTTTAGCATGGAAGGCAAATTCTGGGAGAAGGGTTCCTCAGAGAGGATTTTCTTAAGTCAGTATTTCCCAGTCAAGACAGGGCCAGGGACCCATAAAGGGGGTGCAGACCAATTCCAAAGGGCCCTGGGGATAAGGTCAGGAAAAACCTTTTTGACAGCTCCCTGACACTGCACTTTCCTGGCTTGACCAGCAGATGGTGCTCTTAAACAAACTGTTCTCTGCAACTCCAGGGAAGTCCTGCATCTTTAAACCTCCCCCACCTTTGTGCTGTTGGGACCAAGGTGGAAACAATGGTTACAGTTGTTTCTGTCCAGGGCTCCATCTCCCCAGTCTTGAGATAGAGGACTTCCACATACCTTTCTGCCTATGGCAGAAAACCAGGGACCAGATCTGAGGCAGCTCTTTTAAGAGGGGGGGATGGGCACCAGCAGCTTTTGCAGAATGAGTTAATCACAGTTCTTTACTGCAGTATTTCAGCCTCTTCATTCCACTCTTCTCTGGATGCTGTACAGTGGTTCCCTGGCCTCTGGAACCCCAGCTCAGTTGTTTCAGACAGTTTCTGCATGTCCTCTAGCTGTGTTTGGAGGAGGATTGAGTCCTGGAGCTCCCTACTCCACCATCTTCACCAGAAATTCTCATAAAAGATGTTTATTATTATTATTATTAGTAGTAGTAGTAGTAGTGTTATAGGTGAAGAAACTGCCTTTTAGAGATTAAATAACTAGCCCAAGTCTATATAACTCCTAACTGGCAGAATTAGGTTTCAAACCCAGGTCTGTTTATCTCTGCCTCTGTAGGTGTCAGAAGATATAATTATTAAAATGGCAACTGATGAATGAAACCCAGAATGATTCTAGGCTTTCAGGAACTAGTCTATGAATCCAGGAACTATCTGGAATATAGATAAAATATCTAATAGGAAGTAAGCCACTAATTAGCTATTATTTGTGTCAGTATCTATTTCCTCCTCTCCAAAATGAACAATAACTTCTTTATGAAGCATATTCACATTCATTTCATGAGATTCATGTATTCCTTATCTCCATGAATTGCACCAATATGTACCTTTTTAGATACCTGTAAGTCATTCTGACCTCACACCCATGTCCAAGTAGGCCATCAAGTCCAATTATTTTCCTTCCTAAATAGTTCTCAAATCATAATTTAACTTCTATCTCACTGGCACACTTTAATTTAAGCCCTTATCAATTCTCACCTAAATTATTTTCACCCTTAATTAATGCATTCTTGTCATTGCGATGAGAAAGATCTTTCTAAAAGGCTAATTTGAACAGTTAGTTCCTGCAATTCTGCAGTCAAGTATATACTATAATCCAGCAATTGCACTCCTAGGAGTACACCCAATGCATATATGTGTTCACCAAAAGACATATAGTAGATTATGCATATCAGCTCTATTCATAATAGCTAAAATCAGAGACTACTTAAATGCTCAAATCCAGAATAAACAAAAAATAATTCTATGTTTTTATGCACAAACATTTAAATAAAGTTCAAAAACGTTCACAACTAAACAATGCTGCTGGAAGTCAGGGCTGTGGTTAGTGATGGGATTTGATGGAATAATCTCAAAAGGGTTGCTGGTAAATTTCCATTTCTCTATCCGGATATTAGTTACATTGTTGTGTTCATATGAATTTTTACAAGGAGTAGTCACACTACTCTGTATCTGTCATGCTGCCAGACACTAAAGATGACCAAGCAATGAAGGAATGAGTTAATGGAAATATAAATGAACTTTTTGTGCCTTCTAATAAAGACTTTTTAGACATTTATTGCTAAATGGGGTCTGCTCCCACTCCCCTTACTTGTCCTTACCATTTTTAGTCAGCAATACAGTAAATGTCTGAGGCTGTCCTAATGAGATACCAAAATCATACTGGATTCAATCAGTAATATAATAAAATAAAATAACAATACCTTGATCATTTGTGCTTCAAAAGGTCATATTGATTGTTACTCTACTTATAGCTTGATGTAATCAGAATAATTGATTTTTACCATTGAAGGGGCAATCTAAATTTCCAATTATTCTAACACATAGCATCCAGTTAAATTGGAAAGTAATTAGCATAAATTCTATGGATGGATTTTTATAACCAAAACAAAGTTATGCCAGAGGTTAAAAATAGGTGGACAAACCACTCTCTGGCTTTGTTTTCTTTTTTTCTGAAATAGTGGATGCTCTTTATGCCCAGTTCCTTACCGTTTCTGAGCAAATTAAGCTGTTATTGATCTTCTTATCCAGCCAGCACCTCATTAACATTATCTTTGTTTCTGCATGTAATTAAAAATGTGGTCCATAGGCATTAATGAGGAACTTGTTCAAGAAGTCAAAAGGTCATATTTAGTTGCACTATTGTTTTTATGGAGCATTGCTTCATGCCAAATATTCTCTATTCTCCTGAAAATGCCTAAATTGAAGAAAATGCTCACCTGCTCATTTAATAAAATTTAATATTTCACTGCTTAAAGTGTAACTCATTAGCAATTTTTAATTCCATATCCTTTTATAAATTAATTTCAACTTTCCCAAAGTCCTAGAAACTGTTCACCCCAAAAACAGAATTCTGTATTCAAACACTGTATGTTACAGAATATCAACTCTACTATATTTACAGTGCACATTTCTTTTAAAAAACCTCTGAAAAGTTCTGCTGTAAAGAAATCTGTTCAACCAAGCATTCTCTAAATATTTAGCCATAGAACCCTCCAGTTTTTAAACCAAATAAACAATTTCATTAATTTATTCATGTTAAAAATTCTTCCACTACTATTGTCAATTTGTATTAATGTTTATTACGGTCCTACTCTATGCAGGGCACTGAACTAAGCATGGACAGTATGGAGAGAAACAAAGCATGATCCCCAAACACAAGATGCAATAAATCTTGGCCAAGGGAGAAAAGATGCTTAGCAATACCAAGCAACATTATTTGTTATGTACCAAACAAGAGAGGGATAATAAGAGCTAAAGAACTTTAAAAAAGGAAAATGAAACTGCACTAGGCACAACAAGCAAGACTCATGGGGTAGATGGGCTTAATGGGAGTTTAAAGTATGGCTAGGAGCTCAAAAAAAGACAGAGAGGCAAGACTTTCTGTGTGGGTGAACTGATGTGAATTATGCCAGAAAGTTTAGAGGAACAAAAACACACTAGAGGTAATAGGACTGGATGGATTACATAATGAAGCTGTGAGAGATTAATTCAGAGTAATGGTTGTAAACTAGAGAATGTAAGCTTGGACTTCTAAGCAAAGAAGTTTGGGCATTATTCTATGGTTACCAGTATTTAGTAGGACAATAAATGTGCAATATAATATTTCAAGATTAACTACCAACAAATTTCAAAAGATTAACCTAGAAACCAAACGCTTGTAGTGTTATGAGGAAATAGAACGTCTATAGACAGACCTGGGTTTAAATTTCCTCTCTGCCACATAAGAGTTGTGAAACCTTGGCTAATTATTTAAACTATTTTTAGATTAATATTCACCTGTGAAATGAGGATAATAATAGTATGTACTTCATACAATTGTTACAAGAATTAAATTGATATTATGTAGAAAGAACTTGACACAGTCCATGGTACGTTAAGTGCTCAATAAATGACAGCAATAATGACAGTGAAAAAGGAGGATGAGGAGAGAAGAGTAATTCCATGGAGGAAGAAACATAAGAAGTTTTGTTAAAGGTTTTTTAAAGGTCAATTAGTGATGTGGTTATTCGGATCAATTGTGGAAAATATCAACCAAGATGGATGAAATGACAAATCAACCAAAAGGGACCAATTTAGAAGTCATATAGAAATTTGTGGTTTGTAGTCACACTCTGCCATATATTTAAGTGCAATAATAACACTAATAATTTTCATTATTACTGCAATTTTTTACATTTATAAATATTTTTTTTGTCACATTTTATGGCCCTTCAAAGAGAAATGTATTCCTATTTTAGTTCTATTTTATGGATGAAGAAACTCCAGAGAACAAAATTAATTTGTCAAAGCCAATTAGAGACACAGCCTCTAGGTAAGTAGAATTCCTGAACAAGTGTATATCCACCAGACTTCACTACTTTTGGGACCTGGTTCTAGCCCTAGAACCCATATATGTTAATTTATCTGATTCTTCTATGGACAAAATGGCAGAATTTTCAAACCATTTGTTGATGAAATTTTCTTTAAAAAATCACAACTAATCAGCCTTGTAAATATTAAGAGTATCTGCAGGGTGTGTGTGTGTGGGGGGGGGTCAGCAAATTTTTTTTTTTTTACCAGATAGTAAATATTTTAAGCTTTGCAGGCCATATGGTCACTGCCACAAGTCTCAACTCTGCCATTTTAGCACCCAACGAGGCATATACAATATTTAAATAAACAGGTGAGGTTGTGTTCCAATAAAACTTTATTTCAAAAAAGCAGAGAGGGCCAGATTTCATCCTTGGGCCACAGTTTGCTGGTTGTTGGGCCAGACCATTTGGTGTGACTCTTAAGATGAATTGTTTTCACTCAGTACCCATAGGCATCCACATCAGAATTCTGTTATTAATTCCAACTTATTTTTACTATCTCTTCTTTATCACAACTTTAATTCTTAATTATTCATTCCTTCATTAGTTCATTAATTCTAATGTTATTTTAAAAATCTATTGGATGACAGGTATTATGAAAGATACGAGGAACAAATAAACACAAATATGAGTAGAAATAGTAAATAAGATATTAGAGATAAAGATGAAGTGCTGTAGAAGCTTTTAGAAAGGAAGGATTAATTCTGCCTAAGGGATTCCCTGCTCTGGGTAAAGACTTAGAAGGATTAATATTGTTAAACATTTTTTTTTTAGTTATAACCTGTCTAGAGTAAAGTGAACAAAATTTAAGTATGTAGCTAATAAATTTTTCCCAAATGAACACACTCATGTAACCAATGACCACATCAAACTATAAAACATCACCAATATGATGGTTAGATTCATGTGTCAACTTGGTGCCCAGTTGTCTGGTCAAGCAAGCACTGGTCTCATCATTACTGAGGACATTTCATGGACTTGTAAGTTGACTGCATATATGATTGATTACATCTACAATCATCTAGGGGAGTATCTGCTGCAATGAGAGATGTTTAATCTAATCAGTTGAAGGCTTTAAAGGGAGAAGTGATCCCTTCAGCAGTCAGAAGAGAGAATTTCCATCTCTGCTTCAGCCAGTCAGACTCTCCTGGGGAATGCATCAAAATTCAGAGTTGCCAGCTTGCAGCCTGCCCTATGGAATTTGGACTCATGCATCCCCACAGTTGTGTGAGACACTTTTATAAAATCTCAAAATATTTATAGCTAGCTCCTGTGGGTTCTGTTTCCCTAGAGAAACTTGACTAATACAACCAACCATGAAAAGCCTTCCTTGTGTTCCCTCTCAATCATTACTCACCCTCAAAAGAAATAACTATTCTAACCTCAACCTATATTTAGAATTCAAGAATGAATTCATATATTAAGTACTACTTTGTTTGTGACTACTTTCACTGTTGAATTTTTTCCCTTATAGCAGTGAGATTTTTGTTGCATGTAGTAATTTGCACTAAAATATAGATCTATTAGGAGAATATGCCACAATGTATGTATCCATTCTGTTTATTGGTCACTAGGATTTTTTCTAATTTAATATTAATATTAAATGTTATTAAATTAAATATTTAATAATTTATTTAATGACTTAATAAATTTAATAATTAATTAAATATTAGTAATATTAACATTCTTTTACATATTTTTGGAGCACAAATGTATGATTGTCAGGCATACACCTTATATACATATATGTGTGTGTGTATGTGTGTGTATGCAGCTTTCAGAGATACTGTCAAACAGTATTCCAAAGTGGTTACACAAATTTATACTCCCATTAGAAATTTATGAAAATCCCTGTTGTTTCACATCCTTGCCGTATCTTGGTCATGTCAGGTTTTGTTGCTGTTTGGTTTGTTTTTTTGTTTGTTGGTTTGTTTTTTCCTTTCTTAATATAATTTTTAACATTCTGAATAGTATGTAGTGGTATAATATTGTAATTTTAACATGTATTTCCTGGATGAGTAATGAGGTTGAGCAATTTTTCATATGCTTATTGGCCATTCGTATACCCTATACCGTGAAGGGCTAATTCAGGTTTTTTAATCCATTTTTAAAAATTTGATTGTCATTTTCTTATTGATTTGTAGGAGCACTTTACATTTTATAAATATGAGTCCTATATTATAAATATTTCCTCTCACTCTATGACTTGACTCTTTTATTCCCTTAATGATGTCTTTCAATGAACAGAAGTTCTCTGTTATAACAAAAAGTAATTCATCAGTTTTCCCATTTAAAACATATATCTCCCCCAAGGTTATAATGTTATTCTCATATGTTATATTCTAGAAGCTGTTTTAGTTTGAAGTTCTCATTTGATTTACAGTCCATTTGGGTCATTGAGTCATGTGAAATATTCAATAAATTCAGTGTTTTTCATATGGATAACCAGTGATCTAACATCATTGACTGAAGACTATCCTGTTCCCCCACTGCATTGTATCAACAACTTTATTGCAAACCAGGTGAGTGTATATGTGTATGCTTCACGATTCTGTATTCCGTGTAATTAATCTATCTGTGTATATATGCTCCAATATTACATTGTTTCTATCATAATAGCTTTCTAATAAGTCTTGATATCTGGTAGTACAAACCCTCTAACTTTTTTCTCCAAGTTTGTTTCTGCTATTACTGACTCTTCGCATTTCCATGTCAATTTTTTAAATAACCTTGTCAATTTTCACATTACATTCCTGCAGTGTAAATGAGATTACACTAAATGTATAAACCAGTTTGGGGAGAACTGACATCTTTACAGTAACAAGACTTTCAATCCATGAACATGATTTAGACCACCATTTATTTGGTACTTCTTAATTTCTCTTATTCCTATGTTGTAGTTTTGTGTGTAGAGGTCTTGCACACCTTTGTTTAAAACTGTTCTCAGGTATCTGATGTATTTTTTGTTTGCTTTTTTGTTTATAATATAAATCTTTCTCTAAGTGATTGTTGCAAGTATATAGAAATCCAGTTAATTTTTGTATATTGATCTTGTATTCACTAATTTTGAAAATTCACTTACTGAAAATGAGCTCTAAGAATCTGAAGCTTCTTCTGGATTATCTATGTTCAAAATTATGTTGTCTTTGGAACATTCTATTTCCAAAACGTATTTCTTTACTTTTTTCTTGCCTCATTGTATTAGGACTTCTGTACATTTTGAATACAAGAAATGATAACCGACATCTTTCTATTCATTCTCAATCTAAATGATGAAGCTTTCAATTATTTGACTATCAAGTAAGTTTCTAGTGATATTATATAAATATTCCTTATCAAATTAAGGAAGTTCTCATCTATCCTCATTTCCTAATATTTTTTCATCAATGTATGTTGAAATTTATATTAAAAAACATTTCTGGGTTTGAATGGTTAAATATGTTACTTTCTTTTTCTGGCCAATGACGTTAATTACACTGACTCAGTTTCAAGTGGTAAACCAATATTGAATTCCTGAAATTACCCAACTTAGTCACAATGCATGATCTGTTTTCTATAATACCATATAGGATTTTGGCATCTCCAACCTTGAAAAAGTTGGATCTTTAATTTTTTTTCTTCTAATGACCTGTTTTGGGTTTTTTTTTTTTCAATTTCTGAAACAGTGTTCCCAGTGATACCATTTATTCCTTAGATGTTTGGAATAATGCCTTGCTAAAACTAACCTGGAAATTTTATTTCTGGAAAGATTTTAATTTATAGATTTAATTTCTTTAACCTAAAAGATTATTGATATTTTCTATTGCTTCTTATATAAATTTTTGTTAGATGTTATTAGTGAAAAGTTTAAAATTATGGGCATAAAGTTTTTCATAATATCATCTATCACTTTCATGTTTGTAAGGGTGATAATGATGTCTAATTTTTGTTGCTCTGAACTATTTATCGATTTTATATTTGTCTTTACTATTTAAATTACTTCTGGTGTTTTCATTTTCTTCTTTCTAAACAATATGTGTTTAATCTGTTGTTCTATTTTCTAGATTTTAATCTAGATGTTTATTTTATTGATTTCCAGTTTTTCAATAAATATCAATATTTAGGGATAAAAATATTCTGGCTAGTACCATTCTACAATTTCAAAATATTATATATACATTATCACTCAGTTAAAAATATTTCATAATTTCTATCCCCTTATTCGTTGACAAGTGGTTTCAGAAATGTATGGTTTAACTCTCAAACATTTGGGGAGTCTCTGTATTCTTCTTATATATATGTTGGACACTTTCATAAATTCTATGTCTCCTACCCTTTCTTCTGTATTTTTAATTTTTTTTATCTCCCTTGACTTTAATTTGGATACTTGCTCTTATCCTATCTTCCTGTTCCCTAATCCTTTCTTCTATAAAATATGCTGCTAAACCACATTTTTATTACATCAGTGCCCAATAAGACTGATATATTGATCATTTATGGATGTCCCTTTTTTCTTTTTATTCCCTCATGTTTTCAGATGTTTGGTCCTATTTCCTAGAATGTATGGTCATTTTATATAAAGGCTAGAAGTAGAAGAAAGAGAGAGAGAGAGAATGGTATTAACAATAGACAAGACTTTGGGAATTTTTATCTTCTTTCAAAGATAATTTAATATTGTTCTGGAAAGAAGATAGAGCATGATAAAAAAATATATGGAAAAATATAAATTAAGTCTCAGAGATACATAAATCAAAGATAAAACATACAAAGCTGGGTTATGTATATACTAACTCTCTAGCAATTAATACATGGATTTCTGCTTTGGGAAAGTTGGACCTTCAGTGCTCCCACCTTCCTTGAGCATAAGACAAGTGCATTCTCTCAGGAAGACAAAGGTCTTGGGCAAAGAGTTACCAACAATTTTAGTATTAAACCTGCAACATGCAGGTGAGTGCAGTGAAGTAATTGGGATAGCACCAAGGGGGTCTGCTATATCTTCTTTGTGGGATATTTTACCCTTGAGATCCTCCTGCCATTGAACCTTAATTCCTGCATGAAGCTTCAAGTCCTTGGTTGTTTTCTGATGCTTTCAAATATCTGCTTCATGTATCTATTCCAGTTTTAATAATTGTTCTCAGTGGGAAAAACAATTTCAACCAGAATAGTCAGAAGTAGAGATCAGGTAATCCTTCTTTTTTTTATTAATTTAAAATATAAAGAGTGATTAAAGAACTGCTTTCACAGTACTAACATTGAATGTGAATGGATTAAGCTCCCTAATTAAAAGATATAGATTGGCAGAATGGATTAAAAAATATGAACCATCAATATGCTGTTTACAAGAGACTCATCTTAGAACCAGCAACACAAAGAGATTGAAAGTGAAAGGATGGAAAAAAAAAAAAAAATACTCCACACAAGGTATAGCCAAAAGAAAGCAGGGGTAGCAATAGTAATTTCAGATAAAATAGACTTAGAATGCAAGGATGTGATAATAGACAAAGAAGGACAATTTATATACTAATAAAAGGGACAATTCACCAAGAAGAAATACAATTATAAATGTTTATGCACCCAATCAAGGTGCTCCAAAGTACATGAGACAAACATTGGCAAAACTGAAGGAAGCAATAGATGTTTCCACAATAATTGTGAGAGACTTCAATACACCACTCTCTCCTATAGATAGATCAACCAGACAGAGGATCACTAAGGAAATTGAGAACCTAAACTATGCGATAAATGATTTAGGCTTAATAGACATATATATAGAGCACTACATCCCAAATTACCAGAATATACATTCTTCTCTAGTGCTCATGGAACTTTTTCTAGGATAGGTCATATGCTGGGGCATAAAACAAACCTCAATAAACTTAAGAAGATTGAAATTAATCAAAGCACATTCTATGACCACAATAGAACGCAACTAGAAGTCAATAACCATCAAAGATCTAGAACATTCACAAATATCTGGTGGTTAAACAACACAATTCTAAACAATCAATGGGTCAAAGAAGGCATTGCATGAAGCAGAAATAAATGATATGGAGAAAAAAAGAACAATAGAGAGAATAAATAGAACCAAAAGTTGTTTCTTTGAGAAGATCAACAAGATTGACAAAACCTTAGCTAAACTGACAAAGTAAAATGAGAGAAGACCCAAATAAACAAAATAATAAATGAGAGGATGTCATTACTGCAGATACCAAAGAAATTTTAAAAACCATAAGCAGATACTATGAACAACTGTATATCAACAAACTAGACAATTTAGAGGAAATGGATAATTTCCTGGAAACACATGAACAACCTGGACTGACCAGAGAAGAGATAAAAGACCTCAACAAACCAATCACAAGTAAAGAGGTCCAATCAGTCATCAAAAAGCTTCCACAAATAAAAGCCCAGGACCACATGGCTTCACAAAGGAATTCTACCAAACTTCCCAAAAAGAACTGACACAATTCCTACTCAAGCTCTTTCAAAAAATTGAAGAAAATAGAACAATACCTAACTCATTTTATGGAGCCAACATCAGTCTAATACCAAAACCAGATAAAGATGCTACAAAAAAGGAAAACTATAGGCCAATCTCCCTAATGAATATAGATGCAAAATTTCTTAACAAAATACATGCTAATTGAATCCAAAGACATGTTTAAAAAAAAATCATACACCGACTCACAAGGGCACAAGGTAAAGGCTATACAATCATTATCAGAGATCAAGGCAGTGGGGTTACAGTTCAGAGTTTTCAGGTATTTCCCTCTGTCTATTCTAATATACCAGAAATTAAAAAAGGAATATCTATATAATGATTCAGTAATCATAATCATCCCTTAAATCCTAACTTAGTTACAAAAGTTCAACTGCAGTTAAGCTAAGAAGCTGTGGGAGGCTGACATAAGGGCAGACATGTCAGCTGCAGTTTAACTACATATTAGAATACATTAAAGGGGGAAAGATCTAAGATGGAAGCATAGAGAGGAGTGGAAGCTAGTTAGTTCCCCAGAACAACTAATAAACAACCAGTAACAATGAGCAAATAATCCAGAATAACTGCAGGGGGACAAATGTGACTGTCCACTCATCATACACCAACCTGAATTGGGAGGAATGCCCAAGATTGCAGAATAAAATCTGTAAGTAAAAACTGCAGGTTGAATCCAGGAGCCCCCTCTCCCCACAGCCTGAGCTGCAAAGCTTCATGGTGCTAGAGAGAAGCTCTCTCCCAGCAAGTGAATATAGCTCAGCTGAGCTCCAACTGGGATTTTAATTAATAAGCACGGACTGCTTGCTAAGAGCTATGAGTCCCCAAAAAGCAGACAGAGGCTTTGGGTGACAACTGACATTGGAGAGCTGGAGGGTGGCCATGGACTGGCCCTGAAGGGGGCTTTCTGTCCATGTTTCAGCTAAGTGGAGAAGGCTCAGCTATTTTCAGTTCCCAGGGCTCTGACCCAGACAAGGGTGGAGATAGCACAAGCAGAGTCTATTCAAATGCTAATGACCCCTCCCTAGGGGGGTTATATTCCCTAAAGGAAAGGGGTGGGGCCCTGCTTTACTACCAGCCTTCCATTCAGAACCAGACCCCAGAGCCAGGGGGAAAACAGCCACAGGCCACACCTCCTTACACCAGTCTGGAGTTACAGCTCAGGCACCACCTGCAGGGCAGAAAAGCACAGTGACCTGAGGCACAACAGGGTGTACCAATTTTCTAAGACACCCCCTCAGGGAAAACAGATACTGAATATTTCTTCCCTCTGGGACCTGAGCTCATTTTAAACTGGGAAAACCTGACTGGGGTAACCAAGGGAACCATGTCTAGACAGCAGAAAAACTGCAACCTACTAAGAAAAATGAAGTTATGGCCCAGTTAAAGGAACAAACTTACACTTCAACTGAGATACAGGAATTGAAACAACTAATAATAGTCAATTCAAAAAGTTGAGGGAAGATATGGCAAAAGATGAACCATATAATGAAACACTGGGTGTACATAAGGTAGAAATTGAAAGTTTGAAAAATCAACTGGCAGAATCTATGGAAATGAAAGGCACAACACAAGAGATGAAAGACACAATGGAACCATACAGCAGTAGATCTCAAGAGGCAGAAGAAAATACTCAGGAACTGGAGAACACAGCACCTCAAAGCCTATACACAAAAGAACAGATAGAGAAAAGAATGGAAAATATGAGCAATGCCTCTGGGGAACTTAAGGACAAATGAAAGGCAAAGTGTATGTGTCATTGGTGTCCCAGAAGGAGAAGAGAAAGGAAAAGAGGCAGAAGCAATAATAGAGGAAATAATCAATGAAAATTTCCTGTCTCTTGTGAAAGACATAAAATTATGGATCCAAGAAGCACAGCATACCCCAAACAGAATAGATCTGAATAGGCCTATGCCAAGACACTTAATAATCAGATTATCAAACATCAAAGACAAACAGGGAATCCTGAAAGCAGCAAAGAAACAATCCATCACATACAAAGGAAGCTTGATAAGACTATGTGCAGATTTCTCAATAGAAACCATGGAGGCAAGAAGGAAGTGGAGTGATATATTTAAGATACTGAAAGAGAAATACCACCAACCGAGAATCCTATATCTGGCAAAACTATACTTCAAATATGAGGGAGAGCTTAAAATATTCTCTAGCAAACAGACAATGACAGAGTTTGTGAACAAGATACCTGTTCTACAGGAAACACTAAAGGAAGCAGTGCAGATAGAAATGAAAAGAGGAGTGAGAGATTTGGAAACATTTTGAACATAGTAGCACAGCAATGTAAGTACACTGAACAAAGATGACTGTGAGTATGGTTGAAAGAGGAAGGTTGGGACCATGTGGGACACCAGAACAAAAGATGAAGGATAAAGACTGGGACTGTGTAACTCAGGAAAACCTAGGGTGCTCAATGATTGTAATAAAAGCTAAAAATATATTTTTACATGAGGTAGAACAAATGAATGTCAACATTGCAAGGTGTTAAAAATAGGGTGGGATTGGGGGGGAAATACAATCAATGCAAACTAGAGGCTATAATAAACAGAAACACTGCATTATGCTTCATTTAATAAACAGGCAATATACCAAAGCTAAATGCATATGGGGGGGGTAGGGGAATGGTATGGGACTCCTGGCATTGGTGATATTGTCTGACTCTTTATTCTACTTTAGTTTAATGCTATCTTTCCTTTTATTGCTTTCTGGCTGTCAAGTTTTATTTTTGTTTTTGTTTTTGTGTTTTTTTATTTTTGTTTTTCTCTCTCTCTCTTTCTCTTTTTCTTTTGTCTCTCTGCCTTCTTTGACTCATCCTCCTTCTTTGTGGAAGAAATGGAGATTCCTTATATAGATAGTGGTGATGGTGATGAATACACAAATACGTGATTAGACAGGGAACCAATGATTGTTTACTTAGGACAGAATGTATGGTGTGTGAAAAAAAAAACCTTAAAAGAAATGGGTTGATCAAGACACCTTGAGGGCACTATATTGAGTGAAATAAGACAGACACATAAAGGCAAATCTTGCAGGGTCTCACTGACATGAGCTAATTATACTATGTAAACTCATAGACATGAAATATAAGCTACCAGGATATAGAATGAGGCTAAAGAATGGGGAGCAGTTGCTTATTATGAACAGAATATTCAACTAGGGTGAACTTAAACATTTGGATATGGACAGGGATGATGGTAGCATGTTGTGAGAATAACTAACAGTGCCAAAAGGTGTGTGAAGGTACTGGGAAGGGTAAGCTCAGAGTCACATATGTCACCAGAAGGAAAGTTGGAGTTTAAAAGATGGGAATGTATAAAACAGTGAATCATGTGGTGGACAATGTCTGTGATTAGCTATACAAATATTAAAAATCTCTCTTACAAACTAGAACAAATGTATGTCACTATAACTAGAAGTTAATAATAGGCATCTAGGAAAAAATATATTTACCTATTGCAAACTATATACTACAGTTAGTATTTCAACATTCTTTCATCAACAGTAACAAATATACTATACCAAAATTATGAATCAATAATGGGAGGATTTGAGTTTCCTTTTTTTTTTATCTTTATTTCTTTTCTGGAGTAATGAAAATGTTCTAAAAATTGAAAAAAAATTAATTATGTTTATGGATGCATAGCTGTATGATGGTACCATGGGCAACTGATTGTACACTTTGGATCTTTGGATAGTTATATGGTATGTGAACAATCTCCATAATACATATATATATATATATATATACACACATACATATATATATATAGTATATAAATCATACACCATGTCCAAAGTGGGTTCATCCCAGGAATGCAAGTGTGGTTCAACATAAGAAAATCAATTAATATAATACAACACATTAAAAAATCAAAAGGGAAAAATAAAATGATCATCCCAGTAGATGCTGAGAAAGCATTTGACCAAATTCAGCATCCTTTTTTGATAAAACACTTCAAAAGGGATGAATTGAAGGAAAATTCCTCAATATGATAAAAGGCATATACTCAATAGCATAGTACTCAATGGCAAGAGAGTGAAAGCCTTCCCTCTAACATCAGGAATTAGATGAGGATTCCCACTGTCACCACTATTATTCAACACTGTGCTAGAAGTTCTAGTCAGAGCAATCTGACAGGACAAAGAAATAAAAGATCCAAATTGGAAAGGAAAAAGCAAAACTGTCATTACTTGCAGATGATTTGATCATATATTTGGAAAACCCCGAGAAATCAACAACACAGCTACTTGAGCTTATAAACAAATTCAGCAAAATAGCAGGATACAGGATCAGTGCACATAAGTCAGTAGTGTTCATATACACTAGAAATGACCTAACTGAAGAGACACTCAAGAAAAAGATACCATTCTGAATAGCAACTAAAAAAATCAAGCACCTAGGAATAAACTTAACCAAGGATGTAAAAGACCTCTACACAGAAAATTGCATAGCTTTTACAAAAAGAAATAAAAGGGACCTAAAGAGATGGAAAAATATCCTGTGTTCATGGAAAGGAAGGCTAAAAGTCATTAAGGTGTCAATTCTACCCAAACTGATCTACAGATTCAATGCAATTCCAATCAAAATTCAAAAAACCTACTTTGTGGACTTGGGAAAGTTACTTATCAAATTAATTTGGAAGGAAAAGTGTCCTCGAATTGCCAAAAAACATTCTAAAAAAGAAAAATGAAGTGGGAGGACTTACACTTCCTGACATTGAAGCCTACTATATAGCCACAGTAGTCAAAACAGCATGATATTGGCACAAAAACAGACATATTGATCAATGGAATTGAATTGAGAAATCAGAAATACACCCCCAGATCTACAGTTGACTGATTTTTTGATAAGGTCCCCAAATCCACTGAACTTGGACAGAACAGTTTCTTCAACAAATGGGGCTGGGAGAACTAGATATCCATATCCAAAAGAATGATTATACAAAATTTAACTCAAAGTGGATCAAAGACCTCAATACCAGTACCATAAAACTCCTAGCAGATAATGTAGGGAAACATCTTCAGGACCTAGTTTAGGAGGTTACTTCTTAGACCTTACACCCAAAGCATAAGCAATGAAAGAAAAAATAGATAAAAGGGAATTCCTCAAAATCAAAATTTCTGCACCTCAAGAAATTTGTCAAAAAAGTGAAGAGGTGACCAATGCAATGGGAGAAAATAATTTGGAAAGCATGTATCTGATAAGAGACTGGTATCTTACATACATAAAGAAATCCTACAACTCAATGATGATAGTATAAACAGACCAATTATAAAATGGGCAAAAGATATGAAAAGACATTTCTCTGAGGAGGAAATACAAAATTTTAAAATAAACATTTAAAAATGTTCATCTTCACTAGCTGTTAGGGAGATGCAAATCAAGACCACAATGAGATATCATTTCACGCCAATAAGAATGGCTTCCATTAAACAAACAGGAAACTACAAATGTTGGAGAGGATGTGGCAAAATTGGAACTCTTATTCATTGCTGGTGGAAATACATAATGTTTCAGCCAGTCTGGAAGAAGTTTGGCACTTCCTCAGAAAACTAGATATCAAGTTACCCTACAATCCAGCAATTTCACTTCTTGGTATATACTCAGAAGATCTGAAAGCAGTGACATGAACAGATATTTGCATATCAGTGTTCACAATTGCCAAGAGATGGAAACAATCCAAATGTCCTTTAACAGATGACTGGATAATCAAATGTCGTATATACATATGATGGAACACTACGCAGCAATAAGAAGGAATGAGGTCATGAAACATATGACAACATGGATAAACCTTGAAGACATAAAGCTGAGAAAAATAAGCCAGACACAAAAGGATAGATATTGTATGTTACCACTAATGTGAACTCCATGAAATATGTAAAATAAGTGTCTTATAATGTAGAATATGGGGGACCTAGAGACAAACAGAGGCTAGTGAGGGGGAAATGATAATCTAATGTGTACAGATATGATAATGAGGGTGAACTTAATGGTATGAGAATGGTCAAGTGTGCTATGGTTCATTAATGGGATTAAAAGTATCAGTGATGAATTGAAGGCAAATATGTTTGTACATGGTCATTTAAAGGCGTGTAACCCACAGAGTAGCACCATAAACCTAAATAAGTATTAGCATGATATGCATATAAGGTATGACACTGGTGCAGAAGGTTACCAGCGGAGTGGTATATGGAAAAACTACCCTTAAGTATTAAAGACTATATTTAATAGGAATATCTTACCAACACTACACTATTTCTAGGGATGAATAATTAGCAGCTGATCAGATCTCTGGGCTTATTATGTTGTGATAATTGTTTAAAGTTGAGAGTGATAATGATTGTACAATTAAGTGAAGATAATGTAAGAAATTGATCATTTATCTTGGGATAGAATATATATTAAGTGAAATTAGGAAACCACTACTTACTAAATCAAGCCCTCAACCTGAACCTTGCTCTTGTGAAACTTAAGGTTGTAAATAGGAGGCTGAGCCCTCCTGTAATTATGCCTAAGAGGCACCTCCAGGGAACCTCTTTTGGTGCTCAGATGTGGCCTTTCTCTCCTAACCCCAACTTGGCAAATAAATTGATTAGCTCCCTGCCATGAGGGACATGACTCCTAGGGGAATGAATTTCCCTGGGTAAATGGGAAAAGATTCCCAGGAATGAGCCTGGCCCTGGCAGTGAGGGACTGAAAATGCCTATTTGACCAAAAGAAGGAAAAATGAAAGGTAACAACCTGAGGTCACAGTGGCTAAGAGATCCCAAATAAGTTGAGAGGCTAGCCTGGAGGTTTCTCTTATGCAAGCTCCAGCTAGACATCACAAATGACCACAGTGTACTATGCCCTTACCAAAAGTAGTCCCCAAATACCTAGGTCCCTACCTGAGATTCTATAAAAGATTCACTCACTAAGCTTTATCTCTCAGAAACTTAAATCCACTAGAGTGTTTCTATGCCAGAGAAGTCCTAAAACCCAGAGGCATCAGCCTCTTTAAGAACAACAATCAGATGCAGCCCCCTTCCCCATACTGTCAACATCCCCTTTCAATATGAACAAGTTAGGGTACTCACTGCCTAGACACCCCTGAAGATGGAAAAAGAGATTAACTGAGAGGAAGGGGGTAGCAACAAACAAGGTAAGATTTAACAAAGGTCTATGAATACTGAAATTTTATATAAATACACATATATTTTTTGAATGCTGGGTGTTGGAATAGCTGGAAGGAGGTAGATGACATGGGGGTGCTGTAACCTATGGCATCCTTTGAAATTTGCTCTGTAGTTTCTCATTGAATTATGCTTTGAAAGTCTTCACCTTTCTGTATATACCCTATGTTGCATAACGGGGAGGGAGCTCAAACTGTGGAACCGTAACCCATAAAGATTTTTGAAATTACCTATATAACTGCTTGTGGGGCTGTACATTGAAGGTTAACACCTTTCTGTATGTATGTTGTATTTTACAATAATGGAAAGAGCTGAAGTTGTGACCTGTGACATTCTTTGAAATATGCTAACTACTTGTTGAATCATACTTTGAAATTGATCACTGTTATGTATATATGTTAAAGTTCACAATAAAAAAAATGCATTTAAAAATGATTAAAAAATAAAATATAAACAGGGAAACTGAAGCTTCAAACCAAGAGACAGATGAGTCAATGATGCCTTCTATTAAATAGTCCTGCAAAATACTAGGGATGAGGCTTGGAAAAAATGAAACTGTTCCATGACCACAGTAGAATTAAAATAGAAATCAATAACAGATATCTGGAAAACCCCTAAATATTTGGAAACTAAGTAGCACACTTCTAAGTAATACATGGGAGAGGGAAGAAATCAAAAGGAAAATTAGAAGGTATATTTAACTGAATGAAAACAAAAATAAAGCATAATAAAATTTCTGAAATGGAGTTAATATAATACTTAGAGGGAAATTTATAGCATTAAATTCCTATATTAGACAATATGAAAAGTCTCAGTTCAATCCTCTAAAAACTAGAAAAGTAAAGAAAATTAAAATCTTAAAAAAGAAGAAGAAATATCAAAGGAAAAATCAGTGAAATAGAAAACTGAAAAACAATAGAGAAAATCAATAAGACCAAAAGCTGCTTCTTTGAGAAGATCAATAAAATTGATAAACCCCTAGCCAGATCAATCAAGACACACACTAAATACACATATCACCAACACCAGGAAAAAGAGAAGTAACATCACTAAAGACTCTAAATATATTCTGTGGAAAATCATGAAATATTACAAACAACTTTATGCTTATAAGTTCAGAGACTTGGAAGAAATGGACAAATTTCTTCAAATGCACAAATTCAAAAAGATCCAAATAGCCCTGCATCTATTAAATAAATTGATTTTGTAGCAAAGAAACCCTTTCACACACACACGCACACACGCGCACACACACACACAAAATCTTCAAGCCCAGGTGACTTGATTAATGAATTTGATCAAATATTTAAGAAAGAAATAATAAAAATTCTATAAAAATTCTTGAAGAAGAATGAAGAGAAGGGAATAATCTCCAACTTATTCTATAAAGCCAGCATCACCCTGATACCAAAAACCAGACAAAGTTCTTACAAATAAAGAAAACACAGACCAATATCTTTCATGAATATAGATACTAAAATTATTTTCTAAAATTTAACAAATTAAATTCAATTTTATATATATATATATATATATATATATATATATATATATATGTATATATAAATATATATATAAAAGGAAAATGTATCATGTACAAGTGGGGTTTATCCAGACGATGAAATGTTAGATTAACATTTAAAAATCAACCAATATAATTCACCATATTTATAAACTAAGGAAAGAAAAACTAAAAGATCATCTCAAGAAATACAGAAAAAGGAAATGCAAATTAAAATTACCATGGGCATATAGAGGATTGTGGGAAGATGGTGGAGTAGAAAGCTTTAGAATTCAGATCTTACACCAGAACAACTATTGAATGTCCAGGAACTGTCTAAAACAACTATTTTGAACTCCAGAGACCAGTAGAACACTGTACAGCATCCAGGGAAGAGCAAGAGTAATAAGAGGCTGGTGAATAATGTAAAGACCAGTAAATTGCTCTCTCCGCTCAGTGGTTACAAGCACCCACTCCCACTCTCACAGCAGGTGCCATAGGGTCCAGGCCCTGGCTAGTTTGCTGATGACAGAAAGAGACACAAAAACCTTTTCCTTAGAAGAGGGGTGGGCATGGCCAATCACTGCTCAGGGCTTTTTTTTTTTTTTAATTAAATTCAGTTTTACTGAAATACATTCACACACCATACAATCATCCATGGTATACAATCCACTGTCCACAGTGTGATAACATAGTTATGCGTTCATCACCACAATCTATCTCTGAACATTTTCCTTACATCAGAAAGAACCAGAACAAGAATAAAAAATAAAAGTGAAAAAAGAACACCCAAATCATCCCCCCATCCCACCCCATTTATCCTTTAGTTTTTATCCCCATTCCTCCACTCATCCATACACTAGATAAAGGGGGTGTGATCCACAAGGTCTTCATAATCACATTGTCACCCCTTGTAATCTACATTATTATATAATTGTTTTCAGGAGTCCAGACTGCTGGGTTGGAGTTTGGTAGTTTCAGGTATTTACTTCTAGTTATTCCAATACATTAAAACCTAAGAGGTGTTATCTATATAGTGCATAAGAATGTCCACCAGAGTGACCTCTCAACTCCATTTGGAATCTCTCAGCCACTGAAACTATTTTGTCTCATTTTGCATCCCCCTTTTGGTCAAGAAGATACTCTCAGTCCCATGATGCCAGGTCCACATTCATCCCTGGGAGTCATATTCTGCATTGCCAGGGAGATTTACAACCCTAGGAGTCGGATCCCACGTGGGGGGGAGGGCAGCGAGTTCACCTGTCGAGATGGCTCAGTTAGAGAGAGAGGGCCACATCTGAGCAACAAAGAGGTACTCAGGGGGAGACTCTTGGGCACAATTACATGAAAGTTTAGACTCTCCTTTGCAGTAACAACTACTCATGGCTTTTGACTGATGATTTAGGATTGCTGGAGGCTCAGATCGCTGGAGAGTGGGTCATTGCTCCAATACACCCCAGACAAAGGTGATGATGTAGGACATTTGAAGATGCTACTCTTCCTTGGGGCTGTGGAGAAGTTATTGCAAGGGCTGTATTTGCTGGCCAGGCCAAGAAAGCTCAGCTTTGGGGAGCTGTGAAAGAAGTTCTTGGTGCCCTTCCTGAACCCATCCCTGGAGCACTTTGGAGCTGGTTTCAGCACCCAGTATGGGTTCCTTGCCCTGTTTCAGCTGAGAAAGACTGACTTGGGAAACCCTCTTGGGAGTCCCCCCACCTAGAATTTTCCCTCCAGGTGAAAGCAGTTTGACACAACCAAAGGACTGTAAGAAACTATAAAGGCAGATAGTCTGGGGCAAGCAGTTGCCTGCTTTAAGCACCCAGGAGGTCTGCCTCCTGGGAAAAAGATGGGGCATTCAAATGCCTATAAATGGGGGAACTACAAAACAACTATCGAGTGCAAACCCAGGGCAAGACAGAGGCCTAGATAAGACAGGGAGGACCGTGTACACTGCATTTATCTTGAGCAGACCTTCCTCATGGGGGCCTGAAGCTCAAGAAATCTCTGTCTTATCATAGCTGGTTACCAAGTCAAGAAACAGGCATCTCAGGAAATGAATCCTAGAGTTAAAATTTTAAAGTATTAAAATGTACAGTGTACACAAAAAAAGGCAAGACAAACAAAGAAGCAAGAAATTATGGCCCATCCAAAGGAAGAGGGTAAGCATTCAGAAAACACCAGTGAAGAAGACAAGAATGTGGTCACAGCAAACATTTTTTTTTAAATGATATTTAAAATGCCCAAGGAAATGGAGAAAAATACAGAGAAAGAACTAAAGTATATCAAGAAAACAATGAATGTGCAATATGAGAATCTTAGGAAAGAGAAAGACATTTTATAAAATCAACAAACAGAACTACTGTATTTGACACCAATAAATGCAATGAAAAAAATTCCCAAGAGGATTTTCAACAGCAGATGGGAGTTGGCATGAGAAAGAATCAGTGAACTCAAAGACAAAACAATTGAAATCAGGTTGAGAAGCAAAAAGTAGAAAGAATTATAAAAACTGAAAATAGCCTCAAACATCTCTGGGGCACCATCAAGCATGCCAATATGGGAGTCCCAGAAGGAGAAGAAGGAGATAAAGTAGCAGAAGAAACATTCAAAGAAATAATGACAGAAAACTTCCCAAACTTAGCAAAGGACATGAATATTTACATCCAGGAAGTCCAGTGTGATGATTTGAAACTGTATGTACCCTTAAAAATAATGTTACTAAAGCTAATCCTTTCCTGTGGATGTAGACCTATTATGAATGGCATCTTTGGATTAAGTCATTTCAGTTGAGGCATGCCCCAGGTGGGTCTTAATCCTCTTCCTGGAGTCCTTTCTAAGAAGAGAAAACACATAAGCTGAGAAAGAAAGCCACAGATGGAGAAGCTAGGAAGCAATGAAACCCTGGGGGAGAAGGGAGAGACCAGCAGGCCTGTCATGTGCCTTGCCATGTGGCAGAGGAGCTGAGGATCACTGAAAGCCTGTCATCAAAGTCCAGGTATCATCTTGGACATTTTTGTAGCGTCAGAAATTTAAGCTTGTAAGTTAATGAACTCCCATGGTAAAAGCCAACCCATTTCTGGTATAAACTAAAACACCTGAGAACACCAAAAAGTATTAACATGAAGAAAAATGCAATCTGTCAGATATTGATCTCACTACCAAATGCAAAGAAAAGAGTTCTGAAAGCTGCAAGAGAAAACCAAATACGCTATGTGAAAGGGAGTCCTAATTAGACTGAGTGCCTATTTCTCATCAGAAAACATAGAGGCAAGAAAACAGTACACTGAAATACTTAAAGTGCCGAAAGCCAACTAAGAATTTTATATCTGGTGAGACTGTCTTTCAAAAATGAGGAAGAGATTAAGACATCCCAAGATTTAAAAAAAAAAAGAAAGAAAAAAAAAAAAAGTCGAGGGAGTTTATTACCACTAGATCGGCTCTATGCTCTAGAAGCAATGCTAAAGGGAGTTTTTCAGACTGAAAGGAAGGGACAAAAGACAGTGGTTCAAAGCACATAAAGGAACAAAGATCTAGGGTAAAGATAACCATTTGGGTAATTGTAAATGCCAGTATTATTGTAATGTATTATTTCATATGTAACTCCATTTCTTACTTCCTACAGATGCTGAAATGCAAATGCATAAAAAGTAATGATAAATTGATGGCTTTGGACATACAATGTACAAATGCAAAAAATTGGCAACAAATACAAAAAAAGGTGGGGGAAAAGAGGGGTTTAGGAAAAGTATATGTTTGTGCTATTGAAGTCAAGTTGGTATCAAACCAAATACAATTGCTACCGATTTAGGATGTTAAATTTTAACCTCATGGTAACTACAAGGAAAACAGATGAAAAGTATATCCAGATAGAAAAAGAAGGCATTCAAAATGGTACAACACAAAATATCAAATAAATGTAAAAGTAGGCATTAACAAAAGAATTGAGGGACAAAATGGCATAAAACTTACAAAGACTAAATAACAAAATATCAGAAGAAAGTCATTAGTGATTTTAAATGTAAACGGATTAAACTCTCCAGTCAAAAGGCAGAGTTTTGCAGAATGGATAGAAAAAGCATGACCCAATTATATGCTGTCTGCAAGAGACTCACCTTAAATTCAAAGATACAAGTAGGTTGAAAGTGAAAGGAAGGAAAAAGTATATATCATGCAAGTAGTAACCAAAAGAGAGCTGGGGTAGCTATATTAATATCAGATAAAATATACTTTAAGTCAAAAATAGACACGAGAGACAAAGACATGATAAATCAAAAAGTCATTACATATTGATAAATGGGAATATTCAACGAAAAGATGTAACAATTATAAATATATATATATACATATATATATATATGTATATATATATATATATATATATACATATATATATATATATGTACCTAACAGCAGAGTCCCAAAATATATGAAACAAATACTGACATATCTGAAGGGAGAAATTGATTGTTCTACATTACTAGTAGGGGACATTGATACACCACTTTCTTTAATGGATTGAAAATCTAATAGGAAGATCAATAAGGAAATTCAAGACTAGAACAATACTCTAAGCCAACTAGACATATACAGAATACACCAACAAGAGAATACACCTTCTCACCTTCTTCTTGAGTGCACATGGATCGCTCTCCAGAATAGATCATATCTTAGATCACAAAATAACCTGCAATAAATTTTAAAAATATTGAAAATATACAATGTATCTTCTATAACCCAAAAGAATGAAGCTGAAAATCAACACAGAGGAAAAAATGGAAAATTTTTAAAAATTGTGGAAAACAACATACTCCAACAACCAATGGATTAAAGAGGAAATCACAAATGAAATTAGAAAATACCTTGATGAATGAAAATGAAAATATAACATATCAAAACTTATGGGAAGCAGCAAAGGTTGTGATAAAAGGCAAATTTATAGCTCTAAATGTTCACATTAAAAAAGAAGAAAGACTTCAAATCAGAGACAACCTCAAAACTGGAAGAATTAGGGAAAAAAGAGCAAACTAATTCAAAGCAAGAAGAAAGAAAGAAAGAAAAAAGATCAGAATGGAGATAAATGAAATAAAGGAAAAAAATAAATAAATAAAAAACAATGATAGAGAGTATCAGTAAAACCAAAGCATAGTTCTTTGGGAAGACCAATAAAACTGACAAACATTTAGCTAGACTAACAAAGCAGAAAAAGAAATAACAAAAATCAGAAATGAAAAGGGGGACATTACCACTGATCATACTGACATAAAAAGAACTGTAAGAGGATAGTGTGAACAACCGTATGCCAATAAATTAGATAACCTAGCTGAAATGGACACATTTTTAGAAACACACAAACTATCTACACTGACTCAAGAAGCAATATGATATCTCAACAAAACAATTACTACTAAAGAGATTGAATCAATGATAAAATAACATCCCAAAAATGAAAAGCCCAGGACAAAATGGCTTCACAGGGAAATTTTGCCAAACATTCCAAGAAGACTTAACTCCAATTCTGCTCAATCTCTTCCAAAACACTGAAGAGAACAAACACTCCCTAATTCATTCTACAAGGCTGACATACCCCATACCAAGGCTAGATAAATGTAAAACTAGAAAAGAAAAGTACATGCCAATATCTCTTATGAATATAGATGTAAAAATCCTCAACAAAACACTAGCAAACTGAATCCAATAGCACATTAAGAGAATTACACACCATGATCAAGTAGTATTTATCCCTGCTATGCAAGGATGGTTCAATATAAGAAAATCAATTGATGTAATACACTGCCTTAACAAAACAAGGGGAAAACCACATGATCATCTCAACTTACACAGGAAACACATTTGACAAAATACAGCACAATTTCTTGATGAAAACACTTAGAATACTAGGAATAGAAGGAAACTTCCTCAACATGGTAAAGGACATTTATGAAAAGCCCACAGCTAACATCCTACTTAATGGTGAAAGACTTAAAGCTTTCCTTCTGAAATTAGGAACAAGACAAGGATGCCCACTGTCACCACTGTTATGCAACATTATACTGGAAGTTCTAGCCAGAGCAATTAGTCAAGAAAAAGAAATTAAAAGGCATCCAAATTGGAAAAGAAGAAATAAAACTCTCCCTATTTGCAGATGACATGATCCTATATACAGAGTATCCTGAAAAATCCACAACAGAGCTTCTAGATTTAATACATGAATTCAACAATGTGGTGGGGTAAAAGATCAACATGGAAAAATCAGTAGTATTTCTATGCACAGGCAATGAACAATCAGAAGAAGAAATCAAGAAAAACATCCATTTACAATAGCAACTACAAGAATCAAATATCTGGGAATAAATCTAACCAAGGATGTAAAGGACTCGTACATAGAAAACTACAAAACATCACTAAAAGAAATCAAAGAAGACCTAAATAAATTGAAGGATGTTCTGTGTTCAAGGATTGAAAGACAAATATTGTTAAAATGTCAATCCTATCCAAAGCTGTTTATAAATTCAATGCAATCCAAATTAAAATTCCAACAACTTTCTTTGCGGAAATAGAAAAGACAATCATCAAATTTACATGGAAGGGTACGGAGCCCCAAATATCCAAACCTACCTTGGAAAAGAAGAATGAAGTTGGAAAACTCACACTTCCCTAACTTAAAATGTATTATAAAACCACAGTAATCAAAACAGCATAGTACTGGCACAAGGACAGACATATAGACCAAATGGAAGCAAATTTGGAGCTCAGAAATCAATCCTCACATTTATGGTCATGTGATTTTTGACAAAGGAGCAAAGACCACTAAACTGGGAAAAAAAGAAGTCTCTTCAACAAATGGTGCTGGGAAAACTAGATGTCCCTTTGCAAAAAAATAAAAATAAAAATAAAAAAAATAAGAGGACCCCCTACCTCATACCTTACACAAAAAGCAACTCAAAAATGGTTCAAAGTCCTAAATTTAAAGACCAGAAATATAAAATTCATATGAAAAAATAGGGAAGCATCTTCATGACCTTGTGTTAGGCAATGGTTTCTTAGAGTTTACACCCAAAGCACAAACAACAAAAGAAAAAAAATAGATAAATGGGACCTCATCAAAATAAGAAAATTTCCTGACTTCTAGGACTTTATCAAGAAAGTAAAATGACAACCCACACAATGGGAGAAAATATTTGGAAACCAGATATCTGATAAGGGTTTAACATCCTAAATATTTAAAGAAATCCTAAATTCAACAACAAAAAGACAAATAATCCAACTTAAAAATGGGCAAAAGACTTGAAAAGACATTTCTCCAAAGAAGATAAACAAATGTCCAGATAGCACACAAAAAGATGCTCAACATCATTGGCCATCAGTGAAATGAAAATCAAAACCACAATGAGATACCTTTTCACACCCATTAGAATGGCTGCTATTTAAAAAAATGGAAAATTACTAGTGTTGGATAGTATTTAGAGAAATTGGAATACTCATTCATTGCCTGTGGTAATGAAAAATGGTATAGCTGCTGTGGAGGAGAATTTGGTGGTTCCTCAGAAAGTTAAGTATAGAATTACCACAGGACCTGGCAATTGTACTATTAGGTATATACCCAAAATAATTGAGAGCAGGGAATTGAACAGATATTTGCACACCAATGTTCATAGTGGCATTATTTACAATTGCCAAAAGATGGAAACAACTCAAGTGTCCATCAACCAATGAACAAATAAACAAAGTGTGGCATATACATTCAATGGAATATTATTCAGCATTAAATAAGAATGAATGAACATGGATGAAACTTGAAGACATCATGTTGAGTGAAATAAACCAGACCCAAAAGGACAAATATTGTATGATCTCACTGATGTGAAATAACTAGAGTTAGTAAGCACACTCACAGAGTCAGAATTTAAAATATAGGTTACCAGGGGAGGGGCGGGAATAGGGAATGGGTAGTTGTGACTTAAAAATGTACAGGTTCCTATTTGGAATTATGGTAATATTTTGGTAACGTATGGTAGCGATAGTAACACCACATCATAAGCATAATTAACAGCACTGAAATGTATATCTGCATGATGATTAAAAGGAGAACTATTAGGTTGTATATATGGTAACAGAATAATAATTAGAAACATGGACCTGCACTACATGTGAACTCTAAGTTAATCCATGAAATATAATTAATTGTACAATTATAAAACTGCACTTTCATCAATTGTAACAAATGTTCCACACCAATGCAAGATGTTAATAATATGGTGGTATATGGAAATCCTGTATTTTATGCATGATTTTTCTGTAAACCCACGACTTCTGTAACAAAGAATAACATGACCACTGCATACCTATTCTAATAGCTAAAATTTACAAAACTGACCATATGATGTGTTAGCAAGGACATAGAAGAACTGGAACTATCATAGGCTGCTGGTGGGAATAAAAATGTTTCAACCACCTTGGGAAACAATATGGCAGTTTTTTAAAAGTTAAACATACAACTATTTTATAGTCTAGTCATTCCATTCCTAGGTATTTATATGAGAGAAATAAAGTCACGTCCAACAAAAGCTGACATGTTTATTTGTAATTTCTAGAAATTCAAAACAATCCAAATAGCCATCACAAGTGAATGGATAAACAAACTATTGCATATTAGTACAATAGATTATTACTCAGCAATAAAAAGAATGCATCATTTATAAATGCAACAATATAAATTGATCTCAAAATAATTATGCTAAGTGAGTGAAGCAATTTATATAAAATTATGGAAGTGCAAAACAACTTATAGTGACAGAAGGCAGATCAGTGGTGGCCTGGAGACAGAGTATAAGAAGAATAGAAGGGAGGGACTATAGAGGGGCATGAGGGAACTTTTGCAAGTGATAGATAAGTTCACTGTCTTGATTGTAGTGGTAATTTCATGGATGTATACAAATGTCAAAACATCAAATTGCCCATGTTTAATATGTGCAGTTCATTTTATGTCAAAATACTTCAATTAAATGGTTATTAAATGATTATTTGGAAAATAATCCAAAGTGTTCAGGACTCCCAGTAATTCATGCTCAGTGGCAGACATTGGGTAGATAGTTATTACAAGCACTTGCAGAGGAATGATGGAAGGTAATTACATCCAGTCATAACTCCATAACTTCATTGGAGGCATTTCGGTGGGATAGACCTTTTCTAGTCTTTAGTAGAAGCATTAACAAATCAAGAAAGAATTATTTCTGGGTAAAGAAAGTTGTCACAAAAATTTTGCAAACATTACTGATTATAATATTTTGGTTTTGAGAAAGGGTCTACTTCATTGTCACACCTATTAATTCTATTTTTCCCCCAAAATAAAAAAAAAAGGTATTAATTGCATAGTGGAAGCCAGAAAAAGGTCTTTAGACTTATAAAAGGGAAATTAGATTCAAAAAGGGGAGTTCTGCCCATGGTTGTCAAGAATTAAGGTGAATTATGATTCTGGGCCATAAATGCCAAAATTTGAGAAGAAAGAGGATATTTTAGGTGAAGGAAACAAAACAGTCATATCACAAAGTTTGAAAATAAGAACTGTGAAAAATAAAATGGTTTTTTTTCAAATAACCATTTTGTTGCTTTCCCATTTTTTCAGATCCTTGCTAAAATGCCCTCTCCTCAGGAAGAACTCCTTATACCACTTTACATAATGTTAACTCTCAACCCTATTCTCCCTAACTCCTTTCTGACATTTTTTTTCCTTCAAGCATTGTCCATGCCTGACATCTCATTATGCAGTCATGTGAGTATTCGTCTACTGTCTCTCCTACCAGCAAATAATGTCCACAAGGGCAGAAACAGTGTCCAAATGTCTTATTTTTACTATATCTTCAGTACCTGCAGATCCTAGAATGGGCCTCGCATACAGTAGGCACTCATCTTGTTGAATGAATGGAGTAACAATAAGCCATTTTATTTGTGTCTTTTTTATTTGTTATCACTGGGTTGTGGGGGGCTAAGACGCTGATCAATGAACTAGACCCCATCCAACAGCTTCTCACCCTACCCTCAGATTGCAGTTCATGGATAAAACATCTTCTAATATGACCATTTGGAGTCAATGTCCATGCTTTATTTTAGTTCTTTTTATGTGCTTTATATCCCAGCCTGGTGAAGAAGTCCATTACAGCACACATTCTAGACTGGCTCCTCATATGGTCTTCCTGGATATCCTTGCAAATAAAAAAAGAAACCAAACAAAAAAAAATTTAATTTGTATCTCTGGAGCCGCTGACTTGTTTTATTTTCTATTATACATGTAGCTCCTGGAAAAAAAAAATCCACTAGCATTTATGCAGGTCGCTACCAAGGAACTTAACACTGAAGAACATTCTCATAGTAAAATTTTTAAAAAATCCCTTTTAGTATAGTCATTGGTATAGTCAGATGGGCCATATCTGCTGTCTGTCCCATGTGTTGATGAATCGCTGAATGAACAGGCACCATGCATGCCTGGATTCCATCCTTGGAGATCTCTCCTCTACTCTGAAGAAGCAGGAGCAATTTTCCCAAGCCTGGGGCTCCTAGATAGGTCAGGAGATGAAGAAATTATGTAGGTCCCTATAACAAGAGCCTGATGGTGATGTCTTGGTCCCAGATGATATTAACAAGATGCAAGGCAACCTCTGAAAGCTGTAGAAGAGGGAAGCATTTGCAGAGTTCCTCACATGCCCTCATGATAACACAACTAAACATAAAGCAGTTAAAACCAACGTGTTCTTATACCACTTAACAGCCACACCTCAAAGTGCTGCTAGCCTATAATTAACAACAGCTCCCCATGCTCAATCATCCTGTAAAATCACAAGTGCCAATGAGTTAAAATTCCTTAAGACATGAGGAGAAACAGGAGCACTGATAAGAATCAATTTATGCTGTAAAATGCCTCTTATACATCTCCCCACATAGATATCACAGAATGTAAGAGCTGGAAGGGCTCTGATCAAAGCCATGCTAAATCCTGGCCCAACTGACATGAAGAAGCATCTGGAGGTTAAATGATTTCCCCACACCCTAGAAGACAACTAGAATTAGAAGCTTGGTCCCCTTGACTCCATTGCAGTTTTTTGCTACAACCACCAATAATAATCTAGGTTTGTATGTTTAAGTATCTTTTTTTCTTTTTGTAATAGAACCCCTTCCTCAAATAAATTCCATCAGAATGTAAGCAAAAAAGAAAAGAAGAGTTGCTCCGGTGAAAGATTTGGGAACCAATGCCCAAGGGCACCTAGAAGCATTGTTTGGAACTATTTGATTTAGAGGACAGAACAGCCGGGGCCCACCTTTGATTTCCCTATCTACAGTCAAAGATCAGAAGGAAAGACCAAGAAAAAATGGTGATGTTGTTGAAATTTATCTTTAGTATTTATTCACTGTTCTCCTACCCCTTTCTCTTGTTGGCCCGTCCCATCCCTACTACTGATGCATTTAGCCCCTCTGCACAATAACCGTCTCTTTGATTTAAAGCCGGAACAGTCATTAGTACATTGATTTAGAACTATTCAGACCGACATTTATCCAATCAACATCCAAATTGCTTTATAAGACTTTATGCTCTCTTTAATTGTGGGATATAGACTTCTCTCCCATTAAAGTATTTCAAACAATTGGGAACAGTTGAGTAAACACTTAGGGGACAGAGTTTTAGTCTGCTCCATGATACAGAGATCTCTAAGTGACTTTAGTTATTTCAGGCATCTGGGTAGGATGCAGGAGATACTATGTAACATTTTCTTTTCAGCAACCCATAACTGGGTTGTAAAGCTGACTCTCCCTGTTACATATTGCTATGTAAACTTCAGTAATTTGTTTAATCTCTCTGAGCATCAATTTGATAATCTGTCTGTTGGGTTTAATAATGCTACATCAGAAGTCTGTTAAACATTAAAGATGATGAAGAATATAGCACACTGTACAATGTTTACTGCCACAACGTTGATTCATTCCTTACTCACCCTTTCCCCTCATTGGAGAGGATGATTTGTGTAAAATAGTTTGAAACTCCTGATGATGAATTTACAAAAGCTGGTGGACAGACATACAGACCAATGAAATCAAATTGAGGGTTTAGGAAACAACCCCCATATTTATAGTCAACTGATTTTGATAAATGGGCAAAGACCACTGAATTGGGAAAGGATGGTCTCTTTAACAAATGATGCTGGATGGACCCCACCTCACACCATATATAAAAATCAACCCAAAATGGATCAAAGACCTAAACAGAAGAGCCAGAAATATCAAACTCCTACAAGAAAACATAGGGAATCACCATCAGGACCTTGTGTTAGGAAATGTTTTTTCAGACTTTATACCCAAAGCACAAGCAATAAAAGAAAATATAGATAAATGGGGCTCCATCAAAATTAAAAACTTTTGTGCTTCAGAGGACTTTATCATAGAAGTAAAATGATACCCTGCACAATGGGAGAAAATATTGGGAAACCACACATCTAAAAGGGGTTTAATATTTAGAATAAATAAAGAAATCCTTCAACTCAACCACAAAAGTCAAAAAACACAATTTTAAAATGGATGGAAGATTTGAATAGATACTTCTCCAAAGAAGATATACAAATGGACAAAAAAGCACATGAAAGATGCTCTACATCATTATTAGTCATTAGGGAAACACAAATCAAAACCACGAGATACCATTTCATGCCCACCAGAATGGCTGCTATTTAAAAGAAACAGAAATTTACAAATGTTGGAGAGAATGTGGAGAAAGAGGAACACACATTCATTGTTGGTGGGGATGTAAAATGGAGCAGGTGCCATACAAGAGTTTGTCAGTTCCTCAGAAAGTTAAATACAGAATTACCATATGACCTGGCAATCCTACTTCTGTGGGGAAAAAACAAAAAATAAAATAAAACAGATATTTGAACACCAACGTTTATATCAGCATTATTTGCAATTGTCAAAAGATGGAAGCAACTCAAGTGTCCATCAATTGATGAGTGGATAAACAAAATGTGGTATACACACACAATGAGAAATTACTCAGCCATAAAAATCACAAAGTTCTGATACATGTGACCACATGAATGAACCTTGAAGATAGCATGTTTTGTGAGATAAGCCAGACACAAAAGGGCAAATATTGTATGACATCTCTAGAATGGAGGTTACCAGGGGACAGGGTGGGGAATAGGGAATTAATGCCTAAATTGTACAGAGTTTCTATTTGGGATGATGGAGAAGTTTTGTTAATGGATAGTGGTGATGGTAGCACATCATTGTGAACTTTATTAACAGAACTGAATTATACATATGGATGTGGTTAAATGGGGAAATTTTAGATTGTATATATGTTACTAGGATAACATTTTTTAAAAATCCATGGAACTGTACGGCAAAATAGTGAACCCTAAGTTAAACCATGGGCTATAGTTATAGTACAATTATAAAAATGTGCCTTGATTAGTTGTAACAAATATGTCACACTAATGCAAGATTTTAATAATAGGATGGTATATACAGGGAACCCTGTATTTTATGTATGATTTTTCTGTAAACCCACAAATTCTCTAATAACAAAAATTTAACTCTAAAATTTGATTCATATTTTGTTTGGCAGTAATTAACCAAACAGTATTTTTTGCATGACATTATATCAGCACTATTTAGAACTTATAAGTCAAGTAGGTAAATAAAGTTTAGGAAGGTACATACCACCAGATAGTATTTTATGATGTAGTACTTAATATGTGCAATGAGTAGAGTGAAAGTGCAGATCCATGGAGGCTGGGGAAACCTGGGAAGCTTCAGGAAGAAAGTGATCCTTGGTCTGGGTCTTGGAGAATGACTGGGAGGTTGACTTCTGCCACATGCTATTTATTCTTCCCTTTGCACTCAACTAAGATATTTCTGTTCTTATCTGTCTGATATGTTCATCTTTTGACAAAGATTTATGTAATGAAGAGCAGGAAGATTAGATGATCTGGAATACCCCTCTATGATATTAATATTCTGAGTTATAGAAACAATTAGAACATGAAATTTTAAAGTAATTTACAATGGCAAAAAGTAGGAAAATAAGTTTAGAGCAACATTGTTAGCAAAGTGATTAGAATATTAAATGAACATTGTAGGAAGATTAATCAGTGAATGAAAGAGATCGATTAGGAGGCTATTACAGTGATTAGTGACTGAGATGAAAAGAATGCAAATGGCAGTGGTTACAGTAACAAAAAATGGAATGGACACTTGAAACTTAGAAGTAACACATTTTTAAAAATAATGGCTTTTTGAAAAATGACACAAATAATGCTAAGTTGCATAATAATGTTTTAAAAGAAAAGAGAGTTGCAACAATGATTTCAAAATTTCCAGTCAGGATGAGTAGAGGAATGGCTACATCACTAACACAAATGGTTAAGTTGGAACAAGAAACCAAACTGAAGGGAAGATGATTAATTTGGCAGGTACACTGAGATGACACAGTGGTAAACTATCCCAGTTGAAAAGCCCAGCAAGATGGAGAATTTCAAGTCTATGTAAAACATTCAAACTAGATTGAGCATTTGCCAAAAGGTACATTAGATTTAATAATGGGTGCATTGCATTCTTTTTCAGCTGATTAGTTGGAGAAATTCAGATGGAAGAAAAAAATGAATCCATATTAAAAAGCCTATTAAAAATTGTTTCTATTGCACCAGTGAAGGGAAAGCTCAATATTTTGATTTGTTCATATGACTGACAGTAATGAATACTTGTTCTTTCCAGACAAGGTGAAGAAATTCAAGATTTCCAAAGCAGTAGCCAAGTATGATTTGTTGGTTTCATCCATAATCTTCTTCTACATGAGAGTCTCTTTCTGAAGAAAATTATACTTTTTCTTCCTAATGCTTTTATAAAAGACTAGAGTGCATTTCACTGTTTCCCCTTTGGCAGATTTAATTTTCCTTGGTAATTAACTATAACTAGTTTGGGAATTATACTGTGGTGTATCTTGGTTTTGAATTTCCATTGAGTCTTTTTATGAAAAATTACAAACTCCTCAGAGGGACCGATGTAGCTTGTTGCCATGGATAATTGTCTCTAAATAAACTCAGGGTACTTAAATGAATATGAACAGATGGAAATAAATTGATGAAGTTGACTATAGCGCCTCTTGGCTCCTGTTTGTTTGTCACCAGCAGCATATCTTTCTGTCTTATTGTGCCTGGCATTTTATGAACTTGAACTTCAACAGTGTCAGCTGGATTCCTTCTCAAACCCTGCATCCAATGGAGCTCCAGATTAGATCCTTCTGACAACCTGGACAGGACCACAGCAGAGACCAATGGCCTAATGGCATTTCTTTAAGTCCCATGGCAGAGAAGGTCACTTACATTGTTACAGTTGTTCGGACGTGCAGACTTACTCTGTTAAGCAACACCATTTCTCCACTCCACAATTATTTATTTATTAAGTGCCAACCACAGGCAGGTCACTGTTCTGGACACTGGGGACACAATGGTGACAGGACACAGTCTCTGCCTTGGTGGATTTCACAACCCAGTAGGGGAGAGAAAAAAGCCAGCAGGAAATTAAAATGCAGCGCAATAAGCACTTTGATAAGCCTAAATTCAGGTCAATTTGGGAGTTCCTAAGAGGAGCACTTAGGCAGTCTTGATGAGTAGAAAAATGCTCCCAAAAGAAGGGACACCTTAGTTGTGAGCTGAAAAATGAAAGATGAGTAGGTGGTTGGTCAGGAAAATAATTCACTGCCAAACCTAGTGGTCATCCAGCTAGCTTGCCTTGTAGATATTTCAGTTTAACCCAGTAAACGTTTATGGGACTCCTGTATGTCTCTAACACTGTTATAGGAATGAGTGTTAGAAAAACTCCTGAGAATTAGAATACCAAGGTGCCTGCCCTCAAAAGTTTGCAATTTTGCTGGGGAAAACAGAATAAAAAGACTTGAACTAATTAGGATACAAAACAGAAGAGTATCTGATTAAAGACTAAGATATGTGTTAAAAATAGTATTATTGAAGGAGAGATCCTCAAAGTTGTTAGATAGCTTTCAATGGAAAGGTAGAACTAAGCTGAGGCTTGAAAGATTGTGTGAGCAGCTAAGTTGAGGAATTGTCTTCTCATTCTGATATCACTGATCTTACCCCAAGTTCTGGATACATTTTACCCCCAATTTTACTTCTGAACTATTTCTTTACCTCAGACTGGTTCTTTTTGAAATCATTTCTTTTTCTGACCCAACTAAGCATGTGGCCCCTGAAAGGAATTTGGCATATGTGCATACCTTAAATGAATAATACCTTAAAGATTGCTCAAAACATATCAAATGATGTGTAAAGCCAAAGAGATCAGCAGTAGGAGGCAGTTGAAAATTACCCAGAGCAGTTGTTGCAGATGGTGAGCCAAAGAACATTGGTCATAATAGCTGGTGCAGGGTTTCCCTCCCAGGGATGTCCTTTTAGAATAGAAGACTATAATATTTAAGACAAGAAGATAATATTTTGCTCATTGGGTACCAAAATTTCAGCTGTATGTTGTGCAGTTTGGGTTTGTTAATTGCTTATACAAATCGCAGGGTGATTTACTAGCATATTTTGAAAAAGAAAAATAAAGAGCTAGAGTAGATGGGTGATACATATAAATATCAGGCTTATAAGTGCTATATGTTTAACTACTTTAGTATATAAAACAGCTTCACAAATTTAGAATGCCTGCAAACTTACAAATAGCTAAGTGAGAAAGATCCTGTGAAAGAGACCATGCATACAAGGGGTGATATTAATAAATATGTGGGAGAGTGTTCAAATTTGTTAGCTAATAAAAGTAAATCTTTGGAATCATTTTACAATACTAGCAATTATTTTTAATTATTTATAATATCAGATGTTTAGGAAGTACACATTTACACTGATGATGGTATTATAAACATCCTGTCAGCTGTACCGTCAACATATCTGTGAAATCTGACCACTTTCTACAAACAACACAGCTACCAACATTGTCCAAGTCACTGTCATCTCTTGTCTTACTGCATTATTGCAATAGCCTCCTAACTAGCCTCCTTGCCTTCAATCTTACCCCACAAGAGTCAGCCCAGCTGCCAGAGTGATTCTATTTGCAAGTTAATTGATACTCTTCCTCTGATTAAACTCTTCAGTAGCTCCCTATCTCATCTTAGAGTGAAAGTCAGAGATCTTACAGAGTTCTTCAAGGTTATATAATATGCTGAGCATATTGCTGCCTCAAGACAGATATCCCATGACTTATTCCTCACCCTTTCAAGTCTTCACTCAAAAGTCAACTTCTCATCGAGGTCTCCCAGACCATCCTATTAAAATGGCATTCCTCATCCTCTGCACTTCCCAGCCCCACCCTGTTTTATCTTTCTCCAATGTATTTAACATCTTCTACTGTATGGCATAATTTACTCATATAATTTGTTTATTGTCTGCCTCTTCCTTCCTAAATATAAGGTCAATGAAGGCAGAAATTTCCATCCGTTCTGTTTGACTCTTGTATTTTATTGCCTAGAATAGTGCCTGACATAAAGTAGGCATTCAATAAATATTTGCCCAATGATTGAATAAGGTGATTTCTCTTAGCATTATTCAAAATAGTAAAATATTGAAAACCACCTACACATTACACAAAGTTATGGCTAAATGAATAATGCTACTTTTAATAGAATATTATGTGCCCATTAAATTGTTAATTATAGTAACTGCATCATCTGTATAAATATTTTCACTGAAATAATTTTAAAAGTAGAAAATAATCACAAGTATTCTTAAAAGAACTATATCAGATTGTGCGTGAATATGGAATATGAAAAAAAGTAAAAATGTTATGCTAGAATTATGGTGTTTTAAGGTTAAGATGTATAATGTCTTTGCTACCATAAATTTTAAAAAATAATAAAATTGAACTATTGGGATACTGAAAACAGAATCATAGTTATAATTCAAGGTATTTGGATTTGTTATCACTTGGTGGAATTTAAAAATCTAACTTTATTCTGATGATTAAAACTAACAGCTAATTCTTGGAGAGCAGAAAATGTTATTGATTTATTCACAATACACTGATGAAGTAGAACTTCTAAAATGGGATGCTGAGTTAAACTATTACAATGTTTAAATTTGCTCTGAAAATTATTACCATAAGGTTTCCCTGTTGATCAAAAGTAGACCTTGCTAGAAAATGAAGGTATCATATTGAATGATCTGATCTTTGAATTTAAATGGGTTTAGGGAAATTTAGGATTTTTAAAATTTCTTGACATGCAATCGTATGTAATGGAGCCCAGGGCTTTAGGGGAAACACTGCTCATGAGAAAGAAATTCCCTTTGATGGATAAAAATTGATAAATTTCCAGGAAGATTTATATCTAACTTTTAGGTGAAGTTATTTTCTGGCTCTGCTGTAATTACTTCCATTATATACTAACCACCTCTGTATCTATTATACCCAATACTACTGTATTAATGGCGCTTGGCAGAACCTGAGGGCCTGCCTTGGAGTAATGCAGGGAGAAGAACAGAAGACAGCTGCAGGAGCCAGGAGGGACAGAGGAGCTAGCTGCTATGTGGCCCAACTTGGGCCAGAACATGGAAAACTTTTTCCTACAACTCACCTGCAGGGGTTGCTGGATCCTGCTTCCTTGTGAGGTGGAGACCATGCAGGTGGAGAGCACTTGGGTTATACACACTTCCTTTGTTATCCATAAAGTTAAGTCCTATTATACTTTATGAAAATTAGTGGCTTAGCAAACATGGCAGTTAAATTTTTATACACATATAAAATAAGTAAAAAATAATTAATTAATTAATTAATGAGTGAGTGAAAGAATGAATGAGAAAGAAGGAAAGGAAGGGAACAGAAGGAAATGAAAATTAAGGAAAGGAAAAGAAATAGAAGAGGGAAACTCCATCCTTAAATATGAAAATCATGAAAAAAGAAGGAAAAATCAATGTTCCGGGAAGGTTAGAAGAAGCCCTAAAGAAGTATACTAATGTAAGCCCAGATTCCTGGGATGGTCAGATTTTGCTGGGCACTCATTTCATCAGCCAGTCTGCCCCTGATGTTCAGAGAAAACTGCAAAAGCTCTCCATGGGCCCAGGAACTCCCACTAATGACCTATTAGAAACTGCCTTTTCGGTCTTTAACAATCAAAATAAGGCAGAGAAGGAGGAGAAGGCAAAGAGAGGTAAGCAGAAGACCAGAGAACAGTCGCCATTAAAAGTGCCCTGTACCCTTTAGGTCACCTGAATCATGGTTCCATGCCTCGAGGGGCTTGCTTCAACTGTGGGTCAGAGGGTCACTAGCAGAGAGAGAGAAAGTGCCAGAAACCTCGAGACAACCCTTGACCTCAGGACCCACCAGGACCTTGCCCCAAGTGCCACCAACATGGGCACTGGGCCAGGAACTGCACTGTCTCCTGAAGGGGGGGCAAGGCAGCGCCTCGAGCCCTGCTTGAGGTCAGTAAAGAGAACTGAGGTTGCCCGAGGCAACCTATGGCTCTGCTGACTTCACATCTGACCGTCAACCTAGAGGAGCCTCGGGTGACATTTCCCATGGCAGGTGTGAAATGGAGCCACTTAGTCTGACTTGAACTGTGACTCTGGACCTACCTCCTTTCGGACTTGCCTAGTTATATGAGTTAATGGTAAAGCCACCACTAGCACCTTCACTACCCCTCTCCTGTTTAAGCCTGAGGACATTCTGGTTCCCCATCAATTTCTCATTGTACCTGAATATTCCACCCCCCTTCTAGGGAGGGATCTTCACTCCCTGGGGGCCACCTTAAGACTAGTAGACCCAGCAATTATTTACTCCCCTTGCTTGCCCAAAGGCCCCTACTAGTTGGGGGTCTCTTGGCATCCCAGAAGAGACCCTTAAGCAAATAAACCGTCTGTATGGGATCAAGTCATCCCTGGGTGAGCTGTCAAGCCAACGAGCCACCAGCTGTCTGCCTGCAGGGTCTCAGTACTGGATTTTAAAGACACATTTTTTGTATCACTCTCCACCCTGACTCTCAATACCTATTTGCTTTTAAATGGCAGGGACCTAACAATAGGATTCTTGCCCAGCTCACTTAGTACTGCCCCAAGGGTTTTGAGATAGCCCCCTCATCTTTGCGAATGCCTTAGTAGCAGAACTTACTGACCTCCAACTGCCTCAAAGCCCAGTCCTGCAATATATCAATTATGTGAACTAATATATTCCTGGTATGAAAGTGGTTTTGTTTGTAGTCATTGCTGACTATAAGCCCTGAAGAGATATGGAAAGTTACAGAGTTTGTGAAAGTGAATTTTATTTAATCTAATCAATGCTAAGTAAAATTTAATAAGCTTGTCTAAAGGAGTATGGTTTGCCCTAAAATAATATAGCTAGTTTTAATATGCAAGACAAGACCTGAATGAATACGCTTTCTGTTAAAATAATGTAGATTGTTGGTCTGTTCTTAATGAAAAGTTATAAGAAGTTTTTCTTAACCATATGAGTACTCTGTCTAGAAGACAAAGGTTTTATATCATATCAAAATTATATCCTTGTTGATGTTTATGTTAACCTTCTCATCCTTTATTTCAAAAGGCAAGTATATAAAATTGTGTTCTACTTGTTAATTAACGTAACTCTGGAAATGTGTAGAGTTGAAACAAGACAAAAGTTCTGCTATGTTTTGTAGTTGATGACCCCAATATAAGACAACTGTCAAATGTTTTTATTTCTAAAAGTAGCTTCATTGACCAGGGTACAAGGAGAGCAGGGTATGTGGTGGTCAGCCAGGCTAGAGTAAAGCCAAAGCCCTGCCCCCAGGGACTTCAGCTCAAAAAAGAAGAACTAATTGCCCTCACCTGAGCTCTAGAACTAGGAAAAGGGAAAAGGCTAAATCCCCTACACTGATTCCAAGTATGCCTTCCTAGTCCAGCATGCTCACACAGCAGTGTGGAAAGAGCATGTCACTCTCACAAATGGTGGAACCCCATTTAAACACTGCCAAGAGATACCCAATCTCTTTAATGCTGTGCTCTTGCTGACAGAAGCAGCTGTAATTTATTTCCCTGGCCATCAAAGAAATAATACTAACATCTCTCAAAGAAATAACTGGCTGACACGCAGCCAAAGCCACAGCCCAATCAATTAAGCCCCTTCTAAGCCTCATTCCTGCACCCCTTATCTCGCCACGGGCACCCTCTTATTCCCCAGTTGAGCAGGAACGAACTGCCCAGCTAGGATTCACTCTTGAACCTGAAGGACTGTCGTTCCCTTCCCTCTTCCCCAGTTTCTCTTGGCTAATGCCTCTCCTAGGCCTGCTCACTTCTATCCTCTTCTTGCTATTGATCAGCCCCTGCATTTTTAAGCTTCTCACCCTATTTCTTCCAGACTAGAAGCCTTTCACACTAACTAATGCTAATTTTCAGCCATTCCAACTGCCCCTCCGGATGCCTCCCCTCTCAACTTAAATGAGATAGAAAGTCCCACACCCCAACAGGCAGGGCCTCCACCCTCTGACAAGCAGGAAGCAGCTACAGAAGACAGACCCTCATCCCTCAGAAACCCTTACGATTAAGAGGCAAGAACTCTCTGAGGGGGAAGTTGAAGCAGGCTAGAACAGGGATCTGAGAGGGGAAAGAAGAGACCATGAAGGATCCCTTGAGCAAGGAGGGTTAATCAAGGTCAGGAGGGCCTGTCCTCACACACACCCTGCCTGGAGCTACTCACTTATGCAGAACACCAGGCGGCAGCCAAGCAGCCCAAATGCACTATCTACCACCAGGCACTGCCCTGGGGAGAAGGGAGGGTAGAAGGAAGAGCCCTGAACTCTGAACAAGGCAGGAAGTGCAGAGTAAGTAAAGCTACACAGTAAAAGCAGATTGCCCCACAGCTCCAGGGCCTCTTGCCCCTCCTTTCTTGAGAGAGTACTGCATGTCCTTCTCGCATGCATACTCAATAAACTTTCTACCTGCTTACTCTATCTGTGCTGTGCCCTTCAATTCTTTCTCGCTGCATGGCCAAGGACCTGGGAAACCAAATCCAGTAACAATAATGGTCAGGGAGCAGCATTTGGTTGATTGTAATAAATGTGACATAATTTAAATTGCAAAATCTAAATACTTGTCCTAAAGCAATGTTTTCATACATGTAAATACCTTAAAATTAGGCAATGTGGAGAATTGTGGATATAATAAGATAGTTACATAAGAGACCAAATTCTGCAAAGTAAAACAGACTCGGTATCTAGAAGCCATTAACTTTTGGCAGCTTGATAAACTTCTAGAAGATTCTAAACCTTAAAAATTCTTGATTTTGGGTATTTATCTTCTGAGACCCAAAGGTTGGAAATCATATGCATGCATATTTTGTATTCTGATTTCTAACTACCCTCAGATCCCTTCATTCCCTTTTTGCTAAAATGTAACATACATGCAGCCTCTACTTTTCCTATAGAAGGCCCACGCAAGTGCTTGTAGCTCTTTGCTTCTTTTTCCCTTCTCTACCAATAGTTGGGCTTCAGTTTAACTTTACAATTATTTAAGAAAACACCATCACTCTAATACCTATGTTGGCAAAATGCATCAGAGGCTTATCTACGGAGAAAAAATCATGTGCTGAGTTTGGAGCAAACCAGTACAATATATGCGGTGAGAAAATATGAAAATTCTCATTTGAAGAGACTCTGTAAGAAATATGAGGTCTTAATACCACCCAACTATATGGTCATGATAAAGTAAAACACCAGTGAAACAGAATTTCACATCATTAGGGAGGATATTTGAGAGATTTAGTCAGAAAACAGCCAGTATCAATCCTGCTTCTCTCCCTTTCAGATAGTTTTGCCCTAAAAAGTGGAGGGAGTACTAATAGGTCTACCTATAGAGTTAGCAGAGGCTTGAGTGCCTAACATTTCCTCTATCCTATAGATTGTTAAGGAGCAAACACACTTTTTGTTGATCTTTATGTGATGGAAAACATTCACATTATAAATACTTACATTCACCAGATATACACTTGCACTCCCAGCCTTTAAAGGAATATAGGTTCATGAGTGTATCATTTATGTTTTATTGAAAGTGGTGACTAATGTGAATGCATGTAGCAGAAGTGAAATACAGCTTGGTATATAAAGATGTATTTGGGAGAAATGTATGTCTGCAAATTTTATGTGGTCAAATCTATCAGTGTTACATATTGCATTTTCCCCATTTCTTTTCAAATACAGCAAGTTCTGTCACACTCTTTCTGTTAATAAAGTGCTTTCTGTTTGTTAAAAAAAAGGAGAGAGAAAGAAAGAGAGAGAGAGAGAGAAAGAAAGAAAGAAAGAGAGAGAGAAAAGAAAGAAAGGAAAGAAAGAAGGAAGAAAGAAAGAAAGAAAGAAAGAAAGAAAGAAAGAAAGAAAGAAAGAAAGAAAGAAAGAAAGAAAGAAAGAAAGATCAATCCAGCCTGGATTGCTTTACAGCAAAGTGGGGACTCTTGGCAGCTTTGAACTGGAAGGTGAAAAGTGCCATAGGAGAAGAAAGCCCAGAGTCACTAGATCTTCTGTTTTGTTGTTTTGTTTTTTTTTCCCCCAAAGGGAGCCAAGATATGTGGATTTTAACACGAAATATTCTGATTTTCAAAAGTTGTCAACTAATTCAAATTTTTCAACCTACTGTGAGGGCTACACTCCAAATGCCTGAGGGTGATATTCAGCCTGCAAATCATCAAGTTGTGAGCTCAGCTTTACATACCAAAGCCAACAGTGAGAAGAAGGACTAGGAGGGAGGAAAAAGAAAGGCAGATTCAGATAGTTGTCATATGGAGTGGAAATTCGGAGAGAAAGAGATGCTTAAGGGAAATTTTAGAGAGGTTTTCTGTGTGGCAGGAAATGTAACTATTTGTAAACCAAAATACCTTCAGTGCTTTTAAAATTGGATTTTTATTTTTTGGGATGTGATAACATGCTAATACTGGCTTTAAGGTAAGAGGGAAACAGCCCAGTTATATATGCTTACATTTTCAAATGATAAATATTGTACAGCCAAGTTGTTATGAAAGGATCATATTGGATTTCATGTCACAGTTTATGACAAAACCATAGCTCTCAGGGATTTAGTGAAGTCTCTGGAGCCATTCAAATACAGTATAAAGGTGTAATACCTCACAAGGTTATTACTATTTCCAGCAGGCAGATCAACCTAATACAGAGGACAAGTGCTAAAAGATAAACTAAAATGTTTCTGAAACACCTGTCTACTTCCTGGTCTCCAGCAGGCACATGTGCATGTGCACACACATTTGTCTTACTGCAATTTAAGATGATAGGTACTCCAAATTTGCAGCATAGCCCTGGGAAGGTATTTTAAAAATATTCTTCCACTGAGCCTTTGGTCCAGCCCATACAATGACAGAAATCTCCATCATCCAATTAACCTTTCAGAATAACTGTTAAAATCAGTCCTTAAATACAGTGACATCATGGAAGACTTTCTTCACATTTGTTATTTTAGTTATTTTACTCATTTAAATGCAGTTGTTAAATATAGTTCTAGAGGTCCTCACGACACTATAAATATTACTTGCAAAACTTGCAACCCACACTATGTTCAATAAGAGAATGTAGCTTATGAAGACAGGCTTTGACGTTAGCAAAACGAAGTCTAGACTGTGACTCTACCACACATTAATTGTGTGACACTGAGTACCTTAATTAACCCGAGAACCACATTCTTGCTCTGTAAACTGAGGAGACAACTACCTACCTGATAGAGTAGTTTAAAATATTAAAATGAGATTTATAAAGCATCTATCACAGTGGAAACTACTACATTTATTTTGCCAGTTCCTCCTAAGGATGAAGTTATTGCTGAAATCCAGCTGAAGTGATGTTTAAAAATTATCCTTGGATAGTCATAAGGAGATAAGTTCACCCCAGAGGCAACTACTAATTCAGGGAGAGGTAGCTAAAAGCCTGAGAAACAGATCAGAGCTTCTAACAGGGCCAACGGGACCAAAAAATTGGACTTCATGGCCCACCAGAGTTGAGTTCTTTTGAACTGCAAGCTGCAGGTTAGAGCCGTGACGCACACTGGGAGAAAGTTTGAACAGGAATATCAGCCCTCATTGTAACTAAAGCCTAATTTTGAATCAACACAATTCCTGGAAATAGTTTAAGGAAACCTTAGCTTTTTTATTGCCCCAAATAGATTGCCAGAAAAAAACATATATCCTCTCTGAAGAAAAAAAATCACCATTCTAGGTTGTAAATTATTTCTACAATTTCCCCATTCAATAATTCAATACCCAGCAGTCAGTCAGAAACAATCAATCACATGAGGAATCAAGGAATCTGAAAGAAAAAATAACGAGAAGCAACAGATCCACATGGGCTTAAAAGATAAAGTTAAGTTACTTAGAAACCATTTGATCCTTTCTGGTCTTGCTTTTAAGCAGGGCTGGCTTCATGGGCGTGTGACTTGTCACCCAGGCCCCAACTCAGATGGGCCCTGAGCTTGGCTCCATATTCTGCTGTTGCTGACTTGAAAGGCTGAATAGTTTTGAACAAGGGACCTGGTAGTTTCATTTGGATTGAGTCGCACAAAATATATAGCTGTACTGCTTTTCATATTTGTTAGGAGGAACCAGAGCAGTGTTTAGTCTAGGGTGAGGTGAGACCTTGCTAAGTACCCTACCCAATGCCCTGTGAATAATCAGATTTTCCAGTCTGACTGGAGGGATCAGGCACTAATTCCAACCCTGAGTGAGTGCTGGGTACTGTTCCTTCTATTTTTCAGTTGTTCTTTCCCTACCTCACACTACCTGAATACTCAAGGTGAACCCCTGAAGATTTTCAGGCTTCTTTCTCTGTGCAGCCCTCTCCTTTGCAGGACTTTTTTTTTTTTTCAATGTGATCAAATTTTATTAAAATTTGTTTATTACATGCAAAAAAAGAAACCAGGAGAACTGCCAAAATATAAGTTTTATATGTGATGGGTATATGAATGGATTTTATTTTCTTTACACTATTTTATTTTCAAAATGGAACATATATAACTCTTACACTCTTAAAAAGTTTATGAAACCATATACATACACAAGCCTTCTTTGTTATAAATGTAAACAACCCCAAACAGTACAATTTCCAGAAGTCTACACTGTAAGAAACATCAATGTCTAGGAGTCTTTCTTCCTTCTTCCATCTCTCTGTCTGAACAACATGTGGTAAGAGGAACGATACATTCATTTAACAAATTATTATTTGGTTCTTGACCAGAGCTAATGAGAAGAGAGAGTCCAGCTGTCTTCCTTATTTTTACAGAGATCTACTCTAAAATGATGCCATGTTAATCTTAGGCCAGGTTGTCACAGTTTAGTTACAAATTCCTAAGAAAAGGGATATTAATCATAAAAAAATTCAGACTGGTCCCACTAACATAAATAAAAGTCAAGCAACAAAATACATAACCTGGAAACATGGATGGGAAATAAGAGAACAAATTACTTCCCTTTGCTTCATTTTATGATCATATTGATACTGATGAGGTTTGTGATTCCAAAGTATTTTTACCTCCCTTTTTCATTAAAAACAAAGCAAGACAAGTATAAATCTTGACTTCTCAACAGTCATGCATTTTTCTAAAATATTTACAAAATAAAGCAACTGTTTCTAAAGTGAGCCATTTTTCTCTACATGAGCAGAATCAGGAGAAACCTGACCATTTTTCCTCCCAGTATGAACATGTTAGTGCCATGAAATGATTCACAAAATGGCTTCCCCTTCTGATAGCACTTTACCCGGTAATTGGTATTTAGTAGCTCTTGCCAGTTTCCCATTAAAAATGGATTACTTTATTGATCACAACACCTCGAGGAAAGCTACTCAGTTCTGCCCATGAAAATCTTCCTTCAGTCTTCTTCCATCAGTTCTTAAGAACTTCCTTCATCCATGTGCATTAAATCCCTTATGCACTAACAAAGTAAACATAATTGAGTCTCAGGATGAATTTTAAACACCACAGTGAGTTCATCTTCAAGGGCCTAGAAGCTTTACAAGAACAAAATATGTGTTTGTTTGTTTGTTTGCTTAAAGCAAAGGAGAAAGGTAGATGGAAAGCTGAGCCTATGAGACACTTTGTTTCCAAAGAAGGGTTAATATGTTTCCTTAAAGCCAGCCATGAACTACATCAAAGAGCTCCTCATGGCATGAAATGGGAGGAGATTTCACTTGAGGTTGCTCAAATGAAACTTTCAGATTGCCCTTCAGAGGGATCTCTAGGCAGACAAGCCGACCTTCAACAGGGAGATCAAAGAGAAGCCTAATCACAGCCACCAGGTTCTTTCATCTGGACAGACAACAACAGGACTGGTACCTGTTACTCCTGGTTTTGTCCTGGCATGACCTGCTAAATGTCTCAGCTTGGGGGCTGAGTTCCTGGCTCCACTACAGTAGCCTGGAAAGGTGACATGGCACCAGGCAAGCCATGCATCTTCTGAGAAGCAGGTGCTATGACACTTGACAGCCAGACCAGAGAAAATGATGAGCACTGCTTCATGGCTATGGGGAAGCCTGCAAGCACCGGGTTCCACAAAACACCCAAAGAAGATACAGGAATGACCAGTAAGATGTCCAACATTATAAGTCACCAAGACAGTTAAACCCACAATGAAATAACACTTCATATCCACCAGAATAGCCAAAATTTTAAAAATTGACACCACCAAGTGTTGACAAGAGGATGGAGCAACTGGAACTCTCATACATTGTCGGCTCTTAGAGTCTTCTGGCCTAGGAGCTTGAGCCTGAGCAGACTGATCTCACAGCCTGATATTTCTCTTTTCCCCACAGGGCTGCCCACCAGTTTGTATTTCATTTTGCAGGTGTTGTCTATTCTTCCAAGTATTTAGATCACATATTTCCTCTCGTTTTCTCAGGTGTTCTCAAGGCTGTGGGAAGTGCAGTCAAAATGGCCAGACTACTTATATCGGTGTGCTAATGGTTTGTACCAGTCACCCAGTGGACCTGGGACTAACAATAGCCCTCATTGATTCATTTAGCGAATGCAGAGTTGCGAAGTGCCCTCCAAATGACCCAGGTAGACAGCAATGCAAGGGGCCAATGTTATTAGCACAATTAAATTTTAACAATTCCAGTCCCAACTAGCAGAGGCATTAGCTGCAGAGTTGTCTGAATTCTGGCCAGGAAGAACTCATTCTTCTGTCTGGACTCATCTGCAACAGCATGAAAATGCCAAAAGGACAGACCTCTGCAGAGAACATGTGTAGTTTTGACAGTCATTTACAACTTCAATAATGACAGAAGAAAAATAATCTGAATTTAGCACTCCTTGATTCCCTCTATCTTCCCAATTCTGGGTCCTCTCCACATGGAGTTGGAATAGTCCTGATTTGGGGAAAAAATACAAAAATAAGTTTTTAATGTTTGTAACAGAATCACAGGTTGTTTCTAACAACTTCACCAAATCCTGCAATCTGGGATATACCTATGCATTATTCTCCACATCAATCAATATTTTTCCTGGAAAGCAGAGAACACCCCTTTTAAGCAGAGGATACAGGATTGACACACTAGCAGGGAAGAGTTGAGGAGCCAGATGGGATGGGGAGGCAACTCAGGACTTAGCTGCCATCACCTTTAGGGTCCAGTGGATAATGGGGAGATATGGTGTTATGAGGGTCCAAAAAGCAGAGTTATCCAGTGGGTGCTGGAATCATGGAAAGAGGGCGATGGGAAGGAGGGAGAAGAGTAGCTGAAGCTGAGAGTTGATGTAGTATGCTCAAGATCAGACAAGTGAGCAGAGTTCTGCCCTGCAATCTCTCACCAGCACCTCTCCTAGCTGGGTCCTCCAGAAGCCGGGAGTGGGGCTGGGAGGAGCATGGGGACCTGCAAGATATCATCCCATGTGATGCAGAGCAGAGCAGGGAAAGGAAGGAGGGATCTGAGAGCAAGCTGGCTGCTGACCTGTCTGCTCTCCAAATGTCTGACCATGGGCTTTTCTTTCCAGGACTTTCTTTTGCAAACCCAAGGAGTTTCTTCTCCTGCAAACCCATGGGCTCCCTTTCCCTGCACCATGGCCTAGAAACTTTCTCAAGGCAGTAATCTGGGGCAATCATAGGCTATCTTATTTTTCCCATCTCACAGGGATCACTGTCTTTCACCTTGAACACAGTTGTTAGATATCTTACCAGTGTTTTCTTTGCTGTTATGTCAGGTGGAATGATTTATCCCATCCTGTTTCCTCATCTTGGTTGAAAGCAGGAGCCCAACAGCATGTTATGCAACAGTTCAAAAACCAAAATAACTCCAAAGTTGATCAACAGTAAAGTGGATCAATAAATTGTAGTGTGTTCATACAATGAAATACTATTATAGCATTAAAAATAAATGAAGTGGAGGAGCTGGGAAGATGGCGGCATAGAGAGAAGTGGAAGACTTAGTCTCCCCCAGAACAATTCATAAATGAACAAAAAACTAGTAAATAACCTGGAATAACAGCAGGAAGACAAACGTGACTGCCCACTCATCATCCACCAACCTGAATTGGGAGGAATGCCCGAGATCACAGCATAAAATCTGTAAGTAAAACTGCAGACCCGTGCTGAGAGAAGAAAGCCTAGAGCCAAGAGCCCCTCCCTCACAGAAGCTGTGCCATGCACTCTCTCAGCCCAGCTCCAAGTGAGGTTTTAATATTAACTGCTCAATACAGACAGCGAATCCTCAACAAGCAGACAGAGGCTTTTGGTGACAACTGACCTTGGGAGAATCGGGGGACATACCTGTCTCAAGATAGGGAGCCCAGAGGATCGGGTGCTATCTCTGGCTGACAGGTGAACCTGGAGTTTTTCTGTCCCTCTCTCTCTCTCTGTGGAGAAAATCTCAGCTATCTCTGGCTGACAGGTGAACCTGGAGTTTTTCTGTCCCTCTCTCTCTCTCTGTGGAGAAAATCTCAGCCGTTCTCAGCCCACAAGGCGTTGCAGTAAAGACAGCCTCAGACATTCTGCATTCTGAAACAAGCTGAGAACATGCCGCGGCAAGGCCTGGCGGCCCAGGGCTTCCCTTGAGGGACGGCGTGCACTGGTGATGTAGCACGGCATTCCCTTGGCTGAGCTCCTGGAGGATCGCGGCTGGGCTGGGGGACCTGCTTGGAGAACCCAGGGGCGCTACGCCAAGTCCGGTGGTTTGTAGAGCAGCGAGAAAGAGGGTCTGGGGCTGAAATAAAATGAAGGCTTAGACTCTTGCGGCGGCCTGGAATCTCCTGGAACCAGGGGGATTTGAACATTAGAACTGCCCTTCCTCCCTGGCCACCTATACACATGCCCCACATTCAGGGTGGATGGCTCCAGCAACACACCCAAACTGAGTTCTCCAACTGAACCCACAAGAATCATTTCCCCACACACCACGGGAACAAGGTTGTGAACTGATTTGAGGGATATAGGTGACTTACAGACGCCATCTGCTGGTTAGTTAGAGAAAGTGTACGTCACCAAACTAAGTCTCTGAAAAATTAGATCGATATCCTTTTTTTTTGTTACAACTTGAAAGAGCCCTATCAAGCAAAACAAATGCCAAGAGGCCAAAAACAACAGAAAATCTTAATGCATATGATAAAACCAGACAATATGGAGACTCCAACTCCAAAAACACAAATCAAGATTTTGGAAGAAACACTCTACCTCGCACAATTAATCAAAGAACTACAATCGAGGAATGAAAACATGGCAAAGGATTTAAAGGACATCAAGAAGGCCATGGCCCAGGATATAAGTGCCATAAAGAAGACCTTAGAAGAGCTTAAAGAAGACATTGCAAGAGTAAATAAAAAAAATAGGAGCTCTTATGGAAATAAAAGAAACTGTTGGCCAAATTAAAAAGACTCTGTATATTCACAATACAAGATTAGAGGAAGTTGAACAACATCTCAGTGTCCTAGAAGTCCACAGAACAGAAAAGGAAAGAACAAAAGAAAGAATGGAGAAAAAAATAAAAAAAATTTAAATGGATCTCAGGGATATGATAGATAAAATAAAACTTCCAAATTTAAGACTCCTTGGTGTCCCAGAAGGGGAAGAGAAGGGTAAAGGTCTAGAAACAGCATTCAAAGAAATTGTTGGGGAAAACTTCCCCAACCTTCTACACAATATAAATACACAAAGCATAAATGCCCAGTGAACTCCAAATAGAATAAATCCAAATAAACCCACCCCAAGACATATTCTGATCAGACTGTCAAATACTGAAGAGAAGGAGCAAGTTCTGAAAGCAGCAAGAGAAAAGCAATTCACCACATACAAAGGAAACAACATAAGACTAAGTAGTGACTACTCAGTGGCCACCATGGAGGTGAGAAGGCAGTGGCATGACATAATTAAAATTCTGAGAGAGAAAAATTTCCAGCCAAGAATACTTTATCCAGCAAAACTCTCCTTCAAATTTGAGGGAGAGCTTAAATTTTTCACAGACAAACAAATGCTGAGAGAGTTTGCCAATAAAAGACCTGCCCTACTTCAGATTCTAAAGGGAGCCCCACCAACAGAGAGACAAAGAAAAGAGAAAGAGATATAGAGAATTTTAACAGACATATGTAGTACCTTTCATCCCAAATCACCAGGACACTCATTTTTCTCTAGTGATCACAGATCTTTCTCCAGAAGGGACCATAAGCTGGGACATAAAACAAGCCTCAAGAAATTAAAAAAAAAAAAAAAAAAAAAAAATGAATATACTCAAAGCACATTCTCCAACCACAATGGAATACAAATAGAAGTCAATAATTTTTGAACTGTAACTCCACTATGTACTTCCTACATGATTAAAAATACACAAACTCTAAGGACAAATCAGTGGTTTTGAACTCAATGTAAAATATGTAATTTTAGACAACTATATAAAGGTGGGGGAATGAAGGAGTATAGGACCATAGTTTATGTGCTCTATTGAAGTGAAGGTGGTATCAAAGAAAAACAAGATTGATAGAGATTTAAGAGGTTAATTTTAAGCCCCACAGTAAACACAAAGAAATTATCAGAGAATATAACCATAGAGAAGAAAAGTAGAGTTTGGGTTAAGAGAAATGGGGGAAGGGGCAATGGGAAGTTAAGAAATGAGTGTAGGGTTGCTGTTTGAGGTGAAGGGAAATTTCTAGTAATGGATGGTGGGAAAGAGCATTACAACATTCTAAATGTGATTAATCCCACTAATGGAAGGCTAGGGAGGGGGTGGAATGGGAAGATTTAGGCTGTATGTATGTTTCCACAACTGAAAAAAAGAAAAAAAAAAAAAAGACAGTCTAACTAGATGACAATTGAATGCTAAGGATGAACTTGGATGGGATTGGAGGATAGAAGGCAGGTGCCTCAAAGGGACACAGTTGAGACACAAGGAAAAGGAAATACAGAATGTAAGCTTTGTATCATTGTTGAATCTCTTATACTTCTTAGCTGTGCTTAATGGAATTACATAAAAGAATGTTCTTGTTCATGGGAAGTATATACGTGAATTATAGTGTATGTTCAAGGATGTGTGCAGCTAACTCTCATGTGTTCAGAAGACAGAGCAATGATGGATTATAGATAGGGAGGGAAAGAACTGGAGATGTGACAGCATGTTAAAGTTGGTGGATTGAGCTATCAGGGGAGGGGGGTCAGGGTATGATGGAATTCCGTGTATGGGGCTAGTATTGTTTTTGCAACTATTCATGTAACTTTGAATTTATTTCAAAATAAATTTAAAAAAATAAATTAAAATAAATAAATAAATAAATGAAGTATAGCTACATGCAGCACAAAGGATGACTCTCACCCACAATGTTGGACTAACGAAACAAAATAATATATGTTGTATGATTCCCAAAACAGGCAAAACTCAACTATTGTATTAGAAGTCAGGATACTGGTTACAAGGAGAAGCAAAGGAGGGTCGTGTTTGGGAAGGACTATATGGGAGGCTACTGGGTCCTGGCAGTGCTGTATTTCTTGACTTGAGTGGTGGTGATGTAAATGATCTCTCTGATAATTTATTGAACTGTACATTCATGTTTGGTGCCCTTTTCTGTTTTTATTATGAAGTGTAACAGATAAAGTTAAAAATAGCAGAGTGAAAGGAAACATTTAACAAACAAATACAATACAGTTATGTTTAGCAGAACTTGGTCTAACAAACACAATTAGAAAACTTTTTTATCAAGACCTGTATAACATCTTTTCAGGGAATATTCTAAAATTCCTGAGATGCTAGCTGTAAGATTGTTAATTGAAGGAGGGTGTTTTTTGACATTTATATACAGTGTTATAATGTATGTTATGTGTCAGGAAAATCTCTCTTCCAAAACAGGCAACATTTCACCAAACTATTTCTTTGTATATGGAGATTTTCAAGTGTTTTTGTTTGCAATCATTTCCATTAAAATATTTAACAAATGACTAATACCTTAAGGTCTGGATCATTGATACCTTGCTTGACATACCCCTTGAATTCAAGATCATGGACACTGCTAAGAAGGCATTTTTATAGCAAATTCAGATCAAATGCCTTGATTCATCCACTTCTGTAGCTTATGTAGCAGGACTGATGACTAATAGAAAACATCAGGGCTGACTTTGTTTTGTTATTAAATCAAGAGTGATAATGTCACAACCAGTAAGTTTTGTTTTCATACATGTGTTTGTTTTGATTTGACCTTGAACCAAAAAGTGAAATAGATATGAAGAACAAGAGAAATTCTAAATTCTCACCCTTCAGGGGTTTTGATATGATCAATTTGCCTGTGTGGTCTAAAATTAAAAAAAAAGAAATATCTCTTCTTTCATTACCCTCAGTGTATAGAAGATCAGTACAAATCCTACACTAGCAAGTTAATGACAATACTCACCTCAGTTATTTTGAACTTGAGATATATTATTTATATATTATTTTGGAGTTAGTCAAAAAATAATGTGTAATCTACATTTTCCCCCACTATAGACAGAGAAGCAGTTTGGGATGTTATAAAAGGGAGACTATGTGAAGGAAGAAGTATTGAATTGAAATCTGTACATCACCGCTTATTTGGTGTGTTCCTGTAATAAAGTCACCAAATTAATTTAATTTATTATTCTTCCCACATGTGAAACGATGATAAAATTGAAACTGCCTCACTGGATAGTTATGGGTATAAAATTAAACAAGGATGTTGGGGATTGAATCATGTCTCCCACAAAAGACATGTTCATGTCTTAATATGCATTCCTGTGGGTGCAAACCTATTTAAAAATAGGGCCTGTGAAGATGTTATTAGTTAAGGCATGGATTCATTTGTGAATAGGATCTTTGAAGATCCTACTTAGATAAAGTGAAATTCAATTCAGGGCAGGCCTTAATCCATGACTGGAGTCCTAATAATCAAAGGAAATTTGGATGCAGTCAGATAGAAAAAGATAGAAGTCAGAGAAAGCTACAGGAAGAGACCAAGGAGACAGATCCCCATTTAGTAGAGGCAGAGATGTAAGCCAATGAACCCCAGTGACTATAAAGCACCAGCACCAGAACACCGGAAGAAAGCAAGCCCTGTCTACCTTGATGTTGGACTTCGAGCTTCCAAAACCACGAGACCGCCAATCCATTGTGTAGTATTTGTCATCGCAGCCCTGGCAAACTAAGACAGAGAAAAGGATGTTCTATGACAAAAATGCAGGAATACCTCTTGTACAACAAGTATCTCATCTTACAGTTGTGTAAACTGAGACTAAGTGAAGTTGAGTGACCTAAGGTCACAACTGATTAACTCCCTTGCATATGATGCTCACTTTTATTGATTCCTGCTGTCCTTTGTGCTGTGAAGACCCTAACCCCAAAGCTCAGGCACAGAGGCTTTCTGAGTCATGTGCATGGAGGAGACTTTCTGAGAAAAACATGAGTCACTCTGCACAGTGTGAATTTTCACTAAATAATGAGTTTGCATCAATGTAGGTGAACATTACAATTTTTCGTTCATATTCTTCACAGCCTTTAATCATAATTGACCTAATAGGAGCAAAATCTTTTGGGCCTCATTCTGTCACAAATTTTACACAACTTGGCTAATGTGGTTTCTCAGCAATAATAGATAACATATTTTTAAAAATTAGACACTAAAACTCCAATTGTTGGCTTCTGAATCCCCATTGTGACTCAGGTCTGCCTAAAGCTTACACCGGCTCTCCATCCTGTGATTCTTCTCTTATTCACAAGAAACTTGACTTGCAGAAACTTCCCCCAGCATTCTTTCCCTCATTTCACAGATGGAAAATAGCTTGAGGAAAGACACTGGACAAGTGTGCCGGTTTGAATATATTGTGTTCCCCAAATGCTATTATCTTTGATGTAATCTTGTGTGGGCAGACGTTATCAATGTTGATTAGATTGCGATTCTTTGAGTGTTTCTGTGGAGATGCGCCCCACCCAGCTGTGGGTGATGACTCTGATTGGATAATTTCCATGGAGTGTTGGCCCACCCATTGGGTGGGCCTTGATCAGTGGAGCCATATAAATGAGCTGACGGGCAGAGGGAACTCAATGCAGCTGTGAGTGACATTTTGAAGAGGAGCTACAGCCAAGAGGGACACTTTGAAGAAAGCACAGGAGCTGCAGAAACATTTTGAAGACAGCCGTTGAAAACAGACTTTTGCTCCGGAGAAGCTGTGAGAGGAAAAATGCCCCAAGAGCAACTAAGAGTGACATTTTGGAGGAACTGCAGCCTAGAGAGGGACGTCGTGGGAGAAAACTATTTTGAAACCAGAACTTTGGAGCAGACGCCAGCCACATGCCTTCCCAGCTAACAGAGCTTTTCCGGACGCCATCGGCCATCCTCCAGTGAAGGTATCCGATTGCTGATGTGTTACCTTGGACACTTTATGGCCTTAAGACTGTAATTGTGTAACCAAATAAACCTCCTTTTATAAAAGCCAATCCATTTCTGGTGTTTTGCATTCTGGCAGCATTAGCAAACTAGAGCAGCAAGAAAAGAAAGTCTATTGTGTGGAGTGGAAAAAGAGGCCAGTCTTCATTAAAAATACACATGAAAGTTCTTCATAAGTTATAAAGTGCTATACAGATTTAAGCAGTACAAATAGATTCAACTTATTTGGGTTGTGACTAGTGGGCTCAAACTGAAAGAATTTATTTTCTCACCATTTGGAGGCTAGAAGTCCAAAATCAAGGTGTTAGTAGGATCACACTTTCTCTGAAGTTATAGTAAGATTCTGGTGGTGGCTTGCAGACAATCCATTATTCAATCTCTATCACATGGCCATGACTCCTACTGACCCTGTCCAAATTTTGTCTGCTTGTAAGGACACCAGTCACACAGGGCTAAGGTCCATCCTAGTCCAATTTGGCTTCATTTAAACTAATAACATCTTCAAAGATCCTACTTACAAATGGATTCATTTCTACAAGACCCTGGGTTAGGACTTGAATGTGTACTTTTGGGGAACATGATGCAATACATAACAGATTACAAAAGGTTTTTATGAGCATGTACTTAAATGCTATAGGCAGTGGGACATTTAAACAAAAATAATAGTACCACAAGAAAGGGACTCTAACTTCATAGAACTCATAATCCCATTATGGAGACAATATGTATATACTCTTAAAATACTAAAATAACAATACAAGGAAGTTTATGATGGAAGATAGTATTATTTGGAATAGGAACAAAAGGAGCTGGAGCATCCATGGAGGAAATGGTACTGGAACTGATTTTTTAATAATAGGATGAATTTTTGCAGTGGGAGAGAAAACCACTTTCTAGGGAGAGTAAACACCATGAGCAAAGACAAGGAAGCAAAAATGAGTCCCACTTGCAGAGATTGTGTCAAGAAATATGTGGAGGAAATATGGGAAAGTTAAATTCTTCTGATTGAACCATCAGACAATCTCTAGGCAATGCAAAAGCACTGAAAATTTTAGGACCACTTCATAGCCATCTCTCAGTGACCTAACTCCATGTACATTCTGTTCCAGAAAGTCCAAAAGGACCATGTCCCTAGCAAAATGACTTTTTTTCTATTATGATTCTGACACAAACCTAAAATGGGCTTAAGATGCTGATAATGATTTTTTCTTTTAACACCAACTCAGAAACAGAGACATGGGACAAATGATCGATTTTCTTGTTTCAACACTCATTAAGCCTCACACATGCTCTCTGCAAGCACAGATAATATACCATTGAAGCCTCTTGCATTTGGTCATTGTTTATCCCCTAAGATACTTGTAAAGCATGCTTTATGAATGGAATAAAACATCGCATACTTAATGGACAGACATTTCCTGATATCTCTCAAAACAAGCCACCAATATTTTCAATTTTTCTGCTTGTTAAATGATGGAGATATAGCATTTTTTACAGGAATTTTGAGTGCTCAGAGAACTTATTAATGCCATAATTTAGGAACATGTTTTTGTAGTTACCTCCATGTGATTCTCATGGGTACAAAGTGTAATTGCCTTAAATTATCAAAACCATCTTAGAGAAACTAAAATTGTATTTTTTATTATATTCTGAAAAGGGATAAAACCTCCCCTCTCTATCTTGTAGACACCCAAATATGCAGTGGAATATACTGATTATGACACAGTAATAGAAAATACATTAAAATTTGAAAATACAGCTCATAATTAAATATATGCAGTTGTTGATGGCCTCCAAACCTTTTGAAAATTTCAAAATAAATGAAAACCTTCATTATCATTAACATCATCATCATCATTATTTTCAATGAGCTATTTGTAGCTTAAAAAGCAGCTCTCAGAGATGGTATTTTGATTTGAATCATCTCTTAAAATTTATTTTTTTAAAAAATACCAAAGACAAGGATTATAAAACCACTCAATTAATCACTTTAGCATATATATTCACTGGGACAGAAAGAAGAACATTAAAAAAAGGAAAGCATTAACCTGACTGATTAAAGATTATATGGATCCAGATATAGCTCTGGACTTCCAACAGGACAGCTTTAGGCTTTAGGCCACTAGCTGCTTTTTCCCTCTGATATCCCCAAATTTTAGGGTAATTGATGCTGTTTTAGAAATAATAAATACTTAAAACATATAGTTTTAATAATTAATTAGAAAAATAACTGCAATCCTGCAAGGAAAAGTTATTTTCCAGGTACTGCCAATATTCTAGATAGCATGGTTTGAAACACCTTAACTTCCCAAAGAGCACAGCACCCTAAGTCAGCCAAAACCTCAGCCAGTCACACTTCTGAAAGCAATCACAGACCTGAATGCAAGAGCCTTAAAAGTCAGGAAGACTGTAATAGATTGGGGACCAAGACCCTGGTTCATATACTTCAATTGGCTTTAATGGACTTTAAAAATTATTTTCTCCAGGACAGCTCAGAAACATAAGACCAGATAACGGAGACAGCTGGAAGCCAATTTTTGAAATTTCAAGGCACAGGTGATGGAAAATTGAAGACAAAATCTTGATGTGAAGGAAACTTAGAAATTATTCCTGATGTAACATTTTTAAGTACAGCTATAAGAAGCAACTTCACACAGCATAATACTAACTGGAATTTGTAAACATAAATAAAAGTCAAACCAAGTACATAAATCTTTATACATAGATTCTATATACACAATATACACCCAGTATAATTAATTGATGTATGTGTATGTGTGTGTGTGTATTTAACCTATCATTATTATATATTGTAAATATCTCTGCCTCCCTCACATGGCAATCTGCTTCATTCTCTGGCTTCTTCTGACTTCTGGCTGTGTCTGAATTTCTTCTATTTATAAGGACTTCAGTCATATGGATTAAGACACACCCTGATTCTGTTTGGTCACACCCTAACAATAACATCTTCAAACAGTCCCATTTACAAATGGGTTCACACCCACAGGAGCATTCATTCATATTTGAACATATCTTTTGTGGGGGGTGTGATTCAACCTTGAACACCTGTGTTCCTGTAAGTTGGTTTGAGTTAGGATTTTGTCACATACAACCAAAAGAGTGCTGTCCACTATAATGTCTCACTTCCTTGCCCCAAAATTTCTAAGATGACTCTGACCATTTTCCTCTTGCTACCAAAAGTTAACCTAGAAAAGTGCTTCTAGTGTTAAAAGGCATAGCACTCTTTTGTCTTATTAAGTAGGAGTACAACAAAAATGACCATCAATTCTTAAACAAAATGAAAGTCAGAATTGAGACACAGATATGTGTACAGTAACGAATTCATTCTTTTTCATCACCCACAAAGTTAGTCTTGTCAGGAAAACCATTGCTTTTCTCAAGTAAGAATTTAAAATTTCAGCACTCTGAAGCTCAAGTTGATAATGTCATGTCACCCCAAAATGAAAACACTGTACCCTGCAGGCTTGCTTGTTGGGGGTGAAGGTCAATACAGACAGAGAAAGATCAAGGAAGTGCCTCAATTTAGACAACTCCCAACAAAAAGCATTATGGAATCATTTCAAGACTGTGTGCTAAGTCCTTAAAATAACCTGCACTTGAGGATTCTGTGACACTCAGTAGTTAGGCACGTCTGAGTTTAGTTAGCTTCTCTGTAGTACATACTTATCTATAATCTTACCCATAATTCCTCATGGCTCTCAAATAGAGCTGTGATGTTCTGTTTGTGATGATCTCAATAGGGTCCTTTGAAGTCCCAAAACTTATCAGGGAAGAAATGTTCTTTATGCAGGAGCTAAGGCAAATGAGCAGTATGGGACCCTATCTTTTATTTCATGTAAGCTAATGTCTGATTTTTATCTCAGCAATGCAATTGCTAAAGTTTAATAATACTTCTCCCATTTCTGTGCTCTAACCACCACAATAAAATTTGGAAAAGAGATTCATGCTTTTCTCAAGTTTATTACAGGTAGGCTCAGAAAGAGTCGTTGAAGAAATTAAGAAACATGACTGACTTTCTCTATTAGAGTAAAATAAGAGAGTTAACAGCGATTGCTGTTTTTGAGCCTTCTTGCACATGATCTAACTGAGAGAGTATCATCCTGAATTCAGCTGCTGATCTCAAGGACAATTTATCAGCAATTGTATTCAGTTAGATTTGTTCTATGTAAGTGGCAAAAGAGCTGATCTAAATGGAGGGAAAATTTATGACTAAATACAATAATTCTATTAAAATTATTGAAGGAAAATTCTTTAACTAGGTATGTGAGGACATGAAAAATTATAAAGCATAAACTCTATTCTCAAATACCTTAATCTAATAGAGTGGGTGGGGAAACCACATAAAACTTCTAAGGAGCATAAAAAGATAGCATAGAATTAGCTTCATGGAAGGAGCTGAACATGAAATATTTCATGATATTCTTTGAAAGAATGCTAGTAATATACACTCTATAATTCTTTAACTCATCTCACTTTCAGTGTCTCCTTCCACAAAATGGGAATATAACCTACTCAAAGTGACGCTGAAATGAGATAAGGTGTAGAGTGCCAATGACATTCTGATATACAGCAAATATTCAGTATGAGGCACTATTACTATTACTCTGTACTTTTTTATAGACTGCATTGTGCCCATTTCCCTAGAGGTCAAGCAATTAAATGTGAAAGATTTAAACATGTGAGATGATTGCTCAGTTAGGTAAAGGATAACCAAATCAGGTTTTCTATGTCAATAGAAATAAGACATGAACTCAGGAGCTTAAATGAAGTCAACAGAAACTTCTACTGAAAGAAACCAAAAGAAGAAAATAGGGCAAGTTGATCCATATTTTAAGACTCAACCTGAAAGAAGTCAATAAACTGATCAGAAACAGATTAACTAGAAAATGCTTGAAATAATTCTGTTGTTGAGAAAAGCAATGAGAACCAGAAAAGAGACTTCTGTGTAGATGAAAGCTAGGTAAAGAAAGGGCTACCTGAATTGCAGTTCAGGGAAACAGGATACCAATAGCTATAGCCCCTCATTCTTTAATCTCCAGAATTCCCCCCAATGAAACACATGAAAAAAAGCATGTGCTTGCTTGGAAAACATGGCCTCAGAATAAATCACCCCATTCACTTTCTACACAGGTTGACAAACCTAAGACATGTCTATTTAAAAATTCTGGCACTATCACTGTATGAATGTAAGGGCTACAGAGCCCAGCAGAAGAGTGTTTGCCTCGGTCACCAAACAGAGAGAATCAGCCTTAGATGTGCTTATATAAACATGCAAATGAGAAAAGAAATTGGAAATGAAACTAGAGGAAACAGTTGAAATCTATCATTATTTTAAGCTCGGCCAAGCAGAATCGAATAAATGACCGGTATTTGTGTGATGTTTGCTGTCACTTTATAGATGTTTACCTTTGTGAAATTTTGTTGGATTTGCAAGATTATTTATTTGTAGCAGCAAGAGATGTTCTTCCCAGTTGAGCACTGAACTGAACTACAGATCTAAGGTACAAATCTAAACCATGGGATTTTCCTCTCATTATCCTTGTTAAATGAAATTAGACCCTTAATTGAAACTGTAGGAAAGATACATGAACCAGTATTACTAGACATTACATATAGATGAAGCAAGATTTTTAAAATATGAATCTGGTAGTGTTGCATCATATAATCACTTAATTCAGGAGAATTCAACCACAGTTGTTTACTCAATTTTTCATCTTGCCTCTAAGAAAGTCACCCAAAAATTAAATAATATTAAATTAAAAGATAAGGAAGCAAGAAAACCCATTCTAAATAGGCATGTAATTCTGCTTACTTCTACATCCAATGGGCACACACCCTATCCCAAAATGAGTTACATGATGGCAGACACATATCTCTCATTTTTTGGTCTTTTTAAAAATTTTTGTGCTGTCACACAAATCCTTGAGACACTGCTCATTTTTTTCTATTCCTTTCTCTATCTGTTCTGACTATAAGATTTTGAATGTCCTGTCTTCTAGTTCATTGATTCTTTCTTCTGCCTGTTTAAATCTGCTGTTGTATGCCTCTAGTGTACTTTTAATCTCTACTATTGTGATTTCATCCCCATAATTTCTGTTATGCTTTGTTTTGTACTTTCAAATTCTTATGCTTCTACATTGTCTTCTTAATATCCTTAATCTCTTTATACATATTTTCTTTCATCTCTTTGAATTGATTTAGGAAATTTGTTTGAACTTTTGATTAGTTGTTCCAAATTCTGTATCTCCTCTGAAGTTTTACTTTGTTCCCTTGACTAAGCCATATCTTCCTGTTTCTTAATATGGCTTGTAATTTTTTCTGATGTCTAGGCATCTGATTATCTTGACTCTGAAGGTCAACTCTTGTCTAGTGTTTTTTTATTGTTTGCCTTTGTGTTAATGCTCTCCTTTGACACTTGGTCCAACTTATTCTAGACATTTAGATAGCCTGAGTTTAACTGATCAGATTTTCCCGGTGATTATTCACCTGATTCTTGCCCTGGATATATGGTACAGTTTTCAAGACTCCACTTTTGGTGTAATTGTTTCACCTCAAGGAGAAAGATTCCTTTCCCATGTTCTTTCTCCAGGAGTCTGTTTGTTTTTGTGCAGAATTTTCTCCCCAGCACTTAGGACTTGTTTAAATTCTCACTCAGTGTCCCATTTTCCTTAACTTTAGGCTCCCAACCCCTTTTCTTTTTTCTCTGTGAGACTTTCATGCCTCTGATTTCTTCCCCACTGGGGGAGCCAGATGGGGTCAATCTAGAAAAGTGGGTCACTCCAGAAAAGTTTTGGGTTAAGGTGGTACAGCCAACAGTAACTTGATTGAGTGATTGCACCTCTTGCCAGCTGCAGTTCTACAGCAGTCTTTCTCTTTTCCCCCCATCCCCTCCCAGGGGCCCTTTTGTATGCAGCACTCCTCAGTGGCTTGTGTTCTGTTCTGGGTCTCTGCAGACTTGGGACCATGCTCTAGATATGCAGTGGTTGTTCTAACTCACTGCTTTGAGTGCCTTCATAGTCTGTGTCCCAGTGGGAGGTGAGAGGGATCTTGGACCACTGCCTCTGAGCAACACCTAAGCTGAATGGGACCAAAGAAGGGGAGGGAAGGGGACAGGCAGGTAAAGAATGGAAGTTTCCTACCTGTTATTTTCCTTTTTCTGGGATTCAGCATTTGTGGAGTCCTCATCCAGTCTCTACCATCCTCAAAAGTACTAAGCAAGTGAGATTCATCCTTTTATTCACTGAATCTCTGAGAGGTTTTTTTCCAGGGATGTCTTACTTTGCCCTGTTAATGACATCACCCCTCTTTTAGTCTTTTTAATTCTCCACATACAGCTGTTTGTGTAAATACTATATTGAATGTGATTTTAAAGTTTAAAGATTAATATATAGTCTCTTCTTTTTACTCTATGTAGATTTTAAACACAAGCCAACTACTTGTTCTCACTGAAAAGGAACACCATTGTATACATTATTTTCGTATAGGTGCCTAATACTGTCCAGGACTGTATATAGAAAAATGCATATTCTGTACTCTATGCAACACTTAAGAGGTTTTTTTTCCAAGTTAGTTTTGACTATATGCAATTATAATTAGGAACTGTATACAGCAGTTCCTAACCTCTACCAAGGCTGCCTGTGTGCTTGTTAGTTTACATAGGAACAAGCTTTCTGGGACACTGGAAAACTGAAGACAGAAATACAGCTCAGCGCTGACTCTCTTCAATTAAAAATGATAATGTATTTCAAGAATCTGAAGGTCTTGGATGGGGCAGAAGTAAACACTCTTTAGAAAGAGTGAGAAGTGTTTGAGCAGAAGTTTTCAGAGAATGCTCACGTATTTGTCAAAATCAGATAGTTATGAAAAGAGAAAAGGACGCTTTTAAGGAGACTGGCAGATCAGAAAGGGGTGAATATAAAAAGCAGCAGTACCTACTTTAGAAAAACTTAAAAGAGAGAAATAAGAAAAGACAATCCAGGGGTAAGGACAGTGGAAGTGGTTGTGTGAAAACAGGAAGAGGAAATAGAAGGAGAACAAATCAGAGTACCTCATCAGGGCTGGGATTCCTGAAATGAGAGAAGTAATTCAGGGAAATATCTGTGAATGGAAACTGTAAGAACAATTGTTTAGGGGATCAAGAGTCTGTGTAACAGAGGCCCACTATCAAAGACTGGGGGAAGGCGCAGGAGCAAAAGCAATATTAGAAAGTGCTGATGGGAGTTCTAAGGAAAGATAAAAGGATATGCCTAATGGGAGCAGAGAGAGCTTTGAGCTGTAGAATGAACTAAATTATTAGCCATCTAGAAAGACTAAATCTGTGAGCAAAAGGAATGAGCCACTCAATTTATACGTTCCAGTAAAAGTAGCAACATGTGTATATCTGATTTATGGGGGGCAGGGTGGTGGGTGGACTACAACCATTTGTAGTCCAAGATCCCCCAGGGTGGTAGGCTGATTAGGGTGAAGACATGGAAAGACAAGCAGTGGGCCAGGCTAAAATCAGGTCAAGAAAAGTAACTCTGTTGGTTGATCTTCGATGCCCAGCCAACCCCTTGTCCTAGATGTCATCAGAGCCGGCCTCTTTTAGGGACAGAGACACCCCAAATATCTTGTTAATTCTCTCTGAACTAATGTTTCAGATATTTAGCAACAGCAACAAAAATTCTTTAGGGAAAAAGAGGCATGGATATACTTTCTCAGGCAGACTCCAAAGTGGCAAGTGGCAACAATTTATTCCCAAATAGAAGGAGTAGAAAGTCTGGTAGAATTAGTATTATTTTTCTTAATAAATATTTCTAATGTAACAACTGACTAATTTATGCCTAAGAAGTTGCTAAATTCCTTTTGTCTGGTTAGAATATATAGAGTATCATTTAACCTAATAGAAAGAATCTCACATTTTGGAATCAAACAAATATAAATGTCAATTCCAGCTTTCCCACTTAGTGGACATGTGACATTTGCAAATTCTGTAAACTTACTGAGCTTCAGTTTCCTCATCTGTTAACCGGGGATAAAACTAGCTAGCTTGAAAATTTGTAGAAAGTATGAAATGAGATAATATACTTAAGTACTTAGGATTGTGCTTGGTAAAACATAAGTACGCAACAGAGGTAACTATAATTATTACTAGTATGTCTCTAGGAAAATATGTTTACAGCTTCATTTCTAGAGCCTATCTGAGACTTTTGCAGGCTATGACATAGTCAAAAACTTCCAAACACACAATTTCAGTGATCATGGAACTCAGTAGGTACATGTGTAGACATCACAATAAAGCATCTTTTAGTTATTAGAATCCTAAATTTTAAAATTGGACTGAGTTAACATGATTAAAACAACATTCTTTTCTACAGCTTTACTGTAATCACACACTTGAGCCCATTGCAAAGATAAGCAATCATGTAAAATAAAGCATTACTATCCTAAAGAGAAAGCCTACAAGTGATAAACAGAGTTGTCAAGGGCTTGTTTATTTCCAAATATAAAAGAATGAAACCAAAATATTTATCTAACTAAAAAAACTAAACATTTAATCAGTAAATATCACATTGGATACTGTTAAACAAAATTCAAGGACATATTTTCAAGTTATAAATATTAATAAGCCAAGTTTGACTTCATTTAACATAATTGAATCAGTCAGATGTTCTCCAATTTATTTCTGTTATTTTGATTTCTGCACAGGTATCCATTCTACCATAAAAATACCTTCAAAGACTGTGAAAATATCAAATGTCACTAGAAAATAAAATAGAGAAATAAATGGAATGCACTATGGTTCCTGCATCTTTTATTGGTTCATACCTATTACAGCTGTATTAAGAATCCCATCCAGATCTAACATTTAATTTTGAGAAAATATGTGAAATACTAGGTCAGGTAGAGGACCAACTGAGGGATCAAATTCTCATCACTCTCCACTTCTATACTGACCTTGGCTCTTCAGGGCAAACACAGAAAATCAGCAGTCCTTGGCTAAATATTGTACCACACACACACACACACACACACACACACACACACAATTGAAGGTAAAGAATGTTATTATATTGCTAATATTTGTGAAAATATGACATCTTTCAAAGCTTTGAATCAAATGATATGGTTATTCTCCGTGGAGCATGTTTCCTGAGCCTGTTTCCTTACCTCATTTGTGTATAGGCTCTCCACCTTTCAGGGCAGTCCCTTGAGTTTGTTTTACACTCTTTAGCATCTCCCTTTCTATCTGTGCTGTTTATTCAGAGTATCATGAGATGAGAATCAAGACCACGACATATGGAAAAGGACATGACCATAAGATAAAGTATTGATTAAGGAATGGAATGAAGACCAGAAACTAATGGGTGCAACAGAAACCAGTACACATTACAGGAACTCAATATGTATTTGTAGAGTGTATATTTCATTTAAACCTACTGATAAAATCCCAGTAAAATAGGGATTATAATTCCTTATTAATAAATACCCTCTGTTTTAGTTTCCTAGGTTGCTCAAGCAAATACCATGAAATAGTTTGGACTAAACAATGGGAATTTATTGGCTCACAGTTCTGAGGTTAGGAAAAAAGTGCAAATCAAGGCATCATCCAGGCAATGCTTTCTCCTCAAAGACTCTACCATTCTGGGTCTGGCTGCTGGTGATCCTTGGTCCTAAGCTTGTCACATGGCCAGGCACATGCTCCCCTCTCTTCCAGGTTCCATTGATGCTCAGCTTCTGGATGCTCCCTATGGCTTTCTCTCTCCATGTTTGAATTTCATTTCATTTTTGAAGGACTCCAGTAACAGGATTAAGATGCATCCTAATTGAGATGGGTCATACCTTAACTGAAGTAACCGCCTCAAAAGTTCCAACTAACCATGGGTTCATGCCCACAAGGATGGATTATGTTTAAGAACTTATTTTTCTGTGATACACACAGCATCAACCACCACACCATGCTTGCCTTCCCAGTGGTTTCTACCTATGTATATATATATCTTTTTCTACATCTCTCTTCATTTTATCATCTTTTCCTCCTTCTCCTTTGTCTCTTTCTCTCTTATAAGAACCATAGCACCATGCAAATTTCTGAAATATTTGGCATGGTTATGGAATAACACTATATCTTCTGTGGTCCTCATTTTTAAAAAAGTTGGAAGTAGCGAGGAGTAAAATGTTGAATTTTTCTTTCTTGAAAATAAAGCAAATCCATGGCCTTATATTTTTTCCCCTGTGGGTCAGGTCAGTGATAGAAAAATAATTTCTATCCCTTCCTTTAACATAAAGTAATATTTTGTATTTTATTGACACTAGGCAAGTAAACCAAAATCAAAGTACCTCATATGTTTGCACAAATAATACTCAAGTAGTTTACATTATAAAAGAACATATGATAAATGTAGGAACAGAAAAATAAAGACAATTTTAGCTAATCACACTTTTTTTATCTTCATTTTATTGAGATATATTCACATACCACGCAGTCATACAAAACAAATTGTACATTCGATTGTTCACAGTACCATTACATAGTTGTACATTCATCACCTAAATCAATCCCTGACACCTTCATTAGCACACACACAAAAATAACAAGAAAAATAATTAAAGTGAAAAAGAGTAATTGAAGTAAAAAACAACAATGGGTACCTTTGTCTGTTTGTTTGTTTGTTTCCTTCCCCTATTTTTCCACTCATCCATCCATAAACTAAACAAAGTGGAGTGTGGTCCTTATGGCTTTCCCAATCCCATTGTCACCCCTCATAAGCTACATTTTTATACAATTGTCTTTGACATTCATGGGTTCTGGGTTGTAGTTTGATAGTTTCAGGTATCCACCACCAGCTACCCCAATTCTTTAGAACCTAAAAAGGGTTGTCTAAAGTGTGCCCACCAGAGTGACCTCTTGGCTCCTTTTGGAATCTCTCTGCCACTGAAGCTTATTTCATTTCCTTTCACATCCCCCTTTTGGTCAAGAAGATGTTCTCCGTTCCACGATGCCAGGTCTACATTCCTCCCCGGGAGTTATATTCCACGTTTCCAGGGAGATTCACTCCCCTGGGTGTCTGATCCCATGTAGTGGGGAGGGCAGTGATTTCACCTTTCAAGTTGGCTTAGCTAGAGAGAGAGGGCCACTTCTGAGCAACAAAGAGGCATTTGGGAGGAGGCTCTTAGGCAAAATTATAGGGAGGCCTAACCTCTCCTTTGCAGCAACCGTCTTCCCAAGGGTAAAACCTATGGTAGAGGGCTCAACCCATCAAACCACCAGTCCCCTATGTCTGTGGTCATGTTAGCAACCATCGAGGTGGGGTAGGCCAATAACCCTGTATTCTCCACTGGCTCCTCAAGGGGGCTCTACATATTTTTTTCCTTGTTTTTTTTTTTTTTTTTGTAAATCAACTGTATGAAAAAAAAAAAAAATACAATAAAAGAACATTTCAAAGAGACCATAACAAGGGAGTAAGAAAAAAGACAACTAACCTAACTGCTTTACTTCCAACATGTTCCTACTTTACCCCAAGAAAGTTACATAATATAGCAACATTTCTGTGAACTTGTTCCTACTATATCCATCAGAAATTAACAGACCATAGTCATTCCTGGGCATCCCCAGAACATTAAATAGCTTATCTGTTCTTCTTGGATTATTGTTCCCCCTTCCCTAATTGCTCTCTGTTGCTAGTTCCCCTACATTCTACATTATAAACCATTTGTTTTACATTTTTCAAAGTTCACATTAGTGGTAGCATATAATATTTCTCTTTTTGTGTCTGGCTTATTTCGCTCAGCATTATGTCTTCAAGGTTCATCCATGTTGTCATATGTTTCACGAGATCGTTCCTTCTTACTGCCGCGTAGTATTCCATCGTGTGTATATACCACATTTTATTTATCCACTCATCTGTTGAAGGACATTTGGGTTGTTTCCATCTCTTGGCAATTGTGAATAATGCTGCTATGAACATTGGCATGCAGATATCTGTTCGTGTCACTGCTTTCCGATCTTCCGGGTATATACTGAGAAGTGCAATCGCGGGATCGAACGGTAAATCTATATGTAGTTTTCTAAGGAACTGCCAGGCTGACTTCCAGAGTGGCTGAACCATTATACAGTCCCACCAACAATGAATAAGAGTTCCAATTTCTCCACATCCCCTCCAGCATTTGTAGTTTCCTGTTTGTTTAATGGCAGCCATTCTAATCGGTGTGAGATGGTATCTCATTGTGGTCTTAATTTGCATCTCTCTAATAGCTAGTGAAACTGAACATTTTTTCATGTGTTTCTTGGCCATTTGTATTTCCTCTTAAGAGAACAGTCTTTTCATATCTTTTGCCCATTTTATAATTGGGCTGTCTGTACTATTGTCATTGAGTTGTAGGATTTCTTTATATATGCAAGATATCAGTCTTTTGTCAGATACATGATTTCCAAAAATTTTTTCCCATTGAGTTGGCTGCCTCTTTACCTTTTTGACAAATTCCTTTGAGGTGCAGAAACTTCTAAGCTTGAGGAGCTCCCATTTATCTATTTTTTCTTTTGTTGCTTGTGCTTTGGGTGTAAAGTCTAGGAAGTGGCCGCCTAATACAAGGACTTGAAGATGTTTTCCTACATTATCTTCTAGGAGTTTTATGGTACTTTCTTTTATATTGAGATCTTTGGACCATTTTGAGTTAATTTTTGTGTAGGGGGTGAGGTAGGGGTCCTCTTTCACTCTTTTGGATATGGATATCCAACTCTCCCAGCCCCATTTGTTGAAAAGACCATTATGACTCAGTTCAGTGACTTTGGGGGCCTTATCAAAGATCAGTCGGCCATAGATCTGAGGGTCTATCTCCGAATTCTCAATTCGATTCCATTGATCTATATGTCTATCTTTGTGCCAGTACCATGCTGTTTTGACAACTGTGGCTTTATAATAAGCTTCAAAGTCAGGGAGTGTAAGTCCTCCCACTTCGTTTTTCTTCTTTAGAGTGTCTTTAGCAATTCGAGGCATCTTCCCTTTCCAAATAAATTTGATAACTAGCTTTTCCAAGTCTGCAAAGTAGGTTGTGGGAATTTGGATTGGGATTGCATTGAATCTGTACATGAGTTGGGTAGAATTGACATCTTAATGACATTTAGCCTTCCTATCCATGAACATGGAATATTTTTCCATCTTTTAAGGTCCCCTTCTATTTCTTTTAGTAGAGTTATGTAGCTTTCTTTGTATAGGTCTTTTACATCTTTCGTTAAGTTTATTCCTAGGTACTTGATTTTTTTAGTTGCTATTGAAAATGGTATCTTTTTTCTTGAGTGTCTCTTCAGTTTGTTCATTTCTAGCATATAGAAACATTACTGACTTATGTGCATTAATCTTGTATCCCACTACTTTGCTAAATTTGTTTATTAGCTCTAGTAGCTGTATCGTCAATTTCTCAGGGTTTTCCAGATATAAGATCATATCATCTGCAAACAATGACAGTTTTACTTCTTCTTTTCCAATTTGGATGCCTTTTATTTCTTTGTCTTGCCAGATTGCCCTGGCTAGCACTTCCAGCACAATGTTGAATAACAGTGGTGACAGCGGGCATCCTTGTCTTGTTCCTGATCTTAGAGGGAAGGCTTTCAGTCTCTCACCATTGAGTACTATGCTGGCTGTGCAGTTTTCATATATGCTCTTTATCATATTGAGGAAGTTTCCTTCAATTCCTACCTTTTGAAGTGTTTTTATCAAAAAGGGATGTTGGATTTTGTCAAATGCGTTTTTAGCATCTATTGAGATGATCAATTGATTTTTCCCTTTTGACTTGTCAATGTGTTGTAATACATTGATTGATTTTCTTATGTTGAACCATCCTTGCATGACTGGAATGAACCCCACTTGGTCATGGTGTATGATTTTTTAATGTGTCTTTGGATTTGATTTGCAAGTATTTTGTTGAGGATTTTTGCATCTATATTCATTAGGGAGATTGGCCAGTAGTTTTCCTTTTTTGTAGCATCTTTGCCTAGTTTTGGTATTAGATTGATGTTAGCTTCATAAAATGAGTTAGGTAGTATTCCATTTTCTTCAATGTTTTGAAAGAGTTTGAGTAAGATCGGTGTCAGTTCTTTCTGGAAAGTTTGGTAGAATTCCCCTGTGGAGCCATCTGGCCCTGGGCATTTATTTGTGGGAAGATTTTTGATGACTGATTGGATCTCTTTGCTTGTGATGGGTTGGTTGAGGTCTTCTATTTCTTCTCTGGTCAGTCTAGGTTGTTCATATGTTTCCAGGAAATTGTCCATTTCCTCTACATTATCCAGTTTGTTGCCATACAGTTGTTCATAGTATCCTCTTATAATTTTTTTTAATTTCTTCAGGATCTGCAGTTATGTCACCTTTTTCATTCATTATTTTGTTTATATGGGTCTTCTCTCTTTCTGATTTTGTCAGTCTAGCTAGGGGCTTGTCAATCTTGTTGATCTTCTCAAAGAACCAACTTTTGGTGATATTTATCATCGCTATTGTTTTTTTGTTCTCTATGTCATTTATTTCTGCTTTAATCCTTGTTATTTCTTTTCTTTGACTTGGTTTAGGAGTAGTTTGCTGTTTATTTTCTAGCTTCTTCAGTTGATCCATTAGTTCTTTGATTTTGGCTCTTTCTTCCTTTTTAATATATGACTTTAGTGCTATAAATTTCCCCCTCAGTACTGCTTTTGCTGCATCCCATAGGTTTTGGTATGTTGTATTCTCATTTTCATTCGTCTCTATATATTTAGCAATTTCTCTTGCTATTTCTTCTTTAACCCACTGATTGTTTAGGAGTGTGTTGTTTAACCTCCAGGTATTTGTGAATTTTCTAAGTCTCTGATGGTTATTGACTTCTAATTGTATTCCATTGTGGTCAGAGAATGTGCTTTGAATAATTTCAATCTTTTTAAATTTATTGAGGCTTGTTTTATGTCCCAGCATATGATCTATTCTGGAGAAAGTTCCGTGAGCACTAGAAAAGTATGTGTATCCTGGTGATTTGGGATGTAATGTTCTGTATATATCTGTTAAATCTAATTCACTTATCAGATTGTTTAGGTTTTCAATTTCCTTATTGGTCTTCTGTCTGGTTGATCTATCTATAGGAGAGAGTGATGTGTTGAAGTCTCCCACAATTATTGTGGAAACATCAATTGCTTCCTTTAGTTTTACCAGTGTTTCCCTCATGTATTTTGTGGCACCTTGATTAGGTGCATAGACATTTATGATTGTTATTTCTTCTTGTTGAATTGCCCCTTTTGTTAGTATGTAGTGGCCTTCTTTGTCTCTCAAAACATCTCTGCATTTAAAGTCTATTTTATCTGAGATTCATATTGCTACACCTGCTTTCTTTTGGCTGTAGCTTGCATGAAATATTTTTTTTCATCCTTTCACTTTCAGTTTCTTTGTGTCCCTGTGTCTAAGATGAGTCTCTTGTATGCAACATATTGATGGTTCATTTTTTTTGATCCATTCTGCGAATCTATATCTTTTAATTAGGGAGTTTAATCCACTTACATTCAACATTATAACCGTGAAGGCATTTCTTGAATCAGCCATCTTCCTTTGGTTTATGTTTGTCATATATATTTTTCCGCAGTCTCTATTAATATCCTTTATTGTACCCATACCGAATCTCTTTAATACTGAACCTTTCTCCAAGTCTCTCTGTCCTTTCTTTGTTTCTCTGTCTGTAGGGCTCCCTTTAGTATCTCCAGTAGGGCAGGTCTCTTGTTAGCAAATTCTCTCAGCATTTGTTTGTCTGTGAAAAATTTAAGCTCTCCCTCAAATTTGAAGGAGAGCTTTGCTGGATAAAGTATTCTTGGTTGGAAATTTTTCTCACTCAGAATTTTAAATATATCATGCCACTGCCTTCTCGCCTCCATGGTGGCTGCTGAGTAGTCACTACTTAGTCTTATGCTGTTTCCTTTGTATGTGGTGAATTGCTTTTCTCTTCAGAACTTGCTCCTTCTTTTCCGTGTTTGACAGTGTGATCAGAATACGTCTCGGAGTGGGTTTATTTGGATTTATTCTATTTGGAGTTCGCTGAGCATTTATGATTTGTGTATTTATGTTGTTTAGAAGATTTGGGAAGTTTTCCACAACAGTTTCTTTGAATACTCTTCCTAGACCTTTACCCTTTTCTTCCCCTTCTGGAACACCAATGAGTCTTATATTCAGACGTTTTATGTTATCTATCATATCCCTGAAGTCCGTTCTGATTTTTTCAATTTTTTTCCCCATTCTTTCTTTTATGCTTTCATTTTCCATTCTGTCATCTTCCAGGTCACTGATTCGTTGTTCAACTTCCTCTAGTCTTGTACTATGAATGTCCAGAATCTTTTTAATTTGGTCAACCGTTTCTTTAATTTCCATAAGATCATCTATTTTTTTATTTAGTCTTGCAATGTCTTCTTTATGCTCTTCTAGGGTCTTCTTGATATCCTTTGTATCCCATAGTATGGTCTCATTGTTCATCTTTAGTTCTTTGAGTAGCTGCTCTAGGTGCTGTGTCTCTTCTGGTCTTTTGATTTGGGTGCTTGGGCTTAGGTTATCCATATCGTCTGGTTTTTTCATATGCTTTAGAATTTTCTGTTGTTTTTGGCCTCTTGGCATTTGCTTAACTTGTCAGGGTTCTTTTAGGATTTGTAGACCAATTGAAGTCCTTATCTCTAATTTATCAGATCTACAGCTTCGTGGAGTACACTTTCTCTAACTAACCAGCAGGTGGTGTCCACGAGCCACCTGTTCTCCACAAGCCAGTTCTCCCCTGCTTAGCCTTTTTGGTGAGTGGGGGAGTGAGTCTTGTGGGGTCCAATTGGTGTACCAAGCTTGCTTGTGTAGTTGGTGTTGCCCGCCCTGTATATGGGACGTGTTTCTGGGCTGTCAGGGAGAGGGGGTGGCTCTAACAATCAAATCTCCATGGTGATCCTGGAGTTTTAAAGCTGCTGCAATAGTCTAATTCTTCAGTTCAGTCCTGCCACAGTTTGTCTCTGCCACTGACCCACAAGTCCTTGGTATTGGTGTATGGCTCCTGAGACTTGCGAGTGGGTCCCTCTTCCAGGCTGTTCACCCACTGGTCCTCTGTTGAGGGATCACTGTGCTATGTCACGGGTGAGTGCCATCCCCCCAGGGTGGTTCTGGGCTCCTGGGCTGTGTTGGGAGGCTCCCAGTCTGCTGAAATGATGGCTGAATGGGGCTTTGTTAATTCACACTGCTCCACCTTCCCAACTCTGGGACAATCAACTGAGGTTGCAGGGAAGGCTAATGTCCATGCCCAGTTTTGTGATGTGTGCCTGTTATTTGAAGCACTTCCGTCACACTGGGTTGTCTGGGGCAGCTCTGGGCTATGGGGCTGGCGATGGGCAGAAGTGTTTCCTGTCCATCAGGGTGATGGCTGTGAGCAGACACCCCCGTTTTCTTGGGAAGTTGTGGTGTTTAGTGAATTTTCTCAGCCACTGGATTATTGCCTTTTGTCTCAGAGCTCTCTTAGTTCTGCTCTTGTGTTGAGCTGCCAAAATTGCAAGTCTTTGAAGCTTTCTGTATTGGGCTTCTTAGAGTAATTGTTTTAGAAAAAGAAAAAAGGATTAAAAAAAAAAAAAGGGCCCTCCTCACAGATCTAATGGGTTATTGAAATGCTAAGAGACAAAGCAATTAGGGCCATTAAGGAAAGGTCCACAGGGCAGAGAGATCAGCTTTTCTTCAGGATTTGCATATGAGCCTCAGGGCCTGAGCTCTGCCCTTCCCCTTTCTATGTTCACCAGAACTCCAAAAATCCTCCGCTTTTAATTTTGGAGTTTTTCATGCTGTTTTTTTCTATGCCTGTCTCCTCTCTGCTGGGCTGGCTGCTCTCAGATTCTCTGGTGTCTGGTCTCAGTCTATCTATGGTTGGAGTTTGGAACAGTAGAATGAGTTTCCGATAAGGGCTGCCACTGCAGTTCTCCCTTCTCCTTCCCGGAGCTGACAGCCCCTCCTCCCACGGGACTGAGCCTGGCAGGGAGGGACATGGGTCCCCTGGCCACAAAAACACAGATTTCGCTGATCTCAGCAGTTCCACGTTTTCATGAGTGTTGTATGAAGTATGCCCAAAGTCAGATTGCTCTGTGGTGTCCAGTCCACGCAATTCCTCGCTTTCTACCTACTTTCCTGGAGGAATAACTAAAACATACAGCTCACCAGTCTGCCATCTTGCCCCACGTCTCCCATTACATTTTATAGACTGCCAGCTAATCACACTTTTTAAACTGATGTTTATTTTTCAAGTCTCCCTGGCTCACCTTGAAGACAAGGTAAAAAGAAAAAATGAAGAGTGGGAATCAGAGGAAGAGAGCCAGCAGGTAACAGTGGATAGGTCAGGTAAGTATCTGGGAAAGAGGGAAGGAAAACAGACCTGGGAAAAATAATATTTAATGTAAAGATATTTGTTTTCAAAAAGCTGTAAGGGAAAGAGAGTCCCAAAGCATCATTAGCCTCCCCTACACACACCCAGAAACCCATTTCTGTTGTCAGAGTCTTGCCTTTAACTTTTGACCTGGTGGCTAATGTCTGATCATCTGAACTTCACTTCAGGCATCCTTTTCTGCTTGCTCTTGTTCCCACAGAAAGAAGTTACACAGAAGGAGAGAATAATCACAGAAGCATTTCAGCCCACCTGTATATCCTAACTTGTAAATCTCTCCATCACTTCTTCCTTTAAGACTGAGTTGAAAACTCTCCTCTTTCTCGAAGTTTTCCTTATTAGGTATACCTCACCCAAATCCTTCCTTTGTCACTTTTTCCCTATCATTCATATATTCTATTTGTACTAGATAATTTTAAATGCTTAAATATAGAATCATAATACCAGAAGGGAATTTAGAAGAAGCTTTGAATTCCCTTCTGATAATCTTTCTTATTCTAATCAAGATAAGATTTAGGACTAGAGAGGTTAAGCCACTTGTCAAAATTCACACAGCTAATTAACAACAAACATAAGGCTCCTGAATCCTATTCTAGGCTCTTTCCATGATACCACTTTTTTTTACACATTTGCTCCTTCTGATAACATTAACAAGTCGTCTGTATTTTGAATTTATGGAAAAAAATCCTTTGGAAAATTATTATACTTCTTATATTTAAATAGCTCCAAACTCCCATAGGTGTTAAATATCATATTTCATGTAAAATTCCATGTTTCCAGTCTCAATGATATTTTAAAGTTTAGAGAATCCTGACACACCCAAAGCTAAAATATCAAATAATATCATGTTCCTCCAGAATCCTGTGGGGGTGGGGGGTGGAATAAGAAGGAATCCCAAGGATCGCCAGCAGCCAACACCATAATGCTACAAGTCTCCAGGAGAAAGCAAGCCTTGCAACATCTTGATTTTGAACTCCAAGCTTCAAACCATGAGTCAATAAATTCCTGTTGTTTAAGCCAACGATGGTGGGGTATTTACTTGGCAATCTCACACAAACTCCATTCTTAGCCCTTCAATAACAACAACTGTAATGACCACCCAGAGCTACTGAACACTTTCTGCATCACAGTCAGTGTGCTAGTCACTGGAGCAAAAAAATTAAAGAAAAAAGAAACACGATGTGGATTTGCAGCTTAGTGGAGAAGATAGATATATAATCACATTTTAAAATAATATGGAAAGAAATGATACTGAGGCATGCTAGGTACCCAGATTGCCATGGAAATATTGATAGGACACTAAAACTGAAGATTTAGGGAGACCAGGAGGAGTCTTAAAAGATGAGGAAGAGTTAGCAGAAAAGGTAGGAAGGGCATTAAAGGCCAAGCAGAGGCACAGATAGAAAAGTGTTTTTTGTGCAGGGAGGCCAGAAGCAATCTGAAATTCCTGGAATATAACATGTAATATGAAGAGCAGGGGGAAAGAGGTTTGAGGAATAGCTATGGGCATGCTCATAGCAGGTCTTTTACTTAGAGTAAGCAGATTACCTGGAATTGATCTGAAGTAATGTGATCTGCCAATATCTCTCTTAATTTCAATTATTGTCAAGTAGATGTGTTCATATTTTCCCAGCCTTCAATCACCACTGCCACCTTTCATACAAAAGTAAAATGAACATGTATGAAGCATGGACTATTCTTCAGTGTTCTTTCAAAGAAAGCTGTAGTTAAGACATGTTCATTAAATATTTTTAATCTGAAGACTTACTCAGAAAAATATGAAAATATGAGTGACTAGTCCTGACAGCCAAGATGATTTTTTAATATGCCTCTGACATGGAGGAATGAATTTTGCCTCAGTAAACATTATGGTAAATACTTTTTTTTTCAATGACTAAAACATTTTATAAACAAATCACAGCCAAAGCTTTTGAAAAATATAGAGTTCTAGAAAATTATGAGGCAGCAACAGAGCAGTGAAGCCCTCTGCTCTCCATCCCCTTCCAGGCCTAATGACTATTTTCAGTCTTTGTAAAATGTAAGTAAATCAAAAGCCCCAAATCAAGCTGCTGTACAGCAAGCACCAGAGCTCGAGTCATCCACAATTTCTTTTCACTCAAATAGGATGTCTCCTTTCAAATTCTCCACTCCATTTAACACATGCAATGTCAAGGTACATAATGTGTTTGCTTTTTTGGCTCTCCCAAGAAACGTACCCTACTCTTGGCATGCTGATATACCTAAATAAATTTTGTTTTAATAACCAACTTTTCCCAAGCTCACTGATTTATCCTAATCAGTATAAAGCAACGTTTGAGACATCAATAAAAGGACAAATTCCAGAACTTGTTCCTACTGACTTATGATCAAGGTGGGGAGAGACAAGACTAACATACACGCAACAGCTAGGAAACAATTTGAGACAGTGTATAATTAAGTGCTGAATGTAGTGCTGAATGTAGTACTGACTGCAACTGCACAGTTCTTCACTAATTACCAATTGCTTTAAGGAATTAATACTTAACTTTGGGGATTTCAATCACAATTTCTTTACAAGCATTCATTCTTGTAACCAGCAATTCAATTCATTTCAAAGAGTTACAAACATACCCTGGATTTAGCAAATTATCAGCATTGTTCTCAGAAATGTTGTTTCCACTAAGCAATTAATTTAAATCCTGATTGTTCTGACCTCCAGAGCCTTTTGGGGGGTGATTGCACCTCAGACGTAATTTAATTTTTCAAATGAATTTTGGGCTGGTGCAGGATTCAGAGCCCTGAGGAGAGGAATCTGCTTTCTACCTAGAAGCCACGAGAGAGAAAAGCTAGGTGCATAGCAGGCCAACTCTCCCCTCTCGTGGGGATAGACAAACTCCAGTAGTGGGCTTCTTTCCTTTTTCCCTGCCTTCCTTTCTTTGCTTTTACTTCTTTTTTTCTTTCCTCCTTCCTGTTTTCCTTGCTTCCCTCTCTTCTCCTGCCTTTGCTTCAGTCTGGCCAATAGCATCTGGGGATAAAGTTTCCTTAAGACGGAAGAGCCTACTGTACCTGATCTTTTCTGCCTCACCTGCTAGCATCCTGGAGATGGGCCCAGCAGGGACTCTGACGACAGGGAATAAGCACAGTCCATCTTTTTAATCCTTAGCCATCTTCTGATAAGCCAGTGGGACAGTAAGCTAGGGAGGACAGCAAGAAATAATTGGCCACTGGTATGGGTGACATGACACTTCTTCCCTCCTTTGAGTGTAGTAGGGGGCAGAAGACAAGTTACTACACTTGCCTGAGCTTCAGTTTTCTCCCCTTTAGAGCGCGATATCTATATCATGTGTTGTAGTAGAAGTCAGACTTCCTGGCTTCAAGTTCCATTTCTGCCTCTTCTGAGCTGGGTAACATGAGCAAGTTGATTAACTTTTCTGTGTTCAGGTTCCTCATCCATAAAAGAGGAAGAATAACACCACACAGACTTTGTATGTCAGAATAAAATGAGTTAACCTATGTAATGCATAGTCAAAGTGCTCTATAAATATTAGCTTTTGCTGTGTAAGCAACTTGATGTAGTTGATACTCTCAAATTATGATCTTTCTGTTCTTTGGACTGAGTTGTTGGTATGTAAAATATCTAAGAGAGTGACAACTCTCGAGCTGTCAACCAGAAAATGTTACTTCCTAATGTTCAACACCTTTTTCATTTTTTAACTTTTTCTAACCTTCTTTTTTCTATACCTGTAGTTCCCCTACCTGCAGATCTATTCTACATATCTGGCCACCTCTTAGAGGCAGGCAGTCAAAAATGGGCAAGATTATGAACATCTGAGATGACCAGAGACTCCACCACTTAAAAGCATCTTACTTATCATCAATGGGAAGAATATTTCCTGTGATCTGATCATCTCAGCAATATGCACTGAAGGCTTCCTTATTAGATCACTGAGAAACACATGCAAAAAATGTTCAAAACAGGACAAAATCAAGTGCCACAATCAAAAACATTTTTTCAATAGATGGTACTCTATGAGCTTTTTACACAATCTTTGTAATCAAGGAATTCTGATTTGATGAAAATAAAAATATCCAAGAGTGCTCATATAATTTAAAGGTGAAAGTAGGGCATAATTGATTTGGGAAAGCTCTGTCATTATTCTACTTTCCGTTAGGTCAGTGGAAAATAGAACTTGGGAAATGAATGATTAAAGACAGCTTTTCTCTTAACGTACAGTCCTACCATAGCATACTTCTCCCTAGAAGGTTGGTTTAAAAGTGGTTTTGACTGTGAAGGTACTTCTCAGTTTGACTACACAGATAGGGAACTGAAAGTATAGTTCCTAGTATGTCTACCACTCTCTGATAAGAAAAGTTTGGAGGAGAAATTTCCTTCCAAAAAGAAATTTCATTAGCAGGCAAATTGCTTAGGTGATGATGATGGTGATGATGATGAAGAAGAAGATAATTGATATTTACTGAATATTTGCTATATGTCTGGCATTATATGATCACATTTAACTCTACCATGGTAAAATGATAGAATGGGCAAAAACTAATCTTGTGTCCATTTTACTAAGGAGGAAATTGGTTCAGAGAGTCAACTGACTTCTTCAAGATCACACATCTAGAACGATGATTCTGGATAGTAAGAAGGCAAAAGAGGCAAATCTGAAAGCAGTTTGTATCAAACTATGAATAATCAAATTTTCAACAGCAGAAGTTATCTATAATATAAAATTTTGCACACTCATTAATTTGTATGCTTGTGATATTGGCTGTAAGTACCAACTACCTCCTTGTTTTCAAAGTCAAATAATTCTGCTCTTAGAGTCTATGAGCCAAACTATGCACAACTACCACTAACAACCAGTTTTATTTGTACTGTAATAAATCCATCTAATCCAGCTTATAAACCAGAAACCCTATCACAATAGGCGAGCTCCGAGCACAATTTGATCATTCTTTTCCGTTCACAAGAGAACAAGTGACAAAGCTGCTGGCCAGTTTGTGTAACAGTCACCGTGGCCTTCAAATCTCTTACTGCTTTCTGGTTATCAAGAAAGTTAATTATTATCAAATCTCTAGCCCTCAATAGGAGGACAAAAGTCACCTTGCTTCAAAACCCTTGGCAGGTGAAATAATGCAAGGGAAAAAATGGCAATTTTATTCTGAATCAAACTCTTGATTCCTTAGAATAACACAGATTACTTGGAAACCAGATACTATTTACAAGAAAAGCTGCTACATGGGGCCAGACTGGAGGTAAGGAGGAGAGGAACAGAGTAAATTACTTAGGAACCACAAAGAAAGATGGTTCAGAGTAGATGATTTCTATTTCTAAGGCCAAATGATAGAGCTTGAGTAATGTGTGTTAAAATGAAGAGCTAATCTAATAAAATCAAATGCTCTGTTGCTATGCCTAGAATCTTAAAAGCTATCAAGGCACTGTCTGAGGGAGACATGCTCATGAAGATCTAATGCAAGGGCATAGTCCACTTGTCGACATGGAGATTTGAAGATGTAGAGACAGAAGACAGAAAGGCAGGAGATGATGAAATAAAGAATGAATTTGAGAGGAAAGCCAGTAGTAAGAACACTTTTCAGTTGATAGAACCATTTGGAGAATTCAAGATCTTTTTTAATTTTTTATTTTTTTTACATATGATTTGGGAAACGTATCTTTTCCTAAAGCCAAATGGACAGTGGATTATGTTTTTCCAAAACATACTTTTACTCTCTAAAGCAAAAAAATAATCATGGATGCCTTTAACATTCTCACGGAGAGCTTTGAACATGTTGACAAATGTGGATTCAATAGATTGTAAGGGAATTCTAAATTTATAAATGCAATTTGTCAGATGAACTAAGAAAAATAATATTTTTCTATGTGGTTGAGCCAAAAAAGAAGCAACTTTGTACTGAAGATGATAATGTACATGGAGATTCAACTAAGAAGTACTGATTCCATATGCCACTCTCAAAAATCACTTTAATTAATGAACAGAAGCATATCATATCATACCAGAAGAGCAGATACAATGGGATTACATATAACTTACAGTTCCAAAGACCCTTGATTCTTAAATGACTGTTTTCTGATAATATGAGCCATTAGAGGGAAGACTGGGTTTGCAACAAGGTCGATTGCCTGAATGACATGGATAGTGTGTGTATCATATACCAGGCTTCTTGATCAAAAGGAAATGCCTCTTGCAAATTGACAACTTTATGTTACCTCCTTTCACAATAGAGATTACATTTGGGTTTTATATTATGGGTGCAACGAAGCTGGAACTTACTGCCTGAATAATAGATCAAAGCAAATCAGAAAGTAATTAGTTGCTAGAGCAAAGGGCTGCTTATCTGGATGATTTGGTTTATGGAACATTGGAACATAAAGAAACAGGAAACCCTTGACTTAGCTTTTGAAATAAAGAAGAGGAAAAACTATATAGAAGTACAATTTATCAGCAGGGTGGCAACCAACTACATCCATTCTTTTCTCTTGCAAATTAGTTCCCTTTCTTCCTTAGTGCAAAGCTTCCTAATCAGAAAATCCACTTCCCTTCCTTGCATATGTTTCTCTGGAGGCTGAATACTCATTTTCTGGATATTAGATACCCTATTTACCACAGTCTGTAGCCTGGAGAATTTGCTGTGCAGGATTCTTCCCCTCCCCTTTCGACACAGAATTTTATAGTGAAAATTGCTGATAAAGGACATGAGTGACAGACCCCCATTGAGCAGCCAGTGATCACTATGCATTTAGATTTTATATTATTATTATTTAGCATATTAAGTGCCTACTCTATCATCATCATGGGTGGCTTCTCGGGGGGTAGCAGAGCATTCAGCTTTAGCAGGACAGAGTTTAATACTAGGTTGAAAATGGTTAACAACAGGCGAAAGGCCTAACGAAAACACATTTAGAAAGTCAACCAGAGGGATTTTTATTTTAATGAAAAAGAATAATGAAAAGCCCTCTGCAGGGAGAGTAAATTTGACAAGGTTATTTAAACATATATGCGAGCTTCCATGTTTCAAAAGAGTTTTTAAAAAATATTGGGATTTAATCTAATTTGTGGATTTGGGCCTGAGTCACAGGGTGAATACAAGGTAGTCTTAGAAAGCAAGACTCCTTTGCCAAGTAAGACTTTAGAATAGATTTCAGGATGTTTGTGTCAGATTTAATCTTAGGGATGAACCTTATTTTCCCCCTTCATTCATAGGACAGGACACTGAAGCCCAAAAATGTGAAATGAGTTCCCCAAGGCCCTGCAGCTAGTTAGTGACAGCTCCATCTTAAGAGTGACCATTTGGATAAGCACTTCTGTGGGCTACATCTGCTAGTGACTTTATATTTTTTACCTGTAATCTTCACAAGAGTCTGTGAGCAAGGATTATTATTGCCAGTTCATAGGTGAAGAGACAGAAACTCCGAGGAACTGAGGAATTATATCATTTACCAAAGGTCACACAGTTAGAAAAAGGTGAAGAACAGATTTAACCCGTATGACCCTGCGGAAAACCTCAATCACACACTCACTTAACTGCTCACCCTGGCAGAAGGCAGAGTTCTCTCTGCCTTCCACAAGGCTTTCAGCCTTCAGTACACCAGATTTTGGCAGATGTAGCCAGGCTGTCAACAAATTTATGCTATTGCCTGTCCTTTTCCTAGTTGCTACTTTAATTCTGACCTCCTTAATTTGGCCTCCAATTTAGCCCTAACTTCTCCAGATATTAGATCCTATTCCCCCAGCCCCAAATTTGGGATGACTCCACCCATTTCCTCCTCCAGGTCTAGTTCCTGAGACCCAGGCTCAAGCCAATGTCCCTGGTCCAGGATCAGCTGGGAAGAAGGTCAGATGAAAATCAAATCTGTCCAATTCCAAATGGGAGCCATAATGGAAAGGGCAGGAAAGGCTAAGCCACTGTTCAGAGGGCTGATTGGATTTTCAGACAGGACATGTAACAAGATAATTCAAGGACTGAAGAAGAAAGGACAAAGCCAGTTTTACAGACAGAATCACTGGGAACAGGAAAAGAGGAGGGTGACATAGGTACTCAAGAGTGGGAGGTGGGGTGTGAGATGTACAAGGGCATGTTGGAATGGTATGTTGGGGCAAACCCGGCAGCCCAGTGATTTGGGTCCTAGGCTAAAGAACAGAACTCAATTCTAAAGCCTACCCCAGGGTGGGGCAAAAGCTGCTGCCTTGAGGAGAGCCTGGGTCAGATAGAGTCAGAGCTGGTACGGCAGAGGGGATCATCCATGGTTCCAGCAACAAGGAGTGGGACAAGCAGAAGGGGGAGACCTAAGGCAGGGCCCAACATCCCGTCCCCCATACACACACACCATGCTGGCATGGAGAGACAGGATCTGGGGAGTGCCTTCCCCTTATCAGTCACAGTTGTCCTTATGATGGGCTAGAGGTTTAGCCTTTCGGTCTGGATAAACTTCGTTTCTTTGGTTTCCAGGCACCATTCTGATTTCTTGCAGACCCTGAACAACTCATAGCATGGATACCAAGCCCTCTGGGTCCCTTTCCTGTCAGCTGGGTCTATATATATCAGATAAAACCACCTTTCCCTTCTCTCCTTTGTTTTAACGGGGAGTGGAGCGGGGGAGGAGTGTTTACTGAAAAAACTGGCCCTGCCTCATTGTGACACTTAACTACATGGAGGTCTGTCATTCCCCGAATGTCCATGGATAGGGATAAGCTACACACACCCCGAAACAGTCCCCACTTCAACCCTTCTTAATGCAATAGTGGGTTCAACATCATGTCTTGCTTGCTTGTTTACTTGAAAAGGCACTGGGACAACAGGCAACATGTCAGGTGTCAACTACCTGATCCATTCAGCGTCAGGCCCGTCTGGCCCACATTGGATCCCTCACAATCATCCCTGGCCCCCAGGAGGGGCTGTGTTGCCTCATTCCCACGCAGAGACAGCACCACCTCCCCTGCTTCCTCCCCATGCAAGTGCCATCCCAGTGGGGAGCATGACGGTTTAGCATTTTCATCCACTAGCCCTGAGTCCACTCTTTACTGTCACTATTATCTTTGGTGAGCCTTTTAATCCCCTTCAGCGTCAATTTTGTTATATTTAAACTGTATATACCTCAAAAGGGTGTTGTGAAGAAAGATAATTTGTTTTCAGCTGTTGTCTCAACTCGGAGGTTTACCAGTAAACTCAAATATGTGACTCCTGAGTCAATTAAGCCCATAGGTGCATGAGAATAAGTTCATATATGTATTTCTAGTTTTACAACTAGTTCTTATGTCAGATAGATAATATAATATATTTTGTCATTCAAATTCACAATCAATATGCCTGAAATTGCATTAATACAGTGCATTTCATGAAAATATGAGAAGTCCCAAAAGAAATTTTAAAAAATCACACCCTAATAAGAATAAATTAATTCTTGAATAAATCGAGAGTACTCCCATAGTCCAAAATTTACATTACAGAGTCAAAGAAACAACACTCAAAAAAAAAAAAAAAAGGTGTGCCTCTGATCTATTAAATTTCCCCCTATTTTAAATAAAATACATTTATAGCATACTATACAAGTGACTCAGTGGTATAATTTGCTCAGTTTTTTTTTAAAGTGTTTCAATAAGTCTCTTTATAGCAGACTATCAAGGAAAAGAAATCACTAGAGGGTAAAGGGCAGAATACTGGCAAGAATTGCTGTGAAATGCAGTAGAAGCAGTCTTTGTGAACAGCTGTGACTAAGAGTGAAGTTAATAATTAGACACGCAGGGGTCTGGTATTTTGTTCTGGCATTGTTCAACACAGCGTATTTAATGAGGAGGAGGAGGAGAAACTGGGAGACGAATTGATATGGATACAGAGTCTGACTGCCAAATTTGGCAATAACTGCCTTGGGTAAGTTGAGGAAATCAATGAAGAACAATGAAAATCATTGCATGGATTCACTGCTTTGATGTTTCAGCAAAAAATGAAAGCATTTGAAATTTAACTTGTGTGAATAATCACACTGGCAGAAAGTAATCCAAACTTCTCAGAAATCTCTTCTAGGAAGTTAACTGCTTAAAGGAAGAGCTAATGTCTACACAAGTAGACAAGAGACAGGACAAGAATGCAGTTAAAATATAGAACACTTGTTTGTATAAAATATTTAACAAGTTTTCTAAGAATTTTTGTGAAATCATGGTAACAAAAACAACTGCTCCTTGATTTAAAAGTGATCCAATGCACTTTGGTTTCAACTTGAAGATAGGTTCAATTTGAAGATGGATACAGGGAAAAGGAAAATAATTCCATAATATTTAAGAAGCAACATTGTTGGTCTACTGCTGTACTTGATTAAAGTTACCCTGGGTGTTTGTTGGGTATTCTCTTTATCCTGCATTACCCTAGGCCTTACAAGCCAGGGACACAAATAGTTCCTATTAGCCAACCCTCATAACTGGGGTACTGCATATAAGACTTCCCTTTAGCATCATTCCTTTCTTGTTTTTTTCACCTGACTTCCCCGTGATACCTGCTGTCTAAGATCCAAGAGGGAAGCACATCTCAACACTAGGATGGGAACCTGGATGCACATGAGAAATGTGTACCCCAGATGTCCTCTCAACACTTCTCACCAAATTGCTTAACCCTGATGTGCCAAGCACTTCTGCAAGCCCTGAGTCTTCAAGGAAGATTGTATTTTCTGGACATAGCTACAGCAATATTTCTGGTCTCACATGTTCTTCTAGGGTCTTGCCACTTCCCCTTTGAGAAGTGGATTCTCTTTTGCCTCCCCTTGAACCTGGGCAGGCTTGTGGCTGCAAACAACAGAGTAAGGCAGAAGTGATGCTATGTGACTTCCCAGGTGTATGAGTCAGGGTTCTCCAGAGAAACAGATTTATTATATGTATTGGTACACACAGATGTGGGAATTGTCTGGTCCAAATTCCATAGGGTAGGCCCCAAGACGGAAACTGGATGAAGGTGAAGTTGAATTCCCCAGGAGAAGCTGGTTGGCTGAAGTAGAGGTGGGAATTCTTTCTGACTTCTGTAATCCTCTGTTCTCACTCTAAGACTTCCACCTGACTGGATGAGAAGATTCTTCTCATTCCTGAGGGCAACTCTTTTGTTGACTATAGATGCAATCAGTCATAGATGCAATCAACTGACTAATAATGTAAATCCATCTATGAAATACCCTTACAGTTATAATCAGTCCAGTTCTTGTTTTTCCAAACAACCTGACAACATAATCTAGCCAGTTGATACATGAAATGAACCATCACCCAGGGTTAGATCATAGAAAGATACAGCTTCTTCCTGCCTCTCCTCTTTAGGGTCCTGACACTTGCAACCAAGTCACCATATTGTGAAGAAGGACAATCCACATGGAGGAGCCATGTGTAAGTTTTCCAGCCAGCAGTCCCAGCTTAAGTTTCAGCCTAGAGCCAACATTAGTTGCTAGATGTGTAAGTGAAGAGAACCTTCAGATGATGCCAAACCCCAGCTTTGGAGCTGCCCCACCTGACACTTAGTGGAATGGTAATGAGCTAGCAATTCCTACCAAACACCCAAATTGCAGTAAAGTTAGCGAAAGAAATGCTGCTATTACTTTAAGCCATTGTTTTGGGGTGGTGTTTTATGCAGCAGTATATAGCTGAAATACCCCTATTTTGTCAGAGCCATACATATTTCAACACAGAACTGGGGAGAATACCAATGTCCCCAATTCTATATGGCACTTGGAGCTTTGGCCACAAGCTTATGCCTACCAAAATTCTCTAAATTCCTTCATGATAACAAGCCTCTCAGCTTCAGCTTTAGACATTTCTAAGAGATAAGCAGCTGAAGATCCTTGGCCAGACACCATGCTGCATTTCCATTGCTCTATTTCTCCCCAAGGACTATTAGACTGAAATTTCCTACTCGGAGATCCCTTCTCTACATGAATTTCGACTCATAAATAGATACCTAGAGGTTGGGGATGGGGATGGGAAACTGTTGCTTAATGTCTGGCTGAACAACCAGACTGACGCAGAATCCCACTGCAGGCCCAACTCTACTTTCACTATTTTTTTATGAAGCGATTCTGGAAGAGCAACCCTCTAAGAGGCTGTGATTTCATTCTCTGTCCTGGCAATGTCATTTGATATGGGGTAAAATTACCAGGAAACACAAATAAGAATAAAATAGATCTTGGAGGAAGAAATTTTTTTGTCATTAACGTACTTCATGAGAGTCATTAGGCTATAACATAAGAGAATTCAAGAATGTTAGTAGCTCTTCCAAAGACCCCCAAGCTATAAAACTAACAGGGGGTGAGGTGGGAGAGTTTTAGAAAAAAATGTTCTATGCTCTATATAATTAAGAAAAAGCACCAGCTAGAGTAGTCTGTACTAGACAATTAAAGAAGAGCTGAAATATTACTCCAAATAAGAAACCTAGAAGTGAACAGAACTCCTGTTAAGAATGAATGAAGCCTAAAATTGAGTGAAAAACTACACTACTCCTTACTCCACCCTATAAGATTGAATATGCTCTTTATAGGAGAGGACTTTTCAATGCAAAATTTATACTACAAAGTAATTAATTGAGATATACAGAATTTGAATCTGGGGCAATAATTTTATATTTTCATTTTTGTCAGCCTAATCCTCATAAAGCAATACAAATTGGAGAGTTTGGGGTTCACATTCAAAATAAATACAATTTTGAATAATACATACAAAGATAATGTTATGTAACAACTCATAAGTCCATTTCAATTGTTTCATTTTGGACTGTATGGTATTATGATTTCTAAAGATTTATGTGTTTTTTTCATTTTAATATCTAATATAGCTAATAATAACTGTAGCTTCCAACTATTCAGAACATAATGGGGCCAATCACTGTGCTAAGGATGGATAGTATTTCACTTTATTCTTGCAACAACCCTTTCAGGTAGATACTAGTATTCGTTATCTCCAGACTAAAAAAAAGCTTAAATAATTTGCCCACTGTCCCACAGTTCAGACAGGCATCTAAGGTAGATCTGTCTGACCCCAAAACCTGAGTTCTGGACCCCTACAATAAAACCCTCCTGCATGCAGGCTTATGCACTGTAGCATCAAAACTTCTGTATTTAAAAATGTCTTTTACATCCCAGTTTAGGGTTTGGAAGACATCACAGTTAATCCAATTCTGATTTTTTCATCATTCTTTCACTACTTCCCTCTCAAAAAAGCAGCCAGTTCTCTTCTCTCTTCTCCTGTAACAGTTGTCACAGCCTTCTGCCTCAGTGGTCTTGATTGCCCTGTCTACTGTAGCAGCGAGATCAGGACTCAGCATTTAAAGGGGTATTGAATTGAATAGGGTCACATGCCCAAAAGACATGTCCACTCAGAACCTCAGAATGTGACCTTATTTTGAATAAGGGTCTTGCAGAGCAATATAGCAAAGCCCTTGAGAAGAAATCATTCTGGATTAGCATGGGCACTATATCCATTGACAGTAGCCTTATCAGAGAGAAAAGAGGGAGATTTGAGATGGAGACACAGGGAAGATGCCCGTGTGAAGATGGAGTCAGAGATTGGACTTATGCAGCCACAGGTCAAGGAACACTGAAGATTCCCAATAGCAACCAGGAGCCAGGACTCAGACATGGAGCAGAGTCTCCCTCAGGACACCTTGATTTCAGGCTTCTGACCACCAGAACTGTGAGAGAATACATTTCTGTTGTTTTAAGCCACCAAGTTTGTCATAATTTGTAATGACAGCCTCAGGAAACTAATACAATGGGTATCAGGAAGAGGAATTTGGCTCTGAAAAAAGAATATTACTTCCATGCCAACTCTCACCACAACCACACCCCTCAAAACCCTGCCAACCTAGAACCTTCTCTTTTGCTTTTTGTTTCCTTAAGAAGATATTCAAAATATGTTCAAGCCAACACAAATGACACTGTGTTTTACTTTCCTCATATTTAAAAGGTCACAGAATTTGGCTTTTAAAAAAGGAAGAAATGGTAGGCAAATTCCAAATATAGAAACATCTAACTGGTTTGGGCAGAAAGGACATTCCAGTCTGTCAAGCACTCAGCTGTAGAGTCAGAATCACTGATAACCAGCCTTATGTGATCAGCAGTGCCAGAGATTTGAAATTAATGTAAAAATATGTTCTGCATTTTATTGGAGTAGCCACTGCATCTTAATCCTATTAGCCAAATCAATTCATCTTTAATATGCCACATACCCTAATGATTAAAAATTGTTATTTAATTTGTTCTTAGACAACATTTGTAGGATGGCTGGTTTAATCATTTAGATATTACTGATTTATAGAAACTCACAAAAAAGGGGAGGTCACTAAGCATCCTTTATAGGCTTTCCTTGGGATGTGACTGAGGTTGATTGTTTTTAGAGGGTCAATGATAACCTTCCTCATGACCCTTTACGAGGTGATTGCATTTCTTCCCATCAGGAGGAGTCCATGCCCCACTCTCCCCCACTGACTGTAAATGTACCAAACTTATGACTTGCTTTGATGAAGAAAATGTGGCAGAAGTGTTGATGGTCAATTCCAGGCTAGGCCTCAGGAGGCCTGGCAGCTTCTACTTTTATTCTTGGGTCTCAACCCAGCTACCATGGAAAAAATCTCAGAATGGATTAGAGAATAACAGAAGAACCCATGGAGAGAAAGGTACTAGCCTTCCCACCATCCCACCAAGACCACAGACATCCAAAGGGCACATTAGACTCTCCAACTCCAGCCCTGCTGGCCACCCAGCTAAGGAAAAGCATGAGTGAAGCCAGGCAAGACCAGCATACAATTGTACAGCCGGGCCACAGGATCGTGAGAAATGGTAAATCATTATTCTAAGTCACCAAGTTTGTGGATGGTTTATTTTCCCAGCAACAGATAGTCAATGCAGTGGACTAAATTAATCCAAAAGTTAGTTTAAGCTACCATTGCCCTGGTCCCCAAATACCATTAATCAAAAGTGCTTCTCAAAGTTTTTGTCATGTCAGAATAATTAGTCCCTCAAATTATTTGCAAGCTTATATTTATAGGTCAATCAACATTCTTGTATAGTTTTGCATATTGACCAGATATTAGCTATTATTATTATCTATAGTTAACAAAGAAATAACATTATCTTAGCTTTGTATTGGTTATCTGGTCTAAAAGAATCATTCTATTGCTTAATGCTATGTTTTGACTTTGATGAAAAAAAAATTTTTTTTCTCAGAGATACAAATGTCAAATTCTTCCACATTCCTCCAGTGGATGAAAGGGACAACCCCTTATCCTTCTCAATCCCATCCTAGGCCTAAAAGCTTTGACTCAAACTCTGGGGATTTCGCAATCCAAATCCTTTAAAATAAACCGTGTTTCCTGTGAGAGGGGAAAAAAAAAAAAAACTTGTATGGAATCTGATTTACAATCTACTCACACGTGAACTACCAGAGTCACTTAGATAAGAACTAAATGTGACCTTGAGGGATCACTGTTTCAGTGTTTTTTAAATTTCATTTTTAACCCACAAATGTTTTCTTTCTTTCTCTTATGCTTTACTTATCCCAATATCAAGAAAAAGTTGAAGAATTCCAGAGCTTAATAATTATTTGTTAGGAAGCATTTTATTCAAGTTTTCACAAATTGTAGTAGGGGGATAATTTTATATTCTAAAACACAACCTTGTGCAGAGGTGTACTGGCAAATGTTTAACAACCAGCTCTCTGGGAAAAGAAATGTGTATGTGTATTTAAACATATGTTATTTTATTATGTTTTCCTTATATAAAAGATGTGTACCCCACAATTTATAAAATATATATATATAATATTCTTTATTGAATATTACAGGTAGCCAATTGATTCTCAGAATGGTTTCATCAGTTTTTACTAAAGTCTTTTTATTCATAACCATCCTATAGTGTAATTTGACCATGATTTGGCAAATACTGTGATTCCATTTCCAATAAATTTATTGTCATTAAATCTGATATCTTATCTACTGTTAAGCTAATTCTTACCTTGGTACAAATTATATTAATTAAATTGAAACCTCTTTCAGCTTCAGCACTAAACACAACACACTTTTAAGTTTAATCTTCATTAACATTTTCTTCATCACTATAAGTCCACACAATCAATAAAACAATAAATCCAGGCCTAATTTGTAGCATTTGCTAATTTTTATGGCATAAATACTCTCATCATGGGTGATTTCAAGCTACCAATGTGACATCACTGAATTTAATGTTGGAAAGATGAGTGCAGTAGCAGACGATTATATAGTGCCTCCAACTTACAAATGCTGTAGATGTAAATAACCTCAGGAAGTCAGTAAAATAATTAGAAAATGATGAGATAGGGTTATTTATTACCTTTATTTTTTAAATAATTTGGTTAATTTTAACTTTACGTAATTAATTTAAGTAATAACTGTGATCAAAAACCAGTTTATAACATTTCTGAAAATTTTGCTGTCAGATCTTGTGAGCCTGTATCAACTGGATCTAGCACATACTATTTCAATATAGTTGGGTGGAGGTTGTTATTCTCATTTTAGTTTTTAAGGAAACAATTAATGTTTCATCAAGGCTACCCCTATAACACAGTTAGGCCTGAGCAGAAAGGAGCAGAACAAGGAAACACTAGAGAAGAAAAACTCAGAGCCTTGTATGTGGGTATAACATTCTTCTTTACCTTAATCCCTTATATTACTATTTTCTTATTCTGTTCTTTGTGGATTTTAGAAATAAATGGTTTTTAACATATGGTATTTTAAAATCTGATCCATTAAAAAGTCAATATTCATTTGGCTATGATAGCTATAGTTATTAAGCTATGATTTTATTTTTCATTATCAAATGTAAAAAAATCCTAAAATAAAGGAGATAAAGATACTGTGGTTTGAAGCTGCATGTACCCCAGAAAAACAGGTTAATAAATTTAATCCATTCCTGTGGTTGTGAACCCATTGAAAGTAGGACCTTTTGACAAGTTTACTTCTATTAAGGTGTGGCCCAGCTCAATCAGGATGGGTCTTAATCCTATTACTGGAGTCCTTTATAAGTGGAGTGAAATTCAGATAGAGAAAAAGTCATGGAAGCAAGAAACTGAAATTCAGTGGAACTCAAAATAGAACAGAGAGGCCAGGGGATGCTGCCATGTGCCTTGCCACACGACGAAACTAAGCACCAAGGACAGCCAGCCCCAGAACACCAGTCTTCAGGAAGAAAGCATCGCATTGATGATGTCTTTATTTGGAATTTCCTTAAACTAATAAATTCCCACTGTTTCATGGTATTTGCTTGAGCAGCCCAAGAAACTAAAAAAAATAAGCAAACTTGAATTCAGGAGAGGAGAATGATATTTAAGAGAAAATCAAGGGAAATACTTAAAGGCTCTTATTTCAACCTTAAGTTATCCTCATTTTAATGTAATCACAGTATAACTCCAGGCAGTGGTCTGGATCCAGACAAGCAGCTTACAGGCTGACAGACCCATGGCTCCAGAAACTTTTGCACTGCTCTACCTCTCCACCTCTTCAGGTAAAAACCTTCCCAATTCTAACACCTGGCTCCCAAGTAGGGACGGTTGAGATGAATGCCTTTTAAATTCTAGTACTACAGCTATGCACAAGAGTACTTCTAAGGAACTCATTAACACATTGGGTTAATATCCCATTTGGCTGCTAAAGTATGCAGAGAACGTTCTTCTGTATTTACTGTGCAGTTCTCGACACCTCCATTAAGGGAACATATATTCAAGATTGAATTTTCTCTCAACTCTGGCCATGTTTCTAAGTGGTAAGCTAAGTACTGAGTTCAGGTAAATTCCTTTATTTCCTTGACTTTATTTGGCTGCAGCCACTTGGTTTAGATGAGACATCCTTTGAACCACAGAGGGTTTCTCTGCTTGAAAGTCATTTATGGCCTTTACTTTTATTCTCTGTATTTTAGTCTTTATGGGTCGTTCCAATTTCCCTTCCTAGACTGTAAGCTCTTTGAGAGAAGGGACTGAGCCTTATTCTTCCTCTTGTCATCTGAAGGCCTTAGCAAAGTGCATTGCACAAATCATAATTATTGCTCTATAAGGTATCTTACAGAATCTAAGTCAAGGCTTGAAGTTTTTGTCCTCTATTTTAGAAATGTAAAGACTGAAAAATACCAGATTCATTTGTTCTCTTTATGTCTAGGTAAAATCAAGCTAATCAAACAAGCAAATAAAGCATGTATTTATTTAAAGGACTTTTTCCCTTAATGAGTCAAGTTTTTTTTCCCTTTGATATGAAGATGAAGCACAGCATCAGGAACCAGAAATTTCCAGGAGGCTAGTTGCAAGTGTCAAAAATGAAGCCATAGGAAAGCATTAACCACCTTTAGTGATAAATTAAAAGAGTAAATTTTTAAAAAATCTTACATAGCACATATTGTAGTCAGTGAGCTCAGGAAGGATATGGGAGGCTTTTGTCTCTTCCCTTTCAGTTTATATTCTTAAAAAAGAAAATGTGTGTTTTCTATACACGCTTGTCTTTTATATGAAGTGCTGAGGATAAAAAAGATGCATAAGATACTAGCACTACCTTTGAGGAGCCACAAACAGAAAAAAAAAAAGGACGTCATCCCTGATAAGGGATGTGTCAAGCCATGAGGAAAGCATCCAGAATTTACTGAACATTTACTCTGTGCCACACACTGGCTAGATACAGTATATAAATTCTCTCATTTTCTAGGGTGCTTATTGTACACTGTACTTCTTGTATTAGCTTATACAGCTCTGGGTCTCATTTCCCTGTAGACTTATTTTTAACTCTTGTCTTTAAATTCTTTATACCAACATAGTACCTGCCAAGGCAAAGTAAGTAAAATATGAGTGAAACCAATTTTCAAAACTGAAATTTATTTTCTAGTGTTCAAAGAATTGCTTCTTTCCCTCCTTTAGATTTTTTCTTAACTTATCTTTTTCTATAGTTCCCTTATCAACTCCCTGCTCAAATTCTCCTTTTAAAAGCCTCTTATTTCCCACCCACCTCCCATATCCTCCTAATACCTGTGTATTCATGTGTCCTTCCATGTTTTAAGTTGACTGTCACTCCTATAATACTTGTCACCCATTTACTTTAAATTTGAACAATCTTAAATGACAAGATATTTAAGGGAAGAGTTAACATTTTGGGAGCCTACCACATAGGAAGTATTACATAATTAATTAGTCAGCTTTTGCTACTATGATAATCTTGCATACCAAACTCCTACAAACTCAGTGATGTACAACAATTGTTTACTTTTCTCACCCATGGGTCTGCAAGAAGACTGGGGAATCCCTCCTTCAGGCTGAAGCTTGTGTTTTTAGGACTTCCCCACATATATTCATTCTAAATCATTCTAGGCTAATGGGACAGTGGCTTCCCAGGGCATGCTTTTTTTTTTTTTTTTTTTTCCAAATTCACTTTTATTGAGATATATTTGCATACCATGCAGTCATAAAAAGTGTACATTCAATTGCTCACAGTACCATTACATAGTTGTGCATTCATCACCAAAATCAATTTTTCACATTTTCATTACCACACACACAGAAATAATAAGAATAAAAATTAAAGTGAAAAAGAACAATTAAAGTAAAAAAGAACACTGGGTGCCTTTTTTTTCCCCCCTATTTTTCTACTCATCTATCCATACACTGGACAAAGGGGAATGTGGTCCACATGGCTTTCCCAATCACATTGTCACCCTTCATAAGCTAAATTTTTATACAATCGTCTACAAGATTCATGGGTTCTGGGTTGTAGTTTGATAGTTTCAGGTATTTACTGCTAGCTATTCCAATTCATTAGAACCTAAAATGGGTTGTCTATACTGTGCATAAGAGTGCCCACCAGAGTGACTTCTCAGCTTCTTTTGGAATCTCTCTGCCACTGAAGCTTATTTCATTTCCTTTCACATCCCCCTTTTTGTCAAGAAGATGCTCTTCATCCCATGATGCCGGGTCTAGTTTCCTCCCCAGGAATCATATTCCACGTTGCCAGGGAGATTCACCGCCCTGGGTGTCAGATCCCACGTAGGGGGAGGGCAGTGATTTCACCTGCCAAGTTGGCTTAGCTAGAGAGAGAGGACCACATCTGAGCAACAAAGAAGCATTCGGGAGGAGGTTCTTAGGCACAATTATAGGCAGGCTTAGCCTCTCCTTTGCAGCAACAGTCTTGCCAAGGGCAAGTCCAATGGTAGAAGGCTCAGCCCATCAAACCACCAGTCCCCTATGTCTGTGAGCACATCAGCAACCATCAAGGTGGGGAAGCCCAACACCCTCAGGGCATGCTCTTTTTATGACAGGTCACAGGAGTGCAAGAGTGATCTCTAAGGCCTCTGAAGGTCATAGCTTGCAACTGGCAAACTGCTACATCTGCTCTCATTCAATTCACAAAAATAATTCACATAACCAAGCCCCAAATCAATGGGTAGGCAAGTGAACATCCTTATGCTTTACAACACCACATGGCAGGAAAGAGTGAGCAATCCAACAAATCACACGTGGTTTATCTCATTTATTCTCCATATAGGGAGCTATTAGTAGCCCATTATAAATATGAGTAAACTGAAACTCTGAGAAATTAAATAAATAGCCCAAAGTTGCAAGAAAGAAGAGCAATGGTAGGAATTTGAAGAAGAAGTAGTTTTGACTTCACAGGCCACATAATACTTTCACGACAGCAGTAACCACTTTTATAGCACTCATTCCTAGCTTAAAAAAGAAAAGTTGAGATTTTGCAGGTGGTGGAGCTCTTTTTGCTGTAAAATGAATAAAGATACAAAAACAAATGAAAGTACTCACAGTCTATAGCATCAATCACTCCTCTGTTCTTAGCTCTCAAAAGAAATGGATTTGGCCTCAAAGTGACTCTCTCTTCCATTGTTATATAAATTATCTATTGTGGCTGCAGTAGCAGGACTTCACACAGCATATGCTGTTAATTAGCCATGTGTACTGGCTTAAAATAAAGTTTTCCATGATGCTTGTACAGTCAACTTAACTTTATCTTTCTAGCTAAAAAGGGTTAGAACTGTGACTACAATGATAGCAATTTTAATTCAGTTCTTCACAAAGATAAGAACCTATAGAAAGTGCATTTTGAGACAGATTTGCATTTCATTAATGTTCTATGGGTTTGGATTTATATCCATTATGACTAACCGTTCATGTCAGATGACCAGTGAGAATGAGAATAAGACCTTGGGCCAAAGCACAGACCCAAACTACCTTCTCTCCCTGGGTAAAGCCCATGACTTTTGGCTCCTAAGCAACATTCTCTAATGCCTTGTTTTCCAAACTTGCCAGATCTTAAGAATCTTCTGGGCTCCTTGTTAAAATTACAGATTTCCAGGCTACTTTCCCAGAGATCAGATCTGATTAGATAGATAAGATAGACTGTGGAAACTTGAATTTTTAACAATTGCCCCTGGTGATGATCATGATCAAACAAATTTGGGGATCAATGCATTAAAAATCTGAGTAGCCATGATTTGTGTAGGTGGCTGTTCTTCAAGCCTTCAGAATTCAGAGGAAAGCTGATGATGCTTTAAAAAATTGTCTCACATTATTCTTAACCACTTTCTATTTCCTGACTTCAAAATTATAGTGTAAATGCATTGTGAATTGCAATTACCTTCTCATAATTCCATTTGGGGAAAAGCATGAAATTTTCTAAAGTTCAAAAATGTTTTTTCTTTATATCCAAGTGTTTGAACTCTTTTGAGCTTAACTCAATCTCCTTTTCTCCTTTTCCTCCTTTTGGGTTTTCCATTGCTTAACCCTTTGCTCCTTGACTAGACTCTCCTGCAGCTAACCCCTGATGCCTCTCCAAACCAAATGAATGCAGGAACCAACCTGGTCAGTCTCTCCCTTCTCCACTGCATCCCTCCTTCAGGTAACAGAGGCTGTCTATCTCTGAACTCCCCATCAATAAATTGGAGCCACAAGTATCCTATATTTATTATTAACTCAAAATTAATGGAGAACCACAAAAACCTGATGGGTTAGAAAGTATTCTATATCTCCAAAGGAGTGTAAGAAAATACTATAATTATGTTAGGATTATACTGAGGTTAAATCTAAAGGTAGAGTTTAGATTGCATTTGTTTTTAAACTGAATATCTTCCTGTGGCTGTGAACCATCTGTGTGTGGTCCACTGAACTCCATGTTGAAATGAGATTGTATGTTGTCCATTATCAGCAATCACATGCAGGGCTTGAATTTGGCTTAATTGTTTTATAAAATGTACATCAAAATGAAGCTTTTAGGTTTGCATCCAGGAACAACTTGATTATGCTTTAGTATGTGTAACCATCAGCATAGCTAGTGAATGGCAAATTGTCCTGAATGACAGGACCCTGGAATCCATTTCTTCCCTTGGCTGCTGATTGACTGCCACTGTGGTCAAGTCCTCCAACTTTTTCTGCCTCAATTTTTTTTGGCCTGCCATGTAGAAATGAGCTGATGTACAGCACGTTCCCTGTAAAGCAGCTGTCCTCAAAATTCTAAGCATAATCATTTGTGATTGTTATCCAGGCAGTTTAGAAGTAACAGAAAATGTCAGTTTTGTGCTTCCATTTTTAGAGGAAGTAACACAAATTACCAGTGATGTCCAAGAAGGAATCTTGATGGTTTATCTTTCTTTTCATTCTTCTTTTATTCATATAGTCCAAAGTGTTTTATTTCTTCTTGTAATACTTTGAATTCATAGGGAAAAAGACAACCTTGGAACTTTACTTCAACATGAGGGAGACTGCTAAATCTATGAAACTCCCACAATGGACATAAATCCCCAATGCCTGTCTCACTCTAGTCATGGGTATGTTCAGTGGCAACTGAGAGTACCAGCCAAACTTCCAGTAAGTTATTGATTTCTTTTCCTAATAACTAGTACAAATCTTCTACTTTGCAAGTTTTATCCATTGACTATTTGCATATTTGATTATTTAAAACTTTGCCTCATTACTTAAGAAAATATGCACTATTAAAGAGCATAAAATAAAATTTAAATAAGTGAAGTCATTGGGGAAAATGGAAGGAAAAGAAGATAAAGCCATGAAGTATATTATTTCATAAAAGACACTCCTTCATTTGTACATTTGCTAAAAATGGGACATCAATTTGCCTCTGAGATTTCTTGTGGTTACCAGTTGATCTGACTTTTGCTCCCTGAAGCTACACATAATAAGTCAAGTCTCACTTCCACAAGGAAGTCCCTAAGATATGCAAAAACAGGTCCTGAGTCCTCTAGGCTAAATGGTAATGAATAATCTTACTCATTGCCCAGAAAACATTGTTAATTTACCCCACCTTTGTAAGAAAATTCTAGTCTGTTCTATTGCCATTATGGTTAAGGTACTCTGGAGTATTTGATTTACTAACATCATTCCATTTAGCTTTTTAAAGTAGAACACATTTTTACATGTAATTGTGCTTTCTCTGAGAGAACAGGAGACTTGTGAATAGCAAAATTGTGGTGGTAGAAGAGTCCACCTATAAAACATTCTGCCCTGACCAAGGTGAAGTCAGGACCCATCTTTACCATAGCAATCCACAATAGTCTTCGTAGATTGAGTCATTTTACCACCTGAGAACTTGAGTAGTTATCAGTTCTTCCTTCCTAATTTGATAGAACTCCATTGAAACCATTCAGAAAGGAAAGAAACTATTGTATTTAAAAAAAAAAAAATTCTGGCAAAGGGAATTATCTGCAGGTATCAATTGGATGTTAGAATGATCTGGCTCTGATATCTGTCATTCCAACAATAGCATTGTAGTTCTGCCTATTTGGCTGTTAGTTAGTCTAACCCATTCTCTCCCACTACTTTGGGTATATTGCTTCCAAAGCTTGGTATTTGGTGAAGAAGACATTGTCAGACAAAGATCCTACCTCAGAAAGAGTACATGAGCATCTGTACTCTCTTGCTGAAACTTCTAATGGTCATCACAGGGCGTATTTGAGCAAGAGAAACTGTAAAAGCTTTTAACCCATGGTCAATAAAACCAGCTCCTGCCTTTGATTTATGAGAAGAGTTAGAATATCTTCAAGCCTGTGCACAACTCACTCCCCTCCCACCACCACCACCACCACCACTGCAGGTAGGAAAAAGTGTTTCAGTCTGCAATGATCCAACAATGTATCCTTCTGAACCACCCTCCATCTGGCAGCTTTAAATATGTTTAAATGTCCTTCAAATTCAAGTGGCTATTATGCATTAACCAGCTGTGATCTTCTACTATTTCATCACCATAATCTTCTCAGAGATCATTCAATTAGGCATTCTAGAAAGATTCAAGAGGAACCAAAGACCCCAGAGATAAAATGTGCCACCCAAAGTTGCATCCAAGATAGAGATCAAAACTCTCAAGAAACCAAACTATTTGGCACACCTAGAACCAGAACTGACAGCAAGCCTTCTAAGCTTACTTGCTATTATCATCAAAGCTCTATTATCAAAGATTTCACAATGGTGTCCCCAGAATTCATTTTCACCTCTAACATCCCAGAATTGAGTGGCTCAGAGCTTTGGAACAATTTGTGATAGGCAGGGTCATAAGGCTGGCAACATCAAGTAAGGCAGTATCCTGTTTTCTTGACAATTTGCAAGAGGAAAACCAGAATTCAAGCACTGCTCTTTTATCCCGTTTTTGACCCTTCCCTCCACCCCCACCCCCACCCCTGGCCTTCTTCAGCATTCAGTTGCCAGAGCAACAAGACACCAGTTTTTCATACTGCCACATAAACCTGATGTTCTGAGAAGCAGCCAACATACCTCTGACCAAGAGAATCTCAGGCTTCTGATATTTACCCAAGATTCTTCGCAAAATTCTACAGTTCAAAGACTGAAAAAGAATATAAAGGCAACCAGAATTCTAGAGGAAAAAGAAAAGTAACTACACAAGAAAGGCATAGTCTAAATAACAGACCAACACAGCACAGCAGGATGATTTTGAGTAATCGGTGAAATATATTCCAGAAAAACAAACATGAACTTGATACTACAACTACTCTCTTTTGTGAGTCACAGAGGTTTTGATTTTAGAATTGCAGACAGAGATATGTGATCATTGTAATCTACTTAGCTATGTGGTAAACAATGCTTACCCTTTGTAATGATGAAAAATTTTTCCTTTTTCAACTTTTACAATCGGTCTATGGACAAATCACTGCAGTCATCAACTTTGACCATTCATAGATCAAGTTGCAGTTATTGTAAGTTTCCAGATTGAAGAGAGGAGAATAAGTAGAGGAAATGTGCCCTCATGATCCAAGGAGGAGAACAAAAAATTCTATATGACTGATGGAATAAGAAATAGAAATTTAAAATTATGTAGCTAGAAGTTGAAGTGAGAAAATGGAGAATAACAAAACATATATTAGCAATAAGTAGGAGAGGTGGGTAAATGAGGAAATGCACATCTCTCACAGTAGAAGGCATGTTAAAATTGAACAACACTTAATAGTAACATGATTAATAGAGTTAGGAGGCAACTACCAAAAGAACTAAATAGAAAAATGGTAAGAAGTGGCTATTTCTGGAGAGTGGAGCCAGAAATGGAGGACAGGACAGTGGACAGTTATTTTCCATTGTAAAACTTTCTGAACTATTTGATTTTATTAAACATGCCCATGCACCAGAAGCTTTCATTGCTTTCATTGCCCATTTACTCTATATATTCAACATAAATCCAGACAGACAACTGACATTGAAGTAGAAATTGGAAAGGGTCCAAGGACCTCCTCCCAAAAGTCATAGGAAATGTCCATAACATTGGATTAAGTACATGGTTGGATTGTTCCATTAAAAAAACTTCATAGATTTCTGATATTTAATAAGGTGAAAGTAAATTTTAGTCTGTAGTTAGAAGCACCACCACATTTAGTATAAAACTTTCAAGATCTACAGATCAATCTGTGCTCCTTACCACCCCCTCACACCCTCTCTGCAAGGAAAATGTGATTCCACTATGATAGAGCCCTGATAAAAAATATGTGAAAGGACAGAAAGATAGTGATATCACCATTTCCTTGCTTGTGTAGCACACTGACTCCCAAAGCAAAGATTTCTTTAGTTTTGCTATTAATTTATCCTAATTGCTAATGAAGGAGGTTGGAAGAGTGCAGTTATTTCTCTCAATATTAAGTGACTTCTTATAAGGTCATATCATCAATGGAAAATGCAGCCTCAAATACAAATTATTTGACTCAAATTCAGTACTTGGTTTGCTAGACCAAGACTCACAGTAATTAAGAACTACCTTTTATTCAACACTGATTATGTGCTGAGCTCTGTACATGAACTGGCTCATTTGTTCCCCACATCATTCTATTATTACATCCATTGAAGAACTAATAAAACTGAGGAACAGAGAAGTGAATTTATCCAAGCTGGCTTGGTGAACAGGTGATGGATCTGGGATTTGAACCCAGAGATCACATGCTTAACATAGGATTACACTGGAAGGGATCTATGAAGTCACTTAGACCAACTTCTTCATTGTATAACAGAGAAATGCCGGAGTCAGAGAAGAAAATTAACTTGTCCAAAATTACACAGCTGTTTAGTAACAGAGCCAAGAGGAGAACCCACGTATTCTGGCTTCCAGTCCAATTCTCTTTCAACCACAGAAGGTCAGAAAATGTTAAACTTTTTGAGACTCCACAGCCCATCTGGGTTTTATTGAGTGCCAGAATTATAAGTCTCAGTACTAAGTTAACTAAGGATCTGGAGCTTTCTAATACAACCACACTTTCACATTTGACAGAGCCATGATATTTCATGGAAAATCACCACATCAAATGGTGCTACAGCCATCCATACTCAATAGCACTACAAAAAGTTTTCAATTTACCCAGCTTGGTAGGGGTGCCTCAAAAGCATCAGATTAATTTTTTGCCAAAGGCCTTCAGTTTTAAAACAACATTTCTTGGCGTATACCAATGATTGGTACCAAAAGTTAAACTTGTGTACGGGAAATTCAGGTATAGGAGAATTAAAACACACAGTCAGGAATTCAATCAAGACTATGTTCCAATGACTCTTACTTCATAATTCTCTTAAACTGATGGTTAATGCAACACAACTCACACTTGTGGCGTCGTATTTAGAAACAGATTATTCTGTAAGCAAGTGCTTATTTACTATGACTAAGTTCTGTGGAGGTTCAAAGAAGAGATTGATGTGGCCTGGAACATCCACCTACACGAAAACTTGAGAGCTGGCAGGTCAATGCATATAAAAGAGGGTACTTAGCAAGTAAAGGAAGCCTTGAACTCACAATTTATGACTTGTTTTTTCTTTTAGCCTACCTCCCCAACTCTACCCCAGTGACTTCCATCCCTACCAGAGGTTCTACATGCATTTTCCCTTAGTTCCTTCCCAATGTGTCATTTCCATCCTTAACCAAGATAGTTGCTTCTTCCAACAAAATTTTAGTAAAATTAATCAGAAGTAATTTTTATGTCTAGATGCAGGTCATGGTACTAGTATCACAACATAATATCCTCTACCATTTCCAATTTGTAGTTGTTGAAACTAAAAAAAAAAAAAAAAAGTGAACTAAAAACCTAAATAGTTAAAGGTGACACAGCTAAATAAAGATAGACCTGAGAGTTGAACCCACATCTCTCTTTTTTTAATTGAGATTGTTCACTTATCATACAACTATCCAAAGATCCAAAGTGTACACTCAATTGCCCATGGTACCATAATACAGCTGTGCATCTGTCACCACAATTAATTTTTTTTTCAATTTTTAGAACATTTTCATTATTCCAGAAAAGAAATAAAGACAAAAAAAGGAAACTCAAATCCTCCCATACCCCTAACAACCCCTGTCCATTATTGATTCATAGTATTGGTATAGTTACATTTGTTACTGTTGATGAAAGAATGTTAAAATACTACTAACTGTAGTATATAGTTTGCAATAGGTATATATTTTTTCCCATATGCCCCTCTATTATTAACTTTTGCTTATAGTGTCATACATTTGTTTTAGTTCATGAGAGGTATTTCAAATATTTGTATAGTTAATCACGGACATTGTCCACCACAAGATTCACTGTTTTATACATTCCCATCTTTTAACCTCCAACTTTCCTTCTAGTGACATACATGACTCTGAGCTTACCCTTTCCACCAACTTCACACACTATTCAGTACTGTTATTCTCACATTGTGCTACCATCACCTCTGTCCATTTCCAAGCATTTAATTTCACCCTAGTTGAACGTTCTGCTCATAATAAGCAATGGTTCCCCATTCTTTAACCTCGTTCTATATCCTGGTAACTTATATTTCATGTCTATACATTTACATATTATAATTAGCTCATATCAGTGAGACCCTGCAAGATTTGTCCTATGTATTTGTCTTATTTCACTCAATATAGTGCCCTCAAGGTTTCTTCATCAACCCATTTTTTTTGAAGATGGTTTTGTTCACACACCATACATTCCATCCTAAGTAAACAATCATTGGTTCCCTGTATAGTCACAAATTTATGTATTCAGCACCATCGCCACTATCTATATAGGACATCTCCATTTCTTCCACTAAGTTGAAGGAAGAGTCAAAGAAGGTAGAGAGACAAAAGAAGAAGAAAAAAGAAAAAGAGAGAAGAAAAAAAAACATGACAGCTAGAAAGCAACAAAAGGAAAGATAGTACTAAACTAAAGTAGAACAAAGAGTCAGACAACATCACCAATACCAGGAGTCCCATACCCTTCCCCTATGTTCTGCCCTTCATATGCATTTAGCTTTGGTATATTGCCTTTGTTATATTTAAGGAAGCATAATACAATGTTTCTTTTAATTATAGTCTCTAGTTTGCATTGATCATAATTTCCCCCCAATCCTACCATATTTTTAACACCTTGCAATGTATTCGTTTGTTCTCCCTCATGTAAAAACATGTTTGTACCTTTTATTACAATCATTGAGCACCCTAGGTTTCACTGAGTTATGCAGTTCCAGTATTTATCTTTCATCTTTCGTTCTGGTATCCCACATGGTCCTAATCTTCCTCTTTCAACCATGCTCACAGTCATCTTTGTTCAGTGTACTTACATTGCTATGCTACTATCTCCCAAAATTGTGTTCCAAACCTCTCACTCCTGTCTTTTCCTTTCTGTCTGCACTGCTCCTTTAGTGTTTCCTATAGAGCAGGTATCTTGTTCACAAGCTCTGTCATTGTTTGTCAGAGAATATTTTAAGCTTTCCCTCATATGTGAAGGACAGTTTTTTGGGATATAGGATTCTTGGTTGGTGGTTTTTCTCTTTCAGTATCTTAAATATATCACCCCACTTCCTTCTTGCCTCCCTGGTTTCTATGGAGAAATCCACACATAGTTTTTTCAGGCTTCATTTGTATGTGGTGGATTGCTTTTCTCTTGCTGCTTTCAGGATTCTCTCCTTATCTTTGACATTTGATAATCTGATTATTAAGTGTCTTGGTGTAGGCCTGTTCAGATCTGTTCTGCTTTGGGTACACTGTACTTCTTGGATCCGTAATTTTATGTCTTTCATAAGAGATGGGAAATTTTCATTGATTATTCCCTCTATGATTGCTTCTGCCCCTTTTCCCTTCTCTTCTCCTTCTGGGACACTCATGACATGTACATTCCTACATTCCATGTTGTCATTCAATTCCTGGAGACATTGCTCAAATTTTTCCATTCTTTTCTCTATCTGTTCTTTTGTGTGTAGGCTTTCAGGTGCCTTGTTCTCCAGTTCCTGAGCATTTCCTTCTGCCTCTTGAGATCTGCTGTTGTATGTTTCCATTGTGTCTTTCATCTCTTGTGTTGTGCCTTTCATTTCCATAGATTCTGCCAGTTGGTTTTTTGAACTTTCGATTTCTACCTCATGTATGCCCAGTATTTTCATTATATGCTCCATCTATTTTGCCATAACTTCTCTAAACTTTTTGAATTGATTTAGCATTAGTTGTTTGAATTCCTGTATCTCAGTTGAAGTGTAAGTTTGTTCCTTTGACTGGGCCATAACTTTGTTTTTCTTAGTGTAGGTTATAGTTTTCTGTTGTCTAGGCATCTGGTTTCCTAGGTTACCCCAATCAGTTTCTCCCAAACCAGAACAGGCTCAGGTCTCAGAAGGAAGCAATGGTATCATGTCTCCCTGAATGTGTTTCTTAGAAAATTGGTACACCATGTGAGGCCTCAAGTCACTGTGCTTTTCTGCCCAGCAGATGGCACCTGTCAGCCTGTAACTCCAGACTGGTGTAAGGATGTGTGGCCCATGGCTGTTTTCCCCCAGGTTCTGGGGTCTGGTTCTGAAATGAAGGCAGGTAATAGAGCTTGGCACCACCTTCTTCCTCTTAGGGAAAATAAACACCCTAGGGAGAGGTCATTTACATTTGAATAGTCTCTCTGCCTGTGCTATCACCATCTTTGTCTGGTCAGAGTGCTGGGAAGTGAAAATGACTGAGGCTTTCTCCACTGAGCTGAAAAAGGGACAGAAACCCCCCTTCAGGACCAGTCCATGGTGACCCTCCAGCTCTCCAAGGTCAGTTGTCACCAAAAGCCTCTGTCTTCTTTTTGGGGGTTAGTATCTTGTATTGAGCAGTCCACATTTGTTAATAAAACCCCCAGTTGGAGCTCAGCTGAGCTATATTCACTTGCACAGAGAGTGCTGCTCTTTAGAACCAGGATGCTTTGCAGTTTGGGCCATGGAGGGAGGGGGCTCCCAGCTTGGGTTCACAGTTTTTACTTATGGATTTTATGCTGTGAGCTCAGGCATTCCTCCCAATTTAGGTTGGTGTATGATGAGTAGACAGCCTTGTTTGTCCCCCTGCAGTTATTCCAGATTATTTATTAGTTGTTCCTAGTTGTTTATTAGTTGTTCCAGGGGGACAAACTAGCTTCCACTCCTTTCTATGCCACCATCTGAACCCACATCTCTTTTGATTTCAAAACACATTTTCTTTACCCTCTATCATGATTCTATCCTGTGGATGTGGAAGATATTATTTCAGTGCTCCTTCAAATTCCCACCCCAAAGTGCCCTCATTGTAGAGGAGATCTAGGCAAAATCCCAAGGGGTCTGGCAATGTAGCCAGATACTATTAAGGTTTTACCTTAAAAAGTTCATATGAATTTTGCTTTTTATTCCACAGTGTATTCATGTTTGCCTTATTATGAAAATAATTTAACAGATCTTTACATAAATGTATGTCCTGGAACATATGATGGTTTCACACCATGGCTTTGCATAACTCCTAAACATGCTGCCACATCTACTTCAGGATAGAAATTTAAGAGTTATCATCATTAGCTGTGTATGGAAATGAGAAACAATTACAATTCAAATTGAAATGAAAGCAATTTTCAATATGACTTTCAAAAAGCTAGAAAACACAGACTCTTCTGTAGGATTGGAAAATTAGAGGGCTTCCTAACTCTTTATTAGGTAAGCATTAATTGCATTCTAAAATGTGCCAGAGGCATTAAAGAAAAGTGTAAACAAAATAAGCAAACTGCACAAGCCCAAATTTAGACTTTTAAAGAGTCAGTTGTAGGTACAAGGGCTAGAAGCAACTGCACCCAGAAGCTGAGGAGAAATGCGAAGAAGTGGTAATCAGGATCTAGCTGATCTGGGAAGAGCATCAATAGTGTCCATATAGGTACTTCACCAAAGAAAATATCTAAACAGCCATTAGGTATATGAAAGGATTTTCAGCCCCCTTAATCATTATGGAAATTCAAATTAAAACCAAGATGAGATATTACAACACACCAACAAGAATGGCTAAAATGAAACAGATCAATAATAGCAAATGTGGGCTGGAATGTGGTGTATTGGAAACTTCAATCACTGCTGCTAGGGGGGCAGATTTGGAAAACTGCTTGGCAATATTTATGAATGCTGAACCTAGACATACTCTTGGACCTCGCTATTGCACTCCTGGTTATATGTCTGACAGAAATTCATAAATATGTTTTCCTAACAGTACTATTCATACTCATCCCATAATGGGAAAAATCAAAATATCCACAAAAGTAGAATAAATAAATCCCATATTCACACAATGGAATACTCTATAACAACAAGGATGAACAAATGTTCGCTACGCACAACCACATGGATGAATCTCATGCACATAATCAGAATGTGTGCATACTGTATGATTCTATTTAGATTAAGTTCAAAATTATGAAAAACTAATTATGGGATTAGAAATAGGAAAAAATGATACCATTGGAGAGAGGTGAGTAATGATGGGGAGGGGGAGCAAGGGGAACTTCTGCTGTGATAGAAATGTCATATTTTCTGGTGACAGTAGTGGTTTAATGGATCTGTTCATTCTGTGTACATTGCGGTGTTGCCTTACGATTTGTACACATTTCTGTGTAAACTTTTCTGTGTACACTTTTCTGCTATACTTCAAATAAATCTACTTAAATAGTAACTTTGTAGAAACTTTAACAGAAAATGAAGGACTTGAACATTCTTACACTTGATTCATGGAAAACCTTAACTAATTAAATTGCCAATAAAGGCATTGATTGTTTAAAAAAATTGTAGCATATGTTGAGACATAATGGTTTGGATTAAAAGAAAATGAAACAATTTTCTAAGCCTAAATCTGTCTCAGTATCTGAATACCAAGAGATAAAGGGAAACGTTTCCCATTGTCTGAAAAATATTCACAAATATATTTTGAAAAGTAGTCACAAAGCATAGTAACTCATCAAAAAATTATGGCATTAATTCTGCAAAAATAAATTACATGTATTAATTTAACCTTTCTTGAGCAATGTATACATTGTATGGGCTTACAAACATACAATGTATGCAATGTATGGTTTACAACAGTAGCTTCACAGAAAATTCAGAAATGCTTTTGATTCAAAATATTGAATCAAAGACCAGGAAATGAATGTAACTGCTACTATTTATTGAGTTCATTCTATATGCCAAGCATTTTACATTAATACTTAAAGCACTCCTTTAGAAGGTGTATTATCTCCATTTTACTGAAAGTCAAGTTTAGGAAAGACCACACAGATCATCAGCAATCTTCACTGATGGCCCCCCTCATCCCCACCTCCCGATAGTCTCACCCTTGTTTAAAACTCTCCCCTTGAATCTGGGCTGGGACTCAAATTCATGTTTTAGAAATTTGTTTTGAGAAAGTTTTAATTCTCAAGAATACTGTTTCTTTTTTTTTAATCTAGAAACATTTTTCCCACTTACAGTGTGTGTGCATGTAACATGATGCAATTTTATCATGTGTAGACTTGTATAATCACTATTTAAAACAAGATCTCAACTGTCTTATCACAAGAAACCCTCATGTTCCCTCTTTATAGACACACCCATCCACTCACCTCCAGTCCCTAACCCCTATCAACTATTAGTTTGTTTTCCACCTCTGTAATTCCAAAAATGTTACATACTAAAATCCCAGAGCATTTAATCTTTTGAGATTAGCTCTTTACTCAACATAATTTCCTTAAGGTTCATCCAGATTGCTTGTATCAAAGTTCAGTACTTTTCATTGACCAGTAGTGTTCCATGGTATGAATGTATCACAGTTTGTTTAAGCATTCAACCATTGAATGACAGTTGGGTAATTTCCACTATTGGGCTATTACTAATGAAGCTGCTATGAACATTCACGTGCAAGTTCCTGTGTGAAAATAAGTGTTAGTTTCTCTGGGATAAATGTTCAAGTGTACAATTGCTGGGTCATATAGTAAGTCAATATTTTTTATTAGAAATGTAGTGGGTTTACAAAACAATAATGCATAAAATACAGGATTCCCATATACCACCCTATTACTAACACCCTGCATTAGTGTGGTACATTTGTTACAATGTCCATTTTTGTTTTGAAAGGGACTTCCAAACTATTTTCCAGAGCAACTGTTTATCATTGTACATTCCTACCCACAATTATTGAGTGATCCAGTTTGTCTGCATCCTGATTTTTCATTTTTGCCATTCTGATAGTTATTGTAGTAGTATCTCATGGTTTTAATTGGCTTTTCTCTAATGGCTGTTAGATATTGAACAACTTTTCATGTGATGATTTGCCATCTATATATCCTCTTCAGTGAAATATCTGGAAATATCTTTTGCCCATTTTCTAATTGGACTTTTTATTTTGTTTAATGTTGAGTTTTAAGAGTTCTTTATATATTCTAGATAAAAGGATGCCTTCATTTCCCGGCTGCTAAGAAAAATACCACACAATGATTTGGCTTAAACAACAGGAGTTTATTGACTCACAGTTTCAAAGACTAGAAGGCTTTCTTCCTTCCGGGGTCAGTAGTGCTCTGGCTGGCTGACAGTCCTTGGGTTCCTTGGCTTTCCTATCACATGGTCATGTCCTCTTTTTGCTCTTCCAGATTCCCTTGGATTTCCCACTTCTCCCACATCCTTCTCTTCCATGTCCAACTCCCTTGTATTAAAAACTTCACCTATATTGGATCAAGGCCCACCCTCATTCAGTTCAGGCACAACTTAAGTAATTATAATCTTTTCAAAGGTCTTATTTACAAATGGGTCACACCCACAGGACCAGAGGTTAGAACCTGAATATGCCTTTTGTGGGGGACACGATTCAATCTGCAGCAAAGGCCTTAGTTAGATATGTGATTTATGAATACTTTTCTCTCAATCTGCAATTTGTCTTCTCATTCTTTCTATCAATCACAAAAATTGTGGATTTACAGAAAAATCATCCATAAAATACAGGATTCCCATTCACCCTATTATTAACACCTTTTGGTACATTTGTTAAAACTGATGAAGGCAAGTTTTTATACTTGTGCTATTAACTATAGTCCATGACTATTTCCATTTCCAAAATGGCTATTGATGTCAAGCATTTTTTCAGGTGCTTTTAGGCCATTTGTACATCTTTCTTGGAGAAATGTCTATTCAAGATTTTGCCCATTTTTGATTGCCCATTTTCTTTTTGTTGTTGTGTTGTAGCAGTTCTTTTATATATTCTTGATATTAAGCCCTTATTAGATATGTGGTTTCCTGATATTTTCCCTCATTGTTTAGGTTGTAATTTTACTTTCATGAAAAGTACTTTGATATATAAAAGTTTTTAATTTTGAGGAGATCCCATTTATCTCCTTTTTCTTTTGTTTCTGGTGCTTCAGGTATAGTCTAGAAAACAATTACTTATCATGGAACCAGAAGACACTTCCCTATGTTTTCTTCTAGGTGTTTTAGGTGTTTTATAGTTATGAATCTTATACTTAAGTCTGTGTTCCATTTTTTTAAATTAGTGAAGCTATGGGCTTACAGACAATCATGAAATACAGGATTCCCATATACCACCCACCAATAACACCTTGCATTTGTGTGGAACATTGTTAAATTGATGATAGCATATTTTAACACTTGTACTATTATTTAAAGTCCATGGTTTACGTAGGGTTCACTGTTTCTATAGTGCAGTTTCAAGGATTTTTTAAAGTATTTTTTCTGTTACCATATTTACAATCTAACATTTTACCTTTTAATCATATTCAGATATATATTTCAGTGCTGTTAATTGCATTCACAATGTTGTGCTACCATCACCACTGTCCATTTCCATCATTTAAAACAGGAACCCTATATATTTTCAGCCTTAATTTTCCATTCCCTCTCCCTTTGCCCCTGTCCCCTGGTAACCTATGTTGTAGATTCTGACTCTATGAGTTTGCTTATTCTAATTATTTCAAAGCAGTGAAGTCATACGATATTTGTCCTTTTGAGTCTGGCTTATTTTCAGAAGTCTTCAAGGTTCATCTGTGTTGTTGCCTGTATTAGGACTTAATTCTTTTTTTGGCTGAAAGTATTACAATATACACACACACACACACACACACACACACACACACACATATATATATATACATACACACACACACACACACACCACATTTTGTTTATCTACTCATTGGTTGATGGACACTTGGATTGCTTCCAACTTTTGGCAACTGTGAATAATGTTGCTATGAATATCAGTGTGCAAATATCTGTTCAACTCCCTGCTTTCAATTCTTTTGGATATATATCTGGCAGTGGGATTTCTGGGTCATATTGTTACACTATACTAAGCTTTCTGAGGAACTGCCAAACTTTCTTCCAGAGTGGCTGCACCATTTTACATTGTCACCAGCAATGAATTAGAGTTCCTATTTCTCTGAATCCTCCCCAACATTTGTTATTTTCCATTTTTTTAGTAGCAGCCATTCCAATAGGTGTGAAATGATATCTCATTGTGGTTTTGATTTGCATTTTCTTGATGGCTAAGGATGGTGAGCATCTTTTCAGGTGCTTTCTGGTCATTTATATAACTTCTTTGGAGAGATGTCTGTTCAAGTCTTTTGCCCATGTTTTAGTTAGGTTGTTTGTCTTTTTGTTGTTAAGTTGGAGGATTTCTTTATATATACTGGAAATTAATCCTTTATTGGATATGTGGTAGCCAAATATTTTCTCCCACTGTGCAGGTTGTCAGTTTACTTTCATGATAAAGTACTTTGAGGAACAAAAGATTTTAATTTTGAAGAGGTCTGATTTATCTATTTTTTTTTCTTTTGTTGCTTGTGCTTCGGATGTGAAGTCTAAGAAACCGTTGCCTAATACAAAGTCATGAAGAGCCTAACCTATGTTTTCTTCTAGCAGTTTCATAGTTCTGGCCCTTATATTAAGGTCTTTGATCCATTTTGAGCTGATTTTTGCATGTGGTGTGAAGTAGGGCCCCTCCTTTTTTTTTTTTTTTTTTTTTGCAAATGGAGATCCAGTTTTCCCAGCTCCATTTGTTAAGAGACTATATTTCTTCCAAATGAGTGGTCTTTGTCACCTTATCAAAAATCATTTGGCTATAAATGTGAAGGTTGATTTCTGAGTTCTTAATTCGATTCCATTGGTCTATATGTCTGCCCTTGTGATAGTACCATGCTATATTGACTACTTTGGCTTCGTAATACATTTTCAGATTAGGAAGTGCTTTCCCTCCAATTCATTCTTCTTTTTCAAGATGGATTTAGCTATTCAGGGTTATCATTCTATTTGAATTTGATGATTGGCTTTTCCATTTCTGCATGAAGGTTGTTGAAATTTTGATTGGGATTGCATTGAACCTATAAATTGCCTGGATACGATTCACATCTTAACAATATTTAGTCTTTCAATCCACAGACAGAGAATATACTTCCATTTATTTAGGTCTTCTTTGATTTCTTTTAGCAATATTTCAGTTTTCTGTGTATAGGTCTTTTACATCCCTAGTTATTTTTTTCCTAGATATTTTATTCTTTTAGTTGTGATTGTGAATGGAACTTTTGTTTAATTTCTTCTATTTGTACATTGCCTATGTATAGAAACACTATTGATTTTTGAATGTTGATCTTGTACTCTGCCACTTTGCTGAATTCATTTATTAGCTCTGGGAGCTTTGTTGTGGAGTTCCCAGGATTTTCTGTATTTAGGATCATATCATCTGCAAAATAAGGAATGTTTTACTTCTTCCTTTCCAATTTGGATGCCTTTTACTTCTTTTTCTTGCCTCATTGCTCCAGCAAGAACTTCTGTACACTGTTGGATAACAATGTGATAATAGGCACCATTGCCTTGTTCCTGATATCAGAAGGAAAGCTTTCAGTCTTTCACCATTAAGTATTCACCATTAATGATGTTAGTTATGGGCCGCTCATATATGTCCCTTATCATGTTGAGTTAGTTTCCTTCTATTCCTAATGTTCTAAGTACTTTCATCAAGAAAGGGTGTTGTATTTTTTCACATGCCTTTTCTTAATAGAGATGATCATGTTTTTTTTTTCCTTCATTGTGTTAAAGTGATATATTACATTAATTGATTTTCTTAAGTTAAACCAACCTTGCATACCAGGGATAAATCCCACTTGATCATAGTGTATAATTCTTTTAATATGATGTTGGATTTGGTTTGCTATTATTTTGTTGAGGATTTTTGCATCTATATTCATAAGAGATAGTGATCTATAGTTTTCTTTTCTTTTGGTATTTTTATCCAGCTTTGGCATGAGGGTGATGTTGGCCTTGTAGAATGAGTTAAGTATTCCCTCTTCTTCACTTTTTTGGAAGCATTTCAGTGCAAATGGAGTTAATTCTTATTGGAATGTTTGGTAGAATTCCCCAACGAAGCCATCTGGTCCTAGGCTTTTTCTTTTTATGGAGATTTTGATTAGTGATTCAATCTCTTTAGCAGTAATTTGTTTGTTGAGTTCTTTTATTTCTTCTTGAGTCAATACAGGTAGTTTGCATGTTTCTAAAAATTTGTCCATTTTATCTAGGTTATCTAATTTATTAGCATAAAGTTGTTCATAGTAGCCTCCTATAGTCCTTTATTTCCACTGGGTCGGTAATTATGTCTCTCTTTTCATTTCTGGTTTTTGTTATTTGTATCCTCGCTCTTTTTTTCTTTGTCATTCTAGCTAAAGAATGTTGTTAAATTTATTAATCTTTTCAAAGAACCAACTTATGGTTTGTTGATTCTCTCTATTGTTTTTTTTTCCTATTTAATTTATCTCTGCTCAAATCTTTATTATTTCTTTTCTTCTGTTCACTTGGGTTTAGTTTGCTCTTCTTTTTCTAATTCTTCCAGTTTTGAGGCTACATAATTGATTTGGAATTTCTCTTCTTTTTTAATGTAAGCATTTAGAGCTATGAATTTCTCTCTCAGCACTGCCATCACTGCTTACTATAAGTTTTTCTTTTTCTATTTCTCCCACTGTTACTGATTTCTAGCTTCATTCCATTGTGGTCAGAGAATACACATTGTATGATTTCAGTATTTTTAATTTATCGAGACTTGTTTTGTGAGCTAACATATAATCTATCCCAGAGAATGAGCTTCTCCCATGGCTTCCCATGGCTGTACTTTCTTGACTTGGCACCTGCCCAGCAAATGTAGGCCTTTAGCTATATTCTGCAGCCCTGAGAAAGCATACCATCTTTTAGTCTCATCCACTGCCTTTGTCTGGGGCTGGCTGGTACAATGGTCACCCTCAGACCTGGGCCCCCAAGTATCTTTTATTTGTTTGTCTTTTTTAATTTATACATTTTTTAAAATCAGTTTTATTGAGATACAGTCGCATACCATACAATTAATGTATGTACATTCAACTGTTCACAGTACCATCATATAGGTGTGCATTCATCACCCCAATTTTTGAACATTTTCCTTACACCAGAAAAAATAAAAGTAAGAATAAAAAAGTAAAAGTAAGAAGGAACACCTGAACCCCCCCCCCCCATTCCCACACTATTTTTCATTTAGTTTTTGTCCCCATTTTCCTACTCATCCATCCATACACTGGATAAAGGGAGTGTGAGCCACAAGGTTTTCACAATCACACCATCACCCCATATAAGCTACATAGTTATACAATTGTCTCCAAGAATCATGGCTACTGCATTGCAGTTTGATAGTTTCAGGCATTTCCTTCTAGCTATTCTAATACACTAAAACCTAAAAAGGGATATCCATATAGTGCATAAAAATGTCCACCAGATTGACCTCTCAGCTCCAATTAAAATCTCTCAGCCACTGAAACTTTATTTTGTTTCATTTCACTTCCCCCTTTTGGTCAAGAAGATGTTCTCAATCACACGATGCCAGGTCCAGGCTCATCCCCAGGAGTCATAAGCTGCATTGCCAGGGAGATTTACACCCCTGGAAATCAGGTCCCATGTAGGGTCCCAAAGTATCTTAAGTAGCTAATCAAAAGCAGTGATCAATGATAGGCCTGTACACCCCTGGGTCTTGGGGAACTAGGACCTTATTTCCCCACCCTGGCATCATCAAGCTGTGCTAGTACCTAAGCGCTGCCTGCCATGAGGTTAGGGGATGGGCAATGTAGCTGCTGCCTCAAGAGAACAATTTGCTGGTATTTACAGCAATCTAGTAGACTCTTCCTCCCACTCTTCCCTAGATGTTGCACGGTGTTCTGCTGGACCCTGAAGGTTTGCAACAGTCATTTCAAACAGCTCCTCCCTGTTTAATAGTTGTACTGGTGGAGGGACTGTTTCTTGGAACTTCCTACTCAGCTATATTTTCACAATCCTTCACTCTTCTTTTAACGGGTCCTTTCACAGAGTAAAAATTTTTTATTTTTATGAGGTCCAATTTATCAATTTTCCTTTTGTGGCCATGCTCTTGGTATCAACTCTTTGCCTAGTTCTAGAAACTGAAAATTTTCTCCTATGTTCTCTTCTAAAAGGTTTATAACTTTAGGTTTACATGTAAGTCCATGATCAATTCTGAGTTGATTTTACCTAATTCACATTTTCCAAATGAATATGGTGGAAGTTTTGTTGAATGACTTCCAAGGCAAGGCCATGAAAAACCTTGCAGCTTCTGCCTGGGTCTTTTGGAACTCTCATTCTTTGTTATACAAGGAATAGTCACTATGCTATAAGAAGCCCAAGACATCTGGAGTGGTTATGTATAGATACTCCCATTACCAGCCCCTGCTGAGCTCCCAGCCAATAAACATCATTAACTGTCAGGAAAATGAGTGAGACATCTTAGATGTCCAGTCCAGCCACACCATCATATGACTGCAACTCCAGCTTACATCTGCTTGCAATTGCATGAAACACTTTAAGTAAGAACTACTAGTTGAGCCCAGTGAATCCACAGAACTGTGGGAGACAATAATTAAGTATTGTTTTAAGCCACTCATTTTGGGATGGTTTATTATGAGGTGAAGATAACTGGAACAGAATAATTCTGCTCCATTTGTAACTCTTCTCCTTCTGGGACCACCAATCTAGCTCAGGTATGTTCTTCTCATGAAAATGGCTGAAGCACAGAATGCAAGTGGTAACATGTAGACCTCTTAAGGCCTAGACTTGGAATTGGGACATCACCTCTACCTTATAAAATTGGCCAAAGCAAGTCATAGCCAAATCCAAATTCAAGGAATAGGGAAGAATTCTCTGTCCCTTAGTGAGAGAAACTGCAAAGTCATATGGCAAAGGGTGTGATTTCTAGGAAGTTGAAGAATTAGGGGCAATGGAAACAAGGAAATTCCATACGGACTCAAAAAAGAAAGACAAGCAGTCATTTTTTTGCCTCCTATTGGAAATATATAACACTATCTATGATGTATTCTTGCCAAAAACATCAAACCTTAACTTTATGAAGCCTCTAGACCTAATGACAATTTGTAGGCAAAACAAGCAGCAGAGGAATATGTTTAACAACATTATGGGAATGCATTAGCAATATGCAGACTATGGAAAGCTAAAAGACAAATAGCCATATTTCTTTTACAAATATGTTGTAGAAAAAGATACACAGAGGATGAGATAGAGGGAGAGGGAGAGAAATGGAGGGATTACCTATAAATTAAAGAAATTTAACAGATACATCAACCTATTGCAACTTATCTGGATACTGGTGTGAACAAATGTACTTTAAAAAAGGTATGAAAACAATACAGAAAATTTTAATGCTAACCAGATATTTGATAATATTAAGGAAGTATTGTTAATCATTTTAGACATGATAATGGATTGGTTGTTATTTATAAAGATATTTTTTGTCAATACACACTGAAATATTTATGAATAGAATACAAGCTGTCTGGAATTTTCTTCAAAATAACCTTGGGTGAGCAAAGGGGTTGAGGGTATAGATGCAACAAGATTGGCCATGAGTTGATGTTAAAACTGGGTAATGGGTAAATGGGATACATGGGGTACTGTTCTTTCTACATCTGTATTTATTTAAAATACATGATAAAGTTATTTTTAATAAAAGTAAATTGTAAGAAAAATAAAAATTCAATAAAAACAAATGCAAAATGGTAAATACCAACAGACTGGCAGAAACTTGACAAGAACAAGTAGAAGCTTAGCATGGCAAGCTCACGACAGATAAAGAGCTGAAGAGAACCCATCACACCCTGACTTGCCACAGTAATGCCAAATTGCCACTCATGAAAGGACAAATTTGATGACTCCTAGAGATTTCTAGAAATACTTGGGGAAGGAGAATCTAAAATCACTGTATGTAATTCCTACATCTAGTTTGTTTGTGGCTTAGAGTCACATCCGCACCTCTTTGGCTGGACAACACCACAATCCTCAGGTTACACTGTTATCAGAATGTGTGGAAGTGTAATCCCTGTAATTCAGAGGTTAAGAGCACAGACTTGCAAATATTTGAATCCTGATCCTTCCACTTAATGGATCCGTGATGCAAAGCAATTCATTAAACCTTTGTGCCTCAGTTTCCTTATCTGTCAAAGGAGGATAGTAATAGCCAGACTAAAGTTGATGAATGCATGTAATGACTTTGAACACTGTCACACATCCAGGAACACAGTAGCACTTCAATGCCTGTTACTTTCTTCTGAGTTATTAACATTGTTATCATTATTATTAGGAAAGAAGATGACTTACACCCACTTTTCACAATCTACTAGAAGTAGAATATCAAATTGATGATGCCTGCTGCTAAAAACTAGTTCAAAGGTGTAGGGGAATAAAGGCTATCCAAAAATTTCAGAGAACTGAAAAGTTTCCATTCAAAATGATTTCTCCCATTTACTCCACTAATTATAAATTGACCTTAGTATTATTAATATCTTATTTACTTCATTCTAAACAAGGATTGTGAGTGGTCAACAAGGATATATACACTTAAAATAATATGTTTAGAACATTGGGAAGAAGGAGAAAATCACAGTAGGTAAGGAAAGTTCAAGAAATATTTATTGCTAATTTTGTTGCTGTTGTTTAAATAATAATACAGGGAATATTCATGTACCCACTTCGCAAGTGAAATATTTACCAATAACATATAACTTACTATGTTCTCCTCCACATCCCAGGGTAACTGTTCCCCAGAGATAACGTTCATCCTGAATTTCTTTAGTAACACTCCAAATGATTCTGATGCTTACTAGTGTATTAAAATTAGAGCCCCTGAAACAGGAAAAAGACAGGGGATAGCCTGAGTGGATGACCAAATGAGTGTCGACCATCCAAAGGACCCCATGCACCATGAACTGGGGGAAAAGGAGATGAGAAGTTGAGAAAGAGTTTCAGAAGGAAAGTAAAAAAAACCCAAAGATAAAGATGGTTTCCTTTGCAACTTTCTGCAGAGTCAAGTGTGCTGGTATTGAAAATGACTGCTGCAGCTGTTGCTGCTAGAGTGTGCCCTTGTGGGGGACCTGACAGAGTTAGCCTTGACCTTGCTGAAGGCATGAAACTGAGCCAAGTATCCTTTCAAGGTCTTTTCCAGCTCTGTGGCTATGATGACTGTGGGAAAGTGGGGTGGAGAGTGTACTGAAGCTAGAGCTGTTAGCGGGACTGATAGCTGCCAAAATTGGCATATTAACCTTAAAGTCACCTCACATTTTGTTGAATCTTACTTTGCTCCTACAATGACAAGAGGCACTTATGCTTTCAGCTAAAGTCTTCACTGACATTCCCAACTGAGAAAGAATTGAAGACAAAGGAAGGGGCAAAACTCACAGATTTCATTTAAGCATCACCAGAAACAAAGGGGAATTCAGGACTGCAGGAAGCTGAGTGAGTTAACTGCTACTCTTGAACAATTATTAACCGACAGAGCTCACTGCAAGCTTGACCCTTAAGGGAAGCTCCGTTGTTACCAAGCCGTAATAAACTGGGCTGTCACTAGAGCATTCCAATAAAAATTATAAGAGCCAACCTGGAGAGTCTCCTAGTGATATTTTAAATAGCTGATGAGGACTTCATGGAAGGATGCTAACCTTCAGAATTTGGCTTTGCTGCCTCCTTCATCAACTCTCTTTCCATTTCTATTGAACTCTTCAGGGTTTTTACACACCACAAGAGATGGGAAGGTTTGGGATTCTTAGCAACTCAGAGGCTGTTAAATGTTTTATTTTGTTTTTTTTATCATATATTTTAGTCAGGAAAGAAATAGTGACCTTTTAGGAGGTTAACTGTCCTAAAGATAGAGTAGACAGACTGCCCCCTTTACATAGTAATCCCCAGTTGAATCAAGCACACTTCAGAAGCTGTTTTAACAGAGATTTAGAAAAGAGCAAATCCCCAGGCCTCAGGGAATCACATTTCAATGTTTAATGAAAAGTTAAGGCATCTTTTTAATTAAATTTTTGGTTGGACATGTTTAATCTGTCAGATTTGTTTTTTGTTTTTTGTTTTTTAATAGTCTCCTGGCTCCATCCAACCAACTTCCACATTGACCAAGTTCAGCATAACTGCACCTAGAAAAGAAGTGCCTCTAACCATCAGCAGTATTACTTTGCTCTGACTATAAATTTTCAAGCAAAAGTTGTCATCGTCATGTAAAGAAACAAATTCCATTGTTTCTCTGTAAGGACAAACTCAGGCAGCTCCCAAGCAAAACATCAAAAATCAGCACTCTGCTAAAGTCTTCATTTCACAGAGACTATAAATCTAATCTGCTGACATGAGCATTGCATAGTGTCAGAGAGTAGTAAAAAGGAAAGAGAAAGAGTGCAGAAAGAAAGTAAGATGCAAAGAAAAAGCAAAGACAAGAGACAAGATAAATTTAAACATTGGAGGTTTGGACTAAATAGACTATCAGTTTCTAGGAGCCTTGTAGATCTCCATATATTTAGTAATTTTTATGAGTTGATAGAATAGGCATGGCCATATAATTCCAGGTTTTCATTAGAACATTTATTTTTTATTCTGCCTCAATATAAATAGAAAATAGAAGAGCTTACTATAAGCACACTGAATGCATGGATCTGCTAGGGGATAGGTTAGAGGGTATTCTTTGAGTGGATATATTAGCACTGAATGGAATAGAGCAAGCAACTCTCCCTCCAAGTGGCTGGAAGGATGAGAGACAAGAAAGTAAGTGCTGACCCCTTCTCAACCCAATGACGTGAGGGATGGTATTTGTAACACATGGTCCCTTATTCAACAGGAACAGCTACCCATCGTCTCTGCTTCTCAAAGACAAAGTGAAGACATCAGGTTCAAGGAAGCAGAATCTAGACTATAAGCTCAATGAGGGCAGGGATGATGGTCCTCTGCCTTTACCACTGAATTCCTGGCATATAGAATGGGGCCTGGCATATCATTAACAAACTGTGGAAAAGAATGACTCTGATTTGACCCAGACAGTGCTGAGAAAGTATTCCTCTCAAATTTAGTCCATCCTCTGGAGTGCTGGGGAAGATATAAGAAAACAGACTCCACATTGTTCAGGAAAAGAAATTAAGAATTACTAATTATGAAGAAAGGATTCAAAGAGGTTTTGCAGACTGAGGACACCTAATGTCTTCATGCATTAGATAAACTGAAAATACATATTTTAATATATGTTTATTACTGTAATATATGTGTTAATTTGTGTTAAACTTCTGAACATTAATTTGTTGAAAGAATACTTGCCCTATGTTTCAAATATAACCCAGAGATTTGGAGAAGGTGATTGTTTCTCGGAAATACTCCATAAAACAATTGCCTGGGGAAATTGACACAAAAATTTTTGGATGAAGACGCTAAGAAAGAAATAAGAAACTTGGGACCAAAGAACAATAGAGTTAAAAGTAAACTGGGGGAAAGGAGAGAGGGGGTAAGATGGTGGCATAGAGAGGTTTGGAAGCTAGTTAGTCCCCCTGGAACAACTAATAAGCAACCAGGAACTACTAGTAAATAATCTGCAATAACTGCAGGGGGACAAATGTGATTATCCACTCACCATACACCAACCTGAATTGGGAGGAATGCCCGAGATCACAGCATAAAATCTGTAAGTAAAAACTGCAGACCCAAGCCAAAAGCCCCCTCCCCCATGGCAAACTGCAAAGCTTCACTGTGCTAGAGAGTAGCACTCTCTGAGCAAGCAAATAGAGCTCAGCTGAGCTCCAACTGGGGTTTTAATTAACAAACATGGACTGCTCAATTCAGGCTACGAATCTCCAACAAGCAGACAGAGGCTTTTGGTGACAACTGACCTTAGAGAGGTGGAGAAACTCTCTGGGAGGGAGGGGGAGCCCAGAAGACCAGGTGCTGTGTCTGGCCGATGGGTGAAACTGAGGGTGGGTGCAGACTTGGCCCTGAAGGGGGTACTTCAGTCTTTTTTTCAGCTCCCAGCACTCTGACCAGACAAGGGTGGAGATAGCACAAGCAGAGACTATTCAAATGTAAATGGCCTAGGAAGTGTATTTTCCCTAAGAGGAAGAAGGTGGTGCCAAGCTCTACTACCTGCCTTCATTTCAGAACCAGACCCCAGAACCTGGGAGAAAACAGCAATGGCCACACTTACTTACACCAGTCTGGAGTTCAGGCTGACAGGTGCCACCTGCTGGGCAGAAAAGCACAGTGACTTGAAGCCTCAATAGGGTTATCAATCTTCTAAAACACACCTTCAGAGAGACATGATACCATTGCCTCCTTCTGAGACCTGAGCCTGCTCTGGTCTGGGAGAACCTGATTGGGGTAACTGTGCCAGTTTGAGTGTATTATGTCCCCCAAACACCATTATCTTTGATGCAATCTTATGGGGCAGATATTTTAGTGCTGATTAGATTGGAATTCTTTGAGTGTTTCCATGGAATGTGCCCCACCCAACTGTAGGTGATAACTCTGATTAGATATTGCCATGGAGGTGTGGCCCCAGGTGGGCCTTGATCAGTGGAGCTATATAAATGAGTTGACAGGCAGAGGGAACTCAGTGCAGCTGTGAGTGATGTTTTGAAGAGGAGCTACAGCCAAGAGGGATGCTTTGAAGAAAGCACAGGAGCTCCAGATGAGAGACAGTTTGAAAACAGCCATTAAAAGCAGACTGACTCTTGCTCTGGAAAAGCTGAGAGAGGACAAATACCCCAAGTGCAACTAAGAGTGACATTTTTGAGGAACTGCAGCCTAGAGAGGAACACCCTGGGAGAAAGCCATTTTGGAACCAGAACTTTGGAGCAGATGCCAGCCACATGCCTTCCCAGCTAACAGAGATTTTCCAGACACCATTGGCCATCCTCCAGTGAAGGTACCCAATTGCTGATGTGTTACCTTGGACACTTTATGGCCTTAAGACTGTAACTGTGTAACCAAATAAACCCCCTTTTATAAAAGCCAATCCATTTTTGGTGCTTTGCAATCCAGCAGCATTAGCAAACTAGAACAGTAACCAAGGAAAACTGATGCCTAGACAACAGAAAACTACAACCTACCCAAAAAATGAAGTTACGGCCCAGTCAAAGGAACAAACTTACACTTCAACTGAGATACAGGAATTCAAACAACTAATACTAAATCAATTCAAAAAGCTTAGTGAAGGTATGGCAAAAGAGATGAAGTGTATAATGAAAACACTGGGCATACATGAGGTAGAAATCAAAAGCCTGAGAAACCAACTGGCAGAGTCTATGGAAATGAAAGGCACAACACATGAGATGAAAGACACAATGGAAACATACAACAGCAGATCTCAAGAGGCAGAAGGAAATGCTCAGGAACTGGAGAACAAGGCACCTGAAAGCCTATACACAAAAAAACAGATAGAGAAAAGAATGGAAAAATTTGAGCAATGTCTCCAGGAATTGAATGACAACATGGAATGTAGGAAAGTACATGTCATGAGTGTCCCAGAAAGAGAAGAGAAGGGAAAAGGGGCAGAAGCAATAATAGAGGGAATAATCAATGAAAATTTCCCATCTCTTATGAAAGACATAAAATTATGGATCCAAGAAGTACAGTGTACCCAAAGCAGAACAGATCTGAATAGGCCTACGCCAAGACACTTAATAATCAGATTATCAAACATCAAAGATAAAGAGAGAACCCTGAAAGCAGCAAGAGAAAAGCAATCCATCACATACAAAGGAAGGCTGATAAAACTATGGGCAGATTTCTCCATAGAAACCACGGAGGCAAGAAGGAAGTGGTGTGATGTATTTAAGATACTGAAAGAGAAAAACCACTAACCAAGAAACCTATATCCCACAAAACTGTCCTTCAAATATGAGGGAGAGCTTGAAATATTCTCTGACAAACAGACAATGAGAGAGTTTGTGAACAAGATACCTGCTCTATAGGAAACACTAAAGGGAGCAGTGCAGACAGAAAGGAAAAGACAGGAGTGAGAGGTTTGGAACACAATTTTGGGAGATAGTAGCACAGCAATGTAAGTACACTGAACAAAGATGACTGTGAGCATGGTTGAAAGAGGAAGGTTAGGACCACGTGGGACACCAGAACAAGAGACAAAAGATAAAGACTGGGACTGTATAACTCAGTGAAACCTAGGGTGCTCAACGATTGTAATAAAAGGTACAAATATGTTTTCACATGAGGTAGAACAAATGCATGTCAACATTGCAAGGTGTTAAAAATAGGGTGGGATTGGGGGAAAATACAATCAATGCAAACTAGAGACTATAATTAAAAGAAACATTGTATTATGCTTCCTTTAATATAACAAAGGCAATATACCAAAGCTAAATGCATATGAAGGGCAGAACATAGGGGAAGGGTATGGGATTCCTTGTATTTGTGATGTTATCTGACTCTTTATTCTACTTTAATGCTATCTTTCCTTTTGTTGCTTTCTAGCTGTCATGTTTTATTTTTCTTTTTCTTTTTTCTTTTGTCTCTCTACCTTCTTTGACTCTTCCTCCAACTTGGTGGAAGAAATGGAGATGTCCTATATAGATAGTGGCAATGGTGCTGAATACATAAATACTTGACTATACAGGGAACCAACGATTGTTTACTTAGGACAGAATGTATGGTGTGTGAACAATACCATTTAAAAAAAAAATAGGTTGATGGAGATAACTTGAGGGCACTACATTGAGTGAAATAAGACAGACACATAAGGACAAATCTTGCAGGGTCTCACTGATATGAACTAGTTATAATATGTAAACTCATAGACATGAATTATAAGTTACCAGGATATAGAATGAGGTTAAAGAATGGGGAGCCATTGCTTATTATGAGCAGAACGTTCAACTAGTGTGAAATTAAATGCTTGGAAATGGACAGAGGTGATGGTAGCACAATGTGAAAATAACAGTACTGAATCGTGTGTGAAGTTGGTGGAAAGGGTAAGCTCAGAGTCATGTATGTCACTAGAAGGAAAGTTGGAGGTTAAAAGATGGGAATGTATAAAACAGTGAATCTTGTGGTGGACAATGTCCATGATTAACTGTACAAATATTTGAAATCTCTTTCATGAACTAGAACAAATGTATGATGCTATAACTAGAAGTTAATAATAGAGGGGCATATAGGAAAAAAAATATACCTATCGCAAACTATATACTACAGTTGGTAGTATCTTAACATCCTTTCACTAACAGTAACAAATGTACTATACCAAAACTATGACTCAGTAATGGAGGGGGAGTTGTTAAGGATATGGGAAGATTTGAGTTTCCTTCTTTTGTCTCTTTTCTGGAGTAATGAAAATGTCCTAAAAATTGAATAAAAAATTGTGGTGATGGATGCAAAAAAAAAAAAGTAAACTGGGGAAATAAACAAAACTTGAATGCCTCAGCCATGATCAGCAGAGATACAGCACTCGTCTCACCACCCTCACATCCTCATTGATGGCAGAATAAGCGGTTATCACAGTAGTCCTTCCTTTAAGGCTGCATACTATAACTTAACTCTCCTCAGTCAGTGCTCCAGACATCCATAAAGAATTGATCAGGGTTGCTTTACAGTATGAAATATTTTCATGATCTCATTTTTTGGCCATAAGGTATAAGTAACTGAAAAATAAAGCAACTCGCATATTTGCCCTAAACTTCCTATTGGCCTAAGCAAAAAGGAGTAAGTTACACAGTTTTTTATTGGCAAAAAGAGGTAAAAATCAAAGCAGTTCCTAAGAAGAAGCAATACATTTTTTAGCATTTTTTCCTATAAAAGAAATATTCCATGGGAGTGGAGGGGATAGAGAGGATACAATATTCTTAAAAATATTTTTGTAGGAAATGTTAACAGGTTTCATTATTTTCTTGGAGCATCACTCAGGTAAACTGAGGTAAGAACAGTAGAGCACAATTTTGTGACAGCAAAGGCAGGGCAAAATATTATGGTTCGAGACAACAGAAAGCTGTTCTCAGCATCTGGAGACTTTTCAGACTTAAGGAGAGAGCAGAGAAAAATCAGGAAAATGATTGGCCTCAAACATCACCCATTTCAGCATACTTTTGAGAAAAGTTTGAAGTTGGAACATCTGGAAAGGTCAGCTTTCTGTGTTTTTATTTTCTCTAGAGATCAGGTTGCTATTCTTTTACAGAAAATAATTAGAACACAATCAAGAATCCTCTAGGAAATCTTCCTTTGGAGGAAGGTGGGTGATGAGAATCTTTATTGATTTTAAAAAGAATTAATGAAAATGTACGATGTGGCAACTGCTAAGGCAGGCACAAAAGGACAAAGATAAACAAAATGAAAGTTCAAGATTTTAGCAAGTTGAAAAGTGAATGGAGATAAGGAAACCCAGTGAAACAGACTACTCTTGCAAGACACTTGGCCTCAGAGGGAAGGGGCAATACAGCTAAAGGTGAATGCAACTCATGTTTGCTTAAATCATATTATGGAAATAGATTACCAATCTGCCCAAATTATATCTACAGTATCTGGGATGCCCAAGTTTCCAGCATTATAGTTCCCTAGTATTAAATTATAAAATTGGAAGATTAAAAATAATAAGAGTATACTATGTGCAGATTTCTCAGTAGAAACCATGGAGGCAAGAAGGAAGTGGTGTGACATATTTAAGATACTGAAAGAGAAAAATTGCCAACCAAGAATCCCATGTCTGGCAAAACTGTCCCTCAAATATGAGGGAGAGTTTAAAATATTCTCTGACAAACAGACAATGAGAGAGTTTGTGAACAAGAAATATTTCTACAGGAAATACTAAAGGGAGCACTACAGACAGACAAGAAAAGACAAGAGTGAGAAGTTTGGAACACAATTTTGGGTGATGGCAGCACAGCAATGTAAGTACACTGAACAAAGATGACTGTGAGTATGTTTGAAAGAGGAAGGTTAGGAGCATATGGGACACCGGAAGGAAAGAGGAAAGATAAAAACTGGGACTGTGTAACTCAGTGAAACCTAGAGTGCTCAACAGTTGTGATAAAATGTACAAATATGTTTTTACATGAGGGATAACCAATGAATGTCAACCTCGCAAGGTGTTAAAAATAGGGTGGTATTGGAGAAAAAAATACAATCAAGGCAAACTAGAGATGATAGTTAACAGAAACATTGTATTATGCTTCCTTTAATGTAACAAAGGCAATGTACCAAAGCTAAATGCCTTTAAGAGCAGGACATAAGGCAGGGGTATGGGACTCTTGGCCTTGGTGATGTTGTCTGACTCTTTTATTACACTTTAGTTTAATGCTATCTTTCCTTTCGTTGCTTTTTAGCTGTCATGTTTTTTTTTTCTTTCTTTTTATTTTTCTTTGACTCTTCCTCCTTCTTTGTGGAAGAAATGGAGATGTCCTTATATAGAGAGTGGTGATGGTGGTGAATCCATAAATACATGACTATTCAGGGAAATATCAATTGTTTACTTAGGACAGAAAAGTATGGTGGGTGAACAAAACTCTCTTTAAAAGCAAAAAAGGGTTGATGAAGAAACCTTGAGGGTACTACATTGAGTGAAATAAGTCAGACGACATAAGGACAAATATTCCATGGTCTCACTGATATGAATTAATTATAATATGTATACTCACAGACATGAAATACAAGTTACCAGGTTATAGAACAAGGCTAAAGAATGGGGAGTGGTTGCTTATTATGAGCAGAATGTTCAACTAGAGTGAACTTAAGTGTTTAGAAATGGACAGAGGTGACAGTAGCATGTTATTGTGAGATAACTAACAGTGCTAAAAGGTATGTGAAGGTGGTGAAAAAAGGGAAGCTTAGAGTCACATATGTCACCAGAAAGAAAGTTGGAGGTTAAAAGATGGGAATGCATAAAACAGCAAATCTTGTGGTGGACAATGTCCATGATTAACTGTACAAGTATTAGAAATCTCTTTCATGAACTAGAACAAATGTATGACACTATAACCAGAAGTTAATAATAGAGGGGTATATAGGGGAAAAATATGCTATTGCAAACTATGTACTACAGTTAGCAGTATTTTAACATTCTTTCATCAACAGCAACAAATGTACTATACCAATATTATGAGTCAATAGTGGTGGGGGGTGGTTAGGGATATGGGAAGATTTGATTGTTCTTTTTTTTGTCTTAATTTCTTTTCTGGAGTAATGAAAATGTTCTAAAAATTGAAAAAAAAAATTGTGGTGATGGATGCACAGCTGTATGATGGTACCATGGGCAATTGATTGTGCACTTTGGATCTTTGGATAATTGTATGGTATGTGAACAATCTCAATAAAATTAAATTAAAAAAAATAATAATAAGAGTAAAATAAACAGTATTTTTAAACATGTGTTCCCTGAGCAAGAGTATGAGAGCTTGGAACTAGAGGTTGTTAAAAGCGATCCTCAAAAGCCTAATATTCAAAGAGTAAAACAGCAGCTGAACCTTCCATGAAAAAACATACCTGAAAAAGCCATAGGCTTTTTTGTGTTCAATCTCTTCATTTTAAACATAATTCTTGGAAACCTATATTCCTGATCTATTGCTTTCAGCCTGCCTCAGTATTCTTATATTTATTGACTACTGAAGGATCTTAGTAGGTAAAGTCCAAAATGGACTTTATTAGAAGAAGAGAAAAGAGGAACTATAGCTAGTCCTTGAAGATTTGCATTTTCAGGATCAAAGAACAACTTGGGAAGAATTATGCAAAGAGCTTCAAGATTCTATGAGTGTAATATTCATAAAAACATGTAATGCTTATTGTATTAGTTTCTTATTACTGTTATAGTAAATTACCAGCTACTTAGTGGCTTAAATCAACACAAGTTTAATCCCTTAGAGTTCTGGAGGCCAGAAGTCAGAAATCAGTTTTACTAGGCTAAAGTCTAGGTGTTAGCAAGGCCACACTCCTAGCTTATTCCAGCCTCTAGAGCTGCATTCCTTGGATTACGGCCCCTTTCTCCAACCTCAAAGCCATTTTAGCATCTTCAGATCTCTCTCTGCTTCTGTTACATCCCTCCTCCCCTGCAGTAAAATCTCCCTCTACTTCTCTCCTTTAAGGGCATTTATGATTACATTTAGGGCCCACCTGGATAGCACAGAATACTCGTACCATCTCAAGGGCTTTAAATTAATCACATCTGCAAAGTGTCTTTTTGCCAAATAAGGCTGTATTCACAGGTTCCAGGGATTCAAATCTGAATAGTCAGAAGGCCTCTATTCAGCCTACCACACTTATCAAGGGAAAAACAACTTTCAAAATGGTCTCTGGAAAAATAGAGGCCCTGAGGTTGCTCTGGAGGTGCTTGTGGAGAACCTGCTCCAGCTCTGGTTATGAGGGAGATGGTATAACAGCAACAGCAAGAGGGTAGGGATGGATTGATTTGAAACATCTCAATGTTCATGCATTATTTTTTGCCATTTAATCAAGTCACCAAATATATGAGCACAAGTACATATAGGAAGGAAATAAAGAATCAGTGAATGCTACAGTTAACAATAAACCTCTCATTTTATAGGTGACGACACTGAGGACCACTAAATTCATAAATTGCCCAAGGTCATAGAGTCACACTGTAGTATCAGAGGAGAACTTGAATTTACATCAATTGATTACACGTCCAGAGATTACTGCATATTAGAATAATTTTTCTTGCCCTTGTTCTTCAGTAATTTTTCTGAAGATTGAAAAAAATAGGAAAAAATAGGAAATTTCAGGAAAGCACAAAGAAGACAATAAAAATCATCCATATAATTCTACCATCACAAATTGATTGTGTCCTCCAAGAAGAATCCTCTTCCACAGGTTTATGAGGAAGTCTGGCCCAGTCAACTCCTTGATTTTGGATGTCTAGTTTACAGAATTGTGAGACTATAAATTTCTGTTGTTTTAAGCTGGCTAGCTGGTGGTACTTTGTCACAGTGGCCCTGGGAAATTAAGGCACTTACCTTTCAAAGATAAATGCACCTAGCATTTTGAAGTACTATCTTTCTTCTCATTACATGTATATTTATATACATGCACAAAGACACACACTCAAAATCAAATTGTACATTCTTGCAAATATCCAATATTTTCTCTTAGCAATATAATGAACATTTCATCCAATCTTCTTCTACAGCATGATTTTTTAACAGCTACTTATTATTCCACAGTGTGGATGTACCATAATTTATTTACTCCGTGCCAAATTGTTGACTATTGCATTTTTTCCCAAGGTTTTTTCACTCTTATATTACATTACATTACACTATTACATTGTTGCAATAATACCCATTTATATACCTGGTTATCTCTTTAGAATATTTATCCAGCGCATTCCAGAAGTAAAATTTCTGGATCACAGGATATGAACAGTTTTGATTTTTTTTAACAAATATCCCTAACCTTTCTTCAACATCCACATCATACATCATAGCCTTTATAAAGCCTTTCCTGACCCATTCTTTATCCCAAACACATAGTCAGAGAAAACATTATGTTCTGTTCTCTTATATTGTGTTTCTTTTAGAAGTCCTTATTCATACACTATATTATCATTATTCCTTATTGTAGATGTCCTTATTCACACATTATATTATCATTATTCCTTAATATGTCTGTCTTCTCTTTTCTAGTAGAGAATCTCTGTAAGTAAATAACACCCTCTAGCACAATATCTCAAATAAAATGCTCAGTTAAATATTTGTTGGAAGAAGCGAGGGAATGAATGAATGAACAAAAAATAATAGGTGAAAGAACAAATAAAGAACACTATTTGGTCTTTTTAACCACTCAATTTATCCCTATATGAACAGTTATCCCCGTCTGAAGAGTCCCTAGCTCTCACTTTGTGAAGGAAAAGACCATAATTTTCCTCTGCTTTCCTAAAATTGCCCCAGTTCACCTGCTTTCCTAGCCTACTGGGAGACAGAGCCTTTCATCTCAAGCCTCAGAACCTTTTTCAGTGAATAAGAATAGTGTCAGCCCAAATCGTCATCAGTGCAGGATCTGGGCAGACAGAGCCAAGAAAACAGAGATGGTGACCTGTTGCACTATTATATTATACAATTTTCTCTGACCATCATGGTCATCCTTTGGAAAAAAGTAGTGAAGCTGCTTTGCACTGGTTGTGATCTTTTCTTTACTTTCGCCAATTGCAAAGGCACATTTTAGAAATATGATAGGAAATTTAATTATCATTAGGAAGGAATGCACCCTGCTTCAAAAAACAAAAACACATGTTGTGTGCCTACCAATACCCATTTTTCACATACATTACCTTATACAGTAATAATCAAAACCAAGAAAATAACAAACAAAGAAGAAATCACTGTTCCCTATTGGAAGGCAAGGAATGAAAGGATATCAGCTATTCAGGGCCCAGCCCCATCCCCCAACACCCAGATTTTTCTCTTTATCACGCCAGATGCAGTAGAAAAGCAGAAACACTGGTTTTGTTCTCTAAGATCAAAAGACAAATATATCCCCTTCTGTGATCTCCTGTCTGAAGGAGGCATCCCTGCCTCACCTTGAGATAAGGAAGGGATGATATCATTTGCCTCTTAATCTCTCTCCACTTTTTTCTGCATCACTAGCAGATTTCTGAGCACACTTCTGTCTCGTTTTATATGTACTGAACATGCATTAGCATCAGAATCACATAAGGAAACTTGCTATGGTCAGCAGAAGTACAAAATCAACCCCTATGCTGACTAAGTGGTTGTCATGGATTTCCACTTCTGCGTTGTCAAATCTCCGAATAACTACAGTTTTGAACAATCTGTTTTCTGAAACAGGAGGGTGAAATAGGGGCAAAAATATGAAAGCAGACGAGGCAAGCAAGATAACGTAAATTATTTCAGGAGCTCAAAGGTTAGCTTCTCTATTCCCACCCCTTCCTTCCTAGATTCGAAATTTCAAACTGTTGGAGGGTCTGACAGAACTTTCAGGGATGATTAGAACAAATACGTTTAGAGACATCTCTAATATTTAAGCATCACATTCTTCATGTGAGAAAAACACTAACAATCAACATATTTGAATTTTGTTTATATTTGGCAAAAATGGGATGTTGGTTCTAACCTTAACATTGCAGGATGCGATTACTACAAACAGATTTTTTTTGTTGATGGCATAAGTAGAAAGGGACCAGAAGCACAGGCTTAAGCACTCTTTGACATCTACTTTGTTTTGAGTTAGTGAAAGAAAGGTCTGACAAAGCATATTATACCATGGTGAAACCTGCTGGAAATCACCTGGAGTTGTTTTGCAATCCATGAGCAACCTGATAATTCTTCTGCGCAGGATGACCTATGAAAGAGAGTTTATCAGACTCTGTTTCAATTAATAGATTACAACCCCTGGGGTTTATATGTGACCCATTCCTGTGATACTAGAAGTGGCCCACTGTCAATTCAGCTCATTCTCTCCCCCCCCCCCCACCCCCAAATCAGTGTCAACAGTGATACCAATCCTGGACATCATATACACCCGAAAATGATACTAAAAGAAATGAAATCTGCCTTCGTTTGAACTTAGGGTATCCCATAGAGCTCCTTCTAATGTGTTCGCAACTTAACTTTAAAGAAATAAGACAAAGATTTGCTTTTTTTATATGGAAACATTTAAGGACTCTTTAAACCCTACTACTCCTACTTTTGAAGTAAAGATTAGAGATTAGACACCCAAGGCCATTTGCCTGTGTTTTAATTTCCTAATGCAGTGGGGATGCTTTATGTCTCATTTGCCCAGTTTCTATATACCAGGATAGATTAGGACCTTCTGGAGCCTTGTTATTCAAAGTACTGTTCAGGGACTAGCAGCATCCAGGGAGAGAAGCAGGGAGGAGGCTTGTTGGAGATACAGAAAGTCAGGCTGCACCCCAGATCTATTGAATGAAAATCTGCATTTAACAAGGTCCCAGGCTGATTCATATGCACATTTAAGTTTGAGAAGCATGCTCTAGAATGAAAAGAGGCAAATAAATTCCACCTGACTTTTTAGTTAGGCTGCAATGAGACAAAACAAATACGTGAAAGTCTACAAGGACAAATGAGAACTGATTTCACAAGAAGGTGAAGTAGAGACAGACTACATGGTATGATTTAATATTCTCCAAAAGGAACTAAGCAAAAGCCATTCTTCTGTTGTGACAAACCTAAGTTAATAGTTCGCACAGATATTTGTCATTTCACAATCCTGCCATACCATTTTTATCAGAAAGAACAGAAAGGTCTATTCAGAAACCTACTATACCCTCTTTGCAGAAATCTACGAAAAGGACTATCTATTGAGTGTGTGGCATGTGCCTGTCTCTGTGCTATGCATTTTGCAAGCATTATCCCACTTAACTTTGTTTAATCAGTTATTCTATGGCATTCAAGTTTCATACTCCTTTTTTGCCTCATGACAAGGAAGCTACCAAAAAGTACATATAATCCAGAATCAATTTGAATGGATATGGCTAAGCAAGGAAACAAGAAAAAAGTCCTAGGCCTCATATTCATATTGGCTGTTACTCTCAGCAGAGATATTTACAATTGTCTTGTTGCTTGACTCAGAGGGGTCCAGGGTCATGGAAAGAGCAAATGCCAATAGAACAAGTGTTAGAGGCCCCCAACACTGATGGAATGTAGAAAAGATAATGTCAGTCACAGAGTGATAGAAAGCAAGATCAAAGGAGTAGGCTAGGATGGAGATGCAAACTATGAGGCAAGAGCAGCCCAGGCCGCTGGACGCTGGGGGTAAAACTGGACTGGAAGTTCCCAGAGCGTGACACTGAGGCAGAGCCAGGCTGTCCAGATGAGCCACAGCTCTGTGTATGTAATGGCCTCCACTCTGCTTTCCATCATGGCCTGACAGGTGGTCATGTACAAAGCCATTGTTTGAAAAGAAATGTTTATTTACACCCTTACTCATCCTGTGAAGCTTGATTTTACCCCCACATCATCCGTAGTTGCATGAGCCTAAGAAGTCTGAGTTTTAGACTACACTTTGTGCCAAACAACTCCAAAGAGCTCAAATATGCATGGGCATATACACACTTAGAGTATATTGTTAATTATTATTTATGTAACTATAATTCTCCTCACTTTCAGGTGCTTTAAGGAAAGTTAATGCTCAGATGGTATAATTATAATGACACCCAAAAGGCTTCTGTAAATACTGCCTTTTGGAAATGCTATTTTGCCAGGCACAAATATCATTTTCATAGAACTGAGAGTGAGAGTTTTGGAAAAAAAAGTTTGCATTTTTACATATTTTTATGGTTTTAGGTATACTTAGTTAATAAGAACAAGCCTTTACAGTTCTAGCAGCTATCCCTTTAAAGAGAAAACATTGAAGGCTTTTTCCTACCTTAACTGTGTTTGGTCTTTATTTTTTGTTCATGAAAAGTCAAGAAGAGTTTTCTTAACTGTTAATATTCTATGAACCATGTGAGTAAAAACAAAGAAAATTAATATGCCCCACCTACACAGCAACATCCATTGACATTGAATTTGTTAAGGAAAACAAAAGTTATCCATGATTAGTACCACAGGGTATTGTGTGAATTCCAAAAAGGACCCTATTAAATACTCATAATTGCAGTTTATAAATTTTATAAATACATAATTTTTTACTTATCACCCTCATGAATGTAGCAATATATCCTACAATAATAATAATTCTAACAACCAATTTGTATTGCATGTTTACATAAATTTACTAGGTTGTTTATATACATTATCCCTTTTAATGCTTGCAGCCACCCTGGGAGGAAAACTACTATCTTTATTTAATTGTCCAGGACATTGGATGATAGAGAAGTCATTTCCCACACAGGTAAGAAACAACAGTCTGAATTCAAATCTGGGCAGCCTGACTCCTGAGTCAAAGCTCTTAATTATTATGCCATATTGTCCCTAAAAGAGGACATGGACTTGCCAAACTCCCTTCCAGCACTTTAACTAGACAGACAGGAGAAGAAGCTTCCAGCAGGTCCATTAGAGGAAGGCCAGAGATGATTCTCTCCAGCACCAAATGTGGTGCTCTAGATGTTCAATCACTTAAAAGGGAGACCCCGAAACCCAGACTACTTGCTTTTTCTTGGGAGAATTCATTTGTTGTGGGTTAAATGCATAATGAGGGAAACAAGGATAATTAATGATCACTCTTGTTCTGAAATTGTCCCAGTCTGTGCAGCGCTGTGTTTCCCAGAAAGCTGAAAGGAGGAAAAAAGAAATCCTGGACCAGGGTGACAGAAAAAATAAATTAATTTTACAAATTAGCCTTCCAGGAATCAGGGACCCACATTGAACTGTCTAAGAAATAGAAGATGTTCTAAGTACTGCTAGTAGCAGCTGAAAGAACCAGAATAGTGATTTGGGACAAAGTGAAGCAAGACCTGGAGGTTTTCCTGGGTAAAGTCTGGGACAATTGACATCTATATGGTACAAATGTTTTACATATATAAATACATAAAGGTATATATATAAATGTATAAAGGTGTATATATATATTTATGTATGTGTGTGTATATATATATATACTTCCTATCTCATTAGCCAATTATCAGCACTTCAAGGTCAGGGAAACAATTTTTGCTTTTCTCATAAAAGGCTACCACATTATAGGAAGAGCACACACCTTGGCAGGTGATCTCATTGTCCTCCCCACTATGTGGGACCTGGTTTCCAGGGGTGTGAATTTCCCTGGCAATGCAGGATATGACTCCCAGGGATGGATCTGGACCCGGCATTGTGGGATCGAGAACACCTTCTTGACCAAAACGGGGATGCGAAATGAAATGAAATAAAGCTTCAGTGGCTGAGAGATTTTGAATGGAGTCAAGGGGTCACTCTGGTGGACATTCTTACACACTTTATAGATAATACTTTTTAGATTTTGATGTATTAGAATGGCTGGAAGTGAATACCTGAAACTACCAAGTTCCAGCCCAGTGGCCTTGACTCTTGAAATGATTATATGACAATGTAGATTACAAGGGGTGACAGTGTGATTGTGAAAATCTTGTAGATCAAGCTCCCTTTGTCCAGTGTATGGATGGATGAGGAGATAAATGGGGACAAAAGCTAAGTGAAAGGTGGGGTGGGATGGGGGATGATTTGGGTGTTCTTTTTTATTTTTATTTCTTATTCTTATTCTGATTCTTCCTGATATAAGGAAAATGTTAAAAAATAGATTGGGGTGATGAATGCACAGCTATATGATGGTACTGTGAATGGTTGATTGTACACTGTGGATGACTGTATGGTATGCAAATATATCTCAATAAAACTGAATTAAAAAAACATCTACTTCCTTATCTGTCTGATATGGGATGAGATAGTGTTTATGAACATGGAAACTGTTTCTTCCAAGTCTAAGCATTGCTGGATTTTCATTGTCACTACCAGAAATACAGGCTCTGAATAACGAAATGATTTTTACTTATATTTGCTTTTTAGGTTATGTTGTGGATTTATAATTTGCCAGAATCCATTTTGTACTTGAATTTTGTACTATCATTAATGCTATAGCTTTTTATAGCAGTACAGTTCTGATTTTTCCAACTTCATAGAAATAGTTGCATTGTAAATGAGATGCTAGTCACAGTAACTTTGTTCTTTAAATGTCTCGTGTATGAATTAATGCAAAAACATTTTAAAATGCAAGGCAAAAGAAAGAAAGAAAGAAAGAAAGAGAAAGAAAGAAAAAGAAAGAAAGAAAGAAAGAAAGAAAGAAAGAAAGAAAGAAAGAAAGAAAGAAAGAAAGAAAGAAAGAAAGAAAGAAAAAAGAAAAAAAAAAGAAAGAGCACAGGAGGCAGTCTCACCTCTTCTCACTTCTCCCCCACCCCCATTATTGTGCTTAACCTTTACTTGCAGATATTCGGACAGAAATAAGATTCACTAAAACAGCATTCTATGAATGATAGCAACTTCAATGATTTTTAACATTCCAGGTATCAAAACCTGACTATAAGAGTCAGAGAAGCTTCCCCAGTTTTGTGGAATAAGATCTGCAGGCATCTTTAATTCAAGTCTCTGAGAAGACAACTAAAGATTGTGTTGACAGTAATTAAACCCACATTCTGACATGCATTTCAAATTCTCCACCAACATATTTAACTATGGCCCAGGCCCCACCAGACTTAGAGAATAAGTGCAGATCACCCCCAGCACTATCAGAGGTAAAAGTTACTAAATCAACAAACCATGACCAGGCTTTTACTGTTCAAAATTAACTTCTCATGAATGTTGGGAATTATCTGTTCCTTAAAAGTAAAAGCTATCCTCACAACAGAGGAGTCCCTCACCCCATGGCCTTGACAAGACAGATTAAAGTTAGGGCAACAGTGACTCATTTTCAGAAGGCTGGGCAATTCCGGCTTTGTGTTCTCTGTATTACACTTGTAAATGGATTCTTGTTACTAAGCTTAGTCTTAACATATGCACTTTCCAGAGGTATTATCATTAAGGAACATGCTCCTTCCTTCAATAAACTCAAAATATGTTGGCTGATGGCTTGCTTTCCTTGTTAGCTCACTAAAATATCAAAGTGAATAAGAACCCAGACTCAGACTTCCAGGCTATAAATCTCAATTTTTCATGACCTTGGAGAAGTTATTTAATTCCTCTCAGCTTATGCCCTTATCTGAAAAACAGATAAAAGTACCTGCCTCCGAAGATTAATGTGAAGATAAGATGGTACATATGAGGTAACTAACAGTTCCTGAACGTGGTTACACTCAATAACTGTGAGCTATTATTTTTTCCTTTCTAATCTTTTAATGCTTGAGTTTCTTATAATCTTTGCCAGCATCATGAACTTTCCTGGGTATTATCTTAAAATGTCATTCTGGGGGCAGTTGTTTCATACCAAGATACTAGAGATCATCACTGGAGACCCTGGGCTACAATTTCTCACCAAGTACTTTTTGGTGTACAATTTCTCTTTACATAGAAATTTATTCACCTCTCTCCAGTCCGAAATTGACCCCAACTCACCGCAGTCCATGTTTTTTCCTGTGCTCAGTCCAGCTTGAAGGTAGCCCCATCAATAGGTTTTAGTCTTGTTCTATCAGGCATGATTCATTTTATATCTGCAGGGTCTGGGTTAAAAGTAGTCAGAATGTGCTTAGCTATGAACAAAAGCAAAACACAATAAAGAATGATATAGCACTGTTTTGTCCCTCAGGGTGTTAAGAGGGATCACATTTTCCCTTTTTTGGTGGGGAAAAGCTCATTGCCCTGAAGGCATTAGGACATTGTGATTAAATGTTACTGTGTATAATTTGATATTAAGTATTATCTGCATAATATCTATGTCTTCCTGACACCAAAAGCTAAACCTTTTGCAAACATTACTGTGGGCAATTGAATGCAAACCATTTCCCTTTGTGTCTCCTTGACCATAGAGGAGTAAAAATGATAATCATCATCATAAAATGTGTTTGGTTTATAGGGCAAATGATTAGCAATAAGGATGAATAGTAACTTTTTATTAAAAATTAGAGTAAATAACAGAAGGCTGAACCCTTAGATACCCCAGTAGAAAAAAATTCTTTGGTATTCTAGCTTGAACACTTTGAGAAATGTTTATGGTACTCACTTTCTGATGAGTAACAGCAAGTAGCATTGTTAAGCTTGATTAAGGAAATTTAATTAGTGGTAGTCAAATGCCTTTTGTAAGTGGATAATTTAGGCATGAATGTTAGTCTTTAGTTTATGAAATAAAAGTTGAAATGTAACCATAAACTATTAAAATTACAATAAGCTGCATTTAAAGCAACTTATTTTTGCAACATTTCCTCAATGATTTTTTAACCCTAATATTCAAAGGAAATTTCCTTAGTGCCTCCCTCCTTCAGTGATTTAGCTATTATATATCAGGTGGTGGAGGCACTATGGAAGCATGGGCTATGCATTCCCAACTAAGGATACCTAATTTCTAAATGACCTAGGACAACATTCCTCTATAAACAAATTGATATCCTTCAAACCAGGGTTTTGTGTTGCACAGGACTTACTTACTTACTTATTTAGGTTCTTTCAGACTAAAGTCATGAAGAAAAATCTAAAACCAAAACCTTACCTTAGAAAATAAATGACTTGAGGAAATACAAATAAAATGAAGACATTCAGAAACTATTCAAACAGTGTACTCTCAAGGTTGGAGGAAATCACATCCCAAACTAACTTGAAACTTCTCAAATCTAAATTAATACTTTTAGCTATAGTCACTGATAATTAGAGACCTGAAAGAGTGAAAGACTTTCGTCACCCCACTATTGGCATTCTTGAAAAATACTGCAGCCCAGTCAAGCACAGGTTCAAGATTAGAAGAAATTTTCCAAACCTTATAAGTCACAGTCACAACTGTTAGAAGATGGATTTTAAAAATCAATAACTTATAACTTTGCTTAAAATTACTCTTTCTCCATCTCTCTGTGTCTCTCTCTCTGTGTCTGTCTCCCTCTCCTTCTCTCCAGATTACCTGCTGTAAAGTTTGTAAAGAAGTAGTCATAATAAAGCATTTGTGTGTATATCCACTCCACAGGAAAATGGGAGTATTAATCATCCACAACTTTAGTTTTTTTTTAAGTTATTGAATGCCAAGTTGGGAGCCACATATGCTGTTCCCAAGGAGCATGCCTTGCTACTTAAGAAGACCCTTCCCCCAGAGACTAGGAACAATGAGAATGAAGACCTCAGAGGCATGTGGTCCTTGACCATAGAAATAGGGGAGGAAGCAGTATGAGGAAAGGGAGAAATAAAAAAGGTGGTATGTGTTGTTGTCTGACCCTACTATTACATTGCATTGTATGATATTTTATTTTTCTTTTTATTATCTTTTTTATTATTCATTAAAAAAACTTTTTTTCATAGTAATCAGTATGTTCAAGTGCTGACTGTAGTGATAAATGTACAACTGTATGATGATACCATGAACAACTGATTGTACAAAGTAGATAATTACATGGTATGTGAATATAGCTCTATAAAATTGTATGGAAAAATATAAACAGGGATAAAAGTACTGGTAAAAACATGGAGAGAGGGATGTATGTATTTATTGTTGGTTAGGAGGCAGAATTGTATAGCCTTTCTGGAGGAGAGTACAGTGGTTCCAAACAAAGCTAAGTATGTGGGTACCATAAGGTCCTGCAACCTCATTAGGGGGCATTTACTTGGAGGATCTGAGAGCAGGGACATGAATGGGCATTTGCACACTGGTGTTTATGGAAACAGTATGCATGATTTGCAATGGGTGGAGGTGGCCTAAGGATACATCAATTGATAAACAGATGAACAGAATGGTGAACTGTTGGGTGTGCAAACAATGGAATATTGAGAAGGTCTGAAGCTGTGAAACACACAACGAGGTGAATGGAACCTGTAGACAGAATTTTGAGTGAAGTACGCCAGAAACAAAGGCAAATACTATAATGCCTCACCAATAGGGACTAACTACAATGTGTAAACTCAGAATTGAAGCTTAGAGCACAGCTTATCAGGAAACACTTATTGTAATGGTCCCTAGATTGTAAGCTTTTACAGCAGTCACATCTATTCCTGAATTGTAATGGCTGTCTCCAGATTCCAAGATGCTGATCCCTTTGTGTATAATCTGATCAATCCCTGGAACTTTGGGTATCTGTGTGACACCAGAAACTCAGAGCTAGAACTCAGCAGATATGAATGTCAGTATTAGCACATATAACAACAGTTAAAAAAAAAAAAAAAAAAGCTGAAAAAGAGTCCAGAGTTCAACTAGGGATATGAATGACACAGATGTGGTTAGGACTAGGGCAAATTGGACCAAAGGGTAAAGAACAATACTGACTGCATTTTAAAACTTCAAATCCCATGTGAGACCAAGGGTAGAGATGTTTAGTTGGTGCAGGATCTATATTTCCTAAACAACTTAACTCACACAGTTTGTTCAAATACCATAATTACATGGAACTTTTAATAAGAAGTGAGACCTGGTAGGTTTGCATAGGTTACTGTCAAATAGCGACACATCCCAAAGTAATTTGGACAGAGAATATAAATATATATGCAGGGGCTCCCTGAGGAGGTTGGAAAATGCAGAAGTGTTGGGCTTCCTCGCCTGGATTGTTGCTGATGTTCTCACAAACATTGAAGACTGGCAGTTTGATATGCCAAACCCTCTATCACAGGACTTGCCCTTATGAAGCTTGTTACTGCAAAGGACAGGCTAAACCTGCTTATAATTGTGCCTAAGAGTCTCCCCCTGAGTACCTCTTTGTTGCTCAGATATGGTCCTCTCTCTCTAGCTAAACCAACTTGGCAGGTGAACTCACTGCCCCCCACCCCTACATGGGATCTGGCATCAAGGGCTGTAAATCTCCCTGGCAACACAGAATATGGCTCCCAAGAGTGAATTTGGACCTGACATCATGGGTTTGAGAACATCTTCATGACCAAAGGGGGATGAGAAATGAAACAAAATAAAGTCTCAGTGGCTGAGAGATTCCAAATGGAGCCAAGAGGTCACTCTGATAGGCATTCTTATGCACCATATAGATAAAGCTTTTCAAGTTTTAATCCATTGGAATAGCTAGAAGTAAATACCTAACACTATCAAACTGCAACGCAGTAGCCTTGACTCTTGAAAATGATTGTACAGCAATGTAGCTTACAAGAGGTGACTGTGTGATTGTGAAAGCCTTGTGGCTCGCACTCCCTTTATCCAGTGTATGGATGGATGAGTAGAAAAATGGGGACAAAAAACTAAATGAAAAATAGGGTTGTGGGGGGATGATTTAGGTGTTCATTTTTACTTCTTTTTTTATTCTTACTATCACTTTTTCTGGTACAAGGAAAATGTTCAAAAAATAGATTGGGGTGATGAAGGCACAACTATATGAAGGTACTATGAACAAGTGATTGTACACTTTGAATGACCATATGCTATGTGAATACATCTCAATAAAATTGAATTAAAAAGAACGGTGGTATGGATCCAAGGTGAGGTGGTGGATATAAGAATGGGAAGTCATCCTCATACAGAGCTCATTGATTCATCCAATCAATATTTATCATGTATCTGCCATATGCCAGGAACTATGCTAACTGCTAGGGTTACAACACTGAGTAAAACTAATGGAGTCACTACCTTCCATGGAAACTCCAGATGACTGATTCCAAAGCTTCCTAAAGGGAAGAAACAGGAAAATCCCAAAAAGTCCTTCAGAACCTGGATCCTTTCTATCTGTCATGTCTTACTTCCCATCACTCCTGGCTCACCATCTTTGTCCCATCTGTACTAAACTAATTGGCCTTTCCTTAAAATGCATGACTATGCTTCTCTGACTTTCAGCTCCCCTAGGAAGTTCTCTGTTCCTGTTCTCTTCTGGTTTGGTCCCAACAACATGATCTCATCCAATGCCATGGCTAAATATAAAATAATGGTTTTTCTTAATTTCTTTAAAAGCCATGTGCTATCATGTGACAATTAAAAGCAAAAACAATAACCCTGTATGTGGGATATAAAACATGTATCACATTGTGAAGACCTTGTGGATCACACCCCCTTTATCTAGTGTATGGATGAGTGGAGGAATGGGGATAAAAACTAAAGGACAAATGGGGTGGGATGGGGGGATGATTTGGGTGTTCTTTTTTCACTTTTATTTTTTATTCTTGTTCTGGTTCTTTCTGATGTAAGGAAAATGTTCAGAGATAGATTGTGGTGATGAACGCATAACTATGTTATCATACTGTGGACAGTGGATTGTATATCATGGATGATTGTATGGTGTGTGAATGTATTTCAATAAAACTGAATTTAATAAAAAAAAAACATGTATCACAACACAGCACGGAAGATGAGGGGTAAATGGAACTACACTGTTAAGAGTTGTCCTATATTTTACTGGAAGTAATTCAATGTTAAAGTTTGTATTCTATTTGATTTTTCTATTGTGACTGACTTTATCTCTTTGTATGATTATTTTAATGGCTATTCTAGAGATTAGAAAAATACATAAAGTACTTAATTTTTCAGAGTTTATTTCGAATCAATATTTTGCCACTTGACTTGTAATGTAGAAACTTTCTACCATACAAGTCCCATTAGCCTTCCATTTTCATACTATATATATTCTTCCATTTATCAGATATATTTCAACTGTATTAATTGAAAACCCCACTGGACAATGTTATTTTTTTTCAACTGTGAAATTTATTTTAAATAATTCAAGAGGACAAAACTTGTCAACTATAATTACCAATTTATTGCTCTTTCTTCATTCCTGATGTCCTGAGTTTCTTTTTGGTATCATTCCCTTTCTCTCTGGAAAATTTTTGAGCATTATTTATTTTTTTTTTTTCTTTTGAAATAAATTCAAACTTACAGGAACAGTTGCAAAAACAATACAAACCCCATACACAGAACTCCAGCATACCCCGACCCCCCTCCCCTGATACCCCAATCCATCAACTTTAACATCCTGTCACACCACCATTTCTTTCTTTCCCTCCATCCCTCCTTATCTATCATCCATCATCTATTGCTCTGTCTTCTGAACATATGAGAGCAAGCTGCACACATCCTTGAACAAACAATATAATACACATATACATTTCCCATGAACAAGAACATTCTTTTATGCAATCACATTAAGCACAGCTAAGAAGTTCAAGAAATTCAACATTGATACAAAGCTTACATTCTATATTTCCTTTTTTTTTTTTCTTATGTCCCAGTTGTGTCCCTTTGAGCCTCCTCTCCTCCATCCTCAGATCCCATCCAGGATCACCCTTGGCATTTAATTGTCATTATCTATTTAGAATTTTTTTTTCAATTGTGGAAACATATATACAGCCTAAATCTTCCCATTCTAACCCCTCCCTAGCATTCCATTAATAGGATTAATCACAATCAGAATGTTGCAATGCCATCACCTTCCCACCATCCATTACTAGAAATTTCCCTTCACCCCAAACAGAAACCCTACCCTCATTTCTTAACTCCCCATTTCCCCTTCCCCCACTTCTCGTAACCCCTACTCTACTTTTCATCTCTATGGTCATATTCTCTGATACTTTCTTTGTGTTTACCATGGGGCTTAAATTTAGCATCTTAAATCTATAATAATCTTGTTTTTCTTTGATACCAACTTAACTTCAGTAGGACATATAAACTATGTTCCTATACTCCTCCATTCCCCCACCTTTATGTAGCTCTTGTCATAAATTATATATTTTATATTGAGCCCAAAACCACTGATTTATCATTACAGTTTACGTGTTTTAGATCCTGTAGGAAGTAAATAGAATTACAAATCAAAAATACAATAGTATTGGTATTTATATTTACCATGTGATCTTTACTGGAAATCTTTATTTCTTCATGTGGTTTCAGTCAATTGTTTAGTGTCCCTTCCTTTCAACCTGCACAATTCCCTTTAGCATTTCTTATAGGACTGATCTAATGATGATGAAGTCCCTCAGCTTTTGATTATCCAGGAAAGTTTTCATCACCTCCTCATTTTTAACCTCTAGGTGTTTGTGAATTTTCTAAGTCTCTGTTGGTTATTAACTTCTATTTGTATTCCATTGTGGTCAGAGAATGTGCTTTGAATAAATTCTATTTTTTTTAAATTTAATGCAGCTTGTTTTATGACCATAGCAAATGGTCTATTCTGGAGAAAGATCTGTGATCACTAGAGAAGAATGTGTGTCCTGGTGATTTGGGATGTAATGTTCTATATATATCTGTTAAATTTCTCTATATCTCTCTCTCTCCTTTCTTTGTTTCTCTGTTGGTAGGACTCCCTTTAGTATCTGAAGTAGGGCAGGTCTTTTATTAGCAAAATCTCTCAGCATTTGTTTGTCTGTGAAAAATTTAAGCTCTCCCTCAAATTTGAAGGAGATTTTTGCTGGAAAAAGTATTCTTGGTTGGAAATTTTTCTCTCTCAGAATTTTAAATATGCCATGCCATTACCTTCTCGCCTCCATGGTAGCTGCAGAGTAGTCACTACTTAGTCTTATGCTGTTTCCTTTGTATGTGGGGAATTGCTTTTCTCTTGCTGCTTTCAGAACTTGCTCCTTCTCCTCAGTATTTGACAGTCTGATCAGAATATGTCTTGGAGTGGGCTTATTTGGATTTATTCCATTTGGAGTTTGTTGAGCATTTATGCTTTGTGTATTTATGTTGTGTAGAAGGTTTGGGAAGTTTTCCCCAACAATTTCTTTGAATACTCTTTCTAGACCTTTACCCTTCTCTTCCCCTTCTGGGACACCAATGAGTTGGACATTTTATTTTATCTATCATATCCCTGAGATCCATTTTGATTTTTTCCTTTTTTTTCCCCATTCTTTCTTTTGTTCTTTCATTTTCCGTTCTGTGGTCCTCAAGGACACTGAGTCATTGTTCAGCTTCCTCTAGCCTTGTACTATGAGCATCCAGAATCCTTTTAATTTGGGCAACAGTTCTTTTATTTCCATAAGATCATCTATTTTTTTATTTGCTCTTCTTTATTTGCAAGTTCTTCTTTATGCTCTTCTAGGGTCTTCTTCATGTCCTTTTTATCCTGTGCCATGCTCTTCTTTGTGTCCTTTATATCCTGTGCCATGCTCTCATTGTTTGTCTTTAGTTCTTTGATTAATTGCTCCAAGTACTTTGTCTCCTCTGAACTTTTGATTTGGGTGTTTGGGTTTGGTTTCTCCATATCATCTGGTTTTATCATATGCTTTAAAATTTTCTGTTGTTTTTGGCCTCTTGGCATTTGCTTTACTTGATAGGGTTCTTTCAGGATATGAAAAGCACCAATCTCTAATTTGTTAGATCTACAGCTTGGTGACATACACTTTCTCTAACTAACCAGCAGATGGCATCTGCAAGTCACCTATTCCCCTCAAGTCAGTTCTCCCCAACTTTGTCTTTGTGATGTGTGGGGTCTGATTCTTGTGGGGTTCAATTGGTGCACCAAGTTTGGGTGTTTTTTGGTGCTGTCTGCCCTGAATGTGGGACGTGTGTCTGAGTGGTTAGGGAGGCAGGGCAGCTTTAATAATCAAACCTCTCAGGTGTTCCTGGAAATTTAAGGCTGTTGCAAGAGTCTAAACCTTCATTTCAGTCTCACCACAGATTGTCTCTGCCACTAACCCTCAAGTCCTTGGTATTGGCATAGGGTCCCTGGGATTTCCGAGTGGGTCCCCCTTCTCAGCTGTGCTCTTCCAGGACCTCTGCTGAGGGAAGGCTGCACCACATCACAAGTGCACACCAGCCCTCCAGGGAAGCCCTGGGCCACTGGGCCATGCAGGGGCATTCCCAGCCTGATGTAAAGATGGCTGAATGGGGCATGTTAATTTCCCCCTTTCCACACAGCTCCACCTTCCCAGTTCCGGGACAATTAGCTGTGGGTGCACTAAAAGTCACTGTCCATGGCTGATATTGTGGCATGTGTGTGGTGCTGTGGGAAACACTCCCCATCACACTGTGACCCTTGGTGTGGCTCTGGGCTGTGGCTCTGGCCCCAGACAGGAGCATCTCTACCCTGCCAGGAAGATGGCTGCAAGGGGTGCAGTTTCTTTCTCCTTTTGGCTCCTGTGCCGGTTTGAGTGTACTGTGTTCCCCAAATGCCATTATCTTTGTGGTCTTGTGTGGGGCAGGCGTTTCGGTGATGGTTGGATTTGCTTGGAATGTGCCCCACCCAGCTGTGGGCAATGATTTGATGAGATGTTCCCATGGAGGCGTGGCCCCGCCCATTCAGGGTGGGCCCTTATGGGTGGAGCTATATAAATGAGCTGACTCGGGGGGGAAGTAAGAGAGCACAGCTGGGAGTGATGTTTTGAAGAGGAGCAAGCTTGCTAGAGAGGAATGTCCTGGGAGAAAGCCGTTTTGAGGCCGGAGCTTTGGAGCAGACGCCAGCTGCCTTCCTAGCTAACAGAGGTTTTCTGGACACCACTGGCCATCCTCCGGTGAAGGTACCCAATTGCTGAGGTGTTACCTTGGATGCTTTGTGGCCTTAAGACTGTAACTGTGTAGTGAAATAAACCCCCGTTTTATAAAAGCCTATCCATCTCTGGTGTTTTGCATTCCCCAGCATTAGCAGACTAAAACAGATTTTGGTACCAGAGAAGTGGGGTGCTTTTGCTGCTGAGTTTGCAAATACCAAACATGTTGGAACGGCTTTTTAAATGGATAAGGGGGATTTTCTGGAAGAGTTGTGAGGAGCTTGATAGAAAAGGTCAAAACTGCTTTAAAGAGACTGTTTGTGGAAATATGGACTCTAAAGATACTTCTGATGAGGACTTGAGCAGAAATGATGAATGTGTTACTGCAAACTGGAAGAAAGGTGATCCTTGTTTTAAAGTGGCACAAAATTTGGCAAAATTGAGTCCTGGTGTCAGATGGAAGGAAGAATCTGGAAGCAACAACCTGGAATACTTAGCTGAGGAGATCTCCAGACTACATGTGGAGGACATATCCTGGCTTCTCCTTGCAGCTTATGGTAAAATGCGAGCAGAGAGAGATAAACTTAGAACTGAACTCTTGGGTTCAAAGAGACCAGAAGCTGATCGCTTTGAAAATTACAAGCTTCCAGGGGGTGGAATCCCAGAAGCTACAGCCCAGTGTGAGGATATAACCAAACATGGAACCCCACCACCATTTCAGTACAAGCCAAGATTGAAAAAGGAGTTAAGCAGAAAGGATTTGTGGAAAGTCCTATTGTCTAATGGCTTTGACCCCTGCATGCTTCATGCGAAGCCAACAGAATTTTTGCGAGATCTTTATGGACAGAGCCATTGCCGGTCTGGATTGGAGGAGACAGACAAGGAAAAAATTAAAGAAAAAATCTCTTCAAAGACAGAGCCATGGAGGATGAGGTCTGGAGTCAGGAGGTCTCAGGCTGGGAGAGCGGAGCAGCCCACACTCATGGAAAGAGTGAGTTTGCCCTGGAGGTCGAGGGCGGGCTTTCCGCCTCGATGCTCTGGAAGAGTTTTGCCACCTCAGGTCCCAAAGAGGTTGGAGCATATTTCCAGGGAATTGGGGAGAGCCTGGCTGCCACCACACTGTTCTGAAGGGGTTGAGCGTGTGCCCCGGAGATGGAAGGGAATCCGGGAGCTGCCCCGATGTTTGAGGAGGGTGGGGCCGAGAAGGTGGTCTCCCCAATGTGTGGATATGTTGGAACACTCACCTAAGCATTTGGAAAGGAAAGGGCTGCCGAAAAGGCCCTTAAGAAGGGTTAGGCTCCCGCTCTCTCAAGCCCCACGGATGCAACATCGTTCTGTTAATGACTCTCAGACTTTGAAATCTAATGGAGTTTGTCCTGCGGGTTTTAGGAACTGTTTTGTTCCTGTTAACCCTGTTTTCCTTACTGTTTCTCCTTATGGCAATGGAAATGTTTATCCTATGAATGTCTCTCCTTTGTATATTGGAAGCATATAACTTGTTCTAAGTTCACAAATCCACAGCTAGAGGGGAATTATGCCTTAGGACTGACCACACCTAAATTGATTTTGATGGGATTGCTTTTGATGGGATTTTGTACTTAACTTTTGTTACTGAAATGATTTAAGTTTTTGTGATATTGTGATGAAATGAATGTATTTTGTATTTGGAAAGATAATGTCATTTTGGGTTCCAGGGGGTGGAATGTGCCGGTTTGAGTGTATTGTGTTCCCCAAATGCCATTATCTTTGTGGTCTTGTGTGGGGCAGGAGTTTTGGTGATGGTTGGATTTGCTTGGAATGTGCCCCACCCAGCTGTGGGCAATGATTCTGATGAGATGTTCCCATGGAGGCATGGCCCCGCCCATTCAGGGTGGGCCCTTATCGGTGGAGCTATATAAATGAGCTGACTGGGGGGGGGGGGGAGTAAGAGAGCACAGCTGGGAGTGATGTTTTGAAGAGGAGCAAGCTTGCTAGAGAGGAACGTCCTGGGAGAAAGCCGTTTTGAGGCCGGAGCTTTGGAGCAGATGCCAGCTGCCTTCCTAGCTAACAGAGGTTTTCTGGACACCACTGGCCGTCCTCCGGTGAAGGTACCCAATTACTGAGGTGTTACCTTGGATGCTTTGTGGCCTTAAGACTGTAACTGTGTAGTGAAATAAACCCCTGTTTTATAAAAGCCTATCCATCTCTGGTGTTTTGCATTCTCCAGCATTAGCAAACTAAAACAGCTCCCTCTGCCCTTCTGGCTCTGAGACAATTAGCAGTGGGTGTGGGAAGGGCTATCTTCCAAACCAGATATTGAGGCGTTCTCAAGGCCCGCTCCTGGCCATGCTTCACTGTGTGGTTCTTGCCACCATATCTACAGCCACTCCTGGGTTTTTTTGTTTTGTTTTGTTTTTAAAGAACTAGTCCATCTCCAAACGCCAACCCACTGTTTCCCCACACCGCAGCGCGGCCGCCAGACTTTCAGCCGACTCACTCACTCTTTGAAGAATGCAGACTCCCAGTTTCACCAAATGCATAGGCCCTGTGGATTTAGCAGACCTTGTCCGGCTGGTGCATCGCTAGAACTTGTATTCTGGGTCACTTCCTGGCTTTTATCTAGTATTTTTCAGGGAGGTGTTTTTTTGCCCTGTCTCTCCTAGCCGCCATCTTAGGTTCTCCGAGCATTATATGTTTAAATATTTTTTTCAGCATCACATTCTTTCTCCCCTCTTTCTGGGACTCTGATGACATGAGTGTTAGAACATTTGTTGTTGTCTCACTGGTTCCTGAGGTTCTGTTCATTTTTTTTCCAGTCTTTTTTTCTCTGTGTTTTACAGATTAGGAAATTTCTATTGATCAGTCCTCAGGTTCACTAACCCTTTCCTTTGTCATCTCCAATCTGTTATTGAGCTCATCCAGTGAGTGTTTTTTGTTTTGTTTTGTTTTTTCCTAACATTTCTCTTACTGAATTTTTCAGTATTAAAATTTCCACTCGGTTCTTCTTTACAGTATTTACTGCTTTGCTGATCCTTTCTATTTAAACTTTGGTTCAAGAGTATTTGTAATTTTTTTTTCAAGCATTTTAGCTGCTTTGAAGTCTCTGTCATAAAATTCTTACCTCAATATTGGCATCTATTCATCATCTTTCCCCATGAGTTGAGATTTTTGTGGGCTTTTTTTTTTTTTGTATGAGGAATAATTTTTATTGTTTCTTGGACATTTTGAATATTACCTTATGAGAATCTGGATCTTGTATAAACCTGATGGAGGATGCTGATATTTTTGTTTTAGCAATAGACTTGGTTGGTCTCAATCCTCAGGTTCCAATCCATCTTCTGAGGGCTGTGGTTCCCAAGTCATTCCAATTATCAATATTTATCTGGCATTTAGGATTGCCAGATAAAATACAGTATGCCAAACATTGCATGAAATATACTTAAACTGAAAAAAAAAATAAATTGACTATCTGAGATCCATATTTAAATGGGCATTCTGTATTTGCTAAAACTGGCAACCTTATATGCAGTGCTATTGGAATCTGCTCTGTGTGTGCTGCCCTGTGGTCAGTCTGGGGTGTGGGTGGAGGTTCAGTTATCAAAGTCATTGGCATGCTGATAAAAATCAAACCCAGGCATGAGCAGGTCATGGACGAGCCTAGGGGTTCATAAACAAATTTATAGAGTCATTTTCCTGAGCTTGTCCGGTAATTTCTGATTTTACTCACTTTCCGTTATCTGGCAGAAACTGCTTGCTTCCTCACTTGCACTATGTTTGGGCTCATGTGGCAAGAGAAAAGAGAGAGCAGGAGGACACAGAGAGAGAGAAAGGCAATGGGGTTTTCCCATGTCCTTGCAGAACCTTAGCTCCCCAAATGGAGAGAAGGATGCTCTCTGCCTCAGAGTGACACTGCTGCCCTCATCCCACAATAACCTCAGTCCTGCAGGATGAGAGGACAGAGTAAAGGAAAGGAAAAACACTGCAGTATTTTATTTTCTTTGATTTTAGGGATTTCCGATTTCTACTCCTCAAGTGAGAATAAGGAGATTTCTACTAGATCTTCCTCTATCTGCCCAAGTGCAAATAAGGGTTTCACACTGCTATTGAGTTCAGGCTAGGAAATCCTTGAGAGAAAAATAGTGGTAATCTCCCAACCAGTCTGGCAGTACTTAAAAATATGGTATTCATTCCCAATTTACATGCTGATACTTACTTTTCTGAGTCCCTAAATAGCTGCCCCTGCATTCTTTAAAGTCTTTATCAACATACTGAGTGGGAGAGGAAGGTTCCTTTTACTCACAACCTGAACCATCAGTGTTAACTCTTGGAAGATTGCAATGAGTTAAAGATACATATTGTAGTCCCTAGGGCAACTGAAAGTAAAATAATACAAGGTTATACAGCAAAAAACTAAAAGAGAAATTTAAAATAGTATGCTTAAAGAGATTTATTTAACCACAGAAGAAGGCAATAAAGAAGAAAAGAAACCAAAAAGAAATGAGACAAAAAAATAAATAGCAAAAAATAAATAGCAAAATGACAGACCTAATTATAGTCATATCAATAATAAAGTGAAACCAGACATTGATATAAGTTTTTTCTGGTAGGACCAGGGAAAAGCGAGGAATGGTCTATTAGCAGTCCTTTACAATTTCATTTAGGATGGACCTGAGAAATTGGAAGTCTCAAACAGGCCTAAGTATTCAAATGGCTGCCTGTGGGAGAGAGAAGGTGGGTAAGGGGGTGATATGGGAAAAGTCTGGGAACACAGCTTGCCTAGGTTGGACAGGGAGATCACATTTTGGAAAAAAATACATAGAATACTTTCTTGATCTCTAAGTTTCATCTTCTCATTTTCAAGTGACATTCATGTGACAGGTCCTCCCATAAGTCATACTCTTCTGAGATGTTCAAAAATCACTGAGACTGGCCAAGGCCTTTTGGCATCTTGCTCTCAGTTTGAGTAAAGTGCTTTCAGGTGCCATGCTCTTCTCTCTTACTCTAACTCTAGCTCTGTCTTTCTTTTCGTATGTATCAAAAAACTACACAAAAAAATGATAACAACTGTGTTTTAAAACTTCAACTTCTGTGTGAGAGCAAAGGAAGAGATGTCTATTTGGTGCAAAATTTATATTTTCTGTAGCACACTATCTAATTTAACTTGTATCATCAGTTTATTTGAACACTATAATTATATGGAAATTTGAATAGGGAGTGAGATCTTGTTGGTTTGTACAGGTTAGTGTGATGCCCTGATACATCCCAGAGTAATTTAGGTGGAGAATACAAAAGTATTTGCAAAGCCCTCTTGAAGGACTGGGGAAAAATGTGGAAATATTAAACTTCCCCACCTGGGGAATTCCTGATATTCTCACAAGCACTGGGGACACCAATTTAATAGGCCAACCTCTCTATCTTGGCACTTGCCCTTATGAAACTTATTCCTGCAAAGCAGAAGCTAAGCCTATTTATAATTGTGCCTAAGAGTTACCCCCAGAGAACCTCTTTTGTTGCTCAGATGTGGCCCTCTCTCTCTCCCTAAGCCAACTCTTCAGGTAAACTCACTGCCCTCTCCACTAGGTGGGACATGACTGCCAGGGGTGTAAATCTCCCTGGCAATGGGGGACGTGACTCCCAGGGATGAGTCTGGCCTTGGCATCGTGGGATTGAGAAAGCCTTCTTGGACCAAAAGAGGGAAGAGAAGTGAAATAAAATAAAGTTTCAATGACTGAGAGATTTCAAATGGAGTTGAGAGGCATTCTAAAGGTTATTCTTATGCATTTATACAGATATCCCTTTTAGTTTTTAGTGTATTAGAAGAGCTAGAAGGAAATACCTGAAACTGTTGAACTATAGTCCAGTAGCCTTGATTATTGAAGATGATTGTATAACTACATAGCTTTTAAGGTGTGACTGTGTAATTGGGAAAACCTTGTGATTGACACTCCCTTTATCCAGTGTATGGACAGATGAGTAAGAAAATAAAGACAAAAAATAAATAAATAATGGGGGTGGCTAAAGGGTATGGGATGTTTTGGGTGTTCTTCTCATTTTGATTTTTTTATTCTTATTTTTATTTTGGGGGGGAGGTAATGAAAGTGTTCAGAAATGGATTGTGGCGATGAATACACAACTATATGATGATATTGTGAACCGCCAATTATACACTTTGGATGATTATCTGGTATGTGACTAAATCTCAAAAAAATTGCATTTTAAAAAACCTACACAGTGGGTATTATATGCCCATTTTATAGTTGAGAAAACAGATGGTTTGAAAGCGTAAATAGTTGCCCAAGATAATACAGACATGAAGCAGTAGAGCTGGGATTCTGAATCCAGTACTCTGTTTAACTCAAACTCACGTTCTTTCCACTATATAATGCTTTCTCCCTATTAGCAGACCTTAACATCTACAACAGATCAATGGAGAAAATGTTTTATTGGGAACATTATTGGAAACATTGGGAGCATAGCATAGGACTGAAGTAAGATAAATTTAGACACCAACAACCCAATGATGGATTAGGAAGCACACGAGGTACACTGAAGACCCTTTTGACTTATTACTCAAAGTTCCATATTTCCAGCTCACAGAGGGAAAAGGGAAAATGCCTCATTCATGATTGAAGAGGTAAACTAGTGAAGCAAATATCAACATTTCACAAACAATTGATCACTCAATACATGTCATAAAGTACAAGGCTTTTCTATCTGGCAATTATACAACTAAAGTGTATCATTCCAAAAAAAAAAGAAGAAGAGCAATATTTCTGCTGCAATCATAATATTTGACATTTCTAACAAATGTTGATAGTTAAAAGGCAAGAACCAACTTAAATAAAACTATATTCAAATAAAAATCAAATTAAAATTCTAGAGATGCAGAGCATTTGGGCATGAGCTTTTTGCAGGACTTTAACAGATAGAACTCTAAACATACTAAATTACTCAACTGTTTTTTAACCTTTTAACAAGAATTCTGAATTCCTTTTTTCAAGACATAACAAAGCTTTTTCAGTCCATTTCTCTCAAACTGAGGGTCATTTTTTTCTCTATGCTGAACATGTAATAAAAACACTCTTCATTTAATTTATCTGCAGGTAAGAGAGCTTGAAAATATACATGCATTTAAATAGAAAAGTATGAATGATCTGCCTGATGCTCTAACATCATACTTGAATGCAGGGACTACAGGCTTCACATCCAGGCTTCACATTAGCATTAACGAACTTACGTGCCGTAGTGATTAGGGAAGGGTTAGACCAGAATCACATTGACAGTCCTATAACTCACCTTTTATTGAAGATGTAATCACCTTTTACTTCTGTTACAGCTACTCAGTACCGGTATGCTTGAGAATGGGATATTGTTTAAAATACAAGGTAATTCGGCAACAGCAGGCAGTTTGAGTTCACAACCTGGCACCCAAATGAACATGGCCGCTAATCAATGAAACTGGGTGCCTGCCTGATGGGGACATATGAGTCAGTCAGCTGGCTTTGTAAGGTCTTAGGAAGATGAAAAAACAAAACAAAACAAAACAAAAAAACCCTTCCATCTTATGAAGTACTCACCACGTGCTGGGTCCCTGAAATTATCTCATTTAAACCCTACAACTAACCCCATTTTACAGTGAGGGATCTGTGACTCAGCACTGCTCAGATCACATAACAAGAATTTTCCATCTTGTCTTCAAAAAGGAAGGAAGGAGGGGGGTGGGGAGGGAGGGAGAGAGGAAGGGGGAAGGAAACCGAAGGTCCCTAATTATAGGAAACTGTGCTTATCTGACTATGAGAGTCAAACAACCAGTATAAATGTTGGACATGTGAGATTATTAATATTTCACTCTATCCTTTCAGTCCCTGTTCCAAATTGTTGAATTTAGCAAGTTGATGAAGTATTACGAGTTATATAGCAATCTGTCTCAACACTAATATAGTGACTGCCTTAAATGTGATGTTTACTATAACCTCCAGTGGCATGTATCAGCAGTAGTAAATTTAGTATTTAAAGACATAAATATCTATGCTACAGGATTCCAACCGTAGTGGCTTCGGCTACCATTCATATAAATGCTTGTCAGACCTTCCAAGCTGCAGTATGTTTGTGATGCCCTTCACAAAGACAAAGGACTACCACCAACCCTTAATTCACAGCCAGTCTTTACCCTCCATTTCCTGAGCTATTTGCTTGCATAAGGCTTTCTCAAACTGCAGTAAAACTTGCAAATTAGCCTCTAGTGTCATGGCCTTTTATTCACACAAGTTCTGCACCATAACTGAAATACTTTTTTCAGGCCCCTGGATCAAAGTTCTTATGAGAATACAAAACAAATGACAGGAAAAAGGCCAGAACAAAATAAACCACCCCGGTTGCAAGATAGACTCAATTCAGGATGAAAAGGTAGAAAACTCACTGGCTGAATAGCTTTGAAATGTGGTACAGCTACTCTACTGGTCAAAGGTATAAGATACAGTGCACTGACTAGTTTTCATTGGCTGAGAGTGCAGGCTGGAATTCAAAACATAAAAGAAAAATACATTCATGTAGTATATGGCAATAAGTTGTTTATGTATAATTGTAAAAACAATGTCTTTAAGAGAATGTTTTATAGCAAATTGACACTGAATGGAATAATAGCATGAAATGGGGTTTATATATATATATATATATATATATATATATATATATATATATGCATATATATATATGCATATATATATATATATAGTTATTAGGCTATTAAGAAAGTAAGCTGATTATCTGAGAAGGCTATAAATGATATTAAACATACTAACACATTTTTTCTTTATTCTGGTAAATATGTGTGAAACTAAAGGTTTTTTGGTAGCACTGTTCTCTAACTCTTTGGAATAAAGGGGATTGCTACAGATATCTGAAAGTAATATAGAAATGCATTCTTGGCTCCTGTGTACATTCTCTGACCAAATGCTATATCTCTGAAAGATAAAAAATTAACAGAGTAATCTCATAGTTGACCTGAATTTTGACTGTAGGTTTGAATTGTGGTTTATCCATGGATTTGTATTATGGTTGGAATTAATTCACTAAGCCAAGCTTATTTGGGGTGTTAGTCACATATTTTAAATCTCAAAATAGAAAATATAGTACAAGTAAATGGGAATATAGTGTCACTAAAGTTACTTCATAATTTGTATGTTAAACTCTTATTCTGCATTTTTAACAAAAATTAAATTAAGAATGATTATTGTAGAGGGAAGAATTCTAAGATGACCCCCAAATGTCCTGCCTCATGATGTGCAAACTGTACATAACCTCCTCTTCTCCTGTTGTGTATGAATGTGATTGGGTTACTTTATGACAAAGGTGAAAGGATTTTCCAATTAATTGTGGAGAACGTTGTTGTACTATACTTCAAGGTTTAAACAATTAAGGTTTAAATCAGTTGACTTTGAGTTAATAAAAAGGAAGATTATCCTAATTTTGTGAACCCTTAAAAGAGACTGGGACCTTTCTAAGAGAAGAGATTTCTGGTGTGAGAGGCACTTGAAAAAGTGTGCTACCATGTGGCGAGAATACCATGTGGCGAGAATACCATGGGGTGAGAATACCAAGTAGCGCAGACTTGATGGTGATCTCCAGCAGATGAGAGTGATAGTGAGCAGGCTGCCAGCAAGAAAATGGAGAATTTAGTCCAACAACCACAAGGAACCAAATTCTGCCAAGAAACTGAATAGGCTTGGGAGAGGATCCTGAGCTCCAGATGAGATGCAAGCTGGTCAACAACTTGATTTCTGCCATGCGAGATCCTGAGCACAGGACCCAGCAAGGCTATGCCCGGATTTCTAACCTATAGATCTGCGAGATAATAAAGGTCTCTTGTTGTTGGCTGCTAAGTTTGTAATAATTTGTTACACAGCAATGGGTAATTAGATTTTCAAAACAATCACTTGATGTTTTATGGTGAATAATGTTATAACTAGAAATACAACACAATATGTATAATATTCATTATACTTCTATGGATATATAAGTATTTTACATTATTCAATGAACAGTTTGAATTTAAATATCAGGCAAAAAAAGGAGTGGTCTCAAAGCTGTACAGGCTTGAAATCATCTGCATTTTCAGTTTTTAATATATTTATGAATATCTTCAATCAAATAATATGAAGAACCAAAGAATAGAATTTTTATTTGGATTGGTGATTTGTGGTGGAATCCACTAAAATCATTCAACGTTGATTAAAAAGCACTCACTCGTTTCATAGGAAACTGAAACTGTCTATGGCATATCAATGTATCAAAAATTATAAAATTATAAGATTTTATAAAATTATATTAATAAAAAATTATAAATTTGTAAAACTTATTTTAAAGTACAGTACAGCAACATTCTCCCCAAATGAATACCAATAGTTTTCCCAACCTGTGGTCAAACCTCACCGGATTCCTTACTGCTTTCTATGCACACACCATTTCTTCCCTTTCTCTGTGACTTTGCCCAAGACAGACCCCCAGCCTGACTCAGGGGGACGTCTTACCTGACAACCAAGACGCAGCTCACACCTTCTTGTTTACCTACTGCTAAAAGAATCTATCTCTTCCTTCCCCAATTTCCACAGACCTTTTTTGGTTTCATTATAATAGAACACATTGTCATCTGCTTTGTTTTAGATTTATACATAAATGTGACTGTCATTCGCACTAGATGAGTACGAAAGTTTCAGGGATTTTCCAAGATTTAATCTGCAATGTCTGGCAGAGGACTATATCCATAGTTTACGGTCATGAAAGTGATTACTGAATCACTTTTTTTTTTTTTATTTAACCTTGCCAAATATTCAAGGACGAGATACCAATAATAATGTGCATAATTTTAATCTGGAAGAGTCTGAATCAAAACAAAGTTCTGATGAGAAACAGAGGGTAAAATTCAGGTTTTAAAACATGAGGACAATGATTTTGTTCAGAGATTGAACAGATCATAACAACTTCCAAATGAAATTGGAAGCATAATAAAAGATTCTGAAAAGAACTATAACTAGAAATACAACACAATATGTATAATATTCATTATACTTCTATGGGTATAGAAGTATTTTACATTATTCAAGTCTTTTTATCACTGCTTATGACAATATTTGCCTCTTTATGAATTCATTTTCAGCACAATCTTTTACTGTGGTTGAATTTGAAAGATATTCTAATTTAAGATTATCAGTATTAGACAGAGGACTATATTGACTGAATGACTGGAAGTTTTATGCATATGAAATTCAAAATGCTGCAAACATGACTAAAATCACTGCATGCCCAAAGGAAATGTAAAATATTGCATACTATTAACAGTTTACAATCTCTAGTTCACATGCAATTGTTTATTATGCTTTCTGTAAATAATATTATCAATGTATTTGTGTAAAATAAAATAATATAAAAAGCAGCTTGAGTCACTCCATTCATTCACTTAATAACTATTTGTTGAGCACATAGTGTATTCAAGACTTAATATTATATTCTATAAAGGAGACAAATATGTATAAGGAAGAAGGATAGGAAGAAGGAAAATAGGAAGTTAAATAAATGCATTTAGTGCTCAGTCTATGCCAGGAGCTGCACTGGAATAGTAATAAAAGCTCACATTTACTGAGTATTTATTATGCTTAGCATTTATTATGTCTAGATATAATTCTGAGTGTTTACATGGACTACATCATTTAATCATTAGAACAGACCTATGAGATTAGTATTATTATATTTCTCATTTTTCAGGTGAGGAAATTGTAGCACAGAAAATAATTAACTTGCTAAATGTCATAGAGCAAAGAAATTCAAAGGTGAAACATGAATTTAAGCAGCCAGGCACTATGTACTTAACCTGTACATTATATAATCCATTTTTTTATCCCCATGTTACAGAGGAAAAACTTGAGTTTCAGAGAGATTGAGTTTCCCAAGATCATATCCCTAATAAACGGTGGGCTCATCCTTCAAAACCAGATTTGTCTGATTCCAATCCTATACCAAAGCCTCTATGCCTCCCCAAAACTACATGAGGTAAAATATTAATAAAATGTATTCAAACTGTACTCTATTGCTTCTATTCTTTGAATACCAACAGTGTCTCTTCCTAGCTGTGTGACATTAGACGAGTGACTCAATCTCTCTGTGCTTTAGTTCCCTCATCTATAAAATGAAGATAATAATACTTTATACCTCATATAATTGATTGGAGGACTGAGCAAATATATATTTATCTATAAAGCACTTGAATAGTGTCAGACACAAACTTCTTTTGTTATCAGCATCATTATCATTATCTTTAAATTGCTGTACTTCAGATGATATGTGATTCAGAGTATATGTGAATACTACCACTGTTAATAGATTGGGTGCTGACAAGCACTTTATCAGCATTATTTCACCCCAACAACCCCATTAGGAGGGTGCTCTCATCATCATTATACAGATGATGAAATGGAAGCTTCAAAAAGCTAAGGAACTTGAACCGAGTGGCAGGACCAGAAGTCAAACCTGCATTTATGTAACTCCAAAGCCCACAGGGTAATATGCGATCAGTGTCAAAAGAGAGATGTAATCCAAGTGTTGTAGAAGTTCAGAGAATGACAGAACATTTCTTGCTTAGGATATTGAAAAGTGTTTCCCTGGGTGGGTTGACATTGTGAGCATGAGTAAAAGTCTTGAGACAGGGTAGAATATGTCAGGTATTGAAGGGAAGCAGAAGATAAAGCTGGAAAGGTGAGTCAATGTAAACCCCACGATTGCTGGGACTATGCTTCGAGACTTGTGTTGTTTAATACAGCAGCCATTAGACAAATGTGGCACCTGAAATGTGTCTAAAGAAACTAAAGAACTGAATTTTTAATTTTATGTAATTTTAATTAATCAAAATTTAAGTCTAAAAACTAATACTCAATTCAGCTATTGAAAAATTTTAAGTAGATTTTGTGAAATCTAAATATAGATGAAGTATTTAGCATCCAAACTGAGATGTGCTATAGATATAAAATATACACTGGGTTCTTATTACAAAAAGGAATGTGAAATATATCTCAATAATTTTAATATTGATTACATTTTGATACATATTTTGAATAAGGTGGATTAAATAAAACATTATTTCAGGTAAGTTTTCCTACTTATTTTTAGTTTTGTTTTTAATACAGCTACCAAAAATTTTTAAATTATATCTGTGGCTCACATTGTGTTTCTATTGGTCAGGGCTGTTCTAGGCTGTTCCTGGCCCTAGATAAAATATTTGCCATCCAACTGCAGTAGGAACCAGATTGTGAACTCAAAGCCAGACTTACGATCTTGTATTTTATTCAATAGACAAAAGAGTTACTGAGACGTCTCAGTACAGAAGCGATATGCTCAGAGGACTATTTTTGGAGCCTCTGTCTGGAAAAGTAACTAAAATGGAGGAGAAATTTGAATTTCATCTGAAGTATATTGCATTATTCAAGTAGGGCCTGGACCTCTCATTTTTCTTCCAAAGCTGCTCAGCCTAATAGCATAACATTGTATAAATGTTCAATGTTTCTCATGAGAAGAATGCTACTCTTGCCAGTGAAAGGCAATTCCATCTCAAGTCATCCTACTGCTCTGTGAACCTAATTTCATCAATGAGGATTTTAAAGAGAATCCAAGTCAGAATCAAAGTACTTAGTTTCTGAATAAGAGTGAAGTGGGATAGAACCCCTTTATTATAATAAAATCTGCCAAACATATTTTCCCAGGACATATGTGCAGATAAAACTACAGAGATGAAATTGCCTATCACTCTATTTTAGACTCTGAAACCAGAGTTTTCTTTTTCATCATCTGTCCAATTATGCCATTGCTTGCTGAAAAACTTTAACATTGTACTGCAGATTCAAGTCCAAACTCAATTACTAGTCCCATCTCAACTAATCCTGCACAGCCTCAACTCCTTCCACTGTCCTCTTATAAACCCTGAATCATTCAGGCCTCTTTTAGCAGCCAATGATGAGAATCCAATCCAATCAAGTTATGGAATCTGTTACTCATATAATAGATAAATCTCAATAAATAGATAAGCAGATGGGCAGAGAGATGAGTGAATCTTGTTTCTGCTGCTGTCTGGATGTTGGCCTCATTTACTGTAAATGGGCTTTCTCCATGTGATAGGATAAATTGCTGTCATCATTCCTACCTCACTTTCTTCCAACTGCCTGACCAAACTGCAAGGCCTCTTTACCCCCACTCTAAGTAAATAAATACATTGTATGCTACCAGTTGGAGAGTGTGTACCATGTGCCAGGCACACTGTTCTATGTGATACATGTGTATGTATGTGTATATCTATATCTATCTATATATACATGAATATGTGTATGTATATGCATATGTATATATATATAAACATAGCCAATTCTCACAACAACCCTGTTATCATCCACATTTTGGAGACAAGGAAACTGAGATACAGAGATGCAGAGTAACTTGCCCAAGATCACCAACCTGATAAGTGGCAGACCTGGAATTTGAAGCCCAACATGCACTTGGAAACACAAGCTCTTGGCCAATATTACTATATGCTCCCTAGAGAGATACCATTTGGGGAGAATTAGGCCACTTGACCACTTCTATAGGAGTCACTGTGGCATGGGGAAAAGGAATTGTGATTGGTCAGGCCTGAGTCATTGGTCCACCCCCATGAAGACTGACACTCCCAGGAGAAACCTGAGGCATGACGGGAGTAGAAGAAAGAGGGTGTGCTAGGCAGGTCAAAACAACAGGCACTGATACAGACTCTGTTTTCCAACCATAATGGATGACAGGTCAGCTTTTTTCAATTTTACCATATACCCATTACCTCTGTAATCTATGGTGCCCTCATCACCCTTTGGCCTCTCTTCCTGGAGAATTGCCATTTATCAATCTGTGTGGCGAAGCTGAAGCTATGGACTCTCTCTTCAGCAGCTTCTCCCCAGTTCCCCCAGGCAGAATGAACCACTGTTTCCTCTGTGCTTCTGTGGTGTGTCATGCAGCCCAGCATCAGTAGGACAGAAGATATTCTCTGTGGAAGGCTTGCTATTTCTGCTCCTTTAAAAAATATCTGTGCTACTAGACTCAGTTGAAAAGAAGAAAAATGGGCCTCCAGCACATTTTTCTTCCACTTACTCCTAATTGTTTCTTTCTTTGAATTACTCCAGAATCTTGAGGTTAATACTGTCCCACTCCACTCCTAGGTTCCCTCTGATAACCAGATGCTGCTGATGGCTTCTCTCTCTACTCTGCTCTTGCCTCCAAACACAATTTTAGGTGATGGTAGCACACCAATGTAAGTATACTAAACAAAGATGACTGCTAGTATGGTTGAAAGAGGAAGGTTAGGAGCATGTGGGACACCAGAAGGAAAGAGGAAAGATAAAGACTGGGACTTTGTAACTCAGTGAAACCAAGAGTGCTCAACAATTTTGATAAAATGTACAAATATGTTTTTACATGAGGTAGAACAAATGAATGTCAGCCTCACAAGTTGTTAAAAATGGGGTGGTATTGGGAGGAAAAATACAATCAATGCAAACTAGAGACTACAGTTAACAGAAACACTGTATTATGCTTCCTTTAATGTAACAAAGACAATATACCAAAGCTAAATGCCTGTAAGAAAGGGACATAGGGAGGGATGTGGGACACTTGTCATTGGTGATGTTGTCTGACTCTTTTATTGTACTTTAGTTTAATTTTATCTTTTCTTTTGTTGCTTTTTAGCTGTCATTTTCTTTATTTTTCTTTTTCTTTTGTATCTCTACCTTCTTTGCCTCTTCCTTCTTCTTTGTGGAAGAAATGGAAATGTCCTTATATTGATAGTGGTGATGGTGGTGAATGCATAAATACATGATTATACAGGGAACCATCGATTATTTACTTAGGATGGCATGTATGGTGTGTGAACAAAACTGTCTTAAAAAAAAAAAATCACAGGTTGATGAAGAAACCTTGAGGGCACTCTATTGAGTGAAATAAGTCAGACACATAAGGACAAATATTGTATGGTCTCACTGATATGAACTAATTAGGATATATAAACTCATAGACATGAAATATAAGTTACCAGGTGTTCTAGTTTGCTAATGCTGCTCGATTGCAAAGCACCAGAGATGGATTGGCTTTTAGAAAGGTGGTTTATTTGGTTACATAGTTACAGTCTCAAGGCCATAAAGTGTCCAAGGTAACACATCAGCAATCAGGTACCTTCACTGGAGGATGGCCAATGGTGTCCGGAAAACCTCTGTTAGCTGGGAAGGCACATGACTGGCATCTGCTCCAGAGTTCTGGTTTCAAAATGGCTTTCTCTTGTTCCTCTCTAGGCTGCCATTCCTCAAAAATGTCACTCTTAGTTGCTCTTTGGGTGTTTGTCCTCTCTTAGTTTCTCCAGAGCAAGGGTCTGCTTTCAATGGCCATCTTCAAACTGTCTCTCATCTGCAGCTACTCTCTCAGTTCCAGTGCATTCTTCAAAGTGTCCCTCTTGGCTGTAGCTCCTCTTCAAAATGTCACTCTCAGCTGGACTGAGTTCCTTCTGTTTGTCAGCTCATTTATATGGCTGCAGTGATTTAACTTAGACTCACCCTGAATGGGTGGGGTAACACCTCCATGGAAATTATCCAATCAGAGTCATCACCCACAGTTGGGTGGGGCACATCTCCCTGGAAACACTCAAAGAATTACAATCTAATCAACACTGATACATCTGCCCACACAAGATTACATCAAAGATAATGGCATTTTTGGGGACATAATACATTCAAACCGGCACACCAGAATGTACAATGAGGCTAAAGAATGGGGAGCAGTTGCTTATTAAGAGCAGAATGTTTAACTATGTTGAACTTAAAGTGTTTAGAAACGGACAGAGGTGATGGTAGTACATTATTGTGAGAATAACTAACAGTGCTGAATGGTGCGTGAATATGGTGGAAAGGGGAAGCTTAGAGTCATGTATATCACCAGAAGGATAGTGGAGGTCAAAATATGGGAATGTATAGAACAGTTAATCTTGTGGTAGACAATGCCTCTAATTAACTATACAAATATTAGAAATCTCTTTCATGAACTGGAACAAATGTATGACACTATAACTAGAGGTTAATAATAGAGGGATATATAGGGAAAAATATAACTACTGCCAACTATGTACTACAGTTAGTAGTATTTTGACATTCTTTCATCAACAGTAAATGTGCCAATTTGAATGTATTATGTCCCCCAAAACGCCATTTTCTTGATGCAATCTTGTGTGGGCAGAAATATTAATGTTGATTAGATTGTAGTTCTTCCATTGAGTGTTTCCATGGAGATGCAACCCACCCAACTGTAGGTGATAACTCTGATTAGATAATTTCCCTGGAGTTGTGGCCCTTCCCATTCAACTTGGGCCTTGATTAGTTTACTAGAGCACTATATAAGCTCAGACAGAAGGAGCAAGCTTGCTCAGCCAAGAAGGACACTTCGAAGAATGCACAGGAGCTGAGAGAAGAGCTGTAGCTTACAGAGACATTTTGGAGATGGCCTTTGAAAGCATTCTCTTGCTCATGAGAAGCTAAGAGAGGACAAACACCCCAAAAGCAACTAGGAGTGATATTTTTTATGAGCTGCAGCCTAGAGAGGATCGTTCTGAGAGAAAGCCATTTTGAAACCAGAACTCTGGAGCAGATGCCAGCCATGTGCCTTCCCAGCTAACAGAGGTTTTCCGGACGCCATTGGCCATCCCTCCAGTGAAGGTACCCAATTGTTGATGCATTACCTTGGACACTTCATGGCCTTAAGACTGTAACTTTGTAACCAAATAAACCTCCTTTATAAAAGCCGATTCATTTCTGGTGTTTTGAAAAAAGGCAGCATTAGCAAACCGGAACGGTAACAAATGTACTATACCAATATCATGAGTCAATAATGGAGCAGGGGTGGTTAGGGGTATGGGAGGATTTGAGTTTTCTTTTTTTGTCTTTATTTCTTTTCTGGAGTAGTGTAAATGGTCTAAAAATTGAAAAAAATTAATTGTGGTGATGGATGCATAGCATGGGCAATTGATTGTACACTTTGGATCTTTGGATGATTATATGGTATGTGAACAACCTCAATAAGCTTAAATTACAAAAAAAAAAAAAAAAAAAAAAAATGGAACATTTAAAAAAAGAAGACAGAGGCAAGACAGAGAAAAAGTGCCAGAGAAGCTCAGAGATAAAAGCGAGCAAAGTTTAGAAAGAAGGACAAACAGAAACTTAAGAGAGGCAGAAGCTAAAGGAGAGAAACATACAGAAGCTCAGAGAGGAAGCCACTGAAGCCAGAAGCTGGAAGCAACAAAACTCGGGAGAGAAGGAATACAACAGCAGACGTGCCATATGACTTCCCGTGTGACAGAGGATTTCCAGGTGCCAGCAGCCTGTCTTCAGAGTCCAGGTATCATCTTGTTGATGCCATGATTTAGACATTCTCACAGCCTCAAAGCTGTAAGCTTGTAGGTCAATAGATTCCCATCGTGAAAGCCAACCCATTTCTGGTATGTTGCACTTTGTCAGCTTTAGCAAACTAAAACAATGCTCAACTCAAACTTAAGTCAAATAGCCTCCTTTTAAATTTATAATGAGATAAAAAGTTAAATTAATGAAACTACAAAGCAAATTCCTACTGTTGACCTGAGATAAAATTCTCAGAAACAAACTTTTCTTTTTCTTTAAGACCTTGAGCACATTTGCCTTTATCATATAGGAGAACTTGAAGCTATTGTGGTAATGGAGGAAAACTGGGCTGAATGAAGTAAATCTAACACTAATCAGGCCTAGAAAAGTAGTTTTGTATACAAAATGGCTCATCAGATCATTTTGTCCTAACCTTGATTTAACCTTCAAACAGAGTAAGGTTGGCATCACCCTGTGCTTAGAATTGGCATTGACTTCGTGTAAGTCACTGAGTCCCTGTAGCCCAATTCTCCTCTTGCTCTGCCCTGAATAGTGGTGTTCTTAGAAAAGGTAGATGACTGAATCATGAGCAAGAGAGCTTGCTGACTCGTAAGTGTATTTATCTTGACATGAGAGCCTGTTTCTGATCCTGTAGAACAAGAATAGCAAAAGGCATTTTCTGATGCAAAAATGCTGTCTCTCTCTCCAAAATGAAGTTAATGCAAGCATTTGACATATAAGAGTGGTTACTGACATTAACTTTGGAGCTGAAGGATTCAAGTTCAAATCCTGGGTCCTCCACTTACTGACTATGTGACCTTGGGCAAGCTGCTTTAACCTCTCTGTGCCTCAATGTCTTCTGCAAACAGAAATAATTATAACACTTGCCTCATAGGATTGTGGGGATTAAATCATCTAGTATTTTTAAAGTACTTAATGGTGTCTAGCACATAGAAGGTACTATGTGCTCATAAAAGAAATGAAATAAATTAGGTAGATAAATATAAGGAAGATAAATACCTGTGAAACACTACCGAAATTTACTGAGAGTAAAGTGAAGACTAGATTTACAAGAAAAAGAATAAATATGTGCATCTTTCAATCTGTAAGGTATATGTGAAGTAATGTGGAATAAATCTCAAATTTCTTGACAATTTGTGGATACAATGTTTTATTAGTTCCTTAGTCAATAGGATATTCCATTAAAAAGTATTCTACTGAGTGAAAAGCACACTGGATAAAGTTCTAAAACCTTATGGTTCCTTATATAACCAATGACTCTTCTCTCAGTCTAAAGTTTAATCTTTCCAATAACCCATGAAATATTGCTTAAAACCTCTTAAGTAAACCTTTCATTGTAATTTAAAGTGTTTTATAAGGTCAGCATAATACATTGTCACAAAGAAAACTTACAAATTCTATAAATCCTACAAAAGTTCAAAAGCACCCAGAGATGAGTAAGGGCTATGCTCTCCAAACTTCAGTGCTTCCTTCACTGGCTGTGTCTTCATTAGGTATCTGCCTTTATCAAGGAACAAAAGAATACAACATCCAATTTTTAAAGAAATAATAAACCTAATAGAGGTATTATGATGACTGTGGCTAAGAAGACCTTATTGGTTGCTATTTGTTTGTTTGCTATGTTGCTAACTGTAAATATAGTTCTTAAGACCCAAATTTCAGAGTAAAATATTAATGAAATCAATGCAAAAAGAAAAGGGCTGATAGAACCTTGCATCTACTTGCCTTAATAAAGGTGTCATTTTAAGATCTGGGCTATTTACCCTGCTAAGTAGATGCTTGGAAAAGCCTTCCAAAGCCCAGTGATTTCTTTTTTCTCTTCTCTGTGCTCTATTTTTGGAAATAAATTTGGATAATCCAAACAGAGTAAAGCCAGCATCAAGCGTTTTGTGTGGCCAAAAAAATTAAATTGAAAAAAGCAGCATATTGTTGTGAAGTCAGTAAGAAACAATAGTTTTCCATCTGTATTATCACAAACACACAAAAGCAAAGTTAGTGAAACATAAATTTTGTACATTGATGAAGTCCCAAATTATCACAGGCAATTGTTTCCTAACCATATTCTCCCACCAGCACCTTCCCTCCCCACCCCAATCTAATTGCCAATCTAATTCACGTTGTTGTAAGATATATTTTCCTTGGTTTTACTATTAAAGAGGACAGTTGTGAGACCACAGGAAAATGAATAAAACTTTATAAAATACAGGATGTTGAATGAAAACCCTAAGTATACCTAAGGCTTAAATTCACTGACTGAGTCACAAGATGCACTAAGGGGAAAGGGAAATTTGTTGGAATCACACAGGGTTATCTCCTGAATTCCAAGATCAAAATATGCAGCTGGTCTTTGGAGAGACTAGAACCATGAACAGAATAGTCAGCAGGAGCCAAGACAGCTGTTATTTCCTACATTTTCATTCTCTCTGGGAAGCACGATCTTACATCTGTTTCTCTCTTCCGGTTGATTTTCATTCTTCAATCGCTATATGGACCCAATTTCTAAACTCTGCTTAAAAATGGACCATCTGAGTATACTCATCACAAATTCCTGGGGAAGAGAACCTGATTAGAGGAGACAAACTTCCAGACTGGTTCTCCTGGTCCAACGAGTGTTGGTCATTTAGGTTACGGAAATAGTACACAGAAGGTCATAGCAATAGGCTACACCAGGAACTGGCAAACTTCCTGTAAAGAATCATATAGTAAATATTTAACATTTGGGAGCCATATGTTCTCTGTCACAGCTACTCAGTTCTGCACTGTACCACAAATGCAGCCCTAGACAATAAATGAATGGGTGTAGATGAGTTCCAATAAAACCTTATTTACAAAAGCAGGTGGCCAGATTTGGACCAGAGGTTATAATTTTCTGACCCCTTATCTTCAGCTACACTATGAGAAGGAAAACTTCTTAAGAAAGGGATGGGGCAGGTTGGAAAGGGTAATCATCTCCAGTGCACATACCAAGCGCTGGAGAGTGGAAGGAGAATCCTATGAAGTTTGTGGGAACCTAAGGCTTAGCTGCAATATTGGCTCCCAAGCCCTAAAGTATCAGCATCACATTCAGAAAAGGTTTTTCATTTTATGAAGGAAATTCTCACCGCAGGAGCATGACTGCATCCCCTCAGGATAGACAGAGCAGAGAGAGCTCAGAGGGAAAGTGGCCAATTCAGCAGACTTGAGAGTTGGAATAGAGAGAACCATAGTGTTGTAGGAGGGGAGGATTTTCAGAAATATATGCCTGGCAAACACATATCTAACAACAGTACTGCTGGGAATTGTAGATTGTAGGGAAAATGGTAGATAAACTCACAATGTGAAGTTGGAAAACAATGCATTAGACAATTTTTTAAAGTCCTATTTTGAGCTAAGAAGGAAAAACAGGACATAAATGTTGCGTAAAGTATAATTTTGAATGATATTCTGTCCATTTCAGCAAATGAGATTCTTAGTCTGTAATAGCACCCAGAACAAGGTATGATAAGAACAAAGAAGAGAGAGGTGCTTTACTGGAGTAACTCCTTCCCACCCCCACAGCATTGACAGGGCAGAGAGCTGAAAGGGATATTTGTTTGACACTTTCCCTAGTCAACTAATGTGACCCCAAGTGGTTCTGCAGGAATGAAGAAGCCTTCTTTGGGATCAGCAATACAAAGTGCTGCAATCACTGGAAGATGGGATGGGTTTCTGCAACCTGTCTTGACAGAACTTTCTCTCTATGCCCTCAATGGTTTCAACAGGTCCACTGGTTAGGGTGAACTGTTCTCTCTGCCATGTAAGATAGGTGGGAAAAGAGAGGGAAATGATAAATACTGAAGCAGGAAGATACTATAGGTATTTTTTTTAATAAATGTTGAGTACTTAATACTTAAAATCAAAACTTATAGACAAATGGTTTCCAAATACATTTTCCATTACCTGTAGACAAAATAGCATAATGGTTAAAAGCATGCCTGGTTTTTGTACCTTAGCACTCACCAGCTGTAGGTTTCTGGTTATATAACCTCTTTCAGCTTCATATTCCACATCCAAAAAATGGAAATAATAGTAATTGCTACTTGGTAGAATTGCTGTGCATCTTAAATGAGAAAAAAATACATGAAAAAAACTGAGTTTTGCATTCTTGTGCTTACCACAAATGCTAGTTATTATTGTTATATTATCAATCATCGCTAGGTGAGTAGAAAGAAGCTAAAGATATGAAGCTATCACTGTGATATATATGAGACAATTAGGACTCAGAAATGTTGAAGGGTGTTTTATTACTCCTTAAGCCAGTGCCTATAAAACTCCACAGTTACTTTTGCCAGAAATAAGACGGTGATAATTAACTTCACTTGTTGTTGCTTTAAATGTTCTCCTACATGTCATAAGTTTCATTTCACCACATCATATGATTCCTCTGTAGCTAAAGAACAGTCACTTAATCAGTCATTCATTATTCAGCAAATATGGCCTCTATCACAGCACCCTTCTTTAAGCACTTGAAATAAAACATGACAGGAACACTGGCCCTGCCCTCCTCTCAGCTTTCCATCTAATCCTTCTGCAGATGTATGTCCTGTTGCAGACTGCCTTGGGAAAGACTCCACTGCAAGGATACTGCAGTGGTTATGATACGTCAGACCAAAGCCATGGGGAAACAAAAGGAGGTAACTTCATTTTTCTATAAATGAACTTAGTTTTTATTTTGGAAACTTATTCTGTCTGGTAGTAGAAAATTTACTCTTGGTTAGTTTGAAGTGAACATCACATTATCTCAGAGTTTCCTCCTCTCCTCTTTCTGTGGAGTTGCATCTTCATTCCGTAGGCTTCATAACATCAAGGCATCTGGGCAGAAGCTCTCTGCCCACTCTGGCATTCATTGAAATATTTATGATCACATCTGCTTCTCCACCATTATTATCCCCCTACACCAACAACTGCAAGGTTATACACTTTCCCATTCAATATGTGATTGCACAGTCTGTTCAACTTCACCCTCAACACCTCACCAAGTCTACCCATTTGACTTCTCAGCTATTTTTTCCACACTGTCATGGTTAATTTTATGTGTCACCTTGGCTAAGTTATGGGGTCCAGTTGTTTGGTCAATCAAGCACTGCCTAATGATCACTGTGAGGGTATTTTGTGGATTTAAATCATTAGTCAGGCGATTGTATCTATGACTGATTACATCTACAGTCAACAAAAGGAAGTTGCCTTCAGCAGTGAGAGAAGTCTCATCCAAAGAGTTGAAGGCCTTAAAGGGAGAACTGATGATTTCAGGCAACAGAAAGAAGAATTTCTATCTCTACTTCAGTCAGCCAGCATCTCTTGGGGAATCATCGAAACCTTCATCAGAGTTCTGAACTTGAGGCCTGCTCTACAAAATTCAGACTTTCCAACCTCCACAATTCCATGAACCAATTCCTATAATAAATCTCTTAATGTATATATGTGTATGCATATCCTGTCAGTTCTGTTTCTCTGGAAAACCCTAAATAACACACACCCTTCTCAGGTTTATGGAAAATATTGCCTACCCATTCTGAGGCTGGCTCAATACTCCATGAAACCATCTTTCATAGAGATTTCACATCATGGTCATGAAGAAAATACGCAAGGATACCATGCCCAGGGCTCACAGATAAGAAGTGGGCACAGGTCTCGTATCCCTGAATCTATTTGGGAGCTCTATGGATCTCACTACAGGACCCAACCCAAGGAGGAAGACATAGGGTCTCCTCTCAGAGATCCATACCAGCATTTTCTATTGATTTACTCTCTTGGTATCACTGTACACTCCTCTAGAACTCCTTTTGCCCCCAGACCAGAGAATTTTCATCTCCACTGATGCATGAAAAAAACTTGTGTTTGACTTTGCTAAATTCATTTAATATTTCCAAGAGTTTATAGATTCTTTTGAATGTTTTATATACATAATAATACTATCTGTGAATAAAGACATGTTACTTCTTCATTTAAAAAAAAAAAACAAAAAGCAAACTTTTGTCTAAAAGTATTTTCTAATTCTATTATTTTAGGCAATGTCCTTAGCTTTTGAAGCTCAAAAGTCAGTAAATGAAGTATCTTTTCTTTTTTTAATTTCTTTGAGGAGTTGATATGCTATGTCCAGATACCCCGGTAGAACAGTGTAATGAGGTAAAATAAATTTCCAAAGATGAAAGAATAACAAAATTGTTACACATTAAAAAGTAGAATCCTCTGAGTGAATGGGGCTTCTGAACAGTTTGGAGAAACAGGAATGGGTGAGAGCCCTCAGTAACAGGAACTTGGTCCATATATTCAACTCAAGATAATGATGGGACATTTTCTTAAGCAAGAACTTGAGTCTGGTCTCTGTACCAACTAAGCTCAGTACCTCAAGGGTTATTCGTGTGGGTGATATAAGATTTAGGAAGTTTGGCTCATACCATCTAAACTCTCTTGACACTTACTACCTTACGGAAAACTGAAGAAAGCCCTAGACAAAGCCAGAAAACTGATTGTAACTGATCTCTCCTAAGGGCTAGAAGGCAGGTAGTCCTGTGCTGAGGCAGAGCCAGCTCCAGAATAACAGCTGGAGTTGCTTCAGGCAACCACAGTTTTGTGGTTGAGTGAGAAGATAGGGAGAGTGAGTCTGGGGAAGTAAGGGAGGGTTAAAATTCAATATAAGGGAGTGGCCAGAATAAAAAAAATGTACAAGACCTCACAAACTAGAAAGTGAAAACCATTTTGGAAGGCAGATCCTCAAAACATACTCTGAAGCAGATACCAGGGCAAGAAGAGACTCCACCCTAGCTAAGGCAGCTGTGGAGCAAACTAATCCCTTTCAGATAACCTCACTTGAAGTTCTGCCATTCAGCGATGGGTCTTTCAGTTCTTTCAGTTTAGAACCTGGACATTTGGCTCAAAGAATTACACAGATCTGAGAAAACTGTCTTATTTTTTCTGAGGCCTGGAGACTAATTTCTACAAAATGTCAATTTATTTATTAGTTTTCTATGAGAGATATATTGCTGATTGATGTCTTCTCTTCCCATTAGGAAAAACTACTTACAAAAACTACAGAAATTTCCAAAGCTATTAGTGAATGCAAAACAGGAAATTACATGTCTGTAAGGAATTTTTCATCAGCTTTTAATATTCTGATGATTCATCCCTCCTCTTAACAGGGACACATCTGCCAAAAGTACAAGAACAGTTGTGTTAGACCCCAAAGGCCCCTTCCCAAGGAAGCCCTTCCCAAATTCCTAAGTGTCAATATTGGACATAGAATCTAAGTCTTTTAAAAACATATTTTCCTCTATTTTATATATTTTCAAGGAATAACATCTATATTTTAATTGCAGTTTATGTTTAATGGATTACATTTGGAAAACATCAAATATCAAGCATCGATACTTAGGGTAGATTTCATGGGTATTCTTTTAGACCTATAATATCTTTGGGACTATAGTTCTCTTTTCCCAAAATTAAATTTTTACACTTATACCTAATCTGAGAGGCCTTTCTTTTCTAGAAGGTAGATCAGCTTCGATCAAATTATAGTTGAGTAGAATATTTTATATAAATATCAAATAGGGGCTGGGTAAATAAATTGTATACCCTCAGGAGGCATTTTCATTTAGCTGGTCACTAGGAATCTAAATGTACTCTGTCCAAGATGGTCCAAGTAGACCCTAATATAATCCTTATTTTCAGAGGCTATACTGATGGAGTCATTTTCCAACATCTAAATGTTGAAGAATCTCAAGGCTTAGTCCTGGGTCTCTTTGCTTCACTTTCTAAATTCTCCACCTAGGTGGTACTATATAATCTCATGATTTTAAATAGTATTTATGTACTGATGGATTTCAAATATATAGCTCAATATCTGAATTTTCCAATAAGCCCAGACTTCAAAACCTAGTTCTCTGCTTGACATTTCTGTTTGGATGTCAACCTGCAACTCAAGCTTTACTTTTCCAAATCAGAAATCTTGATCCATACAAACCCTCTCTACCAATGCTGTATCTACTCTAATATTCTCCAACTTAGTAAATGATACCTCCATTCATCCATTTGATCTGACCTAAAACTCAAATGTATTCCCAGACACTATCCATAAGAAATTCCTATCAATTATATTTCCAAACTATATCCCCCTCTGTAGTTGCTAACTTTTTCTATAATACCATCATCTATCACCTGGACTTCTACAATAGCCTCTTTTAACCTTGTAGTCCACTTTATACCCAATCATCAGAATGTTTATTCTTTTTTTTTATTTTAAAATAGATCATGTCATTCTCTTACTAAAATCCTCTAATCGCTTCCCTTTGTCCTAGAATAAAATCATAATTCATGACATAATCTATGATTATAGACTTATATGACTTGGCTCCTACCCATCTTCCTACCAATATCTCCTTTAACTCTTCTCTTCTTGAGTGCAATAATCTTGTTTCTACCTCAGGGCATTGATACATACTATTTCCTTTACTTGGTATGCCCTTCCAAGATATTTTTTTTTTTTTTTTTTGTCTGTTTGTTTAGCTTTTGGTTTTCTCTTTTTTTTTTAATCTCATCATTTGTTCTCAGCAAAATTGTCACCACCACAGACCTCCCTTTCCTGACCCTCTTTCCAAGCTTGTGACATTGGAAGCCCCACCACACTCTACCCCACCAAGTCTGTCAAAATATCCTGTTTGATTTTTTTCATGCAATTGGCTACTCTCTAACCTGTTTAATTATTTATTGTCTCTCACTGGCTTTCCCCACTAGCATATCAGCTCCAGGAAGCAGGAAACTTGTCTCTCTTATTTTCTGCTACATTCCTAAGGATGGCCAATGAGCCCCAGTTTGACCAGGATTTTCCTGGTTTTAGTCTGTGTTCTAGTTTGCTAATGCTGCAGAATGCAAATCACCAGAGATGGACTGGCTTTTATAAAAAGGGGGTTTATTTGGCTATACAGTTACAGTCTTAAGGCCATGAAGTGTCCAAGGTAAAACATCAGTAATCAAGTACCTTCACTGGAGGATGGCCGATGGCGTCCGGAAAACCTCTGTTAGCTGGGAAGGCACATGGCTGGCATCTGCTCCAAAGTTCTAGTTTCAAAACGGCTTTCTCCCAGGACATTCCTCTCTAACAAGCTTGCTCTTCTTCAAAACGTCACTCCTGTTGCTGCAAAGGAGAGGCTAGGCCTCCCTATATTTGTGCCTAAGAGTCTCCTCCTGAATGCCTCTTTGTTGCTCAGATGTGGCCCTCTCTCTCTGGCTAAGCCAACTTGAAAGGTGAAATCACTGCCCTCCCCCCTACGTGGGATCAGACACCCAGGGGAGTGAATCTCCCTGGCAACGTGGAATATGACTCCCGGGGAGGAATGTAGACCCGGCATCGTGGGACGGAGAACATCTTCTTGACCAAAAGGGGGATGTGAAAGGAAACGAAATAAGCTTCAGTGGCAGAGAGATTCCAAAACGAGCCGAGAGGTCACTCTGGTGGGCACTCTTACGCACACTTTAGACAACCCTTTTTAGGTTCTAAAGAATTGGGGTAGCTGGTGGTGGATACCTGGAACTATCAAACTACAACCCAGAACCCATGAATCTCGAAGACAGATGTATAAAAATGTAGCTTATGAGGGGTGACAATGGGATTGGGAAAGCCATAAGGACCACACTCCACTTTGTCTAGTTTATGGATGGATGAGTAGAAAAATAGGGGAAGGAAGCAAACAGACAAAGGTACCCAGTGTTCTTTTTTACTTCAATTGCTCTTTTTCACTCTAATTATTATTCTTGTTATTTTTGTGTGTGTGCTAATGAAGGTGTCAGGGATTGATTTAGGTGATGAATGTACAACTATGTAATGGTAATGTAAACAATCGAAAGTACGATTTGTTTGTATGACTGCGTGGTATGTGAATATATTTCAATAAAATGATTAAAAAAAAAACAAACAAACAAACAAACAAACAAAAAATGTCACTCACAGCTGCACTCCGTTCAGTCTCTTTGAGTCAGCATGTTTTATATGGCTCCACTGATCAAGGCCCACCCTGAATGGGTGGGGTCACACCTCCATGGGACTATCCCACCAAAGTCACCACCCACAGCTGGGTGGAGCACATTCCAAGCAAATCTAACCAGCACCAAAACGTCTGTCCCACAAGACCACAAAGATAATGGCATTTGGGGGACACAATACATTCAAACCAGCACAGTCTGACAGTCCCATGTTTTGGGAACCTCCTTGGTTCCCGGCAAACTGGGAAGATTGGTCCCTCTATGATTGAGCATATGCACTTGATAAATATTTCTTGAATACATGAAGGTACAAATAAATGCATTTAGTGACAACCTCAGTGAAAGTAATCTTTCAATAATGAAGACAGTAATTTCCTCTTATGAAAACTCCAAATAAATCAAAGATAAGCTTTAAACTGGTAGTCTTCAGATTCACTAGGAAATGCAGAAATTAAAATAAAAAGAAGTTTGAAAAGTTTGAACATGTATTCAAAGCTAAAAGCCTAGATTACACAATTTAACCTAAGATCAAGGAAAGCTAATGGAAAAAACAAATGGGCCCACCAAAAAGGTTTATATTGGAATATAAATTGTAGGTCAGCATTTCCTAAAATGCGGTCCCTGGAACGTGGTCCTGTGATATGCAAGGAACAGAAAAGTCAGAGAGGCACATAACATCACACAGTATCTTTTTGGAAGGTCACAATACACCTTAGTGTATTGAGGACTCTGAGAAATAGGACAGCAAGTGTAGCTATTCAACCTCCTATTAAACCCAGAATTTTCACGTTTGACTGTGGAATACTTTTTATGCATAACATCTATGATAATACTATGGCATTTAAGAATACATTTTAGGAAATGCTGCCATAAAGAAGATGATTCCAGCCACAGATCAGGGTCTACCAATGAATTTCAAAGCCTAAACCAGTAGCTGTCCAACATCTTGCTCCATCTTGTCACAGTTTGTAGAGATTTGCAACAGGAAAAGAAGTGCTAATAGCAGTGCTGCTCCCTTAGGAGGGCCTTGCTGTCAGCACCTCTAGCCCTACAATCTGAAGTCCAAAGGGAAACCAAGGTAGCTCTTCTTTATGAAAAGTGGGCAAAATGGAACCCTGACCATCTGGAATTGATGGAAAAAGAAAAAAATGGCATGGAATCTATAAGCAATTCAATTAAGAAGAAGCAGGTGTTTGGCTAAAGCTCTAACAGAAGTGGAAACCAGTCTGCAAGATTGAAAAGAAGTACATAAATAGAGGGTTCACAGATCAGCAATTAAGTTCAAAGTACAGCCATGTGATAGGTTATTATTTAATAACAAAAATAGTGAGTCACACTGTATACTAACTACTAAATCATCAAAGATTTGTGGAAGACAATCAAAAAAGAAAGAATGACTATTTTGGAAGAAATTATTATTATTCAATTTACAAAAAAAAAAAAAACAAAGGAAAGAATGAAGAAACTAAGTGTGATCGTTGGGTTCATGTGTGAACTTGGCCAATCATGGCGCCCAGTGCTGGTCAAGCAAGCACTGGCCTAACCATTACTGCAAGGACATTTTGTGGCTGGTTAACAAACCAGAAGGCTGGTTTATTAAGTCTTCAGTCAACTGATTGCATCTGTGTTTGATTGAATCTATGATCAACTAAGGAATTATCCTCTGCAATGAGAGAATCCAATCAGTTGGATTTAATCCAATCAGTTGAAGACTTTTAAGGGACTGGAGAGAACTTTCATTTCTCCTTAAGCCAGCCAGCCTCTCCTGGGGAGTTCATCAAAGACCCTCATCAGAGTTGCCAAGTGGCAGCCTGCCCTATGGAATTTGGACTTGAGCATCTCCACAGTTGCGTGAGACATTTTATAAAATCTCATATATATGCAGATTATCTCCTGTTGATTCTATTTCCCTAGAGAACCCTAATATACTAGGCATCCAAGGGCAACAGTTATGGGTGGCATTTAGCAAATTAAGCATTGTTAATAGAATGCATTTAAATCAGCAAAGTCAGATGTAAGAAAGCATATTTTAAAAATTATAAAATGGAAAAAAACAGCATATATAATAGGGAGGGATGAAGATTGTTCTAAGTATAAACAATTTCTATTTCTAAAGGAAATGCAAAAAAAAAAAAAAAAAGTGTCAGTAAACTTTCATTTTCTGTCCTAAAACTAAAGGGTGAAGGGTAAAACAGTGGTAAAAAAAAAAAAAAAAATGATATGTAAAGTTAATTGATATTTCTTGGGAAAGCTCAGAGCTGTGAAATTCAGAATGAGTAAGAGATTGTTGTAAATACTTTGATGGGATAAAGAGAAAGGAAGGCACATGTAAGCCCCTTAATAAATTAGGACTATTAAATCCATGATGAGTAAAATGCTGAGCCACTGACTTTGTTTTAATTGTCCTTTAGGTTAAAAAATAAATAAATAAAGCTTTCAGGAGATGTAAGGTGCAAAGTGAGAATTGAATGGTCCCTTTTGGGGGATGAAGGGAGTATATTCAATAAAACGAGAAAGGTGATAGCCAGGAAGGGGGTATTTTTATTAAAACCTTCGTTTATTTGGCTCTCTCAAAGCTCTAACTTTTGATTGTTGAGACCACTCCAAAGTTGACCCATTCCTCACAAACTATATGGGGAGGGGGAAGATTTGCTAAGCAAATTGTTAGTGTAAACACAGTTAAAGCGCTGTTGTTTAAACAAATCTGGCAGGTGCTTTGCTTGGCAACCCTTGGCTAGCCCTTAGTTGTGTTACTAATTAACCTACTCCTCCCACCATCTGCTCTTTTCTCTTCAGTCTCTCCCTTGGAAAGTGCATCTATTCTCAGTGACTTTCACTATCACCTCTTTGTAATGACTCGCAAACTTATGTATCCATCTCAATTCTTTCCAAGTGCTGGACTCACAATTTCAAAAGCTAAATCAAATTCTATGTACATAAAGCCAAAATCATTGTGTTTTTCCCAAAACCTGCCACCATCCTTCTTCCAGCTACTGGGTCTTAGAATTAGGCTTGAAACAATACAAGATTATTTTCTTTTTCACAGAACACATGTAGTAAGTTGCCAAAGTCTCTATTCCAATAACCCCACTTTAGGCTGTAGCCCCATGGACTCATACTGGAGTGCCTCACTTCCCCTATATACCCTTTTTCATATGTAACTTTGCATATATAGCTTTCATATACAGATGATCCCCTGATGGAAAGCTTTCATTTTCCTACCTACAATATACCTTAGATGGTCTAGCAGAGGAGATAAGAGAAGGGACTCTAGAGTCAAACTATTAGAGTTCAAATCCCAGCTCTGAAACCTATTACCTGTGAGGACTTTGGCAAATGAGTCCAACTCTCTGTGCTTCAGTTTCTTCCTTTGTAAAATGGGAGTCATAATAATAATAATAACAGGATCTAAATCATAATTTTCTACAAGGATTAATTGAGTTAAGGCATTAAAAACAATATACTAAAAGCATTTAGAACAATATCTGGCACACAGTTATTGTATTCAATAGTAATGAATATGAACTATTATTATTATTATGACAAAACTTCTCTCCTTAATTTTCAAGATTCCCTAAATTGAAGTGTAGCCCACCTAATAACCTTCTTTCAGGTGACTTCATAACATGAAATTCCATTCATTAGGCTTGGCCACTGTGCTATTAGATAAGCTCCTATACTACCCTCACCATGGCACTTCCAACTCACATGTCAACCTGTTTGCTGAGGTCCCCAAGCATTTGTGGGTAATAGTTTGGTTTTTAATTACATACTATTTTACATAGTTCACGCTTGTTTCATTGGTATGAGTTTTTCCCTTGCTATACAGCCTCATGCAATGGAAAAAAAAAAAAAAAAAAAGCCTGGACTACAGTCAGACAAACTAACTTTGACCTCAGCTAGTAATTTAAGCACTGTGTTCCTTATTGCCTCAATTCAGTGTTCCTGGCATATCACTGGTATTTAATAAATATATGACACTGAACGAATGAAGAAAAACAAAAAGGAAGATTTGAGAAGTAGATTATCACAACAGTACTTTTCAACTAGCATTTAATAATTCTATTCTATAGCCTGTCTTTTCCTTTGCTATATCTCAAAGCAATGCTGATAAAAGCAGATGAAGACCAGCTACAGGGAAAGGAGTGAACTACTTTTTATTGACCAACTACTTTGTGATAGGTTATGGTGGTTTGGAACTATGTGCCCCAGAAAAACATGTTCATAAACTTAATCCATTCCTGTGGGAGTGAACCCATTGTAAGTAGGACCTTTTGATGAGGTTACTTCAGATAAGATGTGGCCCAGGATGGGTCTTAATCCTATTACTAAAAACATTATAAGGAAGATCACAAAGAGAAAAGAACCCGGAAGAGAAGTGAGAGGCCAGGAGAGGCTGCTACATGCATTGCCATGTGACAGAGGAGCCAAGGACCAAGGATTATCAGCAGCCAGCCCCAGAATGCCTTGATGGTGCTTTGATTTGGACTTCTCCTAGCCTCAAAACTGTGAGCCAATAAATCCCCATCATTTAAGCCAACCCATTGCACAGTTTTTCCTTTAGTTACAAGGAAACTAAAACATAGCTTACTTATATGATCTCATTTAATCCCCTATGGAGGGGATGTTATTGCCATCATTTTAAAAAAGGAGGGTTTATGCTCAGAGATATGAATAAAATGAAAAAAGTGTACTGCTTTGGAAAGTCCAGCTTGTCCAGATTCCAACCCAGAACAGTTTGAAGGAAAAAAACATTTCTTTCCACTCCCCACCACTACTTCCTTCATAATAGTTGCTCAGTAAATAATTCTAGTAGTTCAGTTTACTCTGTGTATTTGAAAACAATATTCTTATTTATTGCTAAATGTGCAGCCTTTACTATATTATATTCACTCTACTCCTTAGGGAATTAATATTTTATATTTCTGAAATTTTAATAATTTATTCATAGTTTTTCCAATATTATCCAAACTGGTAAATGTTTGGTGAGTTTAACAGGCTAAAAATGTGTGTTGGTTTGTGTGCTTTTGTATGCAAGGTTAATTTTCTTAAATAGCTGCATCTGATTTACTCAGAGTCACTAATTAGAACAGCATTATTGGTTAAATTAAATGAGTTGCAATTTATTGAGCTGCAAATGCAAACCTGAAAAAAGTCATGGAAAAATTTCCAATTTTGTGATTATTGACCAACTATAGATCTTGAGGAAATTGTCTAATTCACTAACAGACCCCAAGTAGCTTGAAATTTAGATGAATTCAAGAAACAGATGCCAAAAAAATTACAAGAGAAATGCAAATAAGCTATATAATATGTTAAAAAGAAAGCAGTAATGGTAATTACCACTAGACAGAATAATGTAAGCACAGATAGCAGTGGACATGGAGTCAATAAATCTGAGTCTGCAAACTAACTGAACTGCTTCCTGACTATAGGGCAATGGATAAATCACTTTATCTCTCTCACTACATCTCAGGTGACTCATCTATAAGATTTATTACCTAATTTGTGTGTGTGCCTATGTGTGAATACTATTTTCCCTATTTACTGCTACATAATGATCAAATCAAATAAAATTATATTTAAATATAAATAAAACTACACATGTGTGCTTGATGTGTAAAGTATGAAGATATTAAATATCAAATATTAATATAAATATTAATTGAAACTTTAGAGTTTCCAGAAGAAAATAACATAAAAGCTTTATCAGTGGGATCCTCTTAAAACAATCCAGGCAAATAAAAAGCATTTTTCACAGAAATTATTGGAATTTAATGAAATTGATTGATCATAGTAAGTTTTAACTAAGACCTTTTGAAACAATGCTACATTTTGCAGGGAAGTGTTCAGTTTGATATGGCTGAATACAGCGTAACTTGAAAACCATTAAAGGACTATCTTTACATGGTGAGAAATAGAAGTAAAATAGGAGGGATTCCATGAAACAATGTGAGCCATAGAGCTGGGTTCAAGGTTTTTTTTTTTTTTTGACCTTCAAATAAACTAAAAAATATTGCCATAATGTGTCCTCAAATACAAGGAATATCCATACAGATAGGAAGAGGGAAATAATGTCTTTGGCAGGAAGACCACAGAGGAATTCCCCAAACCCTTGCCAATTGAAGTGATGTGAATGTCAATGCAAATAGTGGGGAAATAAATAGAAATTTTTCCCAGATTTCCCCTTTCTATCATTTCTCAATAAGAACCACCCTGTTTAATCTCATAATCCCATCAACCCATTTTTTTGAATATTCCCTCTTGAAAAGTATGGGTAAGAGAGGAAATTAACATTAGTGTCTAGATTTCTCCTCTTCTCTTCTGTCAACCCTTGAAATCGCAGTATTTTGAGATTCTTCTTTCATTACTAAATACAGAAGACTCATGAAAGTTAAACAACTTTTAGTGGAAATTTCAGTCATGCAGAGTGGGTAACATTTCTATTTGCACTGAAAATCCCTTCCATGCACAAACAAACTGCTTAAAGCAAAATCTTCTTAATGGAGAAGTGTATTTTTGTAAGAAAAACAGGAAAATAATTTGCATTAATTGAAAAATAGCTTTTGCAACACATCCTCTCAAATTTCAAGTTTTTGTCTTAAATTTTATTCCAAAGGGAAAAAGACTTAGCAGTTACCTCAAGCACTGTTGAATGTTATAATTGTACCCATAAGAGTGGTGGTGGATGAAGAGAGAGTAATGCCAAATGGCCAGTCTGCAAAAGATAGGGGGAAGGAAGGAACGAGAACACAAGGAGTGGGGAAGAGCAAGTATCAACTGAATCTCTCCCACACATCACAGTTAAGCAGCTGGTGGTGTCCTTTGTTTTCCCTCCTAAGGAGAAGGCACATTTTCTTCATAAAGCATCTGCTAATGGCTTGATTGTTATGCCAAAAATGAAACATTTGTTTGTGTTGAAAGAAACACGATAGATTTATACAAGGCAAACAGTTAACCTGATTCTCCAAAATTCATGTGAAAGAAATTCTCTCATGGAGGTAGAATACATGAGCCAATTCAATAATTTACAATTTAAAGACCTAAAAATAAAGTTTTTAGGTAGAAACACTACTACAAATGAACAGATCAATTCTGTGACATCTTTGCTAGATAACAGCGGCCCATTTTTAAACTTCTATGCTAGGTCTGTCTCTTGCAGTTTCCTGCTCATAATGGTTTTCCATCTTGCTTGAACTGTGACTTGAAATTGTCTAGAATAGCATTCACCTTTCCTGATTATAAGAATCTTTAATGATACTTGTTACAAACACACTTCCTCAGCCCCATTCCAAAGCTGCAGAAATGAGAAACTTCCCCAAATAATTCTTAATCGCCAGGTAATTTTGATAATCAGGAAATTTGGGCTAACAACCACAGATTATTTTTCTGACCTAATCTATTGTACCCCTTCCTGACCTTGAGTCTGTATTCTGCTATTTCCTCTTCTAACATTCACATATCATTGTGAGGAGGGCAAAGAAAATGTAACTTCAATTCTAATTGTTTGTCTGTACTCTAGGAATAATTCCATCACAATTTTCTTCTCACCACTTAATGTCAAAGAATCTTAACTTTAGTTTTATAAGGGTCTTTTCCTAATGGAGAATAACAATGTTACTAAAGATGAAATGATATGTTTTAACTCACATCCTTCAAACCATTCAAGATAAGAGAAAATGAGAAGCAACCTGTAGGGAGGCAAACAAGTATAGACCATATTCTTCTCTCTGCCTGCCGAGACCAGAAGACTAAAAGAAGCCCATTCCATACCATAAACTGAATTATACATGGTTGATTACTTAAAAACATAAAGGTTAGAGAAAAAGTTTGACCAACAATGATTTTAAAGAGAGAACACAGATTCCTTGTAGACATATAACCATTACACAGGAAAGTATCTGCTCCAGATGCCCTCCATAAGCGTGTACCTGTCTAAGCCAAGATAGAATCGTCTCTCCCATGCTTAAAGATTTCCAGGGACAGGCACTCCCTGGGATTACTGTGATCTTACCTCCATATCACAACTTTTTCCTATATATAATGAACATATAATTCCTCACAAAGTTCAAATTCATTAGCTTTGTTCATATGGGTGCATCATCATTGTAATGAGAAGTTTCCAGGGGAAAAGGGCCGCAACCAACTACCTATTCCAACTGCCCATCTAAATTTTCCCTACAACATTTCTTCAAAGTAATCATTTAGCCTTGACTTAAATACTTCTAACAAGGGAGTTTGTGAATCTTTTGCCACTTGTATTAGAAAGCCATTTCATGTTCTAGGTTGAAGTTCATCTCCCTGTAACTACTGCACATTGTTTTAAGTTCAACTCACTGAAGTCATCTAGAGAAAGTCTTATCCTTCTTCCATTTGACATTTCCCACAAATATTTGCATCAAATTAATTTGAGGCTCCTTATCTCTTGGTCAGATTTCTCCAGTAGCTTTAACTCTTCCGTATATGACACCATGTTGCTTGCCCTAATTTGTTTTTGTCTAACAAATTGTGAAAAACCCATTAACACCCCAGAGAGAACAATGCCATCACTTTCTTCATCCTTTGCACTATGCATCTACTAATGCTCCTAAGATTGCAATTTATTGTTGCAGCCACATCACATTTTGTCTCACATTGCACTTGCTATGAAGCAAAATCCCTTTTTTCACACACACATTTCTGCTAAAGAAACACTCCTATTATGTACTTGTGAGACTATTTTTGGACCCACTGGTCCTCAGGTTTCTCCCTACTAAGGTTCATTTTGATAGATTTGGCCCATTATATCAGCCTTTTTGGTCCTAATTCTGTCATCCAGTATATTCACTCTCTCTCCTATCTTTGTGTCAAATTTATTAAATTATCTTCTATGTTTTCATAAATTAAAAATCCTAACAGGACAGGCCTCAGGAATCCAACTAGAAACTGCAGAGCCAGATGACTTGGATCCACTGGTCATTACCTTCCGTGGAGAATCTTTTAACCAGCTAAAAATCACCTAACTGCACTGTCACACAGTTTCTACTTCTCCATCATAACCAGCTCCAGAGGCTACCATGGAAGGCCTCATCAAGAGGAAATAAAATTAAAGAAGATTTGGGCAACCAAAATCATCATCATCATCATCATCATCATCATCATCTTACAATTGGGAGGGGATTTCTGAATCACCTAATATCCTTTAGGGCAGAATTTGTTAAAACCCAAACTCCAATAACCCTGTATTCCAGGTGAATATTTAGTATTTATTCAACTCCCTTGTACTACTGCAAGTCTTCTGAAGAATAAATCTCAATTCAGTGTCATTTGTCCATTAAAGATGGAGAAAACTCTCTCTAAAATGTGATGCCAACATCAACATCAAACACAGAAAGCAGCAATGAGATGACAGTTGCTATCACTGGCAGATCAAAGATTTCTGAAAGCAATGTGCTGTGCTTTCCAAACTGATGCCAGGGTACTGTGTATCAGAGGTAAACAAAAACAGGATTTCTAGATACAAACAGAATTTAGAACTAAATAGTTCACCTATTTAACCTGTAATCTTTTGAGTTTTCCTCAAAAACAAGGCAAACAAACTCCAGTTGGTAACAAGTAAAGCACAGGCCAGTGGAGAAGTCAGTGGTTCCTTCAGGTGAGCCTCTCCCTGGCACTCAGGTTCACATTCCAGCTGGCTTTGAAGATTCCCCAAGTTCCTGAGAATCTGGGACTCCAATTCAGAAAGTCAGTTCATCCATTATTCATCATTACTTCACACCAAATTTCTAAATTAGTATCTGACCTGGAAAAAGAAAGGGCTGGACGCCTTTAAATTTGAGGAACTGTGCAGTAATGTGATGGAGGGTAACACAATGTGACAGATCAAAGGAAGAACACTAGTTGAGATTTTAAAACATAATTTGAGCTTTTTTTAACCCATACATAAAAAGTTGCCAACCATTTCTAAATGCCTCAAGCTCTAACTGTGAAAATCATAATTGTCAAGGAAAAAAAAGTGTATTAGAACCTATTGTAAATTCCCACCATGTTCTCTAATACAGAGCTCGATTGTCTTTCCACTGACTTCTTACTATGTACAAGAGCTGAGTTCTTACAATTTGGGTTTAAGGAGAAAGAAGTTTTGCTACGAGAAATGAAAAATGAGACCAGACCAAGCTACTCCCATGGTACAAATATCCCATCGCTTTCTTTTGGTCCTAGGAAGTATGTTTCAAGGAAATCCAACAGTTACATAGCGAATGCCATTAGACAGTTTTCAGCTGGATTTGATTCTATGACAGGGTCATGCTCAGCCTGCAGCAGCACAAACAATGAGTGAAATGCAAATGTTCATAGTGTTTGCTGTTGCAAGTCAAAGAGAATCTATTTACAGAGAGGAGAGCTGGATTGTGGAGTCCGGAGGAGAGAGGGCTCCCTGAGCCAGTAGAACCTAACATTGCAGTTGTCAGTTTAAATAATAGGACCACACACCACTGTGTTAATTGCCAGGAGGCAGGTCTGAGAGATTCTCTTAATTAGGATGAATGGACTTTTGCCCGAATTCTTCAGCTTACTGTCAGGGTTTTCATTGTCTTCTCTGAAACTGGCTCATTTAGGAGCCAGGTTTGTCTGTTGTGTGCAGTGAATGTAAATGATCTCTAGCTGAGGGTCCTCTGCAGACTGACCCAGGTAGTCTTATCACCAATGCAAATAACACTCCGCTTGTCAAGTCCTGGACAGCATGTGTCCCTGGTTTTGACATCTCTGCATTTCTGAATGTTGTGTACAGATGTGCTAAGGGTCCTGACTCACAGGAAGAATATCAACACCAAGTCTTAACAGCAGGACAGAAAGTTACGCCCACTGTACGATAAAAATTGTGATACATGCTGGAGAGACTAGTGGAAATGTCCACGGCAGCCCTGTCCACCACAAGGGTTGCCAGGATGAATAAATCATAAGATGTTTGAGGTCAGCTAAGAGATCCAAATAATAAATCTAGCCAAAGGTATAAAAATCAAGTCTATTCAATAAAATCTCAAGGGAGCCTATTACATTCTTTAAAATGAACAAATGAATGAATAAATAAATAAATAAATAGCCATTGGAAATAAAAGCTGCATTTTTTCCTTAGTAGGCAAAATTGCACTACAAATAATAGAAAGGTTCTTTTATACTTGATTAGTGAAATCAGTTTCATCAAATTACCTGCCTAATTTACTATTAACATGATTAAGGGCACTCAATATTTCTAGCCTAATGTTGGGTAGAATGGGTGCAACAAAAATATGTAAAACAGAATCTTGCCTTTGAGAGGCTTAAAATCTTTATTTAGGCAACATAGACTACCCAAGCAGCTGTAGACAGAGTACCATACTGGGTTCTGGGAGACAAAGAAAGAGAGAAAATTAGAGAAATCCTCTTACGACCTTGTAGGAGAAGAGAATGGTGATTGTAATTCAGAGTGAGGAGGGCCTCGATGGAGGCTTGAGGTCAGGAAAGGGATGTATTCTTAGGGTTGAGGGCTTGGGTTTTGTCTACAATAAGCCAGACATCAAATCATGGCTCTGTCACTTACTATCTGAGTCCCTTGAAGAGTTGCAGTTGTCTCATGTTTAAAATAGTGATCACAACACTAGTAAAACAATGAAGTAAAACAATGTATGTAAAACACCTGGAAAGGAGCCTGCCTCATAGTAAGATTTCAATACATGGTAGTTAGTGTTTTCTCAGAAGGCAAATTAGAAGAGATAAGCAAAGCTCCTTAGACAAAGGGCTGTAAATGATCAAAACAGATCATACAGGAAGTAAATTACTTTTTAATAAGTATCACCTATCTTGATGGTTTTTAAATTAGAACATATATCTACTTTTTATTCTCCTTTACTCAAAAAGTCCTAATGTAGGAATTCGGAGTGGGTTTACTCATATTATTCTGTTTTCTGTTCAAGTTTAGAATAAACTAAGAGACAGATATAAAAGTTGGAAAGGTGGATGTCCTAGTTTGCTAATGCTGCGGAATGCAAAACACCAGAGATGGATTGGCTTTTATAAAAAGGGGGTTTATTTGGCTACACAGTTACAGTCTTAAGGCCATAAAGTGTCCAAGGTAACACATCAGTAATCAGGTACCTTCACTGGAGGATGGCAAATGGCGTCCGGAAAACCTCTGTTAGCTGGGAAGGCACGTGGCTGGCATCTGCTCCAAAGTTCTGGTTTCAAAATGGCTTTCTCCCAGGATGTTCCTCTCTAGCAAGCTTGCTCTTCTTCAAAACATCACTCACAGCTGCACTCCGTTCCGTCTCTTTGAGTCAGCATGTTTTATATGGCTCCACTGATCAAGGCCCACCCTGAATGGGTGGGGTCACACCTCCATAGGAGTATCCCACCAAAGTCACCACCCACAGCTGGGTGGGGCACATTCCAAGCAAATCTAACCAGCACCAAAACGTCTGTCCCACAAGACCACAATGATAATGGCATTTGGGGGACACAATACATTCAAACCGGCACAGTGGAGATCAAAATACCACCTCTAAAATTGGCACTGCTAGGAAATGGAGCAACAATGGGCTTCCTAATATTACATCCCAGAATTAACCTTATCCTCACAGTCATGGGCAAAGCTGGAAATTTATAGCCTAAAGGGGAAAACATGCTGGCTGAAGGCAGGTTGTCTCTCTAAGAAGACTGAAAGAGATTGAATCACACATGCCCAATGCTCTCCCCTAACCACACAAATGAGATGTCACGCCTCAACCAGTGAGGGGGCAGAAAAAGGTCAGAGCATTCTTCTACGACAGTGTATCTCAAGGTCTGGTCCCTGAGACCCTCAGAGGGGTCCACAAGATCAAAATGATTTTCATAAAAATACAAAGATGTTAGTTTTCCTTTTCCACATGCATTCTCTCATGTGTGTACAGAGGAGTTTTCCAGAGGCTACATGACATACTGTATCACAACAAATGGTTTGCAGAAGATATGAGAATCCAGCTGTGTTCTATTAAGCCAGACATTAAGAGACTTGTAAAATTTTAAACAAGGCCACCCTTCTCACTGATTCTTTCTAGTTTGGGAAATTATAATTCTTTGTCATTAAAAAAATATACTATGCATGCTAAAAAGTAATAGGTTTGTCATTGCTGTTTTTGAATAATTAAATAAGCACTTTTTAAATTTGAGTTTTTATTTCTAATGTGGTAAATACCCAGAGATAAAACTCAAATAAAAAAGAGTCCTCTGAGATCCTTGATAATTTTAAGTAGTATAAAGAGACCCAAAGATCAAAGACATTGAGAACCCCCACATGGACTGAGATCCTTCTACATAGAAACCAAAATATTGGGAATTGCATTCACACAAACACCTGATATAGGTGCTTATTATAGTAGATATTAGGTAAAGATGCATGGATAGGTTGGTAAATACATAGATTTGTAATGCTCTAAAACGACGTCTCAGGTTTCTCTTTCTGCAGAATAAAGGAAGGGAAGTTTAGCTTCTATATTTACTTAGATTCTACCAAGGACATGGTTTGTCTATTTATCACTTTGCTCTACGGAGAAGAATTTATGTTGTTTAAATTCCACTCCCCACCCCTGTCCCGCCCCAAGTCCTTTGGAAGTCTGCTTTTAAATTTTACCACAAAGCCAATGTGAGTTCTGCTGTAATATTTAGGGAGGGGGGCATCTAGAACAGGATTCAGCAAACCTTTCCTGTAATGGGCCAGAAGATAAATAGTTTAGGCTTTGTGGGCTGGACCATATAGTATTTGCCGCAACTACTCAACTCTGCCTCTGTAGCAGGAATGCAGCCACAGGCAATTCGTAAACAAATGAACATGCCTGTGTTACAATTAAGCTTGATTTACAAAATGAGGCAGTGGGCTGGATTTGGCCTGTGGGTTGTACTTTGCTGAGCTCTGCTCTTAGAAGGACTACAAGAGTACCTTTGAACCAAAGAAGAAATTTACAGACAGGTGTCCCATACAGAACCTTCAGCTACCATTATAATATTCTGACATGTTACATGAACTGGCATCTTGAGTGTAAGTCTAAGGAAATGTAATCATGTTCCTTCAAGAAGTGCTTCTCATAAAGAAATGAGGTTCTCCATGGCTGATAGGAGACATCTCAACAGGAACCCTTTGAGAGAAGCAGGAGTCTTTGCTGATGGGAGTTTACAGCAAGTCGCACCAGTAGATCCTAGAATTGCAGGATAAGTAAACCTTGATTTATTTTCTCCTTACAAGATGTAAGCCACACTGAAAGGTAATGGAGTAATATCTCCCCTCTACTCAGTATTTCCACAGTCAAGGGGAAGTATAAAAATGATTGACCTAACCTTCTTCCTGGGAAGAGAGTTTCTCTTTATTAGGAAACATAATAGTGTTGGAGGCCAAGAAACGGTGAGTAGAGACTTAAGCCATCCCATACACAAACCAAACCAAACCTCCTGATTCTCAATCAGGAGTCCTAGACTTAAGGAGTTGCAAGGTCATTGTGGGGACATTCAGTTATTTCCAATCTCTTTGTAGCTTTTTCTTTTGGTAAAATATCAAACATGTAAAAAAAGTTATATGGGACTCTTTTGTCTCCTTTACCCAGATTCACCAATGGTTCACGTTTTGTCCCATTTGCTTTTTTATTCTGAACCATTTGAGAGTAAATTGGAGATATAGTGCCCCTTTTCTCCTGGATACTTCAGTATATATTTCCTAAGAATGTGGGCATTCCTTGCATAATCACAGTACAATTATCATAATCAGGAAATTTAACATTGATACAATAGAATTATTTAATCTAAAGTCCATATACGAATTTAAACAGTTGTTTCAGTAATATCCTTTACAATTTTCTCCTAGTTCCAAATCTAATACAGGATTACACATTGCGTTTATTGTCTCTTTAATCTTCTTTCATGTGGGAAAATTCTTCAATCTTTATATTTTTCAAATGAAGGGCCAATTGTTTTTGCCCAATATCTCTCAATTTGAGTTTGTCTGATGTTTCCTCCTGATTAGGTTCAGGTTAGATCTTTTGGGCAGGAGTAACAGAGACATAATGTGTCTTTCCCCATGTATCTAGAGGAGACATGAAATTGGTTTGTTACAAATTTGAAGATGTCTCTTGCTCACTTAGCTAAGATGATGTCTTCCAGATTCCCTTCCAGAAAAGTGACCACATTTTTCTTTATAATTAAAAAGCAATTTGTGGAAAGATAATTATTCTGTTCCTCATGAAGCATTCCCTCACTAGTTTTAGCATTCATTAATGATTTCTAACTCCATCATTCCTTCTAAATTTGTTAATTGGCATTCTAAAGTGAAAAAGAACTTTCCCTTCTCTCCCTTTTATCTATTCAAATTTTTATTCATATGGACTCATGTACCCTTATTTTATTCAATGGACTATATTACATTATTAGGAGTAGTAATTTAATACCTAAATTGTTCCAAATTTGGTCAGTGGGTTCAAATGGGAATCATATTAAGGAATCAGTATTTGGGCACTGGTTGTGTTCACTGCTACTGGGATGTCATTGCTTCTAGGTCCTCTCAGCAACAAACAGTGCTACACCACTGTTCAAAATGATGAGTTCATAATGAGCCCATCAACTCCAATCCAATACCATAGTATACATTCAAGTCTTACCCTTCTCAGCTTTAGTAAATCTGTTACCTACTGCACAAAAATTGGCTTCCCTTATCCATTTGCTTAATCCTAGAATTCACAGAAAGTAGTTTCAGAACTATTAAGCCATAGAATGCAAAAAGGAAAGCTACTCATTAGAGTTCAATATTTGTTTACTGTTTTTTGGGTAAAATTTATATGTAGTAAAATGCAAAATTCTTATACATTTGTGAGTTAATTGCTGTATATATAATTGCCATATATTCGTGTAATCTCCACCGCATCCATATATAGAATGTTTCCATCTTCCCAGAAAGTTATCTGTTCTTTCAATCTCCTATTCCCAGTGTAATCACTTCTCTGTATTCACCACAATTAGGTTTCCTATCTTAGAACTTCATATAAATGAAATCACACAATAGGTATTCTTTGTGTCCAGCTTTCTTCACTCAGCATTTCTGGGAGATTCATCCATGTAGTTGTTCACATTAGCAGTTATTCCTTAGTAGTATTCCATTTTATAGCTATACCACAATTTGTTTATCAATTCCTCTGTTAATGAATATTTGGGGTATTTCCATTTGGGAACTATTATGAATAAAACTTCTATGAACATACCTGTACAAGTCGTATTGTGGACATACATTTTCATTTCTCTTGGAGAAATAGCTAGAAATGAAATTCCTAAGTCACAGAGCAGATGCATGTTTAACTTAATCGGATACTATAAATTGGTCAAAGTTGTTGTACATTTCAAACTAATAATTCCGTTTATTCTATCCAAATCCTCAGCAATATGTGATGTTAGCAGTTTTTTTATTTTAGTCATTACAGTATGTGTGTGGTATTAATGCCCCATAGTTTCGATGTGCATTTCCCTGAGGTCTAATGATGTTGCTCACGCTTCAAGTGATTATGCCTGTTCATATAACTTTTTTTGAAGCATATGTTCAAGTATTTTGTGTATTGTCAATTGTGTTGTTCATCTTAGTGCGTCATCAGACCTTTATTATGTGTTCTGAATATAAGACCTCTATGAGATATATATTTAGCAAGATTTTTCCAGTCTGCAGTTTACCTATTTATTTGCTTTAAAGGTGTCTTTTGAAGAACATATATTTTTAAATTTTATAAAGTTTAATTTATTATTTTTCTTTTATGTGCATTGCCTTCTGTGTCTGGATTACCTCAGTTTGCTAAGGTTTTCTATGCTTTCTTTAGAATTTTGACAGATTTAACTTTTCTATTTATGTGAATGATCCATTTCAAATGAATCTTTGTGTATAGTGCGAGGTAAGTGCTGATGTTCCTTTTGTTGTTATTTTTAATATGGATACCTAGTTTTTCCAGCACCATTCATTGAAAATAATTTCCTTTCACTATCTAAATGTTTTAGTGCCTTTATCCAAAAATCCATTGAACTGTTAGTTATGTGTGTACTTGGGGGCTCTCTGTACATTTTTGCTGACCTTATTATTGATCTTGATACCAGCACAACACTGGCTTAATTACTGTATCTTAATAGGACTTGACATTAGATAGTATAGGTCTTACAATTCTATTCTTCATTTGCTAGATAATTTTGGCTATTCTGGGTGCATTGCATTTCCAAAAAGTTTGGAATGAAATGATCAATTTCATTTAACAAAGCCTGCTGGAAAGTAAACTTGTTTCCAGTGAAGTTGGAGTAATAAGGACCAATTTACATTCCCCTGAAACAACTAAAAAAAAAATGAAGAAAGTGGTTTTCAATTTATCAGCCATCAATCAAGAAGGACAGTGATCCCTGAGAAATGAGATAAAAATGAATTGATCCCCATGGGACTTGCCCTTATGAAGCTCATTACTGCAAAGGAGAGGCTAAACTTGCATATAATTGTGCCTAAGAGTCTCCCCCTGAGTACCTTTTTGTTGCTCAGATGTGGCCCTCTCTCTCTCTAACTGAGCCATCTCGACAGGTGAACTTGCTGCCCTCCCCCCTATGTGGGACCCTACTCCCTGTAAATCTCCCTGGCAATGCAGAATATGACTCCCGGGGATGAACGTGGACCCAACATCGTGGGACTGAAAGTATCTTCTTGACCAAAAGGGGAATGCAGAATGAGATCAAATAGTTTCAGTGGCTGAGAGATTTCAAATGGAGTTGAGAGGTCACTCTGGTGGACATTCTTATGCACTATATAGATAACACGTCTTAGGTTTTAATGTATTGGAATAGCTAGAAGTAAATACCTGAAACTACCAAACTCCAACCCATAGTCTGGACTCCTGAAGACAATTATATAATAATGTAGATTACAAGGGGTGACGGTGTGATTGTGAAGACCTTGTGGATCACACCCCCTTTATCTAGAGTATGGATGAGTAGAAAAATGGGGATAAAAACTAAAGGACAAATGGGGTGGGATGGGGGGATGATTTGGGTGTTCTTTTTTCAGTTTTATTTTTTATTCTTGTTCTGTTTCTTTCTGATGTAAGGAAAATGTTCAGAGATAGATTGTGGTGATGAACGCATAACTATGTTATCATACTGTGGACAGTGGATTGTATACCATGGATAATTGTATGCTGTGTGAATGTATTTCAATAAAACTGAATTTAATAAAAAAAAAAAAATGAATTGATCCCAAAGATTGCCCCAGATTGCTACCTTGAGAGAGTCCATAGGCCATGGTGCAAGGAGGAAGTACCTAGGGGTGGACTACCTTAGATGACAAAATGTAGCTGAGAGTCTAGGGAGAACAAGACAACCAGAATTCACAGAGCATGGTAATAGAGATAAGAAAATAGCACACAGAGAGAAGTTTGGAGATCTGCAGAGGTTTCCCTAAAAGATTCTGCAAAATACTCATCAGTACATGCATATGAAGAAACTAACCAAAGCAGGAGCAGGGGAAAACCTCTCAAAAGGGTAAAGCACAGAGTGAACCCTAAGGTAAACCATGGACTATATTTAATAGTACAATTATTAAAATGTTCTTTCATCAATTGCAACAAATATACCACATTAATGCAACTTGTTAATAGTAGGGTGGCATATTAGTCAGGGTTCTCTCTCTCTTCTCCCTTAAAAGTCTCAACTGATTGGATTAAATCCAGCTGATTGAATTCTCTCATTGTGGAAGACACTCCTTTAATTGATGTAATCAGCCACAGATGCAATCAATTGACTGATGATTTAATAAACTAGCCTTCTTTTTTATTAACCAGCCACAAACATCCTTGCAGCAACAGTCAGGCCAGTGCTTCCCTGACTAGACACCTGAGCACCATCACTTGGCTAAGTTGACACATGAACCCAACCATCACAGGTGGTATATGGGAACTCTGTATTTTATGCATGACTTTTCTGTAAACTTCCAAGTTCTCTAATTTTTTAAAAAATAAAAGGATGAAACACAACAATTCTCAGAGTTCATACAGAAATAAAAGGAGTGCCTCCTCAGACTAGGAAATCTTATAATTCATGGGGACTTTGGTACAAGTACTCAGGATGGCCTTGCCTCCACAGTGAGAAATAATTAGTCTGAGACTGAATGTTGTTATGGTCTACTGAACAATTTTAAAAGCAAGAACCAAAAGGATCAACCTTCCAAGTAAATCAACTTTACTGAGAACAAAGCTCAAGAACATTTTTAGGAGTATAAAAATATTAAGAAACCAACTGGGTAAAAGTCATATCTGGCAACACATCAAAAATTACATAACATGCAAAGAAACAAAAAAATATGACCCATAATAGAGAGAAAGTACAGTCAATCTAAATAAAACCAAACACTGATACTAGAATTAGCATAAAAATACATTAAAAAAAAAAAACAAAAAGATGTTAAAAACAGTACTACAACTTGTTCCAGTTTGCTAATGCTGCTGGAAATGCAATATACCAGAAACAGATTGACTTTTATAAGGGGATTTATTAGTTCACAAATTTACAGTTCTAAGGCCATAAAAGAGTCTAAACTAAGGCATTAACAAGATGATACCTTCACTAAAGGAAGGACAATGGTGTCCGGAACACCTTTGTCAGCTGGGAAGGCACATGATTGCATCTGATGGTCCTTTTCTCCCAGATAACATTGCTTTCAGCTTCTGATTCCAGTGGTTTTCTCTCTCTAAGTATCTGTGGGTCCTCTCTTAGCTTCTCCTGGGCAAACTCTGGATTTCATCTCTTGGCTTCTCTTGGCTCCCTCCTAGTTCTGGTTTCAATGGCTATCTCCAAAATGTTCTGGACATTTTCTCTCTAAGCATCTCTCTTTTCTCTTCAAAATGTCTCTGCTTTTTATCCTCTCATAGAAGATGCCAGTAAACTAATTAAGGCCTACCCTGAATGGGTGCAGTCACATTCCATGGAAGTAATCAATTCAAAAGGTCCACAATAGCTCTGCCCCCACAAGATTATATTAACTGAACATGGCATTTGTGGGATACATAATAGATCCAAACCAGCACACAACTGTATTCCATTTGTTAAAAAAACTAGAGGAAAGATTGATAATGTTAATTAGAGACATGGAAGATACTTAAAAGACTAAAATCTAATTTGAGGGGATGAAAACTATAATGTCTGAGATGCAAATCCTTTGGATGGGATTAAAAGCAGATTAGACATTGTGTAAAAATTTTTTGAACTTGAATACATAGCAATAGAAACTATCTAAAATGAAACACATTGAAAAAGAACTTTAAAAAGTACAATATATCAATGAGATGTGGGATAAATTCCAGCAGCCTGATATAAGTATAATTGGAGTCACCAAGGGAAAAAAAGAAAGGAGGGGACAGATACATATTTTTAGAAATAATGGCCAAAGTTTTTCAAATATATAAACTCACCAACCAAGCAGCTCAATAAATCCCAAAAGAAAACAAAAAGAAACATGAAGTAAGTTTCATCAAAGCACATCTTAAATCAATGCTCAAAACTAGTGATAAAGAAGAAATCTTAAAAACAGTCAGAGGAAAATGACACAATACAGTGGAATAAAGATAACAATTAAAGCAAATTCTTTACTGGAAAAAATTGCAAGTGAAGACAGTGAAACAACATCTGTAAAGTACTTAAAAAAATAAAAACAGTTCAACCTAGACTTTCATACCAAGTGAAAGTATCTTTTGACAATGAAGGCAATAGTCTTAACATGAAAAATATCCCAGACAAATTTGAACAGAAGAATATTCTACAAAATGCCTGACCAGTACTCCTCAAAATTATCAATGTCATCAAAAACAAGTAATGGCCTTTAAGAGAGACAGATATAGAGAGCAGAGAGATGAAACCAAGTGAAGGACACAGAGAGAAAGATAACACCCCAGGAGAAGCTAAGAGAGAAAAAAGTCCACAGGAGCTCAGAGGCATTTTCAAGAGAAGGACCAGCAGACGTCGCCAAGTGCCTTCCATGTGAGAGAGGAATGCACCAGAAATAGTAATTACATGAGTAAATATATGACATTTTCTAATAATTTAAAGCTCTTTAAAAGATAACTGACTGTTTAAAGAAAAATAATAACAATGTAATATGGGGATTATAACATATGAAGAAGTAAAATGCATGAAAACAACAGCAATAGCAGAGGGCAAGATGGGAGAAATTCAAATATACTATTATAAATTTACTGTAAGGTATAGTAAACTTACTACTGTAAGGTTACTGGGCCTCTTCTTTTTGTTAAATATATTTTCATTTTGTTCTTCAGATTGCATAATTTCCATTGATCTCTTTTCAAGTTCACTAAACTTTTCTTTTGGTATCTTGCTCTACTGTTGAGCACATCCAGTGACTTTTTTTCATTTTAAATATTGCATTTTTAAGTTCTAGAATTTCTGTTTGATTCTTTTTTCTATGATTCTCATTTTTGTGCTGAAATTCCTTTTCTGTGCTTTCTTTATGACTATATTTTACCTTATGCCCTTGATATTTTCATCATAGCTGCTTTACAATCCTTGTCTACTGACTCTAACACCTGGCTCAGCTCATAGTCTGTATCTATCGACTGCTATTTTTCTAGATCATGAGGGTTTTTCTTGTTGTTTTTTGTTTTCTATTTTCTTTCTTTTTTCTTTTTTTTCTTTGAAGTGAATGTATGGCGCACATTTAGTTATGACCTACTAATCAGAAGCTTATCTGTCTTCCAGTATTCAGTCAACAAATATTTACTGTGTCAACTATGTGTCAGGCACTGAAGATATGATAGTGCAAGAGATAAAGCCCCACTCTTGTAGGAATTATATTTAAGGACCTTTATAAGGAATTATAATTTCAGAAATAAATGCTATGAAAAAATAGTTAATAGATTAGAGAGTGATCAGTTGCTAAGAGGGATGGAATTACTTTACTTTGGGTCATGAGAAAAGGCCTCTTCTGCGTTGATGATGTATGGGCTAAAACCTGGACCTAAATGATTACAAAAAATCAGCTATGAGAAAATCGAAAGAGGAGATTCTTAACCTTGGCAATATTGACACTTTGGGCCAAATAATTTTTTGTTGGGGAAGAGAGGGCTGACCTGTATTGCAGGATGTTTAGCAGTATCCTTGGCCTCTATGAACTAGATGCCATCAGCAATATCTCCCCCAAAATTGTGACAACCAAAAATTTCTCCAGAGTGCCAAATGAATCTGGGGATGGGGGCGGGGGGGGGGGGCAAAAATCACCCCTAATTGAGAACCACTGATTTTGTCAAAGAATATTCCAGGTAGAAGTAATATCAAGAATAAAAGATTTTGAGGTAGGAAAAGGTTTAACAAACAAAAAATGGAAAATGTGGCCAGTGGAGCTGATGGCAACTAAAGTAAAGAGAAGCATGGTCAAGATTGTTTCTCAAGCAGAAAGAGGAAAGAATGAAGAAAAATGAATATAGCCTGAGGAACCTGTGGGCACCATCAGGTGTACTAGTATATGAATTATGGGAGTGCCAGAAAGAGAGAAAGGGGCAAAGAGAATACTCAAAGAAATGATGACTGAAATTTCCCATATATAAAAAGACATAAATATTTACTTCCAAGATGCTTGACAAACTCCAAACAGGATAATCTCAAATAGACCCACACTGCTCAATATTATAATCAGACTGTCAAATGACAAAAATAAAGAGAGAATTCTGAAAGCAGTAAGAGAAAAGCAGTACATCACATACAAGGGAGCCTCAGTAAGATTAAGTGCTGATTTCTTATCGGAAACCATGGAGTTAAGAAGTCAATGGGATGACATATTTGAAGTGTTGAAAGAAAAAAAATTGCCAACCAAAAATTCTGTATCTGGCAAAAAATGTCTCTCAAAAAGAAGGAAGGATTAAGACATTCCCAGAAAAGTGAAAGCTGAGGGACTTAGTTACCAGTAGACCAGCCATACAGGAAATGCTAAAGAAAACACTGCAGATTGAAAGGAAAGGACACTAGACAATTGATACCAGTACTACTGTATTTTTTGATTTGTAACTCTACTTTTTACTTCCCACAGTATCTAAAAGGCAAATGAATAAAATGTAATGGTAAGTGTATGGTTTGGAATGCATAATGTATAAATATATAATTTGTGACAAGAACTACATAAAGGTTGGGGGTCAGAGGGTTAGAGTTCCTATAACTGTGCTATTGAACTTGTTGAGTTGGTATCAAAGCAAACCAGATTGTTATAGATTCAGGACATTAAATGCAAGCCCCGTGGTAACCACAAAGAAAATGTCAGAAAATAAGCAAATTCATAGAGACAGAAAGTAGAGTACCAGTTACCAAAGGTGAATGGCAGGGCAATAGGGAGGCAATGCAAAATGAGTGTAGGGCTTATATTTGGGGGAAAGGGGAGTTCTAGTAATTAATGGCAGTGCCGGCATGATGACATTGTGAATGTGAATAATTCCACTGAATGTTATGCTTGGGAGGGACTGGAATGGGAAGATTTACACATGACATATATTTCAATGATTGAATAAAAAAGGAAAGAGTAACTAAAGAGATAATGACAATTAAATGCAATACCTAATGCTGATGGGATCTAAGAATGGAGGAGAAAAGGCTCAAAAGGACATTATTGGGACATTACAAAAAACTGAAATATAGAATGCAAGTCATATTTCAATGTTAAATTTATTGAACTTCATAACTGTACTTAAGGTGATTTCAGAAGTGAATATCCTTGTTCTTAGAAAATGTTCATGGAACTATTGTATTCAAGGAGTTTGTGTACCACCTATTCTAGAATGTTCAAAAAGATTGATAGAAAGGTAGATAGATAGATAAATAGATAGATGATAGATGATAGGTAGAATGATATGGCAAAGGTGGCAAATGTTAGAATTAGTGGTTCTGGATAACTGGGAGACTGGGGATATGTTGGAGTTCTCTGTATGGGGGTTTGTATTATTTTTGCAACCATACTATAAGTTTGAAATTATTTCAAAATTAAAACTTTAAAAAGAAAAGATACTCTCAGAAAGGTAAGAGAAAAATCATATGTCTTCTTAGTTTAAAAGAAGGAAAATATGGATTGTTATTCACTAAATGCAGTTTGATTAGAAAAAGATATATTTTTAGTGTTGGTATCCATAAGGGCCAATATTGAATTTAAAACATTGTTGGTGATGAAATATTTGTTCATTACCATTATTAGAATGCAAGAAGACATTGCCTGGAGATAAGGGGCTACATGAGGTATAAAATCTAAAAAGAATCTGGTATGGACAGGAGTTTGCCTCATTTTCTATAGATGGCTCCTTTCTACCACAGAAAATCTCACATGGTTTTACTCACAGAGCAACATGGTGACAAATTCTCTGCAGCACATGACCCAAGGGTAAATTCTTTGGCTAATATTAAGGTCACACCTGGTATAATGAAGGCAAATTCATGAAATACTAGTTATGATCTGAATAATCATTTTGATAGGCATTGTATGAAAGCATGATTCTGTTCACAGTTTTGAAGGGTGGAGCATAAAGGTGGGAATTAAAGGAGAACTTCTTAATCTAAAAACAGTCTTAATTTCCATTCACTCCTAGAAAATAAGATATCAGATTGTTGCCCTTTGCCTTATACTGACAGCGATCTTCAAGGGCAGGATTCTCTAGTTAATAAATAAATTCTACTTTTGCAGAAATACTGACAGATTATGGGAGACTATTTTTAGGTTAGCTGATTTCCATTATAAATTTCTTTCCTTGCTTTCACTCTACGATAAGTTTTCAAGTTCAAGTACCATAGATATCAATTCACTTTCTCATCTGTTAAATGTAAAGAATTCATTTCGAATGGTGAAATGTTATTACAGCAATTCTATGGATATGTTCCAGCCATGTACAGTAACAAGATATTCTTCCAAATCCCTTTATCTCATATAGAAAGGATGACATGGGTTTTTCCATGTCTGTGGTGGTATTAAGATGTCAGTCAACCACAAATGCTATTTTAAATTTCTAGTATCCGTTTTCTGCCTTGAATTCCCTTAATGCTGTGTATTTAGGTTGCACTTCAGCATCTTCTAATCTTATAAGCTTATGACAGACTGGAAAGAAATACCATGTGTTTATTTATAACCTCTTCATAATATTTGGCTAAATCAAAATATAAAGCATTAGAAAAAAGATTCTTGGTTTGGTAAAGTCATACGCTTTGCACGTAATAGGCATTTAAATATGCTCACTTGAGTGAATGAATGAATTAATGAATGATTTCTTAGAGCTGCAAAGAGTTCAGAATCATCCATTTTGATACTCTTAAGTTATCAAAGAAAAAAATCTAAAATATTTGATCAAAAGAAAACAATTTATTTACAAGGAGAATTCAAAGTATAACCCTTTCTTTTTCCTATACTATTTATTATTAACATAGTTTTATCCAACTGCCCACATATGCCCATTCATGTAGTGATTTAGTCATGTATTTATTCCAAAAACATTTATTAAGCATTTCCTAAGTACCAGGCATGACCTTGGGTTTGTAGATACAGAGAGGAAATTAGGCATAGTCTTTATGTTTCAGGACCTTTTAATATGGCAGAGAAAAATATATTTAAACCAATAATTACATTAAAGGGCAAGAAAAGCTATTACGGAGAAAGGTACAGTGTTCTGGGTGCCCAGAGGAAAGAGATATGCTGGTTATGCCCAAAAATCTAGGAACTTCTTCCCCAAGAAGGTGAATTGTTGTTGGGTCTCAAGGTTGAATAGGAATAAGATAGACTCAGAACATGAAATCATTCTATGCAGAGGAAACTGCATGTTCAAGCCCAAGGTGTAAAAGCTCAGAACTTGTTTGGGGAATATGAAGTACAGGCTGAAGTGTAGCAGAGTGGAGAGGAGCAATGTACATCAAAGCCAGAGTACAGAGGAGAACCTTGTAAGGAGCCAAACCTTAGAAAAAGGGAAAACTTCGAAGGATATTTCAGCAGCAGAATCACATAAACAGGTTAGTGTATTTGAAAGATATCAGTTGGCAGTGAAAAGGATGGACTTGAGATAATGGAGGGACAGAGGCAGAAAAAGGAATTAAGAGGTTATTGCAGTCATCCAGATGATAGATGATGAGGGCCTGGACTAACACAGTGTCACCGAGGACAGAGAAGGGAAGCCAGCCCTTGGTGGATGGTTGGATAACGCAAAGAGGCAAGAGGGAGCAGACCAAGGTATGTGAGCTCTGGAGGATTCTCTGGGACCATTGGTTAGATTGAGTTTCTTTGTTGTGGTTCTTCAAAATATTATAAATTAAATGCTATATTTCAAGTAAAAGCCAAAGTCCAGCAATGCCCTCTGAGTGACTCCCATTGCCTCTCTGAACCCTTCTCCTACTATTCCCCTTCCATCAGTTCTGCTCCAGCCACACTGACCTCCGTATTCTTCCTCAAACTTGTGAGACACTCCCACCTTTGGGTGTCCCTGACACCACTGCCTAAAACTACAGCCCCCTACCCTGACATTCCCCAGTTCTCCTCCCCTGTTGTAACTTTCTTTTTCTGTATGGCACTTATCATTTATCACCATAACTCTGTGTGTGTGTGTGTGTGTGTGTGTGTGTGTGTGTGTGTGTAATTATTGTCTTTCTCTCCCTACTAAGTTGTAAACTCTGTGATGACCAAGGTTACTGACTGTTCTTATTCAGCACCAGAAGAGTGTTCAATAGATGTTCAATAGATATCTGTTGAATAAAATAATGAATGAATGAATGAACTGATGAATATTGTTTTAAGCAAGAAATATTAATTTAAAATTTTTAAACCCTACTTCTAAATATAACAATTTACATGTCTTTAGTCAAGAAACAGACACAGAAAGAAAGAAATTTTGCCATTTGGCTTATTTACTTAATGCCAGACTATGTTCTTGATGAATCTATTTTGAGTTTAATTCAGGCTTTCACCCTCTGTCTCTTCCATGGCTTTTAGAATATGAAAAATTTTTGAGTAGGCTTACACTGTTCACATTAAAGGATTTGGTTTTTCATTGTCATGGAGTCTATATTAAATCTTTATCCTTCATAGTATTATTTAAATTATGCTTCAAGTCTCACAACATATATATAATTTCATTCCAATTTCCACCCCAGGAATTTTTCAGGAACTCATTCCATTTCTTCACCATTCCAATACCTACACTCTGGAAATTTAAAAATGATGTGGATCCTCTTTTATTCTCTCACTACAGTTTTCTTTTCCATCTAGACTGCTATATCTGAATTCACAACTCCTCTTACAACCTCAGAATAAAGGAAAGAAAAAAGTGTTATTATTAAAGATGATGTCTCTTATGACCTTACCCAGATGCTTCCTGATATACAGGATTTTAATTTAAAATTAAATTAAAATTGAAATGAAGCATGTTTTATAGAGTTAAAGTAGAAGGAAGAAAACACAATTACTGAGCAAACACTCTGTGCCAGGCTATGGAGCTATGCACTTTCATACATATTAAACTTCTACATTTCACAGCAAATCTGTGAAATGTCAATCTGTGCAATCGACTCCTTTTTTTTGTTTTTAAAGTTGGGGCTACTTAGGCTATTAGAAGACCAATGACTTGCCCATGTTTGCTTAGTTACTAAGAAAGCACAGCAAGAATTTGAAACAGATTCAGATACTAAAATCCATGTTCTTTTTTTGTAGGCATAGGGAGAAGGGTCAAAAAAAGTTAGGCTAAATGATCTCCAAGATTGCTTTGATTACTAATATTCTATGGGTCTAGAAATCCATGCAGTGATATTTGCCTATAACAATAATAGCTTCAAAACAAAGCAACCTCAAATTAATATTCATTTTAATCTGACAACTAAAGGTATGCCAAGATAAATAAAATCATCTGAAAATCTCTAAGAAGACAGCAAATGTATGACTGTTATCTGGATAAGTAAAAGGACCAATTCGTAAGTACTTTTCCATCACATCCCAAGTTTATTCATGACAAGTGTTTGGAGTTTAAGTGAAAAAATCTAAATGAATGGACAAGCCATGGTTTAGCTTAATATTGTATCAGATTTCAACAGTATGCATAGTATAAACTTGGATACTCACAGCGTTCCTTGTCATCTGAAGAATGCACTATTATTACCAAATTAAGACACATAAGTATGCTCACACCTTGCCCTTCAGCTTCAAAGCAGAATCACTGAGGATCAAGACACCAATGTTGCAGTTGTTGGTAATCCCAGTTAATCCAGGCAGCCCGATGTGCTATCCATATATGGCAATGGAATGCCGGGTGATTCACAGCCAAGAGGCTTGGCAGAGAAAGCAGGCACTGGAGGGCCCACAGGTCACGAACACTCCAGCTCCACCTGGACAAGAGAGCAAATGGCCCATTCCTTTCATTTGCCAAATGTGCTCATCATGAAGTAGGGGATAAAGTTCCCTCTGGGATAATGTCAACCCCATTACCACCACTGATGGATCTCAAGGTAAAGAGATGCATGGAATGTTCGAACTTGAAGGGCTGTTGAGCTCACTTAATGTAGCCTCCTTGATTCATGCAGCCCAAAAAGAGTAGGTAGCAAATACAAAGCCAGAGTGAAGCTGAGGCAGAATAGGAACCCCACTTGGCTTTCTTTCCATCCCTTTTTGAGAATGATATTACAGAATGGTTAAGAGTTCTGAATTGTATTTGGACTGTCCTGCTTTGGAATCCTGGTTCTGCTTTTTATTAAATGCATGCATGATCTTAGGTCACTTGACTTGAATCTCACTTGTAAGAATCAATACTATACTGCACGACAGGTATTTCAACCATGCGTCACACAAGGTGATTAATAAATGCTAAGTTTTTTATATATATATATATAATATTATAAATTATATTGCCTATTTCCTATATCAAATATAATATGAATAGCATTAAAAGTAGGAAGGGAGAGAAATAGGAAGAAAAGATTATTTTAAGTAGTTTATACCCTGACTGCAGAAACCTGCATTCCTTTGTTCCTTTGGGGTATCCTCTTATTCTATTTTTATAGTGTGGAACTGCTGGGCTGCCTGAAGTGACTATGGAAGCTTGACCCAGCATTTCTTTCTTTAATCATCATTCCTTCCCAGATGCTGCCTCAGAGTTTGACCGGCACAAAGAATTCTGACCTACCTCACAGCCTGCAGAATGTCCATTTGATTTCAATTTCAGATATGTTAAAGTAATTGAAAGGATTTAGGCTTGTAAAATGGAGTGCTTAGATTTACCAAACAAGCATTACATGTAGCACAACCTCACACTTAAGACTAGTCATAGGTAAACTAGTGAAGTTGGGCAAACATGTCTATTATTGCCTCTTTGAAAGCCCTCCTTGCCGCTTCTGAATCTGCCTCTTAGGGCTCCCCATTGGCCCAAGTGTCCCTATCTTTGGTAACAACCCTAGGTGTATCTAAGTTCTTACTAAAACGTCTGCGGTTTTAAAAAAGATGATTGACACACACTCATGTACTGTGACTAACAACAGCATGATGTAAGACACTTCCCAGCAACAATTCCCTTCAAAAAGAGTTGAGTTTAACAAAGAAATTAACCTCCAACTATAGAGTTTTATGTAATAGAAACAAAAGAATATATCTTGAGGCACGTGTTTTTTCTAAGTGCCCATTTCAAGGGCTGTCTATTCCATTCATGGACATTATGAGGCAAACATTTCTTGAAAAAAGAAATTTTTAAGCTTAAAAGGCAATTACACTCATGGATATTTAAGCTTAAGTTGCTGCTTTAAGATTCAATCCCCTGAATAAAACTAAGGCTCCTAGGCATTTACCTTGAAAACCATAAAAGCAGCCTTCTCCATCACAACTCCTCAGCAAAACAGCACAAGGGTCGGTACTGACTTTAATTTAGTCCTACAGTTGAGCACCTGCTATGTGCAAGACATATCAGTAGACAGAATTAGAATATAAAGATTATTTTTGCTTTGATCAGTCACTCAATGGCTTCTCTCATTAAGAATTAATTTTATTTGTCTATCTGTCCCCAAATTTCTTTGTCTATTACTCAAAATTAGTATCCATTGCCTGATTTAATTATGGGGTTAGTTGTATTCCAGTCAGCCTTTGTCATTAGATGAGATGCCGCTTTATAGCAGGGACCGTTTTCTGGACATCTCTGTACGTCCCAATACCTAGGACAGTACCTGATCTTTAGTAAGTTCCCCTTGACACCAAGGCCCAAAAATCCTGACCCTAAAGATATTCCCCAGAACTGATAAACAGGTGCCATGGATTAAATGGTCCACTGGATTAAATGGTCCACTTCCAAAGTGAAGAAATTTAGTTATTGTAACACAGAACTGGAGTCAAAATAGAATTTATCAGATATTTTTTATTTTGAACAATTTTTACTACTCATAAGTACAAGAAAAACAGAGATTAACAAAACTGATAAATATTGGGGAAGTTACAGAGTTACAAGAAGTCATAAAAGTACTAGTAAATAATTATCCCTGGTCATCATTCAGTTATAGTTGGGGCTTAGCTTCCTTTCTTTTAGCCCCTCTCCTAACTCCCTTCTTAGATGTTGGAATTTATCAGATATCATTTATCTTTATAATTCATGATAGTCTTCAGATACATTGTTAAGTAATGTTTTCCAAATATATAAATTAATATTTAAGGCTACAATCACATGAAAAGATACCCTTTCCTGAAAAATTAAAATTACATAAAATGCAATGCAAAATTTTAATAAAATAATCACATAAAATTTATGTTGTAAATTTGGCTCTTTCACTACTAGTGGGACTGGTAGTATCTTACTAGCTTTGAAGATTTCGGTCTCTTGTTTAAAAATGTAATTTTATTTTTCTAAAAGTCTTGTCAAGTCGCTGTAATTTTCACTTGAATTATAAACATTTTTGCGATATATGTGTTTCTAATGTCAAAAAGTTATTATTTAGGGAAAAATGACCTTTCTGTCATCGCATTTGTACATAACAACATGGCAATGAATTCACATAAAATTTTATATTTGGAATTCTAGCATTCTCGTAAAAAAAAATTGGTGTCCTTTTAATCATCTCTGTTTTGAAGAAACATTCTCTTCACCCCATTCTGCTTATAAGTTCTAAGTATATTTTAAGACCATTTATTAAGAAGATCATTTCCTTAAAAACTAAGACAGCTCTCTTTGAATTTACCAAGCCTCCCCCACCCCCATTTTTTTATTTGTTTTTTTTTTTTTACCTAAAATTTACTAGAGCATAAAATGAATCAATTTTTCTTTGTCTGAGTATATAAAGTCATATCAAATTCCCAATGCAAGCAATATTTATCTCACTTCTACATTGTGCACAACATCACTTGTGATTACTGGTTATTTCTTTTCTAATGGAATATTCTGTTTACCCAGTCACCTTAAAAGCACATGTTTTCCTGATTTTTGCATTTCACTTTGACATTAAAATGAAGTATAATTTCTTTTGAACACACTTCAAAGAATGTTAGCAAAGTAGGTAAAATAAATGCCTTCAATTATAGTTGGAAATATTTGCTGTGATATCACCTTGAATCAGTGACTCAGCTTTCCCTTATTCAGGCAAGTGCAACAATTGCTCTGACATTAATGCTGTGGAGGTGTTCCCAGAGAGGACAACTAGTAAATCACATAAAAGTTCCTTTACATGTGTAAGTATTCTTTCTCTTCAGTTCTACTTGAGTCTTTCCATTGTTATTGCCAAAGTTTTAGGATTCTTCGGATGGTTTGATGTTTTCAGTCACTCGCAAGGTGGGATGTTTAAGATCAGGACCATCCTCAAAAATCTGTGAGCCTGAGTTAAAAACAACAACACAAGTAAATGAATAGTGTTTGGCAGGAACATTTTCACAGCAGCCGACCCGATAGCCCACAGCCGGCCACAGAGTTTAGACTCCTTTTCCAGAGAAGATAAACACCATGACTTTTGGAATAATAATCACATTCACAAGTAGTGTGTATTTTCCAATCAACTGTTGCCCACTTGGTAGGTTCTTGTTGTGGGAAAGGGGATTATCATTCAAGAAGTATTCATTGGACTTTTCCAAAGGAGTAATGTCTGATTGGTTGGATGTCTTTTTTTCCCCTCTGGTTGCAACTATGTATTAATTAAATAAAAGAGAATTTTAACATAAGATGGTACATTAAAGAGGAAAAACAGTACATATGTGAACATGAACCTGCTGGCCATGTAATACCACTTTTACTGAAAAGCTACTCTCATGATTTCACAAGATTTGAATCAAAATTCATATCAAGGCATATATGTCTCTTAGAAATCCAGTTATAGTTCTTCTATTAGGAGAATCTTGGATATTCTAGATGTTAGAACCAATATGAGAATTTAGGGCTCAGAAATGAAGTAAGTCATAGCCATATCATGTGGGGCTGCTATTAAGAGTAGAATGGCCTACATCAACTTCTACCAGAAGAGACTGGGGCTGAAATAGATAGAGCTGTCCCATTTGGGGCAAGTATAAGTCAAAACAAAACAAAAAGACAGAATCTCTGCCCTCATGAAGCTTACAGTCTAGCTGTGCTGATGAATATTCAATACAGTCATATAAGGTGTGATAAATACTATAAATAAAAAGTACAGTCAATTGGGGAGTTTACAACAAGATAGGTGAGTCGAGGAAGGTCTCTCTGAGAAAGTGACATTTAACCAGTTGTTCTCAATTTTCCACATTAGAATCCCCTGGGAAGCTTTACCAACTATCTGCATGCCAGGCACCACACCAATTGAAAGGAATTGAATCTGTGAGAGTTAGGAGCTGGGTGGTAATTTATTACAATCTCTCCCAATAGTGTGATTGTGGCCAAGGTGGAGAGTCATTGATTTCAGCTGATATCAGAAGGCAGGAAGTTGCTGAGTAAAGAGAGGAGGGAAAAGTATTTGAGGCAGAAAGATCATATTCCAAAGCCCTGGAAAGAGCTTGCCACATCTGAAGAATAAAAGGAAGACATTATGGGAATGGCATAGCGAGGCTGGAGAAGAATGGGAGAGATGGGTTAAAAAGGATCACTGGTGAGCAGTTTGAAGGATTTGAGACTTTATCCTAAGTACAGTCCTATTGAACATGTAGCAGGGTACTGACGGGACCAGATTGTGAAAGATCACTTTTGACTCCTCTCTAGAGAAAGATCTGGAAGGATCAAAAGAGAAACTGGGGATTCAGGAAGTAAGAGAAGGTGACAATGACTTACACTGAGCTCTAGCAGTAGAGACGGAGAGAGGATTCTTTTGAGCTATTTAAAAGGTAGAACTGATGGATGCTTTGATGAATTATATAAAGTTATATAAAGAATATAACTTTATAAATTATATGAAGAATAACAATTACCCTCTTTGGGCTAGGCATTGATTACCTTGATTCTTTTAATGTTGCCAAATGAAAGTTTCAGGCTACCAAGAGACAGAAATCAAAGGAATTTTTTTCTTTTCCTTTGTTCCTTCTCTGAGACATTCAAATAATATTTGCATTGCTTCTAGCTTTCAGCTGAAGATGAACTTACTTCAAACATCTGAAGTGCAGGTAAGCTGATAAACTTGCTTGAACAAGATGACATACCCACAGACAAGCTCCTATGCATGAAGAACAAGAGATTTGAAGAGAAGAGATGGTCTGTTCCATTTTTTTATCTCCCAGGACAGAAGTCATGGGTTTTAGGTGCTATCCAGCCATAACTCCTACCTCATTTGAGGTAGGTTCAATGTGATATCCAAACATAACTTCCTTACCTCAGTTAAGGCATCAAGATGCACCTTCTCTCTGTTCTCTAGCAGAAATATTAAACAGTACACAAGCAAAATTTCTGGACAATGAGGATCATCTCATGGGAGTTTTGCAAGCATTACATGTCCTCTTTCCTTGCTGAATAAAGTAAAGGGCAAACTTTTAATCCATTTGTTTCCCTTGAAAACCAAAAAAAAATTATTTTTGTGGGGACTTCAGTCTATTGATTTTAATTACGGAGTGTTCAGTCCCAGTAAGGGCAATTTGACAGAGATCTCCTATTACATAAAATTAAATGGCCAGCAAAGATATGGCAGCATAATTAGCAAAAGGGTCTGAATGAAAATAATGGAACTAAGTAGATATATAAGAAGCTATACGGACATACTATGTAAATGAAAGTAAACAATATTTTTTGAAACTACCGATTAGTTAGGTGTGTTAGTTCGGGCTCTCTGAGAAGCAGATGCTACGACAGAATTAGAAGCACAAGACATTTATTGGGATTATAGATGTAATGAGCTCCCATTTTGCTTCCCTACCTAACTCTAACCCAGCCGGCACTCCTAATTCTTGTACAGTAATGTTCTTTCCGGCAATTACATTTCAGATGGAAAGAAGAGTGTTGTGTCAGCTGCAATAGTAATAATATAACTGGGATTCATTGCATTTTCATCAACTTCCAGGAACTGTGTCATTCATTCCTCAAAATAACTGTGTGGTGGAGGTCTAATATTATCCTATTTAACAGATGGGGAAATTGATTTAAGCAATTTGCCCAAAGGTACAGCTAATAAATGACAGGGCTAAGATTTGGGTCTAGATTGTTTGATACCTTAGTCTTATATAGTATTGTCTCTCCAAGCAAATGAAAGAATCAGTAAATATATAAACAAACATTTATTAAGCATCTACTATGTTCCAAGTACTGTGGGGGATCTAAAAAACAGGGACCTCTGCTCTCTAAGACCTCACAATGTAACAATGCAACTGGGAAGACAAATCTTTTACAGATAATTGATATGAGACTGCATATAATTGACTACTAAATTATATGGCTCATTCTGGAAATACTGTGGGAATCCAGAAGAAAATTTATCAAACAAGGACGAAAATGAGGCAGAGCAAATATCCTAAGAAGATGGTATTGGAACTTCTCTTTGAATCATGCATAGAGATTAAATAGGCAGAGAGTAAAAGGGAAGACCTTTCAGCCCAAGAGAATAACAGACACAAAAAACTTATGGACAGAAATAAGTGACATCCTCAGAACCATGAGGGGTTCAAGTCACAAAACAGGCAGAATATTCATTCAATTACAGTGGAAAGTTTGTGTTAGGAAACCAGGCACTCATAAATGTTCACTGAGTCTGAGTCAATGAACAAGTGGATGGGTAAATGATGATAATATTTCCAAAATATTAAAAGAACTAACTGATAAAATTCTCTTTAAATAACATTTCCTCCTTTTATTCTGTCTTTAAGTTTTTGGTTTTTTTTTTCATTTTTTTAATTGAAATAAATTCAAAGTTATAGGAACAGTTGCAAAAACAATACTAACCCCACACAAAGAATTCCATCATACCCTGACCCCCTCTCCCCCAATAGTTCAATCCACCAACTTTAACATACTGTCACATCACTATTTCTCTCCCTCCCTCTCTATCATCCATCATCTATTGCTCTGTCTTCTGAACATATGAGAGTTAGCTGCACACATCCTTGAACATACACTATAATTCACGTATACACTTCCCATGAACAAGAATATTCTTTCATGCAATCCCATTAAGCGCAGCTACAAAATACAAGAGATTCAACAATGATACAAAGCTTACATTCTATATTTCCTTTACTTTATGTCTCAACTGTGTCCCTTTGAGCCACCTGTGCTCTATCCTCCAATCCCATCCAAGTTCATCCTTGGCATTCAATCATCATGTATTTAGACTTTTTTTTTTTTTTCAGTTGTGGAAACATATATACCGCCTTAATCTTCCCATTCCACCCCCTCCATAGCCTTCCATTAGTGGGATTAATCACCTTTAGAATGTTGTAATGCTCTTTCCCACCATCCATTACTAGAAATTTCCCTTCACCTCAAACAGCAACTCCACCCTCATTTCTTAACTCCCCATTGCCCCTTCCCCCATTTCTCTTAACCCAAACTCTACATTTCCTCTCTACGGTTATATTCTCTGACAATTTCTTTGTGTTTGCTGTAGGGGTTAAAATTAACCTCTTAAATCCATATCAATCTTTTTTTTTTGAAACCACCTTCACTTCAATAGGACACATAAACTATGTTCCTATACTCCTCCATTCCCCCACCTTTATATAGTTGTCTAAAATTACATATTTTACATTGAGTTCGAAACCACTGATTTGTCATTAGAGTTCGTGTAATTTATATCATGTAGGAAGTAAATAGTGGAGTTACAGTTCAAAAATTATTGACTTCTATTTGTATTCCATTGTGGTTGGAGAATGTTCTTTGAGTATATTCAATTTTTTTTTTTTTTTTTTAATTTCTTGAGGCTTGTTTTATGTCCCAGCTTATGGTCCCTTCTGGAGAAAGATCTGTGATCACAAGAGAAAAATGAGTTTCCTGGTGATTTGGGATGTGAGGTACTATATATATCTGTTAAAATTCTCTATATCTCTTTATCCTTTCTGTTTCTCTGTTGGTAGGGCTCCCTTTAGAATCTGAAGTAGGGCAGGTCTTTTATTGGCAAACTCTCTCAGCATTTGTTTGTCTGTGAAAAATTTAAGCTCTCCCTCAAATTTGAAGGAGAGTTTTGCAGGATAAAGTATTCTTGGTTGGAAATTTTTCTCTCTCAGAATTTTAAATATGTCATGTCACTGCCATCTCGCCTCCATGGTGGCCGCGGAGTAGTCACTACTTAGTCTTATGTTGTTTCTTTTGTATGTGGTGAATTGCTTTTCTCTTGCTGCTTTCAGAACTTGCTCTTTCTCTTCAGTATTTGAGAGTCTGATCAGAATATGTCTCGGAGTGGGTTTATTTGGATTTATTCTATTTGGAGTTCGCTGGGCATTTATGCTTTGTGTATTTATATTGTGTAGAAGGTTGGGGAAGTTTTCCCCAACAATTTCTTTGAATACTCTTTCTAGACCTTTACCCTTCTCTTCCCCTTCTGGGACACCAATGAGTCTTAAGTTTGGACGTTTTATTTTATCTATCGTATCCCTGAGATCCATTTCAATTTTTTTGATTTTTTTCTCCATTCTTTCTTTTGTTCTTTCATTTTCTGTTCTGTGGACTTCTAGAACACTGAGACGTTGTTCACCTTCCTCTAATCTTGTATTGTGAATGTCCAGAGTTTTTAAATTTGCCAACAGTTTCTTTAATTTCCATGAGATCTTCTATTTTTTTATTTACTCTTGCAATGTCTTCTTTATGCTCTTCTAGGGTCTTATTTATGTCACTTATATCCTGGGCCATGGTCTTCTTGATGTCCTTTAAATCCTTTGCCATGTTTTCATTCCTCGATTGTAGTTCTTTGATTAATTTTGCTAAGTACTGTGTTTCTTCCAATATTTTGATTTGGGAGTTTGGAGTTGTATTCTCCATATCATCTGGTTTTATCATATGCATTAAGATTTTCTGTTGTTTATGGCCTCTTGGCATTTGCTTTGCTTGATAGGGTTCTTTCAAGTTGTAAAAAAAAAAAGATACTGATCTAATTTTTCAGAAACACAGTTTGTTGGCGTACACTTTCTCTAACTAACCAGCAGATGGCATCTGTGAGTCACCTATACGCCTCCATTCAGTTCTCCCCAACTCTGTCTCTGTGGTGTGTGGAGAAATGATTCTTGTGGGGTTCAGCTGGAGAACTCAGTTTGGGTGTGTTGCTGGAGCCACCCGTCCTGAATGTGAGGCGTGTGTACGGGTAGCCAGAGAGGAAGGGCAGCTTTAATATTCAAATCCCCCAGGTTACTGGAGATTCAAGGCCGCCGCAAGAGTCTAAGCCTTCATTTCAGTTTTGCCCCAGATTTTCTGTCACTGACCCACATACCACTGGCATTGACATAGCGTCCCTGGGTTTTCCAAGCGGGCCCCCCTTCTCAGCTGTGATCTTCCAGGACCTCTGCTGAGGGACGGCTGTCCATGTCGTCCCTCAAGCTAAGCCCCGGGCCGCTGGGCCGTGCAAGGGTGCTGTCTGCCTGATGCAAAGATTAGCCTATAACTCTCAACTGGTGTAAGTTCTGAATGAAAGGCAGGCAGTAAAGCTGGGCCCCACCCCTTTCCTCTTTAGAGAAGATGGATGCCTTAGGGGGAGGTCATTAGCATTTCAATGGTCTCTCTCTGCCTGTGCCACACCCTTGTCTGGGTCACAGAACTGGGAACTCAAAATGGCCAAGTCTTTCTCCACTGAGTTGAAAAAGGAGCAGAGCTAGTCCAAGGAGACCCTCTGGCTTTCCAAGGTTAGTCGTCACCCAAAGCCTCTGTCTACTTGTTGGGGATTCACACCACGTAGTGAGCAGTTCACACTCGCTAATTAAAACCCCATTTGGAGCTCAGCTGAGCTATATTCGCTCGCTGGGAGAAAGCTTCTCTCTGGCACCACGAGGCTTTGTAACTCGGGCTATGGGGGAGGGGTCTCCCGATTTGAATCTGCAGTTCTTACTTACAGATTTTGTGCTGTGATCTCGGGCATTCCTCCCAATTCAGGTTGGTGTATGATGATTGGACATTCGTGTCTGTCCTCCTGCAGTTATTCTGGATTATTTACTAGTTGTTTCTGGTTCTTTTTTTCAATTGTTCCAGGGGGACTACTTAGCTTCCACTCCTCTCTATGCCGCCACCTTAGATCTCTCTCTGTCTTTAAGTTAAATGATAAAATTCTGTGAAAATGCTAGAACAGAACATCAGATCTCTACAGTACACCTTCTGTTTTGACTGGTTTCACTGTAAAACACACCCCTAAATGTGAAACACCTAAAACCTAAAAGAAAGTGTTACATTAGTTATCATTCTCCCTAAGTTCAGCCACCCTTTGTTTGTTTTTTTATGATAAAATATACACAACATTAAAATCATTTTAGCCACTGCAGCATTAAGTACATTAACAATGTTGTGTAATCTTCACCACTATCTATTTCCAGAGACTTTTTACTATTCCAAACAGAAAGTCATACCCATTAAGCAATAACTCCCCATTCTCCTTAAGCCCTAGTCCCTGGTGACCACTTTGTGTCTCTATGAATTTGCTTATTTTAAGTATTTCATAAAAAAGAAAACATACAATATTTGTCCTTTTATGTCTGGCTTATTTCACTCAATAAGGTCTCTTCAAGTTTCATCCATGTTGTAGCATGTACCAAGATAGGACCCTTTGACTTTAAGAGGAAACAAAGGAAGAAAAAGTCATTCATAGTCTCCTTTTCTGAAGCTGAGATCTTAAAAACTGAAAAAAAATCTCTCAAGGGAGGGGCAACATCAGGGAAGTATGAAAAGCACAAGCAAGTAAAATGAATTACACATTTTTAATGGGAAAAAGAAGCCCAGCACCCAAACTAGTCTTTTAAATAAGGTAAGAAATATTTCCCATATATGTGTGAGAAGTTAATGGTAACTTGATAGGTCAATTTAAAATTTCAAATTGAAGTGCTATTCCAGGCTTGAAGGAATTGGGGTCAGAGAACATAGACTCTCTCTCTTTATCAAGCAATAGATCATGCAATGACAGCCCATGAGAACACACAGCGCATCTTCAGAATCTCAAGGCCACAAGAAGGTCAGCTTGTGGTACAGTGTTCTTTGTTTCCTGTCTCCAGTCAAGCTTAGAATGTTTTGTGTGTAACAAGGTGAAAAAGACGCCAAAAACCTTAGAAATGACCTTTGGCATGAGGAGAAAATTCCCTTGGCTTTGTTGAAATAATCATTACCATACAATTACACTAATCATTTGACTGAGTCTCCACCCCCACACAAAATATGCAGCAAAAATTTTTGTGGATGCAAAGAAAACGCAAATCTTTACCCTCCCATAACTTATGAAGTCAGTGATACAGACTGCAATTAGTAGGCTAGGAAATTTGTTAAAAGAACTCCATAACCAATCAAGTTCAGTATCTCCAGTGCTGAGAAAGCATTTGTGATGTTGCTTTGTCAACAAGCATTTCCATGACAACTTGAGACAGCAATCTCCAATCAAAACATTTAACAAAATAACTAAAGTAGTTCTGTAGCTATACAAATTATGTTTTCTTAACCAGAGAAACTCCAGTGACTATTTGGGTGGATAGAAAGACTTATTTAGGATGATATCTCCCAAAGCATGTTAAATGAAACATTCACAGCTATGAGAGGAAGAAATAGTCCCATGATTAAACAAATGTCTGTTATGGGTCAAACAAATGTCTTTACTATCGGACTTTGATTCTGTCATATGTTGGTGTGCATTACTAATATTAAAGGGGAAGTGTATGTGGCACTTTTCCAATATGTTTGACTATCAACCCCCTTTTTAATGGGATATAGGGTAGAATTCCAGGAAGGCTGAATTAGGCATTTAAAAAAAGAGGTAGTAGAATAATATTAAACCACTAATAACGAAGCAACACATTTTGAACCCACTAAATGTTGTAAGCTTTTAAAATTTAAACTGAAACTAAAAAATTCTTAATGTCAAAGTGCATTTGAGTATGGCAAAAATATGATTTTTTAAAGTACCACATTGTTGTAGCATCCTTTTCAATTTTACCAAACATTCTGAAGTACAAACATATTCTTATAAAAATAGAATTTTGTGTGAACATTCAAACATTAGAGAACTTAAAGTTACAAGCTGTAAAACTAAATTATTGAAAAAAATGCATAAAATGGTAAAAAGTATCAAATAATATGAATAAATCAAAATTTGAAAAAACCTAGATATTTGCCAACCTTAAATGTGTCCCTAGCATCCCAAATAAAGCAATCATTTAAAAGCAAATTAAGAATTTTAATCATTATTTCCAACAAAATACAAGTAAGAGAACTTAAAAACTATTTGACTATAATGTGGTCAAAGATATCAACTAGTTCTTTGAAAATGTTATCTCTAAATATGGAATATCACATATTTTCTATAAAAAGAGATGAAACTAAGTTTATGAATAGATACTGTTGGGAGAAATAATATGCATGTCACTTACAAAATAAAGATTTGTAGTCTTTACATTTTTATTTATATCATAAAATTTCCATGAAGATTTATCCTTTATAATAGCATTTTGAATAATTTACAATAATATTCAAACATAAAGAATCAACTACTATTTTAAAAAATTATTTCCAAAAATGATTCGAAAAGATCAAATAGGGGAGCTGACCTACAGGGAAATAGTTGGGAGAAGAAGGATTTTACAGAGAAGTGGATACAGGAATAAAGGAGGAAGTTTCTTTGTGAACAGAACAAGCGAGTCCAAGAAGTGAAAATGCATCTGTGAGGCAGGGAAGAGAGTCTTAGGGACTTAAATGTTCCATAGCCTAGTAGCAGTGGAATAAAATATTAAGGTCTTCTCTGTTTAGGGACAAGAATACACAGACACTGTTTTCCTTGTGTCAACTTCAACCGCATTCAGAATATAATATAACCCTGGTGTCTTTTTCCAGATCTTCATCAGTATTCAAGGAATAAGAATTTATTTTGCAAAGCATAGTCATTAAAAAATAATGATAATAAAGAAAGAAAATGAAGAATGTTATAGAAGTGAATCACTTCTTAAGTTTTTGTATCAATAGAAAGAAAAAGGAACTCAGCATACTTCCAAATATTTGGATCTAAAGACTTTCACAGCAATTGGAAGATGAAAAGGTGTTCTGATTATTCACATGAAAGTCTCCCACTAACCTATCTCCTTTTCTTACTGTGATCCATGTCCTGCCTTTTTTGTTCATATATTGAATTAGATGAACACATGACAATGTCCAGATAAATTATTTCTTCCTGTGGAATTATCTTAAAAGTGAGGAAAACTATTTCCAGATATCCCTAGCGAAATAATCTTCATATTTAATTGGCCAAAATTGGTTCATAAACCCTTCCTCAAAGAGACACAGGAATTACCCTTAGACCAAGAAGGTCCACAATGAAGCTGGAAATGGGATCATTTTCCTGGAGGCAATGGCTGGTTGAGGAACAGGTAAATATCTGGAAACAAGTGTTTAAAAGGATTCTTAGAAAGAAGGAAAGAAAGAATGACATCTGGTAGAAACTAACAATGTCCTCTATGCACACACATGTTGTCTACATTTTTTAAGGCAAAAGATACATATTTCTGGAGCTTACATTGTATGACTAAAGAAAGTTTACTTGAAATTGAATACCTGAGTAAACAGCCCAGATTTACAAAATTTGCCTCTTTGGGTCATCAGAGAAGGCCAGTAAACTCCTAAAAGCTCAGTTCTGGGAAACTCATTTCTTAATCATTCATTCTTAAACTGTTCTTTCCTGCAAATCACCTACCCACATCTTTGCAATAATTCACTTAAGAATAAAGGCAGTTAATTTCATCTCCTCCCCAGGAAGTAGAAATGATGACCTAGTGCTCCTGGAGGTCTGCCCCGACACTATCCTCTTGGATGCTAACACTGGAACCCCCAAGCAGTGAGCTATCCAGTGTCCCATTCTTGTCCTGGAAACTAGGAACTTGTTGTAAACAAATCCCTGTTAAGTTATCTACAGATAATTAGCATGTTGACGGGTAATTGCAATGTTAGGGGTGAGATTTAAAGGATAGCCCCCTCTGTGACAGTCACATTTTAAAAAAAGACAGAGGTAAAATTATCTCTATTTTGCACGCAATTGAAGGCTAGAATGGACATTAAGATTTGAGGGGATTAAAATTGACACCAAGTGGCAATGACAAACTACTGTTAGAGCCTGAAAAGAGTATCATTAGATCACTGTCTGCTTTAGCCTGTTGTCCCACTCTAGCCTCTCCCTTGGTGGGGAGGGTATATTTAAACTCAATAACTCATAGAAGTTCTTGAACAAGAGTTGAGAAATATTAGCAAGGTAAAGTAATTTATATATGTAGTAGCTTCTCCATTCTGCGAAATACAAGTGGTCAATGTGAAATAAGGCTTGCCATCTGGAGCACAAGATTAAGTAGAGGGAAAGAAGTAGACAAGAAGAAGGAAATCAAAAGGAGAGGTATTTCTGGTACTTATGAGGAATTTATGCAACACTGACAGACAAATATTTAAGATAAAGAATAACGAAATATTTGCACTGTCCTCTAGATCTGATCTATCATAAATAAGATTAGGGTCTTTCTGATGATGGTCAAAGTTTATGAGCCTTTCAGCTTCTGCAAAGGCATACCAACAAAGTTTCACATGCCATAGTGAGACTTCATTCAAGGTGCAAATTCCAGCAACTCACAGAGTTTAATTCTGATTCTAGTATCAGGGATAGCAGAGGCAGCCCCTAAGAAAACATTCATCCTATTACAACCTCCTTGGTCTAAAAAGAATAATATTGACTATGCCGTCTAAAAGGCAAAGAAGCAAACCACTAATAGATATGGCCCCACAGGCAGCCCTACAGCTCCCCTTAGTTCCAAAGCATTGGTCACACACAGTTTTAGTGCTAAACAAACTACAACCCTATAACCTTCATCTCCTATATGGGTGTTTTAGTTTCCCATGCTGCTCCAGTTAATACCCATGGCTTAAACAATGGGAATTTATTAGCTTACAGTTTTGAGGCCATGAAAATGTCCAAGTCAAGGCATCATCAAAGCAATGCCTTCTTCCCAAAGGTCCTGGGGATGGCTGTCAGTCATTCTGTCTCCTCTGTCACATAATAAAGCACATGGCAGCATCTGCTGGTCTCTCCCTTCTCTTCCAGGTTTTGTTGATTTCAGCTTCTTGCTTCTGTGACTCTCTCCCCCTTTGTCTGAATTTCATTCTCCTATAAAGGACTCCAATAAGAGGTTTAAGACTCATTCTGAATGAGGTGGGACACACCTTAACTAAAATAGCCTCATCAAAAGACCCTACTTACAATGGGTCCACACTCACAGAATAGATTAAATTTAAGGATATGTTTTTCTAGGGTACAAACAGCTTCAAATCACCACAATGGGTCAGGAAAACAGAAGCTTCCAAAACTCTCTGTTAACAGTGACTGATAAAGAGATATTTGAAAGTCCACTATAGTGCCAAGTTGTGTGTGTGTGTGTGTGTTGGGGGGGGGGGGGGTAGTGATCAGTGGGTCTAGCTGCACTAGATTTCTCCAATTAAAATAATATTATATTTACTATATGTTCAAATTTGTACCATATCAGAGATAAAGGCTGTTAAGAGACTTTGGTTGGCATGCCTTCTGTGCCCTCAATTATTAGCAAATATTTATTAAGTACATACTATGTGCTAGTAACTGTTCTAGGTTTTGGAGACCTTCTCTACAGCTGTAGAGACTTTCTTTACAATGAAATGAACCAAAAGAAACCATAGTGTTTTTATATCCATACACTTTTCTATCTGATACATTCAGAACACATTTTAGCAAGAAAACACATGTTCAGTGATAAAACAAAACATACAGTTGTAAATGCAACCAAATAATGCAATAGAATTCTTAGGCAGCTATGGTAGTATATAAACAAAACCTGCAGTGAAAGGCCAGTGTGTAATCCAATGACTATCTCACCATAGCCAGACTCAGGCAGTCCCATCTGATAGACGAGAAAACCGAGGGGAAGAGCTTGTATAAGGTCACTCAGCTACCACAGGCTGGGGCCAGAATTTGATCACAGGTAAGTTACTGTACCTGTCCACCTGCAGCCCCTTTCTCCTCTCTTCTGATTGTCTCCCCATTTCTTCACTTTTGTCCATAATTGCTTTAGGCAAGCATTTGTGTACTTACACAACCCCACCAAGAATTGTGGAAACTGGGTTAAAGATAAAAGTAAAGATCATTAGGATAGGTGAAATTATTTGCAGTTAAATATTGCTTGAATCAAATTTAGTTCCATGGATTGTTTTAAACTTTAAAATAAAACCTAGTCCAAGTTCAAGAATATCCTTTTAGATATATATCCCATGGCCAGTCCAAGCAGCTGCTGCCTCGGAGTTCTAAGCATACATCATTTGTTCCCAGTGTCACTACCTTAAACCAGATCCTTGGCCCTTGAATTTCTTTAAAGTCCTAGGACAGTCCCCCATGTTTTCTTCAGTTCCTGGTTCCCCATACCCCAGGTAATCTATATCTATCATCAAAGGTTCACGTTCATCTCTTAATTATTCCTTTTCCTTTCAAATTCAAGGATGTCTTTTGCCCAAAACAGCTCCTTCTTGTTTTTACCCTAAAGATCAGTAGTTCTCACAGATTTACCAGGAGAGCTTGCCAGACCCCAAACTCAGAGTTTCAGAGTCAGTAGCCTTAGGTGGGGCCTGAGAATTTGTGTTTCTAAGAAGTTCCCAGGTAATGCTGATGCTGTGGGTCCAAGAACTGTGCCTAGAGAACTCCTGCTCCAGTTCATGCCACAGAATACTACTCAGCAATGAAAAGGAATGAACTGTTGATACACTCAACAATGATCTCAAAGGCAATGTGCTAAATATAACATGCCAACCTCAAAAGGTCAAATATTGTATGATTCTACATATATAACTTTTTTGAAATGAGAAGAGAAACAGGTTAGTGTTGCCAAACGTTAGGGATGGAGCATGACTATATGGGATGGTGGGGGTTGGGGTGAGCATGGCTATAAAGGGATAGCATGGGGAGATCTTTGTGGTAATGGCATAGGTCTCTATCTTGATTGTGGTATGTTGACAGGAATTGACATGTGATGAAACAACATAGAATTAGACACACTCACCATATCAATGTCAAATTCCTGGATTGGATATGGTACATCTTATGTAAGATGCAGCCACTGGAAGAAACTGGGTATAGGTACATGGGTCTTCTCCATACTCCTTTGCAACTTCCTGCGAATCTTTAATGATTTCAAAACAAAAAAGTAAAAAAATAGAAATTAAAAAAAACAACACAAAACCCTCTTCTAGTGTTTCTGATGTTTAGCCAGTGTTTGGAACCAAGGCTGTGGTTGACATCAGGCCTGATGCTTGTGCCTTTGCTTCTGTTTCAAGCCTCTTACTTTTTTGAGGTGCTTGCACAACTCTACCCACACCTGGCTCAAATCTGTATAGATTGCTTCCTCTTTTACAATTACCCAAATTGGTTGACCTCTCATGCTGCTGTAGGGAGTTAATTGTTATTAACTCAGGGGAGGAAATTGAGTAGTATTTATCAAGGCCCTTAAAAATGTTCACATCCTTTCCCCCAGTATTTCCAGTCCTGTTGGTCTGTCTTAAGGAAAACACTAGAGATGTAGTCAAAGACTTACTGCAGTTCAATCACAATAGCAAAAATATTGACTGCAAACTAAATAGTTAAATAAAGGTAGATATATCTATATGCTAATGAGGCATGCTTTTAAAATAAAGTTGTCAAGAACTGTTTACTAAATTCCATAAAGCATGACAGCAAAAACAGTATATGGATTTTGTTCTCAATTAAGTTAATTTCTATTTACAGAAGGAAACATGCCAAAATGTAAATGAAGGTAATCTCTGGGTGATTGGATTAAAAATGATTTGGACTTTTTGATGTTTTTCTGAATTTTATTATTGTGTACAATGATCATGAACTTTTATAATGAAAATTTGCTGCTAAGGCAGGTGTAGCTTAAGTCACTGGCTTTCTGAATGCTTGAAGGAGAAAATATTGCCCCTGAGGTTACACAGAAATGCTGTTTACTTCTGTCCACACTTTATTCCAGGCTGTCTTACAAAACTCTGGAATAGTTCTAGCTGACACCAGGTGAGGCCAACTTTTAAAAATGTATGGCCACAGACCTCCCTTCTGGCTATCGCATCAGCTCTCTCACTCTGCCCCTTGCCCACATGCCTTACCATAGATCCATGCAGCCACCTGATACTGGGATAGCATTGCTTCCCTTCCCTCTTTCACATGCTAAAGTAGTAGAGCTATTTAAAAGAAACAAAGAGAACAGTAATTTCTGCTTACATCTAATTAACTTTTTTTCTGGAAACATAGAAATATTCATATAGCTCTTGACTGCTAATAAAAATTCCTTTTAATGAATATTTTTAATGTTTATATTTTAGAAATACATTTAAGTGTATGGTATTTTGTCATCAACTTTTTTCTGTAATTAAGTGGGTTTTATTTTTGCAGTTTGAACTATTCTAATGAAGTACTATTCTAATATAGAATGTTTGTTTCTTACTTTGCTTAGATTCAAGCTTTAATAAAAAGGAGAGCTCAAAATGAAGTTATCTTTATCTCCTTAATTTGATTATATTCCACTTATCAAAATATTTATATTAATCCCATTAAAAGATGAAGAAGTGTTTTGATTTTAAACATAAGTGCTTGAATTTACAGAGTTCCCTAGAGCTCTTTTAAATGATTTCCCGTGTATATTTTCTAGATTATAGATCACCACATTCTCCACATTGCCTCATTCATGTTAATAATCTAAAGATACTCTAGTAATTACAGCTCAGAGATAGGCATTCTGTTGTCATTTTCAGCATCCTAATCATCTGATTCTCTTATTTTAACTCTTTGAGAAAACGACACACCCAAAAGGTGCCAGGAAGTAATCACTGGAGTTGCAAATTCTAGTTCAACAACTTGCATTCATTGATTCAGCGTGGCAGATCTATTATCTTCAGTGTTCCCAAGTGTAAACTGAAAACATTGGACCAGATTATCTCTAAAGTCTGTCTGATGGATTCCATTCTGTTTTCTGGATCTAAGACAGAAACAGGACCACTGGAGCACTGCCACATTTACAATTCATTTTCTGTCAGCACTGATCTTGATTAGGCTTGCCTTGGGAAGTGTGATTAGTTAAAGGATATCTGGGCCTCAGATGTCAAAGCCTAAATCCTAAACTAAAGTGCACAGGAACATTCTTTAAATATTAGAATTCAACTTTGAAGTTCAAATTTCCTCAAATCAGGCACATAGTTTCATTCTTGGATTTAATTTAACTAGTGAAAGAAGTTAGAGAATCAATCTTGAATTAGTTTGGGGCTGACGGACAGTCATTTGACAAGAAAAAGTTTAAACTTCTTTGTTCTTTCATTTGATGATGATTGAGAACTAACTGTGAGGAATCGAGGAAAGCCAAGAAACTGCAGCTGGCATACTGGTTAATTTCTATTGCAATCTGGAGCGTATTTTTCACTTAAAGTGAGTTAAAATTTTGTAAAATGTTATGAAGAAAAACAAATAATAATTTAAATTATGGGTTATTATTTATGCAAAGCTGAACTTTTAGAACATTTTTCCAATTACTATCATTGATTATTAATCATTAATAATTATTGGCAAGCATTTTCTAAGTATCTATATTGTGTATTGTTCTTAGAGTATATGTAAGAGGACAGTACATATTCATTCAATCAGTCATTCTTTCTAAAAATATTTATAGGATATCTAACATATTAATAACCCAGTGTTAGATGCAGAGGACACAAAGACAAAACAGGAAACATAGGGGAATAACAACAGCAAAAACAGTAGCTAACAATCATAACCAAGTTATAGCACTATCATAGGCTTATCTATATAAGTTCACTTAATCTTTACAGCCAACTCACAAATTTGGTGATATTATCATATCCATTTTGCAGTGAGAGTATTGAGGCTTTGCCCAGGGTCTGGGTCTCAAAGCTATTACTTGGCGTAGACTTGAATCAAGAGTCTTCTCCTCTTAACAACTATAATGCAAATATTCAGTTGAAATATGAAGTTGCAGTTTTTGTTTGTCAAAATTGATAGAGTACCGTCAACTGTAAATGGTTAAAACACAAAGGTTTACATGCATGATGTAACAAATCAGTTCTACTGACAAGAGAGCTGTAAGAGTTCAAAGGTGGTAGAGATAACCAAAAGGTTGGTGTTATCAGAGAAGTCTTCATATAAAAGGTGAAAATTGACCTCAGCTTTAAAAACAAAGGTTTGGCAAAGGCAAAAAAAAAAAAAAGGCTTTTAGATGAGGGGATGAAATAAAACTAGGGGGCTGAGAATGTTTTTGCTCTGTACATCTCTCTATTTCTCTGCATGTCTTTTATAAGCACTGACTTTTTTCTTTCCTTCTATGGGGTCTTACACTCATCTCCTGCCTAAATTCTAGGTTCTGGTCAACTCTAGTGCCACCCTAACCAATGTGCCCTAAACAGGGGAAACAAGGAGCCCTGTATCCTTCATTCATTACCCAGGTGTCCTCATCCTCCCTTCCAGACTTGCACACCCTGGAAAGACATGGATATTCACAGGAATTCTTCTAGCCTCAAAGTTCTGAGCCTACACATCTGAGTTCAGCACATCAGTCCACCTCTCTCAATGTTTTATCATGCCAAAAATGTGGCCATTAACCCAAACCCTCTTCTTTAAACATCCTGACATTTACAGTTTCCAAGTCACTCCTGTTGTGGTATAAAAGTCTATTAGGATTTATCATCTCATTAGACCTGTGCTTCTCTCTCAGTATCAGCTTTCTTATTTCCCAATTTAAGAATAGTTTATAAACCATACAAATAAGGAAGACTCATTATTTTATAGTAACATTGTCTATCTGGAAAAAATCAGATCTACTTCTAAAAGTAGTCACTTTGAATTTTTTAAAAGAATGCACCACAATTTCCTGAGGCAATTCCAAAAGAAGAAAATATAAAACTAACATTAATACTTGCACCAGGCACTTTTTAAAGCAGATTTACATGTGTTACCTCATTTAATTCTCACAGCAAACTATGAAGTAAGGTCTATTATAATTCCGAAGAAAATTATGCATGGAGATGAAGTAATTTACTCAAAATCATACAGATAGTAAACGTAAAAGTCAGGATAAAAAGAAAGGACACATTTACTGAGCACCTACTGTATAAATGGTCATCTGGTTTCATAGATTATCTCCTTTAATTTCACATAATTGTTGGTAACCTTGACCAAAACTGTGTACAGCATTATTATACCATTTTTCCAGATGGTACAATTGAGGTTTAGAGAGTTAATACAATGTGTCTTGCTCACATTGCTAGTAATTTTCACAGATACTTTTCTTAACCCATTCCTAATGTCTTTGGAATAAATGTTCTAACTCCTAAGTTAATTATATTGTTTAGTGTCTTAGTTTCCAAGCTGCTATGACAAATACTAAATGGTGGGTATTTAACAGAATGGTTGACTTAAACAAGGGGAATTTATTGGCTCCAGGTTTCAGAAGCCAGAATTCTAAAACAAAGTGTTTGGCTAGAAGCCTTGCTTCCTTGTGGGGTTGGTAGTAAACTATTTGGCTGGCAATCCTTGGGGTTCCTGGGCTTTTCCCAACACATAGTTATGCCCGCTCCTTTCTCTCCCGGGTTCTGTTGTCTTCCAGCTTCCGACTCCTCCCCATGGCTTTCTCTGTCTCTGGCTTCAGGGTTCTTCTCTTTAAAAGACCTCCAGTAGTAGGATGAAGATCACCCTGATTCAGGTGGCCACACCTTAACTAAAAATAACATCTTTAAAAGGTCCTATTTAGAATTGGTTCACACCCACAAGAATGGAATTAAGATTGAGAGCATGTTTTTTCTGGGGTACATAATTTAACCTACCATTGGCAGTCTCAATATATCATCATAAATCTTTCTTTTTTTTTTTCCACCCTCACTGGTCCTTCCTGTAAGCATAACCCCACCCAGCATTTTAGAACCAAGGGGACCCCTATGCAGGGCAAATATAAGAAAAGCTTCTTCCTGTAGCTGATTTTTGAAGTTGATTTACTGCTTTTCTGACCCTGGTCTTTTATCCTAGTTCCAGGGAGCAGGTTTATTTTTTCCCCTCCTCCTTAATGTATTTTTTTAAATTATTTTTTCTTAGAGCATGTGCCGGTTTGAACGTATTATGACCTCCAGAAAAGGCCATATTCTTTGATGCAATCTTGTGGGGCAGACCTGTTAGCGGGGATTAAATTGGAACTTTTGGATTAGGTTGTTTGCATGGAAATGTGTCCCACCCAACTGTAGGTGGTAACTCTGATGAGATAATTTCCATGGAGGCATGGCCCATCAGGGTGGGCCTTGATCAGTGGAGCCATATAAATGAGCTGATGGGCAGAGGGAACTCAGTGCAGCTGAGAGCAACATTTTGAAAAGGAGCTACAGCCAAGAGGGACACTTTAAAGAAAGCACAGGAGCTGCAGGTGCGACACAGTTTGAAGATGGCCGTTGAAAGCCGACTCTTGCTCCAGAGGAGCTGACAGAGGACAAATATCCCAAGTACAACTAAGAGTGACATTTTTGAGGAACTGCAGCCTAGAGAGGAACGTCCTGGGAGAAAGACATTTTGAAACCAGAACTTTGGAGCAGATGCCAGCCACATGCCTTCCCAGCTAACAGAGGTTTTCCAGACACCATTGGCCATCCTCCAGTGAAGGTACCCGACTGCTGATGTGTTACCTTGGACACTTTATGGCCTTAAGACTGTAACTGTGTAACCAAATAAACCCCCTTTTATAAAAGCCAATCCTCTGGTGTTTCGCATTCTGGCAGCATTAGCAAACTAAAACAGAACTGTTGTAAGTTTACAGAAAAACAATGCAGAAAGTTCAGTTTCCCCATAAACTATGCCCCTCACACACACAGTTTTTCCTATTTTAATATTTTACATTAGTGTGGTAACTTTGCTACAATAGATGAAAAACTATTATTATAATTATATTATTAACTATATTTCACAGATTACATTAGTGTTCAGTCTTTGTGCCCTACAGTTCTATGGTTGTTTTTTCTTTAATTCTAGTAATGTATGTACAACCTAAAATTTCCCATTTTAACCTCTTTAAAGTATTCAGGGGTGCTAAATATATTCACAATGTTAAGCTACTATCACCACCAGCTATTAATCCAAACTTTTCCATTATCTAACTTATAGGAAGTAATTAAAATGTGAAAATTCAGAGTCAGAAATTAGACTACAAGTTACCTATTAATTAATGCTCAACTAGAAGAGCAAATTCAGTTTTACCTATTCCTTCTAACCTGATCCCCACCTGGAATCACATAGTGAGTCATTAGACCTCTGACTTAATTTCTTCATTCTGGTATGTTCCTTGCTGGTGCCAAATATCTTCCAAGATGGGGAATTTTAGGCAGGACACTCATGCTGCTGCCAGAGCTCCTGAATATCTATTACCCACTTTCCATGGGGGCTGATGTTGATCTCTGCCCACCCCAGATGATTTGTCTAGTTTCCTTATGATTATTTGCACATACAAATTTGGAGCATTTTTATAAAAAAGAAAAAAATTGTCATATCAAGTATGGTTTCTTAGAAATTCACTTATATGTTTTCTTCTAATCTCATGAGGATGAACCATGTCAAGGACTTAGCTTTCTTCATAAAGACAATAGGCAGAGTCCTGAGTTTACCCCATAATTAAGCTGTGTGGCTTAAAATGAACTGCTTCTCACAAATCTCAGTTGGGGCACTTCACGTGACTGAGCCTTCATATGGGTTCCAAACACACATCCATGTTACACTTACCCACTTGAAACATAACTAGTGGTAAAACAGCACCAAGGAAACCAAGACATGATATATTTTATTTGGTGCTGATTAATTTCACTTATATGTAGTCATTAAAGCACAAACAGAGGTTTCTGAACTTCTTTAGGAATTTTCTTTTGACCCACACTCTGAAGGAGACAGAGAAGGGTCTGCTCTTTCTCTTTCCCTGTGTGGTTGGAGTGAGGAAAATCCCCACCTGTGAAGAAATTTTGTTCCAGAAAGAAACATAAGGATGGACTCAGACACCAGAGTGAAGAGAATCGAGGCCCAAGTTTCTCAATATGTGATGCAAATGGGGACCAGAAGCATGATTCCAGTTCTTTACCTTCCCTACTGGATGACCACCAAGCACTGGCATTGTGGAATATTTAAAAATTTTACCGTTTCAAAATGAAATGGTATATAAATATGCTGTTATTTAAATTTTTACTGTTTCAAAATGAAAGTGTATAAATATAGTGTTATTTGAAATTTTTTATCTTTATTAAATATTATTTGTACATGGATCTTTATTTTAGAAAATAGTTATTAAATAGTTATTAATATTTCAGAGAAAAGTAACTTTTTATGAACAAAGAAACACTTAAGAATTACTAGGAAGACCCAGATATTGCTCTAAATTACACTGAAATTACAATGTAAGTTATTCATTTAATAAATTCATCATATGCAGCACTATTATAATGTTTGAACAGGATATGCACATTGTATGGTCCATTTTTAAGGATGAATGTATAAAATTGTCTCTTATTGTGTTGCACAATAATTGGCATGAATAGTAAGCATTTCATGTGAATACTTGAGGGTTGAATTGCATTTACTGAAAGTTTCTGAGATTATTTTGAGGGCTTTGGAGGTGAAGATGAGTCTTGATCCTGAAGAGTGGGCTATAATAGAGAATCTGTCCTCCCCCTTCTCCACCTTACCTCCAGGCCTATGCCCTCTTCCTTCCTCTCAGGAAAGTTTTTCCCACAATGCCACTTTCCCCACGGTTGCTTCCCATATGCTTCTAGGAAGCATAAATGCAAAAGAGAGTTAAAGTTCTATGTGTCTCTGGGAGAAAAGGTCTGTGGTCTTGGCTGTGGTTTGGGCTGGCCCTGGGTAGATGACCCTTTGATTAAGTACATCAATTCAGGCCCCACAATCCATACTACTGGTTACAATTTTCTATTGTAGGAAGCCAGAGCAGACTCTTCAAGGTGCCACATGGCAGAAGCTAGTGCTAGCCAGGGTTCCCTAACACATGCAGCTTTCCTATGTCCTGTAAGAGAGTTCATATCCACTGATCACCCAGCTATACTTCTGTGTGATCCTTCTCTTTCCCAGGCTGGACCTAATCTGAAATTTCCCCTAAAACTAAGATTTTGCCCTCTCAGGAATTTAGGGATGCTTATGCAAAGAGGAAACCTCATGACCCATAGCAACCTCCCAGGACCCCAGTAGTGGCTGTGCGTCTCACATTCTTCTGAAGCCTAGAAAATATTAGGTACTGCTAGAACCACAGATTACAGTCAAAGGAATAAATCCCCAGTTACCCAAGAAAGCAAATAATGAAAATATACATTTATATCAATGAGATTCAGACACAGAGTCAGAGAATTGGATTTATATTCTAATACGTAAGAGACTAATGGGCTAATCAATCGCCTACCTTGGCTCTGTCTTCCTCATCTATAAAAATGTGTAGGAAAACACTACTTTTGCTGTCAACAGCTGGGGAGGAAATGCCCCTAGGGGAACCATTCAGGTTCTGCTTTGCCCAAAGTCTTTCTTGAACGAAAGACTTGTGGCCAAAGTCCTAAAAGTAAAAGGGTCTGATTGTTTGTTTCTGGTAGAATTCAGCAAATTAGGGTAGAAGGTCAACATTCACAATTGTTATGGGTAGAGACAACCCTCAAAAAAAAAACAGAATGTGTTGTAGTAACTTTAAAAGGAAGAAGAAGAGGGTTTTACCTCTAGGGTGACTGAGAAGAAACAGAGAGCAGGGAATTGGCCTAGTATTAGAAGATACAGTTAAGAACTAGATCCCTTGATTTCCCTAACAGTACTAGGCAGGTAAGATGAAGTTTTTACACTATAATATCTCCAACTCAGGCTTCCATTTGCACTAAGGATTTTGCTTTTTATTTACTTCATCTGCCCAGATACACTTTAAAATTTCTATGCTAAGCATAGTTCCCTTATAAGTTAAAATAAGCAATTCTTTTATAAATATTAAAATAAATCACCATATCATGTCTTAATATGGCAGTGCAAATAGCAAAGATAATTTCTATAACCACAAATACGGAAAAATACATTTAAATGTGTCCCCAATCCTCCAGATATTTGTTAAATTCCACAGTAGATTTAAAAACATTCTATCAAATTCTGGGACAAGAATTACATGACAAAATCACAAACTGTATTCTTTAAAACAGAGACATATTTCAACCACAGAAACAAGTTGCTTCTCATTAAAGTAGATCACTGAAATGGAAAGCTGATACATACACACATGCACACATACCCTTAGGTTTCTGTGTGTGTGTATACACACTTATCAAAATATCTACATATACATATATGTGAACTATGTATGTCTATGTAAATACATGTGTGCAGATAGATATAGATATTCCACAGAGATCTAAAAATTAAAGCATGCAAATTTTTCTGTCCAATTCCATATTACTTTAATTCAATTTTTAAGAAGTGGTGTTTTATAGATGTACTTGGATAGGTGTAGAACAATCTAGCTGAGAAATTATACAGCAGTAAGTATTTTTAAAGACAATTTATAGTCCATATACCCTGATTCACTGAATATATAGTCTTGTTAAAATGTTGATAAATGAGACAAATGTATGTTTCCTTAAAGCAGATGCTTATCTGAAACTAACTGCTAAGTCAAGTGTTCATGTAATTATTACAAGCATTTCTTATAAATTAGTTATTTTTCCCCCAATATAAAACCATTTGTACCTTAAGTTTTCAGCTTTTCATCCCCTGATTGGCAAGTTATTTACCAACAAAGCACCAAAATCACTGTATACTATAATTAAACGTCTACATGTGCTTGAAGATAAAACAATGATTGCAAATTATTCAAAAACATTATTTTAGGAGTAAACCCAACAAATACACTGAGTGGATGTACAGGTATTAAAAGTGGAAGTGTACCTATTTTACTACCCTATAACATCAGATATAATGAGTGTGGCTAGTTTTAAACATTTTCAGTCTTTTGTTGGCCTATCTCCATACTGGAAGATAAGAGCCATTAGTAAGAGTTGATAGCTTCTAGCTGGAAATGCAAAATTATTCAGGAATTTTGTTGGTTCTGTAATTACTTATACCTTTTATCTCCCTCTTCTTCTTCTTTAGAATGATCTACATGAGATCAAATAGATTGGGATGCCTAGAAAGAATGGGCATGTGCCATTCAGGAACTATAAAGCTGGTGAAAAATTCAACAACTGCTATAGGTGCAAAATTATAGAACCCAAAAAGATACCCATTTTCTGACTTCAATCAACTCACACTCTAGCAGCCACATAAATGAGAAATAATACCAAATTATCAAAGAAATAAATTGTGGTATATTCTATAAGATTCACCAGTAGAAGTCAAAATGATAACACAGCCTTACAATACCCTAATAATTATTCTTTTCAGTGTACCTACCATCTTATGACCTGTAGGTGTTAGAACACAATACTTACTTATGTGGTCGTAATGATTGATATGGATCAGCATAAGTGATGAGCCTCCTTTGTTTACTGGAAGTTTATGAGCAATCATTGTTGGGATGTCCCTCACCCTCAAATGGATGATGTAAGAGATTTTTATATATATATTCTCCCCTGGGAACCTAGTTTTCTATCTTTAGAGATCATATTTCAAAAGTAAAATGAACAGCTTTCAATACAAGTCAGAAAAAAAAAAAAAAAAAGGAATTTGTTTGCCAGGGCAATCATTCTGTACATTGTCAAGTTACCCAAAAGGGCATTTCCTTATATTAATTTTCCCAACTCATTAGGAAAAAAAACCTACAGAAAATATAGACAATTTACAAATCCATCTCTCAATTATTGAGTATATATTTTAATTACTAGATTTAAAAAATCAGTGCCCAATCAACCTAAAAATACAATATTGTATAAATTTTTATTTAAGAATTTAAAATTCCAAACCAAAATTTTCTTTTTAGTTTATTGATACTGTGCATGTTAATAGAGACTTGAACTCCTGTTGTTAAAAATGATTTTAGAAAGATGAAAGTGACTGGTTTCTGTAATTTGTGCTTTGGCTTCCAGCTAAAAGTAGTACTCTCTATTTTTCTTTATAGAGGTGCTATGTAATAGTTAAAATGTAAAAGAATTAGAGATGTTGTCAGAATTGGTTATCTAGTGAATCTGAACAATGGGAGCAGAAGGGTGTAGGAAGAGAAGAATGGGCATTAGAATGGAAGTTTAATTTCCATTTGGAAAAGCAAAGAGAAACAGATCATTATTGAGTTTCCACCATGTGTCAGGCCCTATCATAAACTCATTTGATGTTCATGGCAACCATGTGAAAAAGTATTTTCCCCATTTTACTGATGAAAGTACTAAGATTAAGTTCTTATAAATTAATCTTGCAAATATACAAGTTCCCACAGTGGCTAAACTGAGATGGAATCCAGGTCTCTATGATTCTAGAGCCTGCCTCACTCTCTTAGGATCGGAGAACAGGAATCTGATAAAAACTGAGATTATTCCAGAAAACAGGAACTATTTGTATGTTGATTTAAGGAGACTGAAGAAACCACAGGAATGTGATCTATTCCTCAATGACTCAGCAATGTTTTCTTCAATATACCAGATTGTTCAATTATTTTTGCAGTGATCTTTATATTCCAGCATGGGAACTTCCTCAATATAACTGATATTAGACTGCCTATGAATTAGGAATAGTCGTTTTATGTTGGGTTTTTACTGACAAACTTTCTTAGACTATTCAAACAGCTCCTTTCTTTAGCTATAAATGAGAAAATGCTGAGATATTAATGAGGTCATGCATATGACAATCACTGAGCTCCCTGAAAACAAAGGCTCAGTATGAAGGTGATGTTATTCCCTTTTGTTCCATTTTATTTGGTGTCTTGCCTATGCTGACTGCATGTTTGTGGCTTGTTGATTCTGTTAGTCACCAGGAAAAATGAAGCCACCTTTCAATGCCTAAATGTAAACACAGGTCAGTTAATGATTTAAATTGCACCCCTATGCACCCATGAACAAAGAAATGTGCTTTTGATTTCCTTAGCATTAGTGGGTGTGCATTGGTCCTATACAATGATGTCATATTTGTTTAATGAGAACTCAGAGGCTATTAGTAAGAGCAGGTGATGTGAGCATCAGAGGGATTGTCCTGACAAAATCTTGAGAGCTACCTTGCAAGAATGCATGAGGTAAAAAAGCAAATGTATGAGGAGGGGATAAAAGTAGCAGTTAATGGACCCAACAATATTACAAGAGAACATAGTTAAGTTCATAAAGCATTGGAGATAGCATCAATTTGGTGATTTGGAAGACAAGCTCAGCTGAAGAAATGTCTTTTTGGCAGGGGAATGGGTTGTTTGTAAATAGACTTTAAATGCATTAGAGATTGTACCTGCTATCATGTTGCATGAAAATCTAATCAGGTGATCATAATTTACAAGAGATGCTCTTTGGATCAAGGAAAGAATTTTAGCTCAGTATCAGCAGTTGTTAATTTTATTTTCTCAATTCCCCTCAACCTCTCCTTATCCTATCCTTTGTTGTGCTTTCTCACCAGGATCTTCCATCTCTCACTTTCCATCAACAGTTAACCATGCTCATTGACAAATGAATAAACAAACAAAACCCTTCAACCCTGCAACCTCCTACATGGATTGTGCAGTATAATTCTTCACAACTGGCTTTTCCTGAAAATATTTCCTAAACTCTCTCCAACTTATATCTCAAACTGTAGCAACCTGCATTACACAGTACCTTTCTTTTGAAATTCTGCTCTAGTTGGCAGCATTTAACACTGTTGACTACTTCCTCCTTTTCAAAATCATCCTGTTCCTTTGTTTTTCTTCTATAATGCCATATTCACCTGGTTTTCTTTTTTCTCTATTTCTCTCATTCTCTTGGCTTAATGGGCTCCTTTCCTTCTCCTCATTCTTAAATATTGGTTATCTTCAGCATTTGGCCTTGGTCCTTCTTGCCTTCTTCCATACGCTCTCTAGACCCATCTCATCTACTCCCAGCAAACAACTAACAAAACATTTACAGTTTTTAAATAAGTCTCTCTAGCCTGTATCATCTTCTATGCTCCAGTCTCATGTATCTAACTGCCTACTTGACATACATGCATCTTATCCACTGACACGAGTCCAGACCTCTATCTCTCTCATCTGACTCATTCATTTAACAAATATTTACAAAGTCCACACTACGTAACAGACATTATTCTAAGCACAGGAGAAACAGCAATTTAAAATATAGACAAAGACCCAGCCCTAATGAAATTTATAATCTGTAAATTGCCATAGTAATCACCCAACCAGTCTGCCTTCCTCTGATTATATCTTCTTTATACTGTAGTCAGTGATCTTTCTAAAATACAAATATAACCATACCATCTCCTTGCTTAAATTTAAGAGTCTGAAATCTTTAGAATAACCCTCTTGATCTATACTCCCCTTAACTCTAGAAACTTGTCCCCAAACCCTACTTTCCTAGGGCTCTGCCACTCTCTTCTAGTTTGCTGGTGCACCAGCCATGCTATTCCTCTGCCTCAAAGGACATCTCCCCTTTACTTAGTCTAGCAAACTTCTAATCAGCCACAAATAACTCAAATAGTTTCCTCTTGGGAATGTTTCTGAGCCTTATACATAGTAAATACTCTACATGTATTTTTCCAGTGAAACAAAGAATATTCAGCTAATACTTGATATATTCTTCTGCTATAGCTCTTCTTAGATTGTATCATTGTTGTTTCATTATATGATATATCATGATCGTTTCCATCTATAAGACATATAAATATTGTTTTCACTCATAGATGGATTCCAAAACTATAGTCCCAGATCAACCTCTTGTCCTGCAATCCAATCTCATATATTTCCAGCTACATACTGGACTTCATCATCTGGTTGTCTCACAGCACTCCACACTTGGTTTGACCAAAACTGCTTCATCATTTTCACATCTAAATCTAATTTTAACTCCTGTCTTCCCTATCTCAATGAAAGACTGATCTATCCACTTCATTTTCCAATTCTTTCATGGACAATTTTAGCCCCCAAATATTTCTCCTTTTTCCTCCATCCTCACTGGCTCTATTCTAGCCCAGACTATTTTTATGACCCTAAATTACTCCAATTGCCTCCTAACTCTCCCATCCATACTGTACACTGTCTCTAGAATGGTCTTTACAAGTATAAATATGGCCCCATAACTCTGCTGCCAAAATCTTTGCCCACTGACCCCATAATAAACAATCAGTTCTTGAATGTGGCTTTCAAGTTCCCACCTGCATTTCCAATCTCATTCTTCATCTCTCCCTCCTAGACCAACCTATTTGATACTGACACTGAGATATTTCCCATTCTTTGATACTGACATGCTCTCATGTTCAGACTTTTATACATTCAATATCCTCTCCCTGGAACACACTTCCCCATTCTATTCTCCTCCAACCTGAAAAAAACCTTATATCCTTCAGATCTCAGCTTCTGTCTGCAAGCATTATTTGATTCACCTAGGCAAGTTTAGTTTTTCCTTTATGTGTTCCCAAATAACCCTGTATTTCTTTCAGTGTCTTTTCATCTGATATTAGGTCACATTCTCTATTGATCTGGAGAAGGCAGCTACTACTGAGTTCCAGACAATTGTTACCATGTAAGAATACAGATTCCGTCTTGTCAGATCTTCTGATTTGCCAAGAAAAACAGGAAAACCATGTTATGTGAAAAATCCAGATGATTTAATGTTGGAAAATTATTTTTAAAAAAAAAAAGTTTTTTAAACAAAACACTTCTGAGTATGGGCAGCAGTTAAAATCAAAACATAATCACCTGCGAAGAGTAGATAACCTCAATTTCAATGACAGCCAGTGCTCTAGAGGCATTGCGCCTTTAGTTGTTGAGTCACAGGGAGATTAGAAGGAAGGGGCCCGGGCAGCCAGGATATTGAGAAGATACTCAGGGGGCATAGAAACATCTCAATTTCTAAAACCAACTATGGTCGCACCTAAATATCCATCCTGGCATAGGAATAGATAACAAGACAACACATGCTCTGGCCAGCTTCATAAGGCCCTCCAGGGTATCTTTGTCAAAACTCTAATAATTGAGTTATGTCTAGAATAGTGTGATGATTTTCATTTTTCTACTCACTCTTACACAATCACTTCCTAAATGTTTTCTGTGTTTGGCTCCTACATCAGGCATTAAGCATTCCGAATTTCATTCACCCTACCTCCACTCCAGGGTTTAACTAGTCAATTGAAAAACAGATACTGGTAGCCACCAATGCAGAAATCATCATCAGTTTACTGATTATAACTTGGGCCAGAAAGATTCAGCACAGCTTCTACCTTTCCATCCACAACTCTTAATCTACAAATTTGCACATGAGCAGTGTTATGGGATTAATTACGCCCTTCAAAAAGATAAGCTGAAGTCAATGTCCAGTACCTGAGAATGTGACCTGATTTGGAACGATGGTCATTGTAGATACAATTAATTAAACTGAGGTCTCACTAGAGGAGGGTGGGCCCTTAATCCAATATGGCTGGTATCCTAATAAGAAGTGGAGAAGAGACACAGAGACTCACAGGGGAGAAGGCCACATGAAAATGGAGGCAGAGACTGGAGTTGTGCAGCTACAAACCATGGAACACTAAGGATTGCTGGCTACCAACAAAAGCTAGGAAGAGACAAAGAAGGATTCCTCCCTTAGAGCCATGGAAAAGAGCATGGTCCTCCCTGCTGAGTCTTTGATTTTGGATTTCTAATCTCCAGTACCATGAGAGGGTAAATTTCTGTTGTATTAAGCCACCCAGTGTGTGGTATGTTGCTGTAGCAGCTCTAGGAAACCAATACAAGAATTCTGAAAGCCACTGCTTAGTCTAGTGATAATGTCTGCATACTGAACCATTTCATAATTGAGGACTAGATGTGTAATTCGTCAAGCAGCTTGTGTTATTTATATTTTCCAAATGTATGCAGAACAGATTTACAAAAATGATTTGGGAGAGGATATAATTACAGAATGTTTGGAAACTTCCCCCCAGGTAGGTTGAGAAAATTACCAGAAGTCACACAACTTATAAGATGCAGTGTTCAAACTTCTCTGAACACTAGCAAACAGTCTGGGAATGACAGAAGTTTAGACCTTTGGATGGGAATGGAGGTTACACAGTTGGGGTAGAGGGTGAGAGCAGAGTTTGGGAACCAGAAGTAGTTATGAATTGGTTACCAAAGATAGATTATAGCTGCGTCAGGCAAAGAAAACTGCCAATGACCTCACCACAAAGCAGGGGTGGGCTTCCTGCTGAGGCATTAAAACTTCCACAGTCATGTGAGGGCAGAACAAATGACATTCGCAAGTAAACACCTCTGTCTACAGATCCACTGGGTACTAGAGATTTTTCAGCATTAATTTTGTTCCTTTCATTTCTATTGATCTCCAACTTTTTATTGTAGTCACCCACTTTCTCCCATACTTTCATTTCCACTAAGTTTAGACATTCCCCTTTTGCTTTGCTTTTCTTCTTGATGACATTTATCTTATCCCTTTTCACATGTTTTGGAAAACCACCATATTCCAAAGAATTTTTTTGTTTCCTTAAGTTTTCCCATGGAATATTCCATTTGTTTCCTGACCTCTACTGAAACTTGGCTTTCCTGTAGCAACACCACTTCCCATTTTATTCTCCTTCCTGTTTCCCATCCAACTGCTCACTGAGTCATCCACAGCCCTGGTCACTCTTTCCTTACCCTGGACTCCTGTCTTCTCTGTCACCAAGACTCTGTTTCAAAATGTCTTCCTAAGCTATCTCCTCCTCATGTCTATAACCATTTTCTTAGTTCATGGGCTGAGAGTTTCTAATTTAGAACATTGCAATTGACTCTGGAGTGATCTTTATACCTGCATCCCCTTCCCCATGGAGCCCATTACCAGAGTTTTCTGTCTGAATTACAAGGCTGATAATGCCACTACAGCACATGTGTCTCACCACATCCAAGATAAAATCAGAATGGCAATTCTTCCCAGATCTAGTAATTCATCACAAACCCCATCAAATTCCCAGCAAGATTATTTTGAAGATATCAAGAAGCAGATTATAAAATTTATAGGAGGAGAGAACCTAAGATGGTGGCTAGGTGAGACAGGGCAAAAAAACACCTCTGTGAGAAATACTAGATAAAAACCAGAAAGTGACCCAGAATACCGGTAGCAGCGATGCACCAGCTGGACGAGGTCTGCTAGTACCACAGAGGCCATATACTTGGTGAAACTGGGAGTCTGCATTCTGAAACAAGTGAGTAAGCTGGCTGGAAGACCCACACCACGCTGTGGTGTGGGGAAGCCAGGGATTGGCATTTGGAGACAGACTGGTTCTTTAAAAAAAAAAAAAAAAAAAGAAAGAAAAAAAGGGAAAAACCCAGGAGTGGCTGCAGTTGTGACAGTGGGAACCATGCAGTAAAACACAGCACAAGAGGGCTGAGCTGGCCTCTCAGTGTCTGGCCTGGAAGATAGCCCAATGCAGATACCCTCAGGGACAGGGGAGTGTAGAGGAGAGCCGGAAGCAGAAAGAAACCCCGTGGCTGGCAGCTAGCTCCCTGGAGGGCTGGATAAACTCCTGCCCGGGGCCGTGCCCAGAGCCCAGAGCCCCGCCAGTTGTCCCGGAGCTGGGAAGGAGGAACTGTGTGAGGAGGGGGTGTTAAGAAGCCCTGTTCGGCCATCTTTGCATCAGGTTGAGAGCGCCCCTGCACAGCCCGGAGGCCCGGGGCTTCCCTTGAGGGACGGTGCACACTGGTGATGTAGCACAGCCTTCCCTCAGCAGAGGTCCTAGAAAATCACAGCTGAGAAGGGGGGCCTGCCTGGAAAATCCGGGGACATTATGCCAAGTCTGGTGTTTTGTGGGTCAGCAAGAGAGAGGATCTGGGGCTGAACTGAAATGAAGGCTTAGACTCTTGCAGCACCCTTGAATCTCCAGGAACCTTGAGGGGTATAGGTGACTCACAGATGCCATCTGCTGGTTAGTTAGAGAAAGTGTATGCCACCAAATTGTAGTTCTGAAAAATTAGATTGGTATCGTTTTTTTACAACTTGAAAGAACCCTATCAAGCAAAGCAAATACCAAGAGGCCAAAAACAACAGAAAATCTTAATGCATATGGTAAAACTGACAATATGGAGAACCCAATTCCAAACTCCCAAATCAAAATATCAGAAGAGACACAGTACTTGGCACAATTAATTGAAGAACTACAATCAAGGAATGAAAACATGGCAAAGGATTTAAAGGACATCAAGAAAACCATGGCCCAGGATATAAGTGACATACAGAAGACCCTAGAAGAGCATAAAGAAGACATTGCAAGAGTAAATAAAAAAAATAGAAGATCTTATGGAAATAAAAGAAACTTGGCCAAATTAAAAAGACTCTGGATACTCACAATACAAAATTAGAGGAAGCTGAACAATGTCTCAGTGTCCTAGAAGTCCACAGAACAGAAAACGAAAGAACAAAAGAAAGAATGGAGAAAAAAAAATCAAAAAAATTGAAATGGATCTCAGGGATATGATAGATAAAATAAAACGTCCAAACTTAAGACTCCTTGGTGTCCCAGAAGGGGAAGAGAAGGGTAAAGGTCTAGAAAGAGTATTCAAAGAAGTTGTTGGGGAAAACTTCCCCAACGTTCTACACAATATAAATACACAAAGCATAAATGCCCAGCAAACTCCAAATAGAATAAATCCAAATAAATCCACTCCGAGACATATTCTTATCAGACTATCAAATACTGAAGAGAAGGAGCAAGTTCTGAAAGCAGCAAGAGAAAAGCAATTCACCACATACAAAGGAAACAACATAAGACTAAGTAGTGACTACTCAGCGGCCATGATGGAGGCGAGAAGGCAGTGACATGACATATTTAAAATTCTGAGAGAGAAAAATTTCCAACCAAGAATACTTTATCCAGCAAAACTCTCCTTCAAATTTGAGGGAGAGCTTAAATTTTTCACAGACAAACAAATGCTGAGAGACTTTGCCAATAAAAGACCTGCCCTGCTTCAGATACTAACGGGGGCCCTACCAACAGAGAAACGAAGAAAGGAGAAAGAGATATAGAGAATTTTAACAGACATATATAGAACCTTACATCCCAAATCACCAGAACACTCATTTTTCTCTAGTGATGACGGATCTTTCTCCAGAAGGGACCATAAGCTGGGACATAAAACAAGCCTCAAGAAATTAAAAAAAAAAAAAAAAAAAAAATTGAATATACTCAAAACATTCTCCAACCACAATAGAATAGAAGTCAATAATTTTTTAATTGTAACTCCACTATTTACTTCCTACATGATATAAAATACACAAACTCTAAGGACAAATCAGTGGTTTTGAACTCAATGTAAAATATGTAATTTTAGACAACTATATAAAAGTGGGGGAATGGAGGAGTATGGGAACATAGTTTATGTGTCCTATTGAAGTGAAGGTGATATCAAAGAAAAATAAGATTGTTATGGATTTAAGAGGTTAATTTTAAGCCCCACAGTAAACACAAAGAAATTATCAGAGAATATGACCATAGAGATGAAAAGTAGAGTATGGGTTAAGAGAAATGGGGGAAGGGGCAATGGGGAGTTAAGAAATGAGTGTAGGGCTGCTGTTTGAGGTGAAGGGAAATTACTAGTAATGAATGGTGGGAAAGAGCATTACAACATTCTAAATGTGATTAATCCCACTAATGGAATGCTAGGGAGGGGGTGGAATGGGAAGATTTAGGCTGTATATATGTTTCCACAACTGAAAAAAAAAAATAAAAAATAAAAAAGACAGTCTAAATAGATGACAATTGAATGCCAAGGAAGAACCTGGATGAGATCGGAGGATGGAGGACAGGAGGCTCAAAGGGACACAGTTGAGACATAAGGAAAAGGAAACATAGAATGTAAGCATTGTATCATTGTTGAGTCTCTTGTACTTCTAGCTGCACTTAATGGGATTGCATAAAAGAATGTTCTTGTTCATGGGAAGTGTATATGTGAATTACAGTGTTTGTTCAAGGCTGTGTGCAGCTGGCTCTCATGTTCAGAAGACAGAGCAATAGATGATGGATGATAGATAGGGAGGGAAGGAGGGAGGGAAAGAAATAGCGATGTGACAGCATGTTAAAGTTGGTGGATTGGGGTATCGGGGGAGGGGAGTCAGGGTATTCTGGAGCTCTGTGTATGCGGTTTGTATTGTTTTTGCAACTGTTCCTATAACTATGAATTTATTTCAAAATAAAAAAAAACCACAATGAGATATCACTAAACACTTATCTGAATGACTAAAATACAAAATAGTGACAACCCAAATGCTGGAGAGCACACATAGAAACTGGATCACTTCTACTTAGATGATGGAAACATAAAATGGTCCAGTCACTCTGGAAATAGTTTGGCAGTTTCTTAAATCTAAGCAAGTAACTAGCATACGATGAGGTCCTGGGCATGTATTCCAGAGAAAGGAAGACACATTCACAAAAAAACCTTTATATGAATGCTTATAGCAGCTTTATATATAATAGCCCCAAACTGGAAACAACTCAGATGTCCTTCAATGGGTGAATGGTTCAACAAACTGTGGTATACCCAAGCCATGAAATACTACTCGGCAGTAAAAAGGAATACACTTTTGATAATATGCAACAACCTGGACGAATTGCCAGAAACTACACTGAGTGGGGAAAAAAAGCCATTCTCAAAAGTTTACATACTGAATGATTGTATGATTCCATTTATATAACATTCTTGAAATTACGAAATTATATAAATGAAGAACAGATTAATGGTTGCCAAGGTTTAAAGGGTGGGGTGGGAGGGAAGTGGATATGGCTATAAAAGGGCAGCATGAAGGATCCTTATGAAGATGGAAATGTTTTATATCTTGATGATAATGACGTCAATATTCTGGTTGTGATACTGGACTGTAGCTTTACAAGATGTTACCACTGGGAGAAAAATGAGTGAAGGGTACATAGAATCTGTCTGTATTATTTCTTACAACTGCATGTGAATATAAAATTCTCTCCAAATAAAGTTTTATTTATAAAAAAACAAAAAATAAATAAATAAAAAATAAAAAAATAAAATTTATAGGAAAGGTAAAGGATCTAGAAGATCCACAATAATTTTGAGAACGAAAAATGGATAATGCATGTGATCCAATTTCAAGACTTACTATAAAGTCACAGTAATCAAGACAGTGCAGTATTGGTGAAAGCATGGATACAAAGGTTAATGGAAAAGAATAGAGAGCCCAGAAATAGAACCATACATACATGGTCAATTAATTTTGACAGAAGTGCAAAGGCAATTCAATGAAGAAATGATACTCTATTATACAAAAGGCACTGGGACAATTAAAGAAATATATGCAAAAAATTGAATCTCAACCCATATGTTACATATAGTATGTAGACAGACATAAATATAAAAATTAAGACTATAAAACTTAAAATACAAGAGAAAAATTTTATGGCAATTTGATAAACAGAGTCTTTGTACACTGAAAGCACAATCCATAAAAGAAAAAAATACATAAACTGACTTCATAAAAATAGAAATGTTGCCCTGTGAGTGACCCTAATAAGAAATTGAAGGCAAGCTACATATAGGGAAAAAATATTTCCCATATCTGACAAAGGACTTGTATTCAGAATATACAAAGTATTGTGAAAATGTTATAAGAAACCCAATTTTTTTAAAAAATTGGCCAAAAGATTTGAATAGACATTTCACCAGAGAAAATATACAGATCCAAATAAGCACATGAAAAAAAATATTCAACATCATTAGACAGACATCAGGGAAATGCATTTTAAAACCACAATGAGATACCATTACCTACTAAAATGGTTTTAAAAATCTGACAGTAGCGAGAGCTGCTGAGGATGCAGAACAACTAAAATTCTCTTATATTGCTGGTGAAAATGTAAAATGCTGCAGCCAATTTGGAGAACAGTTTGTCGATTTGTTATAAATTTAAACATAAACTTACTATATAATCCAGCAACATAACTCCTAGGCATTTACCCAAGAGAAATGAAAGCATGTTTTTACACAAACCAGTATAAATGTCTTAGCAGTTCTATTCATAATAGCCAAAAAAACTGGAAACAACTCAAATGTGTAGTAAATGGATGAACAAATTCTGGTATGTCCATGCAGTAAAATATCAATCAGTAATAAAAAGGAACTCTGCAATAAAAGGCAATTATATGGATGAATATCAAATGCATTATGCTAAAGAAAAAAGCCAGACTCAAAAAGCTATGTACTCCATGATTCCATTACATGGCATTATGGAAAAGGGAAAAATATAGTGATTGAGTATAGATTAGTGATTGCCAGTTTTAGGGAGGGTGGAGAGGTTAACTAAAAAGAGGAAGTACAAAAGGAATTTAGGAGAGGTGTGAGGGAACTACTCTGTATCTTGATTATGGTAGTGGTCACAAAATTCTCCATTTGTCAAAGTTCACAGAACTGTACATCTAAATGAGTAATTTTTTTTTTTTCTGTTATGTAATCTTCTAATTAATCAAGTTTTTAAAATATCATGTTTGGAAGAATGTTATTTTACATAGGAATTTTTCAGATTAACACCCCTTATCCTCTAACTTTGTCCCCTAAGAACTAGACTGGAAGGTGGTCCAGAAACAGGCCTGAAGAATTGTCCATTGTCAGCGTTTACCCCTTCATAAGCCCTCTCCGGAGAAGGCGGTAAACCGAAGAAAGGCAAAAAGGCATCTTTCTTTTCTTGTTCAAAGGGAAAAATTACATGCACTATGTACTTCATAAATCTACTTATTTAATGATGTGGGGATTTATACCTTGGTTTGTTAAAATAGTATTTCAAATACTTATTTCCATTTCTAACCATGTGATCTGATAAGAGATCAAACATTTGATTATAGTGATGTATTAAATCAAATAAAATACCTTTTCTTAGTATTATGTTTTTTTTTGTTTTTTTTTTTTACTTCATTGTAGATATTGTAGATGTGGAGACCAAGCAGTAGCATTTATTGGAATTAGATGCAGGATCAAAGCAGGAAATGTGCACAAAGTAATATCCTTTCCATCCAAGTGGCATTTTACCTTCTAGAGTCCCCACTGTGGCTTTTCCTTTATCTAATGGATGCTGGGATGGAACAGATCCTTGTTTATTACACATTCTTGGAAAGGTTCTGCTGATCGTCTCAAGACAGTCCTTTTCTAGGAAGCAGTGGCTTCAAGATGGTAAATGGATATTTCATATGTAATTCGGCAGATTTTGTTTAACCTAAACTTAATTTTTTTTGTGTTTTAACAGCAAATAATATTTAATCTAGTTAAATTACACATGTGATCAATTATATTATGTTCCCTTTGGATATTTGGTAAAAATGAAAGCAATAAATAGAAAATCAACAAAATACATGTAAGGCAGAGATTTATTCAAGTAAATTTATTCATATATTGCATGGAATTTTAACATTTGAAGTAGAAATATAATTGTGGGTTTGTTATACTGTGATTGTTAAAATGTAAGGTGTGCATAATTATGTTAATGTGTATTTTTAAATAATGGCATTGCATTTTTTATTCAGAAATGTATAAAGAAAATAAATGGTCCACAAGTCCAACTAAGCACGCTCATTAAAAAGTAAGTAAATAAAATTAAACAAAAACATTCATATTAGAAGAATTTTCAAAGGGTACAAAAAAGTATTTAATGAGTTGTAAAAATACTTCTTTCTCCACCGGTTTATTGCTCTATATGTAGTCTTCGTTAGTATCTCCTGAAACTCTCAAAAACAATATTAATCCAAAAAGAATATATACTCTATTGTAGTTTCATTTTTTTATCTCTACTATTAGCTCATTAGCTGTTTCTCTGTACTTTTTGTTTTTAGTGGTTCCTTTAGGATTTATTATATAGCTTTCATGTATCTGGAACAAGACATGTATGCCCACTGACACCACTGTTATTCAATATTTTACTGGAAGTTCTAGCCAGAGCAATTAGACAACTAAAGGAAATATAAGGCATCCAAATTGGAAAGGAAGAAGTAAAACTTTCACTATTTGCAGATGATACGATCCTATTTTTAGAAAGTCCTGAAAAATCTACAACAAAGCTACTAGAGCTATTAAACAAATTCAGCAAAGTGGCAGAGTGCAAGATCAACACGCAAAAATCAGTAGCATTTCTATAGTAATGAGCAATCTGAGGAGTAAATCAAGGAAAAATTTCCATATACAATGGCAACTAAAGGAACCAAATATATAGGAATAAATTTATCCAAGATGTAAAGGACTTATACATTAAAAAGTAAAAAACTTTGCTAAAAGAAATCAAAGGAGATTTAAATAAATGGAAAGATATTCCATGCTCATGGATTGGAACACTAAATAGTGTTAAGATGTCAATTCTACACAAAATGATTTACAGATTCAACATAATCCATATCAAAATTCCAACAGCCTACTTTGCAGAAGTGGAAAAGCCAATTATCAAATTTATTTGGAAGGGCAAGGAGCCCCCAAATAGCCAAAAACTTCTTAAAAAAGAAGAATGAAGTTGGAGGACTCACACTCCCTGACTTTAAAGCATATTACAAAGCTACAGTGGTCAAAACAACATGGTACTGGCACAAGGATAGATATATAGACCAATGGAATCAAATTGAGAATCAAAAATAGACCCTCATGTCTATGACCAATTGATTTTTGACAAGAAGGCCAAGTCCACACAACTGGGAACAAATAGTCCCTTCAGCAAATGTTTCTGGTAGAACTAGATATCCATATGCACAAGAATGAAAGAAAACACCTATTTCACACCATATACAAAAGTTAACTAAAAAATGGATCAAAGAGCTAAATGTAAAAACCAGGACTATAAAATTCCTAGGAGCAAACAGTAGGAAGCATCTTCAGGGTCTTGTGTTAGGCAATGATTTCTTAGATTTTACACCCAAAGCACAAGTAACAAAAGAAAAAAATAGATAAATGGGACCTCATCAAAATTAAAAAAAATTTATGCATCAAATGTGGACTTTATCATGAAAGTGAAAAGAAAGGCTACTCGATGGGAGAAAATATTTGGAAACTGCACATCTGTAAAGTTTTAATATCCAGAAATCCTACAACTCAAAGAAATCCTACAACTCAAAAATAAAGACAAACAACCCAATTAAAAATGGGTAAAAGACTTGGAAGAAATGAATAGACATTTCTCCAAAGTGGCAATATAAATGGCTAAAAAGCACATGAAAAGATGCTCAACATCATTAGTTATTAGGAAAATGCCAATCAAGACCACAATGAGACATCATTTCACATCTTGAATGGCCACTATTAAAGACACAGAAAACTGGAGAGGATTTGGAGAAATAGAGACACTCGTTCATTACTGGTGGGAATGTGAAATAGTACAGCCACTGTGGGAGAGCATTTGGCCGTGCTTCAGGAAGCTGAGTATAGAATTGCTATATGATCTGGCAATCCCACTCATAAGTATATACCCAAGAAACTGAAAACAAGGACTCAGATATTTTCACACCAATATTCACAGCAGCATTATTCACAATTGCCAAAAGATGGAAGAAATCCAAGTGTCCATCAATTGATGAATGGATAAACAAAATGTGGTATATACACACAACCGAATATTATTCAGCCATAAAAAGAATGAAGTCCTGACACATGCACCAATATGGTTGAATGAAAAGGAAAAAGTATTGTATGATCTCATTGATATGAAATAAGAGAATAAGCAAACTAGTCAAGTTAGAATCTAGAATATAGATTGGGGATAGGGAATGGGGAATTAATACTTAAATTGTGCAAAATTTCTATTTGGGTGGATTCAGTTTTGGTAATGGATGGTGGTGATAGTAGCACAACATTGTGAATGTATAACTGCAATGAATTATATATGAATGTGATTAAAAGGGGAAATTTTAGTTTGTATATATGTTATTAGAATAAAAATTAAAAGTGGAAAGAAAAAATTCTTAATGTTAGCCAACCTAGTAGTGGGTGTTTGTGATTTTAATTTGCGTCTCCATAACAGCTAATGACATTGAACAGATTTCAATATACCTATTTGCTATCCAAATATCTTTCTGGTGAAGTATCTGTCTAAATCTTTTGCCTTTTTTAGTTGTGTCATTTGCCTTGTTATTATTTAGCTGTAAAAATTCTTTATATATTTTTAATACAAGTCCTTTGTAAAAATAAATTTAAATTATTAAATTATGATTTGCAAATGTTTTACCCCAATCTGCATCTGGCCATTTCAGTTTTTAATAGTGTGTTTTGAAGAACAAATGTTTTTAATTTTAATGAATTTCAGTCCATCTTTATACATACATATACACACACATCATGCTTTTGGAGGTGTTATTCAATATTTTATATAACCAATTGCACTAAGATTTTCTCCTTTGTATTTTTTTTCTAGAACTTTTACAATTTTAGCTTAGAATTATGTCTAGTATACATTTAGAGTTAATTTTTTACAGCATGAGATAAGGGTCAAGTTCGGTTTTTTGCATATGTATATTCAATTATTTGAGCACCATTTATTGAAAATATTTTTCTTTTCCATTGAATTGCCTTGGCACCTCTGCAAAAATCAATTCACTTTGTATGTGTTTTTCTATTTCTGGACTCACATCTATTACATTGATATATATGTTTATTTTTTTGCCAATACCGCATTGTCTTTATTATTGAAAACTCATAAAAACAATCTTGAAATCAGATGGTGTAAACCCTTCAAAATTGTTCTTCTTCAAATCTATTTTGTCTATTCTTTATCTTTCACATTTCCATAAAATTCGAAAACAGTTTAATGGTTCTTATTTTAAAAGCCTGCTGGAGTCTTGATGGTGATTGTGCTGAATCTATACAACAATTGGAGATAATTGTCTTTTTAACAATGATGAGTCTTCTGAATCCACAAGCATAGTTTTTCTCTCCATTTATTAGGTCTTCATTTATTTCTCACATTAATATTTTGTAGCTTTCAGTGTATTTCATATTTTGTTAGTATAATTGCATTGGTTTTTCATCTTCTGATTTTTTCTTACTAATGTATATTGGTACTGTATCCTACAACATTGCTAAACTCACCTATTGGTTCTAGTACTCAATTTGTGGATTTATTAGAATTTTCTACATAGATTATGGTATGTTCTATGAATGAAAACAGCTTTTCTTCTACCTTTAAAACCTGTATGGTTTTTTAATTCTTCTTTTCTGATTGAAATGGCAAGGGCCTGTTAAAATGTTGAGTAAAATTAATAAGTGAGCACACTACCCTTATTCACCATGTGGGGGAAAAGCATTCAGTCTTTCACCACTAAATATGATGCTGTTTTTCAAGTTGTCTTGATGTCTTTCATTAGGTTGAGAAGGTTCCCTTTGTCATTTAATTTCCCTTACCCTCCCTCACTGCCACCGCCCCCTCCCCTTTGCTCATGGAGGCACTGGAGGAGGTGGGGGATGGTTCCTGATTGTGTCCAGACTGAGGCAGGGTGGCAGGGGGTGCTGAATGCTTTCCTTTGCACCAGAGTCAGTCAGGGATTTGGATATGGTCCCCGGGCCTGAAGCCAATGCAGATGGACTAATGGAGAGGCAGTGCGGAAGAGAGGTGGTGCAAAGGAGTTGCCATCACCACCTGTCACCCCTGTCACCTCCTGTCCAATACATCTCTTGGGTCACTGCAGGGCAGGAAGGGGGTGCTTTCTTAAGTGGCCTATGGGGGAGCCGGGGAAATAGGAACCAAGAATCTCGAAGTTTATTCCAACTCTCTATGTGATTTGCAAGTTTGAATTGCCTCCCTACCTGAATTTCCTGGGAAACAGGCCAAAGACAGCAGTCACCGAGAGGCTTTTTTTTTTTTTATTAGAGAAGTTGTGAACTTACAAAACAATCATGCATAAAGTAAAGGATTCCCATACACCACCCCACCACCAATACTTTGCATTAGTGCAGAACATTTGTTACAATTGATGATAGCACTTTTTTTATAATTGTATTATTTTTTTTAACAGTAGTTACCTTTGTTACAATTGGTGAAAGTTTATTAAGATAGTTCTGTCTGTTGTTCATTATTTACATTAGGTGTATTTTTTCTCATATTCCATCCTATTATTATCACCTTGTGTTAGTATCATACATTACTTATAATTCATGAAAGTCCATTCTTTTATTTATTCTATTAAGTATAATCTAACCTCTACAACAGGGCTCACTGTGTTGTTCAGCCCTGTTTTTTCTTTTAATTTTTATTCTAATAATATGTACAACCTAAAGTTTCCCCTTTTAACCACATCACCTATATATTTCAGTGATGCTGATTGTGCTCACAATAATGTGCTACCACCACCACCATCCATTTCCAAACCTTTAGGAAGCCTAAGTAGAAATTCTGTACAAGTTAAGCATCAACTCCTCACTTGTGAATGCTGATAATCTATATTTCAGATTCTAACTTTGTGAGTTATTTATTATAATTAGTTCATAACAGTGGCTTCATGCAGTATTTGTCCTTTTGTGTCTTGCTTATTTCACTCAACATAATGTCCTCAAGTTCCATCCATGTTGTTGCATGCATCAGGACTTCATTCCTTTTTTAAGGCTGAATAATATTCCATTGGGTGTATATGCTATATTTTGTTTATCCATTCATCAGTTGATGGAAACTTGGGTTGCTTCTATTTTTTGGCAATTGTGAATAATGCTGCTATGAACACCAGTGTACAAATATCTATTCGAGTCCCTGCTTTCAGTTTTTCTTGGTATATACTCAGTAACAGGACTGCCAGATTATATGGTAATTCTATACTTATCTTCCTGAGGAATGGCCAAACTGTCTTTCACAGTGGCTGTACCATTTTACATTCTCACCAGCAGTGAATGAGTATTTCTATTTCCCCAAATCCTTTCCAACAACTGTAATTTTGTTTTTTTTTTTTTAATAGTGGCCATTCAAGTGGGTGAGAAATGATATTTCATTTTGGTTCTGATTTGCATTTCCCTAATAGCTAACGATGTTGAGCATCTTTTCGTGTTCTATTTAACATTTATATTTCCTCTTTGGAGAATATCTATTCAGGTCTTTTGCCCATTTTTAATTGGGTTGCTTGTCTTTTAATTTATGAGTTGTAGGATTTTGTAATATATTCTGTAATATATGTGGTTTCCAAATATTTTCTCTCATTGAGTAGCTTTTCAGAGAACGTTACCTTTTGTGCCTAGATTGTTGAGTGTTTTCATGATGAATGGATGGTGAATTTTGTTAAATGCTTTTCCTGCATCTGTGAAGATGATCATATGGCTTTGTTTTTTTATTTTGTAAATTAGGTGAATTACATTGATTGATTTTTGAATGTTGCATCCAACTTGCATTTCTGGAGTTGAAACCTGACTTGGTTATACCTCTTCCTCATCTAGTTCCTGCTCCTCCATGGCTGTCACCACAAACCATACCTCTATGCCACCCCTCAGGCCCAGGCCTTATTTAACATCTGTAAAGGGGGACAAAACCTGCAGGCATACTTACAACACTTGAGTCTGTGGTTTCTCTGAATTATTGCTGCTACTCTTGAATGGTGTGGAGGAAAGAAAATGGCCTTTGGAATACAAATGGGAGAGAAGGAGAAGAGGGAAACACACACAGGACAACCAGACTTTACTTCAAAACATATCCTTGCCACCAGTATATTGTACAATCAAAATATCGGTGTTGTAATTATAATAAAATTAAATATACAAATTAGTATATTACATATTTTGGCCACATATAACAGACACACACAGGCTTATTTAGAGAGATTGTGAGAATATATATATATTTGCTTAATAATCTCTTTTAAATACTATAACATCTAGTTCAATGTAACAGGACGATATCCATGTATTTATCAACATCCTCTACTGGATGGCTACTCTCCTTAATAAAAAATTTTGCATTTACAATATTTAATAGATTAATTGAGTGACTCTCATTCAAGGGTGGTTCTGTCCCCCTTGGGATATCTGGAATCATGAGAGGAAGTTTTTGTTTTCACAATGACTAGAAAACGCTACTGGTATTTATTGTGTAGGGTCAGGATTACTAATCATCCTGCAATTCAAGATAGTCCTGCTCAGTGACAAATAAATAGACCCACCTAAAATGCTAATACTGCTTCTGTTGAGATATATTAGCCATTAAGTATGTGGATTTACATTCATTACACTAAACAATCTTGAGTTTTTTATTATTTATAATTGTTCAGTTGGTAGGTTTTCAAAATTGTTTTTTAAATAAATATTATTTTCTGTGCAGGAGTACAGGCTGGTAGCTACAGTGAAGATTCTTCCTACTAACAGAACCATTTCTATGGCTATGTGTCCAGGGAAAACCATATTTGGATTTATAGGAGGAAAAACAGTGTGGGGCCTCTCAATCACTGCATATTTTTGTATAGGATAAATCTGGAAAAAAAAGAAAAAAAGAAAAAATGAACAGTAAAGCCAGACTTGACAAACCAAAACTGGAACATAAATTGAGTTAGAGTCCCTTAAAGGTAGCAGTTGTCATCTTCTTAGGGAAAAAGACCATGTCTGTTTGGATCATCGTTGTATACCTAGAGACTAGCAAACAGAAGATGCTCCCAAAACGTTGAATGTTGAGTGACCAAGAAATTGGGAGAAAGGAGGGGAAAAACAGACGGAAAGGATCACCAGTGAAAGACACATCCAGAGTCAGACCTGGGCCCTACAGAAACATTGATTAAGAAAGAAGGGAAGTGAGACTTAAAGGCCTCTGATGTATGTGTGTAAGAGCCTGGGGAAGGAGGTTCAACCACGCAGGAATTAAAAGCCAGATGAAGCCAAGAACTAGATCTCCAGAGATCTCATGTGGTGAAGTTTGACAGGCCCAGTGGGGCCTCCTGAGGTTTCCTTGGGCCTCACAATTGAAGATATCTTTGTGAAGGGCTGGTGGTAGATTAGAGCAAAGGGGTTATAATATCAGTGTAAAAGCATTCTGAGGATAATGGTGTCAGGAGAGAGTCAGGGGGTTGTAGATGAAGGGAATAGGAAAAACCCCTACGGGGTTTGTGAATGGTGGGACATTGATACCTAAATGCTATATGGATTACTACTTGGATACTCCAAAGTGGTGAGGCAGGGTTAGAATTAGGGAGGTGGCTGACTGAGCAAAGTGCCTCCCTACAAGTACACAAAGCTCCGTATTCATAACTGAAGGCCCCTTCGGTGGCTACTATCAAAAGACAAAGCTACAATCTAATATAATAATATAACATAATAATAAAATATAATGCTTTTCATTGTAGTTTCAAATGAAGAAAATTTATTTTCTTCTGAATAGGATGGCCAAAAATTTAAATTGAAACAAGAGACACCAGAAACTAAACAAAGAAAATGTAGGCTTGCCCTCGTGCTGTGAAGCAGCCAGTAGAGGACTAAAACAGTTAATGTTTTTCCGAAGCTTGCACTGGCAGCTTGGCTGGTGTAAAAACAGGACACTGTATCTGTAAAATTGAAAATAAAAACAAGCATCCTCTCAAAACATATTATGGCCTATTCATTTTTGGACTTCTCCTTTGCACTGAAGCATTTGGTTGAAATTAATTTGATCTTCCATCTGTGAAATTGTTGTTTTCCATGGGCTTGGTCATGACCATTAGTGGTGATTTCAGTTTTATCATTGTCTTTATTACCGTTTAATATCAGTGTTTTATTATCTATATGGAATGTAGGACTGAGGACTGTAAGCACATTCATCACATTTCCACTATGAGAAAGTATTTAATGAACTTCACATAAAATGCTACCTTGAGGAAATGTCACAATTAAAATTGAACAGCTGCTTTGAATACATAAAATTTCCCACCAAACAATAAAACCAGATACACTTTGAGTATTGACATGGATGTAGCACTATTATGGTTCTTGTTTGGTGAAAACTCCACCACCCCCGTCTCTTAATGTTCATTCATTGCTTATAGTTAACACTGCACAGTCAAACACCTCCAGACATACATCCGGTAGATGGAAAAAAGTGCATGATATAGAAACTCACCTCATGACAACACTGGCACTTTTAAAAGCTTATTTAATTATTATCTGCATTCTACTGCCTTATACTTCAAGCTCTTGGGTTTAAAAATATTAAATGGAGATATTTTCTGTACCCCAACTTGAAGATCTTTTGTGAGATGTAAGGCATTTCAAGTCCATATACTGTTTTTCTTTTCACTTGGCTAAAGTAAAACAAAAGATATAAAACAAATTCAAAGAAAACAGTAACATGAGACATAATACCATTTAAGAAGAGGTCAAATGGAGTATCAGTTTGGTCTCCTGACACAGACACTGTCCCAGCCATTTGATGCGTGGGGTCAGTACAGAGCCGGGCAGCTAGCTGCTGGCCTCTGGCATAGCTATCCCGACTCTACTGCAAACCTGCAAAATAGGTCAGACTCTGAGTCACACCAGTAGCATGCATATAATCATTATGGGAAATTTATGAGTTATTTACTCAGCAAGCTTGAAAATATCAAAGGATAAATTTGACTCTTATTAGCATGAAGCCTTTTAAAATGACACTCAGGAAATTCTTTTCAGCTCTTTTATTTGCAATTCATCTCCTGAGCACCTTTGTATCACTTCTTGAAATTACAGAACCACCCACAAATTTTATCCTTCTTTCTTAGACAAATATTGATTTTACCCATCCTTATAAGCCTGAGTATTTGGGATGGATGGAAATGAATGTCACTTTTCTCTTTGGGGCTGTAAGTACTTAATAATGAGCTAACCTAAGGTACTGTGGCACTGGCTGTGGAGTCAGTCACGAATTTTGGAAGGTGTGGTCTAGATGCCAGTAGCAGCTTCACTGTTTTTAAGCTTTTGCTTGAAAACTGAAGCTAAGACGATGGTGATGTGGCGTTAGAGTTGGGAGTATTGTCATGTTGCTGTAGAGCCAGCCCATCCCAAGTGATGTATCCACAGACTCTTCTTTGAGAGTGAGATGCACCAAAGGGACTCGGACCCTACTGGAGAGGTCCCGTGTCTTCAAGTAGAGTCCCCAGGCATGAGGGCTGGGTAGCTCAGCATTGGAGCAAGCTTCCTCGGAGGCTCGCAACAGTACAGCCAGCTCTTCTGAGGCCTCTGCATCACCTCTCCTCTTAGCTGTGTGCAGTATACAGCTCTGGAAAGAGAATAAACTTTCCTCAGGAATTAGCTTGGAGTTATCAGAACTAGCCCCTTGGGATGGGAGATGGAGCATGGCAACAATGCTGGGATTAGAAATGGGCACAGAAAGGAGAACATCTGAAACCAACACTAAACAAAAATATTCCAACACCAAATAGAAGAAAAAGACTCAAAAGCTTGCTTGTCAGAGCAATCATTTTGGAAGCATTTGAGATACTATGGAAGGGTAAATAGAGTAACGGACGAAAAGTGTAGAGTTCTTGTGTCACTCTGAGATTACCTTGATCTTGTACAAATCAGTTAACTTTTCTTGGTTTTATGTGTTCCTTAATAAGAGTTTTAGAATTAACAGAGAACGTTTTTTATACACATTTTGTCTTGTAATCATCACTATAATGCATGAGGTGGTGAAGAAGAGGAGAATGAGAAGAAGGGCGGGGAGGAGAGAAGGAAGACGAGGAGGCAGGGAAACATCATTTAGCAGGTTCTGTTCTAAGTGCATTACTTATTGCATTACCATTTTCTCTAGGGATTACAATATGCATCCTCTACTTATCACAGCATCACTGTTGTACCACTTCACATGAAATGTAAGAACCTTTCAACTGTATAATTCTATTTATTCCTATCCTTTGTACTACTGATGTCATAAATTTATTTTGATGTACATAAGTGCCACAAGAAAATATTTTTATCTTTGCTTTAAGCAGTCTGTTGTCCATTAAAGAAATCATAAGAAAAACATAAGGTATTCTTTTATATTCATATATTTAGCTATATATTTACCATTTCCTGAACTCTTTATTCCTTCCTCTAGATCTGACTTTCCATCTGAGGTTATTTTCTTTCAGTCTGAAGAACTTCTGTTAGCAGGTCTTACAGTGCAGGTATGCTGGCAACAAATTTTGCCATCTTTCCTTTATCTGAAAATGTCTTCATTTCACCCTCAATTTTGAAGCATGTTTTTAGTGAACATGGAATCTGAGTTGACGGTTTTGTTTTGTTTTTCTCCTTTCAGCACTTTAAAGGTGTTTTTATCATTGTTCCTTTGTGTTAAAGACTTTTTTTCTGTCTGCTTTTATGATTTTCTCTTCATCTTTGGTTTTTAGCTGTTTGACTATGATGATAATCAGTGTGGTTTCTTTGTATGTATTCTGCTTGGGGTTTGCTGCATTTCCTGATCTATAGGTTAAATGTTCTTACCAAATTTGAGAAAAGTTTAGCCATAATTTCTTTACATATTTTCTGCCCCTTTCTCTCTCTCCTCTCCTGCTGGGCCTCAAATTACATGTATGTTATACTTCTTGATATTGTTATATAAGTCTCTGAGGCTCTTGCTTCTTTGGTTTTGTTTGATCTTTTTTCTTTTTCTCCTTCTACTGTGCTGTATTTTATTGCAATCTTCCAGAAGGTCTTATTGAAAATGTTTCCACTTACACATCACTTTTAATAATCTATCCCAATGGTCGGACATACCCTAGTTTCCTTAGTGTTGTGAAGGGAAGACTTCTAAGTAAAACACCAAGAACTTTTTATAAGTGCTTTTGGAAGAAGATAATTAACTCTCTGCCAACAAAGAACTAAATTAAGGTTTAGCATGAGAATTTTGGCAAATATGTGAAACCTTGTTGCCATGGATTTGGAGAATGCTTCGTGTAGCAAGCAGAAAGACATTTCTGTATTGGGTTTCTTTCTAAAGTGTGGCTCAATTAGCTATACCACCACATTCAGTGATATTTCACTTATTTTGCCAGGATTTTAGGTAAATAGTCATTAATTTGTCATTTATTATTATAGTTACAAAAACCTCAAAATATTTCCAGTAGGCACAGTCTGATTAATAAAACAACTAACATTCTTTAAAAGAAAAACATGTACTCTGTACCCTCAACCACCTCTTTTCATTTTCCCAAATTGCCTCTTGTGAAAGGATATTTTCTTGCTAGTTGTCGTTGTGTCCCAGGCTTGCTGCCTGATTCTCTTTTTTCTTTCTCACTAGACTCTGAAGGACAAAGCTTAAAATAGGTGCTTAAAAACAAGACCAAAGCCCAAGTATTGTTGTGGCATTATAAAGTCAATTCGTGCTCTAAATGAGAATTCAGCTTCTCTGAATATTTATTTATTAACAAGGCCTTGAAGATGTCATTTTTTATTTTCCCCACTTTAGGGAAAGTGTTGAATAGTCGCTTAAATCACAAAGGGGAATTACAGAGATTGAGATATCCAAGGGTTAAGAAAAGAGTGAAAATCTCCTCTGAAGTGAGTATGGGGATCAGGCTGCTAATTCATTGTTGACTGATTATTGGGAATCCAAAGTATGCAAGTGTATGTGTGTGGTGGATGAAGGTGGATAGACAAAGAAAGCTACAGAACTCTATGCCACTGAGGACTAAATAAAAGCCATAAAATAAAGACATAACTCTTGGCTTTAATATTCTCATAATTTATTATAGGAGATAAGACACACACAAATATACCTAAAGAAAACAGACAAAGAAACCTATGTACAAAAACAATAATAGAAAAATATTAAACCTAGAAAAAAACAGAGCAAAATTCTAGAAGGATGTATTTCAAAGTGTTAAAAATATAATTGGTGTTTTTAGTCTCCTTTCCAAATTATGAGTAATGTCTTTTATGTGCATTTGTAAAAAAAAAAATTAAAAGAAATTGTGAAGTAATGTATCAGCAAGCATGAATTTACATAAGAGGAAGCAATTAACAAGTATTTATTGCAGGTCTTCTATGTGCCTGGCATATGCTGGACACTGTCAGGAATAGATAGGAGGAAGAGGCAAAGAGCTTACACTCTTTAATGTGGGGGGGAGATAAAACCAGAGTACCCAGAACAGTGAAGCACACTGCAGGGAAAACTATAAGGCATAGGGCTATGATTCATTCATTTACTAATTCTATCAATAAGTATTACATAATAAAATATTTATTCGTTATGTACTACAACTACTATGGGTACAAAATAGTTGCAAAATAATTGATCTGTATACTTATATAGCTTATGGTCTGGTAGATGTACATTGATATTGACCAATTAGTCATAATAAATGAATGAAAGCTCCACTTCTTCCCTTCAAACCTTAACACCAGGAGAAAATCTTCTCTTTTTATTTCTCATACCTCTCTGATCACTCATTTTCAATCTCCTTTGCAAGTTTCTTCTCTTATCCCTGAGCTTCTAAAGGTTGAGTGTCCAGTTCTCAGTCTTTGAAAATTTTCTTTTTCTTAATCTATCCTTCATCCCTGAGTGATCCCATATAGTTTCACAGTTTTCAATACCATCTTTATGCCAACATGTCCCAAATTTACATATTTATCCCAGAACTTTCTTCCATATTCCAGATTTGTATATGCAACTGCGTACTGACATTACCACTTAGATGTCTTACAGATATCTCAAACTCAACATGACCAAAACGGAACTGCTGATCTCCTAAAAATCTGTTTACCCACAATCTTCCCAGTCTCTATAGACACCAGCTCCACCCCCTTTGTTTTCAGGCCAAAAATCTTGAGGTCACTCTTGACTCCTCTCCTTCTCTCCCACTCCATATTCAATTTTCTAAAAAACGCTGACTTCAAAATAAATCTGAAATATTGCCACTGCTCACTACCTCTACTGCTATACATCCTTGACTGAGCTATCATTTCTCTCCCTTGGGTTCTGTAATAGCCACCTAACTTATCTTCCTGCTTTTACCCTTAACCACTTTAGTCTTTTCAAAGAAGTAGCCAGGGTGATCCTTTTTTTAAAAATGCACATAATGTGGATCTTCTGTTCAATGTCTGCACTTTCTCCCCATTTTCTTGAGCATAAATGCAAAAGCATTAAAATGAACTAAGCTAGCTGGTCTAATGCCCAGACATTTTCTTCTCCTGCATCTTCTCCTCTACCACACAGATTGGACAACTAATTAAAATATTTCAGGTTCTAGGAAGTGTTTTGAGTTGGAATTAATTGCACTGATTGAATTATTACATCTGTGAGCCTCAGTTTCTTCACTTGTAAAATGAAGAAGTTTAAATAATCTGTAAGGATCCTTCTAGCTATTAAATTTTAATGAGAGAATTTATTCTGCTCTGTGTGATCTTGACACTGTGCTAACAGAGCTCAAAATGAAGCGACTAATTTTGTAATTACAGAGTTGATCTAATCACACAGACAGCACACTAGGTAATTTATCCCTGAAGTGCATATATATGTGTGTGTGTGTGTGTGTGTGTGTGTGTGTGTGTGTGTGTGTGTATGAATATTATGTACACATTACAATACACATACAGAAAAACTGGCTGAAAACTTAATTCCGGCCTTTCAAGATGTGAAGTATTTTTTAAAATGATACAGAATTAAATTTAAAATGAGTCAATAAAGCATGTTTTAATTTACTAAAAGATGTTTTCATTAAATTAAATTAATTTTTAGTTCATCAACTTAAAATGTGCTTTTCAATATTTAAGCATTTATATATTTCTGAACTTGCAAATCATTTTAAGGAATCTCTGTTATTTTCCTAGCTCACAGTCCTCCAGTTGCACTGCCCACTCATTCCTGGAGCACATACGGCACACTCCCACCTTGCACATTTTCACCAGCTGTCCTCCCAGCCTGGAACACTCTTCCTCCTGATATGTGTGTGGCTCTTTCCCTCACTGTCTTGAAGTCTTTGCTGAAATATCCCTTTCTCAATGAGATCTTCCTGATCACTTCACATTCCTGATCCCAATTATCTCTCCTTTTTTTCCTATAGCACTTAATGCCTTGTAATATATCATATAGTTTTCACATTTATCATGGTTTTTATTAATTTTCAGTCTCCCCTGCACTGGAATATTTGATCCATAAGGGCATGGATCTTGGCTTTTGTTTACTGAAGTGCTTAGAATAGTGCCTCATATATAATTGGTACTCAATACATATTTATTAAGTGAATACTCCAACAATGTTCTAATATGTATAAATTTAGATGATCACTAATGAAGTATTTGAAAATAGTGAAATACTAAAAACAAGCAAATGAGTTTGTGATAGATTGACATTGAGAATGAGATAATACTTTACAAAAACTATACTAATATATTTTAACTTCCCCCTTAACTCCTGTTTTCTAATAGTCTCCCACTTCCAAGCTGAATCTTGAGTGTTATCATCCTATGAAAAAAGAGGGTAAGATAATAACCTTGAAATACAAGCTTGGAAAAAGGAGAATTTTTCTAAATTGTTTTAGCATATTTAGCCAAGCACATCAGACCATAGACTTCTTGTCATGGAGAGGACTATCTGTCCATGAAGGAAGGTTAGGCCAGAAAGTTTGCTGCCTTCAGCAAGAAGGAAACAAACTTTCTCCAGACTTGAGAATTAGAGGTGTTTTGGGTAAGGTAATGGACTGCACTGAGAGTACATACTACCCATTTATGAATCTGGAAAAATACCACAGTAGAGAACAGTTTCATACCAACATAGCAGGCCCCAGCATAGTTAAGAGGGTGAGACTCACATGAGAGGCAAAGACAGGGTCCAGTTGGTTCTCCTGAGGTGCCTTTGGTGTCTGTGTAGCATTTCTGATAAAGTTAAAGGAGGTAGACCTCCTGTGAGGACTACCGTGACCTTCATAGTCAAGCTAATCACCCATGTTTTGCTGGCACTTGTCACCTGCAGCAATTCACAGATGAAATTCTCTCTGATGGTCTCTCACATATGTTCACAAATTGTCCAAGCCTGTCCTTTCTGGTATTCATATTGATGTCCATGGCATTCGCAGATCCTTGACGGGTCAACTTGCCATTGACACTGCTTCCAGGGACCAGAAAAGGAAACACCAAGGGTACTTTCTCCTGATGCTCTCAAAGCACCCAGCCCTCAATATTCCAAAGCCCTTTTCACTGCACTAAATCATTACTACTCCACCATCCCCACAACGGCCACCACTCACAAACCTCAAATTACTGAGATGCTACAGTGTGTGTCTCAATGTTATGATCAAATGGTAGAATCTGAAGCAAGACTTCAGCTGCAGTTACCAATAAATTCCCACATGCACTAGGAGTGTACTGGGATGACTGAAGTAACCAAATCTGCATGACTAAAATCCGGAAAGATAATAAGGAGGAGGTTAGTTTCAGCCAAAGTCTTAAGGAAGATTGGAAGACAGACAGGAAGGAGTTAGGGCATTCCTGCCAATGATAATAAAATAGGGCAAGCCAGGGGCCAGTTATCTGAGATACATAAAACAAGCATATTTGTTTTGTTGGAGTAGAAACTTTGTGCCAAGGAGAGGAGACATGGAATTATTATAGAGTAAATACTGAGAGCAGCTATGGAGGAATCATTTGATATAAAATCCTTAAGGCCAAATCCTTATCTCAAAATAAGAACTTTTTTTCATACTTCAAAAGCCATAGCTATAAAGAAACCACTCGACAACTGTAGCTACATTTATAATGCTTGAATAGTGCTCAGCCAAGGTACCATGGCACCAGAAAACACAACAAATCCTTTGGAGGAACAAGAGGCAGCCTCTATTCATAGCAATACTGCGCCTATGCATGTCATAGGTGGAAAAGCCTCCTGGGACAGGCTTTGAGGAATAAACAATTTGACCAATTTTAGCTGAAGATTTTGAAGTGAGACTAAGTTTGACTTTACAACTATGACAGGAAAAATACTAAGACACAAATACTGGTTTTGCGTGTGTGTGTGTGTACATAGCATTTATAATATGTACTCTGTACATATATAAATATGCACACACATATACAAATATACATACATATATTATGGGAGGCAAACTCACTTTTTTTGAGAACAGAACTTCTCTTGGATAGAAGCCGCCTGATTGAGCAGAACTTCTCTTGGATAGAAGCCACCTGATTGACTCTAGAGCAGTCAACCAATATTTATTGAAAAATCTGTATATTATCTGTGCTACATGAGATAGAAGCTTAAAATACCATCTCAGACCCTCAGAGAACTGTAATCTGTCTTACCTTGGAGCAGCAAGGCAGAGAAAGGACTGGGGCTAGGACCCAACACATTTCCAATCACTGTACAGCCCAATATTCATGGGCTTGACAAGATCACACCTGCTTCAGGCAGTGGTAAGAACCTTATTGTCAAGAGACAGTCAACAAGTAGGCTCCTTTCCCCCTAAGAAATCTAAGGGAGGAAAACTCATGGTTTGCCTTCAGTAATGAAGGTTTATTTCAAGGGTACAAGGACACAACATTACATGAAAGTTATCCCACCAGCCTGATAATCATCCTGAGATTCAGATTTATAGGCCATGTAGGAAGCTCACAGAAACTCAGAAAATTTGTTCAGCATCTCAGAGAATAGCCTGAATACCCAGTACTCTCCAGAAGGTATACATCTCAAAATAAAAGATGTGAGTAGGATGATTTGTACCATTCTCTATAGTACACCCATTGGGCAGAATTGGCCCCAAACCACCTCAGAGGTCCCTGAGCTCCCTCAGATGTGCCCTTTATGTGTATGTCCTGCTCCTCGTCTCTAACCCAATCAGATCTGACCAGTGTACCCAGATTAGTTTCATTAAAAATCCCAATTAGTGGGCCCTATAGTAGCCTGCAGGAAAGAACAGTTTTGGGCCACTTGCCTTTTCAAAGGCAATTGCATATCAGACAAGTTCTTGAGGCTCCATGGTTCCCACCAGTCTGCAATACCAGAGAGCCAGGAGAATCTAAGACAAGAGTTCAAGGAATAGGGGGTCACCGAGGTAGATATCTGTCCAAGGGTAACCTTCTCAGTGAAAGAAACTAAAGGGAACAGATATCTATTTAGTTTAGTCAGGAACCAAAGCAGAAGCCCAATCCTGGAAAGCAAAATAACAAAGCAGAAATCATCTGTGAGACACCAAACTGGGTTAGGTCCTAAACGCACCTTGGTTAGGTAAACGCACCTTGGTTAGGTTACAGATAAAACTTCAGGGGAGATATGTGAATGGATGGACTTAGCTGAAGACCTGGGATGATAAAGGCAGAGGGAAATGGATGAAGTTAAAAGAAGACAAACGGATAAACAAGATAAGCTGGTGAAAAGCTATGTGACAGTATAGACAATAAATAATGATTTGTGACACCAAGATGGCACTGGAATTTTTCAGACCTTCTGTGGTCACGGCCACCACCACCACTAGAGGAGCCAACCTCACAGAAAAGGAGATGTTTGAGCTTAGTCTGGAATGAGTAGTCACCACCAGGCAGTGGGTAAAAAATCAATCTGACGACAGCATGAAGTGTGTATTGGGAAGTAGCTTAGTTTCCTAGGGCTGTTGCAACAGAATACCAGAGACCGGCTGGCTTAAAACAACAGAAACGTGTTGTCTCCTAGTTCTAGGGCTTGGAGTCCAAAATCAAGGTGTCAGCAGGGCCACGCTCCCTCTGAACCTGGAGGGAAGAATCTGTTCTGCACTTCTCGCCTGCCTTCTGGCCGTGGCTGGCAAACCTTGGCATTCCTTGGCTTGTGGCATAATTCAACTGTTGCCTCCTTTGTCAAATGGCCATCTTCTCTCTCTGTATATGTGTCCATGTCTCCCCTTCCTTTCTTACAAGGACACCAGTCATACTGGATTAGGACTACTGTAATGCAGCTTGGCCTCATCTTAACTAATAACATCTTCAAAGACCCTATTTCCAAATAAGGTCACATCCACAGGACCAGGGATGAGGACATTATTCAACCCATAAGGAGGAGTAATAAAGATAAATCTGTATAAACAAAGGATGAAAGTAGACACACTATTGGCACAGACTTGTGCAGTTTGCCTCAGCTATGAGGCCTGAATTACAAACTTTCGCTTCATGCCCATATTCATTTGAACATCCAGAAGACATATCTAGAAGGAATTTCACAAATGCATTACATTCTCCACACTGAACCCCAGAAGTAGTCAGCGTTAAGTCTGCCTTAATGAGGCATGGCATAATCTGTCAAGTAAGTCCGAAATTGAGTCCCATACTATCAGCCAGGAATATCAGGAGAACACTGCATTAGATTTTTCAGTTCATCAATCTAATAAATGAGTTCTCAAATGTCATTTTCCCTCCATATGCAGCAAATATTTTTCTATTATTTGGTTATGCTGTTTTAATTGAGTTAACTCTCAGTGCACCAGCACTATTCCATCTGTGAGAGGTACTTACATCACTTAATGGAGAAACAGAGAAGGCTGCAAGGGAAAGGGGTGACAGTTCAGAGTGACATGTAGTATATGTTTGTCATTACAGAAAATAAGTGTGCTATATTCTTATTTTTCGATTAAAGATAATAAAATCAGATGGTGATATGCCTTTTATTTCATTAAGAGAAACATTATCCATCTGAATATCTTTCAAAGCAAAGTAAGCATTTTAATTAAACCTAGCCTATTTACCATTTGTAACAACTGAAATGGAATTATTAACAGCATTTGAGAAAAGAATACAAAATGAGATATGGAGGTTTTAAACCTGGGTGAGAAAAGTAACCAGTCTACAAATTGGCACATGAAATCTTCTCACATGCAACAAAAATCCTACTTTAAAAGGCAATGAATTTAATTATTAAGGATTTTGCTAGTTCTGAAGTGGTTTAATCAATAAAGAAACACTTATAAAATTATGATAATAAAATAAAAAATGTACTAATTAAAAAAATTTTGGCAAGCCCCAAAATGTTTTATTGACTTTTTTTAACTTAATACTAAATTAAAATATGTTTCAAATAATTTTCATTTGGACAAGAACTGAATCATATTTCCCCAGTACTTGGTGACTTTTCTATATATAAACTCAATATACATATCATTTTCACATGTGTAAGCAATTAATGTTTTTTTCCAAACAACCATCACACCTATCTATTCCCATAAAGCATTTAATGTTTGTGATACATGTGAAATGAGGATCAGTCCATTCAGAATCTACAGCTTGACTGCAGATTGCTGGCTTCTCACAAAGAGACCACGGTTACCTAATCACTCAATTTATGTGATGAATAAAGACAGCCAAACTGAATAAAATCCACTTCGGGGATTGAATTACCTAGTTTGGCTGTCTGCACTGATCAGATCTACTGTATTATTATAAAATAGTCATTTCAATTTGTGCTAGCTCCACATAGCATACAGTAAATCCCCTTGTTAATAAGGAATTATGGGATTTCTTAGTTGGAAGGGGCTTTAGAGATTAACCCTTTACTTTGCAGATGAAGAATCTGAGGACTCAAGACTTCCTGGATTCAGTTAGTGCAGCTGAGCCAGGAGCAAAATATTTTCTGGTACCTGAATCATCCCAATCATCCCATTTAGTTTTCTATAATTTGTGCGGATGAATAGCAGCTCAGGTAACTGCATTCTAATATCAAAATTATTGCTAATAAGCTGCTGTGATCTTAGACCAGAGTTTCCCAAATAAAATGCCATAAAAGAGTTGCAGGGGCCCAAGATATTGAACTTTTAGGCCCTAGGATGGCTGGGAAGAACCTGAGACAGCCAAAGTCCCAGGCCAATCATCCCAGTCCTTTAGCAAATGTGACTATCCCAGTGTGCCAAACAAATACTCTCATTTTCTATTAGTACACTGAAGTGAAGGGATTGGAAATAACATCATCTTTAATACTTTCAGCAATTAAATTTAACCTATCTGTATATCAGATTGCTCCTTTGTAAAGTTATGGACTTAGACTACTCTACCTGCCGAAATACATGCCAAGCACTTCTCTCATTTATAACACTATGCTAAATGCTTGAAAGGATATAGTTTTGAGTAAAGCACAGTGCATCATATTAGTGAGAATAGGTAAGGCTTTGGTGTGGTAACAAATAGAAAAAATAGACACCAAAATCTCAGTGGTTTGACCCAACTTAAACAAGTCCAATGCAAGTTGAGATGCCTTCCTCTGCTTTACAGCCATCCCATCTAGAACATATGGCCTCCAAAATCATGTCAGCAGGGGAAAAGGAAAATGGAGGAGACACACCAACTCTTAACTGTTTGACCCAAAAGTGATAATATTAATTTTGTTCACATTTCATTGGCCAGAATTAATTTCATGTCTCAATCCTAACTGCTGGGGAGCTGAAAAATGTAGAGATTCCATAAATATTTGGCAACCACTAAAAGCCTCAGCTTCATTTATGAAGAAAAAAAATAGAAATAAACTTTACTTTATACCAGCCTTATTCCAAAATGAGTTGCCATACATCTGTTTTTCCTTACATAGCTGGTAATAACCATAGCATTTGCTCACACAATGAATCCTGCTTTAATACTCTCAAAATATATGGCAGTTGACTGGGGATTCCTAACATAAAACCACAGTCCTTTTATTCATACGTAACATGATACTACCAGTAATAGCTCATATCTAACAACACACCTTGTACGATTGCTGTGAGACTTAAATTTAAAAACACATCTGAAACGCTTGGTACAATACCTAGCACATGGAGAGGCTAAAAAATGTTAGCTGTAATTGTCACCATCATCATCGTCATTTTATTGTTAGGTCTCATTTGATTCTCTGCAAGCTACGTGTAGCCTCAAGGAGAGAAGTTAGATGCAAAAGCTTACGTGATTTGCCCAAGAACACACAACTTAAAGTACATGAAATACAGAAGCAGGACTGCCAATCTCACTCCTCTGATGCCAACTCCAGTCATCTCCTTTTTTAAAAGGAAAAAGTAAAACAATGTTTCACTTGGAGTCCTAGTTTATCTATAAATTCTGAATAATCTTTTAGTTGCACAAAATGACAAGTTAACTAGGAGACTCTGAGCCCCTTTCCTACTCTAAGATTTTAGAATCACCGATTATTTTTAATTATACGAATTACGGCATAAAAATTAAAATAGCTTAAAAAGAGAAAGATAACTATTATTTGTGTCATAATGCTTATGAGATCCCTGACTAAACTGATGACTATAAAGTCCCTCTCAGTCTTAAATGTTGATTCTTCATTAATCAAGAACACCAGAACATCTTCTCTTGACTTGTTGCAATGTGTGTGTAACTTTCATTCTCACTGAAATCAAGTTAAGTATTTGCTTAAGCTCAGGTAATAAAAGATATGTGCTACTTTTTTAATGGGTGTGATAGTTTAGAGGTTTTGTGGACGCCAGAAAAGATCATGTCCTTATATTTAATCCATTCCTGTGGATGTAGACCTATTATTGTAGGTGGGACTTTTTGGTTAGATTATTTCAATTGAGATTTGACCCACGTCATTCAAGGTGGGTCTTAATCCTCTTGCTGGAGTCCTTTATAAGAGGATTAATGACACAGAAAACACAGAGAATTTCACAGAAAAAAGTCATGGAGGAACAAAGAGAGGACCCACAGAAAACAGAGAGGAAGCCACTGAAGCCAGAAGATGAAAGCAATGAAACCCGGGAGAGAAGGACCAGCAGACACCAGCTATGTGCCTTTCCATGTGACAGAGGTGCCCCAGAAGTTGGCAACCTATCTTCAGAGTTTAGGTATTGTCTTCTGATGTCTTGAGTTGGACATTTTCACATCCTAAGAATTGTAAATTATAAGTTAATAAATCCCCCTTGTGAAAGCCAATCCATTTCTGGTATATTGTATTTTGCCAGCCATAGCAAACCAAAACAATGGGGCATACTGTACAAAACTCAGTCCTTGACATGTCTCTTGCAACTTTTCAGGGCAACTAATTTCATTCTTTTTGCTCTAATCAAGTTAAATAAAAAATTCATCCAAGCGTATCACCTCTGCACTGTTCGTCAGCACTTCTAGTCTAGGTCTTTCTAGTGTAATATTAACCGATAGTCTAATATCATTTTATATATTTGGAGACAAATTTAGTCTGATAGAAGGTTAGTTTTCCCCCTTTCTTATTTTCCTCTTTAAGAATGACCTGTTATGTCTTCTATGATCAAGGTATTAGAAGAACAGAGAACCACAACATTCCCCTCACTTTTCCCACTATTAGGAACCAGAATTGACCTAGACAGTTAAAGGCAAGAGACAAGTTAATGTTAATAAAATTCCCTATGAACAGCCAATCTTTGCCATTTCCTTAGTTCTTGGTAATTTTGTAGTTCAGTCAGTTCAAAACATTGAATGTTCTTTTTATTTCTGCATTTGTACTCCTAATACATTTGTGGAGACTGAAAACTACAAAGGGACCAATTTGCTTATTTCTTCCTTCCTCTCTATCCAGTGATACAAAGGAAAACACAAACAGTGATCAACCTTTATATCAGTGACTTAGATGAATATGTAGAAGGTAGGCCTATCCAAGCTACAGATGATACCAAAAAGGGAAAACTAGTTTTTTGGAAGAAAGGCAGAATCAGATTTAGAATATTTCAATAGGTTGGAACAGCATGTGAATACCAACAAGAAGAAAGGCAAGAGGTTCCATTTATTTATTTATTAATCTAATAAATATTTATAGAACATACCTATATATTAAGCTTAGAATCCACTTTTGATGTGGGGGGAAGGGGAGAGAACCAAGAGATAAAGATTAACTTGACTGATCCCCTGAAAGATAGCCTTATGTGAAAAGAGGTGATCTCTTGCAAAGCTCCATGGAAACTGGCAACAGCCCAGTGATTAAGGCAATCAATCATGGTCAACTGCAATGCTTGGATCCCAGGACACTGAACAAGTCGGTGGGGGTGGGTACTGGTGCTATATCTAACTAGAAACACGTGAAGGTAGGACAAGGCTCTGTGGCCAATGTGCTACCATGTCACATAGATTTTGCATCCCAGCCCCCATCACAAAAGAGATAGGGTTGGCACTTCTAATATTGGAATCTAGGAATCAATTTTATCAACTATCATTGGAATCTCAGAATCAGTTTATCAACTACTGGTTTTTTGGAGGAACATTCTTGGCTTCTGAATTTATGCTATGTAGGATGATACCAATTCTTCATAATAGTAATTCCCATCCTACATTTATATACCATCGTAACACCAAAGCAACATTTTTGTAGACTTTTTCTATTAATAATAATAGCTGGGTATCATTTATTAAGGATTCTTTGAGCTAAGAATTTCACAAATCACTTTACATATATTATCGCATCCTTTAATCCTCAAAATAATCATGTAAATTATTTATTATTGTCACAGTATTAAAGTTAAAGAAATTTAGGTGCAAAAGTTTGAGGAATTTGTTTTATATCAAATGAGCAAGTGGTGTGGTTGGAACTTATCATCAGGTCTGTTAAAATCCCAAGCCTGGGCTCTCAACCTGCAGGTTCTATTACACATTAGTATGCTAATGCTAACTCCACAAGTTTTTCAATCATACATACTTAGAAAGTGCATTAAAATGAGTGCCTTTTCTTTGTAACTTGTCTGATGTTTCATATCATGCTTTCTTCCATTGATGCATATGCCTGTGGCAAATTTAATCAGAATTCACCCAGATATTTCAGGATCAATTAGAGACTATTAAGTTTCTCTCAAGCTTCAATAACCCCCACTACCACCACCACCCCTTTTTTACATGAATTTAACATCTCATTCTTCTCTTTGATTGAGTCCTTTTAGGTATAAGTGAATTCTTCCTTCTGGAAGTTGAAAGTTATGATTTCCTTCCACTGGTTCCCTTTAAATAGAAGTTTGGGTGATTTAGCAGAATGGGATCAATATCAGTAGTGATGGAAAAGCTCTAACTGATAGTACTCTGGTGTTTGTCAATCTAATTAGGCAATTTTGCATGGGTTTCTTGTGTTTCTGCAAGTTTTGCAAGCAGAAGCACTGATTGCCTTTGTTCTGGACTATATTTTCAAGTATGTTTATATACCAAAGAACCTTCTAAGATAGAGATAGCATCTCCCCCTAGAGCAAAGGACTCTAGATTGTTTACTGAACAGTATAATAAAAGTGGTACGTCCTTCCAAAGAAAAGGGCAGGCAAATTTTGTGATCATTATAAAATTCAGGTTCCCTAAGTTCAGATTCCTCTTACATAATGCATCCACTGGGTGTGTCAGGAAAAGGTCCAAATCAAGGCATCATCAAGGAGATGCTTTCTTTCTGAAGACTACTGGTGATCCTTGGTTCCTTTGCTACATGGTAGCATCGCTGGTCTCTCCCTTCCTTTCTCCCTTCATTCTATTTATAAAGGACTCCAGTAATAGGATTAAGACCCATCCTGAATGAAGTGATTCACATCAAAAGTAGCCTCATCAAAAGGTCCAACTTACTTTGGGTTTACACTCACAGGAATGGATTAAATTTAAGAATATGGTTTTCTGGGGTACATATACCTTCAAATCACCGCATTGGTAGTGTCAGTTATGATGAACTTGCTGCTCGATACTGGGCATTGATTGGGTCAAAAATGTCAGGGACTCATTTGGTTGAGCTACCTACCAGCAACTGCTGCACAGTTTGAAACTAAAAGTAAATATGGCTTGTTTACTGGAGCTGAGTCATACTCTCCCTATGTGACAACTGATCCTTCTTCCTCTTCTCATCCAAATTCAACCAAAAGCCAAGGTTTGCCTCTCCTCAAGGGGTACCAAAGGCCATATGCACCTGTCTGAGTATGCTGAGGAACTGTGGAGAGGAGGGAACCTCAAACTTCTATAGCTCTATTGGATGCAGGAGCACAAGTCACCCTCCTACCCAAGTTCATGGGAGGAGGGTTTCCCAGTTACAGGGGTTTGTGCAGTGTCCACAGTGGGGAAGAGAAGCTAACCTGATCTTGAGTGGAACTCTCTGAGGTGATTGAATGTACTGGTGTTGTGGCTTGTATTGCTGAATGTGTAGTTGGTATTCATGTTTTACATTCCTGTACTGTGAATGTTCATAAATGCCCAAGGAGGTTCTTCCAATCAAGGTCTATTGCATGTAGAGAAAAGCTAGTGGGACAAGTAAATCACTCTCCAACTCATCTTCCTGTTTCCTACCAGGTGGTCCAACAGAAACAGTATAGAATCCCAAGAGTTTAAAAAAAAAAAAAAAAAAAGGGAAATCACAGCCCTGATTAAGAACTTAAAGGCAGCAGAGGTAGTTACAGATGCTATAGCTCTGTATGGATAGTGAAAAAGGTAACAGGAGCTGGAGGCTTAGAGTGGATTCATCGCCAATGAATTTAGTAGTCGCCCCTGACCTGGCTGTTCCAGACATTGTGATTGTAACTGAATCCATTGCACAAACTAATGGGACTTGGTATGCTGCCTTGAAGGTTGCCAATGCCTCATTTTCTATCTGACTGGCACCAAAAACTCAATACCAATTCACATTCATTTGGAAAGGCTTCCAATATTCATTTGCCAGGGACACCTAAACTCCTCTGCTATTTGCCACCAGTGAGTGGGTCAGGATTTAGCTTAGCACAAGTGCCTCTGCCCATGACATCCAAAGCTTTCACTCTACAGATGATGTCCTGTGGATTAGCAAATCAGAAACCTCAGTCTCAGTGATTCTAACTGCAGTGTTAGCATACAAACTGAATACAAAATTCAGGGCCCTACTCACCAAGTAAAGTTGCTTGGAACTATGTGGGCAGATTCACAACACTCAATCTCTCTGGTAGTCAAGGAAAAACTGCTGTCTCTTTGCTCCTCCCCTCCTCCACAAAAAAGAAGGCTCAGCACTCTATTATACTCTTTGGGTCCTGAAGACAGTATTGCCTCACTTTTGCATTATACCTGCTCATTTTTATCTGTTTATCTGCAAATTAGTATCCTTTCAGTGGGTCCAAACCAACAGACTGAGTTGCAGACTGCCCAGCAAGCTGAAGGACACTCTCTACTAGGGGTCCTCAACCCATAATGACCTCTTTGAGACAAAATTCTCTGTGACTGATAATTTTACTGATTGGAGCCTGTGGCAGGCTATCTTGTTAGCTTGCAAGTAGGGTAAAATCACAGGTCCTTCACAGTTTATGACATCTAATTGGCCTTGAATCCTCTTTGTGGAAGTCGGTGAAAATATACACTTAACTTATTGGTAGTTGTGAAAAAGCATTGCTTTGTTGGGTGGAACATTCCAGTATATAACTTTTGTTCACAGCAACATTGGCCCAGTGATTCAATTTAAGAAAAGCTCCATCTCAAGTGTCCTATGGCAGGAACAAAAGTTTATGTGTCAGCTTAAAATGAGAAAGAGATGCAGAAATGGGCTCTGAGGAGAATGGAAAAAAACACTCTTGTCTTATTCTATTAAAAAAAAAAAGCATTACTCAGATAAATGAATAAATATTTTATATAAATTACCATTTTAATTAACGGTAGAATGGAGAACTTAGTACATGAAGAGGGAACAAGGGGCTTAAAGTCCTTGAAAACATCAGAATTTAAAGCTATTAGTTTTCATATTATCCTTTGGGCCATTCATTATGTTTCTAGCTGAATAGTAAAATATATTTATAAAAGAGCAAAATATTGAATCCCTTTATTAAGTGTATAACTACAAATTATTGGGCTGAGGCGATATTGAATTGTTTTCCTAATTCTATATGAAACAGTGATGATGACCCAGAGCAACTTCAATTTTATGTTATTTTCAAAAAATTTATGAACAGTAAAATTCATTTGTTTTCCTGTACAGTTCTGTCAGTTTTTACACATGTACAGATTCTTGTAACCAAGACCACAGAGCACAAGTCCAGCAACCTGAAGAATTCCTTCACACTGCCTCTTTGTTGAGTCCCCTCCCCACCCTAAGCCTTGGCAAAAGCTGAGCTTTCTCTATTTCTGTCATTTGGCCATTACCAAAATGTTATATAAATAGAATCATGTAGCATATAACCTTTGAGTTTGGGTCCTTTAACTTAGCATATTTCTCTAGAGATTTGTCCAAGTTCTGCAGTATATCGATAGCTCATTCCTTTTTGTTGCTGAATATTATTCCACAAATTGTTTATCCATTTACCCAATGAAGGGCATTTGGGATGTTTCCAGTTTGGGGTAACCATTAATAATGTTGCTATAAACATTCAGGTACAGAATTTTACGTGAACATAAACTTTCATTATGCTAATATACATACCTAAAAGTGGTATTGCTGGGTCATATGGTAAGCATATGCTTAACTTTTTGAGAAACTGCCAAATTGTTTCCCAGAGTGGTTGTACCATTTTGCGTTCTTAGCAGCAATGTATGAATGTTCCTTTTGTTCTGTATCATTCTCAACAATTGCTATTGTCAGTTTTTTGGTTTTGTTTTTTTTTTTTTAGACATTCTAATAGGTGTCTAATGCTATCTCACGGTACTTTCAACTTTCATTTCCTTAATAATCAATGATGCTGAACGTCTTTACATGTGCTTATTTGTTGTCCATGTATCTTTTGTTTAAATCTTTGCCTAATTTTTAAAAATTGGGTTGTTTTCTTATATGAGGGTTTTGAGAGTACTTTATACATTCTGGTAGAAATCCTATGTCTGATATGCAATTTTCATATCTGGGTTCTAGTTCTATTCTCTTAAGTGTCCTGTGCAGAGCAAGAGTTTTTAATTTTTATAGAGTCCAATATATCAGTTATTTCTTTTATGGGCTGTACTTTTGATGCTATATTTAAGAACTTTTTCTAACCAAAGGTCGAGATTTTCTCCTGTTTGTTCATCCAAGAGTTTTACACTTTACTTTTTCACATACATCTATGATGCATTTTGAGTTAATTTTTGTTTGTGGAGTAAGGGATAGATGACATTTCATTGCTTTGCATATGGATGTCCAGTTGTTCCCAGCACCTTTTGTTGAAAAAAAGTTGTCCTTTATCCACTGAATTAGTTACACTGTATCTTTGTCAAATATTAGTACACCACTTTTGTGTGGGTCTATTTCTGGATTTTCCCTTCCGTTCTATAGGTACATGTATCTATCCTTTTACCAATACCACATTGCTTTGACTACTATCACTTTATACCAGGTCTTTAAATTCTGTAATGTGAGTCCTCCAACTTTGATCTTTCTCAGAATTGTTTGGCTTTTCTAGTTCCTTTACCATTCCATATAAATTGTATAGCACCTTGTTGACACCCACGAAAAGATTCCTGCTGGTGTATTGATTGGGATTCTATATCTATAGATCAATTTAAGAAGAATTATCAGTTGAACTACACTGAGTCTTCCAAACCATGAACACAATATGTCTCCCCACTTATCAGTGTTTTATAGTTTTCAGTTTACAGATTCTGCACATATTATGATAGATTTATTCCAAAGTATTTCATTTTGGAGCTATCATAAATGGTATTTATTTTAAAAGTCTCAATTTACAACTATTCATTGCTAATGCATAAACATATCACTGAATTTTGTATATTGGTCTTGTATCCTGAATTCACCATTAGAACAATCTGGATATATATATATATAATATATATATATTAGAACACTTGAGGATATACAGATAAATCATGCATAAAACACAAGGTTCTCATATACAACCCTATTGTTAACACCTTGCATTGATATGGTACATTTGTTACAACTGATGAAAGGACATTTTTATAATTGTACTACTAGCTATAGTATATGCTCTAACTTACTAAACCCAATTATTTATTCTAGGAGTTTTTTTTTTTTTTTCCCTAGAGAATTTCTATGTAGACAACCATGCCATCAGCAAGTAAGTATAGTTTTATTTTTTTCTTTATTATCTGACAGTCTTTTATTTCATTTTCTAGCATTATTGCATTTCCTAGACTTCAAGTACAATATTGAATAGGAATGGTAAGAGTGTACATCCTTGCAAAGTTCCTGATATTGGGAGGAAAGCAATCAGTGTTTCACCATTAAGTATAATGTTAACTGTAGATTTGTCATGGATGCCCTTTTTCAGAATATAGACATTCCCTTCTAATCCTAGTGTGCTGAGAGGTTCCATCACAAATGGATGTTGAATCTTTCAAAAGCTTTTTCTGCATCAATTGATATAATCATTTACTTCTGTTTATTGTTAAGGCTGTTAATGTTGTTGCTTACATTTACTGATTCACTGAGTGCTCAAAAACCAATGAGCAGTGCATTCTCAGGATATACCTTACAGGAACATAACATAAAAATCTTTTTTATATATTGCTGGATTTGACTTTCTAATATTTTGTTGAGGATTTTTCTATCTATGTTCATGAGGAATATAGGTCTGTAGTTTTCATTTCTTATACTGTCTTTGTGTAGTTTTGGTATCAAGATAATGCTGGACCCATAAAGTGAGTTGGGAAATGTCCCCTCTTTTTCTATTTCTTAGGAGTGATTGTGAAGAATATGACGTTATTTCATCCTTAAACATTTGGCTGAATGCACCATTAGAACAATCTGGGTATAGACAGATAAATAGATAGATAGATAGATAGATAGATAGATAGATAGATATAAACACTTGAGGATATACAGATAAATCATGCATAAAATACAAGGTTCCCATATACAACCCTATTATTAACACCTTGCAATGATATGGTATATTTGTTACAACTGATGAAAGGACATTTTTATAATTGTACTACTAGCTATAGTATATGGTTTAACTTAGGGTTCACTGTTTATGTTGTTCAATCCTCTGATTTTTAAAAAATTTCATATGAAAACTGTATTCAGCAATAATGAGAAGGGACTCAATATGCTTTCTTATCCATTCTACCAATCTCTGTATTTTCACTGGAGAGTTTAATCCATTTACATTTAAATTAACTACAGACAATGCAAGACTTCCTTCTGCATTTTGTTATTTAGTCATTGTAAATCTAATACCCCTTTTTTGTCTCTCAATTTTTCTGTTAATGCCTACTTTCAAATTTATTTAACTTTCTGTATTGTACTGTATTGAGTCCCTTCTCATTTATTTCTGAATACATTTTTCATATATTTTCCTTGTGGTTTCTCTGGGCTAAAACTTAACATCCTAAACATATAACAATCATATTTGATTAGATTCCAACTTGATTTCAATAGCATACACATACACTGTTCCTATAACCCTCCACCCCTACTTTTATCGCACAATTTACAATTATAACTTTATACATTGAATGTCCAAAACCATGGATGTGTCATTACTTTTTATGTATTTGCATTTTAGCACCTATAAGAAGTAAGAAGAGGAGATACATACCAGACAATACAATACAACAGTACTTGCACTGGCAAAACCTACGTATTACCCTTACCATGGTTACCTTTACAGAGGTCTTTATTTCTTTATGCTGCTTTGAATTACTGTCTAATGTCCTTTCCTCTCAGTCTGAAGAATTCCCTTTAGCATTGCTTATAGGGCAGCTCTAATGGTAATTAACTCCCTCAGCTTTTGTTTATCTGGGAAAGTCTCACCAGACATGAAATTCTTGGTTGGCAATTGTTTTCTCTCAGCACTTTAAGTATTTCAGTCCACTGCCTTCTTGCCCCCATAGTTTCTAATGAGAAAATTGGCACTTAATCTAACTGGTGCTCCCTCGTACATTAAGACATTGCTACTCTCTTGCAGCTTTAAGAACTCTCTCTTTGTCCTTTGCATTTGACAGTTTGATCAATATGTGGTATGGCATATTTTTCTTTAATTTTTATCCTGTTTGGTGTTCTCTAGTCTTCTTTGATATGCATATTCACATCTTTTGATAGGTTTGGGAAGTTTTCTGTCATCATTTCTTTGACTACTCCTTCTGACCCTTTCTCTCTTTCTTCTCCTTCTGGGACACCCCCCCGCCCACCCCCCCATAATACATATATTGGCATGCTTGATGGTGTTCCATAGGTCTCAGGCTATTTTCACTTTTTATAATTCTTTTTTTTTCTTTCTACTCATCAGTCTGACTCATTGGTATTGTCTTGTCTTTGAGTTCACTTATTCTTCCTTCTGCCAGCTCCAATCTGCTATTGAAACTCTCCTGGGCATTTTTCATTTCATTTATTGTGGTCTTCAACTCCCATAGCTCTGTTTGGTTCCATGTTAAAATTTCTATCTCTTTATTGATATTCTCATATTATTCATTTACTATTTTCCTGAAAACCTTTAGTACTTTCTCTGTATTTTCCTTCATTTCCCTGAGTATATTGAAAATCATTTTATAAAAGTCTTTGGCATGTGTACAGTCTGGTCTTCTTCATTGAAGCTTTCTGGATTTTCATCCTCTTCTTTGGATGGGCCATCATTTTATGCTTCCTTGTTTGTCTTGTAGTCTTGTTGCACACTGTACATTTTAATGTTTTAATATGCTAACTCTTAGATTTACTCCCTTAGATGTCTGTTTCTTAAGTTTGTATCCAGATGGTGATATGACATTGAATTTCTTGCTAACTAAACCAAGCAATCCCTAGCAAAATCACCTTTCACAGTGTTTGCAAATTGACTTTGAAAGATGAGTAATAAAATAAAGACAAAAAATATATAAATAATAGGAGGGATAAGGGGTATGGGATGTTGTGCCATTTGGATGTATTATGTCCCACAAAGCACCATGTTCTTTCATGCAATCTTGTGGGGACCAATGTATTAGTGTTGATTAGGTTGGAACCTTGGATTAAGCTGTTTCCATGGAGATGTGACCCACCCAACTGTGGGTAATACCTTTGATTAGATTATTTCCATGGAGGTGTGGCCCCACCCATCCAGCATGGAGTCTTGATTTAATCACTGGAGTCCTATATAAGAGCTCACAAACAGAAGGAGAGCTGCTACTGCTTGGAGAGACATTTTGGAGATGGCTGTTGAAATCAGACTTTTGCTAGCTCAGAGTTTGCCTGGGAGAAACTAAGAAAACACCCCCAGAAGCCTAGAGAGGAACATCCTGGGAGAAAGTCATTTTGAAACCAGAACCCTGGAGCAGATGCCAGCCACATGCCTTCCCAGCTAACAGAGGTGTTCAGATGCCATCAGTGTTCTTCAGTGAAGGTAGCCTATTGTTGATGTCTTTGTTTGGACACTTTTATGGCCTTAGGACTATAACTTTGTAACCAAATAAACCCCCTTTATAAAAGCCAATCCATTCCTGGTGTTTTGCAAAATGACAGCATTAGCAAACTGGAACAGACATTTTGGGTGTTCTTTTTTATTTTTATTTTTTTCTTTATTTTGGAGTAATGAAAATGTTCTATAATTGATTGTGGCAATGAATGCACAACTATATGATGATACTGTGAGCCATTGATTGTATACTTTGCATGGATTACATGGTATGTGAATACATCTCAATAAAATTGCAATTTAAAAAAAGAAACAAAAAATTTGGCTTTTCACTGGCTGGTGCTCTCCTTCAGAGTTCAGCCATCCTATCAAGAATTTCAGCCAAAGTCGAGTGTAAAAGGCAGGATCCCCTGGGCCTAAGTCTTGTCCTGGGCTTGTGCTTACTAGTGGTCTTAGGAGCTACCCTGTTTATGGAAATGAAATGCCCTCCCTACTACCCAGGAAACAGACCTTCTCCCTCTCCTGGGTGTTCTTCTCCATTACTTAAAGCAGGTAAGCCTTTACCCCAGGCCACCTGACTCAATTGTTTCTTATTCTGCTTTTACTGTCTCAAGCTTCTTTTGCCTGGAGGGTAAGTTCTTACAAGGGGGTGGGGGACATGCAGGAGAGGATTTTCCCAAGTCATTCTTTCCCAGATGAAACAAGGCCAGGGACCAACAAAGGGAGCACTGGCTGGCTCCAAATTACCCTGGGGAGGGAATGAGGGAGGAGCCAGTGGCTCCACAAAGCTTTACTTTCTTGTCTTGGCACCTGCCCAGCAAATGCAGCTCCTTAACTATCCTCTGCTGCTCTAAGAAAGCATGCCACCTTTAAGTCTCCTCCACCATCCTTGTCTGGGGTGGGTTGGAACAATGGCTGCCCTCAGAGCCACCTTCCAGAGTTCTGAAGTAGCTAATCAAAAGCAATGATCAGTGCTCAGAATGAATATACTCAGGTCTTGGGGAACTGGGTCTTTATGTCCCACTCTGGTACCAGCAAGCTGTGCCAATACCTTACTGCTGTCTGTGGCAAGGCTGGGGGATTAGGGGTGGTTGCCACCACACAGAGAATGTAAATCACTGGTATTTATCACAATTTCCTCCTGCTTTTCCCTGGATGCTACACAGTGTTATACTGGACTCCGGAGTTCTGCAATAGATGATTCAGATAGTTCCTGCCTGTTTCATAGTTGTTCTGGTGTAGGGACTGATTCCTGGAACTTCCTGTTCCACCATCTTCACAGAATCCCCTTGCTGGTTTACTCTAGACTTGTTTTTTGAAAGGTTTTGAACTATGGATTAGATTTCTTCAGTAAATAGAGGCTAACTCATCTATTTCTATGTGAGTGAGTTCTGATATCTATGTCCTCAAAGGAATTGGTCTATTTCATCTAAGTTTTAATTTTTGTGCATAAAGTTATTCATAATATTCCCTTATTACTTTTTTAATGTCTTTGGGGTCAGTAGTGGTATTCTCTCTTTCATTCCTGTTGTTGATCATTTTTTTCTTATATCTTATATAGATTGAGATCTATAGCAATCTAACAAGAGGTTTATCTTTTTTATTTTTATTTTTTAAAGAACCAGATTTTGTTTATATTGATTTTATGTTTTCAATTGCATTAATTTCTGTTCTTCTCTTTATTATTTCCTTTAATTGGCTTTGAGTGCATTTTTCTGGGCCATCTTTAAAGATTCCAACATATACCCATAAATGAAAATTAATTAAGTCACTATATCAGCTTCCTTTCAATAACAGGAGACCTTAGTTATTTTATGACCATATGGCATGTTCTTTAACACCTGATTGAGGATCTAATTCACCTTCTTATTCCCAGTGTTTAGCACATTGCCAAGCACAATGAGCACATAATAGATACTCAATAAATGTCTGTGAAATAAACAAATGAATAAAATAATTCCAGTGTATGTAATGTTAGACATACCATTCATAGGTACATTGTTCTTATTTTAATAGTGGTATTTCAATCTCAGATAGCTCCTAATTCCTCAAAAGTTGTGTGACACCTGGGAATATCTAGTATTTACTGCCAAACAGTTGCCAATTCATTTACTCCACATTAAACTCCTCTGAATAAGATACTACTATTATCAGTATTTTACAAGTAAGGAAAGTAGTGAACAGAGAGATTAAGTGACTTGTCAATGGTCAAATAACTAGTGGGTGACAGATCTGATATTCTAATACAGGTCACCTCTCAAGGCAGACCTTAAATAGCCCTCCCAAGCCCTTGTTGAGGTGTGGCCCAACACTAGGCTTACAGTCAGTACTCCCATCTCCCTTTCCTTTCTGTCCTCCAACATAAACACAACTCCAAACCTGGCTTGGCCACATCACCTACACCTTCCCTCACCACACTTCTACCGACCATGACTACACAACCACAGCCAGCACTCTCTTCCCCATGTATTATTTCCCACCCCAAAGGCTTGCCTCCACACTTCCCACCATTACCAATCCTGCTGAAGCCTATGAAGAGCCCTTTTTTCTTGAGCAGTGAGTTGACAGCAAATAGCCAGTTGGAAAGGGATGATAAAATGTGGGATTCACACAGTAGTAGAGAAGTTAGAGCATGTAACTCCTTACATTTTTTAATGTAACTCCTGACATTTTTCAACACTCCTTACATTTTCCAATACTATTTCTCGACTTAAATTTCTCTACACTTACCAGGTTTGTGTGTTATTACAGAAAGCTGTGATATTTTCATGTGCCACCAAAGTAAAAAGAAAGTGTAACAGATTAAAATTAAGCCATTAATAGATATAATTCCTAATCCTAATAAGATGATGGTCTCAATAAATTAATACATGTATGATCTAAATCAGTTTCCTGGAAAAAGTAAAATGCAAACAACTAATCCATAGACCTCTAGATGAGTTCTATCCTTTTTAAAGGTATAAATGTTTTATCATTCAAGTGCCACAGCTTCCTATCATAGTGTATGTGTGTAATCTGCTCCAATGGCTCTCAGACTTTGGTGTGCATCAGAATCACAACTGGGGAGGGGGTCAAAGAAGTTTGAATGGTTCCTGAAGCCTATCTGAGACATACTGAATAAGAATCTTTGGGGATGGAGTCCAAGCCAAAATATATTTAAGAAACTTCTCTAGTGATTTTGATGCCCACAAAGTTTAACACTATTTCATTTGTCTTTCAGAACTGAAAGTAATAGGTAAGTGCTAAAGAAATTTCATATTCACCTTTATGTTGATGTCTGCAGTATAATGAAAATCTGCACGACCTTTGTCCCTGGGGAAGTGACCTCTGAATTTTTGGATTTTCTATGATAGGAGAGTCTTTTGTTCTTCATGGTGGGTCCAGGACCACACCTGATAGTTACAGGATAGGATCTGCAATCTTAAGTTGTGGGACTGGCCACACCAGAAAGGCCAACCAGGTGATTAGGAGTTTGGGATTTTGAGGCACAATCTCAGATTGAGTTCAACTATGTGGGCACTTGTTTTAGTTTCCTGGCTGCTGAATCAAATACCATGAGTTAGGTTGGCTTAAACAGCTGGAATTTATTGGCTCACAGTTTTGAGGCTAGGAGAAGTCCAAAATCATTGTGACATCAAGGTAATACTTTCTCGCAGAAGACTGTGGAATTCTAGAGCTGGCTGTTGGAGATCCATGGTCCTCAACTTTTGTGTCACATGGCAATACACACGGCAGCCTCTCCTGGCTTCTTCCTTCTCTGCAGTTCATTGAAGTTCTGCTTCTTGTGCACCCTCTGGCTTTCTCTTTCTCTGTGACCTTCCCCATGAGGCCTTCAGTAATAGGATTAAGACCCATTTTAATTCAGCTGGGTCATACCACCTGAAGTAACCTCATCAAAACGTCTTATTTACAAAAGCTCACACTCAGGAATGGATTAAGTTTGAGAATATCTTTTCCTGGTGTACATAGTTCCAAACCTTCAGAGCACTGATTCTCTCAAGCTTGCCTATGTAATGAAACCCCATATAAATTTGGAACACTTGAAGTTCCAAGGAGCTTCACATTGAGAACATATATTGCTGTGTCAGGAGGGTGATATCTTCTGATTCTACATGGAGAGGACACGAAAGCTTGCATTTGAGACCCTCCCACACGTTGCCCTATATGTCTCTTCTTTTGGCTTCTTATTTGTATCATTTTACTAAAATGAAACTATAAGTATAGCACTTTCAGTGAGTTATGTGAGTTGCTCTAGCAAACTATTGAACCCTTAGGGGTGCTGGGAACTCCAAATTTGTAGCCAATTCATCAGAAGTGTGTATGGCCTGGGCCCCTAAACTGGTGTCTGAAGGGGATTCTTGTAGAGGATTGCCTTTATCATATGGAGTCTGGCCTAACACGGATAGTTAGAGTCAGAATTGAATAGTATTGAGTTATTGCAGTATTTGCAGTTGGTGTCAAAAGATCTTGTGGAAGTTGTAAAAGTTTTTGATACCCTATATAATGTTTCCTAAATTTCTACTACTTAAATATCACTTAGAGAGAAAGTATAAGGAAAGTATTGGTTCCCCAGTATAAAAATGTGTCTTCTTACACTCAATCCTAGTGGAAAAGAAAAAAAAAAGCATATAGCATAATTATGATTTAAAGAAGAGTCTGGTCCTATGTGATACTGATACATGTACTATTCCATTTTTTAGTGTGATATTCCATCAGATTTGTCTTTGTCTTTTCCACTAGTTAAAAAAATCACAACCTTTCTTGTTAATTTACTTTCTGGGTTTATAGGCTTTTGTACACATATGTATATAAATGCACAAGGTATTAAAAAAGATTGGCAACCAGACAATAAAAAAGCTTTTCTTTTCTTTTTCTTTCTTTTCCTCTTTCTTCCTTCTTTTTTTTTTTTTTTTTTCCTTTTGGCTTTTTACATATCATCTGTTAAACCTCAACCAGCAAACAAACAAAAAAATGAATTAAAACCATGAAGGAAATGCAGAAATCTGTCATGTGCATTTGCTTCAAAAACATCTTTAATAGTTCTATGAATACCTGTCAATCAGTATGTGCTCTTGATTTGCTTGGTTATTTAAACATAATTTCCAGTTTTTTTGTTGAAATCTTTCTCCAGCACCTTTAGTATCTTCTACATAACTGCACATTTTCCATATTAAAATAAAATTCCTTCCCTTTGATTTGTCTTTCATATTCCTACAATTGCTAAAGTGCTACTGCAATCACAAAAATATTCAAATTCTGAACTTTCCTGTCATTTGCTGAATCAAAACACTCACCTGAATGCTTTTTGGATAATTTTATCGTATGTTTATTTCTGCCAGGCAAACCATTTCATAATTCCTAACAATAAATTACCACCTGTCTAAAGAAGTCATGCTGTTTGAAGAGTTTTTCTAAGCTTAATTCCTTAAAGCAAAATGTAACAGGTTCATTTAACATTTATTCAAAAAAAAAGAAAAGCATATGCAACACAAAACTAAGCTTTTTATATGGTCTTTGTCATATTAATATCTCAAGACATGTTACAAAGAACTTTCTGAAAGCAATGGTAGTAGTTCAAAATCAGAAATGAAACTTAGACTAGAAAGAGAATTAAATTTGAAGAAGAGAGACAGAGCACCAAGTTTCAAAATAACTCATGCTTCCAAACACAATATTAAGTACAGTGTAATCAGTGACAGGACATAGGTTACAGAACTTGTGGAACTCACAGAAAATGTACAATTTTCAGCTCCATGTATTGTCATCACTATAAGGAAATAAAGTAAAAACTACAAGCTTGTTTTCAATCTCTACTTAGCGTCAGTGATAGTAACCCCAGGTGCAAAAGCAGGCACTCAATTTCTCTGCCTGGGTAGCATCAAAACGTGTTGAAATTTAGGTTCTATAACCACAGCCACTGCCTTGAATCCTACCCACAAAGTTCTTTAAACACAATAAATTATCAGATACTAGTCAGTAAATGGCAAGAAGGCTTAAATGACATTGACATGCATATACTCCTGCTCCCAGAGCTCTGCCTTAACTTTCTTAGGTAAATCCATTCTCCGAAGTGCCAAGGAGATAAAAATTTTTTTTTTTCATTGTGTTTTCCCAATTCTTTAGATGCAGCATTTTCCATTATAATCAAACTGCCAGAGATTCCCTATCTTGACAACAGTGGTCAGACATAGGGCACAAACAGTTATTACCAAGGCATCATCACTACCTCTTCACTACATATCATCACTGGCTCTTCATCTGGAGGCTAAATTATTAAACAGAAGTACTGAAGCATATGAGATCAGTTAAAATAATCTGATTGTGGAAAATGAATGTCAGAGAACTTCATAGAGGCCAGTAAAGTCAGAGGCCAGCCAGCATAATCCTCTCCTCTGCCAGGGCAGAGTATGTCTGCCAGATTAACCTTCCCTAAGGAGGAGTAATAAGAATTGTTGTATTTAATCATAACCCAGCTTCGATATTCTTCTTTGTGTGGAAGGGCAAGCTGAAACAGACAAATATATTTTGATGAAGAAAACATTATTTATGGCCTCTTCCGTCCAAATCCTAGACAGAGAAAGCTTATGGCTTTGGGGGAAGCTATCACTTGTATGCTATAGCCTCATTATAAAAATCAATAGTTCAGTTGTGAATAAAACAGATGAAAGCACCGACAATGAAAAGACACCTGGGCCAGCTGGTATAGATTTCAACAAACTGATTTTGCTGGGTTTCCATGCAAAGTCCTCAAACAGATAAATTTTTTAAAAACCGCTTAAATGCCTCTCCCCTGGTGAAGGGGTCAAAACTACTAGCATTTGATTTGCTGAGCACTGTTCTCAGCCACTATCTAAGCTGCCTTGAAGGAAAGCAGCAGTGACTATTTATATTTCACCTATGAGAGCTAAATAAATACTTAATAACAAAGAATGTTGACACATTTTCCTATGCTATAGATTTCCCTACACTTTCCCTGCCTACTTTCAATTTATTGGGTCAGACTAATGTGCCACAATTCTTCTGAGCCTCCACTCGTCATGTAATAATCTTTGTTCAGTCACAGAAAGACAAAAATTAGATTTAGCTATGCATACACTATGTTAAATCAGGGAGCCATAGCTGAAGGTCCTTGATTGTTCAAAATATCCCCATTCACTGGCATCAATAGAACAAGGTGAAGTTTCCTAACTTTAAAATTTTTTTTTTAAATTCCCACATCCCTTTGTTCTATTAATATTGTTTATAATTTTCTCCAAAGATAAGTATCATGGCACCCCTTAAATCTAAATAAAACCATCCTTTCTAAATCTCCATGTGAATATTTCCTTCCTTAGAAGGTGCCTCTTCCAGAAAACACTTCCTAGAAAGCCAGATTAGTATTGTCACTTTTGAGAACTTCAGAGGTGCCTAAATTAGCATTCCTCTAAATGCTGCTCAAAAATGTAGAACTCACAGTGGCAGACTATTTTCCAAGGGATATTTTAACTGTGTTGTATTTGTGTGTTTGCATCTGTGGGAACTCAGGGCCTGCCCCCGCCTAATAGTGAAAGTAAATTATTGCACTTAGCCACCTACTTGACCTGGACAGACATTAAAGGTCATCAGACCTCCCCGGGGGTGGAAAGAATGTATCATAAACAAAGCATTAAAACTCCCCTCTCCTGATCACTGTTGATAACAAATCTTCACGCCCCTGTGTCACAAGACCCTGCCAAAACTCTGTTCTCACATCCTATGGGATGTCTTTGTCCTCACCCTTATAAACCACCCCTGGTACCCCCCACTCTTTGCAGAGGTCTAACTTCCATTTTCCCTGGCCAGCCACCACTGTGGAACCATCTCCTATTCATAAGTCCTAATTAAATTCATGTCTAACTCCGTGCCTGGTGTTTTCTTCGGTCTTGGGGCTGAGCTGGATTGAAACTGAGTTGGGTGTGTGCATGCACACGCATTTTAAAGCGAAGTATTGAGATTGCTGAAAGGGGGAATAAATTACTTCTTCTTAATCACTGAATATAGCAGATACGAATGTTTTCTTAAATCAACTAAACACATATCATGTTTTCCACTCTGTTGTCCTTTGGAAGGGATCGCACCACCAAAAACACCTCATAGCCAGCACCCTATAGGCCTTTCTCCTGATCACATACAAGTCCTGGGCCCTCTCACTTGATTCTCACCTTTGTGATTGCTTCTGCCCTTGGAAATAACGACTTGTTCATAATTGTTTCACCATTTTTGTCAGTTTTCTATCTTGGATCGGCTGTACACTTGCATTCTGACTCCACATAGCCCCGGGGACTCCACACAGTTTTCAACTGTTTGGCTGTGGGATTGGACAAATACACATCATAGTCTTCCTTCCAGGTCCAGCTCAAACTTACACATTCAGAGAGTTACCTCTATATTCCAATAATCCTTCCTTTACAAGGGATTCCATCAGTGATTGCTTGCTCAAGCTGTTATCACATCTTCTTAGGCTTGTTTGGATATTTTTGATACTGTACACCAGTCATTGTGTGAGTTCTTGTCTTATTTTTCTGAGTAGACTAAATTATTTGACAGCACAGACAGTTTCTTTGTTTTCCATGTATGCTTCCCTTGTTTTACTTTGAGATAAAATAGCTTCAGTTTAGGTGCAGATGTTCCATACATGTTTACTAGGGGGAATAAAATAAAAATCCAGATCACAAAGCTCTGTGGAATTTAATGGTTCTTTTAATTAGTCTCGGTGTAACACTCAGCATAAAGACAGGGAAATGGTGAAGGAGATATTAGAATATAAAGAAACTTTTCCCAATGATAATTTCTCCAAAAGCCAATACATCTGGGATGTGTCTCTATCACCACTTCACTAATAATCACCACCACAGTGAAGTATAGCAATTGATGAAATATCTCTCTTATTCAGGAGGGTTGGGGAAGAAAAAGACTACAAATTACTACTCTATTGCAGTCATTGAGTAAATTGTCTTTAAAATTATATTTTCTGAGAAAAAATATAAATGATATAGAAAAGATGTTGCATAAAACACAGGAATTGAAGACAAGGTGAGAGTCCGTTCAGCCCTATAAATCAAGGACAAAGGCCCAATTAATACTGATTTCACAAATTGCAACAATAGAAGGGTTTTCGCTTGTCAGATTCTGAGTTATAAATTTTCTTGAGACACTCAAATTGGGAATATGAACACAGATACTAAATCTATTTGTTCTACCCGATCCCCTAAATATCCCCTCAATAATAAATTTCTCTTTTAAATAAAAGGGATTGACATGAGCAGCATAACCTTCTATAGCTCTTAGTGCAGTAAGTTTGTGTTTTGTTTTATAGGCATTCATTGGGCATTACCATGCTAAAAGCTTTCTACTACAAAAGAGCCACTAGACTCTTTCAGAGACATTATCTCATGAAATCCTCAAAACCACCCATGGTATATTAGTATCCTCCTTTTTTTAGATGCAGTCAAAAGTTATACAGTGGTGAATGCAAAAGTAGGATTCAATATCAAGTCTTTTTAACTTTTAAGTCCAGTCTCAGGCAGATGTGGCACAACTGCTTATTATCTAATTACATAACATGCTGAATTAAATAACTTAGAGAATTAGACACAGGCCTTTTGTACACAATTTTAATTTTAAAATGAGCTGAAATTGTAAATCAGGATAATTGTAGCTTTTAGAAAAAAGGTTATGCGATTGGTGTTTTATTTTTAATTTATCTCTGTATATAAATTTTAGCTAGAGATTTTTATTGAGCATCACAGGCCAAGTGGAGGTTTTATACGAATGCTGACAGAAACGTGTCTTTTCCACCATCATTAAAATTCTGCTTTAAGAAATTAAAATTCTGTTAAGAAAAGGAACAGATATAAAGGGATATTTCTCACAGTAGTTAATAAAAACACCAGTTATTGTTTCATCACTCTTCTATGAATGGATCTATTGTTCTGCTCACCAGAAGGACCACCTCTGTAATGATCGAACACTTCGCATTTTTGCAGGTATCCTAGAATCAGAATGGTGATTATAACTAGGAAAGAAGCCAAGTGCACATTAAAAATATTTGTAGTATAATCTTAGAATTTTGAATTCATTTAAAATAATGCAGCTTGTTTAAAGATTTTTCTATGCTTTGAGGTTTCCTTTTTTAAATTCATTTTTTATTAGAGAAGTTGTCGGTTTATAGAAAAATCATGCACCTGTGCACTATTCAACCCTCTACTAAAATAGCCTTCTGTGGGCCTCTCACAAACTGCAGGACTGACTCTAAGACACCAAGAAAAACAGGAAAACAAAGACAAAAAGCAATGATCCTGGTCAAAGTCATCCTCTCGATCAACTCTGCGAACCAGTAGGGTGATGACCATATCTGTGTCCAAAATAGTCAATCACAAAGGTTCGATGACAGGGCAGTGATGCAGTTCTTTATAGGTGACAGAAAATAGCTCAAGACATCTGCACCGATCCATGCTCCCTTTGTAAAATGGTTGTCCTCGTGTCTTGAATTTGAAAAAACAAAGAACAGCATTCCTTGACCATAGGGCCCAGTGGTTTGAATCTTCCAGTTGTGTTGTTCTTTTGTCTTGAAATAGGCCTTGCCAAATCAGAATTAAAAGAATGTTTTGAAGTGTGAGAAAATTCAAATTTCCTATTTTAAGTCTGGAGTGCATTAGCATGAGTTTAGTCACTTATTTTAAGGGTCATCGGGTTACACAGGAGACGCAGCCTGTCTCTCTGCTACCCAAGCCTCAAACTATTCACCTAAAAACAGTTTAGAAATAGCCTTAAGTCTATTACCTTTCTATGGGAACTAACTCATCTTTGCTATGCTTTGTCTTGTGACCCTGTCAAGTCAGAGGGTCCTGCTTTGATTATGTGCTATCTCTTTTTCCTTGGTCACTTTTCAGTAATCATCTCTGTTCAATTGAATGTAATGATTAAAACTTTGTTTATATTTCATGGCAATTTTCTTTTATCAGTCATACTTGGGTTTTATTATTTACTGCCCAATACAGAAATTTCACCTGAAAGCATCATTTTAATGGGACTTTTATTTTCCAGTGTTTTGGCAAATAAGAGAAATTGCCTGTTCTTATTATTAGAGAGTTAGTCTGGTAACAACAAGATTTTATATTATAGTGCTGACAGGTAGAACGCAGTGAGCATAAGCTTTGTAGTGTAACAGACATGGGTTTGAATTCTGCATCAGTCACTTGCCAGTCCCGGGACATTTCTGACTGTGGATTATCTCATCTGTAAAGTAAAAATAGTCATATCAACTCTATGCAGATTGCTTGGTGATTATAGATAATGTGTATAAAGTACAATATTTAATCTAATGTTAGCTATCATTTGCTTTAGCTTTGTCACTAACCAGCTACCTAATTTCAGATAAGAAGGTAGGACTAGATTATGTCTACTTTTTCTGTCAAAATTTAGTCAATAAGTAAACCTTTTCTATTTGTCTTTGCATAATTTTACATTAGCCAGGGTTCTTTCACGTTAAAAATTTCCAGGTGAGTATAGACAACATTAGTTGAAATTTGAACAATAATGTGAAGACAAGGTGACAATAACAAAGTGATCAGTGGGAAGTGTTTTGATATGGAATTTGGGGACAAGAACCAGAGCAAAAGTAATCACATTTAAAAGTTAAAATGATAGACTAGGGGTTAAGTAATTTCTTTAACAAAATTGTATTATAATTCCCTATCTTATTTAATGAGTGATCTTAGGGGAAAATAAATCACTGGAAAAGCTTAATTTCTCAGCTTAATTGACCGGTAGCAATGAGTACAGCAACAACAACTATCTGCCTCCCTCAGAGGGGTGAGCTAATGTAAAGTTCTTTGAGTTCCCATGAAAAACAGGAACTGAATACATTAGCTATGATAATCTCTATACTTGCCAATTATTTCAGCTTACAGCACATTAAAAATATCTGTGTATCTGCATTGCAGAGGAAACAAAAAAAATGACCCCTAATCTTTATCTCTCAATAGTATTAGGTTTTATTTTTTAATTTGTTATACTTTGATACAGCTGTACTGTTTTTCTAAATATATTTTGCAGAAAAACAGCTTCATTAAGTCATAAACCATGTTTAATAATTCAAGCCACAAAGATAGTAACACAAAATCTGAAACCTAACAACACATAGTTTCTCAGTCACAAATGCATCAGAGGAGAGATGTGGAGATGCTTTCTCCAATTTGCAAGTGAGTGGCCAAGACACATGAGCAAGAGTTTCAGAACTAAGTGCTTGCATAGGTAGGTCTTTCCTTATCTGAAACCTGCATTCTAAATTTATTGTATATAAACTTTATGTGAAAATCAGTTCTGTAGATGGGGCTGGGATATGGCTAACTAGTCTTTCTATGATAGAACAGCTCATCCTGAAACATCACATGAAAAGAAACAATAACAATAACACAGCATTAAGAGCAATGCTAACATCTATCTTTCTTTGAGATTTTAATAACAGGCTCAGTGACTCGGGCAAGACTTTACCCACATTATGCCTTGCTTGGATTATCTTTTTTTTGCATTAAATTGAGAAATTAAGTACATAAAAATAGAGTTTAGATAATTTAAATTTTGTGTAATAGACTGAGCCCATTTATAGTGGTCAGTTAGCACACTTAAACTGCATACTGTCTAGCACTGTGTCGTGAAATGAAGGGCAAAACAAGACCATCAACTTTTTAGCTAACTAAAGAAATCAAAACATGACTAACTTTAGCAAGGTCTCATTTTACTACAAGCACCTTGTGTGACATTTTTGCAAAATTTTAAATTCTAATGTGCAATCTCCCATATTATAAGACTTCTTCAAGGTCACTTTTTACCTACTATATCTGAAGCAGCCCTGAGGGTCATTGCCACAACTCTTGAAGTTCATTCTATTCCCTTTCCAACCACATTCTTCAATGATTCCAAACCATGTTGCAGGCCAGAAAAGAACAAAACAAACATATTGGTGACATTCTCCAATTTTAATGGGTGTATGTGCATGTATAATAATCATCAGGCTCAGTGCTAAGGAAGGAAGAAAATAAAGTAGACCACTTCCGTCTTATGCAGACACATGGCACATTTATTTATATTTGTACTTTTATTTATTGTACTTAGGTGAATTGGGGAATTGGGAACATAGGAAATAACTGCAGGTAATTAAAGCTACAGGGAAACTTCCAAACTCTTCTTAAACATCTTCTCCCAAAAGAGGATATAAGATTAATTCAAACTCTCGTTTTACATCCTGGGAAAAGCATTCTATCTAGCACACTGGGACAACAAGGGGAATATGAAATGATTTTGAAATTTTAAAGTACTTTCTCTCTTTAGAATTCTCTAAAGAACTCAGGATTCTGTTGAGAGTCTGGCTAAAGAATGACAAGGAATGAACATTACCTGTGTGACTATGTATTGGACACAGTTAGCTAGAGAACACCACAGGCAGAGTTCAGAAGGACCAGCCAGTAACAAAAAGGAATCTAAACACTGGCTAGAAGTGGAAAAGATGGTAGTGGTATCATGCCCAAGAACAATAGCAGCCTGAGGCTTATCCAAATCAGGGAGAAAGTGACAAAATTTCAGCAAAGTCCTGAGGAGGCAAAATAACAAATGACTCTGTCGCCTGAGGTAAAAGAAAATGAGAGGAGCTGTATATGAGGAGTCTCCACTTGGTGGCTGACAGCAGGAGTCACCACTCAAAACGGTTCCCTCTAATATGGCTTCCATCCTTGGAGAAGTCATGAAAATTAAGTCAACTGAATATAGGAGTTAAATAAGCATGAATTTTGGGAATCACTGCTTCAGAGTGAATCCCACTTCAGCCTAATGGGAAGGAAGCAGGAAGTAATCCCACCACTGGGTATAGTTAAAAGCCTCAAAGTTTCTTTGCTTTTACTTTCTCTCTAGGTTTAAAGACCTCAGCACAAAAGCAGCTCTCTAAGTCTCTGACAGATAAGAATTCAACTATCAGGAACAATGACAGAGAAAACTATAAAAATAAACACAAGGGAAGCGTATACTAACTTCAACTTGCTACATGCATTGGTCAGGCTGCACTTTGTTTTTGGCCAGACCCTTCAGCAGACCAGATCTTGGGGCCTTAGCATCACATTCCGCCTCAGTCTGCTTGCTACCCTTTCTTCTGGGAAGCCGTCGCTTCCTAGACCTAGAGAAGGTCTGACAGACACAGCTTAGGAAACGACCAAAGCAGAATGGTGGTGATGCCAAAGACGTCACTGTAGGAGAAGAGGGCCCAGGTTCCTGGGACACTGAGAGCTCACAGGGCTGGGGCTGACATTCCTGATGCATCATACAGGTACCCTCATCTGGCTGGCTCTGTAATTCCTGCAAGTAGAAGAAAGAAGTTAAAAGCCCTTAGAGCCAACCCACATACACAGAAAGGACATGACCCCTGAGCCAGTTCTTCCAGGCTTTGTCTGGGCCCAAGGATCCCAGTTTGCTTCTCAAGTTCCTCATCCACAACTCCTTCCTCTACATTAGCTCTCCTATGCAAAAGTGGGAAGCCCTGAATTATTCCATCCCCATGACTCATAATTACCTCATTGGGAAGGCCAGGATTAGCCTCCTGGGAACTGAGTAGTGCCAGCTTTTTATCTACAGCCTCATCTTCACTTTGTGGTGGTACCAAAGGTGTTGGGAGAATGGGAGTGCGGCGGGCCTCCTTTTTCTCCTTCCTCTTATTCTTCCTGGTTCTCTTTGATCTTCGGACCTTGCTAAGATACCTATGCTTTTTGGGGAGCGGATCTAGCTTTCTCCTCTGGACTGGAGGCATGACATGATCTTGTAAAACCTCAGCCGCATGACTCTCAGGAGTCCCCTCCAATGGCTCTGATGAGGATTCCAAGCTTCTCTTCAGAGGGTCATTCTCCCATAGGTGGAGTCTATTCTCTCTCTCTTGAGTATTTGGTGGTATGTTCAAGTCTTCAGGGACATGTTTTGGGATAGAGATTGGAGGTTCCCAGGCTCTCTCACTGAGGTTTTTTTTTTTGACCCACCATGCTAACTCCAGCCAGCTTTGCAGGAAGAAGGCACTCACAAGAAAAGGAGCAAGAGTCAAATGCCAAAGACTAGTTACTACCCTGACTCTAGCCAATAATTTACCCCCTCAAACACATGAGCTGTACTATGTCAGTTTTCCTCTCTAGGAGTTCAGTTCTCAGGTTCTTCTTCTTGGCCTAGGGCTGTTTCTGATTTCAGATTTCCTAAAAGGAGAGAGAAAGTCATTTAAGTGATTATTCCTCCTAGTCACATCAAACCTAGGGTTCAATATGACTGGACTCTGCCAAACCTATCATAAATCCCTGGGCAGAAATAGTATTTAACAAACTTGACAAATTTCCAGATCAGTATTTCTAAAAGTAAGGAAATTCTCCATCTGTACCAGATTCACTTGAGGTTCTTATTGAAATACAGGTTTCTGGGCTATATGCCAGAGCCCCACAGTCACAATGTCTGGGATTGAGTCCCAGGAATTTGTATTTTTCCTAGTAACTCAGGTGATTTTAATGCACTCTGAAGTGTGAAAACTACTTCTTAAGAGGGACACTGGATCCAGTATTCTATGGGAGTATGGGAGGGACTGTTCTTTAAAAACATTCAAGCTCATATCTCACTTTCTCCTAAAGGTCTTCCCCAATCATTTCATCCTATAGCAATTTCTCCGCTCTGAAATCCTGTAACCATTATCACTTAATTTGGTATGTTATCCCTTATAACTTTCTATTACTATTTGACTTCTAAAACTTGTGATTATATCTTCTAACTAGATTATAAGCTTCTCAAAGACAGGGACTCTCTTAGACTTATTAGTATACCAATGTGGATTAGGTGCCTAATAAATTCAATAAATGAAGGAATATATGAGTAGGTTTATGTCCCGGTGTCCAATAACCAATGAGAAATGAGACTGCTCTGTAGGAAGAGTTTTAAAGTAACAGAATGTTAAGGAGGGTATGAGTCCTGCAGATCACCTAGTTCATCTTCCAAATTTTACAGATGGGGGAACTGAGGTTCAAGTAAGATAATGACTTATCCAAAGCTGGGTTGGCAAACTTTTTCTGTAAAGGGCCAGATAGTAAATACCTTAGGCTCCATAGGCCATATGCTCCTGTCACAACTATTCATCTCTGCTGCTGTAACATGAAAGCATCCATAAACAATTAATAATCCTGGCTGCATTCCAATAAAACTTTATCTACAAAAACAGGCATTTGGCCTGAGGGCTGTAGTTTGCCAACCCCTGACCTAAAGTTATGCAACTAGTTTAGCAGCAAAACTGGACTAGACATCAAGTCACCTGAACTAAATGCTTTTAGAAAGTTCCTTGGTTTGTGGCTGTAGAGAATAAAGCAGGGTTGATGAATTCTATAAGGGGACACGCAGTACTTCTTGGTTATACTTCAATGAAGCTAATGGTGCCTTCATACAATAAGTGTCAAAAGAATTATGAATAAGTTAATGCATTTGATGTGAGCCATTTAAATTATATGCCAAGTTCAAAGGATATTACTTGTCAAAAAAGGTAGCATCTAAGGAGAGAATTTATTTACTAATATATTATCATGGAATTCTATCAGCTTCAGTTCTATACTGTTAGGAAAGTTAAGTTTCATGTGATAAATGAATATAGGCTCAAGTTCTATTTGTCCCCTCTAACAGAAGTAACCATCAAATCAGCAACTACAGAAGGAAGAACTACAGAAGCCCTCGAGGAGGTGGGAACAGGATTGAAAAAGAGAAGTCAGCACAGAAAATCCAAGCCTCTAAAAGTCAACCTTGCTTCTCACCTTCCCAGCCCTGCATCAGGCCCTCATCATTGCCTCACCTGCACTTTTACAAGACTTTTTCCTGAGTCAGGTCTCTGCTCCCTCTAATCCATTCTCCACAAAGGAACCAGAATGATCTTTCTAAAACAAATTTCTCACACCCCTATTTAAAGCCAGTCCTCCCTATCCCCCTAGTAAGATCACAGGCAATGTCCTTTGTGATCTGATTGAACACTGTCACTCACTCTCAGACATTTTATGTTGCTTTGAAAATAGACCACTTGCTATTTCCTGAGAGCACTGTATCCTTTTAAACACTCTTCTGTTTGCCTGCAATGTCTCTTCCCCTCTTCACTACCTGGTCCCACTATACTGTCACTTCTTCTAAGCAGCCTTAGCTGATCTCTTCAGGCAGAAGAAAATTGATTTCGATTCTCACATGGCATTCTGAACCTAAGATAATCATCCCATTGAATGATAAAAAGCTGTTTAGATAGAGGTTCCTCAAACCCAGGAACCCTTACTCACTTGGTATCTGGCATCTCCATGGTGTCTGGCAATGTTTGCCAATTTCAGAATATAAGTCTTTATATTCTGCCCCTCCTGTGGATAATTTCTAAGCCCAACCAATTTGCTCTTATTTTACTTGGGCTTCTCCTCTATTTGACTGAGCAAACACACTGGAGTTTAGGGGTACAAAGCTGAGCAGCTCTGGTCAGAACTTGGCTCTAAATCCTGCTACCAATCCTGAGCGGAGGCTGGCTTCACTCAGAAAAGAAATTTATACTGGAAGAACTCTCCCACCCCCCTAGAAACAAAAGAAGCAATTCTACCTAAAGAAGCCCTACAGATCTTCAGAACCCTGGCTTCCTCTAGACCCACTTCCTGGTAGACTCTCAGTACCCCTTGACCATTCCCATCCTATTCCTTTACCCCCCCTCACTTCCCTCTATACAGAGCCTCCCCCAAATCTCACTGATCCCTAGATTTCAAGTTTTTACCAGCGATCAGCTATCTCATTCTGATAGGGCAGACACCCAGGCTGACTTCAGGCCCTGAGTCTCACTTTTGGTGCCTCTGCTCTGAGAAACACCTTCTACAGTGTGAGTTGGTGCAGGAATGCTGTTCAACCCACAAGGGTCTTTTGCCTGACAAGATGCAAAAAGGGTTTATACCACATAATCTCACTAAAATCGAAGTCCATGATTCCCCGGGATTTCAAACATTAGAAATTATTGGATATATAATAAGAATTCACGTTATAGTATGAACTGATTTGTCTTCACAAACCTGTTATGCTTCAACTTTCTTTGTGATTTTTTTTTTCCAGTTTTCCATTCTCACATGTTATTTTAAGCAAAGCTGAGGGCATAAAAGCCCTTAGATGAATCTGCTGTCTAAGCTGACTCAAAGGCAACTTAGAAGTCCTAAAACAACACCACCTTGGCCACTGAACTTCTGCAGTAGAGACTAGAGAAAAAACTCACTACTCATTATTGACAGTGAAGTGACTACCCTTCTTTAGAAATGAGCAAGAAATAAACTGGCATAAAACAACCCTGCTTCTCACTGCCTCTTCAAGAGAATTACATAACTAAAGCATCAAACAATCATTTTCTTTGAAAATGACCTTTCATATTAAATGAAAATCTGAAGAGCTAATATCAAAGAGAAAGAAAATCAATAACCTGTGAGAGTAACTATTCATGCCTATGTAAATGGTGAAAGGAAACTAAAATATGATAGTAAGCATCTTAGACTGTTGTATTACAAATTAAATGCATTGCATACTCTCAGGGTAACATTTGAAAGCCTACTATGAATCAGACCCTGGAAGAGGATCTCACTGACTAGGATTATCAAATACACTGATAAACATAATTTAAATCAGTGGTTTTCTAATGTTAGTGGGCATCATAATTGCATAAAGTTATTTTAAGACACAGATGGCTGGGTCCCATCTTTAGAGTTTCTGATTCAGTAGGTCTAGGGTAGGGTCCAGAAATTTGCATTTCTAACAAGCTCCTGGGTAATGCTGAAGCTGCTGGTCTGGGGACCACACTTTGAGAACCATGAATTTAGATGATCTTAGTTGCATGATGAGATACACTGACTCTGAAGAGATGAAAAAAATAGGAAGTCCAAATGAAGATGTATAGACTGATCGTCTGCTGGATTGAAGTTCTCATGCTTCCCTACCTTTTCATGCTGCCTTACCAGCTATATTTTGTTTATTTAGGAGGCTATTACCAGAAGTCAATATGCTAGAAGCATTGATATTATTGACATTAAGGCTCGCCAACAGGACTTTTCTCCATGAGCACCTCTGCTTACCATCAACTCCTCTTCCAGTCTAATCACAAGCTTCAGAATGTGAAAGTTGAAGAAACTCTTTAATCATTAAAAGGCTAGACTACTAAAAGGCTACTATATGAAGTAGTCATGAAAGAGTTTTATTTTTCTAAATAAAAATATTTTAATATTATCCCAGCTTTAGTCCTTATTCTTTTCTAAAGTTTCATCATCTCATTTTAAATCTCTGTCCCTCTTGGATGAAAATTAGTATAGAAAAAAAGATGTTATAACCTTTGATTAGTCTAATAAAACACTAACAAATAACACAGTGGGTGGTTACATCTGATAATATTTTGTGCAGAATTTTCTGTAGTAACTCAATTAAAAATTCTATTGGCCAGCCATCAGAAAGCATACAAGATCACCAAACTATTACAGTATTTCACATTAGATCTTAAAATAGTCTATATTAATTTGATGTCTTTATTTACTAACCTAAATACTTCAAAGACAGTTTCTCCCAAATATAATTTAGGATAGCCTTTTATTTTTGTGCTATTTAAAAGTCTGTTGGCACATATCATTATGGTGCTTAAAAATTCCCCCTAAGAGGGAGAAAAACAAACTAGATTGAAAGTACATTACAAAACCTATGTTAGTCTGACCACCACAATATTACTGTTCCTTAAAGGTTCCACCATGCATTCCTTCAATCAGCAGAGCCTCTGGAAAAGGAATATTGTCACTCAAGGCAATCTGAAGCCATTCGGAATCACTGAATCATTTGACCACATCTAATCTTGCCAGGGTTCCTAAGCAAAGAGTCAATGATCCTGGGCTCAATTCATGCCTTCTCTAATGACAGCCTTGGAGCATTCCAGAAAACTTTAGCACTGCTTTGTTTAGCCATAAACTGCACATAACTCTTCCAAATTCTTAGTCTATAATTTCTCATAAAACTCTTTGAGATCCTCTGGTGAAGATAAATGGCAAGAATTATTGGACTTTAAATTGTGATCCTTCAGCGTTATATGCATTCGATCATAGCTCTATAGCTTTGGTACCTTCATAAAACTAAACCACGAAGCCATTCTTTTCATTTCAAGCTTAACAGCACACAGGCCCATTGGCAAAGCAATATAAACACTCTTGACTAATTTCTTAAACCAAATCTCTTTTGCAAAAATAGACTAGCAACTCAGTGGTATATAATTTCTACTCTAAACCTACAAATTCTGTAGCTTTCTGGCCATCCAAGTAGAAAGGTGAGAATAATGTTCACATGTTAAGGTAGGACAGGCCTAAAAGTTGTCTGTTATTATAGAACTTAGGTTTCAGTCCCAGCTCCCGCCACTCTGCCACCCTGGACAAGTCACCAAGTCAGGTGATTGTGGGTTTTTTGTTTGTTTGTTTGTTTGTTTTGGGGGGGGGAGGTTGTTGGAGAAGAGGGGATCTCAGGTACACAGAATTTTTTTTTAACTTCAGGTTTACAGAATTAATTTACATAAAATTATTGGTTCACGACACACTCTCATCATTGGTCCATAGCCCGGTTTTCCATTTACCACCTTAAATGTTCTTAACATATATATACCTCAGAAAAATGTATGCAAAATTATGTACACTAAGAATATGCATATATGCTTATAGAGGCACTGTATATGGTAGCAAAAACCTGGAAAAAATCCAAATGCCCATTATCAAGATAATGTGACAGGCTCACACAATGGAACAATGAACAACAGTCAAAAGCAGAAACTATAGCTACTCATAACAATATGGAATCATTTAATGTTTCTGAGTCTCTGTTTATCCCTCCATTTACCCTCCACTTGCCTTAAATGGAGAACACTTTTTTTCCTGAAGATAAAGCAAATACTGTGTATAAAAACCCTTTGAAAATTGTAACTAATAAGTATTAGTTATTTTCCTCCCATCTTCTCTATTACTTCTCAGAAAGGCTATATAATCTGAAGGACACAATCTGAAGTCACATGGTGGGCAGGAGTGGGGTTCAAATCCCTCACCCAGCACTTATTTTCTGTGTACCTTCAGGTCAATCAATTACCCTCTCTAAACCCCAGTTTTCGCACATCTGAAGTGGAAACAAAACTAGTACCTTCGTAAGAGGACTTAAGTAAGATAACCCAAGTGTACACTGCTAATATAGAATAATAAGGGCTCATATCAGTGATGTTTATTATATTAACAGAGATCCCTTTTACATTTGTCAAGTGGACAAAGTTGCTTTCCACTTTCCTTACCCCTTATGTTCCCAACACAGTACAGCACAAATACACACAAGCTTACACACACATAAATTTTCTTTGCTAGCTCTTCAGCATCTCATGTTTAGATTAGGCCCACACTGAGGGCAATAAGTAAGCACAATAAATAGGCCCAGCATTTCTGACTTGGACATCAGGACAGCAATAGACAGAATTTAATTAGATCATAACATTCTTAAATATAAAGTGCTTCCTAGGAGAATTTTGCTCAGAATTTTCTTTAAAAGTGAGGTTCACTTGCATTTTATTATTTAAAAGGCATTTTATTATCTAAATGGGGAAAGGGAACCATTTTCACAATCCACATAGAGTAATAAAAGAGTGTAGGTTAACTTTTCAAATATAACACAACCTAATTAAAATATTAAACTACAATATTTCATACATATATATTTTTAAGGACATATTTTACATTTGTTGAATGAATGAATCAACTTTTCAGGTTTAAACAAAGCAACTGCATGGACAGGTCACAATGGAAGAAGCTGGGACCTGAAAATAGGCCTACCCACCAGGGAGTATGGCCCAGCTGCAGGTGCTGGGAGGATGTCCAGTCTGGCAGGCAGAATAAAGTATCTGAAGAATATGGCAGCACATAGAAGTTGGTAATCCAGCCAGGAAATTGGCATCAGGAGACAAACATGAAATAGCAGAAGTTCACTCAATATGAAAGCACGCAGCATGGTGCCAAGGAAATCCAGAAGCAACCAGTGTCCCAAAATTCAGGCAGACAGTATCAGACAGACTAATCCAAGAGAGTAAGACCTCAGTCAGCCTCTGGCACAGGGATTGCACTCCACTGGCTGAGGGAGAGGAGAAATGGCAAGTGTAAAGTTGGGTCCAATGCTGTCTTTGGGGACTCAGGCAACCTGGCAAATCGCTAAGACAAGAACTCGATCTTGGGAGATGAGACAAGAATCCTGGTACAAGAACTACAGTTCAAGGTAGATACTGAATCTAAGGAACAAGAGACATACAATTCTGGAAATTATGGCATAAGCCAAAGGCAGACTAGAAGCCACACTGGTTTGACACTGAGGAACAAGTGCTGGGTCAGAGCTCTGTAAATACCTCTTCTCTCGGGTCAAGCCTGGCCTCAGAGACCTTAGAGGCAAAGTGAACAGACTGCAGTCATAGTGAGAAGAGAAGGGACTTAGAAATAACAAGATCAGGAAAATCAGGAGTGCAGTTCTGATATTACAATCAATACAATTACACTGAAGCTTTCTAAACAGCAAGTAGCATCACTCTTATTTATACCAAATACCAGCACAACTACAAAAATAATTAGGAAAGTCATTGTGAATTTGTTTTAATGAACATGACCTACAGAAAAACAACAAAAAACTGTTTTTGCTCTCCTATCCACAGAAAATGAAAAAAGCAACCCTTTTCCTATTTTCCCTCCATTTCATTCTTAACGTAAATTTAATCTATGAAAATGAACTGCCTTTCTAAATTTCTTCTCATGTCTGAGAAATAAAGATTTTTTTGTTGTTCTTGTTTTTCTTCTAAAGAACAACAAAGACATTTTTAGGTTTTGCCATTTCTTCTGAACACAACAGCTTCTAACAGAGCCCTAAAAAGTATTGAACTGATAATAAAAATGCAATATAAAAGTTATTTCTGAATTTAGCACACCACTATGATCTACTGCCTGCCATCAAGTGGTACATACACACAAATGTCTGCCACATCCATAGCCCAATTCACTTAGAAGAATCTCTACAAAGCCATCCTTGAAGGGCAAGGATCTCTTTCAGGTGTGAATACTCAGAGATGGAGAAAGACTAGTTTCACAAGCCAAGTTTGTCCCCTTTTTGCTGAGACAGCCTATCCCTTACAAGTATAGTGACCACTGGCAGTCTGGACCCCAGACCATGCAGATGCAACAAACATAAATTACTAGCAACTGTCTTCATAGCCAATGTCAGCATGTCCTAATGAGCAAGTGATCTTTAGCTGAGTAGGTATTTATGAGCAACTGCTCCTGGAATGCTCCAAAGCCTGCTAATTAACAGCTGTGTGCTGCAATTAATTTTTATTTATGCCTTAGATATTCAGGCAAGATTATTTCTTGTGTATGACAGACTCACACTTTATGCCGAATCTCAAGGCAGCAACAAGAAAAATAACATCATTTTTTTCTTTTGTTTTTGTTTTTATTTTCTTAATTTCAGCTGCTCTGCCACTGGTATCTCAAAACACTGTGCTGCCTTGTGTTCAGCAAGCAAATTCTAAAGCCTATGCAAAGGACCATGGGGGAAAAGCTGGCAAAGGTACCCAAGGCATTCCCCAAGACATTCACAGACCCTTGGAGGGTGCCAAAGGGACAATCTATATTAAGGCATTGACACTAAGGTCTCAGCAGTCTTTTCACCTCTGTGAACCCTGTGAGCATGTTATTTCACTCACCAAATGGTAAATAAAAGTCCACTATGTGCATGGTGTTCTTTAAAGGTCTGCAAAATGAAGGGGCTGACCAATGTTTTTCCAGGTCCTTTTCAGCTTTATGATTTTACAAGCCAGTCAATCTAGAAAATACACAGACCTGGACCTCAAGAAGTTTACAGTTCTGAAGGTGAGATCAGATTAGACAAGCAAACACAAATCATAATACAAGGCAGGATCAATTAAGTGTCAAATGCAGAAGACTGTAGAGGAGAGAGTGGTTCTCTAACTCCAGCATGCATTAGAATCACCTGGAAGGCTTGTTAAAACAGAATGCTGGGCCCTACCACCAGAGTGTTTGATTCAGTATGTCTAGTACAGGATCCACGAATTTGCATTTCTCACAAATTTCCAGGTGATGCTGATATTGCTGGTTAGGGAACTACATCTTGAGGCCCACTGCTCCACGGGAAGTCATGAAAATTTACTGCTCAACAGGAAAATACAATGGAAGCAGGGTTTTTGTAAAGTAAATCTGGAGATACTGGGTACAATGAACTAGAAGGAGGTTGGCAGATTTATAGTAGGCCCCAGGGAGGGCCAGAGTCCAGGCCAGAGAACTTGGATTTCAAAGAATTGGCTTGATGTAGCTACAGAGTGGTTATTTGGTGACTTTAGTTCAAAAAGGATTCCTGAAGCATGGCATGGAACCTGGAACAAGGGTAATCTAGCACTGCTCTCTCGGATTCTCTCCAGGGATGACAGAGAATCCCCTGGAAACCCCATTCAGCCTTAATATGGAGTTGTCTGGATTGTCCAGATATGAGCGGTCTCCATTTGATCCTCAAATTTCTCTAAAGGTTCTCACAGTACTTGAAATTCCCACCACTGACTGACTACTTTGGGTTAAGGTGCTGACTCCCTAAAGCCTATGAAAGTTGGTGTATATTAGCTTGAATCTCCATTAGAAATTCTTGCCCTTCTGTCAGGGGTCAAAAGTGGTTTTTCCTCTTGAAACTCCAGCATTAGGAACTCAGCTCTCCCTCATGAGTGTCACTATGAAAAAAGTTTCTGACCTTTCATACTGAGTCATTTGGCTCTTCACATACTCTAGCCAGTGATTTAAGACATAAGAATCTCTGCAACTTTACTACATGAAAAGAATCTTGGAACACAAGTTCTATGCATGTCAGAAAGTTGCAGGTATGTGGAGGTTACTGAGTAGTATTTTCTAGCTTCCCTTCAAAGGATCCACCCTGCTGTACTGTTCCAGGTCAAACAGCCAAGGCCTCTTGGCACCTACCTCATACCATCCACTGTTTTCTCAGACTCCCTAGGCCAACTGTCTCAACCGCTTCAGCTCTTTGACTCTCATCTGCCCTCAACCTCAACCTAAAGGACATTCCTAACCTCAGTCATAAGGTTAGAGTTTCAGCCCAATAATATGGAACTCTATCTGAAGTCCCACTGAACTTGTTCCCAAGACCCGGCCCCTCCTTGCCTTGCCCACCTGTTCTGGTAATTCATACTGTATGCCAAAGATCCTGTCTCCATTTCTTGTGAATGTGGGGTCCATATGACTCCTATATTTGTCATTTTGTCATGTCAGCCTGGGCCCTGTCCCAACCCTTTTTCAACAATTTCAGAATAAATTTATAGCCATCTGTAGGCCACTCCATCCCTTTCCTTAAAAAGTGACAAGCCAGAGAGCTTTAATAATGGTCTTTGCTCCACATATCCAAGTCTGAAGCCCCTCTTAGTTCAACAGCAATGTGGAGGAGATTCCAGCTTGATTCCCCAAGTCCTGACATACTGCCTCCTCCCAGAATTTGCCCACATTATGGCAGGATCAACTCACTCCCCTTCTGCCAAAACTCTTAGGGTTTCTCTGTCCTTTATTTAAGGCACTGATAACCCAATGAGAAGGGAGGAGAGCTTTGCTCTGGGTCCTCGTCAGCCTGCTTAAGGGCCTGCTTCTATCTTGTCCTGCTGGCACCTACTAATTTTCAGGCCTTGAGCTAGACACTGGGGATACAGAGATGAATTTTTAAAAAGCAAACGAATAAACCTGGTTCCTGCTTTTGGTCCAGGGGTCAGGTAAATGCCCTAATTTACTAAATTTAGATTAAAAAAAACAAAAAAATAACTATGGAACTGGGAATCCTAAGACTATTTGGGAAAAGGCCAGAGATTTTTATAATCAATGTGTATTTCTACCAGGAGGAGTATGCTTAAAAATTACTTAAAAAAAAAAAAAAGATTTACTTTACATCTGTTGCTGTCTATTTGATCATCAAGACAGAAAAGCATTTCAAAAGATTTTGTCACAGTGTAATGCAATAGCCCTTGACTGCTGCCCCAGGTGCTTTTCTGTCATTGGAATATGTCATTAAAAGAGGTTCCTATATGCCAGATGAAATGAACTGGGGAGTAGAATAAAGGAAAGTCCTTTTCCCACCTCCCAGAGTTGGCACTAGTAAAAAAACATTTTCATGAAATTTTATTTCTAACATAAACATCAACTTTTCACCTGGCAACAATGCTCTTCCTTTCAATTTCTTAACTTTTTTTCTGATTGTAAAAGTAATTCATGTTCATTGTAGAAAATTTAGAGATTCTAGGGAAATCTAAAAAGAAGAAGAAAACACCTGTAATCTCACTACCAAAGATAATCACTTTTAACATTTTGGTTTATTTCCTTCCAGTCTTTATTTTTCTGTATACATAAATGTACACACACATTTTGCTTACTTGTAATCATGCCATATATATATAATTTTGTATCCTGCTTTTTACTCTCATCATTACACAAAAAAACATTTCCTGGTATAGTCAAATATTATTTGAAAACATTGGCAAGGCTAAGTCTCCATATTTGTAATGAGTTTATTTCTCCCATTAATCTAAGTCCCAACCTTTCATGTGAGACAGACCTACTTCTCGTTTACTGTAAACTTGACCTTGAGATCACCCCAAGAGAAAAGAGAAGGAAAATACTGTATTTCTGAAATAGGGCACTCCAGAAACCATACTTTCTTCCCTGAAGAGAATTCCAGCAAACTCAGGAGATTAGAAGGTGGTGTCCACATCTCTCTTCAGACATAAGTTAGTTTTTAAAATTTTAAGGTAGAATTCAGTCTCCTGGCTATGGACTCTCATCTAGAAACTACTCCTGGAAGCATATGTATATGTTAAGACATTTCTTTGTGTATTAAAAAAAAAAAAATTGTAAAGCTCAGCATTCCAGTTTGAAAAGTCAATTGCACAAACATAGCATGAGGCAACCTGGTTTGACAACAGTTTGTGTTTAAAAAAAAAAAAAGAACTTAGAGAATTTTTAATATCGGTATAAGCTTGATATGAGCCAATGCATAATACGGTTTCTACAGAAGGCAGAAAACAAACAAACAAAAAACTTTAAGATACCTTTCATTTTAAATGGAATTTTCAGGTGACAAACCATTTTCTTTTTTGTTTGTTTATTTTAATTTTAAAATGTATTTTAATTTTGAAATAAGTGTTTATTATTTTGAAAATAGCTTTATTGATTTGTTTATAAAATTAGCACATTCTCATTCAGATCACTTTTATACATTTTTCCTCTGAACAACCCTGTGAGGTGAGTGTGTAGACTGAGGGATATCACTACCCCAGTTTCAGAGATAAGGTCATTTGGAGTCTAGAAATTTTGAGTGACTCACCCAAAATCAAGGAAGAGGTCAAAGAACTAGGGTTAGGAACTTGCCCTCTGACTTAAGTCCACTACTCTTTTCAGATAATGCTATTTTAGGCATCTTTTATAAAAAGAGGTTTTGTCTATATTTTGTCCTGTTCAGAAATTTATAGCATTTTATCCAATTCTGTCACAAATCAGCCTTCTTAAGAGGAAAATTGACAGCCTGAAGTTGGCTCCAGAGGAGGATGACCAAGACTGTGAGAACTATAGAAATTATGTTCTATACCAGTAATAGATGAAGGAACTTGATATATTTAGCCTGGAAAAAAGAAGATCAAGAGGAGATAAGAGAGTTCTTTTAATGTTTGAAAGACTGTTAAATGGACAGGTGAGTAGACTTGTTCCATGTTGCTCCATAAGAAGAATGGATAGAGCTTCAAAATAAAAAGATTCCTAAACAATAAGAGATTTTCCTTTTGAACCAATGTAACCTTACAACTGTAGAGAAAACTGCTCTATAAGATGATGAACTCCCCTAGACAGGAGGTATTTAAAGAAAAGTTGTCAGGGAGGCTGAATGCTGTAATGACACTTTGGTTCCTATGTCTTCAGTCCATTTTTCCTGTGTTTGTCTTGGCTGGCTAATGCAACTCACAACATACAGAGTGTGAAAGAAAAGAAACTACTATGAGCCAGGTGTTTCCAAACTGTCCCAGATGATAAGAATCACCTGCAGTCCTTGGTCCTCCGAGCCCACCCCCACACACACAAAGAGGCCTCAGAGGAGGAGCCTGGGAAACCTCTGGTTTTAACAAGTGCCCCAGGCGATTTTTGTCTTCAAGGAAGTTTGAGAAACACACTTCAAATACATCATTTCATTTAATCCTCACAACAATCCTGCAGAACAGATGAGAAAACTGAGGTTACAAGTTTTTTAGTAATGTGCCCAATGTTACATTGCTATTAAATGGTAGAGCTGGGATTCAAACCCAGGGAGTTTGATATGGAGCCTGAGATCTATGAAATTCTGAAAGACAGTAAGTGGGAAATGGGGTTAAGAGTTTTATTACATGAGCATTTTGGACTTTTTTTTTTTTAATAATAAATCAGTATTTTGCATGCATGGTAAATCGTGGAAGGAAGCCTGCAGTTGGTAGTGTGTTACAATTTAGGCAGGGATTATGTTGATGTTCACTTTTTTGTCTTTCATGAATAAGTGTGAAAAGGGTGTACTAACCAAATGAATAATTTCAACCTTATTATGAAGAGAACAACATTTTAATGCACTTAGCAGGAGTAATTTACATGCATACAATTAATGTGCTAATTTCAGTGATCTTTAGCTATTCATTAAACAGACCTGGCAGGTCCTGTACTTGGCAACACTGTTAGTCATTTCCTGCTATTATTTTATGTACTCAAAAGTAATCAGCCATCTATAATCTAAGACTTTTCACTAATTAAATAGCCCTTTCTCTAATTATGTCCAAATTAGAGAAGTTAGTGTGTGCATAAATATGTTTGTATTTGGTGCATGAATTTAGACATGGTGATTTCTCTGTGGCAACAAAGACCAATATGTGATCCACAGTCTTTGGCAGAGTACAGGGAAATGTTAAGAGTGCCCAAGAAAAACCTTTTGGCTTAAAACCTGAGCAGCAGAGAAAAAGTATTCTCATTGAGATGGGCTTTATGTTCAGCTTTGTAAACGTAGCAAAATCTGGATTTGTTGACCTTCAGGGAATAATACAAAGATCATCTGTTTTTTCAGGTCTTTGCCCCAGAGATGAAATGGAATGTGGGTTTAGGGAGAAAAGGAGTTAAAGGTTGTGTTTGCAGGAATGTGTTTGCTGACATTGATCAATGGGTAATTTTGTGATTGTAGGTTTATTCACATAGAGGGTTCAAAAAACAGATCAATAATAAAGCAATGGTGAAAATGCCAAAGAAAAGATGATTAATGAAAAACATGGTGGAGGTGCAATCTGCCATTTAGTAAAAATGCTCCTTCATTCAGCACCCTATAAATAAATATGCATCAGATGGAAAGAGAACATTCCCTTGGAATGCTGTTAGAGACCCACAGAATCTCATCAGAGCCTGTGCTTCAAAGAGCAGTTCCTCATGTCCATGGAAGCAAGTTTAAATTCCCTTGTGTAAAGTCTCTGAGAGCAAGCAGTTCCACTCGTGCATTATGCATGGTTCTGACATCTTGTAACATGAGCAGTGTTCTAATAATGATTTCCAATTTTATTTTAAGTATTATGTTTTAACAATGCTATTTAGGTTAGCATTTTACTTTGGCCACGTAATATCTTGTTACATTTCCTCATATAGAATTTAATTATAGTAGCAATACTGTAACCTTGTACTGTATAGCTAGACAAGGATTTAGTGTAGACTTTAAAGAATTTGTTGCTTTTAAAGTCAGTGCTTTGTTCCATCATTTTTATTGCACCAATTTAATATCTAATGATGGATGTTAAACAGGTTTCCAGCTCCTTACTCCAGGGAACTGATAGTAAGTAATAATGAGCTGTGCTGAAAGTGAATACCAAAATCTAAGACAACGAAGTATTACTGTGGGTGATCCGTCTTTTCTAGGGTGAGAACACTCAAGTTCTTAAATACAAATCTCCAGAAAGGGTTAGGGTAAACTTGTGAAGCAGACAAAGGTTCACTCCTCCCCCTTCTTGTGTTTCCCACTTTCACCCTCTTTTTGCAGAAGCCCAGGTTTTTCTCCTTATTGACTCCTGGGCTTAAAAAAGATTTGAAATCAGTCTTTTGTACCTAGATGATATCATGTTAAGGAATTTCCTCTCCTCATTCCATGTGTATTTAAGTCTTACTATTTTGGAATGTTGGTCCACTATTTAAATTATTTCATCAGTCAGTAGATAGGACAGGGTGGTACTTAGGAACCAAATGTGAAACCAGTTTTCTTTCCAGATTTCCTTATTTTTTAATGATCCAGATAAAGGCTACATCTATACTGCATTAAGGGTAAAATTAAATGCTTTCAAGAAACCCCTCAATCTGGTGCATGAGTCAGAGCATAGACGAATAAAGTGATTCATTTTAAGCTTCTAATATGCAGTTTAAGCATCTTTATTGATACCAAATAATTACCAAGTATGCTCTTTTCCATGAACTGTAACAGATACATCTAAGGAAGGTATGTCTGTCTGTAATATGTTACATAAGTAATGTACTGTATGAAAAGCAACTGATACATGCAATCGCTTTACATACATTATCTCACTCAAGAACTGTGCAAATACTTGTGCCATGGACAAAGGTGCCCAGCTGAATGGGCAGAAGTCAGGGCTAAAATCCAGCCCAGGTTCTCCTAGCCAAGCCCTGAGAAGATAACATGGAGCAATGTCAGACCTAACAAATTAGTATTTTTTTACTAACTGGTTGTTCTAGTTTGCTAATGCTACTGAAATGCAAAACACCAGAGATGGATTGGCTTTTATAAAGGGGGGTTTATTTGGTTACACAGTTACAGTCTTAAGGCCATAAAGTGTCCAAGGTAACATATCAATAACCGGGTACCTTCACTGGAGGACGGCCAATGGCGTCCAGAAAAACTCTGTTAGCTGGGAAGGCACATGGCTGGCGTCTGCTCCAAAGTTCTAGTTTCAAAATGGCTTTCTCCCAGGACATTCCTCTCTAGGCTGCAGTTCCTAAAAAATGTCACTCTTAGTTGCAGTTGGGGAATTTGTCCTCTCTGAGCTTCTCTGGAGCAAGAGTCTGCTTTCAATGGCCATCTTCAAACTGTCTCTCATCTGCAGCTCCTGTGCTTTCTTCAGAGTGTCCCTCTTGGCTATAGCTCCTCTTCAAAACATCACTCACAGCTGCACTGAGTTCCTTCTGTTATGTCAGCTCATTTATATGGCTCCACTGATCAACTTAGACCCACCCCAAATGGGCGGAGCAACACCTCCATGGAAATTATCCAATCAGAGTCATCACCCACAGCTGGGTGGGGCACATCCCAAAGAAACACTCAAAGAATTACAATCTAATCAACACTGATAATGTCTGCCCACACAAGATTACATCAAAGATAATGGCATTTGGGGGACACAATACATTCAAACTGGCACACTGGTCCACCCAGAAAGTGGCACTTTTGCTAATTCACACAAAGGCACTGTATGTGCCAGTGTTAGCCAGATCTCATTTCATCCACAAAACAACTCCATGGAGAATGTATGATTTTAAATGAAGAAAACAAGAGTTGGAGAGGTTGAAAAACTTGTTTCAAGTCCCACAACTACTAAGACACGTAAGAAATTAAAATCAGACCTATCTGCCTTTAAAAAAACACTTTCTCCCAAAAAGGGAAAGGTTGGGGGTGGGGGGAAGGGTGGATTCACTTATTTCCTTTATCTCTGTCTACTTAACTCATTTGCTTGGAGCATGGTGCTAACAAAACTACAAAGTTAGGTTTAATTAAAAGCAATCATATATATTTTCTGTTAAGTCATGGCCGCACTCTATGAATGATGTGCTTTCAAGCAATAAGAGGAGGGAGTTGAATAGTAGTGTAGTAAACTGCACTGTTCTCAAACTTTAGTGGGCTTTGGGGAACTCTGGTCCTACCCCCAGAGTTTCTGATTCAGCAGGTCTGCATAGACCTGAGAATTAGTATTTCTAAAAAGTTCCCAAGTCATGCAAATGTTACTGACCTAGGAACCACATTGGTAAAGTGTAAAGAAACTACTCAAAAAAGGGCAGGGCAAAACAAAACAAAAAAGCCACTCTGTGCAAGGAGTGTATCTAAGTACAAAAAAACAGCATGAATTTTGTGTCACATATCTCTCTCTGTTCAGGTGAAATTGCTTGCTGGATTATAATGGTATTGCTGGATTATAATGGTATCTCTACCTTTGTATTTTCAGCCAAATTGTATTAAAGATTAAAATAACAATAAATGATAACAGGGTACCAAGCTGACTAGGTACCTAGGTACCTAGGTTTGGTGTTAGATACCTTACCTAATATTATCTCTGGAAGCAATGGTGGTGCTGGCAATGTGGGAAAAAGAATAAATGATTGGGGGTTTAACCTACTAATTGCACTTTAATTCTTGTCCCTTTATTCATTTTTCAAATGTAGGCAATCATAGCTAATCACAAAGAATTACTCTAGGGATTCTTCCTAAAGTGTGAAATAAATATTCCAATAAAACATTTAGTTAGAATGTAGCCAGTTTTCAATCAAAGAAACATGCTTGTATGGTGTCAAGAATCACTTCCACAAAACATTTCCTTTGTACAGAAATACTTTATTAGATCTTTAAAGAACACTATTTGTCAGGATAACTTAAAGCAGAGTACCTAATGAATCTCCCTTACCCTCAACAAACACACTGCCTAAGAAATTGTCTTTTAAAAATAACTTGATATTGCCTATATATGCAGCCAGCCAGTGTGGTGTGAAAGGCACTGTTAGTCATTTAATAATCTATATGTATCACTTCATAATCAATATGGCTAGCACACCACCTGAGTGATCCCATAAACCAATTATGTCAACCCCTGCTGAATGATTATCCAGGACCACTGTCCATTTATCTGTAGGGGATCCAGAACAGCCTTGCCTTAACTTTTTTTTTTTTAATCATCCTACTTCCTTTAGCCCCTTCCATGCTTTTAATTTTCTTTTAAAGAATCTCATTCTCCTACTCTCTTATTAACATGAAAAAACACTACGAGGCAATCCATTTTCTGAATGGTAGAACAGTGGATTCACATCATTTAATTAGAGCTAATTTAAGAGGGCTTAAATTTCAAGGGAAATAGTGATGCAATTGTTTGACGTCTTTCACTCAGCTGGTTGGCTCACCTTTGGAGTTCTTAGTTATGTCTGGGAAAAAATCAGACAAGTGGGTTTGTTTTGATTCCCATGGAAGCAGCATTGCCCTGACAGTTTTATCACAGTTCTGGAAATCAAGTTTTTCTGTCTCTGAGTTAACTGACAAGTCTGTCTGTGGCTTTAAGTACAGCCTTGCTTGGAGAGGTGTTTTTGTTGATGGAGATGTCAAACTTACACAATGATCACACTGTAACAACCAGGTTTTTTCTCCCTTTATTAAAGCCACAGATAGAAGAAGGTTATCTTGTTTTCAGGTGGATGATGAGAAATGAGAATTTCCTAAGGCTTTTTTAAAGGGACAAAAGACTGAGAAATTTTTAATAGGAAAAAAATGATAATTGTGTTCATCAGAAATGGACCTAAAAGTTAACATGATAGAAAACCACATTAGAAGGTCATGGTATATCCTTACATATATGACAGACCAAAGCTACAATGGTAATTGACTAAAGCACCAGATTTAAAATCAGATTTACCTCTTAAGTTGCCTTCTCAATGAGCTTTTTAGCTCTTCAATTCTGAATTGATAACAATAATAATAATAATAAAAATGGTGTAGAGGGATGACTGGTAAGGCAGAACTTGAAGTTTTCTAATGAGAGAATATATATTTTAAAAACTGCTAGTTATTTCAGCTTCTAGAAGCGGAGACATCAATTAACTGTGGGAAGAACCATTGTCAATTAAGTGGATGTAAGGCAAATACGCACCCATTGTTCTGGGGTAGAGGTATAATAGGCTTCATTTTTAATTTTCCCCATGACTGGAGATACTCCATGCCATAGCCCTTGGAATAGAGAAGTCTAAGGGTACTGGGATGAGTTTAGACCAATTTCTAAGGCAATTTCTGGAAAAAGAAAAAAAAGGGATGGAAACCTCATTCCTGTTTCCTCTGAGGTTGCAGTTATTCATACACCTCTAACTGATAGAAGTTTATGTGGCCGAGGCTGGCTGATAGTTTTGGATCCTATGGGCTGCTCATAGAAAACTCACCATGAGGGACAGATTCTGGACTAGAGGGCAAGGCTCCAAACAAGACCTGGAGTTGTCTTTGGCATGGCTTAGTTGTGTGGAAAATGCACTTGAACCAGCCACCCTGGCACAGTGGCTTTGTTGCAGGAAAAAAAAATAGTTGCATGTACACTTGTGGGTTTGAGTGTGTGTATAGGTGAACCTAAGAGCTGCGTGCTATTGAGGGTCTAGCTCTCTGTCTGCATGGGGTGACCACACTGGGGGAACCCCAGCTAAAGCGCTTCCTCTCCACACACAGTCCAGCAACCTGAGAAACCCCAGCCGGGCCCAGGGATAAAGCAGCACTATTTTCAACAGCAAAACCTACCCAGTTAGGCCAGAAGCTGCAGACAATGGTCCAACTGATTTCCTCTTGATGGGATTTGATTATGATGGCCACAAATCTCAAGACCTGAGAGAGCCTAAGGTTTGTACGGCTCAGCTAGGACAAAAGTCTTTTTACAATGCCAAGGTGTCTGTCCCAGGTCATAGTATAATGAATATTTAAAGAGATATGACTCTATTTTGCTCTGGGGTTCATAATAGCTGGTAAGTCTGTGTGAGATTATATCACCTAACATTTATTCAAAGCTTACTATATACCAGACACTGTGGCAAGCATTTCACACACATGAACTCATTTAATCTTTACCATGTCCACATAAAGCATTTTTCTTATTTTACAAAGGTCCCTGTTCTGATAAAGATCACATAGCTATTAAGTGGAGAGCAGGGATTCAAACTCAGCCCCATCTGACTCCAGAACTGTTTAGCAATGTGGAAGGAATCAGTCAGCATTTTACTACCAATCTCAAACTTCAAATGATACTATGGAAATTTCTTAGTAAAGAAAATAATAATTAGCTTAAAAACCTTGTCCATTTAAGGGGTTAGCTACTTCATCTTTTCAAACAAATTCCCCCGGGATAGTACTGATTTATCAGAGAAAAATGAATGCAAGTTCCACATAAAAATTACATTTTAGAGAATAATTTCTGACAAATTCTCAGGATTCTCAGTGGTTTTATTAATACATAATATTTCATGTATCTAAATGTTTTATATCGGGCAACCCATCCTCACATACCTAATCTTAATTGCTCTCAATAGATGGCTTTATAGGTCTTGAGATTTGAATGGAATTAAAGTTTAATTTACTGAGTTGAAAAGGTCTACTTCTAAAAAAAGACATTTGTTTTAGCAATAATTCAAGCAAAAACCACAGATTTTCAGACTTAAAATCTTGAAGTCACTCCTCCTTTTCCTCTTTCCTTCATCTTTATAGTCAGTAAGTCACCGAGGCCTGTGACACTTCATTCACACATTTATTTATTTATTTACTTAGTTATTTATTCCCACAACCTTCAGACATTTTTTCTTTCTAAATCAACCACCAACCATTATGATTTCTACCCATTATCCCCTCACACAATATTCTAAGATCTCTTAGATATGATAATGGGCCTGCATATCTTTTACCTTTCCTCCTTGATCCCATCCCTTAGAACCCAAAATTGACTCCCCAAAGCATTACTTTGTGTATGTCATTTTCAGTGGTGCCCTTTTTGACTATGCCAGAATATACTAAATCCTTAACCTAGCACTCAAGAAAATTTACAACCAAGTCCCAACCTGCATTTCCAGCTTTCCTTCCACTGCTGCTTGTTGAACTCATCCCTTTGCTGCAGCCTGAACAGTCCACTTGCAGTTCCCCCAAAACATCTTGTATTCTCCTGTCTCAGTCTTCCTTACTTCATTTCTTTAATAAAAGAGTGCCTTTCCTCTTACTATCTACCTATACCACCCTTCCCATCTTTCAGAGCTCAGCTTAGATCACCTTTCCTATAGGAAAACTCCCTGGACATCCCAAATAAAAGGGATAGCCCTTCCTAAGTGTCAGGTGTCTATTCCACTGATTTGGCACTAAATTACTTCATGGAATTACTGGTTCCTTTTCTAAGCATATATCTTTATTTGAACTAGATTGTAGAAATTTGTGAGCAGGAACTACAATGTATACATTGTTAATCCCTTATGGCACGTCTTGTTACATATGTATTTATGTTCATAATATTTTTATATATTTCCTATTTTGGAAAATCCACCCTTTTGTTGCAATTTATCTCAATAAGCCTAAAAGAAAAAAAAAAAAAGAATTATGGTACCAGATTGGAAACGGTCGGGTCAAATTTAAAATCCATTTTTGCAAAATAGTGCTGCATCTTCTCGCTCCACATTCTGCTGGCGTTGGCTCATCTGAGGTCCCTCCTGTACTGCTGCCTCTTCTGCTGTGGGCTGCTGCCTCCACTGAAACTATGGATTATTCTGTAGTGACATTGGGGTGGGTGGAATGTCTGTGCTCTACTTTTTGAGTTGTACTTTATTGGAAATTCTTCTAAAGCAGTAGTAACTTATACCCTGATGTCTTTTAGTTTTTACTCACCTTCTGTATCCTTAACCTAAGGCTGTTTTTTCAGTTGTAGGGTGAGCTGTCTAGTGGCTAAATCAGTTCCATTCTTCCCTATGTACAGAGTCTATAATTGGCATAAATGTTCAGTTTCTGCAGATGTACCAAGTGTCATCCATCTGACTTTGTGACTCAGATGGATTTTACAGCTCATACCAAAGAAAAAAAGACTCTGTGATAACCAGTGATATCCCTTAAGCTGACAAATCACTTCTTGTTATCCTTGGCATCTCTCACACCTAGCCCATTAGCAAATGGCAGCTCTATGGGATGCTGAAAGTTGATGGAAAAAATAAGAACCAATACCAGTCATTTAAATACTGACAGGCCTTAGGAAGACCAGATTTTTAAGTTAGCTACTCTGAGATAGTTTTTTTACCTTAAAGAAAAATCCTTTATCTAAGTCCCACAGCTTTCCTGTATATCAAGTTTTAAGGCCTAGAAAAAATTTTAATTATGGCTCAGATGTTGGCTGGTCACATAAACTGAACCCTACTTTCCTCCTCTTAAATGGGTTAACATCTTCCTTAACTTCACTCAGATGAGTATTATTAATATGAATTCTTCCATGTCAGGTTAAATAAGCATTAGTAGGCTCACACAGCTGGGGTACAAACATGTTTGGGAAGATCATGTGAACCAGAGATCTGTCTACTAAAATCTATTTGCTCAAGGCACTCTGGAATATTTTGGAAGTTAATTCTACCTCAGAGGAGTCAGGCCCAAAGCCTCAGCTGACAAAACCAGCTTGGTTTCCACCATTCCAGCACTACAGGGACTCATATCTGGGCCCTAAGGATACAGAAGGTGAGTAAAAACTAAAAGACATCAGGGTATAAGTTACTACTGCTTTAGAAGAATTTCCAATAAAGTACAACTCAAAAAGTAGAGCACAGACATTCCACCCACCCCAATGTCACTACAGAATAATCCATAGTTTCAGTGGAGGCAGCAGCCCACAGCAGAAGAGGCAGCAGTACAGGAGGGACCTCAGATGAGCCAACGCCAGCAGAATGTGGAGCGAGAAGATGCAGCACTATTTTGCAAATGCATCAGTGGTGCCTAGAAGACACCATATTGTAACTGATCGATCTTGTTCCAGAGCACAGGAGAGACACCTTGTTGCCCTCTCTGAAATACCTGAGCAGGGGAAGTAAAGTGGTTTAGGGACCACAGTCCAGCAATGACCAGTGACAGCTAGTGAACTATGATAGAACTATCAAAGTGACCCACTCTAGGTGCCTTGAATAGAGATACATAATATGGCTAATATTTATTGAGTGTTTTGAACACACCAGTAATTTTTACTTATCAGTTTATCTGATTCTCAAGTCAATTCTATATGAGGCAAGTACTAATATTTTCTTCATTTTATAGTTGAGAAATCTGAATCTTAAAAAGGTTGGATAATTGGTCCCAAGCCTAGGATCTGATCAGTGACAGCCTAAGGATTTGAACCTAAGCTGTGAGATTCCAGAGCCTCCATACTTAGATGGCCTAGTACACCATGAAAGAGGCTAGGCAGGCTTGTTGCGAAAGATAAAATACAAACTCTCTGTTCCAACAAAGGCCAGAATTGGTGCAGCTGTTTAACGGTAACTGAGAATGCATTACAGCTAGGTGGGGATCAGGACCCCACTCTCTAAAATAAGCCAGGGAATCTCCATAGACTGGGAAGGGGACATCCCAGAGCGGGCCTCCTGACATCCAGCCAAACAGGTTGAGGCAGGTGCAGGATTCTTGACAGCTCTTGCAGCTGCTGCCACACAGTCTTGGAGACTTCAAGGCAAGAGCTCACAGAGGTTACCACATTTGGAGGTGTTCTTATTCCCTTGATGTGGACTAAGGGAAAATGAGAGACTGTCCTACTCTCTGCATGATGGGAAGGTTTAATTGGTACTTTCCTACATTAGGCTTGGGAGACTTGAATTCTTCCTGATTTTTTCTGGAAACTCACTTCTTCATTTGGAGTGTCAGATTCCTCTGCTCTAAAATGAGGGAGCTAACCTCTAAATTTCTGTTTGACTAAGAAAGACTTCCTGAATTAGAAAACTTTTCCTTTTTCTTAGAAAAGTAAAGCAGCTTTTACATTTTTATCATAAAACTTTACTGTGCCAAAAAAGAAAACTATCACTTCAAAAATAAGTCAATGAGGGCAGGGCTTAGGGACTGCAGTAACACTAAGAAAGGTAAACAGTTAACTCAAAACAATATATATACATAGACAGAGAGAGAGAGAGAGAGAGAGAGAGAGAGAGAGAGAGAGAGAAAGAGAGAGGGAGGAAGAGAGGGAGAGAAGGAGAGACAGAGAGAGGGAGAGAGAGAGAGGGAGAGGAAGAGAGAGAGAGGGAGAGGGAAAGAGAGAGAGAGAGAGAGTCCAGGAGACAGAAGCTCCTGGAAAGGGGTGAAAGTTTCTCCCAGGTTTTAACAGAAATAGATTAAACCTTTCTTCAGTGTGTTAAAACATCCTGCAGGGTCTTTTATGAGCAGGATAAGTCACAGCCTCCTCTGTTCAAAACTAAATGCACAAAAGGAATGAGGTGGGAAATATGAGGAAATTCTGAAAGAGACTCTGTAGGCTGACAATCAGAGACAAATTTCATGACCTTGTAAACAATGGGAGTCTTGGATTCATCTCCTCTATAAGAGAGTGAAACCTTTGTCCCTCAGAATGTTTTAAACCAGGCTAGACAAAAAGTGTTCTGTTTTAGAAATGTTCTGTATTGTATTAAAGAGCATACAGCAGAGAAGGGTCTGATGGGAATCCCCAGGGTAAAGAACTGGGTGACCTAAAACTTCTTTATTCTTGTGGATGTCTGCTATCTTAAACCTTTTCATTGCAAGCAGCCAGGTCCCTAAGGAATGGAGAATTGAAATACAACAGGTGGCTTAGCTGGCTCTTTCCACCAGATGTAGAAGCAGCATGCCAAGTGTTCTGTTGCCAGCCTCACCCAGCCTTCTCTCTCTTTCATAAATACACACACTGCACATACACACTTATCACCTACACCTGGTCTCCTGCCCTGCACTGCTGGCAGAGAACAACACAGGCAAAGTGAGGAAGAAGGCTTTGCTGCCATACAGTGTTTAGAGTTCCCATAAAGCTGGGCACAGGGAGAAGGTCAGTCATGTCTTTCAATCTCATTATACCCTATCAATGCATACAGTCTAGATCCACCTGTAGGCAGTCCTGGATAGAAATCTATACAAGAAACCAAGGCAACTCACAATATAACAACAATGTAAGAATAAGTTTATTCAGGAATGATTCACAAAACAAAACACGAGGCAAAAAAACTGAGCTAAAATTATGCCTTCTGTTACAAGTTTAGTATCATATATATTTTATGACATCAAATCCTAGAAAATGCCTGAAAATGATTCTGGGTATAGAAAGGGTGTGTAGGGTGAATTACATAATTCCTATTTTATGAAATATCATCAAATATTTATTGAAGGCTTAGTATCTGGCAAAATATTGTACCTACCCTCGAGGGTCTTTCAGTCTCCAAGAGAAAACTGGCATGTAAACAACCAAGTATAATCAAAGAGAGTATTTTTATTATTAAGGCAAAACAAACAAGGTAATACATATGAAAGGACGACTCTGTGAGGTAATGGTTAGGATAATCAGGGAAAGCTTCATAAAGGAGGAGGAGAAGAAGAAATATATCTGTGTGTGTGTGTGTGTATATATATATGTATTTATATATTTACATATGTATGTATCTATGTAATTTCACTTAATCATCTTCTATTTTCCCCAATTTACAGATGAGGAAATTAAAGCTCAAAGGGGTTAAATAACTTGCCCAACATAACTGAGCTATAAGATAGGGAACTTGCTCTGAGGCCTCTTTGTCTCTAATGCCATGCCCTTTCCACCGTACCAATGAGGAGACCCTTGAACTGATTCATCAAGAACATGAAGGATTTTAATAGATGGAGACTGAGAGATCAATATAAGCAAAGACATATGGCAGTGGACATGGATTGAAAATTTGGTGAACTTTGAGAAATCTAGTGAAGTAGGTGCATAGAGTGCACAGATACATATAGTAGAAGACAAGACTGAATTTTTTAAGTGACAAAAGGAGATACAAAAAGTTCCAATCTCAGAAAAGTAGTCACTCTCTTGAGTTTCTTATGCATGTTTCTCCCTCTCTCAGATCACTCTTCATTTAAGAAACCTCTGCTATATTTAGGACCTATATACTAGATCCTCAATAAATAAACACTTGCTGAATGACTAAAACTTGTTTATTTGATTTTTTTAACAAGCAGAGGAGAGATAATAGAAGGTTTTTAAATTTGACTTATTATATAACTAGAAGAAAAAAAAGGAGGGGAGGAGGAAGGTAGAAACGGGAAAATATAGCCCAGAGAAATCAAATCCACAGATTATCCCAAATCTCCATGTTTTCAAATAGGTCCCCAAGCACTTGAAATGCTATCACTGGCACATGTTAACCTATTGCCAAAGCTTTAGAAAATGGGGTAGGAGGAAGAGAAGCATTTTGTGTATACATTTTTTACAAAAAATATCAGATAAGTGAATCTTTCTTTGCTGCTAGAAATTGAATTTACATAGTCTTCATCAAATTCATTTGAATTCCTAGGCTTCTCAAAATATTTTATCTCATGACTCAATTTACTCTCAGACTATAACACCAAATATGTGGCTACAAGGTATATATTTAGTTATAAAATGATCATTGTAGTCAAACATATCCACACTAAATGATAAAATCCTCCTAGATATTATAATCAAATTAACTCAGTGAATGCCCCAGTTTTCCTTTTCAAAGACTAAATTTTTTATTCAAAGAATTAGATCCAAATATATTTTCCTTATTACTACTTCACTACTTCCATATATGAAAATTCTTATTTACATGTCTGATTATCTTTATAAAATATTAAACAAAACTGCTTTTCACATTTCCCTGCCAAGTCATGAGAAATCCAGAGATTTACCGCATTTCTATCGACTCAAGAAATGTAAAAGAGAAATCTAAAGGTTCTTAACATTGTTTATGCTTAAAATGTATCAAATTTTATTCTGAACGTACAATGACCTGTGAAAAGTATTTGTCTTGCTCTGATAAACAGGAGCCCTATGTAAATGGATATCTCAACTTGAACTGAAGTTTACTTTGTTCTAATCAGAACTGATGTATCAGATCACTTCAGTGATGTCCTTGTGACACAGGGGAATCATCCATTCTCCAGCTTGTCTACATTGTAGCATATGGTACTCCACCTTTTCAAAATGAAAAAGGAAGTAGACTGTTTTTTAATCCTACAAATTTAATTAATCTCTCTGAAGACATCTCTGAAGAAGATGATTTGTTGCAGTCATTCTCAAAAGGAACTCTGGAACCTAAAAAAAATATGTTCCAAAGAACTAATATTACAAACAACTTTCAAAATGGATTCTGTACCATCTTGCAGCCCAGAAGATCAAGAATCTGAAGGCACTGAGGATACTACAACTCTTAGATTAACAACTCTATCAAACCTGGTGGCCTTGTAAGACTTAAAAGGGCACTGGAAATGTGAATTTACATTTAGCATTCCTTCAGAATAACTTTGACTTCCTCAACCCCACTTTGCTCTGAGTACAGCGAAGCAAAATATGAAATAAGACGTCCCTTTAAAACTCAGCTCAAGCACCACCTCTATGTTAAGTTCTCCCTCAACTACCAAGTTCCACTAGTAAGTTTCTCCTTTGTGCTCCCACATCCCCTTATACTCAGAATTCTAAGTCTACAGTTAATCACACTATCCTTTAGTCTTTGGCTTACTTGTCTACTTCTCCTTGAAAAAAGAAGCATGTCTCATTCAACTTTGTTTTACCATTGCCCAGCTCAGTATTGGGTAGAAAGTAGCCACTCAATAAATGTGTTTTGAATGAGTGAATGAGTGAATGAATAATAAATGACAATATCTATTCACATAATAGAGAGGTCATTCTGTATACATTCCCAAATTTGCATCTTGGATCTTTCTATTTATTCCATGCCCCATATTTTAATATACAAAGATATTCTAATTTTGGCTTCTGGGCACAATCTGGCACATTTTGACTTTCAACATTGTGATTTCCATCAGGCAACATATCTTACCAAAAGGGTTAAAAATGCTGCAAAACTATACATATATTTTACCTAAATATTACTTGAAACAATGGTATGGGCTTGTGAGCATAGTGTGAATTTATAATCTGAAACTCAGTGACTGTGCTCCACTGTGACTTGGGTATATAATTCTTTCTCCAGGCAAGGGGCTGTCAATAGGCAGCTTCAAAAAATAATGAATGTTTGCAGCAATAATTTCATGGGTTGAATGAAACTTAATAGCCTTTATTTCCAATTTAGGCTTGTAATATGTTCCAGTAGAAAACAATCTCAAATGAAATATAGACTATCACAATACTATTTAACTCTCTCTTATTTTGTTAATCCTTTGTTGCTGCTTTATTTGGTTTTGTGTTTACAGCTGTGGCAGACTGTGTTAGCCATTTCATATTTTACTTTGCTGCATTTGTCCACGGCTTTCTCAGGCAACTCCCCATTATCTAAGACACAGTTGTCCAAGGAGGACCCTTGCTTCATTTTACTATTGTCAACCCCTTACTATTCCAGTATCACATCCAGCAGAGAGTAAAGCAGGAAACAAAAAGATAAAATCCAGATTAGTTTGTCCTGCTTACTGTCAGTAGATCAAATTGTGAAAACAGTTATGACTTTTAAATTAATAAAAGTCCCAAGTGGATCTGATGCATATTTCTGATAATAATAAACCATTGCTTAATTATTTTCCAGAAAGAGCCAAAACCAATACATTTTATCAATAAAATGGTATAAGGTAATAAAAGAACAAAAATTCATTGATAGTACTATTCCTTTGGATCCTGTGTCATACTGCTCACAGCTACAATGGCCAATGTGCTTTCCGTGATACTGATGCACAGAGAAGTGTCCACTGTCACAAACTCATTTTGTAAGATGGAATAATCACCCTTTATCACCTTTGATCTAAACTAGATTTTAAAAATCAAATATTTTAATAAAATTTCACCAAGAGCTTATTCTTAAACGCAGTGAATGAACTATAATGGACAATGGGACTTGTTTCAGTGTTCCTCTTCACCCGCTCTAGAATTAAAGCAATAAGTAGATATCTTGTAAGTAGATAAGCTATAAAAGTAAAGCTATAATCCTACTACAACCACATCATTTAAAAATATTTTAGATATTACTAAAAAATATGTGGGTGATCTAGGAGGTATTTTTGTTTTCTTCTAGAATTGATGCCAAAGTAAGGAGAGTAAAGAGAGATGACAGCAATAACACCAGAAGAAAGAATTTTCAATGAAAACATCTGGGGTGGGGTTGGTAAAAGAAAAAGTTTGGTCTCTGGTTCAAGTAAAGTTAAAATTTCAGAGTTAAAATTTAAGGGACAAGAACACCAAAAACTTGACCTCTTTACCAGAATAAATGATTTCTTGGACAAAAATCAAGAATGCTTCTATGTTCTCAACAGCACTCATCATCTTGCTGGCCTTCAGTCAGTGTTAATAATTATAACATGTCTGTCCTACTGTGACCTCGGAGACAACTTGTCTTCCAAGTCCTTTCTCCTGAGAAGACCATCCCTCTCTCTCTGCTCCAGGTCCAGCCCACTTCCTTAGGCAGGGATGGCCCTCATCCAGACCCAGACTATTCCTGCTGGCAGCTCTTGTCTGGATCCGATTGGCCTCAGTTGGAAGTCCAGATGGCTTATTCCTCATTCCTCAGCAGGGTTTCAACAGCATCCACCCCTTCCTGATCTCTCTGCCATTAGTGCCATCAGATCTTAAATGCTTTCCCTAAATCCTAAAAGCAGTTTAGTAAAATATGTAGATTTTCTTCCCATAGAATGGAGTCAACCACAGCAAGAAGACTGTTTCAGAAAAGGCACAATATACTAATACAATGTAAATTAGCAAGGTCCAATTGGGTAATATTCTGAAAGTTAGTTTGCATTGATAGCATTTCCTGGCTATGTAAATGACCTTTACATCTATATATCAATACATATCATTCTATCAACAGACAGATGCATCAAAAAACAGAAGGACATAATCTGTTTGAAAAATTCCACATACAGATAGAGATATGGACAAAATAGAGATAAAGATATAGAATAGATGGATCTCCATATATACGTATAGCTACATCTATATAAATACAGACATAAATTTTTTAATAGGACAGTTTAAAAATTATAGATAAATCCATATCCATATTATCTATATATAAACATTTTTAAAGAGTTCTGACCATTTATCAATTTAACGCTGGTAGCCATACTATACAAGACAAGCTACAAAGATTCTCACCAAATTTCAAGAGTATGTCTGGGATAATCTGACTTAAAAGATAAGCTCCGTGTTGTGGTGGTTTGAAAGTGTATGTACCCCAGAAAACTGTGTTCTTAATATTAATCCGTTCCTGTGGGAGCAGACCCATTGTAAGCAGGATCTTTTGGTGAGGCTACTTAAGTTAAGGTGTGACCCACCTCATTAAGGATGGATCATAATCCTCTTACTAGAATCCTTTATTAAATGGGATAAATACAGAAAGAGATAAAGCAAGCCACAAAAGCAAGAAGCTGAAAGCAAGGAACCCAGAAGAGAAAGAAGAGACCAGCAGACGCCTCTATGTGCCTTGCTATGTGACAGAAGAGTCAAGAATTGCCAACAGCCAGTCTTCGGGAAGAAAGCATCATCTTGATGATGCCTTGATTTGGACATTTTCACAGCCTCAAAAACTGTAAGCCTGTAAGCTAATAAATCCCCATTGTTAAAAGCCAACCCATTTTATGATATCTGCTTTCAGCAGCTTAGCAAACTAAACGTGTCAAATGCAAAATTCAGTCTGGGAGACTTTCTAGCCAAAACTGAGGGCAGATTTTCACCTAATGTGAAATATACATTTGGGATGATCTGACTTAAGATGTGGGTCATGTAGCGTATGCAAATTTTACTTTGTGAGTCCAAAGAAACCCTCCGTCATCTGCCACAATGAGTGAGCTGAGGAACCTTCACCATTTAACCAATATGGGTTGAGAACACATTTTATGCCAGGCAATAAATGCCAATCTGAAGAGACAGGCCTAGGAAAAAGATGCTATGAACACAGAAAACAAATAGTGGTTGCAACTATGACCCTAAAAAGGACGAAGAAATAAATTAATGTCCAAGCCAAGATACTTCTGATAGTGAAAGTGGATGCAATTAATAATTCTCCTGGGACAACAGGCATAGACCAGCACTATCCTGAACAAACTACAATGTTTGGACACCCAAGGCCTAGGTGGAAAAATCACAAGGTCATATTCTTGAATTGCAAGCATTATTTTGCATTTGGGTTGCTTCTCAAGAGGGGAACTCCATGTAAAGTGCTTTAGGGTGAGACACAGCAGGGATTTATGTATTTAACAATGGATAATAACTTATCCAGAGCAGCACTAGTTTACTGAAAGAAATAAATTGTTTATAAGTATTGGGGTGTTTTCATTTATCTCATAATCTGCAACTGTTTTGCTGAAAACTTTTTCACACTTGTAAATAGAAAGACTTAGCCATATTTAAGTTGGAATCTCTTATCTTCAATTTATGTCGGCTACCAGCTCCCATAGAGTTGTTTCTTCCCTCAGTGTATTTTACCATAGTTGGCAAGGACAACACTAGTTAACTACCCTGAATTTTGTTTATCATGCCACCAAAATTAAACCAACCACCCAAATCCATTAGGATAGAGTAAAGTAGTTTATAATAGGTGCTAAGCTATCTTAAGTTGCTGAATTCAAATTAATAATAGCATGGAAAGTTTGGATTTTGCTTTGATTTTTGCAGAGAAAAAAAAAATGTGAAAAAAAAATCTCAACCGGTGATGGTCTATCTTAAAGTAGGTCAACTCTCAGAATGAAGGATGACTTTTTAATTAACTTGAAGCTTAAAACCCCAAAGTGAGTAGGCCACTGTATTTATCTTCTTAGAGAATAACTCATCTGACATCTTATAAATCTGCCTGGGTCCTAGATGATAATAATTATGTAGTTTGTGAAGCATCTAGGTTACCAATACACAATGCTAGGTACTGCAGCAGCTACAAAAAAGGAAAATACCACAGGTCTACAAACATTTTTGTTGAGCATTTAGGATATATGAATGTATACATGTAACTAAAAAAACTGCAGTAATAAACTGATGACCCACTAAAAATAAGAGACTCATAAAGCAGGATGCCAATCAGTGTACACTGGGATTTTAAAGCAGTGTACAGTGATAGTGAAAGTGGATGCAATTAATTATTCTCCTAGGAAAATGTTATATGTGCTTCTCCTTGATGGTGAGAAAATGGAAGAGACCATACCAGGAGAGAAAGAAAATATGCAAAGGCGAAAACAGAGAAGAGAGGAAGGAACTAATATTTATTAAACAACTACTATGTGCTAGGCAGAGTACTGGACACTTTATACTATCTAATTGATCCTCACAGCAAGTCTGGTATAAGAGATAAGTAAATCATTAGAGTACATAGCTAGGAGGTAGGAGAGTGAATACCTGAACAAGGACTGTCTGAGTCCAGAACCTACTTTTGTGCCATGGCATACTATGGCACCAATTCCAAACAGTAAGGAGACTAGCCTAACAGCAAGCAGCAGAGGACTTGGTGTTGGAAAGGAGTGGGCTCTACCAAATAACAGGAACCTTAGCTCTGCGGAATGCCTCTTCAGGAAAGAGGTATTACACTGAGGTGTACTTTCATATTTTAGAAAATGGAACATAATCTCCATTTTCTCATCTACAACTATTTATAGAAATTCCTTTAAGATACCAGTTATTGAAAGGAAATGTGAAGAAAAAGGGACTTTATACAGCTGCCTATGGGAATATTTTTTAGTAGCTTGAAAATATATATATATAAATATATCTATAAGCTATAACGTAAGTATAAATATGATGAGTCAGAATACTGCCATTTTGTATATTTCAAGACGATTTTCCTCTACTTGTTTTGACATTTGACATGAGTTACCACATACAAACATATAAAAAAAGGGTTTCCTCTCACGTACCAAGTATTATACAGGAAGGCATGGAAAAAATATTATTTAATTCACTTTTCTTAGAGGTTGTTTGGGTTGGCTACACACTCAGGGGTCCAAGTTTTGAACGTTTTCAAACAATTTTTTCATGGATAGTCTATAAAGGAATGAAGCACTAACTGCCAAAGGCAGGAAAGTTACTTGGATAAAGAAATGCCTTGAACTAATACAACTTTTAATGTGTACTTTCTCATTGGTGGATAATCTGTGGGTTTCTTAGGTAACAATGATAAAAGGAGCTATTGATGGCACCTCTTTACCTCTGTTTTTATTGGTGAATTAGTGTTAGTATATCCACATGAAATCCTAAGATAAAAGCACTACACATTATGCATATGTAATGTTGGTTACTGTGTCCTCAGCATTATCTGAGCTTTCTTAAACTGAATTATGGATTCTCCTTAAGTTGCTTCATACTCCTTCAGTCAGGGATTTTAGCAAGGTAAGTTTATAAGCATTAAGCCCAAGATTTTAGCCTGGCGACCTAAGTGGTTGATAATGTGTAAAGATGTTTTCCTCCCTTGGTAAAGTGAGCAGATTTGCAATGCATTAACTCATAAACTAGTTAAGAACAAAACAAATTTGCTTCCTCTGTAATTTGCTACAGAAAATTCTTTAGGAAAAGAAAGAGGGGAAGATGGAAAAAAAGTTAAATGTTTTTACAAGGTTGTTAGAGTAAAATAAGAACCCTGAATCTAAGAACACTGGCTCATTTGGAGATTTTTTTTTTTCTATATACCAGACCCTGTGCCAAGCATTCAAGGGCAATGTGAATATGACAGACACAGAGTTTGCAATCTAGTCAGGGAGGCATACAATTGAGTCAGTAATAAAGGCAGAGTGTGGTACACGACAAGGAGATTTCACTAAGATTTGGAATATCAGGGAAGAGTTCTTGGAGAAAGCAATAACTAAGATGAGACACATAGATGAGAATGAGTTATCTAGATGAAGATCTGGGGTAGACTAGGATGGGAGGCCGCAGGGGAAAAGGGTTTGCTGGAGAATGTCCCAGTCAAAGGAAATTGTATGTTCAAGAGCCTATGGCACATTCATGCTATATCCATGCTATATTCAAGAAACTAAAAAAAAGTTCAGTTCTATGCCTGGTGCATAGAGACCTCCTTAGAAAGGATCTGCTTCAAACAAACAGTTGAATAATATAGTCATGAGCCTTCCCCCTCAAAGAAGTTAAATCCACTTGGGCTGATGAGCCTAAATTGTGAATCAGTCAAGAACCATGTAGAAAGAAATATTCAAAGAAGGCCAAACCAATGAGGAATGGTGGGGGGGAGGAGAGACCTTCACCTCCCTGCCTCCTCTCTTCTGCATCCCTGTCTACCATGAAAATTTTGTGAAAACGAAGAGCAAGATACCCATAATGACTCGAGCTCCTAGGGAGAGGTTTAACATCTGTCTGAGTATGAGAATGCTCTCAGGTTCTCTTGCAAGAAGAGTAAATTGAGAGTGTACAGGGAAATGTGACTAAGTGTCAGTATTTTACTGGGGGTAGAAGCATGTGGTAAAGAAGCCACATGGTAAAAGCATCAGGTAACCTCGATGAGGGAAGGCAATGGTCAGGAATGCAGTGAGTCAATACATATGGCTCTTTGATCTGAGTGGGAGTTCAGTAAGTGGACTGGAAAACTGCCACAGGAGTTATATATAGTAAAAGAGAATAAGTTTACTATTCCCTAGGGAAATTCTAAGAATGAGTCACAAACTATTGGTTAGACAAAGCGCACAAGAACGACATCATTTATGTAAAGTTTTACACACACAGACAAAAGTATCTGTTATTTTAGGGATATATTTATAAGTAGTTTTAAAAAAAAATGCCAACTGGAAATATCACATGAAGTTCATAAAATAGTTTCCTCTGTGAGGGATGAGAGGAGAACAGGACTGATAATAGACAAAAGAATGTCAACTTTGTGCTTGAAAGTACAAAGTAAATTACAAAAATGGCCATTTTTTTTAAACTGAGCAACAAATTAGATTTTGAGCAACTGCTTTTACTGCATATAGTTTATAAGTACCTACATATTGATAATAATTTAATCCCATTTTTATTTGTTACAAATCCTTCATTTAAGATTCTCATCACAATCCTATATATTTACCTTACTTTTATTTTTTTAACACTCTCTTCTGCCCCCGTTTCCCTGGTAACCTATAACGTACTTTTTCATCTCTGTGAATTTGCTATTTCTAGTCATCTCATAAGAAGTATCATACAAGCATTTTTCCTTATGCACCTTGCTTATTTCAATGAACATAATGTTTTCAAGGTTCTTCCATGTTGCCGCATGTCTCATAACTTCATTCTTTCTTACGGCCAAATAATATTCCACTGTGTGCATGTACCACATTTGATTTATCCATTCATTTGTTGATGGACACTAGGGTTGTTTCCACCTTCTGGTTATTGTGAATAATGCTGCAATAAACAGTGGTGTATAGGTATCTGTTTGAGACCCTGCTGTCACTTTCTTTGGGTACATAACTAGGAGAGGAACTGCTAGATCATATGGTAATTCTATGGTAATTTAACTTTCTGAGGAACCACCATATTGTTTTCCAGCATTTTTAAAATGCAGGTGGGTATATGGTTGTTTTATTATTCTATGTAGTTTATAACATCTTTTTTAAATTTTCAAAATAAAAACAAGCAGAGAGAGATGGAAAGGGATTTGAGGACAAAGTGTGAGCATCAAGGTATATGGTCCTCACCAGCTAATTACCAGTCAAAGGAGACAAGCAAATATTTATTGTCAGAGCATTCTGGGAGTGACTAGAGGTCAGTCTCCCATCCAGGATAGGGGGAATCATGTTTGGTTTTCCTTCTGGTCTTGGTATTCTTTTCCTACCACCACCTTGAAGAACCACTCTGGCTGCTTATAACAGTTGCTCTCTGTGGCTCAGCTTTGTTTACTTTCTGAAGTTACTGATTAACTGATGTGGTTTCTGTCAACCAATTTTTATACAGACACATTACCATGTTTGACAGGCACTGTGAGCTAAAGTACAAGAATTTCCTGAGGAGAAACTTCTAGCATGCACTACTGGAGGGTATTTATTCCCTACTAGCTAAGGTGGAATTATCTGGTTTTATGAATGCCAGTGGAGTGAAATGTTAACATCCCCTCACTAAAATTCTTATCAGGTACCTGCATTTCCAAAAGGTAACTTTTCTTCTAAACAAAGACAGGGGCAAAATATATACTTGTAATGTAGATTATCACTAATAGTTTATGTTTACTAAGTACAAAAAGCATTTCATATCTTATGAAGGAGAGCAGGAGTTAAAGTTTCCAGCAGATAGGTTTCCCGGGGCTCGACATAATGGTAGAACTGGGAAAAGAGTAACTATGCTTTGAAAGACAAATGAATAGAAACAAGTACAGAAAAATCAGATTAATTTGTGTATTTTATTGTGCAGGAGAGTTAGCAGCGCAAAGGTATGGACAGGTTAATGATTTCCTGAGGTCACATAGGATGAGGTTAATAGCAAATAGAATAAATGGATAACTCTACATCTACAAGGGAAAAAAATGATACACAGTGATTTTTAGATACCTTTTGGGTACAAAGGGAGTGTTGAACATAATCCTGACTATCTGAGAAAGGTTCCCTAAAAATTGGAGGAAAGTGAGGTTCTATGATTGAAGAAATACATAATTTTTTCCTATTTATCTAATGTAAGTCATGACAACACTCACTATCAGTCCCATAGCCTTATCATAGCAGAAATGAAACTGAAGCAAAAAGCGGCTGAAGGTCATAAAGCAATGCAGATTAGAAATGATCACTTCTAGGCCTGTTGTTTAGCTACCAAACCAGCCTGTCTTCTTACCCTTATACTGCCTGTAGCACCATTTGCAGTTACTTAATAAACATATTTGAGCTCATTCTGAAGTAGAGACCAATAAATTATTATATGGATACAGTTAAAAGAAAGAAAAACCCTTGAGAGTTTAAGATAAGATCTATGGCCTGGGCTAGAATCTGAAAAGTACTGAAAGGGTAAATTGCGGCTTTGGATTATTTTTGGTCCCTCGTAGAAATTTCACTAGTAGAACTGGAAGCAAAGGGAACAATTGATCACTCACCTGAAAGCAACTGCCAGACAGGACTGTCTCTTCGGTGGTTTGTGCTAAAAGAGAGACCAGTTTGTTTCCTGTCTGACAGGAATTGACAATTAAGCTGCCAATCTTCTAACTTCGTTATAAATATATATTACATATGTGACCATGTGCATCTGTACATGTGAAATACACTCACATATAGAACTCTCACTTCCAAATATATTTATTCAGATATAAATTTATTACAGAAATACTGGTACCCTGTTTCAGATGGTAAGAGCCAAGTATTATGTAGCCACAAGATAGTTTCTCTCATTACTAAATGAGTGAAAAAGTAAAAGAAAAGAAATGCACAATGAAATCAAAACAAGAACTAGAGCTCTGGCAGATGCTTCTCTTGTGTGATTTTTTTCTAAAGGGAATGAAATGCAGATGAAAATGAAAAGTGAAAGTTTAAATCTGTTTTGTATAAATGTGAGGAGTAAACATGTCAAAGGGCTGAATTAATAGCATATGTGTTGAGAGAGAAGCGTGATCTCATTTGAAGAGCTAAAATTGGAGGTGAGCATGACAATGACCAAGAAACAAATTGTTGAGGTGTTAGTTTCAATATAGTAGATCGGAAACAGAGCAGAGGCTAGAAAGAGGGTATGGAAATATTCTGATCAAGTTATGTGTGGTTGGAATGTGAGAAGTATATGGGGAGAAGAAGAAGGGCTAAGTGCATGAATAAGAAAAGGGAAGAGAGAGGAGCACATACACACTTTAATTTTAAGTTAACTTGAAATGTTGACATTAATAAGCAATTTAAAGGACAGATGCAAGCAGCAGAGTAGATGAGAAAGAAGCACACTACATGATAACTAAAAGAAAGCCAAATGTTAATTAATATCATGACAACTTAGTTACACAAAGTGACGTCCCAGGAACACGGAGAGTGGCTCTTCCAGGTAAGTGAATATCTAATATAATGAAAGTGTAATCCCCTTAAATCCTATTAAAAACAATGTAATAATTTTGTTGAAAACCTCACTAACATGTATAACACTCCCCTCTCTTGCTCAAATAAATACTCAGAACAGAATTTTAGAGCCCTTATCATGAGCTTCATGCTGATGTCTCAAGGCCATTGAGGACTGAGCTTCAGACTGACCTCACTGAATTCCTCCCACCTGCTAATCTCTTCTAGTTATCAGTTTTTGGCATCTCTTTACTATGCAAGCAATTCCAATGGTATGGAGGGCAGCTTTACAACAAATGACCTTAGACTCTCTACTACCCCAGTTATTTCATCAGTTTCTTCCTTTGACCCACAGCTAGCTTCCTAGACATTATTTTTAGTCATTTTATGTAGTCTTGAAACAAAATAGGAAAATGCAGTTTACTCTGCTAAGTAGCAAAATGTTTCGGCTTGATACCTGGACTGTATTCTTTAATTTAGAGATATTTTCTGCTGAATTTTAGATAAGGAAAATTATATCTTACTTGGTAGCTATGGGGGGAGGAAGATGCATTGGTGTTACAACCTTGCCTTTCCTCATCTCTGATTTTCCCTTACACTCGCCCTTGTTCAAAATGTCTACACTCAGCCCTGATCATTGCCCAATATCTCACACTGCTACTTATTGGAGCAATAGCTCCAAAGAAGCCTTGGCTATGCAGTCCAAGATAGGATGTCCACAAAAATAACATTTTGGGAAAACATGTCACCAGCTTAAAATACAAATTCATCCACAACTTCTACTTCTTGCCTATCTTTTCTTTTTCAGAAGGTGGACAGAAGAGATTAGACGGAATGAGGTAAAGCATTCTCCCCTTGAAAATCTACTTGCTCAGTTATTTAAGCTCTTGCTACTATACCTACTATTTTCTTTGGTTACAAGATACAGCCATACTGAAAGTGAATGTATACCCAAGCTTAATGAAAATGAACCTGGATGCCTCAAAAAGAGTTTGTTACACTTCTCTCTGAAATGATCCCTGTTATTCCAGAAGGAAAGAGAATTCTGATTTGTCATTTGTCTTTGTTTTGTTTTTGTTCTTATATTCAGAAGCAAGGAATCCCACACTTAGCAGCCAGAAGCTTCATCATTTTGCTTCAGAGTTGCCTGGATATAATGACAAAGAGTCAGAGACAGACAAAAAGCAGTATCATGTGTTTTTCACTTAGAATGAAAAGTCCTAATGCCTTAATAACTAGACATGGGAATCTGAAAGCCCCTCCAACTAAAGGAAAATGTAGAACTCAAAGGCTGCACGAACAAGCACTAGAGAGAAACTACTCATTGCTGAAGAACCTGCCAGTGGTCAAATGAAGAACTATCCTTATGTATTTGTTTCCAATTACTGATGACAAGATACCTCCAATTCCAAGTCCTCTGGCTCTCTGGGGTCACTCTTCTTTTAATTTATATTTTAAATAGCTCAAGGCTCCACCCTTCCTAATCTTGTGGGGATTTGGGCAAATTTCACAAGAATTCTGAGAATTCCTAGGATCAACGCTTTCATGGTCACCTCTCACTCTGATTCACAGCAGCACCATCAACAACATAAAATCAATTTTTACACATCTGTGTTTAAAGTTCTTAAAAAAAAACAAAAACAAAAAAACCCTACTTTGCCCACTCTACCTCCAACCCCCATGGAAATTTCTCATTGGAAAACCTTTTCTGTCAAATCTCAGCTTCCTAAATCATTGCTGCATCACCCACAACAACCATTCTTCAATCTTTTTTTTTTGTTTTTTTTAGTGCCCGCCCCTAACCTCTATCTCTGAGGCTACCTGAGCAAACTTTAAATTCTTTTTATGCAAAATTATTCCGCACCCTGTTTTGCCTTCTATTTCACAATTGTGGCTGCACAATGCAGGAGCATAAAGCACCCAAAGTCCAGGCCCCATCCTATACTAAATGCATTAGTTTCAGTGGGTGAGGCCTGAATAGCATGTTTTAAAAGCTCCCCAGGTGATTCTAACATGCAGCTAGATTTTGAAAATTCTTCCTATCCAGTGCTTCTTCAGCTTTAATGTGCATAGGAACTAACTAATCTTATTAAAATGCAGGCTCTGATTCAGTAGCTCTGGGGTGGGGCCCAAGATTCTGCCATTTCTCCCAAGGCTCAGGACCACACTTTGAGTAGCAAGATTCTAGACCAATGGTTTCCAAATGTTCCTGCACATTGGAATCACCTGGAAATCTTCTAAAACTATTGATACCTGGCTCTAAATTCCAGGCATAAGGATTGTGAATGCTTCATGGGTATTTATAAAACCCTCTTTTAAGTCATTAATGCAGGAAGGCTGAGTCTGTCATATCTGTTATCTATTTCCGAACCAAAAGCCATCTCTCCAATATGAATCCTCTCACTCCCCTCATATGCAAAAGCTTTTGTAGTTGGCTCATTTCCAAACACCCAAAACAATAATGTGTCTAAATATTATCTTTAGCAAAAACTTCTAAACCCAGGTGGACTTTTTCACTCATCAGGTCTAAATAATATGACCAATAAGAGAATGTTCCACATTGGTACCCTAACATGGGCTCTTCACAAAATTGGTACTTACATAAGGATGCAAAGGTCTTACTCAGGGGGTGGTAAGTGAGTTATTCATTGAATAGGAGTCTTTCTGAATGTCAAGACAGTCACTCGTGAGTTTATAGAAACAAGCAATGGTTTACCACAGCTCTAGTTTTATAGGCAAACACTCCTGTGTTTAAATTTGCTCTTCCAAGTATTACTTGTGTGACCTTGGGCAAATTTATTAATGTCTGACCTCATTTTTCCTGTCTATAAGGATTAGAATAATTAAGCCTACCATACACAGAGAGAGACTTTAAAGAGAAACGTTTATGAAATCATTGCCTGTACATTACTCTGTGCTCAATAAAAATTAGTATCCTTCTTTCCTTTACATGTTCTATCTCTGCCAGTCAGTCTGCAATTATAATTGGCCAGTAAGATTTTTCAAAAGGTCAGTACTTTTATAGCTCGATTTTATTTCTTTCTATTTCCAATTCAAAGGAGGAGCAATATGACAAAGCAATATACTAGATGTTGTAGAGAGCTGTGAAGGGAGTAGATATGTTTTCTGTATTTGAAAAGTTTATCCTTTACTGACAGAATAAACACAAATATGTAAGTATAAAAACACATACTAAAACATACAGTTAGTTTCAATTGTGAGAATCAGGTATGAGAGCTGTATTGCTGCAGAGAGACCAGGCCCTGGAGCCATCTATCTGTGAAAGCTGCATAAAAATGTGGAATTTATGCAGAAATTTAAGGCTTAAAGGAAGAGCCTTGGTATGACAGAAAGAGGGGTAAAACAAAGAAGACTACTATTTAAGCAGTGACATTATCAGCAGTATTCAGCGGCGGTTCAATCTTACCAAATGAACTTTACAAAATATTGAGATTTTAGAGCATATATTTTTAAAAATAATTGAATATACAATAAATTAGATTTTAAAACTAAAGATTTGAAGGTACTGTGGGAATCTCCTTCCTCTTCTCTGACAATTCTGCAGTGTTATACACAAAAGAGACATAGTTCAAGGGATTTAAAGAGTATCCTGTTACCTTGAAGATCAGTCTGATCTGCAATTGTTTGCTGTTGTGTGCTCTTACTGGAGAAACTGAAGACCTCTGAATGGCTTTCACTTCAGAGTACTTTTAAGTCTTTTCCTAAAGTGAAATGTGTGTTTGTAGTGTTGTATTTGGCAGGAAGGACAGGAAATCAGATAAAGCTTTTATTGTACTTGATACTCTGACTATTTGAGTTTCTTTCACCTATAATGAGACAGCTGAAATTTCACGATAAATAATAGGTATACCATCCTCTGATGAACAGAGATTCCATGCTCGGACAACCAACTGGTATAAATGTACATGCCAAAAAGTCAGCAGTTTCACCTAGTATTAACAATGTTGAATTGATCAAATATCTTTGATGACTATAGGTAAATGGATGCTGTGATATGAGAAAGCTGAGATGGCCAGTAGGTTTTCCAAATTTTTTTGCATAATTTTGATTTCAGCTCTCTTTCGTCATTTCTCTCTCTCTCTCTCTTTTTTTTTTTTTTTAAATCATAAGGGTACTTGAAAACAAAGAATCGCTCTTTTACTATGTTGCCATTATTCTAAAGAAGTCAGGAATAACTCTTCCAACCTCTTACATATAAAGCCTTACCTCGATGTGTCTTCTCCACTAGAAAAAGCAGGAAGACTTGGGAGCATTCATCAATAGCCATTTGCTTTAAATAGAAAAGGAGGATTGGCTGGCTATCCTCCCTGAGTCCTTATGGCTTGAACACCTGTTTCAATTCTACATTCAAGGTGTGGTGGTTCAGGATTTAAGTTCCATGTAACCTCACATTGAATGCACAATTTGTGGGCATTTGATATCTAAAGAAGGACTACTCATTTTAAAAAAATATTTTATTCCTGTCTTTGCACATTCAAGGCATAATATCAAGTTGGTTTCTATGACCCATAACCCAACATACTCTAATTTCCTCTTATTTCTTAGCTGTTCTTTCCATTTATTCTTTTCTGCTTTATCCTCATCTACCAGGCCTATTAAATACTGGATCTCCTCAAGGCATTTCCTTTCTTCTCACCTAACACTATCTTCCTTGGTAGTTACATCCATGTCCACAACCACTACTAAATATAAATTAGATGATTCACACACACATTTATATCTCTAGAACTCTCTTCTGATTTTCAGCTTGCATAGCCAACTCCCTACTTAACATCATGACTTGGGTGTGGCAATCCAAACTCAATATACACTAAAGCCTGTTTATCTTCTGACGTTCCCTATCCCAGGAAGTGGCATTCCATCTATCCAATTATACAAATAGAATCTTGAGAGTCATGCTTAATATTGTCCTTTCCCTCATCCTCCATATGTAAGTAATAACCAATTCCTACTGATTTTAGCTCTTAAATGTCACCAAAATCCATCCACATTTCTCCTTTTCTATAGACCCCATCTTTGTTGACACTTAATTTTTTCCACCTGGATAACTATGATAGACCCTAACTGATCTCCACTCCAAGTCTTCCTTCTCACTGTGGCAAAATTATCTTTTAAATACACATTGTGAAGCTCCTCAATACTCAAATTAAAACAATTTAATTTCTTCCCTTTGATATTAAAATGATGACCAAAATCTTGGCTCACAAGGCCTTGCCTGGTCAGGCACCTGCCTACCTATGCAGCCTGATTTGCTTCAGGCCCTCCCTTACTCTCTGCAATTTGCCCCATAGCCACAATCCCATTTACAATAGCACTGTTAAAAATACTGTTCTTTCTGCCTCTTGCATTTTCCAACACAATTCCCCATTCCACCCTGCCTGCTACCTCATACACACAAACACACACACAAACCACCATTCTTTTTCTACTTAATGCCTATTTATCCTTCAGCTCTCAGATCAATAATCACTTCCCCAGAAAAGCCTTCACTTTCTGAACTCCTAACAATTCTCTCTATTATATGTTGTTCTAGTTTGCTAATGCTGCCAGAATGCAAAACACCAGAGATGGATTGGTTTTTATAAAAGGGGGTTTATTTAGTTAACACGGTTACAGTCTTAAGGCCATAAAGTGTCCAAGGTAACACATCAGCAATCGAGTATCTTCACTGAAGGAAGGCCATTGGTGTCCAGAAAACCTCTGTCAGCTGGGAAGACACAGGGCTGGCATCTGCTCCAAAGTTCTGGTTTCAAAATGGCTTTCTCCCAGAACGTTCCTCTCTAGGCTGCAGTTCCTCAAAAATATCACTCTTAGTTGCACTTGGGATTATTTGTCCTTTCTCAGCTTCTATGGAGCAAGAGTCTGCTTTCAATGGCCATCTTCAAAGTGTCTCTCATCTGGAGCTCCTGTGCTTTCTTCAAAGTGTCCCTCTTGGCTGTAGCTCCTCTTTTCAAAATGTCACTCACAGCTGCACTGAGTTCCTTCTGTTTGTCAGCCCATTTATATGGCTCCACTGATCAAGGCCCACCCTGAATGGGTAGGGCCACACCTCCATGGAAATATCTCATCAGAGTTATCACCTACGGTTGGGTGGGGCACATTTCCATGCAAACAACCTAATCCAAACATTCCAATTTAATCCCCACTAATATGTCTGCCCCACAAGATTGCATCAAAGAATATGGCTTTTTCTGGGGGACATAATACATTCAAACCAGCACATATGTTCTCATGGAAAACATACTTATCCTTTAAAGCTTTATTCACAGTTGTACTTTTACATAAATTTGTATGACTATGTTTGGTTAAAAGTATCTCTTCCCATTTCAGTTTCCACTTAGGATACAGAAAGCTCAAAAGAACATTCCCACTCTTAGAACAACAACAAAAAAAAACACTGGAAAATCTGAAATACAACTTACTTGAATTCACAATTTAGTTGACATCTCAGGGCAACAAACTAAACTGGAATCTAAGGAAAGACAGGCACCACCAAAGATAGATGGAAGGCAAGAACTTGCTTACCTGGAGTAGAAGCTGCTGGTTCCCTGTAAAAAGAATTCAGCTAAAATGTTTAACAAGTTGCTAAAGGATAAATGTGGGCTAGCCAGAGAATATAGAACTCCTGGCAGTTGGTGACACAAAGGGAACTTGTTCCCACTTGGAGGATCCTCTGTAAGGACTCCACAAAATGTTCACAAAAACACTGCAGAGTACTAAGAAAGCCTCCCTGGAGATGCAGGCATGAGGAAGGACCAATAGCCTCTGCTGGAAAAGCACAAAACCCCACCAGAATTCTTCTCTCCTACTTCTCTAAGGAACAAAGGCCTTAAACTGTTAAGGGAAGGGAAACAAACCCTGGTTCCCTTAGGGCACAGTTGAAAACAATGCAGTTAAGGAGAGGGAAAAGAAAAAAAACTCTCTACCACTAGGGGAAGGGCAGAACAAGCGCTGGGCCCAGACCATTGAAGGTAACCTCCAGCTGGTGAGGGGCAACATCCTGAGAAGGTCCCAGTTACAACACCCATATCAAAGTGACTTGCCTAAGACTGAGGCTTAATCAGGAAAGTAGAGTTGAGTAACAATTAAAAGCAGTCTACTTCTGGGTGAATGGACATGGCTCAAAGAGAAGACATAAAGCACATGTTAGAGAAGTCAATCTTTTGGAAAACCAGCTTGGCAGAAAAAAAGAAAAAAAAACTGAAGAAACAATGGCTGAGAATTTTCCAAAATTAATGACAAATAACAAATAATAAACATAAGATAATACTAGAGGATTTGAAGATGGTGTTGCACAGAGGATAACCACACAAATGGAGCTCGATCCCTGACTTAACTGACCCAAACTATTTCCATGCCTTTTGTAGCAGAAGGAAAGGCATTATACCATTTCTAACCATAAAGATTATTTACCTCAGTCACTACTAACCTACCCAAGATGTCCAACTTTCAACAAAAAGTTAGGATGCATCAAAAAAGAAAGTAAAAAACAATAAACCATCAAGAAACCAAGCAATAAATTTACCCAGTCTCAGATATGATACAGATATTGGAAATGTCAGATTTGGAATTAACAAAAACTATGATCAGTTTATATAACATAAAATAACTATGATTATATATATATATGATTAATACATTTGAAAGGCACTAGTGGAAAAGGTGGACAACAGGCAAGGAGAGATGGGTAATTTCAGTATAGAAACTAAAACTGTAACAAAGATTAAATGGAAATGCTATAATTAAATAACATAGTTATAGAGCTGAAGAATGCCTTCAGTGGGATCAACAATAGATACTGCAGGGAACAGAATAAGTGAAATTTAAGATAAGTCAACAGAGATTTATCAAAGTAAAACACAAAGAGAAATGAATGAAAAAAGAAATGAAAAGAGCATCCAAGAGCCATGGAACAATATCAAATGTTCTAACACAATGTGTAATAGCAGTGTCAGAAGGAGAAGAGAGAGAGAATGGCAGAAAAAAAGAAAAAAAAAAAACTGAAGAAATAATGGCTGAGAATTTTCCAAAATTAATGACAAATACCAAATAATACTTCCAAGAAGCTCAGAGAACACCAAGCAGGATAAATATATATATATATATAAAGCAAAACTACTAGACATTTATTCAAATTGTTGGCAACCAAAGAAGAGGAGAAAATATTTGCCATAGCTAGAGGAAAAAAAGATACTTGATGTACATAACAACAAAGAAAAGAATCACAGCAGACTTCTCATCAGAAATGATGGACGCAAAGAAGAAAAAACACTGAGTGGCATTTTAAGGGTACTGAAAGAAAAAATGTTAACCTATAATTCTGTACCCAGTGAAATATCCATCAAAAAACAAAGGAGAAATAAAAATTTCCTCAGGCAAAACAAATGCAGAAAGAATTCACAGCAAGCATACATACACTGTAACAAACAAAGTTCTTCAGGCAGAAGACATATGATACCAGCCAGAAAAGTGGACCTACAAAAAAGAAATGAAGAACACTGGAAATTGAAGAATGAATGTGGACATAAAATTCATGGGTTTTCTTGTTTTTGTTTTTTTTTTTACTTGTAATTGTTCTAAATGATAACTGATTCGTTGGGCATGCAGGTAAAATGCATGACAACAATAGCAAAAACAATGAAATGGAGAAATTGGGAGTGTACTATTGTAAGGTAAGGACAAACTATATGCAAAGTGGTATATTATCAGAGGGTAAACTCTGATTATTTAAAAATGAACACTGTAAATGCTAGGGTAACCACTAAAAAAAAAAAATAAGAAAAGATACAAATAATTTGCCAATAGTAGTGAAAAAATGGAATTGTAAAAAATACTCAATCCAAAAGAAGGCAGAATATTAGGAAAACAGCAAAGTAACAAATAGAAAACAACTAGCAAGATGGTGATTTTAATATAATCATATCTACAATTATATTAAATTGAAAGGGTCAAAATACATCAAATGACAAAAAATTGTCATTTAGGCTAGAAGAGCACAACTCAACCTTATGCTGTCTCCAAGATACCCACTTTAAATATAAAGGCATAGATAGATTAAAAATAAAAGGATGAGAAAAGATACTCCAAGAAGGCACTAAAGAAAAAGGTTGGAGTGCCTAAACTAGTATCAGACAAAGAAGACTTCAGAATAATGAATATTGCCAGGGATGAAGTGAAACATTAAATAATGATAAAGGGGTCAATTCTCCAAGAAAATGTAATAATCCTAAATGTTTATTCACTTAACAGAGCTTCAAAATATGTGAAGCAAAATCTAATAGAAATGAAAGGAAAAAGAGATGGATCAACAATTACAGTTGGTGATTTCAACATTCTTCTCATAATAATTGAATGAATAAGTACAAAAAGAATCAGTAAGGAATAGAAGACCTATCAACTAATTTTACCTCATTGATATTTATACAATACCCTACCCAACAACAACAGAATATGCATTTTTTTTCACAAACACATGGAACATTCACTAAGACAGACCATACTCTGGGTTATAAAAGAAATTTAAAAATAAAAGAATTGAAACAATACAGATTATATCCTCCAACATTAAAAATGAAAAAGACAATAGTTTCTATCTGCTGGCTGAGATATGAGTTTTAAAAATAATAATATACAATTTTAGAAAGGATTGCTAATATAGACACTTTCATATGCTATTACATGGAATGTACATTGGTACAACCATTCTAGGAAATATTAGACAATATATCACAAAACTTAAATTTTGCATAATTTGACCCAAAAATCCACCTTGTAAGAATATTAAAGAAATCATCAGAAATATGCATATATATATAAGAATTTTCTTACAATATTATATATAATAGTAAAAACTGAGAATGATTTAAACATGTAACAATATATTAACTCTTTCATAATATCTATTCAGTGACTACTATGGATCAAGCAATGTTGTAGGCATGCAGATACAACAGGGAATAAGACAGGAAACTTCCCTACTTTCATAGATTTTGCATTCTAGTTTAGGAGACAAACCATAAGAAAGTAAATAATAAATATTTGATACAATTTCAGGTAGCAATAAGAAAATTGGTGAACTGGCTACATAAATTCTGGCACATTTATACAATGACATGATTTATAGCCATTAAAATCAAGTTGCAGGAGAAAAAAAATATTGACATAGGAATATGTTCCCAGTATATTGTGATTTGTATCATACACAATGAGGCATATGCAAACTGAATGATACCATGTTTGTCACAGAAAAAAAAAGTGTAGGTACAGAAAAAAGAATGGAAAAATATACTCCAAACTGTTAATAATCTTTCAATTGTGGAATTATTTTTTTCCTCTGAACTCTTCTGTTTCCGTGTTCTGAGTACACACATATTACTTTTGTAATCATAAAAACGTGTACTTGAAAAATAAGATTAGCCAATGAAACGAAGTAGAAAAATGAAACAATACAGGGGAACTCTTCTGCAGTAGTGGTTCTTTGCTTATTTTTGCTTGTTTGTTCAGGAGAAGGGAAATTTCATAAAATATATGTCTACCAGAAAGAGTAAATGGTGAGAAATGCAAGAGACAGTGGTTGTTTAGATAAGGTCCCCAAAGAAGATGGGGGTTCTGGAGTCCATGGCACAGGAAGTAGACCAGACTTGAAGAGGAAAAGGGAAACTTCTTCCTTTGAAACAGTAAAAGTGAGAAAATGAATAAATATTCAAAGACAGTTTAGAAGATGCATAAAAACACAAAGACAGTTTAGAAGAAAACAAAGTTGGAAAAGTTCCTAATTAATATGTCCAGTTTTCTTACTTAAGAGCTAAGCAAGTGTGTCTGCTCACAGTGAAAGATAAGGGAAGAGTACCAGAGCTTGGCTGAACAGAAAATATTTGAATGGCCAAATAAGGTTAAATGTGATAGGGAGTCAACCTGAATGAATAAAAGGATTACTGAAGAACTATGAGGCATTGACTATATTCAAAGGTGCCTAGTAATAGTGAGACCAAACAGTCTGGTCAGGTGACTTTCTCCAGACACAGTTTGGAAATTGGAATAGAGTTGAGATTAAAAGATAAATTGCTTTTATCAGTTAATGTTTGCAAAACACTTTAAATTCCATAAATAAGTTATGCCATAAGAAAAAAATGTCTTTTCATTGACGTTTTTACATTTTTGGAAGAGTATAGAAATGAACGGTTTGCTGGGTGGGATTCTTCTTTTCTTCGTTGTGTAAGTCACCTTGTCTTTCAAAATAAACCTTTTCTCTACTCATGTTTGTGAATGAGGCTCATCAGTGTTAAATGAGGTGTGTTATATATCTGAGACCAGAGTTTAGATTTGCTTGGTTGAGTAACTCTAGATCGTATTGTAGAGCTGGTGTATTGCTTTCTACCCCAGACCTTCATTTCTCAAATCCAAAATTTTTCTGTATGTATTGGTAAGGAAACAAGGAGGGGAAAAAATATATTTCTTACATCACTGCAAAAGACATCTGATTTGCATAAAAGCAGCTAAACCAAGTGGCAATGTGTTACTTTGATTCCTCTGGTTTTTGCAAACCCGATATCCAATCATAATTATGACTGACTCATCACCCCTTACCAAATTCAGTTTATCTTTCCATTCAGAATCTTTCATGGTTTCCTTATATCCTATGAGTTCAAACTTTCTTCCAAAATCTGATGATTTCTCACAACCTCTTCTGCTAGCAACCAAGTCCAAGCTACCATCATCTCTCCCCTGGATTTCTACAAGAGCCTCCTTTCTTCTACCCTGTTCCCACCAGAGTAACACAGAAGCCAGAGTGATCCTCTGAAAGACTAAGTTTGAACGTGTTACCTCGTCCTCCAGCCACCTACTGCTAAAAATACTTCCGCAGTCTTCCATCCCACAGGTAAAAGCCTTAGGATAACTATAAGACAGTACCCTTTGGGCTCCCTTTACCTCTTTGACCTTAACCCTTCCATTCTCTCCCTTGCTACCTCTGCTTCAGTTACATTGTTGTCCTTGATGTTCTTTGAAAAAACAAGAATGTTCCTGCTTCAAAGTCTTTGCATTTTCTGTTCCCTCCTTGAAATGCTTTTTCCTTTTCTATCTGCATGATTTGCTGCCTCCTTTCTTCCAGTTCTTTACTAAAATGATACGCTGTTTTAAAACCCTAACTCTCACCCCCAACCCCAACACTCCCTACTCACCTTTCCTACATCGTTTCTTCTCCATGACATCCATTACCCTCTAACATATTACAAAATTTACCATTTTATGGTGCATTAGAAAGTAATCTCCACAACGGTAGAGATTTTTGTCTAATCCCTACCATATTCTAGCATTATCATAGTGCCCAGCCTCAAGAAGGTGCTCAATAAATCTATGTTGAATAACCAGTGAAAGAACGAATGTCTCTTTATATCGCCAGCACCTATCACAAAGCATGTTAGCTATATAAATCAATTTCCTAATATGAGTGACCCTCATTCTCTTGGGATACAATGGGAAAGAATACATCATTTTTCATCAGTTTTTTCCTTTCCTAAATCTTCATATTCCCGACTTCCATGTTTTTCCAGAAGAGGAGTTTAAAGCACTATTTTATCTCTCAACTGACAACTTTTTGTATATTTTTCAATGTTGGTGGTTTGCAAATAAGGCTACAGGGAAAATTAACTTAATCTCTTTATTTTCTCATTAAGGAGTTGACATTACCCAGTGAATTCAAATAATTTTATATAAAACCATAAAATTTGGAATTTACAATTACACTGCCGCCAAGTTGACCGCAGAAAATCCCACGAGAGAACTGTGAAAACTGAAGGCGCCATATTCACATTCCTGATAGAGTTGAATTAGGCTTGGCCCAATAAATAATAATTAAAAAACAACAGGGGGGCGGGGCAAGATGGCAGAGGGGGGCGGGGCAAGATGGCAGACTGGTGAGCTGTATGTTTTAGTTACTCCTCCAGGAAAGTAGGTAAAAAGCCAGGAACTGCGTGGACTGGACACCACAGAGCAATCTGTCTTTGGGCATACTTCATACAACACTCATGAAAACGTGGAACTGCTGAGATCAGCGAAATCTGTAAGTTTTTGCGGCCAGGGGACCCGCGCCCCTCCCTGCCAGGCTCAGTCCCGGGGGAGGAGGGGCTGTCAGCTCCAGGAAGGAGAAGGGAGAATTGCAGTGGCTGCTCTCATCGGAAACTCATTCTACTGATTCAAACTCCAACCATAGATAGACTGAGGCCAGACACCAGAGACTCTGAGAGCAGCCAGCCCAGCAGAGAGGAGACGGGCATAGAAGGAAAACAACACGAGAAGCTCCAAAGTAAAAGCAGAGGATTTTTGGAGTTCTGGTGAACACAGAAAGGGGAAGGGCGGAGATCAGGCCTTGAGGCGCATATGCAAATCCCGAAGCAAGGCTGATCTCTCTGCCCAGGGCATCTTTCCTTAATGGCCCTGGTTGCTTTGTCTATTAGCATTTCAATAACCCATTAGATCTCTGAGGAGGGCCGTTTTGTTTTTTTTGTTTTTTTTGTTTTTTTTTGTTTTTTTTTTTTTTTAAATCCTTTTTGCTTTTTCTAAAACAATTACTCTAAGAAGCTCAATACAGAAAGCTTCAAAGAATTGAAATTTGGGCACGTCAAGTCAAGAGCAGAAATAAGAGAGCTCTGAGACAAAAGGCAATAATCCAGTGGCTGAGAAAATTCACTAAACAACACAACTTCCCAAGAAAAGGGGGGTGTCCGCTCACAGCCACCATCCTGGTGGACAGGAAACACTCCTGCCCATCGCCAGCCCCATAGCCCAGAGCTGCCCCAGACAACCCAGTGTGACGGAAGTGCTTCAAATAACAGGCACACACCACAAAACTGGGCGTGGACATTAGCCTTCCCTGCAACCTCAGCTGAATGTCCCAGAGCTGGGAAGGGGGAGCAGTGTGAATTAACAGAGCCCCATTCAGCCATCATTTGAGCAGACTGGGAGCCTCCCAACACAGCCCAGCAGCCCAGAACTGCCCTGGGGGGACGGCACTCACCTGTGACATAGCACAGTCATCCCTCAACAGAGGACCCGGGGTGCACAGCCTGGAAGAGGGGCCCACTCGCAAGTCTCAGGAGCCATACGCCAATACCAAAGACTTGTGGGTCAGTGGCAGAGACAAACTGTGGCAGGACTGAACTGAAGGATTAGACTATTGCAGTAGCTTTAAAACTCTAGGATCATCAGGGAGATTTGATTGTTAGGGCCACCCCCCCTCCCCGACTGCCCAGAAACACGCCCCACATACAGGGCAGGCAACACCAACTACACACGCAAGCTTGAGACACCAATTGGGCCCCACAAGACTCACTCCCCCACTCACCAAAAAGGCTAAGCAGGGGAGATCTGGCTTGTGGAGAACAGGTGGCTCGTGGACGCCACCTGCTGGTTAGTTAGAGAAAGTGTACTCCACGAAGCTGTAGATCTGATAAATTAGAGATAAGGACTTCAACTGGTCTACAAACCCTAAAAGAACCCTATCAAGGACAGCAAATGCCACGAGGCCAAAAACAACAGAAAATTATAAAGCATATGAAAAAACCAGACGATATGGATAACCCAAGCCCAAGCACCCAAATCAAAAGACCAGAAGAGACACACCTAGAGCAGCTACTCAAAGAACTAAAGATGAACAATGAAACCCTAGTACGGGATATGAAGGAAATCAAGAAGACCCTAGAAGAGCATAAAGAAGACATTGCAAGACTAAATAAAAAAATGGATGATCTTATGGAAATTAAAGAAACTGTTGACCAAATTAAAAAGATTCTGGACACTCATAGTACAAGACTAGAGGAAGTTGAACAACGAATCAGTGACCTGGAAGATGACAGAATGGAAAATGAAAGCATAAAAGAAAGAATGGGGAAAAAAATTGAAAAACTCGAAATGGACCTCAGGGATATGATAGATAATATGAAGCGTCCGAATATAAGACTCATTGGTGTCCCAGAAGGGGAAGAAAAGGGTAAAGGTCTAGGAAGAGTATTCAAAGAAATTGTTGGGGAAAACTTCCCAAATCTTCTAAACAACATAAATACACAAATCATAAATGCTCAGCGAACTCCAAATAGAATAAATCCAAAAAAACCCACTCCGAGACATATACTGATCACACTGTCAAACATAGAAGAGAAGGAGCAAGTTCTGAAAGCAGCAAGAGAAAAGCAATTCACCACATACAAAGGAAACAGCATAAGACTAAGTAGTGACTACTCAGCAGCCACCATGGAGGCGAGAAGGCAATGGCACGATATATTTAAAATTCTGAGAGAGAGGAATTTCCAGCCAAGAATACTTTATCCAGCAAAGCTCTCCTTCAAATTTGAGGGAGAGCTTAAATTTTTCACAGACAAAGAAATGCTGAGAGAATTTGCTAACAAGAGACCTGCCCTACTGGAGATACTAAAGGGAGCCCTACAGACAGAGAAACAAAGACAGGACAGAGAGACTTGGAGAAAGGTTCAGTACTAAAGAGATTCGGTATGGGTACAATAAAGGATATTAATAGAGAGAGGGAAAAATATGGCAAACATAATCCAAAGGATAAGATGGCCGATTCAAGAAATGCCTTCACGGTTTTAACGTTGAATGTAAATGGATTAAACTCCCCAATTAAAAGATATAGATTCGCAGAATGGATCAAAAAAAATGAACCATCAATATGTTGCATACAAGAGACTCATCTTAGACACAGGGACACAAAGAAATTGAAAGTGAAAGGATGGAAAAAAATATTTCATGCAAGCTACAGCCAAAAGAAAGCAGGTGTAGCAATATTAATCTCAGATAAAATAGACTTCAAATGCAGGGATGTTTTGAGAGACAAAGAAGGCCACTACATACTAATAAAAGGGGCAATTCAGCAAGAAGAAATAACAATCGTAAATGTCTATGCACCCAATCAAGGTGCCACAAAATACATGAGAGAAACATTGGCAAAACTAAAGGAAGCAATTGATGTTTCCACAATAATTGTGGGAGACTTCAACACATCACTCTCTCCTATAGATAGATCAACCAGACAGAAGACCAATAAGGAAATTGAAAACCTAAACAATCTGATAAATGAATTAGATTTAACAGACATCTACAGGACATTACATCCCAAATCACCAGGATACACATACTTTTCTAGTGCTCACGGAACTTTCTCCAGAATAGATCATATGCTGGGACATAAAACAAGCCTCAATAAATTTAAAAAGATTGAAATTATTCAAAGCACATTCTCTGACCACAATGGAATACAATTAGAAGTCAATAACCATCAGAGACTTAGAAAATTCACAAATACCTGGAGGTTAAACAACACACTCCTAAACAATCAGTGGGTTAAAGAAGAAATAGCAAGAGAAATTGCTAAATATATAGAGACGAATGAAAATGAGAACACAACATACCAAAACCTATGGGATGCAGCAAAAGCAGTGCTAAGGGGGAAATTTATAGCACTAAACGCATATATTAAAAAGGAAGAAAGAGCCAAAATCAAAGAACTAATGGATCAACTGAAGAAGCTAGAAAATGAACAGCAAACCAATCCTAAACCAAGTAGAAGAAAAGAAATAACAAGGATTAAAGCAGAAATAAATGACATAGAGAACAAAAAAACAATAGAAAGGATAAATATCACCAAAAGTTGGTTCTTTGAGAAGATCAACAAGATTGACAAGCCCCTAGCTAGACTGACAAAATCAAAAAGAGAGAAGACCCATATAAACAAAATAATGAATGAAAAAGGTGACATAACTGCAGATCCTGAAGAAATTAAAAAAATTATAAGAGGATATTATGAACAACTGTATGGCAACAAACTGGATAATGTAGAAGAAATGGACAATTTCCTGGAAACATATGAACAACCTAGACTGACCAGAGAAGAAATAGAAGACCTCAACCAACCCATCACAAGCAAAGAGATCCAATCAGTCATCAAAAATCTTCCCACAAATAAATGCCCAGGGCCAGATGGCTTCACAGGGGAATTCTACCAAACTTTCCAGAAAGAACTGACACCAATCTTACTCAAACTCTTTCAAAACATTGAAAAAAATGGAACACTACCTAACTCATTTTATGAAGCTAACATCAATCTAATACCAAAACCAGGCAAAGATGCTACAAAAAAGGAAAACTACCGGCCAATCTCCCTAATGAATATAGATGCAAAAATCCTCAACAAAATACTTGCAAATCGAATCCAAAGACACATTAAAAAAATCATACACCATGACAAAGTGGGGTTCATTCCAGGCATGCAAGGATGGTTCAACATCAGAAAAACAATCAATGTATTACAACACATTAAAAACTCGAAAGGGAAAAATCAATTGATCATCTCAATAGATGCTGAAAAAGCATTTGACAAAATCCAACATCCCTTTTTGATAAAAACACTTCAAAAGGTAGGAATTGAAGGAAACTTCCTCAACATGATAAAGAGCATATATGAAAAACCCACAGCCAGCATAGTACTCAATGGTGAGAGACTGAAAGCCTTCCCTCTAAGATCAGGAACAAGACAAGGATGCCCGCTGTCACCACTGTTATTCAACATTGTGCTGGAAGTGCTAGCCAGGGCAATCCGGCAAGACAAAGAAATAAAAGGCATCCAAATTGGAAAAGAAGAAGTAAAACTGTCATTGTTTGCAGATGATATGATCTTATATCTAGAAAACCCTGAGAAATCGACGATACACCTACTAGAGCTAATAAACAAATTTAGCAAAGTAGCGGGATACAAGATTAATGCACATAAGTCAGTAATGTTTCTATATGCTAGAAATGAACAAACTGAAGAGACACTCAAGAAAAAGATACCATTTTCAATAGCAACTAAAAAAATCAAGTACCTAGGAATCAACTTAACCAAAGATGTAAAAGACCTATACAAAGAAAACTACATAACTCTACTAAAAGAAATAGAAGGGGACCTTAAAAGATGGAAAAATATTCCATGTTCATGGATAGGAAGGCTAAATGTCATTAAGATGTCAATTCTACCCAAACTCATCTACAGATTCAATGCAATCCCAATCAAAATTCCAACAACCTACTTTGCAGACTTGAAAAAGCTAGTTATCAAATTTATTTGGAAAGGGAAGATGCCTCGAATTGCTAAAGACACTCTAAAAAAGAAAAACGAAGTGGGAGGACTTACACTCCCTGACTTTGAAGCTTATTATAAAGCCACAGTTGCCAAGACAGCATGGTACTGGCACAAAGATAGACATATAGATCAATGGAATCGAATTGAGAATTCAGAGATAGACCCTCAGATCTATGGCCGACTGATCTTTGATAAGGCCCCCAAAGTCACCGAACTGAGCCATAATGGTCTTTTCAACAAATGGGGCTGGGAGAGTTGGATATCCATATCCAAAAGAATGAAAGAGGACCCCTACCTCACCCCCTACACAAAAATTAACTCAAAATGGACCAAAGATCTCAATATAAAAGTAAGTACCATAAAACTCCTAGAAGATAATGTAGGAAAACATCTTCAAGACCTTGTATTAGGAGGCCACTTCCTAGACTTTACACCCAAAGCACAAGCAACAAAAGAGAAAATAGATAAATGGGAACTCCTCAAGCTTAGAAGTTTCTGCACCTCAAAGGAATTTCTCAAAAAGGTAAAGAGGCAGCCAACTCAATGGGAAAAAATTTTTGGAAACCATGTATCTGACAAAAGACTGATATCTTGCATATACAAAGAAATCCTACAACTCAATGACAATAGTACAGACAGCCCAATTATAAAATGGGCAAAAGATATGAAAAGACAGTTCTCTGAAGAGGAAATACAAATGACCAAGAAACACATGAAAAAATGTTCAGCTTCACTAGCTATTAGAGAGATGCAAATTAAGACCACAATGAGATACCATCTCACACCGGTTAGAATGGCTGCCATTAAACAAACAGGAAACTACAAATGCTGGAGGGGATGTGGAGAAATTGGAACTCTTATTCATTGTTGGTGGGACTGTATAATGGTTCAGCCACTCTGGAAGTCAGTCTGGCAGTTCCTTAGAAAACTAGATATAGAGCTACCATTCGATCCAGCGATTGCACTCCTCGGTATATACCCGGAAGATCGGAAAGCAGTGACACGAACAGATATCTGCACGCCAATGTTCATAGCAGCATTATTCACAATTGCCAAGAGATGGAAACAACCCAAATGTCCTTCAACAGATGAGTGGATAAATAAAATGTGGTATATACACACGATGGAATACTACGCGGCAGTAAGAAGGAACGATCTGGTGAAATATATGACAACATGGATGAACCTTGAAGACATAATGCTGAGCGAAATAAGCCAGGCACAAAAAGAGAAATATTATATGCTACCACTAATGTGAACTTTGAAAAATGTAAAACAAATGGTTTATAATGTAGAATGTAGGGGAACTAGCAGTAGAGAGCAATTAAGGAAGGGGGAACAATAATCCAGGAAGAACAGATAAGCTATTTAACGTTCTGGGGACGCCCAGAAATGACTATGGTCTGTTAATTTCTGATGGTTGTAGTAGGAACAAGTTCACTGAAATGTTGCTATATTATGTAACTTTCTTGGGGTAAAGTAGGAACATGTTGGAAGTTAAGCAGTTATCTTAGGTTAGTTGTCTTTTTCTTACTCCCTTGCTATGGTCTCTTTGAAATGCTCTTTTATTGTATGTTTGTTTTCTTTTTAACTTTTTTTTTCATACAGGTGATTTGAAAAAAGAAGGGAAAGTTAAAAAAAAAAAAAAAAAGAAAAAAAACAAACAAGGGGAAAAAAAAAAAAAAAAAAGATGTAGTGCCCCCTTGAGGAGCCTGTGGAGAATGCAGGGGTATTCGCCTACCCCACCTCCATGGTTGCTAACATGACCACAGACATAGGGGACTGGTGGTTTGATGGGTTGAGCCCTCTACCATAAGTTTTACCCTTGGGAAGACGGTTGCTGCAAAGGAGAGGCTAGGCCTCCCTGTATTTGTGCCTAAGAGTCTCCTCCTGAATGCCTCTTTGTTGCTCAGATGTGGCCCTCTCTCTCTGGCTAAGCCAACTTGAAAGGTGAAATCACTGCCCTCCCCCCTACGTGGGATCAGACACCCAGGGAAGTGAATCTCCCTGGCAACGTGGAATATGACTCCCAGGGAGGAATGTAGACCTGGCACCGTGGGACGGAGAACATCTTCTTGACCAAAAGGGGGATGTGAAAGGAAATGAAATAAGCTTCAGTGGCAGAGAGATTCCAAAAGGAGCCGAGAGGTCACTCTGGTGGGCACTCTTATGCACACTTTAGACAACCCTTTTTAGGTTCTAAAGAATTGGGGTAGCTGGTGGTGGATACCTGAAACTATCAAACTACAACCCAGAACCCATGAATCTCGAAGACAGTTGTATAAAAATGTAGCTTATGAGGGGTGACAATGGGATTGGGAAAGCCATAAGGACCAAACACCACTTTGTCTAGTTTATGGATGGATGTGTAGAAAAGTAGGGGAAGGAAACAAACAGACAAAGGTATCCAGTGTTCTTTTTTACTTCAATTGCTCTTTTTCACTCTAATTATTATTCTTGTTATTTTTGTGTGTGTGCTAATGAAGGTGTCAGGGATTGATTTAGGTGATGAATGTACAACTATGTAATGGTACTGTAAACAATCGAAAGTACAATTTGTTTTGTATGACTGCGTGGTATGTGAATATATCTCAATAAAATGATGATTTAAAAAAAAAAAAAAAAAAAAAAAAAAACAGAATGTAAATTTTACCATCACAGTGTAATAACAATATAATAGCTAATCAATATCCTCAGTCTACAAAGTGGGGAGTCCAGAAATAACGTGTAAAGTTGATACAACAGGAAATGGAAATTATTTTTTTTTTAAAGTTTAAAATGTAACTAATAAAACAGTTCAAAATAACACAACCGAAAAAAAAAAAAAAAAAAAAAAAAAAAAAAAAAAAAAACAACAAAGTAGTTGGCTAATGGAAACAAAATACCACCTTTTTTACTACTGAAAGCTATGGTGGAAGTATGGGGCAACAATGGGCTTCCTAACTGTGAGCCGCAGAATAGGGCTAACCCGAGGCAATCACTGGCCGCACTGGATAAACCCACGGACCAATCCACGCTGGAGCCTTCCCCGTAAAAGATAGACTCTACCTGGTACGGCATCGAGAAAGGGCCAGCTATGCACATCCTTGAAGGTATTCACTCCCAAGACGAGTGGAAGCCACTGAACCAGGGTTGTCCGATTTCCCCCTCCAACTCTCCCTCCAATAACAAGTCCTTCTTCCTCGGGGAGGTGGAGCCAGTGAGAACTAGAGAAAGGCCGGAAGTGTTTTGAGAAAAGTCTTCCTCCAGGAAACTAGAGGTGTGGAGAATGAGGATTCCTCCTAACAGGATCTTCGGCCTTGCCGCTGGGATAATCAATGCAGCCTTTCCAGAGACTGTTCTGGAGAGGAAATGGCCAGTTCTTTGGGGTGATCTTTGGGACTATAGTATGCAGGTACTGCGAAGTCCCCGTTTTCACACCAGGCATCATTTCAGGGTGAAAGGGGAAAGGGTGCTCTCTTTTTTTGCCCCCCTCCTTTGGGATACTAGAGACCTTTGAACACATTACACACCAAGAGAAAATGGATTGAGTCTTCTTATTGAAAATAAAGTTCATCCCGATATTCAATAATCAATTGTTAGTGTTTATATTAACTAATATATGCATGGAATTTAAAGGTTTACAAAGGAAAAACAGTCCCTGCATCTAATCTATCTTACTACCAAAGACAGTCGTTTTCAACATTGTGTTTCTTTTTTTCTGGCATTTAACTTCATCTTGGAAAATAATGTGCCTAATCTCTTATTTCTGGAATTGTCAGTTTTAGACATTATCCCTACACTTCCTCTTCTACTCTCTCCCCATCCTCCAAATGTATGAATATCATAATTTTTTATTAAGCCAATATTTTGTATTAAGCCAGTATTTAGTATCTACCTTGTTTTATGCAGGATCAAATACTAACCATGATTGCATTTCCTTTCTTGGTCAAATTTCATTTGTTCCCCCTGAATTAACGAATTCTTCTTCTTCTTCTTCTTTTTTTTTTTTTTTGCATTTATAAGTTTTCTTTTTACCCACTGCTAATTTTTCTCTCAGCTTCCAACAGGCTCTCATTTCACTTTTCCAAATAGTCAAACCTACTGAAAAGTAGCCAGCAGTTCTATGTTTTTCCTGAAGTCTCTCTGCCCCCTCTTAACTTACTGCTCTCTACATTTACTGCACAGTACTCATCCTGGGCACTTACCTTCGCCATGATTTGGGAAATTGCTTTCAGCACACTCTAGTGTTGGATTTTCTATTTCTAGGTTCCATGTCCTCTTCTTTTTCTTGAATTAATCCCTCATTTTAGAGTGCCACCTAAAAAAAAAAAAAATAGGATGTGGAAAGTAAGTTTTTATCTTTCATGTTTGAAAATAACATTATGCTATCCTCACAATTTTTTTATAATATGTCAGTGGATAGAGTATGAGAGTTGAAAATCATTTTCTATCAGAGTTCTTAAGGCATTATTTCTCTTGCTGGCTGGTGAAAAGTCTGATGATATTCTTTATCCCAGTCTTTTGTATGTAACCTTTGTTTTTTTCATGACTCTCAAAGATTGAAAGGGACTTCAGAGGAACCAGCATTAAGTAATTCAAAAAATGAACTAAGTTTCACAGACCAATACTTCACCATGCAATTCAGACCACCAGTGATAATGAGAAAAATCCTAAAATTCTCCAATCTTGAGAGTCATGTCTTTAATTAATATAAATTTTCTTCTAGTATTTCTTTAACATATTTTCCCCTTTTCTCTATACCCTCTTTCTGGATTGTCTCTTATTCAAACATCTAAACTGCCAGACTGAGCCTCAATTTTTATCTTTTCTTTTCTTTTGCCCTTTAATTTTATTTTCTGAGATGTTTTCTTGACTTTATCTCCCAGCCAGTATTTTGCATTTTTTCTTATTTTGGATGTTGTATCTTTATTTTCTAAGACTTAATTCTTAATTTTTGATCCTTTTTTGGATCATTTATATTTTAGCATCAAGTTCTTATTTCATGGCAATGTCATTTCTTCTCTCTGAGGGTATGAATCATAATTTTTAAAAGTTTTCCTCTGATTCCTGGATCCTTTCTGGTTTTGTCTTTTTTCCTTTTCTTTATTTGTCTAGTTCTTTTTCATGTTGGAGAAATTAATCAAATATCAGGTGATCCTTGATCATTCATATTCAGATTTGAGAGTAATGTATTATAAAGCTTATTAAGAGACTACTTGGATGGGAGAGGCTTGTTGAAAATATATTTTTTGTGGGGTTGGGGTGTCAAAAATGTCAATATCTGTAGATATTTTCTCTGTGGCTGTCCAGTTTTCTCAAAGAAGGATCCTTGTCTCTTGCACAAGGAAGCAGCTGGTTGCTGATTTTCTGAGAGGTAAGCAGGAGAAGAGGCAGGGGGAGGGATGCATTCTCATCATTCATTGTAGACTTTAACTTAATCATCCTGCAATGAAGTAGGTAACTCACTGTCATCCATCCTTGTTCTTGGTTACCGCAAGTCTAGAGTTCTTATGGTTAACTTTTTTCTGAAACTAAACCTTTTACCTCCTCTGGAGATGGCATAAGAATTGGCACCTGTCTGCATGGGTTAAAGGTGAGGACCTAGATGTCTGACTAATCCCAATTCAAATCTTGAATCAATTCCTTTGTTTTCAGTCCCCATCTCATCCCTCCTACTGGTATCACTAAAACCTGAGCTTTTTCATTGTTTGACAAATGATAAGGTTTGCACCATGTCACCTCCCTCTGCTACTTTTAAGATTCATCTTCCTTTGCTCTATTAAGTGTTCCTACCAACCATTTGCCATCTTCCCCCCATTTTTATCTTTCTTATCCACTGCTGTCTCCTTTCCCATTCTCATGGTTTTGTCTCACGTATATCAGTATCTCTTTTTCTTCCTTCCTGTAATTTAGCTGGAAATTTCAGAGGAAGAAGAGAAATACATTTGTTCAATCAGCCATGTTTACTTGACAGGTTTCAGTGAATTTTAAAGTGTCTGCATTATGCTAGGCATACGGAGGCATGCCAAAAAGTAAAGGGCTTGATTTTTGCTGGGAAAAATCTTAAGAATTAAATTACACTTTGAGATGATGACTCAAGTATAGCCACAAGGCAATACAAATGAATGATACAAGAAGTAATATGGTTGTTCAGAAGAAAGATTTAGTGATATGTAAATTTATGTTGAAGAATCTATCAGTTCTGGGATTGTAGGAAAAAGAGAAACTGGGTCCCAGGCCCTGGTAACTGCAGAAATGCATGTCTGAAAGATTGTGCCAGGTTGTAATGGAATAAATTCCAGCATATATTTTGTACTGATAGTTTAAGTAAAGAAGTTATCTATTTCTAAATTTTCTTCCTCTTACCCATAAGCACACATAATTCCTAAAATGTTTTTATTCATTTGTTGTAATATTGCAGTTTTAAAATTTTGGTACAGACAGCACCTGAAATTATAATAAGTTTTAACTAGTTCCTGCCTAACATTCATCTGTAAAATGTTTTGAAACTTACTCATCTGACCTTATAGTCTCTTACTTTTTTCTTTAATCTTCTGATTAAAAAAAAATAAAGTAATATAGTAAGTACATTTCTCATGACTTTCTCCTTGTTCTCCCAAAATCCCAATAAAAATCACATGTACACTGTAAATTTCTAACTGGTAAATGTGTATACATAGGTTTCTATATGCCAAGAAACATACTTGTAGCTGTATATGAGGAGGTAAAAGAACCAGAATTTGCTGTTGTTTGGTTTTATAACCCAAAAACGTGAACAAATTTTGTCATAGCTTCAAGGGTTAAAATTTTAGGGCTTGGTGGGAACTTTGAAAATTTCAATCACAGCCTGCTAATGTTTTGCAGTGCTGCCAACTTAAACAGCAACAGTTGTGAGATTTATCTAAAGAACACGCGGCTAAATGACCTTTAAGGAAACTTGCCTCATATGTCAACTGGGGAAAAAAAGGGGGGCTATAACTATTGAGATTAATTGCTTTTCTCATTTTTGCCATTTATGTAACTCAATATCTGGTATAATACATGCAACATAAGGGCTTAGAAGGGTTCTTCAGGGACATTTTTTTCTCTAAAAGATGTCATTTTTAAATTAATTATTAAGAAAATTAGATTTTTTGGCATTTTGATCTAAAATATGTCAGTTTTTCTCAAAGTAGTTGGGTTGCATTTTTCAACAAATGTGTATATTGGCTTATGTTAATCCTGGCTGAACAAACTGTTACCAAGTGATTCCATTTAAAACAACTGGTGGGATTTGTGGAAAACACATTTCAACCACAAATAACTTGTCTTTTATACATCTCGTCAAGGAGCTTAAAGGAATGTGTAAGATGTTCATTTTTATTGTAAATGACTTATAATATCTTACAAGTATTAGGGAATTTTTTATCACAAATAATTTTTCTTCTCCCCGATAAGGAATGATTATCAATAAAATGTTACAGATAAGAAAAATGAAACATTGTTAGAAGTTTATTAGCCAGGAAGAACCTTTGTTCTAAAACAGGTAACAATGGTATTTTTACATCAGGTCTGTGTGTATGGTCCATGGTTATCAACAAAGGTAGGATAGTGTCTGTGTTAACAGCAGTCTACAACATAAAAATAGAAAGGTTTCTGGTACTCCAGGGTGTTTAGTGGGATACTTGCAGGCTTTATAGTCATATAGTCCTAAGGTTGAATGCTTGTTCGACTACCTGCAAGCTGTTTAACCTGAGGCAAATTGCTTCACTTCTCAGTTTGTCAATATAAGTAAAGACATTAGATCATGGCATATAACAAATGGAAACTATTATTACCTTGTACAACAGGGGTAACTGGTAACATAGGTCAAGATTTGAGGTTCCCTGGGCAAAAAGTTAGGAATTGCCTGTGTTGAAGTAGATGAATTTATGTGAATGGAAAATTTGACAGACCACCTTGAGAGAAATCTGCTCTATTCCCTTCTGCTCTATATTTTAGACACTAATTTGTCACCTTGCTTGATAACCTGATATTTTCTTGTTTACTTTTATTCTATATAACAAAATGGTTTACCTCACAGCTGCTAAAAAAAAAATACATAGCTAAGAGAAACTTTTGTAACTTGTGTTATTCCAGATAAAAATATTTTCTATATTACTGAGATATACATCATTTTTAAAATGCTAACTATTTTGGATAGAAGTATTTTTAAGCCATATTATATACTGCCCTGCCTTCTTAATGAAATAAGATTTAAACTCTTTTCAATGATCCATGATTCTCATTGTGAGCAACAATGGAAACATGCTCTATTTATTCACTCAAAAAGCATTAATTACCTCAGATGTAAAGAAAATTCCTGTCCTCAATGAACTTATACTATAGCATGAGAGACAAGAAAATTTAAAATTTATGGAACATGTATAATGAATGGCTCTGCTACAGATTAATGCCATACTATAGGAGCTCAGAAATGGAGTATCTAATTCAAAGCAGGGATGTGTGCTTTGGAATAAGGTATAGGTGATGTTTTCCAGAGAAAGGTGATACCCAAAGAATAAAGAGAAGTTGGCCAGCTAGAGAAAGGGGAGGGGCAATAAAGATAATGGGAGGAGAATGGGCAAAGTACAAAGGGAAGAGAGGGCATAGAGAATGATTGGAACTCAAAGAAGTTTGGTTTGGCACTATAATGCAGTGCAGGTGGCAAGAGATAATAATGGAAAAGTAGGCATAAACCAGAAAATGAGGTATGTTGAATTCCAAAGACAAGAGTCAATTTGTCCTTAAGGCTATTAGGAACCATTGGAGATTGTAAGGGCTTAGTTTATCACACTCATATTTAAGGATGTGTTCGAGTTTGCTAATGCTGCCGGAATGCAAAACACCAGAGAGGGATTGGCTTTTATAAAAGGGGGTTTATTTGGTTACACAATTACAGTCTTAAGGCCGTAAAGTGTACAAGGTAACACATCAGCAATCAGGTGCCTTCACTGGAGGACAGCCAATGGTGTGCAGAAAACCTCTGTTAGCTGGGAAGTCACGTGGCTGGCGTTGGCTCCAAAGTTCTGGTTTCAAAATGGCTTTCTCCCAGGACATTCCTCTCTAGGCTGCAGTTCCTCAAAAATGTCACTCTCAGTTGCTCTTGGGGTATTTGTCCCTTCTTAGTTTCTCTGGAGCAAAGTCTGCTTTCAACAGCTGTCTTCAAAATGTCTCTCATCTGCAGCTCCTCTCTCAGCTTCTGTGCATTCTTCAAAGTGTCCCTCTTGGCTGTAGCTCCTCTTCAAAATGTCACTCTCAGCTGCACTGAGTTCCTTCTGTTTGTCAGCTCCTTTATATGGCTCCAGTGATTTAATTTAGACCCACCCTGAATGTGTGGGGTACCACCTCCATGGAAATTATCCAATCAGAGTCATCACCCACAGTTGGGTGGGGTGCATCTCCATGGAAACACTCAAAGAATTACAACAATCTAATCAGCACTGATACATCTGCCCACACAAGATTACATCAAAGAATATGGCTTTTTCTGGGGAACATAATACTTTCAAACTGGCACAGGATGATTCTGGAAGAAATGTGAAGGATAAATATCAGGGAAGATTAGTGTTAAAAAGATAAATTAGAAGTCTTATGCAAGATTCTTATTGAAAGAGGTTCTACTGACTTTGGCAGAGTGGCAATAGCTGTAGGCATAAAAAGAAAAGGATAAATTCTGGAGTTAAAATATAGAATTGATTTCTGATTCTCATGATTACAGAATAAGCATATTGGATATACCTTCCACTGCAAATACCTATTAAACTGGAAAATTTTATGAAGAAAGATTTTTCTGGCATTGAACAAGAGAAGAGAAAGATACAATCCTAGAGAAAAGGGAAACATGTAAAGTGAACATCAGCTTGACCCAAGGTTTCCAGCTGAGAATAGTTCCCAAACTGTGGCACAGATTACTAGAGGCCACATCAAGAGAAGTGATCTTGTTGGGGAGAAGAAAGAGAGATTGAAGTTCATGGATCTTGAGGTGGCTGGAAGGCTGGAATTGGTTAGTCAGGGTACCAGAGAACAAGATCCTGTGTAGAGAGAGAGTTGCAGAAATCTGCATTTATTTCCCTTTCAGTTTTGTCTATATTTATGCAGAACCAAGGGAAGAGATGTTTATTTGGTGCAAAATCTATATTTTCTGTAGCACACTATATAATTTAATTTGTATGGTCAGTTCATTCAAACACCATAATTACATGGAACCTTGAATAGGGAGTGAGATCTAGTTGATTTGTACAGGTTAACATGAGGCCCTGATACATCCCGGAGTAATTTGGGCAGAGAATAAAAAGTATTTGCAAAGCCCCCTTGAGGGACTGGGGGAAAATGTGAAAATATTAATCTTCCCCAGCTGGGGAATTCCCGATATTCCTGCAAGTGTTGGGGACTACCAGTTTAGTAGGCTGAGCCCTCAATCTTGGGGCTTGCCCTTATGAAACTTGTTAACTGAAAAGGAGAGGCTAAGCCTACTTATAATTGTGCCTGAGAGTCACCCCAGAGAACCTCTTTTGTTTCCCAGATGTGGCCTCTCTCTCTAAGTCAACTCAGCAGATAGACTTGCTGCCTTCTCCCCTACATGGGACATGACTCCCAGGGGTGTAGATCTCCCTGGCAATGCAGGACATGATTCTTGGTGATGAGCCTGCACCCAGCATCATAGGATTAAGAAAGCCTTCTGGACCAAAAGGGGGAAGGGAAATGAAATAAAGTTTCAGTGGCTGAGAGATTTCAAATAGACTTGAGAGATCATTCTGGAGGTAACTCTTATGCATTATATAGCTATCCCTTTTTAGTTTATTAGAATAACTAGAAGGAAATATCTGAAACTGTTGAACTGCAATCCAGTATCCTTGATTCTTGAAGATGATCGTATAATTATATAGCTTATATGGTGCGACCATGTGATTGTGAAAACCTTATGGCTCACAGTCCCTCTACTCAGTGTATGGACAAAAGAGTAGAAAAATGGGGCACAAAGTAAATGAAAAATGGGGGTGTGGGGGAGGAGGGGTATGGGATGTTCTGGATATTCTTTTTACTTTTATTTATATTCTTATTTTTATTTTTTGGAGCAATGAAAATGTTCAAAAATTGATTGTGGTGATGAATGCACAACTATATGATGATACTGTGAACAACTGATTGTACACTTTGGATGATAGTATGGTATGTGAATCTACTTCACTAAAATTGCATTTTAAAGAAAGCACAGGGAGAGAATAAATTAAACCTGGCAAAGAATGTAGATGCCAGAATTTGTACAATGCTGAGAGAGAGTGCAGTCAAGAATAGCAGGAGTGTAGATAACTTGCTGAATACTCTGGGCATTTTGGAACCCCAGAAAGGACATTCTTGGGAGTAGGGATATTTCAGTTCTAAAATAAGCATTCCTCTAGATAAGTCCCAATAAATCTAGAACAAAGACTAAATATTATCAAGGAGATTTGCCAGTAAATTAACTGCCTACTCACCCCTCAAAAAAGTTAACACTCTTTAAAGAAAGACAACATAATCCAGATCCTCAGGCCAGCAAGCTTGAAGACAAGTCAATAGAAAATAGCCAAGCTGAAGCACACCAAGAAAAAAATACTGAAAAAAATTGGCAGTGGCCTGTGGAAGAATACCAAGATATCTAACATACAAGTAATCAGAATCCCAGAAGAAGAAGAGAGTAAGATTGGACAAAAAAAAATTAAAGAAATAATGGCCAGAAATTTCCCAAAGTTAATTAAAAATAATCCACAAAAGTCAAGAAGCTCAATAAAACATATTTAAAGTAAATAAAAAGAATAGCATACCTAGGCCAAGCATGTTCAAATGCTTAAAATCAAAGATAAAGAGAAAATATTAGAAACAGCAAGGTACAAAGAGATGTGCTGCATACAGGGGAATACCAATGGAATGGTAACTGATGTCTCATCATAGCCACTGCAAGCCAGGCAACAAAAGAATAGTATCAAAGAAACAAGGGGAAAAAACCTGTCAGTCTAGAACTGTATATCTTACAAAAAATGCTTCTAAAAAGAAAGGCAAAATAAATATATTTTAGGATAACAAGAAGCCGGTAGCATTTTTTAATCAGTAAATCCTTACTATAAGAAATCATAAAGGAATGTACTTAGGCTGAAGTGAAATGAGATGAGATAAAAAGTCAGACTTCTGCCAAGGAATGAAGAGTACCAGAAATGGTAAACATCCAGACAAATACCTTTTGTTCTTGTTTCCTAATAACAAAAATGGATTATGGGGAATCTCATAGAGGTAGAAGTAAACTAAATAACAGCAATGGCACAATAATTTGGAAGAGAGTAAATGGAAGTATAATATTCTAAGATTCTTAAGTTATGTATTCTGTGATATCACATTAATTCCAGATAGACTGTGATAAGTTAAGGATGCATATTGCAAGCTTTGAAAGGACCACTACAGAATATGAAACAAAGAGTTATAGCTAAAGGTCAATAGAAGAGATGCAATGGAATACTGAGCAATACTCAGTTAATCCAAAAGAAAGGAGAGGGGAAAAAATGAACAAGAAAACACATGGGACAAATATAAAAATGAATAGCAAAATGGTGTACTTAAATCTCCTAGCTCTGAATGTACAAATTAAAAAGCAGAAATTGTCAAAGTGGATAAAAAAGCAAAACTCAAATATAGGCTGTTTAAAGGAAATGCCCTTGAAATTAAAACAAACAAAAAACCCAGAGGGTTAAAAGTAAAAAAAAGAGGAAAAATAAGTGCCATGAAAACATTAATTATAAGCTGAAGCTGTAGTGCATATATTTATAGTATACAAAATGGAAATCATGAGAAGAGGTATTACCAGAGATATGGAGGGGCATTTCATAAAGAAAAAGGAATAAATTCTTCATAAAGGCATAATAAATATTAATGTTTATGCAACTAATAACAGAGGTTCAAAATATGCAAAGGAAAATGAAAGAATGAAACAGAAATAGACAAATTTATAATCAGTATAGGAGATTTTCAACCTTCTCTTTAAATAATAGAACAATTTTATGGGAAAAAAATAAGTATATAGGAAATTTAAACAACTTAAATTAATTTATTGAAAGACCATAACATCCAACAATGGGAGAATACACATTCTTTACAAATACATATAGAATATTCACCAAAACAGACCATATGCTAGACCTTAAAACAGAAAATTTCAACAAAATAAGAGACAGTATATCCTCTGACCACAGTGGAATTAAATTAGAAGAAAAATTTTAAATTTATCTAAAATAGACGTAAAGTCTTGAAAATTAAGCAAAAAACAATAATAATGCTAAATAGCCAATGCATTAAAGAAGAAAGTATTGTGAATTAAATGGTGATGAAAATACAATATCTATAAATTTGTGGAATTTAACTAAAGCAGGACATGAAGAAAAAAATATAGCCTTGAATATTAGAAAAGAAGATGGTTTAAAATCCATTATTTATGCTTCTACCTCAAGAAGGTAAACAAAGAAAAATTGAACTTCATGTGCGTAGAAGGGAGGAAATAATAAAAATAAGAGTGGAAATTAATAAAATAGGAAAAACAATAATAGATTCCACAAAACCAAAATTAGTTCTTTGAGAAGATTAATAAATTGATAAATCTCTAGATAGACTGATCAAGCAAAAAGTGGGGAGAAAAATGCATTAATTACCAATATTAGGAATATATAAGCAGATATCACATAGTTTCATACAGATATTAAAATGATAAACAAATAATATGACCAATTTTATGGCACTAATTTGGAGACCTTAGATGAAATAGACAAATTTCTTGAAAGACAAGTGACCAAAACTAATAAAAACAAAAGTATAGAAAATCTGAACAAGTGTATATAACCTGGGAAATTACTTTATAATTAAAAACCTTCCCTCAAAGCAAAGCTCAAGCTCAGATGCCTTCACTGATGAATTTTATAAAACATTTAAGAACAAAATAATACCAGTCCTACAAAAGCTCTTTCATCATGTTGAGAAAGGGGAACTTCCTAACTGTTTTAATGAGGCTATTATTACTGCTACCAAAACCAGACAAACATATTATAAGAAAGGAAATAATAAACTATTTTCATTTATGAACATAGTCTCAAAAGTCTTTAACAAAAGTTCAGCAAACAGAGGGGAAGATGGTGGCATAGAGAGGAGTGGAAGCTAGTTAGTCCCCCTGGAACAACTAATAAACAGCCAGGAACAACTAGTAAATAATCTGGAATAACTGCTGGGGGACAAACATAACTGTCCACACATCATACACCAAGCTGGATTGGGAGGAATGCCTGGGATCACAGCATAAAATCTGTGAGTAAAAACTGAAGACCTGATCCGAGAGTGCCTCCCCCATGGCAGCCCAAACTGCAAAGCCTCGCTGTACTAGAGAGCAGCACTGTCTGAACAAGCGAATATACCTCAGCCTAGCTCCAACTGAGGTTTTAATTAACAAATGTTGACTGCTCCATACAAGCTATGAATCCTCAACAAGCAGACAGAGGCTTTTGAGGATGATGAACCTTGGAGAGCCAGAGGACATCTCTGGGAGGGAGAAGGAGCCTAGAGGACCAGGTGATGTCTCCAGCTGATGGGTGAAACTGAGGGTGGCTGTGGACTGGCCCTAAGGGAGGCTTTCTGTGCCTTTTTCAGCTTCATGGAGAAAGTCTCAGCCATTTTCAGCTCCCAGTGCTCTGACTCAGACAAGGGTGGAGATAGCAGAGACAGAGAGACTATTCAAATGCAAATGATATCTCCCCAGGGGGTGTATTTTCCCTAAGAGGAAAGAGGTGGTGCCAAGTTCTACTATCCACCTTCCATTTAGAACCAGACCCCAGAGCCTGGGGGAAAACAGCCACAGCCCACACCTCCTTATACCAGTTTGGAGCTACAGGCTGACAGGCACCACCTGCTAGGCAGAAAAGCAGAGTGGGTTGAGGCCTCGAAGGATATATCAATCTTCTAAGACACACCCTCAGGGAGATGTGATACTATTGCCTCCTTCTGAGACCTGAGCCCATCTTGGTCTGGGAAAACCTGATTAGGGTAACCAAGGAAACCAGATGTCTAGACAACAGAAAACTACAACCTGCACTAAGAAAAATAAAGTTATGGCCCAGTCAAAGGAACAAACTTACACTCCAACTGAGATACAGGAATTGAAACAACTAATGCTAAATAAATTTAAAAAGCTTATGGAAGGGTATGGCAAAAGAGATGAAGCATATAATGGAAACACTGGGAGTACATAAGGTAGAAATCAAAAGTTTGAAAAAGCAATGGGCAGAATCTATGGAAATGAAAGGCACAACACAAGAGATGAAAGACACAATGGAGACATACAACAGCAGATCTCAAGATGCAGAAGAAAACACTCAAGAATTAGAGAGCAAGACACCTGAAAGCCTACACACAAAAGAACAGATAGAAAAAAGAATGCAAAAATATGAGCAATGTCTCTGGGAATTGAGTGACAACATGAAATACAGGAATGTACATGTCATGGGTGTCGCAGAAGGAGAAGAGAAGGGAAAAGGGGCGGAAGCAATAACAGAGGAAATAATCAATGAAAATTTCCCATCTCTCATGAAAGACATAAAATTACAGATCCAAGAAGCACAGTGTACCCCAAACAGAATAGATCTGAATAGGCCTAGGCCAAGACATTTAATAATCAGATTATCAAACATCAAAGATAAAGAGAGAATCCTGAAAGCAGCAACAGAAAAGTGATCCATCACATTCAAAGGAAGCTTGATAAAACTATGTGTGGATTTCTCAGCAGAAACCATGGAGGCAAGAAGGAAGTGGTGTGATATATTTAAGATACTGAAAGAGAAAAACCACCAACCAATAATCTCATATCCAGCAAAACTGTCCTTCAAATATAAGGGAAAGCTTAAAATATTCTCTGACAAACAGACAATGAGAGAGCTTATTAACAAGATACCTGCTCTGCAGGAAATACTAAAGGGAGCACTACAGACAGAAAAGAAAAGACAGGAGTGAGAGATTTGGAACACAATTTTGGGAGATAGTAGCACAGCAATGTAAGTACACTGAACAAAGATGACTGTTAGGATGGTTGAAAGAGGAAGGTTAGGATCATATGGGACACCACAAGGAAAGAGGAAAGATAAAGACTGGGACTGTATAACTCAGTGAAACCTAGGGAGCTCAACAATTGTGATAAAAGGTACAAATATGTTTTTACATGAGGTAGAACAAATGAATATCAACATTGCAAGGTGTTAAAAATAGGGCGGGATTAGGGGAAAAATACAATCAATGGAAACTATAGACTATAATTAACAAAAACATTGTATTATGCTTCCTTTAATGTAACAAAGGCAATATACCAAAGCTAAATGCATATGGAGGGGGTGGGACATAGGGGAGAGGTATGAGACTCTTGGCATTGGGGATGTCTGACTCTTTATTCTAGTTTGGTTTAATGCTATCTTTCCTTTTATTGCTTCCTAGCTGTCATGGTTTTTTTTTCTCTCTCTCTTTTTTGTCTTTTGTCTCTCTACCTTCTTTGACTCTTCCTCCTTCCTTGTGGAAGAAATGGAGATGTCCTTATATAGATAGTGGTCATGGTGGTGAATACATAAATATGTGACTATACAGGGAACCATCGATTATTTACTTAGGACAGAATGTATGGTGTGCGAACAAAACCGTCTAAAAAATGGGTTGATGAAGAAACTTTGAGGGCACTATATTGAATGAAATAAGACAGACATAAAAGGACAAATATTGCAGGGTCTCACTGATATGAACTAATTATAATATGTCGACTCATAGACATGAAATATAAGGTGCCAGGATATAGAACAGGGCTAAAGGATAGGGAGCAGTTATTTATTATGAGCAGAATGTTCAACTAGGGTGAACTTAAACACTTGGAAGTGGACAGAGGTGATGGTAACATGCTGTGAGAATGACTAACAGTGCTGAATGGTGTGTGAATGTGGTGGAAAGGGCAAGCTCAGAGTCATGAATGTCACCAGAAGGAAAGTTGGAGGTTAAAAGATGGGAATGTATAAAACAGTGAATCTTGTGGTGGACAAGGTCTGTGATTAACTGTACAAATAAATATTAGAAATCTCTCTCATGAACTACAGCAAATGTTTGACACTATAACTAGAAGTTAATAATAGAGGAGCATATAGAAAAAAATATATACCTATTGCAAACTATATACTACAGTTAGTAGTATTTTAACATTCTTTCATCAACAGTAACAAATGTACTATACCAATACTATGAATCAATAGTGGAGGGAGGGGGTGGTTAGAGTTATGGGAGGATTTGAGTTTCCTTCTTTCATCTTTATTTCTTTTCTGGAGTAATGAAAATATTCTAAAAATTAATTGTGGTGATGGATGCACAGCTGTATGATGGTATTGTGGGCAATTGGTTGTACACTTTGGATCTTTGGATAATTGTATGGTTTGTGAACAGTCTCAACAAAAAAATGAAAATTAAAAAAAAAAAAGTTCAGCAAAGTATTTCAGCAGTATATAACAAAGAAAATATATCATAACCAAGGGGATTTATCCCAGGAATCCAAGTTCAGTTCGTTAGTTTGTATTTTTTTTAATTAGAGAAGTTATAAGTTTACAGAAAAAATCATGCAGAAAATAGTTTCTCTATACCACCCTCACACAAATAATTTTACCTATTATTAACATTTTGCATTAGTGTGGTATCTTTGTTACAATTTATGAAACATTATTTTAATTTTACTATTAAATCCATAGTTTACATTAGTGTTTTCTGTTTGCTATGCTGTTGTGTTTTTTCTTTTTTAAATTTTTGTTCTAGTAACATATACACAACCTGAAATTTCCCTTTTAACCACATCCAAATATATAATGCAGTGGTATTAGTTACATTCACAATTTTGTACCATCATCCATTACCAAGAGTTTTCCATCAGCCGAAATTGAAATTCTGTACTAATTAAGCATTAACTTCCCATTCCCTACCCCCACCCCAGCCCCTGGTAAACTGTATTTGAGTTTTTTATTCCATACATTTGTTATTCTAATTATTTCCTATTAGATCATACATATTTGTCACTTTGTGTCTGGCTTATTTCCCACAACATGATGTCTTCATGGTTCATCCATGTTGTCACAAATATCAGAACTCTGTTGCTTTTTATGGCTGAATAGTATGCCTTTGTCTGTATATACCACATTTTGTTTATCCGTTCATCAGCTGGTGAACACTTAGTTGCTTCCATCTTTTGGCAATTGTGAATAAAGCCACCATGAACATAAGATTCCTGGGTCAGCAGTAAAGGACTTTATTACTCATGGCAATAGTAGTAGTGAATATCAGCCTCAATGCCAGTTTGCTGAGCACCAATTCCACAGGATGACACAAAGAAAGTCCTCAGTGGACTGGCAGATGAGACCTGTGCAAATAGTGGAGTGTATTATAGGAGAAGTACCCTGAGATTAGGAAACCCAAATCTCTTTATAATAGGTAGTAAGCCTACCTAAACTTTGCCTAGGAGGGAGACATCATTTTTATAATACTGGACATGTTATACTGGACAGTGAACAAGCCAACCTTTTCTTGAGGGGAGACAATGTCTGTCTGCCATATAAACATCCTTGAAAAGATATTCCAGAACAAATGCCATTAGTGCCTCTGCTCACAAGATATGAAGAAATGCAAGAGACCCGTGAAGATATGTCTTCTAACAGTGGTACTGACATCAAGATAGGCAAATAGATGATTGAAATAGAATAGAGCTTTTTAAATAGACACATGTTCTGTCAATTGACTTTCCACAAAGATGTCAAGACAAGTCAATGGGAGCAGGAAAGTCTAGTACTGAAAAACTGGATATGTATATGAAAAAAAAATGGACATTGTCTCCTACTTCACACAATACATAATGAATAATTGGAGATGGATTTCTAACCTAAATATAACAGCTAAACTTCTAATGAAAACTTATGAGAAATTTTTTGTGATTTTATAGTAGGCAAATATTTCATGAGCTACAGAAAGCACTAACCAAATAAGAAAAATTGATAATTGGACTTCATCTTAATTAAAAACTTCTGCTCATCAAAAGTCACCAGGAACATGTATTACTCCTGCACTCAGATAAAAAGAAAACACAATAAAAATGAAAAAGCAACTAAGAAAAGATTTATACAGAATTGGCTAAATGTTCAATTTATAGTAGAATAAACTTGAAATTCTTCTAATTATGAGGTATATGAAACTAATTCCTGAAGAAAATGGTTTTTGTCACAAGGGCTATCTCTAAATTACTGTGTGGGCCCCAGAAAATCATTCCAAGTGCCTATTACATTTTTCTATAGCTTAAAATACCTTAACAGAAGTCAAGGACTATATTAAGAAGGAAAAATATATTGACGTACAGAAGACCATCCTTGCCCCAAGGAGGACACAAGGAAGGCAATGTGAGCAGTCCCACCAACGTTTATTTTGTGAAAGCATATGTCTGAGGACAGGCAGACAAAGAAAATGGATGTTGTGGAATTTCCTTTCTTTCCCCTTCACAATTCTGACTGTTCCCTAGGACACTGACAAATCTGATATAGATAGCAATCACCCTTTTAGGACCATCATCACCTAAGAACAATTGTTAACTTGCTTATGTTTTCTTTTCTTTTCCAACTCCTCCAGAATATGAAAGAAATTGAGTTGTGCTGAGGTATTTTTTACTACTTTTCATAGAACAGGCCTATGTTATAATTTATAAACAAACCTAATTGTTTGCTGCTTTTTAACTATTTAGGCAGAAAACAATTGTTTGAGATGGTTGTTGCTTTTTTAAGAAAAATTGCTTCAGTAGGTTTTCAATGTAATCTTAAATTCCAAGTTTGAGTCAGTAATCAACAAATTCTCAGTTGAAATTCTGAGGAACCTTATGAGTAAGTGTTATTACTGATATTTTTTCTCTTTTGAGTATGCGTTATATTTAAATTTGAAATTGAAATATTGGGCAATTCATTTATGAAGTGATAGAAATTATATTGTAATTAATTTGAGCTTATTGTTACATGCAAAATATAAAGTAGAGGGACTTCTATGCAGAAGGTATTATAAGTGAATTTAACCTTGAAGAATGAAACATTTCTTCAACTATTTTATAGCCTCTTGTGAATGTTTGCAGAATTCATTGCAGAATTGCTAGAGAATGTGATTGAGCATCTAGAGAAGTATTGTTTTTAAAAATACCTTAACATTTAATATTGTCTGTGTCATATTGATTTTCTTAGCAAAAGTTTCATAAAGCCAAATTGCCTGTACATGTTTCCCGGCATGTAATATTTGAAAAAATATCATCCCACTGGAAATGATGATAAATGAATTTTCCTATAATTCATCCTGACCATGGCCACTTAGTCTGGCTGCAATAGCATGCATATTGGTGCAAGGACCAGGAAGTAGAAACACAGATCAAACCACAACAACCACAGCACTGGTAGGAACAGGCCTGGGACTCCCCAAATTAGATTCTTCCCTCCACATGGGCAGAACAAAAAACCACTCAAAAAGTTTGCTTTAGAATCAAAGAATGTTACAGCCTATGGTAAAACTGAGGACCAAAGAGATGAGGATAGGGTTGATTACTTCATTGCTCCTCCCCATACGCCCTCATCTTTTGGGCCCCTCTAGGGGGGGCTCTCTTTGCTTTAGGGTTGCCAACAGCTGAGTTACCAAAAGTCTCAAACACAAACGCTCATCTTTTAAGATCGAAAGCCTTGATCCAAGTGTAAGGCAGACAAGATTGGAAAAGCATACAATCAGATATATACCTTCTCAACCCTTCAGCAACAATCAAAAAGCCTTGTTTGAGTTTTGTTGTTTCTATCATTGCCTCAGTGCACCGCAGGCTCCCAATTCTTCCAGAAGTGGGCTTGTGCTCGGTGTGGGATCTGGGGGTACCAGAGGGCTTTTCTCAGTGTTGCCGCTCTGCCCCCCATCCCCCAGTTTTCTTCAGTCCCTGAACACCTAGGCCTCAGAGACAATGTCTTTATAGTACCCCTCTCCCTCCCACCACCCCACTCCCTCAACGGTAGACTGTTACTGCTCATTATTCGATGCCAAGCTCATGCTGAGCACTGAGGGTGGCTCTTAGTTTCCCTAGTCCAGTCCCAGTGTCCAAAAGAATCTGTGCACCTAGGCCTTGGGAATGGGGCCTTCTCAGAGGCCCTGACCCTATCCCCGTGGCAATCAAACTGCTATTTGTGTCTGTAGCTAAAAGAAGTCCCTTGCCTTGACCCCAATCTTTTGTTAGCATCTAGTGTACACCCAATGGAGAAGAGTTTGTGAGCTAGTTGTGAACTTCTCTTGTGAATGGGCCCTCAGTTATTGTAAACTGATATACTAGGCCACACTTGGCCTTTTGGGAGTTCTGAGATTTTAGCTGATTTCTTTCTACCCACTTCTCTGGTGGCCACCCCTTCCTCACATGCTCTGCTAAAGTTGAAACAGTTCATGTGTCCTGTTTCTCCTCAGAGGGACTTGTCACTCTGGAATTCAATTCTCTTGACTGCCTTGCAACTTCAGTTTTCTGAAGAATTTAAGAGAAATTGTGTTTTTGTAGATTATCTGGATTTTGTTGCTGTTGCTCTCTATATCCCAATCAACTGGGAAGTGTAACCTCCAGTTTCTCATAATTGTCTAAAATAAAAGCAACCATATCAAACCATCTTTAATTTCTTACAAAAATCAAACCATAAAAATCTGAGTGAATTGAAAGAAAGTAAAGAATAACGTGCATTTGCCTACAGCAGTTTCTCTGGTTTTCTCCTCCAAGTGTTGGGAAAAAAAGACTATTATTGCCTTAGGACAGATATCTGGCTGGTGAGCTCTGAAAGAAGGATGTGAGAAGTGTTCCTTAAGTTTCTCATACCCACAGCTGCATAACTCAGGGCCTGAATCACCCAGTTATCTGAGAGGAATTTTTTAGGCCATTGAGGACTCTTATGTTTTGGTATAAGAATTTGGGAACCTCTAGTCTAAAGAGGTCTTAGTTCTAGAGCTTTGTGTGTAACCCAGCATAGTCTTGCATGAGTGAACCAGGCCACATGAAGAAATATGCAAGATGCACCTATGTTACCCGAAGTCCCAAAGTTACTCCTATGGAATGGTCCACAAAAGAAGGAGCAACCTTCTAAAGGGTCTGATTAAAACAAACTATGTTTTCCCAGATGGGCAGAGTATCCTGGTAGGTACTTCCCTTCCCTATGTCTCACCCTTGCATGTAGGGAGACTTTCTGTTGATGTCATTTCATTCATTAACAAATATTTCTGGTATGCTTACCTTGAGACAGGCACTGCCCTGGAAGGTTGAAATATATCTGAACACAAAACAAACAACAATCCCTACCCACAGTAAGCCATTTTCACTCTAGTGATAGGACACAGAACTAAATAATATATATGATAAATAGGTAAATGGTATATTTTGAGGAAAGTTGTAAGTGCTACAGAAAATAGAAAAAGGAATCAGAAATGGTGGGGGTGGTAGGTTGTGATTTAAATAGGGTAGCCAGAGTAGACTTCATTGCAAAGGTGCAAAGGTGACATTTGAGCAAAGACTTGAAGGAGGTAAGGGAGGTAACCATGCAATGACTGTAAGAAGAATGTTTCTGACAGAGGGGACTGACAGTAGAAAGGCCCTGGGTGGGAACAGGCTCAGTGCATTCCAAGAACAGTAGGAAGGCCAACAAATGGGCGAGTAGTAAGAGTTGATGTTTGAGAAGGCAAGGGGGAGGGGTGGCAGATCATGTAAGTACAAGAGGCATGGCTTCTCTGGATGTGGTGTTTTTAATCCCTATGCTAAACTCTCCATCTTTTGGTGAATGATCTCACTTTTTTCACATCTGGATTTTTAGATAAAGAAAACACTTATAATTGTCCATACTGGGAGTCAACAGACAGGGATTGATTGGAAAGAGGCAAGTAATAGCTCAGTCCCAGATAATTAATGTAGCAGTTAGAAGAACACTTGTTACCAGATAATTGCAGCATATTACAGGCTAGAATCCTGCAAACAAAGATAGGTCAGTGAATTGGGTTGCTAACAGTGTAGAAGTCATCAAGATCATAAACAAATGAAGAAATACAGTTGATCAATAAGCAAAATTATATGAAAAGAAAATGCAGTCTTATTAATAACCACCAAGTTATAATTCTCTACTATTAACATAGATTATATGTTTGATAAACTATTTGTTTGATATTCTATTATCCAGCATTATTAAAGTTGGGGAAACAGAAATTTTCCTATCATGTAAGTGTTAGAATACTGTAAAGAGGATACAACTTTACTGGAGAACAATTTGGTAATATATCAGCAGCTCTCTTAACTGGCCTCCTCTTAACCAATTTGCTAGGTTAACCAAAGCAACTGTGAAACACACTAACTGGTACTCTCAATGTTTAGTAAACAAAAGGGCTAGTTTACCAAGAGTCAGCTTTGTTTTCCCTAAACTTATTTCAGTTGTATTCATTATTATAATTATGATGTTAAATTAATATTACATAATCTGATGAAATAAGTATGAAAAGTGAATTGTTTTTTCAGTGAGAACCAAGTGCTCACTGAAGATAAATTTCAAAAGAAGAAAAGAAAATTGCTGTCAAACTAAATGTGGGAGAGTCAAATGGAAAAGAAAATTGTAAAAATCTTCAAGAGCTGCTTTTCAAGTGCTTTAAGTTCTCTCTCTGTTTTAAAGAAATTGAAGCTAAAATCATTAGTGATTCATTCATTATAACTATGATTTATGAAAGAAAGATGATTCAAAATTCCAATCATTAGAATATATTTAAAACCAGAAAAAATACAAAACAAAATCCCTGGCCAACTTTAAAATATTGGCAAGTAAATGTATGTAAAGCAAATAAAATATATAAGATGCATGTATCAATTTTAAAGATACCATGCTTTAAACGACTTCTTTCAGTTAATGTATTGCTTATATTGGATAAGAGGGCTTCTACGTATAAGCCAAAAACCTTAAAACCATATGGTCACATTCCCAGTCTAATAATGAGAAAACATCAGACAAACCCAAATTGAAGGGCCTTCTACAAAATACCTAACTAGTGCTCCTCAAAAGTGTCAACATCATTAAAAAGCAATTTGGGGAGGATTAAGGAAATGTGGCCACGAATTGCAGCATGGTTTTCTGGATAGGATTCTGGAATAGAAAAAGAACATTAGTGGAAAAACTGATAAAATCTGAATAAAATTGGCAGTTCAGCTAATAGTATTTACTGATATTAATTCCTTAGTTTTCATAAATTTACCGTGGTTATGTAAGATGCTAACATTAAGGGAAGCTAGGTAAAGGATATACAGGAACTCTTTGTACTATATCTGCAACTTTTCTGTAAATCTAAAATTGTTTCACAATAAAAACTTTAAAAAATCTGCATGAAAAAAAATACCCTTTACTCAGACTCAGAAATTCTACTACTGATAATTTATCCTAAAGCAACAATTAAAGATAAATACAAAGATTTAGCTAGAAGATATTAATTGGAAAAAATCTAAAGGCACATAGTACATGATTGATTAAATATAAATAGGCATGTCTAATTAATGAAATATTCCACAGCTTTAAAATATTTTAGAAATGTATTTAATGCTATGAAAAAATCTTCATAGTATACTGTTAAGTGAAAAAAAAAGATTTGAAGTAGCGTAAAAGTTTTAACCCATTGATTGCTATGTGCAAATGTATATACAATCCCACAGAAATACACACACACACAAACACACACACACAAAGATGCATAAAAAAATCCTTTGAACTAAACTAAAATGTAACAGGAGTTAGCACAAGCTTTGGGGATTAGTGCTACTACCCCCACCAACACCCCAATTTTCAAAACGTATTGCATTTTCTGAATTACCTGTGTATCCAACAAAGTACAACTTTAAATATTTTTCTCTTTCTTCCTTTCTTTTTGCCCAGTGAAATGGAACTTTCCATTTTATTCTTTTTCTTTCTTCCTTCGTTTCTTCCTGTCTCAAGAGAAACTACTAAAGATGTTAATATCTTTGGGATGGATTGAAGAAACCATATTTGCACAAGATTCATGGTTTCCTCCTATATGAAAGCACTGAAGCCCACACAACTTTTCTCCAAGATTCAAGATTATGGAAATGTGTTAGACTAGATTAAAGTTACCTCCACAGAGGCCATGAAAAGGAAAAGCGAAGAAGCTAAGATCAAGTGGCATGGCTGACCAAAGAGTGATTCTGCTTAGATGTGGTGGACCAGGCCTATCTCAAACCTGTTTTCCCATAGTTAGGCTTCCTGAAGCAACTTGAAGTCTCTTGAAGTAACTGATCATAAATCTAATGAGCTAAAACATTGGTTTTAGCATGGCATAAACATGTCCTAGCAGAGCACTGAGGAGGATGTTGGTGAGAAAGATTATCTTTCTCTGAAATCTTGAAGAATAACTGGACAAAAATTACTGGACTATACTGGCTGATTCAGCAACTCTTGGAGTATCCCATTCCTCATCCCTTTGGACACGAGGCACTCTGTAATTACCACAGTTTCACCTGCTTCTCTGGCTTTGCAATACTAGCAGCATGGCATCAGCATGGGGTGAAAAAGGTAGTGGTTTTTTACAGAGCAGCCAACTCTGATAGCAGTTGTGAAGTCCTCTAACTCAAGAGATGGAGTTTCCAGATTTAGCAAATTGAAAGAAAGGACACTTGGTTAAATTTGAATTCAGATAAGCAATGAGCAATTTTTTTAGTATAAGTAGGTCTCTTGCAACATCTGGACTATGCTTATACAAAAAATTATTTGTTCCATATTTTATCTGCCAATCCTGCCAAGGTGGTGAGTCTGAATCCCCACTCTTACAACAATGAGAAGCATGTATTACTTCTCATTTTTCTAAGCTAAAATGTTAATAAAGAAAATATTATAATGGGAGGCATTTGAGTTAGACCTCATGGCAGTGCTGATACCATAGATGGTAGATATTACAAGAGAAAAGATGGGAGAAGACATCTGACTTCAAGCACTGTTGTAGTAAGAGATGTCCAATTACCCTTGAGCTAAAAGAAGAACTTTTAACCATAGGAATTGTTTAATTGCAAGAAATAGAAAAGCAATAGACCTAGCAACAAGACAGGAAGAAACAGGACTGACCCTTGGACTACAAAAGGGATGAGGGGAGAGGAGATAAGTGTCAGAGAGGTTCTTGCTAACCTGCTTATCTAAGTGAGTGAAATCAAATATAATACTTGGAAATACGGTTCATGGCTGGGATGGTTATTCAGACCTCAAGCTGACGAAATGCAGTACACCAGAAATGGGTTGGCTTTTACAACAGGGATTTATTAACTTACAAGTTTATAGTTCTGAGACCATAAATCAAAGCATCAACAAGACAAGAAGATATCAAAATCAAGGCAGCAAGATGATAACTTCTCCCTGAAGACTGGCTACCAGTGATCCTCAGCTCCTCCATCACATGGCCAGGCACATGGCAGGTTTTATTTCTTCCAGCTTCTGGCTTCAGTGGCTTTATCTCTGTTTCTGTGGTTTCTCTGTTTTCTGTGTGTCATCTCTCAGCTTCTTTGGCTTTTCTTTCTGATTTTCTCTGTGCTACTCTGAATTTCATCTCTTGTAAGTACTTCATCGCTTATAAGGATTAGCTTTAAGAACATGATCTTTTCTGGGGTACATACAGCTTCAAGCCATCACAAGGATATCCCAATTATACCCGCAATGATTATTTGTTATGAGACAATAAAGAAAATGGTTATTAAGAAACAAAAGAATGAAGCCAAGCTTTTGGAAGCCAGGAATTCAGGTAAGAAAAGTAAAAGAAATCAGATAGGTCATTGATGTCAGGAAAGGTTAACCTTGAATCCAGAAAACTGTGTCATAATCAACATTCCTGCCAAGAGAACACAGAAGAGACTAATTCTAGGGCAGGAAGTATTTTATCTCAAATACTTTTTGCAAAAAAGAGAAGATGGTAAGCAAACTCAGGCCTCCTTGGGGTTGCAGGTGATTGCAGGGACATTATCATAGTCATTCTGGTGCTTCAAATGTCTATGTCTTTGCTTGGCATGTGTATGACTCAAACTATACAGGAAGAAGTATGATATTACAACTCGAGTTCTAACAAAAAATATAGGTTAAACATCCTTCAGTAACAAAGGATACAGCTCTTTTGCACTAATCCACTTTGCATCCATGATTTCATTAGTAGTACGTTGAATAACTAAGCATTTAATAAATGCTTTTTGAGGGGAATGTGAATAGTAGTGTAATGAATAGTAATAGAAGGGCAGAATGAAACTGCCACCCACAGAGAGACTAACTTGACAGAAAAAGTCAGCTGGGCAAATATTTGACTCAATGTAATTGCTTCTCTCTCTCCTTGCTCCAGAAGGTTTTAAGAGGGCTTAGCTAGGCAAATGTGTTCTTGCTTGGTGGTCTAGCAAGGAATACACATAATGACAATGAATTATCTCTTTCCAGTAGTCCATGTTTTTTGTTTGTTTTTTTTTTTTTTTTTGCAGCCAAGTAGTTCTATCTGGCATGGGTAAATCCAGTTAAACAATTACTAAGTCTTTACCTTGCATTCTACCTGCAAATATGTTCTTCATATTCATTACTCAGTATGCATTTGCTAGGAAATAGTTTTTTTTTAAAATCCTTTAATACTCTATCAAATTATTGAAATTAATTTACTTAAGCATTTCTTAGTGCTTACTGTGTGCAAGCACCTTTGCCTTGAGTTTAAAAAAAATTTTTTTATGAAACCAAGCAATATCTAAATATGTCCATGAGCATTGTCAATAATAGCAAAAACTGAAAACCACTCAAAATTTCATCAACAGCATAAAAGATAAATAAACTAGAATATTCATGCAGTGAAATACCATTAGCAATGAAACAAACTCAACCTACACTCATCAACATGGATGAATCTCAAAATCTTGCTCAAATAACAGATGAATGAATACAGTATTGTTCAATTCATGTAAAGTTTAAAATATGGGAAAACTAAACAATATAATAATGCTTAAGTATAGATATCTAGGTGGCAAAATTTCAAAAGAAGAAATTGCAAGCGGAATAAAAATGTAGGAAAGAGGTTACCCCTAGGAGAGAGTAAAAGGGATACGATTGGCAAGGGGACTCCAAGGTGCTGATAATATCCTGTTTCTTAAAACTGGGCAGTGGGCACAAAGATTTTTATTTTATTGTTACTTAAACTCTATATATAGGTTTTATATACTTGTTTGTATGTGTGATATATTTCAACTAAAAGAAAAGATTTAAAATGTAATTGAACGAAAGCCACTGGGGAATATTTTTTTCTTTTTGGATATCTCAGAAATATCAAATCTATGAAGAACTTTAATTAAAATACTAAAAGTATTCAGATGGTGGTATATAATGGGTAATTTAGATGATCACCATTGTAGAGGGAGCATGGAGAAATGAGGAGTAGCCCTAAAGTAATCTGTCCTCAGTCATTGGGTTTGAAGTAGTCACATTTTATTAAAAAGAAAGCCATGTTCCATTTTGTATAAGTCTTAAAAGAAACCATGAATTAACTATACATAACTATGATATCTTTCAGCTGAAAGTAATCAACTGAATGTCAAATAATATTAGGCAGCACACTGCATGAGTCAGTGACCCCATTACACAGATGGTAAGACATTTAGCCTTAGTAAAAACATAATTCGAAACATAATTCAGAAACCCATTTTTCTTTTGCAGTGAGAAGATGAAAAAATTATTTTTAAATGGCTTTATCAAGGAAAAAGTAATGGAATTGGGAAATTTCTTGACCTGGAATAAAGAAAGCTACATAGTAATTGACGGCTGGCCTCAGACGCATGAAGGGTTTATAGGAGAAAAGTAAATAAGATGTTGTATTTAAATAAAAACAGGACACTATATACAGAGGGAGAGAGGATAGAGGTATGTACATCAGTATATGGTTTATGTAGTTAAATACATTTTTAAGAAGTCTGGAAGGATATGCAACAATAGTTAACAGGAGTTTGCTTCTGAGGAATGGGATCTGGAATGAGTGAGATTTGGGGTAGGCATCTTTTACTTTACTTTCCGTATTTTTGCATTATTGGAATTTTTTTTTTTTTTTTTTACAGCAAGCATGCGTTCCTTTTTACTTTTCTAAATTTAAGTGTTAATAAAGAAAAAAATATAATGGGAAACATTTCAGTTATACAACATGGCAGTTCTGATACTAAGTCCTTTATCCCTAGCCAGGAGTCACCTCCAATTGGAAATAAAGGTGAACTTTTAACCATGAGCATTGCCTTAATCAGGTATTGATTACTTGCAAGAAATGGAAGTGCACTCCAGCTAGTTGCAAAAGATCTCTTCTCGAGTGTCTGTATGGCCAGGAACTGGGAAGGTAACAGGAATCCTCCAGTCCAAATGCTCTCTTCTCTGTGCTCCTCTGTGCCTATTTGCTTTACTCTTCTCTTTTTCCAGGGGTGAACAATTTTTCTCTAATTTTTGGAGCACAAAAGATGGTGCCGTCCATCTCTGGATTTATGTTATTTTCCAAGACCAGCTTCTACAACTAACTACCTAAAATTTCTAAATCCCATTTTCAAATCTCACACTGTGCAATCAGCTGTACCAGAGTGGTAGATTCACCTGTACATTTTTTCCAGTTCATAGAGAGTGAGGGAGAGAGATTTCTCAGAATGGGAAATGGACAGGTTCTCTAAGACGGAATGCAGGGCAGGAAGGGAATAGCATCTTTTCTAACAGGGTCCTAAATCATTGGAATGGTCAATTGAGATTTGACTTTTGGGAATATGCTTTCCACTCTCTATATTCTAAGGTTCAATTTCAGATATATTATATTTTTTTTTAGTATTTTTTTAAGTAATATTACATTTGAATTTTTAGTAATATTACATTTGAATTTTCATCAGACTTTTTTTTCCATGGAAGTTATCCTTCAGATTATTCAGAAAAGATATATTTAAAGAGAATGTGACTTGCTTTATAAACAGGAGCATCTCTGCAAACTCTGAAGCCTGGGAGAAGGCTAGGAACATAAAACACCTGTGGCATCAGGAAACGTAAAAGTAACAAATATCACCCAAGGACTACAGAGGAAGACTGTGGGTTATCATTTCCAAATACCTTGATAGCAACATATCCATGGAGATCCTTCCAGTCTCCTCTAAACAAAACAGATTTTCTCTGGTGTTTTGCAGCATGTCTGAGATGGAGAAAGGCTGAGAGCAGAAGTCACAGCATTAGGATGACAGCTGGAAACAATGAGGAAGAGAAATCATTTTCTAACATAAAACTAAAAAGTTGCAATGTTATGTATAGAGAAAAAAATCATAATTAGGTGAACAAGGGAAAAATGTATTGAGAGGCGAACTTCTTTCTTATTTCCATAACTCTGGAAGTGAGTTTTCCTACTTTTATCTCTCATCTTTATTTCAGCAGTACCTTCCTTGGTTGTTCACCCTGGATGTTTAATTGAATGAAAAGGAACTGAGATGTGAGGAATTTATTTACAATGGGACTCTATCCATAATTATGAATTATATCTTAATAGCTTGGCATTGCATATCTGATAATACAATCTTTTTTTCAAGCTAGGGAGCCATGAAAAAATACAAGCTAGATCAAGGACTCTTTCAAAGTAAGCAATCTAGCATTGCTAAAGAGTTCCAGAAATTGGTGCAGGGTAAATAAAATAGTAACATGACAATCAATGAATAGAATCCAAACTAGAAGATTTGAATTATATTTCAATATTATTTATACTATTCTTAATTTTTTGGTATTAGGAGATTGAAGTCATAGGCCAATTAGATGTTCTTCTATGGCTAGGACTTCGAACTTTACATAGACCTACAATATTAAGAACATGTGCTGACACTTAGCTCCAAGTAAGATTTGATAAGACACCTTGTACCCAGTGCATTTTAGCAATCATGTCTAAACAATTTTTTATAAAGATTTTTCCTTTGGTGATCATAATATCATAAAAATTAAGGAATAGAACATAAATGAAAACAAAATGATTTATTGGCTAACTGCTTGCCTTAATTTAAACTAGTGGTTCACTATTCTCAAAGTATGTTCCCCAGACCAGCTGTAAAAGCACCACTTGGGAACTTCTTGGAAATAAAAATTTTCAGGCTCCACCCTAGACCTATTGAATCAGAAACTTTGGGGGTGTGGCCAGCAATTTTAACAAGCACCCCAGGAGATTCATACGCACACTAAAAATTGAGAACAATGGTTTTAAACCATTCTAGTCTAATGAGCTTCACTGGAAAAAGTGAAAAATCTAGGCTATTGATAGAAACGAATTCCTCATCAAAACACCTGTGAATGTAATTGTAAGACTTGATGGATTAATCATTCAGCCTGGGGTTTAACGATTAACCCAAATAATTGCAATTCAGCAGCCTTTAAGTATTACATTACTTTAGATAAAAGAAGGCAAGTTTCCATTTTTCAGGTGAAAAGTATTACAGTAGTAGTACAATAATTTTTCTTTTGCTATTGAGGATTCTAATTACGGCATTTTCTGTAATCATAGCACTGCAGAAATGATGCTCTGGTAATGACTGAGAATGCTTGCTTAATGAGGTTGTCTAATTTGAGAACTTGAATTGAAATTTTTCCCTAGCCTAAAGATTTTTATTTTGGCATTTTATTGTTCAAAAACATCATCCTTTATTTGCGTCTCATTTTTCTCACCTTCACATTTTTCCAAGGCTTGGAATTTCTGAGGGTTTCAAATGATGCTATAAGTGCTAATGATTATAAGGGAATCAATTACTGTCCATAATAGGACTGAGTTCCTCTGTTTCTTTTTTACCTGCATCTCTCTCCAGGCTTCTCAGATCCCCCTTGTTGACCCACAAGACACCTCAGAGGCTAATTAAGTTAGTTACAGATTCAAAAACCAATTTGAGTTACTGACTATATTAACAAAACTTTTATAAGACTTTCAAAATCTTTGCATTTGGATGGATTTTTAATTGTAATCAAGCATCCTGCAGACAAATGGCCCATTTTTAAATAAACTCATTTAAATTATATTATTCTGAAGGAGGTCTTTTAAATGCACTGTCATTTATAAAGAAAATGAATGATTACTTTGATTAGAAAGGAGAAAGACATTGAAGACAAAAGCAGGAAAACTTACACGTAGTCATGTAGTCTAAAAAAAGTTAGTCCTGGCCATAACTTCTTTACCTTTGATTTTTACAAAAACTTCCGTTTTGAAGCTTACAAATAGAAATTTTCTTTTTGTAAACTTATGTTCCTCTTCAGTATATACTCTCAATTATTTTCTTATATGAAAGAAAAAATATATAAAATAAAACTTGTGAAATAAAACCTTAAATATTGTTAAATTAAAAGCTAATAGCTAAATTTTTTTCTTGCATATGAATTTTATGATGACTGTAATTTGGTTATCACATATCCTAAGATAGTCTCATTATGGCTACAGGAGGATAGCTCATACTGGCAGCCAAACTTCTACAGGGGGGTCTAATATTCACAATAATTCATTCGGTACCAAATATATAATCCTCAGTTATTGGTGGTAGTATTGTTAGATATAATAGCTTGGAGTGATGGTAGGGTATGATTCTATTATTAAATTTAGCCAAAAACCCAGAAATACCAGAATTTTGTCCAGTAGTCACCCCTCTCTGTGGAAAGGGTGACATCTCCATTTACTTAGATAATACATTTTTATTGAACCTAATATTTGCCAGGTTCTGAGGATATGGTAATGAACAAAACAAATCAGGTTGCTACTTTCATGGAAGTGACATTCTACATGAAGTGACAGGCCATGAACAAATATATCAAATAAATATTTAATGTATCAGATGGTAAAAAGTGCTGAGATTAAAAATAAAGTCAATTAAGGGGCTAAAAAATGACTGGGATATAGGCAGTCGGATTAGGCAGGGCCTCTCTGAGCAGGGGACGGTTGAGCAGAGAGCAGAAAATGAAGTGAGGGAGGAAGTTGAATGAACATAGCAGATGGGGGTGAAGGTTGAATAAGTGATGGAGAGGTTAAAGAAGGTGAAGTAAAATACTTAGCCAGGGATCAGATCAGTAAGGGCCTTATAAAACAATGTAAATCCTTTGGGTTTTATTCTGAGATGGAAGCCATTGAAGTGTTTAGCGCAGAAGTGTGACATGGTTTTAAAATGATCATTCTGGGATGTGAAAGGAAATGAAATAAGCTTCAGTGGCAGAGAGATTCCAAAACGAGCCGAGAGGTCACTCTGGTGGGTACTCTTATGCACACTTTAGACAACCCTTTTTAGGTTCTAAAGAATTGGGGTAGCTGGTGGTGGATACCTGAAACTATCAAACTACAACCCAGAACCCATGAATCTTGAAGACAGTTGTATAAAAATGTAGCTTATGAGGGGTGACAATGGGATTGGGAAAGCCATAAGGACCACACTCCAGTTTGTCTAGTTTATGGATGGATGAGTAGAAAAATAGGGGAAGGAAACAAACAGACGAAGGTACCCAGTGTTCTTTTTTACTTCAATTGCTCTTTTTCGCTCTAATTATTATTCTTGTTATTTTTGTGTGTGTGCTAATGAAGGTGTCAGGGATTGATTTAGGTGATGAATGTACAACTATGTAATGGTACTGTAAACAATCGAAAGTACGATTTGTTTTGTATGACTGCATGGTATGTGAATATATCTCAATAAAATGATGATAAAAAATAAAAAAAAATAAAATAAAATGATCATTCTGGCTGCTGTATTAGTGGCAAAGTTAGAAGTAAGGACATCATCTTAGGAAACTATTACAATAGTCCAGGCTAGACATTATGGAGACTTGGGTTAAGGTAGAGGTAGATGAACAGAAGTCTGGTCAGATTTTGAATACTGCGTATTTAATTATGGAGCCAAGAGGGTTTACTTAAAGACTAGATGTGGGGTATGAATAAAAGGGAAGAATCAAAGATGATTCAGGGTTTGAGGCTCAAGCACAGGAAGAAAGCAAGCTCAGTGGAGAATATACTTATGATGGGAACAAGAGAAAGTATTTTTTCTTGGAACTTTGACTTCTTGGAGGACTCGGTCACATCAGTTGAAGGAGATCTCAATGGAAGAAGGAAATAACTGGCAAAAGAGGACAGAACTCAGGAAGAGTGCCTGCAAGGGACAGCCAGGTTATATGTGGGAGCCAGAGACAATCATCTTTGAGTACCTTAAACCCCTTAGCATCAGACATCCTCAGATGAGGTCAGATTTGAAGAGAAGGAAAATGAAAGTCACCTTATAATATCTGAGAGAACTTGGGAATATAATACATCCTCAGTGAAAACCTGAGAAATAACTGTGGGAAATTTTGCAAGGGGCTGGAGGTTTTATGAGAAAAACTATCAAAACAGAGGTTCAAGTTAGTTGAATACTTATTTCATTCGAAGTTGGTGTGGCTAATCTAGGATTTCTTACCTGTTTCTTTGGTTTGGAATATTTTATAAATGAGGTATGGGAAATTGCTTCCATTACTGCCATTTTTCACTAGTGAAATATGTTTTAGAATTATTTTTCTAGTTTATGATACAGAAAATAAAGTCTCTACAATGGCACAAAATAGTGTTTTAAATGTCTAAAACCTTTCTTTTCAATACACTTTTTATCAATAGAATTTATACATAATCATCAATATATATGTCAACATAATAAGAAACAAATGAAATTTCTTTGTGATTTTACCTGTTTCAGTATTTCGTACACAAGCATTTTGTGATCTTCTAGAATCAAATGTATAAAGATAGGCTACAGTTTCAGTTTCTAAGCTGCTAAAACAAATACCTTACAATGGGTTGGCTTAATAACAGGAATTTATTGGCTCATGGTTTCAGAGGCTAGGCTTACTTCCTCTGGGGTTTGTATCTTCTTTGGGACTCTTTGGCTTTTCCATCACATGGTGGGATCTTCTCTTTTCTCTTCTGAGTTCCATGGATTTCCAGCTTCTGGTTATTCTCTGCGGTTTCCCTCTCCATTTGACTTTCACTTTGCTTATAAAGTACTCCAGTAATCTGGATTAAAGCCCAACCTGCTTCAGATGGGCCACACCTTAACTGAAGTAACATCTTGATGAGATCTTTATAACAGGTCCAAACATACCAGAATGTGGACCAAGAAGAAGAATATGTCCAAACTTGGGGACACAATTCAGTCCACCACAGCTACCAGTAGCCTACTTGAAATAACTATTTGAAATATGTATGCTCTAAAATATGTTACATCCTTATATATACAGTATACATAGGGCATGCTACAACTAGTATTTTAAATCACTATAAACATGGTAGAGAAATAGGTTTTTCAAATCATACTTATGAATGTAAACACCTCTGAATATACAGTATCAACTGTCAGTAAGAGCTGATGATTATTTATATGATAGAAAAGATGCATTTTGCTTTTGTGATGCACACAGCTATCTTTCTCAATTATTCCTGCCATTTCACTCATCAAGCCAACTACTACCTCAGAGATAAGAAACAATGACCATTTCCTCCCAGGAATAAAGTGAGAATTATTTTGTTTCATGATGTAATTCTTTTTCACACTTCTGAAACCCTTGTTGGTGTGGATGAGTTATTTTCTTAAAATCTTTTTCACACCAAAGGTAGAGTAAAAAAGAGAGAGAGAAATCATCAACAGTGTTATTTTCATATTTTAAATGAGGAGCAAAGAAAAATGAAGATCCAAGTGTTCAGGAACAGTTTGAAGGTTATAACTGGTGGAGTCTCAAATGGAAAAATGAGATTCTGGTTTAATTCAGTCTGTTAAGAAAATAGTGAACCCTATGTATTAGGTGGAGGAGTACAGGTGACCTATTACAAGGCCATGCTCTTTAAAGCAACTGTATGACAATTAGGAACCATAGGATATTAAAAAGAACTGCTTATGTGTTTATCCTGGATGGTATACTGTTGAGCTTGCCATTGTAAAAGGGAATAAAAAGAATATTTTTACAAAATCCATAATTAACCCAAGGGACTTTCCACAGAATTTATAGCTTAGCAAAGATTCTAAATGGATTTAAAAGGCAGGAGAAGGTAGCTATTGCATTTTCATGAATAACTCTCAAGGGCTGCGATCAACATGAAATAAAGATACCACTTCTCCTTTCCAAATACCAGCACTGCATCCAAGATGTGGGGGAACTTTCAGTGGAGCAGAAATAGAAGATTCTTGGAGTGATACCTGGAATGTAGTCTCCATTAAATAGGGAGCTTACTGATATTGTTCATCACCTTATCTCTAGTGACTACCACAGGGCCTGGTACATAATAGGAGCACAATAAATATATTCAGTACATGATTGAGCCCATTTGGGTAAGCTATACACTGTTGGAACAAAGCTGCTAATAGCAAGAGTTTTGACAGTGTGAGTTGAGTCCCTAATATATGGAATTGAGCCTAAAAGAAAAATAATCTGGAAGTGTTAGAGTAACTCTCTTCAGGGTCAATTAAAAAATGTCCAGTGATCTCATTTGGAAAGTAAAATTAATTACAGGAATAGATAGCTACAGTTTAAATGTCTGAACCTCTAGAAGTGTGGGCTCTCCACTCATGTCCCCTTGGGCTTTTACTGTTGTAGTCCACTCTACTGTCCAGCTGCCAGCACCTTCATCTCTTTGCCAGAGGGCTCATCTTGCTGGAGGAACTAGGGCTGGGTTCATGGGTGTGTGGCCAGTGCAGTTGCACAGGGTCCTGTGCTCAGAAGCGGGCCCCATGCTTAGAGTTTAATGCTTTGTGTTTGCTGTAAAGTTCTTAATAAGATTATTTTTTAATTTGTGATCTGTAAATGATGTCTGATGGGACAATAGAACATGCACAGGGAACTTGGAGCTGTGCACTCCCTCCTCCTGCTACTTCCCTGCCACTCCAGGATGGGTTCTAGGCTTACACTTTCCCCTGTACCCACCCAGCAACTGCTGCCACACTCTGCTCCCAGAAGTGGCCTGGACACAGGTTGGGGTGGGAGTCATGTCAGGCACATGCATCCCACACATCCCCTTGTGCCCAGTTGCTGGAAGGGGTAGGGCCCCAACCACCTTTGAGGATCTGCATTTGCCCAGCAGATATCTCTATGCCAGAGTGAGTGTGACATTAAATAGCAAATAAAGAAAACCGTAACAGGTTTAGAGAGACTATGGAAAAATGGAAAAAGTGTTTTAGGGCAATGAAACTATTTTATATAATCTCATAGTGGTGGATACAGCACATTACGCAGTTGTCAAAATTCATAGAACTGTATACACAAAGAGAGAATCTTAATGTTTAACTATGGACTTCAGTTATTAATAATGTATCAATATTGTTTCATCAATTGTAACAGGTGTACTACATGAATGCAAGACTTTAATAATAGGGGAAACTATGGTGGGGAGGGGAATGGTATATGGGAACAGTCTGTGCTTTCTGTGCAATTTTTTTGTTATCCTAAAAATTACTGCTCTAAAAATAGTTTATTATTCAAAAACAAACAAACAAAAAAAAACACCACCACCACCATAACAGGTCAAAAGAAACTATGAAAAAAATGGAAAAAGTTTTTTTCCTGCTGTTTGAAACAAGGGCCTCACATTTCCATTTTGCCCTGGGCCCCACAAATCATGTACCTGACCCTGGGTAGAACCTTCTGTGCCCATAGGTACGGTAGACCACAGTGGCAGATAATTAATCCCACCCCCACCCCACTCTTAAGTGGTTTTTGGAGTTGGTGGTAGAAATCTAAAGTACACATTCTAGACTGGGTCCAGAGGTATCTAGAAAAAAGTGTCTAGTTACTTTTTCTCAATAGTAACTTGCTTGGTAATGCACTCTTTTTTGACTACCTTGCATTCTCTCTCATTCTCCTTCTGGTGTTTCCTGAGATCACCTCCCAAATAAATCCTTGCCTCTGGGGTATGATTTTGGAAAAACCCAAGTAAGACAAATCCATATGCAAAGATTCCAGAGACATTTCTAATATCTTTGACTAATGGGAAAAATATTTATATATCTCCAGTACTGGGGGAATCTTTTCCTCTACAGAGTTCTCTGTAATTCAGAAACTTCAAGGTTTGTCTTTTTATTTATCTTTTACTATCTAGGATGAATAAACACACGATCTTTTCCCTTTATTTCCTTCTTCTCTGGTCTGAATGCAAAAAGTTTGAGCTACCCAAGAGTCCCTGCCCATTCTATAATTCTATGAATCTCCTGGCCTCCCTCTAAAAAAAAATAGAAAAGTCGCTTTATACTTATTACTAAAAAATACAATAATTTTCTATGGATTTCTGAATTCTAGTATGAAGGTGTTTGTTTTTGTTAAGTATGACCCTCAAATTACAGTGAACATATACAATGTATTTCTGATCTACTGAATCTGAAAATATAACTTCAAAGTTTCTTTCCAGATGTGGGGGAAAATTAGAAATGGTAGAAAGGGGTAGGGGGCTATATGATTTTTTTTAAGACCAAAATTAATATACTTATTTTTTTTAAGTTGTAAATCTTTATTTTAGAATATTATTCTTTTACACCATGAAACTTGAATTTTTTATTATTTTAATTTATTTGCCTGACACTGCTGCCTTCCACTGACATGTAAGCAAGAGAGAGATTAGAGAAGATAATATTCAGGATCTTGGTCAAATATCCCATTTGGGGAATGTCTTAGGGAAGAAAAATAATATGATTCTGAAAATTAGAAATTAATTTCTACCTGCTTCCTCTTCCCACCAGTGATTTGTGCATGGGCTCTTGGATAAAACTAGTTTCAAACACTGATTAAAAAAAAGCCCGCCCTTCCCCTGTGCCATGTCTCAGACCTGATAAATGCAGGATGGATAAAACCAAGCTGTGGTTGCTAAGGGAAATTCCAGACCATCTTCCAGTGAAAGTATTTGATGTAAACCTCTAGGAATTCCCTCTAGAAGTGATTCAGACTGCCTGGTCTCTTGACTTTGCTCTGGCTGTTCTACCTGTCTCCCCTGACGCTTCAGATCTAATCATCCTCTCTACCTATCCCACTGGCCTGTCCCAGTTCCTTGTCCTAGTAAAAAGTTCATTCATTCATTCATTTGTTAATACTTTCCACAAACTTACTTGATAAACTACTATGTGATACAGAGATCTATAATTCAAGTACAAATGCAGTGTGCAGAACGGTAGCATGAGCATCACCTGGGAATTTGCTAGAAATGCAAATTCCTGGTCTCCACCCCACACCAATAGGATTAGAAACTCTGGAGACAGGACCCAGGAATCCATGGTTTAAGTAGCTCTCCAGGTGATTAGTATACACTAAAAGTTTGAGACTCACTAGTCTGGGCCTGGAATGGTGTCTGAGAATTTGCATTCTAATATTTTGAGGTGATGTTGAGCTGTCAGTCTAGGGACTAATCTTTGAGAACCAATGGTGTAGAGGTTTAAATTACTATACCTGCTGCCTAACAAAAGTCTGAATCTAAATCTCCCCAAATGATTTTTCAGCTTTAATCTATGCTGCTCCAATCTACACCCAGTTTTATTGAAAAAGTGCCAGGACTCATCTGACAACTCGAAAAATTTTTTATTTGGTAACAATTTGAGCCAGCTGCCACTATACCCTGTTCTTGTTCTCTCTCGTATGATTTCTCCCTCTGTCTCTCTCTCTCTTTCTCTCTCCCCCCTCTCTCCCTCCTACACTCCTGCCCTCCCTCCTTTCCTCCCTCCCTCCCTCTTCCTCTCCCTCTCTCCCTCTTCTGAGTGCTTTATCTGAAAATCTCATGGCATGTTGAACTGGGCATAGACTTAGAATTAGATTCTATGCGTTTAAACTATGGAGCTACCGTGTTAACTGTCTAATGATGAGCAAATCGCTTAACATTTATGAAATTCATTTCTTTACCTAAGAAATGGAGATAATATGGCTTAGAAAAAGTTATGTAGCTGAAATAAACTAACAACAAAGTCAGGTATGTAGGTACTCAAAAATTTAAATTGTTATATTGCAGTACTCTTTCTTTAATGCCATCTAATACTAGGCAATGACACAAGATATGTTAAAAATCATTAAACTTTTTAATCATATATATGTCTTCAGAGTGCATTTTTATTACTTTAAAAGTTGACTTAACTTTATTGTCTATATTTTATTCCTCCCTCACTTTGATGACCTCTAGGAAGTGTAAAAGTGATAATTTTCTTTTGATTTTTTAAAATATCTAGAGTTTAAAAAGAAAGCAAAGCAGATGTGGTGGTTTGGAGCTGTATATACCACAGAAAAAACATGTCCTTAAATTTAATCCATTCCTGTGGGTATGAACCCATTGTAAGTAGGGCCTTTTGATGAATTTACTTCAGTTAAGGTGTGACCTAACTCAATCAGGAAGGGTCTTAATCCTATTACTGAAGTCCTTTATCAGCATAATAAAATTCAGACAGAGAGACAGAAAGCCACAGGACACAAGAAGCTGAAGGTCAACAGAACCCGGAAGAGACCTGAGAGGGCAGGAGTACTGCCATGTGCATTGCCATGTGACAGAGAAGTCCAGGACCAAGGATTGCTGGCTACCAACCCCAGAATGCCACCATCTTCTGGGAGAAAGCATCTCCTTGATGATGCCTTGATTTAGACTCTTTTCCAACCTTTAAACCATAAGTCATTAAATTCCCATTGCTTAAGCCAATCCATTGTGTGGTATTTGCTTGAGCAGCCAGGAAAACTAAAACAGCGGAATATAATAGAATGCCACAGTGGTAGTTCTAATATTGAGTTTCCAATGTTTCCTTATCATTTGATGTCAAATAAAAGTCACAGCTAAAAGTAACTTAAAATTTTTCATTAGAAAAAAATCACCTCAGCATTGACTCAGACTTTCTTCCAAGCATCTGAAATCCCTTTAGAGGCATTAGTTAATTAAGTTTTACAACACTTCCATCAGGAAAGGAAGAATTAGAACATACGTACTAGAACCACATAGGCTACTTTAAGAAGCAGGAGCACATACTAATCTATCAGAGTAAACTGAACATTACAGCACAACTGGTATATTCATTTCCCTTGTTTTAGTGACTGATGTGGATCACCAACATTGAAAATAAGTTTTTTTAAAAAAATCATATTTGTATAAAAGTAATTCATGCACATGCTGTAAAAATCCAATAGTGCTGAAAAGGTCATAATGAAAATCAACCAGAGGCGGGGCAAGATGGCTAAGTGCTGAGCTGTATGTTTTAGTTACTCCTCCAGGAAAGTAGGTAGAAAGCCAGGAACTGCGTGGACTGGACCCCACAGAGAAATCTGACTTTGGGCATACTTCATACAGCACTCATGAAAATGTGGAACTGCTGAGATCAGTGAAACCTGTAAGTTTTTGTGGCCAGGGGACCTGCACCCCCCCCGCCAGGCTCAGTCCTGTGGGACAAGGGGCTATCAGCTCCGGGAAGGAGAAGGGAGAACTGCAGTGGCAGCTCTTTTCGGAAACTCATTCTACTGATCCAAACTCCAACCATAGATAGACTGAGACCAGACACCAGAGAATCTGAGAGCAGCCAGCCCAGCAGAGAGGAGACAGACATAGGAAAAAACAGCACGAAAAACTCCAAAATAAAACCGGAGGATTTTTGGAGTTCTGGTGAACATAGAAAGGGAAAGGGCAGAGCTCAGGCCCTGAGGCTCACATGCAAATCCCAAAGAAAAGCTGATCTCTCTGCCCTGTGGACCTTTCCTTAATGGCCCTAATTGCTTTGTCTCTTAGCATTTCAATAACCCATTAGATCCGTGAGGAGGGCCCTTTTTTTTTTTTTTAATCCTTTTTTCTTTTTCTAAAACAATTACTCTAAGAAGCCCAATACAGAAAGCTTCAAAGACTTGCAATTTGGGCAGGTCAAGACAAGAGCAGAACTAAGAGAGCTCTGAGACAAAACGCAATAATCCAGTGGCTGAGAAAATTCACTAAACACCACAACTTCCCAAGAAAAGGGGGGTGTCCACTCACAGCCATCATCCTGGTGGACAGGAAACACTCCCGCCCATCGCCAGCCCCGTAGTCCAGAGCTACCCCAGACAACCCAGTGAGATGAAGTGCTTCAAATAACATGAACACACCACAAAACTGGGCATGGACATTAGCCTTCCCTGCAACCTCAGCTGATTGTCCGAGAGTTAGGAAAGTGGAGCAGTGTAAATTAACAAAGCCCCATTCAGCCATCATTTCAGCAGACTGGGAGCCTCCCTACACAGCCCAGCAGCCCAGAACCACCCTGGGGGGACAGCACTCACCTGTGACATAGCACAGTCATCCCTCAACAGAGGACCAGGGGGTGCACGGCCTGGAAGAGGGACCCACTTGCAAGTCTCAGGAGCCATACTCCAATACCAAGGACTTGTGGGTCAGTAGCAGAGACAAACTGTGGCAGGACTGAACTGAAGGATTAGACTATTGCAGCAGCTCTAAAACTCCAGGATCACCAGGGAGATTTGATTGTTAGAGCCACCGCCCAGAAACAAGCCCCATACACAGGGCGGGCAACACCAACTACACATGCAAGCTTCGTACACCAATTGGACCCCACAAGACTCACTCCCCCACTCACCACAAAGGCAAAGCAAGGGAGGACTGGCTTCTGGAAAACAGGTGGCTCGTGGATGCCACCTGCTGGTTAGTTAGAGAAAGTGTACTCCACGAAGCTGTAGATCTGATAAATTAGAGATAAGGACTTCAATTGGTCTGCAAATCCTAAAAGAACCCTATCAAGTTCAGCAAATGCCAAGAGGCCAAAAACAACAGAAAATTATAAAGCATATGAAAAAACCAGACAATATGGATAACCCAAGCCCAAGCACCCAAATCAAAAGATCAGAAGAGACACAGCACCTAGAGCAGCTACTCAAAGAACTAAAGATGAACAATGAGACCATAGTACGGGAGACAAAGGATATCAAGAAGACGCTAGAAGAGCATAAAGAAGACATTGCAAGACTAAATAAAAAAATGAATGATCTTATGGAAATTAAAGAAACTGTTGACCAAATTAAAAAGATTCTGGACACTCATAGTACAAGACTAGAGGAAGTTGAACAACGAACCGGTGACCTGGAAGATGACAGAATGGAAAATGAAAGCATAAAAGAAAGAATGGGGAAAAAAATTGAAAAAATCGAAACAGACCTCAGGGATATGACAGATAATATGAAACGTCCGAATATAAGACTCATTGGTGTTCCAGAAGGGGAAGAAAAGGGTAAAGGTCTAGGAAGAGTATTCAAAGAAATTGCTGGGGAAAACTTCCCAAATCTTCTAAACAACATAAATACACAAATCATAAATGCTCAGCGAACTCCAAATAGAATAAATCGAAATAAACCCACCCCGAGACATATTCTGATCACACTGTCAAACACGGAAGAGAAAGAGCAAGTTCTGAAAGCACCAAGAGAAAAGCAATTCACCACATACAAAGGAAACAGCATAAGACTAAGCAGTGACTACTCAGCAGCCACCATGGAGGCGAGAAGGCAGTGGCACGATATATTTAAAATTCTGAGAGAGAAAAATTTCCAACCAAGAATACTTTATCCAGCAAAGCTCTCCTTCAAATTTGAGGGAGAGCTTAAATTTTTCACAGACAAACAAATGCTGAGAGAATTTGCTAACAAGAGACCTGCCCTACTGGAGATACTAAAGGGAGCCCTACAGACAGAGAAACAAAGAAAGGACAGAGAGACTTGGAGAAAGGTTCAGTACTAAAGAGATTTGGTATGGGTACAATAAAGGATATTAACAGAGAGCGGGGAAAAATATATATGACAAACATAAACCAAAGGATAAGATGACTGATTCAAGAAATGCCTTCACGGTTATAACGTTGGATGTAAATGGATTAAACTCCCCAATTAAAAGATATACATTTGCAGAATGGATCAAAAAAAATGAACCATCAATATATTGCATACAAGAGACTCATCTCAGACACAGGGACACAAAGAAACTGAAAGTGAAAAGATGGAAAAAAATATTTCATGCAAGCTACAGCCAAAAGAAAGCAGGTGTAGCAATATTAATCTCAGATAAAATAGACTTTAAATGCAGGGATGTTTTGAGAGACAAAAAAGGCCACTACATACTAATAAAAGGGGAAATTCAACAAGAAGAAATAACAATCATAAATGTCTACGCACCCAATCAAGGTGCCACAAAATACATGAGAGAAACACTGGAAAAACTAAAGGAAGCAATTGATGTTTCCACAATAATTGTGGGAGACTTCAACACATCAATCTCTCCTATAGATAGATCAACCAGACAGAAGACCAATAAGGAAATTGAAAACCTAAACAATCTGATAAATGAATTAGATTTAACAGACATATACAGAACATTACATCCCAAATCACCAGGATACACATACTTTTCTAGTGCTCACAGAACTTTCTCCAGAATAGATCATATGCTGGGCAATAAAACAAGCCTCAATACATTTAAAAAGATTGAAATTATTCAAAGCACATTCTCTGACCATAATGGAATACAATTAGAAGTCAATAACCCTAAGAGACTTAGAAAATTCACAAATACCTGGAGGTTAAACAACACACTCCTAAACAATCAGTGGGTTAAAGAAGAAATAGCAAGAGAAATTGCTAAATATATAGAGATGAATGAAAATGAGAACACAACATACCAAAACCTATGGGATGCAGCAAAAGCAGTGCTGAGGGGGAAATTTATAGCACTAACCGCATATATTAAAAAGGAAGAAAAAGCCAAAATCAAAGAACTAATGGATCAACTGAAGAAGCTAGAAAATGAACAGCAAACTAATCCTAAACCAAGTACAAGAAAAGAAATAACAAGGATTAAAGCAGAAATAAATGACATAGAGAACAAAAAAATAATAGAGAGGATAAATATCACCAAAAGTTGGTTCTTTGAGAAGATCAACAAGATTGACAAGGCCCTAGCTAGACTGACAAAATCAAAAAGAGAGAAGACCCAGATAAACAAAATAATGAATGAAAAAGGTGACATAACTGCATAACCTGAAGAAATTTAAAAAATTATAAGAGGATACTATGAACAACTGTATGGCAACAAACTGGATAATGTAGAGGAAATGGACAGTTTCCTGGAAGCATATGAACAACCTACACTGACCAGAGAAGAAATAGAAGACCTCAATCAACCCATCACAAGCAAAGAGATCCAATCAGTCATCAAAAATCTTCCCACAAATAAATGCCCAGGGCCAGATGGCTTCACAGGGGAATTCTACCAAACTTTCCAGAAAGAACTGACACTAATCTTACTCAAACTCTTCCAAAACATTGAAGAAAATGGAACACTACCTAATTCATTTTATGAAGCTAACATCAATCTAATACCAAAACCAGGCAAAGATGCTACAAAAAAGGAAAACTACCGGCCAATCTCCCTAATGAATATAGATGCAAAAATCCTCAACGAAATACTTGCAAATCAAATCCAAAGACACATTAAAAAAATCATACACCATAACCAAGTGGAATTCATTCCAGGCATGCAAGGATGGTTCAACATAAGAAAATCAATCAATGTATTACAACGCATTAAAAATTCGAAAGGGAGAAATCAAATGCCCATCTCAATAGATGCTGAAAAAGCATTTGACAAAATCCAACATCCCTTTTTGATAAAAACACTTCAAAAGGTAGGAATTGAATGAAACTTCCTCAATATGATAAAGAGCATATATGAAAAACCCACAGCCAGCATAGTACTCAATGGTGAGAGACTGAAAGCCTTCCCTCTAAGATCAGGAAGAAGACAAGGATGCCCGCTATCACCACTGTTATTCAACATTGTGCTGGAAGTGCTAGCCAGGGCAATCCGGCAAGACAAAGAAATAAAAGGCATCCAAATTGGAAAAGAAGAAGTAAAACTGTCATTGTCTGCAGATGATATGATCTTATATCTGGAAAACCCTGAGAAATCGACGATACAGCTACTAGAGATAATAAACAAATTTAGCAAAGTAGCGGGATACAAGATTAATGCACATAAGTCAGTAATGTTTCTATATGCTAGAAATGAACCAATTGAAGAGATACTCAGGAAAAAGATACCATTTTCAATAGCAACTAAAAAAATCAAGTACCTAGGAATAAACTTAACCAAAGATGTAAAAGACCTATACAAAGAAAACTACATAACTCTACTAAAAGAAATAGAAGGGGACCTTAAAAGATGGAAAAATATTCCATGTTCATGGATAGGAAGGCTAAATGTCATTAAGATGTCAAGTCTACCCAAACTCATCTACAGGTTCAATGCAATCCCAATCAAAATTCCAACAACCTACTTTGCAGACTTGGAAAAGCTAGTTATCAAATTTATTTGGAAAGGGAAGATGCCTCGAATTGCTAAAGACACTCTAAAAAAGAAAAATGAAGTGGGAGGACTTACACTCCCTGACTTTGAAGCTTATTATAAAGCCACAGTTGTCAAAACAGCATGGTACTGGCACAAGATAGACATATAGATCAATGGAATCAAATTGAGAATTCAGAGATAGACCCCCAGATCTATGGCCGACTGATCTTTGATAAGGCCCCCAAAGTCACTGAACCGAGTCATAATCGTCTTTTCAACAAATGGGGCTGGGAGAGTTGGATATCCATATCCAAAAGAATGAAAGAGGACCCCTACCTCACCCCCTACACAAAAATTAACTCAAAATGGACCAAAGATCTCAATATAAAAGAAAGTACCATAAAACTCCTAGAAGATAATGTAGGAAAACATCTTCAAGACCTTGTATTAGGCGGCCACTTCCTAGACTTTACACCCAAAGCACAAGCAACAAAAGAAAAAATAAATAAATGGGAACTCCTCAAGCTTAGAAGTTTCTGCACCTCAAAGGAATTTCTCAAAAAGGTAAAGAGGCAGCCAATTCAATGGGAAAAAATTTTTGGAAACCATGTATCTGACAAAAGACTGATATCTTGCATATATAAAGAAATCCTACAACTCAATGACAATAGTAGAGACAGCCCAATTATAAAATGGGCAAAAGGTATGAAAAGACAGTTCTCTGAAGAGCAAATACAAATGGCCAAGAAACACATGAAAAAATGTTCAGCTTCACTAGCTATTAGAGAGATGCAAATGAAGACCACAATGAGATACCATCTAACACCGATTAGAGTGGCTGCCATTAAACAAATAGGAAACTACAAATGCTGGAGGGGATGTGGAGAAATTGGAACTCTTATTCATTGTTGGTGGGACTGTATAATGGTTTAGCCACTATGGAAGCCAGTCTGGCAGTTCCTTAGAAAACTAGATATAGAGTTACCATTTGATCCAGCAACTGCACTTCTCGTTATATACCCGGAAGATCAGAAAGCAGTGACACGAACAGATATCTGCACGCCAATGTTCATAGCAGCATTATTCACAATTGCCAAGAGATGGAAACAACCCAAATGTCCTTCAACAGATGAGTGGATAAATAAAATGTGGTATATACACACAATGGAATACTACATGGCAGTAAGAAGGAATGATCTCGTGAAACATATGACAACATGGATGAACCTTGAAGACATAATGCTGAGCGAAATAAGCCAGGCACAAAAAGAGAAATATTATATGCTACCACTAATGTGAACTTTGAAAAATGTAAAACAAATGGTTTATAATGTAGAATGTAGGGGAACTAGCGATAGAGAGCAATTAAGGAAGGGGGAACAATAATCCAAGAAGAACAGATAAGCTATTTAATGTTCTGTGGATGCCCAGGAATGACTATGGTCTGTTAATTTCTGATGGATACAGTAGGAACAAGTTCACAGAAATGTTGTTATATTAGGTAACTTTCTTGGGGTAAAGTAGGAACATGTTGGAAGTAAAGCAGTTATCTTAGGTTAGTTGTCTTTTTCTTACTCCCTTGTTATGGTCTCTTTGAAATGTTCATTTATTGCATTTTTTTTTCATACAGTTGATTTAAAAAAGAAAAAAAAGTTAAAAGAAAAAAAAAGGGAAAAAATTATGTAGAGCCCCCTTGAGGAGCCTGTGGAGAATGCAGGGGTATTGGCCTACCCCACCTCGATGGTTGCTAACATGACCACAGACATAGGGGACTGGTGGTTTGATGGGTTGAGCCCCCTACCATAAGTTTTACCCTTGGGAAGACGGTTGCTGCCAAGGACAGACTAGGCCTCCCTATCGTTGTGCCTAAGAGCCTCCTCCCAAATGCCTCTTTGTTGCTCAGATGTGGCCCTCTCTCTCTAGCTAAGCCAACTTGAAAGGTGAAATCACTGCCCTCCCCCCTACATGGGATCAGACACCCAGGGGAGTGAAACTCCCTGGGAACGTGGAATATGACTCCCAGGGAGGAATGTAGACCTGGCATCGTGGGATGGAGTACATCTTCTTGACCAAAAGGGGGATGTGAAAGGAAATGAAATAAGCTTCAGTGGCAGAGAGATTCCAAAAGGAGCCGAGAGGTCACTCTGGTGGGCACTCTTACGCACAATTTAGACAACCCTTTTTAGGTTCTAAAGAATTGGGGTAGCTGGTGGTGGATACCTGAAACTATCAAACTACAACCCAGAACCTATGAATCTCGAAGACAATTGTATAAAAATGTAGCTTATGAGGGGTGACAATGGGATTGGGAAAGCCATAAGGACCACACTCCACTTTGTCTAGTTTATGGATGGATGAGTAGAAAAATAGGGGAAGGAAACAAACAAACAAACAAAGGTACCCAGTGTTCTTTTTTACTTTAATTGCTCTTTTTCACTTTAATTATTATTCTTGTTATTTTTGTGTGTGTGCTAATGAAGGTGTCAGGGATTGATTTAGGTGATGAATGTACAACTATGTAATGGTACTGTGAACAATCGAATGTACGATTTGTTTTGTATGACTGCGTGGTATGTGAATATATCTCAATAAAATGAATATTTAAAAAAAAAAAGAAAATCAACCAGTTCTTTCTCCATACTTCTCTAACCTCAGGTCCTGTTTCCTTAAGGCAACTTCTTTTTAACTATTAATTTCTGTGTCTATAAATAATATACTTATATTGCTGGTCTTGGTTTATCAATGTTAGACACTATTTATGTTCTTCTTTGATAAATGAGGATTTAGCAGTTATAACACAACCACCACCTCACCTCCACCATTCCTTCTGATCTAGCTATATAATTTTTAATTAAATACACTAACAGTGTTTAGATTATTTTGAGCATATAAACATTCACTGCAGAATTAGTTGTACTATCAAACAAATGGTTGTACAATTATTACATTTCCTTTCTTGTACAGTTTTTTTGGTTTTGTTCCTGGAATTCCTAATTGTTTTAGTTTGTTCTTGCAGTTTCTTCCTTATTAATGATCCTGAATTACTTTTCCTGAAGTTCCATCGTATCAGGTTTTTATCAGATGAGTCCCCTCTCTCTCCCACCCCAACCACAGAAAGCTTCCGTCTGAACTTCCTGCTTCAGTTTGGGCTGCTGCTGTCCAGGCCTGCTGCATAGCTATTCTAGGACTATCCTTGACTACTTACTTTCTTGGGTTCCAGCCATTCCTTCCTGGATTTCATGTCTTTCTTTTTCCTGGTTTTGACTCCACATAGTGCTGGAGGCAAGTTTTCTGAGTTATTGATGACCAAAAATGTTTTTTTTTCTGTTTATTCCCTCGGACTTGGTAGATACTTTGTATGGGTGCTGAATTCTAGGTCAAAAATCATTTTCCATCAGAATTTTGAAAGCATTTCTTTATCTTTCTCTTTTAAAGGCAATAGATTATTAACTATGAAGAAACTTGAAGGTAATGGACTAAATTTGCCAAACATCTTAAGAATTCTTACACAATAAAAAAAAAAAAAAAGATTTTGGTATAGAAGAAGACTGATTACCTAACTTGTGGGGCCCTGTGAAAAATAAAAATGTGGGGCCCCACTTGAATTTGAAAAATGTGTGACAGCAGAGCATTAAACTAAGCACAAAGTGCTTCTAAACACAGGGCCTGGCCTGTGAAGATAGTCTTGGTTTATGACTATAGAGCAGCTCTTCAGTCTTTCATTTCTCACTTAACTTCTTGAGGCTTATCATCCTATTTCTAAAATAGGAATAATATCTGCCCTTCTTATATCCAAGGTTGTGTTGATCTATATAAAATCTGATGGAATAATATATACGTAAGCACAATGTAAATAGTAGGAATATAAATAAGAGATAGATTGTATGAAATATTTTTCTGTATTATTGATAAAAAAGTGTTAGGTCAGTGTATACTTCAGTGAATCCTTTCTTATGAATGGATAACTGATGTGCAGACATTTCATAGCTTTTTATATAAGTATTTTAGAGCCACATAAAACACCGGGGTTTTACGCAAGAGAAGCTGCTACTTGTTGATTGTCATATTGTACTCTGAAACTCTAAAATAATGGGCCATTTTATTGAAGTTTTATACTCAAACTAAATATATATTTTTGCAATAAACAATGCTATATCCCCATAATAATAATGGAATTGTTTATAGTTTCACAAAGGAATGAGGAAGATGATATAGATAGATAAAGATATAGACAATGTAGATATAGATACAGATATAGTATAGCTATAGATATAGATATAGATATAGATAAATAGATATAGATATAGAATAGATATAGATATAGATATAGTGATATGGATCCAGATTGCAGTAAGGGAAACAAAACAAAGGCCAGAATGTTGTTTATAGCATGCTACTATTTATGTAGGAAAATGAAGGAAATACATGAGTTTATGTACATAATTATTTTATATTTTCAAAAAGTCGTGATGGAACATTATGGATTGCATTGTATCCCCCCAAAAGATATGTTCAAGTCCTATCCCTCAGTACCTGTGAATGTGACTTTATCTAGAAATAGAGTCTTTGCAGATGTAACTAGTTAGGAGGAGATCATGCTGGATTAAAGTCAGCCCTTATCTAGCTGGTGTCCTTGTAAGAAGAGGGAAATTCAGATACACAGGTAGAAAGACATAGAAGGAACGTGGCCATATGAAGACAGAGGCAGAGATTAGTGATTTCCTGCCAAAAAACAAGGAACACCAAGGATTGCCAGTAACCATCAAAAGCTTGGAAATGGCAAGGAAATATTCTCTCCTAGAACCTTAAGAGAGAGTTTGACCTTGCTGACACCTTGATTTCAGACTTCTAGCCCCCCAAAATAAATTTCTGTTGTTTTAAGGCATCCAGTTGGTGGTACTTTATTATGGCAGTCGTAGCAAACTAGGACAAATTTTGGTACTGGTAAGTGGGGTGCAGCTGTAAAAAATACTTAAAAATGTGGAAGTGACTTTAAAGTTGGCTAATGAGTGTAGAGGCTGAAAGAGTTTTGAAGCACATGCTAGAAAAAGACTAGATTGCTTAAGAGGCTGTTGGTAGAAATATGGACATTAAAGTTAATACTGGTGAAGTCTCAAATGGAACTGAGGGACATGTTATTGGACACTGGAGGAAAGGCTATCTTTGTTATAAAGTGGAAGTGACCTTAGCTGAATTGTGGGGTACATTGGGTGGCAGTAGAACTTCTAACGATGAACTTGGATATTTAGCTGAGGAGATTGCCAAGCAAAATGTGGAAAGTAGAGCCAGGTTTCTCCTTGCTGCTTATAGTAAAAAGTGAAAGAAAAGAGATAAATTGAGGCATTAACTGTTAATTACAATAAAATCAGTACTTGATAATTGGAAAATTATCTGTCTATCTGGATAGTGTGCTCTAGAAACAGGGCCAAGGGTGTGGCTGGACAGCCTTTTTGCTGTATAGCTCATAGATCCAATCAACCATGTCATCAGAAGCTAGGAATAGACATTGTGTTTTCCAGGAAAAATCTGTGGAGGACCCTCTATCTGATGGTTTGGACAGGAGACCAACAAGCTTTTTGATAATTTTACATCAGCAGAAAAATTGCCATCCTGGACTGAAAGGGACAGAGGCAGGACAAAATGAGTAAAGAATGTCTCCAAGGGCAGAGCCATAGGTGCAGAGGCCAGAGAGAGTATAGCTGCCACCGTGGGCCAAGAGAGCAGGGCTGTCCCCTGGAGCTGTGTTTTAGTTTCCTAGGCTGCTCAAGCAAATACCATGAAACGGGTTGGGTTAAATAATGGGTATTTATTCACTCATCGTTTGAGGCCGTGAAAAAGTCCAAATCAAAGCATCATCAAGGTGATGCTTTCCTCCAGAAGACTGTGGCATTCTGGGGCTGGCTGCTAGTGATTCTTGGTCCTTAGCCTGTCACATGGCAAGGCATATGGCCACATCTCTGGGCCTCTACCCTGTCTTCCAGGTTCTGTTGATGTTCAGCTTCTGGCTGCTCCCTCTATGGCTTTCTCTTACTCTCTGAATTTCATTCTGCTTATAAAGCACTCAAGTAGTATGATTAAAACCATCCTGATTGAGCTGGGTCATACCTTAATTGAAGTAACCTCATCCAAACGTCCTATTTACAATGAGATCATACCCACAGAAATGTATTAGATATAAGATCGTGTTTTTCTGGGATACATGCAGCTCCAAAACACCAGAAGCTGAGAGGGCAGGGCTGCAGCTTTTGGCTGAGAGGATGGGCCCAGGGGGTGGGGCTCTGACCGGAAGGCCCTGAAATCTAATGGAATTTGCCCTTGTGGGTTGCAAAACTTGCTTTAAACCAGTAAATTCTTTATTCCTTATATTTTCTCCTTTTAGGAATAGGACTAACTATTCTACCTATCCTATGCCTGTTCAACCATTGTATTTTAGAAACAGATAATTAATTTGTACAGTTTCATAGGTCCATAGATGGAGAGAAACTTTGCTCCAGAAGAATCACCCATATCTGATTTAGATGATCTAGAAGATGAGATTTGAGACTTTTGGAGTTGATTATATTTAGATGAGATTTGGGGCTTATAGTAAATGCTAGAATGGGTTAAGACTTTTGGGGATGTTGAGATGGGATAAATGTATTTTGCATGTGAGGACAGGAATTTTGAGGGTTGAAGACTGTTGTGGGTTGAATTGTATTCCCCAAATAGATATGTCCCAGCCCTATCCCCTGGACCTCTAAATGTGATCTTATTTTCTAGTTAGTTAAGATGGAGTCACACTGGACCATGGTGGGCCCTAATCCTATATGACTGGTGTCCTTAAAGAAGAGGAAAATTCAGATGCAGAGACAGACAGGGAATATAGTGATGTGAAGACAGAGGCAGGGATCGGAGTTATGCTGCCACAAGCCAAGGAATGCCAAGGACTACCAATAACCACCAGAAGCTAGGAGAGAGAGCACGACCCTGCTGACACCTTGACTTCAGAATTCTCACTTCTAGAACTGTAAGAGAATAAATTTCTGTTGTTTTAAGGGATCCAGTTTGTGGTACTTTGTTATGTTAGCCCTGGACAACTAATACAGAAGAATAAACTAAAAACTAAAGAAGACAGTTACTTATAAAGGAAAGGCTGAAATATGGTGGAAACGGTAGGAATGAAAGCAAGAATTTTGTGAATGTAAGTTGTAATATAGTTTTGACTTTGGACTTGTAAAAGTTTAATGTAGTTAATAAACAACAGTAAATCAAAAGAAAAAATTGATTTTTTAATTGTCAACATTTTAAAAATAGAGTATTTCACAAAGAAATTCAAATATCCTTTCTTCTGCATATTGGAAGATCTGACTGATCACTAAGTTCACTTTCCCACATGGCGGTAGTCTGAGGAAGTCAAGTTTTAGCAACCTCCTTTTCAGTAAGACAGATTTCACTGGTTTGCTAAGGTAGCCATTTAATTGGCTTTACTTTACTTTGGATGCTTGACCTGTGTAGGCATTTAAGATCACAACTCCTGAACTAGGAGAAGCAAATGAATTAATATTTGATGCTTAGTATGGCAGGTAAAAGAAAGCTATTATGTATTTTGAGCACAAGTATACAATGATAAAAATGTGTTTCAGGGAGAGTAACCTGCCTCTGTGTGTGATGATTTGAAATGGGAAAGAGCCTGATTCCAGAGAAACTATTAAAAGTTTTGTTTATGATAACATGGGTTTGAGATAAATTGACGTGGATGGGTGATAGCTGTGGGATGGAAAGAAAGTGAAGAAACTGTCACCAGAATAAGGGATATTTGAGAGCTGGAAAGAACCTGAGAGATCATCTAATATCACACCCTCATTTTATAGGAAACTGAAGCACAGAGTGGTAAGAGACTGTAGCTGAGGTTTCACATAAGGTTAATATCAAGATTATGATCAGCATCCAGGTTTCCCAGGTCTTAGCCTAATGTAATTGCCATAAATTTTTACTGTTTTGAGGCTATAATAGGCAAAGACAAAACTAGTTAAAGAACTTTATAACACTCATAACAATATAAGAACTAATTATGCCATGGTGCCCCCAGCACGTAAAGCAGATGCCATTCTGCCTGGTGGCAAATTTGTGCTAGAGACTTGGAGAGAGAATTTTCTGTGGGGAGTAGATAATAAATTTGAGTTTTACATGCCATGGATAAAGTGAAGCCCATAATTGGTGATGTCTAGTTGGTGGTTGAAAATCTTTTCAAGTAGCTAGTTTTACATATGATTTTTCTCTGTTTATTGCTGCTATAAATTAATGTCAATTTATTTAGCCTATTCAAGATACTAGGTCTGTTATAACAAAAAAGAGAAAATTACTTAAAACAGATACCTGTTTTCTTTTTCAGCATTTTTCCCTGCTAAAATCAGACCTGCTGGCCATTGGCATCATCAGGGTTATACGTCACTGTACCTGTAATAGAGATTTTCACACTGTAAGGTGGATTTGTACTTAGGGACAGCAACATACACTCACTGATCTTATGGCAAATGGCTGGACAATGTACATAAAAGTATGCTGAATGAACCACATCATCACCAATGCAAATATTTCAATACCCCAAGGAACAAATACTGATTCTTAAAGCTATGCAGATTATATTGTTGTTCACTTGTGTCATTATGGTCAGAATAAATGAACCCAGAGTTGGATGACTTGCACCCAATAATGTAATCACATTTTCATGATGTTAAAATAGGAAAAGATTGATTTGTCATTCATGCCTGCTCTGTACTGACACACTCCGAAGGTTCGTCTTCTTATTTCTTCTCCTCCTCCCCCTTCTTCTCTATTTTTATTTTTTTGAAACAAGTTGTTGCATAGTCACAAGGAAATCAATGAGAACAAATGTAAACACTGGCTCTGTCATGCCACAGGTTTAAAATATTGGATTATTAGATCTTCAAGGGATTGTTATTTATGCCAATGCAAGTCAACTGAAAAGCCTATACCCACTCCCATTTTAGAACTTTTCGGATTTAATTCAAACCATTCATTTAAAAATGAAGAACCAAGGCCCTAGAAGGCTGGTTGGTTTGCCAAAGATTATGTAGCTGGTAGCTGTGGACTTGAATCCATTTCTCCTGTCCTATAAAGCATGCTTCCTCTCATATTATTACCTTAGGTCATTTGATTCAGTTCTGTATATGCTTGGCCTATGTCAACCCAAACCAAATATATTATAATGGGAGGATCTCTATGGTCCCTTCCGTCTTGAAGATTCTATCAATCAATGAATTGTGTGGGTGTGTGGAAGTGTGTGGCAATGCATGGGATGGTATTTGGATTCAATACTTTTTTCCCCTTTCCCTTAACTGTAAAGCAAACAAGGAAATAGAATATATCTAATCTAGCATACATATGAAAATTGGACTCCATCTGGTCCAAAGAGTGACTTCTCAGGTCATCCTGTATGCCACTGCAGACAGGCTAGCCTACCCCTTTTCATAATCTACCCAACTACCCCACCAGGATTTTCAGTTAACAAAATACACACACTGGTAAAAAGTTGCACTTGTTTCCAGAGCACTTATTTTGTAAATAGCTGTTACAATGATCATTCCTACTTCACATGAATATAAGTTTACACAAATTTTCTTTACACAAATTAAACAGCTTTTTTAACGGCTGCCTTACCTTTTTCAATTAGATGAAAAGATCTCATCTTCCTTTCTGCCTTGTCAGGCCTGAGATAAGCTTTGGGAAGCCCTGTAAACTAGTCTCTCTTTTGAACCTTTCTCACCACCAGGGCTTATATTCCCCATCATACAAGGGTAGCTCCTTTTCAATATACTCTCCAATTTTGAGAAAAAACAAGCTGCCAGGAATTGCCAAGAGGTAATTCCAGGCTTCTGGTTATAATTTCTCTGGTATACCTCTTTGAATTCTGAGGATTGAAGGCACAGTAGGTCACTGTGGCTATCTCGTCTTGTAAGAAGAGCTTTGTGTACACATACCTTCCTAGTTATCCCGAGCCAAACCATATGGTAAGAATCAGTAGGAACAAAGGTACTTTTTAAATACCAAGCATTGTAATCTTTGTACAATGTAACAAGAACTCCAGAATCCAAGGAGAAAAATAAAACTGGAGGTGCAATCCTTGAATATCTAGAAATCATTCTTTAAACAAGATCCCATTAATAACACATCTGAGAGTATCGATTTTACAAACCTAGGAGAGTACTCAGAGGTATGGTGTATAGTATTAGAAATCAAACTTGCAAAAATATTACCAATTCTGTTTACTCCGCAATGTTCAACACACACAGAGAGAGAGAGAGAGAGAGAGAGAGAGAGAGAGAGAGAGAGAGATTAAAAGAGGGAAAAAAACAAGAAAATGTTACTTCAAATACACTTTTTTTTTTTTTTTTTTTTTTGAGACAATAACCACTGCTATGAGAACAGGCTACTTGGGAGCCTCAAAAGCATAAGTCAGTTTCATAGTTAGCAGCATCACCTTTCTTTGGGGAACAATTGTATGAGGTGGAATGTGCCCCTGAACTCACCAGGGTAGACAAAGGGAGCTATATAAAGAGAGGAATGTGTGCCTGTTCTCCATGGAAGGGCAGCCAGCAAAGGGGAAAATTAGTCAGTTCTCCCTTCTCCACCAGCTGCCCAGATACCTCTTAAAGTTTTGCCTCTTATTTGTCTTTTTTCCTTCAAACTTGTACTGTTTGCATACATAGGCTAGAAGTTGCCTCTAACTTTCCCCAAACACCAGACAAATACTCTGGGCAAATTGTTCTCCTAAGTCTTATAATACAAAAATTTCTCTGAACATATCTTCATGTCTTCAAAAATAATAAATCTAATGGAAAGGTGTGAACATTTACTTGTAAATATTGTAAATAGAGGTATTCATTTTTCCAGGATTGAAACCCATTTCATCCAGCAAACTTGCAGTTTTTAGTATTTTGAGAGAAGACCCCAGATAAAAATACCTCCTTATTAGACGTCATCAGGTGTGGGGACACAGGGGAGGGATGTACAAATGGTATTGTGAACAAAGCATTAAAACTCCCCTCTCCTGATCACTGTAGATAACAAATCTCCACACCCCTGTGTCACAAGACCCTGCCGAAACTGTTCTCACACCCTATGGTATGTCTTTGTCCTAACTTTTATAAACTGCCACCTGGTGTCCCCAGCTCTTTACAGAGCACTAACTTCCATTTTCTCCAGCTGGCCACTGCCGTGGAACCATCTCCTGTTCATAGTACTAGTTAAATTCATGACTAACTCCATGCCAGGTGTGTTCTTTGGTCTTGGGGCTGAGCTGGGTTGGAAAAAGTGGTGAGCCAGGCAGGAGACCAAAGAGCTGCTGGCCATAGTGGGCATGAGTCCTGGGAAGGGAGAATCTGTGGGTGGAACCCCAAATTGGCATGAGTCATCCATGTGGGGAGGAGCGGCTGCACTCCTGGCTGAATGGGGATCTCAGTGAGAGTATGGGGACACCATGAAAACTCCGGTAGGGTTGCTGTTTTGCAACAGATGGGACAACTAAATTTGAGTGAGAAGAAAAGGGACTGCCAGATACCGGCAGTCATAGCATGGCCCATTTTAGAAGCCTTTCGGATGGCTACCGATGCAGAACAAGCAGTGAAAGCTACTGTGCACCATTTAGAGGGAAAAGAAACTAGAGTTATGCACCTTGCCCAGGTGGAAATGAAAGACTCCCTGATTGCCTGACATAGTGGATGATCAGTTAGAGACTCTGGCGTGCAGATATACCTGAGTCAAAGGCCATAAGTTACCTCAGGCTCAAGTCTAGTGGATTTTAGCTCCTCCAGGATAGGACCCCAGAGGGTGGGACCCCATAGATGACTCCTTAGAATAGGAAGGAGAGGAAGAATGGGAAGTAGAGGAGGATGAGAAGCCCCAGTAGGTGCATCCCATAATACAATTGAAATGGAAGGTGTCACAAGACCAACCCTTTGGGGTTCAGCGATTCCAACCTCCTACACAGAAACTGCATGTTACTATGAGAGACTGTACCACTGCTGAATTGGATGATTTAGGGCAGCGGAATAGACAAAAAAGTAGGGATCCCCTACCCAATTGTCTTCTGAGGTTATGGAACACTGGGGCAGAAGGGGTAGTGCTATTTGGAGAGGAAATGTATAAATTGGCGTCTATTACAACCCACTTTTTGCAATGACAATGCTTGTATGCTACCTCAGCTAATGCAAAAACTGCCTCCTTATTGGTATGGCTGGTTGATGGGTGTAAGGCTACATGGCCTAATGAAGGGGATATATTGCACAATAGCCCCCATTGGTAAACTATGGAGGAGGTACAAGATCTTTTAAGGGGTCTTGGAATGAAGCACACCATTTATCCTGCAGCTTTCATAGGTCCTGACACTGAAGATTTTACAGCAGAAATGAAAGCCATGGCATTGCATACTGCCCCCAACCATTACTATGGGCCACTTGTGTCTATCCCAAGTCTGCTAGTAAGACAGCCCATTTCCCTTGCCATTCAGGCTACAGCCAACCTTGGAGAGTTGGAGAGGCTGTGGAATAAGGGGGTAGGAGTAAGGGCAATGGGAAATGCTCCCCATGAGCATCACAGCCCTAATTGGGTATCCTGCAAGCAGATGTGGGTGGATCTCATCACTGCAGACACAGAAATAAAAGCTATAGATAAGCAGCCTAATGCAGTCCTAGTAAAGCTATGGAGCAAACTGTCTAAGGGCCAGAGATATACTAAAGTAAGCTCCCAAGCCTCTGAGGGAAAAGGGAAGTCAGAAAAGAAACCACCATTCAGAGCCTAAGCACAGGAGCCCTCTGCTTCCCCAGAAGAGGTGTGGCAAGCCCTTTTCCCTCTTCCTTATGAGGGAAGTTGAGATCCCCAGGTGTGAACAATACCTGGGAACCCCTGGGATCAGAGGCCACATGTAGAATTAACCATCCATCCCTTACTAACCAACAAGTGTTAGCACTAGAAGATATAGGAGCCAAATGTACTCTAACTTATGGAAATGTAACCCAATTTAACAAACCTGTGCTGGCCACAGATGGTTATGGGGGGAAAATAATCAGAGCCAGAAGATATAATTTGATCTTGCAAATTGGCAGATTGCCCCCCACCAAGTGTATATAGTATATAATTCCCCTATACCAGAATACATTTTAGGAATTGATATTCTACAGAATGCCAAGTTTCAGACCAATATAGGGGAATTCTGCTTCAGGTGCAGAGTGATCAAAGTGGGCCTCAAGAGGCAGGCAAAATGGTCCCCTGTAAAACATCCCCCACCTCCGAGGGTCATGGCTATAAAACAGTATATACTTCTGAGAAGGGATCAAGAAATCTCAGCCACTATCAAAAAGTTGGAGTGAATGGGGATAATAATATCCACCAATAGCCCTTTCAATAGTCCTGAATGGCCAGTACAAAAGCCTGATGGAATGTAGTGCATGAAAATAGATTATCAGAAGTTAAGCAAGGTAACATCCACCATTGTATGTGGCAGTCTTGAACATCACTAGTTTATTACAAGAAATTAGTAACCAATTGTGTCAATATCATTTTGTATTAGATCTTGCTAATGCTTTCTTTAGTGTCTCCCTAGAAATACCAAGCAAGCCTGCACTTGCCTTCTCTTGGGAAAGCCAACCACAGACTTTTTCTGTGCTTCCCCAAGGCTATGTACCTAGCTCAGCCATATGCCATGGTCTCACAGCAAAAGATTTGGCTAAGTGGAAAAGTCCTGCAAGTGTAACTCTATTTCACTACATTGATGATGTTCTGTCAGCCAGTAACTCTTTTTCAGAATTAAAAGACACCTCAGGCTCAATATTCTCACCTTGGGAATCATGGATGGGCAGTCAATCATGGCAAACTGCAAGGCCCTGGCTGCTCTGTCAAATTCTTAAGTGTCATATGGTCAGGTAAGACAAAAACTATACCTTCTGCTATAATTGATAAGGTGCAATGTTTCCCCATGCCACAAATGTAAAAACAGCTAATGGCTTTCTTGGGGTTGTTGGGGTATTAGAGACTTTTTTCCCCTTGCTTAGCCCAAATGTTAAAACCTTTGTATGTTTTAATTAGGAAAGGCTGTCCCTGGGAATAAGACACCCCTCACCAGGCTGCTTTTGAAAAGGCAAAAAGGACAATAGCACAGGCACAAGCATTGGGGGAGAGGGGAGCATAGATCCAGACTTGCCCTGTTAATCAGATGTAGCCAACACTGATACTGGCTTTGGGTGGGGTCTGTGGCAGGGACAGCATTCTAAATAAATGTCCCTTGGCTTTTGGTCACAATTTTAGGAAAGGGCACAACTGAGATACAGCCCCTGGAAAAACAATTCTGTGCTGCATATAATGCCTTATTGCAAGTGGAAGGACTGAAACAAATATGCCTAGTCACCTTGAAAATGGCCATCCCTATTCAAGGGTGGATAACCGACATGGCTTGTAAGCCATACTCTGGCAGTGTCCAGCTAAGCACACTGACCAAATGGAAAGCCTACCTGCTACAGCACAGCATTTTCAATACCAGCCCCCTGAGTAGAGAAATGCATGAGATTCTCTGACCAGTGTCTTATATAGAAGATTCGACAGCTAAAGTCACTACACCTGAAAGAGCTGTTGAACTGTCCACTATAAAAGACATGGGTACTATTCCCAAGTCTGCTTGGTACACTGATGGGTCCGCTAGTGGGCAGCCTTCCACATGGACAGTGGGAGACTGTGGCAGTGCAACCCAGTGCTGACACTATATGATGGGAGACTGGTGCTATGCAAAGCAGCCAAAGGGCTGAGTTAAGAGCAGTGTGGATGGTAATAGTGCATGAACCAGGAGACATGCTAACTTTCTGTACTAACAGCTGGGTCGTTTTCAAAGGCCTTATGACCTGGATGGCAACCTAGATGCAGGAATTATGAACAGTCATAGGTCACCCCCTCTGGGGACAAGAATGGTGGAAAGACATCTGAGATGCCTGCCAATGATGAAAGAACACATTATCCGGGAATGTGGAAGCAGATGCACTCACAGGAGTTGAGAGCAGCACAGCTGAAACCAGGAAGCAGCAGAGTTGCTTCACTGGAAAAGTGAACACTGAAGATATCAAGCCCTGTGGTGTCTGGCTTAACAGTTCCAGTTGCTAATCATGCACCAGCAGCTAGTGAACATCACTAGAGTGACCTTCATGCTCCCTGAGTCAACAACATAGGCTATCACACCAGATGGGACACATTGGCTCGTTACAAATCCTGGTGACCAAGTGGCAAGTGGACTATATCAGTCCCCTTCTGCCCTCAGAGGGGGCAAGTCATGCTTTTACTGCCAGGGATATGGCTACAGGACTTTGGTTAGCTTTCCCAATGGGGAAGATGAAGCAGCAGGCCACCATATGCTATTTAAAAAGAATGTTCACTGTGTATGGAGTACCCACACAAATAGACAGAGATCAGGGAACCCCTTTCACAGGGCAAATAGCCCAGTCCTGGGCCATGGATCAGGACATCATGTGGATGTTTCTTCTGCCCTACAATCCCACAGGTGTGGGTCTTATTGAACGAATGAATGGTTTGTTAAAGGAACAGCTAAAAGATGATAAAGGGTCCTTGCAGCAGTGGACTAAAAGGCTCTATCATGCCCTAACCTGTCTGAATTCTACACCATGAAGCTGCAGCCCCAGCTCCTATTGAAATGCTAACAGCAGGACTGATGCAGGCACTGAGAATACAAATTAAAGGGACAGCTGCTTCACAGCCTAAAAGAGGGGGAATGATAATAATTTGCTGTTGCCTGTGTCTCAGACCAGACAAAACAGGGAAAATGAGGTCAATTGTCCTTGGTGCTGGCCTATGCAGACATGTTGGTTAGGAATCCTAAGTCCCTGGGGAATAGGAGTTACACAAAATATTGTAATAAAACCTCAGTTTATACAGAAAATGCCTGTGAAAATCTTTATCACCAATCTGGGGCCTCCTCTTCCCACAGGAACTTTATGCATGATTATGAGACCCTTATGCCCAGATTAACAATTGATATAATGGTAGAGATTTGCAGGGGGAGAATATCTGGTATTTAAAAGCTCCTTATAATGTTCCTTTGCCTGGTACATTGTTATCAACAATGGAACTCTAGCATGTATATTGTTAAATCAGCAGGAATTACCCCTTACTGTTCCCCATAAACATCTTTCTTTTTGCCCATAATGCCCTAGCAAATACCTTCCTATAGTGGGTTTCAGTGGTAACTCATGCCCACAATTGAACCCAATGTTGGGTTTGCATGGACTTGCCATCTTCAGGCACTACTGGCCTTCCTTGGATTGTTACCCCTTGTGAATGGGACTGCATGGAATATTCTGCTGGCCTGGCAGAACTCAATGCATTGGAAAATCTGGAAAATAATCTTCTCATTTAAGAGTGAAATCCAACTACCATCCTATAATAAGACTGGAGCTTACATCTCCTCCCTTGGATGGAAGTAGCTTAACATGCCCTGATCTGTATTGGGGTATGCTATATTTGATGGTTTAGGGTGGCTGATGGCAAAAGCTGTAACAGTAGACCATAATGCTCCTGTCTATAAAGAGTGACTTAATGAAATTCAAAATATGTGGTGGCTAGCCCCAGAACTGTGTAATTTTACTTTTAAACTACAAAATAGTAGTCTTTTCCACTGGCAAAATATCTCCAACCAACATGGGGCATATCCTTTTCCTAATGGACGGCTATGAACCTGTGGGCAATATGGTTGGCCCTGTTTACCCTGTAACTGGACAGGACATTATACAAGGAGACAGCTCTATGTCCCCGCTACCTTATATGACTCTTTATCCTATACTCCTAGTAATTGGGAAATGGTTAAAGCTAGATATAGAATGGCCTTAGATATCTTCACTCAAGCACAGGGCAGCACTTGTGCCTTAATTAATGTACAGTGCTGTGTATATATTCCTGATCATTTGCACAATGTTTCACAAGTTTTAAATCATATACAAAAGCACATAATATTGACCAATTATCAATAGACCCCTTGTCTAAATGGTTTAATTCCCTTTCTTGGCCATGGTGGCATCTCTTTGTGGGGTTGTTTTCTCTGTGGGGGGGACTTCTAGTGTTCTGTTGTTTCCTATACTGTTATTGTGGAATATGGATGCAATGTCTGTCCTATGGTCAATGTAGTGTGCTGTGTGGGGGTGGATTGTGGGGACCAAGAGCCCAGGACACCCCTCCCCCCATAGAGGAAGTAAGTTATTGCACATAGCTGCCTACTTGACCAGGACAGACATTAAAAGTCATCAGACCTCCCTGGGCGGGGAGAAAGAGGGAAGAATGTGCAAATGGTATTGTAAACAAAGCATTAAAACTCCCCTCCCCGATCACTGTTGATAATAAATCTCCACACCCCTGTGTCACAAGACCCTGCTGAAACTCTGTTCTCACACATGTGTGCACACACATACACACACAGAGCACTCTTTGTGGAGGGCTAACTTCCATTTTTCCCAGCCAGCCACCACAGTGGAACTATCTCCTGTTCATAAATCCTAATTAAACTCATTTATGACTCCAGTCTCGGGGCTGAGCTGTGTTGGAACAATGGGATTCACAAATAAAAGGACAGGTAAAGACAAAAGCAGTGGGCCATATATACTTACTTTTTAGATGTGAAAGAAAAGAATTTAAATCTTAATATGAATGAGAAATGGAGTCTGCTTAGTAAGTATAGACAGACTCAAACCTTTCTTTGATTACATCTTTGTTGTTGTCACAAGCAATGTAAAGGGGCAAAGAACATAAAAGCTTGATGTAGTTTTTCTAGACACTGCCTCAATTAAATTTTAGGACTTTGTTATAAATCCGTGAAATACAATCTACCTCAAAGTAAGCCCACCTTGCACCCACCACCAATGAAACACTGAACTAACAAGATATCTCACATTTATAACTAGCTTTCCAGTTTATAATATAAAATGCTTCTATATACATTGATATCCCAACTGATTCTCAAAAAATATCTTTAAGTAGGTATTATTATTATCTCCATTTTAAAGAAAAAAACAGAGTTTAAGCGATGTGCTCAGTCAAACAGTGAGTGAAGAAGCTGAGTTTCAAACTTTTGACATGAAAGCCAGTAGTATTGATGCTGTATGGTAACCAAGAAATTAAGAATTAAGAAATGACTATGATTACTGAATCATATAGATGTTTTTTTTTTTTTTTTTCTGTATTGTAGAATAGCCAAAAGTTAATACCTGCAATTACTGAAACTCTGCCTTGCTTATACTTATTATTGTGATGTTTATTCTAGCCTGGTCTCAGCCTTGTTTATACTTAAACCATTGTAATGATCATTCTAGCCCAGTCTCAGCCCTGTGTATACTTGATATTGTAATGGTAACAACTCCATCTCCCCTTATTTGAATCTATAAAAACCCTGAACTCCTTAGACTCAGAAAGACAGATTTTTGGGCCAATAGGCAATCTGATCTCCTGCTTTGCACTTACCGTAAACTCTTTCTCTCTTTGAAACCCATGTTATAGATTGGCAGTTATGTGCATCAGGCAGAGAACCCCACCTTTCTTCATTATTAGTATTATTTTGCCATCCTTTATTGTAACTCATAGAAACTCTGAGGCTGTCCTAAGAGGAGTGACAGATGAAGGTTTCAAACCATAAAATGTTAGTAAGACAGTCATACTTTATGCTATGTCGCTTCTTGGAGTCCAAGGGGTCACAACCTCCCCTCATCCTAGCTTCCTTCAGAGACTCATTATGGGGCCTCACATCCAGAAGAAGAGAGCAAATTATTCCTAATTTTTAACATGGTTTTGAGGCACTTTGTGAATAGTGCCTGCAAAGGCAAACTTGGTGCATGTTAGACCCACAGTCTCAAAGATGCAATACTACTATGACTTTCTTTCATAAAGAAGAATGAGGAAGAGGAGAGAAGTACCTAATAAAGTGAGAACCTGCAATGATCCTGAGAATGTCTCCACCCAGAGCATAATTCTTAGTGAACAGGGCTCTTCAGGAATCTGATTTGCTCCTTGAAAGAGATCTAAAATACCTATGCCAAGGGATGTGTGTGTGTATGTGTGTATGTGTGTCCCAGTAACTTCAACAATTAAAGAAAATCAAGTTCCTGCTGTTAGGTAAAATAAAATAAAATGACTGCTTCCACTGGGTGTTGCCTGGAGAAGACCCTTTCCAAGAAAGGCTTTTCCAAATGACAAAAACAATTGACTTGCAAGGGTTTTCAGAGAAAATGGAACACACCCTACAGGGTTGCTGATAAGCACCACCTGTTGATAAAACTAGTTTCCATCCAGTAGAGACAACTTAACAGAATGAACAAGCATACCAAACTAATCAATGTATATCTGCTCCCCACTTTGTAAAACCCTCCTATGTAAAATGAAAACTTAATGTCAGTCAATGAGAACATTTTCACTTGTTTCCACCTTCACCCTATATAAGAATCCCCTTTCTACTCCCTCAGTGGAGCTCCCTTCTACTCTCTGAATGGGATGCTGCCCAATTTGGGAATCACTCAATAAAGTTGTGAGATCCTAAAGAGCATGAAAAGTTTTTCTTTTTTCACTGCCCTCAAGCAAGATAGTACTACCATTGTTACTGCTACTGCTACTGTTGCTGCTAGTATTACTAATAAAGGCAGTGTGGAGAATGGAAACTGTGACTTATTTTGTCTCCACCGTTCTGAAATAATTCCTCTTTAGGCAATTGAAGCAAACAAATTATTTTACCTCTCAGAATATTTAGGTAGAATATAGCTAATGTCTAATTATAGGAAAAATGTTTTCTAAAATCACAATAACTGTGTGTCCAACATCATTGGTTAACCATTTTAAATCTGTTTCTCATCTGCTTTCTCCTATTAAAGGCTAGAAAGATGGATACTAGGAGTAGCAATGTATGAAACATGAGGGAGGTATAATGGGAACTTCTGGGAAAGGTTTCAATTTACTGTTGAAGAGATGAGTGTTGACTTCCCATTCTCCTTTCTTCTTGCCTTTAGTTTTTTTGGCTATGATGCTTAGCCCTATAGCAGCCTTTTTGTGACCATGAGTATGAGGTCATGAGGATGAAATATTGACAGTCTACAGAAGCCATGGCTGAAAGAAAGAGCCTGAGTCTTGGATGGCATTAATAATCAGCTGAACTAACACCAGCAATCGGCTACTGCCAACCTTCCCATTATGTGAGAAAATAAATCCCTATTTATTTAAGCCAATGCTTATTCCTGTAAAGAGCAGCTGAAAGTATGCAACTGATAACACTGTGGAAATTTGAGTTATTTACTGAATGGGTGTGAACCTAAGTTTCCTCAGGTATAAAAGAGGAGAGGAAGATTAAAACGTTTCAGATCTAAGAATTCTGATTCAAAAAGTACATTGACCCTATACCATTTGGAAACAATTACAAAAAAGATACTTTATATTTTTTTCAGCTTCTGTTTTTAATTTTATAAATAGCATTATCTTTGTAGTACCATGGGGTATGAAACAACATATATTTTAAACATAGTTATTATTTATAACATTTTAATGCAAAGTGCTATGTGTGTTCATAATTCCTTGCAAGTGTTGGTCCTAATGAATGCAATGGGAACTTGCCCATTGAATCTATATGGAAAACCAAAAGAAATTTTGGTATTCTAAAGATGTACACTTGTTATTTCCCTATACAAATATACGCATGGGGGCTTTCAGTGAAGAGTGTCTTTTTTAAGAGGACTAAGACTTAATTACAAAAGGCATGTTGATCAAGACCTTACTCTGAGCCTTGATCACAAGTAAAATAACTTATCCAAGGACAACTTTGAAGAAAAAGCCTTTTTACTGTTGCTATATAAAGTTCTCTAGGTAATACTTGGGCATTATCACGGAAGTACCCTCATAAACATAAGAATGGAAGTAAGGGCTTTGAAAAGCACTTTGCAACAACAGATTTTCAGGGGATGAATATTACCTTTATTTTCAATAGGAGGACATGTTATGATGAAAAGATAAACTATTGTGTGGTCTCAAATATAATTTTAAGAGTTTCTGCCATGTCCCAAGACTAAATCCCATCCCTCCAAGTTACAATAATATCACTCTTAAAAAAAGTAGAGCAGAATCTTTTATTAGGGTATAATATTTAAGGTATAAAATTTTAAAATAAAAATGTGTTACTTTCATGTACTTGATTTTTAACAAATAACATATCAAGTTATATATAGTCTTTCTGCTCTTAAGATTTCAGTAATTATAAATCAATGTGATTCAGAATATAGTTCTATGTATCTCTGAGTTTGGTTTAAAAGTTAGAATAGTAAAAATTTCTATTTAGTATAATATTCTTTTGTAAGTTCCTTTGTAAAAACCTCTCAAAACAGCTTCATATTATCCTGGATTTAACATGAGTAATAAATAAGTAAAGCAAAGTTTGCACTAAGCTGACAACTTGTTTATGGTTTTTATAGATGGTGCTTGAACTAGACAGGATCGCACACAATCTCTGAGAACCTTAAAAAAATCAAATAGATTTGTGTTGGTGCTGTATCAGTGAATCCTGGTAAATTTGTTTTTGTCTGTATGTGACACATGATGACAAACAGAAAAATGGTACTTTTCTCTACAAGGGTGGCATTTCCTGGCAGCTTAAACAGCCATTCTTAGGGTGTCCTTACTCAGAGTGGACTGCATCTGGTTCTCAGTCTTCTATTAGCAAAAGAATGAAAGCAAAAAGTTAAACATCTCTCTTACATTAACCTCTTAGACTCATCCCAACCATTTTCCTTTTCTATGCTCGTGTCCAGGCTGATACGAATCAAAAGTAGTGAGTTCTCTGCCCAATGCACTCAAACAACCAATTCCTGAGACACCAGGGTTCAAAGAGAGAGTTTATTGCTAAGAGCAAAGTTGGAGATCAGATGGTCTATTAACCTAAAAATCTGTCTCCGCAAACTGCAGTATATCTGATAGTTTTGTAGTATCAAAAGAGGGGCAGGTTTTAGGATTATGAGCACAATGGCTTATGATGACAAGGTTAGAGATGATCTATTTAGTCACAGAACTATGTAAGAAAATGGCAGTCTTAATAAGATGATGGGCATGATTTTTGGTATTATGCTGAGCTGTAGGTCACTTATAGGTTAAAATTTAAGCTACCATGCGTGTCAGGTGGGTCAATTTTGTTTAAATCCAGCTCCATCTAGCAAAATAGTTTTGGAATTGAGTTCTGGACTGACTCAAGGCCCTTCATTAATAAACATCAGTAGCTGTCTTTAGTGATCATAAGACTCTAAAATTGAAAAACAGGATAAGGGGTAACAAGTGGAGGTGAGTCATAAGGTTTTTACAATCAAAAGATAAAGGCTATATAGTTATACAATCACTATCAGAGATCAAGGCAGCTGGATTACAGTCCCATGATGCCATGGCTCATCCCTGGGCATGATGTCCCACGATGCCAGGGAGACTTATACCACTGGAAGTCATGTTCCATGCAGGGGGGAAGGTGATGAGTTTATTTTTAAGATTCTGTTTCTCAAGAATCACTCCCAATACCAAAGCTGTATTACTTAGTGTTCTCTAGGGAAACAGAAACAATAGGAAATACCTGTAAGTAGTACAACATTTTATAAAAGTGTCTCATGCAACTGTGGGGATGCATGAGTCCAAATTCCATAGGGCAGGCTGCAAGCTGGCCCTCTGATGAAGGTTTCAGTGAATTCCCCAGGAAAGGGTGGCTGGCTGAAGTAGAAACTAAAGTTCTCTCTTCTGACTGCTGAAGTTATCATCTCCCCCTTAAAAGCTTTCAACTGATTAGATTAAAGTTCTCTCATTGTGGAAGACACTCCCCTCAGCTGACTGCAGATGTAGTCAGTCATAGATGCAACCAACAACGTACTGATGATTTAAGTCCATGAAATGTCCTTGTAGCAACTGACAGGCCAGTGCTTGCTTGACCAGACAACTGAGCACCATCACCTGGCCAGGTTGACACATGAACACAAATATCACAGTGCCTTAGCTTTTCATTCATTTTTGGCCAATGTTTCAGAGGTTCTGGGGGCAGGAATAGGTCAGAAAGAATCAGGCTTGGCCTTTGGAATTTGCTTTTAAAATTTTAAATGAGAGTGGGGGGCTGAAGACCCATATGTTGGCCTTAGTATTGATGAGAATTCCTGTGCTCTTCTTTTAATTGTTCCCTATTACTAGATCTATTTCACTTAAAGCTGTGACCTCGACAACTGGAAAAGTCTTTGCCATTTCCCAAGTAATTTCCTTCAGGAAATTCCAGACAGCAGTTTCTTTTCAATATCCAGGTTTGTTTACAGTAATTTACAACTAATGTCTTGAACCCTGGTGCCTAGAGGGTTTTTCATTTTTCTCTAGGACTCCAGGAGTACTACTATATATACATATATGCACACACACACACACACACACACTTATTTATCTTTAAGCAATTCAAATAGAAGTCTTCAGGAATCTTTTGTTAATTTGCTATTACCATCCAGAAGTATGAAAATATAAGTTGAACAAGCAGACAGACTCAAATAGAAAGTTAATCACACACAAAAAACAGAAATGTATAAATATACTTTTGACAAATAAAGGATTGAATATACGTCATCTTATCCAGTTTTTGCTCTCTTTTGCAGAACAACTCTAACTGTAATACAATGCCCTTTTCTATAGAACAATTTTCAGGCTATCTGTGTTACAGAAATAGAGTATTTTTTTTTCCATAGGCCCGTAACTAAAATATTTCCAATTTATTTTGAATAATGGTACATCATTAACTGAGGTATTTATACATTTAGAGGTATTAGAAGTCTAGATAACAGTTCAAAAAATCATTAGAGTTCAGGTAGGTAGCTATCACCTACTAATGTTCAGTGTTCTCAGTCATGGTTTTTCTGAACTTGTGAATGTGTCTTTTACATCTTTTTTTATCTTCATTTTATTGAGATATATTCACATACCACGCAGTCATACAAAACAAATCATACATTCAATTTTTCACAGTACCATTACATAGTTGTACATTCATCACCTAAATCAAACCCTGACACCTTCATTAGCACACACACAAAAATAACAATAATAATTAAAGTGAAAAAGAACAATTGAAGTAAAAAAGAACACTGGGTACCTTGTCTGTTCGCTTGTTTGTTTCCTTCCCCTGTTTTTCTACTCATCCATCCATAAACTAGACAAAGTGGAATGTGGTCCTTATGGCTTTCCCAATCCCATTGTCACCCCTCATAAGCTACATTTTTATACAATTGTCTTTGAGATTCATGGGTTCTGGGTTGTAGTTTGATAGTTTCAGGTATCCACCACCAGCTACCCCAATTCTCTAGAACCTAAAAAGGGTTGTCCAAATTGTGCATAAGAGTGCCCACCAGAGTGACCTCTCGGCTCCTTCTGGAATCTGTCTGCCACTGAAGCTTATTTCATTTCCTTTCACATCCCCCTTTTGGTCAAGAAGATGTTCTCCGTCCCACGATGCAAGGTCTACATTCCTCCCCGGGAGTCATATTCCACGTGGCCAGGGAGATTCACTCCCCTGGGTGTCTGATCCCATGTAGTGGGGAGGGCACTGATTTCACCTTTCAAGTTGGCTTAGCTAGAGAGAGAGGGCCACGTCTGAGCAACAAAGAGCCATTCGGGAGGAGGCTCTTAGGCACAATTATAGGGAGGCCTAGCCTCGCCTTTGCAGCAACCATCTTCCCAAGGGTAAAACCGATGGTAGAGGGCTCAACCCATCAAACCACCAGTCCCCTATGTCTGTGGTCATGTTAGCAACCATCAAGGTGGGGTAGGCCAATACCCCTGCATTCTCCACAGGCTCCTCAAGGGGGCTCTACATATTTTTTCCTTGTTTTTTTTTTTTTAACTTTTTTTCTTTTAAATCTACTGTACCAAAAACAAAAACAAAAACAAAACAAAACATACAATAAAAGAACATTTCAAAGAGACCATAACAAGGGAGTAAGAAAAAGACAACTAACCTAAGATAACTGCTCTACTTCCAACATGTTCCTACTTTACCCCAAGAAAGTTACCTAACATAGCAACATTTCTGTGAACTTGTTCCTATTATATCCATCAGATATTAACAGACCATAGTCATTCCTGGGCATCCCCAGAATCTTAAATAGCTTATCTGTTCTTCTTGGATTATTGTTCCCCCTTCCTTAATTGCTCTCTATTGCTAGCTCCCCTACATTCTACATTATAAACCATTTGTTTTACATTTTTCAAAGTTCACATTCTGGTAGCATATAATATTTCTCTTTTTGTGCCTGGCTTATTTCGCTCAGCATTATGTCTTCAAGGTTCATCCATGTTGTCATATATTTCACGAGATCGTTCCTTCTTACTGCCATGTAGTATTCCATCGTGTGAATATACCACATTTTATCTATCCACTCATCTGTTGAGGGACATTTGGGTTGTTTCCATCTCTTGGCAATTGTGAATAATGCTGCTATGAACATTGGCGTGCAGATATCTGGTCGTGTCACTGCTCTCCGATCTTCCGGGTATATACCGAGAAGTGCAGTCGCTGGATCGAATAGTAACTCTATATCTAGTTTTCTAAGGAACTGCCAGACTGACTTCCAGAGTGGCTGAACCATTATACAGTCCCACCAACAATGAATAAGAGTTCCAATTTCTCCACATCCCCTCCAGCATTTGTAGTTTCCTGTTTGTTTAATGGCAGCCATTCTAACCGGTGTTAGATGGTATCTCATTGTGGTCTTAATTTGCATCTCTCTAATAGCTAGTGAAGCTGAACATTTTTTCATGTGTTTCTTGGCCATTTGTATTTCCTCTTCAGAGAACTGTCTTTTCATATCTTTTGCCCATTTTATAATTGGGCTGTCTGTACTATTGTCATTGAGTTGTAGGATTTCATTGTATATGCAAGATATCAGTCTTTTGTCAGATACATGGTTTCCAAAAATTTTTTCCCATTGAGTTGGCTGCCTCTTTACCTTTTTGAGAAATTCCTTTGAGGTGCAGAAACTTCTAAGCTTGAGGAGCTCCCATTTATCTATTTTTTCTTCTGTTGCTTGTGCTTTGGGTGTAAAATCTAGGAAGTGGCCGCCTAATACAAGGTCTTGAAGATGTTTTCCTACATTATCATCTAGGAGTTTTATGGTACTTTCTTTTATATTGAGATCTTTGGTCCATTTTGAGTTAATTTTTGTGTAGGGGGTGAGGTAGGGGTCCTCTTTCATTCTTTTGGATATGGATATCCAACTCTCCCAGTCCCATTTGTTGAAAAGACCATTATGACTCAGTTCAGTGACTTTGGGGGCCTTATCAAAGATCAGTCGGCCGTAGATCTGGGGGTCTATCTCTGAATTCTCAATTCAATTCCATTGATCTATATGTCTGTCTTTGTGTCAGTACCATGCTGTTTTGACAACTGTGGCTTTATAATAAGCTTCAAAGTCAGGGAGTGTAAGTCCTCCCACTTCGTTTTTCTTTTTTAGAGTGTCTTTAGCAATTCGAGGCATCTTCCCTTTCCAAATAAATTTGATAACTAGCTTTTCCAAACCTGCAAAGTAGGTTGTTGGAATTTTGATTGGGATTGCATTGAATCTGTAGATGAGTTTGGGTAGAATTGACATCTTAATGACATTTAGCCTTCCTATCCATGAACATGGAATATTTTTCCATCTTTTAAGGTCCCCTTCTATTTCTTTTAGTAGAGTTATGTAGTTTTCTTTGTATAGGTCTTTTACATCTTTGGTTAAGTTTATTCCTAGGTACTTGATTTTTTTAGTTGCTATTGAAAATGGTATCTTTTCCTTGAGTGTCTCTTCAGTTTGTTCATTTCTAGCATATAGAAACATTACTGACTTATGTGCATTAATCTTGTATCCTGCTACTTTGCTAAATTTGTTTATTAGCTCTAGTAGCTGTATCGTCAATTTCTCAGGGTTTTCCAGATATAAGATCATATCATCTGCAAACAATGACAGTTTTACTTCTTCTTTTCCAATTTGGATGCCTTTTATTTCTTTGTCTTGCTGGATTGCCCTGGCTAGCACTTCCGGCACAATGTTGAATAACAGTGGTGATAGTGGGCATCCTTGTCTTGTTCCTGATCTTAGAGGGAAGGCTTTCCATCTCTCACCATTGAGTACTATGCTGGCTGTGGGTTTTTCATATATGCTCTTTATCATATTGAGGAAGTTTCCTTCAATTCCTACCTTTTGAGGCGTTTTTTATCAAAAATAGATGTTGGATTTTGTTAAATGCTTTTTCAGCATGTATTGAGATGATCATTTGATTTCTCACTTTCGAATTTTTAATGTGTTGTAATACATTGATTGATTTTCTTATGTTGAACCATCCTTGCATGCCTGGAATGAACTCCACTTGGTTATGGTGTATGATTTTTTTAATGTGTCTTTGGATTCGATTTGCAAGTATTTTGTTGAGGATTTTTGCGTGTATATTCATTAGGGAGATTGGCCGGTAGTTTTCCTTTTTTGTAGCATCTTTGCCTGGTTTTGGTATTAGATTGATGTTAGCTTCATAAAATGAGTTAGGTAGTGTTCCATTTTCTTCAATGTTTTGAAAGAGTTTGAGTAAGATTGGTGTCAGTTCTTTCTGGAAAGTTTGGTAGAATTCCCCTGTGAAGCCATCTGGTCCTGGGCATTTATTTGTGGGAAGATTTTTGATGACTGATTGGATCTCTTTGCTTGTGATGGGTTGATTGAGGTCTTCTATTTCTTCTCTGGTCAGTCTAGGTTGTTCATATGTTTCCAGGAAATTGTCCATTTCCTCTACATTATCCAGTTTGTTGCCATACAGTTGTTCATAGTATCCTCTTATAATTTTTTTAATTTCTTCAGGATCTGCAGTTATGTCACCTTTTTCGTTCATTATTTTGTTTATGTGGGTCTTCTCTCTTTCTGATTTTGTCAGTGTAGCTAGGGGCTTGTCAATCTTGTTGATCTTCTCAAAGAACCAACTTTTGGTGATATTTATCCTCTCTATTGTTTTTTTGTTCTCTATGTCATTTATTTCTGCTTTAATCCTTGTTATTTCTTTTCTTCCACTTGGTTTAGGATTGGTTTGCTGTCCATTTTCTAGCTTTTTCAGTTGACCCATTAGTTCTTTCATTTTGGCTCTTTCTTCCTTTTTAATATATGCGTTTAGTGCTATAAATTTCCCCCTCAGAACTGCTTTTGCTGCATCCCATAGGTTTTGGTATGTTGTGTTCTCATTTTCATTCATCTCTACATATTTAGCAATTTCTCTTGCTATTTCTTCTTTAACCCACTGATTGTTTAGGAGTGTGTTGTTTAACCTCCAGGTATTTGTGAATTTTCTAAGTCTCTTAGGGTTATTGACTTCTAATTGTATTCCATTATGGTCAGAGAATGTGCTTTGAATAATTTCAATCTTTTTAAATGTATTGAGGCTTGTTTTACTGCCCAGCATATGATCTATTCTGGAGAAAGTTCCGTGAGCACTAGAAAAGTATGTGTATCCTGGTGATCTGGGATGTAATGTTCTGTATATGTCTGTTAAATCTAATTCATTTATCAGATTGTTTAGGTTTTCAGTTTCCTTATTGGTCTTCTGTCTGGTTGATCTATCTATAGGAGAGAGTGATATGTTGAAGTCTCCCACAATTATTGTGGAAACATCAATTGCTTCCTTTAGTTTTTCCAGTGTTTCTCTCATGTATTTTGTGGCACCTTGATTGGTTGCATAGACATTTATGATTGTTATTTCTTCCTGTTGAATTGCCCCTTTTATTAGTATGTAGTGGCCTTCTTTGTCTCTCAAAACATCCCTGCATTTAAAGTCTATTTTATCTGAGATTAATATTGCTACACCTGCTTTCTTTTGGCTGTAGCTTGCATGAAATATTTTTTTCCATCCTTTCACTTTCAATTTCTTTGTGTCCCTGTGTGTAAGATGAGTCTCTTGTATGCAACATATTGATGGTTCATTTTTTTTGATCCATTCTGCGAATCTTTATCTTTTAATTGGGGAGTTTAATCCATTTACATTCAACGTTATAACCATGAAGGCATTTCTTGAATCAGCCATCTTATCCTTTGGTTTATGTTTGTCATCTATATTTTTCCCCTCTGTCTATTAATATCCTTTATTGTACCCATACCGAATCTCTTTAGTACTGAACCTTTCTCCAAGTCTCTCTGTCCTTTCTTTGTTTCTCTGTCTGTAGGGCTCCTTTAGTATCTCCAGTAGGGCAGGTCTCTTGTTAGCAAATTCTCTCAGCATTTGTTTGTCTGTGAAAAATTTAAGCTCTCCCTCAAATTTGAAGGAGAGCTTTGCTGGATAAAGTATTCATGGTTGGAAATTTTTCTCTCTCCGAATTTTAAATATATCGTGCCACTGCCTTCTCGCCTCCATGGTGGCTGCTGAGTAGTCACTACTTAGTCTTATGCTGTTTCCTTTGTATGTGGTGAATTGCTTTTCTCTTGCTGCTTTCAGAACTTGGTCCTTCTCTTCCGTGTTTGACAGTGTGATCAGAATATGTCTCGGTGTTGGTTTATTTGGATTTATTCTATTTGGAGTTCTCTGAGCATTTATGATTTGTGTATTTATGTTGTTTAGAAGATTTGGGAAGTTTTCCCCAGCAATTTCTTTGAATACTCTTCCTAGACCTTTACCCTTTTCTTCCCCTTCTGGAACACCAATGAGTCTTATATTCGGACGTTTTATATTATCTATCATATCCCTGAGGTCCGTTTCGATTTTTTCAATTTTTTCCCCTTTCTTTCTTTTATGATTTCATTTTCCATTCTGTCATCTTCCAGGTCAGTGACTCATTGTTCAACTTCCTCTAGTCTTGTACTATGAGTGTCCAGAATCTTTTTAATTTGATCAACAGTTTCTTTAATTTCCATCAGATCATCTATTTTTTTATTTAGTCTTGTAATGTCTTCTTTATGCTCTTCTAGGGTCTTCTTGATTTCCTTTGTCTCCCGTACTATGGTCTCATTGTTCATCTTTAGTTCTTTGAGTAGCTGCTCTAGGTGCTGTGTCTCTTCTGGTCTTTTGATTTGGGTGCTTGGGCTTGGGTTATCCATATCGTCTGTTTTTTTCATATGCTTTGTAATTTTCTGTTGTTTTTGGCCTCTTGGCATTTGCTGAACTTGATAGGGTTCTTTTAGGATTTGCAGACCAATTGAAGTCCTTATTTCTAATTTATCAGATCTACAGCTTCGTGGAGCACACTTTCTCTAACTATCCGGCAGGTGGCGTCCACGAGCCACCTGTTCTCCACAAGCCAGTTCTCCCCTGCTTTGCCTTTGTGGTGATTGGGGGAGTGAGTCTTGTGGGGTCCAATTGGTGTACCAAGCTTGTGTGTGTAGTTGGTGTTGCCCGCCCTGTATATGGGGCGTGTTTTGGGGCGGTCAGGGTGGGGGGGGTGGCTCTAACAATCAAATCTCCCTGGTGATCCTGGAGGTTTAAAGCTGCTGCAATAGTCTAATCCTTCAGTTCAGTCCTGCCACAGTTTGTCTCTGCCTCTGACCCACAAGTCCTTGGTATTGGCGTAAGGCTCCTGACACTTTTGATTGGGTCCCTCCTCCAGTCCGTGCACCCCCTGGTCCTCTGTTGAGGGATGACTGTGCTATGTCACAGGTGAGTGCCATCCCCCCAGGGCAGTTCTGGGCTGCTGGGATGTGTAGGGAGGCTCCCAGTCTGCTGAAATGATGGCTGAATGGGGCTTTGTTAATTCACACTGCTCCACCTTCCCAACTCTGGGACAATCAGCTGAGGTTGCAGGGAAGGCTAATGTCCACGCCCAGTTTTGTGGTGTGTGCCTGTTATTTGAAGCACTTGTGTCACACTGGGTTGTCTGGGTCAGCTCTGGGCTATGGGGCTGGTGATGGGCAGGAGTGTTTCCTGTCCACCAGGATGATGGCTGTGAGCGGACACCCCCCTTTTCTTGGGAAGTTGTGGTGTTTAGTGAATTTTCTCAGCCACTGGATTATTGCCTTTTGTCTCAGAGCTCTCTTAGTTCTGCTCTTGTCCTGACCTGCCCAAATTGCAAGTCTTTGAGGCTTTCTGTATTGGGCTTCTTAGAGTAATTGTTTTAGAAAAAGAAAAGAAAAAAAAGGAAAAAAAAAAAAAGGAAAGAAAAAGGGCCCTTTTCACAGATCTAATGGGTTATTGAAATGCTAAGAGGAGAAGCAATTAGGGCCATTAAGGAAAGGTCCACAGGGCAGAGAGATCAGCTTTTCTTCGGGATTTGCATATGAGCCTCAGGGCCTGAGCTCTGCCCTTCCCCTTTCTATGTTCACCAGAACTTCAAAAATTCTCCGCTTTTATTTTGGAGTTTTTCATGCTGTTTTTTTCTATGCCTGTCTCCTCTCTGCTGGGCTGGCTGCTCTCAGATTCTCTGGTGTCTGGTCTCAGTCTATCTATGGTTGGAGTTTGGATCAGCAGAATGAGTTTCCCATAAGGGCTGCCATTGCAGTTCTCCCTTCTTCCCGGAGCTGACAGCCCCTCCTCCCATGGGACTGAGCCTGGCAGGGAGGGGTGTGGGTCCCCTGGCCACAAAAACTTACAGATTTCGCTGATCTCAGCAGTTCCATGTTTTTATGAGTGTTGTATGAAGTATGCCCAAGGTCAGATTGCTCTGTGGTGTCCAGTCCACGCAGCTCCTGGCTTTCTACCTACTTTCCTAGAGGAGTAACTAAAACATACAGCTCAGCAGTCTGCCATCTTGCCCTGCCTCCCTCCAATATCCTTTTAATAAATTCAGCTTCTGCTTATATTAGCCAAAGTTAGTGTTTGTTATTTGTTCTTGCTGAAGGTTTCCAATGTCTCAATGTCTTCATTTTAATCACAGCATTAAACCTAAGTGACTATTCCCTACTTCTAGAAACATTCTTGTCCTTCAGTTTCTATTATACCACATTTGTAGTTTCCCTTTTATCTCTCTGATAACTCCTCAGTCTCCTTTGCTGGTTCGGCCTTTTCTTTAACATGTCATTTAAATATTCCCACTTCTCAGGATTAGACATTATCTTCTCATTCTACACTTACATCTTAAGTGACCTCATATATTTATATGGCTTGAATTATAATCAATTTGTTGATCACCTCTAAATTTATTTCTCTCACATAGACCAATGTTAGGAGTTCTATACCTGCATATTCAACTGTCTACTCAACATGTCTGCTTAGATGTCTCATATGCACCTCAAACTCTAAATTATGACTTTTGCCCCTAAAATGTTTTAACTCAGTGACTAGCATCACCTAATGTTCTAGCCAGTGATCATGCCAGAATCACCACTGGTCTCCCTTAAGCCCCAGATCCAACCAATCCCCAAGCCCTACCAATTCTATCCCAACTCTGTCAGCTTGTTGATTTTCATCACTCTGGCTCTACCTACCATAATTTCTTGCTTGAATTAATATATCCACTTAACTGATGCCTGTAATCACTCTTATTCTTTCTCATTGTCCTTTCTCTCTTTGGTAGTCAGATTACTTCTTTCAAAAACAGAAAATTGATGTTGCTCCTATATTAAAAATCCTTTGATGGCTTCCCATTCCTTTTAGGATGAAGTCCAAAGTATATAACATGACCTATAATAATCTGTTTTTTGGGGGCACCTTTCCACCTCTTTAGGCTCTGATGCCACTCTTTTCTTCTATATAAGTCAATGTCCAGCCAGAAAAACAGAAACTAAGAACCATTTCAATTAGTGAATGTAATGGTTAGTTTCATGTGTCAACTTGGCCAGGTTATAGAACCCAGTTGTTTGGTCAAGCAAGCACTGACCTGATTGCTACTGTGAAGACATTTCTTGGACTTAAATCATCAGTAAGTTGATTGTATCTATGGCTGATTACATCTACAATCAACTGAGGAGATTGCCTTCAATAATGAGAGATGTCTCGCCGAATCAGTTGAAGGCTTTAAAACAAGTGAAGATTTCAACAGTCAGAAGAGAGAATTTCCATTTCTACGTCAGCTACCCAGCCTGTCCTGTGGAATTTATTGAAAACCTTCATTGGATTTCCCAGTTTGCAGCCTGCCCTATGGAATTTGGACTTGTGCATCCCAACAGTCATGAGAAACAATTTTATAAAATCTCATGACATTTACAGATATATCCTGTAGGTTCTGTTTCCTTAGAGAACCCTGGCTAATACAGTGAGATATTATCTAGAGATAAGGAAGCTGCTACCCTTCCTGGGCTGGAGCCCACTAACCTTGACTTCCCTTTGATATGTTAGAGGCACTGTGCCTGTTCCTGCTACTGTTGGAAATACACAGGCACCTGCTGTTCTACAGATGCTACCTCTATTGATTCTAGTGGAGCCCAGAATCATCTTCCATTTCTGTTGCTGCTGCCAGAGACTCCACTAGAAGCAGAAAATAAAAATCTGTGTTTCATTTCTCCTACCTTCTAATGTCCTGCCAGTGCTGCCTAGTGGTAGAAACTAGCAAGAAGTGAGCTGACAAAGGAGTCTACAAAATGTAGTTTGCAGGCTTCCAACCCTTGATCCAGAGAAAAACACAGAGGTAAGGAATGGAGCTGAGAGCTATATATAATTAGCACGTTCTTATTTTAATTTTTCAAGTTGGCCAAACTCATGGTTAACCCTTTCAAAACACATGTACACACACACACACACACACACTCAGATACACACTCATGGTTTTCATATGGTTAATACTTATTTATTTTTTGGGTCTTAGATTAAAAACAATTCATCAAGGAAGCTTTCTTTGACCCCACTTATTATTTTTTTTAAATAATTCAATTGTACTGAGATATATTCACATACCATGCAGTCATACAAAGTGTACAATCAATTGCTCACAGTACCACCATATAGTTGTGCATCCATCACCACAATTAATTCTTGAACATTTTCATTACCACACACACAAAAGTAATAAGAGTAAAAATTAAAGTGAAAAAGAACAATTAAAGAAAAAAAGAACACAGGGTGTTTTTCTGTTTTTTTTGCCCCCGTTTTTCTACTCATCCATCCATACACTGGACAAAGGGTAGCGCAATCCACATGACTTTCCCAATCCCATTGTCACCCCTCATAAGCTACATTTTGTATACAATCGTCTTTAAGATTCAAGGGTTCTGGGTTGTAGTTTGATAGTTTTGGGTATTTACTGCTAGCTATTCCAATTCATTAGAACTTAAAAAGGGTTGTCTATACTGTGCGTAAGAGTGCCCACCAGAGTGACCTCTCGGCTCATTTTGGAATCTCTCAGCTACTGAAACTTATTTCATTTCATTTCACATCCCCCTTTTCGTCAAGAAGATGTTCTCCATCCCACGATGCTGGGTTCAGATTCCTCCCTGGAAGTCCTATTCCACGTTGCCAGGGGTATTTACACCCCTGGGTGTCAGATCCCACATAGGGGGGAGGGCAGTGATTTCACTTACCAAATTGGCTTAGCTAGAGAGAGAGGGCCACATCTGAGCAACAAAGAGGCATTCAGGAGGAGACACTTGACCCCACTTATTAATCTAAGTTTTCCCTTACATACTCTTCCTGTGTTCCCCCATATATACTCCTGTGCCTTTCCTCATAATATTAATAAAATTATGACTAAATAATTAATTGCATAATTATTCATTTAACATCTGCCTCCCCTGTTAAAATGAAAAGTCATTGAAGAGAAGGACCTGCATTTGCTGCAGTGCCACTGCTTGGAACATGCTAGATATAGAATAAATACTTGCCAATTAAATGAAATGTATCTTTTAGCATAGCTTTCAAAAAGATAGTCCCTTCATTCATTGTCAATAATCCCTGCTGGGACAAAACATTTAATTCTGAAAGATTATTTTATCATTAGGCAAAAGGGGCAATTTCTCAAGGATTTCTCTGATGTTATACAGAGGTTGACAACTTTGGGTAATTGAATTAGAAGTGTGAGTGCCTAGATATTTTTCAATAAGCTAGCATATTTCACAGAAATTGAAGTAACCATGGAGCTAGTTATTGAAATAGAAATGAAAAGACAGATATGAGAAATTAAAAAGGTGTAATTTTATGAAATGTATGATGGTTAGGGTAAAAAGGACAAAGATAATTAGAAAGTAAGGTTCCCTACAGTATGGAGGTTCTTGCATATGTTATAGAATCAAAGGTAGCTGAGCCATTGGTAGTCTGTTATCTTTGAAGCTGGTTTCCTGCTTCTGAAACTGGCTTTTAAGAATTCTAATTCTGAAAGTGTTTGATTTTTTTTTTTTTACAGTATAATTCCATTTTTATATAAGTTGAAAATGGGCAAAACTAAAACCAGCCAGATTAATGCATACATAAACATTTTAAAAATGGTAAAAACATTTTTAAAAAGGGGGTGGGGAGTTGGGTATTACCATAGAGTCAGGATAGTAGTTACCTATTAGGGAGAAAGGGATATCAAGAGGGAACACACAGGGATATTTGGGTTAACTGGCAATATTTTTTCTGCATCGGTTTGTGGTTACACAGCTCTTTATTAAACTATATATCTGTTTAATGTACTTTTCTGTAGGCTATATTTCACAATAAAATTTAAAACTACAAATCAGAGGGAGGACTTAAACTACCAAATCTTAAACCAATAAAAACCATGATTATTAAGAGTTAAAAGAAATTAGGAGGCCCAAAATAGGATAAAGACACACAGATATTTAATATTTGATAAAGATAGCATTATGAATCAGTGGGAAAACAGTGGCTTATATAATATGACAATGAACCAACCGATCAACTATTTGTAAAAACTAAAATTAAATTTCTACTTCATAACATATCCCCAAATAACTTCTAAGTGGGTTAAAAGTTCCTTTTGAATTAAAGATAAGTGAAAAAATAAAAGTACTAGAAAAAAATAAAGATACTGATTCATTAGCAGGGAAGGGAAAAGCATGTTCATAGATACACGCAAAGAAAAGAAATTCTACACTGACACACCATAAACTGTATTAAAAGGCAAATAACACACTAAAAAAAAATTAGGATTTATGACAAAGGATAAACATTCTTAATTCATAAAGAACTTACAAAACAATTAAAAAGGCAAACTCTCCAAGAGAATAAAAGGGAAGAAATGAAAACAATTCTCAAAAGAATGACCATAAATGGCCAATAAACATGAGAAAACATCACAAAGTAATCAAAGAAATAGGAAATGTAAATGTAATCGTTTTATGTGATTATTAAATTTGCAGTTTCTTAACAGCAATTTTCAATTCTATGAGTTTTATATACTACTAATGGGAATGTAAATGGACATAATCTTTGTGATGAATAATATAAATCAAAATTCTCAAAAACTTACATATCCTTTCACTTTCACCAAGAAATTCAACTTCTGAAAATGTATCATCTGGAAATAGTCATTTTTGTACAGACGTGACTGTCTTTTAAGATAGAGATCACATCACTGTTTACTGTTACACTAATATAAAAAATCAAATTGTTAAATAGGAAATTGATTTTTTTAAATTATGGTACTTCCATTAAATGGAATATTCTGCAGCAGTCTAAAATGCAAAATATTTAATAATATGGGAAAATGTTCACAATATATAGACTATGAAACAATATATAGTACTATTCCACTTTTGAAAATATAAATGTTTAGCTATTCCTAGAAAAATAAGAAGTACATAAATGAAAACGTTAAGAATCTCTCTGAGTGCCAGCATTACAGGTGACTGTGTACATGCCCCTGAGCCCTTCCACATTATCCAACTTTCCATAAATAACAAGAAGTTTTTTTATTCTAGAAAGAACATGTTAGAGAGAACATCAAATATTTTTGTTATAAAATCATTCACTATTAATTTTTAAAACTAAAAATAAATGAGATTTTTAGCTCAGTACTTTTACATTTGCTTTGATCTTGAGGGCCAGGGGAGGGAGTTGGGGGACATGAAAAGCAGTAGCTATGATAGATGTGGATGATAAAGAACTGAGCCCTCTCTATCACATGTAAATCTCACCTAAAGGTACATTCAGTCAAAAAGTAAGAAGTTAAATTTAAGTAAGCACCAGTAAAACATCACCATTAGCATTTTGAAGTTGCTCTAATTAATATTAGACAAAAATAACCTTGATAACATAAGTGTATAATTTCTCTGGAAACAACCATATAATCCTTTAAGATGACATGAAAGTATATGTGAGCTGAAGTTTCCGTGGCCTTTATATGCCTCTTTTGGGGAAAAACAAAATGACATATTGGCAAAATAACAATTCAATTGTATCTTTAAAAAAAAAAAATTAACTTCCTTACCAAACTTTAATGTCCTATAAACGAAACTGTCATCTGTTAGTGCACGTAAAGCACAAGCACAGCTATGCCCTTCACCTACATCAGTCCACTTATCCTCTGCCTAAACCTCATGTTATTTCAGGCAAATGTGGTCACCCAGAAAGACCTTCCACCTTCTAGTATCTAATGAGAAGAAAGATAACATTCTTCCTAAGGGATGATTTGTTTTTAAGAGGTTAAGTAATATCCATATTTTCTTTTTTTTCAACTGCCTAGAATATGACAATCCATTTGATCTTGTTTGTGGGGGAAAGTGAAGATGAAGTTATTATCACTGAACTTATAAAGTCCTGCTGAGGGAGAGGAGTGGGTTTAACAAGACAAGCTTAATTAGAAGGCGAATGATGAAGTTCATCTAGGAGGGCTTCAATTTGTTTCAGGGTAATAAGAATATTATGAGAGTCTATGGCTAAGAAAGAGGATGAAGGCTTGAGGAGAAAGGAAAGAAATGGAACAGTCACTGTAAAGGCTTCAATAAAGGTGGCTGTAAGTAAGGATTGTTTGAGGACCCAAGAGGATGTCTGATACCATGAAACTTGAGGAATTATAATTGGTGTCCAGTTGAGATTTTATCGAGCAACTCTCCATGTATAGCAGGAGTGCTAACAGTCATTAATGAGGGTTAGCAAAGCAGACAAGGGCTGTTGAGTTTCTTATTGAAAAGTTGACCATGAAGCCAGTCTGGATAGGGAGGCAGAAAGGCCAGAATTGGAGTAATGGATTTGGAGATAAATGTTATAAAATTAAAAAAAAAAAAAAAAAGGGAATACAAAGAACAAATTCAACAGTGATGAAAAACTGGTAGGAAAACAGGAGACTTGGTTAGATAAAGCTCTTACTTAAGTAAGAAATTCTCACTGAGACCAAAAGTTCATAGGAGGTTGAAAAATATCAGTGTTGTCAAGGACTTCAAGAAGAAAAAGAATAAAGAAGTGTACACAGAGATTCAAAAGACAGGGTTTGTTGAATGAAGGCTATAGAATAATGGCTTAGAAGTAGATAACCAAACTGTGTTCCAGGCAAAGTGGGCTGAAGAAAGCGGAAAAAAATGGAAGCCTTCTTTAGAAAAGAATGTAAAAGAGCTTAAATTTTAAGAGGAAGCCCATGTTTCAGTTAGTTTGAGGAAGTAGAAATATTCAAGGCCAAGATACGGGTATAGCAGAACAGGGGTCCTAAAGGGTCTTGTGAAAAAAAACAGACTATTCAGGAATGGAACGGGTCTTAGGTAATGCTGAGGCAAACTAGATAAGGTTGGTCAGAAATAATGGCGAGTTTTATGTTAAGATCCTTGAGTGTTGATCAAAGGAATTAAAGGCTAACGGGATTGGGAAATGTATTGCTTTTCTATTGCTGCTGTGACAAATTACTAAAAATCAAATGGCTTACAACACCACAAATGTAGTATCTTAACAATTCTGTTGCTTAGGAGTATAACATAGGTCTTATTGGGTTAAAATCAACTATGGGTAGGGCTGCATTCCTCTCTGAAAGCTGTATAGGAAGAAATGCATTTCCTTGTTTTTTCCATCTTCTGGAAGTTACCACATTCCTTGACTCATTGCCTCTTTCCTCCATCTTCAAAGCCAACAACACTGCATCTCTCTGACCATTCTTCCTTAGATCTTCCTCTTGACACTTTCCTTCTGCCTCCCTCTTCCACTTTAAGGACCCTTATGATTACATTGGGTCCTATTTTGAGGTCAGCTGATTAGCGACCTTAATTCCATCCTGCAAACAATTTCCCTTTGCCTAACATATTTACAAGGCCTGTGATTAGGACAGGGACAGTTTGTGGGGGCTATTAGTCTGCCTACCATAGGAGATGAACTGCAGAAATTTCTAAGTAACAAAGGATATTGATTTATAGAATCTTGTTCATGGAAGGCAGAGCTTATGAGAACTGGTTTCAAGATTTCAGTTGGATTGTTAGAGACATAAGCCTTATCAAAATTCCATTCCCCAGCTGCTGCTGATTGATATGTAATTCCGTAATGTATGTATAAAGAAGTAATAATAATGATAATGATAATAACACTTCTTGGCCTTTATGTATCACATGTATTTTAAAGTCATTATATAAACTGATTTCATTCTTAAACAACATTGTGAGGCAGGAAAAAGCATTTTTTCTATTTTCTCAGGAGCAAACTGAGAGAATCAGTAACTTGCCCAAGGTCACAAAGTGGATGATTTGGACTGAAACCCAGGCAGTGTGGCTCCAGGGCTCCTTAACATAACATTTTATTGCCTCCCTGTATGCATTTCTCTGGGTTGGGGTATAGGAGAGGCTGATGAATATCTTTTTGGTTTAGGCATTAAAAGGGTACAAGTTGGAAACAAAGCTTCAGGTGATTAATTAGGGCAAGATCCCTTGAAATACACATGGTGGTGGGGGGTGGGGGTCAAGGGAGTGGCTCTTCACTGCCTGGAAACTAAACAGACACCAGCTTTCTTAAATTCAGTTTAATCTAAACGCAACAACAAAATCATCCATAAGGCTACTGTTTCCTAGCCCACCCTCTGTCCCTTCCACTCAACAAAGATATATTGAGTATTGACAATGTAAAAAGAAACAGTGCTGGGCATTACATGAATCTGATTGAGACATAAACTCAAAGGAATAGTATTCATGAAAGTGAATTATAAAATTTGCCCTAAAATTACCAATAATTTATAAAATCATCAATTCCATGATTGCAGCCTATGTCACTTGGTCTTTTTCCCCATATCTTCTTCTCCATGGTCTCCTTTTAATATCCCTCTACCTCTACCCGTATGTCCTAGTTTGCTAATGCTGCAGAATGCAAAACACCAGAGATGGACTGGCTTTTATAAAAAGGGGGTTTATTTCACTACACAGTTACAGTCTTAAGGCCATAAAGTGTCCAAGGTAACACATCAGTAACCAGGTACCTTCACTGGAGGATGGCCGATGGCGTCCAGAAAACCTCTGTTAGCTGGGAAGGCACGTGGCTGGCATCTGCTCCAAAGTTCTGGTTTCAAAATGGCTTTCTCCCAGTACGTTCCTCTCTAGCAAGCTTGCTCCTCTTCAAAACGTCACTCACAGCTGCACTCCTTTCAGTCTCTTTGAGTCAGCATGTTTTATATGGCTCCACTGATCAAGGCCCACCCTGAATGGGTGGGGTCACACCTCTATAGGAGTATCCCACTGAAGTCACCACCCACAGCTGGGTGGGGCACATTCCAAGCAAATCTAACCAGCACCAAAATGTCTGTCCCACAAGACCACAAAGATAATGGCATTTGGGGGACACAATACATTCAAACCGGCACACCGTATTTTCCTTGTTACCTTTGAGTGCTTCTATTTTTATCCTTTTTCCATCCTTTTGCTCTTATGCTGCTGGCTTCCCTCAGTTGCATAGTTTTTTGTCCCCCAACTAGTCATACCATATTCAAAACATCCTGGAAATAAACCATTTTGTTTTAAAATACTAAAAATCTCCTGACTCTGTTTACCCCTTTGCATCCCCTTTATCACTGCTCAAGTTCAGACCTTCATTGTTTCTGCCTCTTGTAACTTCCTTTCCAAATTCCTGCTTATAATTCTCCTCAATCTTCCAACAATCCACCTATCCTCACATTCACACTATTCTCTGGCTTTTCTAAAGCAAATCTAATCCTATCATTTCCCTACTCAAAATTTTTCAGTGGTACCCGTGATCTATCAAATAAAATCCAAACTTCTTTGCAAGTTTTAAAAAACCCTGCCTATCCATCTAACTTCATTTTTACACTTTTCCCTAATTCCCTTTTGCATGTTACCCTCTAGCAGCCTAGAAACTTGTGGTTTCCATATTCTTATGCCTCTGTAACTTCCATCTGTCATTTGCCTATTCCCTCTGCTGCTTTTATCTAATCCATGTGGAAAACTCCTAGTCATTCTTTAAGATTTGTCAAATGTTATCTCTGCTGTGAGGTCTTCCCAGTCTCTTCCAGGCAGACCTGGGACTCTTCCTCTGCTCTATATTTTATATCTCTTCATTGTTTGCAGGAATATTGTTCTTATTCCCTTTTCAGGTCAAGGCTTGCATTTTTCCATTGTCAACAACTAGCATAGAATCCAGTACATAGCAGGTGTTTAATCATCTTTGTTAAATTAATGCCCTTTTATTTAACCCACCATAATGCTTTGGTAAGGTTCTCTCTGCCTGAATATCCATTCCTCAAACCGTTTTCTTGGGAATCCTAGGCCCTTACAAGAAAGTTGTACATTACAAATCGAGTAAGGCTTTAGATAGCTATATGAAAGGTGTATGTTTGTTTTCATTGTAGGTTCTGGAGAGAAGTCCAATTCTTTTTTTACCAAATAATCCTTTTATCCTTATCGTGTAGTTCCAAAATGATTCTCAAGTGCAATCAAGATCTGTAAAAGAAAGAAATCACCTAAACCACCTAAAGTAAGAAATTTGTATTTGTTTTCACCATGGCTAGGACAAAGCACATCAACAAAAACAACAAAAAGCACACAAAAAATGGCACCTACTCTTATGGCATACAGTGTTCTAGGTGCTGGGGTTTCAGCAGTGAGAAAACACAGGTTCCTGCCTACTCTTGTGGAACTTTCATTCTAGTAGAGGAAAGACAGACAATACATAAACACTAACAGTTCAGATGATAAGTGCAGTGGAAAAAAATAGAGCAAGTTAAGGGATACGGAGTGTGTGTAGGCAGCTTTTTCATAGTTCTGGTTTGAATGTATTATGTCCCCCAGAAAAAGCCATATTCTTTGATGCAATCTTGTGGGGTAGACATATTAGTGGGGATTAAGTTGGAACGTTTGGATTAGGTTGTTTGCATGGAAATGAGCCCCACCCAATTGTAGGTGATAACTCTGATGAGATAATTTCCATGGAGGCATGGCCCATCAGGGTGGGCCTTGATCAGTGGAGCCATATAAATGAGCTGATGGGCAGAGGGAACTCAGTGCAGCTGAGAGCAACATTTTGAAGAGGAGCTACAGCCAAGAGGGACACTTTAAAGAAAGCACAGGAGCTGCAGAAACATTTTGAAGACAGCCGTTGAAAACAGACTTTTGCTCCGGAGAAGCTGTGAGAGGAAAAATGCCCCAAGTGCGACTAAGAGTGACATTTTTGAGGAACTGCAGCCTAGAGAGGAATGTCCTGGGAGAAAGCCATTTTGAAACCAAAACTTTGGAGCAGACACTGGTCACATGCCTTCCCAGCTAACAGAGGTTTTCTAGACACCATTGGCCATCCTCCAGTGAAGGTACCCGATTGTTGATGCATTACCTTGGACACTTTATGTCCTTAAGACTGTAACTTTGTAACCAAATAAAACCCCTTTATAAAAGCCAGTCCATTTCTGGTGTTTTGCATTCCGGCAGCATTAGCAAACTAGAACATAGGGTATTGATGATTATAGAAGGTCTCAATGGTAAAGTGAAATTTGAGCAAAGACCTAAAGACAAAATGAGTAGGAAAGCAGTATAAATATATGGGGAAAGATATTTTTAGTAGGCAATGGTTGTATTTGATAAATATGAGATTGGTGAAGATTTTGCAAGTGAGTGGACTTTTTTTTTGGTGGGTTTTTAGTTTGATTTTAACACATTTGCATAATCCTGCTTTAAAAGACTGTGACTCCAGCTGGGCAAACATCAATTTATTATCAAATATAGTACCAAGTTCAAACATGCCAAATGCTTTGCTCATCTGTTCCAGTGAGAGAAAAAGTTTTCTTCGCACAACAGGTCACCATGGGCTGATGGTGAAGGGAATTAGCTAAAATATGTAATGTCCTACTTCTACTACAAAATACTTCCTTTGCTTCAGAATCAACAATGAAATTCTAATAATAGTCTAACCCTTTAATTTGGGTTATTTGAGTAAATGTAAAATGTCCAGTACTGTACATAATTACTTCTTTGTTAAGATGTCAACCTTTGTTTTTTAGTTAAGAGTTAATGAACCTTGATAATTGGCAAACAGTCTCTGAGGCAGAAAGTGGGATGGATACCATCAGAACTCTAAACCGAAAACAATGAAATCATTGTTGGCATTAGGATCATGTTGCTTTTTGTTCATATAATTTTTTTCTGAGAAAATACATGCACATTTTGGTATTCAATGGTGCCAGAAGTATTAATTAATTAGCTTAATTAGGTTTTCCTTCAACCAATCTGTTAAACAATAAAGGTGAACTTATCTTTAAATTTAGAAAACTAAAAATTATATAAAACCCACTAATATGCTCATATTGAAGACTGTTAAAAAATCAACAGCAATTCTTGTGCATAAAAACAAACAAATTTTACCATGTAATGTAAAGGACACTTAGAAAGGAGAAATTTGGGTTACCTTAGTAAATGTGTTTTTAAGTTAAAGGGGAATCCTGGGAGGCCAGTTGTGCCCACTGGAAGGCAAAACACTGCATTTGGCTGCTAGTATTTTCAGAAAACAACCTCTGTGCCTAGGTTCCTACTGTTGTCAAGTAGGGATAATAATTGCTACCTTCCGTGGGGAACGAGCATGTGATTTGACATCTCTGGCTGATGATGCTATATCAACACAAATATTATTAGAACATAATGCATGTATGCACATAAAACAGCAGTAAGGTGCTTTTAATGTTTATGTAACATCTATAAATACTGGTCTCTCTCACTCTCTCTTCACTTGAGGTCAAAGGAGAACATAATCATAGCATGTTACTAATGCAATTTCTCCAAATATGGAGGAAATATATATATATTAAAGCTCCATATCATTCGTTTGAGAAGTATTAAAGCTGCTAATCCCTCATGGTCTCTAGCAATTGCACGATGGCTCTCATACTAAGCCTTTGGCACCGTTTCAAAATTGGCTAATTACTTTTTTCCTGGATTCTGGAACCATCAGGGAAAGGCTGGGGGAATAACATTGACTAGCGATATTAAAATTTTGGTTGTTTAACATTTAACTGAGTATCAACAACGTATTAAAGTGCTATCTAAACAGATAATTAGCTAGTTGCTGCGCAGTGGGCTCTGTCTAAATTTGGCAGTGAAATTACGTTTAAGGAATGCGAAAATAGGAAAAGAAATTTTCTCAAGGGAAAACATTGGTGTCAGCACAGCTGAGGAATGTCACAATAGCTACTTTTCGTCAATTATGATCATCAACAGGGAATCTCTGGGAGTGATACAGGACAAAGTTTATTCTTAAGTGCAACCTGGGTTTAGGAGATGGAAAAGGAGTGTGCAGGAAACAGGCTTACAGGGGACTAGAGGCAGGCAGGCACAGGCAGTGGGAAAGGCAGTGGAGGAAAAGAGGTACTAAACCGAGCGCTGGAAGACAGGATGGGGGTGGGGAGCTGAAGTTAAGAAAGAAAGGAGGGAGGTGGGGAGAAGGCAGCTGGTGTGTAGCCTTGGAGGTGAGTAAAGTATTGTAAACCAGTGGGCGGAGGGTGGGGAGTCCCTAGTGACTGAAGGCGGAGGACACGTGGTATTGACGGCAGGCAAGCACTACTTTAGCTGCGACAGGTTCGTGTCTCGGCGATAGATGCTCGTTCAGCCTTATTGGAACACACTTACGACTATCTATCTGGTGGCGATGTCAGGACCTAAATAAAATTGATGGTCTCGGGCCTAAGGACGGCTGTCCTACGCCTCCAATCAGCCTCCGGGCAGTCCAAACTCTTTACCACCTCGCCACTTCCCGGCAGAACCGCGGACGGCTTTGGTTCCCAGGTCAGGCCCACCCGGCTGTGCTTGGCTGGCGGATGAAGAGGACAGGGTGGACAACCACAGACGCTCCTCTTACTGGCAACTATTTAATACTCCCCGAGGTCGCTTTTCTGCGATCCGTCAATCGTTCAAAGGAAAAACAAGCTATGAAAATAAAATAACATGTGCGAACATGCAAATGAAACGAAATCAGAGAAAACCACCACCGCACTCGGGGCGCTCCGAAGGGGGAATCCATGGCCTCTTGTTGCCAGTTGTCCGGCGGGAAGCGAATAGAGAGAAAGCCAACCTTCTGGGGCTCCTCTCTTCTCCCAACTCCGCTGACCCTTCCACCAAGCCGCCCTCCCAGAGAAGGGGACAAGAAAAACGCCTGTATAAACGAGCATCGGAGGGTGGGGGGAAGCGGGGCCAGGAAGAAGGGAGAGATTCGGAGAGGTCGGCTGTCCCGGAAAGCGGGAAGGAGAAAAGTCCCTCCTTTCATTTCCCCGTGCCTCCAGCGAGCAGGGAGATGACAAGTCCAAAAGGATTCTTCCAGCTTCCTAGAGAGGAACCTTTATTTTGGGCGACGGAAGGGTAACCTCACCCTGCCTTCCTCGTCCCAGCCCCTCCTTTCCCCTGGGCCCCGCCAAAGGGAGACCGACACCCGGGTGAAGCGAACGCATAATGCGATTATCCCACCACCCTCCGCCTCCGTCTGCGCCGGGGCAGCAGTGGACCCGCGAGGGGCGGAGTGGGCGAGACCATTGGAAATGCTGGGGAGGGGGAACGAGGCTGGAACAAGGGGCGGGGCGGACTAATCTATGCCAGATTTTTCTCTCCGTTTTAAAGCTCTGATTTGGGAGAAACCTCATTGTCAAAGTGGATGAGAAGAGTTTTGTTTTTTTTTTTTTAATTCCCAAAGGGGAGGAGCGTGTGTAGGAGGGTGTGGTGGGAGGAGACACGGCTTGTACTCCGGGATCAGACGGGAGAAGGAGTTGCGCGGAGAGGGCGGGCGAGTCCCAGCGTCCGCTCTGAGGGTCTGCTTCCTCTCCCCCTCCCGCGCGGGGTGGGGTGGTGCGTTCCGAGTTCCCAGGAGTTCGAGGCGGGCGGGTGCCGGGGGGAGGGGAGTGGCGGCGGCAGCGGCAGCTGAGGGTGGCTCCCGCCTCAGCCTCGGCAGTGGCGTCGGCGACAGCAGAGTCTAGGCAGCCGGGAGCGCTCGGCTGAGTGTCAGCTGGCGGCGACGGCTTAAGAGCTGGGAGTTGGGAACGCGCGCGCAGGACCTTCCGCCGCGTGGCGGCCGCCGCCGCCCAGAACCTGAGGCGCCGGGGCCGGAGGAGTCAGGGGGACGCGCGGATTAGCGGGCTGGGGGAGGGTGGGGGATGGCGCGGACCCCCGGGCCGGCTCCGCTGTGTCCCGGAGGCGGCAGAACACAACTTTCCTCCGCTTCTCCCCCCGGTATCGGGCTCCTGCTGCCGCCACCGACGCCTCCGCCGCTGCTACTGGTGCTTTTCCCGCTGCTGCTCTTCTCTCGGCTCTGTGGTAAGTGAATCTCGGCGGTGGGCTCGGGCTGAGGGAGGCGCGACCAAGGGTTCTGGAGCCGCGGCCCTGCCAGCGCGCTCTGCAGAGCCGCAAAGCCGGCGGTTATGTTCGGTGGTTGGCTGCGCGAGCGGGTGCCGCGGACCCTGGCTGGAAACTTTTCGCCGCGCCGGGGTGAGGCCGGCGAAGGGTCTGGCGGGGTGAGTGCGGCCCGCGCCGCTGGCTTCCCTTCCCCGCAGTGGCGCGGGACGCCTCGCCGATCGCCGGGGTTCGGCGACGGAGTTTTCTGCCTAGACGCCCGGTGTTTCGTGCTCTGGTGGTTTGCTCCGGGGACCGTTACTTCCTTGCTCACTCCGGGAGGGAGAGAGAGCGCGGATTTCAGGGCTGAGGTTAGGGTGCTGGGCTGTACGTTTGCCGCCTCATTTTTTTTTTTTTTTTCTTTGCGTTGAAACTTGAGTTCCGAGCTCAAGCCTCCCCGCCTCCCCCCCCGGCCCCCCCCCCCCCGGAACCAGAACCTGGCAGAATGAAACCTTCAGGTTCACCCCTCGTCTCCTTCCATCATAGAAGGCTCCTTGTTATCCCACCCTGTAGCCTTCTCTACAGTCAGTTCTCTTCGTTCCTCCGGTCCCATTTCTGACTCGGCATCCTCTGGTTCTCTTGCATTGAGCCCCAACGCTGGCTGCCTTCTTTGTGGGACATCGCTCATACTGTCTGTTTATTTCAGCAAACGCTGTCCCCAGGAGTTCTATGTACGCGTTAAATAAAAGATTGCGGCAACTGTGTCTCTGCTCTATCAAAACATTCCTGCGCCCCTTCCCCGTCCCTTTCTTCCCCTTGTTAATTAGTGTTTCTGTCAAGTTGGGGAGATAGTTCTCTTCCCAGGTATCGGAGACTAGACGCCTTGAAATCTGCCTTTCATGTAAAAGAAATGGACTAAAGTGTTAATGGAAGGTGAAGGTTTGGGAAAATAAGGCCCACTAGTCTTTGGGGATTAACTCTGTATGGCTTTGGGTAATGTCACAACACTGCAGGAGTTTTTCATTTGAGAGCTCTTACTTGGTGAGGAAGATGGAGGAACAAAACTTAACGATTGCTCAAAGATGGGTTTACCTGAGACATTTTGCTAAGGCCTCAGGATTTCAAGAAATCTTAAACTGAAATTTTACCAGTATGTTTTAAAAAGAGATGTGTGGGGATTTCTTGGATAGTATGATTTAGAAGAGATTCTGATGGGCATAGGTGTGTCAAGGCAGTTTATGGTTATGAGGGAGACAAAGTTTTCATATTGAGATTGAGTGCCCCTTATAGGTTGACAATTTCCACTATCACGTTCCAAGCACCTAATGAAAGTTTCTTGTTTACATATAGTGTGATAAATGGCATGTTATCTAATCTGTGCTTTCTGTTTTCCCACTTCCCAAATGTTTGGTTCCAAAACACGGTTCTTAGTACTATTATCTCTTTAAATTAACATAAGGTTCTAGATAATATGTAGAGTGGATACAAACAGGTAAACTTGCATACTAGTTTCACCATGGTTGTGTAAGTGAAGTGATTGTTTTTTGAAGGAACGTATTGGTTTTCACATGGAAAAAGAAAAGACTTTTTTTTTTAAATATAATATTGTGTTATTGGAGGGATTTGCGATTTTATTTTAGAGCCTTGAAACCTCAATCAGTATAGGTAAAAGGACTGTGATTTAGAGGAGGTGTAAAATGAAGTTATTAGAGTCAACTCTGCTTGTAGTTGTAGAGACAGACACTAGCTTTGGGTTACTGTGCACTGCTCATTTAAAGAGCTTCCTTTTTTGGCTTATAGTGTTATAACACCCTAATTTGTGAACTCTTATGACAAGTTTTTTTTTTTCCCCCATCTACTCTTTTTTATTTTGGAATTCAGTCTTTGAGTAGGGCATAGTTGTCATGACTTATGGAAGCTTAGTAAGTATGGTAACAGTTTTCTTCATATAGGCTGCTTGTTGATTTAGCATTAGTAGTATTACTTACAAGGTTTGGCATGTACTTATATTTTACCGAGTAGAGTCACTTTTAGAGTTAAAAACATTTATAGGCCTAAAAAAATGACTTCCTGATGATTTGTTAATCAGAGTGCTTGTTTTATCACATATGGATTTTTTCTTTTTGCTACTATATTTGATATGCTGCTAATACTTAGCATGACCTTAACCATGTTCAATTTCTGCACTATCATCTATTAACACAAAATAGTATTTATATCATGTTAATTTCCCAAAAAAGACCCTCACAACTGGTAGACCTAATTTTCTGAAAGCTACTAAAAAAAAGAAAAAAGATATGCCTTAGATTGACTGTCTGTTTTGGAGGTGTATATTATATGGCTAATTTGAAGAATTTAGCTTTTAAAATGAGAACTTTACAGGTTGACAAGCTGACAGGTTTTTCCCTTCTATTTTTTCTTTTTAAGCCTAAGAAACTCATTGGTAGAAAGGTTAAAAGAGACTAGGTTTAGTTAGCAGCAACATCTGACTTGATAAAGCACGTTCATTTAATTCGGGGATTCCATGTTTCTTTATGATGGCAATAACCAATTCATAGATGATCAGTATTATCTTACCTTTCTTTCCTACATTTTTCTTGGGAGGTAGAGAATGTTATTAGCAGGGATATAGTATTAATGAAAGAAAAGATGGACTATTTGACCTTTCTAAGGTCCTAGTTGACTCTGGGATTATATGACTTTCTACTTTTAGCAAGAGTTTATCTTAAGATGCTTAGAAGATGATGGAAAAGAAGATCTAATATGATATTGAACCTCTAACAGCACTATGAGTACTTTCTATGTTCCTGGCACTTGATAGGCACTTGGGGACATTACCTGTGAGTAAGATGGGAGTCCTGGCTTCAAGGAGCTTGTAGTACTGTGATAGACATAAAGGAAGTGGATGATTGCAGGACACTTTGGTGTTTATGATAGAGATGCTGTGGGTTGCCCAGAAGAGGGGTGACCTAATAGGTTAATTAGGTAAAGATATAGGGATGTGACATGAGAAAAAAAAAATCACTTTTTAAAAATCATTTAAGTCAGATCTTTTTACTGGGATTATACATTGTGGTAATGGTGTAAGTTTGTTCTCTGTTTCTAGGTAGTTTATGGTTTAGTGACTAAAGAGGTAGTTTGATTCTTAAAAAGGTCTACCTCTTAGTAGCTGTGAATCTTTGGCAGGTTATGTAAAATGGGTAAATTTCAGCATTCTAATCTTTAAAAAAAGTGGTAATACTATCACCTGGCTCAGAGTTCTTGTGAGGATTAAATGAAAGTAATAAAACACTCAGCAGAGTGCATGGCATGTAGTAGCACTAAAGTGATAGCATTTATTCAATTGTACAACATAAACCAACCAGTGTGGTATTTGTGATTCTTAAATTCTATCTTCAATGTATTCAAATTAATTGACTTACTGTATTTGTGCTTTACATCTTTTTGAATGTTTAGCTCAGTCATGCTCATTAAATAATTGTTAAATTTACTTCTTATGAGTATGTAGATGGCCAATCTTCAGAATACTAGAATGCAGTGAAATTAACTCAGCTTTGTAATTGTATGGAACCTGGTTGACTCTTTCCTTAATGATACAGAATGCATTTTAGAATTTGATAGTTCCATAAGGTCTCATAGAATGGTAGTGAGTATATTGAAAATGTGGGGTTGGAGATGGGACTTATAGTTTAGCTATACTTAATCAAGTTCCTGATAGTATCCACAGTACATACTGGCTGTTTGAGTCTTTCTGCATCCTAAACAGATGTAATTGGAAATGTACAGAATTTGAAAGCAAACAGATAGTCCAGATCTTCCTTTTTCCCACTAAGCTACAGCATAAGAAATAGAAATTGGAAAAAACTGAATAATTATATTTTTCTGTCTTTATGTTGTTTACTGTTTTACTATTCTTGTATCGCTTATACTTGCATATATTTTTATACTTGCATATATTTATATATATATGATCTAGCAATTCTGCTGAATGTTTTATGGCCATATAGTTATGGAATAAAACTTTGACTTATTGTGTATTATTTCAAAATTATTGAAGAGAAGCTGGCTGTGATACCCTTGTTAAAAAATATTTTGTAATTTTTCCATTACTAATCAGTGAGTAAATAATATATTGCAATAGCATATTCTGTAATCTATTAAAAGTCTTGATAAAAATTGGCAGTAAGCACAAACGGTTTGCAAAAGATTTGGAATTTAATCATCATTAATCATATGTAAATGTAGGATAAGGTCAAATAATCTTGTAAGTTAGTGTGGTGGATTGAATTGTGTACCCCAGCTTGGACATGCTCTTGGTGTTGGTCTGCATTCAGGTGGGTATGGATCCATTGTAAATAGAACCTTTTGATGAGGTTACTTCAGTTAAGGTGTCTCTCAACTGAATCACCTTGGGTCTTAATCCTATTACTGGAATCCTTAAAGAGAAGGCCACAGAGAGAGAAGCCATGGGGAGTGGCCAGAAGCTGGAAGTCCATAGAACCCAGAAAAGAAAGAAACCCCAAAGATTGCTGGTAAGCTAGAAGACACTGACTCCTGGAGGAATCCAGCCTTCTAGCCTCTGAGACCATGAGCCAGTATGTATCTGGTATTAAGCCAGCCCAGTGTATGGTATTTGTGTTAGCAGCTAGGATACTAAAACAGTAATGGGATTTTAGATGATTTGTTGTGTCAAGCATTCAGGACCAAAAATCTGAGCACCACTAATCTGTCCTACTTTTAATTACCTTTATTATTATTTTCAAAAATTATCTTAAAATCTTGAACCCATATCCTTTCCTGAATTACATAAATAATAATTATAAATTATTTTTATAATAGGCTTTGATATAGTTTAACTTTTTTAAAATATAATTTATTTTAAACTTTTTTCAAGGATGGGCTTCCAGTTTTTTCTAAATGACCTATTTATTGTAGTGTAGGTCCACAGTTTAAACATTTAGTGAAGGCTGCTTTCTACACTAGATAGCCAAATGGCAGGTATCATAGTCGTTTTGGAAAGGATATTATATTGCATATTTATATTGTCAGTTTTACCCAATTTTTAAAATGTAGCATCCAGGGAGATTTTTTTTTTTCCTTGCAAGCCTATTGGTTTCTTACATTCTTTCTGTTAATTGAGTTGAAAAGGGAAAAAAACGCTGTTGCATTGTAAGTATTCATAAACCAGAATTTGAAGCATATGTAAAAATATATCATCTCATAATCGGATTAAGTGCCTAAGATTTTTCAGTATGCTTTCAACATGTCAGATGATTATTTTGTTAGGTATAAGGTGCTTATTTTGTTAGGCATAAGGTACTAAATTATGCATGTGGCTGTAGATAGAAATTATAATTTTTTTTACTGTATTTGGTTTCCTTTAACTTTAATAATTAAAAAATAAATTTGTTCTCTTTTTTAAAAAATAGATGGACTGTTGCACCCACTAGGTTTCTTCGGAAGAAATAGCAACAAAAAAAGGGGCCAAAAATCAGTATTCTCAGCCAGCCTGGCTCAACAAAAGTAGGATATGTGGAATCTTTTTCTAAACAACTTGGGCAGGCCTCAATATGGACTTACTGGATCGACAGTTTTTGCAAGGGTTGGGGGTGAAGCCTGGGTATTGGGGCATTTAATACGCAGGGATTCATTTTCTCTTCCCCCAACCATGCTATTTATTAGAGTTTTTTGTTCGTTCGTTTGTTTGTTTGTTTGTTTTATGATTTGACCAGATGTCTTCAATCATCCGAAAGAAATATACTCTTATTTTGTTCACTTCTGTTTCTCCATGTGCTTGACATTTAGTAGAACTCAAATTTCTTTATTTCAGAAGTTTGCCAACATAATTAAGATTAGTCTAAACGAGCACTGTCCAATAACACAAGCCACATACGTAATTTAAAAATTTTCTAGAAGCCATGTTAAAAAAGTAAAAAGGAAATGTGATATTAATGTTCATAATTTTATTCAGGCCAACAAATATCCAAATAATATCATTTTCAACATGCAGTTGATAATAAAAATTGAGATATTTTACATTTTCTTTCATAGTAAGTCTTTGATATCCAGTGTGTATTTTATACTTAAAGATTATTTCAGTTTTGGACTAACCATATTTCATGTACTCAGTTGTCAGTAGTTAACTATAGCTAGTGGTTACCTCATTGGACAGTGGTGGTCTAAACTGTTCGTCTCTAAAGTAGATGATACCCTTCTCTAGGCCTTGCTGCTAAGTCCTACAATGACTGCCATTCCTTCCTACCTGATCAAATTCTGAAGTGTTCCACTTAAGTTTATCTTTCTTCATAAATCCTTCATCATTTCTGCATACAGTGATCTTTTTTCTTTACAAAGAAGTTATTCCTTATCTTCATTATCTAATATTTAATTATAAATGGCTTTCTCGTGTGCTTTTTGCAGGTGAAGACTTTGCCTCAGATGTTGCTGTATGTATCAAGCGCTTAACATAAAATAAACATTATTTTGTAAGTGATACAGATTTTAACACTGGCTTTTTTCCCATTAATAATTCTTTTAGGAATTGACTAAGTTTGCTATACCATACAATGGTATCAAGAGATTACTTGGTTTGATTTATGATTTCATCTTCCACGTTGAAATAAAATGATAGGTATTCAATTTCCAGATGGGCACAGATTCTCTAATTTTGTAACTTTCAATGAAATCAAATCCTTTATAATGATTGTGTGTGTACAGATAATCTAATTGATACTAAATGGAGAAAAAGAACCTTTCCTGCTTTTGTCCTTGCCTCAAAAAAGGTACTCTTGTGTCTTATCGTCTGATTATAGGCAGGTACTGTACCCATAATGCCACCTGATTGGGTCAAGGTTTAAAGAATCCTGAGAGAAAATGTGAAAATTGAAGCTTACCATAGTGACTTTGTCATTATTGTTAACTATTTCTGACATTATCTCCTGGAATTTGGACCTTTTATGGCTTCTTTTGAAACCTGGTAGACCTTTCCTGATTCCCAGAGTGAAACTTATTCCTTACTTTAGATATCTGTTTGAATTATCTAGTTCTATTAAAAAAAAAAAAAAATCCCTGAGTTTTGACTTCATTTTCCATTTTATCCTAGGTACCTTCAAATCTCTAGTCCTTGGGGGCCAGCCTTGTTCTGTGTTTAACAATGTGTTATGTAGTCATTAGTGGGAAATGCATGCCAGTTTTCTTCATTTTTTGATGCTCTTAGGTTTAGCACAGTGTTTGCCAAAGTGTTTCTAGTCTTAGAAGATATGTTTTGGGAGAAAGTTCCATGGTTGAGTACATTTGGGAATGGAAAAAACTCCCTTAATGGAGAGTCACAATGTGTATTAGTTTATTAATGGATTTAAGAATTCTTTTCCTATTTTACAGATGAATTAAATCCTTTTTTGTTTATAATACCTTTTATCATGTTGGAGAAGCTGTGTTGTATAGAACACACAATGGGAAACATATCCTAGAAGACCTTTGTACTCTTGATATTATTCCTATCTTAGAAGGCATATATATTTTTCTAATTTGGTTTATAAAATAGAAAAGGTTGATAGATTTTAAAAATGTTTCTTGATGAGATAGTCCACTGTATTTTCTTTAAAAAAATTTTTTTTATTTTACTTTCTTGAGTTATATACCTCTTTATTCCCCATTATCTCACCCATTTTAATCTGAGGTGTTTGCAAAATTGACCTTCTAGGAGGAGTGCAGTTTTTACTCTTTGGGATTGTAGATCTCCAAATCAGCTGTGTACCCTTTATCCCAAATCTACATTGTTTAAACTGCCTCTATGCTACTTGTTTTACTTTATGTATAGTATCTCTCACTCTGGCTTTGAGTTTTTGGAATGCAGTGAATAAATTTAAGATAGTCTGTTTTGCAGTAGAAATATGTCAGTGCTGCTGTTGGGAAGAACATGAAAAATCAAGTGGCCAGTATATACGTGCATACCACTAGGGCTTCATTCAGCATTTGAAAACATTGTGTCTAATTGAGAATGGGTTTGACTCTTCAAATGTTTTTAATTGATAAGAAAAACAAAACAATTAATGAAATGTTATATTTTAGTAAACTGTGGTAAGATTAATTTCATATAGTAACCCTGTTTATGTGAATTATCCGTGGTAGACATGTTTGTCATTACTTAATATCGTTGGCCGTAATTTTTGAAGATGATTAATAAGATTTCTAATTTAGTCATAGACACTGTGTGATCAGAGAATAAAACTCATTTTATAAGTGTCCTATCATGTGAACTCCAAACTCCCTATTAAGGTTGACTTAAGGTTAGAGGTAATCATTCTTGGCTGTAAGTTCAACAAAATACTGACTAAATCAGACAATAAACTGTCTGGTTTTTAAACCTGCTTACAGATACCCTTATTCCTTTAAATACAAATTTTAAAAAAAAGCTTCTTAATTTCTTTTACTTATTTTTTTATTTTTTACTGAAGATCTTCAAGTGGGAGAAGGTACATAGCTACCAGTTCTATTCTTCTCATTAAGGGTACAAGGTTAGGACATCATAACAGCATTTTTCACTAAATCATTAATCTGCTAATGTTAATGACTGTAGCAGTGACTGTAAATCTGCATTCGCTTGTTAAAAGGAAGTAAAAATTACCACCAACAAAAATCTTGAGAAACATATACCTATGCGAATAATACAGTTGTATTGTTTCAGTATCAACTTTTATAGTAGGTTCCCCATTCCTATGAGCAATTCTGACATTATAAATATGTTCTGACCTCAGTGATGCAGTTTGGCCTGCATGGTTCATAATAAAACCAGAATGAACTTTAAAATTAAAATAAAAAACAATAAACTTCTTTTCTCTTCCAGTTGCCTTCTGTTTCTTTGTTATTGTATACTAGTACAATGTCAAAGGATTATTATTTTTTTTTTCTTTTAAAGCTGGTATAGTTCCTACAGTTGGCTGACTGGTTTTGAGTAACAGAAAGATCAGTAAGGAAGAGTCAAAGAAGAGTGCTTAAAGGGGATGAAAGTTTTGAGCTAAGACTTTAAGAAAGGATAGAATTCAGACAGGCAAAATAGGATTATATCAAGGCATACCAAGGCTAGAATTAATAATATTAACAAAGACATCTTAGCAGGTAGTAAAACTTTCTCATTACATTATTAACATCTTTTCTGTACTTACAGTTGTCAATAAAAAAACGTTTTCAACTTTCAGATTCTCAAAGGAGTAAGCAATTATAATGGTCTTTCAGAAGCCACGTGTATTTTATCAAACTGATTTTCCATATGTGTAAAAAAGGACCTGGGGATTGATACATTTTTGTTATAGTTGACAGTGAAAATGTTTAAATATGTAAGTAGTTGATGAAATTTGTATACAGCATGCCAAAAGCTCTCCTGTCCTCTAAAAGTTTTAATCCTTATTGCAGCTGTTGAAATACAAAAACAAGCCCAAAGTTCCCTAAAAAAATAACCAAACATATTTTTCTTTGAAGATACTAATGTTGTTTTGCTGCCCTCTACAGTCCTCTAAAATAGTCACTCTGTTTTTTTCTTCTAGATTAGAATACTTTCTTGACCTGTGAGCTTTAAATTTCAGGAGTGGTATAGTAATTTACCATTAAAGTTGGTAAAATTTAGTTAATTACAATAATTGGCTTCTATCTGTAATCTACAAAATAAAGGGTATAGTAATTGGAGGAGGTGATAAATTGGGGACTATTGAGTATCAATCAGGAAACAGGTAATAGAACACCAGCTATGTGTCAGGTAATGTAGAAGATACCATAGTGGAATGAGATCAAACGGTTATTTCAAACATGGAAGAGTTTATTTAAAACAAAACATCTATTACAGAGAAAGGGCTATGCTAGGTTTCTTGGTATCTTTGCCCTTAAGAACCATTAAATTTAATTCACAGATCTTTGAAGCACAGGATTTGTAATTAGAAGATCTCCGTATTTATGTATGTTTTTAAAAATCAAATTATTTAACCTCTCTGCCTGGTTCATAACCTGTAAAATTGGTTAAATAATACTTCCTTTACAGAAATGCCATGAAGATAAAAGTATTGTGGGATTATAGAGGCATGAACATTTTAGGGTTGGAGGAAGACTCATAGATGAAGTAATTTTCTAGTTAAACCCTGAGGGAGAGTTTGGAATTGTGAGGAAAGGGCAAGGGAAAAGGTGTTCCAGGATGAAAAGACCACTGGGATGAGGACCCTGTTGGAAGAATTAGTGTAGGTACTGAGGAGTTTATGAAGGCAGGGAACCACTGAGTCTGATTTGAGAATATTGTATAACTTGCAGCAATGTAAAAGATAGAGGATGAGAGTCAGGTGGAAGGGAAAACCATTGCATAAGTTGGTGGAAAGAGAGGATATGGACTAAAATGACAAATCAGTGATACACGGAAAAGAAGGGAGAGACCAGCAGGTGCCACCATGTAACAGATGAGTCCACGATTGCTGGCAGCTTGTCTTCGGGAAGAAAGCATCATCTTGATTTGGACATTTTTCTCAGCCTCAAAACTGTAAGCTTGTAAGCTAATAAATTCCCATTGGTAAAGTCAGTGCATTTCATGGCATCTACTTTGAGCAGCCTAGGAAACTAAAGCAGAAATCAAGAAGAAAAGGAAGCTGGGCATCTAGAGCCATAGCCAGAACTACGGCCAATGTATTCCCACCTGGTGTTGCATGGAGGTTGCCACTTGCTGCCACTTAGACACTGGATATTGTAGCTTTGCCTCTTAAATTGACATTGCTTTTCTTAAAAACTGCATATTGTTGCTGTGCCATAGACCAAGAGAAAAATTTTCCATGGATGTTCACTACAGAAAATAGAAGAGATGTTTTGTTTTGTTTTAAATTTAACTTTTATGATGAGATTTCTGTGTCTTTGGGAGGAGGTGTGAGAAACACACTAATATGGCAAGATCCAAGAACAGAAAGTAGAAACATTAAAAACACAGATGAGAACAACTGTTTGGGGGACTTCTGTGACTGGACACACATGGTACACCAGTCTGGATCTCAGTGAACAGCTGAGATCACAACGAAGAACTGTAAGTTTCCCTGGCCAGGATGCTGGTGTCCTTCCCCAACCGGCACTGCAGGCTGTCTTGAAGCTGTTTCCCGGAGGGAAAAAGAAGCAGTTTCTGCTGGGAGCAAGGAAGATGGCTCAACCAGGCTCCAACTGCAGAATTAATTAACAAATTTCAACTGCTGAATAAAAGCTCTGAGCACAGTTAAAACAAGAGCAAGTACGAAAAGAACTGGGAGGTTTCACCCTGGCAGAGAGGAGGCAGGGCTAAAAACAACAAAAAAGAGACTTGGAGTTGGAGGACCTCAAAATACTGGAAAAGGACAGGGGTCCAACTCTGAAAGGGTTTTTTTCTTTCCCTTCCTACTTTCCTTCTTCCTTCTATCCATCCATCCTTTTTTTTTTTTTTTAACTTTTCAATAGCCCATTAGAGCTGGGGAACTCTCAGGTTTCAGCATTGCCCTGGGCAAGGGTGGAATTACAGTGTGTCTGAGAGTAACTAATCAGGTGAAGGAAATAATTCCCTAAAGGGCCTATCTTTAAGTAGTCTCCACTTGGAGCTAGTGAAAGTAGCTTAGGAAAGCTACAACTGTGGCTTTAAACCTGGCAGAGAGGATGCGGGGCTGATGGAAAAAAAAAAGAAATAAAATACAAAAGAACAAAGGTGGAGACTTTTGGAGTTGGCTGAGCTCAGACTACTGGAAAGGGGCTGTGCCCCAAGAACAGGGTGCACAGAAGTGGGCACCAACTCTGGCTCTTGACTGGCGAACCTTGGGGCTGGGGAAAGGCCCTGAAAAGGGATTTCTTTTTTTTTCTCTCTCTTTTTTTTAGTTTGTTTTTAATTGTTTATTTTTTTATTTTTTTTAGCTTTTCTTCTTTTTAAAAACTATTCTAAGTGGCTCATTAGAGGAAGCCTCAGATATTTTCAGTTGGCAGCTAGACCCAGGCAAGGGCAGGGCTGAAACAGGTCTGAGAGACAAAGCAATGAGTCAAGTGGGGGAGATAATTCCCTGAAAGGTATATTTTCCCAAAGAAAAGGGGAGGGGGATGGCGAGGTCCAGCTCAAGTAGTAGCCCTCCTGCAGAGAACTCAGACACCTTGTGCTGGAAAACAGAAACAGCCTGAGACAACCACACCCCTGGCAGGGACAGGGGCTTGCTGAGAATCAGAGGCATTACATCTCCTTACGCTGGTGGAGAGCTGCAGGCTGATAAGTACCTGCTGGACAGGATAGGAAAGGCACAGTCTAGAGGCTTCACAGGAGAATCTGACAGCCTTTTGGGTCTTGTTCTCAGAGTAACTTGATACAATTACACCCTCCTCCCAAGACCTGGACCTGTGTGGACTGGGAAAATCTGATTGGGGTTGATCATATCTGGGGTTACCCCCTCAAAAAAAGGTTCCATATAGATAAGACAGGAACCAGAAAAACAAGAGCTGAAAAATTCTGATCAATTAAACAAACTATGCTGGAGGTCTAGAATAAGTTGAACTGAACACCAAAGAACAGACAAAAAACAAAGCAAACCATCAACAAAACCCTAGGTAAAATGATCTCCAGAATAAACTAATCAAGAAAATCAGTTGCCTAGACAGCAAAAATTCACAAGTTATACTAGGAAGCATGAAGATATGGACCAGCCAAAGGAACAAAGTAACACTTTAACTGGGATACAGGAGTTGAAACAATACTAATTTAAGATGTTCAAACAAATCTTCTAGATAAAATCAATGAGCTGAAGGAAAATGTGGCAACAGAGATGAAAGATATAAAGAAGATACTGGGCGAAGATAAGGAAGAACTCGTAAGCTTGAAAAAACATTTGGCAGAACTTATGGGAAGGAAAGGCACAGTAAAAGAGATGAAAAACACAAAGGAGACATACAACAGCATATTTGAAGAGGCAGAAGAAAGGATCAGTGAACTAGAAGACTGGACATCTGAAATGAAACACACAAAAGAATAGATGGGGAAAGAATGGAAAAATATGAGCAGGGTCTCGAAACTGAATGACAGCATGAAGCACACGAATATATGTGTTATGGGAGTCCCAGAAAGAAAAGAGAAGGAAAAATGGGCAGAAAGAATAATGGAGAAGATAATCACTTACTGAAAAATTACCCAACTCTTACGAAAGACATAAAATTACATACTCAAGAAGTGCAGTGTACTCCAAACAGAATAGATCTGAGTAGACCTACTCCAAGACACTTGATCAGATTGTCCAATGTCAAAGACAAAGAGAATTCTGAAAGCAGCAAGAGAAAAGAGGTCCATCACAGACAAGGGAAGCTCGATAAGACTATGAACGAATCTCTCAGCAGAAACCATGCAGGAAAGAAGGCAGTGGTATGGTATATTTAAGATACTGAAAGAGAAAACCTGCCAACCAAGAATTCTGTATCCAGCAAAACTGTCCTTCAAAAATTAGGGATAGTTTTAAATATTTTCAGACAAATACTGAGAGAGTTTGTAAACAAGATACATGCTCTACAAGAAATACTAAAGGGACTGTGTCAGGCTGATAGGAAAAGACAGGAGAGAGAAGTTTGGAGAAGAGTGTAGAAATGAAGACTATCAGGAAAGGTGTAAAAGGAGTGTGCCAGTTTGAATGTATTGTGTCCCCCAAACGCCATTATCTTTGATGTAATCTTGTGTGGGCAGATGTTATCAGTGTTGCTTAGATTTCTTTGAGTGTTTCTTTGGAGATGTGCCCCACCCAGCTGTGGGTGATGACTCTGATTGGATAATTTCCATGGAGGTGTTGCTCCACCCATTCAGGGTGGGTCTAAGTTGAGTCACTGGAGCCATATAAATGAGCTGATGGACAGAGGGAAGTCAGTGCAGCTGAGAGTGAACGTTTGAAGAGGAGCTACAGCCAAGAGGGACACTTTGAAGAAAGCACAGGAGCTGCAGATGAGAGAAAGTTTGAAGACAGCCCTTGAAAGCAGACTCTTGCTCTGGAGAAGCTGAGAGAGGACAAATACCCCAAGTGCAACTAAGAGTGACATTTTTGAGGAACTGCAGCCTAGAGAGGAACGTCCTGGGAGAAAGCCATTTTGAAACCAGTACTTTGGAGCAGACGCCAGCCATGTGCCTTCCCAGCTAACAGAGGTTTTCCAGACACCATTGGCCATCCTCCAGTGAAGGTACCCGATTGCTGATGTGTTACCTTGGACACTTGATGGCCTCAAGACTGTAACTGTGCAACTAAATAAACCCCCTTTTATAAAAGCCAATCCGTGTCTGGTGTTTTGCATTCCGGCAGCATTAGCAAACTAGAACAAGGAGAGAGATTAAAAAATAAGATATGACATAAAATCCAAGACAAAATGGTAGAAGAAAGTACTTCTCTTACTGTAATAACATTAAATATTAGTGGATTAAACTCCCTTATAAAAAGACATAGACTGGCAGAATGGATTAAAAAACAGGACCCATTCTTTATGCTGTCTACAAGACACTCACTTTAGACAGGACAAAAATAGGCTGCAAATAAAAGGTTGGAAAAATTTATTTCACACAGGCAACAATCAGAAAGGAGGTGGGGGGTAGCTATATTAATATCAGACAAATTAGACTTCAGCTGTAAAACTATTAAGAGGCAAAGAAGGACACTATATATTCATAAAAGGGGCAATTCATCAACAAGACATAAACATAAGTTTTTATGCACTGAGCCAGAGTGCCCCAGTAGACATGAGGAAAACGCTGACAACACTGAAAGAACTATTACAATAATAGTTGGAGACTTCAATGCACTGCTTTCATTAATAGATAGAACATCTAGACTGAGAATCAGTAAGGATACAGAGATGTTGAATTGTATAAATGAACTAGACTTAACAGACTTTTATAGAACACTACACCCCATGACAGCAAGGTACACATTTTTCCTAAGTGCTCATGGATCATTCTCCTTGATAGACCAAATGTTGGGTCACAAAGCAAGTCTCAATAAATTAAAAAATATTGATATTGTACAAAACACTTTCTCAGATCAAAATGGAATGCTAGAAATCAGTAACAGGTGGAAGGCTGGAAAATTCACAAATATATTGAGGCTAAACAACACACTCTTAAACAACCAGTGGATCAAGGAAGAAATTAAGAGGGAATTTAGTAAACATCGTGAGGCAAATGACAATGAAAACACAACATATCAAAACTTATGGGGTGCTGCAAAGGCAGTGCAGAGAAGGAAATAAATTGTCTTCAACACCTATATCAAAAAACAAGAAAGAGCAAAGACTGATTAATTAACTTCTCCTGGAGGAACTAGAGAACAAACAGCAAATCAACCCTAAAGCAAAAATAAGGAAAGAAATAACAAACATTAGGGTAGAAATAAATGAAATTGAGGACATGAAAACAATAGAGACTCAACAAAACCAGAAGTTGTTTCTTTGAGAGAATCAGTAAAATCGATGGACCCATAGGTAGGTGTTCTAGTTCGTTAATGCTGCCAGAATGCAAAACACCAGAAATGGACTGGCTTTTATAAACGGGGTTTATTTGGTTACACAGTTACAGTCTTAAGGCCATAAAGTGTCCAAAGTAAGGCATCAACAGTCAGGTACCTTCACTGGAATATGGCCAATGGTGTCCGGAAAACCTGTGTTAGTTGGGAAGGCACCTGGCTGGCGTCTGCTCCAAGTTCTGGTTTCAAAATGGCTTTCTCCCAGGATGTTCCTCTGTAGGCTTCAGCTCCTCAAAAATGTCACTCTTAGTTGCTCTTGGGACATTTGTCCTCTCTTAGCTTCTCTGGAGCAAAAGTTTGCTTTCAAAGACTATCTCCAAAATGTCTCTGTAAGCTGAAGCTCCTCTCTCCATTCCAGTGCATTCTTCAAAGTGTCCCTTTTGGCCGTAGCTCCTCTTCAAAATGTCAGTCTCAGCTGCACTGAGTTCCTTCTGTTTGTCAGCTCTTTATATGGCTCCAGTGATTTAATTTAGACCCACCCTGAATGGGTGGGGTCGCTCCTCCATGGAGATTATCCAATCTGAGTCATCACCCACAGTTGGGTGGGGTGCATCTCCACAGAAACACTCAAGGAATTAGAATCTAATCAACACTGATATGTCTGCCCATGCAAGATTACATCAAAGAAAATGGCATTTTGGGGGGACATAATACATTCAAACTGGCACACTAGGTTAGCAAAAAAAAGTAGAGGATGCAAATAAATAAAACCAGAAATGTGAAAGGGAACATAACTGATGACTCCTCCACAGAAGTAAAGGAGATAATGAGAGGATATTGTGAGCAACTATATGCTTATATAGTAGACAACTTAGATGAAATGGACAACTTCCTAGAAAAGCATGAACAGCCAACACTGACTCAAGAAGAAATAGACATCATCAGCAAACCAACCACAAGTTAAGAGATTGAATCAGTTATCAAAAAGCTCCCCAAAAAGAAAAGCCCAGGACCAGATGGCTTCACATGTGAATTCTACTAAGCATTCAAGAGAGAATTAGTACCAATCTTCTCAAACTCTTCACAAAAAATTGTAGAGTGGGGAAAGCTACCTAACTCATTCTGTGAAAGCAACATCACCCTAATACCAAAGCCAGATAGACACTACAAGAAAAGAAAGTTATAGACCAATCTCTTTAATGAATATAGATGCAAAAATCCTCAACAGAATACTCGCAAATTGAATCCAGCGGCATACTAAAAAATTATACACCATGACTAAGTGGGATTTATTCCAGTTATGCAAGGCTGTTTCAACACAAGAAAATCAATTAATTTAATACAACATGTCAATAATCAAAGCAGAAAAACCACACGATCATCTCAATTGATGCAGAAAAGGCATTTGACAAAATTCAACATCCTTTCTTGATGAAAACACTGAAAAGAATAGGAATTGAAGGCATCTTTCTCAATATCATAAAGTCAATTTATGAAAAACCAGCAGCTAACATCATACTCAATGGTTAAAGACTGAAGGTTTTCCTTCTAAGATCAGAACAAGACAGGATGCCCACTGTCACCATTGTTATTCAATATTGTGCTGGAAGTTCTGGCTAGAGCAATTAGGCAAGAAAAATAAATAAAAGGCATGCAAATTGGAGAAGAAGAAGTAAAACTTTCCCTGTTTGCAGATGACATGATCTGTATGTAGAAAATCCTGAAAAATCTACAGCAAAATGACTAGAGCTACAGTTGATTGTATACCATGGATGACTGTATGGTTTGTGAATATATTTCAATAAAACTGAATTAAAAAAAAATAATATCTCTACTAAGAAATCTGATAATGAGAAAAAAAAAATGACTAGAGCTAATAAATGAATACAGCATTGTGACAGGGTACAAGATCAACACCCAGAAATCACTGGTGTTCCTATACACTAGTAAAGAGCAACATGAGGAGGAAATTAAAAAAAAATTTCATTTACAATAGCAACCAAAAGAATCAAATATTTAGGAATTTATTTAACCAAGGTCACAGAAGACTTATACACAGAAAAGTACAAGAAATTGCTAAAAGAAATCAAACAGGACCTAAATAAATTGAAGGGCATACTGTTCATGGATTGGAAGATTAAATATAGTTAAGATGTTAATTCTACCTGAATTGATTTATAGAGTCAATGCAGTACCAATTAAAATCATAACAACTTACTTTGCAGAAATAAACCAATAACCAAATTTATTTTTTGAGGACAGGGTGCCCCAAATAGTTAAAAATATCTTGAGAAAGAGTAATGATGTGGAAGGTCTCACACAACCTGCCTTTAAAGCATATTTCAAAGCTACAGCAGTCAAAGAAGCATGGTACTGGCATAAAGATAGATATACTGACCAATGGAATCTAATTGAGTATTCAGAAATAGACCCTCTCATTTATGTACAGTTGATCTTTGATACTGCGGTTAAGCCAGCACAACTGGGACAGTGCAGCCTCTTCAATAAATGGTATTTGGAGAACTGGATATTCTTATCCAAAGGAATGAAAGAAGACTCCTGTCTCATACCTTATACAAAAATTAGCTCGAAATGGATCAAAGACCTAAATATTGGAGCAAAAACCATAAAACTCTTAGAAGAAAATGTAGGGAAATATCTTAATGATCATGTAATAGGTGGTTTCCTAGACCTTACACCAAAGCATGAGTGATGAAAAGAAGTAGGTAAATGGGATTTCCTCAAAATTGAATGCTTTTGTGCATCACAGGACTTTGTCAGAAAAGTAAAAAGGCAACCTATGCAATGGGCCACAATATTTGGAAACTACATGTCAGATAAGCGCTTAATATCCAGAATATATAAAGAGATCCTACAACTCCACAACAAAGACAACCCAATTAAAAAATGGGCAGGAGACATGGACAGACTCTTTTCTGAAGAGGAAATACAAATGTCTTGAAAACATATGAAAAGATGCTAAACTTCAGTGGCTATTAGGGAAATGCTAATCAAAACTACAATGAAATATCATCTCACACCTGCTAGAGTGACTATTATATTAAAAAAAAAAACAACAAAAAAACCCAAATTAAAGTGCTGGATCGTATGTGGAGAAAGAGGCACACTTACTTATTCACTGTTGGTGGTAATGTAGAATGGTGCAACCACTCTGGAAGGCAGTGTGGCATTTCCTCAGGAAGCTAACTGAATTGCCATAAGATCCAGCAATCCCATTACTAGGTATATACTCAGAGGAACTGAATGCTAGGATACAAGCAGCCATTTTTAAATTGATGATTATAGCAGCATGTTCTAGTTTGCTAATGCTGCGGAATGCAAAACACCGGAGGTGGATTGGCTTTTATAAAAAGGGGGTTTATTTGGCTACACAGTTACAGTCTTAAGGCCATAAAGTGTGGGTGGCGTCTGCTCCAAAGTTCTGGTTTCAAAATGGCTTTCTCCCAGGACATTCCTCTCTAGCAAGCTTGCTCCTCTTCAGAATGTCACTCACAGGTGCACTCAATTTCTTCTCTTTGAGTCAGCACGTTTATATGGCTCCACTGATCAAGGCCCACCCTGAATGGGTGGGGCCACACCTCCATGGAAATACCCCATCAGTTATCATCTACAGTTGGGGGGGACACATTCCAAGCAAATCTAATCAGCACCAAAAAGTCTGCCCCACAAGCCTACATCAAAGAATATGGCTTTTTCTGGGGGACATAATACATTCAAACCGGCACACGGCACTATTCATGATGGCCAAGAAATGGAAACAGCCCAAATGTCCATCAGTGGACAAGTGGATAAACAAACTGTGATACATACATATGATGGAATATTACGCAGCATTGAGACAGAATAAAGTCACGAAGCATGTAACAACATGGATGAACCTTGAGGATGTTATGTAGAGCAAAATTAGCCAGAAGCAAAAGGAAAAATACTGCATGATTTTGCTAATATGAACTAACATTAATGAGCAATCTTTGAGAGTTAAATCTGAGAACACAGGTTATCAGGCGATAGAGAGACAGCAGAGATCATGCATTTGATGCTGAAGGAGTATGTGGTGTTCAACAGGATTGATTGATTGGGTCTAGAAATGGATAGCACAATACTGTGTGATGGTAGCACAATATTCTAAGTATATTGAACAAAGATGACTGTGAGTGTGGTTGAAAGAGGAAGTTTGGGTCATGTGTCACACCAGAAAGAAAGATAGAAGATAAAGACTGGGTCTGTATAACTTGTTGAAACCTAGAGTGGTTGTTTTTGGTGATTAAATATACAAATTTAAGTATGTTTTTACATGTGGGAGAACAAATGAATGTCAACTTTGCAAGGTGTGCCAGCTTGGATATATAATTTCCCCCAGAAAAAGCCATGATCTTTTAATCCAATCTTGTGAGATATTGGGATTAGGTTGTTTCCATGGAGATGTGACCCACTGTGAGTGACACCTTTGGTTAGGGTGTGACCTCTGATTGAATGTTTTCATAGAGGTGTGGCCTCACCCCTCAGCTTGGGCCTTGATTAGTTCACTGGAGCCCTATAAAAGTTCAGACACAGGGTGCTCACTGCTTGCTGCAGCTGAGAGATATTTTGAAGTGGCCATTGAAAGCTGATATTTTAGAGAATGCCATTTTGAAATACAGCATTGGAGCAAGCAGATACCAGTCATGTGCCTTCCCAGCTAACAGAGGTTTTCCGGATGCCAATGGCCTTTCTCCAGTGAAGGTACCCTATTGTTGATGCCTTACCTTGGACACTTTATGGCCTTAAGACTGTAACTTTGTAACCAAATAAACCCCCTTTATAAAAGTCAACCCATTTCTGGTATTTTGCATAACAGCAGCATTAGCAAACTGGAACACAAATCAGACTAAAGGGTAAAGGATGATTTTAGCAGTGTTTTAAATCTTCAACTTGTGTGTGAAACCAGAGGTGTTGAAAATGAGATCCTATTGGGGAAAAATAGTCAATACAAACTAGAGTCTATAGTTAACCGTAACATTGTAATATGCTTCCATTATTTGTAACAAAGGCAGTGTATCAAAGCTAAATGTCCGTAAGAGGGGAATATAGTGGAGGGACATGGGATTCTTGGAATTGGTGGTGGTATTTCTGCTTTTTATTGTATTGTTTTTTATTTTTAAATTTTTTTTTGGTCATTTTTTTCCTATGTCTCCTCTTCATCTTTCTTTGCAGGAAAAAATGGAAATGTCCTTGTATAGATTGTGGTGATGAATGCATAACTATGTGATTATACTGGGAACAATTGATTTTTTTTTTTTAACTTAGGATGGAATTTATGGTGTGTGAATAAAATAGAGGGATACAAGTGCTGGAGAAAATGTAGAGAGACGGATATACCTAGTCACTCTTGGTAGGGAAGTAGAATGGTGCAGCCCATCTGGAGGGCTGTGTGGTGGTTCCACAGGAAGCTAAGTATGGGGTTGCCATATGGTCCTACAACCTGGTTATTGTGTATTTACTTGGAGAAACTGAGAGCAGGGACCAAATGGACATTTGCACACAGGTGTATATGGTGGCAGTATTCACGATTCGCAATGGATTGAGGTGGTGTAAGTGTACATTGACTGATGAACCAAATGGTAAACTGTGGTGTATGTATACAATGGAATATTGATCGGCTGCAAGAAGGAATGAAGTTGTGATGTGTGCAATGAGGTGAATGGACCTTGAGGACAGTATGTTGAGTGAAATAAACCAGAAATAAAAAGACATAATGCCTCACTAATATTAACTAACTGTAACGTGCACACTCTGAATTTAATCTGAGAGTATAGGTTATTAGGGGAGGGCGGGCTTATGGTAAAAGTTCCTAGATTGTAAGCTTTTACAGCACTTACATCTGTTCCTGACCTGTAATGGTTATTTCTGAAGTCTGAGATGCTGAACTCTTTGTGTATAACCTGGTTGGTCCCTGGAACTTCAGGTATCTGGGTGACACCTGAGGCTCAGGGTTCAGCAGCTATAAAAGTCAGCGTTACCCCATACTGCAACTGTTAAAAAAAGCTGAAAAAAAGTTGACTTCAGTTAGAGATATGAATGAAGCGGATCTGGTTAGCATTAAGACAAATCAGACTAAAGGATAAAGTATGATTTTGATAGTGTTTTAAGACTTCAACTTGTGTGTGAGAGACCAAAGGAAGAGATTTTTATTTGGTGCAAAATCTGTATTTTCTGTAGCACACACAGTTATTTAACTTGTATGGTCAGTTTATTCAAACACCATAATTGCGTGGAACTTTGAATAGGAAGTGAGATTTTGTTGGTTTGTACATGGTAGTATAAAGCCCCAGTACATCCCAGAGTAATTTGGGCATAGAACAAAAATGTATTTGCAAAGACCCCTTGAGGACTGGGGAAAAATGTGGAAACACTAAACTTCCCCACTTGGGGTATTATTGATATTCTCATGAACATTGTGGACTGCCAATTGAGAAGGCTGAGCCCTTCCTTGATCTAGGGTTTTCTCTTATGAAGCTTGTTACGTGGTTGTTAAAGCACAAGAGAGGCTAAACTTACTTATAATTGTGTCTAACACCTACCCGCCCCCCGCCCCGAACCTTTTTTGTTGCTCATATGTGGCCTTTCTTTAAGCCCAGTTTTCAGGTAAACTCACTGCCCTCCCTCCTGCATGAGTCATGACTCCCAGGGGTGTAAATCTCCCTGGCAATTTGGGACACGACTCCAGGGATGAGCCTGGACCTGGCATCGTGGGATTGACCAAAAGGCAGAAGAGAAATGAAACAAAATAAAGTTTTAAATATGGCTGAGAGGTTTCAAGTGGATTTTAGAAGTCTTTGTGGAGGCTATTCTTGTGTGTTACTTAGATATCCCTTTTTAATTTTTAGTATTTTGGATTAGCCAGAAGGAAATGCCTGAAACTATAGAACTGCAACCCAGTAACCTTGATTCTTGAAGATGATTGTGTAACTATATAGGTTACATGGTGTGACTGTGATTTTGAAAACCTTTTAGCTCATATTCCATTTATTCAGTTTATGGACAGATGAGTAGAAAAATGGGTACAAAAATTAAATGAATAATAGGAGGAATTGGGGAATGGGATGTTTTGGGTGTTCTTTTTTACTTTTATTTTTTTTCTTTTTTTTGGAGTAATGGAAATGTTAAAAAATTGGTTGTGGGATGCACAACTATATGACAGTACTGTGAACAATTGATTGTACACTTTGGATGATTATGTCATGTGAATATCTCATTAAAATTGAATAAAAATATAAATAAACACAGATGAGGGACACGAGTCTTAGAAATGATGAGGGTACACTTTTCTTTGTTAGGTTGTGAATAGAAAATCATAGGTAAATATGGAGAGACACTTATGGGTGTAAGTAGGAAGAGTTAAGGATAGGCTTTGATTTTTAGTGATTTAAGTAGTATATTTTGAGAAATAATGATTGTCGGGTGATGTTGGGACTTACAATTAGAAGTTTTGGTGAAAAATGGAATAAGACACGAACTTAGAATGAATGAAATGAGGGGTCAGCATTGAAGGCCTAACTAAGTTGGCTTAATATTAATTTCCAAGTTTTGAATGATGATGTGGAAGTAGTAGTAATTTTATGTAGATGGCTGTTAAGTCAGTGTTGAATTGAGCACTTTATGTATACCCAAGATTACACTAGGTACTACTAGGTTAAAAAATGAGTGTGTTCTTGGGAACCAGTTGTGTTCATGGAAACAGTTGTATTTATGTATTGAAGGAAGTAGGGAATAGAGCCAGACTTTTGGGGGCCTTTTGAATATGGTCAGATAGGTGGCATTGAAAGTTTGGGGTCAGAGAAATGATATAGGGAAAATAAAATTTAAGAAATACTGATCATAAGTGGGGTGGTCCAGATATAAAGTTAGTAAGGTCTGAATTTGGAACATAGTGGTAGAAATGAAAGGGAAAGACTTAATAAACAAGGCGTAATTAAAATGTAAAATAATAGATCTTGATGATACCAGGATATGAGGAGTGGGAAAAAATGAGTGAATTTGGAGTTTTTGTATTCAACAGGTAGGAGAAAAGTGTAAAAATTGCTGAAAGGTAGCTTCAAAGTAAAAATTAGATATTATGTGGAAGGGGTAATGATTTTTGTTTCCACAAACTGTGAGATTTGGTACTTGATTCAAGTCATAGTGCCAGATAAAAACAGTATTTGAAGATGTAAGGTATGGGCTGCTTTGAACAAAGGCTTGAGACATAGATTGATGAAATGAAAAAACTTTTGCTGACATGTACATACAGAAAATCTCATGGTAACTGTGCAGTTCAGTGAACTATTGGGAAGTGAGCATATCCAGGAAACTGGTGCCTTGGTCAAGAAATAGAACGTGACCCAGCACCTCAGAAGTCCTTCTCACACACTCCTTCACAGTCACAAATCCTTCTCTCTTCCCCATAAATAACTACAGTTCTGACTTCCACGACCATAATTCAGTTTTACGTGTGTTTGAACTTTATATACTTCTTTGCTGAAATTGTTTATGAGATTCATCCATGTTGTTATAGTTCTTTTCTTTTTTAACCACTGGAGAGTGTTTTCTATTCCACTTTCTACACCATAATTTATTGATTTAACGTTGAGCAGATATTTGGGTTCACTGCTGTTAACATTATTGTACCTGTCTTTTCTCTGTCTTTTGGTGGTGGAATTGCTGGTTCATATTGTGCATGTTTTTTTGAAACAATTTTCCAACGTGTTTGTACCAATTTATACTCCCACCTGTAGTGTAGTTGAATGAAAATGAGTTTTATCTGCTTTACATCCTCACCAGTCCTTTGCAGTACTTTTAACCATTCTCATTGGCGTGTAATGGTATAATGTGATTTTAATTTTCACATCTCTGATGGCTGAGATAGCCTTTTTTTAATGTGTTCATCAGCCATTTGAATATCCTCTTTTTCTAAAGTGCCTGTTAATTCTTTTCCCATTATTTTCAGTTGGTTGTTTAGTTGTTTCTTTACTGATTATTAGGAGTCGTTCATGTATGCTAGGTATGAACCCTTTGTCAGTTATGTATATTGCAAACATCTTCTCCCACTCTAGCCTTTTCACACTATTAATTGTCTGTTGATGAACAGAAGTTCTTTGATATCCATCCCAAATTTATGAGTCTTTTCCTTTGTAATTCTTTATATCATGTTTATAAAATCTTTCTCTAACACATCATTAAATAATTTTTCCTAAAAGCTATATTGTTTTGCCTTTAATAAGATCAAGAATCTAGAATTTATTTTTGTTATTATATGAGATAAGGGTCCATATTCATTTTTCTCCGTTTGTACCCGTATAGACCAGTACCGTCTATGGAAAAGACTACCTTTCTCACTGCTGTGCAGTGCTGCCTTTATAGTAATGCAAGTGGCTATATATGTCTGGGCTTATTTTTGGACTCTATCTGTTCCATTGTTGCCTTTGTTTAACTTTGTACAAATGCCACAAATGTTCCTTCAGATCAAAATATTTAAAAATTAAAAATTTCCATTGTGGTCTTTTTGATCCATGGATTTATTTTGAAATTTATCACTTAATTAAACATATGGAGATTTTTTAGTTATCTTGGTTATTGGTTTCTAGTTTAATCACATTGTGTTAAATAATTTATGATATCAGTCCTTTGGCTCAGTTTGTGGTTAATTTTGGCAATTCCATAAATACTTGAAAAGAACGTACGTTGTACTTGTTGGGTAAAATGTTTTGTCTTTGGTTTCTATATGAGGAAAATGTTATATAAATATATATATCAGTCAGGTCCACTTGGTTGTGTTGCTCAAATCTTATGTATGCTTTCTGATTTTTCTTTCTGCTTCTGTTAATTACTGAGAGATGTATTAAAATCACATATCAGGATATGGGTTTGTCTTTTTTTTTTTTTTTTATTTCTGTGAATTTTTACCCTGTACAATTTTAGGCTAGTTTTTTAGTTGTAATCAAATTTGGAATTGTTATATCTTTTTGGGATTTGACCCTTTTATTGTTATTACATGTCTCTATCTCTAGTAATGCTACCTGCCTTAAAGTCTACTTTGTCTGATTTTACTATAGCTACATTGGTTAGTGTTTGCATTTTATATTTTCTCCAACCTTAAGTTTCAGTCTTTCTGTGTCCTTAAATTTAAAGTGTGTCTCTTGTAGGTAGCATGTATTTTTTTAAATCTAATCTGTTAGGCTTTTTCTTTACCCTAGAAATTAGTGCTATTGCATATCCCATGAAACATTATTGTTTTGTAGTAAATATTTAGTTATCCCTATTTATTTACCGTTTCTGTAGTTCTTTATATCTCCTAGCATCTTAAAGTTTCCATGTAGAATCCCTTTTTTCTGTCTGAAGTGCATCCTTTGTATTTTCTTTAGTGCAATCTGTATATTAAAATTCTCTTTATTCCTCTTTTTCTTTTTGTCTGAAAGTTTCTCTGTTTTTACTTTGGTTTTAAAATCTATAACCGCTTTATTGATATAATTAAAATAACATATACTTCACTGGTTTAAAGAACATTATTCATTGATTTTTAGTATATTCAGAGTTGCACGGACATTACCACAATGTTAGCACCTTTTCATTATTCAACCCCCCCCCCCCCCAAAAAAAAAAGCACTCACTCTTTATTTTCCCTTTGCTCTTTCCCGGAATGAGGGAATGCTAATTTACTTTATGCTTCTATAGATTTGCCTATTCTGTTCATTTCATATAAACAGAATCATAAAATAGTCTTTTACAACTAGATTCTTTCAATTAGCATATGTTTTCAAGTTTCAACCATGTTGTGATGTTTATAATTACCTCTTTTATTGCCGAATAATATTCCATTATATGTATATACCACATTTTGTTTATCCAGTTATCATTTGATAGAAGTTTGGATTATTTCCACTTTTTGGCTAATATGAATAATATTGTTATGAACATTCACGTACGAGTTTTTGGGTGGACATATAGTTTCATTTAGCTTTAGGATAAACCTAGGGGTGGAATTGCTGGTTCCTGTGATAACCATGTTTAATCTTTTGAGGAGTTGCCAGATTATTTTTCAGAGAGGCTAAACCACTTTACATTCACACCAGCATCTTATGAGGGTTTCAGTTTCTCCACATCCTTATCAACACTTGTTATTATCTGTCTTTTTACAATTTGAGCCATAGTAATGGTTGTGAAGTGTGGTATATCATTGCTCTTTTGATTTAGAGATAAATAAGAGGGCTAGGAAAGCGTGAAGGGAGAAGTGCCTAACTCAGCCAATAGGGTAAGAGAAAACTTCATAGAATGATGTGGTGAGTTGAAGCTGTATGTACCCCACAAAAACATGTTCTTAAATCTAATCCATTCCTGTGGGTGTGAATCCATTGTAAGTAGAACCTTTTGATTAGGTTACTTCAGTTAAGGTATAGGCCACCTCAATCAAGATGGGTATTTTATTACTGGAGTCTTTCATAGTAGAGTGAAATTCAGACAGAGAGAAAGCCACAGGAAGCAAGAAGCTGAAGGTCAGTGGAACCGAGAAGAGAACTGAGACAGCAGGAGAGGCTGCCATGTGCATTGCCATGTGATAGAGGAGCCAAGAATCAAGGAAGCAGCAGTCAGCTCTAGAACGCCAGTCTTTCCTCGATGACACCTTGATTTGAATGTTCTCTTAGCCTCGAAATTGTGAGCTAATACATTCCCATTTTTTTAAGCCAACATACTGCTTGCCATTTGCTTGAGCAGCCAAGAAAATGAAAATAGTTGTGAACCTTCCCAAAATTTAAGTTCCCAAACAGCAGTCAAAGACCAGCCTTGCAGGCAGGCTTTTTGAAAGATAGCAATTTAAGCCTGCTATGTTAACTCCTTTCTGGACAAAAGACCATCGTCTCTGAGATTTTTCTTTTAAAATCTAATATCCATTCTACAGTGATGCTGTCCTGATCTTACCAGAAGAAATAAGTAGAAGGCTTTATGTAGAAGATGGCTTTATAAATCACAATCGGGCCATATATATAGTCCTTGCTGCCTTAAAGGTGATGGAATTGCAGTTGATAGTCATGCCACCAGGAATAAAAACCAAGTTTGCATATGCACAGGCAATATTGCAACTGCACCTATGTCTAGATTTTAGACAGGAAAAATGTGCAACTTGGAGTCTATGAAATAGAAAAATTGCATTTTTTGAGGTTGTTTGCTATATTAGAAAATTTAATCAGATTCGGAGTGCATTTGAGCTTTTGCCATTGAGATGCTTTATGAAAATTATGATAGAAGAAAATAGTGTGGTGTAGATATTTGGGATCTAGCATTGACCATCTTCCAGAAAAAAAAAAAATTGCCCAACAGTGCTAAAAATTACTCTAGACCTCTAATCTGGTAGTATTCAACTTCCTTTCCTTGCCTTTTCCTTTTCTTTTTTGTATCTTTTTTCCTTTTCCCCTTCACTTTCCTTTTTCTTTTCTGGGTGAGAAATCTGAGGCCTATTGAAGTTTTACTTTGTTTTTCTTTGGCTTCAACTGTAAAATTCTCTGGATTTGGAACGCAGAAGAAAAATACTTCTAAATTAACAGTGATTCTGGCATTTTTGTTTCCATTCATATTGCCACCACTCTCATTCTGAGCATTATTCATGCCTAGTTTAGTGCATTAGCCTTCTGTATTAGTTTCCTAGGGCTGCCATAACAATTTACCACAAACTTGTGGCTTAAGACAACAGAATTTTGGTCTCTCACTGTTCTGGATGGCAGAAGTCCAAAATTATGATGTTGGCAGGTCCATGTTCTCTCCAGAGCCTCTGTGGGTCATTCTGTTCCTTGCTTCTTCCAGTTTCTGGTAGCTCCAGGTATTCCTTGGCTTGTGGCTGCATAACTACAGTCTCTGCTTCTGTCTTAATATGAATATGGCCTTCTTTATTTCTCTATCTTTTGTCACTTTATAAGGATACTTGGCATTGGATTTAAGGTCTACTTAGATAACCCAGGAGGGTCTTCTCTTGGAAGATCCTTTTCCCAAATAAAGTTACATTTACAGATTTTGCAATGTGATATTATATTTTGGGGCTATCATTCAGCACACTACACCTCCTAATTGATCTTTCTGGATCCTTGTTTTATTTTTTCCAGTATAATACGTGAACTGCTGCTAGTCTTTACTAATATTGCTCCTTAACTTTTTGTTTTCCTATATTTCCCACTGAATCTGTAGTCCAAACACTTTGGCTATGCATTCTCACACTGCAGTGTTCCCTACTGTAGCATTTATTTATAGTTTCTCTGACTAGGCTTTATGCTGCTGAAGAGTAAGGAACATGTCTCTTTTGTTCTTCCTCAGCATAGTGCTGAGTGTAAAATGTTACTGGGAAAAATAGGTGTACAAACAAACTGAAATAAGAGTTTGCCTTTTTTTGCTTCATCTCCTGTTATTTATTTATTTTTACCAACATTTGGATTTTTCTCACTTCTCTAAACTTTTTCTTTTCTTTCTTTCTTTTTTTTTTTTTTTTTTTTTTTTTTTAATCTCTGAGGGTCCCTTTGCTTTTCTTCTTCCACCTACAGTACCCTTTCTCTGCTTGGAAAAACTCACCTTGCCTAAAATACCACCTAAATTCCATTATTCTCACAAATTTTCCTAGATAAAATTTGAATCACTAGTTTAGTATTAACTGAAAGAGAATTTCACTTTCTAGATGTAATTTCTTTTACTCTTTGTGCTCTTCTTTGCACCCTTAACTACAGTGGCTCTTATAGGAGTCGCCATATGTCCAGTTTGCCTGGGACTAAGTTTTTTACAGCTGTTATTCTGCTTTAATTATTTTTAATGCCCCCACTCCCCTTTCACTCTAAAAAAGTTCTGGCTTGGATAACAAATTATCTGGTGGCACTAGCCCTAATAGCTAATGCCTTGTCTGTCTTTTTTTCTCTTCTAGATTTCCAGTCTTAGAAGTTTCAGGCTGTACTATTTTGTCTTATAGTACCAATTATTTAATATTCAGTGAATGAAATTCAGTAACTATTTGAGCCCTTATTATATGCCGTACATTTTCTTGTCAGGCTAGACTTCTGTTGTCAGGCTAGTCGTCTTTGTTAATTGTTTTAATTGCTCTCTTGAAATATCTAAGCCCTTGCCCCAATATTTTTCATTTTCACCAGCTTTGCAAATTTTTCTCTTGATCAGTTCAGTTGTACACATTTTCTCTGCTTCCCAGCTGCTAGTGATGCTAAGGTTTGAGAAAAAGTCATATAACCATGCAGATTGATGCCACTATAAAATCAGGCTTTAGCTTCAACTGGACCTCAAATACTACCCATCAGTTCTTTAGGTGGTTAGTCAGTGCCTACTCCTGTGTTAAAGGTTTTTTTTGTCATTTTACTGAACCTTATTATGTGAAAATAATCCTATTTTATAGGTGATAAAACAGGCTCAAGAATGAAGGTCATACTAGTAATATTTGGGGATATATGTGTTCTTGAATCTAGGTTATTCTGGCTCCAAAGTTCTTGCTTTTTCTCTCTTCCCTTTTACCCACAGTCAATATCTACTCCTAAGTCTGAGATGTATACTACTGAACCTTAAGCTCCATGTACTTGTTTTAGAGATGCTACATTTAAACCAGTAAGCTTGAGATTTTTGGGATTATTAATGGATAGGTGTATATAAATTTTCACCTGCATCATTATAGAAGGGGTTGATAGAACATTAGTGGTCTATCATTTATGAGACTTGATAAAAGATCGGGGTTCTTTACATGTTCTCAGGCCTTCTGTTTTTTATGTATGTGTATTGCTTGCATCAAGTTTAAAGTAAATCAAAGGATCATAAGTAAATTTCATTAATATGGCTTAAGAAAAAGATTTTGTTTGGTTGGAAATTGTCATAATAGTGTTGATTATAAAATTTACTACTGCGATAACAGTAAGGCCTAAGATAATTTATTTACTTTAGAACTTGGGGGAATAAATTATGATTGAAAGTTGTAATTTCATCAATATTTAAGAATTGCAGCAATATGGTTCACAAGTTGAAATGGAAATTGAAAAAGCAGATTATTAGTTATTGTTATTAAAATCCTGTCACATACATTCTACCTGTGATGGAAGTATTGCTGATTTAAGAATTGCAACCTCTCTTCCCTTTTTATTTTGAAAATCACTTAGCTTTTGAATTTCCCAACTAATAGCCCATCTAGGTTCTCTCTCTGTGAAACATTTAGAAATTATTCATAATGTGCTCAGTGTGATGGAGTTGGAAATATTACTTTTCAAAGCCAGGAGACTTCTTGAATGTGTTTTACCACTATCTGTAAGATAAGGGCAAATCACTTATTGTCCGTAAAATTAGAATAGATCAGATGTTCTTTAAGTTTTCTTCCTGATCTGGAATTTTGTGCTTTTCTTATGAAAATATGAGGAAATTATGCAACTGCAGAAATTCAGTTGCAAAATATCCTTGTTTATGTTGTTGGTTAAATCAGGATATTTCCTTATTTGAAATCAACTAATATAGTGATAGATTGAGAATAGAGAGTGGAAATGACACTTTAGAGAAAGCACTTTGTAAAGGTTGAAATGTCTACTTATGAAACATAAGATACAGTGGGATGAAATTTAATGCATAGAAGTAGATTTAAATAAATTAAAAATTTAAATGTTAAGACTTTGAGGCTGATATGTGTTTAGCTTTATAGAAAACTCAGGACCTATAGTTAGAAGGGAAGTTAACCTTTATTGAATTTTTTTTTTTTTTGAAATTACCTTTTATTGACTCACTTATTCTTTCCCATTCTTATAGTCTCTTATTTTCCTCTCCTGCATTTGAAACTGCTACTTACTAATTGTCTATCATATCATGAATAGAAAAATGAACACTGGCTCCAAATTATCACATAGATGATATGGAAATGAGTAAGTCAACTTGTTTTCAAGTAATTCCAGTACAAGGCTTCCACCTTTTCTTTCTTTTGTAGCAATCTCATTCAATAGAAAATGAACTTTCTAAAAAGTTTATGAACTAACACTAATTTCATAAAGCAGTATCTTTGGAAAACCAGATAGAAAATGAGAAGTATGTGGCATTGGTAAAAAGTTAAGAAACCGAATATTAACTTATGTGTGTATTAAATAAAAACAACTTTTAATCCCTTGTTCCTATTTCAAAAAAATTCTTAAAATGATTTAAAGCTCTTGGATGTCCTTGGAAAGTATTATTTTAATGCACGATGACATTTTTATATTAAATTTTCACAGATATTGTTAAAAGGAATAATAAACCACATATTCATTCAAAGTGTGGAAAACTAAAACAGTTAAAATTGACAAAGTTATGGTTGTTTTGTGCTGGATTTTTTAATACAAGTAGTTATTTTCATTACATACTGCATAAATTTGAGGGTGTAAGAAATGTCTATATCTTAATTGTACAAAACTCTTCATTTTTACATTTTTTTATTGAGTGTATTCACAAACCATACAGTTATCCAGAGATCCAAAGTATACAGTCAGTTGCCTACAGTGCCATCATACAGCTGTGCATCCATCACCACAATTTTTTTTTCAATTTTTAGAACATTTTCATTACTCCAGAAAAGAAATAAAGACAAAAAGAGGAATCTCAAATCCTCCCATACCCCTAATCACCCCCCTCCATTCTTGATTCATAGTATTGGTATAGTACATTTGTTACTGTTGATGAAAGAATGTTGAAATTCTACTAACTGGAGCATATAGTTTGCAATAGATGTATTTTTTTCCTATATGCCCCTCTATTATTAACTTCTACTTAGAGTGTCATACATTTGCTCTAGTTCATGAGAGACTTATGTGTCTTATTTTACTAAATATAGTGCCCTCAAGGTTTTTTCATCAACCCATTTTTTTTAAGAGGGTTTTGCTCATACACCATACATTCTTTCCTAAGTAAACAATCAGTGGTTCCCTGTATAGTCTCATATTTATGTATTCACCACCATCACCACTATCTATATAAGGACATCTCCATTTCTTCCACAAAGAAGGAGGAAGAGTCAAAGAAGGTAGAGGAAAAAAAAAAAAGAAAGAAAAAAACAAACAAACATGACAGACAGGAAGTGAAAAAAAGGAAAGATAACATTAAACTAAAGTAGAATAAAGAGTTAGCATCACCAATGTGAAGAGTCCCATACCGCTCCCCTATAACCCCCCATATGCATTTAACTTTCGTATATTGCCTTTGTTATATTAAAGGAAGCATAATAAAATGTTTCTGTTAATTATTATCTCTAGTTTCCATTGATTGTATTTTTCCCCTAATCCCACCCTATTTTTAACACCTTGGAGTGTTGACATTCATTTGTTTGCCCTCATGTAAAAACATATTTATACCTTTTATCACAATCGTTGAACACCTTAGGTTTCACTGAGTTATACAGTCTCAGTCTTTATCTTTCCTCTTTCTGGTGTCCCACATTCTCCTAACCTTCCTCTTTCAACCACACTCACAGTCGTCTTTGTTCAGTGTACTTACATTGCTGTGCCACTATCTCCAAAATTGTGTACAAACCTCTCACTCCTGTCTTTTCCTTTGTCTGTAGTGCTCCCTTTAGTGTTTTCTGTAGAGCAGATATCTTGTTCACAAACTCTGTCATTGTCTGTCAGAATATTTTAAGCTCTCCCTCATATTTGAAGGACAGTTTTCCCAGATACAGGATTCTTGGTTGGCAGTTTTTCTGTTTCAGTATCTTAAATATATCACACTACTTCCTTCTTGCCTCCATGGTTTCTGCTGAGAAATCCACACATAGTCTTATCAGGCTTGCTCTGTATGTGATGGATGACATTTCTCTTGCTGCTTTTAGGATTCTTTCTTTACCTTTGATGTTTGATAATCTGATTTTTAAGTGTCTTGATGTAGGCCTATTCAGATCTCTTCTGTTTGGGTATGCTGCATTCTTGGATCTGTAATTTTATGTCTTTCACAAGAGATGGGAAATTTTCATTGACTATTTCCTCTGTTATTGCTTCTGCCCCCTTTCCCTTCTTTTCTCCTTCTGGCACACCCATGACACATACATTCCTGTATTTCATGTTGTCATTCAATTCTCGGAGACGTTCATATTTTTACGTTCTTTTCTCTGTCTGTTCTTTTGTGTGTATGCTTTCAGATGTCTTGTTCTCCAGTTCCTGAGTGTTTTCTTTTGCCTTTTGAGATCTGCTGTTGTGTGTCTCCATTGTGTCTTTCATTTCTTGCATTGTGCCTTTCATTTCCATAGATTCTACCAGTTGTTTTTTCTACCTTACGTACGCCCAGTGTTTTCATTATATGCTTCATCTCTGTTGCCGTATCTTCCCTAAACTTTTTAAATTGATTTAGCATTAGTTGTTTCAATTCCTGTATCTCAGTTGAAGTATAAGTTTGTTCCTTTGACTGGGCCATAACTTCATTTTTGTTAGTGTAGGCTATAGTTTTCTCTTGTCTAGGCATCTGGTTTCCTTGTTTACCCCAATCAGGTTTTCCCAGAAGAGTCTCAGATCTCAGAAGGCGACAGTATTCAGTATCAGGTCTCCCTGAGGGTGTGTTTGAGAAGATTGATACACCTTTTGAGGCCTCAAGCCTCTTTGCTTTTCTGCCCAGCAGCTGGCGTCTGCCAGTTTGTCACTCCAGACTAGTGTAAGGAGGTGTGGCCTGTGGCTGTTTTCCCCCAGGGTCTGGGGTCTGGTTCTGAATGGAAAGCGGGTAGTAGAGCTTGGTACCACCTTTTTTCTTTTAGGGAAGATACCGAAAAGTATCTTCCCTGGGGAGATATTTGCATTTGAATAGTCTTTATGACTCTGCTATCTCCACCCTTCTCTGGGTCAGAGAGTTGCCAACTGAAAATGATTGCGGCTTTCTCCACTGAGCTGAAAAAGGGACATAAAGCCCCCCTTCAGGGCCATTGTGCAGCCACCCTCAGTTTCACCTGTTGGCCAGAGATAGCACCCCGTTCTCTGGGCTCCCCCTCCCTCCCAGAGGGGTCAAAAACTCTCCAAGTCAGTTTTCACCAAAAGCCTCTGTCTGCTTGTTGGGGATTCATAGTTTGTATTGAGAAGTCAACATTTGCTAATTAAAACCTCAATTGGAGCTGGGCTGAGGTATATACGCTTCTTCAGAGAGTGCTGCTCTCTAGCACAGCGAGGCTTTGCGATTTGGGCTGACGTGGGTTAGGAGCTCTCAGCTTGGGTCTGCAGTTTTTACTTACAGATTTTATGCTGTGATCTCAGGCATTCCTCCCAATCCAGCTTGGTGTATGATGTGTGGACAGTCATGTTTGACCCCCAGCAGTTATTCCAGATTATTTACTATTTGTTCCTGGTTGTTTGTGTAGTTGTTCTAGGGGGACTAACTAGCTTCCCCTCTTCTCTATGCCACCATCTTCTTCCGACCTCTCTTTCCTTTTTCTATGTAAACCTTTTAAATACAGTTCTGCAAGAACATTTTCACAATGACTATGAAATGAATCAAAATCACTTTTGAAATTTTCGAGTGGAAGAGTTGGGGGAAGGCAAGATAATAGATGACTGAGATCTAGAGTTTAGGTGATGTGGCAAGGTCATCCAATTAGGAGGTTGCAGAGTTGTGTGTGGATTGTGGGACCCAAGCTTTTTCTTGGCAAAAGGTACTGCAGAATCTGGAAATGTTAGTGTGTTCAGGATGAAGAAGAAGAAAATCTTATTTCAGTTTAGATCATTTTATACTAGAAAACACTTATAAAAATTAACTTCAGTTTTTCAAAACTCAGTTAGGTGTGTGGGTCCATCGATATCCAGCTTTGGCACCTGCCTCCTCCCATAAGGGCCATGTTCCACTACAACCCCAGCTTCTGCACAGTTGCTGTTAACAGCTAATTCTTTTTCACGTAAAGTCACAAATTGGGAATACAGTTCTAACCCTTCTTGTTTTCCAGAGTTATAGTGATACTGCATGTTTCTCCCTTTTACTTTCCCCCCATGGCTGGATTGAAGGATGATAAGAATATTGCCGGGTTGATCCAATGTAGAGACGTGCTTGCCATATTCTTTTGCACTTAATTTCATATTTAACAGTTTATTAACCCTTTTGGGAAGAAGTTCTTTAAAATCTCCCTTGAAAAAGCACATGTGGCTCACTAATCCTTTCTGAACCACAGTGGGTATGGTTGGCTGTCCCCCTTCAGCCACAGCACGCTCAGGCCCACAGGGAGACCCAGGAGGCTATGTCACCGACAGTGCGGAAAGAACTGCCCAATGTACAAGGATAACAGCAGAGACCGGGCAGACATTACTCTACCGACTGCACCGTGGTTTCCCCCTCTGCTGGGCGTACTGGCAGTTCAGTGCGCAGGCATGCCCTCAGCCATGGCTCCCCTTCAATGAACTTTTATTCTAGAACTGTACTATGTAGAATTTTCTGCAGTGATGCAAATACTGTAGAGCTGCACTGTTCAGTACTATAACCATTTGCTATCCAATGATTATTAAGCACTTGAAAAATAGCTAGTGTAATTGGAAACCTGAATTTTAAATTTTAATTTGATTTTAATTAATTTAAATCTTAGTAGCCACATGTGGTTAGTGGCTCTTGTATCGGACAGCGCTATTATAAGAAATACTAGGCGCTGTGTCTGAGGATAATTAGAAGACTTTAGTTCTAGTTCTCTACTGTGTTGTTTTGGATTCAATCTTACTTTCCAGTCTTATCTTTGCTTCTACATTTTGGCCTCTTGTCAGATCTTTGGTGAGCCGGGAATGATCTTCCTGGCCTGTAAAAATCTTAGGCTTAAAGGCACAAAGGCACAGCTGAAATGCCAACTTTTGCAGTTTTCCCTGATCCTCTGGGGTAGGGTAAATGGTACTGTCACTTGTTTATGACTCAAGGTAAGTCTTTTAACCTTTCAGATTCTTCACCTGCCATAGGAAAAAAATAAAATCCCTGTTTTCTCAGAGTGATTTTGGGGATGAGCGGGTGGGGGGTAGAAAATGGAGATCAGATGAAATGGTGTATGTAAAAGCTTGGACAGTTTTCAAGAAAGTGTAATTGTAAGATTACTAGATGCCTTATAAATATGAAAATTGAGTTCTGGAGAAATTGACTTTCCCACTGCCTAGCAATCATCTCCCATTTTCTACCTCACTCTCCCTAGTACCTCAATTCCAATAAATTTTCAACCACATAGTTTTTACAATCCTTTGATCCTACTTCCTTCTCTTCTCTTCTTGTCCAGTTTAGAGTACATAACCTATCATTAAAACAACTTCTTTGAATGCACCTTCAACTCCTTTGCCTATATCGTCTTTAATTATGCTTGCCTGATGAAACCCCTAACTCAGGTTAAATCTGGTTAAAGCTGCCTTCTTCATGCCAGCACCAGGCAGATGAATGCAGATTGATCTCACTTTCAATTCAAGATTAATAACTTTCAAATCCTAAAGACCTACTTTTTCTTAGTCATCAGTTCTCAAACTGTCTTTGTCTTAGGACTTTTTTACACTCTCAAAAATTCCTGAGGACGGCAGAGAGCTTTTGTTAATGCACTTCTGATCTCCTCTGTCCCTTACCCCTTAAAGGTGTTTCTCTTGCTCATTCTCATTTTGGTTAACGGCGGCATTGTCATTTCTGATTGCTCAGGCCAGAAACCTTGAAGTAATTTTTGACTTCTCTGATTCTCTCAGGTCCTCTTTTTCATTTCATCAGCAAATCCTGTTTACTCTGCTTTCAAAAGACAGTATATTCAGAATCTGACTACTGTTTACCAATGTCACCCTGATCTAATCCTCATTCCCTCTCCTGCATTGCTAATGGGTTCCTAACCAGTATCCCTGATTTTGTCCTTGCCTGTTTACCATCTATTCCCAACAGGGCAGAATGATACTTTAAACACTTCAAACAGGGCAGAGTGAAGCTCTTACAGCAGTCAAATCTATTCCTGAATTGTAAAGGCTGTCTCCAAACTCAAAGATGCTGATCCCTTTGTGTATAACCTGATTGGTCTCTGGAAAATTGGGTATCTGTGTGATACCTGAAACTCAGAGCTAGAGCTCTGCAGATATGAATGTCACTATTAATGCATACAGCAACTGTTTAAAAAAAAAAAAGCTGAAAAAGAGCCCAGACTTCAATTAGAGATATGAATGAAGTAGATCTGGTTAAGACTAGGGCAAATCAGGCCAAAGGATAAAGGAAAATACTGACTGTTTTTAAAACTTCAACTTCCATGTGAAACCAAGGGAAGAGATGTTTATTTGGTGCAGGATCTATATTTTCTTCAGCACACTAAATAATTTAACTTGTATGGTCAGTTTATTCAAATACCATAATTACATAGAATTTGATTAGGAAATGAGATCAGGTAGGTTTGTATATGTTAGCGTGAAATAGCAACACATCCCAAAGTAATTTGGGCAGAGAATAAAAATATATATGCAGGGCCCCCTTGAGGATCTGGGGGAAAGTGCGGAAGCGTTGGACTTCCTCACCTGGATTATTACTAATGTCCTTACAAACATTCAGGACTGGCAGCTTAGTACCGAGCTCTCTATCTTATGGCTCGCCCTTATGAAGCTCGTTACTGCAAAGGAGAGGCTAAACCTGCTTATAATTTTGCCTAAGAGTCTCCCCCTGAGTTCCTCTTTGTTGCTGAGATGTGGCCCTCTCTCTCTAGCTAAGCCACCTTGGCAGGTTAACTCACTGCCCTCCTCACTATGTAGGACCGGAGTCCCAGGGGTGTAAATCTCCCTGTCAGCGCAGGATATGACTCCTGGGGATGAGACTGGATCCGGAATTGTGGGATTGAGAATATCTTCTTGACCAAAAGGGGGATGCGTGATGAAACAGAGTGAAGACTTCTTTGATAATGACGTCATAGCAAAGACTGGAAAAAAGTTAGGGAGTGAGGAGAAAGAAACCTTCAGGCAGAGGGAATAAAAATAAATCAGTGTGCTGAGGTCCGGTGGTTTGGTGTGCCAAGCCCTGGCAACACAGGATGTGACTCCAGGGGATGAATCTGGACCCAGTATCGTGGGATTGAGAATATCTTCTTGACCAAAAGGGGGATGTGAAATGAAACTAAATAAAGTTTCAGTGGCTGAGAGATTTCAAATGGAGTCGAGAGGTCACTCTGGTGGACATTCTTACGCATTATATAGATAACACCTCTTAGGTTTTAATGTATTGGAATAGCTAGAAGTAATACCTGAAACTATCACACTCCAACCCAGTAGCCTTGACTCTTGAAGACGAGTGTATAACAATGTAGCCTATGCAGGGTGACAGTGTGATTGTGAAAACCTTGTGGATTGCACTCCCTTTATCCAGTGTATGGATGGATGAGTAGAAAAATGGGGACAAAACCTAAATGAAAAATAGAATGGGGTGGGGGGATGATTTGGGTGTTCTTTTTTACTTTTATTTTTTATTCTTATTCTGATTCTTTCTGGTGTAAGGAAAATATTCAAAAATAGATTGAGGTGATGAATGCATAACTATATGATAGTACTGTGAACAGTTGATTGTACACCATGGATGATTGTATGGTATGGGAATATATCTCAATAAAACTGAATTTAATTAAAAAATTAAAAAAAAAAAGCTAAGTTAGAATGTCTTGGGCTTCCCATCTTATTCTGATAAAACCAAATCTTAAAGTGTTGTACATCATCTGGTACTTGCTCTCTGTGGCCTCATCTCTTGCTGTTTTGGTTTGGTAAAGCTGCTGAAATGCAATATATCAGAAATGAACTGGCTTTTAACAATGGGAATTTATTAGGTTACAAGTTACAATTCTAAGGCCATGAAAAATGTCCAAATTTAAGGCATCAAGAAGAAGATAACCTCTGAAGAAAGGCTGCTGTCATCCAGGGTTCCTCTGTCACATGGGAAGACACTTGGCAATGTCTGCTGGTCCTTTCCTTCCTGTGTTCTGGTATAAGTGGCTCTCAGTTTCTGTGAGTCCTTGCTCAGCATCTCTGGGGTTTTTCTGTGTCTCTCTCTCTGTGCTTTTACTGCCTTCTGTCCTCGTCACAAAGGACTCCAGTAAAGGATTAAGACGCACCTTGAATGGGTTGGGGCACATCGCAATTTAAATAGCCTAATCAAAAGGTACTGCCTACAGTAGGTGTGTCCTCACAAGAATGGTCTTTCCTGGTTTACATAACAGACTCAAACCAGCACAACTGCCATTGTTCTACTCATTCACTTTATTCTGGCCACACTGATTTATTTATTTATTTTTTTCCCAGACCAAAAAGTTCTTTTTTCTTTATTAGAGAAGCTGTGGGTTTATAGAAAAATCATGCATAAAATATAGGATTCCTATATGCCATACTATTATTACCACCTTGCATGGGGCAGAACATTTGTTACAACTGATGAAAGCACATTTTTATAATTGCACTATTAACTACAGTCCATGGTTCAACTTAGGGTTCACTGTTGGTATTGTACAGTTCTGTGGATTTGTTTAAAAACATTATTCTTTTATACAGTCTAACATTTCCCCTTTTAGTCACATTCAGATATATATTTCAGTGCTGTTAATTGCATTCACAATGCTGTGCTACCATCTCCACCATCTATTACCAAAACATTTCCATCATTCCATATGGCACCCTGTACACTTGAAGCCTCAATGGGAAGTTAATGTCCAAAATTATTTTTAACACTGGACACCCTTTTTTGCTATGGTCAATAATACTGATATGCTGCACCCATTAAGCAATTATTGCCCGTTCACCTACCCCCAATCCCTAGTAATCTATAATCTTTCAGTCTCTGAATTTGCTTAGTATAGGTATTTCATATAAGTGGAATCATACAATGTATGTCCTTTTTTGTCTGACTCGTTTCACCTAAAATGATGTCTTCAAGGTTCATCCATGTTCTAGCATGCATCAGAACTTCTTCCTTTTTATGACTGAATAATCTATTGTATGCTACAAATGGTAGCATAACATTGCAAATGTAAAGAATACCACTGAAATGTACACTTAAAAATGGTTTAAGTGGAAAATTCTGTGATATATTTATATATATATATAAACAAAATATTTTTTAAAACCAAAGTCAATTTTTTAAATTAAATTCAGTTTTATTGAAATACATTCACATACCATACAGTCATATATGGTGTACAATCAACTGTTCACAGTACCATCATATAGTCATGCACTCATCACCCCAATCTATTTTTGAACATTTTCATTACATCAGAAAGAATCAGAAGAATAAAAAATAAAAGTAAAAAAGAACACCCAAATCATCCCCCCCACCCTACCCTATTTTTCATTCAGTTTTTGTCCCCCTTTTTCTACTCATCCATTCATACCCTGGATAAAGGGAGTGCAATCCACAAGGTTTTCACAATCACATTGTCACCCCTTGTAAATTACCCTGTTATACACTCTTCTTCAAGAATCAAGGCTACTACTTGGTTGGAGTGTGATAGTTTCAGGCATTCTAGCTATTCCAATACATTAAAACCTAAGAGGTGTTATCTATATAGTGCATAAGAATGTCCACCAGAGTGACCTCTCGACTCCATTTGAAATCTCTCAGCCACTGAAACTTTATTTCGTTTCATTTCGCATCCCCCTTTTGGTCAAGAAGATATTCTCAATCCCACGATGCTGGGTCCAGATTCATCCCTGGAAGTCATATCCTGCATTGCCAGAGAGATTTACACACCTGGGAGTCAGGTCCCACTTAGGGAGGAGGGTAATGAGTTCACCTGCCGAGGTGGCTTAGTTGGAGAGAGAGGGGAACACATCTAAGCAACAACAAAGAGGTGTTCATTGGGAGAGTCTTTGGCACGAGTATATGCAAGTTTAGCCTCTCCTTTGCAGTAATGAGCTTCATAGGGCAAGTTCCATGATAGAGTACTCGGTCCATCAAACTGCCAGTCCTCAACACACTGATTTATTTTTATTCCCTCTGCCTGAAGGTTTCTTTCTCCTCACTCCCTAACTTTTTTCCAGTCTTTCCTGTGATGTCATTGTATCAAAGAAGTCTTCTTTTATAACCCTTATATCAGAAAGCTATGCTGTATCTTGTTTTCCACCTTAAAGCAATCACTCCCCCTCTTGCTTTGTTTTCCTTCATAGTTCCTAACATTTGATTTATTTTTACAGACATACAGTATTTTATTGTGCTTTGCAGATATTGTGGGATTCTTTTTTTTTTTTTTTTTTTTTTTTTTTACAAATTGATGTCTTGTGGTAACCCTGCATTGAGAAAGTCTTTTGGCATCATTTTTCCAACACATTTGCTCAGTTTTGTCTCTGTGTTACATTCTGGTACTTCTTAGAATATTTCAGACTTTTCATTATTATATCTGTTACAGTGATCTATGATCATTGCTTTTTTTTTTTTTTTTTTAGCAGTTTTATTCACATACCATGCAGTCTATAGAAAATGTACAGTCAGTTGCTCTCGGTATAATCAGTGCATTTACCACTACAGTCAATTTGAGAATATTCTCATAGCTGAAAAAAAAATCCATACTCCTTTACTCCCCCCTCACCCCGTTATTAGATGCTTAACTTTGGTATAGCACCTTTGTTACAGTTGATGAAAGAATATTGCAGTGTTACTGTTAACTATAGTCCATAATTTACACTAATTATATTCTTCCCTCATTCCAGCCTATTAACATATTGTAGTGATGTACATTTGTTTTACTTCATAGAAGAACTTTCTTATATTTGTCCAGTTAAGTCATCTTCCAGAACATGTTTCGCTATTGGAAACAGGGTTTACTATAGTATACAGTTCCTGTTTCATCTGGCTTACCTTCTACTGATACACATGACCCTAAACTTTCCCTTTCAAGCACAATCACTCTCCTGATTCATTGTTACTGTTTACATATGTGATAATGTGTGATCATCATCTCTGTCCATTTCCAAACATTTTCAGTCCAACTTATTCAAAAATTCTGCAGAAATTAACTATTGGTTCCCCCTTCTCTCTCCACTGATCCATTCTTCTGCCTGTTCAAATCTCCTATTGTATGCCTTTAGTGTATTTTTAATTCTCATCTCTTGTGCCTTTCATTCCCATAAGATGTTATTTTTCTTTGCATGCTTTCAAATTCTTTTTTATGCTTACCCAGTGTCTTTTTTTTTAATGAAGTTTTATTGAGATATATTCACATACCAGATAATCATGCAAAGTTACAGTCAGTGGTTCACAGTATCATCGTATAGTTGTGCGTTCATCAAAAAATAGAAATAAGCATAAAAAAGAACACCCAAAACATCCCATACCCCTTATCTCCCTCTATTATTTATTTTTTGTCTTTATTTTATTACTCATCTGCCCATACACTGGATAAATGGAGTGTCAGTTGCAAGGTTTTCACGATTACACATTCATGCCTTAAGAACTTAATTATTATACAGTCATCTTCAAGAATCAAGGCAACTGGATTACAGTTCAACAGTTTCAGGTATTTCCTTCTACCTATTCCAGTACAGTAATAACCACAAAGGGATATATACATAATGCTTAAGAGTAACCTCCAGAATGACCTGTCGATTTTATTTGAAGTCTCTTAGCCAGTGAAGCTCCATTCTGTTTCATTTCTCTTCTCCCTTTTGGTCGAGAAGATCTTTTCAATCCCATGATGTCAGGGCAAGGCTGATCCCCGGGAGTCATGTCCCATGTTGCCAGTGAAACTTACACGCCTGGGAATCATGTCGCACCTAGGGGGGAGGGCAGTGGGTTTATTTGCAGAGTTGCCTTAGAGAGAGAGCCACATCTGAGTAACAAAAGAGGTTCTCTGGTGGGGACTCCGGGGCATAATTATAAGTAGGCCTGGCTTCTCCTTTGCAGGAATAAGTTTCATAAGGGCGAGCCCCAATTTCACGTGGTTGGCCTATTAAATTGGTAGTTCCCAATGCTTGTGAGAATATCAGGAATTCTCCAGGTGGAGAAGTTTAATATTTCCACTTTTTTCCCCTGTCCCTCAAGGGGGTTTTGCAAATACATTTTTATTCTTTGCTCAAATTACTGTGGGATGTATCATGACATCACACTAACCTGTACAATCAAACAAGATCTCCTTATTCAAGTTTCCATGTAATTATGGTGTTTGAATAAACTGAGCATGCAAGTTAAATTGTAGTGTGCTACAGAAAATATAAATTTTGCATGAAAAAATGATTTCTTCCTTTGGTCTCACACAGAAATTGAAGTTTCAAAATACTGTCAATATTGTCCTTTACCCTTTAGTCTGATTTGTCTTAGTCCCAACCAGATGAGCTTCATTCTTATTTCTAACTGAAGTCTGATCTCTTTTTCAGTTTGTTTTTTTTGTTTGCTTGTTTTTTTAACAGTTGCTGTGTGGAGTAATACTGACTTTCATAGCAGCAGAACTCTAGCTCTGAGTCTTAGGTGTGTCACACAGATACCCAGAGTTCCAGGGAATGAGCAGGTTTTACATAAAGAGCCCAGCATCAGAATTTAGAAATAACCATTACGACTCAGCAGTAGATGTGATTGCTGTAAGAGCTTATAGTCTAGGAAACTTGACTACATTCTTTCACCTAATAACCTGTGCTCTCCAGTTCTCAGAGTTTGCACATTAGACACATTATCATATTAGTGTTTTCTTTTCTGGCTTATTTCATTCAACATACTGTTATCAAGGTTCATTCACCTAGTTGCATGCCTCACAGCTTCATTTCTTCTCGCAGCTGCTCAGTATTCCATTGTATGTGTATATCACACTTCACTGTTTGATTCATCAGTCAGTGTACCCTTAGGCCACCTCCTTCCATTGCAAACTGTGAATACTGCCACCGTAAACATTAATGTGCAAATGTCCGTGTCCCTGCATTTAATTCTTCCAAGTATATACCTACCTAATAACAGGTTGTAGGATCATATGGCAACCCTATACTTAGCCTCCTGTGGAATCACCACACTGCCCTCCGGGTGGGCTGCACTATTCTTGTTCCCCACCCAGAGTGAATAGATACATTAGTCTCTTCCCTTTTTCTCCAGCGCTTCTGTCTTTCTGTTTATTTTTCAAACACCGTACAATCCATCGTAAGTAAACAATCTGTGGTTCCTGGTACAATCATGTAGTTATGCATTCACCACCACAGTTTATATGAGGACATTTCCATTTCTTCTGCAAAGAAAGAAGAGGGGAAAAAATGAGGAGTAAAAAATTTTAAAACAAAAAATAAAAGTACAATACAATAAAAAGGAGAAATACCACCAATTCTACCACGAAGAATCCCATGCCCCTCCTTTATATCCTGCTCTTATAGATGTTTAGCTTTGATATATTGCCTTTGTTGCAAGTAATGAAAGGCTGTTACAATGTCCTTGTTAACTAAAGACTCTTAATTTGCATTGATCATATTTTTCCCTAAATCATCCCCTTTTCAACACGTTGCATTGTTGACATTCATTTGTTCTCCTTCCTGTAAAACATTCTTATATTTGTATATTTAATCACCATCATTGATCATTCCAGGTTTAACTAAGTTCATCATTCCCATTCCTTGTCCTCTTTATTTCCTTCTGGTGGTTATATGTGCCCCTAGTCTTCCAGCCCTACTCACACTCAGGTTTGTTCAGTGTACTTACAATATTGTGTTACCATCTACCATTTTGTCTTTCGGACTTTATATGTCCTAGCTTATTTTCTTTTCATCCTTTTTTTTCCTCTCTCTCTTTCTACACTCTTCTCCAGACATCACTCTCCTGCCTTTTCCTATCTGCCTGTAGTATTATGTTTAGTATTTCTTGTAGAGCAGGTTGCTTTTTCACAAACTCTCTCAGTGTCTGTTAGTCTGAAAATATTTTAAACTCCCCCTCATTTTTAAAGGACAGTTTTCCCAGATAAAGGATCTTGGTTAGAAGGTTTTCTCTTTCAGTATCTTAAAATGTATCATATCACTGCCTTCTTGCTTCCATGTTTCTGCTGAGAAATCTGCATATAATTTACCAAGCTTCCCTTGTGTGTGATGGATCTCTTTTCTTTTGCTGCTTTCAGAATTCTCTCTTTGTCTTTGACATTTGACAGTCTGATTAGTAAGTGTCTTGGAATAGGTCTGTTTAGATCTAGTCTGTTTGGGGTATGCTGTGATTCTTGGATCTGTAATTTTATTTTTTTCATAAGAGTTGGGAAATTTCATTATTTCCTCTATTGCATTTTCCCCCTTTACATTCTCTTCTCCTTCGGGGACTCTTATGACATGTATATTCATGGACTTCATGTTGTCATTCAATTATCTGACACCCTGCTCGTATTTTTCCATTCTCTTCCCTTTCTGTTCTTTTGTGTGTGTGATTTCAGATGTCTTGTTTTCTAGTTCACTTTCCTTTCTTTTGCCTCTTCAGGATCTACTGTTTTAAATCTCCACTGTGTTTTTCATCTCTTCTGGTGTGCATTTCATTCCCATAAATTCTGTCATTTCTTTTCTCAAACTTTCGAGTTCTTTCTTATCTTCCCCCAGTGTCTTCTTTATATTCTTCATCTCTTTTGCCATATCTTCCCTCAGTTCATTGATTTGAGTTTTGAATTGATTCAACATGATTGTTTTGATAAATCTTTAGTTAGTTGTTTCAACTCCTGTAACTGGTTTGAGTTGTTAGTTTCTTCGTTGATTAGGTCATATCTTTGTATTTCCTAATGTGACTTGTCATTTGTTTTTTTTCTTTTTTTTTTAATCTTCATTTTATTGAGATATATTCACATACCACGCAGTCATACAAAATAAATCGTACATTCGATTGTTCACAGTACCATTACATAGTTGTACATTCGTCACCTAAATCAATCCCTGATACCTTCATTAGCACACACACAAAAGTAATGAGAATAATAAAGTGAAAAAGAGCAATTGAAGTAAAAAAGAACACTGGGTACCTTTGTCTGTTTGTTTGTTTGTTTCCTTCCCCTGTTTTTCTACTCATCCATCCATAAACTAGACAAAGTGGAGTGTGGTCCTTATGGCTTTCCCAATCCCATTGTCACCCCTCATAAGCTACATTTTTATACAATGGTCTTCGAGATTCATGGGTTCTGGGTTGTAGTTTGATAGTTTCAGGTATCCACCACCAGCTACCCCAATTCTTTAGAACCTAAAAAGGGTTGTCTAAATTGTGCGTAAGAGTGCCCACCAGAGTGACCTCTCGGCTCCTTTTGGAATCTGTCTGCCACTGAAGCTTATTTCATTTCCTTTCATATCCCTCTTTTGGTCAAGAAGATGTTCTCCATCCCACGATGCCAAGTCTACATTCCTCCCCGGGAGTCATATTCCACGTTGCCAGGGAGATTCACTCCCCTGGGTGTCTGATCCCACGTAGGGGGGAGGGCAGTGATTTCACCTTTCAAGTTGGCTTAGCTAGAAAGAGGGCCACATCTGAGCAACAAAGAGGCATTTGGGAGGAGGCTCTTAGGCACAGTTACAGGGAGGCCTAGCCTCTCCTTTGCAGCAACCATCTTCCCCAGGATAAAACCTATGGTAGAGGGCTCAACCCATCAAACCACCAGTCCCCTATGTCTGTGGTCATGTTAGCAACCATCGAGGTGGGGTAGGCCAATACTACTGCATTCTCCACAGGCTCCTCAAGGGGGCACTACATATTTTTTCCTTTTTGATGTCTAGGAATCTGGTTTCCTTGATTAATTTATTCCAGAAATTCTAGAGATTGTTTGCACTCTTTTTCCTAGGCTTTTCTTGTTGGTTGACTTTGTTCTCTATCTGTTCTTTGGTGTTCAGTTCAGATTAGTCTAGATCTCTAGCATAGCTTCTGTTTGACTGGAAAGAAATTTCCAGCTCTTGTTATTCTGGTTCTTGCCCTGCCCATATGGAACCTTTTTTTTTTTTTCTTTTTATCTTTTTTTGAGTTTCTACCCAGATATGATTGACCCCTAACTGATTTTTCTAGACCAGACAGGGTTAGGTCTTAGGAGGATTGTGTAAGTAGTATCACGTATCCTGAGGATGAGACCCAAAAGGTTGTCAGGCTTTCCTGTGAGGCTTCTAGACTCTGTGCTTTTCCTATCCTGGCGAGCAGATGTTGCTTGTCGGCTCGCAACTCCCCACATACATAAAGAGTTCTGGTGTCTTTAATTCTCAGCATATCCTTTCTCTGCCATGGGCTTGCTTCACCGAGGGTGAATCTCTTTGCCAAAACTCCTTTTTTGACCTTTCTCCAAAAGTGGGCTTTCCTGACCTGCCCAGCAGGTCCTAAGCCCAAGAAGGGAGGATTTTTTAGCCTTTTGCCACCCTAAACTTTCACATGGTCAGAACAGTGATGCTACAGTTCCTGGCCTGGATGGGCTGGAACACTGGTCTCCAGCAGTGTAAATTCACCGATCAGTGGCTGGGTCAGTACTGGGCAGTGTCCCCTTTTGTACTTGGGGCAGAGTACTACTATGGTCATACCAGTCTTCAGCACTCCACCAGGTGGGATGGCACTGCCTGAAACTGCTTGCCTTAATGTTGGGGGATGGGTACCAGGAGCTGAGGCTAGGGTTACTCATTCTCTCACTGTAGTTTCTCGGACTCTTTGTCTCCACTTCTGTGGGTGCTGCACAGAACTTTCCTGGTCTCTGAAGTACCAGGACAGTTGACTTGTACTTTTTCTGCCTGTCCACTTGCTGTTTCTGGAAGTGGAGTGAACCCTACAGCTCCCTCTCTATTCTGCCATTTTTCCTCTCATCCACTTTTTGGCATGTGAACCAAGTTTTTCCTCAAAATATAGGATTTCCTAATACCCCAGAAACAGCCTTTCAGGTTGTTCCAGTTTGCTAATGCTGCCTTTTGGCAAAGCACCAGTAATGGATCAACTTTTTTAAAGGGGGTTAATTTGGTTACAAAGTTATAGTCTTAAGGCCATGAAGTGTCCAAGATATGGTGCCTTCATTGGAGGGTGGCCAGTGGTGTCAGAAAACCTCTGTTAGCTGGGAAGGCATGTGACTGGCATTTGCTCCGGAGTTCTGGTTTCAAAATGGCTCTCTTCCAGGGCATTCCTCTCTAGGCTGCAGCTCCTCAAAAATGTCACTCTTTAGTTGCTCTTGGGGCATTTGTTCTCTCTTAGCTTCTCCAGAGCAAAAGTCTGCTTTCAAAGGCCATCTCCAAAATATCTCTGTAAGCTGCAGCTCCTCTCTCAGCTCCTGTGCGTTCTTCAAAGTGTCCCTCTTGGCTGTAGCAAACTTGCTCCTTCTGTCTGAGCTTATATCGTACTCTAGTAAAGTATCTAATCAGAATTATCACCTACAATTGGGTGGGTTGCATCTCCATGGAAACACTCAATCAAAGAATTACAATCTAATCAACACTAATATTTCTACCCACACAGGATTGCATCAAAGATAATGGTGTTTTGGGGGACATAATAAATTCAAACTGGCACACAAGTTAAGACATCAGAAGAATTTTTAAGAGATGATTTAAATATTTTAATAATATTTGAGTTTGCAGCTTACAAATATTTTTCATATAAATTTTTATTTAATTCACTTGGCCAACTATACTTATTTCTATTTTGAAAGTTAAGGGTTCTTTACTTTTTTCAAAGTACTTATTTTGTTACAATTTCAAATTTTGACCTGTTTTAATCTAATAAATGTTTTTTTTTAATCTTCATTTTATTGAGATATATTCACATACCACGCAGTCATACAAAACAAATCATACATTCGATTGTTCACAGTACCATTACATAGTTGTACATTCATCACCTAAATCAATCCCTGACACCTTCATTAGCACACACACAAAAATAACAATAATAATTAAAGTGAAAAAGAAGAATTGAAGTAAAAAAGAACACTGGGTACCGTTGTCTGTTTGTTTGTTTGTTTCCTTCCCCTGTTTTTCTACTCATCCATCCATAAACTAGACAAAGTGGAGTGTGGTCCTTATGGCTTTCCCAATCCCATTGTCACCCCTCATAAGCTACATTTTTATACAATGGTCTTCGAGATTCATGGGTTCTGGGTTGTAGTTTGATAGGTTCAGGTATCCACCACCAGCTACCCCAATTCTTTAGAACCTAAAGAGGGTTGTCTAAATTGTGCGTAAGAGTGCCCACCAGAGTGACCTCTCGGCTCCTTTTGGAATCTGTCTGCCACTGAAGCTTATTTCATTTCCTTTCACATCCCTCTTTTGGTCAAGAAGATGTTCTCCATCCCACGATGCCAAGTCTACATTCCTCCCCGGGAGTCATATTCCACGTTGCCAGGGAGATTCACTCCCCTGGGTGTCTGATCCCATGTAGGGGGGAGGGCAGTGATTTCACCTTTCAAGTTGGCTTAGCTAGAGAGCGAGGGCCACATCTGAGCAACAAAGAGGCATTCGGGAGGAGGCTCTTAGGCACAATTACAGGGAGGCCTAGCCTCTCCTTTGCAGCAACCGTCTTCCCAAGGGTAAAACCTAGGTAGAGGGCTCAACCCATCAAACCACCAGTCCCCTATGTCTGTGGTCATGTTAGCAACCATCGAGGTGGGGTAGGCCAATACCCCTGCATTCTCCACAGGCTACTCAAGGGGGCACTACATATTTTTTTCCTTGTTTTTCTTTTTTTTTTTTTTTTAATTTCCCTTTGTTAAATCAACTGTATAAAAAAAATTAAAAAAAAACATACAATAAAAGAACATTTCAAAGAGACTATAACAAGGGAGTAAGAAAAAGACAACCAACCTAAGATAACTGCTTAACTTCCAACATGTTCCTACTTTACCCCAAGAAAGTTACCTAATATAGCAACATTTCTGTGAACTTGTTCCTACTATATACATCAGGAATTAACAGACCATAGTCATTCCTGGGCATCCCCAGAACGTTAAATATCTTATCTCTTCTTCTTGGATTATTGTTCCCCCTTCCTTAATTGCTCTCTATTGCTAGTTCCCCTACATTCTACATTATAAACCATTTGTTTTACATTTTTCAAAGTTCACATTAGTGGTAGCATATAATATTTCTCTTTTTGTGCCTGGCTTATTTCACTCAGCATTGTGTCTTCAAGGTTCATCCATGTTGTCCTATGTTTCACGACATCGTTCCTTCTTACTGCCGTGTAGTATTCCATCGTGTGTATATACCACATTTTCTTTATCCACTCATCTGTTGAAGGACATTTGGGTTGTTTCCATCTCTTGGCAATTGTGAATAATGCTGCTATGAACATTGGCGTGCAGATATCTGTTCGTGTCACTGCTTTCCGATCTTCCGGGTATTTGCCGAGAAGTGCAATAGCTGGATCGAATGGTAACTCTAGACCTAGTTTTCTACGGAACTGCCAGACTGACTTCCAGAGTGGCTGAACCATTATGCAGTCCCACCAACAATGAATAAGAGTTCCAATTTCTCCACATCCCCTCCAGCATTTGTAGTTTCCTGTTTGTTTAATGGCAGCCATTCTAACCGGTGTTAGATGGTATCTCATTGTGGTCTTAATTTGCATCTCTCTAATAGCTAGTGAGCTGAACATTTTTTCATGTGTTTCTTGGCCATTTGTATTTGCTCTTCAGAGAACTGTCTTTTCATATCTTTTGCCCATTTTATAATTGGGCTGTCTGTACTATTGTCATTGAGTTGTAGGATTTCTTTATATATGCAAGATATCAGTCTTTTGTCAGATACATGGTTTCCAAAAATTTTTTCCCATTGAGTTGGCTGCCTCTTTACCTTTTTGAGAAATTCCTTTGAGGTGCAGAAACTTCTAAGCTTGAGGAGTTCCCATTTATCTATTTTTTCTTTTGTTGCTTGTGCTTTGGGTGTCAAGTCTAGGAAGTGGCCGCCTAATACAAGGTCTTGAAGATGTTTTCCTACATTATCTTCTAGGAGTTTTATGGTACTTTCTTTTATATTGAGATCTTTGGTCCATTTTGAGTTAATTTTTGTGTAGGGGGTGAGGGACGGGTCCTCTTTCATTCTTTTGGATATGGATATCCAACTCTCCCAGCCCCATTTGTTGAAAAGACCATTATGACTGAGTTCAGTGACTTTGGGGGCCTTATCAAAGATCAGTCGGCCATAGATCTGAGGGTCTATCTCTGAATTCTCAGTGCGATTCCATTGATCTATATGTCTATCTTTGTGCCAGTACCATGCTGTTTTGACAACTGTGGCTTCATAATACGCTTCAAAGTCAGGGAGTGTAAGTCCTCCCACTTCGTTTTTCTTTTTTAGAGTGTCTTTAGCAATTCTAGGCATCTTCCCTTTCCAAATAAATTTGATAACTAGCTTTTCCAAGTCTGCAAAGTAGGTTGTTGGAATTTTGATTGGGATTGCATTGAATCTGTAGATGAGTTTGGGTAGACTTGACATCTTAATGACATTTAGCCTTCCTATCCATGAACATGGAATATTTTTCCATCTTTTAAGGTCCCCTTCTATTTCTTTTAGTAGAGTTACGTAGTTTTCTTTGTATAGGTCTTTTACATCTTTGGTTAAGTTGATTCCTAGGTACTTGATTTTTTTAGTTGCTATTGAAAATGGTATCTTTTTCTTGAGTGTCTCTTCAGTTTGTTCATTTCTAGCAAATAGAAGCATTACTGACTTATGTGCATTAATCTTGTATCCCGCTACTTTTTATTCAACAGTGGTGACAGCGGGCATCCTTGTCTTGTTCCTGATCTTAGAGGGAAGCCTTTCAGTCTCTCACCATTGAGTACTGTGCTGGCTGTGGGTTTTTCATATATGTTCTTCATCATATTGAGGAAGTTTCCTTCAATTCCTACCTTTTGAAGTGTTTTTATCAAAAATGGATGTAGGATTTTGTCAAATGCTTTTTCAGCATCTATTGAAATGATCATTTGGTTTTTCCCTTTCGAATTGTTAATGTGTTGTAATACATTGATTGATTTTCTTATGTTGAACCATCCTTGCATGCCTTGAATGAACCCCACTTGGTCATGGTGTATGATTTTTTTAATGTGTCTTTGGATTCGATCTGCAAGTATTTTGTTGAGGATTTTTGCATCTATATTCATTAGGGAGATTGGCCGGTAGTTTTCCTTTTTTGTAGCATCTTTGCCTGGTTTTGATATTAGATTTATGTTAGCTTCATAAAATGAGTTAGGTAGTGTTCCATTTTCTTCAGTGTTTTGAAAGAGTTTGAGTAAGATTGGTGTCAGTTCTTTCTGGAAAGTGGTAAAATTCCCCTGTGAAGCCATCTGGCCCTGGGCATTTATTTGTGGGAAGATTTTTGATGACTGATTGGATCTCTTTGCTTGTGATGGTTTGGTTGAGGTCTTCTATTTCTTCTCTGGTCAGTCTTGGTTGTTCATATGTTTCCAGGAAATTGTCCATTTCCTCTACATTATCCAGTTTGTTGCCATACAGTTGTTCATAGTATCCTCTTATAATTTTTTTAATTTCTTCAGGATCTGCAGTTATGTCACCTTTTTCATTCATTATTTTGTTTATATGGGTCTTCTCTCTTTTTGGTTTTGTCAGTCTAGCTAGGGGCTTGTCAATCTTGTTGATCTTTTCAAAGAACCAACTTTTGGTGATATTTATCCTCTCTATTGTTTTTTTGTTCTCTATATCATTTATTTCTGCTTTAATCCTTGTTATTTCTTTTCTTCTACTTGGTTTAGGATTGGTTTGCTTTTCATTTTCGAGCTTCTTCAGTTGATCCATTAGTTCTTTGATTTTGGCTCTTTCTTCCTTTTTAATATATGCGTTTAGTGCTATAAATTTCCCCCTCAGCACTGCTTTTGCTGCATGGCATAGGTTTTGATATGTTGTGTTCTCGTTTTCATTCGTCTCTATATATTTAGCAATTTCTCTTGCTATTTCTTCTTTAACCCACTGATTGTTTAGGAGTGTGTTGTTTAACCTCCAGATATTTGTGAATTTTCTAAGTCTCTGATGGTTATTGACTTCTAATTGTATTCCATTGTGGTCAGAGAATGTGCTTTGAATAATGTCAATCTTTTTAAATTTATTGAGGCTTGTTTTATGGCCCAGCATATGATCTATTCTGGAGAATGTTCCGTGAGCACTAGAAAAGTGTGTGTATCCTGGTGATTTGGGATGTAATGACCTGTATATGTCTGTTAAATCTAATTCATTTATCAGATTGTTTAGGTTTTCAGTTTCCTTATTGGTCTTCTGTCTGGTTGATCTATCTATAGGAGACAGTGATGTGTTGAAGTCTCCCACAATTATTGTGGAAACATCAATTGCTTCCTTTAGTTTTGCCAGTGTTTTTCTCATGTATTTTGTGGCACCTTGATTGGGTGCATAGACATTTACGATTGTTATTTCTTCTTGTTGAATTGCCCCTTTTACTAGTATGTATTGGCCTTCTTTGTCTCTCAAAATATCCCTGCATTTAAAGTCTATTTTATCTGAGATTAATATTGCTACACCTGCTTTCTTTTGGCTGTAGCTTGCATGAAATATTTTTTTCCATCCTTTTACTTTCAGTTTCTTTGTGTCCCTGTGTCTAAGATGAGTCTCTTGTATGCAACATATTGATGGTTCATTTTTTTTGATCCATTCTGCGAATCTATATCTTTTAATTGGGGAGTTTAATCCATTTACATTCAACGTTATAACCGTGAAGGCATTTCTTGAATCAGCCATCTTATCCTTTGGTTTATGTTTGTAATATTTTTCCCCTCTCTCTATTAATATCCTTTATTGTACCCATACCAAATCTCTTTAGTACTGAACCTTTCTCCAAGTCTCTCTGTCCTTTCTTTGTTTCTCTGTCTGTAGGGCTCCCTTTAGTATCTCCAGTAGGGCAGGTCTCTTGTTAGCAAATTCTCTCAGCATTTGTTTGTCTTTGAAAAATTTAAGCTCTCCCTCAAATTTGAAGGAGAGCTTTGCTGGATAAAGTATTCTTGGCTGGAAATTTTTCTCACTCAGAATTTTAAATATATCGTGCCACTGCCTTCTCGCCTCCATGGTGGCTGCTGAGTAGTCACTACTTAGTCTTATGCTGTTTCCTTTGTATGTGGTGAATTGCTTTTCTCTTGCTGCTTTCAGAACTTGGTCCTTCTCTTCCATGTTTGACAGTGTGATCAGAATATGTCTCGGTGTGGGTTTATTTGGATTTATTCTATGTGGAGTTCGCTGAGCATTTATGATTTGTGTATTTATGTTGTTTAGAAGATTTTGGAAGTTTTCCCCAACAATTTCTTTGAATACTCTTCCTAGACCTTTACCCTTTTCTTCCCCTTCTGGAACACCAACGAGTCTTATATTCGGACTTTTTATATTATCTGTCATATCCCTGAGGTCTGTTTCGATTTTTTCAATTTTTTTCCCCATTCTTTCTTTTATGCTTTCATTTTCCATTCTGTCATCTTCCAGGTCACTGATTCATTGTTCAACTTCCTCTATTCTTGTACTATGAGTGTCCAGAATATTTTTAATTTGGTCAACAGTTTCTTTAATTTCCATCAGATCATCTGTTTTTTTATTTAGTCTTGCAATGTCTTCTTTATGCTCTTCTAGGGTCTTCTTGATATCCTTTGTACCCCGTACTATGGTCTCATTGTTCATCTTTAGTTCTTTGAGTAGCTGCTCTAGGTGCTGTGTCTCTTCTGATCTTTTGATTTGGGTGCTTGGGCTTGGGTTATCCATATCGTCTGTTTTTTTCGTATGCTTTGTAATTTTCTGTTGTTTTTGGCCTCTTGGCATTTGCTGAACTTGATAGGGTTCTTTTAGGATTTGCAGACCAATTGAAGTCCTTATCTCTAATTTATCAGATCTACAGCTTCGTGGAGTACACTTTCTCTAACTAACCAGCAGGTGGCGTCCACGAGACACCTGTTCTCCACAAGCCAGTTCTCCCCTGCTTAGCCTTTGTGGTGAGTGGGGGAGTGAGTTTTGTGGGGTCCAATTGGTGTACCAAGCTTGTGTGTGTAGTTGTTGTTGCCCGCCCTGTATATGGGGCGTGTTTCTGGGCAGTCAGGGAGGAGGGGTAGCTCTAACAATCAAATCTCCCTGGTGATCCTAGAGTTTTAAAGCTGCTGCAATAGTCTAATCCTTCAGTTCAGTCCTGCCTCTGTTTGTCCCTGCCACTGACCCACAAGTCCTTGGTATTGGCGTATGGCTCCTGAGACTTGCAAGTGGGCCCCTCTTCCAGGCTGTGCACCCCCTGGTCCTCTGTTGAGGGATGACTGTGCTGTGTAGGGAGGCTCCCAGTCTGCTGCAATGATGGCTGAATGGGGCTTTGTTAATTCACACTGCTCCACCTTCCCAACTCTGGGACAATCAGCTGAGGTTGCAGGGAAGGGTAATGTCCACGCCCAGTTTTGTGGTGTGTGCCTGTTATTTGAAGCACTTCCGTCACACTGGGTTGTCTGGGGCAGCTCTGGGCTATGGGGCTGGCGATGGGCAGGAGTGTTTCCTGTCCACCAGGATGATGGCTGTGAGCAGACACCCCCCTTTTCTTGGGAAGTTGTGGTGTTTAGTGAATTTTCTCAGCCACTGGATTATTGCCTTTTGTCTCAGAGCTCTCTTAGTTCTGCTCTTGTCTTGACCTGCCCAAATTGCAAGTCTTTGAAGCTTTCCGTATTGGGCTTCTTAGAGTAATTGTTTTAGAAAAAGAGAAAAGGATTAAAAAAAAAAAAAATGGGCCCTCCTCACAGATCTAATGGGTTATTGAAATGCTAAGAGACAAAGCAATTAGGGCCATTAAGGAAAGGTCCACAGGGCAGAGAGATCAGCTTTTCTTCGGGATTTGCATATGAGCCTCAGGGCCTGAGCTCTGCCCTTCCCCTTTCTATGTTCACCAGAACTCCAAAAATCCTCCACTTTTATTTTGGAGTTTTTCGTGCTGTTTTTTTCTATGCCTGTCTCCTCTCTACTGCGCTGGCTGCTCTCAGATTCTCTGGTGTCTGGTCTCAGTCTATCTATGGTTGGAGTTCGGATCAGTAGAATGAGTTTCCGATAAGGGCTGCCACTGCAGTTCTCCCTTCTCCTTCCCGGAGCTGAGAGCCCCTCCTCCCACGGGACTGAGCCTGGCAGGGAGGGGTGTGGGTCCCCCGGCCACAAGAGCTTACAGATTTTGCTGATCTCAGCAGTTCATGGTTTCATGAGTGTTGTATGAAGTATGCCCAAAGTCAGATTGGTCTGTGGTGTCCAGTCCACGCAGTTCCTGGCTTTCTACCTACTTTCCTGGAGGAGTAACTAAAACTTACAGCTCACCAGTCCGCCATCTTGCCACACCTCCCTTAATCTAATAAATGTTTAAGTCAACTTAGATTAATTATAAATTATGCCTGTGATAAATTTGATTCATTTAAAATGTATTTAAGTGTGCGGATATTGCTGAGGATAATCTAGAATTTGATCTGAACGTATCTATATCTTAGAGATCTTTGCAGGTTTTGTTTGTCGTTTGACAGACACAAAAATACATGTTTTTATTTGTAGAATATTTCTTATACCTATTTTACGGATCCTAACATTCAAAGACCATGGGATCTAAAATGTCCAGGGTGCCTTCCCTTTCCTGTAGGTTGCGAAGCAAGGTGCAGTAAAAGTATCAAAACAAACAAAAAACTCAAGACATTTAGATTTGTGAAGCCATTATTTCTTCTTGGTTCATTTCTGAGGACAAGAAAGGGAACTGTTGCCACTTTTTTCATATTTTCATTTCAAACAGTTTTAAGAGAATCTTTAATGTGGATCTCAGGTGTCTTTAGTTTGTTTGCTTGTTTTGTTTTAAATAACCCCGTAGGAGTTATAGTATCTAAGTCATTAGCTTTTCTTTTCTGACACAAACTTCTTGTTTAATTGTTTATTTCCAAATGCTTTGTCTCTTCTGGGCAGTTTGTAAATACTAACTGAATTACTATTTAAAAACACTAAAAAAGTAGGTAGTTTTAGTGTTTTCTTTGGAGCTACTTAGATAGGGGAATTAAAACTCCTTTGTCCCTTTCTCTTTCTCTCTCTGTAAGGAAAATAAGTTTTTTAATTAATTAGCTAATGATAAAAAACTTAAATTGGAAAACAAGTCAGTGCATAGCAGAAACAGAGCATCATGTCTTACCATGGTTTTCCTTGACCCCAAGAGTATGACAAGGTTAGCATCTTAGTAGATACGAAAGGTTCAATTCTTTGCTGTTCTTCAGCCCATTTATATTCCCACATTTCGTCACCATTAATGAGAAACTTACTCTAGATAATTTAGGCCTTTTATAAACATTTATGGTTCCCCGGGACACTCCTGCTGTCCATTCAGACTCAGGTTCATATGAGAATGTGACAGGAAGGAATAGGCCCATGGTTTGGGAGTTCTTGAGTATTGAGACAGTCTAATATTGTTTGGCCTAAAAACCACAATGAATAATCTACTCCACAATTTTAAGATTCCACAGGGAAAAAAATTATTTTGAAATGGTTTTTAACTCTTCGGTTTAGTTCAGGAATGGAGACTTAGACTCTTTTGGTTGGAAGCACCAGAAATTAACTCTGGTTAACTAAAACACAAAAATGGTGGTATGTAATTAGAAGCTTACAGAATTCAAGGAACAACTAAATTACCAAGTTACATAGCCTTGATCAAAGGATTAAGGGTTAAAACAAAGATGCATATATCAAAAAGTTACTTTGTAACAAGGAAAACATGCTCAGAACATTTTTATTGAAAAATTCAAAAGTTAGAATTACCTCCTAAAAGTGAAACAGAAAATAATTAAAAATCTAATAGTTATATTGATTAACATTTGTTTATCAGTGAGGTTGAACATTTCTTTAAAGTTACCGTTTATAGTTCTTTTTAAATAACTACTCATGCTGTTTGTTCATGAAGGGAGTTAATTTTTCTGGTCAAATCTATCAGCCTTTTTCTTAGTGGTTTTTCTACCTTTGCTGGCATGTTGAAAGAGGCTTCCCCTCTTAAATGTTGTAGATTATATTTATATGTTTCTGATTCAGTGGACCAGTCTCACCATCCCCCCACCCCCTATCCTCAAATAATCCCTTTTGTGATGGTGGCCCATTAGGCCATGATTCTTATGGAATGTAAGGAAATAGAAATATCCTTCCCATGTAATTGTGATACTTCCCTTATCGTAACTCTCCATTCCCTCCTCCCCCTAATAGGGATAATTTTTTTATGCTTTTATTTTTTGTCTGCTTTTTATTGTGAAAATTAGTTATTATCAACAATTCTGTGATCAAAGAACACAAAAACTAAAGTTTCTCTCTTTAGTCTTCAGTAATCTTTATACCTAAAGATAGCTGCATTCATGTCAGATAAACAATAACAAAAAGTTATTGTCAGTTTGTTTACAGGCCTAGGTGGCTAATTTTTTACATTTAGGTTTTCAGTCTTTCTGGAATTTGTGTGTGTGTGTGTGTGCATTTTGTATAAAACAGGGATCTGTATTTTTCCAAATACTTTTCTCTTGTCCTTGCAGCATTTTTTCAATAATTCATTATTTTCTTACACGCACAAAATCTTACTTTATTGTATACTGTATTGCCTTATATATGTAGGTCTGTTTCTGTACTTTTAATTGCTTAATGATACTAATACCAAATTTTTCATTAATTTACCTTCATATATCCTCTCTCCCATTCATATAACCGCTACCCCGTACTGGATGGTCCATCGCTGTTTTTGAAATATTTCTTAACTATTATCCTTAGTCTGTTTTTTCTCGAATTTTTATCAGAGTTCTCACTGGAATTGCATTCAGTTTGTGTATTCATTGAGGGTAATTTACTTCCAGATAGTAATATGTTTTCCCAATTAGGAACGTAGTATGTCTGTCCCATTTATCCAAGTCAATCATTCAAGTTTAAACGGATTTTTAAAATATTAATGTGATAGCAAATACTAACTGAATATTTTTCTGCAATAAGTTTATAAAGGTAACCACCTGTTATAGCATGCATTAATTATATATTTTATATGCAGTTTGCAGGTACTTTGTTAGCAACCATGTTTTAGTTTCCCAGGCTGTGTAAAGCAGATACTATGAAATGGTTTTGGCTTAAAAAAGGAGAATTTACTAGCTTACAAGCTTACAGTTTGAGGGCTTGAAAATGTCCAAATCAGGGCATCATCAAGGTAATGCTTTCTTCCTGAAGACCTGCTGCTTGGTAGTCCTTGGTTCCCCTGCCACATGGCAAGGCACATGGCAACATCTACTGGACTCTCTCTTCTCTTCTAGGTTTACTTGCTTTCACCTTCTTCCTTCCTTGGCTTTTTCTCTTTGTCCGAATTTATATTCTCTCATAAGGGACAATAGTAAGAGAATTAAGACCCATCTGATTGAGGTGGGTCACACCTTAATCGAAGTAGCCATATCAAAACGTTCTGCCTACAGTGGTTCCACACCCATAGAGATGGATTAATTTTAAGAGCCTCTTTTTTTCTGGGGTACATATAGCTCCAAATCACCATAAACCATATCATTGATTCTAATAGCTCTTCAGTTGACCTTGGATTTCCAGGTAATAGCTGTTCAAATAGTAATTCCATCTAGCCCTTTGTAATACTCACCCTTCTCAGTTTTTCATATCTTATTGTATTGTTTTAAATTTCCAGTCTCATTTGAAAGTTGGCCTTGTCTTGATCCTGTCTTTAATAATCATGCCTCCTTTTTCTTTTTTAGTATGGTGATGGCCATTGATTTGAGAGGAACATACTTTTTCTCAATTCAAAACCAGGAAAAGAATGTTAAATTAAATTACTTTTTAGCATTAATTATAGAAAATCATATGAGCTTTCAGTGCGATGAAGTCTTAAAATATAATCCTGACCCATCCTTACATTCTTGAAATAATCCTACTTGGTTATGGTGTATTTTTCTTTAAATACAGAGCTGGATTTTATTTTATAATCTTTTGTATAATTTTTAAATTACTATTCATAAGATTGTTTTTTAAGTTTTTGTATCTTTCACAGTTTAGTACGAGTAGTACGAGGCTTATGATAGCTTGCAAAGATGCATTAGAACATTATCCATAGTTTTTATACCTTGGATTAATTTTAAAATCCTAATAATTGTTTATACCTGGAAATGTGATAGAATAAGATGGCAACTTTTGGGGGCATGATCCTTTTTGGGGGCAGTTGTTAAGAAACAAAACAAAACTTTTTTTTCTTTTTCTTCCATGGCTATTAAGTATAGTCAGTGTGCATCACCAGTTCCTTACTATAATTTCCTCAGTCTTCTCTTGGTTGGTCAAGTTTGCTGTGTATTTTTTTTTTTTTTCCCAAAAAAGGGCTTATGGAAATAACATTATAGAATTCTTTTTGTTGTGGGTTAGAACTTTTGAACATGTTTAAACTCATTTTTACCGATTATCTTGATGTCCTTCTGCATTTTTTTGTATTCATTGAAAACTTTTAGTTAGTTTTAAAGATGTTATTGTCTTTTCTTATGATTTTTTTTTTTTTTTTTTTAATCCTTCATCCACTGGGCCCTGCCACCTAGTGGGCAATGAATAAGGGAGTTTTGAAATGAGCTCCTACCATATAAACTCCATTGTGTTGAGTGCTATGGGAGATGGATAAAATGTTCCGTGTGGTGTGTGCTTCCTTTAAGGACCTAAAGTTTGGATGAGGAAACAAGACATGGGCTCCTCAGACCCCAGAACTGTTACCATGAGTGGTCAGAGCAGGAAAGTTCTGACTCTGAAAAGAGGAGTGACAGCCTGTGATGGTGTTTATTAGAATTTATTATGATTTATTTCCCACTGTTGACTTCTCATTTTGATTAGTATTACAATTGAGTATTTCCCTAGTTAATTTACCAGGGCGCATATGTGAGTGATAAACTTTCCAAGAACTTGTTGTATATGTCCTTTTGTACTTGTCAATAAACAGCACTTGTTCAACTGTAGTATTCATGAATATTTATCTTATTTCTCTCAAAAAGATAATAGATTTTGCTTCATTATTTTTAGGAAAATCCATATTGTAAGGAAGGAGTTTGATATTTCATTTTAACTTTCTCCTTTGTTGATGGTGCTTGTGGGTTTTTGTTTTTGTTTTTGTTTTTGCCTCAACCTTGAAATGGAAAAAAAAAGTGGTTTCACATTTATATAAGGGTTTCTTTATTAATATGGTTTTCTGTATGGTCTTTGTTAAATGAGTGGTCTAAATGGGCTGTGTTAAATGAATTTTTAAAGTATAAACTTTTTACATAGGGACCCTCCAAAAGAAGATACTTAGGTATTATAGTTGTTTTGAACTGTTCCTACATGTATTAGTTATCTACTGCTGTATAACAAATTGTCCCAAAACTTAGCACATTTATACTTAAAACAAGACACATTATTAACTCTCAGTTTCTGTGGGTCAGAAATCCAGTCACATCTCAACTGGTTAACCTGCTTCAGAGTCTCTCACAAGGCTGCAATCAAAGTGTCACCCAGGGATAGGGTCTCATCTGAAGCCTTGTCTCGGGAAGGTTCTGCTTCCAAACTGATTCTTGCTCCCAATCTATTGCTTTTTCCACTGTAACACATTTTGATGGGTATTTGATTTATTTGAGAGCTGACTCATCTCATATTCAGCCTGGGGGACATCATCTTCCAGTCCTTTTTGTTTGACAATCATGTTTGTTTATATATATGATTGAATTTATATGAGTCTTATACATATATGTTGAGTAAGTCATATTTAGCATAACTCTTTTCCATTTTAAGAATTTTACTTTTTTCTCCCTATAGGTGCCTTAGCTGGACCGATTATTGTGGAGCCACATATCATAGCAGTATGGGGAAAGAATGTGTCATTGAAATGCTTCATTGAAGTTAATGAAACTATAACACAAATTTCATGGGAGAAGATACATGGCAAGAGTTCACAGACTGTTGCAGTTCATCATCCTCAATATGGATTCTCTGTTCAAGGGGAATATCAGGGAAGAGTCTTGTTTAAGAACTATTCACTTAATGATGCAACAATTACTCTACATAACATAGGATTCTCTGATTCTGGAAAATACATATGCAAAGCTGTTACATTCCCAGGTGGAAATGCTCAGTCCTCTACAACTGTAACTGTTTTAGGTAGGTATGCTTAAATTAGTTTTTTAGGGGTTGGTGGTGGGGATTATAAAAAAGTATTTTCAAGAATTTAAAATGGTTGAAGTTGTAAATCTGTTTGGGTTGAAAGTAAAGCAATTCAATTGATTTTACAAGTTTTGTCCTAAAATTTTGTTGTTCTAGATTCTCTTAAAAAAAATCTTGTCTATTTACATGCTTATCTATATAACTCTACATGGTTCTTAACTATTTTACTTCATGAAAGGTAATTTTGTAGTTATAATAGTAATTTTCATTATTGCTCCTTAAATTTTCAGTCTTTATTTAAATTGGTATCTTTAGTTAATTAATCCATTATTGGGTTTAATGACTGTTTTCTTAGAGACATTGACTCCTCATGTTTCAGGTTTTCACATCAAATTTTATTCTTGTTCTTGTGGATTTGCATAGTGATTTGCGTCTTGTGCTATTGTTCATAATAAATGTTCCTTCTGCCTTTTTTGTATCTGATAATTGTTGAAGTTTCTGGTGGGCTTTCAAGTAAGCTTATTAAGATTAAGAAAGCTACTTGCAGTGGAAGGTAAGCCAATTTGGGAAGCCTAGTATTTTTGGAATAACAACAATTAAGGAGTAATAGCAACTTGTGTCTGACACAGAACTATACTGCTCAGATCATTCTTCAAAAAATGGACTTGTTGCTCAGCTACCATGATTGTGGTTAGCTGATTGTCTCTAGCTCTTAGCTCCTTTAAACCTACTTCAGCTTGTGATTTGAGGTTCCTGTTCTTTTGAGGTGGCCCCATGCAAGTGTATAAGCAGTTAGTGGTGGCTGAGGGCAAGTTTATCTTGGGTTTAGTGACTGAATAAATGGTGTTTGAGGACCTAGCCATTTCTGCCCAATGTGGGAGTCCTTTAATGGACAGTCTTTGTTTCAGATCTCCGCTTTGGCTGGCAGATACTTTATCAGGTTTGCTGATCATTCCTCCTATCCAATCCTTCCTTTTCTCACAGATGTTACTATTTCTAATAAACTTTTTGCACCCCTCTCTTGGTCTCAGTGTCTGTTCCCCAGAGTACCAAACAGGTATACAGCCCTGTTATTTAATGGCATAATGCCAGAGTCTCTGAAATTAAAGAAGGCAGTTTCATCCAAATTCACTATTTAGTTTTTCATGTTGAGAGATACTATTTAAAAATAGAAGTAAAATTAAATATTTAAGATTTAGTATGTTTAAGAAACCACTCTAAAGCTGTGGGGAAGTGTAACTTAAGTTTAAGAGAGATACTATTTAAAAATAGAACTATAATTAAATATTTGAGGTTTAGTATGTTTAAGATATCACTCTAAAGCTGTGGGGAAGTATAACTTAAGTTTAAGAAAAGGATACTTCTGAAAATTTTCTGATTGGAAGGCAAGACATAAATATTGGAAAAATGGAGCATGGTACAATAGAGTAAAAAAGGTCACAAAAAAGTTCATTGTCATGAAAGTAATATATAGATATTGCTGTATGTTTTGCATGTGAAAGAGAGAGCTCATGGGGATGAAATCACTTTTTTTTCTTTAACTTTTAGTAGTTCCCCCTAAATTAACCTTGGCTTAATACCCCAAACTGTTTATAGTACAATACGAGTCATGATTTTATCAATGCCTACTTGTCTAGCTGTATCTTGACCATTCCTAGTTCCACCACTCCCAACAATCCAAGTCTTAACAATCATAATAAACTATTTGCAGTTCTGTTAATCTGTTTATATTTTGACATGTGCTTTTTCTTCTTTCTGGATTGCCTTTCTTTTCCTCCTGTCTCCTCACATTCTTCTGTTTAATACTGGATTGCCTTTTTTGCCTCCTGTGTCTCTTCCCACATTCTTCTTTTCAATACTATTTATCAAATCATGTCCTTTTGGAAGGCATTCTTAACCTATCTCCCCTAATCAGATGCTTCTTTGCTCTTTTCCCATTTTATCTTAAGCATATCTTTACTGCAGCAGTTACCATACTGTTTATTGTATGTTTTCTCCATTTTAAGCATGGGGTAGACTGGAACTATGCCCTTTAAAATTTAACTTTATACTTCTAAAGACTTTAAGAGTCACTAACATATAGCTAATATTCAATAAATGTTATTTGAGTAGGATATAGGAATGAATTGGTTGATGTGGTAATCTAGAAACATTTTACAGAAGAAAATGTTGAGTCAGTCCTTGAATGATGGGTAAGTTTCAGGTACGCAAAAATGGAAGAAGTTTAGGGAGACGTTATTCTGGTAGCAACCTTTCAGTTGTGATAGCCCAGAATGTCTTGAAACATTGCCAAGTGTCCTCTGGAGGACAAAAGTCACCCCCCATCAAGAGCCACTGCATTGGGGAATGATGAATAAATTTATTGAACTTTTTTTCCCCCAATAGACAAGAACTAAAGGCTAGAAAGATGGAGTTAGACCACATTAAAACCACTTAAATGTTAAGATAGAGTATTTCAGCTATATATCTTTGGAAATGAGAACCTAGTATACTATGATTGTACTGCTTCTCACCTCCCTTCTACTCTTAGACACTTGAACTGTTTCAAGTTCATGGACCAGCATTGGCATTACTTGGGAGCTTTATATAAATACAGAATTACAAGCCCCTCCCAGACTTATTGAGTGGTAATCTATATTTTAATAAAGTAACCAAATGATTTGTATGCACAATAAAGTTTAATAAAGGAAGAACTAGTAGGACTTCGTAATAGACTGGATATAAGAAACAAAGGAAGCTTGAATAATGTGTTTTGAACCTTGGTGATTGAGTAATTTATGTTACCATTAATTTAAAATGGGACACCTGAATGAAAACCAGATGTTGGGGATTGGGAGGATGAGATGATGAGTTCAATATTAGGTTTATTGAGCTCGAAGCTCTATAGATGAAATAATATTGAGCAGACAGAAACTGAGGAGTCAAGCCTGATATCAAGATTGGAGAGAGTTAAGGATCATTGTGGTAGTAGTGTTTATCAGATGAAAGTTTCTAATGGAGAGACAAAAAGTAACTGAAGGCCTAGGACTGAGTATTTATTGAGGCAAACAATGGAAAAGAAATAGAGATGAAGAGTTCAAAGAGAGCTATGAGAAGAACTGGAGCAAAGTATTATTATTTTTTTTACCAAGAAAAGATAAAATTTTTAAGGAAAGATGACTCTAGCATCCCTTCTGCATAGAAAAATGATTTTGAGTGATTTATTTCAGTTCCTTTAAAGGATAATGCATAATAGTATTGTTCTAAATCTGTAGCCTAGAAGTTAATTCATTAAATACAACAGATACCTTTATGCATTAGGAATTAATTTTGTTAGAACTGATTGGGAAGGGCTGCTCTAAAGTAGCAAATCTACAAAATTAGTGCAGGAGAATAGACATAGTAAGAAGTGTCGGGAAAATTCAAGAACCAAGGCCCTACAGAATTGTTATTACATAATTTGTTACTTCCTTTTGATGGAATATATGGTCGTTAAAACTATGACTAAGAGAAGTATTGCTACCTGAAAAAAACTTATCCACAAAATTATAGGCATACCCTGCAAGAATCCATCTATGTAAAATCTAGACATAGAAAAAAAAAATGGAAGAGAATGGAAGAATATGATAATGATTATAAGGATCATGAAATTGTGAATAGTTTTCCCATTTTTCTAATTTTCAGTAATATTACTTTTGCATTTAAAAAATAGACTTCCACTGCTGGCCATGATGGCATAACAGGGATTGGACTTACCCCTGTATGCTAGGAACAAGAAGACTGGGCAAATGATAGGAAACAGTTTTTAGTTATTGGGCAACAAGCAGTGTAGACCTGTGATCTCTGAGAGAAAGAGGTGGGGGGGTGGAAACAAGGTGAGCCCTACAGTTGCTCCACCTTCCTGCTTAGGCAGTTTCTATGCTACAACTCATTGTAAGTGAATTGAAATAGACCATGGTTTTCTAACTAAGTTGAAAAGACAGATTGGAGAGGCCAAGGTGACTAGAATTTACAGGGCAAAATACTGGAAAGGAGGAAGCAGAACAGAGAGAGAGTCTCAGAGATGTATAGAAGGGACCTTTGATATCTTTGGTTAAATACTTATCTTCCTACATTTGAGAAGAAACTTGAAGCTGGGAAAGAACCACCAGAAAGCACTAGACCTAACAATCCTGATGCTCACCCAGGGCTGGGAAAATTTCATGTTCTCACCAATCCAAAACCTGATAATACACAGGGCATTGGATAACATCTCAAGAGGTCAGAGAAAGCAGCAGCAAAACTACTAGGGAAGGATGAGTGACCAAAATGAGAAAAGTAACTTCAGAAAGTAAATAAAATTACATCCAGGAGATAGATTCGCTTCAGAAGATATGTAAACATAAATTAAAAGTACTCTAAAGTAAATGATTAAGTTCCTCAAGGAGAAAAGAAATGCTTCTAATAATGGTGACATACATTTTTTCAGACCAACTCTCCCACTGGGTGAAATAAGAAAAACACTTTTGAAAGCTTTCAAGAAATAACATAGGTATATAACTAGACCAAAATCTGGTAAGTGAAAATATGAAAGTGCTTACTAATGAATGTTGAAAACTGCATACAGTCTGAGAACATTTGGCAGTTCAGCAGGAAAAACTGAGATGCTGAGCTAAGATTTTGAGAGCCTTGAGAAATGAGACAAATGTCTGAGTTCAGAGTCTGCTCAGAATGACTCTTCTCATAGTCACCTAGTACCCTAAAAGTTTATACTCTAAGAATAATAGTAAACCAGAAGTAAAGTAGACTTTTGGTAGACGTCTAGTCATTACTTACAACACCTGAGTAGTTGGAACATCTATTAAGGAGTTACTATACTGGTTAGTGTTTTGGAGAGCTTAGTAAATGCAAATCATTCCTGAAGATAAAGGTTTATCTTTATTCTAGGCCTCAAATTCTTTCTAAAGTAGTTATTTGAATATAGAACTATAAGCTGTTTGAATAACCAGGTGTGCAACCAATACATACAGTAGACAACAGAAACAGAAATCTGCAAAGATTTAAGGAGTTGGAATTATAAGACCTAGAATTATCATTTAAAGGAATGTCAATCTGTGAAATTTCTGTAGAGAACAATAAACTATTTTAAAAATCACTATTGATTTGAAAAATAAGCAAATAGAATTTATAGTACTGAAGTGCAGTCACTAAAATTGAGAATTTCATTAACAGCGAAATAGACACAAACCAAAGAGAGAATTAGTGAACTGAATGATAGAATAAATCATGTTTACAAAGAGAAACAGAAAGATGAAAATTACAGAAGAGAGAGTAAAAGCCTGATGAAATAGAGGGAAGGAATAAGGTACATTTAATTGTATTCCCAGAAGGAGAAGAGAAAGATGGGATTTGGGTGATATTTGAAGATAGACTGGTTAGAACGTTTATAGATGTGAAAGATTAGTCTATGGATTCCAGTAAATGCTAAGCGTAATCAAAAATAAGTCTCCTAAAACACATCGGAGTGAAACTTTGGTAAATCCAGGATAAAGGAGAAATTTTAAAAGTAGCCAAAGGAAGAAAGACAAATTACTTACAGGAGTAACTGATTAACGGCTGAATTCTTAAGAGCAGTAGTGTAAATCAGAAGATCATGAATGTTAGAGTAATAAAACTGGTAAACTTCTAGTAAGAGTAATAAATTAAAAATGGAGATGGGGGAAAATAACATCAGGAACAAAAAAGAGGACATAGCAAATGCTACAACAATTAGAAATATGTTAAGAGGACATAAAGAAAATCTTTGTAGCAAAATAAGGTGTAATTTAAAAGAAATTTTAAAAGTTCAGGGAAGCCATAATGTATCAAAAAAGAATCAAGAAGAAATAGAAGACCGGAATGATTCTGTAATCTTTGAATTGAATTAGTAGTTCAACATTTTACACATAAAAAAACCCTCCTGGCCCAGGTGGCTTCAAGTATTCAATGAAGAATAAATATTAATCTTATATAAACTCTACCAAGTAATAGGAAAGAGAGCTTCTACTCCACCTAATTTTGAGACTTACATAACTTTAATTAAAAACACACACACACTACAAGACCAAAATGTAATTTCTAATCTTACTAACATGGATGCAGGAATCATGAACAATATTAGAAATATATTTATAAGTTATAAGAAGATTCATTTATTATAAAGTTGACTTTATCCCACAAATAATATAAGGTTGGTTTAATATTATAGACAATCGATTATGATACTTTGTTGCATTGACTAATTTAAGAAGGAAATATTTTAATAGATGCTGAAAAATTGTTGTATTGATACAATTTAACATTCATTTGTGATTTGAAAATAAGCCCTCAGCATTCTAGAAATAAAAGTCTTTTAATCTGTTACAGCAGAAATCTTAATGGTGGCTTGTTTATTAGCTTTCTGAGATGACGAAAAAGAAAACGATGTTCATTATTAGTATTTTTCTTCAGCATTGTACTGTAGGTCTTACCTTAAGTGATCAAGAGGGAAAAATGGTTATAATGATTGCAAAGAAAGACGCAAAATGGAAACTCATGATATAGTGTATGCAGGAAATTGGAAAAAAATATGTAAATTAGATTTAAGACATTTAATGAAGTATAAAGTATAGTAAGACAGTTTGCTAAAAATGGGAATATAAAAGTCCATTGTATTTCAATAGGCCCCAAATAATTCGAAAATGAAATAAAAACTTCAGAATTTTTCATACTGTTAAAAGAAAGAAATACTTGGGAATAAATAAAATAAAAGATGTGCATTAATTCTATGGAGAAAGTTATAAACCTTATTGTTAAAGAAGGTCTAAATAAATGGAGAGTTACAAAACCATGGTTTGATGAATCATTGTGAAAATATCAGTTCTCAAGTTTGTTTATATATTCAGTACAATCTTGTTCCAATTCCCAACAGAATTTTTGTTTGTTTGTTTTTCTTTCTGGTGTAAATTTAAAAGCTTATTCAAAAATTCATATGAAAATGTAGAAGGAATAAGCATAGCCCAGCAACTTTTGAAGAATATGAACAGGGTTCAAGAACTTTCTCTTCCAGATAGCAGGGCTTATTAAGCTATACTAATTAAGACAGTATGATATTGGGGCAGAAATAGACAAAGACCAGTGAACTGAATATAGCACACAGAAACAACCATAAATATGGACACTTGATACTGTATAGGTGGCAGGGCAGATCATAAAGGAAATGGACTACTCAACAAGTATTGTTGGTATAATTGATGTTATTATTGATGGGGAAAATGAGTACTTTTGATGTACCTTGCAATTAAGGCTATGCCTGTATTCACACTTAAATGTGAAAGATAAAACTATAAAGTTTTTAGACAATAACGTAGGCGACTGTGTTCTGTGTCTTAAAGTAGAGAAGTATGTCTTAGAACATAAAAGCTGTCATAAAAGGGAAATAAAAACTGATAATTTGAGTAATTTTAAATTAAGAACTTCTGCTCATCAAAGCACGTCAAAAGAAGGGTAAAAGGACAAGCCCTAAACTGGTAGAAGATATTTGCACTACTTATAATCCAAAAAAATCTCTTCCAAAATCTATATAGAACTTCTGTACACCACAAAGGAAGGACATAATTGTCTTGAGTAGGCATCTTGTAGAGGAAATTCCACATGGCTGATAAACATGTAAAGGTCCTCAAACTCAATCATAATCTGTGGAATGCAAAATCTCAATGATATGCCATTATGTTTTTACATTGAGAAGTATGACAATAACAACTGTTGTTGCGTACATCTGTGCTGATCAAGGGCTTGCTGCCCAACCTGCACAGGAGTCAATTTTATGACACCAGATTTTGAGATAAGAAAAGGCCTTATTGTGAAAACAACCAACAAGGAGATAGGAGACAAGGCTTAAATCTATCTTCCTGATTTGAGGGCTAACAGAAACTTTTCTGTGATAGGAGGTGGATGTTGCTAGGAGGAAGGTTAATTTGGCATGGTTTGATTGATTAGACCCAATTTTGTCCAAATATGTTAAGGCAGGCTTCAGACTGGATTTTCCTCATTGAAGAACTTCTTGCATTGGATTTGCTTCCAATGCCTCTTGAGTCATAAAACCAGGATGATTTTTTGTTCCCGGGATCTTGGAGGTCGTATCAGTACTCCAGTCTGTATTTCTGTGCTTGCTCAGGGTATATAACTTTTGGATGGCCACCTGTGAAACAAGCTGAAAAAGAAAAGTTACAGAGAAGTGAAGATGCTACTAACTGGTTCTGGGCAGTTTCATATTTACCAACAGGAATTCTAAAATTGGGAGTGTGAATTGATACTTTGGAACGTTTTTGGCATTATCTACTAAAGTTGAAAATATATGCAATAGTAGCAATTCCACATAAGGGATAAACTATAAACACTTACAAGTATACCAAATACATGAATGAGAATGTTTCTTGTGAAATTGTTTATCCCAAACAGGAAATAATCCAAATGTCCAACAGTAAATAAACTATAGCAATTAAGACTAATCAAATTGATAATATATACAACAAAAACTTTACAAATTAAACTACTGTTCATGCTTGTATTTGTTGGTTTGTAGAACTGTAATGAAAAGTAAGCAAAAAAGTATATCTGAAGTCAGTATAATGGTTTCATATTGAGGGAGGCAAGGTGTTAAGATCAGGAAGAGGCATGAGGGATGGAGCTAATAATGTTCTTTGTTAACCTGTGTTGTGGTTACATGAATGTTCACTATAAAAGTATCCATCACTTGTGTTGTATGCTCTTTTCTTGTTATTTTATGATATTCTATCTTATAAAAGAGTAAATTATGAAACAAAACCAGGTAGAAATAAACCAAGAACAGTTGGCATTGAAATTGCCAATAGAAATTCTGGAATTTAAAGTAAAAAAAGTCTTGATGTCATTAACATGGCGACATAAGATATCCCTGAAAAAGCTGTCACAGAAATGTAGTTGAATTAAAGGACAAATTCCTCTTGCTTAGAACTCTGGAGGACAATATAGACTAGAGAAGGACTCCATAAACACTGAATTGAAGAAACAGAAAGCTCTCAGGTAGGAGAATTCTATCCCAAATGCTGGTTGATTCCTGTTCAGCTGCCCCTCACTCAATCCCACCACTTTGAGAGTCACAGAGAGGCAGCACTGTCCAACTTTCTCTTAAGGCAGACAGAGATGGTGGACTCACAGTAACGAGTTAGAACTCTATGTGTATCCAGGCACAAAGACCCAAGTCTGCAGAGACCCAGAGTGGAACACAAGCTGCTACTGAGTGCTGCATACAAAAGGGCCCCCAAGAGGGAAAAAAAGAGAGACTGATAGAAAGGCTGCTAAGAACAGTTGTGCCCTCACTAAATTCAGTTTCAGTTGGACGGACACCTAAAGGCAATACAGACTTATCTGAAGTGGCCCACCTTTCTGGATTGACTGTATGTGGCTCCCCAGGGTGGGATCCCCTAATGGGGAAGAAACCAGAGGCAGAAAAGCCTCACAGAAAAAAATTAAAAAGGGGTTAAACTAAACTGTAAGATAGGATAGGTCCCAGAACTGCAAAGTGTAAGGACACTGAGTGAGGGAGAGAATTTATACAAATCATAGGAGCTGGGGAGAAAAGTCTGCAGGTAAATAAACAACTGATCAAGATTCCTGGAGAAGAAACAGAAGAAGAAGCTCTTTCCTGGAGGTTGAATAATTGCACAAAATGCAATTTTCAAAATTACACTGCAGATCGAGGGTAAGATTTAGATGGAGAAGAACTGAGAAAATCAGAACTGTTAAACACAGGCTATTTGAAAGATCTAGAATAAATTGGAGCAAACATCACAGAGCCTTAACACAAAGCTAGTTAGCTAAAAATCCCTAGATGAGGGAGAAACAGAACTTCAGGGCCTAGACATCAACAAAAAATTGCAAGGGACACTAAGAAACAGAAGAGATAGCTCAGCCAAGGGCAGAAATTAAAACTTAAGAGGAGAATCAGAAGTTGGAACAACTAATCAAAGATGTTTAATCAAATATCCTAAATTGGTTCAAGAAGAGGAAGGAACATATGATGCATGAAGAGATAAATGATATTAAGAAGACAATGTGTGAGCATGAAGAATTTGAAAGTATAAAAAGAAACGCAAATTATGAGGATGAAAGGCACAATAGTAGAGATTAAAAATACAGTAGAGAGACATACAACAGCAGAAGAAAGAATTAGTGAACTGGAAAATATTGCACATTGTCTTAGGGATTTGATTGACAGCACAAAATTCACAAACATGGGTCTCATGGGTGTCCCAGAAGAGGGTGAAAAAGGGCAGAAAGAATATTTGAGGAAATAATGGCCCCAAACTTCCCAAATCTTACGAAAGACATGAATATACATGTCCGAGAAGCTCTATGTACTATAAAGAGAAAAAAATCCTAATAGACCTACTCTGAGACATAGGAATAAAATGTCAAATGCCAAAGATAGAGAATTCTGAAAGCAGCAAGATAAAGATGATTCATCCCATACCAGGGATTCTTATTAAGACTAAGTGCTGATTTCTCTTCAAAAACCATGGAGATGAGAAGGCACTGGTATGATATATTTAAGTTACTGAATGAGAAAACTGCCAGCCCCAAATTCTTTATCCGGCAAAACTGTTCTTCAGAAAGGAATGAGAATTTAAACTATTCACAGATAAACAGAAACTGAGATAGTTCGTTAAAAGAGACCTGCTCGACAAGAATTATTAAAAGGAGTTCTGCAGGTTGAAAGGGCAAGACAGGAGAGAGTGGCTTGGAGTAGTTTGAAGAAATGAAGCTTGTCAGTAAAGGTGACTGAAGGGTAAATGCACCCGTTAGTACTGTATCCTAAATATACATATCTACACTTTTAATCCTGTAGGATCAGGATTAAATTGACCAAGAAAGTCATATTTACTGGTAACAGACATGCAAAATATAAAGAAGCAAAGTGGGACAGAAACAACATAAATTGGGGAAACAAAGGTATTTGGGAGCATTGAATGTATATGCTACTGAAGCTCAGTTGACATCTTATAAAATTAGTTGGTTGTAGGTGGTGGTTGTGTAATACTACAAACCCCAGGGTAACTACAAAGAAAGTATTTTTAAAATATACAGAAACAGAAAGAAGGATCAGTCAGATACATCTCAAAAGATCAAGCGTACAAAAAAGGAGATTGAAATAAAGGAAAAGAGCGACAAAGATATGACATATAAAAACCAAAGGACAAAATGACTGAAGTACGTACTGCCTTTGCAGCATTAATAATGATTGTTACTGGATTAAACTCTCCCATCAAAAGACACAGGTTAACAGAATGGATTAAAAAAAAAAGCATGATTTAACTATTTGTTGTTTACAAGAGACTCAGCGTTAATAGTAATTGTTACTGGATTAAACTCTCCCATCAAAAGACAAGATTAGCAGAATGGATTAAAAAAAAAAAAGCATGATTTAACTATTTGTTGTTGGTTTAAAGTAAAAGGATGGGAAAAGATATTCCATGCCAATAGTAACCGAAAAAGAGCTGTGGTAGCTATACTAATATCAGACAAAGTAAACTTTAAGTCAAAAGCTGTTATAAGAAATAAAGACAGACACTGTATATTAATAAAAGGGGCAATCCACCAAAAAGAAATAATAATAAATATTTATGCACCTAATCACAGCCCAAAATACATGAGGCAAACACTGGCACAACTTAAGGGAGACATAGACACTTCTACAATAATAGTTGGAGACTTCAGTACACTAATTTTATCAATAAGTAGAACATGTATTCTATTTGATAAATAGAACATCTATTATTCAACATTGTACTGGAAGTTCTAGCCAGAGCAGTAAGGCCAAGAAAAAGAAATAAAGGCATCCATATTGGAAAAAGAAGTAAAAGTTTCACCGTTTGAAGATGTCATGATCATATATACAGAAAGTCCCCCAAAATCTTCAAAGCTATGAGAGCTAAAAACCGAATTCAAGTGGTAGGGTACAATATCAACATGCAAAAATTATTTTGTTTCTATACACTAGTAATGGGCAAGCTGAGGAGGAAATCAAGAAAGAAAATTCCCTTTACTATAGCAACTAAAAGAATCAAATATCTAACAATAAATTTAGTCAAGGGTCTAAAGGACTTGTACACAGAAGGCTATAAAACATTGCCAAAAGAAATCAAATAAGACCTAAATAATTGGAAGGACATTCTTTGTTTATGGATTGGAAGACTAAATATTGTTAAGATGTTAATGCTCCTCGGAGCTATTTAGATTGAATGCAGTCCAAATCAAAATTCCAACAACCTTCTTAACATAAATGGAAAAGCCAATTATTAAATTTATTTGTACTGGTAAGGGGTTGTGAACAGAAAAAAAACATCTTGAAATAGAAGAACAAAGTTTGAGGATTCAGACTTCTGGTCTTTGAAGCACATTACACAGATAGAGTGGTCAAAACAGCATGGTACCAGCACAAGGATGATAGATGTATCAACCAGTGGAATCGAATTGAGAGTCCAAGAATAGACTCTCATACCTCTGGCCAACTGATTTTTCCCCCCTGCAATTTTATTAAGATATATTCATATACCATACAGTCATCCACAGTGTACAATCAGTTGTTCACTCTGTCATCATACAGTGGTGCCTTCATCACCACAAACAGCCCTTGAACACATTCATTACTCCCCCCCCCAAAATAATAAAAATAAAAGTAAAAAAGAACCCCCTAAATGTCCCATGCCCTCCTATTATTCATTTACTTTTTGTCCCCATTTTTATTCTCATCTGCCCATACAGTGGATAATGGGAGTGTGAGCCATAAGGTTTTCACAATCACATAGTCACACCATGTAAACTGTACAGTTACACAGTCATCTTCAAGAATCAAGGCAACTGGATTGCAATTCAACAGTTTCATGTATTTCCTTCTAGCTGTTCTAATACACTAAAGACTAAAAAGGGATATCTATATAATGCATAAGAGTTCCTCCAGAATGACTTTTTGACTCCATATGAAATCTCCCAGCCACTGGAACTTTATTTTGTTTCATTTCTCTTCTCCCTTCTGGTCCTGGTCAATTGAGTGTTTCCAAGGCTGCCAATTCCACTCAGTGGGCAAGAATAGTCTTTTCAACAAATGGTTTTGGGTGAACCATATATTCATATGCAAAAGAATGAAAGAGTACCCTTTTCTTATAGCATAAACAAAAACTAACTCAAAAAGGATAAAATACCTAAATATAAGAATGATGACTGTAAAACTCCTGGAAGAAAATTTAGGGAAGCATCTTCAAGCTCTTGTGTTCAGCAGTGTTTTCTTAGACTTTACACACACAGCACAATCAACTTAAGAAAAGGTAGATAAGTGGAACCTGCTCAAAATTAAAAACTTTTAGGCCTCGAAGGACTTGTTATCAAAGTGAAAAGATAACCCACTCAATGGGAGAAAATATTTGGAAACCATATACCCGATAAGGATAAGGGTTTAATATCTGCAATATATAAAGAAATCCTGCAACTCAACAAAAAAAGACAACCCAATTAAAAAATGGGCAGAAGACTTGAATGACATTTTCAAAGAGGAAAATACAAATGGCTAAAAAGCACATGAAAAGATGCTCAGCATCACCAGCTTATAAGGTAAGTGCAAATCAACACCACAATGAGATGTCATTTCACAATCACCAGAATGGCTAATATTAAAAAAAAAAAAAAAAATTACACAGTTTGAAGAAGGTGTGGAAAAATAGGAACACTCATTCATTGCTGGTGGTAGTGTAAATTGGCCCAGCTGCTGTCGAAGGTAGTTTGTCTGTTCCTCAGGAAGCTAAATGTAGAATAACCTCATGACCCTGCAGTCCTGCTACTAAGTATATACCCAGAAGAATTGAAAGCAGGGACTTGAGCATATATTTACATACTAATGTTCATAGCAGCATTATTCACAAATGCCAGAAGGTGAAACAAACCCAAGTGTCCATCAAATGATGAAAAAAATGTGGTTTTTACATGCAATAGAATGTTATCCAGCATGAAAATGAATGAAGTCCTGATACATGTGACAACATAGATGAACCTTGAGAATATTATGCTGAGTGAAATAATCCAGGCACAAAAGGACAAATATAGTATGATCTCATTGATATGAACTAATTATAATAAGCAAACTCATAGAGTTAGAATCTCTAATGTAGGTTACCAGGTGTTAGATTGGGCCTAGGTAATGGGAAGTAGATGCTCAATTTGTACAGAATTTCTATTTAGGTTAATTGTAATGTTTTGGTAAAGGATGGTGGTGATGGTAGTGCATTATTCTGAGTACATTTAATAGCGCTGAATTATGTATGTGAATGTGGTTGAAATTTTTGGGTAGTGTGTTAACTGAAATGGAAAAAGATAAAACATGGGACTGTATAACACAGTGAACCCTGATGGGGACAATGGACTGAGGTTAATAATTCAAGTTCTTTCATGAATAACAACAAAGGTAGGAAACTAAAAAAGGCTGTTAATTATAGAGTGGTGTCTGGGAACCAAATACACCTAATATAAACTATAGAATGTAATTAACAGTACTGTTTTAATATTCTTTCATCAATTGTAATAAAATTACTACACTGTTGCAAAGTGTCAACACCAGGGGTTTAAATGGGAAAATTGTGTTTTTTTTACATGACTTTTCTATAAACCTAGAACTTTTTTTTTTCAGTTTTTTTATCTTCATTTTATTGAGATATATTCACATACCACGCAGTCATACAAAACAAATCGTACATTCGATTGTTCACAGTACCATTACATAGTTGTACATTCATCACCTAAATCAATCCCTGACACCTTCATTAGCACACACACAAAAATAACAAGAATAATAAAGTGAAAAAGAGCAATTGAAGTAAAAAAGAACACTGGGTACCTTTGTCTGTTTGTTTGTTTGTTTCCTTCCCTTATTTTTCTACTCATCCATCCATAAACTAGACAAAGTGGAGTGTGGTCCTTATGGCTTTCGCAATCCCATTGTCACCCCTCATAAGCTACATTTTTATACAATGGTCTTCGAGATTCATGGGTTCTGGGTTGTAGTTTGATAGTTTCAGGTATCCACCACCAGCTACCCCAATTCTTTAGAACCTAAAGAGGGTTGTCTAAACTGTGCGTAAGAGTGCCCACCAGAGTGACCTCTCGCCTCCTTTTGGAATCTCTCTGCCACTGAAGCTTATTTCATTTCCTTTCACATCCCCCTTTTGGTCAAGATGATGTTCTCCTTCCCATGATGCCAGGTCTACATTCCTCCCCGGGAGTCATATTTCACGTGGCCAAGGAGATTCACTCCCCTGGGTGTCTGATCCCACATAGGGGGGAGGGCAGTGATTTCACCTTTCAAGTTGGCTTAGCTAGAGAGAGAGGGCCACATCTGAGCAACAAAGAGGCATTCGGGAGGGGGCTCTTAGGCACAATTATAGGGAGGCCTAGCCTCTCCTTTGCAGCAACCGTCTTCCCAAGGGTAAAACCTATGGTAGAGGGCTCAGCCCATCAAACCACCAGTCCCCTATGTCTGGTCATGTTAGCAACCATCGGGGTGGGGTAGGCCAATACCCCTGCATTCTCCACAGGCTCCTCAAGGGGGCACTACATATTTTTTTCCTTGTTTTTTGTTTTTTTTTTTTAAACTTTTTTTTCCTTTTTAAATCAACTGTATGAAAAAAAAATTAAAAAAAAAAAACATACAATAAAAGAACATTTCAAAGAGACCATAACAAAGGAATAAGAAAAAGACAACTAACCTAAGATAACTGCTTTACTTCCAACCTGTTCCTACTTTACCCCAAGAAAGTTACCTAATATAGCAACATTTCTGTGAACTTGTTCCTACTATATCCATCAGAAATTAACGGACCATAGTCATTCCTGGGCATCCCCAGAATGTTAAATAGCTTATCTGTTCTTCTTGGATTATTGTTCCCCCTTCCTTAATTGCTCTCTATTGCTAGTTCCCCTACATTCTACATTATAAACCATTTGTTTTACATTTTTCAAAGTTCACATTAGTGGTAGCATATAATATTTCTCTTTTTGTGCCTGGCTTATTTCGCTCAGCATTATGTCTTCAAGGTTCGACCATGTTGTCATATGTTTCACGAGATCGTTCCTTCTTACTGCCATGTAGTATTCCATCGTGTGTATATACCACATTTTATTTATCCACTCATCTGTTGAAGGACATTTGGGTTGTTTCCATCTCTTGGCAATTGTGAATAATGCTGCTATGAACACTGGCGTGCAGATATCTGTTCGTGTCACTGCTTTCCGATCTTCCGGGTATTTGCCGAGAAGTGCAATAGCTGGATCGAATGGTAACTCTATACCTAGTTTTCTACGGAACTGCCAGACTGACTTCCAGAGTGGCTGAACCATTATGCAGTCCCACCAACAATGAGTAAGAGTTCCAAATTCTCCACATCCCCTCCAGCATTTGTAGTTTCCTGTTTGTTTAATGGCAGCCACTCTAATCAGTGTTAGATGGTATCTCATTGTGGTCTTAATTTGCATCTCTCTAATAGCTAGTGAAGCTGAACATTTTTTCATGTGTTTCTTGGCCATTTGTATTTCCTTTTCAGATAACTGCAGTTATGTCACCTTTTTCATTCCTTATTTTGTTTATATGAGTCTTCTCTCTTTTTGATTTTGTCAGTCTAGCTAGGGCCTTGTCAATCTTGTTGATCTTCTCAAAGAACCAACTTTTGGTGATATTTATCCTCTCTTGTTTTTTTGTTCTCTATGTCATTTATTTCCACTTTAATCCTTGTTATTTCTTTTCTTCTACTTGGTTTAGGATTGGTTTGCTGTTCGTTTTCTAGCTTCTTCAGTTGATCCACTAGTTCTTTGATTTTGGCTCTTTCTTCCTTTTTAATATATGCGTTTAGTGCTATAAATTTCCCCCTCAGCACTGCTTTTGCTGCATGGCATAGGTTTTGATATGTTGTGTTCTCATTTTCATTCGTCTCTATATATTTAGCAATTTCTCTTGCTATTTCTTCTTTAACCCACTGATTGTTTAGGAGTGTGTTGTTTAATCTCCAGGTATTTGTGAATTTTCTAAGTCTCTGATGGTTATTGACCTCTAATTGTATTCCATTGTGGTCAGAGAACGTGCTTTGAATAATGTCAATCTTTTTAAATTTATTGAGGCTTGTTTTATGTCCCAGCATATGATCTATTCTGGAGAAAGTTCCGTGAGCACTAGAAAAGTATGTGTATCCTGGTGATTTGGGATGTAATGTTCTGTATATGTCTGTTAAATGTAATTCATTTATCAGATTGTTTAGGTTTTCAATTTCCTTATTGGTCTTCTGTCTGGTTGATCTATCTATAGGAGAGAGTGATGTGTTGAAGTCTCCCACTATTATTGTGGAAACATCAATTGCTTCCTTTAGTTTTGCCAGTGTTTCTCTCATGTATTTTGTGGCACCTTGATTGGGTGCATAGACATTTATGATTGTTATTTCTTCTTGTTGAATTGCCCCTTTTATTAGTATGTAGTGGCCTTCTTTGTCTCTCATAACATCCCTGCATTTGAAGTCTATTTTATCTGAGATTAATATTGCTACACCTGCTTTCTTTTGGCTGTAGCTTGCATGAAATATTTTTTTCCATCCTTTCACTTTCAATTTCTTTGTGTCCCTGTGTGTAAGATGAGTCTCCTGTATGCAACACATTGATGGTTCATTTTTTTTGATCCATTCTGCGAATCTATATCTTTTAATTGGGGAGTTTAATCCGTTTACATTCAACGTTATAACCGTGAAGGCATTTCTTGAATCAGCCATCCAATCCTTTGGTTTATGTTTGTCATATATATTTTTCCCCTCCCTCTATTAATATCCTTTATTGTACCCATACCGAATCTCTTTAGTACTGAACCTTTCTCCAAGTCTCTCTGTCCTTTCTTTGTTTCTCTGTCTGTAGGGCTCCCTTTAGTATCTCCCGTAGGGCAGGTCTCTTGTTATCACATGCTCTCAGCATTTGTTTGTCTGTGAAAAATTTAAGCTCTCCCTCAAATTTGAAGGAGAGCTTTGCTGGATAAAGTATTCTTGGTTGGAAATTTTTCTCACTCAGAATTTTAATTATATCGTGCCACTGCCTTCTCGCCTCCATGGTGGCTGCTGAGTAGTCACTACTTAGTCTTATGCTGTTTCCTTTGTATGTGGTGAATTGCTTTTCTCTTGCTGCTTTCAGAACTTGGTCCTTCTCTTCCGTGTTTGACAGTGTGACCAGAATATGTCTCGATGTGGATTTATTTGGATTTATTCTATTTGGAGTTCGCTGAGCATTTATGAGTTGTGTATTTATGTTGTTTAGAAGATTTGGGAAGGTTTCCCCAACAATTTCTTTGAATACTCTTCCTAGACCTTTACCCTTTTCTTCCCCTTCTGGAACACCAATGAGTCTTATATTCGAACGTTTTATATAATCTATCATATCCCTGAGGTCCGTTTCGATTTTTTCAATTTTTTTCCCCATTCTTTCTTTTATGCTTTCATTTTCCATTTTGTCATCTTCCAGGTCACTGATTCGTTGTTCAACTTCCTCTAGTCTTGTACTATGAGTGTCCAGAATCTTTTTAATTTGGTCAACAGTTTCTTTAATTTCCATAAGATCATCCATTTTTTTATTTAGTCTTGCAATGTCTTCTTTATGCTCTTCTAGGGTCTTCTTGATATCCTTTGTATCCCGTACTATGGTCTCATTATTCATCTTTAGTTCTTTGAGTAGCTGCTCTAGGTGCTGTGTCTCTTCCGATCTTTTGATTTGGGTGCTTGGGCTTGGGTTATCCATATCGTCTGGTTTTTTCACATGCTTTGTAATTTTCTGTTGTTTTTGGCCTCTTGGCATTTGCTGAACTTGAAAGGGTTCTTTTAGGATTTGCAGACCAATTGAAGTCCTTATCTCTAATTTATCAGATCTACAGCTTCGTGGAGCACACTTTCTCTAACTAACCAGCAGGTGGCGTCCACGAGACACCTGTTCTCCACAAGCCAGTTCTCCCCTGCTTAGCCTTTGTGGTGAGTGCGGGAGGGAGTATTGTGGGGTCCAATTGGTGTACCAAGCTTGTGTGTGTAGTTGGTGTTGCCCGCCCTGTATATGGGGCGTGTTTCTGGGCATTCAGGGAGAGGGGTGGCTCTAACAATCAAATTTCCCTGGTGATCCTGGAGTTTTAAAGCTGCTGCAATAGTCTAATCCTTCAGTTCAGTCCTGCCACAGTTTGTCTCTGCCACTGACCCACAAGTCCTTGGTATTGGAGTATGGCTCCTGAGACTTGCAAGTGGGTCCAGGCAGTGCACCCACTTGTCCTCTTTTGAGGGATGACTGTGCTATGTCACAGGTGAGTGCTGTCCCCCCAGGGCGGTTCTGGGCTGCTGGGCTGTGTAGGGAGGCTCCCATTCTGCTGCAATGATGGCTGAATGGGGCTTTGTTAATTCACACTGCTCCACCTTCCCAACTCTGGGACAATCAGCTGAGGTTGCAGGGAAGGCTAATGTCCAAGCCCAGTTTTGTGGTGTGTGCCTGGTATCTGAAGCATTTTAGTCACACTGGGTTGTCTGGGGCAGCTCTGGGCTGTGGGGCTGGCAATGGGCAGGAGTGTTTCCTGTCCACCAGGATGATGGCTGTGAGCGGACACCCCCCTTTTCTTGGGAAGTTGTGGTGTTTAGTGAATTTTCTCAGCCATTGGATTATTGCCTTTTGTCTCAGAGCTCTCTTAGTTCTGCTCTTGTCTTGACCTGCCCAAATTGCAAGTCTTTGAAGCTTTCCGTATTGGGCTTCTTAGAGTAATTGTTTTAGAAAAAGAGAAAAGGATTAAAAAAAAAAAAAAAAATGGGCCCTCCTCACGGATCTAATGGTTTATTGAAATGCTAAGTGGCAAAGCAATTAGGGCCATTAAGGAAAGGTCCACAGGGCAGAGAGATCAGCTTTTCTTCGGGATTTGCATATGAGCCTCAGGGCCTGAGCTCTGCCCTTCCCCTTTCTATGTTCACCAGAACTCCAAAAATCCTCCGCTTTTATTTTGGAGTTTTTCGTGCTGTTTTTTTCTATGCCTGTCTCCTCTCTGCTGGGCTGGCTGCTCTCAGATTCTCTGGTGTCTGGTCTCAGTCTATCTATGGTTGGAGTTCGGATCAGTCGAATGAGTTTCCGATAAGGGCTGCCACTGCAGTTCTCCCTTCCCCTTCCCGTAGCTGACAGCCCCTCCTCCCACGGGACTCAGCCTGGCAGGGAGGGGTGCGGGATCCCTGGCCACAAAAACTTACAGATTGCGCTGATCTCAGCAGTTCCACATTTTCATGAGTGTTGTATGAAGTATGCCCAAAGTCAGATTGCTCTGTGGTGTCCAGTCCACGCAGTTCCTGGCTTTCTACCTACTTTCCTGGAGGAGTAACTAAAACATACAGCTCACCAGTCCGCCATCTTGCCCCGCCTCTGCCAGTACCGAGGAATTGATTCAGAAAGAAACACATAAAAGTTGCTCAGAAATATGAAGAGTTAGCTAGCAGATATGGGGGGTAAATTGGAAGGTTCTAATGTTAAAGTTAGTTTCCTCCACTTTGGAATTTTACCATACCAGAAAAAGGTGGGTGGTGTGTGTGGTCCAATAAACATAACTCTTGGTGACATTACTTGGTACTATTAATGTCTATATTGTAAACAAAAGTAGTTGAACAAATTTAACCCTAATCAGTTCTTTTAAATTTAAGAGATATTGCAGGTTGAAAGTTTAAAAGACATGTTTTAAATGAAATCATAGAGTGGTCATCCAGTGGGCTGAGAAAAACATTTCATCTCCTATGGGTAGTATCAAAGGAACATTTTCTTGCTTAACATTTAAGTGTAGGCTCCATACTGGTAACGTATTTTTAAAAGTATTTGCTTTAAACGTTTTTGCTGCAAAATGAGGCATTAATTATATATTAAAATTATAAATGAGGCATTTTATATTAAAACTACTTATTTTCCTCCCGGAGTAATAATATCTTTAATTTCATAATGGAAATTGTGAGCTAGCTCACAGCAATTTTCTGTATATTCTAATTTCGGGGTGGGGGGCAGGGGGACTTAACTGTCCCTGTAGAGTAGAGTATACCTGTATAAGTGAAAGCTATACTTGGATGATTACATAATATATTGGCCTCTTGTTGGTCCTGCCTTATGATCTCTTGTTCCAAGAACCCAGTTAGTGTTGGCATTAACTGTTTGTATGTAAGTTTTATATGTCGCTGTCCCTAAGCTTATGTAATATGGCTCGATGTGACTTGGAAACTTATAAATATATTCTTATTGAAATGCAATTTTTTTTTTTTTTTTTATAATTTAAACAGTTGAACCCACTGTGAGCCTGATTAAAGGGCCAGATTCTTTAATTGATGGAGGAAATGAAACAGTAGCAGCCATTTGTACAGCAGCCACTGGCAAACCAGTTGCACATATTGATTGGGAAGGTGATCTTGGTGAAATGGAATCTACTACAACTTCTTTTCCAAATGAAACAGTGACGATTGTCAGCCAGTACAAGCTGTTTCCAACCAGATTTGCTCGAGGAAGACGAATTACCTGTGTTGTAAAGCATCCAACCTTGGACAAAGACATTCGATATTCTTTCATATTAGATATACAGTGTAAGTAAACAGTAATATTTGCTTTTAAACATAATTAGTGCATTTTGTTTTAATTTTCTTCTTTTGATGTTTTTCTTTATCAAATTATTTTTAGTTTTAATATTTAATATTCAGGTATTCCTGAATCTTTTATTTGCTGGCTTTTAAAAAAATTTTTTCTGTCTCTCTTTTTTTTTGGTTGTTTGTTTGTATGTTTCTGGAAAATTCATTTAACCACTCCAGTTTTTATCAGTTGTGGACAGATAGATTTGAGATTGCTTTCCAACTTGAAATTATTTAGCCTTGCACTTTTTAGACCTTAAAAGTGGGCTGGTGTTAAGCAAATTGTTGGACTTTGTACCTTAAAATATTGAATACTTACAGACAATAACTTTTTCATTCTAATTCAGCTATTAATTCCATTGATGTTGTTTATGGCATTTTCAACAAGAATCTTTTTCTCTCTAAATGCCTTTTAATTAGTTTGAAAGTCTGTGTTTTAAAAATATCTTATTTCTAATCTGATCTTATTGGTCTTGTGATAAAATTCTCATATAGGTAAAGCAATATTTTGAAGAGGTCATTGGGATAATAACTGTTGTAGATGAAGTTGAAAGCCAGCCTACCTACCTTGTACTTAGTTATATTTATTTTGTTTTGTATTATGATAATTGTTTAAAAATTGAGAGTGATGATGTTTTTACAACTAAGTGAAGTTAACGTGAGACACTGTTTCTTATTCTTGGACGTAATATATGCTGTGTGAAATTAGGAGCTCCCTGCTTACTAAGTCAAACCATCGATCTTAAAACTTAAGACTGTAAAAGAGAGGCTAAGCCTATCTATAATTATGCCTACATGGCACCTCCAGAGAACCTCTTTTGTTGCTCAGATATGGCCTTTCTCTCTAAGCACAACTCTGCAAATGAATTCATTAACTTCCCTCCTTTGTGGAACACGACTCCCAGGGGAGTGAATCTCCCTGGCGATGTGGGACACAACTCCCAGGAATAAGCCTGGCCCTGGCATTGAGGGATTGAGAAGGGGGAAAAGAAATAACAAAATAAGGTTACAGTGGCTGAGATACAGTTGAGAGGCTATCCTGGAGGTTACTCTTATGCAAGTTCCAGCTGGATATCCAAAATGGCTACAGTATGCCAAGCTCTAACCAACACTAGCCCAAAATATGTAGATCCGTATTTGAAGCTCTATAAAAGTATCACTCACTAAGTTTATTTTTCAGAAACTTAAATCCTTCAGAGTGTTCCTATGTCAGATAAGCCCCAAAACCCAGAGGCAAGAGCCTCTTCAAGACTATCAACCAGATGCGGCTCCCTTCCCCGTAATGTTGACACCCTTTTTCAATATGAACAGGTTAGGGTGGTCATTGCCTAGACATCCCTGAAGATCGAGAAAGTGATTAAACGAGAGGAGGGGGTAACAACAGACAAGATAGGATTTAACAAAGGATTACGAATGCTGCATCTTTATATTAATAGTTTTATTAGATGCTAGGGTATTAGAATAGCTAGGAGGAAATAACTGAAATGGTTTAACTGTAACCCATAACATTCTTTGAAATTTGCTCTATAGCTACTCCTTGGGTTGTAATTCGAAAGTTATCACTGTTGTGTATATTTTACAATAAGGAAATAATTGAAATTGTGGAACTGTAACCCATAACATCCCTTGAAATTACCTATATGACTACTTGTTAAATCATACTTTGAAAATTATCACCTTTCTGTATATATGATATATTTCATAGTAAGGATATAACTGAAATTGTGGAACTGTAATCATAACATTCTTTGAAATTTGCTCTCTAACTGCTTGTTAAAGCGTACTTTGAAAGTTATCACTGTTCTGATTATATGTCATATTTCACAATAAAAAATGAAAAAAAAATTAGGCTTAATAGAAATAAAATTAGATGAAGTGTTTAGCTCTTGCTATCATTTCCATCCCTGGATAGATCATAAATCTAGACAATTCAATTTTTTGAAGTGGGTCCTCTTTTTTTTGTTGTTATTGTTTTTATTTTAATATGGCATGCCTGGAACTTGAAACTACTGAAATGCATTACGCTTTGGTGCAGTAGTTTCTAAAGCTAATCCAAGGTTTTTTTGAACATTTATAGGGTTAAACTCTTGAGAACTATGGTTACATGAGTGTTCCTACCATTGTATTCTTGGGAGCTAATACCATCTTTTCTCCTCACTTTTGGAGAATCCAATTAAAATTTTTCTTTTCCTTTATTTTACCTTGCTTTCACAGACTCGTAACTTTTTCCTTTTACTCATAAAATTTATATCCCAATTGTAAGTGCTATTAATAATTTCTTGCATATGTTTTTTCCTTCCCTGTATCTAATGATTGAAATTTTATTCAACTTGTATTATTTTTAAATGTAGTTATTAATATTTTGTTTGCTTGAGTACAATCCTAAGTATATAAAAATATTTCTTCTAATGTAAGGCTTTATGATTATGCGTTAAGTTTATTGGCTTAGAGTAAAATGTCCTTAGAGTACTCATGACTTTTTCCTTTTTTTAATTGGGAGCCTATAAAAAATGTGATGAAAGCCTAAGGAGAATGAGGTCTTATAACACAATTTCATACCTCAGAATTTGGAGATGTGTGTTAGGGAATGCTTTAAATGCCCCCCATTTTTTTTTAATTAAAGTGGTTAAAAAAAATTAAAAATTAAAAATTAAAAAAATAAAAAATTAAAAAATTAAAGTGGTTTTATTCACATATAATACAATCTATCCAGTATGTGCAATCATTGGCTCTCAGTATAAACACAAAATTGTGCTTTCATCACCACAATCAATTTTAAAACATTTTCATTGCTCCAAAGAGGAAAATCTCATACCCCTTAAGCCATCCTATTATTGCCACTTCACATTGGTATGGTACCTATTGATGGAAGAATATTATATTACTGTTAACTATAGTTCATAGTTTACATTAGGTTTATTTTTTCCCATGTATCAACCTGTTATTAACATCTTGTAACAGTGACATACATTTGTTCTAGTTCATGGAAGATCATTCTTAAATTTATACTGTTAACCACTTTCATAATCCACCACAGAGTTCGCTGTGTTTTGTAGTCCTGTGTCAACTTCGAGTTTTCCTTCTAGTGACAGAAACTACTCTAAACTTCCCTTTCAGCCAGTCACACACACGATTCAGTTCTGTTAATTATATTCACAATAGTGTGCTACTGTCACCTCTATTTCCAAACATTTACAGTCAACTTTAGTAAAAATTCTGCACAAATTAAGCATCAGCTCCCCATTCTCTACCCTCATTCCATATTCTGGTAACCTATATTCTAGATATGAACTCCTTGAGTTTGCTCATTATATTTAGTTCATGTTAGTGAGATCATACAGTATTTGTCTTTTTGTGTCTGGCTTATTTCACTCAGCATAGTATCCTCAAGGTTCATCCATGTTGTCGCATGTAATACCCCCTATTTTTAAAGAGTTTAAACTTACAATTACCTGTGCTGTTCCTTCAGCAACATATTTTACTATACCAATTTGAACTGACAGAATGTTAATTTTTGGTATTTATAAGAGGCAAATAATTCTTTTCTAAAATTACTAAGGTATTATACCTTAAAAATTTTAATGACTCCCAGGGATGAACCTGGCCCTGGCATTGTGGGATTGAGAATGCCTTCTTGACCAAAAGGGGGAAAAGAAATGAAACAAAATAAAGTTTCAGTGGCTAAGAGATTTCCAATAGAGTCAAGAGGTTATTATGGAGGTTATTCTTAGACATTATACGGATATTCCTTTTTAATTTCTAGTATATTAGAATAGCTAGAAGGAAATTACCTGAATCAGTTGAACTGCAATCCAGTAGACTTGATTCTTGATGATGATTCATGTAACTATATAGCTTTTATTGTGTGACCGTGTGATTGTGAAAACCTTGTGACTGACACTCCCTTTAGCCAGTGTATAGGCAAATGAGTAATAAAATAGACAAAAGTATGGGATGTTTGGGGTGTAGTTGTTTATTTATTTATTTAGGAGTAATGAAAATGTTCTAAAATTGATTGTGGCAATGAGTGCACAACTATATGATGATACTCTGAGCCATTGAATGTATACTTTGGATGCATTATATGATATGTGAATATATCTCAATAAAATTGCATTAAAATTTTTAATGTTTTGCCGCTTTGATTTTCAATAGATCTGGCTTCTCTGGAAGAGTTAAACAGTGACCTGGTCTCTAACCTCTCATTTGGTCATGTAGTACCTGTCTAGTTTACTATTTAGCTCACAAAAAGATGGAGGTTCCCTGCACTAAGACATTAGTAATGCTTTCTTAGGGAAACCTTTCATGGCTTCCCCCACCCCCATCTGCCTCTAAATTAGATTCTTCGTGTTATCTTCTTTTAGCATCCTGTTCTTTTCCTTCTTGGCCTTTATTATAGATTTTAGTTAAATATTTTTGAAATGCCATCTTCCCTGTTTCTCTTAGACTGTAAGCTTTGTGAATACAGGATCTATATGTATACCAAATGCCTAAAGCAATGTTTGACATTTGCTAGGACCTAAATCAAATCATGGTTTATTGAAATATTAGCATTGGACTTTATAGTTTGAAGTTAGAGACTTTTATTTTTGGTAGATACACATAGTTGCTCATTCGACTAATTACGTTTCACACATACTAAAAGATCTTTGGGTGCAATGAATAGATGAAAGTTCATGTGTTATAGTACAATTGATGCCCTCCATAATTTGCCTCAGTTATAAGTATATAGTCTTAGAAAGTTTATGTCACATCTCTACATAGCCAAGGAATATTAATTAATTATAATGTCGGGAACCTAACCTCTATAATTGAGATGTTGTTTCTTAGGGAGATATTTCCTTTTAGATTAAACATCTGTGTACAGGCAGTTTTACATGGTGACTCCGTAACTACATGACACTCAAACACCATGTCTGATTATTGAATTAACTGCTATGATATATTTGCTTTGTTTTTCTATCTCCACATCTCTCATCGTAGGGGACTCTTCTGTTTTGTTTTCAGTGATTATGGGTTTATAAATATTATTTTTGGTGACCATAATAACTAGAATATAATTTTACATACTTATAGCTTCCTAGTGTTCGAATATTCACTGTCCATTCCACTGTCCATTCCATTCACTCATTCTTTTCATCAACTAATATTTATTTAGTGCTGTCCTGAGCATTTGTTGTGTATGTTCAACATAAGAAAAAAATGGTTCCTGTCCTTCTAAAATTTAAACTATTGTATTAATGCTTTCTCATTGTATATTGCATTTACTTTTAACAAAAGATAATTTGTTTTATCATGTGTTTATTTTGTAGATGCTCCTGAGGTTTCTGTAACAGGATATGATGGGAATTGGTTTGTAGGAAGAAAAGGTGTTAATCTCAAGTGTAATGCTGATGCAAACCCGCCGCCCTTCAAATCTGTGTGGAGCAGGTAATCATATTTTATAATTCTAAAGAGAAATTATTTAGAAGTGTAAAGTTTTCTCAAATGCATGTATAAAATGGTTTTTATCAATGTATATCTGATTGTAGTAATAGTGGAAAAACTAAACTGAATAAAGGGTTTCTAAGTGTTTTCCTGCTGTACCCCTCTCCAACTTTCTACTCCATAAATTTTTTTCCTCAGAAGCTGTTTTAGCAATTTTAGTGATTTCTTCTAGTAGTTACCTTCATAGGTGTTAGTCTTAAGGTGCTACTTTTTGATTTACTGATTTTAAGTAGTGTCTATTGACTTCTTATAGGTGTTTTTATTTTATAGCCACCCCTTCATGAACCACAAACATACCCATAAATATATTCCTACCTTTCATAGTCACAATGAGGTTAAGCTACTTTTAGTTAAATTATCTCATCAGTGTTTGCATCCCTATGACAAGTAAGTATTGTTTCTGAGGGCTAAGTAGTATTCCAGAATTCAGGTTTTTTATATCTACAGCTATTTGCTTTTCTTGAGGCTAATTGTTGCTTCTTTTTACTTAAATAGTTGACTGTCTGCCTGCCCGTTAATTCTCTTTATCGCTGAAATTTCAAAATGGTATACTAATGTTTTCATTCATATTGCTCAGTATTTGGGATCCCCTTTCAATCTGGATACTTGTATTTATCAACTTTGGGTAATTTTCTTCCTACTATTTTTTTGGATCATTTTCTCCCTTTTTTTTTTCCTCTTCTCTCTTAACTGGAACTGCTATCTATTGTATACTAAATATCCTTTCTTTCATATTTTTCATACTGTTTTTGGTATTCTTATTAGGAGAATTCCTTGATTTTTATTTACCAACATTTTATTGATTTTTCAAAAAAAAATTTCTTGACACTTTCAATTTCTAAGAACATTTTTTTATTCTCTGTCCTTCTAGCATCCTTTTCTTGTTTTATGGATATTGTATCTTCCCATTTCTTCCTTAGGGATACTAAAGTTATTTTACTTTCAGAGAAATTTCTTTTTTTTTTTTTTTTTTGGTTTGGTTTGGTTTCTCGTTTTGTAGATTTTCCTTGATCTTCTTGCTTGTCCAGTCATTTCACAGTGAGACATTAAAATAAAATGCCTAGTAGAAACTCTGGTGAGGTTTACTCATCAGCACATTTAGAGAGGTGATCATTTCCCTAGGGAAGCTCCAGATGTCACTTATGGAAGGGTGGAAGTCATTTGTTCATGGACATTCAGTTTATTTAATTTTCCTTCATCCTTTTGCCTGAGAGATAAATGCCTGGTATTCTGAGCACAAAATTGGAAAAAATATGTAATTTTATTTTTTAACTTTCAACTAGTTCTTATTTTAACCATGTAAGAATATTATTTTTATTCTTCAGTGCTAAAGTAAAATACCAGCAACTCTAAAATATTTTACTGATTATTCTTCTTCCTCTTATCTTTGGGATCAAGAACAGAATCTTTCCACCTATTCTCCAGTAAGATTTACTTTTTCTCCTTTTTATTATTTTTACTTGTTCCTTTATAATCAGTTGTTTGTCTCTTTTTACTACAATATGCTTAGATCACTGAAAGCAGGGACCAAATCTTGTTTACCTTTGTATCTCAGCAGTACCTAGCAGAACAGAGTATGGGAAATATTAAGCTCCTACTAATTATTGAGTAAGTGAATGGTAGAAATTTTTTTTGGAAATCTGTTCAGCTCAAAATATGGCAGTTCAGCTAACTGTGAGTTAAACTTGACTCTGGGTTTACCCTGCTTTGTTTACTTGACCCTGTATCCTGTTGTCTTAATGAAATGTTTAGTAAAAATAAAGATCTATTGGTATTTTCTGTGGTAGCTGCAAGTTAGAAAAATGATGTTTAACAGTATGCTTAGTCCATTGCAATGAATTACTTTAAATTCTTTTAGAGACTTTATTCTTATTATGGCTTATAGTATATGTGTACACTAGATAGGAACTCTTGGCCAAATTAGTATGGGCATGTTTTAAAAGAGTTGTTATTGACATCAAATGGTGCCTTGGTTTTTTATTGTCAGAGAAGCCCACCTTGCAAAAGGTATTTTAGAAAGTCCCCCTTGGTATTTTAGAAACTCACTGTCTTTGAATGGGGCCCAGTGTGTTTGCTCAGTTTTAAATGATAATCTAGAAATATGGCACAGAAGTTGCTAAAACATCATGCATTTAAATGAGATGACTTTTCATTAAGACAGTTGAAGATATGTCCTCACTAGATCTACAATCCACAATCCACTAAGAATTATTGATACTGTGGGTATATCTTTAATATATTTTTCTAATTTTCCAGCTTTCTGATTATAGTTCTTTAAAATCACAGTTTTTTCTCTCCTTCCCTCCTATTCTAATATTTTAGCCTAGCTAAACTTATATGGATTGATATTTTGGAAGAATGGGCATTCTTAATGGATTTCATCTATTAGTTCATCTTTATTAAGATGAAGGAATTATAATTTTTATGCTTTAATTTTACAGTGAGTTTTACCTAAACTATACTGGTGCCTATACAAATACCTTAGAAGTGCAGTGTCTTATATTAAATACCTATTGATGAATACTTTCTGAAGATATTTAAAATATTTTCATCCTTTTAAAATCTAGGTTGGATGGACAATGGCCAGAAGGTTTATTGGCTTCAGACAATACTCTTCATTTTGTCCATCCACTGACTTTCAATTACTCGGGGGTTTATGTTTGTAAAGTGACCAATTCCCTCGGTCAAAGAAGTGATCAAAAGGTCATTTACATTTCAGGTAAGTTACTATTGTCTCACAAAATGGGTTGCTTAAAATATTCTTATAACAGTAATTACAGCAATAACACTGTAATCTGGGCAGCAGTTTACACTTGTGAAGAAATAAATTCTTTAGTGTGGGGTTTCCCAAGTAATCTAAAAGAGATATGATAAAGTAACTCTTTCTGAAATACGTATGTGAAGTGGCATGTTTTTACTTAAAAATATATCAAAATGTCTATGCAACAAGTTTGCATACACTTTAATGCCTATGCATTCAGTTAATGTTTCAGTTAAACACTAGTGAGTATTACCTCATAGGTAGTCTGGTTCTTTTGTCTTTACACCAAGAATAACATTGATTTTCTTGCTTTGGTGGCTACCCTAGGCACAAATGTCTGATAAATAAAATGGGATATCAACTTTGATGACCTGACTTGTTAAATAATGTTGTCGTTCAATATGGAACTATACCATATTGGGTTACTGAGAACTGAAGTAGGAATGCTCCTGAAAATGTTTTACTGAAATACAATTCATGTGTTTCTTGGTATCAGACCTTAAACCACTAAGGACTTGGGTTTTTCACATTCCATTTGTGTTATTGAATGTTTTTGTTAATCTGAGTATAAAGTTGGGAATTCACAAAATTTATTTAGAGCTAAAAATATATTTTCCTGGGTGTGGCTATGTATAATAAGTTATCAGTTGAATGCTTATTTTTAACAATTATTTAAAATTATTTAAAATATTTTGAACACCTCTTTACTAACTACAACAATGTAGCAATCTTCATGTTTAAAAATGGAAAATTGAAAGGAAAAAGGAAGAGAATCTTGAGAGATACAGGTTTGTATGTTAAATATATAATAGATAGTTAAGGTTTGTTTCTGATCAGATCTGAGACTAAATTAGAGACTTAGAAAAACTTTGTTTGCTTAAATGTTATGTTCTCATTACTTATGTGATCAAGAAGAGTCTCCCGTATTATTTTCTCATAAAACTTACCACCATTTGTAGTTTTATGCTTATTTATTTACTTATTATTTATCTTCACAGTTAAACACTTTGTTTTGTTTTATTAAGCACTGTTTGCATAGTCAACAATTAGTTTCATTTAAATTTAGCAAGAGTCCTAGACTATATATATCCCACCTTATTCTGACAGTAGCAGTGCTTTGGTGGAAATCTAAAGAAGCTTTAATATTAGTAAATGTTGGTTTTTCTTCCCTTAGAGAATTTTTATTAAAAATTCTTCTTTAGAAGAATACATAAGCCACAGGAAATACATATTTAAAATATACTTAAAGACTGTTTACCTTTTGTTTCTATTGTACAATTTAATGTGGGATATTACTTATAAATTGTAAGTTCAAATATAATTATGCAATAATTTAATTTAAATATTAGGGTTCAATTTGAGCACTCATGTTACTTATTCCATTGGTAATATCCTAAATTTATGTCTTTTAGCATGGTGAGGACACTTTCCAGTACTCCTGACTCATGTACCCAACTACCTGTTAATGAACCCATGTAGAAGTCTGAATAAGCATTTATAACTTATCACATTCAAAACGGAATTCCCAGTCTTCCTCCTGCCACTTGCCACCAAACCTGTTCCTCCAACAGTCTTTTCTTCTTCTAGTTATTGATAGCTCTATCCTTAGATTTACTCAGGGTACAACCCTTGATATGGTTATCCTTGTATTTGTTTTTTTTTTCCTTTCTGACACTATCCAGTCCATCAACAAATCCTGTCAACTTTCCCATTACCTTATATACAGAATCTCAACACTTCTCCATCTCTGCTATTACTGCTACTGCGGTTCCTGCCATCAGCAACTTTTACTGTACCACTAAAACAGCCATTTTATTATTTTTCCTACTTTTGCTGTTGTTGCTCTCTATTCTATCATCATATGAGCAGCATGAGTGATCCTTTTAAAAAGTTTGCCAGATATGTCACATCTCAGAACCTTCCATGGGGTTTTCATTTTACTCACGATGAAAATCAGGTCTTTACGATGATTTACAAGGCTCTATACTTGATCTGGTTCCACATTATTTCTGTGATCTCATTTCTTGTCCTTTGTTCACTCTGCTTCAGCTACACTGGCCTTCTTACTGTTCTTCGAACACAGCAGTCACATTGTTATCCTAGAGTCTTTGCATTTGCTATTTTCATTGCCTGGAATATTCTTCTACCAAATAGCCTTATAGCTCTTTCACTGACTTTTTTTAGTTGTTTGCTCAAATCTCACTTTTTTCAGTGAGGTCTTTTTTCCTTCAGAACAGTCCTTCAGGACTGTACCCTCTTTCCTCATTCCTTTACTACTTGCTGTCTTCTTTCTCTGCTTAGTTTTCTCTATAGTACTTGCTGCCATGTGACATTCGACTTATTTTATTTTACTTATATGCTTATCTGTTTACCCCCACTGGAAATAAACCCTAAGAGTACAGGATTTCAGTCTGCTTTGATTGCTGTTAATAGTCCCATGATGTGCAGTAATGTTTAGCACATACTAGGTTTTCAGTAAACTTTTGCTGCATGAATGGAAATATTTTTGAGAACAAATCAGGAAAGAATGAAAAATCCAGAATTTGCTTTTATGTAACTTATTTTCTTTTATTTCCCTATGGAGGGAATGCTGTTACACTGGTGATAAACTTTATGTAGTTTTTAATCAAGATATACTAAGTCTTATTAGAAGGGAAGTCAATTTTTGAATAAATGTGATAAATCAGAATTTTGTCGAAGTCCTTCAGAAGAAGACAGTGTTATGAGAGATGGTTTTCTTCAAGCAGTCGTTAAAAATTAAACATTACCTTTCTGACCAGAGTCTTTAATACAGCACACTAAACCAAGTTTATTTAACTCCTCTAAGAACTTCCTGGAGTATGCTGCTGCCTTTCCAAAATGACTATATTTAGTAAAACGTAGTAGGCTTTTTTTCAGAATAAGAGGCCATAATTCATTCAAAGTAAAATACCAAGCAGTTAAATCTTTCCATTGTAACTTTCCTCCAGGAAAAAAAGGTATGTACCTATAAAATTTATTACGTCAGTATTAAAATTGATATTTTAAAATTTCAAGAATGACTTTTAAAACATATTTGTAAAGTGCGTGTCTGTTGTAACCAGAGACTAAAACTAAAACTTCGAGAGTAGAATGAGCAACTCTAGTTGAGGGAATTTTGTCAAACATAAAATTTTGGACAAGAAATCATTGAATCAAGATTGAAAAACACAGTTTTAGTTATAATTTGTACTGATAAATTGTACTGATTGTGTAGTGGCAATCTCAGGGGATACAATGACTCTTTTCCCAATACTAACTTATTGCTGGATATTGTTTGATTTTCTTTTTTCAGTTTTTATTTGATGGTTTTTTTTCCCCCTAACTGATAACCTGTCATTTCTTTTTGAAAATAGAAACTCAGATTTGTATATATATTAAATAAGAGTTTTCCCATTCCTAAAACTCAAAATTAAAATGTAGTCCTATGGAAAACTTGAATTTCAAATCATACAGATTTTAGGATCTAGACATAATATCAGACTTATGAATCCATATTTTCTTAGCAGTTCGTAAACTTTAAAAATAGATTATGCTTATTTTAGACCTCCCATATAAAGTTTGAAAGAAAAAGAAGTCAATCCATTTAATTTTTTAACACAATAATTTTAGGTTAAAATATACCTTACTGGACTGTTTTCCAGTTTGACAGAAGTTATTAATTAGAAAAAGAAACTTGAATCATTCTTCATTTGGTTGGAGAGAGCTCAAGAGTTTATAAGTTCATTATATCTCTTATGTACTTGTTTATTGTATACATTCAACAAAGAACATAAAAAGTAATGCCTGACTAAAAAATTAAGAATGCTATTTGAAAGACTTTAAATCATGATAATTGACCTAAATAAGTAGTTAATGGTGATGACAAAATAGTTTTCCTGCCTCCTTACATGAATTGTGACTCATTCTAATTATCTTAGAGCAGGGTAAGAATTACAAAACGTGAATAAATGTCATATGTGCATTGTCATGTGTCCATTGCCCAAAGTATGAAATAAAAATATTAATCATAGTCCTTTTTTAATGGAATGATATTAATAGTGAGGTTATGCTGTTTTTAACACTGGTTGATGAAGGGTTGGAGGTAGATGGGTGAGTTGAAAATTTTCTAGAACTACTGACAAAATTAAGTAACTTAAGATTAAATTTATTTTTTGGTTATGCTGTCTTTTTGTTAGATTTCTTGAAAACTGTATTTTGTTGAATTTGAGTGAAACTGACAGTAGACATCCATGATCATATATAGAACATTTCAAGTAGAAATAAGAATGTGAGTGATTTTATTTTATTTTATTTTATTAGGATACTTAGTAAAAATGTTCAGTTACGTTTCTTATGCCTGGCAAGAGGTCAGGTGTATGCAGCGGTTTAGGAAAATTAGCATTTCATTAAGAGCTGCCAAGCACTTAAAATCTTATGGGCACAAAAATGTATAAATTTTAAATAATTACTTAAGTGGTAGTTATTTTCAGTTGGGCAGTCCATGCTGATAGTAGTTTATTGTAATACTTTTTTCTTTGGGAATCACTGAATAGATGTCATTTGATACTTAAAACTCGAACTTCCCCATAACCTTCCGTTTTAGAAAGTACATGAGCTGTCATGTAAATGATTTGTTTTAGTCTGTTCCTTTAATACCTTGTTTTGTGAAGTTGGGTTTATGACGCTTTACTACTTTAATACTAGAAATGATCCTCCTACAATTCCATAATTGTTTTCTTCATAGTGAATATGTTAAGCTAGTGAATACCTTCTCACATATTAAAACTCTTCCTTGATTCACTGACTTACATATACTATGATAACTAATATTCACTTCAAAATGCTTGACAGGATTGCCTGTTATATTGGTTTAACCTCATAGGAAATTAGTTATTACTGTACTCATTAAATTTTATACTGTACTTGTTAAATTTTTACCACATTCTGTACATATGGCATTCCGTGATGAAACCTGTTTCAGTAAGTATTTTTCTTTAGCTTGTAATTTAGAATAACTTACCCTATGTAGATTTAGTATTTTTCTAACAATCATTTTTAAAAATCTCTATCAGTACCATGCATTTAAGAAGTATTTATAGGAGTTTATCATTTTGGTCATTTGTTTTTATCTATGAAGAAATTCAAGATTTTTTAAGTCGTCCTTTGTTTGAACTCTAGAATTTTGTACAACATGACCTAAAAATATCAATTGATAATTAACCAATCTTTGATTTTGACTGTTTATGTTTAGTTGCTTTTTAATATTAATGGCTATTTACTCTGTATTCTAACAGCAATACATGGGATCATGTCCATCTAATATTTAAGTATTATTAGAATGTTCTCTCTAAAATATTAGCTATTCTTTGAGACTTTGTCATAAAGCAATGACATTAAATTTTCCAAGATATACTTGAAATTCCTTAATTTCTTATATGTTCAGATATCTTACCCATGGGGTAGTTGACATGATGATGGCATTTTTTTATAATACTTTATGATGTGTTTTTATTTTGTCTTTGTTTATTAGTCTCATTTGATAATAGCCCATTTGGCAAACAGTTTAAATATAATGCTTTTGTATTTTAAATTACTAAATAATGGTATATACTACATAACTCCTTTCTAAAAATTGAAGAATTTTCTTTAAGGAAAATATTTTTGAGAGAATTATTAAAACTGTTAAATTATACCATGCCCACTTAACAAGAACCTATAGTTTTTCATTCTTTTAATGATCAGTTTACATCTTATAAAAGTTAAGTATGGTAGGTAAAGTTGGATATTAAGAAAACATGCTCAGTTCTTTTCACACTTTTCATTTTATTTCCTTGTGTTACTGGCTAAGAAAATGCACATTCAAATTATTTAGTTAAATTTTTTGGTATGATAGTTCTTAAGCCAGCTTTATGTAGGACACTTAAAGTAATACTCTTCATTAAAAAAATACTTTTTTCCTCTGGAGTATAATATCACACTTAGACTTGGAATAGAATGATTTAGGATTTATATCGTAAAGTTATTTTTATTTCTTTCATTTTATCGGTTACTGACTTAAGAGTCAGTTTTGTTATTTTAAAAAATCTAAGTACTACCTTTTAATTATAATCAAATTAAGAATGAAAAACTATTGTTATTATGTTCATTAACTATGCTGTCTTTTCAACTTGCTGCTGAATCCACCTGCATTGACATTCTTTGCCTTTCTGTGTCTTGTCTATCTCTACTGTTTCCATTAGATCCTCCTACTACTACCACCCTTCAGCCTACAATTCAGTGGCATCTCTCAACTGCTGACATCGAGGATCTAGCAACAGAACCTAAAAAATTGCCCTTCCCATTGTCAACTTTGGCAACAATTAAGGATGACACAGTTGGCACGATCATTGCTAGTGTAGTGGGTGGGGCTCTCTTCATAGTACTTGTAAGTGTTTTGGCTGGCATATTCTGCTATAGGAGAAGACGGACGTTTCGCGGAGACTACTTTGCCAAGAATTACATTCCACCTTCAGATATGCAGAAAGAATCACAAATTGATGTTCTTCAACAGGATGAGCTTGATTCTTACCCAGACAGTGTAAAAAAGGAAAATAAAAATCCAGTGAACAACCTAATACGTAAAGACTATTTAGAAGAACCTGAAAAAACTCAGTGGAACAATGTAGAAAATCTCAATAGGTTTGAAAGACCAATGGATTATTATGAAGACCTAAAAATGGGAGTGAAGTTTGTCAGTGATGAACAATATGACGAAAATGAAGATGACTTAGTTTCACACGTAGATGGTTCTGTAATTTCCAGGAGGGAGTGGTATGTTTAGCAACCACTAAATGTGACTTAACTATGTACAGTGTTTCATTCATACTAGTTGATCATTTTCAGGTTGTTCATACTTTTTCTTGAGGAAGAATAAGCTTTTTCAAGTTGATTTTCAAGCTTTTTATATTCCAATCTGACAAATGAAAATGTAAAATCTGGGTTAAATGTATCTGAGCTGCTTTACAATTTTTTTCAATGCTGTACTACTGTCTCAAGATTTAAATTTTAATGCAGAGTACTTTATTGGTCTGTGGCACACAGGTAAGAAGGAAATGTCAACATTAAATGTATGGACATTTTTGGTACAAAAATTAAAAAAAAAAAAAGAACTACCTTGGCATTGTGTATTAAGTGTTTACCTAAGACTATAATCTCAAATACAATGTTTGTTAAACATATACCTCTCAAAATTTATCACCACTAAATGATACTGCATCAAAATTGACTATAAAACTAATTAAATTGTTTATATATATATTTTATTATAAAGAAAATATTCAGCTGGATGAAATATTTGTCCTTTTCAAACATTATTTTCTAAGTTTCTATACTAATAGAATCTTTACCTCTGCATTTGAATGAGCCTTGCCATAATTACTGTTGAGTGGCTTTTTAAAGACATTTTGTTGCACTAAAACTATGGTAGTAAACTCAGTGAACATGATGTGTGGAAGAGCATAATTAACTGATCAATATTTTTTCCCAGATATGTACACTACTTATAAAATACGTGTTTTTTAAACATTATTACAATTTTTTTCTTGTATTGTTAGGAGAACATGAATTTTGGTACTTTGGTAGTTTTGCTTTAATACTTTATGTCGTCAATATAAAAGTAATTGTAAAAAGATGATAACACAGTTAAATACAGTGCACAGAGGGCGTTTCAGAACATCGAAAAGTATGGGTAAATTAGCATTGAGGCACCAGTTTTACAAGTGAGAAGTTTCAGCAAGAATCTATACAAATAATTTTCTAGACCATCTTGTTTTTAGTCACTTAATGTTGATGTTGTTCAAACGGGTAAATGTACAGAAAAAATTTGGAAATTTTGGATTTAACTAGAGAAATCTGAATTATAGAACCAGTTCTTGATGGATTTGTGCAAACCATTCCCCTTTTCCTTCTAAATGTATGTATGTGTTTCAAGATTTTTGTTTTTCCAATTAAAACTGGAAACCTATCATGAGGTTTTTTGTTTTTGTTTTTTAAACATAATTAAGTGTATTCTTTCTAGAAATCATGTATCTTTTGAGAAAGAAATGTTACCTAAATCTTCAAATATGTATCTTTGTGAGGTGATTAAATTGCTCCTACAGTGGAATCCTATAGAATTCTAACGAAAGAACTATTTTGAATTCCAAAGGGTATGTTTTTCTACTTATGATTCATTGGGGAAAGAAAGGACTGTCTAGAATTGCCTTAGATTTTTGCAGGACAATTAAGTGGAAGTTAGGAGAATCATATAAATAAATTGTTTTGTAAATAAAAAGGCAAAGTAGGTACTTTTATTATGCTCTCAGCCCTCGATCTCATCACCCAACCCTTGCCATCAAATCTAAGAAAATGTTTTGAAAGGTGAAATTCTAATTGGTTCATAGATTTTGCAGGTAATGAGAGCTTGACTCTAAATGATTGTAAACTAGTTTTTTATTTTATTTAACCCATTTTGTGGAAATTAGAAATCTATTTTTTTCTTTTCCGAGCCAATTAGCATTAAGACTATACTATCAGACTAATGATAAAGGTTCACTGACACCTTGTTAAAAATGTATAGTCTTTAATTCAGTTAACTGCTGATTTATAAACATTAAGCCTTTTGGGTTCCAATCATTAGAAGAAAAATTTTCTTGATAATACCCTGTGATTGAAGTGACTTTATTTTTTATTTAAATACCGGTGATGATACAGCCATAAGAAAGATGGGTCTAAAATTTCTTGTTGTGGAAGATGTAAATTTCTAGCTTTTTCAAACAAAGTGCAATGGTTTTGAAATGCTGCATGAAGCTGCACAGGATAATCACATTTAGGATATTATATCAGCCTCAGTTTGAGTATAATCTAAAGGAAGTTAGTAATGTATTTCAAGAACTGTATTTCAATAATGTCTAATTATTGATCATGACCTTTTACATGTTGCCTTTATGAGGTTAGGATATTTTTTCAGGGGAGAGGGTACCTGGAAAACTACCAAAGAGTATTTATATACTTGGTATCCTTAACCAATATAAATCATTTGGTAAACAAAATTTCAAAATTTTAAGAATTTGATACTGACACTTAAGACTTTTGGAAGCATTACTCTGATGTTTATTAGAACTTATATATTTACCGTGCATAAAGAGCTGTTTGTAAACATGAATAGTTGTGTTAAATAAATATTTTGTTAAATTGATATTTGCATACCGGTGATGTACACAGCTATAATTGATAGCTATGAAAATCCTGTTTTGGAAAAAGATGGAAGGAATGTTTTCAGTATTTTTGGCCGTGTTTATGTTTCTTTCATATGTTTTGTACCATTTTTTTATTCACTTTAGGTTTTTCTTTCATGGAGTTAAAATATTTCAATAGTAGAATGGAGGTCGATTGCAACTCTGTTTTTTCTGCCATTTTTATTGAAGTAGATCGAAACTTCTTTTATTGGCTAGGGGTTAACTTTAAAAACTGATATTTCAGAAGTACTTTACAGTTGAAAGATTTAACATTTTTCCATGTATCCAATAGGTTTCTGTATGCTATAAATATATATGTTTAATATTAAAGAAACTGTTAGTAGTAAGTGTTGATTCTGTAGTTGTCATGTAAAGGAAAGTTCTATAAAGGTAACTGACTAAAATATTTTACATCAGGGGAGAAAGAAAGTACAGTGTGTAAGTGCCAATAATGAGAGAAACTTACCTATCTCATGTGTGAAAACATTTGAGTTTGATTTTACTTTTGGTAAATACTGTTGAAGCAAAGTATATGAATAAGTAAGAAGCTGTTAATGTGTGGAAGTATAATATGAAATGGAGGGAAGAAATGCTACCTATAATTGAATTTTTTTGTTTTAATAAGGAAATAGAATATAGACTGAATTGTTATTCCTGTTTACATGCTAAGTAGAAATTACCATTCATAAAAGTTCCTTTCTCAGATTTTTGGTATGTTGGATTTCATTTTAGTTTGTACAAGTGGTACTTTTTTTGTTGGTTGGTTTGTTAAACCAGTTTACCTATTAGGTGACAGGCCAGTAGCCATATGAGAAATCTTTAAATAAAAGTTTAAAAAAAATTCTTGAACGACATATTTCTGTAATGAGCCTATAGCTCTGTATTACCTACTTGTCCTCTTCATAATATTTATTGGAGTATGTGTGTAAGTAAACTTGTTTCCTTTATTTTAATTAATGATATTTTGTGGAAGTTAAAAAACTATTTTATATTTCTTCCTAGCCAAGATTATAGTATCAGGCTGGGATACAATTAGGTGAAGTTTGAGGGAGCATGTAAGTTGGCATGTTTTTCATTTTTAGCCAAAATTTGATTTCGATCATTAATTCACTATTTTATGTGTACACGATGAATAATGTTCTCCAGTCATGAACTACCCCATCTCTCTAGCCCAAATTTTGAATGTTTTTGCTGTGACTTGGGCATGAGTCAAATTTAATTTATTGCCTTTCACTTTAGAATGAACATATAAGATGTTTCTTGAGTTGGCGTTTCTTGTTTTTCACTTCTGTTTGATTAGAAATGCCATTGTTCTGAATTGTTTGTAACTGACCTTCTCCTTAGTCTCTGACATTTCAAATTGTGATAAGTTTTTTCTAAACCCCAAATTATTTCAGAGCAAGTAACAGTTTTTACATAACATACAATTTGACTGAATTAAGTTTGGTCCCCTCTTTGTATACCAATTTGAAAATAATAAAGGTGAACTTTCAGAAAAATTCCCACATTAAAGAGTCTTTGGGGTAATATGCACTGTAGGTCCTCAAACTTTTCTGTTTTTAATGCTTTCTGTTTATTTCTGTTTACTTCTGTTATATTCCAGTCAGTTGTATATATTTTAAAAATTTTTCTTTTTAGTGCATATCTTGTTTGAGTTGAGTAGTGATAGGTTTCCATCAAGAGTTTGAAACCAAACATTGTTTACAAAAGCTTTTGCTATATATACTCCTAGGGGTCCTTTCTTTTCTTGAACCTTTATGATAGTCCTGTTCATTTCAGGTTAGAAGGATAAAATATGATTGGATTTTGGAATGTCATAGTTCACTTGCCTGTAATTGCTACTACTTTGCCTGGCTGGTCACTATGGATTTGGCAGAATGGAGGTGAACTTTAATAAGAATAACTTTAAAATATAATAATTCTAGTCCTCATTTCCTTACATGTGTAGTTTCTATATAGATGTGATACCTAATTGCACAGTCTCAGTTATGAGAAATATTTCAGGGAAACCAGGTCTTGAAGGGGAAGTTTGACCTAAAAGCCGGGGGTTAATGTTCTAACTGTATAGATGTCTTTGCCTCCTAATTTTTTAAAAAAACTTTTGTTATGGAAAATTGTAAACACATACGAAAGTAGGTCTGTGGAATAGTGGTATGAACTTCCATGTACTCATCACCCAGCTTCAATTATTATCAATTCATCTTCATTCTTTTTTCATTTAAATCCCTACCCACTCCATTCCCCCTACCATTACTTCATCTTTAAATCTATATGATGTGGCTCTAAAAGATAAGAAATGTTTAATATTACAGAAAGTAATCATTACAAAAAAGAAATTAAAAAAAAAGTAATCATTTACTATGATTACCTCAAAAATTAACAATAATTCTTAATATCAAATAACCAGTGAGTTCAAATTTCTAATCATATATTTTTTGCAATTTGTTTTTTCAGGATCCATATATAGCCCATATATTTTGTTGGCTGAAATGTCTTTTAATCTATGCATCTCCCCTCTCCCCCCAGGTTTTACCTTGAAATTTATACGTTGAAGAAGTTACTTCATTTGTCCTGCGGGGTTTCCAAGTTTCAATTTTGCCAATTACATACCCCAAAGCATCCCCATTATTTTTTGTAAATTGATAGTGAAATCTAGAGCTTGATTAGACTGAGGTTTAATTTTTTTTTTTTTTTTTTTTTTTTTGCAAGATTGATTTATAAGTGAGGGTGTGTACTTCTATCAGATATCAGCTTTATTGTTTTGATGCTCAGTGCCTAGATCTATTAAACCTACTCTGGTAACATACAGTGTACTTTGAGGCCTGAATAATTATGTCCCTTTACCTGAAATTCACTTTCGTCTCTTTTCTACTAGGAAACCCAGTCCATATCACTCAGCTCAATTGATAGCTTTTTGAAACATCCCTTTTTCCTTTTAGAATTATGACTGATGCCTATATTTTTAATATTAATATCTACTTTATATAATTTTGCATTTTATTCTGGTTTTTAGTCTGTGTCGTCTAGATCAATGGTCTTCAAACTCTTGACTACCTGTAAGTTAAAAATTAGTGTGTTCTAATATATGTGTATTTGTAAATTATATGTATGCGCTATGATAGCTGTTTGCTACCTACATTATGAAACATTCAAAAATGGAAACTTTTAAAGTACTGACAAAATAATTTTGAATATTCACTTTTATACAAAATATTTTGGGAAATGTGATTGTTCATTTTTAAAGTTAACTTTTTTTTCATGAAAACTTATTTTTTAAACAACATGATTGAAAATGCTTCATTTGTTTTTTAATCTTGGTTTTATACTTTATGATCCACTTATTCAGAGGTCTGATTCCAAGTTCGTATATTTTGATATATGGCTTTTAGGTGTTACAGCTAAAGAGCTTCCTCTCAAAAACAAGTAGATTCAAATGGAGGAAGTACCTTATTGGGGACCTTAACAGTTTTAATTCTATCCACTAGTTTTAGGATTTGTCTTCATGTTAAAAGTGGTTTTTAAATATTTTGCTAATCACAATAGCTTCATCCTCACATTAGCTGCTGTTTCAGGCATGACATAATTTGAAGTTTATTGTTAATAAGAGTGAACATAAATCCATATTTTAGTTGATTTCCTGACACATTTAAAATTTTTGGTAGGCTTGTCACATCTGATTAGATTGCTATGGTTTTACTTTATAATATAACAAAACATTTGTATAATAGGAATAAGATACTTGAATTGCCAGTTTTTTGTTTTTGTTATTTGTGACTGTGTTATTAGTGGTGTCGTCATTCTGCACATTCTTTGAAGAAATGACATTTAATAGAAATGAATGCTTACTAGTATTTAATATATGGATTAGAACTGGTACTCCCACTTGGTCCACATATCAGGTTTTCTCCTCAGGAAGCATTCACTGATGCATTGCCTCCTTTACATATTTGGCTATTAGTTAAAATTAGTTTGCTCTACATATAATTTATTTTGTGTCATAAGATGCTTATTGCTTAGAGAGAAAAAACAAGTGAGCAGGTTTCATCATCTATCAATTCCATAATGGAACTATCCTACTCCACTGTTCCTACAGGATACTCTGTTTCTTCATGTGGCAAGTGAACACCTGATTTATGGACCAAGTAGGATTACCAGTGCCAATCCATAAATTATATATTAGTAGAACATTTGTTTTTATTAATATTTTTTAGGTAAGTGGTAATATTTCTTTCCATACTTTATATACGTATTTCATGGATTCTGTGACCCCACGTTGGAGATTTTACTCCATATTGTGAGGGCAGGGACTATATAAAACTCATCCTTGGATTCCTAACTCTTAGCACAAGGTCTGGCATATGTTAAGTGCTTGGTAACTTGTTGAGTGAGAGACTGAGGAGACTGACCTGACCCAAATGGAGCACTTTTATTAAAAAGTAATGAAATAAATATTTGGATGGATATAAAGGCTTAGATGTCATATTGAGAAGATAAACATTAAGAGGGATATTGAAAAATGAAGAATAGGATTATTTAAGGGAAAAAAATTGGTAATACAGTGTGTAATATGGTAGCAAATAAAAGGTTGGAAGATAAGTTTGTAGGATATCACATTGTCCATTTTGAATGATTATTTTTACTAAATTGCTGTAAAATATTTTAGTGTGAAGAATTAATTTTTTAAAAAATATTGTCACTCAGTTTCAGGTGTGGATAAGATATGCACAAATGATTGACTAGCTTTCACATATTTTTTCCTTCACCTGTATCAGTGATCATAACAAAGGACAAAACTTTAATTCACTTTAATGTGCATAATATGTATATATTTTTTAAAACTAATGGAAATACTTAAAATCTGGATTAAAGATTTTCAAGTATAGCTTGTTAACTGAATTTTGAACATTTTTTCCCAGGAGACATGTATAATATCTTTAATTATGAGCAACATGCTCTAGTATTGGGAAATGCTATGTTTCTTTTTTTGAAGGTGGGTTTCCAGTGAATGAGGATTACTACAACTGCTGTGGGAACAGCAAGTTGTTCCTTTAAGAGACCCATACACCAATCCTTTAGTGCTAAATATTTAAATGTGTTTGTCTTTTTTATATTCCGCTGCTTGCAAACATGTCATTAGATTTAGCATAACATCTCCTTAGATGATGGTAATACTACTTCATTTCAATCACTGAGTAAACTAGTTTAGCATTTTAAAATGCCAATTTTTATATGTTTGCTCACTTATTTCTTTTTTTTCCCCTTTGATGATTTTGTTTTGTGTTTCTGTGACTAGGGGTATGTGTGGGGGCAGTGTTGGGGCTAAATTCTCAATTTTCATCAGAGTACTCTGATTTGAAAGCAAAATATTCCAACTCTTCCTTAGCAATTTCATCACCTGTTAATACTTGTGAAAATATTATTTCTTGTTTTTCTTCAATTAATGGAAAACTCAGAAAGGGAAATCTGGAATATATACCAGGAAAATCAGTATGCAAATTCTATTATATTTAACATAATCAGTTAACCTTTATAGAGTAGTTTATCCAGTTGGTAAAAGCACTCATACCTTGTTTTTCTTCCAGTTTCTCATTTCAGCACTTGCTAGCATGTTCTAATACTAAGAAGAGGTGTGCAAAAAGAGAAGATAAATTTGAATAAATGGATAGAATCAGGAGAAGTAAAGATGCCCAAATTAAGATAGAAGAAAGTGGTGTGGTACACATACATTCAACTCTTACAGAATTCTAGTGCTAGAAATTGTAAGACTGAGAGAATTGGATAAGTAGAACATAATTTAAATGCTTGAACATAGTATCTCAACTTGGGAATTACTTTAGGATATTAAAAATGGCATCTGTTTAGAGTTGGGAATTATTTTAGGATATTAAAAATTACCTAATTACTGTTTTTTAATTAGAGAAGTTACAGGTTTACAGAATGATGCATAAAATCCAGAGTTCCCATATATCATCTATTTATGTTTTAGTACTTAAAAGCACCACCAAATTTTAAATTATTGCTAAGGTTAAATGAAAGGCATTTTTGGAGGAATCTAAGGTTTGTGAACTTATAATATTCTATTGGTTGAGAATCTTAATTTGGGCTATGAATATTCTAAGAGTGACCTGAGCTTTTGAACACTAATTTTGGAAGTATTAATATAAATATATTAACCTTGTCATTTCATCAAAATAATAACAGATTTCAATTCTGTACCCTTGGGCAAAAATGATGGAACTACTCTATCTTTTTGCAAAAGAAAAAAGTTTCCGTTAGAAACCTTTAAGTAGAGTGCTAAATACTTTAGGATTTTTTTATTGCTTCCACTTGAGTAGATGGACAACCTAGGTGGAATCATGTAAGCTTAATGGTATTCAACTAAACTATTGTTAAATAATAAGTACAGTCATCTACTTTATAGCTGTGTACAGTGGTCAAAGGTGTAATTTATATGGTGGGAAAAATGATAATATAAAGCAGAAGATTCCCCCTAAGTCATCCCAGATCTCTTTCACATTTATAAGAGTGGAGTAATATTTGACCTCACTGGCTTTCAAATCCTTTTCTCATATTTAGATGAAGATACTAGGGAATAGAAAAATGAGCAACAATGGAAAGATAAACAAGGCATCAATCAGCAAATGGGGTTAAAACCCTGAATGACTGAACCCATTATATATATTTTTAAATAGCCTATTTTTCACTATTTCTAGATTCTGTCCAGGATTTTAAAGGTTATTGGAGTAGAAGACTTACCCTCACTGGTGTGAGATTTTTTAGTCTAGAATGAGTCGAACAGAATGACTCAGTAAATTATTAAGCCAGGATTCTTAATGGATTAAAATAGCTTAAAGAAAGAAATTTCATATTTTTTCCAATTATAAAAATTTCTTTAGAATCTGTGACCCAGATTCTAATAAAAATAGAATTGGGAAATTCTTCTGAATATGTATTTATATGGAAATACTATGATTCATAAATAGGTGAAACATATTCCAAACCTAATGCAGTAATGATACTTCAATTCCATTTAAACTCACCATGTCTGGATCATAACAATGATTGGCATTATATGAGAGTATATATGAATCTATAAATTTGAGTGAAAATTAAACTCTTCGTTACCAAGTAGGGGACCGAAAAGGGAAGTCTATATTAGATGTTGCAAAGAAAAAGAGTCTTCTCTCCCAACAAGGGCAGCAGGGTGGAGGGTTTCTTCCATCCCAGCCTAGCTATATTTCACCCTTTTCTCTCTACTACTAATTGATGAGGTGACCTTGGGCAGATTATAACTTTAGAACTTCAGTATCTTCATCTATAGAATATAGTTTCAATATCTTTCTTATTGGGTAGGAAGATAAAATCATGTTGAAAGCAGTTTGTTGTAACTTATGAATCACCCCACAAAATTCAGTTATTGCGTTGTGACTGAAATTGTCAAATTTACTTGTGAGGATCAATGGTTTCATTATATCTCATAATATTTATATTAAAATATATAGGCAATTGGTAATATTTAGTAAATTCCCTTATTGGTAGTTCATAAAATAGAGCTATCTTAATTTTTTACAATTATGTGAAATGCTAACTGCTAAATAAATTTTTTAAATCCTTTCTTAGAAAATTTGTAGTGCAGGCTGGGAAAGAAGTTGGTAATCAGAAATGTAGCCAGGAGATAGGAAGGAATTTGTCTTTAATTCTGTAACAAGCTATTTAAAATGTACTTTGTATTAAATGTTCATGAATTAAGGGAAAATTTTTTGCAACAAGTACTGTTTTAATAATATTTCTATTTTAAAACATTTTAAAAATTTTACAGTGGTCACCTGAAAAGCCACTTTTTTGCTATAATTGTTTGGTCTGGGATATTTTTATTTTTTGTTTTATCCCAGAAGAGTTTGGGTTTCTATATGGTTGGTTAACTCTTAAGGAATACTGATTTTTTTTTTTTCTGGTTTGTCACTTTTTAGAGTAAAAACTTTAAAAAATTGTTTTCCATCTTTATCTTCTTTCTCCAGACATTCTGTGCCCTTAGAGAATAGATACACTTGCTGATGTCTGAGTGGAGAGATACTTTTCATAATTTGAAAAAAGCAAAGCTGGGGTCCTAAAGTGACATCTTACAAGGAGGAAAGGTTAGAATAGTACTGTTAAAACTAATGAATCAAATTTGGGGTGTTCTAAGCCTGCCATTGGATAACACTTCAAATTATCCTTGCCCAATGTAGGAATTAAGGCACACAATTTGAAGAACCCTTTTTTTTTAAATTGTTTGAAAGGCCTAATTTTTGTTACTTTACAGATGTTCCGTTTAAGCAGACCTCTTCAGTAGCTGTAGCTGGAGCTGTAATTGGAGCTGTCCTTGCCATTTTCATCATTGCTATCTTTGTGACTGTTCTGCTGACTTCTCGAAAAAAGAGACCATCCTATCTTGACAAAGTGTAGGTAACTTTTTTGCCTGTGGTCACCTATGAATATTCAATAGAGGTCAGTCTTCATGTCTACCTTTACTGCTGCTCATATGTAAAATATTCAGGGGATGGAAGTAAAGATACTGTTAATACCCTTGTCAGATGGCTGTGGTTTCATAAGAACATCTCACACTACATCTTGGTAAAAGAGCAGTGTCAAGGTACTGCTGGACAGATATGTTGGACACCTTTCTCCCTGCAGTATATTAGACATCTTTTCAAATGGCAATGTGATGGCACTTTGTGTTGTCCTGCGTTCTGAATATAAATGCACTGCTTTGATGAAGTAGGAGTTGAAAAACATAAAAGTAGCTCAGAAGTTTAATTGCATCTTCAGATTGTATGTCTATTGTATAGATACAGCTTAATTTTCAATTGCCAAGAGTTACTAGGTTTTATAGGTTATTAAAAAATACTTGGTTTTTGTTTTGGTGAATTACAAATAAGTGTCTTTTTAATTAAGGAGAAGGCAGTGTTTTTGGCCTAATTCTTGATACAGAATTGTAAAGCAGAAATTCCTTTTTGAGACCTATGTCCCTAGTAACTTAATTCTATCCACAGCTCTTTTGTTTCATCTTCATCTACGAAATGTGAATAATGTCTTTTTACCTCATTTGGTTGTGATGAGGATAGAATAAGAGAATGTCATTTTATGAACTATATGGTGACATTTGTTTTGCAGTTTATTAATGTTTTTATATTGGGACATAAGGCTGGCTTTCAAAGAATGTATTTCTTCTATCTTTATAAATGCTTTGTGTGTCTGTCTGTCTAATCTTTATATATGATTAGTTATATCACATTGGTCGTTTGGGATTGAAGATCTCTGGGTGTTAGTCTCAGCTCTCTTATAATCAAATTAGTGGTGTGACCGTGAACAAGTCACTTCACCTCCGTGAACCTCATTTTTTTTTTTTTTATTGAAATTTTTTTTTATTGAGATATATTCACATACCACGCAGTCATACAAAACAAATCGTACTTTTGATTGTTTACAGTACCATTACATGGTGGTACATTCATCACCCAAATCAATCCCTGACACCTTCATTAGCACACACACAAAAATAACAAGAATAATAATTAGAGTGAAAAAGAGCAATTGAAGTAAAAAAGAACACTGGGTACCTTTGTCTGTTTGTTTCCTTCCCCTATTTTTCTACTCATCCATCCATAAACTAGACAAAGTGGAGTGTGGTCCTTATGGCTTTCCCAATCCCATTGACACCCCTCATAAGCTACATTTTTATACAACTGTCTTCGAGATTCATGGGTTCTGGGTTGTAGTTTGATAGTTTCAGGTATCCACCACCAGCTACCCCAATTCTTTAGAACCTAAAAAGGGTTGTCTAAAGTGTGCGTAAGAGTGCCCACCAGAGTGACCTCTCGGCTCGTTTTGGAATTTCTCTGCCACTGAAGCTTATTTCATTTCCTTTCACATCCCCCTTTTGGTCAAGAAGATGTTCTCCGTCCCACGGTGTCAGGTCTACATTCCTCCCCGGGAGTCATATTCCACGTTGCCAGGGAGATTCACTCCCCTGGGTGTCTGATCCCACGTAGGGGGGAGGGCAGTGATTCATGAACCTCATTTTTTTCATGTAAATGGCACCTTATAATTTGCTGTGATTTTCATTAGATGAAAGAAAATAAGTGCTTCAAATAAAGGGACTATAAACTCAGCAGAGTAAGTGTAAGAGAAGTTCTGTAATATTTCAAGAATAATTAACATTTTAGTTCCCAAATTATCTCAGACTTTACTATAATTCACATAATTTATTAGTAGACTAATATAACCTTTTTATATATTGTTTGACATTCTCTTCATTTAAAATATTGCTTTGTGTTCATGTTCAGAAGTTATTAGACCACAGAATTTGTAATTACTTCAGCCTCTATGGCTTTCATTCACTTTATCCTTTAATATGGGTAATATTTTTATTTGATTTACTAATCAAGAAGTATTGAAAATTAGTTATCTGTGATTTTCAAAAGTATGAGAATGTATGTAAAATTATTTTATGAAATTACAAAGAGCTACAGAATATAATATTTAAACCTATTTTCATTGTAAATAAACAATGTTTAAATATGTGAAAATATGTTTTTTAATAGATAAGGTCATTTGGCATAATAAATACATTCCCTAAAGATGTAATTTTCTGTTTATTTCAGATGGCAAGATTTATGATGGTCTAGTGATTGAAAATCTTTGGGTGATGAATATTCTGAGTGACCAAGGCTTTTGAGAATTAAATTTGGAAGTGTTTCCATTATATGATAAAAACTTTTGTCATTATCATTTTAAGACATAGCTTTCTAAATAACTTTTATGACACTTTGGGGGAAAGTCCCTTCCATTATACAGATGTTTTATTATCTTTAAAATTCTGGTGGACATAGTCAAATATTTTAAAAAGGGCAATACTTAAGTAGATTGGGCATGTATTGTATTACATGCTTAATAATTTTTTAAAAAAATGCTTCTACTTGAAATACTTCTTTAAATATGAATTGATTTGATTGGCCTTACACATCGTAACCTTTAAAAGCCCTTGATTATTTTTCCATCTTTGAGTGATTAATGGAAATATAAGAGCCAAATTGAACACGTAGACTAATATAAATATTTGTATGAGGAAAACATTCTCAAAACTTATGAGAACCTTGATTTTCTACCCCCCCCCCTTTGGTAAGTGTGTAAATCAAAAATTTTTTTTAACATTTTTAATGCAGGATTGATCTTCCACCTACCCATAAACCACCTCCTGTGTATGCAGAAAGACCCCCCCCCGTGCCTCAGAAAGACCTTCAGCATCAGGTATGTGTTCATGAGTACGCTCAGAATAATCTAAAACACAATTAAAAGGCACTAAGTCCTTTATATTATTTGTTTCAAACATGTTACCTAATCAATCATTATACCTTAAGTATTATATAATAATATTACATAATTCTTAATTTGCTCAATTCTTAATTTGCTTCATCAATTCTCTGAAATGTGTAGGGCATCTAATTTTGTCTATAAATTAGTAAGAAAAGAATTAGGGCCATGAAAGCTAAGACAAATCAATATTGTATTAGAAATACGAATTTTTATTAAAATCTTGTGGTTGAAGACTTTATTGTTAACGGAGTTTTACAATGATAGAATCATTGTAAAATATCCATTTTTATATAAAATAAAAAGTAGAAAAAGTGAATGTCTTTGGCAGGGTATGATTAAGAGCTGCTTCTCCTTGGAGTAATATATTTTTTTTTCTTTTCAGTATTTTCATGTTTTAACATTCCTTTATTTAGCAACAAAAATGATATATTCAGTTTTAAATTCTGGATATGAGTATTGGGCTCCATAGTATATTTTTTATAACTTTTCATATTTATTTTGGAATCAGTTAACAGTAATTCATATAAAAATATTGATTCAGTGCTTCTAACTCATGTTCTATGCCTGGATTAAGATATTGTATTTGAAACTTGGGAAAGTTTAAACTGTTAGAATGTTTGAATTCTCTTTTTAGTTTTTTGTTTTTTCTTTTTTCTTTATCATCCATGCAATCTATTGGTTCTAGCCCTATTTTGGGGTTTAATTACCTCTAAGAATAGTCTATAATATTTTCTTCCCAAAATATGCCCTCTATTTTCACCCTGAGTGAGGCAAATCATTTACTTAGCAATTAATTAATTTGGTTGAAAAATTCCAAAGGAATGTTTTTGTCAAGGTGTTCTCAGCTTCCATTCCTTAATTGACCCTACACTAAGTCTACTAATAAGGCACAGGGTAATATTTTCTGGCCTGCTCACCCATTATCAGTGTGCACCAGCTTTGTCATCTTGCACAAGGAGGCTTGTCATCATTCCAGACCTTTTGTTCTTGCATCTCTTTTGGCAAATGTATTACCTTGACAAGTAGTGTGAAATGTCAAGAAAACACTTAGGTAGAGCTGTTGTTAAACTACTGCAGAATGATAGTTGTCTTTCTCCCTCAACACAGCTAGCAATTAACCAGTGGATTTCTAGATCTAGATTTTGGGATTTTTTAGAGCATTCTTTGATTTTCAAAGACATATCCCCTAATTGCACATAATTTTATTGTCAGTAAAATCAGTTGATTATATAATTTCTTATTTAATATTTTCAAATTTAATATTTATACAAAAGCTTCTAAATTAGAAAATAATGATTTGGCTCTGATCATGTGTCCTGGATGCTGGTAAATAAACACAAAAGGAAAATATTTCTGGGATGATTTGAGTCGACAGTGGTGCAAACTGCAGTTTTTAATATCCTTGGAGTCAGAGAAGGTTTCTTGACTGAACCAATTTTGGCAGTAGGAATTTTGAGACCAGGTGATAAATTGCATAATGAAAAACATGAATGTGAGTGGAAATGAAGAGTTACGTAGAAAAGTAATGGAAGATATTTTAGAAAAAAAATGGATTGGAGAGAGCACCTGCAGTAGGTGACAAACATTGGACTTTGGGAATCAGACTATTTTAGTAGCATTGTGATTTTTTTTCAGTCATAAAGCCATTGCAAAGCATGATTGTTTTTTCCTCTTTTAGCTAGAATACTCTGATCCTATAAAACATTACTAAGGGTCTAGTAGTTGTCATTTTGCTTGGGAGCATCAGGGCTTGTGTTGGAGATGAAATGATTCTTAATTCTATAAAGCATTAGGAATAAGTTAGACTAAAATCATCATCCATCAGTACGATAATCTGTTATGATGCATGCATTATGCCATATGTTAATTTATGCCAAGTGTTCCAGTTTGCTAATGCTGCAATTATGCAAAATATCAGAAATGGATTGGCTTTTATAAAGGGGGTTTATTTGGTTACAAATTTACTGTCTGAAGGCCATGAAAATATCCAAATTAAGGCATCAGAACAAGTATACTTTCACCGAGGAAGGCTAATTATGTTTGGAAAACCTCTGTTAGCTGGGAAGGCACATGTCTGCTGTCTACTGATACGGGGATGTGTTCCAGCTCCTCTCTCAGCTCCTGTGTGTTCTTCAAAATGTTGCTCTTGGGGCATTTTGTCCTCTCTTAGCTTCTCTGGAGCAAACTTTGGGCTAGTGTCTCCAAAGTGTCAGCAAAAGTCTGCTTTCAACAGCCGTCTCCAAAATGTGTCTCTCAGCTGCAGCAGTGAGCTCCTTCTATCTGAGCTCTTATATAGGACTCCATGATTAAATCAAGACCCATGCTGAGTGGGGGGCCACACCTCCATGGAAATAATCTAATCAAAGGTATTACTCACAGTTGGGTGGGTCACATCTCCATGGAAACACTCAATCAAAGGATTTCAACTTAATAAACACTAATACGTCCGTCCCCACAAGACTGCATTAAAGAACGTGGCATTTTGGGGGACATAATGCATCCAAACTGGTATGCCATGTTTTTAAAAATTAATATATTGATACCAAAATGCAAAATACATAGTAACTGTTTCCTGGGTACCAAGTATTTGTAAGTGTGTAACTTTTATCACATTAATTTCATGCACTGACAACATGTTGTGATGGTCAATACCTTAGTAATGTTCTTCTTCACTAGATAAGTTGTCAAATTTTAGACTCACAAAATAATTCCTACTAGAAGTCATTAGTCATCAGTCCTCATAGCCAGATCTGATGACCAAGGTCTCATTTAATATGCCTTCCACTGTAGAATGGAAGTTTTCAAAGAGTGGCCAATGTAGCCACCTTTATCAAAATCCTATGCATTATTAAAAATGAAAATTCCTGAATAAAGTTTCAGATGTACTGAATCAGAATATCTGAGATTGGTGACATTGGGCATATTAACTAGCTCACCAAGAATATTTTAATGCACATTCAAGTTTGAGAACTATTACTGTATCTCTATTTCAACCTTAATAGCTTTAATAGTATTCCACAGTGTTTATATACACAGATTATTTAACCATTTTCCTAGGTTGTTTCCCAGTTTTTTCTATTATAATAACTTATACAGTGAGGGTATTTTTATATGTTTCATTATATACATATATTTATAAAATATATGCCAAGAAATGGAATTACTGTGTGCAGTTTTAAATTTTAGATAGGTGCCATAAGACTGGCCAAAGTAGCTGTATCAGTTTATATTCCCACAAATAGCATATTGAAACCCATTTCCCTCTCCAATACTGCTTATTAGAGCTTTTCTTTTTTGCCAGATTGATAAACGGAAAAATCGCTCATTTAAAAGATTCCTTATTTGTAGATTCCTGGATGAAATTGATCATCTTTCCATAATTGATTGCTTATTTGTAGTTCTGTAAGCTACCTTTTTGCATCCTTTTCTACATTTTCAGAGACCTTTTGAAATTTCCTGTTAAATCTTTAGGAACTCTTCAGTATGGATAGTAATCTTTTTTTCTTACAACCTCTAATTTTTTTTAACTTTATAGTGTCTTTATACAGAAAGCTTAAATTTTTATAGTCAAACTCTGTCATTTTCCTTATAGTTCCTAGAAGTTATGCCTTACCTAGAAATGCTTCCTTCCATTTCCCTTCTCTCCTGATCCAGAATGTTAAAAAAATCATATAAAACTCAAATAGTTTATAGTTTTTTGTTTTATTTTATTTTAAATTATCTGAAATTTACTTTTGTTTATGGTATAAGGGAAAGACCTGTATTTTCCCCAAAGGGATAACCAGTTGTCCAAACACTATTGAATTGGCTATCCTTTTCCATAATTTGTGCACACTTTTATCCTATAATAAATTCTCATATATATTAGGTTTATTTCTGAACTCTTAATTCTGTTTTCATTGCTCTGTTTTTCTCTTCTTAAACAAAAGTAACACTGTTTTTATTATTGTAGTTTTATAGTATGTATTGATATTCAGTGGAACACATTCCCTCATCTCCAGTCTTCCTTCCCCAGATTTTCTCACCTCTTCTTTTCTCTGTAGACATCAGAATTGGCTTCTCAGGTTCCATAATAATCCTATTGAATTTATGAATTAATTTAGTGAGAACTGACAACTTTACAATGTTAAATCTCCCCATCCCCAGAACGAGGTAAGCCTCTATTTTGGTGTTTTCTTATATACTGGAATAAAGTTTTGTGTTTTTGTTTGTTTATTTTGTTTTACATATATCGTGCATGTTTCTTATTAGTTTATTATAGGCATTTTTTTTTTCATTTTTATTGAGATTGTTCAGATACCATACAATTATCCAAAGATCCAAAGTGTACAATCACTTGCCCCTGGGTACCCTCATACAGTTGTGCATCCATCACACTTAATTTTTGTTCAATTTTTAGAAACTTTTCATTACTCCAGACAAGAAATAAAGTGAAAGATGAAAAAAGAAAAAAAGAAAAGGAAACTATAATCCTCCTCTATCCCTAACCAACCCCCCTCAATTGTTGACTCGTAGTATTGATATAGTACATTTGTTACTGTTTATGAAAAAATGTTGAAATACTACTAACTGTAATATATAGTTTGTAACAGGTATATAGTTCTTCCCTGTATGCCCCTCTATTATCAACCTCTAATTGTATTGTCATACATTTGTTGTGGTTCATGAAGTGATTTCTAGTATTTGTACAGTTGATCATGGACATTGCCCACCATAGGATTCAGTTTTATACATTCCCATCTTTTGACCTCCAACTTTCCTTCTGGTGACATATATGACTCTAAGCTTCCCCTTTCCACCTCATTCACACACCATTCGGTGCTGTTAGTTATTCTCACATCTTGCTACCAACACCCCTGTTCATTTCCAAACATTTAAGTTCATCCTAATTGAACATTCTGCTCATACTAAGCAACCACTCCCCATTCTTAAGCCTCGTCCTATATCTTGGTATCTTATGTTTCATGTCTATGAGTTTACATATTATAATTAGTTCCTATCAGTGAGACCCTGCAATAATTGTCCTAATGTGTCTGGCTTATTTCACTCAGTATATTGCCCTCGAGGTTTTGTCATCAACCCATTTTTTTTTTAATATGGTTTTGTTCACTCACCATACATTCTATCCCAAGTAAATAATCGATGGTTTTCTGCATGGTCATACATTTATGTGTTCACCACCTTCATCATTATCTATATAAGAGCATCTACATTTCTTCCACAAGGCAGGAGGGACAGTCAAAGAAGGTAGAGAGGCAAAAGAAAGAGGAAAAAAAAGACAGCTAGGAAGCAGCAAAAGGAAAAATAACCTTAAATCAAAGTAGAATAAAGAATCAGACAATACCACCAATGTCAAGTGTCTAACATGCCTCCCCTATCCCCCCCTCTTATCTGCATTCACCTTGGTATATCACCTTTGTTACATTAAAGGAAGCATAATACAATGATTCTATTAGTTACAGTCTCTAGTTTATGCTGATTACATCCCTCCCCCAGTGCCTCCCCATTTTTAACACCTTGCAAGGTAGACGTTTGCTTGTTCTCCCTCGTAAAAGAACATATTTGTACATTTTATCACAATTGTTGAATACTCTAGATTTCACCAAGTTACACAGTCCCAGTCTTTATCTTTCCTCCTTTCTTGTGGTGTCTCACCTGCTCCCCACCTTCCTCTCTCAACCGTATTCATAGTTACTTTTGTTCAGTGTACTTACATTGTTGTGCTACCATCTCCCCAAATTGTGTTCCAAATCACGCACTCCTGTCTTCTATCACCGTGTAGTGCTCCCTTTAGTATTTCCTGTAGGACAGGTGTCTTGTTCACAAAGTCTCTCATTGTCTGTCAGAAAATATTTTGAGCTCTCCCTCATATTCGAAGGACAGCTTTGCTGGATACAGGATTCTTGGTTGGCGGTTTTTCTCTTTCAGTATCTTAAATATATCACACCACTTCCTTCTTGCCTCCATGGTTTCTGCCAAGAGATCCGCACATAGTCTTATTAAGCTTCCTTTGTATGTAATGGATCGCTTTTCTCTTGCTGCTTTCAGGATTCTCTCTTTGTCTTTGACATTTGATAATCTGATTATTAAGTGTCTTGGCGTAGGCCTATTCATATCTCTTCTGTTTGGAGTACGCTGCGCTTCTTGGATCTGTAATTTTATGTCTTTCATAAGAGATGGGAAATTTTCATTAATTATTTCCTCTGTTATTGCTTCTGCCCCCTTTCCCTTCTCTTCTCCTTCTGGGACACCAATGATACGTACATTATTGTACTTTGTTTCATCCTTGAGTTTCCGGAGACGTTGCTCATATTTTTTCATTCTTTTCTCCATCTGCTCCTTTGAGTGGAGGCTTTCAGGTGTTTTGTTCTCCAGTTCCTGAGTGTCTTCTTCTGCCTCTTGAGATCTGCTGTTGTATGTTTCCATTGTGTCTTTCATCTCTTGTGTTGTGCCTTTCATTTCCATAGATTCTACTAGTTGGTTTTTTGAACTTTTGATTTCTGCCGTATACATGCCCAGTGCTTCCTTTACAGCCTCTATCTCTTTTGCAATATCTTCTCTAAACTTTTTGATTTGATTTAGCATTAGTTGTTTAAATTCCTGTATCTCAGTTGAAGGGTACGTTTGTTCCTTTGACTGGGCCGTAACTTTGTTTTTTTTAGTGTAGGTTATAATTTTCTGTTGTCTAGGCATGGTTTCCTTGGTTATCCAAATCAGGTTTTCCCAGACCAGAACAGGCTCAGGTCCCAAAGGGAAGAAATATTCCTGAGGGTGTGTCTTAGAAAATTGCTCCACCCTGTGATGCCTCAGGTCACTGTGCTTTTCTGCCCAGCAGGTGACGCCTGTTAGCCTATAATTCTTGACTGGTGTGAGGAGGTATGGCAGTGTTCCCCCAGGCTCTGGGGTCTGGTTCTGAATGGAAAGGGCCCCACCCCTTTCCTCTTAGAGAAGACAGAGCCCCCAGGTGGAGGTCATTAGCATTTCAGTGGTCTCGCTCTCTGCTTGTACTGTCTCCACCCTTCTCCACTTCACAGCCCTGGAAACTGAAAATGACTAGGGCTTTCTCCACTGAGCCAAACAAGAAACCGATAGTCCCCTTCAGACCCAGTCCAAGGCGAGCCTCTGGCTCTCCCAGGTCAGTCGTCACCCAAAGCCTCTTGTCTGTTTTTTGGGGATGCGTACCTGTAGTGAGCAGTTCACACTCGCTGCTTAAAGCCCCAGTTGGAGCTCAGCTGAGCTATGTTCGCTTGCTGGGAGAGAGCTTCTCTCTGGCACCACGAGGCTTTGCAGCTCGGGCTATGGGGAAGGGGGTCCCACGACTTGGTTCCGCAGATTTTACTTAAAGATTTTATGCTGTGTTCTTGGGCATTCCTCCCAATTCAGGTTGGTGTATGATGAGTGGATGGTCTCGTTTGTCCCCCTGCAGTTATTCTGGATTATTTACTAGTTGTTTCTGGTTTTTTGTAGTTGTTCCAGGGGGACTACTTGGCTTCTACTCTTCTCTATGCCGCCATCTTGCCCCTCCTCCTATTATAGGCATTTTAAGTATTTCTTTTGATTGTCAGTCAGATCCCCTCCATGCCACCTCTCCATGGCTTTTTCTACTGCCTGTTGTATATACAAATGCTTTTGATATTTTAATATGAATCTTGTTTATCTCCTCCTTTCTCAGCATTCTTATTCATTCTAGTAACTTTTCAGTTTATTTTCTTGAATTTTCTAGATATATAATCTAGTTGTTGCTAATAATGAAAGTTTTCTTTTTTATCCCTTGTTTATTGTCAGTTCTTTAATTTTTGCAGTGATTAGGACCTCTAGCAGAGTGCTAAATGCTGACAGTTATATGGGTTTCCTTATCTCATTTAATTCCAAATCCAGTATGAAATCCTGAACAGCAGTATAAAATTTCTTTGTATTAAAATTTTTGAAAACACTGTGCATTCTATGAAATACAATTTTTTTCTTTAGCCTTGTATTGAAAGAGTTGTATACTCTGACTTGAAAAAATTTTCCAAACCTACTACAATGATCTAGGGATTATTTTCAGAAAAACATATCTGATGAATATAATTTGATTTCTGATGTGGAAAAATCTGAAAGTAAATGTAAATCTTTAAGAATACCCTATGTTTCACCTAAAATTCTTGGTAAATCTGGACTAGTATGTTGCTTGAAATGGATTCTCTTACTTGACTCCATTGAGGATAATAAATAGGAATTGCAGTCAACCAGCAAGATTATGGGAAGTGTGGCTTTTGGAATTATTACTACAGTACTGACATATTAAAAAAAAATTAAAGGTTTTTAATCTCTTGAACTATCATGAGATTTTTTCCTTGATATCCACATTTATTGAAGTAGTTATTCTGACCAATAACTGTTGTTAAATTTTAAATTTTTATCAGCCCTGAAAATGTTTTATATGTAGTATTCTAGGATGTAGGAATACACAGATCAATTTCTCATGATATAAAAACATTCATTTTAAATATACATGCGTGTGTATGTATACATATATATGTATATATGTGTGTGACTTAAATCCATTCTCATTCTATAAGAACCCGTATTTCTTCCTTCCCTACAAGCCTAACAGAGAAGTTAAATGGGAATGTAGCAGAAAGCACTTCTCCTGATTTTCAAGTTTTCAGGGCAGTAATGTTTGCAGTCTTCCTGAGTTAACTGTTTTGGAAGGGAAGAGAAGTCCCAGCAACTTCAGTTTTGCCCTTACTGCTGTAACAGCTCTAACTACATAGGTCATGCAGTCATTTCAGGACTTTGTGAGTTCCTGTGTTTATCAGTTTCAACCATGCATTAAAAAATTTGGAAAGTAGCCACTGATTGAATTAGTAAAACTCCTGAGCCTACTGTGGGATGAACTGGATCAACCTCGATTTATTACCTGACCCTGATAAGTTCCACTCCAGTGTATCAAAGTATTAGGCGTCTGGTCTCTGCCCAACATCAGGATTTCAGGTCCTGTATATTTTCATCTAATTGACAGAACTGAATTCTCATCCAGAACTCTGCTTTTTAAGGGTCTGGAAAATGTACTTTTTTGTTTTCTTCTACCTTCTGCAGCACAACAAGGCACATAGTTAGATGGAGGTTGTGAATGAATGTTGAGTTCCACTAGACTATATCTACTATACATATAATTTCTGTTTTTTTATGGATATCCATTATTTCTTCTAGAATTTGATTTCATAAATGAGAACAAATATAAAGTTTGCTTTAAAAATCTTTAAAAATATACTTTAAAATATTGGCAAAATATAACCTACTCCATCAAACTTTCACTAAAATATGTGTGTGTAAAAGCACAGAATAAATTAAAAAAAAACAAAACCTCAAAACAGAGAAAAGAGGATAGTCATTTTATTGGTAAAATCCAAGAGGAGTGTACACTTTTAAGCAGAAAGATTTCATATAGGAAATTGAGGGTTTACAAAATCATTGCAAGGCTGCCACTGGGACTGAGTTCAGTAGCATATATCCATTGCTGTCATCCACAGATTAGAAAGCAAGAATTAAGATCTGTTGCATCGGTGCTACACCTACCTCTCTACCAATAAGCTGTGTCTTTAAACTCTTCACTAATGTGCTGGATCCAGCCTTCAGTAGGCACCATAGCAGCCACTTCACACCCATATCTACATAGCCTCGTTTCTCCGAAAAGCTAAGAAACCACCTTATAATTACCTGTATCCCCTAGACCAGATCTCAAAGTGTGGTTCATGAATCCCTGAGGGTCCCTGACACCTTTTCAGGGAATCTACAAAGTCAGAACTATTTTTTGATAATACTAAGATAATTATTTATCTTTTCTTCTTTTTGCAGTTTACACTGATAGTGCAAAAACAACAGTAGGCAAAACTGCTGGCACCTTACCACAATTCAAGATAGTTGTACCAAACTGTGCTAGTACTTGTTATATTGTTCATTGTCATACAGTTTGGGGGGGGGGGGGGCGGCGAGGAAAGTAAGTTTCACTTCAGATTGGTCCCTAGATGAAGCAATAAAAATTAATTTTGTTAGTATTTGATCATTGAGTTACAAATCTTAATATTCTTTGTGTTGAAATTGGATGTATGCATAATGTACTTGTGTAGCATTTGAGTTCCAAGCTTAACTAGCTTCTTTTTTGTGGAGCACCATTTTTACTTGAAAGAATAAATGGCAAACTATGGTCATTCAGGTTTGAGTATTTTGCAGGCATTTTCTCCAAAAGCAATGAAGTTATCACTTCAAGCAATGACAAAATTTAAATTTCCAAATGAAAATTAGAATTTTTGGAAAACTTGTATTTGCCAAGATGAGATTGACATTTTTTAAATATCTAGGTTTTTCTGATCAGATCAGTAGCAATATTAACAAACGTGACTTTTTGTTGCTGAAGAATGAAAAGTGTCGATGTTTGGAAGATCACATAACTTTCTGTGAACCAATAATTTCCAAATGACCAACACATGCTGTTAAAAATCATGCATGGGTTAAGTAACCCATTCAAAGTGCAAGATAGACAGATGGATTTTAATACAACAGAATGTGAAAAGTTTATTGATAAGTTTTCAGATGCCATATAAACTGTAAGAAACTACTACTTCTTGAGTTTTGGTATAGTATCAAAGAAGAATATCCAAAGTATCCAAAAAGGCTATTGAAATATTCCTCCCTTTTCCAACTGTATATTTGTGTAAAGCCACTTTTTTCTTAATATATTTCAACCAAACAACAGATTGTAGTAGATTGAATGCAGATCTTTCAATCTTTCTTCTCTTGACCCAGATATTAAAGAAATTTGCAAAAATTTAGAAAATGCCATCCTTATCACTAAACTTTATTTTGAAGAAGTTACTTTTTATTTAAAGCGAAGCCATTTATATTAACAATTACATATTTTTTTATTTTATTTTGAAATAAATTCAAAGTTATAGGAACAGTTGCAAAAACAATACAAACCCCATACACAGAACTCCAGCATACCCTGACCCCCCTCCCCTGATACCCCAATCCACCAACTTTACACACCGCTATTTATTTCCCTCCCTCCCTCCCTATCATCCATCATCTATTGCTCTGTCTTCTGAATATATGAGAGCTAGCTGCACACATCCTTGAACAAACACTATAATTCACATATACAATTCCCATGAACAAGAACATTCTTTTACGCAATCCCATTAAATGCAGCTAAGAAGTAAGAGATTCAACATTGATACAAAGCTTACGTTCTATATTTCCTTTTTTTTTTTTTTTTTTTTTCCTTATGTCTCAACTGTGTCCCTTTGAGCCTCCTGTGCTCCATCCTCAGATCCCATCCAGGCTCATCCTTGGCATTCAGTTGTCATCTATTTAGACTTTTTTTTTTTTTCCCCTGAATTGTGGAAACAGATATATAGCCTAAATCTTCCCATTCCACCCCCTCCCTAGCATTCCATTAGTGGGATTAATCACATTTGGAATGTTGTAATGCTATCTCTTTCCCACTGTCCATTACTAGAAATTTCCCTTCACCTCAAACAGCAACCCTACACTCATTTCTTAACTCCCCATTGCCCCTTCCCCCCTTTCTCTTAACCCATACTCTACTTTTCATCTCTATGGTCATATTCTCTGATAATTTCTTTCTGTTTACTGTGGGGCTTAAAATTAACCTCCTAAATCCATAACAATATTGTTTTTCTTTAATACCAACTTAACTTCAATAGGACACATAAACTATGTTCCTATACTCCTCCATTCCCCCACCTTTATATAGTTCTTGTCAAAAATTACATATTTTACATTGAGTTCAAAACCACGGATTTGTCATTAGAGTTTATGTATTTTATATCATGTAGGAAGTAAATAGTGGAGTTACAGTTCAAAAATTATTGACTTCTATTTGTATTCCATTGTGTCAGAGAATGTGCTTTGAATATATTCAATTGTTTTTTTTTTGTTTTTTGTTTTTTGTTTTTTAATTTATTGAGGCTTGTTTTATGTCCCAGCATATGGTCCATTCTGGAGAAAGATCTGTGATCACTAGAGAAAAATGAGTGTCCTGGTGATTTGAGATGTAAGGTTCAATATATGTCTGTTAAAATTCTCTATATCTCTTTCTCCTTTCTTTGTTTTTCTGTCAATAGGGCTCCCTTTAGTATCTGAAGTAGGGCAGGTCTTTTATTGGCAAACTCTCTTAGCATTTGTTTGTCTGTGAAAAATTTAAGTTCTCCCTCAGATTTGAAGGAGAGTTTTGCTGGATAAAGTATTCTTGGTTGGAAATTTTTCTCTCTCAGAATTTTAAATATGCCATGCCACTGCCTTCTTGCCTCCGTGGTGGCCGCTGAGTAGGCACAACTTAGTCTTATGTTGTTTCCTTTGTATGTGGTGAATTGCTTTTCTCTTGCTGCTTTCAGAACTTGCTCCTTCTCTTCAGTATTTGAGAGTTTGATCAGAATATGTCTTGGAGTGGGTTTATTTGGATTTATTCTATTTGGAGTTCGCTGGACATTTATGCTTTGTGTATTTATATTGTGTAGAAGGTTGGGGAAGTTTTCCCCAACAATTTCTTTGAATACTCTTTCTAGACCTTTACCCTTCTCTTCCCCTTCTGGGACACCCATGAGTCTTAAGTTTGGACATTTTATTTTATCTATCATATCCCTGAGCTTCATTTCTATTCCTTCGATTTTTTTCTCCATTCTTTCTTTTGTTCTTTCATTTTCTGTTCTGTGGACTTCTAGGACACTGAATTGTTGTTCAACTTCCTCTAATCTTGTATTATGAGTATCCAGAGTCTTTTTAATTTGGCTAAGTTTCTTTAATTTCCATAAGATCTTCTATCTTTTTATTTACTCTTGCAATGTCTTCTTTATACTCTTCTAGGGTCTTCTTTATGTCCCTTATATCCTGTGCCATGGTCTTCGTGTCCTTTATATCCTTTGCCATGTTTTTGTTCCTCGATTATAGTTCTATGATTAATTGTGCCAAGTACTGTGTCTCTTCTGATATTTTGATTTGGGTGTTTGGGATTGGGTTCTCCATATTGTCTGGTTTTATCATATGCATTAAGATTTTCTGTTGTTTTGGCCTCTTGGCATTTGCTTTGCTTGATAGTGTTCTTTCAAGTTGTAAAAAAAAAAAAAAAATACCAATCTAATTTTTCAGAACTACAAGTTGGTGGCGTACACTTTCTCTAACTAACCAGCAGATGGCGTCTGTGAGTCACCTATACCCCTCAAGTCAGTTCTCCTCAACTTTGTCCTTGTGGTGTGTGGGGAAATGATTCTTGTGGGGTTCAGTTAGTGAACTCAGTTTGGGTGTGTTGCTGGAGCTGTCCGCCCTGAATGTGGGGCTTGTGTCTGGGTGGCTATGGAGGCAGGGCAGCTTTAATATTCAAACCCCCCAGGTGTTACCGGAGATTCAAGGCTGCCGCAAGAGTCTAAGCCTTCATTTCAGTTCTGCCCCAGACCCTCTCTGTCACTGACCCACAAACCACCGGCATTGACGTAGTGTCCCTGGGTTTTCTGAACAGAGCCCCCTTCTCAGCTGTGATCTTCCAGGACCTCTGTTGAGGGAAGGCTGTGCTACATCACAAGTACACACTGTCCCTCAAGGGAAGCGCTGGGCCACTGGACCATGCAGGGGCGCTCTCAGCCTGATGCAAAGATGGCTGAACGGAGTGTCTCAACCCCCCCCCCCTCCTCGCACAGTTCCTCCTTCCCAGCTCCGGGACAACTGGAGCGGCTCTGGGCTGTGGGCATGGACACTCCAGCCCAGCAGGGAGCCAGCTGCAAGCCGCGGGGTTTCTTTCTCCTTCCGGCTCTCCCCTCTACTCCCTAGGCCCTGAGGGAATCTGCAGCGGGCTATCCTCCACGCCAGACACTGAGAAGCCGGCTCAACCCGCTCCTGCCGTGCTTCACTGCGCAGTTCCCACCATCGCAACTGCAGCCACTCCTGGGTTTTTCCCTTTTTTTTTTTTTTTAAAAGAACCAGTCCATCTCCAAACGCCAACCCTGGGCTTCCCCACACCGCAGCGTGGCCGTGGGTCTTTCAGCCGGCTTACTCACTCTTTTCAGAATGCAAACTCCCGGTTTCACCAAGTGTGCAGCCCCTGTGGTTCTAGCAGACCTTGTCCAGCTGGTGCATTGCTGAAACTGGTATTCTGGGTCACCCTCTGGTTTTTATCTAGTATTTTTCATGGAGGTGTTTTTTTGCCCTGTCTCACCTAGCCACCATCTTAGATTCTCCTCCCATATTCTTTTTAAATAAAGTAAACATTTCAAGAATTTCTCTATTTTAATTTTTCATGTAGATAACTATTACCCACAGAAATAAAAGTACTTTGGGTTATGAAAATTTAAGAGTGTAAATGGATCTTAAGACCAAAAATTAGAGAACCTCTGTTGTCAACTGTAAGTGGTGTGAAGGCAGAAATCATATCACTCTTGATTAGTACTGAGCACATATTAGGTGTCTGGTAAACATTTTTTGAATGAATAAATGAATGAAATAATCAAGCCCCTTTTTATATTCTCTTTAATCTATGATTAATTAAAATTTTGTCATTAATTATGTTTTAATATCCGTATACCAGATATATATTATATTAAATTAGTCTATCTAATATCAGTGTATCAATACCAGATTTTAATTATATTCATGTATGAAAAAGAACAAAGGGAAAAAAAGACTGAAAATATTCTGAAAAATTAACAGTGATTGCAGACACATACATTTTTGTTTATATCCCCTTTTCTTGTACAAAAGGTAACGTTGCTACATATCTTGCCATTTCGTTTTAGAATATATTGGAAATCTTTCTTTATTGGAATACAGAGAGCATTCTCGTTCTTTTTTATGTCTATTTAGTATTCTTTTTGTGTCTTTGTGTATGTGTGTGGTTTCTTTTTTTCTACAAAAGTTTTTTTCTTAAATGTTCAATAGGCTCCAAGACAAAACTTCATTCTAACTATAGGTGACAAAAGATGTTATAGCTGGGGAATCTGGATGTTTAAACAGGAATGGAAGAAAGGATCATCATGACCTCAGGCAGAAGCAGCAGTTAGTTTTTGCCAGATTCTTAATCCCACTGGTGGCTGGAGGGCCCTTCCCCATAGCCTTCACTTTTAGATCCTTGACGTTTTTCTGCTCTTTTTGTTTCTGCTTGAAAGCCTTTTCTTCCTTTATGGCTGGACATGGCGCCTGCTGTCCCTTCCCCAGACCCTTCCACTGGAAGCCACTATGTAGTATTCAAATGCATGCATATATTATGGTTTGTAATATCAAAAAATTGTAGTAAATCACACTTGGTGATGTGAGTAGCCTTGTATATGGGATATTTTGTATTTGTACAAGTATAATCCACAGGATAAATTTTTAGACTTGATATTTCTACATCAAACAGTAAATGCATTTATAGTATTGATATTTTCCCATTGTCCTCTCTAACTGTTGTACTGTTTTGCACTCATACCAGTAATGAATGGAAGTATCTGTTTCCCCACAGCCTCACCAGTAGTATATGTTGTTACATTTGATTATTGCTAATCTGGTAGTTAAAAAAAAAGGCATATACATGTAATTGTAATTTTGCAATGTCATTAGTGAGTTTGAGAATCTTTTCAGGTGTTCAAAAGGCCTTTATTTCCTCCCTGCACTCTGTCATATATTTTGTCTGTCTGTTTATTGGACAAAATAATAACATTTAAACATTTTATAACTAGATGTGAAAATTTTTTGTTTTTCTTTTGGCATGAGTAGTATTTATGTCACTCCTTGGCATCCAAATTTGTGGTAAAGGTAGTTTGATGGTTCATATATTCTCGTTGATTTTCATTATAAAATAAAATTGAAAAATGCAAAACTGTGTTAGGGCTACATCTCAAGTGTTACCACACTTTGTGGTTTTAGAATGCCATGGTTGACCTCCTTGTTATGAAATTCAAGAGTTAGAGATATGTCCTCCAGATATCTTAGTTTTAGATGCTAATCATGCCATCCTAATTTCGTCTAAGCCTTTCTTAGTCCTGTTCACCCTTAGTCCTGTTCACCTTAGTTCTGTTACTCTTTATGGTGTATAGACTTTCGTCATTTTTTCTCAGTACTCATCTTTCTAACACATCACTGCAATCTTCCTGTAGTATTTTTTAAATAAGCTGCTTTTGTTAATAATCATGTATGGTCTGGTTTTCTCCCAGGATGTGAATATTTTAAAGTTTTCCAGACACTACCAACAGTTATGGGCTTTGGGATCAGAAGAAAGGGAGGTATGAAGATGATAGAAGCAGTATCATTTTACCTCCAAAAAAGAGTAAACTATGTGATGAATAATGGATTATTCCAGTAAATGGGTAATGAGCATTTCTAGCATGGTTTTGCCCTTGAGCAAAAATGTTTCATTTTGTGTATTGCCTCCAGTTAATAAGAAGTGGCAACCATGAGGCAAATAGTGAAAGAATTATTGGTGACACCCCCCCCCCCATTTTGTCTGTGGAGGGCCTTTCCAAAAAAAGATAAATCATAAAAGTGTTTAAGATTTGACTATCCAGAAAATATTTGTCAAAAATCAAAAACTCATTGAAAGAACAGTAAAGATTCAACACTTAATATGTAAAGGATTGATAATTTTACTATATCAAAGCTAATCAGTCTTATAAATGAAAAGATAAAACTGTATAAGATTTGTATAGAGATTTATAAATTAATGTATGTTACATTCTTTGAACAGTGCCTGGCACTTAATAAATACCATATAAATATTTGCTGTTACTTTTATGGTAGCTATGTAATTTTCATAGTATTAAAGAGACCAAGCAGTGAATTTATTTTTCAGCAAAAAAACTAAACCTAAAATTGATACTATATAACTAATTTAAACTCAGCATATATCTCTTTTGGAAATTATTGATATTTTTCCTTATATGCTTAAGTACTGCTTAAAATGTGTGTAGTCTGCATTTTTTGATTTGTAATACTGTTTTGTTTTTTACTCTGACATTCATTTTTATCAAACAAATATATCTTGAGTACTTAATATGTGCCAATACTGGGAATACAGTTAATAAAATAAATTTTTTAAAAAACTCTTGTCTTTATGGAGCTTACGTTCTAGTGAGGAATAGACAGATGTCTATGCTGACAACTTTTTCCTTTTTTTTTTTTTTTTACAGTTTTATTAAAGTTTTTATACAATAAACTGCATATATTTAAAATGTAAATTTGATGTTTATATATAAAGATAAAGACATGCATGTAGATAAACATACATACATACCTGGGAAAAAGCACCACAGTCAAGATAATGCACACATCATCCTCCCCAGAAGTTTCCTAGTGCCCCTTTGGAGTATTACTCTTCAGACGCTCCTTCATCTCTGAAAAACCAACCACTGATCTGCTTTCAGCAGTCCCTATATTAGTTTACATGTTCTTAAATTTTATAGGAATGAAATAGTATTGTATATTCTCCTTCTGTTTTTGGTCTCTCTCCTTTTACTCCACATAATGATTTTGAGATTCATTCATATGTTGTGTGAATGAATATTTCATTCCTTTTTTTTTTTTTAGCTGAATAGTAATTCCTTGTGAAAATGTACAACATATTGTTTATACTTTTACGTGTTGATGGACATTTGGGTTGTTTGTAGTTTTTGGATATTACCAGTAAAGTCACTATGAGCATTCATGCACAAGTCTGGTGTAAACATATGCTTTCATTCCTCTTGGGTAAACAGCAGGAGTGAAATGACTGTGTTTCATGCTAAGTGTATGGTTAACTTTTTAGGAAAATGTCACACTGTCATCCTAAGTGGTTTTTTTTTTTTTTTTTTTTGAGTCTCCGTTTTTATTGAAATTGTTCACAAACCATACAATTATCCAAAGATCCAAAGTGTACAATCAATTGCCCACATTATCATACAGCTATGCATCCATCACCACAATTAATTTTTTTTTCAATTTTTAGAACATTTTCATTACTCCAGAAAAGAAGTAAAGACAGAATAAGAAAACTCAAATTCTCCCATACCCCTAACCACTGCCCCCCTCCATTACTGATTCATAATAGTGGTATAGTATATTTGTTACTATTGATGAAAGAATGTTAAAATACTAACTGTAGTATATAGTTTGCAATAGGTATATATTTTTTCCTATATGCCCCTCTAATATATCTTCTACTATAGTGTCATACATTTGCTCTAGTTAATGAGAGAGATTTCTAATGTTTGTATGGTTAGTCACGGATGTTGTCCATGACAAGATTCACTGTTTTATTAATTCCCATCTTTTAACCTCCAACTTCCCTTCTGGTGACATTCATGACTCTGAGCTTACCCTTTCCACCACATTCACAGACCATTCAGCACTGTTAATCATTCTCACAGCATGCTGCCATCACCTCTGTCAACTTCCAAACATGTAAGTTCACCCTAGTTGAATATTCTGCTCATAACAAGCAACCGCTCCCCATTCTTTAGCCCCATTCTATATCCTGGTACCCTTATATTCATGTCTATGAGTTTACATATTATAACTAGTTCATATCAGTGAGACCCTGCAATATTTGTCCTTCTGTGTCTGTCTTATTTCACTCAATATAGTGCCCTCAGGGTTTCTTCATCAACCCATTATTTTTAAGATGGTTTTGTTCACACACCATACATTCTGTCCTAAGTAAATGATTGATGGTTCCCTGTACAGTCACATATTTATGTATTCACCACTGTGCCAGTTTGAATGTATTATGTCCCCCAAAACGCCATTATCTTTGATGCGATCTTGTGTGGGTAGACATATTAGTGTTGATTAGATTGTAATTCTTTGATTGAGTGTTTTCATGGAGATACAACCCACCCAACTGTAGGAGATAACTCTGGATAATTTCCATGGAGGCATGGCCCCGCCCATTCAGTATGGGCCTTAATTAGTTTACTAGAGCACCATATAAGCTCAGACAGAAGGAGCAAACTTGCTACAGCCAAGACACTTTGAAGAATGCACAGGAGCTGAGAGAAGAACTGAAGCTTACAGAGACATTTTGGAGGTGGCTTTTGAAAGCAGACTTTTGCTCTGGAGAAGCTAAGAGAGGGCAAACGCCCCAAGAGCAACTAAGAGTGATATTTTGGAGAGAAGCTGCAGCTAGAGAGGAATGTCTTGGGAGGAAGCCATTTTGAAACCAGAACTCTGGAGCGTCAGCAGCCACATGCCTTCCCAGCTAACAGAGGTTTTCTGGATGCCATTGGCCATCCTCCAGTGAAGGTACCCGATTGTTGATGACTTACCTTAGACACTTTATGGCCTTAAGACTGTAACTTTGTAACCAAATAAACTCAAGTCGATCCGTTTTTGGTGTTTTGCATTCTAGCAACATTAGCCAACCGAAACAACCACCGTCACTACTATCTATATAAGGACATCTCCGTTTCTTCCACACAGAAGGAGGAAGAGTCAAAGAAGGTAGAGAGATGAAAAAAAAAACATGTCAGCTAGGAAGCAACAAAAGGAAAGAAGACAGCATCAAGCCAAAGTAGAATAAAGAGTCAGATAACATCACCAATGCCAAGAATCCCTTACCCCTTCCCTATACCTTCCCCAATATGCATTTAGCTTTGGTATATTGCCTTTGTTAAATTAAAGGAAGCATAATACAGTGTTTCTGTTAATTATAGTCTTGAATTTGCATTGATTGTTTTTTTTTCCCCAATCCCACCCTATTTTTTAACACTTTACAGTGTGGGCATTCGTTTGTTCTCCCTCATGTAAAAACATATTTGTACCTTTTGTCACAAATGTTGAGCATCCTAGGTTTCACTGAGTTATACAGTCCCAGTCTTGCTCTTTCCTCTTTCCTTCTGGTGTCCCATGTGCTCATAACCTTCCTCTTTCAACCATAATCACCGTCATCTTTGTTCAGTATACTTACATTGCTGTGCTACTGTCTTCCAAAATTGTGTTCCAAACCTCTCACTCCTGTGTTTTCCTTTCTGTCTGTAGTGCTCCCTTTAGTGTTTCCTGTAGCGCAGGTATCTTGCTGGCAAACTCTGTCAGTGTCTGTCAGAGAGCGTTTTAAGCTTTCCTTCATAGTTGAAGGACAGTTTGGCCAAATACAGGATTCTTGGTTGTTGGTTTTTCTCTTTCAGTATCTTAAATATATCACACCACTTCCTTCTTGCCTTCATGATTTCTATTGAGAAATCTGCACATAGTGTTATCAAGCTTCCTTTGTATGTGATGGATTACTTTTCTCTTGCTGCTTTCAGGATTCTCTCTTTGTCTTTGATGTTTGACAATCTGATTATTAAGTGTCTTGGTGTAGCTCTGTTCATATCTATTCTCTTTGGGGTGTGCTGCACTTCTTGGATGTGTAATTGTATGTCTTTCATAAGAGATGGGAAATTTTCACTAATTATTTCCTCTGTTATTGTTTCTGCCTCTTCTCCCTTTTCTTCTTCTGGGACACCCATGGCACATACATTCTCGCATTTCATGTTGCCATTCAATTCCCAGAGATGTTTCTCATATTTTTCCATTATTTTCTTTGTTCTTTTGTGTATAGGCTTTCAGGTGTTTCCTCTCCAGTTCCTGAGTGTTTTCTTATGCCTCTTGAGATCTGCTGTTGTGTGTCTCCGTAGTGTCTTTTTATCTCTTATGTTGCGGCTTTCCATAGATTCTACCAGTTCTTTTTTTGAACTTTTGATTTCTACCTTATGTACTCCAAGTGTTTTTATTATATGCTTCATCTCTTTTGCCATATCTTCCCTAAGCTTTTTTAATTGATTTAGTATTAGGTGTTTCAATTCCTGTATCTCAGTTGAAGTGTAAGTTTGTTCCTTTGACTGGGCCATAACTTTTCTTAGGGTAGGTTGTAGTGTTCTATTGTCTAGGCATCTGGTTTCCTTGGTTACCCCAATCAGGCTTTCCCAGACCAGAATGAGCTCAGATTTCAGAAAGAGGCAATGGAATCAGGTCTCTGAGAGTGTGTCTTAGAAGATTGATACACCCTTTGAGACCTCAAGCCACTGTGATTTCTGCCCATCATGTGGCACCTATCAGCCTGTCACTCCAGACTAGTATAGGAAGTTGTGGCCCACGACTGTTTTCCCCTAGGCTCTGGGGTCTGGTTCTGAATGGAAGGCAGTAGTAGAGCTTGGCACCACCTCTTTCCTCTTAGGGAAGATATACCCCCTGCGGAGATTTCACTTGCATTTGAGAATAGTCTCTCTGACTCTGCTGTCTGCACCGTTGTCTGGGTCAGAGCTCTGGGAACTGAAAATGGCTGAGGCTTTCTCCACTGAGCTGGAAAAGTGACAGAAAGCCCCCCTTCAGGCCAGTCTGCGGCCACCCTCAGTTTCACTCATCGGCTAGAGATAGCACCTGGTTCTCTGTGTTCCCCCTCCCTCCCAGAGAGGTCCTCTAGCTCTCCAAGGTCAGTTGTCACCAGAAGCCTCTGTCTGCTTGTTGGGGATTTGTAGCTTGTATTGAGCAGCCAACGTTTGTTAATTAAAACATCAGTTGGAGCTGGGCTGAGGTATATTCACTTTTTCAGAGAGTGCTGCTCTCTGATGCAGCAAGACTTTGCAGTTTAGGCTGAAGTGGGGAAGGAGCCCTCAGCTCAGGTCTGCAGTTTTTACTTACAGATTTTATGCTGTGATCTCGGACATTCCTTCCAATCCAGTTTGGTGTATGATGTGTGGACAGTCATGTTTGTCCCCCAGCAGTTATTCCAGATTATTTACTAGTTGTTCCTGGTTGTTTATTAGTTGTTCCAGGGGGGCTAACTAACTTCCACTCCTCTCTGTGCCGCCATCTTCTTCTGACCTCCTGGCATCTTCCCCCTAAGTAGTTTTATCATTTTATGTTCCCACCAGCAATGTATGAGTTTCTCCATATCCTCACCAGCACCTGATAATCAAACTTATAGAATTTTAGACATTCTGATAGGTGTGTAGTTGTATTTCATTGTGATTTTAATTTGCATTTCCCTAATTGCTAATGGTATGGGGCATTTTTCATTTGCTGATTTTATCATCTGTTTATCTTCTTTGGTGAAATGGCTTAAAATTTTTGCTCAGTTTTTATTGGCTTCTTTTCCTTTTGAGTTTTGAGTATTCTTGGTATGTTTTAGATACAGGTCGTTTGTCAGATTTGAGATTTGCAAGATTTTCTCCCATTCTTGTGCAGTCATTCTCTTAACAGTGACTTTTGAAGAGCAGAATTCTTAATTTTGATGTAGTCCAATTTACATGATGGCAATGTAACACCATGCTTTCTCTCTGGAATGGGGAGTAATACCTATTTAGCCAGTTGCTATTTAATCAAAACAATATGGCTAATATATTTTCATAAAACATCATTTCTTTATTTTCCCTGTGTAAACTTTATTACTAATTAGGAAATTCAGTAAATTAATTCAGAGGCGGTAATTTCTGTTTGTCACTAAGAATTCCTTCAGTATCCTGTAAACTCAGAAGACAATAAAAGTACACATAATTCTCATTTCGCTTGAGAAATGTAGAAATTAGAAAGACTCGACATCTCAAAGTATTTTATGGCTTACAGCACAGAAGTAGCCATTATCTCCATATGCTCTATTCATTTCCATATCTAACACAGTAATTTAGCAGTGAGTGTATAAACAAATTTTTTTAAAATAAGGCATAAGTAAATGGTAGCATGAAGAAAAAAATTTTCTAGTCACGTTGTTAATTCTTATTTCTAGTAGAACCAATTGGGATTCAACAATCTTGTTCTAATTGAGATTAAGATTCAGTTATTTACAGTTGCTGCAAAGGAGAGGCTAGGCCTCCCTATATTTGTGCCTAAGAGTCTCCTCCTGAATGCCTCTTTGTTGCTCAGATGTGGCCCTCTCTCTCTGGCTAAGCCAACTTGAAAGGTGAAATCACTGCCCTCCCCCCTACGTGGGACCAGACACCCAGGGGAGTGAATCTCCCTGGCAACGTGGAATATGACTCCCGGAGAGGAATGTAATTGACCCGGCATCGTGGGATGGAGAACATCTTCTTGACCAAAAGGGGGATGTGAAAGGAAATGAAATAAGCTTCAGTGGCAGAGAGATTCCAAAACGAGCCGAGAGATCACTCTGGTGGGCACCCTTACGCACACTTTAGACAACCTTTTTTAGGTTCTAAAGAATTGGGGTAGCTGGTGGTGGATACCTGAAACTATTAAACTGCAACCCAGAACCCATGAATCTCGGAGACAGTTGTGTAAAAATGTAGCTTATGAGGGGTGACAGTGGGATTGGGAATGCCATAAGGACCAAACTCCACTTTGTCTAGTTTATGGATGGATGTGTAGAAAAGTAGGGGAAGGAAACAAACAGACAAAGGTACCCAGTGTTCTTTTTTACTTCAATTGCTCTTTTTCACTCTAATTATTATTCTTGTTATTTTTGTGTGTGTGCTAATGAAGGTGTCAGGGATTGATTTAGGTGATGAATGTACAACTATGTAATGGTACTGTAAACAATCGAAAGTACAATTTGTTTTGTATGACTGCGTGGTATGTGAATATATCTCAATAAAATGATGATTAAAAAAAAAAAGTAAACAGGATAAATGAAAAAAAAAAAAAAAGATTCAGTTATTTAAGAATATTTGTGATAGACATATTGTATATGTAGAAACCAGCACTGATCTGGGGAACCTGGAGTGATGTATTTTAGGCAAGAAGATCCTGAATTTAATTGCACTTCAGAATTTTTATTAGCATGGAAATATTTGCTGGTGTCGCCAGCATCGGAACATTAAGTATGCGATTTCTAGAAAGGAGTTGAAATCCTATGTTCTGGGTTCTCACTGTTGTCTATTTCTGATTTGTGGCAGAGTTAGTACTGTCTTATGAAATGGAAAACTATTTCATGCAGTATTTCCTTCAGAACTATTTCCAGTACTGACTGAATTATTTTTTATGGAGATGAAATGAATAAAAAGTGTGGCTGCATTCTAGTCACCAGTATTCAATACAAAAAAAGAAAAGAAAGTTTAAAATAAAAGGATTAAATGTTTACCTTTCAAGACCATTCTGAACAATTGAGAGAAAACACCTAATCTACACCTTTTAATAAGACTTTTTAGTGTAGCTCCACTTTGTTCTATCCACTTCATAAACGTCCCATCTTCTTTCTTCCTTTTGAATCCTTAACACTGAGTTACAGGTACTGACTCATTATAAAAATCACATACTCATTATTTGTACTGTTTGTACTTGTGTATTTGTAGTTCTTCTATTTTCTCTTTGTTAATTGTTAACTCTGTAGAAGCAGAGGCCATGGCTACTATTTTCTTAGTAATCTTTTTTGATATTAATAAGCTACCTCTGTACACAGGTTAGTTAGTAATCATTGACTTGCAGTGATAGATTATTTGTTTGTAAAACTACCATTTCCCAATGTAACTGTGGGTGATACCAATGAACACTGGGGGACAGGGAAGATATCACAATCTACAAATAGTGTCACTTCATTCTGATGCGTGGGTTATACCTAGAAAATTGATTTTAAATAGTGTGCCAGTTTGAATGTATTATGTCCCCCCAAACACCATTATCTTTGATGTAATCTTGTGTGGGCAGACATTATCAGTGTTGATTAGATTGTAATTCTTTGAGTGTTTCTTTGGAATGCGCCCCACCCAGCTGTGGGTGTTGACTGTGATTCGATAATTTCCATGAAGGTGTTGCTTTGCCCATTCGGGGTGGACCTTGATCAGTGGAGCCATGTAAATGAGCTGACGGGCAGAGGGAGCTCAGTGCAGCTGTGAGTGACATTTTGAAGAGGAGCAACAGCCAAGAGGGACACTTTGAAGACAGCACCAGGAGTTGCAGATGAGAGACAGTTTGAAGACGACCATTGAAAGCAGACTCTTGCTCCAGAGAAGCTAAGAGAGGACAAATACCCCAAGTGCAACTAAGAGTGACATTTTTGAGGAATTGCAGCCCAGAGAGGAATGTCCTGGGAGAAAGCCATTTTGAAGCCAGAACTTTGGAGCAGACACCAGCCATGTGCCTCCCCAGCTAACAGGTTTTCCAGACACCATTGGCCATCCTCCAGTGAAGGTACCTGATTGTTGAAGGACACTTTATGGCCTTAAGACTGTAATTATATAACCAAATAAACCCCCTTTTATGAAAGCCAGTCCATCTCTGGTGTTTTGCATTCTGGCAGCATTAGCAAACTAGAACAAATAGCTTGGAAATTATAGTTCTTTATTTTTTAACAATTTAAAGGAACTTTCGGAAAAGATGTCAGTCTAGAATAACTTTTTCCGAAGAATTATCATTATCAAACTCATTGTAACTAGAAATGAACCTCTGCTTTTTAATGTTACTACCAAAAATATTTTTAAAACATCTCATAAACCACAGGAAAGGCCAAAGTATTAACTCAGATGTAATGCCAGAACTATTTTTTTAAAAGCCATTCTAATCGCTCAATGCTACTTGGAAACTCATGCAAAAAGGTATTATCCTAACTATTAATTTACTTAAATTGTGTTTCATGCCTTGGCTTTAGAGAATTAAATTTAGACTATTCATACTAGAGATGCAATCAGAACATTAAATCTTGAGTGGTTTATTTGAGAAATGTTAAGTTCACACTGATGTCAGGAAACTATAAGTCTTAATTAGAGGTGGCTCTTGATTGACCCATGAATAGGTAGAAGTAAAAGAACTGCTGAAATTAAATACAGTAAGCAAAGTACAATGAAGTTTCCTCCCAAATTTTGTAAGACCTAAGAGCTTTCTTTATTTAAAAGCACTCATAGTTTTCCTTATTGGGGGCAATTCCTTTTTAAGTACATAGAAGTCTGAGAAGAGCTGAGAGTGTGTTCCAAAAAAAAAAACAACTAATTTTGTTTTCAGGAAATGAACTGATTATTTGTGATTTAAATTTTATGTACATAATTTTATGTAGTCTTAATTTTAGCCCTGGGGAAGGTGTTTTGAAGTGTTATTAAAATAATAATTGTTAAATGCTATATGGAACTTTTGAAAGAATAGAATAACAAAAAATATATTATTTAATGTAAATGTTACTGATATATCTAATCTTTTAATTTCACTGTTCACTTAGTAAATTGTAGTAAGCACTGCTCTAAGTATTGCTGATGAATTTTTTACTCTTTAAAGTAGATTCAATTATGGAGTCCATTATTAAATTAAAGCTGGAGAGTTGCTTTAGGCAGCTTCCTTCATATTGTGGATCCAGCAGTGCTGGGGAGTCCTCCACTACCTGCCACAGAGTCCACTTCCCATCACTAGAGGTTTACTTAATAATTGTTTCTATATGCTAACATGAAAATACCAATGAGGAGACTATCTTAAGCTGCTGATTATTATCAGGATCTTCCTTATGTAGTGTAATAGCAATTTTATATACTAGAATTTCCACGATGGTCCTAATTTCACATAGTGTCAGTAGGTATATTTGTCCATAACTAAATATGGTTATATTAACTCCTGTTCAGAGTGATTTAATGCAAAACTCGATGTTGATGATCACCAGCCTTCACTAGTGCTTAAAGCTTGTAAGAGACTGCTGTTTCTACTTCCCTAGCGCTTCTGACTCCTTTGTTACTCCCATGCCTTTTTCTCAATTCCCTAATGGTGTCTTTACCATTTCTGACTATTCCAATTCAAAAACACTTCTCATAATTGAAATGGCTCCTATTATCTTAACCTCCTCTAAGAAATTTTCCCAAGCTAATTAGAAGACTATCTAATTTAGAATAAAGTGTGCCAGTGTCAACTACAGCAAAGTACTTATTATTGTGATAGTCACTTGTCAAAGTGTAATTGGAGACAGTAATCTTGTGAGGAGAAATTAAGAGGTAGAGAGTATCCTGGGTTACTCTTCTAAGTCAGAGTAAACAGCATTTTGTTACAGAATTGATAAGATCCATTGTTTGAAAAAAAATCAAAATGTTTCTCATCTGCAATGTTACTTTAGTTGGAATCATTGTGATCTTACCTTACAAATATTCTTCAGAAATCATTAGGCCTATTAAAATCTGTATGGCTCATGTAGCATTTGTACTCATTATTTCTGTATTTACAAAAAGTGTCACAACTCACTTCCCTTGCTTTCCTTGCCTTTGTTTGCTGATTGCTATCAAATACATGTATAGTACATTCAGGATCATCCTAAATGATGAGTTTCAATGACAACCAAACAAGAAACTTGAAAATTAAAGCATAATAAATTCATTTAGGCCTCCTTCTTGTTTTCCAAGAGACCCACTTTGGATTCATTTAACATTTCTTTAACTACGTAGTTGCTTATCTGTCTTTTCCATGGAGCTGAACTCTGATGATTTTTCGTTTTTTGATTGATTTGTGAATACAATTTTTCTTTAATTTTAGGAAACAGAGCTAGGACCAGAAGGCAAAGGTCACAGGGAGATTTAAATACTCAACAGTAAGAACTTTTCAGTAATTAGTATTGTTCAGTAATGGAGCTGATACCTCAAGAAGTTATACATATTTCCCCACTGGCTGTTGGGAGAGAATTCAGCTGTTTTCCTTTGTTGCATGTTATAGGAGGCATTCATGCATTGGGAATACCAAGTTAGAATTTTAAGGCCCCTTCTAGTCCTAACTCTTGACTCCTTTTCCCTGAGAAAATAAAATAGGTAGTAGGTTGAAAATTAACATTGATTTTACTTGGAACCAATGTTCTACATAGAAATCTTCATGTGATTCTGAGTGTAACATATAGGTGTATACTTTTGATTAGTTAGCTAATGAGTTACTACAAGTACATATTAGAGGTAACTAATCTGTTCTTTACACTTTTTACTGTGTTTAAATAATTTCTAGATATCATTACATTTATAAAAAGGAGCTTGACATGAGCAAAAGTTACTTTTTTAAGTTTCACCACATTTTGTCAAGACGAAAAAGATTTTCTTCTTTAGTGTGAATTGTACCTTGTTTTATGGTTGGTTTACAATTATGACTATTTGCTCACATAGATACTAAAAGCTTAAAATACACTTTGAATGATATCTTTACAGTAGCTTTAACTACACTAAATGTAAGATGAGGTATAAAACTTGCTAACTGCAGAATATTTTATGCACATAGGTAACTTTGGAAGAATGAGAATTGTTAAAAGGTCTTTAAAAGGAAATGCTTAGCTTTATAATGATACCTATTTTAAATTCATTGGCACTTTACAAAAGGTAATAATGTCGATTTCAGGTGTTTGGTAGGCAGTAATTATTTAGACTATAAATCCTGTTTATTAAAAGAAATGGCATGTGAGTGTATTTTAAATATTTTAAATGCCTTATTGTTGATGTATGTGTTCCCATGGAAACTACACATACCCCTTTATCAAAATGATGTACAATAATAGTAGCTTTACTGTTAAGTAGAATCTGAGAAATTGCAGATTATATTCAAGAAAATGTAGCTACAAAGTTGAAAAATTTTACTGCGGTTTCTTCATGCTGAGATACAAAGGAACTGTTCATAAAACCGTGTATGTATGCATACACACATATGCATACTCACCCCCTCCCAAAGAAGTTAATTGTAATAGAACACAAAAAGCACAAACTACAAAAGAAAAAAATTGATAAGATGTACTTCATTAAAATAAAAAATGTTTGTTCTTTGAAAGACACTTATTTAAGAAATCAAAGGCAGAGCACAGATTGGATAGAAAATACTTGTGACACATATGTCAAACAAAGGAATTGCATCCAGAGTATATGAAGAAGTCTTGCAACTCAATTATAGGAAAACAACCCAGTTAAAACAAACAAACAATGGATAGACATTTTGTACAGATTTTTTACATCAAAAAAGATACACAAATGGCCAATAAGTATATGAAAGGATGTTCTACTTCACTGGTCATCAGAGAAATACATATTAGCCACAATGAAATGTCACTGCATACTTACTACATTGACTAGACAAAAACAACTGACCCTGCCAAGTGTTGCTATATAATTTAAAATAAACTCCAGTTTATCTTTTATAAGTTAACTTTTATATTTATTCAGTTTATATAAAGCAATTTATATTTATATTTTCCATTTCTGTCACATAGGCTTATTTTTATTGATTATTATTTTCTACTCTGATGTCTCAAAGTACTGTATATGTACCAACATCAAAATTGTTCTCAGGAAGTATTCCCCCACCTCATCCCATTAGAATTCTTAATATAAAGGGATTTATACTGAATACCTGATATGTTTTTGGCTCAAAAAAAGAGACACAGGTTTTATGTTTTTATTTTGAAGTTCTCTATAACTGATTAATCCTAATCTTGATGGTAGTTTTCAATGATGAATTACCTGTAATCCACAGTACTTAAAAAAAAAAAATGAGAATGTGATGTTTTGGATTACTTAACTTGCCAAAGGAGGGGGTTGTCAGGACAGCATATGCAAAACTGAGTCATTGTCCTGGAGTAGAAACCACCCATTTGAGATTTCATAGCCAAGCCTTCCACTCAAGGCAAATTTCTTCCAACACCAACCCCAGATGGTAGTCATCTATCCTCAGCTGAAAACACTTGCATTAATAATCCCACTAACTCACAAGACATTATATTCCATTTTTGATAGCAAAAATTGCTAGAAAATTGGAAATCTGCATCCTTTTGATACATATCTTTAGTTCTGATTCTGATCTCTATAATTCTTAAAATTTGTTTAAACATTTTCTGCTACAATTTAAGAACACTTTTTGGTGTTTTAAAAAAATTTTATGTAGTTGCTGTTTATATATACCTCAAGTGCTTACAACAACCCTTCAAGAATTGTCAAATATTTAAATTTCTCTGACTTATTCGCACCATTTTTTAACCCAGCCTGGGTCTTTCCTTGTTTTTGACCATTCCTTATATGATGTAGTTTGTCATTCCTTCCTGGTCCCTCTCCTCTTAGCAAACTCTAGATTAATATGCTTCATGAAACATGTTGTCTGAAATAAAATACCATACTCCAGGTGTAGGATGGTAAGTGCCAATTGAACTTGGACTATTTGCTTCCCTTTTCTGATCTGTTGATGGTCTGCTTCTATTTTGTGTGTGTGTGTGTGTATTTGAAAGCCAGCTAAAGTCTTATTCCTTTAAATCCCCAAAGTGGCCAGGTGACAGTCTTAACTTCTGGTTCAGTGGAATTATTGTTATGTCTCTGGGTGGAAGCATTCCTCCTTTTGGAATTAAGACTTGTAGACCAGCGGAGCTTAAGGTTGCAGGGACAGGAAGCAAAAATTTTCCTAGTGGATCACTACGAGTGATAGTGAATGGGGCCACTCTTATTTCCACCCCTTGCTTCCTGGACCCGTGAATCCTGGCTATGAGAGAAACAGCCCATAGAGTGGACACTGATTCAGAGGATACACAGCTGCCTGGAGAATACTGCCTGTGCTGGTTTGTATATTTATGTCCCCCAGAAAAAGCCATATTCTTTAATGCATTCTTGTGGGGGCAGACATATTAGTGTGGATTGGGTTGGAACCTATTAGTTCAGTGTCCATGGAGATGTGACCCACCCAACTGTAGGTGGTAACTCTGATTGGATAATTTCCATGGAGGTGTGGCCCTGCCCATTCATCTTGGGCCTTGTTTAGTTTACTGGAGCACTATATAAGCTCAGACAGAAGGAGCAAGCTTGCTACAGCCAAGAGGGACATTTTGAGGAATGCACGGAAGCTGAGAGAAGAGCTGGAGCTGAGACAGACATTTTAAAGACGGCTGTTGGAAACTGATGCAGACATTCTGGAGAACATCATTTTGAAACGCAACCTAGGAGCAAGCAGACTTCAGCCACATGCCTTCCCAGCTAACAGAGGTTTTCCAGATGCCAATGGCCTTTCTCCAGTGAAGGTACCCTTTGTTAATGGACACTTTTTGGCCTTAAGACTGTAATTGTGTAACCAAATAAACCCCCTTTTATAAAAGCCAATCCATTTCTGGTATTTTGCATTCCAGCAGCATTAGCAAACTAGAACACTGCCCCAGCCCTGCAAGGTATTGCCACCTAGTTGGCACTATAATTGCCTTCAACAGGCCAGTCCACTGTTCTATCAATGCAGCTGCCTCTGGATAGTGGGGATCATGGTAAGACCAGAGAATTCCTTGAGCATGTGCCAATTCCCTCACTTCATTTGCTGTGAAGTGGGTTCCTTGGCCAAAAGCAATGCTGTGTGGAATACCATGAAGGTGGATAAGGCATTCTGTAAGTCCACGGATGGTAGTTTTGGGAGAAGCATTGCGTGCAGGGAAGGCCAACCCGTATCAAAAGTATGTATCTATTCCAGTGAGAACAAATCATTGCCTCTTCCATAAAGGAAGTGGTCCAATGTAATCAACCTGCCACCAGGTAGCAGGCTGATCACCTTGGAGAATAGTGCCATATCGGGGACTTAGCATGGCTCTCTGCTGCTGGCAGATTGGGCACTCAGCCGTTGCTGTCTCCAGGTCGGCCTTGGTGAGTGGAATTCCATGTTGCTGAGCCCACACATAACCTCCATCTCTCCCACTGTGACCACTTTCTTCAGAAGCTCATTGGGTAATGACAGGAATGGCTGGGGAAAGAGGCTGGCTGGTAGCCACTGAATGGGTCATTTTATCCACCTTATTATTAAAATCTTCCTCTGCTGAAGTCACCCTCTGTTGAGCATTCACCTGGGACACAAATATCTTCATGTTTTTTTCCCCCACTCTGAAAGGTCTATCCATATACCTCTTCCCCAGACTTCTTTGTCACCAATTTTCCAATCAAGTTCCTTCCAAGTCCCTGATGATCCAGCTAAATCATTAGCAACAGCCCATGAATCAGTATACAAACGCATATTTGGCCAGTTCTCCTTCCAAGCAAAATGAACAACTAGTGCACTGCTCGAAGTCCTGCCCGCTGGGAGGATTTTCCCTCACCACTGTCCTTCAGGGCCATCCCAGAACAGGGCTATATTGCTACAGCTGTCCACTTTTGGATAGTGCCTGCATATCATGAATAGTCATCTGTAAACCAGGCCTAAGTTTTCTCTTCCTCAGTCAACTGATTGTAAGGAACTCCCCAAGATGCCATAGCTGTGGGCTGGGAAAGAGAAGGTAAGATGGAAGGAGTGGGGGCTATGGGCATGTGCTCCACTTCCTCATGTAACTTGTGCCTTCAGGACCCACTCATATATACCATTTCCACTTTATGATGGAGAGCTACTGTGCACACTCAACTTTATGGCTTGGTGGGTCAGACAACACCCAGTTTATAATATGTAACTCAGGTCTCATGGTAACTTAGTGGCCCATGGTTAAGCATTCTGTCTCTACTAGGGCTCAATAGTAGGCCAAAAGCTGTTTCTCAAATGGAGAGTAGTTATCTGCAGAGGATGGTAAAGCTTTACTCCAAAATCCTAAGGGCCTGCATTGTGATTCTCCTATAGGAGCCTGCCAAAGGCTCCAAACAGCATCTCTATTTGCCACTGGACTTCCAGCACCATTGGATCAGCTGGATCATATAGTCCAAGTGGCAGAGTAGCTTGCACAGCAGCCTGGACCTGTCTCAGAGCCTCATCTTGTTCCAGTCCCCACTCAAAAATAGAAGCTTCTCTGGTCATTCGGTAAATGGGCCAGAGTAGCACAGCCAGATGAGGAATATGTTGTCTCCAAAATCCAAAGAGGCCAACTAGCATTTTTTTGGTTGTAGGAGGGGCTAGATGCAACAGCTTATCCTTCATCTTAAAAGGGATATCTCGACATGCCCCACACCACGCTGGACACCTAGAATGTTACTGAGGTGGAAGACCCCTGTATTTTGTTGGATTTATCTCCTATCTTCTGACACAAAATACCTTACAAAAAACTCTGAAGTAGTCTCCTTCTGCGGTCCATTTAGGAAGAAGCTAGATATGATCAAGACTTTGGTATTACATAACATAAATTTGGATCCTAATTCTGTGAACTTCAGAACACTATTTGATCTCCCTAGGCCTCAGCATCCTTATCTATAATACAGGAACAATGATAAAAATTACCTCAAGAGGATAGTGTAAACATGTGATGCATTTTATACAATGTTTATCTTAAAATAAATCTGGGCTATTATCTTTATCAATAGTTAGGCTTCCAGGAAAATATTTTTATATTAATTTGTTAATTCTATGATATTTTAAGTGGAAGTCTTTAGTTGAAGTTGTATAGTAAAAAATTAAAAGGAAATATTATCTAATGGAAGGTACAGGGAGTAGGGGAAGAATCTTTTGTCAGTCATTGCAAATTACAACTCTTCTTTTCCCTAAGCTGAGCCTCATGATATCTCTTCTAACTATTTTGGCATTGTTGAATCAACTTTTGTGTTCCCTTTACCTCTCTTCCTTTAACCTTAAATTGTCTCCTCTAATCTTTCTTTCCCAAGACACTCCTGAGTACCAAGGACCTGGAATACATTTTCATGGTGTTCGCTCACTTCTCATGAACTAATTCAGATGTATCTCTGCCACATTCCTTGCAGCCAGGAATTCACATCCCAAGATTTCTAGTCCACCTAGCACAGGTTTTCCTACATAATTGAGCCTCCAAGAACTCTGTGGGGACCACTGATTAAGAGCTGGGGTCAGAACGAATCCTGTGCATGGCTAGAGCATCAGCAAGTATTTGTCAAGAACCTGCTCATTGAGGGAGGCAGGGCAAGATGGCAGCATAGGGCAGTGTGGAATTTAGTTAGTCCTGTGGAAGAACTAGCATATAGCCAGGAACAACTAGTAAATAGTCTGGATATCTGTGATCAGGCGAACATCATACACCAGTCTGGAATGGTTGGAACAGCTAAAATCACAGCATAAGAACTGTAAATAAAGCTCCCCAAACTGCAGAGCTGGTGCCCCTCCCACACTGAGACAGCAGGCTAAGTTGGAAGACTTCCCTGTAGGAAAAAGAAGCAGTTTCCTAGGAGGAAGGGAAGGTATCTCAACCAAGCTCCAATTGCAGTTTTAATTAACGAATTTGGACTACTGAATACAAGCTACAAGCACAGATAAACCTAGAGCAAGCAGGAAAGGAACCCAGAGGTTTCTCCCAGCAGAGAGGAGGTGGGACTGATGGGGAAAAAATACATAAATAAATAAAAACAGAGGCTTTTGGAAGAGACTGAGCTCATATTACTGGAAAAGGGCTGCATCCCAAGAAAAGGGTCACATGGAACTGGGCACCAACTGCGTTTCTTGACTGGTAACTGGGGGACTGGGGACTGGTTCCAAAAAGGGGGTTTCTTTTTTTTTGCCTTTTTTTTCTCTTATTCTAAGGCGCTCATTAAAAAAAGCCTCAGGCATTTTCAATTGTCTGCATTGACCCAGGCAAGGGTGGAGATAAGATACTCAGAGTCAAAGGAAGAAGTCAAATGTAGGACATAAATCCCTAAAGGGCTTATCTTCCCTAAGAAAATGGGGAGGCAGGGCGCAGCTCAAGTGGCTGCCCTTCTTCAGAGAATGCTGTCCCTAGGGCCTGGGGTATTAAAAAAGCAGCTTAAGCTTGGCTTCTGATACTCTCAGCCCCTGGTTGAGAATTAAAGGCAACATACCTCTGTACACTGGTGGGGAGCTGTGGGCTGAAAAGCGCCACCTGGTGGGAAGAATAGGAAAAGCACAGCGTCTAGAGGCCTCACAGGAAAGTCTGACAACTTTATCGGTATCATCTTTCGGGAAACCTGATGCTGATTACACCCTCTTCTGGAGACCTGGGACCATCTGGTCTGGGAAGATCTGATTGGGTAATCAAGGACACCAGATGCCTAGGAAACAAAAAATTATGAATCACTTTAGAAAAAACCAAAGATACAGCCCAGTCAAAGGAACAAACTTACACTTCAAATGAGATACAGTGGTTGAAACAATTAATTAAAGATCTTCAAACAAATATGCTGAATCAATTCAAAATTCCAGTCAACAAGTTGAGGGAAGATATTGACAAAAGAGATGAAGATTATAAGCAAGATATTGGGCAAATATAAGGAAGAACTTGAAAGTTTGATGAAACAATTGGCTGAACTTATGGGAATGAATGGCACAATAGAAGAGATTAAAAACACAATAGAGACATACAGCAGGAGATTTAAAGAAACAGAAGAAAGGATTCAGGAACTAGAGGGCAGAACAACTGAAATCATACACACAGAAGAACAGATAGGGAAAAGAATGGAAAAATAGCGGGTCTCAGGGAATTGAATGACAACATGAAGCATATGAATATACATGTCATGGGTTAGAAGAAGAGAAGGGAAAATGGGCAGAAGGAATAATGGAGAAAATAAACACTGAAAATTTCCCATCTCTTATGAAAGACATAATATTGCAGATCCTAGAAGTGCAGCATACCCCAAACAGAATAGATCCAAATAGACCTACTCAAAGACATATAATAATCAGATTATCAAATGCCAAAGATAAAGAGAGAATTCTGAAAGCAGCAAAAGAAAAGCAATCCATCACATACAAAGGAAGCTCGATAAGACTATGTGCAGATTTCTCAGAAGAAACCATGGAGGTGAGAAGGCAATGGCATGATTTATTTAAGATACTAAAAGAGAAAAATTGCCAACCAAGAATTCTATATCCGGCAAAGCTGTCCTTCAAAAATGAGGGAGAGTTTAAAATATTTTCAGACAAACAGTTTGTGAACGAGAGACATGCTCTATAAGAAGTGCTGAAGGGAGCACTGCAGGCAGATAGGAAAAGCAAGGAGAGAGAGGTTTGGAGAAGAGGCTAGAAATGAAGACTATCAGGTTGATAAGAGGGAGAAAAAAATTAAAATAAGATATGACATGTAAATCCAAAAGACAAAATGGTAGATAGTAGACATTACACTGAGTGAAATTAGCCAGAAACAAGAGGACAGGTACTCTATGAACTCACTAATATGACCTAACATTGATGAGTGAAATTTGAGAGTTTAAGTTGAAAACATAGGTTGTCAGGAGATGGAGAGATGTTAGAAAATGGGCATTTGATGCTAAAGGAGTATATAAGGTTCAACAGGATTGATTGTATAGGTCCAGAAAGGGGTAGTATAATATTGTGTGATGGCAGCACAATATTGTAAGTACTGTGTAAGTACTCTGAACAAAGATGAGTGTTGAAAGTGGAAGGCTAGGGTTATGTATGACACCAGAAGGAAAGATAGAAGATAAAGACTGGGCTTATTAGTGAAACCTAGAGTGGTCAATGATGGTAATTAATCAATGTATGTTTTTAAAAGAGGGAGAACAAATAAATGTCAACATTGCAATGTGTTCAAAATTGGATGGTATCAAAGAAAAAATACAATCAATGCAAACTAGGGCCTGTAGTTAACAGAAATATTGTAAGATGCTTCCATTAATTATAACAAAGGCAATATACCAAAGCTAAATGTCTTTAAGAGGGCCATCTAAGGGAGTGATATGGGATTCTTGGTGGTGGTGGTGTTGTCTGACCTTTTCATTGTACTTTATTTTTATTTTTATATTATCTTTTATGTTTTTATTCTTCATTTTTGTTTTCTCCTTTTCTTCTTTCTTTGTGGAAGAAATGGAAATGTCCTCATATAAATTGTGGTGCTAAATGCAAAAGTATGTGATTATGCTGGGAATCATTGATTATTTACTTAGAATGGATTATATGGTGTGTGATAAAATTGTTTAAAAAATAAATAGGGATACAAGTGCTGGAGCAAATGTGGAGAGAGGGATGTACCTAGTCACTGCTGGTAGGGAAGTAGAATGGGGCAGCCCATCTGAAGGGCAGTGTGGTGGTTCCACAGGAAGCTAAGTTTGGGGTTGCCATATGGTCCTGCAACCCCATTATTGGGTATATACTTGGAAGAACTGAGAGCAGGGACATGAATGGACATTGCTTCTGGTGTTTATGGTGGCAGTATTCATGACTCACAATAGATGGAGGTGATTTAAGGGTACATTGACCAATAAACGGGAATTGTTAACTGTGGTGTATACATACAATGGAATATTGAGCAGTGGCAAGAAGAAATGAAGTTGTGAGGTATGCATCTAGTTAAATGGACCTTGGGGACAGTATGTTGAGTAAAATAAGCCAGAATCGAAAACACAAACATTATAATGCCTCACTAATATGGGCTAACTATAATGTGCAAACTCTGAGAATTGAATCTGAGAGCATAGGTTATCAGGGAAAGGTTATGGTAAAAGTTCCCAGATTGTAAGCTCTTAAAACAATCATATCTATTCATGAGTTGTGATGGCTGTTTCTAAATTCTGAAATGATGAGCTGTTTGTGCATAACCTGGTTGGTCCCTGGAACTTTGGGGACACTTGAGACTTAGTGCCAGAGTTCAGCAGCTATGAATGTCAGCATTACCCAATACAGCAAATGTTAAGGAAGCTGAAAAAGACATCAGACTTTAATTAGAGATACGAACAAAATGGACTTGGTTAGGACTAAGGTAAATCAGACTAAGGGAAAAGGACAATATTGAGTGTGTTTTAAAACTTTGACTTCTGTGTGAGACCAAAGGAGGAAATGTTTATTGGTGCAAAATCTATGTTTCTGTAGCATGCTATGTAATGTGAGTTGTATGGTCAGTTTACTGAAACACCATAATTACATGAACCTTGAATTTGAGTTGAGACTTTGTTTCCATGAAGATGTGACTCAACCAACCATGGCTGAGACCTTTAATTGGATAATTTCCATGGAGTTGTTACCCCACCTATTGAGGGTGGGTCTCAATTGAATCACTGGAGTCCGATAAAAGTATTCACAAACAGAAGGACCTCGGATCTTCAGCTGAGAGACACATTTTGAAGATGGCCATTGGAAGCTGACACTGACATTTTGGAGAACTCCATTCTGAAACACAACCTGGGAGCAAGCAGATGCCAGCCATGTGCCTTCCCAGCTAACAGAGGTTTTCAGACACCATCGGCCATCCTTCAGTGAAGGTACCCTGTTGTTGATGCCTTACCTCAGACACTTTATGGCCTTAAGACTGTAACTTTGTAACCAAATAAACCCCCTTTATGAAAGCCAATCCATTTCTGTTATTTTGCATAATAGCAGCATTAGCAAACTGGAACACCCAGAGAACCTCTTTTGTTGCTTAGGTGTGGCCTCTTTCTCTAAGCCAATGCTGCAGGTAAACTCACTGCCCTACCCCCTACATAAGACATGACTCCCAAGGGTGTAAATCACCCTGGCAACGTAGGACATGACTTCTGGAGATGACCCTGGACCCAGCATCATGGGATTGAGAAAGCTTTCTTGACCAAAAGAGGGAAGAGAATTGAAATAAAATAGTTTCAGTGGCTGAGAGATTTCAAATGGAGTCGAGAGGTCATTCTGGAGGTTATTCTTATGCATTATATAGATATCCCTTTTTAGTTTTCAATGTATTAGAATAGCTAGGAAATACCTGAAACCGTTGAACTGCAATCCAGTAGCCTTAATTCTTTAAGATGATCATATAACTATATAACTTATAAGGATGATTGTGTGATTGTGAAAACCTTGTGGCCTATACTCCCTTTATCTGTTGTAAGGACAGATAAGTAGAAAAAAAGGGGGACAAAAAGTAAATGAATAATGGGGTGGGGGAAGAGTATGAGATGTTTTGGGTGTTCTTTTTTTACTTTTACTTTTGTTTTTATTTCTTGGAGTAATGAAAATGTTCAAAAAATTGATTGTGGTGATGAATGAACCATTATATGATGATACTTTGAATAACTGGTCATACAGTTTGGATGATTTTAGTATATGTAAGTGTATCTCAATAAAATTGCATTAATTAAAAAAAAGAACCTGCTCATTGCTGCACCAACAAAGTTTTGGGGGTAAACCTTCCCCTCTCCCTCATGGGAGAGGACTGGTAGGTTGGAATGCACAAACAGAGCATAGAAGTGAACCTTATCCTATCAAGCATTGGAGAAGAGGATTGTAAGGAAAATAAAGCTTAAGTCTTAGTGAATAATATCCAGACAGACCTTGGACATTTAACTTTTATCATGTGTGTTGGAAATTTGCATTGATCGTGATTGACTATAGATGCTAGAGAACTAAGAAACGACAAGCAAAATTTTTTAATTTAAAAGAAAAAGATAGGTTAATATTGTAAAAACTCCTTGAATTTCAGAGGATACATCATAGACTTGAGAATCCCTAAATTCCTAAATACTTTATCTTTTATAAAACTTGTAAATAAGAGTTGAGACTAACACAGATGCATTAAGAGATGTATGTTGAGTTGTCTTCTAAGCTCATTTAGTAACTAAACCATTAGCTCTGTCCCAAAAAATCTAGGTCTTGACTCTTTGTGTCTCAGCAAAATTACAAATTGCTACCTGCCATAAACCTTTTAAGCTTATTTATGAATGACTGAAACCAGCAATGTTAAATCTATGAGTGTCGAGGGTCTACTGTAATAAGCAACATTCATGTGAATAGCTTACTCTTACACATAATGATCATGGGAAACAGTAACCTATCTCATTAAACATGCTTAATTAATGTAAATTTTGGTTGATTAGAACACATTCTTTATAGTGTTGCTCATGCAACATGGTCGGCATCTCTCACAACTATTAAAAAAATGAAAGGGAAAATCAACCTTTGGTTCATAGTTTTATAAATTCTTTCGAGAGGTACTTGTTAGGAAAGAATGGAACATACGGTGGGCCTTGAAGAACTCCTACCTTGTGGATTGTTAGCTGTAACATAATCTTTGTGAGTTACTCCTTTAGTATGATGAAATCATCTCTATAGATTAGGAACTCATTCACTAGAATACACATAATCGGTTAGATACCCGAGCAGAGAAATTTCTGCATCAGAGAAAGTCAGTTTATAAAGTATTTATTGAGTTATAAAGTTTTTATTGCTATGCATTGTGTCCTACTGGATATGAAGTCAGTGACTTCTCATTCTACTTCCATTTCCTCACCCATGTTCCCCCAAAATGGAGTGACTGATAAAATAGAAAGGAATGACTTTTTAAAACTAAACTTTTTTGAGGAATGATTTACATAATATCATGCCACATTTTAAGAATACAGTTTGATGAGCTTTGCCAAATGTATACACTAATGTGACCACCACCCCAAGTCAAGAACATTTCCATCCCCTGAAGAATTTCCTCATATACGTTTGCAATAAATATTCCTCCTACCCCACCTGTGCCGGTTTGAGTGTATTGTGTCCCCCAAATGCCATTATATTTGTAGTCTTGTGTGGGGCAGAAGTTTTGGTGCTGGTTGGATTTGCTTGGAGTGTGCCCCACCCAGCTGTCGGTGATAATTTTGATGAGATGTTCCCATGGAGGCGTGGCCCCACCCATTCGGGGTGGGCCTTGGTCGGTGGAGCTATATAAATGAGCTGACTCAAAGAGAGGAAAGAGAGTGCAGCTGGGAGTGATGTTTTGAAGAGAAGCAAGCTTGCTAGAAAGGAACGTCCTGGGAGAAAGCCGTTTTGAGGCCGGAGCTTTGGAGCAGATGCCAGCTGCCTTCCTAGCTAACAGAGGTTTTCCGGAGGCCATTGGCCATCCTCCGGTGAGGGTACCCGATTGCTGATGTGTTGCCTTGGATGCTTTGTGGCCTTAAGACTGTAATTGTAAATAAACCCCCGTTTTATAAAAGCCTATCCATCTCTGGTGTTTTGCATTCTGCAGCATTAGCAAACTAGGACAGATTTTGGTACCAGAGAAGTGGGGTGCTTTTGCTGCTGAGTTTGCAAATACCAAACATGTTGGAACGGCTTTTTAAATGGATAAGGGGGAATTTCTGGAAGAGTTGTGAGGAGCTTGATAGAAAAGGCCAAAACTGCTTTAAAGAGACTGTTTGTGGAAATATGGACTCTAAAGATACTTCTGATGAGGCCTTGAACAGAGATGATCAATGTGTTGTGAACTGGAAGAAAGGCGAACCTTGTTTTAAAGTGGCAGAGAATTTGGCAAAATTGAGTCCTGGTATCAGATGGAAGGAAGAATTTAAAAGTGACAAACTGGAATACTTAGCTGAGGAGATCTCCAGACTACCTGTGGAGGATATATCCTGGCTTCTCCTTGCAGCTTATAGTAAAATGCGAGCAGAGAGAGATAAACTTAGAACTGAACTCTTGGGTTCCAAGAAATCAGAAACTGATAGCTTGGAAAATTACAGGCTTCCAGGGGGTGGAATCCCAGAAGCTACAGCCCAACCTGAGGACAAGCCAAGATTGGATAAGGAGTTAAGCAGAAAGGATTTGTGGAAACTCCTATTGTCTGATGGCTTTGACCCCTGCATGCTTCATGCAAAGCCAACAGAATTTTTGCGAGATCTTTATAGACGGAGCCATTGCCGGTCTGCACTGGAGGAGACAGACAAGGAAAAAATTAAAGGAAAAATCTCTTTAAAGACAGAGCCATGGAGGTTGAGGTCTGGAGTCAAGAGGTTTAGGGCTGGGAGAGCGGAGCAGCCCACATGCATGGAAAGGGTGAGTTTGCCCTGGAGGTCGAGGGCGGGCTTTCCGCCTCGATGCTCTGGAAGAGTTTTGGCACCTCAGGTCCCAAAGAGGGTGGAGCACATTTCCAGGGAATTGGGGAGAGCCTGGCTGCCACCACATTGTTCTGAAGGGGTTGAGCATGTGACCCGGAGATGGAAGGGAATCCGGGAGCTGCCCCGATGTTTGAGGAGGGTGGGGCCGAGAAGGTGGTCTCCCTAATGTGTGGAAATGTTGGAGCACTCACCTAAGTGTTTGGAGAGGAACGGGCTGCAGAAAAGGCCCTTGGGAAGGGTTAGGCTCCCACTCTCTCAAGCCCCAAGGATGCAACATTGTTCTGTAAATGACTCTCGGACTTTGAAATCTAATGGACTTTGTCCTGTGGGTTTTAGGAACTGTTTTGGTCCTGTTAACCCTGTTTTCCTTACTCTTTCTCCTTATGGCAATGGAAATGTTTATCCTATGAATGTCCCTCCTTTGTATATTGGAAGCATATAACTTGTTCTAAGTCCACAGATCCAAGCTAAAGGAAAAGTATGCCTTAGGACTGACCACGCCTATATTTGATTTTGATGGGATTTTGTACTTAACTTTTGTTACTGAAATGATTTGAGTTTTTGTGGTATTGTGATGGAATGAATGTATTTTGTATTTGGAAAGATAATGTCATTTTGGGTTCCAGGGGGTGGAATGTGCCGGTTTGAGTGTATTGTGTCCCCCAAATGCCATTATATTTGTAGTCTTGTGTGGGGCAGAAGTTTTGGTGCTGGTTGGATTTGCTTGGAGTGTGCCCCACCCAGCTGTCGGTGATAATTTTGATGAGATGTTCCCATGGAGGCGTGGCCCCACCCATTCGGGGTGGGCCTTGGTCGGTGGAGCTATATAAATGAGCTGACTCAAAGAGAGGAAAGAGAGTGCAGCTGGGAGTGATGTTTTGAAGAGAAGCAAGCTTGCTAGAAAGGAACGTCCTGGGAGAAAGCCGTTTTGAGGCCGGAGCTTTGGAGCAGATGCCAGCTGCCTTCCTAGCTAACAGAGGTTTTCCGGAGGCCATTGGCCATCCTCCGGTGAGGGTACCCGATTGCTGATGTGTTGCCTTGGATGCTTTGTGGCCTTAAGACTGTAATTGTAAATAAACCCCCGTTTTATAAAAGCCTATCCATCTCTGGTGTTTTGCATTCTGCAGCATTAGCAAACTAGGACATTTTAAGAATACAGTTTGATGAGCTTTGCCAAATGTATACACTAATGTGACCACCACCCCAAGTCAAGAACATTTCCATCCCCTGAAGAATTTCCTCATATACGTTTGCAATAAATATTCCTCCTACCCCACCCTACGCCCCACATGCCTCCTGCTTGTGCTCTTTTGTGTCTGGTTTCTTTTGCTCAGCATATTTTTAAGACTCATCCATATTTTTGCATGTGTTTGTATTTTATTTCCTTTTATTGAAGCTCGTTTTGGATTGTTTCCAGTTTTGGAATTTTATGAATAAAAATCTTTAGTTTTCTTTTCTTATAATATCTTTGTCCAGTTTTAATATGGATGATGCTGTCTCTCAAATGTAATTGGAAAGTGTTCTCTCCTCCCCCATTTGCTGAAAAAGTTTAAGATTAGTATTATTCCTTCTTTAAATGTTTGGTAGAATTCACTAGTGATTCCATCTAGGCCTGTAGTTTTTTTTCAAAATTTAATTATGAATTCAATTTCTTTGATAAATATAGAGCTATTCAGATTTTATTTTCCATCTTGTGTCTGTTTTGGTCATTAATGTCTTTCAAAGGATTTGTCAGTTTCTTCTGTGTTGTTCAAGTTAATTGGTATCAAGGTGTTCATAACACATTCCTATAATTATTTCAATTCATAAAGAATCAAAATTTTTTTGATACTGGTTTGTGTTTTCTCTTTTTTCTTGCTGGGGTTTTACCGATTTTATTAATCTTTTCAAAGAACCAGGTATTGGTTTCATTAATTTTCTCTATTGTTTGTCCATTGTCTATTTTATTTATTTTCACTCATCTTTATTATTTCCTTCTTTCTACTTTCTTTCGATTTAATCTTTTCTTCTTTTTCTAGCTTTCTAAATGAGAAACTTAGATAATTAATTTCTTCTTTTTGAATGCAAATATTTAAAGTTAGAAATTTTCCTCTGAGTGCTTCTTTATTTGAAATCCCACAAAGTAAATGGTATGTTATGATTTCATTAATGTTCAGTTAGAATAGAAATATTTTCTATTTCCTCTTTTTATTTATTCTTTGCCCAATGGTTATTTAGAGGTGTGGTGTTTAATTCCCAAATATTTGGGGATTTTCCAAATAGGTTTTTATTAATGATTTCTCATTTATTTCTGTTATGGTCAGAAAATATATTCTGTATAATCTCAGGCTTGTTTTGTTGCCCAGCGTTTATTCTATCTTAGTGAATGTTCTATGTACACTGAAACATATGTATATTCTGCTGCTGTTGGGTTTAGTACTCTATAAATGTTAATCATGTCAAGTTGGATGTTAGTGTTGTTCATGTCTTCTATGTTCATACTGATTTTCTGTTTACATTTCTGTCAGTTACTGAGAGAGCAGTGTTATTTCCAACTACATTTATGAATATATTTATTCTCTCAGTTATGTTATTAATGTATTTTGTACCTCTCTTACTGGGTGCATAAACATTTAGGATTGCCATGTTATGTCTTCTTGATAAATGGATGCTTTAATCAATTGTGAAATTTCCCTGTTTAGCTTATGATAATTTTCCTTGCTCTGATGTTACTGTGTGGTATTAATATAGCCACGCCAGTTTTAAGTTTTTTATGATTAGTGTTTCCATGGTATACATTTTCCATCCTTTTCCTTTTAACCTATTTATATCTTTATATTTAAAATGCATTTCATTGTAGATAGCATTTACTTGGTAGTGCCCTTATTCAGTCTAAAAACACTTGCCTTTTTTAATGCAATTTTATTGAAATATATTCACATATCATACAATCATCCAAAGTGTACAATCATATAGTTCACAGTATCATCATATAGTTGTGCATTCATCACCACAGTTTTTGAAACTTTCTATTACTTCAAAGAATAAAAGTAAAAATAAGAATAAAAATAAAAGTAAAAAAGAACATCCAAAACATCCCATACCCCTCCTCCCCCAATATTATTAATTTACTTTTTTTCCCCATTTTTCTACTCATCTGTCCATATACTGGATAAAGGGAGTGTGAACCATAAGGTTTCACAATCATGTGGTCACACCGTGTAAGCTATATAGTTGTACACTTATCTTCCAAGAATCAAGGATTCTGGATTGCAGTTCAGCAGCTTCAGAGATTTCCTTCTAGCTATTAACTAAAAACTAAAAAGGGGTATCCATATAATGCATAAGAATAACCTCCAGAATGACCTCTTGACTCCATTTGAAATCTCTCAGCCACTGAAACTTTGTTTTCTCAATCCTGCAGTGCTGGGTCCAGGCTCATCCCTAGGAGTCATGTCCCACGCTGCCAGGGAGACCTACACCCCTGGGAGTCATGTCCTACGGAGGAGGGAAGGCAGCAAGTCCATCTGCCAAGTTAGCTTAGAGAGAGACGCCACATCTGAGCAACAAAAGATATTCTCTTGGGGTAATTCTCAGGCACAATTTTAAGTAGGCTTAGCCTCTCTTTTGCAGTAACAAGCTTCATAAGGGCAAGCCCCAAGATTGAGGGCTCGGTCTACCAAACTTGTAGTCCCCAGTACTTGCGAGAATATCAGAAATTCCCAGGTGGGAAAGTTTAATATTTCCACATTTTTCACCAGTCCTCAAGGGGGCTTTGCAAATACTTTTTGTTCTCTGCCCATATTACTCTGGGATGTATGGGGCTTCACAATAACCTGTACAAACCAACCAGATTTCACTCCCTGTTCAAGGTTCCATGTAATTATGGTATTTGCGTAAACTAACCATATAAGTTTAATTACACAGTGTGTTACAAAAAATAAAGATTTTTGCACCACATAAACATCTCTTCCTTTGGTCTCACACAGAAGCCGAAGTTTTAAAACACAATCAGTATCATCTTCTACCCTTTAGTCTGATCTACCCCAGTCTTAACCAAGTCCATTTCGTTCGTATCTCCAATCAAAGTCTGATCTCCTTTTCAGCCTCTTTACCAGTTGCTTCATGGGGCAATGCCGACACTCACAGCTGCGGAACTCAGGCTGTGAGTCCCAGGTGCCACACAGACACCCAAAGCTCCAGGGACCAACCAGGTCACACACAAACAGCTCAGCATCTCAAAATTTAGAAGTAACCATTACAACTCATGAACAGATGTGACAGCTTTAAGAGCTTATAATCTAGGAACCTTTACAGTAAGCTTTCTCCTGATAACTCATCCTCCCTGATTCAATTCTCAGAGTTTACACATTATTGTTAGTCCATATTAGTGAGGCATTACAATATTTGTCTTTTTGTTTCTGGCTTATTTCGCTCAACATACTGTTCTCAGGGTCCATTCACCTAGTTGCATGCTTCAGAAGAAAACCCTTGCCTTTTAATTGGCTTAGTCCATTTTTATTTAATATATTTATTGATATGGTTAGATTTAAGTCCACCATTTTGTTATCTGTTTTCTCCTTGTCCCATCAATTCCTTTTGCCCTCTTTTCTTGCCTTCTTTTAAATTAGCAGTTTTTTTATTATTATTATCTTATTTTATCTCTATTAAATTTTACCCAGACCTCTTTGTTTCACTTTTTCAGTGGTTTCTTTAAGGTTCAGTATATACCTCCTCCAATGCCAGCAGAAAAATCAGAGCTATTAGAGGACCCTTTGGTTTTCTTTTGCTGTAGTTGTTTTTCCATTTTCTGTGGTCCTGCTTTGCACAGCTGCGCAGTGTCCGAAACTATTGTTTCATACATTTTGTCCAGTTTTATAGCAGTTTATGGAAGATGGTCTAGGCTGTTATTAGTTATGCATCATACATCTTTACGTCTGTTTCCAGAACAGAAGTTAACTTAGAAGTATAAGGAAGAGGCATTAGTAGGGTTACTGGGTTGAAAGAATGAAATCATTTAAAACACCTTCTGAAACCATATGTCAGAAGACAGAGAGAATGCCAACAGATGCAGAACATCTTATAGTGAGTCGACCAGGGGAAAAAGAACGCAAGTTGTGGAACAAGCATTCAGCTTAGGGAAAATGGCTTGGTATTCTGAGACTCTGATAGAGAAAAATAATCATTATTTCCCTGGTCACCAGTGGAACTGAGAGAATAACAAAAGCAAATAGGAGTGAATTAAAAAGTAAAGAATAATAGAAACGTTGAATTATCAAGGATCGAGGGTTTCTTGAGAGGCATAAGAGGGCAATATTTAGTTATTTCTTCCATTTTTCTAAGCAGTCAGCCAAATTTAGTCAGAATCAAAGTAATTAAGTAATATATTCATTATTCATGCATTTTCCGTATAATCTGTACTCTGAGAGTCTCTTGGCCAAAAAACACAGTGAGTGCCACTTTACAATATTCATGTGCTGTGCCATAAGTGGCAGTGGAAAGTTACCCAAGGATATGACACGGAAACTTAGCAAACTCTTGAATTGGGGAGATAACAGTAGAGGACAGACCAATTACACACTTGGTGCAAGATTGTAGAATGCTTAGTATATCTTAACTTACAACCTTAGGAACTAAGGGAAGATAGATGGTCCTTCAACAGGAAGGTAATGAGTTTTAGGTATCTTGTTAAGTTGAGGTTTGAGAATAAGGACCTTTTAGAATTTGGGGAGTTGAAGTTTCAATGGCTATTATCTTTTCATTTCTCTTTTAAGATGGGAGAATCTTGAATGTGTTTATATGCCAGTAGGAAGGATCAGTGGCAAAAAAAAGTAAGAGAGCAAGATAGCTGAAAGTTAAGAAATTGATATGGAAGTTCTTCTAGGGTTGGGAATAGTTTTCTAAAACAGAGAGAGAAGCCATAATATGGCTAGATGGGGTATGAGATCATCTGTGTGAACATCTAGGCCCTTTAAGACTATGAGTGGGGTGAAGACAGTGATCTAGGTGCTCGAGTCCTTAGTGGGGAGACTATGTCTAGTACTAACATGGTACTTGAAAGGAGTCCTGCTTTCTCCAGGCTTAAGAAAATTCTGGAAGAGGCAGATGCCAGTTGGGGCTAGGAATTGGAGGGGATATAGTTAGGAAAAATTTTAAGAAGGTAGGAGAATATGTTTAAAAGAAACAATGTTTCAAGTTTATAGATAACAATGATGTTGGTGCAAAGGGGAAGGATGGGTCAGATGAAGGAAGTAAAGATCATTTGGGAGATGAAATTATGAAAGAAAATGGAGGACCAAAGGGATACAAATTTGGCAGTGGGTACAAAGTTTCCAAATAGAATTCTAGGTGAAGTTTTTTCACACCAGAGCCAACAGAATAAACAGGGTTATTGTAGTCCTCACAACAGTAGCAGCTTGACATCTGAGTTCTGTCATCACAGAGAATAAACTTTAACAACTCTGAAAGCTCTGCTTATGGGATTTTAAAATAGTATCTCTGTGGAAGCATGTTAAAATATAATACCTAGTAAAGAGGGGAGGTTTTGATTTGTTTGTTGGGTCAGAGAAAGTATAACATTTATTAAGATAACAACCTGAAAAACTAGTGTTGTTAGCACCTGGAAAGCCAAGAATAAAAGTCTACATGACTTTAGTAAATTTAGGACAGTGAGTATGGGTTCTAGCTCAATATTAATTGCTGTAAGATAATACATTTAATTAGGGAACTGAAAATTATATATTAATTAGATTAATAGTAGCCCAAGGCTTTCTAAAAAAAGATACAAGAAACATAGAATAATATATATTTATATCCATCAAAGTATTATTGATTTAGTCGTTACATATATTTTAAGTATCAAACACATGTAAGGTACTAGGCAAGACACTTCTCTACATACTATGGCTATTAACTTATTTTTAAAGTCAATATATGCAGCATTTCAGGTAGTTTGTGGGTTGGCCGAAAGAGAACATATGCATATACCACTACATTAGATTTAAGTTCCTTACTTTTTGAGAGAAGGATACAAAATCTTGTCACAAGCTGAATAGGCACACAATGCAAAGCAGGTGCAGCATGCTTTTCTGTAGGCCCCTGTCCTGAATGCAGGGCTGTTGCTAAGGTGTGTGGTGCTCCTGTCTATATAAATAATTGATTAAATATTGTATTACAAAATTCATGGGATCATGTGAGGTTTTGTGGTTTATTGATGAAGATTTAGAATATTGGATAGAGAAGAACTTGCACTTTTTTTTTTATTGTCCAGTCAGTGTACGTGAAGGTTATTGGTGATGTCCATGCACCATTTCTTCCTGTTGAGGTCTAGAAACTCTTCTTGTCTTTTATTATCAGATGGACTATTTTGATTAATCTCCTACCGTGAGAAAAAGGTGGCAATGCTTTTATTACTCATAAAGCCATGGCTCTTTGAAATCTCTTTGTATTGAAACAAAATGGACAGATTTCCTTGCCTCTTCAGTTCTGTAATGCTGTTTACTTAATACTGGAACACCATTACTCATGATGCTGCATCATCCATTATGCCATCTATGAATACTGGCTTTCAGGGACTCAGAGATTGTTACTGTTTCATTTATAACCAAATGCAAGTCTTACCTACAATGTTAAGGAAAATGTGAATGATAATTTACTTCCTAGTTATGTTAAATTTACATTTGGGATCTTATAGCATAAACGTAGAGCAGCATATATTCCAACCAATCCTTCTCTTGGGCTCTTTAAGCTAACCATTGCATTCCTAGAATGTGATCTCTTTCAAGGTTAATCACACCCCTGCTTTCCACATTCTGCCAGTAGTGGGGAGAGTAGGCAATAGGCCATATTCTTGGGCACATTTTATTATCAGAGGTTGTCATTTTCAAGTTTTATTTTCCAATTTCTTTTCACACATCCACATGATCAAAAAAAGTTGTATCAGACATAGGTCCAAAAAAAGCACTGTTAAGCGAGGAATAGAATGACCATCAGAAATCTTTGCTTGCCCACCATTTGGTAGATACTATATATTTCTCCTTGGAAGAACAATCCTGAGTATTTGGATTTGGGGTGGGTGAGAGGTTCATCCCTGCCAAGTTGCAGCTCTAGCCACCTGTCAATGTGTCAACATGCTGGTGGGGCATGCACTCCTGACTCCACCTTCACCATGCTGGACTGTAGGCCCCCACCAGGGCAGGAGGCAGCTGCTGTCATTCTGCAGGAGTAGGAGGGGGCAACAGGGAGTCGGGGAGTAGGCGGCCAAAAACGAATGTCAGGGAGGCAGTGGGAGGCAGCTGTGCATCAGCTTAGAACCCAGGTTCCCAAACCGTGTTCTGTTGTCCCATCAGACTATTTACAAAACACAAGTTCAAAGATAAAATTATTTAAAGATTTAAGATGGCAACTGCAAAGCATTAAACCCCAAGGTTGGGCCTTTCTGAGCACAAGTCCCTGTAGGATAATGAACACATCCATTAATTGGCCCCACCTTGAGCTTTTACCAAGGTGCCCTGTTAATATCATCTGGTCATGTGGAAATCACCCTAGGATCATGCTGCATAGGATAGAGGGAGTGAATTTATCACAGGTAATTTAAAACATAGTTAACCCTGACCTGACATGGGATATCTAGAATTGATGGTAGTTTAGATTCCAGGAAATTCACTAATTAACTATTGGCTTCTCACTATTGCAGAACCCCAGGCTAGGGTTTGGGGGCAGAGGATATTGGCCAAGAGAGACTCACTGTTTATTGAAGTTGAAAGATACAGATACTAGGGACAATGAAAATGACAGATCGTGATGTGTGCTATAATAAAAGTATAAAAAAGAAGCAATAGGAAAACTGTAAGTAAAGAGATTAACTTTGACCAGGGGATATAGAAAGGCCTTGTGGAAAAAAGGATTTTAGTCAGGCAATGATAGATGGTAGTATTTCAGTTGCCAAAAATTAAGAGACATGACTGGGACATTCAGTCATTCTTTTATTATATTTATCAAACATCTATTTTCCAGGCATCAAGTTAGAAGCAAGGAATATGAGAATACAAGATTTGAAATTAGACAAAGCCATGTTTGAATCACAGTCTACCCCTTACCAGCTGTATGGTCTAAAACACCTTACTTAACAAGTCTGGATCTCAGTTTTATTAAGGATTAAATGAGATAATGTTTGTAATATATTCTAACCAACATTCTCAAATCTAGTAAATGACTAATTGCAATACATAAATGTGATGAAAGCACAGAAAAGAAAGTGACTATCCCTGCCTGAGGATGTTGGGCAAAGTGTTATTTAAGTGGTGATATTTGAGCTGTGGTCTGAAGAGTAGGTATGTGTTGTAAACTGAGAATTCCTTTTGGGTTAAGGTGTGAAAATGGAGAATCCCTTCTTTAATGAAGGGGGATGGGGAAGTAGCAGGCAAGAGGAGGAGGATGACCATGTATGCATACATAGATAAAGATGAAAAATAGCATTTCATTGTCCCCACCACAAAACCTATTCAAAATTTCAGACTCTTCCACTGAGAAAACATAGAAGATCTGTGCTAAGCCCTCCCTCAAGAAAGATATAAACAAGTTTGCCTGTGATGTTCTGCAACAGATGTTCTGTATATTTTCTGGATCCTGGAGAGAGAGACAAACTCTCAAGAAATGTAGTTGCTTTTTCCCTTCTGTATGGGACACTTTTCCTAGTTTGTAGACATTTAACAAGACACAGTTGGTAAAATGCATGTCTCTATTTCTTCTTTCTCCAGACTGAACCCTTGCCTTTGCAGACTCAGTTCAAAAAGAGAGAAGTTGGCACTCTTCAGCTGTCTGTAAGTAGCATGGTCATACTGTGCAGGGTCAGCCCAGGCAGAGCTTGCAGCTAGCTTGTGTATTTGATTATTTGATTTCCATAAAAATTCATTTTACTGATCACTCTCCTATTTAGTGTCTGTAGCATGATTTGGTAAAGTTCTTAGGCTTGCTTGTCCTGCTTAGAAAGTAATCAAATTTTATGAAACCAATAACCAGGCAGAGGGATCTGTACCAGAGATACAGATCATCGTGGGGTACACACAAGATCAAACAAAGCAAGGAAGAAAAATCAAGACAAGAGGATATTTTTGGCAGTGTTTCTTATTCTTATTTTTGTTGGATATATGGTCAAATACCAGTCCATGTCACTGTGTCCTTTCTCTGATTTCCTAGAGCTGAATCCTGAGGTTTCTTTTTTGCTTTGTGTTGTTTGATTGAATTCTCTATGTATCTCATGTACTCATTGCAAGTGTAGGACTTCCTGGGAGACTCCTGAAGTTCATAAAATTGTTCTCCAGTTTTTCTTAACTAATACCAACGCCAAATTTTGAAACCCGAAACTGAACACAGTCCCCATCAGTTACAATTTTGTATTTAGGGGCTACTGCCCCTGTTATTTGGGTATTATAAGCAACAAATAACTAGAAAAATGAAAAATTGTTGACCTTTACCTTGCCATTCAATAGCTTGGGGGATAATGAACAAAGGACAAAGACTGCAGTGTTTTCTGTTTATATGAAAGTGCTAAAATACAAACAGCTGCTTTGCTAATGTAAGCAATGTTTGAATTTTTAGAATGGACTAAATAGCAGGAGATTTGACTATGAAGATGAGAATCCAGTGGGGGTAGATGAGATTCAGCAGATGTACCCCCTTTACAATCAGATGCACTACCAAGACTGGAGCTCTGGCAAACATCATCAAAATGATGACCGGGAGAGAGTCTACGTCAACCCGCAAGAACATTATGTGTGATTTTTCTCTTTTTTCAATGGGTGTTCTAACAAATGTCTATTCTTAGACTTGGGGAGAGAAACTGAGGCCAATTGTTATTATTTTATTCTCTCTCATATAAAACAATCCCAATCTGTGTGTATTAGAAGTCTTGATGAATAACTTGGAGCCAGTGGTGAACTTCTTTCCTTCATTAAGGGTTTCTCACCCACCAGCTGTGTTTGTGAACTTGACTATAGCTTTGTGTGTTTCCATGGTGGTGGTGTTTTAACTACTAACATTTGGTCTACAATGGCATGTTCATTTAAAAGTACAGCATCTGCCTATGATGACTGCAGTAATTCTCCAGAAAGAAAGGCCACAGCTGGTAGTATTAACCTCACTAGGTTAATAGGAAGACCAGCCTATTTATCTGTAATTCAGACAAGCAGAAAAATGAGTTCAGAATCCATTTCACTAATTATTTCTCAGGAATTTGGTTTTCCCTGACATACATAATACAATTACAATATCTGTGTATAAACAGAGGCCTGAAGAAGAGGCAGAATTTACTCTTTATCCATAAAAAAAAAAAAAAAAAAAAAAAAAAAAAAAGGCAGTTTAAACCATCAAATCTGTTGGTTGCTTTTAACCCTTGTGATATTATATGTTAACTTTTGGTGGTTTCTAAGTTCCCAAGGGATATACATTTCTTGCTATTATTTTCCTATTCTTGATCACCTGGGTACTGACAAAGGTTCTCTTGCTCTGACATTTTCTTGCAGTCCTGTTCTTTACTAGCCAGATTTTTTTTAACCACCTATTAAATTCTAAAAACCCTGTCCAAATGTTATAAAGCCTTTAGCATAGTTCCTCTTTTCTGTGGTATTGTACAGAAATTGTTTCCAACTAACTCCATCCACACAGGCTTTAGTTACTGTTCTGCATCCTTCAGATTACTTATTGTTCATGTTTTATCTACCTCAGTAAAGCCTGCTGAAGAACCACCATGAAATAACTCCTTTTAAAACCAGATGGGAAATTTGAAAACTTAAAAAGAAAAAAACAGCCATTTCAGTATGACATATGTCATAAACCCAGGTTGTTCTTTATCTCTCCTAACCTTCTTTACCTGGTCAATAAAAGTAAAGAGATGCTAAAAAGCAATATAGAGATTTGTCTACCAATATATCCTGTGATGCTTGGGTGCCTGCAAATATCTGTCTTGCGTTTTCTCCCTTCCCTTTGCTGACTTTTCCTCATTGAGATTGAAAGTAGTAATAATAACATTGAAGTGAGCAGAGGAGGCAGCATAGGTACACAAGCAAATGTCGGTCACCCTCCTCACATCTTAAGGAAAGCAGTGTTTTCAGCTGTGCTTTCTGAAAGTTTAAAGATTTGTCACAGATTAAACAAAAAATTCCAAATTTATCATATGTTAGGAAAGAGTGGCATAAGCACTAGTATAAAATAGTACACATTTCCAACCTAAGTTTCAGCTGACCATGAGAATATTAACAAAGATTCCTAATGAGATGCCAAAGATACTTTATGATTTGCTGGCTCCAGTTCTTGTTTGTGTCCTTGTTTCCTTTTTTCAGTTGCCAGGCTTTATCAGACAAACTATTCAGGTTGTTTTACGGTACTTGTATACTCTGCCCCCCTTACCTGGGTGACCAACAATTCTGGGAGGGAGAATGCTTAAATTCCAAGTGAATGCTTTAGCTAGGTAATTAGTCTTTTTAAAGTCTATAGTTATATGGGATCAAAGGGTAAATTCCAAAGATCCTCATTGCTGTTTTACCATGCTACCTCAGGGTTAGAGTTTTCTGCCCTTTGTAGCAAGCTGACACAGAAAGATGGTGATCTTTTTCACTTGAAGTCCCATCAGTGAGTTAGTGTAACTGAGGGTCTAGGAATCCTTGCAGTTTGCTTTAGTTTTCCAAAAGAAAGATAGCTTTGGTTGTAGCTATCTTTGGGAAGTGTTCTTATAAATACTGGAATAATACAGCAGAGATATAGTGGGATATCACCTTTAGAAAGCTTTAAAAATGTCTTACATTTGGGGATCATTTCCAGAGTCCTGCTGGAGAGGATTAGCTTCACAAAAGCATACCATGGACCCAAGGGGAAGTCTTCATTTGTTCCAGGGGAAGGGATTTGGAAGCACTGAGTCTCTGGCCTGTCTTCAGCATCTTCCCTACCATGAGGAACCTACTGTCTACCTTTTAACATCAGTTATTGAAATTTCAGGATGTAGACACCTCTCTCATGCTCAACTAGTTCAATAGGCTCTTCACCTCTCTGTCAGCTCTGATGTTTCTTTAACAAACTGTTAGCTTTTCTAGCCATTGGTCCCTTACCCAGTTCACACACTCTTTATAATAGCTTGTTCTGGTGCCCCCCATCTGATCCCTCTAAATACGGAGTAAGCTAGAAAGGAACTTTAGAAGGGTTTTATCAACCAGCCTCCTCAACCAAAAAAATGACATCCAAAATTAGCCTGTTGATTTTTAAATTTGGAACCTAGACTACTTGACAGTAGCCAGATAAATTTGGAAGTTAGATTCTTAAAGGTCATGAGTAAGACTTAAGGATATAATCCACAGCTGATATTAGAAACTCTTCCCATAACTGGTTTACTAAAACACACTGAAACAGAAATAAATCCCCAGAGTGCTTAGCTGCTTATGGTTTCAACTTTGCATTTCAAGGGGAATGTGCATGCTCATCTTAAACTCACAGTCTTTAGTGCCTATTTTGTAGGCAGCCCAAGCTCCAGAAGTGTGCAGTATTGCTGCAGTAGCAAGTCACCAGGTTCTTTGCACACCACATAAAATGAAGCATGGACACTACTTAGGATTGAATTGCCATATGGGATTGATAAGAATTTAGATTAATTCTTAAATGGCAGTAATTTGTCTTCTCTTCAATGAGAGTTTTCCTTACCTTGGCCATATAATTATCTGATGTGTTCTAAATTCAAAGAATCCCATGCTCTTTGGGGCATTTAATATAAAATTCTTCTATGGTAGACCCCCCTGTTCTATGCACATAGTAGATATATGTAGAAATGTGCTGTAAACTAAATGAATTGTTTCCCTCATTAATTTTCTATGACCTTGTACCCATAAGGACATTACAGTTTCTTCATTCTTCTTAGAGAATCATTTCTTAAGTCCTCTTACATAGTACTCTAAAATTCACTATTTTGTTTTTCATTGTGCAGTCTTTCCCGGCACTGTACTGGTCTCGGGGTGTTATTCTTTATATACAATAGAGTCGTTCCTTTGAGCCTCTTGTTCTCTGGGGTGTAGAAGATGGACTATTATACCAAGATTCAAAAGAATATATTCTACATTCAGCGCCACCACTTTCTAGCCATGAAAATTTAGGTAAGTAACTTAACCTGCCTGGGCATCGGTTGCCTCCATCCATAAAGCAGAGATTATAATAACTTCCCTGCTAGTCTTTCAAAATTTTGGTGAAAGTTAAACAAGATAATGATGGATGGGAAATTAAAAGTTCTCTTCAAACTGAAAATGCCTTTGATTCTATTATTATTGTGTATTGGACCTAAACGTCCAGTGCCCTTGGCAGCATTTAGAGTATCTTAAGTATTCCCAGGGAGAACCAAGTGGGAACATGAAAATTTCAGTTTTACTTTCTTTGAATATAGTCAAGTGTAGGTGGGAGACATTTCTTTTACTATAATAAACATTTGTTCTGTGGAAAGGTTGATTTCTGAACCTTAGCTTTTTAAACCTTATCTAGAATTGAAAATATACATTGCTATAACCAATGATTGCTTTTGTTTTACAAATTGCTACTAATAAAAGCTAGCATTAGTGAATGTGTACTATGGACTTAGGTGCCAGGGCAAGCACCTTTTATCAATTATGTCACTAAATAGGACCAACCTTCTGTTTTGTCCTTTTTCCAGGATCTCCTGTTGGAGCATATGTACAGGTCATGCTAGTCATCAGTCAGCTGTTACTTCTTTCAAATCTGCATTTGGGGAATGGTGTTAAGGAATATTGTTTTCTTAATTTTTCTTTAAAGCAGATGTATAAGAGAGAGTACATGGATGAAACCTGTAAAACATGTTTATGTAAATGGAGCAAGCATAAATGCTCATTTTTACTTAGTTTTTTAACTTCCCCAAATGCTCAGATTCTCATGCGCATTAGATTAACCATAGCTGCAAAACCAACCAACCAGATAATTAAAATCACTCCCTTTCAGGTGGTCCAGTTTTAGTAGGTGTAAACTTCTCTCCAACACCCATTGAACTTAAGTTTGATATATTCATTGCCCTGTTTAGTTTGCCTCACCTTTATTGTACTCCCAGGTGTGGTGGCCTTATTATAGTGGTTAGCTAGAGTTAGTGGACAGCAAAGGAAGAAGAATAGAAAGAGAATGAAGCAGAAATGACAGCGCCCCCAACTATGACTTAGCTCTGTGTTGCTCTTGTTCTACTGCTTGACTAACAAGGCCCTTCATCTTTGAGTTGTTCACAAACCTTATAGTAGGGCCAGGAACTTTCATCCCAGTTCTTCTGTTAAACTAGAAATTGCTATTTGCAAGTTGATTCAATTACAGACTATGACTGGATTAATCTTATTACACCTATAAAGGTATCTCTGTTTCCTCCTTTAAAGAAAACTGTTATAAGCTGACCTTGGCCAAACTGGTTACTTGCAATTATTAAGTTACTTTTGGTAGTCTTCAGTAGGGAGAGATGGGTGAAGGCTGTAGGTCTCCTTCAGCATCACCAAGAGGTGGAACCTTAGACTGAAATCCAGTCTTAGACCAATTTCTGTCTCATGTATGTTTATAAACAAGCAGGCACCAGGACAGTCATCCATCCTGTCCTGTAAACTTGAAAAAGTCCCATCTCTCTGTCCTTTTAGGCAGTCCAACAAAATCTTACATAAAAGGGTTATTGGAAGTGAATGCAACAATATTATAGCAGATTCAGTCAAGCAACCCAATTCTCTGTTTCACTTCTAGACACAGAATGGGTTAGGACTCTTAGGACTCTAAGACTTGCTAGATTCTTACACTCTGTTCATGAAGGGCTAGAGTGTCCTACAATATTTGGGCCAATCCGCAAATCATTAACATCTCTAATTGACTATTGAAAATTCACTTCTATTCACTTTTTAACAAAGTCTCTGAAGGAACTAAAGTTTTTCAAATACTAACAAACCCTGAAGAGTGCTTTCCTGATTAGAAGACTTCAAATGTTAACTAACCACTCCTAGGCTATACATTAAGACTGATTAACTGACATGACATAGGAGGCATGTCAGTTGAACCCAAGGAGATACTCTTGGATTTAAAATTATTAGATTATGATTCCTATCCCAATCTTTAATAAACAAGTCAGCATTCTGAGATATTTCAATGTATTAACATATTCAAATTTCTTTGAATATTTTAAAGAAATTATATCCAATGTAAATTTTTAAAACATTCTTAAAGTTATGACATCATCACACCAGGGTCGGGTAGATCTATTTCACTGCTGTAATGTCAAAAACCTGCTAAATAGAACCTCATGGGCATTTTTCCTAATTGAGAGCCTTTTCATTCTTAGGGACATGTGTGTGAGGGAGTGAGAAAGGGAGAGGGAGAGGTGGATGTCTACTTAAAATTTGCAGTTACAGATGGTTTGTAGTTCATATATACAAGAGAACCCCCACATCTGGAAACATCTCACTAATGCAGGCACATTTTATTATTTTTACTGTAACATACTCCTCAAAAAGGTTAGAGGTAGGACTAAAGAGGTCATGTTTAACTTGCCAGTGTACATACATAAAACATTGGGCTTATTTCTACTATATTTCCAATATTGGGTTAGTTTTTTTTATTTTTCTCTACTCAACTTTTAGTTTGATTGTGAAAGTTTGAAGCTGAAGACAAGAACAAAAGAAAAAGTGAACATTTCAGATGACACTAAATATCCTTTAACATATTATCAGTGGGGGCACAATGTAGAAGCTCCCTCTGAACTTGGGGAGAAGGGAAACCACCACCGACAAATGAAAGCACTCTCCATTCCTTTGGGTTATGAATCCATTCCATTGGTCCAGTCCTCCAGCATATTCCAGTCAGTTTGGGGGCTAAGGCCATGGTATGTATCAAATTATATCAAAAAGTGCTTATAGTCTGTATCTTTTACCTCTAGGTGTAAGGTTTAGGGTTAAATGCCTGAACTTCAGAGGAACAGATGTTATAAATACTGTTGCCAGGTATATTTATGAGAAACATCTCCATGAGCTGAAAATGGACAGGACCTTGTCCTCTGCTTCCATTGTAGAGCTGTGTTGTTTACAGTTGCCACCTACACACACTTTACATAGGAGGCATGTCAGTTGAACCCAAGGAGATACTCTTGGATTTAAAATTATTAGATTATGATTCCTATCCCAATCTTTAACAAACAAGTCAGCATTCTGAGATATTTCAATCTTTCACTGAATATAGAGGTAGAGAACCAAATAGTTGCTCTCTTGAGGTTTTTCCCACCAGTACCATTTAAAGTTCCTAGGATCAGATTCCCTAGGGCCAAGCGGGATCCTTGGTAGCATACAACCATAAACGGGTTATATCTATCATCATGGTATGGGATTTATCTGTGAAAGTCAATTAGAGGAGACCTTGAGGGAAAGCCTCCCTGGGAATCCAGAATATCAGATTTGCTACACTGGCTCAGAACTGTGACCTATCCTACTACAAATGTGTCTGACAGCTAGGAAGAGGTGTTTTAGGTTGTCTCTTCCAGAGGATAGGAATGTACTTCAAACATCCATAATTTCTCTTAATAACTCACATTGGCTCTATGAAGCCCATTATTGCACAGAATTTTCCAAGTGAATGGGCACCATTGTTTTGGTTTTCATACACTTTCTAATAATGACTAGTATTTTATATAGATAGGAGATATGTATCAACCTAGTACATCAATCAGGCTAAATAAATTCCTGTCTCACGATATAGGTTGGCTCACTGTCCATCATATTTTAACTGAAGACAGCAGTATTTGTTCTAAATGCATTATTTTACACTTGCCAACACTGTAGCTCATTTATGCTTCTTTCACATGGTCTTAAGAGAACTTATTGCGTATATTCCCTTCAACTGAGCATTTCACTACCAGATGACTGTGTCATCTTAAGTTTCATTATGTACTTGAAATTCCAAGGCCTTTGCAAAAAAAAAATGTTAAGTAGCTGGTGTTGCTATGGGATTCCTGGATTATTCTGTTTGTTCATCCAGAAAAATTCCTGTTTATCCTCTTCCCTCTGTTTCTATTTCTAAGCCAATGCTTTAAGACACAACATCTGTTCCAGCCTATTCACTCACTCTCCTTGTGGTCTTAACCTCTTAACTTCTTTACTTCTCAGTTTCACCCCTTTAAGTTAGTGCTGTCTACCTCTCAGGTGTTTTATGGGGGAAAAAAATAAGATGTCTAAGGACTGTCTTCAAGAGATTTTATAAAAGCCCCTTGGATTAGAAATGAGAAATTCTATAGCTATTATTCTTTTCTTATTCTTGTTTTGCTATTTTTTTTTCCTGAAAAGTGATCTCTTTTGAATAGAATGTTTACTTGGGTTTTAGCTTTCTCCCCATTAATCCTTTTCACACTGAAATTGTCCACTCTACCTTATCCATGCTCTGAACTTTTTACTTATGGAGCCAAATCTAATTCTCCCACAACAAATCCTATACACTTTTATTCCCATCATTAAAAATAATAATGTTGTTTGTCAAGAGGCATCTAGCTCTGCCCACAAGAAACCAGAAGGTAATGAGATCTTTCTCTGCTCTGGCAGATCTTGTCTTGTGCCTTTGTTCTCCCTATATAAATTGAGGTTAATTCTTCTGTTGTGAGGCCTAATAGGTGGTGAAAAGCATTTTGCAAATGCCCTGCACCATATAAATGCATAGTGAATAATCTGGAGAGTCTTCGAGTAGAAATGGTTCTTGTCTAGCTCAATTCAGAATACTAACCTACACAATGTTTAAAAGAAACACTTTACTAACCTGTTTTGTTTGTTTTTTTTTGATAGTAAAACTTAGTTTTAAGTTCATTTGAATTGTTTTTTTCTGATGTGTAGTATAAAAGATCAATAGTTTATGTTCTTGCTTGTCAGAAAACATCCCAGTTGTATTTTAAGTGTTAAAACTGAAAGGATTATATAACAACATAGTAAAGTAGAGTGGAGCGTTCTAGCCTGAATGTGGGAAAATACAGAAGAATGATGAAGATTAGCTTTGAATTTCAGATTTTATAATAAGTAGTAGATGCTTTGTGGTTATTTTTAGATATTCTTTATTTTTAAGGTACCATAAATTGTCTCTTATTTTTGCAGTTTTTGAAATATATAGTTCTTTACATGTTTTGAATAAAGTTTTTATCAACTAAGAATTTTCATTTATATTATTATCAACAAATCAAGTATAAAAAATATAAAGACTAAGGACCTTATTACATGACTGTAAAGATTCAAAATTTAAAGTAAATTTTTACAGCAATTACCAGTTTCTCTAGTTAAATTCTTTTTTTAAAAAGTACAGAAGTACTTTTGTCTCAAGCAATATTGGAAATGTTTTAGAAAAGGTGTCAAGTTACATATTATTGTAATTGTTTATGCAAATGAATTTTGTTTAAAAAAAAAGAAGCTAAATCCATTTCACTTAAAGCATTCTTAATCCTGATTAATTCTTAAGTGTTAAAATAGCCTTTCTTTTATGAAATTGTATTGGTGGTAGATGGTCATTTTGAAATGTCCTTCATTGAAAAAAAACAAGTTGCTACCTATGATGGACCCCTGAACTTTTAGGGCTGCTTTACTGATCTGTGAAATTCCAAAGTCTAGGAACTGATTTTGTTTTAATAACAGCTTTATTGAGATATAATTTACATTCCATAAAATGCACCATTTTAAAGAGTACAGTTCAGTGGTTTTTAGTATGTTCACAGAATTTTACAAGCATCACCATTATCAAACATTTTCATCACCCCAAAAAGAAACCCCATACCCATTAGCAGTTACTCCTTAGTCCCCCGCCTCTCAGCCCCTGACCAACCACTGATCTTTCACTCTCTATGGATTTGCCTATTCTTGATATTTCATATAAATGGAATAATTCAAAATGTGCCCCTTTTTCTTGACTTCTTTCATTTAGCATATTTTCAAGATTCATCAATGTCTTAACATATTATCAGTACTTTGTTCCTTTTTATGGCTGAATAATATTACATTGTATAGAAATGCATTTTGTATGTTATTATTTGATGGATATTTGGGTTGTTTCCAGTTTTTGACTACTGTTAATATTGCTGCTCTGAACATTTGTGTGCAAATTTTGTGGTACACATATGTTTTTGTTTCTGTTGGCAATACCTAGGAGTAGAATTACTAGATCCTATGATAACTCTACGCCTAACATTTTGAGAAACTGCCAGCCTGTTTTCCACAGTAGCTACATCATTTTTAAATTCTACCAGCAGTCACTGAGGATTCCAAGTTCTTTATATACTTACCAACATTGTTATGATTTTCTTTTTCTTTTAGCCATCCCAATAAGTATGAAGTTGTATCTTGTTTTGATTTGCGTTTCCCTAATGACTAACGAGGTTGAGCATCTTTTCATGTGCTTGTTTGCCAATTTGCCATTTGTATATCTTTGTTGGAGAAATATCCAAATCCTTTGCTCTTTTTAAAATTAGTTTATTTGATTTTCAGTTGTTCAGTTACAACTTAATACATTTTAAAATCATCATCAAAAAGCATTTAAAGGACCTACTCTGTCACTCATCTCCCCCTCTCTGTTCTACAGTCTGCCAAAGAAAATAGGGAACACAGTTTTTGTCCTGAATGTGAATAGAGCAAATTTCTCTAAGCTAATAGAGCAGGTTAGGGATTGGCAGAATTGAGGACAACAAAGGTAATAAACTGCAGTTATTTACTCATTGAGTATAATATAAATCACAAGAATCCCAGCCATGTATCTTTCTTAACCCCATTCAGGAAGCTCCTGAGGATGTTTCTGAAAGAAGTTTTCCTTCAAGTCACCAGAATGAACTGAGGCTAAGAGCAGAGAACACAGGCTCTGGAGTCACATTGCTTTCAAATCTTGGTTTCTCCACATATTGTGTCCCAGGGTACTTACCTAACTTCTCTTTGACTTGTGCTAGTACCTACATCGTGAAGTGAAGATTAAATTAGAATATGTGTAAAGTGGAGATAACATAAGAGAACCAACCTCTACTTCCACTCATGATGGAATAAGAGGAATTGGATATACCTTCCTGCATTAAACAACTGAACACACAGACAACATATATGTTAAACAACAGTTTTCAGGCATCAAACAACTGGCAGCACAGGACAATGAATGATTCCTGTGAGCTTGAAGATTGTCTCAACTTGGTACCTGGAAAGAAGTTCAAGGCTACATCTCAGGGAGGGGAAATCCAGGCAAATCTTGGCAGTCTCCATGAGTTGAGAATACAGAGCAAGGCAATTATGATTTGCAGGGCAAAGTACCAGAAAGGAGAGCTGTACCAAGAAAGAGCTCCAGAGATACGCAGGGCATTCTACTCTAGTCTTCAGCTGAGTACTGTTCAGCTCATGCAGGTCAAGAAAGTAACTGAGGCTGAGAAAAGACTGACTGGAAATGAGCAGGTGGAACAATTCTCAGAACTCATGAGACTGGGAATAGTTCATGTTCCCAACAGTGACAGTAGAGAAACCTTGCAGTTCACAGAACATTCAGTTAAATACTCGGAAGAGTTGTGCCTGCCTTGTAGGGCCAAATTAGCCCTAGACAAAAAGCAGCTCTGGTCTTGCTTAACAAAAGTTAAAAGCATGCCTTGAAAGAATAAAATGCTTTCCAAGTAACTGTGTCCCAGAAGTAAGTTCAAATATACTTAAAAGAACAGAAAAAAATCCATTACTCAACAAGGTAAAATTCCTGTCTGCCATCCAGTCAAAAAATTAGGAAGCAAACAAAGAAGCAGAAAAAAATTAATCAATGAAAACAGACACAGAAATGACATAGATCAGAGGTTGGCAAATTTTATGTTAAAAGGGCCAGATAGTAAATCTATCAGTCACATGAGATTTCTGACACATAGTCTTTGTTTGTTTTTTTGTTTGTTTTTTACAACACTTTAAAAATGCAAAAACCATTCTCAGCTCAAGGGCCATAAAAAGACAGATTGGGGGCTGGGTTTGCCTACAGGCCATAGTTTGCCAACCTTTGACATAAATAATGGAATTTAGTAGACAACGGAGACACACAAGATAACATACATAAATAAGAAAGAAAGAATACATTTATACACATATAATATGTATATATATATATATATATGCAGTAGAGTACTGGTAAACCAACTTACTGGAATTAAAAAAAAAGCCTTGATTTTATCATTTGCTGACTTCCTCAGAAATATTCCACCATGGCTAATTTCCAGCTAACAATATTACTTGAACCCAGAGTAAGCATGAGCTGGCACCTAACAGACCACTGATGTAAACCACCTATACTGAGCACGGCATATAGTGTTTAATAAATATAGCTAACATTCGAGTTGGTTGGAAATGGTCTTCTCCATGCCTACAAATATCCCATGGGATGCCCCTTCCTATCCTTTTGCTCTTTCTCAACTGTCATTACCCTGGAATAATGGCCACATTTTCACAAGTTAAAGAAAGAAGCTCTGTAGGAATGAGATGGTGAATCATCCAGAAAATAAGTAGTCATATCTCTGACCTTAAGTAGCCTTTTGAAACTTTGCTCTAATATGATTCTAAATTGGTATTAGTTCATGTGCTGTTTTTAAGAATAACTGAGCACAAACATGCACACTCAAAAATGTCACAAAAGTGTTAGAATAAAGTCAAAGCAACAAAGGAGAACATATTCTGTTACACCCAGAAAATTTCCTAGAAAACATATTTTAGCAGGGTGTTGAATGGATGGGAAATGGACAGGTAAACACAAGGAGACATAATCCACGCATATGGGAAGGTTTGTGCAAGAATTCAAATGTAGGAGTTAAAAAAAACTGGAAGGTTAGTCTTGGTGGATAGATATGTAATTGTGAATTCTTGCAATCAGATAAATTGCCCATGAGTTTCTTCTCCCTAGAGGTTCCAGGAAAAGCATCAACTTTAGATTTGCACTTCCACCAGGGCAGCATAACAAGAAAAAATTTCCCTTCTACTCCCTCTGAAATTGCTGCAAGAAGACAAGAAGTCCTGGAGGAATTAGGTGGTGACTCATCCAGAACATAAGTAGTCCGTATCTCAGACTAAATAGCCCTTTGAAATTTTAGTCTAATATGTTTACAAATTGGTGTTAGTTCTTGTACTGTGTTTAGCAAAAGCTGGGCCTTCTTGGCCACAATTTCCTGTGGCTCTTCCTACTTTTTCTTCCCTTCCTACTAATAGTAAAGCCTAAAGTTACACTGTAAGAATGATGCTTTTGACCTATATTTGCCAGCTTAAAGCAACAGAAAGAAGCAATTTGTTGGAGAGTAATGGTCATTATGTTACTCTAGCTCAGTGTATCAGGGGATTGAGCTACTAAATGCTAAGAGACACAATTGCAAATAGCAGATTCTTCAAATTTGAGATTTCCCAAATGGGAATGTGCAGGGGAAAAGGACCTGAAGAATCTGAGACTTCTCTGAGAACTCCTGGTATTTTCTTGACTGGAGAGAAAGCAAAACCTTTTGTAAAATGTAAATGACATTTTAGCACAGGTGTCCCTTGCTGTGATTCAGCCAGATGTCCTGGATTTCGTGGCATTGTCCTGTTTTCCAAAGTCAGTCCAGTTTTCCTTGTAAGTACACCTGTGCATGCCAGACTGCATGCACAATATCTATGCCTTATATCCTAATCCAAAGCATCACTGCTTGTATAAATACTATTATATGAGGGCAAGACCAATGGGAATGTGGCATTGGTGTCTATTCAGTCAATCTTTTGTTTTTTCCTGCAGTCTTCTTACAGAAACACCTGACACTGTCTCATTCTTTGTTCTGGATTCAGAGAATCCCACCCTCCAGAGAGCTTGCTTTCCAAAAAAGCAGTGTGAGGTAGTAGAAACAGCCCCAGAAAGGGCTGCTTTGTTTTGTGGTCTCTGTGGAGAGTGGATTCCTGAACAGAATTAGAGGACATCACACAACACAACAAAAGCAGTGTCATCCACCAGCAGTGACAGGATTCCCCAGGATAGTGTGCAATGGGAATGACAGCAAATGGGGTATGCAGGGAAGAAAGGGCAGAGCCTGTGTAAGGCAACTCCAAAAGAATTTTTCTACTAAAAGTGTCCCAGATCAGGTTTGTGGGCAAAACACAGTGAAATGAAGCCTGCATGCATAGTATTAGGAATCCACACCTGTGGAAGGGAAGGGCAGAAGCATTATTGGGCAGAGGGAAAAGTCGAACTGTGATATAAGCCTAACAAAGCTTAAGCCTACCCCATGGGGGACTCTGGAGCATATATGGCTCATCAGAATTGGGTCAAAATGATCTGTCTTTATGCCTCTGCCTCAGTCAGTCATTAGATATGGGCCACCCGGGAAGGTGGTGTCCTTAGGCAAAACAGCTCTCCACAGCTGAGGTAAACCCTCAAGAAGCTGGCAGGTGGGGTTAAAAGTCCTTGCTTGAAGGAAGATTTGGATAGTGATCCCTATGTCCACCACAGTTCACACCTTACGTTGCTCAGTTCCACTTCTTCATATCCATTCAAAGGACAGCTCCACTAAGATTCTGGTGGCCCTCTTTTCCTGGGGAAAGCTTTAAAGACAATGGTTAGTAGAACAAACAACAGTCCTTACCTCTGCAGCTGGCCTTGAGGCTATACCTGATATTCATCTCCCTCTTCCATTATCCTTTCTAGTTTCCCCTCATTCTTAGTCATGACCTCTTCTAGACTCAGTAGCTTACCTGGTGGAATGACCCAGATTCTCACCCCTGAACAGCCTGGTCTTTCTCAGGCCGAGATTGCTACACTTTACCATCACAATTAAGCAAGGGAGTACCAAAAGGCCCAAATACATCCCCTGGATACCACACATAGCTCTTGTCCACACTGTGAAATAGTAGTCCTAACTCCTCCTGGTGATCAGGGCCAATTATCCTTGGCAAGACAATGACTTCTTTATGCCAGATGGTTCTTGAACTCAAGAAACCCAAAGGAACCACAAGGTAGTCATAGCCTTAGTTCAATAGGACTCTTGCTATGACCCTGGTGAAAGGGTGCCCCCTTTGGAGACAAGGCTTCTAACCCTACAGAACTCAGAGTTGTGGGGATGAGAAGAAAAGCAAAAAGTTCCCCTGGGTCATTGGGAGTGATGGTAAATGTGTACCATGGTTTCTGGCTCCACATATCTTCTGATAAGGAAAACAGTAGTGTGTAAAGATTTCTGATTCAATGTATATATTGTGTCCTGAAGGATGGTGCGCCATCCTTCTACATTAGAATGTTGTTTCCAAGCTGGCACTTCAACTTCACCTTCAGGAGGCTACTCTAATGCTCATACATCAGACTGGAAGTTTCTGATTGGTACAATATGTGAAATGTCCAGTGGATCCCGTAGAAATTGGCGCACTTTCATGCTTCTGCTATACCATATATCTTATTCACATTTTTGGCTTGCATTGACCTACCTAAACTAAACTTCTCTGATAGCTAGTTGTAAGGGGACCCCCATATGACCTATCTGCAATCCAAGAAAAGAGCACTGATGCAACAGTAGAGGTATGGACCATGTGCTCATGCAGCTTGCCTATGCCCTCTAGTCCTGCTCATGCTCAATCCTGAATGCACCACCTGCATATTAAGACAGATTTCTGATGGGATGGTCCCAATTTTATGACTTGATGGGTTCTGAAAGAACTCAGCTCATATTGGGCAGTTTAGATGCATAGTGATTTGGTGTCCCATGCTTGGATGCCCCATCACTACCAGGGCGAAGTAGCATGCTAAGAATAGTTTTTCAAAAAGCATATTATTTTCTGATGTAGGTAGTCTAACCTTGCTCCAGAATCTCAGGGGCCTGCATTATGATTTGCCCACTAAAACTTGCCATAAGGTTCATGTGACATCTTTTCCCTCCATAGGGTCTGTGGGAACATGCTGTAGAGCCCTTTCCTGGAATCCACTCAAAGCTGACTTTTGGTAACCCAAGATATCCCAAGTATGGAAACCAAAGGCCTCCCAGGGCTTGTACTTCCTTCTTTTTGGTGGATACAATAATTTATTTTTAACTTTAGAGGAAATATCCCAGCTACCTCTGATCACTGGGATCCCGTAAATTTTACTTATGTGTCAGACCCTGGAATCTGCCTTAGCTTTAATTCTGACCCTCTATAATGTATATACCTTGCCAAGACATCCAGCCTACTAGCCGTTTCTTGCTCATCCAGTCCAATAAGCATAATATCTTTGATGTATTGGATCAATGAGATGTTCTGTGAACTATCCAGAGAATCCATATGTCTTTGGGTTATGTCATATCACAGAGGGCAGGGCAGAGAGCAACCTGGGTCAAAATTGTAAATGTATATTGTCACCCATTCCACTTGAATGTGATTTCTTTCTGATCTTCTTTTCTAATCATAATAGAAAAGAATATATTTGCCAAATCTTGGCCACATATACCATGAACTTAAAGTCTTATCAATCTTTTTTAAAAAGATACCACATTTGGCACAAAAGCTGTAATTAGGGATACTTGTTTAACTTTGTGGGAGTCTGTTTTCAACCTCCAGGTTCATCTGGTTTTGGCAAGGTCCAGAGTGATGAAATAGACAGAAATATGATGGGACCTTCATCCCTTAGATCAGAGATGACATAATGTCTGCCATCTCACCTGGGATGCAATATTGTTTTTTAATCTGCTGTTTGGGCTGGAGTGGGGAGGAAGTTTTGGAGGCTTCCACTTGGGCTTCCCCACTCTGATAGCTCTTAACCCACGGAGAAAGGGCCCAATATGGAATCATGCCAACTATTAAATACATCAATAGCTTTAACCAGAGAAGTGACCATCAAGTGGGTCCACAGACCTTGGCCAGAACTCCATTAATTGCCAGCTCCCCATGTGTATCTGCTCCAATGGGGATAGGGAGACAAAATGGCACTTAGGGACTTAAGGTATCAAGGTCATTTTAGGCCTAACAGTCCTTGAAAGGTCGATTTCCCCAGTGTCTGGTTGCCCAAGTAAATGGCCAAAGGTTTCTTTGGACAGTAACTGCAGAAATTATTATAGTGAAATGTGGTTCTGCAGTATCCTTCATCTTGATAGACTCAGTCAATGGATTATGAGTCTGAAAACTATCTTAGGTCCAGAAACTGGGCAATAGATCTAGACTATTTATTGGTATCCTCAATAATATTCCTGATTCCTAACAATGGTACAAAATGAATATTTGCCTATCCGTCTATTTTGCTCCTATGAACTCAGTGGTTCTCAGACTTTAGTTTGTATCTTTATCACCTGGAGGGCTTGGTAAAACACGAATTGCTGTGCCCCACCCCCAGGTTTTCTGATTGAGTAGGTGTGGGAAGGGCCTTGAGGAAATGCATTTCTAAGAAATTCTCAGGTGACTCTGATGTTTCTTGTCTAAGAACCAAAGTAATGATCTCCATAACTCTTTGCAGCAGGTTCCCTTTGACTTCCAGTTCAACCTTACTGCTCATTAGAATAATTGCACCCACCCTGGCTTACTTCTGGCAGTTACACACCACCACCTGACCTCTGTTATTGTGGGGTTCTAACGTCATGACTGTTGTCCTCATTTAGAGTCGCTTCATCATTGCTGAACATTTTAGTGATGTTGGTGCCCTTCTCACCAGTGTATTCCTTGTGGCCTTGGAAGATGGTGTATTATTAGACCTTTCTGTGGAACTAATTCTTTGCTGGCCTTCAGACCTCACATAATATAGCCATTCTAGCATGTCCACTTCCTTGAGCATTTTAATCCCTTTTTCCTTGCCAAGGAAATTCTGGCTTTTCAACTTCATTTAGTATGGGCCATTGCTTTTTACATGCTTCTAGGAACCATCCTTGTACAAAGGTGACACCATTTCCTAAAATCCTTACCAAGATGTAAATCCTGTATCTCTGGAGAGTGTTCCCAAATCAATAAGCTCTCCTTGTCCAGCTGTATGTTCCAACTCCTCTCGGTCAAGCAGCCTCAGAATCCAGTCCCACTTGAACTGCCCGGGCTTCTGCCAGCATACATTAGCTAGGTCTGGCAGTTCCATTGGAGTCCCTTTTCTCCCTTATTAGCCCAGCACATCCCTGGCTGATTATGTTGTGACTTAATCCTAGTTATAGGCCTAATAGTCAGGAGGAGGGGCACATCTGTCTTGAAGAGGAAAAACCAAGCAAGAGTGAAATGCTTGTTCTAAGTAGAGAGGGGTAGCCACTTCTGCAGGCTCAGGGACTTCAGAGGAGCCGTAGGGTGAACAATGACCCCTGTCTTCTCAGGAATCTCCCAGTTTGGGCACTGAAAGTCCCTGGTCCCAGGAAACTACTCAGTTGCCAGCCAATCAGGATGATTGGTCATTCTAGGAGTATGAGGATTCAAGTTTTTTGAGGCATCTTCCCAGATGTTCTTATCCCAAGTGTCAGGGTCCCAGGGTTGGGGTACCAGGTCTGACTGGGTTGAGTATTTAACTGTCTCTGGAGAAAGGCACTATATTTAGCCCTGTGTTTGGACATCAGCTTTTCTCTGCCCTACTGCTACAGTAGGAGATGAGGACCTCTTTGTAAACTACCAGGAAGGTCCTTCTGGCTTTCTTATTTGGCTTTCAGTTGTCTATTAATTGACTGAAGCTTTTTATTATTTCTAGGGTATCAGTGGCCCTTAGCAATATTCATCATCAAGTACTATTGTCCTTAAAGCTAATATTTGCCCCTTACTTCTCAAAGACCTGATAAATCTCAGCTCCTCATGCAACCCTTCCACTGATAATATTATTCCGTTTCACCACCCACTGAACTGCCACCTTGTGCTAAGGGCTACCTGTGTTCCATCTATCCCCATTGGGTCCTCATTGTCAGCCAAATAGCTAGTGATTCAGATACAAAATCCTCTCTTATTGGGATTGGGTTCTCTGGAAGTGGATAATCTGATGGAGTTCTACATGCAGGTTATTTAGGGATGAACACTTGTGGAAGAGAGAAGGTAGAAGCAGGACAGGGCAGAAAGAAATGTCAAACTGTAATGCTTATCTCCAAAGCCCTGACCCACCCCCCAGGGAGCTGTAGAGCATACATGACCCATCAGAGTTGTCCCTCCTTGGACTGAAGTGACTTGGCTTTTGTAGCCTGGCCTCCATCAGTTATTGGATGTGGGCTATCACGGGACGGGGATGTCCTTGGGTGATGAGGTTCTCTGCAGCAGGTTAAACCATGAAGAAACTGAAAGCTAGGGCAAAAAGTTCTTCCTTGAAGGGGGGCCTGCAAAGTGTATTTCCTTGTCCACCATACAAGGAGAAGAATTGAAGAAAGACAATTACTTTCATTCTGATTGACTATTAATTTATTTACAGGCTAGGGAAATTCTGTAAGTTGCAAAATAATTTTTAAGTTATTACCTGATGTTTTCTCCCTGTATTTGCCCTTTTTTTCTTTCCCCATTCAAGGAGGCAGAAGCTGATTATGTTACTTCACATCAGAGGAGGTCTATTCTATGGCTTTCTGGATTTTTCCCTAGAAACTTAAAACTATCTTTCTGAGAACAGTATTTGAAAAGAAGGCAATTTCTCTCAATCTATAAAAGATGCCATGGAGGAAATCCCACAGGAAATACAGAAGTGCATGTTGTTGAGTAAATATGAAGGCTGGACTGTCCTGTGCCCTAACGCTGACAAAGAAGCAGCACAGTGATGGACCTGAAGAGACATGCAGCCTGAGACATCAAGTGTCTCAGCAGTAGTTTCTAATTCTACCACCACCATCCTGGTGCTGTGTAGGGCCCCAGGACTTGGGCACAACCCTGAAATAGAAAGGTCAAGCAGAACAAGGTCCCAAGAATTGCTTTGAGTTTCCATCTCACCTGATGGGATGGAGGCATGGCTTTGAGGAAGTTGACTAGTAGAAAATAGAGACATGCTATTTCTTGCACACCTAAATGTGTGGACTGATTCAGACCTGCTTCACATATGTGATGGGCCCTGTAATGTCAGTTCCTCGTCCCTCCCCCTTCTCTTAATCCCTCAAGTCCTCTAAGCCTCCCAGTTCCTTCAAACGAGTCTTCTGTGTCTTTAGACCATCTGGCCCATATGTTGCCAGATGGATCCTGAGAGTATGTTAAGCATTTTTATGCAGAGCCTCCCTCCAGGTTCTCTATTATTCACCTCAGAGCATAAGCAGATCCAAAACTGCCTCCACCTCCAGCCCCATTTGTTTTTTGTTTTTGTTTTTTCCTTTATCCAATGCAGAATAGTAGTCCCACAAGTATTAATTTATAGCAGCACTTTAGGAAGAAATTTTGGCTCCACCTTATTCTTGTCAATATCCTCATTCTTTTTTCATTCTTGTATTCATGTTCCTTTCTTTCATATCACTCATCTATCCTTTTTCTTCCTTATTTTCAATTTCCACATATGTGAAGTCTATTTTTATATTTCTATTGCAAAACAATGGGTTATGATATTTGTCATAAGAAACCTCAAAATGGGAGGGGCAAGATGGCGGCATAGAGAGGAGTGGAAGCTAAGCAGTCCCCCTGGAACAACTACAAAAAACCAGAAACAACTAGTAAATAATCCAGAATAACTGCGGGGGGACAAACGAGACCATCCACTCATCATACACCAACCTGAATTGGGAGGAATGCCCGAGAACACAGCATAAAATCTGTAAGTAAAACCTGCGGAACCAGGTCGGGAGACCCCCTCCCCCATAGCCCGAGCTGCGGAGCCGGGTGGTGCCAGAGAGAAGCTCTCTCCCAGCAAGCGAATACAGCTCAGCTGAGCTCCAACTGGGGTTTTAAGTAGCGAGTGTGAACTGCTCACTACAGGTACGCATCCCCAAAAAACAGACAGAGGCTTTGGGTGACGACTGACCTGGGAGAGCCGGAGGGTCGCCTTGACTGGGTCTGAAAGGGACTATCTGTTTCTTTTTCGGCTCAGTGGAGAAAGCCCCAGTCATTTTAAGTTTCCAGGGCTGTGACTCGGGGAAGGGCGGAGACAGCACAAGCAGAGAGCGAGACCATTGAAATGCTAATGACCTCCACCTGAGGGGTCTGTCTTCTCTAGGACGAAAGGGGAGGGGCCCTTTCCATTCAGAACCAGACCCCAGAGCCTGGGGGAACACGGCCACACCTTCTCACACCAGTCAAGAATTATAGGCTAACAGGGGTCACCTGCTGGGCAGAAAAGCACAGTGACCCGAGGCATCAAAGGGTGGAGCAATTCTCTAAGACACACCCGCAGGGAAACCAGATACTGAATATTTCTTCCCTCTGTTCTGGTCTGGGAAAACCTGATTTGGATAAACAAGGAAACCATGCCTAGACAACAGAAAATTACAACCTACACTAAGAAAAACAAAGTTATGGCCCAGTCAAAGGAACAAACGTACACTTCAACTGAGTTACAGGAATTTAAACAACTAATGCTAAATCAATTCAAAAAGTTTAGAGAAGATATTGCAAAAGAGATAGAGGCTGTAAAGGAAGCACTGGACATGTATACAGCAGAAATCAAAAGTTCAAAAAACCTACTGGTAGAATCTATGGAAATGAAAGGCACAACACAAGAGATGAAAGACAGAATGGAAACATACAACAGCAGGTCTCAAGAGGCAGAAGAAAACACTCAGGAACTGGAGAACAAAACACCTGAAAGCCTACACGCAAAGGAGCAGATGGAGAAAAGAATGAAAAAATATGAGCAACGTCTCCGGGAACTCAAAGATGAAACAAAGTACAATAATGTACGTATCATTGGTGTCCCAGAAGGAGAAGAGAGGGGAAAGGGGGCAGAAGCAATAATAGAGGAAATAATTAATGAAAATTTCCCATCTCTTAAGAAAGACATAAAATTACAGATCCAAGAAGCGCAGCGTACTCCAAACAGAAGAGATATGAATAGGCCTACGCCAAGACATTTAATAATCAGATTATCAAATGTCAAAGACAAAGAGAGAATCCTGAAAGCAGCAAGAGAAAAGCAATCCATTACATACAAAGGAAGCTTAATAAGACTATGTGCGGATCTCTCAGTAGAAACCATGGAGGCAAGAAGGAAGTGGTGTGATATGTTTAAGATACTGAAAGAGAAAAACCGCCAACCAAGAATCCTGTATCCAGCAAAGCTGTCCTTCAAATATGAGGGACAGCTCAAAATATTTTCTGACAAACAGACAATGAGAGACTTTGTGAACAAGACACCTGCCCTACAGGAAATACTAAAGGGAGCACTACAGGGTGATAGAAGACAGGAGTGTGTGGTTTGGAACACAATTTTGGGAGATGGTAGCACAACAATGTAAGTACACTGAACAAAGGTAACTATGAATACGGTTGAGAGAGGAAGATGGGAAGCACGTGAGACACCACAAGAAAGGAGGAAAGATAATGACTGGGACTGTGTAACTTGGTGAAATCTAGAGTATTCAACAATTGTGATAAAATGTACAAATATGTTCTTTTATGAGGGAGAACAAGCAAATGTCAACCTTGCAAGGTGTTAAAAATGGGGAGGCATTGGGGAGGGATGCAATCAGCATAAACTAGAGACTGTAACTAATAGAATCATTGTATTATGCTTCCTTTAATGTAACAAAGGTGATATACTAAGGTAAATGCAGATAAGAGGGGGGGATAGGAGAGGCATGTTAGACACTTGACATTGGTGGTATTGTCTGATTCTTTATGGTGGGCAATGTCCATGATCAACTGTACAAATACTAGAAATCACTTCATGAACCAGAACAAATGTATGACAATACAATTAGAAATTAATAATAGAGGGGCATATAGGAAAGAACTATATACCTATTACAAACTATATACTACAGTTAGTAGTATTTCAACATTTTTTCATAAACAATAACAAACGTACTATATCAATACTAGGAGTCAACAATTGAGGGGGGTTGGTTAGGGATAGGGGAGGATTAGAGTTTCCTTTTCTTTTTTTCTTTTTTCATCTTTCACTTTATTTCTTGTCTGGAGTAATGGAAAGTTTCTAAAAATTGAACAAAAATTAAGTGTGATGGATGCACAGCTGTATGAGGGTACCCAGGGGCAAGTGATTGTACACTTTGGATCTTTGGATAATTGTATGGTATCTGAACAATCTCAATAAAAATGAAAAAATTAAAAAAAAAAAAAAAAAAAGAAACCTCAAAATGCTGTTTCAAACTGAACTCCTAAATTGAAGTGAATAGAATATATTACTATTGATTTTAGAATTCCAACCAGGATTAAAATGAACCCTTTTGCAGTGATAACAAGTAGAATTAAAGATAGATGGAAAAAAATGAATGCTTCAAAACCTCATTAGGAATATCCCCAAAAGACAAAATTGAGATTTATTCATGTTGCAGGTCATTTAATGGATCTTATTCAGAAGTTTATCATGTTTCAAAGATGATTCCCCTTAATAAGACCCTGACCTTATCAGCCCCATATTTCAGAAAAGTTGAGTAACGTCTGTGCTTCTAATGAAAAGACATGCATTTCCATAATTCTTCCCAAAGTAGTTCAAAGTCTCTGGCATCTTTCACACAGTCTCTCCATAGTTATTCCTCTTTTTCGTTCTTAGAGCTCTTAACAACTTCACATCCTCAACCCTTCTCCGTTTTCTGTGATATTCATTCATCTATTCAACAAATATTACTGAGTGCCTCTCAGGTTCTGCTCTAGGTGTTGAGAAGCAAAATAGGTGCTGGGAATCCAAACCTCTGCCTTATGGGGGGCATTGGGGGAGATTTTAAGTTAAAAAAAATGTATGTTGGAGAGCGATAAATGCTAAAGAAAAAGAAATTAGGAAAGAGATTGGCAATTTTAGATAGGATGACTAGAGAGGGCCTCACTGAGGAGAAGCTGTTTGAGTAAAGATCTGAAGGAATTGGGGTAAGGATGTGGTTGGGGCCATGCACCTAGGGAAAGAACTACCTAGGCACAGGAAACAGCATGCGCAAAGGCCCTGTGGCAGGACCAAGCCCACTACATTTTGAGTCATAACAATGAGGGGATGGGGGAAAGTAGTAGATGAAGTCTTAGAAGGAATGGAGGAGGGTGGGGCTGGATCAGGTACTGTTCTGTAGGGCATTGAAAGGGCTTCTCTTTGAGCAAGATTGAAACCACTGGATGGTTCTGAGCCAAGGAATGACATGATCTACTTATAATTTAATAGGATCACTCTGGCTGCTGTGTTGAGAATTGGCCAAAAAGGTGCAAGAACAGTAGCAGGGAGTCCAGTAAAGGGGCCAGTTCAAGCTGAGAGGTTGTGGTGGCTTGGACCAGGGTGGAGGTAAGAAAAGTGATGAGGAAGGGGACAGATCCCGAGTGTATTTTGAAAGCATACCCTCCCAACAACCGTCCATGCTCTAATCTTTTCTGTTTTCTCCAGGGATGATCAACCTGTCTTTCTAAAACCTTAATCGTCTCATGTTATTCTCTTACTCAAGAACACCAAAATAACTCCTTGCTGACCAAATCGTATCCTGTTCCTTTTTCTAATACCCTAACCTTTTGCAGTTGGCATTCCTTCTATCTGCTTTAACCCCTCCCACTTATCAGCATGGGCTCCCTATTCCTGTCAGCTTGTTTACTATTACCACCAACACACGCTACCTTCTAGGGAAGCTCACACTCTCTTCCTTGCATAGATCCTTCGCATCCTTCAGTCCTATTTCGTGTGTCACCTTCTTGATATCCTCTCAAATGCTGAAAGTCCACATGAGCCCCTTTGTTTTCTGGCCTGGCCCTTGGGACATGCATCTCACATGCTGACAGTTTGGCTCACACCATTTTGCACTATTTTCTAGTTTGGTTTTTGGCATTTCCATGAATCCGTAAGTCCCACAAGGCAGGGGCTGGATATAATGCATTTGTGCACCTCTGCCCTCCTCTCACTCCCCCAGCACAGATGTGGCATGCAATATGTGTTCAGCAAATATTTGCTTGGCTGAAAAAAAAAAAAATCTTACATGTGCTCTTCAAAAATGTTAGCTGTCCCCCAAAATGCCTTTTGTAGTGATTTGGCAAACTCTTGAATGTGTTAAAGATACATGGGAAAACATGTTGATACCGACCACCACCTACAAATCCTTTCCTGTGTTGTTAACTGCTTTATCCTAATACGTATTTCGTAGAGTGGTAACACATTTTAATGCCTACTTCCTAGGACTGTAATGAGGGAGAGCCAAATAATCTCCCTCTCCCCCAGCACGGCCCCATGCTAAGTAGCTGGCTGCCTTTCCTCCATGCTACCCCACTCCCCCTGGCCCCTCCTGATTCTGCCTACCCCTTCCCTTCATTGTGTAGACTCTTCAAGGCATCACTTCCAAGGATGAATCTCAAGACCTGCTGAGCTGTGTATTTATATGGTCTCCACATTTTTCCTACCAGCTGTGGACTCTTTTGCAAACTCTACATTACCACCTAATTGAAATGGCTGCTTGGTTCCATTACTCTTATTAAAGACAGATTAAGAAAATCATTTTAAAGTCATCATTAATCTCATTCTTTTGATTTGCTAGCAGGCTTTTTTAAAAAATGTGTCCCTACCCACATCCCAGAGTAATTTGGGCAGATGATAAAAAATATATTTGCAGCTCCCCCCGCCCCAGCCCCAAGGATCTGGGGGAAGGTGCAGATGTGTTGGACATCCTCTCCTGGACTGGTGTTGATGTTGTCACAAACATTGGGACTGGTGATTTGATGTGCTGAGCCCTTGATCATGGAACTTGCCCTTATGAAGATCATTACTGCAAAGGAGAGTCTAAACTTGCATGTAATTGTGCCTAAGAGTCTCCCCCTGAGTACCTCTTTGTTGCTCAGATATGGCCCTCTCTCTCTAAGTGAGCCATCTCAACAGGTGAACTCACTGCCCTCCCCCCCTACATGGGACCCAATTCCCAGGGTTGTAAATCTCCCTGGCAATGCAGCATACGACTCCAGGGGATGAATCTGGACCCGGCATCATGGGACTGAGAGTATCTTCTTGACCAAAAGGGCGATGCAAAATGAGACGAAATAGTTTCAGTGGCTGAGAGATTTCAAATGGAGTCGAGAGGTCACTCTGGTGGACATTCTTATGCACTATATAGATAACACCTCTTAGGTTTTAGTGTATTGGAATAGCTAGAAGTAAATACCCGAAACTACCAAACTCCAACCCAGCAGTCAGGACTCCTGAAGACGATTATATAATAATGTAGATTACAAGGGGTGACCGTGTGATTGTGAAGACCTTGTGGATCACACCCCCTTTGTCTAGTGTATGGATGAGTAGAAAAATGGGGATAAAAACCAAAGGACAAATGGGGTGGGATGGGGGGGAGAGTTTGGGTGTTCTTTTTTCACTTACATTTTTTATTTTTGTTCTGATTCTTTCTGATGTAAGGAAAATGTTCAGAGATAGATTGTGGTGATGAACACATAACTATGTGATCATACTGTGGACAGTTGATTGTATACCATGGATGATTGTATGGTGTGTGAATGTATTTCAATAAAACTGAATTTAAAAAAAAAAATGTGTCCCTACAAATCCTTCTCTTGCCTTGTAGTCCCCCTTGCTTTAGCTCACTTCATTTTGGCTGCTCATTTCATTCTCTGCCTACTTTAGCATTTGCAGTTTTTGTTCATTCCTCTCTGGGCCTCTCCTAGTACACTTTTTTTTTTTCTCCTTACCCATAAATCTCTTGCAATTCATCATTCAGGATTTCCAGTTCTTCACAAACTGGAATGGTGAGAATGAAATGCAATATTTTGAGTTTCATTTGTGGTGTCCTAGAGAGTATTCTCCTAGAAAGAGAGTTTTTTCTGATAATCAGTCTGGCTCCTGGACTCCTCAGCCTACCAGTTCCTGCAGGGGAGACCTTGCAACCCCTACCTGTTGCCAGGTTCTGGGCCCTATCCCAGATATTTTCAGAAGAATCTATGGAGTCAAGGCCACAGGTCTTAAGGGTTTCCTCACCCAGCCCTCCTCTTGCACACAGGCTCTAGTAAATGGCCTCCTGTTTGAAGGTTTGATAACTATTCAGATCCTCAGTTCTTTCAGGGTCCCTCTTACCCTCACTGGAACTTCCCCAGAACCACATCTGAGAGCCCCGGGCCTGCCTTTGCATGTTGAAACACCCAATATAGCCAATCTAGCCTTCCACATTTCGGCAATTTATTTACCTCTTCATGCCCTATCATGGTTAGGGAAACCCACAAAGGATCACTCAAGAACTACTGAATAACAAACACTTTTCTTGGATGAGAGCTCCTACCTTATACTCTGGGTGACATGCTTTACCTTCCTAGACGGGCATCTTTCTGCCATCTGCTGCTTGACAAGAGGCTGCCTAATCAGGTGGGTAGGTCTGACCTGTTTCATTCTAACAAGCATCTCCAACACCCACTGCTATGGAGTGTTTAACGATTTCTTCCCATGGCAGCACCCTCTTTAGGTTTTCCTTCCAATAGGAATGAACTCAGCAGAACAATTAGTTAGACTGTGTTTGCCTCAGTAACTTCCACATCCCCCAAGACTCTTTTCTATCTTCCAGCACTTTCTCCAGTATCCAAAGCCCTCCTGCTAAAGCAGCAGCTCTGACAAGTGCCCACCCTTCTCATGGTGCTGCTCCAGGCTTAAGAACTACCCCCTTCTTTATCCTCTGTTTACAACCAGTGATCTGATGGGGCACTAGGTAGGTCTGCAAGGTATGCCCCCAGAGATTGGTGATTCCTCTTGAAACTCTACACAGAAAATATAGTTGCCACCAAGTGGTTCCATTTATAATGGTGAAGAGAGGGTCCATGGGTAGACCTACTCTAGATGTTTTGGAGAAACTATGCTATACACTAATTTTTTTTTTTTTTTTTTAACTTTGGATCCATTTTATTCTTTTTTTTTCTTTTCTTTTCTTTCGTTTTTTTTTGCAATGTTTTGAGAAATATTCACGTACCATACAATCATCCAAATTGTGCAATCAATTGTTCACAGTATCAGTTTCAGGTATTTCCTTGTAGCTATTCTAATATACTAAAAACTAAATGGGATATCTATATAATGCATAAGAATAACCTACAGAATGACCTCTCAACTCCATTTGAAATCTCTCACCAGTGAAATTTCATTTTGTTCCATTTCTCTTCCCCCTTTTGGTCCAGAAGGCTTCCTCAATCCTACAATTCTGGGTGCAGGCTCATCCCTGGGAGCCATGTCCCATGTAATATGGAGGGCAGCAAGTCCACCTGCTGAGTTGGCTTAGAGAAGCCACATCTGAGCAACAAAAGAGGTTCTCTGAAAGTGACACTTAGGTGCACTTACAAGTAGGCTTAGCCTCTCCTTTTCAGTAGCAAGCTTCATAAGGGCGAGTCCAAAGATCGAGGGCTTAGCCTGCTAAACTGGTAGTCCCCAATGCTTGTGGGAATATCAGAAATTCCCCAGGTGGGGAAGTTTAATATATTCACATTTTCCCTGAGTCACTCAAGGGGGCTTTGCAAATACTTTCTATTCTCTGCCCAAATTACTCTGTACAAACCAGCCAGTTCTCACTCCCTATTTAAGGTTCCATGTAATTATGGTGTTTGAATGAACCGACTGCACAAGTTATCTAGTGTGCTACAGAAAATATAGATTTTGCACCAATAAACGTCTCTGGTCTTACACAGAAGTTGAAGTTTTAAAACTTCATTCTTTACCTTTTGGCTGATTTACCTTAGTCCTAACCAAGTCCGTTTCCTTCATATCTCTAATGGAAGTCTGTTCTTTTTTTCAGCTTCTGTAACAGTTGCTGTATGGGGTAATGCTGACATTCATAGCTACCAAACTCTGGCTCTGAGACTCAGGTGTCATACAGATACCTGAAGTTCCAGGGACTGACCAGCACAGCATCTCAGAATTTAGAAATAATCATTACAACTCATGAATAAATGTGACTGCTGTAAGGGCTTACAATCTAGGAACCTTTACAACAAGCCTTCCCTTGATAACCTAGGCTCTCAAATTCAATTCTCAGGGTTTGCACATTACAGTTAGTCCATAGCAGTGAAGCATTATAACGTTTCTCTTTTCTTTTCCAGCTTATTGCATTCAACATACTGTCCTGAAGGTCCATTCACCTAGTTGCATACCTCATAAATTCATTTCTTCTTGCCACCGCTCAATATTCCATTGTATGTATTCACCACAGTTCTCCATTCTATTTATCAGTCCATGTACCCTTAGGCCACTTCCATCCATTGAATACCCTGAATACTGCCTCCATAAATATCAGTGTGCAAATGTCCATTCATGTTCCTGCTCTCAGTTCTTCCAAGTATATGCCCAATAACAGGGTTGTAGGACCATATGGCAACCTCATACTTAGCTTCCTTTGGAACCACCACACTGCCCTCCAGATGGGCTGCACCATTCTACTTCCCCACCGAAAGTGAATAGGTACATCCCTCTCTCTATGTTTTCTCCAGCACATGTATCTCTCTGTTTATTTTTAAACAGTTTTATTCACACACCATACAATTCATTCTATGTGTTCAGTGATTCCTGGTATAATCACATAGTTATGTATTCACCACAACAATCTATATGAGAACATTTCCATTTCTTCCTCAAAGACGGGGAGGAGAAAAAAATGAAGAATAAAAAAAATAAAAGATGAAGAATAATAAAAATAAAATAAATTAAAATACAATGAAAAGGTCAGCCAACAACAGTAGCAAGAATCCCATACCACTCCCTTATATTCCTCTCTTATAGACATTTAGCTTTGGTATATTGCCTTTGTTACAATTAATAGAAGCATATTAAAATGTTACTGTTGCCTTGATTGTATTTTTTCCCCTGTACAATCCAATTTTCAACACCTTACAATGTTGACATTTATTTTTTCTAAATGTCCTATTTCCTCTTTTAAAAATATTCTTTTATTTGTACATTGATTAATCACCATTATTGACCACCTTAGGTTTCACTAAGTTGTACAATCCCAGTCTTTATCTTCTATATTTCCTTCTGATGTCATACATGCCCCTAGCATTCCACTTTTAACCATACTCACACTCATCTTTGTTCAGAGTACTTACAATATTGTGCTACTATCACACAGTATTGTGCTATCCATTTCTGGTTCTATACAATCAATCCTGTTGAACATTCTGTACTCTTTCAGCATCAAATGCCCTATCTCTACCCTCTTTCTATTCCTGTTAACCTTTTTTCTCAACCCTAACTCTCAAAGTTTGCTCCTTAATGTTAGTTCATATTAGTGAGATCATACAGTATTTATCCTTTTGTTTCTGGCTAATTCCACTCAACATAATGTCTAGTGTATACCATTTTGTCTTTTGGACTTTATGTGTAATATGTTATTATATTTTTATTTTCTCTCTCTCTCTTTTTACCCCTACTGATAGGTTTCATTTCTACACTCTTCTCAAACCTCTCTCTCCTGTTTTGTCCTATCTGCCTTTAGTGCTCCTGTGCTGGTTTGAATGTATTGTGTCCCCCAAAATGCCATGTTATTTAATGCAATCTTGTGGGGGCAGACATATTCATGTTGATTAGGTTGGGATCCTTTGATTGAGTGTTCCCATGGAGAGGTGACTCAATCAACTGTGGGCGAGAGCTTTGATTGGATAATTTCTATGGAGGTGTTACCCTACTCACTCAAGGTGTGTCATAATTGAATCACTGGAGTTCTATAAAAGTGTTCACAGACAAAAGGAGGTGCTGCAGCCAAGAGAGACACTTTAAAGGACACACAGGAGCTGAGAGTGGAGCTGGAACACAACCTGGGATCAACAGATGCCAGCCATGTGACTTCCCAGCTAACAGAGGTTTTCCAGATGCCATTGACCTTTCTTTGGTGAAGGTATACTTGTGTTGATGCCTTCATTTGGACATTTTCATGGCCTTCAGACTGTAACTTTGTAATCAAATAAACCCCTTTTATAAAAGCCAATCCATTTCTGGTATTTTGCATGGCAGAAGCATCAGCAAACTGGAACAGCTCCCTTTGGTATTTCTTGTAGTGGAGGTATCTTGTTCACAAACTCTCTCAGTGTCCATTTGTCTGAAAGTATTTAAAACTCTCCCTCATTTTTGAAGGACAGTCTTGCCAGATATAGAATTCTTGGTTGGCAGTTTTTCTCTTTCAATATCTTAAATATGTCATACCGCTGCCTTCTCACCTCCATGGTTTCTTCTGAGAAATCCGCACATAGTCTTATTAAGCTTCCCTTGTATGTGATGGATTGTTTTCCTCTTGCTACTTTTTGACAATTCTCTCTTTGTCTTTAACATTTGATAATCTGATTATTATGTGTCCTGGAGTAGGTCTATTCAGATCTATTCTGTTTGGGGTATGCTGTGCTTCCTGGATCTATAATTTTATGTCTTTCACAAGAGATGGGAAATTTTCAGTGATTATTTCCTCCATTGTTGTTTCTGCCCATTTTCCTTTCTCTTCTCTTTCTGGGACACCCATGACACATATATTCATGCACTTCATGTTGTCATTCAATTCCCTGAAACCCTGCTCATATTTACCCATTCTTTTCTCTATCTGTCCTTTTTTGTATAGGATTTCTGATGTCCGGTCCTGTAGTTCATGAATGTTTCTTCCACCTGTTCAAATCCACTGTTGTATGTCTCCACTGTGTTTTCATCTCTTCTACTGTGCCTTTCATTCCCATAAATTCTGCCAATTGTTTTTTTCAAACTTTCAAATTTTTCCTTATGTTTGCCCAATTTTTTCTTTATGTCCTTTGTCTCTTTTGCCATTGTCTTCCCTCAACTTGTTGATTTGATTTTTGAATTGATTTAGCATATTTGTTTGAACATCTTTAATTAGTTGTTTCATTCGAGGTGTAAGTTTGTTCCTTTGAATGAGCCATATCTTCATTTTTCCTAGTGTGACTCACAATTTTTGTTGTCTAGACATCTTGTTTCCTTGATTACACCAATCAGATTTTCCCAACCCAGACCATCCAGGTCTCAGGAGGAGGGTGTAATCAGTATCAAGTTTCCCTGAGGTTGAGACCCAGAAGATTATCAAAATTTCCTATGAGACCTCTAGATTCTGTGCTTTTCCTATTCTGTCCAGCAGGTGGTTCTTGTCACCCCACAGCTCCCTACTGGCAAAAAGAGGTGCAGTGCCTTTAATTCTCAGCAGACCCTGTCCCTTCCAGGGACCAAAGGTGAGTCAAAAGCCAAGCTTAAGCTGTTTAGGTTGTGGTTTTTTTTCTCCCTAGGCCCTGGGGTCTGAATTCTCTGAGGGAGGGCAGCCCCTTGAGCTGGGTCCTGCCTCACACTTAGGAAAGAGACACCTTTTAGGGAATTATGTCCTTCAGTTGACTTCTTCCTTTGTCTCTCTATCATATCTTCACCCTTTCCTGGGTCAGTGCTAACAATTAAAAATTCTTGAGGCTTTCTCTAATGAGCTACTAAGAATGAGAGAAAAAAAGAAAGAAATCCCCTTTTCAGAGCTGCTTCCCAACCCCCTCCCTGCCCCTCCCCAATTTTTCGAGTCAAGAGCCAAGTTGGTATCTGGTTTTATATGCCCTTTTTCTTGGAACACAGCCCTTTTCCAGTATTCTGAGCTTAGCTGACTCCAAAAGTCTCTGTTTTTAGTTATTTATTTATTATTGTTATTTTTCTCCATCAATCCCACCTCCTCTCTGCTGGGAGAGACCTCAGGGTTCCTTTCCTGCTTGCTCTGGATTTATCTATGCTCATAGCTTGTATTCAGCTGTCTAGATTTGTTAATTAAAACCACAATTGAATCTTGGTTGCGCTACCTTCCCTTTCTCCTAGTGGGGACTACTTCTTTTCCCCACAGGGAAGTGTTCCACTCAGCCTGCCATGCCACTGGGAGAGGGGTGCCAGTCTTAGTTGCTTGGGGGGCTTCACTTACAGTTCTTGTGCTTTGATCTCAGCCATTCCACTCATTCCAGACTAGTGTATGCTGTGTGTCTAGTCATGGATGTCCCCCAATCAGTTCTTCTAGACTATTTACTAGTTGTTCCTATTTACTAGTTGCTCTAGAGGACTAATTAAATTGCACACCTCCTTACCTTGCCATCTTGCCCCATCTCCTGTGCTTTTTTTGATGGAAAAATAAAACTTCTTTAAAACCAAAAATTAAGTGCCCATTTTTCTGCCCCTTTATAGTAATAAAAAATTTTAACTTATAAAATTTAGTATTGAAAATGGGATAAGAAAATCATACTCTCACACACTGCCTCTAAGGAATGTAAACAGTTATGTATTTTTAAAAAGAAAGCCTATCTTCTCTGACCCAATAATTTTCCAGTTAGCCATCTACTCTGTGGACATAGTAAAATAATCAAGCAAATATTCATTTATCAATCCTAAAACTTTTCAGTAGAGAAAAGTTAATATATAACAGTACATTTAGTCTATGGCTCTTCATGCAGCCATTAAAATGTTTTCAAAGAATATTTTAAAACATGAGAAAATATTAATGATGTATTACTGTTCTAGTTTGCTAATGCTTCTGGAATGCAAAACACCAGAAAGGGATTGGCTTTTATAAAGAGGATTTATTTGGTTATGCGGTTATGGTCCTAAGGCCATAAAATGTCCAAGGTAAGGCATCAACAATTGGGTACCTTCCCTGGAGGATGGCCAATGGCATGGGGAAAACTTCTGTTAGCTGGGAAAGCACATGGCTGGTGTCTGCTCCAAAGTTCTGCTTTCAAAATGGCCTTCTCCCAGGACATTCCTCTCTAGGCTGCAGTTCCTCAAAAATGTCACTCTTAGTTGCTCTTGGGGTGTTTGTCCTCTCTTAGATTCTCCAGAGCAAGCATCTGTTTTCAATGGCCATCTTCAAACTGTCTCTCATCAGCAGCTACTCTCTCAGCTTCTGTGCATTCTTCAAAGTGTCCCTCTTGGCTGTAGCTCCTCTTCAAAATGTCACTCTCAGCTGCACTGAGTCCCTTCTGTTTGTCAGCTCCAGTGATTTAATTTAGACCCACCCTGAATGGGTGGGGTAACACCTCCATGGAAATTATCCAATCAGAGTCATCACCCACAGTTGGGTGGGGCACATCTCCATAGAAACATTCAAAGAATTACAATCTAATCAGCATTGATGTGTCTGCCCACACAAGATTATATCAATGATAATGGCATTTTGGAGGACATAATACATTCAGACTGGCACAATTACCAAATGAAAATAGTAAGATTCAAAATACGATAATCTGTGATCTCAATTATCTTTAAAGTGGTATGGTGTGTACTTGTGTGTGTACACATGTACTGTATGAATAAAGACTGAAGTAAATACATTAAAATGTTAACAGCATTCCTCTATGGGGTTAAAATTGATCATCATTTTATTTTTATGTTTCTTTGTTTTCAGATATTCTATAATAAACATGCATAACTTTTATAGTTACAGAAATGGCATTAAAACACATAAGTAGTTAGACTTTGTTCAATGTAAACTTTTTAGCAATTGGAGCTGTTGGGCATAAATTGCTTCCAGCAGTTGGTAGGGGAGAGAGTTAAGTAGAATATGAATATCAGTCAGTGAGGTTTCCTATGACACTGCTTGAGAAATTAGGACTTTCGACTTCTTAGATTACGTGTGTAATTCATTTTATTAGTCAGGGTTCTCCAGAGAAACAGAACCAACAGGATATATGTATGTACACACATATATATGAGGAGACTTATTTTAAGGAATTGGCTCATGTGGTCATGGGGACTGACATGTCCAAATTCTGTAGGGCAGGGTGGCAGTCTGGAAATTCAGAGGAGTCAAGGATTGTCTTAGTTTGCCAGCACTGCTATGACAAATACCACCCAATGGGTTGGATTAACAACAGGAACTTATTGGCTCATGGTTTTCAGAGGCTGAAAGTCCAAAATCAAGGCACCGAAGTCTGTAATGTTCTGCTGATGGCTTGCCACAATCCTTGCAGTTCCTTGGCATGCATTTCTGCCGTCTGTCACATGATCTCTCTCTTCTTGCGTCAACCCTTCTGGTTTCTGCTGACTTCTGGCTTCTTCCCATGGCTTTCTATGATTTATAGCTGCTTTGACTGAGTCCAAATTTCATCTCTTTATAATGCCTCCAGTAACAAGAATTAAGAGCCATCCTGATTTAATTTGTCCATACTTTAACTAATAAGACATCTTCAAAATGTCCTGTTTACAAACAGGTTTATACCCACAAGAATGTGGATTAAGATTTGAACATGACTTTTGTGAGATACATGATTAAATATGCAGCAGGAGTAGAGGGTGTAGTAGTCCTGAGTCAATATTTCCTTTTCTGGAAATCATAGTTCTTTCTCTTAAAGCCTTCACATGATTGGATGAGGCCCACTCACACTATCAAGGGCAACCGTCTTAAAGTCAACAGATTGCAGATGTTAATCACATCTATAAAATACCTTCAGCAACATCTAGGCCAGCATATGACCAAACAACTGGACACCAAAACCTAAGCAAGTGACACAAAAAATTAACCAACACACTCATGTTTTCTCATGTTCAATGAGGGAAATCAAGAAGTTGAGTATGACAATCATAAAGGTATAATATTGTCTTTGTTGAGATGAACCCTATGTAGCAAAAATTCTATAAACCAAACTTAGTAGCTAACTTTGACCATGGTGTCCTCATGATTCTTGCCAGAGTTCCACAGAGGAGTGTGCAGATTACCCCAATGCACTGGGCCCTCCCCAATCCAATAAGCTGTGGAATGTCTCACTAAATGAAGTGCAAATAAACACAGGACATGTACAGGAAGACTGAGAATAATTTTAAATCTAAAGAACTTCCCTTGCATTTTTTGTGTATGGAGGAGGAGAATGTATGCCTAGATGGAGAAATCAGGCACACAAGGAAGGAAGCAAACCTCAGATGCCTTCCTGGGCTTGGTGCACAGGTGGTTTTGGTTTTCTAAGCCGCAATGCAGCTGTAGTATAAAAAATTGCTCCAGGATACTTTTTTTCCTGTTCCATCTGACCAGTCTCAGTTGGAAGGGCTTGCATACAGGCTTTTCTAACACCTTGTCTTCCTTTCCTGGGTTCCAGTTGGGTGAGGTATCGCTGTGCCCTGATGACTTCTCACTTGGCTTGGCTCAGTAGCTCAGTAGTGATTCCCTTCTAGGCACTGCATCACCCAGCTCTGACTTACTCATTCTTTACTATAAGTGCTATATTTTCCTAATTCCAAACTGGCATGTGTGGGACAGGGAAAATGTTTCCCCATTTGTCTTGGAAAATTATTTTAAATACAAAAGATAGACTACACTTAGTTATATTTAGCAAAAACACTTCTTTTGAGGGGAAAAAAGCATGGAATTGCAACTGCTCTGGCACGTCTTGTTCTTATGGTCATGTGCTTATGGTTGACTGTCCTGAGGAATCCCTGGAGAGTCATTGGGTGTTTCCCTGGGACTCCCTCCCAACCCAGGTCAGGTTCCTCCAACCAAGACTGTGCAGCAGGGTTATCTTCCCTCTGATGCTCATGCCGCCATGACAACTTCATGCACAATTACTTTGTCACCTAGGAACTAAGAGGCTAGCTGTTTTCATCAGTCTTCAAGCATTCCTAAAGGAGCTTTAGTATTTTCAGATCTAAGCTTTCGAAACAGTCTACATATTTGATGTGCCTAAAAAAATTAGATATATCCTCTCCTATTTTTCAAGGGTAGTTTCATTGTTTCAAAGGTCAAGCAAAGACAGAAACAGTTTATCTCAAATTACAAAATATTTGCAGTAAATATTTGAATAATAAATTCAGATGGGGGAGTAAGAATGGAGGAGGAACTTCAGGGGCTTTCCCACTGCCTCTTGAGCCATGGGGTGGATAAGTGCCCTCTCTTCTATAAGGTCAGCTTTACCTTTAAGATCTGTCTTTGAATTGTTAATGGTTCTTTCATGTGTTCCAGAAGAGGTCAGACATCTCATGGATGTTGTGATGTAACTAAGGCTCTGATCTAGGATGAGAATTCAGGAATTTTGCTTAGGAAAAAAAGAGAAAAGTCTCAGAATATTTAAGGTAAATTGAGTTATGTAACCCAGAAGAATTGATGATCTTAATCTTAATTCCAATTTCTGTGCACAGAAACCCATTATAAAAAGGACATTTTGAAGTTGTTAATTTTAATTAAGGTGTGGCCAGAAGAATCAGGATGGGCCTTAATCAATTATTGGAGGCTATATAAAGAGAAAGCCATGGCAGTGGGGAAGGTGCTGGAAGCCACAAGTCAGCAAAGACCTGGAAGAGAAAGGAGAAGACATCACCATGTAACTGGAAAGCCAAGGAACCTAAGGATTTCTGACAGTGAGAATGCTATGACCCCAGGAGGAAGCAAGCCTTCTAGCCAATGCTTTGATTTGGACTTCTGGCTTCTGAAACATGAGCCAGTAAATTACTGTTGTTTAAGCCAAAACCAGTTTGTGAAGTTTGTGATAGAAGCCTAACAAAACCAAGACAATGTTCTTTTAAAAATAGTTGCCTTGGATCCCTTACTTTAGAAGAGAAGTGTTAACAGCCAAACTAAATGTGGCAAGCTCCACTCCCAATCCCTTTGGTTTATGCTGTATTTGATTTAGTGACTAGTCATTAAAGCACAGAACTGTCCCCACTAACTAGGGTCTTCATTTTGAAATGGACAGAAAGCTTTGTTTTGTGCCATGGATGTGGAGAAAACCCAAGTTCCTAGTCTGAGGCAGCCATCTTGAAAGCATGTTATCTGGTCAAAAGGAGGCAGAATGCAAGTGTTCATGAAGAATGCAAATCTATTTCTCCAATGTAGGATTCACTCAAAGCACTTGTCCTGCTGTTGGAGAAGAGCACTGCCACCTTTCTCTGTAAAGGAGATCACTACTGTTATTCTGGGTTTTGGAAGTTTTTATTTAATATTATTAAACATACTACTTTATAAGGATTGTGATTATTAATTTTATGTGTCAACTTGGTTAGGTTAATGTATCTAGTTATTTGCTCAAACACTGTCCTAATTGTTACTGTGGAGGTATTTCAATTAGTTGACCTCAAGTAAAGGAATTTACTCTCCATAATGTGAGTGGGTCTCATCCAATCAGTTGGAGGTCTTAAAGAGCAAGAACTGAGGATTCCAGGGATCAGAAGAACTTCATCCTCAAGATTACACTCTCTACTCCTTCCTGAGCTTCCAGCCTGAAGGATTCAGACTCAAGAATTCAACATCAACTCAAAAGGTGCTGGGCAGGATCAAGATGGCACAGTGAGAAGCTTCAGGGCTCCATCCCCCCCACAGAAGTTTTGAACAACCAGCAAGAACTGGCAGAAACATCTTTCTCAAAGATCAAGAGAGCAGTTAAAAGATTTTAGTAACAGGACAAGCACTGAATTAAGAAAAGGCAACTTAAAAGTGGTAGAGTCTTGTGTCACCCTTGCTGGCCCCTTCCCCATCCCATCTCAATTCATAGCAGAGCTGGCCTATGCTCCTGGGTCAGATCCCTGGTCCTGGTTACAGAGAGGGCAGAGAAATCTTTGTGCAATTACTGGAAGCATGTGTATCTGGCTCAGTCTATCTAGTGGCAGTCTTAGGGACTGAACTAGAACACTGGTTGCATGCTTGCCATCCCAGAACTTACCCTACATGTAAAAAGAAGCTCACAGAGTTTTCCTACAGAATGCTACGGGAGAGCAGTCAAATCATGACTGCCTGGGACAAAGGATAGCTGGCTGTAGGACATATGGTGCAGTGCCTGGGAATGTGAGGAAGCTTTTCTAGGGAAGAGGGGACATTCATACCTGTGTAAACAGGGGAATTCTTAGGGCCAAACGTGCATGTCCAAGAGAGAACACATGCAGAAAGAATCAGGGAGTCCTCTACACTTTGGCCTAGAGTTATTTTCTAAACTCAGTGTATGGATATGCTCTGAAAGAGAGCACTCACACAAATTAATCTGCAAAGACTGGGGAAGGTATTTTCTTTTTGTTCCATCTTGTTGTTGTTTTTAGCTCCTGGCTTTCAAGGAAAGCTCTGCCATAACACTAGCTGGGTATAATCTTAAGGAACAGAGTCCTCAGAGCCTAAATTCCAGTGATAACACATTAAAATTTCAAAATGTCCAGGTTTCAACAAAAGATTACAAAACATAAAATGAAACAGGAGGTGATGGTCCAGGCAAAGGAGAAGACTAAAGTCTTAGAAACCACCAATGAGCAGGATTACAACTGGGACATACCAGATAAAGGTTTTAAAAAATGGTCCTGGATATGTTCAAAGAGCTAAAGTAAAATATGGACAAATAACTAAAGGACACAAGAGAAGTGATAGAAGAATATGAAGACAATATGAACGGAGAGATGGAAATTATGAAAAGGAACCAAACAGAGCTGAAGACCATAGTAACAGATATTAAAAGTTAAATTAAAAGAAATTTAACATGAAATTGGAGCTGACATAAGAAAAAAATCCATGAACTTGAAGGTAAGACAATTGAAATCATCCAGTCTGAGGAGCAGAAAAAGTAAAGAATGAAGAAAGTGAACAGAACCTGAGAAACATGTGGGACACCATCAAGCATACCAACATACACATTGTGGGAGTCCCATAAAAAGAAAGAGAGAAAGGGGAAGAGTGACTATTCACAGAAATAATGGCTGAAAACTTCCAAAATTTAATGAAAGATATGAATATATACATCCCAAAAGCTCAACTGAACTCCATACAAGACAAATCCAAATATATCTACACCATGGCATAATATAATCAAACTATTGAATGCCAAAGACAAAGAGAGGATCCTGAAAGCAGCAAGAGAGAAGTAACATGTCACATACATTGAAGCCACAATAAGATTAAGTGCTGATCTCTCATCAGTAACTATGGAGGCAACAAGCCAGTGGGATGATATATTTAAAATGCTGAGAGCAAAATATTGCCAACCATGAATTCTATATCTGGCAAAACCATCTTTCAAAAATGAGGGAATTTGTCACTACTAGACAGTCCCTTCAAGAGATAATTAAAGATAATCAGTATGTTCAAGTGCTGATTGTGGTGATAAATGAACAACTTTATGATGATACCATGAACAACTGATTGTACACTGTGGATAAATGTATGGTATGTGAATATAACTCTATAAAATTGAAGGAAAATATATATATAGGAGTAAAAATTTTGGAGAAAACATGGTGAGAGGGATGATGCCTCACCAATATGGACTAACTACAATGTGTAAACTCAGAATTAAATCTTAGAACATAGCCTAACGTAGACACAATAATTGTAATAGTCCCTAGATTGTAAGCTCTTACAGCAGTTAACTCTATCCCTGAATTGTAAGGCCTATCTCTAAACTTTGAGATGCTGATCCGCTAGCATATAACCTGATTGGTCTTTGGAACAATGCATATCTCTGAGACACCTGAAACTCAGAGCTAGAGCTTGGCAGATATGAATGTCAGTATTAGTGCATACAGCCACTGTCAAAAAGAAAAAAAATAAAAAATAAAAATAAAAAGCTGAAAAAGAGCCCAGACTTCAATTAGTGATATGAATGAAGCAGGTCTGGTTAAGACCAGGGCAAGCCAGGCCAAAGAATAAAGGTTGAAACTGATTGTGTTTTAAAACTTCAACTTTCATACGAGACCAAGGGAATAGATATCTATTTGGTACAGGATCTAAATTTTCTAAACGGTACAACTCTACAGTCGATTTGTTCAAACACCACAATTGCATGGAACTTTGAATAGGAAGTGAGATACGGTAGGTTAGTATAGGCTGGAGTGAAATAGTGACACATCCTAGAGTAATTTGGGCAGATAATAAAAAATATATTTACAGCCTCCCCCTCCCCAGCCCTGAGGATCTGGGGGAAGGTGTGGATGTGTTGGACATCCTCATCTGGACTGGTGTTGATGTTGTCACAAACATTGGGACTGGCGGTTTGATGTGCTGAGCCCTTGAGCATGGGACTTGCCCTTATGAAGCTCATTATCACAAAGGAGAGTCCAAACTTGTACGTAATGGTGCCTAAGAGTCTCCCCCTGAGTACCTCTTTGTTGCTCAGATGTGGCCCTCTCTCTCTCTAACTGAGCCATCTTGACAGGTGAACTCGCTGCCCTCCCCCCTACATGGGACCTGACTCCCAGGGGTGTAACTCTCCCTGGCAATGCAGAGTATGACTCCCGGGGATGAATCTGGACCCGGCATCATGGGACTCAGAGTATCTTCTTGACCAAAAGGGGGATGCAAAATGAGACAAAATAGTTTCAGTGGCTGAGAGATTCCAAATGGAGTCGAGAGGTCACTCTGGTGAACATTCTTATGCACTATATAGATAACACCTCTTAGGCTTTAATGTATTGGAATAGCTAGAAGTAAATACCTGAAACTACCAAACTCCAACCCAGCAGTCTGGACTCCTGAAGACAATTATATAATAATGTAGATTACAAGGGGTGACAGTGTGATTGTGAAGACCTTGTGGATCACACCCCCTTTATCTAGTGTATGGATGAGTGGAGGAATGGGGATAAAAACTAAAGGACAAATGGGGTGGGATGGGGGGACAATTTGGGTGTTCTTTTTTTACTTTTATTTTTTATTCTTGTTCTGATTCTTTCTGATGTAAGGAAAATGTTCAGAGATATATTGTGGTGATGAACGCATAACTATGTTATCATACTGTGGACAGTGGATTGTATATCATGGATGATTGTATGGTGTGTGAATGTATTTCAATAAAACTGAATTTAATAAAAAAAGATAACTAAAGAGAGTTCTTCAGGTTGAAAGGAAAGGGCAATAGACAATAGATTGAGGCTGCATGAAGAAATAAAGAGCTCTAGTAAGGGTAATGAGATGGGTAAATATAAATGTCAGTACTATTGTATTTTGGTTGGTAACTCCACTTTTTACTTCATACAGGATCTCAAAGGAACTTTCAAAATATGTAATGATAAATCAATGGTTCTGGACTCATAATGTGTAAACATGTAATTTGTGACAAGAACTACATAAAGGTGGTGTGCCGGTTTGGATGTATTATGTCCCCCAAAATGACATGTTCTATAATGCAATCTTGTTGGGGCAGAAGTATTCAGTCTTGATTAGGTTGAAATCTTTGGATTAGGCTGTTTCCATGGGTATGTGACCCACCCACTGTGGGTAATACCTTTGATTAGATTATTTCCATGGGGGTGTGGCCCCACTCATTCAGCATGGGTCTTGATTAGTTTGTTGGAGCCCTATAAAAACTCAGACAGAGGAACTCAGTGTAGCTGCAGCTGAGAGACATATTTTGAAGACGGCCATTGAAAGCTGATGCTGACATTTTGGACAATGCCATTTTGAAACACAACCTGTGAGCAAGCAGACGCCAGCCACATGCCTTCCCAGCTAAAGGAGGTTTCCCGGATGCCTTCCTTTGGTGAAGGTATACTTGTGCTGATGCCTTAATTTGGACACTTTCATGGCCTTCAGACTGTAAATTTGTAACCAAATAAATCTCCTTTATAAAAGCCAATCCATTTCTGGTATTTTGCACAATGGCAGCATTCACAAACCAGAACAGGTGGGGAGACAGGGGTATAGGAACACAGCTTGTGTATACTATTGAAGTTAATTTGGTGTCAAAGCAAATGATATTGTTATAAGCTTAGGATGTTAAATTTAAGCCCTATAGTAATTATAAAGAAAATATCAGGGTTTGCAGCTTATAGACACAGAAAGAGTACAGGTTTCCAGGGGTGGGTGTTAGGGGGAATTGAGAGTTAATGCATAATGGATGTAGGGTTTATGTTTGGGGAGATGGAAAAGTTTTAGTAGTGGAAGGTGCAGAGGGTACTGCAACATTGCAAATGTAATTAATTCCACTGAATGATATGCTAAAGGGTGGTTGAGATGGAGAAGTTTGTGTTGTATACAAGTTCCCACAATTTAGAGCAAAAGGAAGTGCAACTTAAGAGACAATGACAATTAAATAAACACATGATCCTGGACTTGAATTAACAAGGGAGGAGGAAAGGTTCAAAAGGACATTATCGGGACATATGAAAAAATTAGAACGTAGACTGTAAGCTTTATGTCAATGTTAAATTTCTTGAACTTGATAAGTGCCCTTAAGGTGGTTAATTAAGCAAAATACTTTGTTCTTAGGAAATGTACATGGCGATTTTAAGTGTTCAAGAAGCATGATATATACAACCTAAACTCAAATTTTCAGAAAATGGATTAATAAATAGGCAGATAGATAGATAGATAGATAGATAGATGAATTGCTAGATAGGTGGAAAGAGAATGATACGGCAAATGTGGTAAAATGTTAATATTGAAGGATCTGGGTATCTGGAAGATTATACGTTGGAGTTCTCTGTATGGGGTTTGTATTATTTTTGTAATTGTCCTGTGTGTTTGAAAGTGTTTCAAAATAAAGTATAAAATAAAATAAATAAAATAAAATGAAATAAAATAAAATAAAATAAATAAAATAAAATAAAATAAAATAAAATAAAATAAACTCTTCATCACTCTCAACATAATTACAAGCCTCCAGCCTGCCCAACAAATTTGGACTTGCCAATCCTACAAGTCCCTTGAGCCAGTTCATCATAATAAATCTCTTTATATGTATGTGTTTGTGTGTGTATCTTATTGGTTCTGTTTTTCTAAAGAACACTGACTGATACAAAATTGAAAACAGAAAGGATTTTTTTAAGCTATATTATGCTAGAATAGCCTTGAAATGAATTACTGTATTCATCACTGGAGAAGAGGAGGAGTAAAGAAGTCTTAATCCCATTTTTTTATTCATTTGTTTCCCATGGAAATTTAGAGAAACTTGTTTTTTTCTCCCTAACCAACTCGAAGAGTGGAAAGGGATAATTTCTTCACAGAATTTTAATGTAGGAAGGAACCCTAGAGATTATCAAGCCCTGATAGTATATTTTCCATAGAAAACAAACAAACAAACAAACAAACAAACAAAAAGAAACTCTTTTCTTTCAGACACTGAATAGAACCTTAGAGCAGCCTCCCCCTTGTGAGAGAAATTCATAAAGATCATTGATTCCTTCATTTGAAGCTTGATTTTGCCCAGGAAGACTTGATAAGGCAGGAAGGGAGAGAGCCAGATTTAACCAGCTATTTCTATAATATAAAACAATGGAAGGATTTTATTAAATGATCAATAGGAAATAATCAAAATAAAGTCTTTAAGAATAACTATTAATGGATATAAGCCAGGAAATGTAAGTTTTCATACAACACACAGTAATAATATGACAGTGAATACTTACCAGTGTTTGCAAAGTGCCAGACATTGCTCTGAGTGCTTTATATATATATATGTATTAGCTCATTTAATCTTTATGAAGTAAATAATTATTGTCCACATTTTACAGATGAGGACACTGATGCATATAGAGATTAAATAATTTGTCCAAGGCCAAATAAGTAGAAAGTGGTAGAGTTGGTATTCACACCTGGCAACCTGACTTCAGAATCTGTGCTCTTACCCACTAACACACACACACTCAAACACAACCTGCCTTGAATGGAACCACAGTTCCAGTTCATTGGTTCTACTCTGTTACTCAAGAAAATCACAATAAGGGACCAGAAGGAACATTTATTGATCAACAACTGTGTGCCAGTTATTGGGCCAATTCTTACAAAACCTCGAGGGGTAGTTTTCCTTAACCCTATTTTACAAATGAGGAAATAGATTCAGAGAGGTGAAGTAACTTGCCCAAGACTACACAGCTAATCAAGAAAGAGAGCAGATGTGAACTCTTTCCACTATTCCATACTAAGAAGTGCAGACAAGCAAACAATCTAAAATCTGAATTTACTTTTCTTTTTTTTCCAGGTTTTACTTTTAAAATATTTGTAATTATTAAATTTACCACACAAAATCCTTATTGAATAGCACAATAAGGTCAGTTAACATTAAGTACTCTCTTTTGACTTAAGATTCTAAACTTTTGGCTTAGAAAGAAATCTCATGAAAAATAGCTGAAAAGATAGACAATGTAATTAGCATTGCCAACATAATACCTGATTGGATCATACAAACATCTGAGACATACAATCATATGTTCAATCTAACTGGAATGTCCTTCTAGAAAGCATTGTTTTCAGAAATAGAGACCAGTTCCCGCTGTTTCCGTCAGTATTTGCCTATCACCCATTCTGATCAGGGCTTCCTGCTTGACCAGTGATGAACAGAAGATGAATTACTGATTTTGGCCTTCTCTGAAGGCCCCTGTTACGTTAAAAAGCCCCAGATTTATCTGTCAGATCCGTGCCCTAAATGAAATCATCCAGATAAACAGATGGCCTAGCCAGGGTGGTTTTACAGCAACATGTGTTTGCATGAAAAACATGGTCATAAACCTTTTATTCTAGGTCTAAAATTAAAATGTGGCTTTTGGATGCTACCTGGGGCTACCCAGGAGAGAGCATTTAAATGTCAAATTTATGGTTTGGTTTCTTCAGTGTGAGAAACAAGCACTGTTCCTAAAAAGGAACAAACACTCACCCGATTGTGGAGAAGAAAAAAATTTATTCACGGTCTTGCAAGAACGGGCACCCAACCAAATGTGGAGGTTGGCACCCAGAACAATGGATTCAGCAGTATTTATTCCCTAAACCTAACTGCAAGTCCCTCCCCTGTTTCTCCATTGGCTGGATACTCCAGAGGTTACATTCTATTCGACAAGCCTAACTAGCCCGCCCAAATTGGAAATATTTGAAATACGTTTCCTGTGCAAATTTGCGACATTAGGAACTGTTGGAACAAATCTCCACCCCTGACCATAATGGGTACACCCAGGCCTCTTTACAGCCAGTCTGGGCTAGTTTGGTAACAAGTTATGAGGCTATTTTGAGAACCTCTATTCTGAGGCTCCACTCTCCAAGGATAGTAGATAGTGGGCGGATAAGCAGGGGGACTGACTGTGGATAGTGGGCAGATAAGCAGAGGGACTGACTGGATTACAGTTTGTCTTCTTAACCTTCTACCAATTCCTTAACTGCCCCACCCTGCTAGGCACACCTGTCCTGTGTGAAAGCTAATCTTAATCTCATTCTCACAAATCCCCCCTCTTTCCTTTAAACTCTCTTTAGCTTTCACATTCCAGTCTCTCAAATTTCTGAAGAGCTTTCTCACATTCCTCATTGTACAAATCCTCCTCTCTGAGGGGGTATAAATTGTTTCAAGTGTATTGAACTGGCATTTGTTTGGTTAGGGCTGTCTCAATAAGCCTTTGAGTTAACCCCTGGACACATGGAATGATGCAGCACCCATCTGCTGTGAGTACTCCAGCTACAATGATAAGAGAGGTTAAGATGGACAACGCCACCCCTTTCCACTTTCCAAACCAACTTTCTAACCATTCAGTGAGAAGATTATTAATACCTGAATTTCCCGCTAATTCTTCGGATAAAGCAGTTAGACCTTGCAAAGCTTTGGTGATGGTTCCATCAGGTGCTGTATTATTTGGGATAAATGTACAACAACTGCCTCCAATCATTACACAAATGCCTCCTTTTTCAGCCAGCAACATGTCTAAAGCTATTCTGTTTTCCTGTGCCATTTGGCTAGTAGCATCTAGCTGCTCTGCAATGCCCTTAACCACGTCTTTGGTGTAAATGATAAATCTTTGTTGGTTATAATATATATAAATTAATCCAGTCTACATTTTTATTAATAGTGACCCACCAGAATAAAAATGACTCAAATCCTGCAACTATTTGATTCCTAGCTTTAAACTCATTTGGGATTCCCCGTGGAACTCCTATACTGTCTAAATATATCCGGTTGTCGAAAGAACCAGGTAAACTTTTTTTCTCCCTTTTCTCTTGGGGTTTCATGTCCTCCCCCTTCTCAAATGCCAGGGTAAATGGGATGGCCAATTGGACCAGAGCACAGGTTCCCTTCCACTTTTCAGGTAACACTGGTTGGAGGACGCCCTTTCCACAGTACCACCAAAGGTCTGCTCGGGGTGTGGTTAGACTGGAGAAACTGCCAGTACTATCCTCAGTCACATCCCATGCTTGGGTACATGAGGCCATGGTCCCGAGATCCTGGAGCCCCTCTCCCCGTCTGGAGAGACAGGCAGAGTGGTTTCCTGGACCAAGGTGGGAGCTAGCCTGGCCTTGGTATTTTCACTCCTGATTGGAGGAAAAAGGGAGGACAACATACTGCAATTTTCACCAGGAGTAGTATTCTGGAAAAGGAGCACCACACACTTGCACTCCTTCTCATGTTTTTCCATACCAAAGGGAAAGGGCACGATCCGAGCAGTGGGTTGGCCTGTTGCACAAGCATAGCAGCTACTTTTGTCTAAGCTCTGGACTGTATATTTAACCCATTCTACCCAGGCATTTGCATCCCCATATCCTGTTTCTATTTCTATGGTTTGCTTTAAGTTTTCTGCTTTAATTATTCTAATTACCTTGGGATCATTCTGAACTGGGGAACTGGCCTCCGATTGAACTCTCTCCAGTGTTACTGAAGGGCTAACTGGAGAGGGCGTGGTTAATGACAAGTTTACTGGAGAGGAAAGAACTTGTAGATGGAATCTCCCCAGAGGATCTCTACCAGTAACCTCTATCCCTATGCCATATATCCCATCAACTCCCCCACTGGTAGTGGGTCGTTTATTAGCTCCTTTAATAGTTATTACTACTGGGTCGCATTGAAGATTCCTGCAATCTGGTGGGGTGTTAGCTTTGTAGAAAGTTATTTTATCCTTCAATTTCCTGTGGGTTGGGTGGATCCAACTCTTATCTACAGTCCATCCCTTGTATTGGGTAGTCCACCAGATATCAGCCCAAGAGAGGCAAGGGGAGAGTCGGCTGAAAACACTTCTTACCGGCTCTGGGCATAGATATTTATCCTTCCCACTCAGCCACCGCAGGTACCCCAAGTTCCCACAGTCCACTACCTGACATGCATCAAATTGTACTGTTTGAAACTCTAAGCCTTCAGTTATATTGATTACTAATTTGACAGGACTTGCTGCATTCTGAACTGGGAACATTATGACTAGCATAATTATTCCCATTCCAAATCTGAATTGTAGACCACCCATCCTTCAGTTTTTGACAGCACCTGACCAAGTGGTATGGAGACACAGGGTTCGACCCCCCCACCTTTTCCAATATGCCCTCCCAACTATTATCTTTTTAGAGTGATCCTTAAGGGATCTGAGGTTGGAGTTATTGTCCAAGATTTGGGAGGAGTTGCTGAGTACTTATCATCTGGTTCAGACACTGGTCCCTTTACTCGGGTGTAGTGAGTCCAGCCTTTCTCTGCCGTCCGGACTGCAGTTTCAGTTGTTAACAAAACTTGATAAGGTCCCTCCCAGGTAGGTTGAAGTCTGGACTCCTTCCATGACTTGATCAGGACCCAGCTGCCAGGTTGGTGTTGATGGACAGCAAATTCAAGAGGCAGAGTTTGGGCCAGCAAACCACAATGCCTGAGAGATGACAGAGTAGAAGACAAAGCCAGTACATAATTTTTAAGGAAGAGATCCTTTGAATCTAGGGAAGGGAGATCTCTAGTTTTCCCTGGAAAAGGCAAGCCAAAGAGCATTTCATAGCGGGAGATTCCTAGCTCTTTTCTAGGAGCAGTTCTAATTCTCAGCAGAGCAATCGATAGACACATAGTCCATGGCAGTTTGGTCTCTAAGACCAGCTTAGAAAGATTTTTCTTTAAGGTTTGATTCATTCTTTCCACCCTTCCTGAGGATGGCAGATGCCAGGGTGTGTGGAAATCCCATGCAATACCCAAGCTTTGCATAACATTCTGCAATACACGGGAGGTAAAGCGGCTGCCGTTGTCGGAATCAATATTCTCTACTAACCCATAGCGGGGAATGATTTGTTCAAGGATAATTTTGGAAGTTCCCGATGCTGTGGCTGAGGTGAGAGGATATGCCTCTACCCACCCTATCAGATGATCTACAAGAACCAGAACATATTTTAGCCACCCCACTGGGGGCATCTCAGTGTAATCAACTTGAATACTTTGAAATGGTCTGAGGCCTGGTTCTCCTCCCCCTTGTACTTGTTTCCTTAGGACTTTCCTGTTAACCCTTTGGCAAATAATACATCATTCGCATATTTGTTTAGCTACAGTATAAAGGCCCACACATCCAAAATGTTTAAGAACCAGATCACACATAGCCTGTACTCCCCAATGACTCCCTTGGTGTAAAACTGCTAAGACCTCCCTCATTATTTGCTTATTTAACATTTGTCTGCCATCTGGGAGGAGCCATTTCCCCTGACCATCTAGGCTTGCTCCCAACTGCTCCAGGTCCTTTACTTCCTTCTCAGAGAATATAGGGACCCCAACCTCTTTGGGGATGGAGGGTAATAGAACCATTAACTTTAGAGGGGGACACAGGGAGGCTTCCTTAGCTTTTTCATCTGCTAATCTATTGCCTTCTGCCTCAAAAGAATAACCTTTTTGATGTCCGTTTATATGCACCACTGTTATCTCCCTAGGTAAGAGTAGGTTGGCTAACACTTGTTGCACCAATTCCCTGTGGACCAATTCTTTCCCTTTGCTGTTAATTAATCCCCTTTCTTCCCAGATATTTCCAAAGGTGTGGACTACCCCAAAGGCATACTTAGAGTCAGTGTAGATTGTACCATCCCTTCACTCTAACAATTTGAGGGCTTGATTCAATGCATACAGCTCACAAGTTTGAGCCAACCATTCATTGGGCAGTCGGCTAGCGTCCCTTACTGCACAAGTTAGACCATCCACAATTGCATAACCGTTATGTCTTTTTCCCTCAAGAACCCTAGAGCACCCATCTATGAATATTTTTTCCCCCGAATACAAGGGAAGATCCCCTAAGTCAGGCCAAACTCGAGTTTGATATTCAATTAAATCTAAACAATCATGTTCAGGGGTTCCTGCCTGATCAGGCCCTTTCCAGAGGAAGGAGGCAGGGTTTAAGCTATTATCTGTGGTTAAAACCAAGTTATCTTTTTCCATTAGGATCGCCTCATACTTCAGGATTCGAGAATCAGTCAGCCCCCTCCCTGCCCTTTGAGATAAAATTGTCCTGACCTGATGAGGGGTGCTGACCACTAATGCCCGTCCAAAGGTCAATTTCCTACTTTCTTCCACCAGGAGCGCAGTTGCTGCAACAGCCTGAACACGCTCAGGCCATTCTCTAGAGACAGGGTCTAAAATTTTGGAAAGAAAATCTACAGGTCTCTTTTGTCCTCCCCAAGTTCGGGTCAGTACCCCTAAGGCTGTTCCGTCATCCACTGACACAAACAGGTGGAAAGGTTTTTCGAGGGAGGGGAGGGCTAAAACAGGAGCCTGCACCAGTGCTCTTTTGAGCTCCTGAAAGGCCCTTATCTCCCCCTCCTTCCATTCTAACTTGTTAGGCTCCTCCTCCTACAGTTTTTGGTATAGCCCCTTAGCTAGGAATGCATAAGAGTCTATCCATAATCTGCAGTACGCCACCAATCCCAGAAATTTCCTTAATTCCCTTTTTGTCTGGGGGAGGGGTAGGTTAATTATAGCCTGAATTCTTTCTGGGTTAATTTTTCTTTTTCCCTCACTGATTAGATGGCCTAAGTATCAAACTTCCTTCTCCACAAACTGTAATTTACTTTTCGACACCCTCAGGCCTTGATCTCCCAGGAAGTTTAATAGGTTCTTAGTAGCGTGAGCCACCACCTGCCTTTCCTTACCCGATATCAACAAATCACCTACATACTGTAAGAGGGTGATTTCCAAAGGGAGTGAAAATCTTTCTAGGACTTTTTCTAACTTCTGACCAAAGAGGTTGGGGGATTCCACGGAGCCCTGGGGTAGGACTGTCCACCGGTATTGCTGCCTCCACCCAGTAAAGGGATTCTCCCACTCGAAGGCAAACAGATCTATACTCCCTGGATCAAGGGGACAGGCTCAAAAGTCATCTTTCAGATCTATTACACTAAACCATTTATGATGGTAGGGGATCTTACTGAGGAGAATGTAAGGGTTAGGAACCACAGGATGTCGGACATGTACAATTTGATTAATGGCCCTTAGGTCCTGCACCATCCTCCAGCTACCATCTGGTTTCTGGACAGGCAGAATAGGAGTATTGAAAGGGGACATACAGGTCTCCAAGAGTCCATCTCAAAGAAGACCTTCAATGATGGGTTGCAGTCCCTGTCTTCCCCTTAATGGAATGGGATATTGCCTCTGGCAAACAACTTCCCCTTCCTTCTTCAATTTGATTTTAATAGGGGGTACCTGCAATCCCCCTCTATTTCCTTCCTTTACCCATACTTCCTCTTTTATATCCCTTTCATCCTCTTCAGTAAGTAAGGCCCAAACAATTTCTATCTGCCCATCCCTCACTTCCAAATCCAGCCCCATGGATATTATTAGGTCTCTCCCCAGCAAGTTACTCCCAGCTTCTGGGATATACAACAAGGAGGTCACAATTTGGTTGTCCTCCCAACCATTAGTTGGCTCAAGGATGGGAACTTTAAATTGCTCCCGTTTTACTCCCAACACTGCAAGGGAACTACCAGAAAGCTTGATCCCCTTTGGGAGATGATTTACGGAAGATTGAGCTGCCCCAGTGTCCACCAAAAATGTAATTTCTTCTTGATATGGGCCCACCTTTAGATTTACTAGAGGCTCCCTGTGGGCTCTCGGGATAAGGAGCCTCTGACCCCCCTAATCCTCAAAATTCATCAGGGGTACCACCCGACCTTCTTTCTTTAAACTCGGGCACTCCCTTTTGAAATGACCAAATTTCCCACAGTGATAGCACCCTGCAACATCCTGTGCCCTTCTCCCTTCTCTCCAGCTGGCTCCAACTTCTTCTCTCTCTCGCCTCTGTCTACCTCCTCCCTGCCTTGTCCCTAATTTTTCCTTGACCATGTGATCAACCGTACTTATCATGACTTTAGCTTTCTGCTTCTACTTTTCCTCCTCTCTTCTTACAAACACTTTCTGAGACTCTCTCAATAACTCCTCCAATGGCTTATCCATCCATCCATCCATTTTCTGGATCTTTTTTTGAATATCAGGCCAAGATCCCTTTACATAGCTGACCTTTAGCATTCCCTGGGCCACAGGATCATCAGGGTCCATCCCTGAGTACTTCCTCACCTGGTCCCTCATCCTTTGCAGGTAGGCGGAAGGAGCCTCATCTTTCTCCTGATTCACCTCAAAAGCCTTACTTAAATTCTGAGATTTGGGTACAGCCAATTTAATTCCCAGTAACACAAGTTCTCTAAGATCTTTCACGTGTGCTCTATCCTCCTGATCATTATTATCCCAATTGGGGTCCACACTGGGGAACTTCTGCTCTGCTGCCATCACCCCTTGTCCGGGTGGGTGCTGCCTCTCCCATTCTCTCATAGCTGCCCTCCTCACCATTCCCCTTTCCTCTCCAGTAAAGAGAATATTCAATATGGACATAAGTTCGGACTAGGTATATAAACTGGGGCCTAAGAATTGATCTAATTGTTCAGCTAGCTCCACTGAGTCCTCCATTAATGATTTCATTTCCCTCTTGAACCTCCTTACTTCTGTACTCATTAATGGGACATTTACATAACCAATTTCTGCTGGTCTAAGAGGTACTTCCCTGAGAGGGTACAGAGACTCAGTGGGTTTATACACCCTCACCCTCCTTTCCTCAGGAGCCTCTGGAAACAGACGCTCCTGTATACCTTTTTTACATTGTTCCAATTCTTTTCTCAACTGGGGGTGGGTTGTAACTGGTGGAGCAGTCAGCACCGATTGGCTCTCCGACTGCCCCTCCCATTCTCCGGGGGCGTGGGCTGGTTCCATTGAATCTTTAGGGCTTAACAGTTCCTGCTCCGGTGGGGGCGGGGAAGCATAAGGCAGGGGAAAGTTTAAGAAAGGATCCCAGGTTTTAGTTTCTAATGATTCATCTTTGAATCTGAACTCTTAACTTTCATTGGATAAAAACTGGTCTCTTTTCCCTGCAGCCAGCACATGGCATAGCTAGATTTCTCCTTGGAAAAAGGTTTCTTTTCAGTAACATAACGCATGAGGGCCACACAAAGCCATTCATCACCTGCCCTGTATTTTGGCCAGAATACATCCGGCGGCAAAATGCTTTCTTTTGTCCAAATGCAACAACAATATTTAATCATTTTCTTTTTATCCTTTCCCAGAGTCCGATCACTTTCGGCCCAATGTTGCAACATCCTCCCCAATGGACTATTTAGAGGAATGTTCCCGGGGGACACTACAGGTACCCCCTTCCCTTTATCCCTGGCCGGCCGACTGCCTCTATTCCCCATTCCGAGTCTTGTCTGGGCATCTTTCCCTCAGGATCAGCTGCAGACTCACCAGAATGTCCTGACCACCAAGGCAATACTTAATAGTCCCGTTTTCTAACCTTGGTCTGTGCACAGAGTTACCTAGTCACTGCAAGGCACGTTTCCCTTCCCCTTTTCTTGTCCACAAGTGGCAGACCTAAGCGTCTGATTGCGGGTCTCACCAGCAGTCAGAGGCGGGCCCCCGATGTCGGACTCGGAGACCGCTCAAACAGCAGGGCGCGCCTTCCCTTCTTCCGCCCCAGGGGTCCTCCTCGATGCTTTGGATCCCGGAAAAGCCCCCAAGAAGTTGTGAGAAACAAGCACTGTTCCTAAAAAGGAACAAACGCTCACCCGATTGTGGAGAAGAAAAGAATTTATTCATGGTCTTGCAAGAACGGGAACCCAACCAAATGTGGAGGTTGGCACCCAGAACAATAGATTCAGCAGCATTTATTCCCTAAACCTAACTGCAAGTCCCTCTCCTGTTTCTCCACTGGCTGGATACTCCAGAGGGTACATTCTATTTGACAAGCCTAACTAGCCCACGTAAATTTGAAACATGCAGCCCGCCCAAATTGGAAACATTTGAAATAGGTTTCCGTGCAAATTTGCAACATTAGGAACCCTTGGAACAAATCTCCACCCCTGACCATAATGGGTATTCCCAGACCTCTTTAGAGCCAGTCTGGGCTAGTTTGGTAACAAGTTATGAGGCTATTTTGAGAACCTCTATTCTGAGGCTCCACCCTGCAAGGATAGTAGATAGTGGGCGGATAAGAAGGGGGACTGACTGTGGATAGTGGGCAGATAAGCAGGGGGACTGACTGGATTACAGTTTGCCTTTTTAACCTTCTACCAATTCCTTAACTGCCCCACCCTGCTAGGCACACCTGTCCTGTGTGAAAGCTAAACTTAATCTCATTCTCACATTCAGTAAGTTCTATGTAATTTTCTGTATTCACTTGTTAGAAGAACTTAAAAGATGCCTTTGTTTTAGATGTGTGGGGGCAGGGTGGGGTGGGGTGGGGTGCCTCTTATACATAAAAAATCAAACCCCACAACTCTGATGGACAACCAAAGAGACAGTTTAATTTACGGATTTGTATCTCATGAGGCAGAAAACACATTTCAGTGCCATATTGAGACAGAAATTTTACTTTCCATCACAATAGCAGGCCACTGGGATTCTTGCCAGAGGGTTACACATTGCCACTGTATCATAAAAAATTAAGTAGAGAAAGACAAAGAAACATTCATTTTGAATAGCATTCTGATCTAAATGGTAATCCAATGTTGTAGCTAAATATCTTAAGGTTATTCCTCTTTGGAGAGCCAAGGGTGATGTAAGCAGGATGGCATACTCTTTAAAGCTGGAGTAGCATGGATGAAAAAGGAAATTCTGTCAGCAATGTAGTTCTGTACTATTTTATTCTCCTATTTCACATCTACATTGTTATTTGAGATATTCCAAAAAAGCCCTGTTGGGGATTGAATCATGCACCCGCAGAAGACATGTTCTTAATCTTAACCCTCTTTCCTGGTAGTGTGAACCATCTGTAAATAGAACCTTCTGAAGTTGCTTTTATTACTTAAGATGTGGCCAAACTGAACCAAGGTCTTTATCTGTATTGCTGGAGGCCCTATGAATAGAGGACATTTGGAAGCAGTCAGAGAAGCCAGAAGATGGAGAAGCCAGAGTCAGACAAAGCCACAGGAGGAGACCAAGGCTGTTGCCATCACCAGAACACTGCTGGCTCTGGGAGACAGCATGGTCTGGGAGAGAGCATCTTGGTCAAAAACTATGAGACAATAAATGCTTTTTGTTTAAGCCAACCCATTGTGTGGTATTTGTCATAGCAGATTTGGCAAACCAAGACAAGCTCCATCCTAGTTGTGCTTATTTAACTACTATCTGTAAGAATAAAAGAAATGGCCATTATTGTTGTAATAGTGTGATGGCATTATAATATTAATTTTATTATATTTTAATATAAATAAATATTTATTATATTTATTTAATGTTTATTTTAATTATAATGTTCTCTTTCTTGCTTACTATTATAATTTTCTTTCATTAACATTTTATTTTGAGAAAATTATAACTTCATACACAGTTGGAAGAAATTATAGAGAGAGTTCCCTTATACTCTTCACTCAGTTTCTCCCAATAAGTGAAATCTTGAAAAACCATAGTACAATGTCACCACCAGGAAAGTGACATTGATACAATTCATTGACCTTATTCAGATTTCACCAGTTTTATATGCACCCGCTTGTGTGGTATGTATGTGTCTGGTGTACTTAGTTTATACAATTTTATCACATGTACAGATTCATGTAATCACCACTGTAGTTAGGATACAAAAAGTTCCATCATAAAGGTTCCTTGTGCTACCACAGCTACAGCCACCTCCCTCCCTCCTCACACTCCCTAATTCCCGACAACCACTAATCTGTTCTCCATCAATGTGATTGCTCTTGGTCCTGCCTGATAATACCTTTTAGACTCTGGGTGCAGAAGGTGTCAATTTCCTGGATTAACAGCTGATACATTTTTATCTTCAATAATAATACTTTGCATTTATGTGGCATTGTATAGATTACAAAGCTGTTTCTTATATTGTCACACTTTATTCTTACGCAAATTAAATTGAGTATTTTCTATGCTGGTTGTCAAGCTATATGTTATTGAATACAAAAGAAAGAAAGATACTATGCCAGAGTATGCTAGTTGATTTCCAGTATCCATTCCCCCTTCTTCCTGAGAAATCAGAACGCTAATTTTGAACTAGGAACAGACCACAGAGATACAAATCTATTTTCCCCAGCTCCCTTGTAGCTCATCGTGACTATGTGTCTATGTTTTGGCCAGTGAGATTTAAGTGATTGTGTAAACAAGTCCTCCCTTAAAGGGAGGGCACATGCGCTTCTTTAACACTCCCTATGTGTTTCTGCCTGGAATGCATATGTGATGGCTAGGGCTCTAACAATCATTTTAGACCATGAGGAAAAGGGCCAAAACTATGTCCATCTGAGCCATCATTCTATTTCTAACATTTAGCGTAAGACATGACACAGAGCAAGTATTCAATAAATATTGGCTGGTAAAATGAATAAATGTATTATTTCCTTTACTATCTTCTCTTTGCCACTATTTTCTTCTTGAGGTGGCTTAGGGCAACTATATTCTAAGGAGGTAGTTGTAATAATAGCCATATTAAGGGTCAACATTTGCATGGTCCGATGCCATGCCACTTATCATCTCTAGCTGTTTACATGGTTAACAGCTAGTTTTATGAAGCTATAAAATTATTTTGAAGTCCCCATTAGTAAGTCTTGGGAGAATCACTGAATCTAAGTCTTCACTATAGCATAAGGAGCTTGTGCAATAGAATTTATATCCCCAGGTTGACACAAGATAAGAGATATATAAGATAAGAACCAGATATGTACAAATCTCCAACAAATTCAGTCCTTTTTCAGTAAGTTAAATTGGGGAAGGGAGCCAGGACCCAGGGAGACATCAAGAGTGACTGGAGCCAGAAGCTGGAGAAAAATTAATATCAGGAGGGAACTGAGGTCTTCATTGGGTCTCAGAAGCTGGCAGGATGGGGTTCTGGATCCTGTGCTGCTGCACAAATGGTAGCTTTTTACCCCCAGGTTCTTGTAAGTGCTAGTCAGTCATAGGTCATTCCTGCAGTGTCATGACTAACTGTACTTAAAAGTTCATTCTGCTATCGATGTCTCTGATTATCACTGCATATTGCTTCAGGCTGTCAACTAGAGTAAAGATTTTGAGAACCGATGTAAAAATATTTTATTGCTATTTAGTTTATTTCCAAAGATCATTTAGAATATCCTCAACTTGAAAACTTCCAAAATCCTTTAATGAATTGTTCAGGCAAACTAACATTCATGTATTATCAAAAAGGGTTCAAGACACAGTTGATTGTATACCATGGATGATTGTATGGTATGTGAATATATTTCATTAAAACTGAATTTTTAAAAAAAGTGAAAAAATAAAAAAAGGGTTCAAGACAATATTTATACAAAATAAGAGCATATTGTTCCTAATTTAGTATTTTAAAAGATAATGCCCAAAAATGTACAATAAAGTACCTTGAAATATTATGTATACCCAGTCTTACTGGATCCCAGATGGACTCATTGCCTAATATTTATAAAAAGTAGATTTTTTTTTGTTTGTTTAATGGTGATGTTTGTATTGTTTTGTTTCATTTTTTGTTTTTTGTTTTTTTTTTTTTTGCTTCTGGCAGTAGCTAATGCTGAGATTTCAGGAGAGAAATTTGGTGCTGAAATTATTTACTATAGTGCTGGCACATAAACCAAGAGCTATTAGGCTTTAATGCTTTTTTCCCTGAACTTTTTATAGCCTTTCATTTTTAGTCACTGCCAATCTGCTGATTTTATTTTAAATAGATATTTCAAGACTGTGCTTTGTCAAAACAGACAGCTGTATCATTAAATTCCCTCCCAAATAATGCATTAGGTATTTGAATTTGTTATAATCCAGAGGAAAAAGGAGGCTATACAGCTGATTTTCAGAGCAAAAGACCCTGTACTTTAGAATCGATCGTCCTGATTGCATATGGCTTTGTGAAATACATGTTGGCCAACGTGAGGGGGCACGCACAGTCCAGTGCCTCACTCCTGTGGGTCACTGTGGCAAGGTTTTGTTGTAAGAGTCTAGTGGAAGAGTCTACAACAGAAGTCTCTGGGGTTGCTTTTTCTGTCTATCAATCATCTCTTTAAAGAAAGGGGTGAGGGATAGAAAATTGATGGGTAATTCTCAAATGTTTCTTTCAGTTGGATTATATTTTAGTTTCCTATTGCTGCTGTAAAAAATTACCACAAACTTAGTAGCTTAAAGCAACATAAATTTAGTAACTTACAGTTCTGGAAGTAAGTAAGAAGTCGAAAATGGGTCTTACTGGGCTAAAACCAAGGTGTAGGCAAGACTACATTTCTCCTGGGCTTTAGGGGAGAATCTATTTCCTTGCCTGTTCCAATTTCCATAGGCTACCTCTATTCCTTGGCTCATGGCCCTTTCCTCCATCTTCAAAGACAGCACCGTAACACCATCAAGTCCCTCTCTGACTCTGAACCTCCTTCTTCCATTTTTCACCTAATGACCCTGTGATTATATTGGGCCAACCCAGGAAATCCAGGATAATCTCCCAATCTCAAGGCCCTGAAATTAATCACATCTGCAAAGTCCCTTTTGCCAAGTAAGGATAGAGATCCTCAGGTTACTGGAATTGGGACATGGACATCATTGGGGGACCATTTTTCTGCCTAACATTGGTTATTCATCTAATGAATGAATATTAAGCAACTTTCATGAGCAAGTCGCTTTTCTAAGGGTGAAAGCCCATGATAGATAGATTTCCTTTCAGTCTGGAAAACTCTGTCTGGGAAGTCATCTTATTTAACAAACAAGTTTAGTTAATGGTTTTAGTAAGTGAAAGGGAGACTAACTTGAAAGGAGGAAACAATCTTCCAACAAGGGAGGCATCTAAGTAGGTTGAAACTCTAAGAGAGCAAGATGCATATCTTTGCCTATTGCCACCATGATGCACAGGACAGTGAAGCCACATTATTCTTCATTGACCTTTTGTGTTCTCATCCTATAAAGAAAATTCAAACCCTGAATCTCAGAATTGGGAGAGAAAAAGTTAAAAGAAAGGAAACCTAAATATACCATTGTTACCATGTTTGCATTACAGTTCACCTGGGCCAAAGATTGAGGCAAAAAAGAACAACTAGAATTCTCAGTGGAAGCACTTCTGGATGGAAAAAAATAAAAGCTGGTAGTGCAGTCTCTTACAATGGAGAATTTTCTGTCCGCCCTGGCAGCCACCATTTCTGAGAGCGGTGCAGCTTACTGAGGTGTATGAAATTCCTGTGCCTCTCAGAGTTGGCCACGCTACGGAGGAGAATCTAGTTGGTCTGAGTGAGAGAAGGATGAGAGAAGAAAAGCAAGCCCTGCTTTTTATGTAAAGCCTGTCATTCAGGAAGCCTGTGCATCATTATTACTAAGCGTCACTAACTCCTGAAAATGTTCTCTTTTTCTAAAACTGTCCCTACTTTTAAGGCTAAATGTTCTTTCTGTTCTTTTTGCTTCCCCTGGGGTGCATTTAAACATCCCTTTACTACCTGAAGTTTGTCATGCGTTGGCCACTTTAGTTTTCGATGAGCTGAGTGATGTCCCAATGGGCTCTGGAGGCGTCGCGATCAAGTCCTGAATCGGGTTTTCTCTTTACCCACAAGGAAGAGATGGTGACATATTTCCCCCAAGCTCCCATGAAGCCCAGAGGAGAACCTCTGCAGCCCTCTCTGTGTCTCCTCTCATCAGAGGCATTTTGATTTCCTCTCCAGGGACAGACCCGGCCCCTGCCGCCAGCGTGTGCCACAGACCACAGTAGATTTTCTACTTCCTAGTAGCTTTCTCCATCTCTGCCTTTTCTTTCTCCTCTCAAGTTGAGCAAAAGGAATTGATGTTTATTTCCAGAGCCTCTTTTTCCCTCATGGAAAGTAGTGATCATAGATGTTCAAGACTTTTTTTAGTTTATTTACTTATTCCTTCCACATTCCTTCACCAAGGGATGGTGCTTGGAACTCATAAAGATTCTGTTTCTGAGGACAAAGAATAAGCAGCATGAATGGGTGAAAAAGGAGAGGATACAGGTTCTCTTTGGGATTCTAGACCTGGGCTTGTCACTGTGTCACCAATATGGTGTGTCCTTAGGCAAGCACTGTCCTCTCTTGGGGCCTCTCTCGGGGCCTCCACTGTGACAGCGGGTGGTGCTGGCTGATTTCCAAGGCCCATTCCAGCCCTAGACTGAGACAAGTGTAAGCCCAGGAGGGCAGAAGTCCAGGCCTGCCCTATTGCAACTAGTGATGGGGACATCTTAGTGGAAGGGTGGGACAGAAAGCCTTCTTCTAGAAGGTGACACACTTCTTTTACTTCCCTCTTTCCCCCTCTTATTGGTGTGACACCAGGAATAAGAGATGAGACAGCTTTAAAATAAACCCAATGTTAACAAACTAATGATATGCTTAGTTGTTATACAGATAGGATGGTAACAGTTTTTAGAAAACTAACCAACCCTTTGTTTTAATTACAAAAGTAGCACATACTGCCAAAAATTCAGAAATTAATAAAAAGCACAGGGGGGAAGGATACAAATGAGCAATAATCCCACTATTCAGAAATATCCACAGTTAACATTTTAGTGTGCATTCTTATGGTCTTAGTCCAATGTATTTACAATGGATTAAAATTGGGAAAATTATAATATATAATATAATATATAAATATTTTTATATAACATTTCATTGTCAATAATTATAAATGTTATGTGTACCTTTTGTTATAATTTTGGACATTGCTTAATAATGTAAAAAAAGAAAAAAAATAAGCTCCTCAAATTCACCTGAATTCTTAGGTTGTGGTGATTTTTTTCTCTTTCTCATTCTGTGCTTCATGCTTTATTTTTCTCAAAGATCTCATTTGAAACTCAGCACCATTTTTCAGGCAGCATTGTTTCTTCAGAGAGGCGTGACATTTTCCTTTTTAAGTACAGGTAAAACAGCATGTGGTTCCTGCCCCATCGACACTTCCCTTGGCTGGCACAGTGATTAACCTGGCATCAATTACATTAAGAGCTATTTAACAGTGGAGGACAAGCAACCTGGAAATTACACCATTAACACTAAATTAAGGCCATCCTGGAACAGTCAAGAAACCTTGTCTAGACAAGTACTATTTCTTTCTCTCTTTCTACTTGACACAGGGACTTGGTGAATTCTTCCAAGTTAAGCAAGGATAGTCTGGATGGTATTTGAGTAGATGTGGTCACCGTGACCTCCTTTCCTTCTGAGAAGGGTTTTCTACTACTTAGCAGAAAATAGTATTCTGGCAGGAGAGTAGGTTACTATTTCTAACAGAAAACAAAATCGATTCTGTGCTAAAGCAGTAGGTGCCACGTTTTATCTCAGGGTTCCCGGAGAGTCCGTTCACCACAAAGAAACACCTTGACGTTGCACCTTAATTGCGCTGCTAATCAAACCGTGTGAGAGCGCAGGAGCGCATGCGCCTGTGTGAGTGCATGAGAACCTGCTCCCACGCCCCACCACGAGAGGCGTCATAGAACACCAAGGCACCTTTAAGTATTTAAGCACAAGTTATAACAATATAGAAGAAATTTATAAAGGGGATTTGAAGTCAGACTACATTTTCTTCTGTTAGTTGATATATGCATCAACCAGGCTAGCTGCGGTTATCTTCTTAAATAGAAGGTTTTAATATATTACCCAATTTACAACATATTAGATGTATATTTACTAATATTATTGAGGGCCTACTATATGCCAGTCACTCTACTAAGCATGCTATAGCAGTGAGCAAAGTAGATAAAAATCCCTGCCCTCCCAGAATTTATGCTCCAGTGGAGGGAAGCAAATAAAAAAATAAATATATAAAATATATTAGATGCTAAGAACTGGTTGGGAGAGACAATAAAGCAGGGTGGGGGGTGGTTAGGGAATGTATATGAACTTGGGTGAGTGTTGGTGGGGAAGGGTTTGAGGGGTGGTAATTTTAAATGGTGTGGTCAGGGAAGGCCTGACCCTATATGTGATAAATAATGTGTGCATGAATGTGAGTATAAGAAGCCATGTGAGTGGGGATGTACAGGAGATAAGGAGGAGAAGCATGCAGCTATCTGGAGAAGACTGTTCCAGATAAGGGATCAGCATGTGCAAAAACCCTGAGGCAGATACGTGCTTGACGTATTTCAGAAAAAGTAAGGTGGCCAGTGTGACTAGAACAGAGAAAGTAAGGGGAATATGGTGGGAGGTGAGCTCAGAGAGGAAGCAGGGGCTGTTCTTATGCCACGGTCTCCAATTTTAATAACATTTCTTCTAACTGCTCTGTGCATAATATCTCATTCATACTTAGGCTGATGCCATGTGCTCTCGTTCTGGGAAAACATTGTAGAGTTTCTTGTCTCCTTGCTGGCTGTCAGCCAGGGGCTGCTCTCAGGTCCTAGACTACTCTGCAGTTTCCTGCTACATGCTCCCTCCATCCTCTAGGCCAGCATCAGAGAACCTTCCTCACATTGGCACCTTCTCATACTTCACATCTCTTATGTCAGAAGGAGCATCACCCTTTTTAAGGGCTCATCTGATAGGTCAGGCCTGGAGAGAGTAAACTCCCTATTTTAAAGTTGACTGTGTAGGAGCATTAATTACATCTGCAAAATCCCTTGACAGCAGCAAGGTTCGTGCTTAATTGAATTACTGAGAGGTGTGTGTGCACATGGAGGGAGCATCTTGGGGGTTGTGGTAGGTTTGAATTACGTACCCAACAAACATATGTTCTTAATCTTATTCAGCATTCCTGTGGGTGTAAAACCGTTAAATAGGACCTCTTGAAGATGTTACTTTTAGTTCAGGTGTGGTCCAACTGAATAAAGGTAGGCCTTAATTAAGATTAGTGGAGCCAGCAGCCAGGGGAAACTGAGAGAGCAGAAAGAGGAGAGGATATCACCATGTGACAGAAACCCCAAGGAACCCCAAGGACTGCCTGCAGCCAGCACCAGAATGCTACACTCTTTGGAGAGAAAGTAAGCCTTACTGATATCTAAATTTGAGACTTCACCTAGCCTCAAAACCACAAGCCAACAAGTCCCTGTTGTTGAAGCCAATCTGTTGTGTGGTATTTGGGATAGCAGCTCTGGCAAACTAAGACAGGAGCCATCTTAGAACTCTTCCTACTACAGTGGGACAAGCCATAACTAGAATACACTGCCTGTAGGAGGGGGACATAGGTGGCTAAATGTTCTTAGGCATCCTGGGGCCTAAATCATCCTAAATTCAGTTTGGGAATGGGTGAAGTGGGAAAGATTGAGGAATGGAGGGGTTTAACAGTGATAGTTTTGATTCATTTCTGATGGAGATTCAAGCAGTGGGAGGAGGAAACCTGTATTTCTTGACCATCACCATTTGCCACCATACGAGAAAGTGTGAGCATTTGTATAAATAAGGATGGATAAAGAGACAGTAAGGGGTAGGAGCTGCCTAGGGAGATTGAAGAGTAGAGGATCAGAAATACAGAGTATAACAGCCAGATTATGAGTAGCCTGGACAAAGGTCTCATCTTTAGGGGCAGTAGCTTAAAGCAAATGAGGAAAGTGAGGTTCAAGGAATAACACCTGGGACATGGTGCTGTTGGCATGGCAACCCAGGCCTTTCCAGGGCCCCATCCAGGGCCATTCAAAATGGGGCCCATGAACTGGCAGCATCAGCATCCACCTGGGATCTTGTTAGAAATGAAGACTCTTGGGCCCCACCTCAGGGTTACTGAATCCCAATCTGCACTTTAACAAGATGTCTAGGAGACTTGTATATACACTGAAGTTTGAGAAGCTGCCCCATCTGACCACCCTTGAGGATAAGACCTGTTTTCTATGCTGCTCAATCATCTAACAGCTGTATTCTGTATTTGTGATTTATCTTCAATATCCCTATGCAACCCCCTACTCTGTACTGTCTCCTTATCCCTCCTTTGTTTACACAAATGCTCAAATTTTCTAGTTGGGTGACCAACTATCATTAAAAGACCCTCATCCTAGGAATGTTGGGATGGTTGGTAGCCCTACCTTCTAGCACCCAAGGCAGAGTTAGTGACAACTGTAAGTGCCACTAGATGTCACCTCCTTGGCTCTGTGACATTCCTTCCAGGACTCCCATTGTTTGCCTCAGGGACCATATCATTGTTAGGACTTCTTTCAAATATCCAAACAGAATTATTACTGTTACCTCCGAGAGTGCATGTCAGACGTGTGAACTGCTGAGGCAGGACTCAATCTGCCCAACCCGCTCAAGCAGAAAGGTTCCCACTGGGAAGGCAGACGCTATGAGCCAGGCCCCACGGGACCCGCCAGGCAGCAAGGAGTGATCAATTATGAACTGCTTCTTAGCTCTTCAGAAGAAATGGTTCTGTCTGGCAGGGTGTGACTAAGGGCCAACCAAGGGCCAGTCCCTACAAAAAAAACCTGCCGACAGCCTCCACTTAAGCCCCCTCAAACAAGACGAATGGCCATGCCAGTGTGGAACCTCACCAAAGCTCCTCCCTCTCCCAGGGTGTCATGTCAGGCATCTGGTAAACTGAGATAATGAGACGGTTACAATTTAATGAATGCATATTACTGGCCAGGTGTAGTGCTCAGGGTTCCACTCTATTTCCTCTTGCAGCCTCACAACAACCCGAGGCAGGGGCTTATTTCACAGATAGAGAAACAGACTCAAAGAGGAAACTAACTCATAGAGCAAATGGCAGTCCTCATATCCTCACTTTGCTCTGACTCCAAATCCATGTTCTTAACTTCACTGTAATCTGAATTTGCCTTGGCCATTCTCCCCATTCCCAGAGCAAACACAATCTATCTAGGGATGCATTGTCCAGCTGAAGAGGCATTTGCAGAATCACCTGGGAGCATCGCACTTCACACCAAACCTTTAAACCGTGCTAGAAGAGGCCATAATAGGAAATATTTTGAAAAATTTGAAAGATCTATAAATACCTATGTTCACAGTGTCAGTCAACAACTACGTGAGAATGTGGTAGATTTAATAAGTATGAGACTAACAATACCTAGAGTTTTATAATGTATTAGTTGACAGCCATATATTAATTTATCTTCACAACAAATTTGTGGTGTATGTAGAAGACATATTATTATAGATAAGGGAACTGACACCTAAAATTGAAACAGGCCTTGTCCAAAGTGATACCCCAAGGGTGTGGTTAACAACTCAATCCCATGTCTCCTGACTCCACATTCAGCACTCCATCCATGAGACCACAACTGTAGCAGCAATTACACCATATGTGGCTGTGTGTCCAGTTTACAGCTCACCGACATGGAGGAAGTTACTGTGGGGAAATAGGGCCCACTCACCCTGATATTTCCCATAATACATGACAGACTCAAGTGACATTTGAATTTATTAGTACCATAGATATAACAGCATTTTAGAGCTTATAAGGTACATGCACATGAGTTATCTCATTATACACAGCTATCTTATGAGATAGATAAGGAAATACTGATGCCACTGGCTATAAGTGGCTACTGAGCACTTGAAATGTGGCTAGCCTAAACTAAGATGAGCTCTAAGTGTAAAATCCACAATGGATTTCAAAAAGACTTAGTATGGAAAAAGGAATGCAAAATATATCTTTAATACATTTTTCTACTGATTGTATTTTGAAATGATAGTAATTTAGATACATTGGGTTAGATAATAATATAGTGTTAAAATTATTTTCACTTGGTTCTTTTTACTTTTTCCAATGTGGGTACTAGAAAATATAGAATTATATATGCAACTTGCATTAGACTTGTGTGTGGTCCATAGTAAATTGATACCAGAGTGATGACATAAAAGAATTCCCACAGTACTCTTTCCATAAAGTACACTGAAGAGAACAGTTCCCTTATCCAAGGTATTGACTCTGTATGGCTTAAAATGTGGGATGCTATGGAACAGTGCTTCTCAATTTTCAGTTGCATGGAGGACACCTGAATCTCTTGTTATATTGCATGTTGTGATGTAGTAAGTCTGAAGGTGGGGCCCAAGATTCTTTCTTTGTATCAGGCTCCCAGGTGAGGATAATGCTGCTGGGTCCATGTACCTACGTTCAGTAGCCAGGGGTCTAGAAGGTGATAGAAACCATTCTTTTGGGTAGGGGACTTTCAGTGCTTCTCATATCAGTCTCTGAGCCAATAACTGATGCAGAAGGCAGACCCTGCTGTTGAACATCCCATTCAACATGTGCAAGCATTGAAATAGTTAAGGGGAACCAATATGTGTGTATAGACGTGCAAATACATGACACCCAAAGGTGACGGCAGGAGTGAAAGGAATGTGTGTGTATATTGTGCATATGTGTGTGTGTGGGGGATTGGGTGGGGTGAGTGTATGGGGTGGGAGAGTCTTGATTAGGCAAACTATACAGAGCCAGGAGTGCCTTTTTAAAAATTAGATTATTTATATGCTAACAGACCTCTGGATTCTGGATTCTGTACAATTCATGTTTTAAACTATTTTCATATCTACAGAGAGCTGGAAGTTTTTTTTTTTTGTTTTTTTTTTAAAGGTTATTTGTTACTTTCCCAAACGTGGCTTTAGGTTAGAAGCTTGTACAGGAGAGGCCTTGACTGAACTAAACAGCAAATAGAAGCTCTAATAACCCCTCTTATCCATTCAGTTAAAAATGTTTCTAAAGTCAAACTACAATTCCTCTTTGTGTTAGGTCTGGTTAAGCTTATTTAATGAAACCTAGCTGTTTTCCTCTCCTTTGTTTCACAGTATTTTGTTAAACGATTATTTATTCCTCTCACAACAGCACCTAGGACAATCTAAATTCTTTTTTTTTTTTTTTTTGGTCCCTTTTCCTTGTTCTTTCCCTTCTCATTTCCGTGCAAAATCCTTTTGATTTTCAGCTGCTTTCACTTTGTGCCTTTAACCTGAAGGAGGCTTTGTGTTTGTGCTAGAGCCCCGGGCTCTGACAAGTCTTAAGTGTAGTGTTTGTGTATAACCCTTAAGAACTTAAAGGAGCTACTCTGAGGGAAGAGTGACTCTTTATCACTAGGTCTTCTTCAGCACAGTGGGATCTGGAGTGTAGCTATGAGGTGCTTTCATGGTTTTTGTTGTGCTGGAAATGCCTCCAATGAGATGCTTTCTAATATTGAGTAGATATTCTTCGCAGGGAAGTCATTTTCAGCCAAATTACATGTGTTTTCTCCTGTAGCATTAAGTTATTATTTTTTATTCTCCTGCCACTCCTTAAATCCAACATTATCATGTAGCTATCTGGGGAACTCAATCTTTATTTTACAATTTGCAGAAAATTCTGGTCAGGGCTGGATGTGCTATTCTCTCATAATCACCATATGAGTCCTTTTCTTAGGATGGCAAAAACTGGGGCTTTCCAAAGAAAAGTAAGAAGCCAATAGATTATGCCGTAGGAGTAGTTGGCCAAAGAGAAGCATGGGTCAGTGTGGCTTTTGAAGATAGAATGCCATATCCATGTTCTCATGCTCTTATTATTTTTAATAAAATTTCTTTGTTTTCTCCTTATTATAAAGGCAATACCTGCTTATGATAAGAAGAAAAAAAACAGAGAAAGGCAAAAAGAATGTCAAGGACTAGTTATTTGCACAATATTTTAAAGTGCTTAATGAGGCCAACTCTCCTTTTTGATTCATGTGTCAGTCAGGTATTGCTACAAAAATGCTATATAACAAGCCATTGGGAAACTCAGTGGCTTAAGATAAGTCATTTATCTTGACTCAAATATCTGAGGTTTGGCAGTGAGCAGTGTACTCTAAGGATCAGATGGACTCAGTTCCAGCTGCAAATTGGGTCTAGATCTGCTTTGCATGTCTTTCGTCCTTCCTATACAAACAGGCTACCTGGTGCATGTTTTCCTTACAGCAATGGCAGAAGTACAGGAAGCAATCCTAATTGCGTGAGCAGACTTCAAACCTTTGCTTGTGTCATGCTGTTGAGCTCCACTGTCCAAAGATAGCTGCATAGGCAAGCTCAGGTCAAGAGGCAAGGAAATAGACTCCCTCTTTCAGAGAAGAATTGCAAAGCCACATGACCAAGGGTGGAGGAAAAGGAAGCAGTGAAGATTGGGACAGTATAATGCAAACTATCGCCATTCCATAGTGAACCACAGGGCACCTGGAATTACAAAGGGAAGAAAATCCTCCTTCAATCTTCTCCTTTGATTCTCCAAGCTAGGCAGGCTCAGGCACAACACTCCCTGGAGAAAATCTGACCAACACTGCAGCTGGACTCCCAGTTACATAGTGTTAGGGAAACAGGCATTCTGTGCTCTGGAGAGGCGAAGCCCAAGTTCTAGTGTGGCCGCCCCTCCTCCAGTCTCCATGCTGCCATTGGCAGGAGTGAAGAGGAGGAACAGAACTCTGCATGTTCCTGGCAAGACTCACTCCTTTCTCCCCAACTCAACAATACCCTACTACCATATTCTGCCATGGTGAGTTGTAAACCCATTAACATCAATCATCACAAGAAATCCTGGGACTTAGGTCATTCCTCACTTCCGGGAACTTTGCTTCTCATATTGCTCTGTATGTTATCCTTCTGACCCTACCTATCTCCCTGAGCTCCTCAATCCTGAAACCTTTCAATTGTCTCTTCTTGAACCCACCATTATTCAGCAGCAAAATACCCAATATCTTCAACCCCTTTCAATATTATTGTCACCCTTTTGCTCCTACAGAAACCTTGCTCTACCCTTGAATATGTTACTTCTTCAACAAACCTCTCAAGTGTTAGCTATTTTCTTTCCCAGTCATCTTGTACTACTAGACCTGGTGGTGAAATAAAGTATCCTCCTTACTCTTTATTTCCTTCCAAACCTTTCTGAGTCCATCCTCTCTAAAGATCCCTAACTTTGAATCTCATTCTATTAGCCTATGCCATTCATTAATCTTCCTTAGTACTGTTATATACACACTACACAGTCTCTCCCCCTAATTCCTTGGAGATTATAACTATTCCTGTTGCAATTCTTGGTGATGTCAATATCCACAAAGACAATTCTTCCAATATCTTGGCCTCTTGTCCTTGACCTCCTCTCCTCTAATGATCTTGTCATCCACCCTACCTTATTTACTCAATCACATGGTCATATCCTAAACCTTGACATTACCAATAATGGTATATCCTCCATTATCTCAATTTCAAGTATCCCACATAACATACCACCTCCTAGCTTTCCATTTTAGCTCCATTTAGTATCTCAACTTTAATATTTCCTCATGTCTGTGGGGCCAATAATACATTTTCTCTATTCCCTTCTTATTATCCCTCCCTCCTCATGTCCTCATTTCTCTCCTTCCCTGGTTTAGAGTCCATGGTCTATCATCACAGTTGATCCCTTGAGTATGTACTCAATTCTCTTGACATCTTTCCCGTCATAATACTTGCCTCTCAAAACTGAAACCCTGGTCAAATTCTTCTCTCTCCTTATTTCATGCTTACACCAAAGTAGTTGAATGGAGCCAGAGACAAATACACAAGCATGCTGACTGATCTTACCTTAAATTTATATCCACCACCTCAAGTGGACCTGTTGTGTTGCTTGGCAATCCTATTACTTTTTCATAGTCCATTCATTTTCCCATTCTTTTAGACTATTTCACATCTTTTTCTTTTTCCTCAAATCTTCAAATCTCCTTGGATGACCTTGCTTTCTATTTTACTGAAGAAATAAAAGCTGTCAGAAAAGAATCCTCATGTCCTTCCAAGACATCTACCAACTCATCTCCATCTTTATCTTGTTACTCAGACTTCTCTCCTGTAACTACTGACAAATTGCCTCTGTTTGTATCTGAGACCAACTCCTCCATGAGCACTCAATGGCTTCTCTTCTCACCGTCTCAAATATAGCAATTCATCACTGACCATTTCTTTCTCTTCTGGCTCACTTACATCAGCATAAAACAAGTTGAAAATTTTCCCATCTTAAAAGAGAAAGGCGACTCCTCATCTCTCCTCCAGTAGCTGACTTTTTTTTTTTTTAAGAGAAGTTGTGGGTTTACAGTACAATCATGCATAAAATGCAGGATTCCCATATGCCACCATATTATTAACACTTTGCTTTGGTGTGGCACATTTGTTACAATTTATGACAGCACATTTTTGTAATTATAATATTAACTAGAGTCCATGTTTTAACTTAGGGTTCACTGTTTGTATAGTGCAGATCCATAGACTTTTTTTTAAATTATTTATGTATATATATATATATATATATATATATATATATATATATATATATAAAACCTAACATTTCCCCTTTTAACCACATCCAGATATATATTTCAGTTCTCTTCATTATGTTCACAACAGTGGCCTACCATTATCACCATGCATTACCAAAACATTTCCATCATTCCAAATAGGAACTCTGTATATGTTAAGCCATAACTCCCTAATCCCTATAATCCCCACCCTGACTCCTGGTGTATTAGTTAGGATTCTCTAGGGAAACAGAATCAACAAGAGATATCTATAAATATAAGATTTATAAAAGTGTCTCATGCAGCTGTGGGTATGCACGAGTCCAAATTCCGTAGGGCAGGCAACAGACTGGCAACTCCAGTGAAAATGTTCGATGAACATCTCAGGCAATGAACTGACAACTTCGATGAACTCCTCAGGAAATGCTTCGCTGGTCAGTCAAAGAAGAATTGAAGGGCCTCTATCTGTCTCACTTGAAAGTCTTCAACTGATTGGATTAAATCCAGCTGATTGCATTCTCTCATTGTGGAAGACACACCCTTCATTGAAGTCATCAGTCACAGCTGCAACCAATTGACTGATAATTTAATAAACCAGCCTTCTGGTTTATTAACACAGCTACAAATGTCCTTGCAAGTAATGATTAGGCCAGTGCTTGCTTGACCAGACACCTGGACACCATCACCCGGCCAAGTTGACACATGAACCTAACCATCACACCTGGTAACCCATATTCTAGATTCTGACTCTATGAATTTGCTTATTCTAATTAGTTCATATCAGTGAGATCATACAATATTTGTCCTTTTGTGCCTGACTTATTCCACTAAACATGATGTATTCAAATTTCATCCATGTTGTTGCATGTATCAGAACTTCATTCCATTTTATGGCTGGATAATATTCCATTGTATGAATATACCACATTTTGCTCATCCATGCATTGGTTGATGAATGCAGAAGAAAGGACAGCCCCTACATCACACCTTACGCAAATATCAACACAAAAATCAATCAAAGACCTAAATATAAGAGCCAGAACTATCAAATTCCTAGAAGAAAATGTAGGGAAGCATCTTCAGGACCATGTTTAGGCAATGGTTTCTTAGACTTTACATCCAAAGCACAAGCAACAAAAGAAAAAATAAATAAATGGGACCTCATCAAAATTAAAGAAAATTTGTGCCTCAAAGGACTTTATCATGAAAGCAAAACAACCACCTACACAATGGGAGAAAATATTTGGAAACCATGTATCTGATAACATCTGGAACATATAAATACTTCAGCTTAACAAAAACCCAAACAACCCAATTTAAAAATGGGCAAAAGATTTGAATATACATGTCTCCAAAGAAGGTATGGACATAAAGCACATGAATAGATGCTCAACATCATTAGTCGTCAGGGAAATGTGAATCAAAACCACAATGAGATGTCATTTCACACGCACTAGAATGGCTACTATTAAAAAAAAAAAAACAGAAAATTACAAGTGTTGGAGAGGTTGAAGAGAAAGAGGAATACTCAATCATTGCTGATGGCAATGTAAAATGGTAGAGCCGCTGTAGAAGACAGCTTGGAGATTCCTCAGCAAGTTAAGTATAGAATTACCATATGACCTGATAATCCCACTACTAGGTATGTACCCAAAGAAACTGAAAGCAGGGACTCAAAACAGATATTTGCACAGTAATTTTCATAGTGGCATTATTCACAATTGCCAAAAGATTGAACTAATCCAAGTGTCCATCAACCAATGAATGGTACTTGACCTTTATAGCTGATCTTATTTACAACAAAATTTCTCTGGGTTATCTGTACTCCATGTCTCTAATTCTCCCCCCTCCTCCATTCTCTCTTAAATCCATCCTAATCAGGATTTTCCCACCACCAAAGCTGTCCTTATCAAAGTACTATTGACCTTTATGTTGACAAATCCAGTATTCATCTTTCAGGAACTATCAGCCTTATTTGAAACAACTGCTTCTTCCTTTTTAGTCATGTTCTTCACTCAGGTTCTGAAAAGCCTTTCTCTTGGTTTTCCTCTTATTTCACTGACTTCTCTTTCTTAGTCTCCTTTGTTGTAATGTTTTGGGGCTTATTTTTGGACGTTTTCTCTTTCTACATTCAATCCCTTGGTGGATCTCATTAATTCTTATGGTGTTAAATACCATCTATACACTGATGGTTCCTGCATTTATTCCTCTAGTCTAGCTCTCACTCTGTAATCTAAAATCATATATTTCACTGGCTATAGATCTCTCCACTTGGGTGTCTAACAGGAGTTTCAAACTCTATAATGAAAATTGAACTCCTGACCCTTCCTGCCACCAAATCCGTTTCTTCCACATTCTTCCCCAACTCAATAAATGACAATTCTATCTGTTTTAGTTACTCAGAGTAACAACAGGAGAGTCATTCTCATCTCCTTTTCTCTCATGCAGCACATTCAATCTATCAAGAAATCCTTTAAACTCTACCTTCAAAATGTATCGAGAATTGGACTATTTCTCATAGTTCTACTGCTACTATACTATTTAAGCCACCGTTCTCTCACCTAGGTTACTGTAATAGCCTCCTCACTAGTTTCCTGCTTCTGTCCACCCTCCTGCCAGTCCATTCTCAGCACAACAGCTAGAGTGATGCTTTTCAAACACTAAGTCAGATCATGTCATGCCTTTGCTCAAAAATCTCCGGTGGTTTCCCAGCTCACTCAGAGTAACATTCAGAAAGCTCCCCACAGTCTATGAAAACTGGATCCAATCTCTTTTCTTCTCCCCATTACTCACTCTGTTTCAGGCGTTTTGCTCCATTACAATAGGCTACACATGGCCCTGCCTAAAAATCTTTTCACTGGTAGAAAACTCTTCTTCTAGGTAGCTCCATGGCTGACTACCTGATTTCTTTCACACTCCTGTTCAAATATCACTTTGGCATAGAGGCCTTTCCTGACTACCCTAATGTACCCTAGGGCACATTAGCCCCATTAACCTGCTATATATATTTGTTTTACTGTAGTACTTATCATATGATATGTTATATTTTCACTGGTATGTTTTTGATCTGATTCCTCTCACTGGAATGTAAGCTCCTTGAGCCATAAGAAGCTTTATGTACTGCTAAGACAGTACCAGCACCAAGAGGCATTCGATGGATAAAGGCATATTATTTGTGGATTCCTGGGCATGAACTGTGCTTTTTCAACCCAAATGAGGATGTGGCTTGTTGTTGCTTAGTTTCGATCAAGAACCTGGAGATAACAATATTTATAAGCATTTTGCATTTCTTTAAATAGAAGCATATAGATTGTGTATCAGGAAGGGTTTGATAAGTAAAATGAAGCCATTCTAGGTATTTGAAGTAGTAAAAGGTTTAATACAGGGATTTGGAGTCTTACACAGTTGGAATTGGTAGTGGCTTGCAGTTACGTACCCCAGAAAAATATGTTCATAATCTTAATCCACTCTAGTGGGTATGAACCCATTTGTCAGATATTATTAAAGTTGTGCTCAAAACTGATAAGGGTGACCTTAATCCAATGTGGCTGAAGTCCTTAAAAACAGAGGAATGGAGTACAGAAAAGAAGCCAAGGACAGCAACCAGAAGCTGGAAGTCAAGAGAACCTGGAAGAGAAAGGAGAAGCAGCTGCCATGTGCATTGCCATGTGACAGAAAAGCCAAGGAACCCCAAAGATTGCTGGCCAGCCAGCAGATGCCTGCCCCAGAGGAAGTCTCTGAAACCATGAGCCAATGAATTCCTGTTGTTAAGCCAACCTATTGTATATTATTTATTTTAGCAGCTGGGACACGAAAACAGTCTTACAGTGGAAGGTTGTGAGAGTAAAGGTAAGCAAGGCTGTTTTCCAGAAATCTGGAATAAAAGACTCATGGGAAGCCATCGCTAATGGTCTCAGCTGCCTTCAGCATAGAGATGTGGGTGATTTTCAGGAGAAAAATGTCTGAAAGCCTTAGGTAGAATCCCTGCCATGTCTGCCATCTGTTGATACCCACACATTGGTCTGCAGCCACCACTTAGAAAAAAGTCTCTCCTCTTCTGGCCTCAAAATCTCAAACAAAATCTCAAATCTAACTGTGCCTAATGCCAAGGGAGTCTGGAAACTATGTTTTCTGAGCTTCACAGCCCAGAAATAAAGGGGAGTGTTTAGAAAGGCAGGATGATACTGATTTTCAACAAACAATATCTTCATTTTTTAATTTTGGCACTACTCGTTGCACTGTGGGTGGATCTCTCTGACAATCATAACCCACCTTGAATGCTGCAGTAGCAAACTTTAAAATCTCAACCCGAGATATCAGTTATTTGGCTGGGGGCTGAAGCAAGAGATTGGGTTTTCTCAGAAAAATGAACAGAAAAGATGACACTGGGAAATGGATATAGCACCAATAAAATCATTCAGTTTAACTGGCAGGCCAGTGACTTCACTGGACTAATCCTGTGGTCACTTTGCTGGCCGTTGACTTATGGAGCTAACATCACTAGATTCACCCTACATTCCTCTTCCCTGCCTCAAGTAACACCCTCAAATTTGCCTCTGGAAATGTTTGGACTGTCTTGGAGCATGCTGGACTACTGAATTCTTATCTCCTCAAATTGCAGAGTGTATTTTCTTCTGCTGGAAAACCCAAAAGATGCTTCCCTCCACCTTCCCACACTATCCCGTTCCTGCCATGTGTGCTTCCACCTGACGGGTGCTCTAGGAATAAACTTTGAGCTCTGGTGGCACTGGGCATCCAGGTTCAACTTGTTCACTGAAAATCCAGGTGCAGCCTGAGGCAGGTGGGCAGGAGAGAGCACTGTGCCTCAGGGAAGCCATCGTGATGCCCCACTGGGGTCACAGCAGGCAAGGTAAATATTGTCCTGATGCCCCATTAGAGAAGAAATGAGGCAGAACGACTTGTCGATGATGGCATGGTTGCTGCGCTGCTCCATATCTCCCCTGGTGAGTCGGCAGCAGACCTGCTAGGAATAGATCTTTAGAAGATGGCTCCCATTCCATTTTGCTCAGACAGCTCTGACACACTGGTCTCAGTCAGTCTGGGGCACTCTGCTGCAAACCAAGTTTCAAAAATAGAACCAGCTTCATCTATGAATTGCTTATGGGCATTTTCCAAAGTCCTATTATTTCATTTTAAAAGGCCTCCAGACAGATATACATTCATGTAGCTGGCTGGGGATTGTGAACTCAGTCAGACAAAGGGAAATCTCATGAATTCCTAGGGAAATGAAACACTAAGATAGTGCCAACCAGCCCTTTGTTATCCTGGAGTGCTCCAGCAATAGCAAACGGTGTCAGTTCATCATAATTCTTTCCCAACATACCTGGGGTCTCTCTCAGTGACTTCCCATAGTCATTCACCTCCCCACTAGTCGTCATGATTAGTAGCTAAGAGATACCCTGAAATAGCAACATTATGGACATGAATTTATATAGAGAATGTCAAATTCCTTCTCTCACCAAAAATAAAATAAAACAAAAACAAAGCAAAACTGTATTATAACTCTTTAGCTACATTTTGTTTTTTGGTTGGAAATTTGACTCTTTAGGGTCCTATTAAATGTAAGGAAAACAGATATTTCAGAGACAAGTATATGATACTCTTTACCACTCCCATAATTTCTAACTATATAATCTGAGGATTTTCACTGAAAAAATATCCATTCTGTGAAGTGTGCCCCATTGACTCCAAATTCCTCCATTATGTCACTGTGGCAGTCACTTATTTTATGCTCTTTGCTGTACCTAAGTCCATTCTGATTTCTGTAGGGGGAGTCCTTCCCGCTATGCTTAAGGCTATTATACTCCACAGTCATTAACCTCTGCAAACCCTCCACCCCCATCCCACAGGCTCCTTCCCCACTGCTTCCAAGTCTGCAAAGACTTCTATTGGAGATGATGTTTGATTATTCTGCTGGCTATTATTCTATTTATTTTAACCTCAAGTTTTCTCAGCTAAGTAATATCTGCTTACAATGCATTTCCTGGTCCCTTCTTCTGGTTTTTAATTCCTTGAAATCCATTTTTTGCGCTTGATATTTTCCTGAAACATCATTCATTCATTCACAAAGTTCTCTAGCAACTGCCTATTTCCACATTCAATACTCTTTGCTCCAGATCACTTGCCAAATCACCTATCCTGATATATTGCCTACCTATAACTGCATAACAAACCAACTCCAAACTCAAGACAAAAATAATATATTATTACTCATATATTTTTCAGGATGGTGGGGATTTGGTTGTTATATGTTTGCTATTTGGCTGGTGGTTCTTGCTTCAGGCTGTGGCTGCTGCGGTGGCTCCACTTTATGCTAAGGTCAGCCAGGAAGGCTCTTCTCCATATTTCTCTCATTCCCCTTCTGTGACCAGTGATCAAGCTCTGCATGTCTTTTCATGCTAATGGCAGAGACACAAGAAGCTGGGTAGAAATATGCAAAGCTTCTTAAGGTTCAAAAAAAAAAAAAGCCTCTTATACTTAAAGCAGCTGGCATATTGTCACTTCTTCCCACATGCTATTGGCCAGAGCAAGTCACATGGCCAAATAAGATGTCTAGGCTCAAGGAAGTGCATTCCACCTATGAGGAGGCAATGGAAAAGATATAGATGTAGGGAGTGGTGGAGAATTGAAGCCATGCATTCAGTCTATCACACCTAGTCTCTTAAAACCCTTTTTGGGGGCTTTTTCTGATCCCATATCATTTTGGACCTCTTCCTAGGTTTCTGCTGACATTTCACTGGATCCTCTAATTATCAGTTATGGATTTTCACCAATGCTCTGCCTCTTATCCTATTCTCTTCTCTTCCTCAATGAGATCCTTACATTCAGTTATAATCTCAATGTTGTAGTGCCTCTCAGCTCTCTACTCCAAGCCCCATATTCTCATTAGTTTTAGTTTGTTTCCTCTACTGAGATTTTCATTTGTATAACAGACTGCCACCCTAAACTCAACAATTCTAAATATCGTCTTTCACCTAAAACTACTTTATCTACTACTTTCTTTGACCCTTGTCATGGTTACCATCATTATACTTGGGAGTTACATTGTTTCTTCTCTATTCTTCACATTCCACATGATGTGTCACTGTAGGTCTTGAGAAATTTTCTTATAAAATGATTCTGTTCATCTTCCTAAGGTGGGCTCTGTTCTCCTATGTCAAGTTCAACTCATGCTCAACATGTGGCCCAAGTTTTCTATGAAGCCACCTTCTCTGACATCTCCAGACTTTGTTTTCTTTGCTTCTGAATATCTAAACCACTTCTAATCTGTGCTACAAAAATTTTCAATGAATTATTAATTTCTTTCTGGCATAATTTGTTCTTGCTGAATTTGTTTATATCTACTTTCTCCAAATAGACTGTAACCCAAGAAGGCAATGCATCGCAATGAGAGAACATAGGATTTGGAGGCAGATAAACCTGGTTAAGTCACATTCTGCTTCTTATTATCTACGTACCTTGAGCAAATTACTTACAATCAATGAACATCAGTTTCCTCATCTATTAAAATGGGTTGTCGTTCATGCTGAAGAACTTTGAGGAGGAATATGGGTGACCATGTATGGAAAGCACCTAACAAACAGTAGGCTCTCAATAATATTTTGGTTTTCTTCTCATTTTCCCTTCTATTTATCTTCCATGGCTTCTTGTTTCTGTTTAGTATTCTTATGTTCTAGTTATGTGTTTATATTCCCTCTCCTTAATCCTAAAGAAAATCCCTCAAGGGAAAGAATCTTTGTCTTTTAATCTATTAACAGGGAAAAGAACTAAGTCTTTTATGTCTTTTAGTTGTTTGCTTATGTGGAAAGCTTAAATTATATTGTCTAAAAGCTATTCCATAAGAAAAAAGGTCTTTTATCCTCCAAGGTTTCTAGAAAAGAAGTCCTGCTTGTATTAGTAGAACCCAATGAATGACAAAATAACTCAAGTGTCTATTGAATGATTCCAGTTATTCCTTTTTGTACCATTTTTTCTACCCAATTCAGGAATCCAATTATCATCTTCCAATAAAACTTTTCCTCAGAGAGTATCGGGTATTGGTCATTTCTAACTCGTGTGGATTTTGGCCTGGATATTTATTCCTCCGGGATTCTCCCTAGTGGTGTTTGAATGAATACTTTTGCTATTGATTAATGTCTTTTCTTGGCTTGCAGAAGTTATGTCACTGTGGGACTCATCGTCCACAGGTAAGTTAAGCCCAAAAGATGACTAAAACCCTCATTCTGTTCTGGCACAATACTCTACTCTTATACTACCAACAATTTAGGAACATGCTCCTTTCAACAGAACTTGGTTGAACACTTCCTGTTTGGTTTGTAGCTTTGTAGCTGAAAGAAAACTGGGAAAAATCGAAAGAATTCAAAGTACTATTAGTAGGGTAAAGCAGACAGTACATTCAAATTAAACTTAAAGGGTAAAACCCAAGAGCTAAAGGTCTGTTTTTAGTACCAAAAAGCTTGATCTTGTAATATTGCACAGAAAAAAATTAACTGTGTTGCTAAATATAGAGGATCATTCCTGTTCAGTGGAAACCCTAGTCCCATTTTACTCAGTCCTGGCTGAGGTCACATCTGAAATACTGGGTTAATTCTGCATGACACATTCCAGAAAGATCACAATAGATTGGGAGAAATTAGAAGAGGGCAGCCAGAGAATGGAGAGTCTAGAGACCTTTCACAGTGGGAGGAACAGGACTTCAGAGAGAAGCTCTGGCTCCCCTCTAGTTATCAAGCGATCTGCCTAACTGGAAAAAAAAGTAGCCTTGCTTTATTTTGTCCCCGAGGAAAGAACCTGTGCTTCCTTCAATAGGTGGCCTGTCTTGTAGTACACTGAATTTCCTGTCTCTGAAGTTTCAAGTTCAGTTCAATGACCACTTAAAAATAGCAGTGACCACTTATATTTACTTATTGTCATGCACTGTTCTAAGCACTTTATATATATTAACTTTTAAAATCCTCACAACAACCCTATAAGTCAGGCATTATAATTATTCTCATATTAGAGGTGAGGGGACTGATAATTAGAGGGTTTGTTGCCCAAGTTTATGGCTAATTAGGGGGCAGAGCTGGGATTTGAATCCAGGTCATCCAGTGCTGTTCCATCTCTAAAGAATGTTCTAGGTGGGATTTCCACATTGGATGTGCAGTTAGCCAGTGTAAGCTCTAAGTTACCTTTTATCTCTTAGTCTCTTATTATATAAATAACAGTTAAAAATCCATCTGTGCTTCATCTCTGCTTTGGATAACATTTCTCGATTTAATTGATTCCTGTGTATTTTACGTACTACTTGGAGGTAGAGCACAACCAACATAAAAATTAGGCATATAAGTGATTTCCCCTTTCTTGCAAATGATTGCACATTAAAAAAGCATCAAAATGTGCCTATTAGGAATCATAAAATAAGCCCTGGATTTCTTTTCAAATCCCTGGAAGTTATTAGAGTTTTTCTGAATGATTCAGATGGGAGAAAAGAAAGAGAGCACACTAATATATGACGGACACTTCCCAGGTGCCAGGAACTGGGTTTGGGGGCTTGTGTACATCATCTCACTTCGTGTTTGCAATGACCTAATGAGGTAGATAGTCTCATTTTATAAATGAGTAAATGAAGGCTCAGAGTAACTACCCACTTAACACCTCTAGTAAGTTGCAAAGGTTATATTTGAACCCAGAGGCATCTGGTGCCAAAACTTGTGCTTTTCTAACTCTACCATATTGCTTCTCAGTTACAAACACCAGGGAATCTACTGTGGGTCTGCCCAAATTCAAGAGAACATGAGGAATAGGTATATTTGTTGTGCCGGTTTGAATGTATTGTGTCCCCCAAATGCCATTATCTTTGTGGTCTTGTGGGACAGACATTTTGGTGCTGGTTAGATTTGCTTGGAATGTGCCCCACCCAGCTGTGGGTGATGATTTTGATGAGATGTTCCCATGGAGGCGTGGCCCCGCCCATTCGGGGTGGGCCTTGATCAGTGGAGCCATATAAATGAGCTGACTCAGAGAGAGGGAACTGAGTGCAGCTGGGAGTGATGTTTTGAAGAGGAGCAAGCTTGCTAGAGAGGAACGTCCTGGGAGAAAGCCATTTTGAGGCCAGAGCTTTGGAGCAGACGCCAGCTGCCTTCCTAGCTAGCAGAGGTTTTCCGGATGCCATTGGCCATCCTCCGGTGAAGGTACCCGATTGCTGAGGTGTTACCTTGGACGCTTTGTGGCCTTAAGACTGTAACTGTGTAGTGAAATAAACCCCTGTTTTATAAAAGCCTATCCATCTCTGGTGTTTTGCATTCTGCAGTATTAGCAAACTGGAACATTTGTTATCTTTTTCGCCCCCTACTACACCAACGTGCTTATATCCTAGCTTCTGCCCAGATCTTGTAAGCAACATGGGGAGAAAAGAATGTCTTGTAAGCCTGGGCATTCAGAGTAAAGCATTCATACATGAAGTTTGGGTGCTTGATGAAGGCTTTTGCCATTACTGTTGCTACTTATTCTACCATTGCCAGCACAGCAGCCAACTTTAGTGGAACTCCCTACTAACTGCTATGTGTTCTACTTACCATACCATATTTCATTCTTACAATAAGGCCGTGAAGTGACTATCAATAGTTTTATTTTACAGATGAGAGAAATAATGACTAAGTGAGGGGAAACAACTTTCTCAAGGTCAGAAACTAAGAAGTGTTGACAACGGAATTTGAACTTAGGTCTACCTGACTCCAAAGTCCATGCTATTTTCACCACACAATACTTTATTGAAAATATCTGTGCTCAAGACCAGTTCCTAGATACCCTAGATATGCAGGTAGCTTATCTTTATCTAAGGTTCAGTTCAAAGGTCTCCTCCACAAATCAAAGTAAATCTTACTCTCCACCCTCAACTAACCTATCATATTTGAAAGTCATACCTTTGGATCAAAGTTTTGGATTAGGCCAGATTTTATCAGTCGGGCTACACCTCAGAACCAGAGAAGAGTGATAGAAACCTCCTGAACCAAAATATCTAATGTAAGTTTCATGCAGGTGGGGATGCTTGTCTGATATGTTTACTCCTGTATCCCTTGCACCTATAACAATGCTCGAAATCTCTTGGCAATTACATTTTAAATGAAAAAATCTGTGAATAGCACTGAGGAATTCATGTTTTAGAAAAGTTTCCTATGTGATTCTGGTAGTTAGCAGCACTGGCATCATCTTACTTTCACCAGCCGTGGATCAGGATCCTTCCTCCTGATTAAACTCTTTGGGGAGCATCACACAAAAGCTTATTTGGTACATAAGGGGAAAAAATGTGTATCATCACTTGTAAGGATCTCTTAGAGAAGAGACAGAGACACACCTTGACAGAGATAGTGTGAAATAGGCTATCTTACACATTGAGGGTAACATGTAGTCCATCCATAGCCTCTGAGTGGCTGAGGCCTGAGGAAGAGGGAAAGGGTTGGTGGTAGATTGAATTATGTACCCCAATTTAGACATTTTCTTCATCTTAATCTGCATTCTTGTGGGTTTGTGTGGCAGATTGAGTTATGCATCCCAGAAAAAACATGTTCTTAATCTTAACTCACAACCCTGTGGATGTGAACCCATTGCAAATAGGACTTTTTGAAGATATTATTTTTAGTTAAGTTGTGGTCAACTGAATCAGGATGGGTCTTAATCCTATTACTGGAGGCTGTATAAAGAGAAAGCCATGGGGAGGAGCCAAAATCAGGAAGTCAGCAGAGACCTGAAAGAGAAAGGAGAGGACACACCATGTGACAGGAAAGCCAAGGACCCCAAGATTGCCAGCCAGCCAGAATGCTACTAACACAGGAGGAAGAAAGCCTTCTAGCCTCTGAAACCAAGAGTGAATAAATTCCTGTTGTTTAAGCTGAAACCAGTTTGTGTTAAGGTGTGGCCCAACTGAATAATGGTGGGTCTGAGTCTATGTTACTGGAGACCTTATAGAGAAGAAACTGGAAGCCAGAAGTTAGAGAAGGCCACATAGAGAAGCTTGAAGTCAATGGGAAAAATAGGAGCAGATGAAAGGAGAAGACATCACCACATGACAGGAGGCAGAGATACAAGCTAGGAAACCCTGTTGAGTGCTGATGGCCAAAACCACAATGCTAGTGATTTCAGGGAGAAAGAAAGCCTTGCCAAAATCTTGATTTGGAGGTGCTTCTAGTTCTCAAACCATGAGCCAATTCATTCCCATTTTTTAAGCCAATGCTTGGTGTATTTTTCATAGCAGCTGGGAAACTAAGATGGGGTGGAAGAGAGGAGGGTTCAAAAACCTAACTTGACAAGGGAAAAGACCCTGGGCTCCTGAATGGCCAGTTTCCCCTTTCATACTCCAAACCTGGCTGACTGTACCCAGCAACACTCTCTTCTTGGTCCCTACCCACCACATGAGGCCTCTCAACTGTCTGCTTTCCTTGTCTTTTCTTGGGAGAAACACCCAGAAAAGGGGTCTCAGCTCTCTCTATCTCAGCAAGTCACCTATGTGTGCTGCTAAATGGCTCCATGATATGGGAAAGACTCAAACATGCTGTATTATTTGTCTACTGCTGGGTAACAGGTTACCCCAAAACTCAGAAGCTTAAAACAACAAGCCTCTCCACATTTTCTGTGGATCAGGAATCTGAGAGCAATTTAGATGGGAGGTTCTGAAATAGGATCTCTCATGACATTGCAGTCAAGTAATCAATCAAGTCTGCAGTCTCTGAAGACTCAACTGGGTCTAAAGGAACCGCTTGCAAGCTCACTCATATGGCTCTTCAGTTCCTTCCATATGGAAGAGAACTATACAAGAGTGCAAATACCAGGAGATGGGCACCACTGGGAGCCATTTTCAACCTGGAAACCACATTTTCCATTGAGGGGCTCTCTGGTTCTCGTGGTCCTTCCGCCAAAGTGCAGGTGTTGCCAGAGAGGCTTAGCCAATATTAACAGGCCATTAAGTGATTGAAACAACTAACTGCCACTGTGAAAGCAGCAAAGAAAATCGATGGGCACGTTGTGTGTATGTGTAGTGGGAGTGGGGAGGGCAAGATGTGTGAGAAAAATAAATCTGTTATCTGGGGCTTTGAAGGAGGGTTGGTGAGGGAGAATCTTCTATTTGTGGGACAAAGTCCTAGGAAAGTATGAGAATACAGGCACCTGGAAGCAGTGTCCCTGAATAAGGAGAGAACATCGGGCGGCAGTGGGGAATGGAGAGTTTTTCCATTTACTGCCTCTGCAAACATCAGCTACTGAAACCTTGGCCCTCTGCGTCCGTGGTGTCTGTGCATAAATGGGAAAAAGCAGGTGCTGCGCCTCATGCTGGTTAATTAAATGTTGATTTCAAGGCAGCTGGTGGAAGATGTGTGCTATAAACTATCCTCAGTTTGGTCTTTCTCCTTTTTCCTAAATCACACATTTTAATTAACCTTCAAGCCCTTGCTGGGGCTTTGAAAGAACTTAATTGGCCAGCAGGGATTGGAACACACAACAACCAGAAAAATGCTACATCTCAGTTGTTTTCACTCTGAGGACTGTAAAACTGGAATTATTGTCTTATTTCATTATTTGAAGCTCAGAACTGGCAAACGCTTCCTTGAATCCTTAAGTGAGATTCACAGAAATGTATTTAAGCAGTGGTTACATGGAGTTTTTAATACTTAAACTTTACATGAATGTCTTTGGGTTTGCAGAGTTGAACTCCCCCCCCCCCTTTTTTTTTGGCTTTTCTCATTGAGGATGGGAAATATTTTGACCTGAATTTAACATGTAAACCTCCACAGTTAGGTGGGGAAACTTTTCCTGATATCAAGACCCCTTAGGAGATTTCCAGATCTTTTCAGTTTTGTCAAGTAATGTTGAGAATCACATTCAATGTGCATATTTCATTTTCCAAATGAAAAGCCAGAAATTTACTAAAAACCAACACTATGCAAAGAACAGTTACCTCCATTACAGGTAACACTTGTAAATCTTCTGTATAGAGATGATAATTCTCAGAACAAAACCATAAGAGTGGGTGAGTTCACCAAAGGAATGAGACAGGAAGAGAAGAGCAGAAGACTAAGAATTGATCTACAGAACATCTAGAAGGAAGAAGCCAGCAAGATGATTGAGAAGGAGGAGACTGTGAATTAGGGGATGCCCAGGAAAGAGCAGTGACAAAATCAAGGAAAGCATTTCAAAAATGCAGAGTTATCAAGGAAAAAGGGATGAAGAAAAGGCAACAAGATATAATAAAAGTAGGGGTAAGGGCCACATGTTTTCTGTGCTTCACTTTTATTTTTTATCAAAAGTTTACCAAGGTCCTTTTACCTAGTCTGCCTGTTATCTATTGCTGGGTAAGGAACCCACTCAGAAATTAGTGGCCTAGAACAATACCAAGTATTTGCTTTCTGTGGGTGGAATATTTGGGTTGAGAAATTCTTCTGTTCCTTGGATGAGCTTGTCTTCACATTTCACAGTTGGTGGATCAACTTGGGGCTGGTTGATTCTACATGACCTCATTCACATGTCTGGTGTTGGCTTGTGGCTTTGCCTTTCTCTCCACAAGTTCTCTTATCCAGTACAGTAGATCAGTCTTCTTTATGTGGTAGAAAGGTGTTCCGAAGAGGGTGAAAGTAGAAGCTGTAAGGCATCATCAGGCTTACCCTTTGAAGTCACAAACTATCACTTCACCCCATTCTATTGCTTAAAGCAAGTCACAAAACCAGCCTAGATTCAAATGGTGGGGAAATAGACTAAACCTTGTAATGGGTAAAGTTACATTACAAAGAGGTGTGGATCCAGGGAGATGTTCTTCATTTGGGAGCCATCATGTTAACTATCTACCATATACACCAAGACAGGTAATCAAAAACATAGAAGGATCAGAGTTTTTTGACTTTGCATTATTTTATGCACATTATTAATGTTTGGTCACATGTTAGAATGTGTCCTACAATGGCATGTTGCTTCTATTCAATTTGGAAAAAAAAATAACACAAAGGTAAGGGCATAATGGATAAGTAATCAGTGGAGCCTCTGATCTTGGTTTAAACCCAACTTACTACTTCATTATCCATAGCTACTACCTGTCTTCTCATCCAAGGGACCACAATTTTACCACCATCAATATTCTGAATTTTTGGTGGCTGAATTGGGTTTGATGGTTAGGTCCATGTGTCAGCTTGTCCAGGTAATGGTGCCCAGTTGTCTGATCAAGCAAGTACTCACCTAACTGTTACTGCAAGGACAATTCATGGACTTGAATCATCAGTAAGTTGATTGCATCTGTGGCTGATCTCAACTAAGGAGAGTTTCTTCAGCAATGAGAGACATTTCATCCTATCAGTTGAAGGCTTTAAAAGGAGAAGTGATGACTTCAGGAGTCAGAAGAGAGAATTTTCATCTCTACTTCAGACAGCCAGCTTCTCCTGGGGAATTCATCAAAAACCTTCATCAGAGTTGTCAGCTTGCAGCCTACCTTGGAATTTGGACTCATGAATTCCCACAGTTGTGTGAGACACTTTTATAAAATCTCATAATTATATTTACAGATATCTCCTGTTGGTTCTGTTTCACTACAGAACCCTAACACACTGGGTGCAAAGAAGACCTTTGAGGTTCACTCCATTAGTCAGGGAACTTCCACTTTACAAGATTATGGGAATGAACCCATTGATCTACTATAAAGGGTCGACTGTCAGTGGATATAAACTATTCTCCATCCTCCATTTCATTTACCTATTTTTGCCTCTCTTTTCCAATATTCTGAGGAACAAATGTTATGTGAATTTTGATATGTAAGGATAATAAATGACTCAGAAGGCTTTATTTCCCAGATCAATAATAACCTGGGAAGGGAGTATGCAGACATGACAGTCATCATGTTTTCCTTAAGTGTTGCCACAAAAGTCAGGGTTTAGTCTTTGAGGAATAGCTGTGTAATCAAAAGCTGCAGTAACTTGAGCAAAATAATAAAAAGACTCTGCTACAAAGAGAAAGACAAATATAAGAGCAAAGAAAGAGAGGATCAGACACTAGCATTAGCCCCTGCTATGTGCTAGGTAGTGCAGTTGGCATGTAATTCACGTAATTGTTTGGATTCCACAGCATGCTTCATCCCACAGCTACCCAGCGAGACAGCTACTTTAACCCCAATTTTACAGATGAATAAACTGCAGCTCAAAGAAGTTAAGTGACTTGTTTAAAGTCACACAGCAAATAAGTGGTGGAGCTTGGGTTTTAACTAAAGTTTGTCTGATCTCAAGGTCCAATTCTTTCCATTTCATGAAGGCAGTAGATTCGTCTTCACAAAAAGTAAAATCTCATTAAGAAAATCACACTCTTCATGTGACTCTTTTGTTCTCTAATTCATGGGTTAATTCTGTGTTCCATGAAGGTTTGACTCCTTGAAGAATTAAAAATAAAGGATGGCAAGTCTTTACAGACTGTTTAGGTTTTACCCTGATGCAGAGTCTTTCTTTTACTCCCTTTTTGCCAACTGCAGATCAGGGTAGAATAAATATGTAAACCATTTGGTTCATGAGTAGCTGCTTGGTAGGGAAGAAGACAAAAACAGTTGCTAAAACAAATTTGCATTTTTTTCAAGGGACTTCAATTGCCTATGCTATCCCCATCCACCCTTACTCTGGAGAAGAGATGGTCGGCACGTCCTGACCACCCTATGTTAACTCTGATTTTGAAAAGAGCTAGTTAAAAAGGCAGCAAAAAAAAACCTGGGGAATTAAATTTGCATAAGTGTGAACATCTTAGAAAGATATTTCTTTCCCAGGAAGAAAAAAAGGTCATTCTAGGAAAATTTTAATCAATTTTCCTTATTATTGTAAGCAATTTGGGAAATTAGAATGGAATTATCTTTATCACTTGTGCCTCTGTTTAATGCTCATCCAGGCTTCCTTGCAGCCTGTTTAATTGAGTCCCTGTTTCATTAAAAAAAGAACATACATAAACTTGGGCAGTGATTTTGTTTCTAATTCATAAAATTACTTATTTTAATTATAAATGCATTAGTGTCTCATAATTTATGCATCTGAGATATTCATGCTAAATCTTTGCACATCTATATCAAAGCCAAGTCTCCTTATTTTTCTATTTTGTTATTTTTTCTGTGTCCATAAAATGATGTTTCATTGACTATGGGCTATGTTGACAGAGGGGAGCTGTGCAGTAATTATGAGGACTGGCAGTTTATTGAGTACAAACCATGTGCTGTCTCTGGGATAAGATGTCCTATGTTTTAATTCATTGAATCCTTGCCACATTTCTAGGATAGGTGCTATTATTAAACTTCATTTGACAAGAGTTGATATTCATGGAGGTTAAACATTGCCCAAAGTCAAATAACTACTGATGGAATTGGGACTGGATACTTTGTCTGATAATACAACCTGTACTCTCAACTGCTATACTTGCTTCCCAAAAGGTTTTTTAAAATTAAAGTTTTTATTTTGAATTAATAGTAGATTCATATGCTGTTCCAGTTTGTATATAGTATTTCCCCCAGAAAAAGCCATGTTCTTTGATGCAGTCTTGTGGGGGAAGATGTATTAGTGTTGATTAGTTTGGAATTCTTTGATTGTTTCCATGGAGATGTGACTCAATCAACTGTGAGTGAAACATTTGGATAATTTCCATGGAGATGTTATCCCGCCCATTCAGGGTGGGTGTTAATTGGATCATTGGAATTATATAAAGGAGTTCACAGACAGAAGGACCTCAGAGCAGCTGAGAGTGACATTTTGGAGGAGCTGCAGCATACAGAGGTATTTTGGAGAACACAAGCCAAGAGCAAACAGATGCCTAGAGAGGAAAGTCATGGGAGAAAGCCATTTTGAAACCAGAACTCCACAGCAGATGCCAGCCACGTGCCTTCTGAGCTAACAGAGGTTTTCCAGATGCCAATGGCCATCCTTCAGTGAAGGTACCCGATTGTTGATGCCTTACCTTGCACACTTTATGGCCTTTGGACTGTAACTTTGTAACCAAATAATCCCCCTTCATAAAAGCCAATCCATTTCTGGTATTTTGCATAATGTTGGCATTAGCAAACTGGAACATATGCATTTGTCAGAAATAATGCTGAGAGATCCTGTGTATCTTTCTTCTGTTTCCCCAATAAAACATCTTGCAAACAATAGCACAATATCACAACAAGGTTATTGGCATTGATATAATCAAGTTACTGAACAGTTCTTTGATCTTCCCCACAAGGATCTGTCTTGCTGATCTTTTATAGCCACACTCACCTCCATCTCTTCCTTTCCTCCTATTTCTGATCCTTGACAACCACTCATCTGTTCTTCATTTCTGTAAATCTGTCATTTCAAGAGTGTTGTATAAATGGAATTATAGAGTGTGCAACCTTTTGGAAGTGGCTTTTTTTTCATTCAGCATAATTAGATTTGTGCAGGTTGTTGCACATATCAGTGGTTTGTTCCTTTTTATTACTGTGTAGTATTCCATGGTATGAATGTATTACAGTTTTTTAAGCCACTCACTGTTGAAGGACATCTGGACTCTTTCCAGTATTTGAATCTTGTTATAAATAAAGCTACTATGTATAAGAATATGTGTAGAGATTTTTGTGTGAACATGCTTTCATTTCTCTGGGATAAATACCTAAGCATGCAATAAGAAATTATTAAACTGTTTTCCAAAGTGGCTGCATAATGTTACATTCCCACCAGCACTGGAGTGAGTGATCCAGTTTCTCTGCATTCTCATCAGCATTTGGTGGTGTCACTATTTTTTATTTTAATGATTCTGGTGGGTCTATATTGATATCTCATTGTGGTTTTAATTGGAATTTCCCTAATGGCCAATGATTTTGAGTATCTTTTCATGTGTTTTTTGTTGTTTGTTTGTTTTTTTGCCATCTGTATATCCTCTTCAGTGAAATGTCTCTTCAAAACATTTTCCCATTCTCTAATTGTTTTTTTTTTTTTCACTGTTGGATGTTGATAGTAGTTTTTTTTAATATATTCTAGATACAAATTTTGTCAGGTATGTGATTTGGCATATCTTTTTCCCAGTCTGTACTTTGTTTTTCATCATCTTCACGATGTCTTTCATTGCCTCCTTTAATCTCCCCAATAATCTTCTGGCACTGCTCCAAACCAGCCTGGTAGATAAATAATTATCTACTGATAATGGACAAAGGATAAGTGGTTTTAGTAATGGCCTGCTAGAGACTACATGCCCATACTCAAAGCATCTCAGGAATGGAAATTCATCCAAGTGCTGGGCCTGCCATGCTTTCTCCCAGAAGAATCTGCTTTTTATTCCAGTGCTAAGGCAGAACTTGCCTCGTCTTGATGAATTTGGTGCAATCATCTTTGAAAGGAAGAGCTTGGCTAAACAACTTCTCAGAACCCATTTTTGGTCTATAAATCCATGATGTTTTTACTCATCAAATAGAAATATACTACAATTTAACAAAAATGTTTTCCTACAATGGCACTTGGTATGTCTTGTCAACCTAGCAGCTGTAACCTCCTAATCACCAGGCAGTAACCGATAACTTCTCCCTTCAGAAATAGAAGCATCAAACTCAGGGCTCTTTGCCTTAGGAAGAAAAGCAGACTGGTGAGCTATCTTTCCCTCTCCTCTCCTTCTTTCCTCTTTTTCTCCCTTCAACTAACATTGAGTAAGAAAAAGTCATTGGAATAAGGGAGAGGCACTCCTGGGAAGTAAAATGGGGTATAGTATTTATTTCTATCTTTAAGGATTCACATTCTGTGAAGAGAGACATTCATTCACAAAATCAAAGGATAAAAAGCAAAATCTCAGTGTCATAGAAGTGATGGCTCTGTCTCTGAATACCAGTTAGATCCACAGTTCTATCATATGTTACTTAATCTACTAGATAGTTTTTTCATTTTCTCTCTCTTAATCCCACAACAACCTTACAAGGTAGGTATTATCAGAACTCTTTTGCAGCTAAGGAACCTGAGTAGTGTGGCCAAAGTCACTTAACTAATAATTGGAAGAGCCAGAGTTTGAAACTAGAGCTATCTGATTCCAAAGCCTGGGTCCTTTCCACTGCACTGTTCTGCCTTGAAAGTAAACTCAGAGAATGGGAAAATATTTGCTGGGACAATTACGGAATTGTTTGTGGGAGGGTTCTGGACATGGTGGTGCAAAAGTGTCTTCAAGTCGAAGCATGTATTTTGAATTTGCTAGTATAAAATTTCTGTTGAGCTCTGTGGGACATCAAAAGGAAAGGTTATTTGGGGCTAGAATGTATAGAGTTTTCAGTACTCAACTAAGAAGGTTGTACTTTATTCTTTGCTCAACCTCAAGTGGAAGCTTTGGTAGATTGTTGCATTTATAGCCCCCAGTGAATCACGGCTTCTGGTTCCACATACTCTTGGGTGGTTTCTCTCCCACATTGACTCCGGGTTTGGCCAACATCTTGCTTGGCCAAAGGAACATCAGCAAACATGATGCAAGCAGAGGCTTAATTCACAATTGAGTATTGGGGTGTCCCCTCTTGGAAGGCTGCCACCTCCATGTAAGAAACATGGAATGACCAAGTAGAGGAAAACCAAGGCATTCTGGTCAACAATTCTAGTTAAGTGAGGCCATCTTAGACCATCTACTCATAGCCAAGTCACCATAACTGATCCCAGGTAGGAAGAGCAGAAGAACTGCCTAGTAGAGCCCAGCCCACACTGCAGAATCATGAGCTAAGAAGTGATTGTTATTTTAAGTCACTAAGTTTTGGAGTAGTTTGTTAAATAGCAATAGAGAACTGGTTCACAGATATGAAAAGTTTTTTGAGTGCAGGGGCTGTCTGCTATGTGCCTAGATAAGTAACCTTATGGATGAATCAGTCACTCTGTAGCAATGAGGGCAGGTCTACAGTTACCTGGCACAGGTAAGAACACTTACAGAGAATCAGAGATTGTCTATGAGGGAAAGATATACAGAGGCCCCCAAACAAGCCCTTGAACTATACTGATGGGGCACCGAGAGAAACACTTACATTGTCCCAAACAATAGATTATTGGCTAATTCAAAATCCCTGTCAGCTCTATGAGTACTCGGATATAGTTGATATTTCAACTAGCATATTACATCTTAATTTAAAAACACATTTTCACTGAGAGAAAGTAGCATTGAAATGAGCAACTTTATGATCCATTTCATTTTATTCCTTGCAGTCTGGTTAACAATCCATTTTAATAAGCAAGTGGCTGTGGAACTACTGTCCGCTCATGTAAATGAGAAGTGCACTTACATTTATTCTTCACTGTGATTACCTTATATTTATTTTTGAAAGCTTCCTAGATTTCAGCTCATTGTTCAGTTGGGAATCATATCTGTTCTATTTAGAGCAGTATTTTAATTTCCAGATTCTGAGCAGACATGATTTCTGTGATTCATTGCACTCTTGCCTTTTTGCTTTGGTTTTGCTGAATGTAATTTCTACCATTTTTTTTCCTGTGCCTGCTAGAAATCACTTTAACCATGAAGTCCTTGCCTTTACTCTCTCTCTTCTTGCTTCAGACCCTAATTTCCAGTAGAAAACCTCCTTTGGGCATGGAGAAAATTGGAATTTGTGGGGTAAATTTTTGTTTTCTTATGTTTTTATTTCGTGCATGATTACCTTGAGGCCTCAGTGATGGTACATTTTATAAGCAAAAAAAAAAAAAAAAGAAAAAAGAAAAAGAAACCAAATGACATTTCCAAGAGCCCCTAGGAATATGAAATGATGAGAGAACATTTTATTCCATACTGTTTTTTGAAATAACTGGTGTCCAGAACAATGCAACCTGTGTCAAGAATGACTCATTGACAGTCTGTAATAGAATGGAGGAGCTTGAAAATGAATACATGCCTCATGGTGCAAAATTATGTGCAATGAGGTACTAGGGGTACTAACTCGCATTTGGAAAATACCATGAATCAACTTCCAGAGCAGTGGTTCTCAAACACCAACTATATCTTCCCTTCATGGCAATTATGACATGCTCTGTCACCTCATTTGCCCTTATTGTTCTTCAATCAGATAAATCCATCCTCCTAGAATGCAAACATCCAAAGATGAGAGGTGTGTGAGGAGGCCGAAGGTAGGTTCCCATAAACTCTGTGATATGCTCTTTTCGGATGAAGAAGGGCTTTCTTGGGTCAGTCTGAGCTCCCTGCCTCTCAGGAGTGTGAAACTGGGAGAAGCAAGCATGTCAGTCCAGCTTAGTACCAGGAAATAGGGTCAAGTCATTGGTGATGACCTACAGTACTAAGTGTACTTAAATCCTTATATGTATTTGCTTGCTATACAAGCTGAGCTACAGAAGCTTACTGGAGTCATGGCTAATCTGTTTTAGAAAGGTATCTGCTTTTATATGCATAAAAGTATATAAAGTAGTCTGTGCCATTGAAGTTAGCCAATATAAAATGGAACGTCCATGGGAGGATTTCAATTGCCAATGCTGCTTCTGGCTTACAGTGTTTTTAAGTTAACCTCAATTCTCATTCTGTAACTTAGATTTTCCATCTGCCATCTCAGGATATTTGTATGTTCCTCTTTGGGCAGGGATATCTTTTTTAAGAAACCTAGTGAGATCAGATCAAGTTGAGTTGGGAGAGCATTTCAAGGACACAGAACTCACATAGGGATCCAAGAATTTCCACAACTAGTCTTGTGGAAATGGAGTCAGCAGGAATCAAAGCTGCTTTCTCCACTATCCAGGACCTGCATGGTCTACCAGTTCAGTTCTTCTCTGCACATAGCCTCTATTCTCCTTTCTTTGAATAGTTATTTTTATCTTATTCACAACTTCCTAGTGACTCCCCAATTTGCTAAGCCACCTCCCACCCATCTTCATGATCTTCCTATTCTAATATTCACCGCCTACTAACAACATATTTTGTATTTTAACTTGAAATCTTAAGAGAGAGAACCTGATGGGACCAGACCATCTGTTTAAGCCATACTTCCAAAGTCATGATTGGTAGCCTGTGCTTGGGGTATACATTTAAATGTCAACTACTCACAGCTTTGTGGGGTGTGAGCACATAGCACATAGCACTGACCCTTTAGGAACTGTGGGAGGAGCAGACCCATAAAATATATGAGTTTAAGTTCCCACCACAGGGGAAAGTAGAGAAGTGTTAAGTCAATAAAGAGAAATACCATAATCACATGATTGACACCTCAAAAAGCAATAGTGCTATGAGCTTTCTGTGTTGAAGTGATGTAAGTGCACTACTCATCACTATGAGCAAAGATGAATTTATTTGACCCATGGTGGATTCCAAATTTCAGTACAGTAGTGGTTTGAAGTGGCTATTTTCTATTTATTATACATATTCTATATGCATCAGAAGGCAGAAGGAGAGGTTGTATCCAGACATAAGAAAGGGACAAATTTTGGCTTTTTATATAGAAGAACATTCTCACATTTAGAGTGCTTTAAAAGTTAGACAGACAGGCTTTCTCATTTAGTAGTAAGTTCCCTGTCACTGAAGGTGTGCAAATCATTTCCCAATATTGAAGACTTATCTTCCAATTTTAAGATTCCAATAATCCAACTACAACCTGAGCCAATTGGTCTTTTAAAAACAAATGACAAAGACTTGCTAAACATATGAACTGCTGAAACTAAAATTGCTATTTTTTTCTTGAAAGTGCCAGTGCAGTGGGTAAGTTAAATCATACTCTTGAACAGATCAGCTTAATCTGTACCAGATGAGTAGGCAGTGGCAAGGTTAGCACTCTACAATAAACACTGGGGCTCTCACCTATATTTTACTCAGAAAAACTCCATCTCATGTCCAAAATAAAACCTCAGTACTATCATTGTGATGGTTAGGTTCATGTGTCAACTTGGCCAGGTGATGGTGCCCAGTTGTCTGGTCAAGCAAGCAGTGGCCTAACTGCTACTGTGAGGACATTTTGTGGACTTAAATCAGTAAGTTGATTGCAACTGTGGCTGATTACATCTACCATCATCTAAGGGGGGGTGTATTCCATAATGAGAGACATTTAATCCAATCATCTGAAGACTTTAAAGGGACAAGTGATGACTTCAGCCATCAGAAGAGAGAATTTTCATCTCTACTTCAGCCTTCATCAGAGTTGCCAGCTTGCAGCCCGCCCTACAGAATTTGGACTCGTGCATCCACACAGTTATGTGAGACACTTTTATAAAATCTCGTATTTACAGATATTTCTTTTTGGTTCTGTTTCCCTAGAGAACCCTGACTAACACAATCATCAATCAACAGCACAGGAAATCAACATTTTAGACATGTTTAAAAGATCTTAATCTTGAAGTGGCCCCTATAAAGCATCTATGAAAGGACAGCTGGCCAATTTTGGTAAAAACAACAGGGTGAGTTATCTATCCATTTCTCTAGGTTCTTTAAACTCTGTACTTGCATAAAACAAGATTATCAGGGTGCAATGTACCAGGGCTACTACCTTAACTTCCCACAAAGCTACCTTCATGTCATATTTTACTTTATGCTGTGGGATTTTAAGTAACTTTTGATATGAAAGAAAGACTATTTGAAGAATATTTCAGTATCACCTACAAAAATGTTGTTTTTCATTGTATGTACTGTATTTATTTACAGTTTCTTAAATAATATAAAATGGAAAATTACTGTCTTAGAATTTAGGGCTATAAGAATGTCTCCTCAGGTAAAATTGTGGGCTTCCTTTTAACATAATGTTTAATGTTCTGTTTCACTTTTCCCTTGGCCACCAGGAATCTGGGAGCTAAAATAAGTATTTAATTGAAGTAAAAATTTAATCCTGAGTGCTAATAAAATCCTTTCTTTGCTAAATCATTTTCTATTTTTACCTTCTTTATAACTGTATGCATTTAAATCCTATAAATTCCTTATAGAAGCTGATAAAATTTAAATTAATAAAAGTGAGGAAATGAGACAGCTTCTAGACCACCTAGACTATCAAGTCAGTCAATAAGACATTCCAGAGACCATGATGTTTGAAATGAGTGTTTCTGTGAATCCGAGTTCACGCCATCTTTCCTTTTTTGCTAAGCATCCTGTGATAAATTACTAGCAATGAATTTCAAAGAGAATATAAGAAAATATTTAATAATTCCTAGAGTTGTTATTGATAATGTATTTATTTACCATCTTGAAAAAAAATTTCTACTGATAGCATGAAAAGTTTAAAACAGTCTGTGATGTGGACCAGGAAAGCTGAGGTTACCAACTAAGTAAATACCTACTTTGTTACAGTTTGATATTTTATTCTGCATCATCTATTTTATTTCTGTACTTATACTCAGGGTTCCTACATGTTTAGCCATGTCAAGTTTTGCACTCCAATCTAATCACCGACTCTTCCGCCTGGGGGAGTGAGGGGCGGGCAGCTACTTAGGGTACCTTGGAGAGAGTCACCACAGTCATTCTCTTATTGACTCTGTAGCTTAGCCATCCCCAGATGAATGAAAAACAAAACAAAACAAAACAAAATACTATACAACATTCAACAATTGTAGTGACTTTATGCAAAATATGTATATTTCCTCCAAACTCATTAGAGAGGTATTATTTTTGATGCCTTAATTACTACTGTACCTCTGGTGCCTGACTTGCACCTTGGGATAGTAGATTCTCAATAAATATTTTAATAGGTGTCTTGACTGAAGTACTGATGAAAAAGCATATTTCAGTTTGCAACAGCAGAAGCAGAATAAGATGAAGCAGTAGTTTCAGAGATACGGGCTGAAAATTAAGTAGTAGTGAGGGAGTTTGCTTAGGTCACTAGAAAGAAGTTCCAATTAGGGATAGGTTCTTCCCTGAAGAAAACTATTAATTATCTAATTTTCATATACCCTAGGAGTGGAAACATATAAAATTATAATTGCTTTCTTCCCCATGTATCAAGAATAATTACACAGTTATGTCTTAACTTATGATGGCCACCACTTAGAAAACACTAATATTTTATTCACGGCTTTAAGAACACTCCAGCCACTAAAATGTGCACTGATTAACTTATTTGTGAGACAAGGGGGTTTGCCATTACTTCTTCTTTGATTGACTCCATCAATTTAAAAACAAGAATACCAAGTCTTTTTGAGTAAGCAGAGACTATTGGTAGTATTGGTAATAACTCACAACCTACACTACTTGGTTTGTGCACATTACCTAGAGTAGGAGACTTACCTGCTACATTCCCAGCTACCTTTTCTGGAAAAGGACTTACTTTTTTGCCCATCCACCAGCCCAAAACACTGTTTTCAGAGCACCTTGGTAGATCTGGTTTGGTGAGTGATATAATGGATTACTGGCCCAGATCTACTCCTTACTAGGCATGCAATCTAGAGGAAGCCACTTATTATCTCTGAGACTTTGTTCATCTAGAGACAGAAAACTGGTTAGAAGACCAAATGAGCTAATATGTGAGCATGCACTTTGAGAACTGAAGTGAACTATTAAAGAAAAAGTTATAATTATTGAGGGGTGCAAGATATACCTGATTACCCTGGAGATTCAAAAGAAGATTCAGCGGGAGATCTTGGCCATTCAAGGGTTTGTGGGGGCAATGTTGTTTTCTTCTAGGGTTAAGAAGCAGAATATAATTGAATTTGTTGCCCCATTGCCAGTGTTGCTCATCTGACAGTGAGAAGGTCAATTGTATTATTGGTTCTCCCCCAGCCCTATGCTTATAAGAAAATTCCCTTTTATTACTCACCAAGCAGTATCGATCACCTGGTTTTTCCTCCCATCCATTATGGACAGATTAACAGCCTGGGACAAAAATAAATTGAGAAGAAGAAGGATCAGTGTTTCTCAGAGGAAAGTGATAGCAGAAGCCTATGAGAAGATCTTAGTTTCTAGGATGGATAGCCCATCTAAAAACATATTTTTCAGAGATTTTTCTAGTTTATAAATATTTCTCAGAAGAAATGAATTCCACAGAATGACTTAGAATTATGATCACACCCCACTACGCCATTCCTTCATTTCTCCTCCATCAGTGTAGTTGAATTGTGCCTTCCCACGCTGCATTGTTTTCTGTGCACTTACCTTGCAACTTAAATAATGAATGATGCAAGATTTAAGATGACAATTATTCTTTGAGAGCAATCTGAAAAATAAAGGTAATAATTACCTACAAGCAGGCATGGCAAAATATACCAAGAGAGCAATACTTTTTTCATGCCATTTTCCAATCCTCCTTCTCGCTGTCTTTTTGTGTTTTATATTTCGTCTAAACCAGTTTCTTTCTTTAATTTGTGACCTTTGAGAGTCACCAAATATCATAGAAACACAAGAGGATCCATGATGATCCAAGAGATTCCTTCATGTGGATACAGGAGAAAGATGACTTTAAGATGATTTCCTGAGGGTGTGGGGAGAACCTCAAACTAATGAGTATAAGGTCACTTCAGTTTGTCCTCAGGACCCTTTTGCTGTATTGTTCATTCACAGATTTCTAAAGAGCCCAAGTCAGGCAGGCTACTGGACCCCCTTAGCTGTCCTTTCCCCCTATCTCCCCAGAACCAGTCTTCATGCTTTCTCATGGAGATTCATTTGTAATGAAGGTAATGCAAGAGCATAAGTTTTGGTGGGAAACATAAGTTTTGGTGGGTGGACAAGTAGACTCTTCATTAGAAGAAAATCTGCTCTACCTCTTCATACTGTGTTTCTGAAAACAGACACAGATAAGCCATTCTTTAAAAGGATTTTGTTATCTCACAAACCACCTTCTTGCCCAACCTCCTCTCCCCATTTTCATTCTTTCTCTCCCTATCCCATCTCTCTGATCCTCTCTCATCTCCTCTCCCCATTCCTGTCTCTACCTCCGATCACCTATTCCCTCTCTCCCTCGTGTATGCACCATAATGTATTTCCTTTTAACAATACAGGGTATCTTGAAAACTAAGGTGAAACTAAAATCTGGCCCAGAGCCCAGACGTCACTTTCTGAAGTGACAGGCTCTCGTAATAGGGGAGGGCTTGCAATTATACAGATCATTTCTTTGACCTGGTGCAAAGTCAACCAGGCCACAATACAAGAATAAAAGGGTTTAATTTCTGCCCTTCGGGAAGGGCTGTGAGCAGTGCTTCAGTAGACCCCGACCTGCCTGCTGTGCAAGGCAGCACATTTTGCTCTTCTTCAGCTGTAGCCCCCTGATAAACAGCTCAGCTTATTTGCTATTCCTCTTGTGATCTGCTGCCTTCTAAAGTAAAAATCAATGCCCTTGTTACATATGTTCTTTTTCCCCACAAACCACCCAAAAATGATTTGTGGAAATGAGAAAATACCCTCTTAATGGTAGAAGGCTCTATATTCTATCTGATTAGCTGTACCTTTTGCATCTTAGCATCAGCTTTGATAGCTTTAGAAAAGGCATTTTCTAATCTTCCTTTGAAATAAAATTTATCCTTTCAGGCAAGCTTAGCATGTGCTCTATGTAGAATACTATGGGGAAGATGCTTTCTTTCAAAATATATTAAAGCCTTCTAATCACTTTCAAAGTAAAACGAGGGCAGGAACTCAAATTATATGAGTGTGTTTGTCACTCAGATAAGGAGAATGCATGGGCTGTAATTGAACCCCTTATTACTATTCACTTTTACTTTCTCAGTTCAGCTTGTCTTGAGGCATCTCTTTTTTTAAGCTTTGGGGAATTAGAAATTTAAATGAGATGTGGGAGAAAGGAGCGGAGGCTCTCTGGTGAGAACGTGCCACATTTCTGGACTCAGCAGTCATAGAGGTGAGGAGAGAGCTACAGTGGAGTCAAGAGAAAGGAATAAAAGCATCCCTCCTTCAATCCATGAAGGAGCGACAGCCTTTAGCAGCTTGCAAAGTCTTAAGAAGTCAAAACGAGAAATATCAAATCCTTTGGAGTTTTAGGATGTACCTATAGATCATTTATAACCTGATTCAATTTATTTCTTTTTTACTTCTTGTTTTCCCAGCTTTTTTTCAAAAAAACTTGTTTTTTGAAAAGCACTAAATTGATTTGGCTTCAGCATTCTATATCGTCTACTCTTTCTTTTGTGCATATCTTCAGAGCACAGATAGCTGCACCTCAGCCTTACAGTTATGCCAAGCTGGTTTCTCACAAAGCGTAGGCATTTATAGTGGAAATGACTCACACATTTTCCTCTCCACCTCCTTTAACCCTCCCATGGAGCCTGCATTAGAGCATATCTGTGTTCTCCCACATGCTAGTACCTCCTCATCAGCCTCATTTTTTTGCTCCCACAGGAACAACAAAGCTATGGAAAAGGTGACTTGGGTGCACTGAGGCTTTGGATTTTGAACATATGCCTCCAGTTCTCTGTTCTTTGGTTTTAATTTCTTTCTGCTGTGCTCAGGAAGTAACTCATTGCTATGGAGCCAGTCAGGAGTGGGGAGTTAGGGAGAGTCTTTTCACTTTGATAACTGAGGCTTGATTTGGTGCTGGAAACAAATGAAATCTGGAATCTGGTACCCCCCAACCAATCTGTATTCTTAGGAAGGAGGAATAATTTCTAACTTGTTTCCAACAAAGTTTGGGTCTGTCCACATTCACCTTTTCAGGTAACATGTCATTAATCAGTCAAATATTAATTTGCCTGTGGGCCAGGCACTTCTAGGTACTGGGGATACAGTACTCAGAATACAAGTGTAATGAGTATGTGTGACAAAGGTAGACAACATTTCTTTATCAGGCAACCTACATTCTGGGAAAGGATAAGACAGTAAATATATGAATAAATCATATTTGGGAAATGTGAAGTGCCTTGAAGGCAATTAAATAGGATCATGTGAAAGGATAATGTGCATGTGTCTAGGGGTTCTTTCAAAGAGTAGTCAGGAAAGACTCCTCTTAGGAGGTGACATTTGAATTGGGTGCTGAATGATACAATAGAGACAACCATGTGGGGACATAGGGGCAGATCATGAGCCACAGCCTAGTCTAACATGACTCGGAGTCTGCAAACGCAGACCGATTCAAAGGTCAAGTTGACATGAGATTTCCTAATTCAGTGACTACTAATTGAGCACAAGCTGTGAACTTGTCCTGGTTAGGAATTACTGCTGATTCTAATGCTTCTTAGTGGTAAGTTCTCTAGTAGTCTAAGTTTTCCCAGTTCTATTATTGACAGTTGAGTTCTGAGTAGTTGAAATGCCCATGCTGGAATTTTGCCTAGGTGTTCGAGGGCTCCCAGGATCTCCTTTAAACAATGTTTAGAATGAAGCCCTAAATATCATGCTCTATAAAAGGTGTGGCATTTATAGTGCCTGTCGGAAAAATAAACCAGCACCAATCACTCACTATAAAAAAAAAAGCAGATGGTAAGTAAGTAAATAAATAGATGGGTGGATAAACAAATACATATATAACTACGACCCACAGACTGATTTGGGTAAATGTGATAAAATATAAACGTGTGATTTTGATGATTTTAAGATATAAGAAAGAGTACATCAAAGAGCAAGACAGGAATTGTGGATTGAATTAAGAGTTTTTTCATGCTCCCAATAATGACCAATATTGGATTACCACTTTTATCAATTGTAAAGCATAGCATAATCATTGATGTTAACCACAATATTGTAAGATATCCCAATTTACTTTAGAGTACTCTGTGGTTCTGAAAGGTTAAATGACCAGCTAAGTTAGCATCATCAGATAAGTGGTGGATCCGGGCTCATATTCAGATCTCTGGAGGCTACCTTTTCCCACCCCTTTTCCTGGTCTCTTGAATTGATTAAATGATGGAATTTTCCTCTTTCCATTTTGCTTTTACTAGTTTGGAAACTATATACTCTATTTCTTCCATTCATGGTTACCCTGGCAACTTAACTACGGATGTTTAGCTTAACAGATTTTGAAGTTCAGTAGTATCTGGAACACCTGAAGTATCTCCTCCTGGTAATGAAAGGAACCTAGAATTCTTTAACTCTGGTAACTATGCACACAACCTATATATTATTTTTGTCAAAATTTTAGTTCTATATAGTTTCGAACCTTATAAATTAGACAGTATTACTATTACTGCAATTATCATCATTTTCTCCAATTAATATTCCTTTAGCTTTATTCACATTTGACATCTTTGTTCACTGTTTCTTCTTTTTTTTTATCTTCATTTTATTGAGATATATTCACATACCACGCAGTCATACGAAACAAATCGTACTTTCGATTGTTTACAGTACCATTACATAGTTGTACATTCATCACCTAAATCAATCCCTGACACCTTCATTAGCACACACACAAAAATAACAAGAATAATAATTAAAGTGAAAAAGAGCAATTGAAGTAAAAAAGAACACTGGGTACCTTTGTCTGTTTGTTTCCTTCCCCTATTTTTCTACTCATCCATCCATAAACTAGACAAAGTGGAGTGTGGTCCTTATGGCTTTCCCAATCCCGTTGTCACCCCTCATAAGCTACATTTTTATACAACTGTCTTTGAGATTCATGGGTTCTGGGTTGTAGTTTGATACTTTCAGGTATCCACCACCAGCTACCCCAATTCTTTAGAACCTAAAAAGGGTTGTCTAAATTGTGCGTAAGAGTGCCCACCAGAGTGACCTCTCGGCTCCTTTTGGAATCTCTCTGTCACTGAAGCTTATTTCATTTCCTTTCACATCCCCCTTTTGGTCAAGAAGATGTTCTCCGTCCCATGATGCTGGGTCTATATTCCTCCCCGGGAGTCATATTCCATGTTGCCAGGGAGATTCACTCCCCTGGGTGTCTGATCCCACGTAGGGGGGAGGGCTCACTGTTTCTTCTTACATCTTACCTTCTCTCTAGGGTCCTTTTCCACCTTCCTGAAGTGATCATTTAAAATTTATCTTTAGTGAAGATCTGATGGTAGAAACTCACTCAGTTTTTGTTTATCTGGGTTTTTCTTTTGGTAGGCCTTCTGCTTGAATAACAGCTTCTGAAGACACCATTTCACTATTTCACTAACTTTTGTTTTTCATTGTTATGTTTAAGGAATATGTATACTAGCATATTAGCCTTTTGACTGCTTTTAATATCTTTTTCTTGTCTTTAGTGCCCTGCATTTCACAATTGTGTATCAAGGTGAGTGTTTCTTTTTATCTATCTGTTAAGGAATTACTGGACTTCCTGAATCTGAGGAGTAGTGTCTTTCATGAATTTTGAAAGATAGTCATATGTCTTTGAATGATTACCTCTTTCTTATTCTCTCTAGTCTATAATTAGAAGTGTGTGAGGCTTTCTCACTTTTTTTCTCTAAGTCTCTTCACCTCTTTTTAGGGTTTGTTTCTCTAAGCTATATTCAACATGTTCAGATTTGTTTTCCAGTTCACTAATTCTCAAATTATCTGTGTCAAGTACGATCCTTCATTTGTCCATTGCTTTTATTTCCACAATTATATTTTTAATTTATATTTCTTTTTGGTTCTTTGCAGATTTGCCTAGTCATTAGTGATAATGGCTTTACTTTTCATTATCTTTTCCCCTATATTTTATTTTTTAAAACATATCAAACATACTTACTTTATATTCTATGTTTGACGTCTGGATATCTGCAGTCTTTGTAAGTATGATTCTCCAATTGGTTATTTAGTTTGTGGCCCATGGCATCTTATTTCTTGAGTGTTTAGTGACTTTTAATTGTGACATTATATTTCTTAGAGCCCTGTGGAATTGCTTGAGGCTTATGTTTAAAATTTGCTTACCAGGCAGCATTAGTGTTTGCTTTTGCCAACCAGGGATCACTTTAAACCAACGGTTAGCAAACTTTTCTTTTTAAGAGCCAGAAAGTAAACATTTCTTCAAAATTGTCAGGCTTGACACGTCAATTACACCCCTTTCCCATCAACTTCTTATTTCACATGTTTGCAGAAGACAAAAGAAAGTGAAATCCAACACATCTGCCTTTTACCCAAATGGATATGACACCCATCAGCAGGATGAGGGGAGTTCACTTGAAGGGGCAGTTGGAGTGATGGTCAGTTGACAGTCGCCAGCAGGGTGAAGATAGGGGCCATCTTGGCTGCGTTCCTCCTGGAAGCTCCACTGACTTCAAGGGAGGACCATCAGAGAGCACCCCTCTGCCTCCAGTGCGGAACTCCTGCAGCTTGAGAGGACCAAGGGGTGGCTGCTGGTATTCCCTGCCTGTGGATGAGCTGCAAAAACCTCACCACCCGAGGGAGGCACTGTGGACACTGTTGCTCTGATCTCCTGGCTTTCACAGCTTCTCCCCAAGGCTCACACCAAAGGAAAGTGGCTAGCCAGCATCCTGAGCACTGAGCATTTTTACAGCTCCACCCTTACTCTCTCCCCCAATAAAAAGTAACATCCCATGGGTATAAGCACATTGTACCTTCCCATATTACCTTTTACCCCCTTACCTGTCCTTCTTGAACTTGTGGGTACAAGAGTGGTGGAGAGAATGTCTTTCATCACCTCTAAGTGGTCAAAGCTCATATAAACAGCTCTTTTTTTGGTTCCCTTTCCTGTCTTTGAATATTCATCCCCCGATCCTCCTTTGCGAGGGGTAGCTGATATTATTACCATGCAGTGTTCAGTGGGGACAGCACAAATTAAACACATTGAAACCAAAACAAACAAACAAAAAACCAACCCTATGGCTGGATCCCTTGTCAAAATGAAAACAAATGAGCATGGCTATGTTCCAATAAAACTTTATTTGGGGGCACTGACATTTGAGTTTCATATAATTTTTTGTGTGTTGATCTTGTAACCCACAACCTTGCTGAATTCATTTATTAGTTCCAGCAGCTTACTTGTAGACTCTTAATGATTTTCTATATATAGGATAATGTTATTTTTGAATAGGGATAATTTTACTTCTTCCTTTCTAATTTGGGTGCCTTTTATTTCTTTTTCTTGTCTCATTTGTCTGGCTAGAACTTCCAGTACAATATTGAATGATAGTGGTGAAAGCAGACTTCCTTGTCTTGCTTCTAATTTGGCAGGGGATGGGGGTAGGGGAAGTTTTAGTCTTTCACTATTGAGTATGGTGTTAGCTAAGGGTTTTTATCATGTTGAGAAAGTTCCCTTCTATTCCAAGTTTTCAGAGTGTTTGTATCAAGAAAGGGTGCTGGATTTTGTCAAATGCCTTTTATGTGTCAATGGAGATGATTGTGCATTTTTCTTTTCCCTTCATTCTATTAATGGTTTATTAGATTAACTGATTTTCTTATATTAAACTACCTTGTATTCTTGGGATAAATCCAACTTGATCATGGGTATAATAATTTAATATGCCACTGGATTCAGTTTGCTGATATTCTGTTAAGGATTTTTGGATCTATATCCAAAGGGAAATTGATCTGTAATTTTCTTTTCTTGTGTTGCCTTTATCTGACTTTAGTATTAGGATGATGTTGGCCTCATAGAATGAGTTTGGAAGTGTTTCCTACTTGTATTAGTCAGGATTCTCTATGGAAACAGAACTAATAGGCGATATCTGTAAATATGATATTTATAAAAGTATTTCATGCAACTATGGAGATGCATGAGTCCAAATTCTGAAGGGCAAGCCATGAGCTGGCAAATCTGATGACAGTCTTCGATGAATTCCCCAGGAGAGGCTGACTGGCTGAAGAAGAAGTGAAAGTTCTCCTCCCTTAAAATCTTAAACTGATTGGATTAAATCCAACTGATTGTATTGTCTTAATGCAGAAGTCACTCCCTTAGTTGATTGTAGATGTAATCGGCCACAGATCCAATCAACTGACTGATGATTTAATAAGCCAGTCCTCTGGTTTATTAAACAGCCATGAAATGTTCTTGCAGTAACAGGCCAGTGTTTTCTTGACAGACTACTGGGCAACATCACCTGGCCAGGCTGACTCATGAACCTAACCATCACAATCCACCCCTTTTCAACTTGGCAGCTTTACACATCAACTTAAACTATGCTTAATCTCTAACTAGAACACTATAACAGACATATGTTTCACCTAACAATATTCAGCTGTCCTGCATACACCCAGAAAAGCGCTAAATCTCTCCAGAATAGGGAACAAATCATTGGGTAATATCACTCTTAAACTTGACATCCTATAACTTAAATACTATAACATGATCAATACAACTTATGTCATATGATAAGGGGATAAGATAGAGAAGAAAACAAAGATATTTCCTTTACTTATAAATACAAACATACTCAACAAAACAAGGGGGAAATCTTCATACCATCACAGTCCTTGCTTCTGTAACTGGCCACATGGTCATAGTTCATATTTATCACTAACTTCTTTCACTACCCATTCCACATTCCCTTTACCCTCAGCAAACACTTCAGCTGGCCGTGGTTCTTTGCCTGGTGGTATGACCTAACCTGGATCAGGTTTTTGCAGCTTTCCATTGACTTTAATCACAGGGCATAGCAGTACTAAGAGCTGCCCTAGGGGATCCCCTGTATTTCAAGAAAACACTTATTTACCTCCATTGTGTCATTTCAGTCCTATTTCCCCTTGATAGTCAGGATCAATCACCCCAGCCAGTATAGTAATCCCCTTCCTTGCCTATTGATTCAGAGTCATGAGAAGCCCAGAGTGGCCAGGTGGCAGTCTTAACTTCCAGTTCAATGGGATCATTGTTGTGTCTCCTAGTAGGAGTACTCCTCCTTTTGGAATCAAGACTTGTAGACCGGCAGAGCTTAAGGTTACTGTGACAGGAAGCAAAAATTTTTGTAGTGGATCATAGGAAAATAGGTGATAGTGAGTGGTGCCATTCCCATTTCTACCCCTTGATGAATCCTGGCTATGGAAGAAACAGCACCATAGAGTGGATGTTGATTCAGAGCATAAACAGCCTCCTGTAGAATACTACCCCAGTCTTGCAAGGTATTGCCAGTTATTTGGCACCATAATTAAGTCTTCAACAGGCCATTCCATCGTTCTATCAACCCAGCAGCCTTTGGATGATGGGGAACATGGTAAGACCAGAGAATTCCAAGAGCATGTGTCCATTCCCACACTTCATTTGCTGTGAAGTGGGTTCCTTGATCAGAAGTGATGCTGTGTGGAACACCATGATGGTGGATAAGGCATTCCATGAGTCCATGGATGGTAGGTTTGACAGAAACATTGCATGCAAGGGAAGCAAATCCATATCTAGAGTAAGTGTCTATTTCAGTTAGAACAAATTGCTGGCAACTCTGATGAAGGTCTTTAATGAATTCCCCAGGAGAGGCTGGCTGACTGAAGAAGTGAAAGTTCTCTCTTCTCCCTTAAAATCGTCAACTCATTGGATTAAATGCAACTGATTGTATTCTCTTATTGCAGGTGACTATAGGTGTAATCAGCCACAGATGCAATCACTGACTGATGATTTGATAAACCAGCCTTCTGGTTTATTAACCAGCCTGAAATGTCCTTGCAGTAATGATTAGGCCAGGTTTACTTGACCAGACACCTGGGCACCATCACCTGGTCAAGTTGACATTTGAACCTGACCATCACAGTACTCTTCAATGTTTGGAAGAGTTTGAGCAGGATTGGTATTAATTCTTCTTGGAATGTTCAGTAAAATTAACCAGTGAAGCCATCTGGTCCTGGACATCTCTTTCTTGGCAGTTTTGGAAAAGAATTCAATCTATTTACTTGTTACTGGTCTGTTGAGATTTTCTGTTTCTTCTTGAGTCAGTGTAGGCAGTTTGTGTGTTTCTAGGAATTTTGTCCTTTTCATCTAAGTTATTTAATCTGTTAGCATACAATTACATCATAATATCCTTTTATAAGCCTTTTTATTTCTGTCAGGTCTCTAGTAATATCTCTCCTTTCATTTCTGATTTTTTTTTCCATCTCTCTTATTTACTTTGTTAATCTGGATGAAGATTTGTCAATTTCATTGATCTTTTCAAATAGCCTATTGTTTGGATTCATTGATTTTCCTATTTTCTATTTCTATTATTTTGCACTTTTGTTTTTGGAATTCTTATACATTTTTTGGTCCCTCAAATCTTCATTTACTGCCTATTTTTTTGTGTTTGGTTGATCCTTTGTAGGGAACCCTTTAGAATCCCTTTTCATTTCCTTCCATGCACATGTTTTCTGATGTTTTCTTTGTGGTTATCATGGGGCTTAAACTTACCTTCCTAAATTATAACAATATCAGTTGATTTGTTACCAATTTAAATTTCAGTAGCATACACAAACTATAATTCTATACCCCATTCACACCCACAATCTTTTTGTTGTTCTTGTCACAGACAATGTATTTATACATTTTGAGTCCAAAACCATAGAGGTATTGTTACTTTTTATGCATTTGCGTTTTAGATCCTGTAAGAAGTGAAAAGTGGAGTTACAAACCAAAAATATTTATAATTACCCATGTTGTTACCTTTACTAGAGAACTTCATTTCTTCATGTGGCTTTGATGTATTATCTAGTGTTCTTTCCTCTTTTCTTTCAACCTGAAGAACTCCTTTTAGCATATCATGTAGGGTCAGTCTACTGCTGGCAAACTCCTTCAAATTTTGTTTATCTAGTATGTGTTAATCTCTCTCTCATGTACAAAGACACATTTGCTGGATATTGAGTTCTTGGCTGGTAGTTTTTTGCTTTTGACACTTTAAATATGTCATTCCACTGCCGTCTTGCCAACGTATTTCTGATGAGAAATCAGCACTTAATCTTATTGAGGCTCCCTTTACATGACATGTTGCTTCTCTCTTGATGCTTTCAGAATTCTCTCTTTATCTTGGGCATTTGACAGTTTGATTATAATGTGTCTCTGTGCGGAAATTTTTGAGTTTATCCTGTTTGGAGTTTGTTGAGCTTCTTGGATGTATATATTTATGTCTGTTGTTAAATTTGGGAAATTTCCAGTTATTATTTCTTTGAATATGCTTTCTGTCTATTTCTCTCTTTCTTCTCCTGGGACTCCCATAATGTGCACATTGGTATGCTTGCTGGTGTCCCACAGGTCTCTCAGGTTCTCTTCATTTTTATTCATTCTTTTTTCTTCTCCTCATACCAAATAATTTTAATTGTCTTACCTTCAGGTTCACTGCTTCATTCTTCTGCCAGCTCCAATCTGTTGCCAGCTTCTGCCAGCTCCAATCTGTTGAACCCCCCTAGGGAATTTTTAATTTCTGTTACTGTGGTTTTCAACTCAGTTTGTTTCCTTTTAATTATTTCTATCTATTGATTGATATTCTCTTTTTGTTCATCTGTTGTTTTCCTGAGTTCTTTTAGTACTTTGCCCATATTTTTCTCTAGCTTTTTTTGAGCATATTTAGGACAATTTTTTTTTATAGCCTCTGTCTGTCCAAGTTCTGGTCTACCTTATCAATTGTTTCTAGTACTTTATCTTATTCCTTTGCATGATACCATCACTTCTTATTTCTTTGTATGTCTGGTAATCTTTTGTTGCACACTGGACATTCTGGTATTTTAATGTGTTATCTCTGGAATTTAGTCACCAAAGTATCTGTTCCTTAAGGCTGTATTCACCTAGTGTTATAACAGAGATTTCCTTGAATGTCAGGAGTTAGCAAAAAAGAGGAGGAAGAGAGAAAGAAAGAAAGAAAGAGAAAGAGAAAGAGAAGAAGGAGAAAGAAAGAGAAAAAGAAAACACTGCTTTTCCTAGTTTTTACAGATTGGTCTGAACCAGTGGTCTCCTTCAGAACTTAGCCTGCCTATCAGTGAGTTTAAAGAATAGCCTGAGGTGAAATGGTGGGTCCATGCAATCTTTTTTGAACATACATCTTGTCCTGAGCATGAGTGTGTGGCCCTAGAAATCTGGGAAATTTCCAGTTATTATTTGGATCTGCATGGATCCAAATGTCCATTTTCCCCTAGAAAATGTGTTTCCTACCAGACCTAGGTGCTACGCTGTATGTCCCACATCCAGCAATACTTTGTTCCAAACAGTTACTCTTTGTTCTTCTCCTACATTCTAGCTGCTGTGAGAGCTGTCTCTCTGCCCAGAGCAAGTTTTGGGACAATGAGCCTGAGACAAGTGTCCTGGTTCAGTCTTTCATGCTGCTACTAAGTAGAATTGAACAGACATGCATGTACCCAGTATATGCACAAAGGGTACTCTGCCCCCAGCCCCCCTTGACCAAGGACTTGCATTGGAAACAGGAACAGCTCCACAATGAGCCAGGGAGGGAGTTGGGGAAGGGTCAGCGATGATGCCATGAGGTTTGCGACCATTTTTAATTGCCTTTTTCTTGATTTGATGCTCAACCGATTACTACATCCCTTTTACTGTTTTCTGGAGCTCCAAGAAAGATGTTTCTGCCAGTTTTTGCTTATTGTTTAAAACTTCTGTGGGGAACCGGGACTCTGGATCATCACATTCTGTTATCTTGGTGACATCAGTAGAGTTTCATATAATTTTCATGTCACATAATATTATTCTTCTGTTTCAACACTTTTAGAAATTTAATACCATTTTAGAACAAGGGTTGTACTAAAGGAGATGGCAGGCTGGATTTGGGCCTTGATTTATACTAAATTTTTAGTGTGTGTGTATGTGTGTGTGTGTGCGCGTGCTTAATATCTTATAATCAGTGTGAATTCTAGCCCCACATTTGTGTGAGGACAGAATTGGAGCTATGATTTCAAGGGAATCATTTCTTTTTCCGACTTCTTCCATAGTCAAGGCCAAGATTTATAAATATCCTCACCATCTCCCTGTGCGAGGCAGGTTTTTCCCTGGTTTACCCATGCAGACTGATACAGGGGTCTGGCTTGATACAGAGGTACCTGATCCAACACAGCTTTCATAGTACCCAGGCCTTAGGTAATGTCTCCTCATGATCTGCTGAAGTTAAATTCTAGGCCATCAGAGTTGGAAGAGGACAAATGCAGACTAGATGCTGATTTACATTTCTGGATTTGAGATTGCTTTTTTCATTATGATCTCTTAGTATTCTCTTACTTTCCAGTCAGTTTATATATGCATTATAAAAAATCATTTTTATATATTACCTAGAATTTTTAGGTATTCTCTACACCTAAACATTGCTGAACAGAGATCTCTTTGGACTCTATATTCTGTTTGTTTTTTCAGTACTCCGTCCTGGTGTATATTCCATGCTACCTTAGGAGATTGGTTGTGTTTAGCAGCAAAATTGTGGGGGAAAAGGACTTTATGGAGAACCTATGGATTCCAGAGGGGAAGCAGGGATGGAGTCACCAAGAGGTAGAGTGGTAATGAGGATCTTTCAGAGAAGAAAAAAATCCTGAGAAGCACTTGAAGAGAAAGATGGAATGATGAAGACTAAAAAAACTTCCAGAAGTAAAGAAAGTATATGATTCAGATGAAAGGAGAGGAAAAGGAATTTTATGTCAGGAGAACAAAGTACAAAATACCTGAAGGTAAGAAAAAAGTAGATAAGTGCAAGACATGGTAAGGTGCACACACAGTGGAAATGAAATAAAGTGCTTGATGATGTAGGGACTTGAACATCTACGTGAAACAGGGACAATTCTGTGTTTGCAAATAGGTGATATAACAGATGTTAAAATTTAGGGAAGATGAATCCTGTAGTATAATGCAAGATGGTTTGGACTGTAAAGAATTTATTGAAAAGATGACCAAGTAAAAGACTGTTGGAATAATGAAGGTATGAAGGTTGAAGAACTTTGCTTATGGTAGCAATGATGGCCATGAGAAGACAGTAGATCTGAGAAATGTGGAAAAGGAAGGTAGGCAGGGTGTGATACACAATTAAAAAAGGAAGCAGAAGTTAGAGAAGTCAAAGGTGTGAGAGAGCAAGTAGAGTCTTACATGGCTTCTATAGTTGCTTTCAGTTATGAATCAAACTCTAAAGATATAATTTTAAAGTTCCTTCAGTGGGGGAATCAGGTAGATTCCAAGATTCAAGAGTCCTAAAGATTCAGTTTGTTTTGTATTATGTTCTTCCTTCTGAATTGACAGAGTTGGTAGTATGGTTTTCTCAAGCATTTCTATCTTTTTATCTGGGCACTGACAATGGTGTTAGCAGGCTCCCTTGACACACCACAGTAATACAACCACCAAGTTTCCCTGAAATCTTTTGTAACAGCAGAGCCAACTGAAGGTCTGTGAACTGCCTTCCCACCACCGCACTGATCTGGGAGTCAGAGATGACAGTACAGTAGTTGCTCACAGCGATGCAGATCAGATGAGGAGAATTCATTTTGTCTGAACCAGAGTTGAAAATTGAAAATGTTCCACCTTAACTGCTTTTCATGCTTGACACACTCCAGAAGCTATTCTTTCTGACAACATAATCAAGGTTAGTGGTGGGCTTCATGTTTTGTTTTGCTTTCCTTATTATGAAGATGTTAACATTTTCTAAAGTATGATCCCAAGAATAACTTTTTGGAATGGCCATGATGTTTTTCAGGAGGAGGCAGAATGGCCTTCCCACCTTATGTTGTATTACCTTCCTGTGCCCTGCTTGCTAGCTGCCTCTTCAGAGAGCATAATTAATTTATGAAGTAGATGCTCTCAGAGGTAGAAGTATAAATTGTGGCTAACTGTGTGGTGAGGAAGAAAATCGGCATACGATTAGAAGGGGAAAGTTGCACCCGTATAGTGAGCCTGAAGTGCAGCTAGAAATGAGAAATATTGTCTCCTCCCATGCTGCATCATGCTTTTGCTGAGACATTTTGGAAGAGCCAGCTTAAAGGAGTGGTCAGTTCTTAATTCACTCCTTCAAGGCATTTCAGCCACTTCAGTATTCAAATACAGAAAGAAGGAAACATATTTTTTTCTAGAGAAGAAGGCCTAGAGTTATGATGGAAAGTTTTAACGACTGAAAAAGTTGTTCAATGTGACAGAAGAGAATGAAACTTGGACTGAAAGTCAGAGTCTTGGGTTCTAGTAGAGAGCTGGGAAAAACCAGCATTAGAGACCAAAGTCCTTGAATTGTATATTTGAATGTGGTTAAAAGGGGGAAGTTTTTTGTTATGCAAATGTTATCAGAAAAAAAAATTTAATTCTTGGTGGAAAAAACAACAAAACAACCAAAAACACTAAGTAGTTAAGTCCTAGAAGAATCCTATAAAGATCTTAAAAGTTTGGATATTGATACATCTTGAAAGTAGAAGTGAACCTTAATTTTGGTGCAAAAAAATAGATTTGATTTTGAGTGCTTGCTAAGTAACTCATCTTAGTTCTAGGATTTTCAGCTTTCTGAAATCCTTTCATCTCATTTTGAGGTGGCTTATCGGACACTCCTGCTTTCCATACTGAACCATAAATTGAAAACAAACCCAAACCCAAACCCAAACCAAAACCAAAACAAGGAAATAAACAACAACAAAAAGAACCCCAAATTAATACCTGTAGGCAGGAAAACTCAGAATTAAATGAAAACCCAGCTGTACCTCCCTAAGCATAGATAGAGGTCCCAACATCTGCTTATTTAATTTTACCAAATTTAAAGTCATTTTAGTCCTGCTGATTTGCTATGGGCAGTTACACCATTTAAATTTTCTTTCTCCTCTCTCTTTTTCTCTTACTTTTCTTTTGGTCACAGACAATACTGTTGCCCTTTAAGCATGAAAATAAATAAAGTAATATTAATATGCAATCTGATTAGAGGTGTCCTCCACATCTCTTTCATCTTCTGATATATGTAATATCAATCTGGTTTCTGCTGTCCAAAATATTTGCATTCAAATTTTATTGTTTGCATGATTTAAAAAAAAAAAAAACATTTTCAGCAATAAAATTGCTCTAGTGATTCAATGGCCAATTATGTACAGGGTAATTGCAATTTAGTCAACACAAAAGATTGTTTAGAAGGAGATGACCTCGGTGCTCTTAGTAACTGCAGCTTCGGACCCAATCAGCTGCTGTGATCCATGAAAAACATCTTAGTTCATTAAGATCAAAGGAGCTAGTCACTTGTTCACAGTGCTGATTTCTGCAGCTGAAAAAGTATTTACACCAATTAACTACTTTTTAGTCCCTCTGCTTGAATTGTTAACCTTCAAATAAGCTATCTCTGGGGAAATCATTGATGCTACAACAACTTGTCCTAAAATTCATCTGTCTGATCCTGATTGAACTTGGTGTGCAAACGTTTAAAGGATAATTGAAACACTAATTAAACACTTTGGGCACCAGAGTGAGGAATTCAGAGAGAAAGGCTGACATTGTCTACAACATCAGGAGCCAAAACTCCAAGGCACTGCCAGTTTTCAGCAGGAGTGGTTGCTCTGAGGTCTACTGTTTGTCTATTTAGTTGTGCCATCAAAAATAACACATGGGATACAGCTTGTAATCCCAAACTATCAGAAAAAAAAATTATCATCTATTTCAGAGATAAGATATCAGTGACTTAATCTAGTCATAAGTGTTGATTCAAACATGAGATACAGAGGATCAGGCCATTGTTTAGTCTGGGAGCTTTCGGTGTGCACCTGTTCTCTTCCTTTTCATTTAATGCCTTAAAACTGTGGTTCTCAACTCTGACTACACAGCACAGCTAATTAGCAAATACTGATGCTTGGGCTCCATCCCGTATGAATTACATCAGAATCTCTGGCCATGAGGCCGAAGTATTGGCATTTAAAAATAGCTCTGCAGGTGATTCTAATGCAGCCAAGGTTAAGAACCACTACAGTAGATGTAAGAGCCAATAGGGCAAAGATTATGTCTGTTCATTCGTTCCTGTATTTCTAGAACTTAGAGAGTAGCGCATGGCACATAGTAGATGTTCAATAAATATTGTCTTAGTGACCTGCGCTTTGTAAGAATTTAGATAGATCTGAACTGGCTGGGTCTTCTGTGCGGGTTTATGGACTGTACTAAGGTAAATCAGAGAGGCAGGCAGTGTATCCTTACCCTTATTTCTACTGTTGTTTTCCTAACAAAAATCAAGGAGTCTGGAGCAAGCCCTGGGAACAAGAATGCCTTCCAAGCTGCAGTTTTCCCCCAATCCACCAGATGTGTGATTCCCACGACTGGCTTCAAGCTTTGTTTTCTAATTGTAATCCAATTTCCTGCTGACACTGGCACCCTGCTCTGAATCTAACTCTGTGTAGGATGCGTTTCCCAGCTGCTGGCAGGGCTGCTGACAGGTGCTCCTTGGTTATCATTCTATATTCCCAATTCACTCTGAGCAGGTGGGATTGCCTCAACTAAAGAGAACTGCACCCGAGATCATGTCCCCTTCCTGAGGAGGCCTATACCTAATGACTGATGTGGGGGCATAAAGGTTCTTACCTTGCTACAACTCAGTGCCACTCTGATGGGCCATCACTGCTCCAGAGCCACTGTGGGATAAGCCAAAGTGGTTGCTGAGACCATGTTATAGCCCTGCTCCTTCCTCTGCTGGCCCAACTTCCTTCCCCATCCTGCACAGGTCTTGATATTATGGACATTCCCTAAAGAGCTCCTGTATGCTCATTTCTGAAACCTGAGCACCCAGTGATGACAGCATGAATTACATGACCTCAGATTCCATGCCCACTCAGACCAAGCCTCCCCCCATCCCTGTCTACCACCTGCAAGACACCCTGGCAGTAAGGGTCAAGACAGACAAAGTTCCTGCTCTCATTGTGCTTACATTCTGGTGGGAAAGACCAGGAACAAATAAATAGGATTCCCAGTGGTGATAAAAGCCATTTAGAAAAATAAAGCAGAGTAAGGAAACAGAGAGGCATGAGGTGGCAGCAGTGGTAGGCTGGAGCTGGCTTATAGCAGCTCAGGAGAGTTGATTATTAAATCCAGAAGAATTTCACAAGCCAGTTGTTAGCCATTTTTAACACTTAAATTACCTGAGCTTAAAATTAAAATAATTCATATTAAAAATAAATAAAATAAAATCTCAAAACTCATTATGTTCTTCTTATTTTACTATGTTTTGCTATTACATATGCTTTTGTGGTTACATCTATTATATCTATATGGTGGAAATAACTATATCACAGTATGCTACTGTGCACCTGCACCCAATTCACTCTGTGACATCAACGAGACTAAATGGCACTTGTTCAATTGCAACCATAGGTTGGCTATGGATAAAAGAGTTTGGCGAAAATTAACAAAACATTCTGAGGGAATTGAATCTATATAAAATTTATAATAAAGGATAATGTATATTTTATTATTTATAAATTTGTGAATCATGTCCTTCATATCATTAAAAATTATAATGATCATATGTGTGTATATGCCTACATACATTTTTCTTCCAGAGAACCGATATTAACCTTTACATTGTGTGTATGGCTTTGATTCAGCTATGGTATTAGGAAGAAAGGTGTAACATTTGAGCTGTTAATTGATTGAATCCAGGAGCATTGTTTATTATTCATTGTGAGAAAATTTGCTGCCCCAACCTTTTGTGCTCTCATTTCTTATTTTCAGATAGAAATTAAATTTTTTTAGCACTTTACCCATATGGATAACTTATCTCTTTCAAACTCTATTGATTTCTTTTAGGATTTTGAGAACTTCTATTAGATTGTAGCTCAAGGTCTCATCTTTTCCTGTGAGAATAAACTCAACTTGTTTGGTTCATTATTATTTACATTCTGATAGCATTTTTTGCTTGTCATTTCCTAGCTGCAAATGCGTTTAATCATTAGTTTATATGGTAATTACAGTTTTTTTTTTTTCCTTTAAAAGAACCACTCTCTTAATTGTCCATTTTATCTCTTCTGAGGTTTTAGGTACTTGAGTATAGAAATAATTTTACATTAGCCACAGCTAAAGGATACTGTGGATATTGAAATTCAGGTATTATAATAGAAAAGGCATAGAATAGAAATTGGGTGACCTGAGCCACCCATTAGTTTTATGACCATAAGCAAATTGTATAAGATCCACATTGGAGGGTTGTGTGAGAAAGCAAACGAGGTAACTCAGTGCATTTTGTGATTCTGAAAAATACCATAAATATGTAAGATACAATTGCTTACAGGGCTGCCAGTTGCATTGCAGGTGCTGGCACTTGATAAATGTCTATTGAACAAATGAATTGAGTAGTATGTCAACTAGTTATTTTCAGTTCAAGATTCCTGTATAAAATCTAGCTTTAGGTAAAGGCTAGCTCTGCTGCATGTGGTTATTTTTAAGCTTTCTAATGAACACATGCTCCCTTGGTCTAAAATGAATATGTAATTACCAAATTTAGTCTCATCATTTGCTGAATTTAAAACATATAGTAATCAAATTATAATACAAGTGTTCTAGTCACCAAAATGTTCCTTTAATAGTACCAGTAATATGATACTGTTTTATTATGCTATGACTTTTCTAGGTTTTTAATCTTAGGGTCCATGGTTTCTGCATAATGGATCTTTCTAAAGACCTCAGAGTGACCATAACTACCTGTCTTGGTTTCCCAGGATTGATGTACCAAAGTACTGCAAACTGGTGGGCTTAGAACAACAGAAATTTATGTCTCACAGTTCAGGAGGCTGGAAGTGCAAAATCAAGGTGTCGGCAGAGCCATGCTCCCTCTGAAACCTATGTAGGAAAATCATTCATTGCCTTTTTCCTAGATTCTGGTGGCTTGCCAGACATTGTTGGTATTCCTGGACTTGCAACCACAGAACACCAATCTCTTCCTCTGTCATCACACGACCTTCTTCTCCCTATGCCTGTCTTTATCTCTTCTCCTCTTCTTACAAGAACCAGCCATATTGGATTAAGGACCCTCCCTACACAGTAGGATCTCATCTTAATTTACTTAATTCACTCTGAAATCACCCTATTTCCAAATATGGCCACATTCTGAGGTACTGGGGTTAGGACTTCAATGTTACCCTTTTTTAGAAGGGTAAAATTCAACCCATTATTCTACCCAATCTCTTCATATTACAGACAAGACATCAAGCAGGAAGTACCATTGTTTGAAGCCAATATAAGAAATTCTTTCACTGGATATGAGAAAATACTTACCTATAAATGTTTTCTTTTTAAAGAAAGCTTTCTTATTATGTAGATTTTATCTGTTTATTACATAATATTTAGAAAATACTGAAGAGTAGGAAATATAATCCCCTGCTGATCCACTACCCAACAACTATTACTTCTAGCATTTTGGCATCAATTCCTCCAATCTTTGTCTTGTGCACATATTATGTGGTTCTAATAATATGAGATATATAATTTTATACCCTGCCTTTTCATTTAAGATTATAACAAAAGCATTTTCTAAGTTATTAGAAATCTTTTCAAGCATCCATTTACATGACAGCATGTATTTCATTGTGTCATAATTGTGGCTAGTCTTTGAACCAGAACACCAACTTGTATCTGTATGAATGAATACTGACTCCAATTTACTCACTTGGGAAAATTATATACTTATTCCATTGGCTTTGTGATTCCTTAGATTATTTTTGAAATGACTCATTAGGAAACACCTTTGAAAGAACTCAGAAAATTGGTGTCTTTACTCTATATACAATTTTTTAACTAAAAAAATTATAATTTCATTTATTTTGTTCCCTCCAATTAGCTAAAAGTGACTTTTGTTACTTCTAATAAGCAAGACCACCATGAAGAAAAATACCTACTAACAACAAAGATATTCAAAAGAATGTTCCACAGGCTTTGCCAGCAATTCCCAAAGAGAAGTTTGAAAATATCTTGTGAAATGGCTATATTGTTAGGATATATTATATTTGCTTAAGGAGTGACTACTTGAAGTATTGGTGTGAAAAAAGAAAATGAATTTGCACAAGTAAGTTTCACCATGATTATAACAAATCAATTATTTTATGTTACAGTCGTCCTTTCATCTTTTAAGACCCTCAAGAGTTGACCATCTCTAAGAGCCTAACAGTTCTTTGACTGTCCTGTCCCTCTGGTGTGCCCTTGAGTTTCAAGGCTCCAAACTTGAACAGTGGTATTACAACATCACTCTTAAAGATAACCTTGCCCTGATGTAAGAAGCAGAGCATCCTCCAAGGTCTTTGGGGCAGAAGATAATCACTTATTGGTCAGGAAAAGTAAGCACTGGCTCAGACCTTTCTTCTCCAGGAAACTTGTGCTTTTGGTGTGTATCATTTATTTATTAATGATTATTAAGTAGAAAGTTCTGTGCTGTGCATCCAAATTCTGCCTTCTTGGGGGAGGACTGTAGAGTGATCTTTAGTAAATTGAGTGTCAGTTTCCAGGGCTGGTGGAAAGAGCAATTGGGTTTGGAGTTAGGGACCCTGAATAAACTCTGCCTCCACTGCTAGCTTGGGAAAATCTGTTTCTTTTTGCCTCAGTTGCTCTTTTTATAAAATGTTGGGAATGGGCATAAGAGACTTTTGATGAGATGATCTTCACCCTACAATTAAACTTTTAGATTCCTTATCTCTGCAAATGGACTCAAAAGAACAGGGAGGAGATCAGGGTGATTTTAACCCTTATGATTTTGCCCTTCTGAGCAACAAAAACTCAGAGTGCTTTAAAAGTTACAGGCATGAGACATGAATACGAATGTGATATGAAAGCCAAAAAAAAATCTATTGCAAAGGAATTGCTGTATTCTTGACAAATGCTCCTCTAACCTGTGAATAAAAAGTTGAAAATGTAGGGATTCCCTGTAACTAGTTCTTTTTTATTTTCTTCACCAAGAAAACATGTGGAGGGAGGCAGGGCAAGATGGCAGACTGGTGAGCTGTAAGTTTTAGTTACTCCTCCAGGAAAGTAGGTAAAAAGCCAGGAACTGCGTGGACTGGACAACACAGAGCAATCTGTCTTTGGGCATACTTCATACAACACTCATGAAAATGTCGAACTGCTGAGATCAGCGAAATCTGTAAGTTTTTGCGGCCAGGGGACCCGCGCCCCTCCCTGCCAGGCTCAGTCCCGTGGGAGGAGGGGCTGTCAGCTCCGGGAAGGAAAAGGGAGAACTGCAGTGGCAGCCCTTATCGGAAACTCATTCTACTGATTCAAACTCCAACCATAGATAGACTGAGACCAGACACCAGAGAATCTGAGAGCCGCCAGCCCAGCAGAGAGGAGACAGGCATAGAAAAAAAAAAATAACACGAAAAACTCCAAAATAAAAGCAGAGGATTTTTGGAGTTCTGGTGAACACAGAAAGGGGAAGGGCGGAGCTCAGGCCTTGAGGCGCATATGCAAATCCCGAAGAAAAGCTGATCTCTCTGCCCTGTGGACCTTTCCTTAATGGCCCTGGTTGCTTTGTCTATTAGCATTTCAATAACCCATTAGATCTCTGAGGAGGGCCCTTTTTTTTTTTTTTTTTTTTAATGCTTTTTTCTTTCTCTAAAACAATTACTCTAAGAAGCCCAATACAGAAAGCTTCAAAGAATTGCAATTTGGGCACGTCAAGTCAAGAGCAGAACTAAGAGAGCTCTGAGACAAAAGGCAATAATCCAGTGGCTGAGAAAATTCACTAAACACCACAACTTCCCAAGAAAAGGGGGGGTGTCCGCTCACAGCCACCATCCTGGTGGACGGGAAGCACTCCTGCCCATCACCAGCCCCATGGCCCAGAGCTGCCCCAGACAACCCAGTGTGACGGAAGTGCTTCAAATAACAGGCACACACCACAAAACTGGGCGTGGACATTAGCCTTCCCTGCAACCTCAGCTGATTGTCCCAGAGCTGGGAAGGTGGAGCAGTGTGAATTAACAAAGCCCCATTCAGCCATCATTTGAGCAGACTGAGAGCCTCCCTACACAGCCCAGCAGCCCAGAACTGCCCTGGGGGGACGGCACTCACCTGTGACATAGCACAGTCATCCCTCAACAGAGGACCCAGGGTGCACGGCCTGGAAGAGGGGCCCACTTGCAAGTCTCAGGAGCCATACGCCAATACCAAGGACTTGTGGGTCAGTGGCAGAGACAAACTGTGGCAGGACTGAACTGAAGGATTAGACTATTGCAGCAGCTTTAAAACTCTAGGATCATCAGGGAGATTTGATTGTTAGGGCCACCCCACCCCCCGACTGCCCAGAAACACGCCCCACATACAGGGCAGGCAACACCAACTACACACGCAAGCTTGGTACACCAATTGGGCCCCACAAGACTCACTCCCCCACTCACCAAAAAAAAGGCTAAGCAGGGGAGAACTGGCATGTGGAGAACAGGTGGCTCGTAGACGCCACCTGCTGGTTAGTTAGAGAAAGTGTACTCCACGAAGCTGTAGATCTGATAAATTAGAGATAAGGACTTCAATTGGTCTACAAACCCTAAAAGAACCCTATCAAGTTCAGCAAATGCCACGAGGCCAAAAACAACAGAAAATTATAAAGCATATGAAAAAACCAGACGATATGGATAACCCAAGCCCAAGCACCCAAATCAAAAGACCAGAAGAGACACAGCACCTAGAGCAGCTACTCAAAGAACTAAAGATGAACAATGAGACCATAGTACGGGATATGAAGGAAATCAAGAAAACTCTAGAAGAGCATAAAGAAGACATTGCAAGACTAAATAAAAAAATGGATGATCTTATGGAAATTAAAGAAACTGTTGATCAAATTAAAAAGATTCTGGATACTCATAGTACAAGACTAGAGGAAGTTGAACAACGAATCAGTGACCTGGAAGATGACAGAATGGAAAATGAAAGCATAAAAGAAAGAATGGGGAAAAAAATTGAAAAAATCGAAATGGACCTCAGGGATATGATAGATAATATGAAACATCCGAATATAAGACTCATTGGTGTCCCAGAAGGGGAAGAAAAGGGTAAAGGTCTAGGAAGAGTATTCAAAGAAATTGTTGGGGAAAACTTCCCAAATCTTCAAAACAACATAAATACACAAATCATAAATGCTCAGCGAACTCCAAATAGAATAAATCCAAATAAACCCACTCCGAGACATATACTGATCACACTGTCAAACACAGAAGAGAAGGAACAAGTTCTGAAAGCAGCGAGAGAAAAGCAATTCACCACATACAAAGGAAACCGCATAAGACTAAGTAGTGACTACTCAGCAGCCACCATGGAGGCGAGAAGGCAGTGGCACGATATATTTAAAATTCTGAGTGAGAAAAATTTCCAGCCAAGAATACTTTATCCAGCAAAGCTCTCCTTCAAATTTGAGGGAGAGCTTAAATTTTTCACAGACAAACAAATGCTGAGAGAATTTGCTAACAAGAGACCTGCCCTACTGGAGATACTAAAGGGAGCCCTACAGACAGAGAAACAAAGACAGGACAGAGAGACTTGGAGAAAGGTTCAGTACTAAAGAGATTCGGTATGGGTACAATAAAGGATATTAATAGAGAGAGGGAAAAATATGGCAAACATAAACCAAAGGATAAGATGGCTGATTCAAGAAATGCCTTCACGGTTTTAACGTTGAATGTAAATGGATTAAACTCCCCAATTAAAAGATATAGATTCGCAGAATGGATCAAAAAAAATGAACCATCAATATGTTGCATACAAGAGACTCATCTTAGACACAGGGACACAAAGAAACTGAAAGTGAAAGGATGGAAAAAAATATTTCATGCAAGCCACAGCCAAAAGAAAGCAGGTGTAGCAATATTAATCTCAGATAAAATAGACTTCAAATGCAGGGATGTTTTGAGAGAGAAAGAAGGCCACTACATACTAATAAAAGGGGCAATTCAGCAAGAAGAAGTAACAATCGTAAATGTCTATGCACCCAATCAAGGTGCCACAAAATACATGAGAGAAACACTGGCAAAACTAAAGGAAGCAATTGATGTTTCCACAATAATTGTGGGAGACTTCAACACATCACTCTCTCCTATAGATAGATCAACCAGACAGAAGACCAATAAGGAAATTGAAAACCTAAACAATCTGATAAATGAATTAGATTTAACAGACATATACAGGACATTACATCCCAAATCACCAGGATACACATACTTTTCTAGTGCTCATGGAACTTTCTGCAGAATAGATCATATGCTGGGACATAAAACAAGCCTCAATAAATTTAAAAAGATTGAAATTATTCAAAGCACATTCTCTGACCACAATGGAATACAATTAGAAGTCAATAACCATCAGAGACTTAGAAAATTCACAAATACCTGGAGGTTAAACAACACACTCCTAAACAATCAGTGGGTTAAAGAAGAAATAGCAAGAGAAATTGCTAAATATATAGAGACGAATGAAAATGAGAACACAACATACCAAAACCTATGGGATGCAGCAAAAGCAGTGCTAAGGGGGGAAATTTATAGCACTAAACGCATATATTAAAAAGGAAGAAAGAGCCAAAATCAAAGAACTAATGGATCAACTGAAGAAGCTAGAAAATGAACAGCAAACCAATCCTAAACCAAGTAGAAGAAAAGAAATAACAAGGATTAAAGCAGAAATAAATGACATAGAGAACAAAAAAACAATAGAGAGGATAAATATCACCAAAAGTTGGTTCTTTGAGAAGATCAACAAGATTGACAAGCCCCTAGCTAGACTGACAAAATCAAAAAGAGAGAAGACCCACATAAACAAAATAATGAATGAAAAAGGTGACATAACTGCAGATCCTGAAGAAATTAAAAAAATTATAAGAGGATATTATGAACAACTGTATGGAAACAAACTGGATAATGTAGAAGAAATGGACAATTTCCTGGAAACATATGAACAACCTAGACTGACCAGAGAAGAAATAGAAGACCTCAACCAACCCATCACAAGCAAAGAGATCCAATCAGTCATCAAAAATCTTCCCACAAATAAATGCCCAGGGCCAGATGGCTTCACAGGGGAATTCTACCAAACTTTCCAGAAAGAACTGACACCAATCTTACTCAAACTCTTTCAAAACATTGAAAAAAATGGAACACTACCTAACTCATTTTATGAAGCTAACATCAATCTAATACCAAAACCAGGCAAAGATGCTACAAAAAAGGAAAACTACCGGCCAATCTCCCTAATGAATATAGATGCAAAAATCCTCAACAAAATACTTGCAAATCGAATCCAAAGACACATTAAAAAAATCATACACCATGACCAAGTGGGGTTCATTCCAGGCATGCAAGGATGGTTCGACATAAGAAAAACAATCAATGTATTACAACACATTAACAAGTCAAAAGGGAAAAATCAATTGATCATCTCAATAGATGCTGAAAAAGCATTTGACAAAATCCAACATCCCTTTTTGATAAAAACACTTCAAAAGGTAGGAATTGAGGGAAACTTCCTCAACATGATAAAGAGCATATATGAAAAACCCACAGCCAGCATAGTACTCAATGGTGAGAGACTGAAAGCCTTCCCTCTAAGATCAGGAACAAGACAAGGATGCCCGCTGTCACCACTGTTATTCAACATTGTGCTGGAAGTGCTAGCCAGGGCAATCCGGCAAGACAAAGAAATAAAAGGCATCCAAATTGGAAAAGAAGAAGTAAAACTGTCATTGTTTGCAGATGATATGATCTTATATCTAGAAAACCCTGAGAAATCGACGATGCAGCTACTAGAGCTAATAAACAAATTTAGCAAAGTAGCGGGATACAAGGTTAATGCACATAAGTCCGTAATGTTTCTATATGCTAGAAATGAACAAACTGAAGAGACACTCAGGAAAAAGATACCATTTTCAATAGCAACTAAAAAAATCAAGTACCTAGGAATAAACTTAACCAAAGATGTAAATGACCTATACAAAGAAAACTACATAACTCTACTAAAAGAAATAGAAGGGGACCTTAAAAGATGGAAAAATATTCCATGTTCATGGATAGGAAGGCTAAATGTCATTAAGATGTCAGTTCTACCCAAACTCATCTACAGATTCAATGCAATCCCAATCAAAATTCCAACAACCTACTTTGCAGTCTTGGAAAAGCTACTTATCAAATTTATTTGGAAAGGGAAGATGCCTCGAATTGCTAAAGACACTCTAAAAAAGAAAAACGAAGTGGGAGGACTTACACTCCCTGACTTTGAAGCTTATTATAAAGCCACAGTTGCCAAAACAGCATGGTACTGGCACAAAGATAGACATATAGATCAATGGAATTGAATTGAGAATTCAGAGATAGACCCTCAGATCTATGGCCGACTGATCTTTGATAAGGCCCCCAAAGTCACTGAACTGAGCCATAACGGTCTTTTCAACAAATGGGGCTGGGAGAGTTGGATATCCATATCCAAAAGAATGAAAGAGGACCCCTACCTCACCCCCTACACAAAAATTAACTCAAAATGGACCAAAGATCTCAATATAAAAGAAAGTACCATAAAACTCCTAGAAGATAATGTAGGAAAACATCTTCAAGACCTTGTATTAGGCGGCCACTTCCTAGACTTTACACCCAAAGCACAAGCAACAAAAGAGAGAATAGATAAATGGGAACTCCTCAAGCTTAGAAGTTTCTGCACCTCAAAGGAATTTCTCAAAAAGTTAAAGAGGCAGCCAACTCAATGGGAAAAAATTTTTGGAAACCATGTATCTGACAAAAGACTGATATCTTGCATATACAAAGAAATCCTACAACTCAATGACAATAGTACAGATAGCCCAATTATAAAATGGGCAAAAGATATGAAAAGACAGTTCTCTGAAGAGCAAATACAAATGGCCAAGAAACACATGAAAAAATGTTCAGCTTCACTAGCTATTAGAGAGATGCAAATTAAGACCACAATGAGATACCATCTAACACCGGTTAGAATGGCTGCCATTAAACAAACAGGAAACTACAAATGCTGGAGGGGATGTGGAGAAATTGGAACTCTTATTCATTGTTGGTGGGACTGTATAATGGTTCAGCCACTCTGGAAGTCAGTCTGGCAGTTCCTTAGAAAACTAGATATAGAGCTACCATTCGATCCAGCGATTGCACTTCTCGGTATATACCCAGAAGATCGGAAAGCAGTGACACGAACAGATATCTGCACGCCAATGTTCATAGCAGCATTATTCACAATTGCCAAGAGATGGAAACAACCCAAATGTCCTTCAACAGATGAGTGGATAAATAAAATGTGGTATATACACACGATGGAATACTACGCGGCAGTAAGAAGGAACGATCTCGTGAAACATATGACAACATGGATGAACCTTGAAGACATAATGCTGAGCGAAATAAGCCAGGCACAAAAAGAGAAATATTATATGCTACCACTAATGTGAACTTTGAAAAATGTAAAACAAATGGTTTATAATGTAGAATGTAGGGGAACTAGCAGTAGAGAGCAATTAAGGAAGGAGGAACAATAATCCAAGAAGAACAGATAAGCTAATGTTCTGGGGATGCCCAGAAATGACTATGGTCTGTTAATTTCTGATGGATATAGTAGGAACAAGTTCACAGAAAGGTTGCTATATTATGTAACTTTCTTGGGGTAAAGTAGGAACATGTTGGAAGTTAAGCAGTTATCTTAGGTTAGTTGTCTTTTTCTTACCCCCTTGTTATGGTCTCTTTGAAATGTTCTTTTATTGTATGTTTGTTCTCTTTTTAACTTTTTTTTTCATACAGTTGATTTAAAAAAGAAGGGAAAGTTAAAAAAAAAGAAAAACAAGGAAAAAAAAAAAAAGATGTAGTGCCCCCTTGAGGAGCCTGTGGAGAATGCAGGGGTATTCGCCTACCCCACCTCCATGGTTGCTAACATGACCACAGACATAAGGGACTGGTGGTTTGATGGGTTGAGCCCTCTACCATAAGTTTTACCCTTGGGAAGACGGTTGCTGCAAAGGAGAGGCTAGGCCTCCCTATATTTGTGCCTAAGAGTCTCCTCCTGAATGCCTCTTTGTTGCTCAGATGTGGCCCTCTCTCTCTGGCTAAGCCAACTTGAAAGGTGAAATCACTGCCCTCCCCCCTACGTGGGATCAGACACCCAGGGGAGTGAATCTCCCTGGCAACGTGGAATATGACTCCCGGGGAGGAATGTAGACCCGGCATCGTGGGACGGAGAACATCTTCTTGACCAAAAGGGGGATGTGAAAGGAAATGAAATAAGCTTCAGTGGCAGAGAGATTCCTAAACGAGCCGAGAGATCACTCTGGTGGGCACTCTTACGCACACTTTAGACAACCCTTTTTAGGTTCTAAAGAATTGGGGTAGCTGGTGGTGGATACCTGAAACTATCAAACTACAACCCAGAACCCATGAATCTCGAAGACAGTTGTATAAAAATGTAGCTTATGAGGGGTGACAATGGGATTGGGAAAGCCATAAGGACCAAACCCCACTTTGTCTAGTTTATGGATGGATGTGTAGAAAAGTAGGGGAAGGAAACAAACAGACAAAGGTACCCAGTGTTCTTTTTTACTTCAATTGCTCTTTTTCACTCTAATTATTATTCTTGTTATTTTTGTGTGTGTGCTAATGAAGGTGTCAGGGATTGATTTAGGTGATGAATGTACAACTATGTAATGGTACTGTAAACAATCGAAAGTACGATTTGTTTTGTATGACTGCGTGGTATGTGAATATATCTCAATAAAATGATGATTAAAAAAAAAAAAAAAGTAATGCAAGGAGAAAGACACAAATAACCAGTAAGAATATATTGTTAGGAAATAATTCTCATTATAATCTTATTATAATCTTATATTACTGCTCATCTTGTGAACAAAGGCACTAATTGCTTTTTTCTGGTCTATCTTTTTGGAAGACAAGAGATAATGGTTCCTTCTAGAATGATGAGCTGACATGCTTACTGTTTGGTATGAAATATTTGGATTCCCTGAATTCATAGTTCTCTCAGATAGCACAACGTACAGCAGAGCAAGTGTCAAATGGCCTTCATATGACTGACCATTGGGAACTAGGACTTGACGCCAAGATGGGATACTTTGGTTACTATAACTGCTGAGAGTAATAAACTGTGTTTTGTGTCTGGAAAAAAAAAAAAAAAAAAAAAAAAGAAAACATGTGGAGGCTTAGCCAAGTTGGTGTGGGTGGTGTCTGGATAGGCTTGTGACTCCTACATGGGCTTCTCCAGGGCCTGTCACGTGCCAGCATTATGAGGGTTTCAAATGCTCAGCAAGGGTGGTGTTAGAATGCGGTGGGACAGAAGAGTCAAGGAGGGAAAGTTTAGCAGGTGCCTGGAATACACAGATGGCAGAAGTCTCAGGGGGGGTTTAAGAATCACTTTTCATGAATTAAAGGAGTTTTTGCAACTCTGGGCCAATCTCTGGTTGCCCGAAGATCCAAGGATGTAGAGAGCAGAAAAGGACACAGCTTTGAATGTTCAGTTGAGAACATGGGCACAACATATAATGTAATAGGATGTTAAAAATGGGAAACAGAATTCATATCTAGAATATGAGGCCAGAGTCAATAATGCTGGATAGTCCTTTCAACTTTGTCCTGGATACTGGGCAAACTCTCTTGAGTTAGCAGAGACTTTCAGTTCCCATTAGATTTGAAAATAAGGGGTGCTGATTAACCTGTGTATAGGGGTTTCTCATAGCACTATCAAAATACCTGAGGGTCAGGTTGACCACCTACTTCTGCTCTCTCAGCAGTGACGGGCTTATGATGGCCTAAACTCAATGAGCAATGGGATGGATGCCACTACCCAACAGCCTGTTATAGTTGTAGGGAGGGCATGGCAGCCTGCACTGAAACCACATTTTTCAGCCTGACTTTTGGGAAGGTGGTGGTGGAAGAGGTTGGATGAAGGGACGTTGAAGGAATAGAAACTGCAGCCTCCTTTTATCCTCTCTATTAAACATCTCAAATGGGGCAGACTTCTCTTCCTGTCTGTCTGTGCATTAGAAACACAGTTTCGGTGTGTGTGTGATGAAAGCCTGAGGGTTTTCACATTAATAAGCCTTTTTAAAAATGCCAGCCAAGGAGCGTTAATGACCTTTTCACTAGCCACTTTTCCCTCTTGTTATTTTAATGCTTGCCTCTATCCTAGTCTTCATAGAAATGTAAAAGGTAATGAAGTGTTTCACATGCCGGTTTCTGTCTTTTTATTCTAATTTAAATCTGTCATTTAGTGTGTGCTTTAAAACCTAAATTTACTTGAGTTGGAGCACTATTCCAGCCAGCCCAGCCATGCTTATCTGGACTTGTGTTTTAGACCCATTATGTACGTTATCATTATATGCAACCAGTGCAGTGGGAAGAGAAATATATTTATAAATATTTATACCTCAATTATAAACTAGAAATATGCAGGTTTTCTGTAATGTATCCTATTAGGGTTGAGTTTGTACCACTATCATCTAGTAAATTAGAGAGCAAGATCTTATTCCCTGCCTCCTGGATCAGATACTCTTTTGCTGCATTTTTTACTTCCCTTTCCTTTAGCTTTATTTTTTGGCAAAAAAAAAGGGGGGGGGGGGAGAAAGGAATACTTCTTTCTATGTTAACTTGTGGATCACTAAAGAAGCATTTTATTAGTATCAAAGAATTTCAAACTGATAATTCTAGTTTACTGAGCACATTGTACACATCTAATAGTTCTAGGTATAAGGGAGACAAAGTCTCTGCCCTTGGACTGCCCAAGTCTAATGAGACAGGCAGATGGGCACACAAAGAGATTAAATCCCATACAGTAGGGTAAGGGCAAGCACGAAGCTAAGAAAACTGTGCTGTGACCTACCTGGAAAGGGAGTGTGGATACCACCTAGACATGTCAGGGAAAGAGGGAAAATATAATAAGCCCTAATTTGAAAGATATGAATAGCAGCATTATTCGCAATAGCTAAAAAGTAGAAGCAACCCAAGAGCCCACTGACAGGTGAATGAATAAATAGCATGTGGTAAATACACATAATGGAATATTATTAAGCTGTAAAAAGGAATGACATTCTGATAAATGCTATAATGTGCATGAAACTCGAAGACATCATGATGAGTGAAATAAAACAGACACGAAAAGACAAATCTTATATGATCTCGCATATGTGAGCTACCTGTCATAAGCAAATTCATAGTGACAAATGGTAGATTAGAGGGTACCAGTTGCCTGGAGGTGAGGGAAATGGAGAATTATCGCTTAATGGGCACCGTTTCTGCATGAGGTGATGAAAAGTTTGAGTAATGGATGTTGGCAATGGTAGCACAATATTATGAATATAATTTATACCACTTAATTGCATACTTTAAAGTGATTAATATAGGAAATTCTGATTTGTATATATGTTATTACAATACAAAGTTTAAGAACAAAACAAAACAAATCTAGTATTTTCTTTTTTTATCTTTGATCTGCTTTGAAAAATTCAGAGCACAGTTAGTCTCCAGGTATTCCTCAATTTTTAAACAAAAGGAAACATTTTTTTCCTTAGAAAAACTGTCTACAGGACACAATGTTTGATATCATTGAAGTAAACAGAGAAAGTACTTTCCAGTATCATATGCACAAAGACAAGGCTAGGACATTCCAGATAAAAGAAAGACCATGTGTATAGAAATCATCAGTAAAAGCACAACACATTTAGGGAATAGTGAGAAATTGAGGCTGGCTAAAGCATAAAGTATGGGATAGGTGGCTATGGGAAAGTCAGGTTAGACTGGAAGTTCAGGATGCGATTACACTGTGAAGGACCTTGAATTGCTGTGAAAAGGCATTTGGACTTATCCCATAGTTATCAGAAAGTCAGCATAGAAATAAATCAGGGAACTGATACAAAAATGTTTGTCTTAATAAAGTCCATTCAGGTATCAGTGTGGATGATAAGGATAGGCATGGAAGTGATACATAGCAATTTAAGTGAAAAATGATGAAGGCATAGATTAAAGTAATGGTAGTGTAGATTAAAAGGGGGTGGGACTGGAACCAGGAAATATTTCTGAAGAAGAATTAATAGTATGTAGTGATCATCTGAGACAGGTGGTGAGAATGAGAGCTTGATTTAGAAATAAACTGTGAAAGTGGGTAAAATTTGTTTTCAATATTCTGGAATCTACTTTCTGGGTTTTGGTCTCTTGCCATAGGACATTTAATCAAAATCTGCTCTTAGATCCTTAATTTGCATTAATTCACAGCTTGAACTATTACCCCTGAGTAGTGAGATTTATATTTTACTTTTTATTTTACTATTATTTATATTGTGTTATATTATTTAATTATTACTTATTTTATTATTTATATTTTACTACAAATGAAAGAGCTATCCCTCAAAATGTCTTTTATGTAGTGGAATAATTAAAAAGAGCTTACATGTCTAAAGTAAATAATTTGTTGAGTCAACAATAGTATATCCAACAATGATATCTGGAACAGCCATTAAAAATATATTGAAATGCATTTATTGACTTAGAAAGCTGTTCAAAACATCTTAAGAGGAAAAAGAACGGTTTACAAATAGTATGTATAGTAAAACCCCATTTTCTAAAAGTATGTATTTTTAAATGTGTTCTTAGCCAAAAGAAAAACTGAGCAACTATTCCTCCAACTGCTGAAAATAGCTATATTTGTGCGAGAAGTGAAATTATAAGTGAGTTTTGTTTTGTTTTTTATGTGATCTTTTGTGTTTCAAATTTTCAGTAATGAGTATATTAGGGTGCTAATTTTCAAGTTTCCATGGAAGCACCAAAATATAAAGGGTATGACTTTCCGAAGTGAAGTTCTCAATTAAGTTGCGAAATTTCAAAAGTAACTACAAAAACCCAGTTTTACAGCATTCACACTCTTCATCCACATTGAGTGTATAAAAGTGTCAGGTTGTTGAAGATCGGTAGTGTAGGACTTCTGGAGAGGTTTCTTTGAAAAGAGTTGCACTGTGAGTCCTGCCCCCTCCAAGGATGAGAGGTGGAAATCAGGCTTCTCCCTCCTCTCCAGCCAAGAGAAAAGGGCTTCAAGGGGATGCCTGGAAGAATTTGATGTGTCCTCTGCAGTTGAAAGACACATGCACTCGGGTCTCACTCCCACCTGAGAAATCCAAAGGGAGAGAGATGGACATTTCAGCTTATGACAGATCAGCCCAAGTGAGGGTGGCTGCTTTAAGATCAGCCCAGTCCCAGAGTTTGAGAAGGTGAAGAGTGGACGATTAGAAGAGTGGGCTATAGTCAATTTTGAGAGCCTGTTTGGGCTCCAAGAGGTCCTGCTTAATAGAGGAACTGAAGGGACAACTGGCCTGAACAGAGAGAAGTTGAAAGTATTGCTAGATTCCTAGTGAATACAGAAGGAGTGAGTAATATGATTAGGAATAATGAATCACCCACTTTGTGGGAAGTCTAGTTAGAAATCTCCAACACAGGTGGTGCGGATATCCCTGGAAAACCTAGGAGAATTCCAAAGAGATAAAATACCCCCAGTCAGGCTCACAAATCATGTAACAGTTCCAGTCTAAACAGAACATCTTCTTTTCTCTCCTTCCTCCTTCCTGATTTGACCCTGGAGGGATTAGAAACTACAGTTAATAAGATGAGGAGGAAGGAGAACAAAAAAAGACGATGTTCCCCTTCCTCCAAGTTTCCTGCTCACAAGAGGGGAGAAGATTTAACTTGAAGTCACATTTAGAATTTTGATAACATAACATTGGACATTTTTAATACTGCAGTGGGACTTTAAGTATTTAGAGGGACTAATGGAATTATTACCTAAAAGTACAAGCTTTGTATCAATGTTAAATTTCTTGAACTTGATAACTGCACTTAAGGTTGTTACAGAAGTGAATAAATATCCTTGTTCTTAGGAATTGTACATCTGTTCAAGGAGCATTATGTATACAACCTACTTTCAAATGTTCAGAAAATTAGATAGAATTTTTTCTCAACTGTTTGAAAGTTTGAAATTCTTTCAAACTGAAAAATTTAAAGAATAAATCAACACTTGCCTTGATCTTACCTGACGTTCCCAAAAAGGCACATGGTATTTTATAAAACTTTTCTGGGCTAACAATGACTGGAGGTCGATAACACTGAATCCATACACAAATAGGGCAACCTCTCCCCTGTCCAGCTAAAGTGTGGCGTTTCTCGCACTTTTCCTTACAGGACATGGGATGAATTTTTTCAGAAGACTAACTTGTAACTCTCCAGGAGTTTACACAACACACTACTGCCATTTGGTTCACTTCTAGGATCCACTGGTGTCCATCGCAAAATAAACAAACAAATGCAACAATCACAATATGGTACAACTACTTTTGAGAAAATTTAATAAAAATTTTCTTAAGGCAAAGGCAGAGGAATGCTTTAAATCATTTGAAAATTTTAATTGGACTACTTATGAAAGCACGCTAGAGGCAGGATGGATGACATGAGAAATGGATGTGTGTGTGTACCTGTGTGTAGAACGGAGTGTTCCATGATCCATCTTGAAGGTTGAACTATCAATTTAATTGGATCTATTACATCCACCTAAGTCTTGCCTCTGCTGCTACTGACTTTCATACTAAGAAAAACATTTAACTGAAAGATGATTTTGAATTAGGAAAGGATAAGAAAACCAAGATAGAAAATAAAGTACCAAATCACCAAGACTTAATAAGCCTTCTCTTGGTGTTGACAATGGAACCACAGTAAGATTACCACCACTGACAGAATAGAAATAGCAAGAGAGAAGAGGATGCATTTCCCTTAAATAGGAAGACCCATGGAAAACTACCGATTAGATGTGTGGGCTCCCGTGCCATTGACCAGGCAGAGACAGCGTCCCTGAATGCTCAGTGCAAACTTTCTGCTCATAGATGGATATTCTCCTGCTGTGGGTTCCTCATCCTCCAGGGGGAGCACTCTGCTTCAGGATTTGCCAAAGGTGTGACCAGTGATGAGAACTTCAAGTTTCGATGCTCTGTTGAGTAAATGTTTTACACTTGGTTTCCTGAACCACTGTTTCCCAGATCACCCCAAAGGAGGCATAGAAAATATTATTGTTCCTCCTAAGTATGTGTCTACTGAGTGAGGTTAGAGTTCACTTTAGCAAATGACACATAGAAGAAAACAAAGACTTTAGTAATGAGCTTTCTGTGTGATTTTCCCTTCAATGCACTCATTACACAAAACTGAAAAGCTACACTTTTCTTTTCTATGTTAGTTCCAGCAATACATGATGTGTTAAAGGGAGTCAAGGAAAAAGAAAAAGAATAAAGCAAAACCCAAGTGGATCAGAAGAATCAATGTAGGAGATGGGTTACCTGATTCTGATGTGAGACCTGAGTGTGTTTACAGAATTTGGAATGAATGCTCTCTCTCCTTGTTCCAAGGCCAAATTATTATGGACAACATTATAGGACAAGCAGTGGGAAGTTGGGCTCTGAAGTAGACCCCTGCATTTCAGTCCATTTGCTGATGGTGTGCCTTGGAGTAAACCTTAATCTCCCCTTACCTTACTTCTGCCATTGCTGCAATTTGGATAATAGTGCCAATATTGTAGTGTTGTTGTGAGGATTAAATGAGACAATATATACAAATAAAGCATTTATACTGCTTTGTACATATTAAGAGCTCAATAATGCTGGTTATTGTTATAGAAAGAAGAAAGGAAACTAACAGTTATTGAGCAACTACCATGTGCCAGGAATTGTGCTAAGCACTTTCACATTTCCTCATTTGTGATAACTCTGTAAGATAATTAGTTTAGAAGATTAAATGGTTTACTCAAGAAAGGCAACTAACTTGTGGCAGATTTTGGATTTAAAATCAGGCCTTCTTTATTTCATGATAGCATGTTTCCTGTTCCTTGATTCAGTGTTTGATTCACAGAAAGAAAAGGAATAACAGATGTTTTCCAAAGTCCATATCTCTGAGAACGATTTGTCAGGGTTCTCCTTCAATTAAAGACACTGAAAACATGACTGCTTGGCACCTTGCCCACTTGTATTAGTAAGGGAAGGTTTTTGTGGCTTTCAATAGTAGTTTATGGTATTCACGTCTAGTTCAATCGCTGCTGGGAGATGTGGGGAAGGGTGGATGTCTGCTCCAGGTGGGCATTTAAGGACCTACGCTTCTACCTCTTTGGGCCTTGGAGTCCTCTGTTGAATCTGTCTGATTCTGTTGAATTGTCTGCCTCCATCTGGCAAATGAGGGAAAATAGTGAGTTTGGCATAGGTGGGCTATCTATGGGCCAGGTCTGGAAGTAGACACATCAAATCACATATTCAAAAGGGGACACATATTCAAATCACCAGAACTTGACAACATGGCCCATCTCCCATAAAGGAGCCTAGAAAAATAGTTTAGTTGCATGAGCAGGAGGAAAATAGGATTTGGGAACAGATAGTCTAAGACACAGTTAACCCTTCTGGTCACTAAATATGAATTTCATTCTTGCTCCCAAATATATGACATAAAAATCCTCTCTCCAAGGGAGACAACTCTAAGCCCCATCCAGTTCCTGCATCCAGCTCAAAATCCAGAACCTGAGAAATGCAAAGTCCTCATCAGGGTTGGCTGTAGAGCCTTTTGGTCTTATGACCTATGAAGTAAAATATTAAGTCATCAGTTTCCACTCTCCACCCCTCTACAATAGACAACAGCCAAGCAATATAAGGTTTTAAAAAATTATTTGAAAAAAGGCAGAATGGGAGACACACAGCAGTCATTGGTCCACTGTACTCCTGGGGAGACATTTTGAAGGATCCTGCCCAGGCAGTGGAGGAAGTTCCTGTCAGACCCCAAGTCTGCACTCTGTGGTGAACTGCCCCGTGTATTGTTCCCGTGTTCCCTGATCCACCCACGGGGAGTTTCTTCCTTTTCTATTTCCTGCCCTGGCCTCATCTGAAGTAGGCATGGGTAAATGTTCTCCTTGGGAACTTCATAGCTCTCACAGCCTGCTTCCTGCTCATGCAAGTTTGGGGGCTCAAAAGTTGTTTTAAGCCTTAAACAAACAGAATCGTTGCGAGAGCAAGCTTGTGATTACTTTGGCAATATAATTTCCTCAAAGACTCAGTAGGCTTCCGATCTATTTGGTTCTAATCAGTGCCATGCACCAGTAATCACCCTTGAGTTCTGTCCTAGATATAATTTTCAAACCTTTTTCATCTCCATACATCCTCCTCTCAATAGCAGCTTACTTGAGGATTACTGAAACAGTACGCTTGGATGTCAAGGTAATCCACTTAATCTGATCTTTGTGCAGAAAGTCTTAGTGTCTCTTTGAGGCTCGTGACCTTTCCAGTGTTATTTCTTACTATTTGGAGTCCAGAAGCTGTTAGCTATTCTAAATTTCTAAGATTCTTGATCTTTGAACTTTCTCCATTGCCTTCAGTCTCTGCATGAAAAATAGTCATTTCTTATCTGAGCTCCTTTACTAAAGGCATTTGATAATAACCAACATGCTTTTTACACTACCTCTTTTCAACCACTTTCCTTACAGCTTTAGATTTAGAAGTATTTGACCTGTGTCTTAAGCTATTGCAGATGACACTTATATGAAATGTTTGCCTGAGAATAGCAGGCTCTCTAATTTTCTAGCTTGCTGTATTTATTTCCTCCCTGTCAGCAATCTGACTAGTAAACACTAAAACAATACCACACATTTTAAACTTTCCCTAATTCTATTTCTTCTGGAGTCCATGTGGGTAGTTGGTGTATTTATAAGCATTTGTCCATTTCATTTGGTTATCTAATTTATTGGCATATATTGTTCACAGTATCCACTTACGGTCCTTTTTATTTCAGCAGGGTTGGTAGTAATGACTCCCTTTTCAGTCCTGATTTTTTGTAATTTGTATCCTCTTTCTTTCTTCCTTTGTCATTCTAGCTAAAAGTTTATCGATTGTATTGATCTTTTCAAAGAACCAACTTTTGGTTTTGTTGAATTTCTATTTTTTTGTTTGTTTGTTTGCTTTCTATTTCATTCTTCTCTGCTATAATCTTTATTTCCTTCCCTCTTCTTGCTTTGGGTTTACTTTTCTCTTCTTTTTTCTAGTTATTCCAGTTTTTAGGTTGTGTTTCTGACTTTTTAAATGTAAGCATTTAGAGCTATGAATTTTCCTCTCAACACTGCCATCTCTGTATCTCGTAAGTTTTGGTATGTTGTATTTTCATTTTCATTCACCTCAGGATATTTCCTAATGTCACTTCTGATTTCCTCTTTAACCCATTGGTTGTTTAAGAGTATGTTGTTTAATTTCCACACTGTGAATTTTCTCTTTCTCTCTCTGTATTGATTTCTAGCTTTATTCCATTGTGGTTGGAGAATATACATTGTATGATTTCAATATTTTTGAATTTTTTGAGACTTGTTTTGTGACCCAACATATGGTCTATCCTGGAGAATGATCTGTGTGCACTCAAGAAGAATGTGTGTTTGGTTTTCTTTGGGTGCAGTGGTCTATATATGTCTGTTAGGTCTAGTTGGTTTAGTGGATCATTCAAGTCCTGTACTTACTTATTGGTCTTTTGACTAGATGGTCTATCCACGATTGAGAGCAGTGTGTTAGTCTCCTACTATTAACATAGAACTGTCAATTTCTGCCTTCAAATCTGTCATTATTTGCTTCATATATTTTGGGGCTCTGCTGTTAGGTGCATGTGTGTTTATAATCATTACATCTTGCTGTTGAGTTGTCTCCTTTTTCAGTAGGTAATGATGTTCTTTGTCCCTCTAAACAGTTTTTGAATTAAAATCTATTTTGTCCAATATTAATATAGTACCCCAGTTCTCTTTTAGTTACTACTTGCATGGTATATTTCTTTCCCATCCTTCCACTGTCAATCTACTTCTATCTTTGACTTTTGGGGTGAGTCTCCTGCAGACAGCATACAGTGGGGTCATACTTTTTTATCGGTTCTGCCAATCTCTCCATTTGACTAACAAGTTTAATCCATTTACATTTAAAGTCACTGATTCTTTCTTCTGCCAGTTCCATTCTGCTCTTGAAACCCTCCTGGCCATTTTTCACTTCAGTTATTGTGGTCTTCAACCCCAGTAGTTTTGTTCAGTTCCTTTTTAAAATTTCTCTCTCTTTACTTACTCTCATACTGATCATTCATTGTTTTCCTGATATCCTGTATTTCTTTTCTGTACTTCCCTTCATCTTCTTGATAATACAGGTCTTTCTTCTGCCATTTTGCTATTTAGCCTTGTAAGTCATGTCTTTTTTTGTCCTTCACTTCTGTTAATGCCTACTTTTGTATTTATTTGCTTTAGTGTGTTGTACCATATTAAGTACCTTCTCACTTTTATCTGTATATGTTTTTATCTGTTTTCCTTGTGATTACCATGGGTTAAAATTTAACATCCTAAATATATAACAATTATATTTGGTTTGATACCAACTTAACTTCCATAGCATATATATATACCTTTCCTATACCTGTCTGTCCCCCACCCATTTTTTTTCTTGCTACCGCTTATGTCTTTGTACACTATATGTCCAGAAACCTACATTTATCATTACTTTTTATGCATTTGCATTTCAGCACCTGTAGGAAGTAAGAAATGGAGTTACATACAATATAATACAACAAAATAATACTGACATTTATAATTACCCAAATGGTTATCTTTACCATAGGTCTTTATTTCTTTATACTGCATTGAACCACTGTCTAGTGTCCTTTCATTTCAGTATGAAGAACTCACCTCACCATTGCTCATAGGGCAGGTCTAGTGTTGTACACTCTCAGCTTTTATTTATCTAAGAATGTCTTAATATCTGCCTCATTTTTGAAAGAGAGTCTCACCAGGTATACATTCTTGGTTAGCAGTTGTTTTCCTTCAGCACTTTAAGTGTTTTAACCCACTGCCTTCTTGCCTCCATGGTTTCTGATGAGAAATTGGCACTCAGTCTAACTAGGACTCCCTTGTACCTAACACATTACTTTTCTGTTGCAACTTCCAGAACCCTTTCCTTGTCTTTTACATTCAATAATGTAATCAATATATGATAAAGTGTATTTTTCTTCTTGTTTAACATGTTTGGTGTCCTTTTAGCTTCTTGGATGTGCCTATTCCCATCTTTTGCTAAATTTGGGAAGTTATGTGTCATTGTTTCTTTGACTATTCCTTCTTCCCCCTTTTCTCTTCTCCTTCTGGGATTCCCATAACTCATATATTGGTGTACCTGATGGTGTCCCATAGCTATTTTCTTTCTGCTCCTCAGCCTGACTCACTTCAAGTGTCTTGTCTTCAAGTTCACTGATTCTTTCTTATGCCAGCTCTGTTCTGCTCTTGAAACCCTCCTGGGCATTTTTCACTTTAGTTGTGGTCTTCAACTCCAGTAGTTCTGTTCAGTTCCTTTTTAAAATTTCTCTCTCTTTACTTAGACTCTCATATTGATCATTCATTGTTTTCCTTTATCCTGTAGTTCTTTTCTGTACTTTCCTTCATCTTCTTGAGCATTTTTAAGATCATTTGAAAAAAATCTTTGTTTGGTATGTCCACATTCTCATCTTCTTCATTCTGCATTGCATTTTTATCCTCCTCCTTTGGATGGGCCATCATTTCCTGTTTATTTATCTTGTACTCTATTTTCTGCACACTGTATGTTTTAATATTTTTAAATGTTAGCTAAGAATTTACTTCCTGAGATGTCTGTTTCTTGATTTTGTAACAAGCTGGAGATAAGACAGAGATTTTCTTGAGCTTCAACTCTCCTATCAGGAAGGTCTGCCCAGGGCAAATGCAGTGTGCAGGGCTTTCCCTATCTTACTGGGCCTCTGCTTTATCCTGGGCTTTTGCTAGTTAGTTGTTTTGGAGTTCCCCTGTTTACAGGAGTTTGGTTATCCCCTTTGCTTCCCAGGGGACATATCTCTCTCTCCTGGGTATCTGAAGCCAGCAGACCATTGTCCCAGCTGTCCACCTCTGTAGTTATTTACACTCTTTAGTTGTCTCATGCTACTTGCTCTGGAGGGCAAATTTTGGGAGGAGGGTCACCCTAGGGAGGACTTTCCCAATTCAGTCTTTCCAAGTCAAATCAGGGTGAGAGATCCATGAAGAAGTCACAGACTGGCTCCTGTGGAGGAGGTCAGGGAGGACGTCAACATCTCCAAAGTTTCCCCAAAGCTGAGCTTTCTGGTTCTGCCCAGCCAATACTGTCCTTCAGCTTACTTTCCTTCACAGCCCCGAGGAAGCCCTGATTCTTTAAATATCCTCTACCCACCCCTGTGTGGGGCAGTCTGAAAAAAAATAGCTACCCTCATCTCCAAATTCCCAAGTGTGCCAGTTCAATGTATTATGTCCCCCAAAACACCATTATCTTTGATGCAATCTTGTGTGGACAGATATATTAGTGTTGATTAGATTTTGGAATCCTTTGGGTGTTTCCATGGAGATGTGATTCAATCAACTGTGGACAAGACCTTTGGTTGGATAATTTCCATGGAGGTGTTGCCCAACCCATTCAGGGTGGGTATGAATTAAATTACTGGAGCACTATATAAGCTCAGAAAGAAGGAGAAAGCTTACTACAGCTAAGAGGGACACTTTGAAGAATGCACATAAGCTGAGAAAGGAGCTGAAGCTTACAGAGACATTTTGGAGATGGCCTTTGAAAGCAGACTTTTGCTCCAGAGAAGCTAAGAGAGGATAAATGCCCCAAGAGCAACTGAGAGTGACATTTTGGAGAGAAGCTGAAGCCTAGAGAGGAACATCCCAGGAGAAAGCCATTTTGAAACCAGAAATCCAGAATAGATGCCAGCCACATGCCTTCCCAGCTAACAGAGGCTTTCTGGATGCCATTGGCCATCCTCCAGTGAAGGTACCCAATTGTTGATGCATTACCTTGGACACTTTATGGCCTTAAGACTGTAACTGTGTAACCAAATAAACCCCCTTTTATAAAAACCAATCCATTTCTGGTGTTTTGCATTCCAGCAGTATTAGCAAACTAGAACACCCAGGAATCCGAATTTGCTAACCAAAAGCCATGATCAGTGATTGCCCATGCACAACTCTGCTCTGGGGGGAAAGGATTTTTATGTCCCTTTCTGTTAGCAGTAGATAGCCAGGGACTGGACCCCACAGCCAATGAGGGTGGGGGTGGGTGCCAGTAGATGCTCTGCAGAGAGAGCAATTTATAATTCTTTACCATAATTTATCAGCCTCTTCCTCCTTCTTTTCCCTGGATGCTGTACAGTGTTCAGGCCTCTGGAGTTTCAAAATAGTTGTTTCAGACAGTTCCTTCCTGTTTATAGTTGCTTTGGTGGGAGGACTGAGTCCTGGAGTGCTCTACTCTGCCATCTTCCCTGGAAGTCCCACAGCTGAATTTTTTGCATCAGACCTTCAAACTGCCTGGAAGTGATTTCCATTGCTCTCATTCTATTGGTCAGATATTATCAAAGGCCACATCTAATTGCAAGGCAAGGTGAAAATATATAGTCAAGCTATGTCCAAGAGTTAGAGCTAATGAGTTCGGTGAAGAGCTGGTCAGTCTCCATCATAGTGTCTCTGCCCTAAGATGCTTAGATGCCCATCAGTGGTGGCATCTGGGAGAATATGAGATGAAGCATAGCCTAGTACAGGTAATGCTTCTCTCCTTATAGACACAGTCACTACCCTTGAGGTGAGATCAATTTTTTTTTCAAAGTTTATAGTGAGTAAAATCCATGAATATTCAAAAGCCATTAATGCATGCTATAAGTGCCATATTTTTAGCATTCAACAATTGTTCTAGATATAGATATGATTGGTTTGGTTTTCTAGAGGGGAACCAACTCATTAACAATAGTTCTTTTAAAAGTTCTTCTAAGAAATATCCTTTACACATACAAATCCCTTTGTCTTTATTCTGTATCAGAATGTTTTGCATAAAAGTTATTCTCATTTCCTTGTTCTTACAGATACTTATGGCAAGAGAGGTAAGATCCTAAATAAAAGAAACTCAGAAAGATTATAACCCTTCGTCACTTGAAGATAGTCACTATCTTCTAGTCACAGTTTGTATAAGAATCAGAATATTGATTTTGTTAAAATACACATGCTGGGATCTACTGCTAGAGATTAGACTTGATTAACCAAACATCCAAGATGACCTTGATGATTGGTCTGGTTTGGACATCACTGCTTAAGAAGACGATGTTGCCCTTGTCTGTCTAAATATTAAATTTGTAGCTTTGGATTGATTATATACATGAGGCTTTGAGGATACTCAAGGTATGAGAACTCAGGGACACGAGAGTTTTGTGTCTGTATTTCTTCCAGGAACCAGCCAGGAAGACCCTCTCCCTGCTTTTGTCTGGTCGAATTACTGAATGGTTTCTTGTTTGGCTCCTACTTATTACCTAAGTCTGTGAGTTATCTGATAGCAAAATAATTAAAGGTAAGTTTTCAGCCTCCTAAAAAAGAATAAAATACTCTTTGTGGGGATGGCCTATTTTCAAAAAATAGAATCAACTTCCATGGTTTGAGGTTTCTTTTATGTGAGTATACAGTGTAAAGAATTGTAAGCCACTGACACACTGGAGAAGAGCTACAAACTTGGGGAGTTTCACTCGTGGAACACTAAGGATGAGAAAAAGGGAAATGGCAGTACTTGAGAAAATACCTGCTCCTGCTTCATCCAGTGCTTTTATAAAAGAGCCCACCCTGAGTCGATAGGACAGTGGTGTTTAGCAGCTGGGAAAGGTGGAGCAGGACATGCACATGACCATTACATCCAGGCAGTTTCTGGAGAGGAAGAAAGTGGTCTCTGACCCTGCGGAATGAGTTTCAGGGATGCCTCTCCCTCATCCTTCATTTCTCAGACACGGAAATGATATACAAGCACCAATGACTCTGGTTACTCGTTGTGAGGTGAGAGGACACCCTTCCTTTCTCTTGTCCCACTTTTCTTCTTTGTAACAGTAGGAAGGACACTGTACCCCGAGTTGGGACACCTGAATTCTTCTCCTTGCTGTGGGTTTAGCTAGCCTTGAGACCTCGGGCAGCTCACTCCACATCTCTGGGAATTTTCTCAGCTGTAAGATGAAGAGGGGGAATCAGGGAATTTCTGGTGTCCCTGGAAGCTCCACTGCTGTTGTCAGGGCTGTTGATGACCTCCCATTAGCCTGCCTACAGGAAGTGCTGATTTGGGCTACCTCGGACTACCTTGTGGAAAATGATCACAAGGGTGAAATATTTTAGCACATGCCTAAGGAGGACAGTTTAGAGGAGGAAGTCCTAGCTCATCTGTGGGCATTTTGTAAAGGTAAAAGTATGTTGGCAACAAAATGTTAAAGGGTTACGTGAGCCATCAATCTGCACCCGAGGTTAATTGGGAGTTTTCCTGATGACCTGGGAGAATAACAGTCCTCTTTACTAGTGTTCCAGGGAATGTGGGGAGGCAGTTAGGAGCAATTCCTGTGATGTGAAGTGGCAGGAGGGAATTCAGGACAGCAGCCACAACTTTTTAATTCCTTACCCTCCTACTTCTTGAAAAGTGTTAAATCTCTAGGCTATCTTTTCTTCCATTAAGTAGCAAATGCATACAAACATTAATATTAGAAAACGCTTAAAGGTATCAGAGAAAACTGGGGAAAAGTCTAGTAGTCCTCAGGATTTTGAAGCTCACTTAAAGGAGAAATGCAACCAGAATGCAGGGGCAGAAATAAGAATGGTACAGAATGAGTTAGACAGAAACCTGAGGTGGCACATGGGTGTGTACTTACACACATGGAACACATTCAAGGCTGCCTGGATCTTGTTCAAAAGACCAAGATGCTGTGGATCATTTCAGTATTTAAAAATTATATGTTCAAGTTGGTTATTAAGCTGCTAAATAGAGGCTTAGTTGACAGTTAATTGATACTTTGCAGATGGCCATGAATGGGCTGGTTTCAGCCAGGTGTTTGACAAGGTCTTCTGTGTAACCTATGAGGCAATATGCAGTACTGTGGGCCAGAGACAGTACAGGTAAGTCACTTAGTAACAAGTTGAGGGAAAAAGATTAATTAATGGATCTAGTCCCCTTGCTACAGGGCTTTATCCTTGACTATGTCTTGTTTATAATTTTTATTAATGACTTGGGTGAGAACATTAAATGACAAACTGAAAGTATGGGTCAAATCCAGGGAGATGAAATTTAGCAGAGGTAAATGGAAAGCCCTACACTTAGGATCAGGATATCAGCTGCATGAGAACAGTGTGAAGGAGGCATCATTTAACAGCAGGCTGTTAAACACTTTTAGTTGGCTGTAAGCTCAGTTTCAATCAACAGTGTGATACAATGGCCAAAAAGGCTAATGAGGTTCTGGACGGCATTGACAGAGAAGGGGAGATGAGAGTCCCTCTGCTCTGCACTGGGCAGAACACACTTGAGGAAGAGTGGACTCTTTAGGGTCCCAGATTGAATGGCAGAAGCTGGCAAACTGAGAACTCATGTGGGCATGCTGCAGGAAGTAAGAAGATTTGTACTGGATTAGAGGACTGGGATGGCTAATTCTCTTACCAAGTCTGCGGTGCTGTCCTATGGAACAGCATTTTCAGATTTATTTTGGGTGGCTCCAGGGTGCAGTACTGTTTTCGTTTCCCAGTTGCTAAAGCAAATAATATACAATGGGTGGGCTTAAACAATGGGAATTTATTGTCTCACAGTTTTGAGGCTAGAGAAGTCTAAAATCAAGGCATCATCAAGGCAATGCTTTCTACTGGAAGACTGTGCCATTCTGGGTCTAGCTGCAGGCAATACTTGGTCCTTGGCTTTGGTGTCACATGGCAATGCACGTAACAGTGTCTTCTCCTTTCTCTTCAGGGGTCCATTGACTTTCAGCTTCTGGCTGCTCCCCATGGCTACTCTCCATATGACTTTCATTCTGTTATAAAGGACCCCAGTAATCCAATTAAAACCCAATCTGATTCAGTAGGGCCACATCTTAATTGAAGTAACCTCATCAAAAGGTCCTGTATACATTGGGTTCACACCTAAAGGAACAGAGTAAGATTAAAAACACATTTCTCTGGGGTACATAATTCCGAGCTACAAAGGTTTCCTTACTCCAAAGCTAATAAGGAAAAATCACAATGTGGAAGATTTCAATCCAGCATATGGGAGAATCTGCTAATGATCAATGTAAAAATTAAATGTACTAGCCTAGGAGATAGTGAATTTCCCATCTCTGGGAAGTCCAAGCAAAGAGAGATGAGCACTCCATGAGCCAACTGTCGAAAGGAATTTAAGCCTCCTAAGGACAGATGATGACTGTTCCAGTTTGCTAATGCTGCCTTTATGCAAAATACCAGAAATGGATTAACTTTTATAAGGGGGTTTATTTGGTTACAAATTTACAGTCTGAAGGCCATTAAAATGTCCAAATTAAGGGCATCAACATGAGTATACCTTCACTGAAGAAATGCCAATGGCATCTGTTAGCTGGGAAGGCACATGGCACGTGGCTGGCATCTGCTGATCTTGGATTGTGTCACAGCTCCTCTCTCAGTTCCTGTGCATTCTTCAAAATGTTGCTCTTGGGGCGTTTTGTCCTCTCTTAGCTTCTGTGGGACAAACACTGGGCTAGCATTTCCAAATCATCAGCAAAAGTCTGCTTTCAATGGCCATCTCCAAAATGTCTCTCTCAGCTGCTCTCTAAAATGTCACTCTCAGCTACTCTGAGGTCCTTCTGTTTGTGCGCTCATTTATAGGATTCAGTGATTAAATCAAGACCCACCATGAATGGGTGGGGTTCATATCTCCATGGAAATAATTCAATCAAACATTTCACCCACAGTTGATTGAGTCACATCTCCATGGAAACAATCAAAGGATTCCAACCCAATCAACATGAATACATCTGCCCCCACAAGATTGCATTAAAGAACATGATATTTTGGGGGACATAATACCTCCCAAATGGCACAATGGCTAATGTCTAACTTGGCATTCAGTGTTCAATGGATAGAGTATAAGAGTTGCAGAGAAGCTTATAGATGATATACTCTGAGACTAGTTTTGGACAAAATCAGCCTTCACTTGGTTTCAGTTTGTTGGAAAATCCTTGAATAATGGTTAATCACCTGAAACTGATAAAACCTTTAAAAGATATATCAAGATTTTCAGGAAACTATTGCTAGGATATAGGAAGAGTTCTGGAATGAGAATTTAGAGCAGGATTGTGATTTTCAGTATGAGAATTGATCTTTCAGAAGCCACCAGTCAGGTCACTATCACCAGTGTCCTTAATTATATAATGGGAATCAATTTTTATTTATTCTTAGAGGCTTTGAATTACATGATGTGCTTCTAACAGCCCCAGGGCAGAGAGATAGTAAATTATGAAAGCACTGAGGGACTGTGGTGTTTATTACCAAGGAGAAGTTCCTTCTGAGCTTGAATTCCTTTGTTGAACACAGCTCTGTATGAATACAAATAATCATTAGGGAGACAGCTGGCTGCTGCTGTGCATCACCAATAAAACACTCTTCACACAACCGTGTCTTTTCTTACTGGGAATTTTGCCAGAAGGGCCAGGAGCAAGTGTTTAAGTAAGCAAGTGGGGTCTGCTATCTGCTTTGGTAAGACCCCATGCGATTTATTGATTCTCCTACATCTGTAACATCAGGGATGAACATGAGTCTAACAGACTGGGATAAGTTGACTGTACAGGGCCAGTTCTCCAGAGCTGCCTTTTGATAAGGAGGCCAATGAGATTAAAGAGGTAAGGCCATTTGCACAGAAAAGAGAAGAAAGCAGTCAAGAGAAGTTTTCTGCAACTCCTGCTTATATAGATTGTTGAAAGGAGCAGATGTTAGAGAGAGGAAGATCTGGGAGGCCAAAATCTGTCCATTTTTGTTCTTATGATACACATTCTCTTAGTCCAGGGATCTCTTTCATGCCCATGATTTCTGCTATCACTTGCAAGATAATGACATGGTCCACATCTATAGCCTCTGACCTCTCTCCTATGTTTCAGGTCTATGTAACCAAATTTCTACTTGACATCTTCCTTTGAATATCACACAGGAACTTCAAACTCAACATATTCAAAGATGAGCCCACCATTCTTCTCAAATAGCTCCTGCCTCTGCATTTCCTTTATCAGTGAATGGCTGAGAAATCCACCCAGTCATACTAGAAAGAATCTCTTATTCATTTATTCAAAACTCATCTGAAAAATATTTATTCTACTGTGCACTGTGTACCAGGCAATGTTTGCTTGTTATCAATATACTGGTTAGAATTGAAGCTTCTGTACTCAAGGACAGTGCATTTTAGTGGGAAGAGACTGATTATAAATATGGTAAGATAACAATAAAAATCAAACAAAATGGTTGCACAAACAAGAGAATTCCAGGTAATAATAAGTTCTAAAAGGAAAAAAAGAATAAAATAGGTTTGGGGGAATGAGATAGTTGATGGGAGATAGTCAGAAACTACTCTAGTCAGGGCAGTCAAGGAAAGAAACAGAGGAGCTGACATTTGAGTAAATGATGAAAATCTGCTGCCATAGGAAGATCTGTAGAAATACTGAATTCAAAAGCCTCATGTATGTGTGTGTGTGTGTGTGTGAATGTATATCATCTATCTACTTATCTGCGGTCGCAGTTGATTCGTCTGGGGGGGGGGGGGCGGCCGGTTGCTGAACCCTCGGCTCTCGGCGTTGCTCGGAGGGTACCGGCGGCGGGGGCTCTTTCCCGGAGGCGAGGGCGAGGCGGGGGACTGGGCCCGGTCCCCGGTGGAGGCGTGCAAGGTGTGGAGGGCGGCGAGAAGGAACAGGCGGGACACGTTTCTTTGAGGGTGAAGAAGCCAAGAGAGTTTATTAGGGGAGAGTACAAGCTTATATCGGGCGGTTTAGAAGGCGGGGTAGCTGTAGGGGTTAAAGGCTTGGATTGGTTCTGAGAGGGCGCGGAGGTTGATTGAAAAGGGGCGGGAGTTGCTCCGGTAACGAAGAGGGTGGAGGGGGCGGGTAAGGCACGGGGGGGGGGGGGGGTTTCTCCGGCAAGCCCTCCCCAACGGTTGTACTTTGGGGTGAGGAAATGGGGCCTGCATTCGGCTCCACTTTCTCAGGCCCGGGGGGCCGTGGAGGGCGCTACCACCCGTGCCCCACTACCTTTCCTAGGGGCTGATCAGTTCCCCTGGCCCAGGCCCGCCAAGTCGGAACTCGATAACAGTGTCCCGCATTTCCCCCTTCTTTTCTAATTAGAGGAAGAAGCTTACCGGAGAGATCCGCCAAGGGATGAGGGAAAGGGGAGGTGGGGGAAGGGATAGGGGTAGATGGTAGTTAGAGAGGCTGGAGCTCGACGTTGGTGTGGCGCCCGGGCGTTCGAGAGGGGCTTCGCTGCTTGCGGGATGGACGAGGGTGGCGACGCTGCGGAGGGTCAGCTTCTTCAGCGGAGGCAAGTTGTTGATACTGGACTTGCACAAATGATGAAAAGACAGCATTGGCTTGGTTCTTAGCAAGCTGGACAATTCTGCGGATAATGTAGGGCCCTAGGGTGAGAGCTAGAATAATCATTAGTAGGGGGCCGATGAGAGGGAGGAGGTATGGGAGGAGGGGGGTAAAGATGTGGGACCAATAGTTGGTGGTTTCACGGTTTCTTTTGCGTTGTTCTAGTCCCTCTGGGACCTTTTTTAGGCTGTCTTCGGGGAGACCTGTGGAATTGGCATATACACAGCACTCTTCTCCTAGGGCGGCGCAAAGGCCTCCTTCTTTGAGGAGGAGAAGGTCGAGACCTCGGCGGTTTTGGAGCACGACCTCAGAGAGGGAATTGACAGAATTTTTAAGATGGGAAATAGCGTCTTGTAGGTGACGAATGTCCTCGTCAACAGCCGCCCGGAGGTGAGTTAGGGCAGAGCCTTGACTGGCTAATGCAGCGATTCCGGTGCCAGCGCCTGCAAGACCTAGGAGGGAGGCAATTGTGAGGGCGGTGATGGGTTCTCGCTTTTGCAGAGTGGCAGGAACTGCAGTTCTTTCCAGGCGGAGGAAGAAATCTTCCTCGCTGTGGTATAAGACCCTAGGGATAAGGACAATTAGGAGGCAAGTTTCATGAGTTGTATTGAGGGTTTGCACGTTAAGGCAGGGGGTAAGTCCTGTAGAGGAGCAGAGCCATTGGGAGGAGTTGTGGGGAATAAGAAACTTGGCATAGCTGCTGGGAGATGAGTAGTTGGCACAGGCTGTGAGGTTGGGAGAGTTACTTGAGCGAGGGCGGATGCACTTTCCTGTAAAGGAGACTGAATGAAAGGTTAGGGGGACGGCTGAGGTATTCCAATTGCATTCCAAGGGGTTGTCTTCTGCATTTTCTGAAAAGGAGAGGTTGGAGGCGACGGGCTCATACAGTGAGGAAGAGGTGGAGAGGCAAAGCCAACAAGAGGAGGTAAGATTGGGGTAGGAGACATTTAGTGAGGTGAAGGTTGCTTGGATAAGGCTGAAGAGGGGAGAGGAGTAATGAGAGGGGGGTAGAAAAGGTTGGGGTGGTGGGGTTGGCGATGCGTTGTTTGCAGCTGAGGTGCGGCTGGTTGGAGTTGAGGTGCGGCTGGAGGGCTGTGGAAAAAGGGGGTTAATGACTTTATTAGGACCGATGGCAGAGGGGTTTTTTAGTACAGCCTCCTTTTTTATAAAAATAAGGGAACCTGGGTCGACTCCTTCCAAATAGATTCTGAAGCCCCAGGTTCGACCGAGTAGCCAAGAGGGATCAGTAGGGAGCTGTACGGTGAGATTTAGTTTTTGACAATTATATTTATCGTAATAAGGATTGATGGAATGGTCACGGGGCTTGCAACCAAAAGGGGCCCAATTTAAAGTTAGGTAAAGATCAGGGGCGTAAGGCTTCCAAGTAGTGGCTAATGTTTCACACCCCCAGTATGCACAGTAGTATTGGTTGGGAGCATTGCAGTACTGTTTCCCGGGGTTTGAGGATGGGCACATGTAATATTGGGCTTGGTTAAGGCAAGGTGTGCCCTCCGGGAACAGGATTAGGTCGCAGGGGTAAATGACGAAGGAAGGGCGTCCTGCGGTAACGTGGGTTTGCACAATCTTGGAATCTTCCCATCGTGCCAAGGTCCATTTCCAAGGCTGGTGGGGGTTGGCCTGAGTAGAAGAGGCGAGGGTTAACATGGCTATTAGAAGAGAAGCTATGCTTGGGTGAGGGTTGTGAAGGTGTAGGGGGCTGGCTTTTGCCTGTCTGTATAGGCGCATGATTTGGACGATTTCTTGTCTTTCCTCTTGCGAGTTTTCAGGCCTCTCCGGGGGTGCTCTCGGACGGCCTTCCTGGCCCAGTTGCAAGGTTGTCATCTGGTATGTTAGGCTGCGGAGACGGCGGCGTTCTCGTCTTGTCGGCCGTTTGGCTGCTGGTGGCGGGTCGGATTGCTTTTCCCGGGATCCAGATTGGTTGTGATGCATCATCTGGGAAAATACAAGCAAACCCGCGCCCCTGGGCGAGGAGTGGGGAGGGACCCTTCCAGGCATTATTTTCTGGGTCCTTCCAGTAGACCATCGGGGCCTGGGTGGGCCTATACGAGGGCCCCCAATGTTTATGTAGGGGCGAAAGTCCTTCTTTATTGAATGTGAGTAGATTAAGGTGAATAAGGGCTGCTATGATAAGGTCCCCTGGAGTTGCCTGGGGGAGCATTGCCCTTTCTTTTTCAATTTGTGTTTTTAAGCGGCGATGGACTGCTTCCACAATGGCTTGTCCCTGTGGATTATAAGGGATGCCGAAATGATGGGTGATGTTATATAACTGAAGAAAGGCCGCAAAGGAGGCACTGCGATAGGCAGGCCCATTGTCCGTTTTTATGTCCCAGGGGACTCCCATGAAGAGAATTCCCTGTCTTAGGGCCTTGATACAGTGTTTGGCCGTTTCCCCGGCGAGGGGGACTGCATAACACATGGCTGAGAAGGTGTCAATCATTACATGTACATACTTGAGGCGCCCAAAGGACGGAACATGAGTTACATCCATTTGCCATCTAGAATTGGGTTTTAGGCCTCGTGGGTTGACTCCCTGAGGTTGCAAGGGGCCAAGTGGCGCAAAGGGCGCACAAGTTGCACAATTGCGGACAAGATGTTTACAGGTATCTAGGGGGAGGCCACATAAATGATGCAACGACGTAGCCGAAAAGTGAAATCTAGAATGCAATAACTTAGCCTGGTTAACAGCATCCCCCGGAGGGGCTGCCGTGTGAGTTGGCATAGCTTGGGTAGTCTGAGCTGAGACCGCTTGGTCTACTATACTATTGCCATTAGCCAAGGGCCCCGGAAGGCCTGAGTGACTACGAATATGGCTAATGAACCAAGGATCTTGTCGATGCTCCAGGATGCTCCTGAGGGTAGAAAGTGCTTTATCAATGGCCGAGTCCCCGGGGAAAAAGGTGGAAAACGCGAGGACTCGGCAGACCTGATAAGTGTAGAGGCTGTCAGTGAAAATGTTTACTGGGTGGTTACAGTGGGCGTTTAGCGCGTATGACACCGCCAGAATTTCCCCCACTTGGACTGAATGAAGGTTGACATAACTGAATAGGCGGGGTTCCGGGTGGTCCTGTGAATAAGAGAGGAAGGCGAAACGGGTTTTGGAGGCGTCAGTAAAGACGGTGGTGGCACCCGGGATGGGTGCAGAGGAGGGGAAAGGATGGAAGGGGCTGCGGAAGGGAAGCTTGGCGAGCCCCTGTAACAGTCGATGGCTAGGATAGTGGCAGCTGAATTCTCCCTGAAATCCTTCTAAGAGGATTTGCATGTCCGGGTTATCACGTATAAGCAGGCGGGTTTGGCCTGCGTCTAGGGGCCAAACAATTTTTTCTGGCGGCTCTCCGAATACATGAACAGCCAGGGTGACTAGATCTGAAGCTAGGCTGATCCAGAGCCGCACTGCGGGGCAAATTTTTCTAAGCCGGCTTTTAGCAGGGTGCACCCAAAGTAGAGGGCCTTCCTGCCACAGGCAGCCCATGGGTGTGCCAGGCGTAGGAAGGCTGAGTGCTATAAGATTGCCCTCTTTAGTGCTGAACCTGTTGAGACAGCAGGCGGCAAGTGCCTTGTTAATTGCGTCAATGGCTTCCTTTGCCTCCTGGGTGAGCTTAATGCGCCGGGAGATTGCTAGCGGCGGGGCTTCAGGGACACTCAGCAGCATAAAGAGTGGTTGGAGCTGCGCGGTGGTGATTGGCAACGCAGAGCGGAGCCAATTGATCTGACCGCAGAGCTGTTGAAGCTCAGTGATAGTGACCCGATCTGGTATGTCCAGCTGGGGAGCGGACAGGGCAATGGTCTTATCAATACTAAACCCTAAGAAGGCTAATGGCGGCACAATCTGAACCTTTTCGGGCTGAACCGTAAGGCCGAGGTCAGCTAAATTAGTGGTGATGTCCCGCACTTATCTACCTATCATCTATCTACCTATCATAAATTCTAGTCCAAAATTAGAGTTCAAAATTACTATTTATAAGGATTAAATAAAATATAGTAATCTCATACAGGATTAAGCAAAAAACTATCAGTGTAAATGGGAAAAGATGAAGCTAAACTAGCAGTGATTTATATCTAAAAGTAATAACAGCGACAATTTAAAACCATGGTCAACTCAAGACCAAATTGGCATTATACTTACTGATTAAAGAGTCCTTTCTGAAAAGTGCTAGAAGTCTGACCATCTTCAGATGCACCTGAGGAGGAAAAGCTTTGCAGTTTTGTTAAGCACTGTCCAACCACCGAGTTTCTCAATAGATCAGTAAATTTAGTGTCCTCAGGAAAGCCAAGGTACATGCTAATTTTAAGTTTAGGAAGTTTAAACATTCAATTCTTACTAACACAATTAATGATTTACAAATAGATCTTAGTATTAAGCAAAGATGAAAAGCTATGAACTACTCATTTTTTCATTCAGGCAGTAATTATTGAGAGACTAATATATCAGCACTGGGCTAAGCCTAAGAAATGTATGTGATCACAAATTGGATACAGAGCTTTCCCTTAAGAAGCTCATGGTCCAGTGAAAGGGAAGAAAAAATACATAAATAACAAGAAACATCATGTAGCAAGAAACAAGTCCCCTAAATTAAGATTTAAAATTAGCTCAGAGGAGGATGAGATCAATTCCATCTGGAGGAGAAAAGATTTCAAGGAGGATGTGACCTTTGAGATGCTCATTTTAAACTCTTAGTTGGATAGACGTTCCATCCTTACTAATGCATCCATGAGCACTGGAACAGTCCAGGGAATAAAGTGGATTTGTGTGCTTTTTCTCCCTAGAAGTAATACATGACCCTTCTGTTTACATTTCTTTGACCAAAGCAAGCCATGTGGTCATGGCTAACTTTAAATGGGCAGGGATGTACAGTTGTACCATGTTCCTAGAAGGAAGCTGATTCTAACTAGCTTCCCTGCTTTCTCCTGTTCTAAGAACCTGCAAATCATGGTTGTGGCACTGTAGTAGAAATCATTTTGCCTATACTTTTTCATGTTGCAGATATGGAAACAGATCCAGAGATGCTGAGTGACTTGCTTAGGGCCTTACAGTTGGGATCAAAGCCAGGTCTTCAGGCATTTGACTCCCAAGTTCCTAATTTTTTCATCACTTTCAGTGCCTTACAGGTAAAAAGCAGCTGAAGTATGCCTGATCAGTTAACTAATTTGGATATCAACAATTTCTTGAAGCCCATGGCCCAAATGGACCATGAGATGGGACAAAAAAAATTTGCATCATTCCAACTTCCTTTCCAGCTCTCTTCTGTATATCTAAGAAGGTGGTTTTTGGTTTAGCTACAGTAGAATAATGAGGGGACTGTTTCAAAAATACAAAACAGGTCTCATTTAGACCAAGTAGATGAAAATCTCTGGGGGTTGGGCTTTGGCATGGCATCAATATTTTTAAAAATCTCCTGAGGCGATTCTAACATGTAGCCAGTGTTATTAACCCCTAGGCCAAGATATTGTTTCCTTGATTTTGTTTGTTTGATTTGTTTTTAGCTTCACATTTTCCAGCTCTGCCTCTTTTTACCCCTTCAGTCTTCCTTATTCCCTTTCGTTTTCATGCTTACCCCTTAACTGTCTATAGTATGGAATTGAAGTTTACTGTTAAATATTTGTTTTATGTATTGAATGATTTTTCTTTGCTGCTTGGTTTTGATTTTTAATTCAGGTGATTTGAATCTTTTTTCTCTCCCAAACTCTGTCTTCTTCACCCTCCACTAAACCTAATTAAGTTGTTGCTACATGTAGCCTTCAATTAATTTATTTTCCTGTGCAAAATAGACCTCTGTTGAAAAAAAGGGGGGGGGGGTGCTCTGTGTGTGACATGCCTCCACTTGGAGTTTTGGAAGAGGCCTTGTCTAATGATTACAAAAATATCCTCGACACTGTTGATTACCTTTTCTTATCAAAACCATTGACTTTACATTGTTTTGGTCTTTGACCATGTCCTCATTGATCTTTCCTGACTCCTAATTCTCTCCCAGCTCTAACAACCTACTTCTGTACACAGTCTGCCTTGGTGATCTCACCTATTTCATGTCTTGCTCTTGATCTTGCTCTTGATCTCACTCTTTCTCTTGAACTTTACAACTATTGGTTAGGCAATCTCCATCCTTACCATAGTTCTTCAAAATCGACATGAACTCCTCTTCATTCTTCTCTTCCTTTCCCATCTCTACAAAAGCCTCTTTCTCCATTTGTCAATGTATTTAGTTGTTAATTTGCTTATTCATCTGTTTGAGTGCTAAATAAGTATTTATTAAGTATTTACAAAGTACCAGGCACAGTGACAGGCCTGGCAAAGCAATTATGGTGGGCTTTATTATTGTTAACAATTATTCACTCCTTCCTTCCCCTTGAGGGCCTTATACATCCATACATATTGCTATGTGATTTGTAGTGTCTTTTGTGGGAGAATAACACTTCACTGATCTATTAACTTTCGATTTGGTTGGCCATGTGACATGTTCTGGCCAAAGGAATATGAGAAGTTATGATGTATCCTATGAATAAGCAGAAGTTTAGGAAGCATTGCAAATTTAGCCACACTCTGGTCACTGCCATTTTCCTTTTGAGCAATATTCACAGAGAGGGCCGCCCTTACAAGCTAGGTTCTGAATGAGAGGCCGCATGTAACAGGGCCACAGCCTGGAGCACAGCTGTAGCTGACTCACAGTCTACACATAATGTGAGCAAGAAGTAAGTGATTACAAAAACCACTGCTGTTTTGGGGTTTTTACACTGGCAAAGCTGACTAATACAGTGATAATGAATTAAACACTTCTTGTCATGAAGAGCTCCGAGTTCAGTAGAGGATCCCCCATTCACTACGATTTGTCTCTGGTCATTTTCAATTTCTCCTTTACCATTAATTCCACATTCAATCAGATGCCAAGTCCTCTAAATTCAATGTCCACGCTGTCAACCCTTTTTTTATTATATGTCATCTTCTTAACTATTGCAACATCCCCTAGTTGGCTCCTCTGACTTCAAACTGCTTTCTTCCACTAATTTTTCCTGACAAGCCATTGCCAGATTATGTATTGGTTATGACTACATGTTGCAAGTGACCAAAATCTTAACTCAAACTAACTTAAACAATAGGGAGATTTAACTATCCATGTAAAAGAAAGAGTTGAGATAGGAATGACTATAGGCAAACTTTGTTCCAGGGGCTTAAACAGTTCCAGTGACATGGTTTCTCCCCATCTTTTATTTTTTATTTTTTTGGTAATAATATTTTTATTGAAATATAATTTACAGCATATCAAACTCACCCATTTAAAGTACACAATTCAATGGTCTTTAGTATATTCAAAGAGTTAAGCAACCATCACCACAATCAATATTATTTTCATCACTTTCAAAATAAACCCCATACACTTTAGCTATGGTTCCCATCTTCCCATTCCCCTGAAGCCATAAGCAACTACCAATCTACTTTCTCTGTCTCTATATTTGCCTATTCTGCACATTTCGTATAAATGGAATCATATAACATGTGATTGCCTTCTTTCACTTAACATAATATTTTCAAGGTTCATCCATGTTGTAGCATGTATCAATATTAAATTCCTTTCTATGGTAAAACAATACTCTATTGTATGGATATACAATATTTTATTTCTACCTTGGCTGTCATGAATGATGCCTCTGTGAACATTTTTAAATTTGCCCATTTTTAAATTTGTCTTTGTATTTTAATTATTGAGTTGTAAGAATTGTTCATAGGTTCTGAATACAAGTCCCTTATCAGATGTGTGATTTGCAAATGTTTTCTCCCATTCTGTTGGTTGCTTTTAATTTTCCTTTTTAAAAAAAAAAATTTTTTTATTGAGATTGTTCAGAGACCATACAACTATCCAAAGATCCAAAGAGTACAATCGATTGCTCATGGCACCACCATACAGCTGTGTATCCATCAACACAATTATTTTTTTTTTCAATTTTTAGAACATTTTAACTACTCCAGAAAAGAAATAAAGACCAAAAAAAAGGAAACTCAGATCCTCCCATACCCCTAACCACGCCCCCCTCCATTGTTGATTCATAGTTTTGGTATAGTAAATTTTTTACTGTTGATGAAAGAATGTTAAAATATTACTATTTGTAATATATAGTTTGCAATAGGTATATATATTTTCCCTATATGCCCCTCTATTATTAACTTCTAGTTACAGTGCCATACATTTGTTCTAGTTTGTTAGAGAGATTTTTGATTTCTTTATAGTTAATCATAGACCTTGTCCACCACAAGATTCACTGCTTTATACATTCCCATCTTTTAACCTCCACCTTTCCTTCTGGTGACATATGTGACTCTGAGCTTACACTTTCCACCACATTCACAGACCATTCAGCACTGTTAGTTATTCTCACAATGTGCTACCATCACCCCTGTCCATTTCCAAACATTTAAGTTCATCCTAGTTGAACATTCTGCTCATAATAAGCAACTGCTCCCCATTCTTTAGCCTCATTTCTATATCCTGGTAACTTATATTTCATGTTTATAAGTTTACATATTATAATTAGTTCATATCAGTGAGACCCTGAAATATTTGCCTCTATGTGTCTGTCTTATTTCACTCAATATAGTGCCCTCAAGTTTTCTTCATTAACCCATTTCTTTTAAGATGGTTTCGTTCACACACTATACATTCCATCCTAAGTAAACAATCATTGGTTCCCCATATAGTCACATATTTATGTATTGAGCACCATTGCCACTGTCTATATTAGGACATCTCCATTTCTTCCACAAAGACAGAGGAAGAGTCAAAGAAGGCAGAGAGGCAAAAGAAAAAGAAAAGAGAAAAAGAGAAAAACAAACAAACAAGCAAACAAAACTTGATAGCTAGAAACCGACAAAAGGAAAGATAGCATTAACCTAAAGTTGAATAAAGAGTCAGACAACATCACCAATGCCAGGAGTCCCATACCTTTCCCCTATTCCCCACCCCTCATATGCATTTAGCTTTGGCATATTGCTTTTGTTACATTAAAGGAAACATAATACAATGTTTCTGTTAATTCCAGCCGCTAGCTTGCATTGATTGTATTTTCCCCCTAATCCCACCCTATTTTTAACACCTTGCAATGCTGACATTCATTTGTTCAACCTCATGTAAAAACATATTTGTACCTTTTATTACAATTGTTGAGCATCCTAGGTTTCCCTGAGTTACACAGTTCCAGTCTTTATCATTCGTCTTTCCTTATGGTGTCCCACATGATCCCAGACTTCCTCTTTTCAACCATATTCACTGTCCTCTTTGTTCAGTGTACTTACATTGCTACTATCTCCCAAAATTGTTTTCCAAACCTCTCACATCTGTCTTTTCCTTTCTGTCTGCAGTGCTTCCTTTAGTGTTTCCTGTAGAGCAGGTATCTTGTTCACAAACTCTGTCATTGTCTGTTTGTCAGAGAATATTTTAAGCTCTCCCTCATATCTGAAGGATAGTTTTGCCAGATATAGATTCTTGGTTGGTGGTTATTCTCTTTCAGTATCTTAAATATATCACCCCACTTCCTTCTTGCCTCCATGGTTTCTATTGAGATATCCGCACATAGTCTTATCAGGCTTCCTTTGTATGTGATAGATTGCTTTTCTCTTGCTGCTTTCAGGATTCTCTCTTTATCTTTGATGTTTGATAATCTGATTATTAAGTGTCTTGGCATAGGTCTATTCAGATTTATTCTGTTTGGGGTACGCTGCACTTCTTGGATCCATAATTTTATGTCTTTCGTAAGAGATGGGAAATTTTCATTAATTATTTCCTCTATTATTGCTTCTGCCCCTTTTCCCTTCTCTTCTCCTTCTGGGACACCAATGACACTCAAATTCTTGCTTTCTGTTTTGTCTTTAAGTTCCCAGAAATGTTGCTCATATTTTTCCATTCCTTTCTCTATCTGTTCTTTTGTGTATAGGCTTTCAGGTGCCTTGTTCTCCAGTTCCTGAGTGTTTTCTTCTGTCTCTTGAGATCTGATGTTGTTATGTTTCCATTGTGTCTTTCATCTCTTGTGTTGTGCCTTTCATTTCCATAGATTCTGCCAGTTGGTTTTTCAAATTTTCAATTTCTACCTTATGTACGTCCTGTGTTTTCATTATATGATTCAGCTCTTTCACCATATCTTCCCTAACTTTTTGAATTGACTTATTATTAGTTGTTTCAATTCCCGTATCACAGTTGAAGTGTAAGTTTGTTCCTTTGACTGGGCCATAACTTCATTTTTCTTAGTATAGTTTGTAGTTTTCTGTTGCCTAGGCATGGTTTCCTTGGTTACGCCAATCAGGCCTCCCCAGACCAGAATGGGCTCAGGTCCCAGAAGGAAGAAATATTCAGTATCTGTTTTCCCTGAGGGTGTGTCTTAGAAAATTGGTACATCCTGTGATGCCTCAGGTCACTGTGCTTTTCTGCCCAACAGGTGGCGCCTGTTAGCCTATAATTCTTGACTGGTGTAAGTTCTGAATGAAAGGCAAGTAGTAGAGCTGGGCCCTACCCCTTTCCTCTTAGAGAAGATAGAAGCCCAAGGAGGAGGTCTTTAGCATTTCAGTGGTCTCTCTCTGCCTTGTCTGAGTCACAGCACTGGGAACTGAAAATGGCTGAGGCTTTCTCCACTGAGATGAAAAAGAAACAGAGAGTCCCCTTCAGAGCTAGTCCAAGGTGACCCTCTGGCTCTCTAAGGTCAGTCGTCACCCAAAGCCTCTGCTTGTTGGGGATTCATACCTCATAGTGAGCAGTTCACACTCGCTAATTAAAACCCCAGTTGGAGCTCAGCTGAGCTATATTCGCTTGCTGGGAGAAAACTTCCCTCTGGCACCATGAGGCTTTGCAGCTCCGCTATGGGGGGAAGGGTGTCCCGACTTGGATCCGCAGTTTTTACTTACAGATTTTATGCTGAGATCTCGGGCATTCCTCCCAATTCAGGTTGGTGTATGATGAGTGGATGGTCATGTTTGTCCCCTGCAGTTATTCCGGATGATTTACTAGTTGTTTCTGGTTGTCTTCAGTTGTTCCGGGGGACTACTTAGCTTCCACTCCTCTCTATGCCGCCATCTTAGATCCTCTCTGCTTTTCGTTTTTGATGGTTTCCTTTAAAGCACAAAAGTTTTTAATCTTGATGAAGTTCAATTTATCTAGTTCTTTTTCTTTTTTCACTTGTGTTTTTGGTGTCATATCTAAGAATCCATTGCCAAATCCAAGGTCACAAATATTTACATTTAGATTATCTTCTAAAGAGTTTTACAGTTTTAGCTCTTATGTCAAGGTCTTTGATCCATTTTGAGTTAATTTTTGTATATGGTGTGAAGTAGGATACCAACTGCTTTCTTTTGCATGTAGCTATCCAGTTGTTGCAGCACCATTTGTGGAAAAGACTGTTCTTTCTCCATTGAATGGTATTGGCACCCTTTTAGAAAATTGGTTGATCACAGATACATGAATTTATTTCTAGAATCTCAATTCTATTCTATCAACCTATCTGTCTATACTTATGCCAGTGACACACTGCCTTAATTACTGCCACTTTGTAGTATGTTTTTAATTGGGGAGTTCAAATCTTCCTATTTTTTTTTTTTTTTCTGTTTCAAATTTGTTTTGGCTTTTCTGGGTCCCTTGCATTTGCATATGAATTTTAGTATCTGCTTGTTAATTTCTATAAAGAAGCTGGCTGAGATTCTGATAAGGACTCAGATTTCAGTCTGTAGAATAATTTGGGAAGAACTTCTGACTTAACCATATGTAGTCTTCTAATCCATGAACATTTATTTAGATCAATTTTAACTTCTTTCAGCAACACTTTATAGCTTTCAGAGTATAAGTTTGTGCTTCTTTTGTTAAATTTTTGTTTGTAAGTCTTTTATGATATTTGATGCTATTCAAATGAAATTGCTTTCATAATTTTATTTTCACATTGTATTTTGCTAGTGTATAGAAATATAATTGATGTTTGCATATTGATCTTGTATCGTGAAATCTTGCTGAACTTGTTGATTTAATTCTAATAGTTTTTTTGAGTGGATTCCTTAGAATTTTCTGTATACAAGGTCATGTCATTTGCAAATAAAAACAGATTTACTTCTTTTCCAATCTGGATATATTTTATCTCATTTTCTTGCCTAATTGCCCTGGCTAGAACCTCCAATACAGTGTTGAATAGAAGCAGTGAGAATGAGCAGCCTTGTTCCTGACCTTAGGGAAAATCATCAGGTCTTTTAGCTTTAAGTGTGGTATTAGCTGTGGGCTCTTTGCTGGCACCCTTTAACAGGTTGAGCAATTTTCCTTCCATTCCTAGTTTTGTCAGTGTTTATTTTCATGAAAGTGTGTTTTGTTTTGTCACATGCTTTTTCTGTATCTACTGAGATGATCCTGTGGTTTTGTTTTTTACTCTACTGATATGGCATATTACATTAATTGATTTTTTTTATGTTAAACTGACCTTTCATTCCCAGGATAAATCCCACTTGGTCTTGGGGTATAATTCTTTCTGTATGTTGCTGAATTTGGTTTATGACTTTTTTAATATAAGATTTATTCTCAGGCTTTATAAATCTTCTGAACAGCTCCAAGATCTCCCATCATGGTTCAAAGTGGCTATGTAATCTCACATACTTATACTGCAGCACCAACTGGGAGAGAGTTCCTTCTGTTTGTTCCTGTTCACATTATAGGAATAATTTTTTAGCATTAGCTCAAGCTAGTTACCTTAACATCCCTGACCCAATCAGTAATACCAAACCAAGTGGATGTAATACCTTGATGGCTCTTTGGTCATTCAAAGTCCATACCTTGAGTGGAGTGTGATCAGATTCAGTGCCATATGGGAGCATGAAGCAAAAGGAAAACTGTGCCCCTATATGTATGTCCTGGTTTGCTCTTGCTGCTGCCATGCAAAATACCAGAAATGGATTGGCTTTTATAAAGGGGGTTTATTTGGTACAAATTTACAGTCTTAAGGCCATAAAGTGTTCTAGGTAAGGCATACACAATAGGGTACCTTCAATGAAGGATGGCCACTGGCATCCGGAAAATCTCTGTTAGCTTGGACAGCCCGTGGCTGGCATCTGCTTGTTTCCAGTTTGCGTTTCAAAATGGCTTTCTCCAAAGTGTTGCTCTTGGGGCATTTTGTCCTCTCTTAGCTGCAGCTCCTCTTCAAAATGTCACTCTCAGTGGCTCTGAGAGCCTTCTGACTGTGAACTCCTTTATACAACTCCAGTGATCCAATTAATACCCACCCTGAATGGGCGGGGTAACACTTCCATGGAAATTATCAATCAAATATTTCACTCAGTTGATTGAGTCACATCTCCATGGAAACACTCCATCAAAGGAGTCCAACCTAATCAACACTAATATGTCTGTTCCCACAAGATTGCACTAAAGATTATGGCTTTTTCTGGGGGACATAATATATACAAACTAGCACAATATGCTTACTAAAATATCTCATATTTTGAACCAAGTGGAAAGTAAAATAAAAGCTCTCTAATTAAAAAAAATTCAATTTACAATAGCATCCTAAAAATAAAGCATCTAGGAATAAATTTAACAAGGATACAAAGGACTTGTATACTGAAAATTATAAAGCATTGCTAAAAGAAATTTTAAAAGACCTAAATAAATGGTATGACTTCCTATGTTCATGGATTGGGAGAGTTAATATTGTCAATATGTCAATATTACCAAAAGCAATATATGAATTCAATGTAATCCATATCAAAATTCCAGGGGCCCTTTTTGCAGAAATGGAAAAGCCAATTTCAAACTCACATGGAACTGCAAGGGGCAATGAGTAGCCAAAACAATTTTGAAAAAGAGTAGGATTAAAGGACTCACACTTTCATATTTCAAATTCTGCTACAAAGCTACAGTAATCAAAACAGTGGGGTACTGACATAAAGATAGACAAATAGACCAATGGAACATAATTCAGAGTACAGAACTAGACTCACACATCTATGGTCAACTGATTTTTTACAAAGGTGCTAAGGCCATGCAGTAGGGAAAGAATAGTCTCTTCAACAAATGGTGTTAGGAAAATTGGGTATCCACCTGCAGAAGAAAGAAGTTAGATCACTAACTTACACCATTACAAAATCAACTCAAAATGGATCAGGGTCTAAATACAACAGCTGAGGGGGGCAAGATGGCAGACTGGTGAGCTGTATGTTTTAGTTACTCCTCCAGGAAAGTAGGTAGAAAGCCAGGAACTGCGTGGACTGGACACCACAGAGCAATCTGACTTTGGGCATACCTCATACAACACTCATGAAAACGTGGAACTGCTGAGATCAGCGAAATCTGTAAGTTTTTGCGGCCAGGGGAACCGCTCCCCTCCCTGCCAGGCTCAGTCCCGTGGGAGGAGGGGCTGTCACCTCCAGGAAGGAGAAGGGAGAACTGCAGTGGCAGCCCTTATCGGAATCTCATTCTACTGATCCAAACTCCAACCATAGACACACTGAGACCAGACACCAGAGAATCTGAGAGCAGCCAGCCCAGCAGAGAGGAGACAGGCATAGAGGAAAAAAAAAAAACAACACGAAAAACTCCAAAATAAAAGCGGAGGATTTTTGGAGTTCTGGTGAACATAGAAAGGGGAAGGGCCCTGAGGCGCATATGCAAATCCCGAAGAAAAGCTGATCTCTCTGCCCTGTGGACCTTTCCTTAATGGCCCTGGTTGCTTTGTCTATTAGCATTTCAATAACCCATTAGATCTCTGAGGAGGGCCCTTTTTTTTTTTTTTTTTTCTTTTTTTTTTATTAATCCTTTTTTCTTTTTCTAAAACAATTACTCTAAGAAGCCCAATACAGAAAGCTTCAAAGACTTGCAATTAGGGCAGGTCAAGTAAAGAGCACAACTAGGAGAGCTCTGAGACAAAATGCAATAATCCTGTGGCTGAGAAAATTCACTAAACACCACAACTTCCCAAGAAAAGGGGGGTGTCCGCTCACAGCCATCATCCTGGTGGACAGGAAACACTCCTGCCCATCGCCAGCCCCATAGCCCAGAACTGCCCCAGACAACCCAGTGTGATGGAAGTGCTTAAAATAACAGGCACACACCACAAAACTGGGCGTGGACATTAGCCTGCCCTGCAACCTCAGCTGATTGTCCCAGAGTTGGGAAGGTGGAGCAGTGTGAATTAACAAAGCCCCATTCAGCCATCATTTCAGCAGACTGTGAGCCTCCCAACAAAGCCCAGCAGCCCAGAACTGCCCTGGGGGGACGGCACTCACCTGTGACATAGCACAGTCATCCCTCAACAGAGGACCCGGGGTGCACGACCTGGAAGAGGGGCCCACTTGCAAGTCTCAGGAGCCATACGCCAATACCAAGGACTTGTGAGTCAGTGGCAGAGACAAACTGTGGCAGGACTGAACTGAAGGATTAGACTATTGCAGCAGCCTTAAAACTCTAGGATCACCAGGGAGATTTGATTGTTAGAGCCACCCCCCCCTCCCTGACTGCCCAGAAACACGCCCCATATACAGGGCAGGCAACACCAACTACACACGCAAGCTTGGTACACCAACTGGACCCCACAAGACTCACTCCCCCACTCACCAAAAAGGCTAAGCAGGGGAGAACTGGCTTGTGGAGAACAGGTGGCTCGTGGACGCCACCTGCTGGTTAGTTAGAGAAAGTGTACTCCACGAAGCTGTAGATCTGATAAATTAGAGATAAGGACTTCAATTGGTCTACAAATCCTAAAAGAACCCTATCAAGTTCAGCAAATGCCACGAGGCCAAAAACAACAGAAAATTATAAAGCATATGAAAAAACCAGATGATATGGATAACCCAAGCCCAAGCACCCAAATCAAAAGACCAGAAGAGACACAGCACCTAGAGCAGCTACTCAAAGAACTAAAGATGAACAATGAGACCATAGTACGGGATACAAAGGATATCAAGAAGATGATAGAAGAGCATAAAGAAGACATTGCAAGACTAAATAAAAAGATGGATGATCTTATGGAAATTAAAGAAACTGTTGACCAAATTAAAAAGATTCTGGACACTCACAGTACAAGACTAGAGGAAGTTGAACAACGAATCAGTGACCTGGAAGATGACAGAATGGAAAATGAAAGCATAAAAGAAAGAATGGGGAAAAAAATTGAAAAAATCGAAATGGACCTCAGGGATATGATAGATAATATGAAACGTCCAAATATAAGACTCATTGGTGTCCCAGAAGGGGAAGAAAAGGGTAAAGGTCTAGGAAGAGTATTCAAAGAAATTGTTGGGGAAAACTTCCCAAATCTTCTAAACAACATAAATGCACAAATCATAAATGCTCAGCGAACCCCAAATAGAATAAATCCAAATAAACCCCCTCCGAGACATATACTGATCACACTGTCAAACACAGAAGAGAAGGAGCAAGTTCTGAAAGCAGCAAGAGAAAAGCAATTCACCACATACAAAGGAAACAGCATAAGACTAAGTAGTGACTACTCAGCAGCCACCATGGAGGCGAGAAGGCAGTGGCACGATATATTTAAAATTCTGAGTGAGAAAAATTTCCAGCCAAGAATACTTTATCCAGCAAAGCTCTCCTTCAAATTTCAGGGAGAGCTTAAATTTTTCACAGACAAACAAATGCTGAGAGAATTTGCTAACAAGAGACCTGCCCTACTGGAGATACTCAAGGGAGCCCTACAGACAGAGAAACAAAGACAGGACAGAGAGACTTGGAGAAAGGTTCAGTACTAAAGAGATTCGGTATGGGTACAATAAAGGATAGTAATAGAGAGAGGGGAAAAATATGACAAACATAAACCAAAGGATAAGATGGCTGATTCAAGAAATGCCTTCACGGTTATAACGTTGAATGTAAATGGATTAAACTCCCCAATTAAAAGATATAGATTCGCAGAATGGATCAAAAAAAATGAACCATCAATATGTTGCATACAAGAGACTCATCTTAGACACAGGGACACAAAGAAACTGAAAGTGAAAGGATGGAAAAAAATATTTCATGCAAGCTACAGCCAAAAGAAAGCAGGTGTAGCAATATTAATCTCAGACAAAATAGACTTCAAATGCAGGGATGTTTTGAGAGACAAAGAAGGCCACTACATACTAATAAAAGGGGCAATTCAGCAAGAAGAAACAACAATCGTAAATGTCTATGCACCAAATCAAGGTGCCACAAAATACATGAGAGAAACACTGGCAAAACTAAAGGAAGCAATTGATGTTTCCACAATAATTGTGGGAGACTTCAACACATCACTCTCTCCTATAGATAGATCAACCAGACAGAAGACCAATAAGGAAATTGAAAACCTAAACAATCTGATCAATGAATTAGATTTAACAGACATATACAGGACATTACATCCCAAATCACTAGGATACACATACTTTTCTAGTGCTCATGGAACTTTCTCAAGAATAGATCATATGCTGGGACATAAAACAAGCCTCAATAAATTTAAAAAGATTGAAATTATTCAAAGTACATTCTCTGACCACAATGGAATACAATTAGAAGTCAATAACCATCAGAGACTTAGAAAATTCACAAATACCTGGAGGTTAAACAACACACTCCTAAACAATCAGTGGGTTAAAGAAGAAATAGCAAGAGAAATTGCTAAATATATAGAGACGAATGAAAATGAGAACACAACATACCAAAACCTATGGGATGCAGCAAAAGCAGTGCTAAGGGGGAAATTTATAGCACTAAACGCATATATTAAAAAGGAAGAAAGAGCCAAAATCAAAGAACTAATGGATCAACTGAAGAACCAAGAACATGAACAGCAAACCAATCCTAAACCAAGTACAAGAAAAGAAATAACAAGGATTAAAGCAGAAATAAATGACATAGAGAACAAAAAAACAATAGAGAGGATAAATATCACCAAAAGTTGGTTCTTTGAGAAGATCAACAAGATTGACAAGCCCCTAGCTAGACTGACAAAATCAAAAAGAGAGAAGACCCATATCAACAAAATAATGAATGAAAAAGGTGACATAACTGCAGATCCTGAAGAAATTAAAAAAAATTATAAGAGGATACTATGAACAACTGTATGGCAACAAACTGGATAATGTAGAGGAAATGGACAATTTCCTGGAAACATATGAACAACCTAGACTGACCAGAGAAGAAATAGAAGACCTCAACCAACCCATCACAAGCAAAGAGATCCAATCAGTCATCAAAAATCTTCCCACAAATAAATGCCCAGGGCCAGATGGCTTCACAGGGGAATTCTACCAAACTTTCCAGAAAGAACTGACACCAATCTTACTCAAACTCTTTCAAAACATTGAAGAAAATGGAACACTACCTAACTCATTTTATGAAGCTAACATCAATCTAATACCAAAACCAGGCAAAGATGCTACAAAAAAGGAAAACTACCGCCCAATCTCCCTAATGAATATAGATGCAAAAATCCTCAACAAAATACTTGCAAATCGAATCCAAAGACACATTAAAAAAATCATACACCATGACCAAGTGGGGTTTATTCCAGGCATGCAAGGATGGTTAAACATAAGAAAATCAATCAATGTATTACAACACATTAACAAGTCAAAAGGGAAAAATCAATTGATCATCTCAATAGATGCTGAAAAAGCATTTGACAAAATCCAACATTGCTTTTTGATAAAAACACTTCAAAAGGTAGGAATTGAAGGAAACTTCCTCAACATGATAAAGAGCATATATGAAAAACCCACAGCCAGCATAGTACTCAATGGTGAGAGACTGAAAGCCTTCCCTCTAAGATCAGGAACAAGACAAGGATGCCCGCTATCAGCACTGTTATTCAAGATTGTGCTGGAAGTGCTAGCCAGGGCAATCTGGCAAGACAAAGAAATAAAAGGCATCCAAATTTGAAAAGAAGAAGTAAAACTGTCATTGTTTGCAGATGATATGATCTTATATCTAGAAAACCCTGAGAAATCGACGATACAGCTACTAGAGCTAATAAACAAATTTAGCAAAGTAGCGGGATACAAGGTTAATGCACATAAGTCAGTAATGTTTCTATATGCTAGAAATGAACAAACTGAAGAGATACTCAAGAAAAAGATACCATTTTCAATAGCAACTAAAAAAATCAAGTACCTAGGAATAAACTTAACCAAAGATGTAAAAGACCTATACAAAGAAAACTACATAACTCTACTAAAAGAAATAGAAGGGGACCTTAAAAGATGGAAAAATATTCCATGTTCATGGATAGGAAGGCTAAACGCCATTAAGATGTCAATTCTACCCAAACTCATCTACAGATTCAATGCAATCCCAATCAAAATTCCAACAACCTACTTTGCAGACTTGGAAAAGCTAATTATCAAATTTATTTGGAAAGGGAAGATGCCTCGAATTGCTAAAGACACTCTAAAAAAGTAAAACGAAGTGGGAGGACTTACACTCCCTGACTTTGAAGCTTATTATAAAGCCACAGTTGCCAAAACAGCATGGTACTGGCACAAAGATAGACATATAGATCAATGGAATCGAATTGAGAATTCGGAGATAGACCCTCAGATCTATGGCCGACTGATCTTTGATAAGGCCCCCAAAGTCACTGAACTGAGTCATAATGGTCTTTTCAACAAATGGGGCTGGGAGAGTTGGATATCCATATCCAAAAGAATGAAAGAGGACCCCTACCTCACCCCCTACACAAAAATTAACTCAAAATGGACCAAAGATCTCAATATAAAAGAAAGTACCATAAAACTCCTAGAAGATAATGTAGGAAAACATCTTCAAGACCTTGTATTAGGCGGCCACTTCCTAGACTTTACACCCAAAGCACAAGCAACAAAAGAGAAAATAGATAAATGGGAACTCCTCAAGCTTAGAAATTTCTGCACCTCAAAGGAATTTCTCAAAAAGGTAAAGAGGCAGCCAACTCAATGGGAAAAAATTTTTGGAAACCATGTATCTGACAAAAGACTGATATCTTGCATATATAAAGAAATCCTACAACTCAATGACAATAGTACAGTCGGCCGAATTATAAAATGGGCAAAAGATATGAAAAGACAATTCTCTGAAGAGGAAATAGAAATGGCCAAGAAACACATGAAAAAATGTTCCGCTTCACTAGCTATTAGAGAGATGCAAATTAAGACCACAATGAGATACCATCTAACACCGGTTAGAATGGCTGCCATTAAACAAACAGGAAACTACAAATGCTGGAGGGGATGTGGAGAAATTGGAACTCTTATTCACTGTTGGTGGGACTTTATAATGGTTCAGCCACTCTGGAAGTCAGTCTGGCAGTTCCTTAGAAAACTAGATATAGAGTTACCATTCGATCCAGCGATTGCACTTCTCGGTATATACCCGGAAGATCGGAAAGCAGTGACACGAACAGATATCTGCACGCCAATGTTCATAGCAGCATTATTCACAATTGCCAAGAGATGGAAACAACCCAAATGTCCTTCAACAGATGAGTGGATAAATAAAATGTGGCATATACACACGATGGAATACTACGCGGCAGTAAGAAGGAACGATCCCATGAAACATATGACAACATGGATGAAGCTTGAAGACATAATGCTGAGCGAAATAAGCCAGGCACAAAAAGAGAAATATTATATGCTACCACTAATGTGAACTTTGAAAAATGTAAAACAAATGGCTTATAATGTAGAATGTAGGGGAACTAGCAATAGAGAGCAATTAAGGAAGGGGGAACAATAATCCACGAAGAACAGATAAGCTATTTAACGTTCTGGGGATGCCCAGGAATGACTATGGTCTGTTAATTTCTGATGGATATAGTAGGAGCAAGTTCACAGAAATGTTGCTATATTAGGTAACTTTCTTGTGGTAAAGTAGGAACATGTTGGAAGTTAAGCAGTTATCTTAGGTTAGTTGTCTTTTTCTTACTCCCTTGTTATGGTCTCTTTGAAATGTTCTTTTATTGTATGTTTGTTTTCTTTTTAACTTTTTTTACATACAGTTGATTTAAAAAAGAAGGGAAAGTTAAAAAAAAAAAAAAAAAAAGAAAAACAAGGAAAAAAAAAAGATGTAGTGCCCCCTTGAGGAGCCTGTGGAGAATGCAGGGGTATTCGCCTACCCCACCTCCATGGTTGCTAACATGACCACAGACATAGGGGACTGGTGGTTTGATGGGTTGAGCCCTCTACCATAGGTTTTACCCTTGGGAAGACGGTTGCTGTAAAGGAGAGGCTAGGCCTCCCTATGGTTGTGCCTAAGAGCCTCCTCCCGAATGCCTCTTTGTTGCTCAGATGTGGCCCTGTCTCTCTAGCTAAGCCAACTTGAAAGATGAAATCACTGCCCTCCCCCCTACATGGGATCAGACACCCAGGGGAGTGAATCTCCCTGGCAACGTGGAATATGACTCCCGGGGAGGAATGTAGACCTTGCATCGTGGGACGGAGAACATCTTCTTGACCAAAAGGGGGATGTGAAAGGAAATGAAATAAGCTTCAGTGGCAGAGAGAATCCAAAAGGAGCCGAGAGGTCACTCTGGTGGGCACTCTTATGCACACTTTAGACAACCCTTTTTAGGTTCTAAAGAATTGGGGTAGCTGGTGGTGGATACCTGAAACTATCAAACTACAACCCAGAACCCATGAATCTCGAAGACAGTTGTATAAAAATGTAGCTTATGAGGGGTGACAATGGGATTGGGAAAGCCATAAGGACCACACTCAACTTTGTCTAGTTTATGGATGGATGAGTAGAAAAATAGGGGAAGGAAACAAACAGACAAAGGTACCCAGTGTTCTTTTTTACTTCAATTGCTCTTTTTCACTCTAATTATTATTCTTGTTATTTTTGTGTGTGTGCTAATGAAGGTGTCAGGGATTGATTTGGGTGATGAATGTACCACTATGTAATGGTACTGTAAAGAATCAAAAGTAAGATTTGTTTTGTATGACTGCGTGGTATGTGAATATATCTCAATAAAATGAAGATTAAAAAAAATAAATAAATAAATACAATAGCTGAGACTATAAAACTCTTAAAAGATAACATAGGGGCAAATATACATGACCTGATATTTAGCAATATATTCTTAGATCTTAAAAAAGAGCATAAACAAGAAAAGAAACAATAGATAAATTTGATTTCATCACAATTTAAAACTTTTGTGCATTGAAAGAAATTTTCAAGAAAGCAAAAAGACAATTTAAAGAACGAGAGAAAATAGTTTCAATCCATATTATCAGATAAGGACTTAATATCTAAGATATATAAAAAAATTTTACTGTTCCACCACATAAAGACAAACAACCAAATTAAAAAGTGGACAAAGGATTTGAATAAATATTTCTCCAAAGAACATGTACTAATGGCCAAGAAAAATATGAAAAGATGATGAACATCATTATCCATCATGGAATGCAAATCAAAACCACAATGAGATACCACTTCACTCCCGCAGGAATGGTTATTATTCAAAGATGACAGGAAATAAAAAGTGTTGGAGAGGATGCAGAGAAATTGGAAATCTGGTGCATTGTTGGTGGGAATATAAAATGATTCAGCCAGTATAGAAAGCAGTGTGGCAATTCCTCATAAAGTTAAATATAGAATTACCCTGTAGAAGTGAAAACAGGGTCTTAGATTCTTGTACACAAATTTTTTATAGTGACATTATTCACAATAGCCAGAAGCTGAAAGCAGCACAAGTGTCCATCAACAAATGAATGGGTAAACAAAAGGTGGTACATACACACAATGGAATATTATTTGGCCGTACGGAAGAATGAAAGTATGAGAACTAGTGTAACATGGAAGAACCATGAAAATATTGTGCCCAGTGAAATAAATAAGGCACATGAGGACAAAAATTTTATATCACTTATAAGAGATGAATAGAGATAAAAAAAATTTGCAGAGATAGAAAGCAGATTAGAAGTCTTTGGGGAGAAAGGGTACAGAGGGAAGGAGGAGTGTTTGTTTTTAAAAATAAAAGAATATTATAAGTAATAATAAAAAATAGTGGAGCCCAAGGTGAGGAGTTCAGAGTCCCATCACCACCATCCCTTAATAGCCGATTAGAAATAGAGTTTGAAAAACTTGGGATCTAGTCCAATGTCCCCTCATTTTACTAAAAGCAAATCATTGTACAGCCATTAGCTAGCCACTAATAAAACTGAATAGAGTCTTCATTGTGTGCACATAACAAAGTATACACACTTTAGATAATTATTTCAGGAGTATCAGTGAACAAAAAGCAGCAACAACAACAAAAACAGCAAGAGGAAGAAGCCTTGGGGGGAGTTTCTTGTTTCCAGAGTTGCCACATTATTTTATTTAAAATGTCCACTTTTCAAAAAATAATTATGAGACTTGAAGAAACAAGAAAGTTTGGCCTTTACAGAGTAAAACAGCAGTAAATAGAAATTGTCCCCAAGGAAGCCCAGTTGTTGTACTTACTAGAAAAAAATTAAACCAGCTAGTTAAATATGTTTAAAGAAGTAAAGGAAACCATGTCTTAAGAAATAAATGAAAGTATGAGAATGATGTCGCACCAAATAAAGAATATCATTAAAGAGATAAAATCATTTAAAAAGCACCAAATATAAATAATGGTGAATGCAAAGCTATGTTATTATACAAGAAACCATTGATTGTTTACTTACAATGGCTTGTATCATGTGTGAATAAAACTGTTTAAGAAATAAGCAGGAAGATACCAGTTCTGGAGAAAATGTGGAGAGAGGGCTGTACCTATTCACTGTTGGTGGGAAAGTAGAATGGTGCACCCCATCTGGAGGGCAGTGTGGTAGTTCCACAGGAGGTCAAGTACAGGGTTTCCATATGATCCTGCAACCTTGTTATTAGGTATATACTTGGAAGAATTGAAAGCAGGGGAATAAATGAACATTTACACACTGATGTTTATGGTGACAGTATTCATGATTTGCACTGGATGGAGGTGGCCTAAGGGTACATCAATTGTTGAATGGAAAGGTGAACTGTGGGATATGCACAAAATGGAATTTCAAGCAGCTGCAAGAAAGAATGAACTTGTAAGGCATGCAACTGGATGAATGAACCTTGAGGGCAGTATGTTGAGTGAAATAAGCCAGAAACAAAAAGATTATTATTATAACACCTCACTAATATAGACTAAATAAAATGTGAACTTTGAGACTTGAATTCAGGAGCATAGGTTATCAAGGGAAGACTTACTGTAAAGGCTCCCAGATTGTAAGCTCTTACAGAAGTCATGCCTATTCTTGATTTGTTATGGTTATTTCTACATTCTGAGATGCTGGACTCTTTGTATAAACTAGTCATTCTCTGGAACTTCGGGTATCTGTGTGACACCTGAGACTCAGGGCTAGAGTTCAGCAGCTATGAAAGACAGTGTTACCCCATACAGCAACTGTTTAAAAAACCTGAAAAAGAGATCAGACTTCAAGTAGAGACATGGATGAAACTGATCTGGTTAGTACTAATGCAAATCAGACTAAAGGGTATAGGATGATATTGATGGTGTCTTAAAACTTCAACTTCTGTGTGGGACCAAAGGAAGAGATGTTTATTTGATGCAAAATTTATATTTTCTGTAGCACACTATCTAATTTAATGTGTATGGTCAGTTTATTTGAGTACCATAATTACATGAAACCTTGAATAGGGAGTGAGATCTTGTTGATTTGTACAGGTTAGTGTGATACCCCCATATATCCCAGAGTAATTTGGGAAGAGAATAAAAAAAAGTATTCGCAAAGCCCCCTTGAGGGACTGGGGAAAAATGTGAAAATAGTAAACCTCCCCACCTGGGAATTTCTAATATTCTTGCAAGCACTGGGGACTACCAGGTTAGTAGGCCAAGCCCTTGATCTTGGGGCTTGCTCTTATGAAGCTTGTTACTGCAAAGGAGAGGTGAAGCCTACTTAAAATTGTGCCTGAGAGTTACCCCCAGAGAACTTAATTTGTTGCTCAGATGTGTCCTCTCTCTCTAAACCAACTCTGCAGATAAACTCACTGCCCTCACCCCTATGTGCCACATGACTCCCAGGGTTATAAATCTCACTGGCAACATGGGACATAACATCCCAGGATGAGCCTGGCCCTGGCATCATGGGTTTGAGAAAGCCTTCTTGGACCAAAAGGGGGAAGAGCAATGAAACAAAATAAAGTTTCAGTGGCTAAGAGATTTCAAATAGAGTTGAGAAGTCATTCTGGAAGTTATTCTTATGCATTATATAGATATCCCTCTATAGTTTTTAATGTATTGGAATAGCTAGAAGAAAATACCTGAAACTGTTGAACTGTAATCCAGTAGACTTGATTCTTGAAGATGATTGCATAACTATATAGCTCTTAAGGTGTGACTGTGTAATTGTGAAAACCTTGTGACTGCCACTCCCTTTATCCAGTGTATAGACAGATGAGTAAGAAAACAAAGACAAACTATAAATAATGGGGGGAGGGTAAGGTGTATGGATGTTTTAGGTGTTCTTTTTTATTTTTATTTTAGTATTTTTTTTTTGGAGTAATGAAAATGTGCATAAATTGGTAGTGTTGATGAATGCAAAGCTATATGATGATACCATGAATCACTGATTACACACTTTGGATGACTATCTGGTATGTGAATAAAATTGCATTAAAAAGAGAAGAAGAAATAGAGAAATCTGAATAGGCCTATAACAAGTAAAGTGATTGAATTTGTAACAATAATTTATGAAAAACTTCCCACAAAGGGAAAACCAAGACCAGGATATCTTAAATGGTGAATTCTACCAAACTTTTAAAGAATAATTAACAGCAATACTTTGTAAATTCTTACAAAATATAGAAGAGCAAGAACATGTCCCATTTCATTCTATGAGGCCAGTTATCCATATACTAAAGCCAAATCAAGACATCAGAAGAAAACTACAGACCAATTTCCCCTATGATCCATACCTATGAATATAGATGCAAATTCCTCGACAAAATTCTAACACACATAATCCAGTTATGTTTGAAAAGTATTATACACTATGACCTAGTGGGATTTATCCCAGGAATACAAATTTTGTTTAACATATGGAAATCAATGTAATACACTATATTAACAGAATAAAGAACAAAACCACATAACCATCTCAATAGAGGCAGAAAAAGCAAAGCCCTTTGATGGTTTAAAAAAAAAAAACAGCCAAAAAACTAAAAACTAGAAGAAAGCTTCCTCAACCTGATAAAAAACTCTACAAATAATAATAATAATGATAATAATAATAATAATAATAATAATAATAATAATAATAATGCAACCAGCTAACATCACACCTAAAAGTAAAAGACTGAAATCACTTACCTTAAGATTAGAAAACAGACAAGGATGTCCACTCTCACCTATACTATTCAACACAGCACCAGATATCCTACTCAGGGAATTTAGGCAAATGAAGAAATAAAAGGCACCCTGATTATAAAAAAAGTAAATCTATTTCTATTCACAATGGAGATGATATTACATATGGAAAATCCTATGGAATCAAAACAAACAAAAAACTATTAGAACTAATTAATGAGTTCAACAGCATTGTAGGATACAAGATCAACATGCAAAAATCAGTTCTATTTCTATACATTAGCAATTGTATTTTTATTCAATCTGAAAATTAAATTAATAAAAAAATTCTATTTATAATAGCATCAAAAATAAAATACTTAGGAATAAATTTAAGAAGTGCAAGATTGCACACATAAAACTACAAAAAAAATCATTGAAAGAAACTTTAAAAACCTAAATATATTCAAAGACATCCCATATTTATGGATTGGAAGACTTAACACTATAAGATAGCAATATGCTACAAATTGTTCTACAAATTCAATGTAATCTTTGTCAACTACCATTTGGCTTTTTTTTTTTTTTTTTTTTTGCAGAAATTGGAAAGCCAATACTAAAATTCATATAGAAATGAAAAGGACCCAGGTAGACAACACAATTTTGAAAAAGAACAAGGTTGGAGGAGTCACAATCCCAATTTCAAAATTTACTACAAAGCTGTAGGAATCAAGACAGTGTGGTACTGACATAAAGATAGACATGGGATCAATAGAACAGAATGGAAAAATCTAAAAATAAACCCTTAGGGTTTTGGTCAATTGATTTTTGACAAGGGTGCTGTTTTGGTTTCCTAGCTACTAAAAAAAATGCTATACAATTGGTTGGCTTAACAACAAGAATTTATTGGCTCATGGTTTCAGAGACTAGAAGACTTGCTTCCTCCTGACACTGGTATCTTCTGGCTGGCTGACAATCTTTGGGGTTCCTTGACTTTTTCTGTCACATGACAATGCATGTGGTGGTACCTTCTCCTTTTTCTGTTCTGTTGACTTCCAGTTTCTGGCAGCTCCCCATGGCTTCCCTCTGTGTCTGACCTTCAGTCTGCTTATAAAGGACTCCAGTAATCTGTATGGTCTTTGGGCCAGCAGTACTGACAATACCTGAGAGCAAAAAGCTATTACTACCCTTAGACCTGAGCAGTCAAGGGAAACTAGCTCTGTGGGGGTGTTGCAGCCCGTGAGGGCCATGCCAGTCCAGAGGCCAAAGAAGATAATGAGCATTTTCTGGCACATGAATTTTTATTCAGGGCTTACAAACAGGGTGAGAAATCATGGAGAGATCATGACGGCTCTCTCAGGTGGGCGGGCAACACATTCACAGGGAAGTTGACCACATAATGCAAAGAGGACAGCAAGCCATTTGTAAGGGTTTAAGACAAACGCTTTCCTAAGAGTGAGGGAGCATAGATGCAGGAACAGGTCACTGTGACCTGGGGAGTGGTGCAGGAAGGAAAGAATTATAGGATGGGGCTTTGTAAATAACCACAAGAGTGCTACTACTTGCAGGCCAGGAAGCAGGTAGACTAGATTAACATTGTTGCCCTTTTGTGAGACCAGAAGCTTCTCACCTCTTGTCTGCTTCCCATTTCACATTTAAAAGTTACATTTTAAGGTCAACTTACTCTTTTGCTCTTTACTGGCTTACAAAGACAATAGGTTAAACATTAGCTGCCAAGGTCATGCAGACTGCTGTGCACCAAGATCTGCAGGCCTGTTTTGCTCAGGCCATGGGTTGCCACAATCCACCCCTGCACAACAGTTTGCATTGATCATAGGACAGACTTGACATCCATAATTCACAACAACAATACAATAAACAACATAGTAATAATATACTGGTACAAAGAGATAATAAACCTATTAGCAAGTGGCACTGTGGCCAAGTTAATGAGTTCCACCATTTAGCACAAGTACCACCTGGGCTAAAATAGCTAAAGAATAAAACTACCAGGCAGTCTGCTTTGTTCTATCTAGTTTTTACCATTTTCCAACCTTGACCATTGTAAGGTTTCACCAAAATAATTCTGGAATTTATTCTTAAGCAAACATTTAACAACATATTATTATCATTAACATTAAACTTGTTAAAATGCTAAATACTCAAAACATTTTAGTTAATGCACTGTTAAAATAGTAACCCACATCTTTTTTTTATTTTGAAATAAATTCAAAGTTATAGGAATAGTTGCAAAAACAATACAAACCCCATACACAGAACTCTACCATACCCTGACCCCCCTCCCAATACCCCTATCCACCAACTTTAACATGCTGTCACACTGCTATTTCTTTCCCTCCCTCCCTCCCTCCCTATCATCCATCATCTATTGCTCTGTCTGCTGAATATATAAGAGCTAGCAGCACACATCCTTGAACAAACACTATAATTTACATACACAATTGCCATGAACAAGAACATTCCTTTATGCAACCCCATTAAATGCAGCTAAGAAGTACAAGAGATTAAACATTGATACAAGCCTTACCTTCTATATTTCCCTTTTTTTTTTTTTTTTCCTTATGTCTCAACTGGGTCCCTTTGAGCCTCCTGTCCTCCATCCTCAGATCCCATCCAGGGTCATCCTTGGCATTCAATTATCATCTATGTAAACTGTCTTTTTTTTTTTTTTCCTCAATTGTGGAAACATATATATATATATCCTAAATCTTCCCTTTCCACCCCCTCCCTAGCATTCCATTAGTGGGATTAATCACATTTAGAATGTTGTAATGCTATCTCTTTCCCACCATCCATTACTAGAAATTTCCCTTCACCTCAAACAGCAACCCTACATTCATTTCTTAACTCTCCATTGCCCCTTCCCCCATTTCTCTTAACCCATACTCTAGTTTTCATCTCCATGGTCATATTCTCTGATAATTTCTTTTTGTTTACTGTGGGGCTTAAAATTAACCTCTTAAATCCATAACAATCTTTTTTTTTCTTTGATACCAACTTAACTTCAATAGGACACATAAACTATGTTCCTATACTCCTCCATTCCCCCAACTTTATATAGTTCTTGTCAAAAATTACATATTTTACATTGAGTTTAAAACCACTGATTTGTCATTAGAGTTTGTGTATTTTATATTATGTAGGAAGTAAATAGAGGAGTTACAATTCAAAAATTATTGACTTCTATTTGTATTCCATTGTTGTCAGAGAATGTGCTTTGAATATATTCTTTTTTTTTTTTTTTAATTTTTTGAGGCTTGTTTTATGTCCCAGCATATGGTCCATTCTGGAGAAAGATCCATGATCACTAGAGAAAGATGAGAGTCCTGGTGATTTGGGATGTAAGGTTCTATATATGTCTGTTAAAATTCTCTATATCTGTTTCTCCTTTCTTTGTTTCTCTGTCAATAGGGCTCCCTTTAGTATCTGAAGTAGGGCAGGTCTTTTATTGGCAAACTCTCTCAGCATTTGTTTGTCTGTGAAAAATTTAAGCTCTCCCTCAAAATTGAAGGAGAGTCTTGCTGGATAAAGTATTCTTGGTTGGAAATTTTTCTCTCTCAGAATTTTAAATATGTCATGCCACTGCCTTCTCACCTCCATGGTGGCCACTGAGTAGTCACAACTTAATCTTATGTTGTTTCCTTTATATGTGGTGAATTGCTTTTCTCTTGCTGCTTTCAGAACTTGCTCCTTCTCTTCAGTATTTGAGAGTCTGATCAGAATATGTCTTGGAGTGGGTTTATTTGGATTTATTCTATTTGGAGTTTGCTGGGCATTTATGCTTTGTGTATTTATATTGTGTATAAGGTTGGGGAAGTTTTCCCCAACAATTTCTTTGAATACTCTTTCTAGACCTTTACCCTTCTCTTCCCCTTCTGGGACACCCATGAGTCTTAAGTTTGGACATTTTATTTTATCTATCCTATCCCTGAGCTCCATTTTGATTTTTTTTAAACTTTTTTCTCCATTCTTACTTTTGTTCTTTCATTTTCTGTTCTGTGGACTTTTAGGACACTGAGTTGTTGTTCAACTTCCTCTAATCTTGTATTGTGAGTATCCAGAGTCTTTTTAATTTGGCCAACAGTTTCTTTTATTTCCATAAGATCTTCTATTTTTTTATTTACTCTTGCAATGTCTTCTTTATACTCTTCTAGCGTCTTCTTTATGTCCCTTATATCCTGTGCCATGGTCTTCTTCGTGTCCTTTATATCCTTTGCCATGTTTTTGTTCCTCAATTGTAGTTCTTTGATTAATTGTGCCAAGTACTGTGTCTCTTCTGATATTTTGATTTGGGTGTTTGGAATTGGGTTCTCCATGTAGTCTGGTTTTATCATATGTATTATGATTTTCTGTTGTTTTTGGCCTCTTGGAATTTGCTTTGCTTGATAGGGTTCTTTCAAGTTGTAAAAAAAAAAAAAAATACCTATTTAATTTTTCAGAAATACAAGTTGGTGATGCACACTTTCTCTAACTACCCAGCAGATGGCATCTGTGAGTCACCTATACCCCTCAAGTCAGTTCTCCTCAACTTTGTCCTTGTGGTGTGTGGGGAAATGATTCTGTGGGGTTCAGTTGGTGAACTCAGTTTGAGTGTGTTGCTGGAGCCATCTGCCCTGAATGTGGGGCTTGTGTCCGGGTGGCTAGAGAGGCAGGGCAGCTTTAATATTCAAACCCCCCAGGTGTTACCAGAGATTCAAGGCCACTGCAAGAGTCTAAGCCTTCATTTCAGTTCTGCCCCAGACCCTCTCTGTCGCTGACCCACAAACCACCGGCATTGACGTAGCATCCCTGGGTTTTCCGAGTGGGCCCCCCTTCTAAGCTCTGATCTTCCAGGACCTCTGCTGAGGGAAGGCTGTGCTACATCACAAATGCGCGCTGTCCCTCAAGGGAAGCCCCGGGCTGCCGGGCCGTGCAGGGGTGCTCTCAGCCTGATGCAAAGATGGCTGAATGGGGTGTCTCAACTCCCCTTCACACAGTTCCTCCTTCCCAGCTCTGAGACAACTGGCGTGGCTCTGGGCTGTGGGCATGGTCCCGGGCAGGAGTGTCTCCAGCCCACCGGGGAGCCAGCTGCAAGCACCGGGGTTTCTTTCTCCTTCTGGCTCTCCCCTCCACTCCTCTGGCCCTGAGGGAATCTGCAGTTGGCTATCCTCCATGCCAGACACGAAGAGGCTGACTCAGCCTACTCCTGCTGTGCTTCACTGTGTGGTTCCCACCGATGCAACTGCAGCCACTCCTGGGTTTTTCCCTTTAAAAAAAAAAAAAAAAAGAACCAGTCCATCTCCAAATACTAACCCCCAGCTTCCCCACCCCGCAGCGTGGCCATGGATTTTTCAGCCGGCTTACTCACTCATTTCAGAATGCAAACTCCCGGTTTCACCAAGTATACGGCCCCTGTGGTTCTAGCAGACCTTGTCCAGCTGGTGCATTGCTGAAACTGGTATTCTGGGTCACCTTCTGGTTTTTATCTAGTGTTTTCCATGGAGGTGTTTTTTTGCCCTGTCCCACCTAGCCGCCGTCTTAGGTTCTTCCCCACATCTTTTTTTTAAGAATTAACAACACATGTAAGCATTAAATTGGAGAGCTGAGTGATTTAACAATATATAAGCTGATCTTCATAGTAGATAGAAGAGTTCTAGGTGAGGGCGTTTTAAATACCGTATTTTCTCCCCCTGCAGGAAGCCCTTTAGTGTCAGATCTACTGTTAGTTTCCTATGTAATTCTAAAATCCATAGGCTTATGATTCTCAACCAGCGTGGCTGCATGGACTAGAACCAGAGCCAATTGACCTTATCTTCCCCAATTTCTAGTGTTTGTGGCACAGGCAAGAGAAAGTTATTATAATTGCCCCATTATGGCTTGAAGGCAGCTGGCCCCTTTAGGTCTGAAATTAATGCTAATACAATCCTTGAGTCCATTGTTTCTATTATCCTTTAAGTGTTCAGCTGTATCCATGGCAGTGAAGGCATATTTTGTCCCTTTGGACAGAGGAAAGGGGCCAATATAGTCTACTTGCCACCGGGTGACAGGAATCTGGTGTACTTAGTGCCCAGTCTTCCAGCACAGCCATTCAGCCACTTCATGAGTCATTAGTGCTAGGCTGTGGAATTTCGCTAGGACATCCGCTTCTATGTTACCTGGTAATGAATTGGTGTTGTGGGCAGAGACATGAAAAAAGATTGCCTTACATTTGTGACAGGAAGTCCAGATGTCTTCCCACCAGATGGTGTCAGTACTGGGCTGGACAGTCACGGCTATCTAGGTAATAGGTTGCCCATGTGCCAACCCATGCAGAGTTAGGTGTATTTCCTTGTCCATCAATGGTGGGCATGGGAGGAGCACCTTGGGAGGATCATAAGGAAACAGGGCATGCTGCTCTTTCACATACTTAAAGAGCCATTGTTAAAAATGCCACATCATAGGAGGTAGACTTTCCATTTTTTCAGTGTGCTCACCTGAGCACTCCCCCAAATGGGGCTCATTTATAGTGTCCCATATCCACATACCTGTATGGGTATGGTCTTCTGTAAGGTCACTGGGCACCTGAATTAGACCTTTAACACTCACAACAGAGGATTACAAACTGAGCACAATTGCTCTTTTAAAGGGCTATCTCTGAGTTCTGTGCCCTTCCCTAGTTGGGACCAGAATCTAATAGGTACACATTTAGCTTGTTGCCTTTTCCATAAACCTCACCCAAAGCCAATATTGGCACTGGACACATCCAAATCACAGGGTATATTGGGGTCCACCCCCCCTTAAAGCCTGTGCTTGCATAATAGTTCGCTTAGTCTTTTTAAACACAGCCTGCTGTGGAAAATCCAATTCCCATGTTTTCCTTTTCTAATTAGGGTATACAAAGGTTTTAAAATTCATACTAAATCAAGTATAAACACTTTCCAATAACTTAACGAACCAAGAAAATCTATTAACTGTTCAGAAGTAAGCAATGTGGGATAACTTTATATTTTAACAACAACTGAAGGAATAGCCTTAGTTTTACCCAACCAGACAATACCCAAGAACTTGATAGAGTAGTCAGTCTCTTCCAGGGGTTTTTACATTTAAAAGTATCCTTGTGGAAGCACAGCAAATGTCCATTGTTGTTTTTCTCATGTGACAACTAACACAGGTTAACTGGAAAAAAATCTAAAAATATTCTAAATAACATGTTAGCAAGATTTAACACAAAGTTAAACAGGAGCAACCAGTTCGCTAATGGCTCTCTATATTTTTGTCAACATTGGTTATTAATATCTCTTAATTCTGCTGGGGAAAAACTCCCAGGACGAAACAAGCACCTTCTGATTAGAAGCTGCTGCTAGTGCCCTGCCCTCTTCCCTCCATGAGGGATCAGGGTGCTGAACTTCCTCTGCTTTAACCCTTTGTTGGACCAAGGGTTGAGTATGCCTGCTTTCCTTAGTATCAATTTCCCAGTCGGACAGGGGCTCATCATCTTTTGATGAGAGATCAACAGGTTCCCACACTTTAGAGTCCCAGTCAGGGGAAGCCAGGATATGCCTAACTTGCCCTTTGGGCAGCTTATGCCCTCTTACTCTAGTGTACTGGCATGCCAGTATTTCTAAACTTTTATCCATAGCATTTTCCAATTCTGCTTGTGCTAGCCTCATATCTTTTGCTAGCTTTAATTCACCTCCTAGGTGGCTTACAGCCACCTTTGCTGCTAAAGCTTGCTCAACAGTGACGCATATAGCCTCTAACAATGGCCAGCCCACCACAGCTGCAATCTAGTGGCCATTTTTTTCTTTGTGAATCCCAAATGGTCCTGTGACCTGATGCAGGATGGTAATTAGTCCAGTCAGAGAGTTATAAACATTTCCATACTCCCTTGGCAGATTCCACTCATCCAGGAGGGTAGCCACTCCTCCCCACGTAGACATCCATTCCACTGGGAGGGTGGGCAGCCCTTCCCACATAGATGTCTCAGGCCTCCCCGGTATCCCGCCCGAGGACTTCTCCTTTCCCCTCCCTAAGTCCATGACAGCAGTGCCTGGGATTTCCTTACTCTCTGGCTGGCAGCTATTTGATTCTCTTGGCTGGCTCTGCCAATTGTTGCAGCCCATGAGAGCCATGCCAGTCCAGAGGCCAAAGAAGATAATGAGCATTTTCTGACACATGAACTTTTATTTAGGGCTTACAAACAGGGTGAGAAGTCATGGAGACATCATGACGGCTCTCTCAGGCTGGGCAGGCAACACATTCACAGAGAAGTCGACTGAGCAATGCAAAGAGGACAGCAAGCCATTTAGAGGGGTTTAAGACAAAGACATTCCTAAGGGTGGGGGTGCATAGGTGCAGGAACAGGTCACTGTGACCTGGGGAGTGGTGCAGGAAGGAAAGAATTATAGGATGGGGCTTTGTAAATAACCACAGGAGTGTTAACACTTGGGGGTCAGGAAGCAGGTAGACTAGATTAACATTGTTGCCCTTTTGTGAGACCAGGAGACTCTCACCTCCTGTCTGCTTCCCGTTTCACATTTAAAAGTTACATTTTAAGGTCAATTTACCCTTTTATTCTTTACTGGCTTACAAAGACAATAGGTTAAACATTAGCTGCCTAGGTCATGCAGACTGCTGTGCACCAAGATCAGCAGGCCTGTTTTGCTCAGGCCACGGGCTACCACAAGGTGTAAAATCATAGAGTTCCTACAAGTCAGCCTCCCAGGAACACAGTGAAGAGTGCAAATGGAGAGCTTTCTCTTAAAGACTCAATTATTATTGATTTACTGGTCAGAATAGGTCAGTTTGAAAGTTTTACCCCCCCATTTTTTTTCTCCAAATGAAAGTATATGGGGAAAGTATCAATTACCTTGACAAAAAGAAATCTAAATAGTCCCCTTTAGACTTCAAACTGAGAACAGTCTAATGACTGTCAACAAAGAAAAAGTATATAAGGCAGTATGTAATAGTAAATCACATAATGGGCAATGAGTCAATTGACCATTGTTGCTGACCGAGATTGTGGAGCTTATTGATAAGTGGAGGCCCTCCAATGGAAAATGAATAGACATTTGATTGTCTTAGTGACTCCAGGAACTGTGCCATAGACTGGGGGGATTTGTGTTCTGGCAAGCATGATGATAGAAGTTAAAGCCAGAACTTATCTGAGAACATGTGTGAATAGGGCAACCATTCTCTTGGGTTATATAAACACGTCTTACAGGGGATTCTCTTGAAAGCTGATACTCTGTGTTGCTTCTTCTAGACCAGAGCTACTCAAAACTGAATAAGTACATATGAATTACCTGAGGATCTTGTTACAGGTTCTCATTCAGTAGGACTGAGGTGGGGACTTAAGCTTTTTTTAAAAAATTAAATTCATTTTATTTAGATACATTCACATACCATACAATCATCCATGGTGTACAATCAACTGTTCATAGTACCATCATATAGCTGTGCATTCATGACCCCAATATATTTGTGAACATTTTCCTTACACCAGAAAGAATCAGAAAAAGAATAAAAACTAAAAGTAAAAAAGAACATCCAAATCATCCCCCCCCACCCTATTTTTCATTTAGTTATTGTCCCCATTTTTCTACTCATCCATCCATACACTGGATAAAGGGAGTTGCCAAAACACAAGGTTTTCACAATCTCACTGTCACCCATTGTAAGCTACACTGTTATACAATCATCTTCAAGAATCAATGTTACTGGTTTGGAGTTTGTTAGTTTCAGGTATTTACTTCTAGTTATTCCAATACATTAAAACCTAAAAAGAGTTATCTATATAGTGCATAAGAATGCCCACCTGAGTGACCTCTCAACTCCATTTGAAATCTCTCAGCCAGTGAAACTTTATTTGTTTCATTTCATATCCCCATTTTGGTCAAGAAGATGTTCTCAATCCCATGATGTCGGGTCCATATTCATCCCCAGGAGTCATATCCTGCATTGCCAGGGAGATTTACACCCCTGGGAGTCAGGTTCCACATAGAGGGGAGGGCAGTGAGATCATCTGCTGAATTGGCTTAGCTAGAGAGAGAGGCCACATCTGAGCAACAAAGAGGAACTCGGGGGGAGACTCTTAGGCACCACTATAAGCAGGCTTAGCCTCTCCTTTGCAGTAACGAGCTTCATAGGGCAAACCCCAATATAGAGGGCTGGGCTTTGGCATACCAAGTGGTCAGGGGGAACTAAGTGTTTGTATTTTTTTATAAGCTCCCAGGTGATGCCAGTGCTGCTTGTCTTAGGACCACACTTTGAATAGCAAGGTCCTAGGGTACAGAAAATCAAAGGCAATTCTGATTCCACTGAAATTGGAATTCCACTGCCTTTGGTTTTTGGAAAGTGGGTGATAAATTAGGGAAGAGCCACAGGAGGAAAAGATGGCTCATGAAGGCAATAAAACGCCATGTGTTTCTTGTATCTCATTACTTACTATCCTTCTTATCACCACCCAGACAAAGACACAGAATTTGTACTTGTTATTTTCAACTACCCTGTCTTAGCCCCTGTTTTAGTTTCTTTGGCTGTTTAAGCAAATACCATTCAAAGGGATGAATTAATCAGAATGCAATGGCTCACGGTTTTGAAGCCAAGAAAAAGTCCAATCAAGGCATCATGAAGAGGATGCTTTCTTTCTGAAGACTGTGGCATTCTGGGGCTGGTGACAGCCATGGAATCTCTATCCTTGGCTTTTCTAACACATGACAATGTGCATGGTGGCCTCTCCTGACTTCTCAGTTCTCTTCAGGGTTCCAATGATTTCAGCTTCTGACTGCTCCCTCTGTGGCTTTCTCTCTCTTTGTCTGAATTTCATTGTGGTTATAAAGGACTCCAGTAATAGGATTAAGACCCATCTTGATTGGGTGGGTCCATACCTGAACTAAAGTAATCTCATCAAAAGTTCCTACTTACAATGAGTTCATACCCACAGGAATGGACTACACTTAAGAACATGTTTTGCTGGGGTATATACAGTTCCAAACCACCACAGCCCCTTACATTAATTTCATACCTCTTTGACATATTTACCCAATCAGCAATTCCTTCAGTTTTCAAATTAATCTAGTTTTATCCTATTACAGATGTTGAAGCAGGAATCACAGTTTGTGTCCCATATTGTCTTGGAATTGGCTTCTTATGTACATAGTCTAATATGAGGAAGAGAAAAAGTTAACTTTGCTTCCACTGTCTTTGATGATAAAGCATATTTCCATTTTTTTGAGCAGAAGACATAGTACCATTCTATAAAATGGCGTCATCCAACATTCCCACGGATATAGATCCTTGTGACTCATCATCACCACTGTCTGACAGAGCCAGTACAAAGTGAAAGCTATGCCTAAAATATGTCAGAAATCTACAATGCTACTTAAAGAAGTTGTAGATAAATTGTCAGTGAATCAATCAATAAATACTTATTAAACAACTGCTACATCACTTGCATAATGGTAGCTATTGTGAGAATCTAGATAAGAAAAAGACTCTGAATTTAGCAAGCTGGCAGCATCAGAGGGAAGAAAAAATCAACATGTGAAACAATAACAAATTGTTATTATTTTGTCATCTCAGGTTGACTACCCACCATGCAATCCATTTCAAAAAAAGACACCTTGGCACTGATTCACAATTTCAGACACGAACTACTCACCCTACAAAACTCATATCACCTTCTCTCAGCTACTGGTCTTCCAACTTATTTTGTTCTTCCTTTGCTATTTGTCCCCAACCCCAACCATAGATTAATCTGGTGTCCTTTCAACCATTCTGGTTCTCTATCTACTTGTACTGCCTCAGTTCCCCTTGACTAATGCCTGTCCCTTTAGACTATCCTATCCCATGCTCAGGGCTCCTACATGATGGGCCCAAGGCCTATGGGTGCCCTGAAGAGTAGTGATATTTCAGCAGTGCCTTGAGGAAAACGTTAAGGTTTTTCATGCGAAAAAGTTTGAGAAAGTGTTTATGGTTGTGGTAACAATGTGGTTTCCAAGCATTGCTAACAGTGGGGAATAGGATATAAAGGCATGTAGCAATATCAGGTATATGCCAGGGAATAATGAGAAATAGGGTTGAAAAGCCACTCACAGAAGGCCATCATGTGAGTCTCCTTCAGCAGACAATGTGGATTGCTCCTCCATACGTTTTAAGGCTATAGATTACAGTCCAGCCTTCAATGCAGCCCTATGTTGGATGAACCCTTGATCATACTGGCAGCAGATTTTGCAGCAGATGTGATCCTGGCTTTATATCCTGAGGAGTCTCAAGAATGGGTAGGTCCTGGTTGTTTTTAAGCCTAAAACTTCCCCTCTACAGTCAACTGGACATATTGGTCTTAATGTGGTTATTACTAATATTTGAGACAGGGAAGCAGGCATTGAAAAAAATAGATTAAATGGCTTGATAAATATTTTGCTAAAAAATAGTATAATTTTGGTCACAGAACCTTACATACTTATAGACCTCTCTTGGCTTGTTTTCCCAAAGCACCTTTATAACCACCACCACTGTGAGGGAAAGTGATTAATTTTCTAGCATTAAGGTACAAATTTAGAATAGAACACCCCCAAAATATCATGTTGTCCAATACAACAGGGCAAAATAAACCCAAAACATTTGTTCACACACACACACACACACACACACACACACACACACAAACCACTGAGAAATCCATGCACTAACCATTTTGCATCCATCAAAATGATTGAAGAGAACTCCAGGTTAGTCCTATACATAGTTCATCAGAAGCCACATCTGTTCTCTTTCCCCAAGATGTAACTGTGCTCTGGCTTGATCAGCTGTCTCAAGATTTTAAGGCCCTTTTGTCCTTTCCCAATATAAATAGCAAGGCAAGGCCTTTGGACTTTACGCTGAAGCACCATCAAAACCCAACAGGTGTCGGCCTTTGTTGACCTCTGGGGGCCTGTCTCCTGTCAGGGAGGGATTGGCTGCTCTTCCCCAAAGGGATAGCCCACAACTTGACACCTCAGGATGACAGCTGGTCTCCTCTCACAACACATGCCAGCAAGGAGGAAAGCTCAGAAGCGACAGCCGAGAATAACATGGCACCAGCCGCTCCTTCTCATAAACCACCCATTAGGAAAAAAAGAAAGAAAAACAGAACTGCTGAGAGTCTTAGGTTTCTTATTAATGCAATTGCCAGAAATATAGAAGATTTGGGAAGTTACAGGCTGCCATCAGAAAAATCAGTTACTTAGAGATAAAGGTAATTTCTTTGGAACATGGTAAAGAAAAATGGAAATCAAAGTTGTTCAAAATTTTTAAAGTAGGGGAGGACTAAATAAAGGTGGTGATGCTGCATGACTTTTATTTTGGCTGTGAGGCATTAGCTTCCAAATTAAGGTTGCCAGATTTAGCAAATAAAAATACAGGGTGTCCAGTTAAATTTGAATTTCAGATGTACAGTGAAAAAAAACTCAGTATAAATTTCTCCCATTCATATTTTGGACATATTTCTACTAAAAATTATTCATTATTTATCTGAAATGCAAATTTACCTGGGTGTATTGTATTTTATCCGATAATTTGAATCCAACCCCATTCACCTAAGCAGGTCCTCATTGTTCATCACCTAAGCCCAGTAGTGAAAATTCCATGCCAAAGGAAATGTTCTTCCAAGACTTTGAGATAAATGGGAAACCTCAGCTACAGGACATTAATTCCATAGCAGGATTTGACTCTCTATATAACTCTGCTTTCTTCTTCCTGCTCACTCCAATTTTAATACAAGTTTAAATAACTTATCTTTTGTTTTAGGATATTTTATAGTAATTGCTTTGTCTACGGCACTGGGACAAGTATAATAAATGAAATATAATTGACTAATATTTGTCCCAAGCTGAGCCAGGCATGATCTAGAAGAAGAGGGCCTCGTGAGGTGATCAGTCAATAATGTTCTGCTTATTATGCCTCCAATAGACTTAGGAATTACACTCAGTACAAAAGAGAATAGACCTATGTGGTTTCTCGTCAAGCGTGGTTAAATGAATACTTATTTAGGAAGATTCACTATTTACCACCTGCTGGATTAGATTTTGAAGATACAGAGATGGGTAAGCCATTGCTCCAAACTGCTGACTCTCTGGAAGGAGATCCATAATCGGGGGATGATTTAACTTTATTTGGTAGCAACAAGGAAGACTTCACAGAGGAGGCAGCAAATGTCTCTCTTAGGAAGAGTATGTTAGGAACCAGAAGTTCTGGGTAAGTATAGTGGGTAGTCTTTTACCATGGAGATTTTCCTAGCCTTCTTGGCCACCCCATGTAAATTTGTGGAATGACTGGCTCCATTCCGTGGGAAACACTGTTGTATTTCCCATTTGTTAACAGCATTAACTGGTAAATTTTAGAAAGTTAAAATAAAGTTGTCACTATGGGGAAGGAGATCCATAAATGCACTTTGTAGGTCTGTGAACCTCCTGAATTTATATTTATAAAACTTATGTGTACTGAAAACATGAATTTTTTTTTTAAGGGAAGAGGGGTTTATAGTTTTCCTAAAGTTCTCAAATTGTTCTATGACCACCTAAAATTCAAAAACCTCTGTCAGAGAGAAATTAGATAATACAATAACATAACTCATTATCATTAATATATATTAAGAATCAAATTCATGTGGAACTCTATTACGAGATTTGGAGACCAAAACTAGAAGAGGCACTATGTTTGTGTAAAAATAATCTCAAACCTTGCAGGACAAAATGAGAACATGTGATCAAAGAGATGTATTTATCATAGAATCATGCTACTGAATCACTAATGCTCACCAAATTTCCATGCAGTCCTCTGCATTTCCCAGACTCCCTTGTAGTTAAATTGGGCCCACATGCCTCATGCTGACATATGTCACACTACACTTCCAGATTGAGACATTTAAGTACTATGATTCTCCCCCATCCCTCCATTTCCTGCCCTGGTAACTTTGGAGTTCGGAAATTCCAAATGACCTAAGTACAAGATGGAGGAAGGTAACCAAATCCTCATTGGACTTCCCACGCACGAGACATGAACATTTAGTAGGTTAAGCCACTGAGATTTGGAAGGTTAGTCTTTTGCATCTACCCTCCCTACCCTCAAAATATAATAAAGGATCAGCAGTGTGAGCATTTCTTGGAAACTTGTTAGAAATGCAGAATCCCTTTCTCTACCCCAGATATACCAATCAGAATCTGCATTTTAACAAGATCCTTGGGTGATTTTTATGCATATTAACTTGAGAAGCTCTGTCATACCTGCAATTCTGGTAACTTCCAATACTAGTGATATTCAGGTTTGGGGATTACAAGACTGTAAAGACAATAGCTTAGGTTTTTAAGAACCTAAGAACAGAGATCTCAGACCTACTAGATAAGAATCTCTAAAAGTGGAATCTGGGAATCTCTACTTATTAAAACTTCCCAGTGGTTCTGATAATCAGCTAGGTTTAGAATTTTATCAGTTCTAATTGGGAATATAGATAAAAACATACCGCTAGCTTAAATTTTGCTGTTTTAGAATATTTGTGAATCACAAAAATCTTCAAAGGTTAGTAAATAAATAGTTATTCTATGAGGAGTTCCTAATACTTTTAGGTAGAGTTGATGGAATTAATAATTTTAGTCACTCATTAGCTGATCTTGGAATACAAGTGACTCTCCTTTTTTCTTAGCCTCAGAAACTCTGGGGGAACAGAGCAGCTGAGCAGGGGGAGTAGGTGCAGAATGTCGCCTCCATTTGCATTGACTTCTCCAATTAATTCTTTTGCTTCAGCCCTTTTCGGGCTAAACATATCTCTGAGTTTTAAAAAGACCAGGCAGCTGTCTCTATTTAACTGCTTCCTTATCAGAATGAAGCAGCTCCATTTCCCTTTGTGGACAGGCATCAAAATACTAGCTCTTTCCTTCTTTATTTTGCCTCTTTTATTTGTGGATCATAACTGCAGTTCAAAAAGAGCAACAGCATTGTAATCCAGTAAACCCACTTCTGAAGAAAGGAAAAGAGACTCACTCCAGAAGCTAATGAAGATAGGTTATTTCAAGGATTTGGGAACATGGCACATGGTAATAGAAAGGAGGAGGAAGCAGAAGCACTAGGTACTGTAGGAGCTTTAGACTCAATGAATGGGGAAGAGGAGTAAAGTGGTAGATATAGGAGGTGGCAAATCACAGATCCTGGGGAGGAAAGAGGGAGAAAATGACAGAAGTGTTGAAAGTAGGGATGTTGTTTTTCATGGATTAAACAGTGCATCCTTCTCACAAAAAAGAAGCTATGATTTGGGTTTCAGTGCCTATAAAGTAGATACACAGCAAATTGGATTGAAGATAAATAAAAATGCATATCAATTCAAAAAGCTGGTTAATAATTGGTTAATATCTATGTGGGGTGGCATTGTTAATAAGTTTAGATGTAGATACTACTACCTTAAATGATCATTTATTCCTCCTACACAGGATAATCAGACAGTTGAGTATGTGAAATATGCAATGAAGGCAGAGTTGTGAGATGATTTTTGATTTTTTAAAATGCTTCCCCAAAGTGTAGTTCTCTGTAAAAAGCCTCTTAAATTCTCTCTAGTGACTTTAGGGCTTTATCACTGTTTCAGCTCAGGATCTTCTCTAACGTGGAGAAACTCTAACCTCAGGCTGCCTTTTGGCTCCTTTTTTTCTCTTACTTTAAACTGCTCCCTCTGTGAGGGCATTTCCATCATTCTTCCTTGCCCTCCAGTCTGTACTTTGCCTTCATACATGCTTTCATGTCCCTGGAGGCAACATTTCTTTCCTTCTTTGAACGTATCTTAAAAGGCTAATCCAGAGCTGCCACCTAGTGCTTCTATTTAAGGCCTTAGAGGGCCCGAGAATTTCACAAGCAGAAGCGTACACCTGACCTCCTTCCACAAGCAGCACTGAATTCCTGGAATGTCTTTCCACTCTCTTTGTGATGTGGACAGTGAGCCCTGTGAGTCATCAAGGGCTACTTAGGGATACCTCAGTTAGAAGCTCCAAAACAGAATTTGTCAGCTGCCAAAGCCTAAAGCTACTGCTATGAAAGAAACCTTGAGAGGGAATCTCAGAGAGCTTGATTCTCAGAATGAATGATGCCCAGACCTGTCCAAGAAGAGCAGGCGAGTTAACCAGGAGGAGCAAGAGAGAGATGCATTACTGTCTGAATTTATGGCATTAGATGAAATGGCTCACAGGAGTTTTGGTTTCCAGTTCTGTGAAGACAGAGGGAGGAAAGAACAGAAGAAGGATAGAAAGGAAATAAAATTTTAAAATGTGACAAACCTCACCTCTGCAGAAAAGAGTTAGCCAGCAGGCCTTACAAGGCCTGCTTGTAAGACTGGGATCTGGGAATTCACATTTCAGGGGAGTTCCCATCATTTGGTAGGAAAGCCTCACTGTGCAAAAACTGTTTATGAAAATAATATGGTTTGTGTTCAATACTTGTTTTCCTTCTTGGAGGAGTCTGGAGTTTTGGAACATACCAGGCTGAGAGTGCCTATGTGACCAGACCCCGCTAGTGTTCCTGGTAGACAACATTTCACACGTTATGTCACCTTCACTGCTGGAGGAATTAAGCATGTCCTGTGTGATTCCACTGGCAGAGACTCTTGGAAGCTTGCACCTGTTTTCCCCTAGACTTTGCCCCAAGTACCTTTTCCCTTTGCTGATTTTATTTTGTCTTTTTTCACTGTAAAAAATCATAGCCATGAGTACAACTATATGCTGAGTCCTCTAAGCCCTTCTAGTGAATCATGGAACCTAGGAGAGGTCTTGGATGCCCATGATATATCAACTTTCTACCATCAATTAATAACATCAAATAAAAAATATACATGTGTTGTGTGTGCCATGAGGTCCTGCAACCTCACTATGGGGTAGGTATGTACTTGGAAGATCTGAGAGCAGAGACATGAACGGACATTTGCACACTGGTGTTTATGGAGGTAGTATTCATGATTTGCAATGGGTAGAGGTGGCCTAAGGGTACACTGACTGAGGAGCAGAATGGTGAACTGTGGAGAATGCATACAATGGAATATTGAGTAACTATGAGAAGGAGTGAAGGAATGAGGTGAGTGGATCCTGTAGACAGCATTTTGGGTGAAGTATGCCAGAAATGAAAAGATAAACATTATAATGCCTCACCAATATGGACTAACTACAATGTGTAAACTCAGAATTGAACCTTAGAGCACACCTTATCAGAAGAACAATTATTGTAATGGTCCCCAGATTGTAAGCTCTTACAGCAGTCAAGTCTATTCCTGAATTGTAATGGCTATCTACAAACTCTGAGATGCTGATCCCTTTATGTATAACCTGATTGGTCTCTGGAACATTGGATATCTGTGTTGGGACTGTGTTTTAAAACTACAGCTTCCATGTGAGACCAAGGGAAGAGATGTTTATTTGGTGCAGGATCTATATTTTTTAAACAATGTAACTTCTACAGTCAGTTTGTTCAAACACCATAATTACATGGAACTATAGGAAGTGAGATCTGGTAGGGCTTGTATAGGTTAGAGTGAAATGGTGACACATCCCAAAGTAATTTGGGCTGAGAATAAACATATATATGCAGGGCCCCCTGGGAGCTGGGGGAAAATGCGGAAGTGTTGGGCTTCCTTGCCTGGACTGTTGCTGATGTTCTCACAAACATTGAGGACTGACGGCTTGGTATGCCGAGTCCTCTGTCTTGGGGCTCACCCTTATGAAGCTTGTTACTGCAAAGGAGAAGCTAAACCTATTTAATTGTGCCTAAGTGTCTCCCCCTGAGTACCTCTTTGCTGCTCAGACGTGGCCCTCTCTATCTAGCTAACTTGGCAGGTGAACTCACTGCCCTCCCTGCTACATGGGACCTGACTCCCAGGGGTGTAAATCCCCCTGGCAACACAGGATATGGCTCCCGAAGATGAATCTGGATCTGGCATCGTGGGATTGAGAACATCTTCTTGACCAAAAGGGGGATGTGAAATGAAATGAAATAAAGTTTCACTGGCTGAGAGATTTCAAATGGAGTTGAGAGGTCACTCTGGTGGACATTCTTATGTACTATACAGATAATCCTTACTAGGTTTTAGTGTATTGGAATAGCTAGAAGTAAATACCTGAAACTATCAAACTCCAACCCAATAGCCTTGACTCTTGAAGACAATTTTACAACAATGTAGCTTACAAGGGGTGACAGTGTGATTGTGAAAACCTTGTGGATCACACTCCCTTTGTCCAGTGTATGGATGGATGAGTAGAAAAATGGGGGAAAAAAGCTAAATGAAAAATAGGGTGGGATGGGGGGATGATTTGGATGTTCTTTTTTGCTTTCATTTTTTGTTCTTATTCTTATTTTTTCTGGTGTAAGGAAAATGTTCAAAAAATAGATTGGGGTGATAGATGCACAACTATATGATGGTAATATGAACAGTTGATTATATACCATGGATGATTGTATGGTATGTGAATATATCTCAATAAAAAACTGTGTTGACTTTGTTTTAGTTTCCTAGCTGCTAAAACAAGTGCCATACAATGGATTGGCTCAGCAACAGGTATTTATTGGCTCATGGTTTCAGAGGCTAGAACTCACTTTCTCCTGGGGTCAGTGTCTTCGGGCTGGCTAACAATCTTTGGGGTTCCTTGACTTTTCTGTAACACAGCAGTGCAGTTGGTGTCATTGTCTTCTTTCTCTTCCAGGTTCTACTGACTCTCAGCTTCTGGCTGCTCCCTGTGGCTTCCATTTCCGTGTCCAATTTCCTTTGCTTATAATGGCTTTAGCCATCTTGGATAAAGGCTCACCCTCATTCAGTTTGGGCACACCTTAACTAATAATATCTTCAAAGTTCCTATTCACAATCACTTTTGTGGGGGACATGATTCAACCCCCAACAGTTCACCTTTTGAACCCCTAAAAGACATGTTCTTCCCACATGCAAAATACATTCATTACATTACAACATCCTAAAAGCCTAAAGCCCTTTCAGTAATAATACTAAGTACAAAGTTTCATCAAAATCTTTTACGGGTGTGGTCCATCCTGGGGCAAAATTCCTTTGTCTGATGTGCTTTGAAGGCTAGAAAACAAGTTATCTGCTTCTAATATACAATGGTGGGACAGGTATAGGGAAAATATTCCCATTCCAAAAGGGAGAAATTGAAAAACCAGGGTCACAGATCCCAAACAAGTTCGAAACCCAGTAGGTCAAATTCCATCAGATTTCAATGTCTAATCAACATGCAAACATTAGTTGTGTTTCTATGCATTAGTAAAGAACAATATGAAGAGGAAATCAAGAAGAAAGGGTAAAAGAATAAAAAGAATAGTCTCTTTGACAAATGGTGCTGGGAAACTGGATCTCCATGTGCAAATGAATGAAGGTGGATCCCTACCTAATAACATATACAAAAATTAACTCAAAATGGGTCAAAGACCTAAATATAAGAACCAAAACTATAAGATTCCTAGAAGAAAACAAGGAGGCATCTTTAGGACCTTAGACAAGAGATTCTTACAATTTACACCAAAAGCACAAGCAACAAAATAAAAGATAAGTAAATGGAACATCATCAAAATTTAAAAAAGTTTGTGAATCAAAGGAATTCATGAAATTAGAAAAATAACCTACAGAATGAAAATATTTGGAAACCACATTCTGATAAGGGCTTAATATACAGAATACACAAAGAAATCCTACAACTCAACAACAAAAAGACAAGCAAACCAATTAAAAAATAGGCAAAAACTTGAGTAGAAATTTCTTCAAAGATGATACACAAATGGCCAAAAAAACACATGAAAAATGCTCAATAACATTAGCCACTAGGGTAAGCAAATCAAAACCACAATGTGATACTATTTCACATCCACTAGAATGCCTACTACTTTTGAAAAAAATAGAAAATAACAAGTGTTGGAGAAGATGTGGAAAAAGAGGAAAACTTGTTTGTCTTTGATTGGACTGCAAAATGGTGCAGCCACTGTGGAAGATGATTTGTCAGTTCCTAAGAAAGATAAGTATAGAATTATCATATGGCCCCAAAATCCCATTACTAGGTATATACCCAAAAGAATTGAAAGCAGGGACTGGAACAGATATATTTACACACCTATGTTCATAGCAGCATTTTTCATAAATGCTAAAAGATGAAAGCAATCCAAGTGTCCATCAACCAATGAATGTGTAAACAAAATGTGGTATGTGCACACAATAGAATATCATTCAGCCATTAAAAGAATGAAGTTCTTATACATGTGACAACATGAATGAATCTTGAAAGCCATCATGTTAAACAAAATAAGCCAAACATAAAAGGACAAACATTATATGATCTCACTGATATGGACTTATTTTAATAAGCAAATTCAAACAGCCACAAACTAGGATACAGATCACCAGGGCCAGCTATGGATAGAGAATGAAGAGTTAATGCTTAATTTGTACAGAGTTTCTGTTTGGGGTGATGAAAAAGTTTTAATAATGGGTGACAGTGATTGTAGCACAACATTGTGAATGTAATTAACATCACTGAATTATCTATTTAAACTTGGTTAAAAGGGGAAATTTTAAGTTATATATACATATATATGTTATTAACATAAAAATTTAAAAAACATAGGGTTGTACAACACAGTGAACCCTAATGTAAACTATGGAGTCTAGCTAATAGTATAATTTTAATAATCTCATTTCATCAATTTTAACAATGGTACCACAATAATGCAAAATGTTAATAATAGGGAAAACTGCGTGAGAGGGAGGGTATATGGGAACTCTGTATTTTATGTTGATTTTTCTGTAAACCTACAAGTTCTCTAATAAAAAATATTTTAAAAATTAAAACAAAATATCTGCTCTCTGTCACTTACTCTACACTTGTGAACAACAACAACAAAGACTCAGATAATGTTGGTAAAATTGCTTTGGAAATCTTCAAATCGGAAACAGAGAACCCCTAAGTTACCGGTTGATTTTTTCTAGGCTGGCCGTAAAAATCATGATCCATTGTTACTTATTTGGCAGAGAAAAGTAACAGGAGACTGGGACTTATTGGCAAGGGAGTGTTCCCACTATGGAATTAGACTTAAAAATATCAATTGAGTCCGGGGCATTTCTTCAGATACCATAAAGTCTGACAAAAATTATATCTGGAGTAACAGACAATGAAACCATTGCCTTGGTATTTAATTACAATCACTGGTTTCAACCCACTTTTTTTGTACAATGATGCAGCATGATTATTTGGGATTGATTTATTACTTTGTTGTGAAAACTTATTTTTCATTGATTTTTTTTCCCCTCAGTGCTCTTCTTCACTAACTGATTGATTTGATTGTTAGAGCTTTAGACTCCATCTCTGAAGATGGATTGGAATAATTATTGCAGCACGCTGTTTAATCATTCTGCCACACAATTACTGCTGTTATTGTGCTCTGCACCAGCACTTTATTAGCTGTAGTAATTGGTAGTTCAAGTTTAAAGAATTTAATAACACACTTGGAGATGATAACTTGGACATTATTCGGGGGGCATTTTTGTAGAATCTTCAAGCTCTGAGGCAAATGAGAGGCTCAGTACCCGTTTATCTGTTTGGCTGGCGAACTTTAAAGAAGTACTCAAGCATTCCAACTTCCAGACATTTATGTCCATAACTCCCCAACTTGGACAGAAGGAATAGGGTATTTCACAGGTCAGGGGATGCCAATTGTTTAGGATCTGAGACTGCGTGGTGTAACACTTGTCCCTCATGGATGCCACCATCCTCTAGGCTTGGATTATTAACGAGGATGTGCTGCAAGAGATTAAAAATAATACTGTTCTTTGTTAACTGTGTCTCATGTACTTTCTGCTAAGCCCTCTAAAGTTCCTTTCCCAAGGTTCCTTTTTCTCTGAAATCAGAAAAAAAAAAAAAAAAAAAAAGAAGCAGAGTGATCTTCAGAAGCAAAATGAAACATTAAACAGTATGAAGTGAAATGCCCTTTTTCCTATAGTCACTCTGTAACACTGAGTCAAGTGAATTCTTCTCCTAACACCCTGGACTCTGCACCCAATTTGCCTACTCCACCTCCCTGGGTAAGATCATGGGACAAGAGGCCAGCAAAAATGCCATATGCGGTTCTGGATGGATCTAACTTTATTTCAAAACTCAGTCCCAATTCAGCTGTGCATGAACCACATATTAAATAATGAAGACAGCCACGCTTTGTTTTTGAAGATGCTTTAAGATTCTCTCAGAAAGGAGTATTGTTTCCACTGTTAAGGTGTATTAATAGTCCTCTATATCAGTGTTGTCTGCTTGAAAGCCAAACAATTTAGAAGCTAATTCTAATTTCCTCCTTTTGTCTTCTACTTTAATCACAATTACAGTTTTCACTAAATCAGTTGGGAAGAAAACAGTTTTTTAAAAAGCATTTGTTATTTAATAACCCATAATTCTTTCTCTCCCTTTCTCTCTTCCTCTGTCTCTCCCTCTATTTCTCTCCTCTCCCTCTCTCTCTCTCTCTCTCTCTCTCTCACACACACACACACACACACACACCATTGATTTTGTCACTTATTCAGATTATCCCACATATGTTAATATCCCCAATGATTTGGACAAGTGATAATCTGCTCATCATGAGGAAGCAAAGTGCTCAGATTTGCTCTGAGATTCAGAACTTTAGAGTTTCCTTCTTGTTATTTTATTTTTTTACATTAAAGTACAAGGAAAAAATGGAATATAAGAATCGCTATATAAAATCCTCCTTAAGGATTTATGTTTAAGAAGTAATTCACTTTACAGATTTTTTGCCAGCAATTTTTCTTACTGATTATTCATAAGCTTACGAATTATTGTCCAATTAACTGCATCTCTTTCAAGGGAAGGCATGTTGGGCTGGAGAACAAATTGCTAAATTTGCAAGCAAATGCTGTACCCACAGACCTGGCAAGGATCCCTAATAGGACACTCAGCATTTTTTGTTTCTTCCAATAGAGCACATTGACAAGTTTAAGGAGAGAGACATAAGTCTGAAAGAAACCTAATGTTTCATGTTTTTCTTTCAATGACACCTTCAGGCACAGACAGATCTTGCTGGGATTTTGCAAGAGAGAGATGATATAACCTTGTTCTGGCATGTCATATAGAAAATCAATAATAACAACTACTTCTGTAGGCGTGAGCTACCATCTCCTGACCTTCCTAGGCAACTTCTGCTCTCTTGAAAAGAGATCTGAGTCAACTTGCGTCTTGGAAAGCACAGTGGATTCTTTACCTTGTGAATTAAGATGGGAGAGTTCTAGGGTCCTGTAGTTCTCTTTTATCAGGCATAAAGTATAACTTTAGTAGAAGCTTTATATATATGGATTTCTTGATTGTTGTAATGGATTGTAAGGACTTTGCATTTACCAACGTACCATTATATACAATACCACTTACCTATATCACACTCCCTGAATTCCATTAATTGTAATATAACTATAACAGTGGTGTGATAGGCTGAATGATGGACCAAAAGATTTCCAGGTCCTACTTCCTGAAACCTGTGAATGTTACCTTATATGGCCAAAAGAGACTTTTGCAGATAGTGATTAAATTAAGGATTTTGAGTTTGGAGATTATCCTGGATATCAAGTGGGCCCCAAATGCAATCACAAGTATATGAAGGGAAGCAGAGGAGATTTAACATGGAAGAGAGGTGGCCCATGTGGAAGGAAGCAGAGGGAAGCAGAGTCAGAGAAAGAAGATGCTACACAGCTGGCCTTGAAGATGGAGAAAGGGACCACGAACCAAGGAATATAAGTGGCCACTCGAAGCTGGAAAAGATAAGAAAACCAGATTCACCCCAAGAGCCTCTGGAGGGAGTGCACCCCTGCTGACATCTTGATTTGGGCAGTGAAATCCATTTTGGACTTCCAGCTTCCATAGAGAATAAACTTGAATATTTAAGACACTAAGTTTGTGGTAATTTGTTACAGCAGCCCATAGGAAACTAATACAAATAGTATCACTAATAACTAACTAGGTATTGACCATTTACTATTTTTCTTACTAGTCGAGATTGTTGCTATGTATTGTGCATGGGTTTTCTAATTTTATGTACACTAAATAAAGTAAGATAGGTGTTAATATTATTGTCATATTTTGGATGGTGTAACTGAGACTCAGAGAAGAGCTGTATTCAAACCTGTATCTGTTCCAACTCCCAAACTCCTTTTCTGAACATGTACAAAGAAGTGTGTCCCCTGAAGGGTCAGTACTCCAGAGAGGAATTCACTGCTGCTCCCAGAGGGGACCAGAACCATCAGAACCCCAATCGTGCTGTGGGTCAAAGTTTTAGACATCAGAGAGAACAGAGGAAAGTCTTCATTCATTCATTCATAAAACATATTTTGAGTTTGTAAAGATGTGATACAGACTATATTATTATGGTCAGACAAGAAAACTCAAAGTTTGAGTCCTTCATCAGGGTAATGCTAGGCATACACATGGAGTATGGTGTGGCAGAGAGTTGGGTCTGTCATGGTGGAGCCAGTAGTGGTGGGCTGGAGTGAGAATCAGAACAGGCTTCCTGAGGCAATGATGCTAGAGCAGAACCTTGAAGGAGAATAGGAACTACCCAAGTAAGAGAAAGTTGAAGGGTTTTCAGGCAGAGAGAATTGCACATTCCATGACCCCTGGGTAAAGGAGACTGTGGAGCCTTGAGCAATTTCAAGTGACCTGTGGTGGCCATAAGTCCTGAATTCAGTGGGGGTGGGAGGGTATAGTGAGCAGGGGGGTGATGTGAGAAGAAACTGGAAAGGAAACCAGGAGCCAGGTTACCAAGATCCTTGAAAGTTTTCTGTTTCCCACTGCCTCCTTCTGCTCAGACCATAATCTCTCCCCAACTCACTGTAATCTGTGCTTTGCCTACTCATTAGTCTACCCAAACACATATGCCTAAAGTCACCAATGACCTCTATGCCACTTTATCTAAGGAATACTTTCTGGAAGTTGTCTTATTTGACCCTCTAAAAAGAGTGTGATACACAGGACCACTCTCACTTTACAGTTGCTCCCTTCTTTAAGCCCCTGTGAAAGCATGTGATGCCTCTCTTGCTGCTCCTTCTCAGACCTCCTAGGAGTCCTGTCATCTGCTACCCAACCCTTAAATGCTGAACTCCCCAAGGCTCAGTCCTAGATGCCCCTTTTCTCACTTTACTTTTTGTCTCTTCAGGCTAGAGCAGCCTCTTCTGTTATATGCTTTCATGGCTCTGAATCTTTTTTCTCCATAAAACTTACTCCAGTTTGCAATTCTGACACAGAATCTATGATGATGAATGTGTCCACCCCTTCCTCTCCCACAATAGGCTGCAAGCCCATGAGAGCAGACTGTATCCTAAAGCTTTTTGTTATCCCAAGGCAAAGATTCAGTTATTGAAAGGTTAATAGATTAATTGATTTCCTGCTTTCTTTCTAAAGAAATTGAGGCAATACTACAGGCTTTAGTTAAATGCCCTCCTATGGAAGAGAATTTTTCTTACTAACACTGTTAGAAAAAAGCCAGCATGGTGTCTAACATGCATGGGGTCTTACAGTGGAGGGGGACTGTGCAGTAAGAAATTCAGCCTCAAGCAGACTTGTTGAGACCTGGCTTGAGGAAGTTTATTTAAGCTACAGGTCTAAATAATTTAAAATATGGTATCCAAAAGCTTGTTTTTAATAATTTGGGTTTTTGAAATTTCAGTACTTGGCTCTTACCAAGTAGCAGTAATGATATGGCAATGATGTGAATGAGGGAAAGAGAAGAAAATAGTGAATTCATATTCTGCTGCTCATGAGTTCCCTACACATTGCAGTGAAGATTCACAAACAAGACTCAGTGGGTCTAGGTACATTTGTAAGATGCTACTTGCAGCTGTATAATCTTAATAATGCCATGAAAATTAACTTAAACTTCAAATCCTCTATTCATCCATACTCATCCAGCAATCTTTGCCTAAATTCTTCAAGGCAGGATGTTTTTGAATGATCATATATCTGCACAATGACTTTTCTTTTGCCCCTCATATCCAACAAATGAAGATAGATCACCTTGGTTAGATCCACAAATGTCCAGATCTTAATCCCTATTTCTGCCCCCTGTTAACAAATGTTAATACAGTGATTTTTTTTCTTATATCCAATATATAAGATACAGTGATATAGGGTGCCAAGGTCTATAATTGTAGCATAAATATTAGTGGCAAGATTAGATCTATCCAAGAAGAGGGAGAGGTTGAAAAGTCACTCTGGTTCTCTTGATTAGATTCCCTTCCTCAGTTTCTTTAGCTATTGGGATTGGGGTGATTATAACAATGAGTTTGTACATGAGATGAAATTATCCTATCTTTTCTCCCACTTTTTCCTTACTTTTCCCATATGGCATCTGCCACTCTATTGAGGAGCCTTTTGTTTCAATGATCTGAAAATTGAAGACTCCCCTTGTTTTAAGAGGAAAAAGAAGTTTTTGCATGGGTTAGCCTTTGGAGCCCTGGGAGTAGGTGACTTTCCTTCCACTTTTATACTTAGAATGGTGACAGTGATAATTGTACAATTATAACATCTCATTTCTCACTTGGGGCTTGGAGAAGTGGGTTTTCCCTAGTAGCTAACAAAATATTACAAAGTACCAACCATGCAAATATTTTCACAACATATAACAACATAATACTGCACAGCATCTCATGTTTTTCTTGTCTCATATTATAACTCTCCTCCTGGGAATAAGGTAACCCAAGCTCTCCTAGTTCATCTTTTTTCCAGATTAAGGAGGACTGTCATATGACAAATAGCCAAGAGGCCAAGATGCAGGATTTCCAAGGACCCCTAAAGCATTCTACCCATCAATTTTTCTTATTTCTTAGGAATATATGATTACAATACTCCATAAGGAGCATTACTCAAGGCAACACAAAAGGAGGAGGCTGGTGTTTATCTAACAGGGAAACATCCCGGGTTTGGTAAAATGATGATATTCAGTGTGACATAGCCTAGTGTCCAGGTAAGGATGTCTTTACTCCCGGAGTTTGGAGCCCACCATCCAAGGGTTTACATGGCTTCTAATTTATGTATTAGCTTTGTTGTTGGATTTGCTAAATTTCTGAAGATAAGGTAAGGACTCTTCAACTTGTATTGTTATTTTTTTTTTTTTTTGTCATGTTGAATAAGATTGCTCCCTTTCAGTCTGATCTATATCATAGTAACTAGGTCCCAAGCCATCTCAGCTCATTGGACCTAAGAATGATAGTACTGATCTTTATGACTTTTAACCCAAATATTCCTCCCAAATATTACATTTCCCTTGGCTTGGAGTCCAAGGCCCTCACAGGAACATTAACAGTAAAATTAGTTGGTTTAACTTAAACTGACATGTAATTTATCAACCAGCAATAGACTTGTCTAGGTTTTTATTTCCAAGTGTTAGAGGACATGTATAAGAATGAGTAATAAATAGGACTTCAGGGCTAAACCCAGGAGAAAGAATATCCATGGTGTAGTGATACCTAGAAGTGGGACAGTTACAAATGTGATACAATTGATTGAAGAACAGAAGTGAACTGAAACTTCTGACATTGTATTGAATAACTTCCAGTCTCATTTTTTTATACAATTTAGAGTCTGTAAATAAAAGTATACCATGTACTTGATTGCACAATTATAATCTATCCATTATTACTTCTCTACTAACAATTCTTCCTGGTTTAGTTTTCTAAAGCTGACAAAATGCAATATATCAGAAATGGGTTGTCTATTACAATGGGGATTTATTAGCTTACAAATTTACAGTTCTGAGGCTGTGAAAATGTCCAAATCAAGGCATCAACAGGACTATACCTTCTTTCTGAAGAAAGGCTGCTGGCATCGGGACCGTTATGTCACATGGGAAGGCACATGACTGGTGTCTGCAGTTCCTTCTCTCCCACGTTTCCATTGCTTTCAGCTTCTGGTTGCTCCATCTGTGGCTTTCTTTCTGAGCTTCTGTGCTTCTGTATCTCTTAGGTTCTCTGGGGCTTTTTCTCTGTCTTTCCTCTATCCTCTTACAAAGGACTCCAGTAAGAGGATTAAGACCCACTCTGAATGAGATGGGTCACATCTCAACTTAAGATCCTACTCGCCTAAAGATCCTACCTACAATGGGTCCCCACCACAGGAATTGATTAGCTTTGAGTACATGATCTTTTCTGGGGTACACAAAGCTTCAAACCATCACCTTTCCCATATGGACTTGAAAATTGTATACCATAACTCATTTTCAATATGCCTTCCACTTTCCTAAGCCTGTAAAGGAAAATTTCTTAATTCCTGTTGACTCAGTCATTGACTTTACTTTTTTGGAATAGCTCAGTGGGAGCCCTCTTCCTATTGTAGTAAAGGTTGACTAGCTCATTCTTGTACATTGTGTGTCTGGCTTCAACAATACCATTAAATGGTGGATGGTATCAGAGCACTTAGTTCTTACCGAAAGTCATTTAGGTCAGGCAGAAACTTAAAGTGATCCATCTTTCGACTTCATACTCTTCATAGTCCTTCCCCTAAAAAGGCTCAAAGGGCTCTGCCCTAGATCATGGGGTCCTCCGATTATATTAGATTCATTGTTCTGAACTTGAAATATGAAAAAAAGAGTTTCTAACACCCAGGATAACAGTGAACTGAGACTGTTGATTATTATAGAATGATTTATTTTACAATTTTATTTTGCTGGAGATGCTCCATTATACTTTGTTTATACAGTAATTCCCTAGGCTAGCTTAGGGTAGCTGGACACTGGTTATTAACATTTGTTTCAATGTATTGATGAGTTTCTCCAGTTACTATAGTAGGACAGTTTGATCCCTATCGTAGTTAAATATTTTCTCATGTGGCCCAGCCTCTTTCCACAGACATTGTTCAAGTATATATTTTTGTAATTTTATAAATTAGATCCCCATGGATGGTCTCCAAATACATCCCACCATGGCATGGGATGAGCAGTATATATTTCCAGAGACCCCTGAATCAAATTTCCCTTTATGGGCTTGGGTAGCTCCCTTGATATCATGTATTTAATTATTTTCCTCTTTTCAGTGGAATAGAAATAACAAATCAAACCAAGATCTCTGTGCACCTTATCAGAAACAGAAATTAATAACATTATTACAAATAGAACATGTAATATTGTTAACATCCTATGATAACTCTTTCTCCAAAATATACCAACTTCTGATTCAATGTTGCTGTTAGAGGACATTTAGTTTAGTGTCATCACTGCCAATCATACCTGCCTTTGAGAAGTTATACAAGGACCAATATACTTTCTTTGAAGCACATGTCTGGCTTTGAGAAAATCCTGTATCATAAAAGTTGGAGGTCCAGATCTATATCAATATATAAAACATAGAAATAAACTAAGCAGAAGGGCTGAAACCCAAGTGCAGATATTTGAATATGGGTAATTAGAGCCAAGACTTTTAAAAGGGAATAGAATAAGATACTAGCTTGTTTCTAGTTCTTTTGGTAACCCAAAATGTCTGCTCTTAGATTATTTTAAAAATAAGACAAAAATTAAGTCTAACCCAGAGAGGAGAGCCATCCTAAGGTTGACAAGCTTTTAAACACCTATAAACAGTATCATCTTACCCTTGTATGTCCTTCCTCATCCTTCCCAAGCTAACAACATTTATCTGGCTAACTCCTACAAGACTCCAAGCAAGCTATAACCCTCACCAGGAGTTAAATGCTTTTTCATCAGAGTTCTCATCCTGCATGCATCTTTACAATATCCTCGATTGCATTGTTTTTATTATAGTGCCTGGCACATAGTTCTTCTGAGAAGTGTGGTGAATGAATGAGTCAATCTAATCAAGTACCCTTTGAAGGCCATTTGATTCAACAGGTAGTACAGTAGCGTAGTGGTTTGAAGTCTGTATGTACCCCCAGTAAAACATGTTCTTAAATCTAATCCATTCCTGTGGGCGTGAACCCGTTGTAAGTAGGACCTTTTGATGAGGTTACTTCAGTTAAGGTGCAGCCCACCTCAGTCAGGGTGGAGTCTTTATAAGCAGAATGAAAATTCAGACACAGAGAGAAAAAGCCACAGATAGCAAGAAGCTGAAATTCAACAGAATCCAGAAGAGAAGGGAGAGATCAGGAGATGCCACCATGTCCCTTGCCAAATGACATGCTAAGGACCAAAGATCTCCAGCAGCCAGCCCCAGAACACCAGTCTTTGGGGAGAAAGCAATGCCTTGACACCTTGATACGGACTTTTTCTTAGCTTTGAAACCGTAAGCTAACGAATTCCCATTGTTTAACTGGACTCGTTTCATGACATTTGCTTGAGCAGCCCAAGAAACTAAAAGAGATAGGTACCAAATTCTAGAATCTTTTAAAATTACCACATGATATATCAAATTATGGAACACCACAGAGTTTAAAATTTATAGAGATGCTATCACTTTCTGCAAAAGTGTGAATTGATGGGACTATATCAATGAAAGACTTTGTTGGAACAGAAGAGGAAATAAACCCTCCTCCACAAGCATGAAGAATATTATTTGTGGGATGACTGTGATTATTTTTTCCATTTGTTTACATAACATGGTATATTAGCTGCATGCTTTCCAATGGGCCTTCATGCTGGCTTTTCTGTGTCTTCTCTGTGTAATGTGGTTTCCCCCCAGGTCAAATTATCTGTGGCAAGGAGGCTCTCATCCTCTTTATGGCATCATTTGCATATTTTTTTCATTTCCATGGAAACATCTCCACTAACTCAGAACTCACTCTGCCCTCTTAAAACACAGATATTTGTCTTTCAAACAGTGGGATTCATGTGACATAAGACAGGTAGGAGTGCTTTCCCTACAATTCTCACCTTACAAGACTTTCCTTTTTAAAGGAATTTATTATGGCCTTCTTTTAGGCTATTTATTTATCTTTTGCTCCGTGACTGCTTTTCCAATAATGAGTTTAAATATAAGCAACATAAACCCATCTGGAAATAAAATTATGCACTAGCTTCATGACAAAAGATAATTACATTTTAATCAAGCTGTCAGTTTTGGAGATAGTAGGAGATGAAGCGTGCTACAAGATGACATGGAAAGTATATAGATTGTTCTTTCAAATATCCTCTGCAGTGGCTGGGAGTACAAAAAATTTCAGTATATAGTGTCAGACTTTGTAACTAGAAAATATCCAGGAGATATCAAACATCTAGTTTCTGAGAGTAATGGGAATGAATCCTCAGTGGACTGAAGGCAAGAATCAGATTTTTTGCACTCTGGCTTAGAAATCAGCTTGGCTACATTAAAAGCACTTGGGTTGGTGCCCAGTTCCAAAGCATGAGTCTTAATTTTATTGTGTTTTAAACTTGTCTTCATCCTTAGGATATTATTTTCCTTTAGGTTGGTAGGAGCTTGTTACTGGAATCTTTTTGACTTGTTTAGGGAGAATGTAGAGAGTTGGCTGATGCGTTGCAGAAAAAAATGATATTTTTAGGAGAAAAGAAGACTGTCATTGAAGTTATTTTTACCTCGCTGAGCTCAATTTTCTCCTGCAGCAATGAGCTGGGTCACTGGCTTTTCATGGCTGAAGTTTTTTCTACTGTAATAAAAGCACATGGTTTTCCTCCAAGCATATACTTGAGCAGACCATCATAAAAGAGGGTAGGCATAGCCAAGACAGGAGCAGAACAGCAGACTGGCCAGGAAGGACACTGCTAATGCTTGTCTTCCTGTCACTGCTTCCACCATAATGGAGAAACCATCACCTCCATGAAAATAAAATAGTCAAGGATTCTCAGCATGGCAGGCTCCTGTTGCCCCAATTCCTTGGCACCACCATTGCCTAAAGGGAGCAGAGAAGGCCATACTGGGGCATCCTGACTCCATAGACCCCAGTCTCACCACCTGACTCTCTGTAAGTCACTGATTGCCACGAACTGAACAGTTGCTGCCTGTAAGTTACTTCTCTGCCTTCCTCATCTTCTCTGCATCCTAAGCATTGGGTCTGCACTTAGCTCCCCCACCACTAACCCTCTCCCTTATTCCTCAGTGAATCCCAAACAAGACAGACCATACCTTGCTACTCAAAGTGTAGCCTTCAGACCAGCAGTATTAGTTTCATCTGAGAGTTAGAAATGCAGAACATGAATCCAGCCCCACATCTCCCAGAGTCAGAGTCTACATTTTAATAAAATTACCAGGTGATTCATATGCACGGTAGAGTGACAATGCTCTGTAATTAATAGCCAGCTAGTGCAACTTTAGTCTTGCTGCTCCACCCCTTATAGTTTGAGAATCATATACACATGGGCTATGCCGCTTTTTATTGTCCTGGTATCTGCACCTGGATTTGTGCCCTGGACTTCTGCTCAGGATTCAAGCTTTCTGCTAGATCCAGAGCTCTATCCAGAAGTCCAGACTCTTTGACAAGGGTCTGACCTCCTTCACTCTTAGGTGGTGGGTTTGGTAGTGAAAGGCTGGGTGCTGTCTCTGGTTTCTGGTTGTGGTTCTTCTCTCAACAGTCAGGCAACCAGGCGTTATGACTGCCACCAAAAGTTATGACAGACTTCCACTGTCTCCTGTCGTCTGTCCTTCTGTCTGTGACCATCTCCAGATTGGCCTGCCTTGTGGTTCAAAATAAGAATGACTTCATCATTTCGTAGTCCAACAGAAGTACAAAGAAGGCCACTGCTTCTGGCACTACTGCTTAATAGCCTATGCTAATGACCGTCTCTGTAATTGTACCATCCTTGTTCTCTTCATTTTCCCTAAGCCCCGATGAGATCCCAGCAGGCCTCACAACTATATTCAGTTGAGTTTAGGCAGCTGGTCACTGAAAAGATGTTCTCTTTGAATGAGAGCTAAGAAGATTTAGAGACTGAAGCAGACTGACATACATTATTCCTATCCAACTTGGAAGGATGGACTTCTAAGCCTTTTTTGTGAAAAATATTTGATTCAGTGGACCCTGGAAATTGCAATTGGTGTTTAAGTCTTTACCCCCGGTCTGTGAACGTGATCTTATTTGGAAATAGGGCTTTTGAAGCTGGGTTAGGTTTTGGCCCTGATCAGTCATGATGGGTGGTGTCCTTAAAAAAAAAAGGAAGAGACCAGATAGACACAGGGGAGAATGGCATGTGAACACTGAGGCAGAATGCAAAGCCCAAGGATTGCAGGAAACCACCAGAACCAGGAGGAGGCAAGGAAGGATTCTCCCCTACAGATTTTGGACTTTGGGCACTTTGTTCCAGCAGCCAGAGGAAACTAAGAAACCATATATGTATGTGTGTTTGTGTGTGTGTATTTACATTCACACACACACACACACCACACACACACTTAAATCAAAGCATTGCAACAATAGGAAATATGCTTCATGTGCCAGCTCCCCATATTCAGCTAATTAGATCAGACATTTATCAGGAAAACTGAATAATTTTATTTTCGGATCTCATTAAACTCAAGTTCCCTTTCTATCTTAAAAATTGAACTTTTGGAAAAAGATCCATTAGAGATGCAATTAAATAGCAGTCATCTAAATTATTAAACAATAAGGTGTCTATGTATAGCAACTATTAGACAGTTTTTCTCTCTATTTTAAAGACTTGTGGGTGCATACTATGCAAATGGATATTTAGGAATTTTTCATTATCATAAGTAGACTGTTAAATTTAGGTAACTTAAGCAGCACAGACAGTGTGAGTCATAGTATTTTCATTTTTTTTCTGGAATGCCTTTAGTTCTATGACAGCCACCAGTAACAATTGGTGCCATGTGAGGGATCCAGGAGACTCTGTCGTTACCTCAAATGCTCAGATGCACCAGAGATACACCCTTTCCACCCACAGACTGTTAATGGAGATGAAGACATTTTCCCTATTTTGCATGCTGCATGGAGCAGTAGGTTTTTTTCAGATAAGCTGGTAGCTATGCTTTCCCTGATACCAAGCAAGGAGTCATTTGGCTCTTGATTGATTGTTTCATTGTCAGTATTTCTAATTGCAGAGTTTAAAATTTTGGATGTGGGTTAGGATCAGAAGTCAGAATCCAAGAGCAAATGACTCTTTCGTAATAATCAAAATAGTAAATGACCTAAGGAATATACCTTCTTTGCACCTTCTCACACAGATTACAATGAAACATTTGTCTTAAAGGTGATTAATTTATCTATTGGAAAAACTTTTTGACACTTGACATTACTACCCCACCCCAGTCTTGCCTAAAATCAAATGGGAAAAGGGACATAGAATCTCGATGTGGAGCTTTTTTTTTTTCCTAGTTTGACATAGCAGCTGTGAATAAATCTTCTTCAATTTCTCTCTCGTTGTGTCTTACCATATTACTCTAGCTCCCACTCCTTTACTCCACCTGAAATCTCCACATGGATGGCCTATGTCACATACACAGGCTTCCAGCTCTGTATCACCTCTCTTCCAGTTAGCTCACCTTCACTCGGCTCTGCCAAATGAATGGGCATCCACACCTCAACAATTATTTTCAGTTCTAAGTGCCCTGACTCCTGAAGCTTTGCCTCTTTGATTGACTTTCTGTCTCTTCTTTCTTGCTCCTATTGCTCTTTAACTTGGCAGGAAGTGGAAAGAAGTGGAAAAGGCATGGAATATACTATTAGACCCAAATTTGAATGCTAACCTTATGCTAACCTCAGTGACTAACCACAAGTTACATAACCGCTTCACACCTCCATTTCCCCCATTATGAAATATTGATAATGTTACCCGCCTCAGAATAAGTGTACAACACGTATTAGCTTTCCCAGGCTTCTCCTGACCCTTCTTCCCTTCCCTTTGCACCCCCTCTGCCTCTCCCACAAAAGCTCTGTGTTCCCTGATGCTTCCCTGTTGTTTCTAAGTCATTTCTAGCTCTTGGTCCCCATGGCCTGGATTCTGTGGTTCACATTTCAATTCTGCCCTCACTACCTCTTAAGATTCTGTTCCTCAACTCTCTGTCATATAACTTTGACAATCCTTAGCCCTGGATAAATCTGAACATCTATTTACTCTTGATTATTGCATGTTGATGGCTTGACTAACATGGTAGTCCTTCATACTGATTTTAATGGTGATTTCAGAGAATGTTGTATTGTAAGTTCTTTTTATTGCAGGTGAGCCATGAAACACTTTCTTGACTCATATGTGAGTACAACATAGTTGGCATCCAAGCTGACTAGAAAAGGAGGCACAGGAAAAATATGTTTTATAGTTTATCAAGGTAGTATTTCATAGCAAAACTTTATTTTTAACAAATCAATCTATTGAGCATACTGATGACCCTCAAGTAATTCTTAGCTAACCTCAGTGAGAGCCCTAAAAGTTGCCTGACTATCCTTTTCTTCTTTTCTGGCTAACTTCTTATTTCATTCATCAGCCCAGTGGCTCTTCTAATACCTTTGTATTCTTCATAAGCACCCAAATCCACTCCAGATAGCATTCTTTAATCTTAGCAGATGATTTCTTACCATACTTTAGATGGAGGCAATTTCTTCAACTTTTTCGCCTTCCACTTCAGTATCTTCCACTTCAGTCTCTCTCCATGACTTCTCTCCCTAGCTCAACACCTGCATCTCCAACAGGTAGCTGGACACCTCAAAGGCAATATGACTTACCTGAATCTGCCTCGATGACCACCATTCCCTGCCCACCCTGTCCCTGCCTCTGCTCCTCCTCTTGGAGTCCTCTTTGTCAATAATTCTCCACTAAACTTCATCATTCAAACTAGAAATACTGCAGTCATAGAGACCAAATGCTCCTTCAATCCCCCAGGTTTAATCAGTCTCTATGTTCCAACATGTCTAAGGTGTTTTCCTTCTTCACCCTTACCTTCCTTTTCCCACAGCCACTAACTTACTTTAAGGCCTTGTGCACTCTTTTCTGCATTATTCATAATACCACCTTTGATTTTCATCAAATTAATATTTAATGTTTGTATCATTGGGACTATTTCCCATGTTTGTGTTCTGCTTTCAGTGATATTTCTTGACTTTATCTACTTAATGTTCTATTAGGTTTTTAGAAAGCATTATCAAGGTAAAATTGATATATAATAAACTTCACATATTTAAAATGTACAATTTGATATGGTTTGACATATGTATGAAATCTTCATCACAATTAGGATAATGAACATGTCCATCTACCCCCAAAAGTTTCCTCATGCCCTTTTGTAATCCCACCTCCCGCCTCTTCCCCATTTCCATCTCCAGACAACCACTGACCTTTGTGCCACCATAGATTAGTTTGCATTTGTTAGAATTTTAAATAAGTAGAATTATGTATATGCAACTTTTTCTGTCTGGCTTTGTTCACTCAATGTAATTATTTTGATATTTAACTGTGTGTATCAATTGTTCATTCATTTTTATTGGTGAGTGATATTCCATTGTGTAGATATACCACACTTTATCCATTCATCTGTTAATGAACATTTAGGTTATTTCTAGATCGGGGCTTGTGCTGGTTTGGATGTATTATGTCCCCAAAATTCCATTATCTTTGATGCAGTCTTGTGTGGGCAGGAAATGTATTGGTGTTGATTGGGTTGGAGACTTCTGATTGGATGTTTCCATGGAGATGTGATCACTCAACTGGGGAAGAGATCTTTCATTGGATAATTTCTATGAAGGTGTGGCCCTGCCTATTCAGCATGGGCCTTGATTAGTTTATTGGAGCACTAAATAAGCTCAGACAGAAGGAGCAGAGCTTGCTACAGCCAACAGGGACACTTCGAAGAATGCACAGAAGCTGAGAGAGTAGCTACAGATGAGAGACAGTTTGAAGATGGCCGTTGAAAGCAGACTCTTGCTCCAGAGAAGCTAAGAGAGGACATGTCCTAGAGAGGAATGTCCTGGGAGAAAGCCATCCTGAAACCAGAACTCTGGAGCAGACGCCAGGAATGTGCCTTCCCAGCTAACAGAGGTTTTCCGGACACCATTGGCCATCCTCCAGTGAAGGTACCCGATTGTTGATGCATTACCTTGGACACTTTATGGCCTTAAGACTATAACTGTGTAACCAAATAAACCCCCTTTTATAAAAGCCAATCCATTTCTGGTTGTTTTGCATTCTGGCAGCATTAGCAAACTGCAACAGGGCTATAACCAAAAAATGCTATTAATCTTTGTGTTTAAGTCATTGGTGGACATACATTTTCATTTCTCTTGGGTTAATACTTATAATGGAATGTCTGCATCATGTGTAGTTTTAAAGAAATCACAATACTGTTTTCCAGAGTAATTTTACAATTTTGCATTCCTACCAGGAATGTATGACAGTTTCAGTTGTTCTACATCCTCACCAACAAGTGTGACTAAGCTTCTTAATTTTAGTCATTCTAAAGATATATAATGGCACCCCATTTTGTTTGTTTTAGGGAGACAATTTTCAACTGGTCTTTCATGTTTCTGAAAATCCTGCATGCACAGGCACCAACTTTTGTTCTGGATTATCAATTGTAGGATGTTTGTACAGCAAACAATCTTGGAAGATAGAGATAATCTCTCCTGGGCAGGCATGCTTACTGTCCAGTATAAAAGATTTAAATTCCCTAAGCTCAGAGTTCCTCAGCTGTGATTCAAATGAACTGTATTTGCAGCATCCGTGTGAGCCCTTTTGCATCACCCTTGTGGGACCCGCAGGGCAAGGGGAACTGAGCAAACTGCTGCTCATGCTGTTTCCTGGGCCTTGATGAATAAAATTCGTGGCCTCTGACCCAGTCTCATGACTTCTGCAGCATCCATGAGACAGTAACAGACTAAGCTGTTAGCATGCAGTTAGGATATCATCTTGGACACTTTGAAATCCTGGATGGTTTTAATTTTCATTTCTGTCAAGACTAATGATACTGAGTGTCTGTCTCTGTGCTTACTTTCCATACATATATTGTTTTAATGAAGTACTAGTTGAAATAATTTCCCCATTTAGAATTTTTTGCTATTATTGAGCCTTAAGCATTCTTTATTTAATCTAGATAAAACTACTTCATCAAGTATGTGACCGGCAAATAGTTTCTCTTAATCTACAGGCTTTTCTTTACAATCTCTAAATATTGCCTTCCAAAGAACAAATGTGTTTAATTTTGGTGAAGTCTGATCCATCAATTCTTTCAATTTGTTGAAAGAACTATCTGTTCTACAATGGGTCTTTTCACCCACATTGAAAAGCAATTTATCATAAGCTATGTGGGTCTACTTTCTACTTTTAACCTATTTCCTATTTATATCTTTTAAGTGGGCTTCTTATAAGCAGCATATAGTTAGCTCGTTTTTTTTTTTTGTTTTTGTTTTTGTTTTTGTTTTTGTTTTTGAATCCAATCCAACAACCTCATGTAATGGGATTAATGATATGTTTGGGTTTAAATCTACCATCCTGTTATTTGTTTTCTATTTGTCTCTTCTGTTCTTTGTTCTACTTTTGCTCTTTTTCTGCCTTTTCTGGATTAATAAAGCATATTTTATAATTCCATTTTATCTCCTTTGTTGATTTATTGGCTATAACTCTTTTTTGTGTTATTTTACTGGTTGCTTTCAGGTTTATAGTGTACACCTTTAATTTATAATATTCTACCTTCAAATCATATTATACCACTTTACATAGTATAGAACCTCCATATACACTTTCATTTTTCCCTTCTTAGCCTTTGTGGTGTTGTCATACATTTCACTTATTTATATGCTCTAAAGCTCACATCATTATGATTCTTAATTTAAACAGTAATTTTTTTAAAAGTTACATAATTAGAAACCATAGTTTATATTTACCTATGTAGTTTTCATTCTTTTGTTTATATCTAGATTTCCATTTGGCATCATTTTCCTCATCCTTGAAGAACTTCCCTTAATATTTCTTTTAATACAGGTATTCTGGAGATGAATTCTTTCTGCTTTTATATGTCTGAAAACTGTCTTTATTTCACGTTTATTTTTTGAAAGACAGTTTTGGTGAGTATAAAATTCTAGGTGGATAGTATTTCTTTCTAATTCTTTAGTACTTTAAAGATGTTCCTCCACTGTCTTGGCTTGCATTTTTTTTCAAAAAATATGTCACCCTTTTCATTCTTCTACTGTACATAATATGTACTTTGGCCACTATTAAGATTTTCTCTTTGTCATAGGTTTTAAGGAAATTTGGAAAAAAATTGGCCATTATTGTTTCAAGTATTTTTTATATCCCCTGTCCCTCCTCTCCATCAGTTATGTCAAATACATGAATATTAGGCAGCTTGAAGTTATCCCATAGCTCACTGATGCTATGGTCTCTCTCTCTCTCTCTCTCCCCCTCCCTCCCTTTTTCCCTCTCTCTCTCTCTCTCTCTTTCTCCTTTTATGGTATTTTTTTTCCCTCTCTTTTTTTCATTTGGGGTGGTTTCTATTGTTATGTCTTTAAGTTCACTAATATTTCCTTCTGTAATGTTTTATCTTTCATTAATTCAATCCAATGAATTTTTCATCCCAAACACTGCATTTTTCTTCTCTATAATTTCAGTTTTGGTCTTTTTTATATACCTAATGTTTTTGCTTAAGAGTTTATGATTTCCTCTTGCTTCTAGAGTATATGGAATACAGCTATACACTTGTCTGCTAATTTATCATTTTTGTTATTTCTAGGTCAGTTTTGATTGATAGTTGTCCTCTCATTATGGGTCTTATTTTCCTGCTTCTCTGAATGCCTTGTAATATTTTGGATGCCAGACATTGTGTATTTCACCTGTTGGGTGCTGGATATTTTTGCATTTCTCTAAATATTCTTGAGCTTTTTTTCTTGGCTACAGCTATGTTACTTGGACACAGTCTGATCCTTTTGGAACTTGCTTTTAAGCTCTCTTAGGCAAGATCTAGATAACATGTAGTCTGGGGATAATTTTGCTCCATTACTGAGGCAGAATCCTTCTAACAATCCTACAAAAATCTAGTGATTTTTGAGATTTTCCTGCTCTGGCTGGTGGGAACAGGAGCTATCCCCAACTTCGTGTGAGCTTTGGGCACTATTCACTCTAATCATTTTGTTTGATTCTTTCTCCAGCCTCAAGTCATTTCCTTACACATATGAATTGAGCAGATGACATGAGAAGACCCTCTACATATCTGTAAAGATTTTTCTCTGTGCAGCAGTCTCTTATTCAATACTGTGCTTTGGTAACTTTTGCTGCCTGCCTGGGCCTTCCTGGACTCCCAGCTCCATCTCCTCAACTTGGGATGACTGATGGACTCCACCTGGGTTCCTCTCCCTGCACCGTGGCCTGACAACTCTCTCCAGGAAGTAAGGTGGCCATCCTAGGGCTCGCCTCATTTGTTTATTGTCTCTCAGCATTCTGTCTCTCACTGTTGGTATTCAGTGTCTTGAAAACCATTGTTTTGTATATTTTGTCCAGCTTTTTAGTTGTTTCAGTCAAATGGTTATGTTCAGTAAAAATTATTCCATCTTGGCAATTAGCAGAAGTTGATTATAATTACCTCCTAACTGGCCATGTTCTTCTAGTTCATTTAAACAAACAATAACAAAATCTATAGAAAATATGTATTGAGACCAAAAATTGTGACAGAGAGAGTGTAGAATATTGGATACATGAAAATGTATCATGTATCATGTATTAGATACATGAACTCATGGGCTTATCCTATGAAATGCTCAGCATTTCTTCTCTTCCAGCGCAACCATGAGTGAATGGATTCTCACAAAACAGTATAGGGTAAATCATCTTTCTAAAACAACTGCAGGATTATGCTCCCTTCTAAAGCCCACCAGTGACCCTCCAATATTAAGTTATGTGTAATTTCTCATGGTATGCATTGTCTTCTATGAGCTGGGTCTCTAAATCACTGCCTCAGCTTTATCTCCCTCCATGGATTATAATATCTTATTTGTTGCTATATTTCCATGAAATCTAGCAGAGGCTCCACCCAGAATATCCAATAAATATTTGAATGAATAAATTCCTCCACTACAGAAATGAAGAAGTTAACAATATAACAACATGAAGAAATAGATCATTTTAAACAGAAGAAAATCCACTATGAATGAGAGAACAAGGTGAGGATGGGAAAAAAGAGGCAAAATTAGTAACTGGGTAGGTGAATTCTTTGAAAAGGACCAAGGGGCAGACAAAGAGGCTAGGATAGGATGATGTGGATGAGACATGAGAGTATGTGAAAGGGTTTCCAAAAACACGGACACAAAAACAAAATAAAAACCACAGGAGAGGAAAAGTGGGAAAAAAGGATAGATGATTCAAGAAGACAAAGGCAAAGTAAAGAAAAAAGAAACATGACATAAGTGATAAAGTAAGGAGATTAATGAACATGCCTCTAATACATGACTCCAATACTGACATGTAATAGTCTTTAAATATAACTGCTTGGGCATACCAGAATTATTACCACTTTATGTTTTAGTGTCCTTGTCATGTTATAAAACAAGAGTAACAATACCCATGGTCTTTTTCCCGAGGATTTAGCCACTGTATTTTCCATAGCCTAAGGGACAAAGGCAAGGAAATGATTCATATTTCACAACTCAATTTTTGGTTGATTCTCTGAAACTCTAATGTATCTTCCTTTTTTCTTTAAAAAATACAGTTTAGTTGAACAAGATTTAGCCTTGGCCTTTCACCCAGACACTTTAGAATAAGCACTGAGTTGAAATTCGTGATATGGTTAGCTGTAGTAAGGTCATGTTCACTGAACCACTAAGATTTGAAACAATCAGAAGCACTATTGCTGATGCATCTCAATGAGAAGCAAATTAAAAATTGCTTGAAGAGCTAACAGTGTGTGATTGTGAGACTGAAATGCCTCAAGAAATGTTTTAGCTATTATCAATTTTAGGTTTGAAATAGGATAGACACTCGATACAGGAAAAAGGCATTTTCATAGAAAAAATAATCTGAAAACAAATAGGGATGTTTAGGGACTTGGCCTATGGCAAGAAAGACTGGCTTTCAATTTGATTCTGAACAAATTCAACTTTCTCTTGGGGGCAGATAAGTTCATAGCAATAGATAAAATAATGTCCTTTGTGAATCACCTTGGCCAGTTATGATCTCAACGGTTTGCCCCTTCATATCCTACTTCAAATGGCAGGCATATTGCCTGGGAAGATGAGGTGATGCGGAGAAGCCCTGGTCCTGAGCCTGCAATTCAAGCCAAGACCCAAAAAGTCTTGGACTCTCCTTTAGGACGTGGAGCTGCTCTCTGTTTAACAGCAGCCAAAACATTCTCTTCAAAGAACAACCTGGATCTTAGCAGGGGCCCTTGGTGACCTGGCCAAAGCCTACTCATCATCCCTGTGCCCAAACCCATAATATCACATGCTCCAGCCATACTGAACTACTGCAGTTATTGAGTAGGCCATGTTCTTTCAGACCTCCAATCCTTTGCACCATCTCACTCTGCTCTGAATTCCCTTTTCTTTTCCTGTCCCAACTAGGCAAGAAAACTTTTATTTGTCCTTCAGACAACTCCTGCCACTTCCTTTGTGAAGTCTTTCCTCACCTCAGTCTAAGCTGTCTCCAATCCACCCCCCTTTTTATTTGGATACCCTCCACCAAGCAGGGCTCAAATACAATACTTGAGGGCCCAAACAATAAAACAATTGTGCAGGCTCACATATGTATAATGCAAAATTAAAAAATCACTAAATCTTAAAATAAGTGCAAAGAAATTAAAAAAAAAAAAAAAAATATGAGGCCTGGTTTTTCCCAGATGGCCTCAATTTAAAAAATACATATTATATTCTCCTGTGGAGACCATCTCTTATTTGTCCTTGGATCTTATCTGTCTAAGTGACTAACATATAGTAGGTGTTCAACAAATGCCTCTCGAGTAAAAGAATGAATCACTATAGATTTGGACTGGTACTTTAATAACCTTTTGTTTTCTTTTGGAAAAACAATAATTTTCTAACCCTTCTGTATTTTCTCCCCTTTATGTAATATTATTTAATGGAGGCAAAGTTTTTAAAATAATGTAAACTTTAAAGTGAAAGGATAAAACAGCTAAAAATAAAGAGTTGGATGGAAATGTACCTCTTAAAATCTTCTTTGTATTCTGTAGCCTTGAAAGTAATTCCTGAATGAACTTCCTGGAGGGGAAGTACTTAATTTCAGAATAGCCCACAGCCACTACCCTGATCATCTCACCTGAATATTATAATCCTCATTGTTGTGGTCATTATTACAACGTATCTAAGTGGAAAGTTCCAGAACAGGGAATTATTTTAGGGAGAAAACAGATGCTGATGGAAGGTTGTAAAGGAACTAAGCTACTTTGGGGTGAGTTGAGGACACTGAGAAGCTAATGGAGGTGGGTCTCGAACACAATATCTCTCTTAACTACAGAGTAGAGCTTGGCACCACATATATTTGAAAAAGAGTCTAAAATGCTCTGATTCTTCTCCCACCTTCAGATTCTACGCTTGGGGTCCTGCTGCTTCTTGCTGAATACGGGATATTGTAATAGTAAAGGCCAATATTTATTGAGGGCTTACTATGTGCCAGTGGTTCACGCACTTTTCAAGTACTAGATCATTTAATCGTCATAAAAAGTCCTATGGAATAAGAACTATTACAATTTCTATTTGCAAATGAGAAAACAAATATGATGGAGGAAAATCTACACAGAGTGGCTCTAGAGCCCTCACTTGTTTAACCTCCACACTATTCCCTCTACGTCTCTTAAGTTGGGGCTGTAAGGGACAATAAAGACTACATATCTCAAGTCTCCTATTTTATAGTCAAGGATCAAGTCCTGGAAGGGTCTGATTTATGTAGGGTCACTCAGGTAGTGAGGGGTGCAGTTGGATTTGAACCAAGCAATCTACACAGTAGCCCCTGCCCCTAACTGCAGATTGTGAGCTTACATGCTTGACCATTAGTGCTGTGTGGACAGGTCTTGGAAGACGGGTTCAGAAATAAGAACTTAAGCCATAAAAGACCTGACATGGATGAACCTTATAGACATCATGTTGAGTGAAATAAGCCTGACACAAAAGGACAACTATTGTATGATCTCTCTAATATGAAAAAATTAGAACATGCAAATTTATATAATCAGAAACTAAAATGCAAAATAGTAGAGACCGGGATGGGAATAGGGAATAGGGACTTAATACTTAATTGGTACAGAGTTTCTGTTTGGGGTGATGAAAGTTTTAATAATGGATGATGGCAATGGTAGCACAACATGGTAAGTATAATTAACACTACTTAATAATATATTTGAAAGTGGCTAAACTGGGAAATTTTAGGTTGTATATGTGTTATTAGAATAGAAATCCAAAAGAAGAAACAACTATACAACACAGTGAACCCTAGCATAAATTATGGACTACAGTTACTGGTATAATTTTAATAATACACTTTTAATTGTAACAGAGGTACACAATAATGCCAAGTATTAATGATAGGGAAAATTGCATGGGGGAGGGAGAGGATCTACAGGAACTCTGTATTTTCTGCATAATTTTTATGTAAACCTATTAATGTTGCAGTTGTCCCTTGATCTCAAGTGAAAGAAGTGAAGTTCCCCAAAGTACAAAGCAGATCTTTGCTGTGGATTGTCACAACCAAGGCTGAGGAACTTTTGCCACGATGCCTGGACTACCAGAAGGGGTGAGCATTGTATCACTCAGAAAAATGGTGCAAGCCACCTGAGCAAGAGCTATACATGAAGGTGGGCTTTGTTTGCAGAATGAGGCTCAGACATACCACTGACCACAGCAGCTCGAGGCATGAGAGCCTGAGTGGAGCAAAACCAAGCAGAAACCACTAGTTTGTATTTATCAACTTTCAACAGGAAGTGAATGGCTTGTGTTGCTCCTTGTCCAGTGCTGTCAAGCTGGCTGTGGTTGCCTAAGTGGTTCAGAAATATTTTCTAGCATCTGCTCCTTCCAGCCAAAATATACCCTTGTCTTTTATTTTTTTCTCCTGTCTTCTCTGTCAGGACTATAAGATATATCTGGGAATATAAAACCTCCCCAAAGAAAATTATAATTGTAATCATGAAAAATATATGTAACTTTTATATGGAAGCTATGTAAATGTTTTCAAGTGCTTTCACAGTCAGTAGAGGATATAGTGAGTTAGCTGAATCCAAAGTTTGCAAATTCCATGTGTGTGGGTAGGAGAGCTTCATAAGTATGAATAGAAAAACTTGCAGAAAATGCATTTAAAGACAGGTGACCCATATAATCAACTTCAGTGACACAGCAGTGAGTATTTCATGAGCCTTTCTGTTTTCCAGGCACTGAACTGGTATTTGTAATGGGTAAAAAGACGACCAAAAACATTCTTTACTCTCAAGGTGTTAATGATTTAACAGAGGAATGTGTTATTTAACCTTAGGATCAAGTCATGATGTGATTTTTCTCTACGTCTCAGGGTATTTAGTATTACCAAGTATTAGCGGAGTCTTGGAGAGGGAGATATAACCCCAGATGGGCATAAATTGACATCTGAGCTAGAAATAGAAGGAGAGATATGTGGTGAATTCAATTATGTACCCCAATTTAGATAAGTTCTTCATCTTCATTTGCATTCCTGTGGGTGGGAACTGATTGTAAGTAGGACCTTTTGATGAGGTTACTTCTCCAATTACTGGAGTCCTTTATAAGCAGAATGAAATTCAGACAGAGAGAAAGCCAGAGGGAGCAGCCAGAAGCTGAACAACAGTGGAACCCAGAAGAGAAGGAAGAGGCCAGGAGAAGCCTCCATGTTCATTGCCGTGTGACAGAGGAGCCCAGGACCAGGGATCATTGACAGCCAGCCCCGGAATGCCAGTCTTCAGGAAGAAAGTGTCACCTTGAAGACGAATTGATTTGGACTTCTGCTAGCTTCAAGTCTGTGAGCTAATAAATTCCCATTGTTTAGGCCACCCCATTGCATGGTATTTGCTTGAGCAGCTAAGGAAACTTACATCTTTGTAATTTTGTATCAGGGTAATGCTGGCCTCATAAGTTACAAATTATTCCCTTGTCTTTTATTTTTCTGGGAGAATATGTGTAGAGTTGGTATTATTTTCCCATTAAACATTTGGTTGAATTCATCAGTAAAGTCATCTGAGCTCAGAATTGAGTTTTCTTTATAGTAAGGCTTGAGTAAAATTATAGAGATTCTCTCTGGAAGATTCCCAACAGATAGGGGATGGGATGAGCTATTCATTATCTCTAGGGGATGGGATAAAGGGGGTTGCATACTTTGGAAACTAGGTCCTTAGTGGGATATGCCCATTCTCTCAGCTGACACTTTCTGTACAAGACAATTCAATTCTAGAAACATATACTGAGAAACTTGAATATGTGTGGAACCATGTTTAGTTCTGGGAAAAAGGCATATATTAGTAAGACTGGTTTCATATCCCTAAATACTTTAAATATGCAGTGATAATCTCTAAGATTGTGTTACTAAAAAACCATCTGAAAAATATTATAGCTGTTGGGATATTGTGCAATTTGTCAAAATACTAGAACACATTGCATTAAAAAAAATTCCTTTCTCAGATCCCAGATTTGAAAAAGCACAAAAATGCAGACTAAGGTTTTTATCTTCTTGAGCACATGATGTGAACCTTTGCATTGCCAACTAAAAATCTGAAAGAGTTCTTTAAAACTGGCAGATCATCTAACCCATGGAAATGATTATAGGTCTGTTTGTACTTTTATAATTTATGAATTCATTTTAAGATAACTCTAAATCTCAAATTATTCTAAATATATAAAAAAGTCCCAATCACCTGTTTTGTGGAAAGTCATAGTCAATGATATTTACCCATAATTCTTTGACTCAAACATAGAAATTAATTTGTCTGACTGTGCTTTAGAGACAAACACTGGCACCATTTTTCCCAATGAACTAGAAAACCTCAATAATTTTCCCATTTAGTAGACTTTTTATTTCTTACCTACACAGTCTAATACAATTAATGCAATTATGGATTAACTGTCTCAGACTGTGAAACAGTTGGTCCAGAAGCCCCACTAATTACTAATTACTAATTACTGTAGATCCTTTCTGGAAAAATCATTTTCAATGTGGAGACCCAGGGGTCTCTAATCTGGTTAAAGGATTTCCAAGTGGGATATGCAGCAATTCAGCCATTCTGTACAAACTGATGACTGTCTAGCTAAGTGGACACTGGAGCTTAATCAAAATCATGGGCATAACTAGAGATTTGTCAATTTATATGTATTTTCTGGATGCGGATGAAAAGAATTGTTCATGTGTAAGCTGGCATCAGCCCGGCTTTGCAGTCTAACCCAGATTCCTGTTGCCAGATCCTTACTTTCTCTTGCTTTACCATTGCCTGATATACTGGTTCCTGTTTTATATTTTCCAATTGTTCTTTATATATAAGACTTGCTACCTGATACAAGAGAAGCAGAGTGAAGCTCCTCAGGAGAGAAAAGGCCAAATTTATGCTGTGAATATGTGTCAGATAAAGCTATGGCACTTGGTATGTGATGCTGTATGGCTGAACGACCAAGGTTTTTATCTTCCTTGGACATTTAAATTGCTCAAAGAAGTTGCTCAAATGTAGATTCTCCATCCCAATCACAAGAGACTCGGATTCAATAGGTCTGGAGTGAGGCCCCAAAACTTGCATTTTTAACAAATTTTCAAATGATTCTGATGGAAGTGACTGATGGACCCCTTTTTAAGAAAGACTGAAAAAGATCTTGGGTTTCCAAACTCTCCTATATTACCCTTGTTTAAAATTCAAAATTCTTCTTTTGTAAAAAGAAAATAGATACCAGAGTGCAAGCTTTAATATTTTAATGAATAAAAAGGCTTCTTTCTCTTTACAATTATACTCCCTACCCACTGGTCTACCGAATTTAAAATTTATATCATATCGTATTACTCAAAACAAAACTTACAGGCCAAAAGATGGTTAAAATGAGAAAAGGCCAAGATTTCTTTTCCATATTTAATACTATGGAAAAATGCTTCTCCCACACCATTCAGAATTCCATGTAGTGACACCACCACCACCACCACCCCTGACCCCCAAGAGAAATTCTTCTGGTCTTCTCTCCTATACCTAAATCACTCCTCCCCAAGGAGGCAAAGTAAGGTACCTGATAAACTGGTGACATGGGATCATGTGTCTCAGTTGTGAGGAAATAATATATTAAAATCCATTAGTGCCGGGGAGTCAGTCTTTTCTCCCGCCGCCACCCCTGTCCATTCCCAGTGTGAAACAGAAATTTTGGGTAAGAGTGGCTGCTCTGTTGACTCACTTTTGCCTTGGGCACCAGGACTGGACTAGAAGTGCCAGAGGAGAAAGTACTTGCAAGTCCAGCTGGTCCTCACACTAAGCCACGTCCTCCTAACATTTTACAAGCAGTAAAGAAGATTTTTTTTAAATCCATAAGCCTGATTCTTGGTCCATCTCTCAGTGATTCTGTATTTGGGTGGGGAAAAGGTGTGTTATTTATTGATCCCCACTTGGCCAATCAAAACACGATGATACATTTTGCACTTCTCTCTTTACATGGGTCTTTCTGTCAGTTGTTTTCTATCAGTTGCTTTTCCTAACAAACTTTCCCCTAATGAAGAAAAGCATACATTATTTGAAGTCTGAATGACAAAGAACAGCTTGCCATTCTAACACGTGTCAGAGAAAGGCTCTAAACTATTGGGTAAGTGTGCATGACTCTATGCTAGCACCAGAACTCAATTTAATGGTTTTCTGGCAATCTAAGAGAAAAAACATATACAGAGAGTGTTCTCATTTTATCTTGGTGTTATGCTTATAAAGACAAAACTCGCTAGTCCAGAGCTGTGTTGTTTTTAAAGAAGCACAGCAATCTCCAAAGATATTCCATTCTTCATACAGATCTGTTGAAAACACCTAAAGGGATTTCATGTACATGCTCCATGATGATTCTTCTTAAACTCTCCTGTCCTCTCCTTTTCTGTAGCATTCCTGCCTTGCAGAATCCTTCCTCCTTCCTAACCCAAAACTTTCTGTTTGATAGCATTACATCCCAGTCATCTTATCCCATGAACTCCTTCTCTTATCACTGGGTCCTTCCCAGAAAATGCTCCTGGAACATCACATCTCCCTACCATACAGACCCTCTTTGGGTGTGGTTCTCCTTTTCTTTCATACTTCTGGATTTGTACTTCCTCCACTTGGGGTACCGGAAGGGAGATGGAGGCTAAGCCGAAGATGCCAAATTATTTGCTTTGAGGAGTACATGTGGGGAAATGGCAGGACTGGGGTGGAGGCAGGGGGGCTGAGTGAGAGCAGATTGTGAGCCTCCAAACTTTAGCAATTTTTTTTCTATATGTTTCATCACTTTTGTACCAGGAAAGATTACTAGAAAACTGTTTTCATGCACTATATTAGCACAGCTCCTCATCTTCATAGAAATGCTTTTACTCATGACATTATGTTTTGTGTTCATTTTATGAAACACAATATTTTATCAGACTCCTAAATGAATATCTCTTCATGTAGTTTCAGATGTTGGGGCCAGAGGTGGGCAAGGAGTTATCCACTGGATCTGTCTGATAGAGATCTAACACTGCTGTGATGTGGAGCATAGAATAGATTTGGATCAATAATTTTTAGATTGTCTACAGACTCTTTTGAAGAATCCGAATCCTTCTGCAGGACATGCGTATTCCTTGTACATAGAATGTGCAAATAGCAGGTTTACTTCTGTTTCCCTCTTAGCTAAGATGTTCTGACTGCCCTCTCTCCCCACTCCCACTCATCCAAAAGAAAATCAAAAAAAAAATGTTTTCTCTGAAAATTCCCCTTTCCAGATAACTTCTCCCCCTGCTCTGTCATGGCAGCTATAGTGCCTAAGGAGGTTCCTCCGGGGTTGCAAGAACATCAGTCAGTCTCACAGTTGGAGGCAAAACACTTCCCTTAGGGAGAATTTCTTAACATAAAGCAGAATGGGCCCCTGGCTGTGTTAAAAGGAAGGAGAAACCAAACTCACTTTTCTACTCCTGTGCAGCTGTAGTTTTCTTCACTTCTTTTCTAGCTATTTCTCTTCTTCCACTCTGGGCAGCTGAGCTCCAGCACTCCATGGCTGCCATGGTGGTAAGGGAAAACATCACTTTCAGCCTTGCCCAAAGACCCTGGAGCCCCAATCAGGGCTTAAGTGCTGCCTTGTCCTTCTTCCCCTAGGCCAAAAGCTGCTACATCTGCTTTCTGAAACTGAAAAGGAAAAAGAATCCTTCAAATAAGGGCTGCTTTTGAATTTCTGGGAAAATCTATTCATATCTATTTATCTACGATCTTTATTTATCATCTGTATATCTATTTATTGATCATTCTATCTACCTATTTATCTCAGGCACAAACCTATTCATATATGTAGGCACCTTCAAACACAGAGCCTTCCTTATTGTAAACCAAAATTAGTAGCAAAGTTGGATCCAGATAGTCATATAATCTCTTTTTATTTTTCTAATGTTAAGGTCAGAATGGGAAAGCAGAAAACATGCACAGACTTATGTGTGGGTTGACTGGCCCTGATAACCTGGAGAACTACTGGAATAATGAGGTGATTTATTTTCACATAAATGAAAGTTGTGACAATTATCCTATTCAGCCATGACATTTGTGCAAACTCACTTTGAGGCAGGTTAATAGTGACAACAATTTTACATCTTTAATGTAACTAGAAGGTCAAAGTACCATAAGACAATAACCTTTCCCTGTATATGCTTTAAAATATTAATATTTGTCTTAGAATGTGGACCACTCCCTCAGACTCCCAAAGAGTCTTAATATAATTATGTTAATAAAATTAATTAATATAGCTGATTAATTAATTAATTAATAATCTAGTGATTCTCTGTCCCAGATGCATTTGGAAGACAGGGCCAAGAAGGTCCTTTCTGGGACCTTTGGTGCCACAGGAGCAGGAGTCCTCTATCATAAATTACGTCTGTCTAAGAATAATCTGCCTGCCCAGATAAACTGCTATCGGGGTCACCTTATTTCCTAAGGTTAGTCCTTCCATATGGATTTTACCTGAATTTTAACAAGAATTGTTGTTTACAACTCACGTGCCCTCTAAGGAAAATACTTTCCACCAAAGGATGTTCTTTTATTTGGCTAAGCAATGTAGTATGTGAGATTGCAAGTTGAAGAAGTCAAAGGGTCCACATTTCTCAGCTTCATGCAAATGCAGTGGCTGTGTTGGTAGTTGTGGATGGAGGACATTCTCACAAGTGGAGGACACTGGAGCAATGTGGGACTGAGAATGCTGTGCGGAGTTGGGGGAGAGAATTAAAAGATAGTGAGATGAGCAGACTAGGGGGAAGAAGACAGAAAAGGGAATTTAATTGCTTAGAGGGAATTAGCGTAAGGCTTTGCTGCCGGAGGTGTGCAGTAATACTGCCCCTTACTTACTGCAAAATCTTTGGTAAAATTCATATTTTGATATTGGGTTTTTTGTGGGTTTTTATGGGGAGGGAGTTGCAGTAAGGTGCTGAGAGCTGCCTTGGGGTTGGAGCAGAACTGAAGCAAAAGCTACCTTAGGGAGCCCACTATAGTCCAGTACATTAGCACCAAGATTTTGTCACTCTGTCTATCTATCTATCTATCATCTAATGAGAGCAGGAATAAATACAAATATGAAAACTGAACTAGAATAGCATTTTTCCTGCTGTTTACATGTTATTTGAAAAATAATCTCAAAGCAGTGAATATTAACCCATCAACCCATGATTTCTTTGTACTGAAAGAACCAGTTCAATTTCTGATTTGATTTATGGAATGGGTCTCTCGTGCTATGCATTCTATATCACTCAAACGGAACACATTTACTGCTTTTGTGAAGTTTCTCTTTTTATTGGCTACCTCCCCTTCTTCGTTTCATTGATAGGACTCTGCAGCTTCTCCTGCCTAAACGTTTTACCTCTTTAATCCACACAATATAGTCAAGGGTGTCATTTTCCAGAGCAATGACAAAAGATTTGGTTAGAACCACAGGCACTTCCCAGACTTAAATTTGAAAAGTATGTGCGTAAATCAATTGTATTGAACTGTGGTTGCATTTTTCCCATAGAAACTATGTTATAAATTGTGCATGAGACTTCATAGATCTGTGAACTAAAAATGCTTTAAAACATGGTTTCTTTGATGGGTGGATTTTTTTTCTTCCTCCAGAGCCTGGCTAGGTTAAAATGAGCCTTTGGTATTACAGATCAAGTCATGGAAGGAGACATTATTTAGTATAAGAACTTAGGTTAGTGCAAAGGGAGGGCACACCTTGGCAGTAAGACAGACCTTGACTTAGGTAATTTACCCTGAGGTTAGATTAGACTTTAGTGAGGTCTTTTCCCATCACTTCCCAACCCCCTGAACCCCAGCCGGGTCCATGCTGAGCAGCTGAGGGGCTGAGCGCAAGCAAAGGCAGGTGAGAGATTGGAGGAGGGCAGAGAAGTAAAGAAGACCGAGAGAAAAGCAAAGATAAATTTCTCTGATAATTGGATGCGGTTGGACACATGGGGTGCTCCAAACTCAAAGTTTTACACTGAGTCCAATAGATCAGGGGTTGACATTGAAAGAGGAAGAAAAAGGAGAAAAAAACACAGGGGATGAGATCTACATGGATGATAGAGAATGAGAGGAGTTTTTAGCAGTAGATTGTGTAATTTATATCTAAAATTGATTTCTGGGAACATTTCTGTGTGGTACATTCTGTAAAACCCCATAAACTAGCCCTTACAAAAAATTTACAGAAAGTACACTCATTATTTTCCAATGCACCCGAAGTCAGCTTTGATTATGACCCCATGCAGACATTTCCAGATGTGGCCCCAGGATTTATTATGGTTTAAAAAGGAAAAATTTTCCTATACCTACCAGAATTTTTTTTTTTGCCAGCCCCAAGGGAACAAAAATAAACAGATTTAGTTATAAATTAACCTTATAAATAGAGTTTAGAATATGTCACCACAATCATTTCTAGAAATTCTTGAAATTGACACCATTTTCTTTTCATTTTTTTTCTTTTCTTTTTTTTTTTTTGTTTTTTTTTTTTTTTTTTTGGTAAGGCTTCAGGATGTGAATAATGGTAGACAACCCAAAATTTCTATTGAAGGGGGAGGAGGTTGATGAGAAAAACATTTAAACCTAGGGCTTTTCTGGAACTAAGTCTCCAAATATCTTAAGTCTGGAAGCACCTTTGGGAGGGGCAATTGTGAGGAGCTGGGGCAGAAACAACTACTCTGGAAGCTAAGTTAGAAGCCTGTTAAATGGCACCCCAATTCTGAATTTCCTTACAGTGGAAGACTCTCATGCTAAGTCCCCCAGGTTCTATTCTTAGCAGGGGGAGAATGGCAGTTCAGTACAAACCCATCAGAATGGCTGGAAAATCAACTTGGTATAGACCCACCTGTATGAGTCAACAGTGTCACCTTCATTTACAAAGAATAGCATCTCTTTATTATGCAAGGGCCACCATTTTCTTTAATATCCACATAGAGAAATTCATTCCCCCATCCCACATAGCTCTGGGAAGTTCTGCAATTCCCTCTGAAGGACAATGTGGGATGGTGCTTAAGTTCAACCAGTGGTCGACAGTCTGTCACCTTTGTCTCTGAACTCCTCCTCCCAGCCCACAACCCAGGTCACACCCGGGTATCAATAGTTACATGGTTTTGGCCCAGATAGTAAGAGACTCTCCTGTTTTTTTATTCCTCAGGGTCCTGTGCACAATGCTTTTGAGGAAGAATTGGGAATAATGGATTGAAATTACAGCCCTGAACACCCAGATTTACCACCTTATAACATTTCATATTATATCATTCTATCTAGCTGTCTATCTATTTATCTATCATCTATCTATCATCATCATCTATTTTCTGAACATTTGAGTAGATTTCACACATCATGCTCCTATACCATCTAAAACTCCCATGTATATATAATCTTTAAGAACAAGGATATTTACTTATGTAACCACCTTAAGTACAATTATCAAAATCAAAAAATTTAACAGTGGTATAAAGCTTACAGTCTGTTTTCCAATTTTTTAAATTGTCCCAATAATGTATAATGCCCTTTTAGGCATTTTCTCCTCCATTATTAGATTCAGCCCAGGATCATGTATTGCATTTAATTGTCATTGTCTCTTTAATCTGTCTCTCTCCTTTTTTAAATTGTGGTAACATATATACAGCATAAAATTTCCCATTTTACCCACTCCCAGGAATATAATTCAGTGGGATTAATTCACATTAACAATGTTGTGTTTCCATCTCCAGTATCCATTATCAAAACTTTTTCATCATCCCAAACAGAAACTGCACTCATTAAGCAGTAAGACCCTGTTCCTCCTCATCCTTGGCCCTTGGTAACCCGTAATCTATTTTCTGTCTTTATGAATTTGAATATCTAGGTGTTTCATATAAGTGAAGTCATACAATATTTGTCCTTTTGTGTCTGGCTTATTTCACTAAACATGATGTCTTTAAGGATCATCTGTTTTGTAGCATATATCAGAATATCATATATATCCTTTTTAAAAAGTGGTTAGATAATGGATAGTGGTGATGGTAGCACCACTTTGTGAATGTAATTAGCAGCACTGAATTATATAGATGAATGTAGTTAAAAGGGAAAATTTTAGGTTGTATATATGTTAATAGAATAAAAAATTAAAAAAATCTGTGAAACTGCCCAACACAATGAACCCTGAGCTAAACTGTGGGTTATAGTTAATAGTACAATTATAATAATGTGCTTTCATCAATTGTAAGAAACATACCACACCAAAGCAAGGTGTTAATAGGGCGGTATATGAGAGCCCTGTATTTTATGCATGATCTTTCTGCAATCCTGCAACTTCTCTAATAAAAAGAAAATGGTTAGAAGTCATTAATGGCTAATCTAATTTTATCTGACAACTAACAATATTTCAATTAATCAAGCCCTATTTTTCATTATAATGAGAAATACTCAAACCATTTTTGACCTAGTGGATTAAATGTAATATCTGCATTTGGGAGTGATGATTCCTTTTGCATATTGGAGACATTGAAAATGTTTATCAATAAACACTAAACATTATGAAGAGCTTGAAGAATATCAATGTCAATCATGGCAACCATTTTTGAGGCTGCACTCTCTTCCAGGTACTTTGTACTTAGTACCTTGTCAAATCCTTGTAATAACTCTAAAGGGTTATGCTGTTTATTCCCCAATGTACAGATGAAAGAATTGAAGCTCAGAAAGGTTAACTGATTTTTCCCCGTATGATAGAGATGATAAAATTTTAATTCACAACTTACTGGCTCAAAGGCCTTATGAATAATTTCTATTTAAAAATAATTTCTACTCTTCCACCCTGATGAAGTTCAAGAGTCCATCTTTAAATGACTGAAAACAGTCCTATGATGGTCAGTTTGGCTTTCTCAGCCATTCTTGTTTCATCTCTTAATTCAGTAGAAATTTATTTATAGTGCTAGGAAATGTGATAGAAGCCAATGTGGCTGAGCCAGTTGATTTTGTATGTATGTTTAGGTAATTTTTAGAAGCAGAAAGCTTGACTGAAGGTAATTTGTTCATGTCATTCAGTCCCATTTGCAAGCATGTTTCTGGAATGATTTTAGGTGTGAATCTACTGAGACACATGGGATAAGGCCTGGTAAGAACTTAAAATTACCTTAATCATCTTTCTATGAAAAAAAAGTGAAATCATTCAAAGCCTGGGAGAAATGTTATGTTGGCACAGTAAACTGAGGGAAAAAAAAATGTATATTTATTAATTTCCTACTTTAATTGAAAGGATACCGGCAGGTTTTATTGATTAGGCATCTTAGCAATAACTTTGCTGCCTTAATTAGTTCTCTTACAATTACATGGAGATTAATTTTCACTCAGCATCAAATCACAGGAATCAAATAAAAATATTTATTGGGTGCTTACTAAGTGAGTCATTGTGAAATGAGAATTGGAAAAACCAAACGAGGTCATCGTATTTGTCCTCCATTTAAGAATATTATTTGTCCTCTCAAATATTTCTCCTAGGACCTTGTTTGATATAATTTTGACAATCTTGTCCTAACCCACAAATTTTTCCAGATAACTTTATTTGTTTTTCCAGATAAGCAGCCTGATTCTTGAAAGATTCTCCTGTTCTTACCTGGAAAAATCCCCTTGACTTAAAGCGCAATAACACATAAGACCATGTATATGGAGAGGGAAACTTTCCTGAGTGTGTTGCGTAATTTGACATAAGACACCTTTTTGTGCCTTACATTATTTTCTTCATGGACTGTGACTATATGGATCAGCCCAGCACACAACTAGGGTGAGTGATCTTGCCTTTACCTTGCAGAGTATTTAATGTTACCTAGTCTTGCTTTTCCCCACATGCTAATGGAAGCCCTAGTCTAGTGGGGGCTTATGCTATTTTTGCTTATCCATCTCCATTCCTTATTCTGCTGATAGCTCTCTGGTTTTCCTTTTAGGACTCGCTCCACCATCACTTTCAGTCCATAGGTATGTAGGGTCTGGCACAGTTCCCAGGCTCCAGTGGAAATCACAATAACCCAAGCCATGACAGTTAACGCCTTGCTCACCATGATTGGTTAGGGATGGGCACGTGACCAACTGAGCCAATGAGAACCCATCCCCAGGACTTTTACTGGAACTAATGAGGGAGAGAAGATATAAGTCTGCCTTAGCTGTGTGCCACTACGTGGAATAAGCCTCCCTCTGAGTGGGGCCATCACAGAGAAAGCCAGAGATAGAAAGGGGGTAAAATGAGAAACAAGGTCTAGCTAACATCACTATCCTTTAACTGGAAGTAGACCCACCCCTGGACTTTTTCAATACATTGGCCAATAAATTACCATTTTGAAATAGTAAATCTTTCCTCCTGCAATTTTATTAAGATGTATTTACATACCATACAAACAACTGCAGTGTATAATCAATTGCTAACAGTATCATCATATAATTGTATAATTGTGCATTCATCTCCTCAATCAGCCCTTGAACACATTTTTATTACTCCAAAAAAAGAAGAATGAAAATAAAAATAAAAGTAAAAAAGAAGACCCAGAACATCCCATACCCCCCATCCCCTCCTATTATTCATTTACTCTTTGTCCCCATGTTTCTACTTGTCTGTCCATACACTCTGTAAAAGGAGTGTGAGCCATAAGGTTTTCACAATCACATGGGCACACACACTATAAGCTATATAGTTATACAATCATCTTCAAGAATCAAGGCTACTGGATTGCAGTTCAACAGTTTCAGATGTTTCTTTCTAGCTATTCTAATACACTAAAGACTACAAAGGGATATCTAATGCATAAGAATAACCTCTAGAATAATCTCTCAACTCCATTTGAAATCTCTCAGCCACTGAAACTTTATTTTGCTTCATTTCTCTTCCCCCTTTTGGTCCCCTTTTGAGGAGACTTTCTCAATCTCATGATGCTGGGTCCAGGCTCATCCCTGGGAATCATGTCCCATGTTGCAAGGCAGTTTTTATTCCTGGGAGTCATGTCCCACATAAAAGGGAGGGCAGCGAGTCTGCCTGCCAGGCTGGCTTAGAGACCGAGGCCACATCTGAGCAAGAAAAAGTTTCTCAGGGGTGACTCTTAGGCACAACTGTAAGTAGGCTTAGACTCTCCTTTGCAGTAAAAAGCTTCATAAGGGCAAGCCCCAAAATCAAGCGCTCAGCCTACTAAGCTGGTAGTCACCAATGCTTGCAAGAATATAAGGAATTCCCCAGGTGGGTAAGTTTAGTATGGAATAGTAAATTTGAATGGGGCTTCAGTACTTACAATGGAAAGACAACTGATGAATATGTGTTTCCACCTGGTCAAAGGCATCAGTGGGAAGGGGGAAGCAATATCTTGTCCTTGTTGCTTTCCCTCCAACCAGTTTCCTTGCCTTTAGCATCTTTACAAAGGCACTAATGGGGGATTTAGACTGGAAAAGCATCTCTTTATTATCATTCTAAGCTAGAGCTATCATTGTTTGAATATGAGTTTGAGGCCTGCCCAGGCCACCTGTAATGAAGAGTGGTAGAAGAATTATATTTGTATAAGATTATTCTTTGGGGGGCTTTCTTCCTCAGTGATTCTAAGCAATCTGTCATGTTATTTTGTCCCTATAGTTTACTGACTCTTGACAGCTGTCAGGAAAGATTTGATGCAATGACAATGCAATGAATGAGTAGGCCAGCACAGAGACTGGGAAGAGGATGTGGGCTGCGTCTAGGCCCATGACTTCACCTGTCTTCACCAAGCACTAATTAACTATTCTGTTTGAAAGGTGCTCCACAATGTGACAGAACGCAAGGGCCTGCAGACAAGATTTTAACATGGAGTGTTCTGTGGCCTGTCCAATTGTGCCAGTGACTCTCTTAGGGCTCTACCTACCTCGTGGAGCTTGACATCATGTAGATGGGTGGAGTTTCCATTGTTACAGGCTTTGCTGGAGTGGAGCTTCTTTCCTCCAGGTCCCTTATTCCACTCTGTGACTCTGCATCTGCATGAGATTTTTCATAAACGCTTACCTACACCTCCCAGCTGTTAGCCATGTGAGACCTAGCATAGTACCCGGCACTCAAAGGCATTCCATTAACACTTGCTGAAAGAAAGCATAAATGAACAAAAGAAAAAAAAAGGGCATAAAGTCAAGTTTTAGGAGATGGATTAGAAGAGCCGTGGTTGTAAAACATGGGGAGGACAAGAAGCAGAACACACACACATGCAGTGAGAAACAAACATCTCCATCAGCAAGAAAGAATGAACATACTACCCATAAAAACCAAAGTATCTAGCCTCTTAAACCAAATAGGACCTACTTCACAGTGAAACTGTGGTAGAAGCCACACCCTCCATATTCCTCTGAGAAGGAGGGAGGCTTCATAAAAGGCTTAGCTGAAAAGGGGCTGGCGACAGCAAAAGGAGAGAAATTCACAGATTCTTGGTTTTGGTGCTAGAAAGGACTTCAGAAGATCACCTGATAGAGACTCCAGCCTTCAGACAGGGAATTTTAATAGTTATGGATGTGGCATCCATAGGGGTTAGATGACTTTTATGAAGAACAAAGCCAATTATCTACAGAAAATGGCTTGAATCTGTTTCAAAAACAAATCAGTTTAGACCCATCTCAAAGTATAATCAAGCAGTTCCCTGTTATTCTGAAAATGGATTATCTAAATTTTTTGAAACTTCATCTTGGAAAATGATTGAAAAAGGAGAGTGGGAAAAATCATTATGTCTCTCCACACTGGGGAAATTTTCTACAACTGTGCTGTGCCACTAATAGGAGGTGTGGAAAGTTGTGGGCAGAGGTGCAGGAGTCACATAGCACTCTCCAAATTCCACCTCAAATCAACAACAGCAGCAACACCACCAAATTCAGAAACCCTAACTTTCATTGCTTCAGCAAAGGGAGTTACAGTTACATGTGGTAAAGCATGACTTGACTTAGTGGTTTCAGTGCTGTCATGATGGAAAGCTCCCTGGAGGAGCTCCTGCTGGTAATGTTGCAGTTCCACAAGATGGCTGTGAAAATGAGGTAAATGCTGCATGAAGACACCTTCACCCACTTCCCACCATGAAAGGACACATGTAGCAGGAGGGAGACAGATGCTTTTCTACCTGACTGAATCCTAAATAGAAGGAGGAAGTCCCACAGGGAGCAAAGAAGTGTGAAGACTGGCTGACAGCAACAGAGTGTTGCAAATGTGGTGAGGAACTGAAACCCTTTCTAGTCAGGAGAGTCAAAAACCCACAGAGGATCTGGGGTGAGCTACCTTTCATTTTAACCCCAGGGCAACACAAACTGTTGGAAGCTGTCTTCAGAAGGGACACAGGGATCAAGTCTGTGTCAGGTGGTCGTAGGTATGACTGTCAGAGAATCCCCAAGTGAGGCGAAGAGAAATGTTATTGTAGCAGATAAACCAGTGGCACGTCCTTGATGGCATTATGAAATGTGGCACTACCATGCTCTAGCTAATTGGGGACCGCTTCACCAAAGTGGTGATGTTAGGCTCATTATCTACATTCAAAATGGGCTCCAGGAAAAGGGGGGTGGGTTTTAGGGGAGGAGGTCTGGAAACCAGAGTAACGTCTTCTTTCCACTGTCTGGAATTTCACAGCAGGCAATTAACAAATGACTTTTAATCAATATCGAATGTTAACATCCTTGCTCAAATGGCCAAGGAGAGAATTGTTCTGGACCCATCCCCTTACCAGACCACCATGCAATGAGACCAGGGAAGCAACAACCAATGAAAGGAGCTACTTCCCTGTGGAAAGGCAGCTTTTCCTGCATTCCTGTGTCTAAGACTGATAGTACCTGGCTTGCTGCTGAGACTGTGCTTCCAATTTCCCCCTCATTTCCAACTTCCAATTACAGATTGAGATTCTACATTTCCAACAAGCTCCCAGGGGATGCCCGTGCCACCGCTCTCTAGACTACACTTTGAGTAAAATGTCTTAGACAGCTCGTTCTCAATTTTAGTGTGCCTCAGAATCAACTGCAGAGCTAATAAAAATGCAGATCACTGGATTCCACACCCGGGGATTCTAATAAACTGTGAGAGTCTGGAAATGCAAAGCTTGAGACTTTTTATTTCTATGAAATATTCCATGAAAGTTATAATTAGGGGACAAAGCAAATGCATGTTGGATTTTTCAAAATCTCTGTCTTACTCTATATTGTGATGACTTTCCATGCTGTACTTTTTAACATTTTTATTAGATCCTAGAGGAAACCTGTCACTCAAATAATCAAAGAAAAACTGTCATTGGATGTCATCATTGTCAATCATCTTGGGACAAAAGCAGGAAGTAGGTCATTTAAGAAGGGAGAGAAATGACCAGGTTGAAACCAAGTTATGGGCTTTATTGAAAAAAAACTTCTGAATTCTAAATGATGTAACTCTTTGAGTTCCGAACCTTTCAACTTACAGTTTTATGAAATGAGCCTATGAATTATTTGGGGCATGGCCAGGAAAAAGGAGTCTCCCAGATCTTTAGCTGAAAAGCCCCCAAAATATCGGGACTAGACTTGGGAAGAGGACTCTGCATCAGAACAAGTGATCTATTTGATCCTTGTGCACTCATTGAGAAACACTGCTGGAAAGAGGGCCTTGTGTGAAATGGTTATGCAATGTGCAGGTTTTTGTTTTGCTTTCTTAGTACTTTGTTAATACTTGAGTAATAAGGGATTTCAAACTTCTCCTGAGAGCTTTGTGGTTCCATAGATGTGCCTCAGGAGCCACCCACCAGAAGCCAAGGGACAGCCTACAGCTCTGATTCTTTGTACCTTGATTCTACATCAACACAGCTGAGCTTCTGTTATATATTTATTTATACATAGGAACCACATAAGTGTCCATTTGAAGCAAGAGTGCCACCGTTAACAGTAGAACAAAACAAAACACCCCTGTATGCAATAAGAACATTTGAAAGACCCTAGACCAAATACTTAATTGTAAACTCTCTCTGTCAGGCTCCACCTGCCCTGTGCTTCTGTCTTTCCAGCTTGCTGAAGCTAGGTTTTCTATGCACTCCGTCTGCAGACCAGCCAGTTCTGTCAGGGACAGGGAGCCCCTCAGCTGCCACGGCACCACCCCGGTGGGGCTTGGCTTCCTGGGTGCTGCGTGCAGTGGTGCCTGAGTTCCTTTGTCACCAGGAGGGTGTCGAGGTCTCTTCTCGTGGGCTTCGGTAAGTGCCCAGTTTCCAGGGGAGAGGCAGTGAGGCTTAAGGAAGACAGCACAGGCTTTTTTCTTTTTAATGCAATTTTATTGAGATATATTCACACACCATATAATCCATCCAAAGTATACAATCAGTGGCTCACAGTATCATCATATAGTTGTGCATTCATCACCACGATCAATTTTAGAACATTTTCATTACTCCAATAAAATGAAAAAAATACCCAAAACATCCCATGCCCCTTATACTCCCCTATTATTTATATATATTTTTTGTCTTTATTTTATTCCTCAGGTGCCCAAACCCTGGATAAAGGAGGTGTAACTCATAAGGTTCTCACAATCACATGGTTACACAATAAAAGCTATATAGTTATACAATCATTGTCAAGGATCAAGGCTACTGGATTACAGTTCAACAGATTCAGATATTACCTTCTAGTTATTCTAATACACTATAAATGAAAAAGAAATATCTATATAATGCATAAGAATAACCTCAGGATGACCTTTCAACTCCCTCTGAAATCTCTCAGACTTTGGAACTCTATTTTGTTTCATTTCTCTTCCCCCTTTTGGTCAAGAAGGCATTCTCAATCCCATGATGCCAGAGCCAGGCTCATCCCTGGGAGTCATGTCCCACATTGCTGGGGAGATTTACACCCCTGGAAGTCATGTCCCACTTAGGAGAGAGGGCAGAAAGTTTACCTACAGAGTTGGCTTAAAGAGGGAGCAACAAAAGAGGTTCTCTGCAGGTGACTCTTAGGCATAATTATAAGTAAGCTGACATTCTCCTTTGCAGGAATAAGTTTCCTAAGGGCAAGCCCCAATCAAGGGCTTGGCTTATTAAATTGAGAGTCTCTAATGCTTGAGAATATCAGGAATTCCCTGAGTGAGGAAGTTTAATAGTTCCACATTTTTCCCCAGTTCCTCAGAGGGACTTTGCAAATACATTTTTGCTTTGTGCCCCAAATACTCTGGGGTGTATTGGGATATTACATTAACCTGTACTGAATAACAAGATCTCATTCCCTAGTCTAGTTTCCTTGTAATTATGCTGTTTAATTAAACTGATCATACAGATTAAATTAGAAAGCATGCTACGGAAAATTTAAATTTTGTACCAAATAAACTTGTCTTCCTTTGGTCTCACATGGAAGTTGAAGTTTTAGAATACAGTCAATATCATCCTTTACCCTGAGTCTGATTTACCTTAGTCCTAGCCAAGTCTGTTTCATTCATATCTCTCATTGAAGTCTGATCTCTTTTTCAGCTTCTTTAGCAGCTGCTGTATGGAGTAGAGTACAAGCTTTGAAGTCAGACAATGAAGAGTCTAGCCTGACTCTGCCATTTGTTAACTCTTTGATCTGAAGCAAATTGTCTGATACCTCGAGGTCTATTTTCCAGATATGAACATAATAGTATTCACCATTCAGGGTTGTCACAAGAATTCAAACATGCCAAAAGCCTGGCATAGTACCTGATGTGTAGAAGGTGCTTAGTGAGTAGTAAATTATTTTTAATGGAAACTTAAGGTTTATGCTGCAAAAGTGTCCTTGTTGCTTGACCATAATGTCACTAGACATTTGCAATTTCTCAGGGGTTTCATATGTAGTTCCGGATTTAAACTTGATATTATTTGGAGATGTAAGATACGCTATGTGCTGGAATTCTGAGTGTAAACTATTAGTCATCCCATCATAAAAATCAGGAGGAAAAGAAAGCCAAAAGCTGGTGGAGAGTTGAGGGAAATTCAGGGAAATCAGACAGCAAAAAGGAGCTTATTGTCTATCATAAGTTAGTAAAAACCTTCACCCAAATAACTATCATTTTTTATCCAAGTTATGAAATATGCAGTACCAATCATACTTCATTTCAGTTTGAATTCACTGTTTTAACTCCTTTTAAGGAGTTCTGCAGTAACATTAGACTTTTAGATTCAGATTGCAAGGTGACCTACTTGTCATTATCATCATTATTTAAATTTTATTGAGTGCTTAGATCTGCCAGGCACTAGGCTAAGCATTTTACACACTAATTTCACTTAAACATCTAATGACTCTCTGTATTCTCTGTATTAGGTATTATTGCCATTCTCATTTTAGACGGGTTGAAACTGAGGCCCAGAGATGTAATGAACTTGCCTGGGGTAGCAAATCTAGTAAGTGGCAGGGTGATGCTAGAATCCTCACTGTCTGACTCCAAGTCCACACCGAAAGAAAACACCAAGCCCCTCTGTACTTTCAACCAAGGCTCAATCCGAAGATGAAAAGTAGCATCCTAAGCTGCCAACAGGCCTCTGTGTCTCCTTTCTCTCTGGTTCATCTAGTCTCCCAATTAGCAACAATTCAGTTCTCAATGTTCAGGCACTTGAAAAGTTCAAGACATGAAGAATTATCATTAATTGATTTTGAAGCAAGGGAAATAGTGCTTATATTTCAAGACCGACATCATTTCCCTCAGCTAAAAATAATAGCAATTGTTATCGATTGCTTTTATCAATTGTTTGGCATGTGTTCTTTCATTGAGCACTCATGGCATCCTGTAAGATATCGTCACCCTCTGTGGGAACTGAGGTGTAGACATTTTGAGTTACTTTAATAAAGCCATTTGGTTAGTAAGTGGTGAAGCCAGGATTCAAATCCTGATAGATCTGATTCTGATGTTTGTATTCTTAACAGCTACACCAAACTGTCTTTAATTCTTGAAAGGGGTTCATGTAGTTTTCATTCACATTTGCCTTCCTTTAGATCAGAAGTAACCTGAAGCCTCATTTTTTTTTTTTTTTCTATTTCCTTTCATTTTTCTACAGGATCCAGTACAAAGCAAAGGCTCCAAGTGATTTCTAAGATCTTCTGTTATCCAAAGGGAGAGAAGGGAGGTACAATTGTGATCTGAATAATACCACTGGTCACATTTCTTTTGTCTTACTGAGTCCTGTTGACCTACCTTCTCCTTTAGGGGAGTCTCGTAAATCTTCAAAGATGTGTGATTAGTTCTTCACTGGGTATGTAGTTTATCAGTCCACTTTATTATCTCCCCCAATAAGTGTCTTACTGATTTACTTAATTTTCTTTGAGGGTGTGAGGTGACCAGGAGCCACAGAGGATGACTTGGAGAGTATTCTCCGAGTGGAAGTAAACCAGGCCAGGATCCATGTCATTTTGCTTACTCTTCATTATCAACATTCGTCAGCTGAGTGGCAGTGCTTTTGCTTTATACTATATAGATGTTAGTGTCTCTGCATTCCTTGAATTTATATTCTCTTGGTAAAAAGACACATGAGGCAACAAAGGAGGACTGTGGAAGTGAGAGTCCAGCTCCGTCCTGTAACCAGTTTCCTTCTTGATTTTCCTTCTAGAAATTCTGCCTCTTGAATTCCTATTTCCAGTTACTGGCTAGCAGTGTTTTTTAATCATTCCTTCAGTCATTTATTCAGTTTTTCACTCAACAAATACCTACACAGCACCAGGCACTGTGCCAGACCCCAAGGATACTGAGCTAAAAAGACAGACTGATGCCTGCCTTCATATAGTTACAGCTTGGTCATTCACTTGATAAACAGAAGCTGTCTCACGGCATTGAAAAACAGTTTAGAGGGTTTATGTTATTTTCATTGTGTTAATTAGTGAAACTTACTAAGAACTTTCTACACAAATTATCTCATTTAATCCTCAAAACAACCCAGGAGGTAGAGATTACTGTCAGACAATTTATAAATGAGGAAAATGAGGTTTTAGAGGTTAAATAACTCATCCAAGTAATACAGTTAGTAAGTGGCAGGTCTGGAATTTTAACTCATATCTTCAGCATAAAAATCCACTGTCCTTTCCCAATACCACCATGACACCATTTTTACTATTGCTTTGAACTGTTTTATTTATATTTTTACTTGACTTTTAAAATCTTTTCATCTAATTTCCCATATTGTTTGTTCCTAGATCTTTTTTTATTTTATTTTTAAAATTATTTTTTAATTATTTTTTATTTTTTTAAGTGCAATTTTTCCTAGATCTCTCATGCATAAAAATTGACACAACACTAAAGAGTCTTAGCTAAATCTTTTAGCTGTGGTTATATCCTCTATCTTTCCATTCCAAACACGCTCTCTCTGTAGCCCATCACACCATTCTTTGTGACTCATCACATTATTCTTGGACTTCTTAAACAATAGCTATGCTATGATTATCTGTGAAAAAGATTTAAATCTTGGTTGAAAGTTGTTCACATTTTTGATGCAGTCATTTGGCAAAATTCTCAGGTGAATTTAATTGTCTGATAAAGTTAGTGGCCTTCTTTGGTTTACATTTAACTCTTTAATAAGGATATTAAAGTAGACCAACAGAAGAAGCTTTTTTTTTTTTTTTTTTATTTATACCCTTCAATGGGTTTTATTTTTTTTTTTAAATCTTCATTTTATTGAGATATATTCACATACCACGCAGTCATACAAAACAAATCGTACTTTCGATTGTTTACAGTACCATTACATAGTGGTACATTCATCACCCAAATCAATCCCTGACACCTTCATTAGCACACACACAAAAATAACAAGAATAATAATTAGAGTGAAAAAGAGCAATTGAAGTAAAAAAGAACACTGGGTACCTTTGTCTGTTTGTTTCCTTCCCCTATTTTTCTACTCATCCATCCAAGAAGAAGCTTTTTGTGTGTGCAATACAGAAACAGAAGGAGAAAATGGATGACAGATGGAATTCTAAACATTGTAAAAGTTGTCTTGACTCCTAACTTGATTGTGTATGGATGGTCACCATTGTAGAGACTGTGTTAACACTTGAAAAAAAAAGTTGTTTCTAAAATAATAGGACATGTGTCTGGAAACTTACTAACGATTATAACACACTTACAAATTGTTAAAACAAATTATATGAGAGTTCTCACCGATTCTTGCAATGGTGTTTGATAACATTTACCAAGTTTAGAATTAAAATATGAATTCCTGCTCTTTTAAATGCTTTTTGAAGTAAGATGGATAAATAATAATTTAAAAAATTAATTTCTATTGAAGTCAAATGGGCTAGCATAAGCTCTGATTCAGAATATCCTTTGGTGTTGGGTAGCTCATGTGTAATAAATATTCTGTAATTGGAACTTGGCTTTTAATCAACTGATAACAAGCAAGTGTTTCATAACACTTTAAATCAAGATCACTGTAGGTGATCTGATTACTGTGAAAGTGCACAGCATTTACTCAAAACATATTTGGGTATCTACTTTAGGCATAGGTCTGATGTTTTATTTGTTTACAGTTTGGCTCCTGCCACCACACTCAGCTTCACACCAGTTAGAGAGCTGTTAGCATTAATATTTCTGTAGAATTAGTGCTCAGACCATAATCCTCTATCCTCTTTCCCAACAGTGAGCCTGAGGTCCGCAAATCCAATCCATCCCCACTTTGGATATTTTCAACTTCCTACTGACATAAGTATAAAGTTCTTTTAAAAACAACTGGTCTCTGGCATATCCATTCTTTCCCAGCTCCTGTACTCTAAAGCAGTTCCCAGACTTTCCTATTTATGATCTTGACCATGGTTTACTTCTGGTTTCTGACTTCTTTTAGTTTTGGGATGCAGATGCTGTATTTTGTCTATATTTCTGCCCATGTTGCCATCCCTAGAATTAAAGAGATCATTCATTGTTGATAATTATGAACCAAGAACTATGTGTATTCTTGTGCCAACAGTTGCAATTAATGGCTACCACTTATTGAGGGCTTATAATGTGCCAAGTTGTATACTAGACATTTATAAATTTAAATTAATGATAATTTGAATTACTAGTTAATATATTAGTTTTAATAATTATTAATTATTAAATATATTTAGTATAAATTAAATTACTACTGTTATTAATTATAAATTATTCATTTATTCTACATAGTAACCTGGTGATGCAGATAATTTTATAATCTCTATTTTATAGATGAGAAACAAGGGGCTAAAGAGATAAAGATGGCGAAGTTATATCATAGCCACTATAAACATAATACAGTCTTTATTCTTGAGGACATTACAGTCTAAATTTAAAGATCTATGTAATTAGAAATCAATTGACTGTTATCAGCAATAAAAATGATGAGGGTTCAGATGAGAGAGAATAATTTGATCCTGGTTTTGGAAAGCTTTTTGGGGTGGCAGTTTTGAGATGAGTATTGAATGATGAGTATGATGCACACTTATTAAAACTATGCAGAAGAAAAAAGAAAACAAAACAAAAAATAAACTACGCAGACTCACTTATATAAATCTTATTATTTTTTAAGTATATTCTTTGTTATATACTTTTGAGTTACTGTGAATGATTTCATTTTTTATTATTTTTTTCTAACTGGTCATTATTGGTATATAGGAAAGAAACATAGGGACATTTGTAATCAGCAAGCTTAGCGAACTCTCTTGGTTCTACTACTTTCTCATGATTGGGTTGTCTGAGTAGGTAACAGTTGTATTATCTGCAAGTTAAGATACCTTTGGATCCTCTTTTCCAAAATAGATAGTTCTTAATTTCCTGCACAGTATCAAATGATTTTTCTAATAGCATGTGCTTTAGTTTCCTAGGCTGCTCAAAAAGAAATACCATGAAATAGTTTGGCTTAAACAATGGAAATTTATTTGCTCATGGTTAGAGTGTGGAAAAATATCCAAATCAAGGCATCAACAAGGTGATGCTTTCTTCCCAAAGACCAACTGTGGGTGATCCTTGGCTCCTCTGCCACATGGCAAGGCAAATAGCGGCATCTGCTGGTCCCTCTCTTCTCTTCTGGGTTTGATTGCTTTCAAAGTTTCTTGCTTCCATGGCTTTCCCTCTCTTTGTCTGAATTTCATTCTCTTTTAATGGACTTCAGTAATAGGATTAAGATCCATCGTGATTGATGTGGGTCACTTCTTAACTAAGTAGCCTCATCATAAGGTCCTGCTTACAATGGGTCCACACCCACAGGAGAGGATTAAATTTAAGAACATGTTTTTCTGAGTACATGTAGCTTCAAACCACCACAGCATGCATCCTCATCTTTTTCTGAATTTTAATAGACATACTTTAAAACTTCACCTCTAAATATGATGTTGACTATTGGTTTGGGGTGAAAATTCTTCATCAACTTATGGAAATATCTACCTGATCTTAGATAACCAAGGGTTTTAAGCAGTAATAGATGTCAAATTTTATCAAATATATATTTTTTGGCTTCAGGTAGGTAAGTTGTAATAAGAAAGGGTTACTTGTTAGGCATAAAACTGAGAAGAATAGGGTTAGCCAGAGTATGGCAGTGGAAATGCACATGGCATATCTGAGTAGACAAATTTGGAGAGGAGGTGGATTCATGCTGATAAAAGATTTGAGGAGATTGGAGATATGGACATGAAGAACCTCAAATTCTAGGCTGAGGAACATGGACTTAACCTTGTAGAATATATCATGGGAAGACACCGAAGAATTTTGGAGAGAAGGATGATGTGAAACAAGCAATGTTTCTTTGAAGGTTTGTCTCCCATCTTCGTTCGGAATTGACTGATTGGGAATCTTGGCCAGGCAGTGACCCACTCACCAGTTGCTGGGGAAGAGTATGAGCAGGAAATAAGGCCAGTTAATTTCATGGAGGGCTTATATACTGTCTCTGTGGTGCCAAAGTAGAAATAGCAGAATGGTATCTGATATATGGAAATGCCAATTTGGGCCATAATAAGATATGACAGTAGCCAGAGCACCTGAAGGAAGATTACAGGAGTTGTGCTAAAGATAAAAGGAAGTCAGATAAACAAGGAAAATAAAATCAAGGTGTACAAGTCAGAAAAAGAAAAATGAAAGGTGGCAACAAATGTGAAATCAAATTTTCTTAAACTGATTGAACTAAACTGGAATGGTCTGGATTGGAATTGAACAGAATTTGACTGACTCAGGAGAAAGTTACAAACTGGAGATGCAGGCTTGGAAAGGAGCTGAACAATAGCAATAACTCAACTGTTGAGAGTAAATGCACTTTCCAAGAGCCAGAGCCAGAAAAAATGAACAAGCTCAGTGTTGTTTCCTTTAAGAGAGTAGAGACCTGAACATTTTTGAAAATATAAAGTAGGAGCCAATAAAGAAATATTTTGAGCAAACGAGGTATGAGGAATTACTAATGGAGAAAAACCCAAAGAGGTGGGGGAAGTGGGAGGGTTGGGAATGGAGGAGGCGATAGGACCAGGAGGCAAATGTAGGCATTAATCTAGAAAAGAGGACGGGCATGTACAAAGTACACGGGGATGTGCACAGATATTTTGGGGGTGAGAAAAAAGAAAATGGCCTCAACCTTCCCAGTGAAATAGTAAATGGGGTCATCTGCATAGAAGATGGAACTTCCATAAGGATGGAAGAAAAACACCACAACAGCTACAATGTAGAATTTTTAAAAGATATAATTAGGGAGAAAGAATTAGGACCAACTATATGGATCTATCGAGGCTAAGAGGATGAGTTTTACTCAGTGTATGACATAGTCCAGCCATATTTTAGGGCATGCCATGGTCTGGAATTGAGGTCTGGCATGGGGAATGGGATAGAAATCCAAGGGGACAAGGGAGTCAAGGATCATAGTGACTCCACTATCAAAGCGATGACCAAAGAATCAAGCCTGGGTAGAAATTCAGCAATAATCCAATAGATGATTATAAATTTTGTGTAGTCAGCCCTTACGTGCAAATCAACTAAGAGAAATAGGCATCATAGGTAAAATCTTTAACTGAGTCGTCCCAATTTAGACACACATCATAAAGGCTGGCCCTGGACCCACAGTCTCAGCAGGAGTTCAATTAACCGTGGTTTATCTTTGTGTTGCCTTTTTTTTTGTGGCATTGCTACATTTTTTGTACCTGCTTAGTGAAGTGGAAGAGGAATTGAGGTAGAAATCAAAAGATCTAGGTTTTAAATCATAGCTCCTTCCCCAGTGCTGTGCAATTTGGGACAGATTCTATCGCCTTTCTGGATTTCAATTTGCTCACCTGTTAAAGGAGTGTGTGTACATTGTGTGTGTGTGAGAGAGGGAGAGAGAGAGAGAAAGAGATTAAAGTAAATGAGACTTAGAGTCTCCCAGTTCTGATAGTCCATGAACAAATGAACATCTCTTGTCTTGGAATGCCTTTAATGCCCTTTTTGAGTTAGATCCTTTTCTTCTCTAACTCTCTTCCATGAAAATTGCCCAACATATCTCTGGCAAATTTCCTCTCTATTTGAAAACCTTCTCCTCCCAATCTTCATCCCCATCTCCTCCTCCTCCTCTGCCCCCTCATTTTCCACCTTCTTTTTCTTCAATAACACATTCTTAAAAGCATTAGGACAATTATTGCTCTATTTATACAATCCATCAATTTCTTTGTTTTATTCCATGTTTCCCACATCTTAGGATCTCCTCACTATTTTTAAAAATATATGTACCATTTTTATTATCATTATTACAGCATTGATATTGCTACAATGTTTTATACTTATAAGTTATTCTTATCTCTAATATGTTAGATTCCTGCTAGAGACTAGCAGGACTCCATGGAGGTCCTTGAGTTAAGCTTTTACTTTGAGTCACCCAACTAATGTTGCCAATCTTCAATTAAGAAGGAAAAAGTGAATTGGTTCCAAGTTCCAATTAAGGGAAAAAAAAAAAAAAAAAGAATGTTCCTGCTCCAGGTTTTGTTTATTAGGGAACTATTGATTGATTGGTCACTTTATTATAATGTATCAGGCAAAATATGTTCTATATCTTCAGTGTTGCTTAAAGATAAACTGATGACTGAAGGTATATTTCTAAATGTCAAGGTTCTCAATATATGCATGAAGACACAGAATTTAGTTTGCCTACAGAGTGATAGCTAAGACCTAACACAGTCAGAACAAAACTAAGGACCTAAATGTGTTTCTTTAATTTTATTTCAATTTATTTATTTATTCCTTATGTCATTCCCTCTCCCCACACACAATTAACTTGAAGCAACCTAAATTTTATTAAATTCAACATGATAAAATAAAAAAGGAGAGAAATATATTTATGCATGTGTGTAGTTACATATTTGTAGAGAAGAAGTCTGTAAGTTCATGCTCATACAGCAATATATGAACAATGATTTATCTGAGTGATGGGATTACCATTTTCTTTAAACATATTGTCTAGCTGCATACCATACATTTTTCAACAATAAACATATGTCAATAGTATGGTGAAATTATGTATATATAAAGGTTAAAAGAAAGGAGTGATAATTTAAAATGAAGTCAAAAGTAAGACTGATGTTTGGTTGTTAATACACTTCTTAGGGCCATGAAGTTGTATTCATTTTTTGAATGGCAGTCACAAATTTAACTCATGAACTTTGTTGCACCCAATGCAAAAAAGGGAACACAACCATTTCCATAATCCAGAAAGATCATAAGATTAAAAACTCATCAATTTTTCAAGAGAGGCTGTTGATACATGAGAAATATTTTATCCCTGGAATGCACTGTGTAACTTGAGAAGTAATAATTCCAACAGCATTCTTCCAGAAAGCAGTGATGAGTTTCAAAGAGGGGTCTGAGTATCACTCAATTCAGACCGATGGCAAATTGCCAAAGAATAATGCAGCATAAAGCAATTGCTTAGGAGGTTAGCGTGATGTCAATAAGGCATCAGACATATCTGATAAATTGGCTCAATCCAGACCTAGATTTTAGAGTGGATTCCCTACAGGAATGGATATACCATGTATCTTTCAAGCAACCCTCCATAAATACTGTTCCTTTTATTTGAAATTTTAATAAATAAGCAATAATGAATCCATCATCTTTCTTGGAAACCTTGAGAATGCACATATTTGATGAGATTAGGTAAACACATGGACATGCTTTCTGAAATAATTAAAAGAGTAGAAGAATGAACAGCCTTTTATAAAAATTGCAGATTTTAGCAAGGACAGAAACATGGATAGATGGCCATTCCACCTCTCTCAGAGGTGGTAAAAACAAGCACTGGTGGGAAAAACCAATGTTCTTCTCACATAGTGTTCTGGATTAATTTTAGCACCCTAAAATTGAGGTTTAGCTTTATTTTGAATGTGTACAGTTAAAAACTAAATTTAAATATCTTTTTAAAATTCAAACTCAATACTATTCCTTCATCAAGCATCCCCTAATATTAACATCCTACATAACCATGGTATATTTGTTAAAATAAATCAACTTTCTAATACTATTAATTAAACTACAGATTTTATTTGTATTTCATTTTTTCCACCAACGTCCTTTTTCTGTTCAAGGACCTGATCTAGGATACCACACTGCATTTAGTCATAATGTCTCTTTACTCTCTTCTAGTCTGTAACAGTTTCTAATTCTTGCCTTGTTTTTTTGACCCTGACAATTTTGAAGAGCACTGGTCAGGTAGTTTGTAGAATGTGCCTCAATTTGAGTTTGTCTGGTGTTTTACCATGTTTAGACTGGGTTATGAGTTTGGGGGGAAAATACTGAAGAGATGAAGTACCCTTTTCATTGCATCATATCATATTGGTGTATATGATATCAGCATAATTTATCACTGCTAGTGTTAAAATTGATCACTTGGTTAAGGTGGTGTCTGCCAGGTCCTTCCATTCTAAAGTTACTATCATTCCCTTTCATACTCTAGCCTTTGAAAGTGAGTCATTGAGTCCAGTCAGCACTCAAGTGGAGGGGAATTATGCTCTACTTCTGGGAAAGAAAAAAAAAAAAAAAAAAATATATATATATATATATATATATATATATATATATCTTTGAATTTTCCACAAGGAAGATTTGTCCCTATTCCCCCCACCCACACACACATACAACCTCCCATTTATTTACTTATTACATCATTTATTTATATTACCATAGACTCATGGATATTTATTTTACTCATTGGATTTTTTTTTCTTTTGCACAGTCCTATGTATTTTCTTTTAATTTTGATTCTAGTAACATATATACAGATTAAAATTTCTCCTTTTAACCACATTCACATATATAATTCAGTGAATTAATTACATTTACAATGTGCTATCATCACCACCATTTATTATCAAAACTTGACAATCAACCCAAGGAGAAACGCTATACAATTTAAGTATTAACTCCCCATTCCCTATCCCCACCCAGCCCTTTTAAACCTATATTCCAGATTCTGACTCTATGGGTTAGCTTATACTATTTCATATTAGGGAGTTCATACAATGTTTGTCCTTTTGTGCCTGGCTTATTTCACTCTAAATGGTGTTTCAGGGTTCATCCATCCATGTTGTCCTTGAATCAGAACTTCCTTTTTTTTAATGTTGAATAATATTCCATGGCATGTCTGTAACACATTTTGATTATCCATTCATTAGTTCAAGGACTTTTGGGTGGCTTCTGTCTTTGGACAATTGGAATAATTCTGCCATGAACATCAGTGTGAAAATTATCTGTTTGAGTCCCTGCTTTAAATTTTGGTGGAGCATATACCTAGTAGTGGGATTACTGGGTCATATGGTAGCTTTATACTAAGCTTTCTGATGAAATACCAAACTGTCTTCCACAATGGCTACAATATTTTACATTGTTACTAGCAATGAATGTGTGCTCCTATTTCTCCACATCCTCTCCAACACTTGCAATTTTCTGTTTTTTTAATAGTAGATATTCTAATGAGTGTGAAATGGTGTCTCAATGTGGTTTTTTTAAATTAAATTCAGTTTTATTGAGATATATTCACATACCATACAATCATCTATGGTGTACAATCAACTGTTCACAGTAACATAATGTAGTTGTGCATTCATCACCCCAATCTATTTTTAAACATTTTCCTTACACCAGAAAGAATCAAAATAAGAGTAAAAAATAAAAGTAGAAAAGAACACCCAGATCATCCCCCCCACCCTATTTTTCATTTAGTTTTTGTCCCCATTTTTCTACTCATCCATCCATACACTGGATAAAGGGAGTGCGATCCACAAAGTTTTCACAATCACATTGTCACCCCTTGTAGTCTACACTGTTGTACAATTGTCTTCAAGAGTCAAGGCTACTGGGTTGGAGTTTGATAGTTTTAGGTGTTTACTTCTAGCTATTCCAATACATTAAAACCTAAAAAGTGTTATCTATATAATGTGTAAGAGTGCCCACCAGAGTGACCTCTCAACTCCGTTTGAAATCTCTCAGCCAGTGAAGCTTTATTTTTTTTTGCTTCACATCTCCCTTTTGGTTAAGAAAATGTCCTCAATCCCATGATGTCAGGTCCAGATTCATCCCCAGGAGTTATATCCTGAGTTGCCAGGGAGACTTACACCCCTAGGAGTCAGGTCCGATGTAGGGGGGAGGGCAGTGAGTTCACCTGCCAAGTTGGCTTAGCTAAAGAGAGAGAGCGTCACATGTGAGCAACAGAGAGGTACTCAAGGGGAGACTTTTAGGCACAATTATAAGCAGGTTGAGCCTCTGCTTTGCAGTAACAAGCTTCACAAGGGCAATCCCCAAGATAGAGGGCTCAGCATACCAAACCATCAGTCCTCAATGTTTGTGAGAACATCAGCAACAATCCAGGGAAGGAAGTCCAACACTTCTGCATTTTCCCCCAGCTCCTCAGGGGGGTGGGGGTGGGGAGTGGAGGCTGCATATATATTTTTATTCTCTGTCAAAATTACTTTTGGGATGTGTTGCTATTTCACTCTAACCTATACAAACCTACCAGATCTCACTTCCTATTCAAAGTTCCATGTAATTGTGGTGTTTGAACAAACTGACTGTAGAAGTTGTTTAGAAAATATAGATTGTGCACCAAATAAACATCTCTTCCCTTGGTCTCACATGGAAGTTGAAATTTTAACACACAGTCAGTTTCAACTTTTACCCTTTGGCCCAATTTGCCCTAGTCTTAGCCAGATCTGCTTCATTCATATCTCTAATTGAAGTCTGGGCTCTTTATCAGCTTTTTTTTTTTCTTAATAGTTGCTGTGTGCGCTAATACTGACATTCCTATCTGCCAAGCTCTAGATCTGAGTTTCAGGTGTCACACAGATGCCCAGTGTTCCAGAGACCAATCAGGTTGTACACAAAGGGATCAACATCTCCGAGTTTGGAGATAGCCATTACAATTCAGGAATAGATGTGACTGCTGTAAGAGCTTATAATCTAGGGACCATTACAATAATTGTTTCCCTGTTAGGCTGTGCTCTAAGATTCAATTATGAGTTTACACATTGTAGTTAGTCCATACTGGTGAGGCATAATAGTGTTTGCCTTTGTTTCTGGCATACTTCACGCAAAATGCTGTCTACAGGATCCATTCACCAACGTGCGTGTCTCTCAGCTTCACTCCTTCTCGTAGTTGCTCAATATTCCATTGTATGTGACACAACAGGTCACTATTATGTTCCTCAGTTGATGTACACTTAGGCCATCTCCACCCATTGTAAATCATGAATACTGCCTCCATGAACACCAGTTAGCAAATGTCCATTCATGTCTCTGCTCTCGGATCTTCCAAGTACATACCCCCTAATGAGGTTGCAGGAGCTTATGGCCCCCACATACTTAGCTTCTTGTGGAACTCACTGGGTTTTAACCCAGTGCTATACTTATTGATTTTCTTACTCAAATTGTTCCAACTCTGGCCACTGTAAATGCCATCAGGTTATCAGATTGCTTCCTGTGTCCTTTTGGCATGCTTCCCCCTTTTTTCTTTTTCTCTTTCTTTTTTTTAAACATTTTCTGTCTGGGACTACAAGATATTCCAGGCTCATCTTATATTTTCCCCTGCCCCAGCCCTAGAATCAGCCATTTCTCCAAGGAGCCCTGATAACTCACTGATTTTAATTCATGAACTCTGAATCTTAAAATGAGGCTAATTTTCACTTAAGTGTCTGAAGACTAATGCAGATTTGCAGATGGTCCAGTTTATACATATGGATCTTCCTTTGTTCATTTAACTTCAATAGTGTCAGAAATCTCACCTGAATAATACAATTGAAGAACTTATCAGTTATCAGAAAGCCATTTACCCAAAGTCTGGAGTGGTGAATATTATTCCTGTTCAATTAGGTCTTTGGTAACCAGGAATGATTTAATTAAGTTCTGCTCTAAAAAATGCTCAATGGCAATTTACGTTTTTGAATCAAGTGGAGGAGGTTAGTGTGTATTTCTTAGTTTGCACTTTCTAAATATATTCTCCAGTTTAACTGTCCTGAAATGTATTACTAACATAGTTGAGCTTTGGACAGCTGGTCTGAGCTAAATGCAGACTATTTTTCCCCATAAGCCATATGCTCCAGGAATCACTCTGCTGATAGATTTATAACTCTTTTCTGTAATCAGGAGGAAAGTGGGTGAGTCTCTAAAATATACTGCACACAGTCCAGGCACAAATAGAGAAAGCAATAATTTATTGCTACTACTCTTATGAATATAGAAAGGATAGAAAGTAGATTGTCAAAATAGAAGAAAACACACTTCAGTGGTGTTTTTCAGGAGACCACATTTTTCCTGAAATATTCCTTCGTTTAATCTTTTCCTTTCTTTAAAATGTTACAACCTTCTTTGATAAATTGAATTTACTTCTCTAACTCCCACATCAAAATATCTCACAGCACATCATCCTAATATCGGAAAAAATAATCTTTTTCTTAATAACCTTATTGTCTCCATGAAGCAATGTTTTTTCTGATTTAACACTCTAGTATCTTCTCTTTAGTGATAAGTTGTTTTGGTAATGGTAAAAATCAGTAGTTTCACTATCAGTTTTTAAATTTTAATGGACCACGTACAACTAGGAGACACAAACTGGACATATATTCCAGGAAAAAAATGTTGGAGAAGGAAATAATTTATGCTTATGTTTGAACATGGTGAGCCAGTCTGGTCTTAAAAAGCAAATTCATCATCTTTGTTTAATGTGGGACGTGACTCCCAGGGATGAGCTTGGCCCTGGCATCGTGGGATTAAGAATGCCTTCTTGACCAAAAGGGGGAAAAAATGAAATAATAAAGTTTCAGTGACTGAGAGATATCAAATAGAGTTGAGAGGTAATTTTGGAGGTTATGCTTATGCATTATATAGATATTCCTTTTTAGTTTCTAGTACATTAGAATGGCTAGATGGTGATACCTGAATCTGTTGAACTGTAATCCAGTAGACTTGATTCTTGATGATGATTGTATAACTATACAGCTTTTACAGTGTGACCATGTGATTGTGAAAACCTTGTGATTGACACTCTTTTTATCCAGTATATGGGCAGATGAGTTATAAAAGACAAAAAAAAATATATAAGTAATAGGAGGGCTGAGGGCTATGGTTTGTTTTGGGTGTTCTTTTCAATTTTTATTTTTTTTCTTTATTTTGGAGTAATGGAAATGTTCTAAAATTGATTGTGGTGATGAATGCACAACTATATGATGATGCTGTAAGCCACTGATTGTATACTTTGGGTGGATTATATGGTGTGTGAATATCTCAATAAAATTGTATTTAAAAAAATCTTTGTTTCAACACTTCTGCTTTTGCATTATTGAAAGAAATTGCAATATGCTCCATGGAAATGAGCATAACAGATGGGAACGGTGTTACCAATAATAGTGATAATAATGTCACCAGGTTTTATTCTATTTGCAAAATGCCTTCTTATGCTCTGATGCTTTTATATGCATATCAATTTCAACCAGACACTGACTTGGACAGAGTTTCTTGGGTGTCATTTCAAACACCTAAGTGCTTTCACTAATAGCAGCCCCACAGCAGGAGAGAAGGATAAATCTCCAGGTCTCCTTCACACATTTGAGCCATTTCAGAGAAAATAGCTGTCCTTTGACCCAGAAGACCTCAGAAAAGTGCATTTAGTCAAAGATATTAGAAAAGAAAGGGTATGTAAATAAAGTGGGGGGATTAGTGGGATGACTGCAACTGTATTGAAGAATTGAAAAAATAAGAATGATTTAAATATAAGAATATTAAAAAGCCATAATTCCTATTCTTGTTTTCAGTTTAATTAGGTAGAGAAATACCGCAGACAGAACAAGAATAGTTTTACGGTGAGAGAGTTCATGAAGCAGCCAAGTTCCCCTAAATCCCCCATTCCATTAGCACCAACTTCATCCAAAAAATACCCTTAGAATGACCAAAGTTCAATTTTAAAAGATAGCAGGACCCTCTGAAATGCCCCCATTTTAAAAATGATGATGTAAGGCTGAGAGTTACCGGCTTGATCCAGCTCACTCAGACAGGTGGCCTGTCCTACTTTTAAAAAAAAGGAAAAAAAAAAGAGTAGAGAAGAAAAGAAAATTCAACTCTTTCTTCTGTAACCCATTCCACTGTCATTTCAGAGTTTGCCAATTCACTATCATGGTATTTCTTTAGCTTGCATAGCGCATACCTTAATTTATGCCTTTTCCCCTCAGAAATAGGATGAAACAAAATACAGATATTCTTGCTTGTACATCTTCCTGTCTCAATAGAATATTCTCGAAATTAAGGAAATGTGTCTTAGTAAGATAAGTTTTAGAACCTTCTTTTTCAAGACGGTTCTTTCTCCATTCCTTCACCAAAACTGAAGGATTTCCTACAATGTCTTTCTCTTTAAATGTTAAACATGAATGACTCCTTCAGTCATAAAGACATTTTTTCACAAGAAATTTTATTTTATTAATTATAATTGTCAATAAGAAAGCAGTGGTTGCAAAGTAGATTGCAGGATAAAAATCCTTATACAAGGAAAAAGAGGACATCTTTATAATGCTAAAAATAGTAATTCACAAAGAAATGTAACAGCTGTGATTATTTATGTACCAAATAACATCACCTCCTGTATAGGGCAGAAACTGCATTAAAAACAGGATGACAAAAAAAGGCAGCATTCTAATAATGGGGAAATTAATTCATCATTTTGGGTACAAGACAGTTCAAGCGAACAAAAAATAAATGAGCTATAGAAGACCAAAAGAATATAACCAATATGCTAAACCTCATTAATATATATCAACTCCATCTCCCAATAATAGAAAAAACACCTTCAAAAGTGTACATGGAACATTCATAGAAATCTGTCAAACAGAAAACATTAAGTTCCATACAGGAGAAATATTACAAACACACTCTGATCACAAAGCAAGAAAACTAGAAATTTAAAATGGAATAAAAACAAGAAGGTCTTTCTCCCTGCAAATTAAATCACAATTGAATTTGCATTTATAATATCATAATATATGATTACATATATAGGGTCTCTGTGACTAAGCAATGTGCCTAATATTATTTGTTAAGCCCATTAAATTTGTGGAACATATAGCGTTACAGTCTCATGAAGACTTTCGATGGTCAAACTTTTATTATATGTATCAAAAAAGATGTAAATTTATGATTTTTCACAGCTTTGCTTATTATTACTCTGCAGAATGACAACATTAATTTCATAGAACAATGGAAATTAAGACTCTACCAGGGGAAAGTGCCTTTGGAAATTTCTCCTTGAAACCACATTAGCACAGGGAATGCTTGGCAAGAGTTTGTCTGTTGATCAAAATTCAACACAATTGTTATACAAAGCTTGTTGACTTAAGTAAAATTTCCCCTTTCAGGAATGTATAAGCTAATGGATCCAGATATTAGTTTACACATTAGACCATATGTTAGTTAGAATGGAAATAAGGAGGGTTTTCTTTTTTCACTCTAGAGAGAAACTAACAAGTTATAGAATGTACTTTTTTTAAAAAAAGAATATGTATTTGTTAAGCATTAACACACACAGTACAGAGAGAACCTGCCCAGAGCACCTAACATGGTAGGCATTCAATAAAGTATGCTGCTCAAATTAACTTATAGTAAAGGAAATCTAAAGGGAATCAAATAGCTTACCTTTATCAAATTATTGAGGTATCCAAAAGTAGCTACCTTGGATCTTTTTTATCCAAATTCATGGCTATTGAGAATAGCATTTGGTGGATAAAAAAAATAACTCTGAGCATCGTGAATGTTATTTCTCTCTTTGCCATTTTCTTTCTAGTAAAACTCAGGTCCAGACAGATGGAGTGATTTGCTCAAGACTCTCACCTTGTAAACTGCTGAGTTTCAAAACAAACAAATAAACAAATACCTCCCCCCACTCCCCCCAAAAAAGGGCATGGGGCCCATAATAAATGAGAGCAAAAGCACTGGGAAGGGCTGCCTGGGAGACTCTGTGAGGCTGGGATTGGGAGAAGAATAGGACAAGCCAAGCCCTGAGCTTGGGTAACATGAATTTTTTTTTTTTGTCCCAGACAACTGAAGCCTTCAGAGTTTAAATTTCAGTACCTTAAAACAAAACTAAATTAAACTACCATTTCAGTAACTATTATATGGTGGAAACTGTGTTAAACATGTTAATATTTTGACTTATTTAATTCAATCCTGTGCAGAAGATATGGCTTTGCGCTTATCCCCAAGCTGTACCCTCAATCTTCCATCTTGGAATTTGCCTTCCCAGAGCTTCATATTCAAATTCTGCCTTTTTGTCCAGCAACTGAACTGTACCTGGCTCTTGATTCTAGTTAAACCATGGATAATCACCCTAAGGAACAATCTCTCCTCATCTGGTATCCCACTCAAACTCCAGGAAACCCTCAATAGTCTGGCCTCTAGGCCAGGATGGAATGTTGCAGGTACAACCTGGAGATAATAGCTACTGGTCTTTGAACTTCAGCCTCCATTGTGAAGCTCATTCTGCCTGAGAGATGGGAAAACCCATTCCGCCCACAGCCCCTTATTGTCTCTTGTATAGGTGTGATTCAATGTCAAGCCTGTAACTATGAAATTCCATGTTGATTCAAAGTTAGTGATGTGGTATGACAGGACAAAGTTCCCTAGCCTAGGAGCTGTCATCCTGGGTTTGAATTCCCTTCAAGTCCAAACCCAGCTATTTTGACCAAAGTTCAAGAAATACTCCATGCTGTTCTACCTCTCTGTGACTTTTCACCTGCTTTTTCTTCTATTTGAAATGCTTTTCCTTCCCTCATCCCTCTGGAAGAATTTCACTCATTCTTCAAAGCTCACCTCAAATGTCCACTCTGTTGTGACTTTCCTGATTACTCTGTTCCTGGAAAGACTGGAAGACTGTGTTTGTAGAAGAAGAAGGGAAATTGTGGAGATAGAATTTTTAAATTGCCAGGAATCTTAGAGATGAATTTCAGATAAAAGATCCAGACAGTCAGGAGAGGTAAGTTGATTTTTGTGCACAGAACAGAAATTAAGACTCAGGTTTCCTCACTTCTAATCCTTGGCTGTCTCCATCACACCAGGTTGTGGCTATATTAAATTGTGAATTTAGTATTCTGTACAGAGGTGGTGCATTTGGTTGGCTGCCTCAGTGCCCCTCTGTGATTGCCATGCATAGAGCAGTAATTGCTATTTTAAAATGAGGTTGCATGAGATAAGCATTTCACTTTTGTGTTTCTGAGCTAAGGCACATTAATACAGCAGCCTGAAAGCTACATTAATATTATCAGATAGATAATATTATTCTACCTGCTCAGGAATATATGCAGCTTTGAAGAATGAGGGGAAAAAAATAACAAGGACAGAAATCATTGAATAAGAAAAACAATGACAAATTGATCTTTTGAATTAATACATAAAGGAAAGATCTCCAGCACACCATTTCCTTTAGGGGGGTGGGGTGGGGGGCAGCTTAGTGTACACATGTTGGTAGAAAAGTATCCTTTGTCAATAAGATGGTCAGTAATATTTGAGAAAATAAAAAAATATTGTAAAGAATAATATAATCAAATTCAGAGAACTCATCAATAAAAGGAAAGCAAGCAACTTGCCCAAGACAACCTATTCTGAATGCAGCTTTTTATCCAGGGGGGCAAAAAAATTAGGAACACTTTCTCCAACAATTGAATTTATTATAATGGAATGTAAATACATCAGCTCACCAGACAAAGCACTCAACAAACAGGAAAGCAGGAAAAAATAAAAAATAAAAATAACTGTGCCCTTTAGAAATACATTCTTTAACTTTAGGTAGCAGGGAGTTGAGAGATTTCTTAATGAAAAATGCCTGAAGTCCTGCTATCACATTAGCCTTTATGGTTGGGAATTGGAGGATTCACTAAAAGCACCCAGAGATGAAAGCAGAAGGTGAATGCCCCAAGCCTGATGGACTGTCAGACACATGAGGAGATGCAAAGGCAAGTTTTCCGCGAATGCCGAGCACACGTTCCATGGAGCAAAAAGGAGGACAGCTGTTGGGTAGGTCCCTGATGGGGTTAGCTCGACAAACTTTTTTGCAGTTGTTTCATCTTTACTGTGCCATAAGATAAAAATAGTATTATCAGTTAGGACTTTGCAGTTTTTTAAATGTTTCAAATTACATGACTTTTAATAGCCTATGTTCAAAATCACCCTGCAAGTTAATGCATTTTTATTGTCTGAGCCAATTTGTGACAAGTTACAGTCCCTTCTACTTTGTCCCCAGCTTTTACCTGTTTCCATGTGATCCTAACCTTGTTCCCATTAAGTTATAGCCTCTCTTGTTTTCTAACTCTTGACTCTGACTCCCATTTTTGGCCCTGCCTCTGATCTTTGAATTTTTTGAAATGGTTGTGTGTGCACAGCCAGACACTAGAAGTCCTCCAAAGACTTGAAGCCATCCAGCCAGTTCTTTATGCTTTTGACATCCCAACCTCCCTCCACCTGGATGGTTCTCTTCCTTCATCCTCCAGTCTATGGGAAATAAACCCCATTACTTCCCTGCTTGGCCAATATTGTAGCTGGGTCAATTTTTTTTACATGTGGAAAATGAAGCTGAGAGAAGTTTCTTGGGCCAAGATCATATATTTCATAAAGGGTAGAGTTAAAACCCAAATTCAGGCCATCTCCATCCATCAGTAGGCTACACATTAACCATTCCTTTTTTACTACCTCTCACATATTGTCCAAAAACAAATTCTACTTCATTGTAAATTAAATGTCTCTGTTCTAAGGATTTAAGGACTGGGGAAGCCACCTGCTTCTGAACTTTGTGTATTTACAGGTAATGCCATGGGCTGGGTTGCTTTGGCTTGGTGTAAATAACATGAAGATGCAGATAGAGACACAGTAAAACTGTAATTATTCCCTGAGTTCTGACAAATTTTTGCAAAAGAATGCAGTTGGTCACAATGGGACCAAATCACTGGAAATGTGTAATGTATAACCATCACCACTTCTAGAGAACAATCTGAAACACATGTACTTAGGTCCCGGCTTTGAGTGTCTTCTGCACATATCAAGAAGAGCATGTGGCATGGAGAGTCCATTGATGAAGGCCAAATGCATTGTCCAGAATAGATTCCTCCCCTGTAGCTTTCTAAGTCAGTATCACTAAGATTCTGAAAATCTGAAGCTTTCATTGGCTCCACAGTCTAGAAGATATGTGGAATTTATTTTTTATTTCCATTTTATTTGTTATTAGGTACTTTAAGATTAATTAATAATGACAAAATTGTGAATGGATTTGCCTTCAGAATCTCCCCATCTCCTTGTCAGACTCCTCAACTAACCCGATTCTCCAGGTGGCGGGCTCCCTCAGGCTGCCCATAGCTGTTTGATCTCCTAGGATGAGTCCTGATATTTCACAATTTCCAATGCCAATAAACCAGGTGATGGATTTGTCTCTTCTCACTTATAAATAAAAAAGAAGCATCCCATTCTTCCAGTTCCTTAGGAGTTGGCTCTCTATTGATGATGCTAAACTGATTATTTAATTCATGGGTAAATATGGGTAAATATGATAGCCTTTCTAGGGGAATTTATATTTTATCAGAAACTTTCTAAAAGCGTGTTAGCATAAACTTAATCTCTAGTGATGGGAATTTCAAGCACGGTGGCAGGTGGAGGCAACAGTGGAATCTTTCTATTGCCCAAAATATGAGCACTCTTCTTCGATTTTGGCCAACTGGTGCTGCATGTAATGTAGGAATTTAAGGTTTATTTTCACAAGTCCAAAACAAACAAAATTGAATATATCTTCCATCTTCCCTAGAAGGCAATGCAATTCAGTTGTTCTTTCTTCACTCTGTGTATGTCCATGAGTGTGTATGTGATTGTTTATATGTAACTATACCTTTGCAGAACCACAAATCTCTCCAGCCCCCCACAAAAGTGTCTAATCTAATTGCTGTCCTTGTCACATAGTCTTTCAACAAATATCTGGGAATGGTTACCATGATGTATTACTGTTTTACATTAATGGTAATATGTCTTCTAGCTTTGTTGACCCAAATCAATTTAATAAGCATTGGAGAGCTGTCTATATCAGTTCCCAAACTTCACCCGTAGCCCATTATCAACTAAAGTTACCTGTCTACTTGCACAGATCAAATTCTGGGACAGGGGAAAGAATAAATTTCCTTGTCTGTATTAGGAATTGCCCTCTTCAGGAACTCAAGAACTACAGCAGAACTATTGAAAAAAAAGCTATGTTGTTCTGAATTTCAAGTTTCCTGATTTCAGTATCTTTCTTACTCTGAACCATTTTATAGATCAGAGGACTGTCAAGGACTAGCTACTGATTTTACTGTCACCCTTTACTATCAGTTGATTGACTCATTCATTCATTTGCCCATAAAACAGATATTGAATGCCTACCACGTTCTAGATACCATATTAGATCTCAGGATAGAGGAGTAAAATGTAATGTCCCTGCTATTAGATCTCACAGTTTAGTTGGAGGACAGAAATGAGTTATCAACAATTACAACAGGGTGGTGAGTGCTATAGTTAGAAGTATGATAAGAAGGATGCTAAGGAAACACAGAGAAGGGGCAAGATTGGGAAGTCAGGGAAAGTGTCCAGAAGGAAATGGGGCTGGAGTTCAGAACTGAGTCTTTAAAGGTAAATAAGGTTTATAGTCCAGGCAGATGAAGGAGAAAAGATTATTTTGGGTAGAAAAACATTGTGGGCAAAGGCATGAGGTCATGCCAGACAAAATATTTTCGAGGAACTGCAGTTAGGGGTGTGCATGTGCAGACAAGGTATATATATCTTGGAGGGTAAGTGGAAAGGGGTTGTGCCAGTTTGAATGTATTGTGTCCCCCCAAACACCATTATCTTTGATGTAATCTTGTGTGGGCAGACCTATCTGTGTTAATTAGATTGCAATTCTTTGTGACCCACCCAACTGTGGGTGATGACTCTGATTGGATAATTTCCACAGAGGTGTTGGCCTGCCCATTCAGGGTGGGTCTGAATTAAATTACTGGAGCACTATATAAGAGCTAGACAGAAGGAGCAGTTTGCTACAGCCAAGAGGGACACTTTGAAGAAAGCACAGGAGCTGCAGATGAGAGAGAGTTTGAAGGCGGGCATTGAAAGCAGACTCTTGCTCCGGAGAAGCTAAGAAAGGACAAACACCCCAAAAGCAACTAAGAGTGACATTTTTGAGGAAATGCAGCCTAGAGAGGAACATTCTGGGAACAGAGGTTTTCCAGACACCATTGGCCATCCTCCAGTGAAGGTACCCGATTGCTGATGGACACTTTATGGCCTTAAGACTGTAACTGTGTAAGCAAATAAACCCCCTTTTATAAAAGCCAATCCATCTCTGGTGTTTTGCATTCCAGCAGCAAATGGGGTGGTGAGTGATAAAGTTAAAAAGTGATCAAGGGCCAGGTCATGGAAGTGCATATGCCATATTAAGGAATCTTGATTTGCCCTGAAGGCTGGACTGAGCCTTAGAATAATTTTAAGTATGAGAGTGATAGCATCACATTTACATAGTTTATATTACAGTCTGTGGCTTTCTCCTTCTATATACCATGTACATGCTCCTAGTGTCCTTAAAGGCATGAATAAATAGAGTTCCAGGCTCTAAGGGGCTTCTCAAACCTTGAGTGAGGTCAAAAGGATCACCTTACATAGGATAAATTAATTCCAGCATCTATGTTTTATCTTGATAATTTGTAAATTTCATACAGGGCCAAGATTAAATTAAGTTACATCCAGAAAACATTTTGAATCAGATATCAGCTCCAGTGTTATTGAATCATTTTCCATCTTGTTTTAGAATATAATTGAAGAAAGCATATTCTGTGTTGTACACCATTTAATTTCTATTAACAATAGTATCCTTTTGGAGATGTCCTTGGCTGACTTGGTACTGTTTTCCAAAAGCAGAAAGATAAATAACAAGTGGATTGTTCATCAAGTGACATTGCCTTTGTCTGGAAACATGTCCCATTGCTGTTGGAGGTTTTAAAAAATGTTAAAAGTCCTGAATTGACTGAGTTGCAGTTTTCTCAAATGAATATATAATAAATCATCCTCAAAGCCTGGCTGTATAAACAAATAATTTCTATTCTAAAAAGGTTTTGCTCCGAGGCCCAGAGAATCAAAACAACTCTCAGGGAAACTGAAATAATATTGTCAGCCTTTACAAATTATCTCTTGGATTAGAAAAATAGGAAAGCAATACTTAGACTCTGGCAGTAGATCTACTATGGTCTATGCTCCCTACCTGCAGGTAGCAGGGGTGACCCGTGAAGCAAAATAATCAGCATCCCTAGCAACCAATCACTGAAAGGGAGAAGACGAATACTTTCTAGAGGTTGCCCAGGTCCACAAACATAGGCACTTGGCCCTGGCACAGAGGAGCTGTGAAAACTTCATAAATATCGAATAAAAGAAGAAACCACCATTGTATATTTCAAAAGCTGTAACTTCATAAGAAACCTGAAGATCAGAGTTTGATCAGGATCTTAGAAGTTGAACTACAGAAATCTGGGTCAGACATGCTAGGAGATAGATAAACTAGAGAATTTAGTACTGCAAATGCTTGACTCCCATTTTTTTGCAGCTCCCATATTACTACACAATTGATTATTATGATGAACACCAGGGATCACATCATGTGCATGTTCCAGACAGGCTGCTGACGTGGTCACCCTTTAAACGGATATTTTTCAAATCATGGTTAAGTTTTTATTTATAGAGATGGCTCAGGTGTGTAAAGGAAGGAAAAGGAAGAGGGCCCCATTGGCAGCCCCAGTTTTCCTCCTCCACTCGGAAAAAAACAAAAGGCTGGAGTTAACTTACTTGACCTTCCTTAGAAAGCATAGTTACCAGCTGTCATTACTTGAGCATGTCCCTTAAGAGTCTACCCCTCTAGCCTAAGTGGCTTATCAAAATGCCTTCTAAACTCATGAAGACCTCACCACCATTACCTTCAGGAGTTTTGATAAATGATCTTTTCCTCATCTTTTTGCATTCTCTGTGACATTTAATGTTCCAATCAACTTCCCAGTTGATCTGGTTCTGATCACATCTGGATGCAGTCCATCTAAAGAGCAACTACACACAGTCAATACAGGTAATTGCTTTATAACATATTTATAAGCTACACACCCACCTGAACATGAGAGAAAGTAAGTGGCATGCCCAAGGTCCCATAGCTAATAAGTGTCAAGACTAGAAACAAATACAGGTCCTCTGTTCTAACTTCTATAATCTATCCATTACACCATATTTCTAGATTAGACTTCTAACACTTCTCTGTGCCTAGTAGCCATTGCAAAAGTAAAAGAATGTAAAGATAGCCTTGCCTTAAGGTAGTTATGATATAAGTGAAGGGGAACTCACAATCTAGGTGAACAGGCATGGCATTTTAATGATATTGGAGAATGTGCATAACGGCCTAAGATGGATCTGTAATACTATTGTCATCATGACTCTAGGAAGCAAAAATACTAATAAATGAAATAAATTATACCTGGAATAAACTATATCATTTAGATACTCCATTAATCCCAGTATATTTCTTGACAAGAGCAAATATTTGTAATTAATTGGTTATTTAATCAATTTAATCAAGCTGAATGCTTCACCATATATTGTGAGCAATTTGTTAGATTAAGCAAAAAGAAACTTTATTTGTAGTTAACAAAAGCTTAACTTCTAAGTCTTCTAGCTGTCCCGTTTATTTAAAAATCAGGTTTTCAAAAAAAAACAAAAATGAAAATTTCAACTAGAGTAAGATTTACACAAATAACATAAATCTGAAGTACAAATGGATTTTTTTTCTGTTTGAGTTTTATCATGTTCATGTGCTTATAGTATCCAGTACTAGACTTAACATAAACTTCATAGATACCATATGAAAGTAAAAATCAACGACAACTTAACTTTGCTTTTATTCAGTTCTAAACCAAAATATGTTCATTGGGCACTCTGCCAGTTTGAATGTATTACATCCCCCAGAAAAAGCCATGTTCTTTGATGCAATCTTGTGGGGCAGGCGTTTTAGTGCTGATCAGATTGGAATCCTTTGAGTGTTTCCATGGAGATGCGACCCACCCAACTGTAGATGATAACTCTGATGAGGTAATTTCCATGAAGGCATGGCCCTGCACATTCAGGGTGGGTCTGAATTAGATTACTGGAGCACTGTATAAGCTCAGACAAAAGGAGCAAACTTGCTACAGCCAAGAGGAACACTCTGAAGAATGCACAGGAGCTGAGAGAGAAGCTGCAGATGAGAGATTTTGAAGACAGATGTTGAAAGCAGACTTTTGCTCTGCAGAAGTTAAGAGAGGACAAATGCCCCAAGAGCAACTGAGAGTGACATTTTGGAGAGAAGCTGAAGCCTAGAGAGGAACGCCCTGGGAGAAAGCCATTTTGAAACCAGAACTCTGGAGCAGACACCAGCCACGTGCCTTCCCAGCTAACGGAGGTTTTCCAGACACCATTGTCCATCCTCCAGTGAAGGTACCCCCTTACCTTGGACACTGTATGGCCTTAAGACTGTAACTTTGTAACCAAATAAAGCCCCTTTGATAAAAGCCAATCCATTTCTGGTGTTTTGCATTCCAGCAGCTTTAGCAAACTAGAATAGGCACTCACTCAGTGAAGAACCCTGGCTAAGATGAATGAGTCCCTGCTTTCAAGGCACTTAAGGTGAGTCTCCATTTTGTGAATATGGAAGTTAATATCACAGCAGGCTTGTAAATGTGGAAAAAAAAAGATTAAAAAAAAAAAAGAACTGGCAACATCACTGTAAGCTCAAGATAAGAGAAGACCATATGCCAAAGTCCAGCTGGAATTTCCACTAATTGCATCAGCCCTAGGGATAAATTCAAGAAGTACATTCTTGGGCTGCATAGCACATGCTCTAATCTCTGAACCAGAACACCCCAGATGGCCCCAAGTAAAACTGGAAAAGACTTTGATTCACCTTCCCTGTAAGTACTTAACTCTGAGACAGTGAAGATGAACTGACCAGAAAAATAAGTGGTAATTTTCCAACTCCAGAGGAATATATTTGTAGCCAGATAGAGCCAAGGTCTTGCCCCCACCTCCATATTTATCTCCATTCTATTCTTTTTATTACCATAATTCCAAAAATGGTGATTCCCAGAACACAGAACAGAAGAAAGTACAGAAGGGTGAGTAGCGACTTGTTAAATATAGGGTGTATAATCTCCTAAACTTGGGCAGTGACAAGAATGTTAGAAGTGCAGGCTGGAAGCTGAGGTCTTTTATGTAATGCCAATGTTCAAAAAGTTACAAATTTCATCAAATTCTCTTGTTTAGAGAGAGAATCTGAAAAAGAAAAAAAAAATTCAGAAAGTTTGCACTAAGTCACTATCTTCTAACAATGATAAATTGAGATTAGACTGAACTTAAAGTTCAGATTTAGGGAAAAATTTTCCAGACCCCCAGGAGATGGTGGTGGAGTCCTAGAATATACTACCAATCCTTTCTGATGGCAAATCTTAAAACCTAATGATGTCTCCCCTAGAGCAAGAAGAAAAAACGACCAACATTAATCCCATTAAACCTATGGCAATAAAGAGAGCAATGTTATGAAGACTCATGAGAAAAAAACTCCTAGAAAATACTAGAAATAATACTCCTAGATAATACTAGAAAATAATATTTCTATATTAAGTCAATGAAAGTTTTAGAAGCCTCTGCTTTGAATCCTCAAAAGTATATGAAAGGAGAGTCCTTTCAGTTTTAAAACTTCAGATACAGAGGCGGGGAAAGATGGTGGACTGGTGAGCTGTATGTTTTAGTTACTCCTCCAGGAAAGTAGGTAGAAAGCCAGGAACTGCGTGGAATGGACACCACAGAGCAATCTGTCTTTGGGCATACTTCATACAACACTCATGAAAACATGGAACTGCTGAGATCAGCGAAATCTGTAAGTTTTTGCGGCCAGGGGACCCGCGCCCCTCCCTGCCAGACTCAGTCCCGGGGGAGGAGGGGCTGTCAGCTCCAGGAAGGAGAAGGGAGAATTGCAGTGGCTGCTCTTATCGGAAACTCATTCTACTGATTCAAACTCCAACCATAGATAGACTGAGACCAGACACCAGAGACTCTGAGAGCAGCCAGCCCAGCAGAGAGGAGACAGGCATAGAAAAAAAACAACACGAAAAACTCCAAAATAAAAGCAGAGGATTTTTGGAGTTCTGGTGAACACAGAAAGGAGAAGGGCGGAGATCAGGCCTTGAGGCGCATATGCAAATCCCGAAGCAAGGCTGATCTCTCTGCCCTGTGCAGCACCTTTCCTTAATGGCCCTGGTTGCTTTGTCTATTAGCATTTCAATAACCCATTAGATCTCTGAGGAGGGCCGTTTTTTTTTTTTTTTTTTTTTTTTTTTTTTTTTTTTTTTAAATCCTTTTTGCTTTTTCTAAAACAATTACTCTAAGAAGCTCAATACAGAAAGCTTCAAAGAATTGAAATTTGGGCACGTCAAGTCAAGAGCAGAACTAAGAGAGCTCTGAGACAAAAGGCAATAATCCAGTGGCTGAGAAAATTCACTAAACAACACAACTTCCCAAGAAAAGGGGGGTGTCCGCTCACAGCCACCATCCTGGTGGACAGGAAACACTCCTGCCCATCGCCAGCCCCATAGCCCAGAGCTGCCCCAGACAACCCAGTGTGACGGAAGTGCTTCAAATAACAGGCACACACCACAAAACTGGGCATGGACATTAGCCTTCCCTGCAACCTCAGCTGATTGTCCCAGAGTTGGGAAGGTGGAGCAGTGTGAATTAACAGAGCCCCATTCAGCCATCATTTGAGCAGACTGGGAGCCTCCCAACACAGCCCAGCAGCCCAGAACTGCCCTGGGGGGACGGCACTCACCTGTGACATAGCACAGTCATCCCTCAACAGAGGACCCGGGGTGCACAGCCTGGAAGAGGGGCCCACTTGCAAGTCTCAGGAGCCATACGCCAATACAAAAGACTTGTGGGTCAGTGGCAGAGACAAACTGTGGCAGGACTGAACTGAAGGATTAGACTATTGCAGTAGCTTTAAAACTCTAGGATCATCAGGGAGATTTGATTGTTAGGGCCACCCCCCCTCCCCGACTGTCCAGAAACACGCCCCACATACAGGGCAGGCAACACCAACTACACACGCAAGCTTGGGACACCAATTGGGCCCCAGAAGACTCACTCCCCCACTCACCAAAAAGGCTAAGCAGGGGAGATCTGGCTTGTGGAGAACAGGTGGCTCGTGGACGCCACCTGCTGGTTAGTTAGAGAAAGTGTACTCCACGAAGCTGTAGATCTGATAAATTAGAGATAAGGACTTCAACTGGTCTACAAACCCTAAAAGAACCCTATCAAGGTCAGCAAATGCCACGAGGCCAAAAACAACAGAAAATTATAAAGCATATGAAAAAACCAGACGATATGGATAACCCAAGCCCAAGCACCCAAATCAAAAGACCAGAAGAGACACACCTAGAGCAGCTACTCAAAGAACTAAAGATGAACAACGAGACCATAGTACGGGATATGAAGGAAATCAAGAAGACCCTAGAAGAGCATAAAGAAGACATTGCAAGATTAAATAAAAAAATGGATGATCTTATGGAAATTAAAGAAACTGTTGACCAAATTAAAAAGATTCTGGACACTCATAGTACAAGACTAGAGGAAGTTGAACAACGAATCAGTGACCTGGAAGATGACAGAATGGAAAATGAAAGAATAAAAGAAAGAATGGGGAAAAAAAATTGAAAAAATCGAAATGGACCTCAGGGATATGATAGATAATATGAAACGTCCGAATATAAGACTCATTGGTGTCCCAGAAGGGGAAGAAAAGGGTAAAGGTCTAGGAAGAGTATTCAAAGAAATTGTTGGGGAAAACTTCCCAAATCCTCTAAACAACATAAATACACAAATCATAAATGCTCAGCGAACTCCAAATAGAATAAATCCAAAAAAACCCACTCCGAGACATATACTGATCACACTGTCAAACATAGAAGAGAAGGAGCAAGTTCTGAAAGCAGCAAGAGAAAAGCAATTCACCACATACAAAGGAAACAGCATAAGACTAAGTAGTGACTACTCAGCAGCCACCATGGAGGCGAGAAGGCAGTGGCACGATATATTTAAAATTCTGAGTGAGAGGAATTTCCAGCCAAGAATACTTTATCCAGCAAAGCTCTCCTTCAAATTTGAGAGAGAGCTTAAATTTTTCACAGACAAAGAAATGCTGAGAGAATTTGCTAACAAGAGACCTCCCCTACTGGAGATACTAAAGGGAGCCCTACAGACAGAGAAACAAAGACAGGACAGAGAGACTTGGAGAAAGGTTCAGTACTAAAGAGATTCGGTATGGGTACAAGAAAGGATATTAATAGAGAGAGGGAAAAATATGGCAAACATAATCCAAAGGATAAGATGGCCGATTCAAGAAATGCCTTCACGGTTTTAACGTTGAATGTAAATGGATTAAACTCCCCAATTAAAAGATATAGATTCGCAGAATGGATCAAAAAAAGTGAACCATCAATATGTTGCATACAAGAGACTCATCTTAGACACAGGGACACAAAGAAACTGAAAGTGAAAGGATGGAATAAAATATTTCATGCAAGCTACAGCCAAAAGAAAGCAGGTGTAGCAATATTAATCTCAGATAAAATAGACTTCAAATGCAGGGATGTTTTGAGAGACAAAGAAGGCCACTACATACTAATAAAAGGGGCAATTCAGCAAGAAGAAATAACAATCGTAAATGTCTATGCACCCAATCAAGGTGCCACAAAATACATGAGAGAAACATTGGCAAAACTAAAGGAAGCAATTGATGTTTCCACAATAATTGTGGGAGACTTCAACACATCACTCTCTCCTATAGATAGATCAACCAGACAGAAGACCAATAAGGAAATTGAAAACCTAAACAATCTGATAAATGAATTAGATTTAACAGACATCTACAGGACATTACATCCCAAATCACCAGGATACACATACTTTTCTAGTGCTCATGGAACTTTCTCCAGAATAGATCATATGCTGGGACATAAAACAAGCCTCAATAAATTTAAAAAGATTGAAATTATTCAAAGCACATTCTCTGACCACAATGGAATACAATTAGAAGTCAATAACCATCAGAGACTTAGAAAATTCACAAATACCTGGAGGTTAAACAACACACTCCTAAACAATCAGTGGGTTAAAGAAGAAATAGCAAGAGAAATTGCTAAATATATAGAGACGAATGAAAATGAGAACACAACATACCAAAACCTATGGGATGCAGCAAAAGCAGTGCTAAGGGGGAAATTTATAGCACTAAACGCATATATTAAAAAGGAAGAAAGAGCCAAAATCAAAGAACTAATGGATCAACTGAAGAAGCTAGAAAATGAACAGCAAACCAATCCTAAACCAAGTACAAGAAAAGAAATAACAAGGATTAAAGCAGAAATAAATGACATAGAGAACAAAAAAACAATAGAAAGGATAAATATCACCAAAAGTTGGTTCTTTGAGAAGATCAACAAGATTGACAAGCCCCTAGCTAGACTGACAAAATCAAAAAGAGAGAAGACCCATATAAACAAAATAATGAATGAAAAAGGTGACATAACTGCAGATCCTGAAGAAATTAAAAAAATTATAAGAGGATATTATGAACAACTGTATGGCAACAAACTGGATAATGTAGAAGAAATGGACAATTTCCTGGAAACATATGAACAACCTAGACTGACCAGAGAAGAAATAGAAGACATCAACCAACCCATCACAAGCAAAGAGATCCAATCAGTCATCAAAAATCTTCCCACAAATAAATGCCCAGGGCCAGATGGCTTCACAGGGGAATTCTACCAAACTTTCCAGAAAGAACTGACACCAATCTTACTCAAACTCTTTCAAAACATTGAAAAAAATGGAACACTACCTAACTCATTTTATGAAGCTAACATCAATCTAATACCAAAACCAGGCAAAGATGCTACAAAAAAGGAAAACTACCGGCCAATCTCCCTAATGAATATAGATGCAAAAATCCTCAACAAAATACTTGCAAATCGAATCCAAAGACACATTAAAAAAATCATACACCATGACCAAGTGGGGTTCATTCCAGGCATGCAAGGATGGTTCAACATAAGAAAAACAATCAATGTATTACAACACATTAAAAACTCGAAAGGGAAAAATCAATTGATCATCTCAATAGATGCTGAAAAAGCATTTGACAAAATCCAACATCCCTTTTTGATAAAAACACTTCAAAAGGTAGGAATTGAAGGAAACTTCCTCAACATGATAAAGAGCATATATGAAAAACCCACAGCCAGCATAGTACTCAATGGTGAGAGACTGAAAGCCTTCCCTCTAAGATCAGGAACAAGACAAGGATGCCCGCTGTCACCACTGTTATTCAACATTGTGCTGGAAGTGCTAGCCAGGGCAATCCGGCAAGACAAAGAAATAAAAGGCATCCAAATTGGAAAAGAAGAAGTAAAACTGTCATTGTTTGCAGATGATATGATCTTATATCTAGAAAACCCTGAGAAATCAACAATACACCTACTAGAGCTAATAAACAAATTTAGCAAAGTAGCGGGATACAAGATTAATGCACATAAGTCAGTAATGTTTCTATATGCTAGAAATGAACAAACTGAAAAGACACTCAAGAAAAAGATACCATTTTCAATAGCAACTAAAAAAATCAAGTACCTAGGAATAAACTTAACCAAAGATGTAAAAGACCTATACAAAGAAAACTACATAACTCTACTAAAGAAATAGAAGGGGACCTTAAAAGATGGAAAAATATTCCATGTTCATGGATAGGAAGGCTAAATGTCATTAAGATGTCAATTCTACCCAAACTCATCTACAGATTCAATGCAATCCCAATCAAAATTCCAACAACCTACTTTGCAGACTTGGAAAAGCTAGTTATCAAATTTATTTGGAAAGGGAAGATGCCTCGAATTGCTAAAGACACTCTAAAAAAGAAAAACGAACTGGGAGGACTTACACTCCCTGACTTTGAAGCTTATTATAAAGCCACAGTTGCCAAAACAGCATGGTACTGGCACAAAGATAGACATATAGATCAATGGAATCGAATTGAGAATTCAGAGATAGACCCTCAGATCTATGGCCGACTGATCTTTGATAAGGCCCCCAAGTCACCGAACTGAGCCATAATGGTCTTTTCAACAAATGGGGCTGGGAGAGTTGGATATCCATATCCAAAAGAATGAAAGAGGACCCCTACCTCACCCCCTACACAAAAATTAACTCAAAATGGACCAAAGATCTCAATATAAAAGAAAGTACCATAAAACTCCTAGAAGATAATGTAGGAAAACATCTTCAAGACCTTGTATTAGGAGGCCACTTCCTAGACTTTACACCCAAAGCACAAGCAACAAAAGAGAAAATAGATAAATGGGAACTCCTCAAGCTTAGAAGTTTCTGCACCTCAAAGGAATTTCTCAAAAAGGTAAAGAGGCAGCCAACTCAATGGGAAAAAATTTTTGGAAACCATGTATCTGACAAAAGACTGATATCTTGCATATACAAAGAAATCCTACAACTCTATGACAATAGTACAGACAGCCCAATTATAAAATGGGCAAAAGATATGAAAAGACAGTTCTCTGAAGAGGAAATACAAATGGCCAAGAAACACATGAAAAAATGTTCAGCTTCACTAGCTATTAGAGAGATGCAAATTAAGACCACAATGAGATACCATCTAACACCGGTTAGAATGGCTGCCATTAAACAAACAGGAAACTACAAATGCTGGAGGGGATGTGGAGAAATTGGAACTCTTATTCATTGTTGGTGGGACTGTATAATGGTTCAGCCACTCTGGAAGTCAGTCTGGCAGTTCCTTAGAAAACTAGATATAGAGCTACCATTCGATCCAGCGATTGCACTTCTCGGTATATACCCGGAAGATCGGAAAGCAGTGACACGAACAGATATCTGCACGCCAATGTTCATAGCAGCATTATTCACAATTGCCAAGAGATGGAAACAACCCAAATGTCCTTCAACAGATGAGTGGATAAATAAAATGTGGTATATACACACGATGGAATACTACGTGGCAGTAAGAAGGAACGATCTGGTGAAACATATGACAACATGGATGAACCTTGAAGACATAATGCTGAGCGAAATAAGCCAGGCACAAAAAGAGAAATATTATATGCTACCACTAATGTGAACTCTGAAAAATGTAAAACAAATGGTTTATAATGTAGAATGTAGGGGAACTAGCAGTAGAGAGCAATTAAGGAAGGGGGAACAATAATCCAAGAAGAACAGATAAGCTATTTAACGTTCTGGGGATGCCCAGAAATGACTATGGTCTGTTAATTTCTGATGGATGTAGTAGGAACAAGTTCACTGAAATGTTGCTATATTATGTAACTTTCTTGGGGTAAAGTAGGAACATGTTGGAAGTTAAGCAGTTATCTTAGGTTAGTTGTCTTTTTCTTACTCCCTTGCTATGGTCTCTTTGAAATGTTCTTTTATTGTATGTTTGTTTTCTTTTTAACTTTTTTTTTCATACAGTTGATTTGAAAAAAGAAGGGAAAGTTAAAAAAAAAAAAAAAAAGAAAAAGAAAAAAGACAAACAAGGAAAAAAAAAAAAAAAAAGATGTAGTGCCCCCTTGAGGAGCCTGTGGAGAATGCAGGGGTATTCGCCTACCCCACCTCCATGGTTGCTAACATGACCACAGACATAGGGGACTGGTGGTTTGATGGGTTGAGCCCTCTACCATAAGTTTTACCCTTGGGAAGACGGTTGCTGCAAAGGAGAGGCTAGGCCTCCCTGTATTTGTGCCTAAGAGTCTCCTCCTGAATGCCTCTTTGTTGCTCAGATGTGGCCCTCTCTCTCTGGCTAAGCCAACTTGAAAGGTGAAATCACTGCCCTCCCCCCTACGTGGGATCAGACACCCAGGGAAGTGAATCTCCCTGGCAACGTGGAATATGACTCCCGGGGAGGAATGTAGACCCGGCATCGTGGGATGGAGAACATCTTCTTGACCAAAAGGGGGATGTGAAAGGAAATGAAATAAGCTTCAGTGGCAGAGAGATTCCAAAACGAGCCGAGAGATCACTCTGGTGGGCACTCTTACGCACACTTTAGACAACCTTTTTTAGGTTCTAAAGAATTGGGGTAGCTGGTGGTGGATACCTGAAACTATTAAACTACAACCCAGAACCCATGAATCTCAAAGACAGTTGTATAAAAATGTAGCTTATGAGGGGTGACAGTGGGATTGGAAATGCCATAAGGACCAAACTCCACTTTGTCTAGTTTATGGATGGATGTGTAGAAAAGTAGGGGAAGCAAACAAACAGACAAAGGTACCTAGTGTTCTTTTTTACTTCAATTGCTCTTTTTCACTCTAATTATTATTCTTGTTATTTTTGTGTGTGTGCTAATGAAGGTGTCAGGGATTGATTTAGGTGATGAATGTACAACTATGTAATGGTACTGTAAACAATCGAAAGTACGATTTGTTTTGTATGACTGCGTGGTATGTGAATATATCTCAATAAAATGATGATTAAAAAAAAAAAAAAATGAAGTAAAACTAATGATGTTCTGAAATGGAGGAAAACAAAGAGAATTCATTACGAACAGACTTCTTTACAAGGAACACTAAAGGAAATTTTTCAAGTGGAAGGAAATTGATACCAGAAATGAACTTGGATCTTCTGGAATAAAGGAAGAACAAAATAAACGGTAAATATCTGCATAAATAAAAGGCTATTTTTCCCTTCAGTTTCTTTAAAATACATAATTCTGTTGAAAGTAAAACATTGATTGGGTTTCCAAAATAAATTGAAATAAGTTGACTCTAATATAAAGGTCATTGACAGGGAGGAAACTATGGGGCTGCAAGATTTCCACATTTTGTATGAAGTGGTAGCAATATTAACTCTAATTAAAATGTAGAAGTTTAGGTATGTATATTGTAATCCCTAGAGGACCCACTAAAAACCCACAAAAAGATATACCCAAGAAAGCTAGTAGACAAATTAAATTGCAATGCTAAAAAAAAAAAAAAATATCCAAAGCCAGACAAATAAGGCAAGAAAGAGAAAACAAATTAAAAGGCAGAAGGGACAAAAAGAAAGAAAAGAAAAAGGCATGTATAATTCCAACTCTATGAATAATCAAATTGAGTGTTAATGTCTAAAGCCACCAATTAAAATGCAGAGAATGATAGACTGGAGAAAAAAGCTGTTTTAACAGATATCTTTAAATATTAAAGAACAGATAGATTGAAAGTAAGTCAATAGAAAAAGTTATGCCATGCAAATATAACCATAAGAAGATAAAGTAGCTATTCAAAAATCAGATGAAATAGACTTCAAGACAAAGAATGATAATGGAGATAAAGAGGAATATTTTATAATAATAAAAACAAAATTCATCAAGATCTATCAATTATAAATGTGTATAAGCCTAAAAATGGCTTCTCAAAATACATGAAGAAAAAAATTGACAGAATTAAAGGGAGAAAAAGACAATTCCACAAATATAATAGAAGATTTTAACACCCTTTCTCAGTATTTGATAGAATGATTAGACAAAAAATCATGGAAGACTTCAACACTATCAACTACCTTAATATAATTGATATTTATAAAACACTGCAACAATTGCAAAATGTGCATTTTTTTCAGTACATGTGGTACATTCACTAAAATCTAACATACGAGGGGCCATAAAAAGTCTTAATAAATTTAAAATGATTAAAATCATTCAAAATATATTCTCCAGAAACTGTATAATTAAATTAGGACTCAGTAACAATAAGTATAAAACTCCCAAATATCTGGAAATTGAGCAACAAACTTCTAAATTATTTGTGGATCAAAGATGATAGCACAGGGAAATTAGAAAATATTTTAGCTAAATAAAAATAAAAATTCATGGGATACAAATAAAGCAGTGCTTAAATGAAAATGTATAGCTTTCATTATTTGTATTAGAAAATAAGAAAATATCTGTATCAATAAGTTTCCACCTTAAGAAACTAGGAAAAGAAAGAGCAAAGTAAACCCAAATGAAGCACAAAAAATGAGTGATAAAGATAAGACCAGAAGTCAGTGATACAAGAAACAGAGAAACAGTAGAGAAAATTAACCCCCAAAGTTGGTTCCTTAAATAAATTCAGGGGTCAGCAAACTATTTTCTACACACTAAATCTGGCCTAATACCTGTTTGTTTGTTTCCTGTAGGGAATGAATTGGATCTTAAAACCACAACTTCCTTGTGGTATAATTTACATACTATAAAATTCATCTACTGTTCAGTATATAATTCGATAATTTTTGGTAAAGTTACTGAGTTGTATAGCCATCAACATAATCAAGTATTAGAACATCTTTATCACCACAGTAGGGCCCCAAATGCTAATTTATATTTAATCTCCATTTTCATCCTCAGCCCTAGGTAACCACTAGTCTACTTACCATCTCAATATTTTTGCCTATTCAGGATATTTCACATAGTAGAATTATATAATGTGTGGTCTTTTGTGACTGACTTCTTTCACTTAGCATAATGCTGTCAAGGGTCATACATGTTGTGGCCTTTATTAGTTTTTCATTAGCTTTTATTGCTGAATAGTATTCCATTATATGTATATATGGGCATACCTCTTTATTTCACTTCACTTTATTGCACTTTGCAGCTATTACATTTTTTACAAATTGAAGGTTTGTAGCAACTCTGTGTTGAGCAATTTTATTGGCATCATTTTTCCAACAGTGTGTGTTCACTTATCTGTGTCACATTTTGGTAATTCTCACAACATTTCAAAATTTTCATTTTTATTATTTCTGTTATGATGAGCTGTGATCTTTGATCTGTGATCTTTGATGTTACTATTGTAACTGTATTGGATCACTACAAACCAAGCGCTATATAAATATTGTGTGTGTTCTCACTATTCTACCAACCAGGCAGTCTCCCATCTCTCTCCTTCTCCTCAGGCCTCCCTATTCCCTGAGACACAACAAAATTGAAATAGACTAATTAATAACCCTATAATGGGCTCTAAGTGTTTCAGTGAAAGGGAGAGATGCACGTCTCTCACATGAAATCACAAGCTAGAAATGATTAAGCTTAATGAGGAAAGCATAATGAAAACTGTGATAGGCCAAAAGCTAGGCCTCTTGCACCAGTTAGTCAAGCTGTGAATGCAAAAAAAAGTTCTTGAAGGAAATTAAAAGTGTTACTCCACTGAACACACAAATGATAAGCAAATGATAAGCAAGTGAAACAGCCTTATTGCTGATACAGAGAGAGTTTTAGTACTCTGGATAGAATAAAGCCAGCCACAACATTCCCTCAAGCCAAAGCCTAATCCAGAGAAAGGCCCTAACCCTTCAGTTATGTGAAGGCTGAGAGAGGTATGGAAGCTGCAGAAGAAAAGTTTGAAGCAAGTAGAGGTTGGACACAAAGGTGCAAGGTGAAGCAGCAAGTGCTGATGTAGACCCGGTAGCAGGTTATCCAGAAGACCTAGATAAGATAGTTGATGAAGGTGACCATACTAAACAACAGATTTTTAATGTATGCAAAACAGCCTTCTATTGGAAGAAGATGCCATCTGGTACGTTCATTAGCTATAGAGAAGTCAATGCCTGGCTCCAAAATTTCAAAGGACGGGCTGACTCTCCTGTTAAGGGCTAATATAGCTGGTGACTTCAAGCTGAAGCTAATTCTCACTTACCATTCTGAAAATTGTAGCACCCTTAAGAAAGATGCTAAATCTACTCTGCTTTTGCACTACAAATGGAACAGCAAAGCCTGGACAATAGCACACCTGTGTACAACATGGTTTACTGAATATTTTAAGCCCACTGTTGAGACCTACTGCTCAGGGAAAAAAAAAAACAAAACTCTTTTCAAAATATTACTGCTCATTGACCATGCATCTGGTCACCCAAGTGCTCTGATGGAAATAACAATAAGACTAATGTTTTTGTGCCTGATAACACAACATCCATTTTGAAGCCCATGGATCAAAGAGTAATTTTGACTGTCAAGTCTTATTATTGAAAAAAAATACACTTTGTAAGGCTATAGGTGCCATAGATAGTGATTCCTCTTATGGATCTGTGCAAAGTAAATTGAAAACCAATGGAAAAGGATTCACCATTCTAGATGTCATTACGAATGTTTGTAATTCATGGGAGGAGGTCAAAATATGAATATTAGCAGGAGTTTGGAAGAAGTTGATTCTAACCCTTATGGATGACTTTGAGAGAATCAAGACTTCAGAGGAGGAAGTTGCTGCACTTGTGGTGGAAATAGCAAGAGAACTAAAATTAGAAGTGGAGCCTGAAAATGTGACTGAACTGCTACCATATCATGATAAAACTTGAATAGATGAGGAGTTGTTTCTCATAGAAGAACAGAGAAGGCGGATTCTTGAGATGGTATCTACTCCTGGTGAAGATGCTGTGAAAATTGTTGAAATGCTACAAAGGATTTAAGATATTGCATAAACTTAGTTGAGAAAGCAGTGGCAGAGTTTGAGAGGATTGAGTTAAATTTTGAATGAAGTTCTACTGTGGACAGAATGCTATCAACCAATATCTCATGCTACAGAGAAACCTCTTGTGAAAGTAAGAGTCAATTGATTGGCAAATTTCATTGTTTTCTTATTTTAAGAAATGGCCACAGCCACAACAGCCTTCAGTAACCACTACCCTGATCAATCAGCAATCAACTTCTGGCAAGAACCTCCACCAACAAAAAAAGATTATGACTTGCTGAAGCCTCAGATGATGGTTAGCATTTGTTAGCAATGAAGTATTTTTAATTAACGTCTGTACATTGTTTTGTTTTTTTTTTTTTTGACATAATGCTATTTTATACTTAATAGACTACAGTAGAGTGTAAACATAACTTTAATATGCACTGGGAAACCAAAAATTTTGTGTGACTTGCTTTTTTGTGATATTCACTTTATTGGAACCAAACATGCAATATCTTCAAGGTATATCTGTTTATCCATTCATCAGTTGGACATTTGGGTGGTTTCAAATTTTTGTTGGGCTATTATAACTAATGCTGCTATGAACAGTCACATACATATGTTTTCATTTCTCTTTAGTAGATACTTGGGAATGGAATTGCTGAGTTATATGGTAAATTTATGTTTAACTTTTAAAGAAACTGCCAAAATGCTTTTCAAAGTGGCTGTGCCATTATACCTTAACCCATCAATGTCTGAGGGTTCCATTACTCCACACCCATGCCAACATTTATTAATTTCTATCTTTTCTATGATAGCCATCCCAGTGGATGTGAAGTGGCATCACGTTGTGGTTTACTGCCTGATTTTGTAAATAAAGTTTTACTGGAACATAGAGAAACCCATTCATTGTCTATAGACATTTTCATTCTACAGCATCAGAGATGAGTAGTTGTAACAGAAACCGTATGACCCACAAAGCCTATAATATTTTGACCTTTTACAGAAAAAAATTTGCTGATCCCTGGGGTAGATCAACAAAATTAACAAAGCTTTAGCTAGATTGTCAAGCACAAAAGTACGAGAACACTAATCATAAACATAAGTAATGAAAAAGATTATCATTACAGATTCTTCAGACATTGAAAATATCCTAAGATGAAATGGGCAAATATCCTTAAAAATGAAACGTACCAAAACTGATACAAGAAGAAACAGAAAGCCCCAAATGGCTCTATATGGAATAAAGAAAATGAATTTGTTATCAAAAACTTTCCAAAATGAAAAGTCTGGATACAGATGGTTTTAATGGTGAATATTTTCAGATATTCACAGAAGAAATAACTCCACTCACACAAAATTTTTTCAGTAAATAGAAGAGGAAGATTCATTGTCCAACTTGTTTTATAAGAATAGCATTACCATAATACCAAAACCTACCAAAGCCATTACAAGAAAGCAAGAAGGAAGGAAGGAAGGAAGGAAGGAAGGAAGGAAGGAAGGAAGGAAGGAAGGAAGGAAGGAAGGAAAGAAGAGGGACTACTATGGACAGATAAATATAGCTCATGAATATAGATGAATATAGATGCAAAAGTCTTTAAATTATTAAATTTGGATTCAATAATGTAAAAAAGGAATAATACATCAAATTGTGTTAATCCTATGGATTCAAGTTGGGCTTAACATTCAGATAACAAACAGTGTAATTCACTGTATTAACAGAATAAAGAATAAAACCCATATGATCATTTCATTAGATGCAGAAAAAGCATTTGATAAAGTGCAAAAAACACATTCATGGTAAAAATCCCCAGTAAACTAAAAAGATTAGGAATTTCCTCAAACAACTAAAGGACATCTAAAATAGCTGAGCGCTAGCATGATACTTAGTGTTGAATGATAAAAAATTTCCCCTGAGATTAGAAAAAAGAAAGGGAGCTCAATTTCACCACTTCTAGTCAACATTGTACTGGAAGCCTTAGTCACTGCAGTAAGTCAAGAAAAGGCAATAAAAGGCATAAAGATCACTTAGCAAACTGTTTCTAGTCATAGATGATATTGTTTTTGTAGAAAACCCATAAAATATTTTTAAAAAACTACTGAAACTAATAAATTACTTTAGCAAGGTCATATGATACAAAGTTAATGGGCAAATTGATTTGCTTATATTCCAGCAACAGCTGGAAAGCTAAATTTTAAAAATCCCATTAAAATTGCACCAAAAAGAATAGAATATGCAGGAATAGATCTAACAGAAGTCATCCAAAACCTCTAAATTAGAAATACAAAATAATTCAGAAATTAAAGATGCCCTAAAGAATTGTGTAAATATACCATGTACATAGATTGGAAAATTCCAATTGCTTAATTGACAATTTTGCAAAAATTGATTTATATGCAATCCCAATGAAAATTCAAGCAGGCTTTTTTTTTTTTTTTTTTTTTCAGAAATTGAGAAGCTGATTCTAAAATTTTACTTGGAAATGTAAAGGACATAGACTAACCAAAGTAATTTTTAAGAAAAGAACAAAGTTGACATACTTGCCCTACCTGATTTTAATATTTACTCTATAAACATAAAAATATGGTATAACCATAGAAATGTAAATCAGAGGAAGAGAAAAAAAGTGCAGAAATAGTCCCATTCAAATATATGATTTGATTTATGGAAAAGGTGCCAAGGCAACCCAATAAGGAAAAGAAAGTCTTTTCATATAAATAAAAATGATCAATTCATCTTCTGCTTGAGAGAAAAGAACTGACTCTTCACATCATATGAAAAAATTAGCTAAAATAGATCATAGACCTAAATATTAAAAGCAAAATTACAAAACTTTTAGAAGAAAGAACAGGAGGAAATCTTTGTGATCTTGGAATAGGAGAAAACTACCTAAGAGTACAAGAAAAGCAGAAAACATAAACAAGAATTTGGACATCATCAAAATTTAAAAATTTTCTCTTTGAAAATCACAATGGGGGGGGAACGCAAGCCACAATATAGGAAGTAATATTCAGAATATATATATCAGAAAAGTACTTGTAGCCAGAATATATAAAGAACTCTTATAACTTAATAATAATAGAACAAAACCCAATTTAAAAAATGGTTAAAATTTGAATAAACACTTCACAAGTAAAGATATACCAAAAATAGATAAGTACTGGAAAAGACAGTCATTGTTTTAACTTGTACAATCTGTTCAAATACCATAATTACATTGAACTTTTAATAGGAAGTGAGACCTGGTAGGTTTGCATAGGTTAATGTGAAATAGCGACACATCCCAAAATAATTTGGACAGAAAATAAAAATATATATGCAGGGCACCCCCCGAGGAGCTGGGGGAAAATGCAGAGGTGTTGAGCTTCCTCACCTGGATTATTGCTGATGTTCTCACCAACACTGAGGACTGGTGGTTTGATGTGCCAAGTCCTCTATCACGGGACTTGCCCTTATGAAGCTCATTACTGCAAAGGAGAAGCTAGGCCTGCTTATAATTGTGCCTAAGAGTCTGCCCTGGAGTACATCTCTGTTGCTCAGATGTGGGTCTCTCTCTCTAGCTAAGCCAACTCGACAGGTGAACTCACTGTCCTCCCCCTTTTGTGGGCTCTCACTCCAGGTGTATAAATCTCTCTGGCAATGCAGGATATGACTCCCTGGGATGAATCTAGACCCGACATTGTGGGATTGAGAACATCTTCTTGACCAAAAGGGGGATGTGAAATGAAACAAAATAAAATTTCAGTAGCTGAGAGCTTCCAAATGGATTGAGAGGTCACTCTGGTGGACATTCTTATGCACTATATAGATAACCCTTTTTAGGTTTCAATACATTGGAATAGCTAGAAGTAAATACTTGAAACTACCAAACTCCAACCCAGTAGTCTTGACTCTTGAAGACGATTGTATAGCAATGTAGCTTACAAGGGGTGATGGTGTGATTGTGGAAGCCTTGTGGATCACACTCCCTTTATCCAGTGTATGGATGGAAGAATGGGGACCAAAAAATAAATGAAAAACAGGGTGGGGAGGTGATTTGGGTGTTCTTTTTACTTTTATTTTTCACTCTTATTTTTACTCTTTCTGATACAAGGAAAATGTTCAAAAAATAGATTGGGGTGATGAATGCACAACTATATGATGTACTGTGGACAATTGATTGTACACTTTGGATGATTGTATGGTATGTGAATATATCTCAATAAAATTGAATTTAAAAAAAGACAGTCATTGTCAATCATCATGGAAATGCAAATTAAAGCCAGAGTTAGGTTCTACTAGACACCCATTGGAATAGCTAAAATTAACAAAACTGACCATACCAAAGATTGGCAAGAACCTGAGATAGGACTCTCATACACTGATGGTGGGAATGTAAAACAGTAAACCACTTTGTAAAACAGTTTGTAAATTTCTGAAAAAGCCAAACACACAGGTAGCCTAAGACCCAGCCATTGCATTCTTAGGTAATTGACTCAAGAAAATAAAAAGAAAACATATATCCATGCAAATCTTGCACAATTTATGTTTACGGAAATTTTATTTTTAATAGTCAATAACTGAAAGCAGCTCAACTGTTCATAAACAGTTGAATAAATAAGCAAATTATGGTAAATCTTAACAACGGAATGCTACACAGCAATAAAAATAAACATTATTATATATGCAACAATTTGGGTACATCTGAAAATTGAGTGAAATTGAGTTCATACTATATGATTTTATTCATGTAAATTCTGGAAAATACAAAGTAATCTACAGAAAGTAGATCTGGTGGTCACTGGGTATGGGGGATGGGAATGGATGGATTATAAAGACAAGAAGAAACTTTTGGGGGTGATGGAAATGTTTTATATCTTGATTCTAGCCATGGTTTCATGGTACATACATAGTGATAAAACTGTTGAAATGAGTTTAAATATATACAGTTTATTGCATTTCAAATATGTATCCATAAAATTGTATATAAAAAAGCCTGAAAAGATTCTTGAAAGACAAAAAGTATATTTGAACAGATGGAAGGATGTTTCTTATTATTTAACAAGATAATTCAAATCATAAAAATGTTAACATAATTTTAATCTGAATCAACAAAATAATGACAGTTCTCTGGAGCTACAATTTGATTGTAGATTTATGTGGAAAAATAGACATGGAATATTGTGAGGAAAGTGCTAAACAAAGAAATAAGGCAGAGCTAGCCCACCAGATATTAAAAAACACTCTAAATCCTCTGTAATTAAAACAAATGGCACTCACATATGACTAGGAAGGCAGACTAATGGAATAGAATACAAAGTCCAGGAATAGAAGCAAGCACATCTGGAAATGTAGTACAGGAATAGGTGGTATCTCAATTCACTGAGTTATAGATGGACTATTTAATAAACTGTGTTGGCACAACTGGACAGTCATTCTGAAAGAGATAAAAATTGGTTCCATACCTCATGTCACACACCAGGATAAATCCCAAATGGACCAGAGTACTAAAGACACAAATAAAATGATTCACATTTCTAATACAGAACACTACTGAATTCTTTTTTTAATTTGGATGCCATAAAGACTTTCTAAATATAACTCATAATCCAGATGTAATAAAATAAAAAGAAAAGATGGGAGGGAGAAGTCTGGAGGAGGGTACAGAATTGAAGAGTATTAGTAAGGGTAACTTAAAGGACAAAAAGAGAGAGAGAGAGAGAAAATAGATCTGACAAATAAAAACCAAAAGATAAGAAGGTTGAATCAAGAACTGCATTTACAGTAATAACTTTGAATGTTAATGGATTAAATTCTCTAATCAAAAGACACAGGTTGGCAGAATGGATTAAAGAATATGATCCCTCTATATGCTGTTTATAAGAGTCTTTTCTTAGACCCAAAGATGCAAATAGGCTGAAAGTTAAAGGATGGAAAAAGGATATTCCATGCAAGTAGTAACCAAAAGAAAAGAAAGCTGGGGTAGCTATATTAATATCAGACAAAATAGACTTTAAATGCAAAAAATATTATAAGAGATAAAGGACACTATATAGTAATAAAAGAGGCAATTCAACAAGAAACAACAATCATAAATTTCTATTCTCCTAATCAAGGTGTCCCAAAATACTTGAGGCAAACACTGGCAAAACTGAAGAAAGTAATAGACAACCCAACCATGATAGTGGGAGACTTCAACACACCAGTCTTTCCAATAGGTGGAACAGAGGATCAGTAAAGAAACAGAGAACCTAAATAATATGATAAATGAACTAGACCTAACAGACATATATAGAACACTGCAACCCCAAACAGCAGGAAACAAGTGTTTCTCAAGTGCTCATGGGAGATTCTCAAGGATAGACCATATGCTGGGGCAGAAAACAGATCGTAATAAATTTAAAAAGGTTGAAATTATGCAAAGGACTTTCTCTGATCGTAATGGAATGAAGGTGGAAATCAAATGGAGAATTGGAAAATAAACAAATATGTGGAGTTTATATAACACACTCTTAAACAATCAAAGAAGTTGGGTCAAAGAAGAACTTGCAAGAGAAATCAGTAAAGATTGCGAAGAGACAAATGAAAATGAGAACACTTGTATCAAAACTTACGTGATGCAGCAAAGATAGTGCTGAGAGAGAAATTTATAGCCCTAAATGCCTGCATTAAAAAGGAGGAAAGAGCTGAAGTCAATGACCTAACTGAACTGGGGAAACTGGAGAAAGAACAGCAAACTAATCCCAAAGCAAAGAGAAGGAAAGAAATAACCAAGATTAGAGCAGAAATTAATGAAATAGAGACTAAAAAAACAATAGAGATAATCAATAAAACCAAAAATTGGTTCTTTGAGATCAGTAAAATTGGCAAACCCTTAGCTTGACTGACCAAGACAAAAATAGAGAAGCTGCAAATAAATAAAATCAGAAACCAGAGGGGGGACATTACCACAGACCCCAAAGAAATAAAAAAGATCCTAAATGGTTACTATGAACAACTATGCCAACAAGCTAGACAACTTAGATGAAATGGACAACTTCCTACAAACACACAAACAACCTACACTGACTTGATAAGAAATAGAAGACCTTAACAAACTAATTACAAGTAAAGAGATCAAATCAATACTCAAAAACCTACCTGAAAAGAAAAGCCCAGGTGAGTTTTACCAAACATTCCAAGAATTAATACCATTCCTGCTCAAACTCTTCCAAAAAATTGAAGAAGAAGGAACACTACCTAATTCATTCTATGAAGCCAATATTACCCTAATACCAATGCTGGATAAAGATACTATAAGAAAAGAAAGCTTCAGACCAATATCTCTTATGAATATAGATGCAAAAATCCTAAATGAAGTACTTGCAAATAGAATCCAATAGCATATTAAAAGAATCATACACTATGAACAAGTAGGTTTTATTCCAGGTATGTAAAGGTGGTTCAACACAAGAAAATCAATTAATGTAATACACCACATTAACAAATTAAAAGACAAAAATCACACAATCAATCATCTTGATTGACACAGAAAAGGCATTTGATGAAATTCAGGATCCTTTCATGATAAAAACACTTCAAAAGGTAGCAATCTAAGAAACTTCCTCAACATGATAATAGGCATATATGAAAAACCTAGAGCTGCCATCATACTTAAAGGTGAAAGACTGAAAGCTTTCCCTCTAAGATCACCAAAAAGACAAATATTTTATTATCTCACTGATATGAGCTAATTATAGTATGTAAACTCAGATGTAAAATATAGAATATAGGTTACCAGGTTATAGAATGAGGCTAAAGAATGGGGAGAGGTTGCTTAATAAGTGCAGAATGTTTATGTAAAATTAAACGTTTGGAAATGAACAGAGGTGACAGTAGCATGTTATTGTGAGAATAATTAACAGTTCTAAATGGCGTGTGAGTGTGGTGGAAAGGGAAATTTAGAGTCATGTATGTCACCAGAAGGAAAGTTGGAGGTTAAAACACAGGAATGTATAACACAGTGAATCTTGTGATGGACAAGATCCATGATTAACTGTATGAATATAAAAATGTTCTCTCATGAGCTGAGTAGATATACAACACTATTATAAGGACTTAGTAATAGAGGAGTATAAGGGAAAATGTACCTATTGCAAACTCTGGACTATAGTTAACAGTACTATTTTAATACCCTTTCATCAACAGTAACAAATGTACCACACCAATACTATGGGTCAATAATATGGTGGGATTAGGAGTATGGGAAGATTAGGGTTTATTTTTTTATTTCTTTTCTGGAGTAATGAAAATGCTCTAAATTTGATCATGGGGCTGTATGCACAACTATATTGTGAACCAGTGATTGTATACTTCAGATGGTTTCTGTGCTGTGTGAACATATCTCATTAAAATTGCATTTAAAAAACTCAATTTGAAAAATCGCAAGAAACATCAAAAGAAGGTTCACAGAAAAAAAATTGTACAAGCAGCCTTAAACATATGAAAAGCTGCTCACTTTTGAATATAAGAGGAGTATAATTTAAATTACACAAAGGTGCTATTTCTAACATTTCAAATTGACAAAAATACAAAAAATTTGACATCACACTGCATGCAAAGCTGTAGGGAAACAGATAATTTCATATAATTTCTGGTAGTTGAGCAAAACAGTAAAAACCAAATGGAATGGAATTTGGGAATCTCTAGTTGACGAGACATGCATTTGCTTTCACTCAATCTCATTTGTAAAGCTTTACTCTAATGACATACTTTCACAAATACACCGTGGCATATGGACAAGATTATTCATTATGACATTACTTGCTATAAAAATATTGGAAACAAACTAAATACCCATCCACTGGAGATTGGTTTAGTATGGTAAATTCATGCACTGTAGTGAGTAAAAAGAATCACAAGCATAAAAAAGAATCACAAAGATCTTTCAGTATGAACTGATGGGGAACATGATAAGTAAAAAATTGTGTATAGTTTGCTAAGTGTTTTTTAAGAAAGAAAGGAAAATTGCATATAAATATGTATTTATTGTATATGTGAATTTTCTTATTGTTGCAAAAAAAGAGTTTAGAGGATGAATCAGAAACCATTGAACGCACTAAAAAAATTATCCATAGGGTGTGATGAGGACTGGGGAGGAGCAAAGGTAGATAGGAATAAGAGTACTCTGTGTATACCTTTTTATAAAGTTTTGTTTTGGGGCCCATAAATGCTTTAGTACTCAAAAATAAGATTAGATCAATAAGAATTTAGAAAGAAAACTCGAAAATTGAATTTAATAAGAAATAAAGCAAACTAACTATACATTGTTTGAGAAGATACCCACATAGTGAAAAAATAATCAATCCAGTGGCTTCTGAATTTTGTTCTCTGAGTAGCAGGATATATTGTTAAGTACACAAGAACTAAAAAGAAATCTTACTTTTTACTTAGTAAGTTTACTGTTAATGATCTTAATGCAGCATTTATACAATTACCTTATATGTATTTTAGGTAGAGCAAATGAGTAAAATGCATGGATTTTATAGGAAACCAGGATTCTCACTGTGGAAGAATCAAAATACAAATACGGAGTGAAGAAGGCAAGAAAGAACCCCATGTTTTTATGTTTTTGTTTTGGCTTATGAGAAAGAAGCCAGGAACAAAAAAAGAGTATATGTTATATGATGTTATTCACGTACATTCTAGAAAATGTAACGTATAGTGACAGAAAGTGGTTTCTCAGTGCTAGGGTGCAGGGAAGGATGGATGATAAAAGGAGTGAAAAAACTTCTCCCTTTTCCACCCCTGCCACTCATTCTTGACCAATTTGAACACTCATTCTACACAGTTTATTATGTATGGTAGTTTATGACTATAGCTTAGGATAATAAATTTTATGATATCTACCAAGTATGACTGAAATTCCTTTCTTAAAGAAAAACCTTGTTAAGAATGAAACATTTCTAACAAGCAAAAACACACATGAATTCAAAGTATCTATTTTTATTGGAGAGACAAATATAAATTTAAAAGATCCAGAAACCCCGACAACCCAGTAGCAGTGAGCATACCTGACACCAGGATCTTGGGTTCTAATTTTTGTTCCTCACTGAAGGAGCCACAGTTAATTGGGGAAATTGTGATTCCAGGTCTAGGGCAGGGAAAGTCCGTGGTGAGCCTGGAACATCTGCCAGAAAGCAAAGAGGTGCTCAAAGACTGATGGAAATATGTCAAAAGGATGCATCAGCCAGCTCCACGGGGTCCCCAGTGGCCAAATCTCAGAAAAATTCACTATCAAAAAGAATAATATTGACAGCAATGAATTTCCATATGAATATAAAACAATACAAGGAACCATAATGATACTCAAAAAGGGGGCGAGATGATTTGGAAGAGCGAATATATGTATTAAAATGTCTGCTAATATATAAAGAATGAAAGAATTAAGAAACTTGCTGCATTATAACCAGAAATCCAGTCATTGATTCAGGTAAGGACCAACAATTATATTAAAACCAAAGGAAGAAAAATTGTTGGAGAAAAGAACATTTATACCATCTCAAGGTTTTATCCTACAGATTATTTATTAATTACAAAGTGAAAAGATAGTACATTTACAACAGAGAAATCCAGTAAACACAGGCTAAATCAAGTACTTGTATTTAGCATCCCCAGTGATTAGACAAACTGATGTTATGTGCTTCTGGTGTGATGTAAAAGGAAACACATAACATCACCTTTGTATATCCTGGCCAAAAATGTTTAGCTTCACTCCAATCATGAGGAAACAGAGAAATCTAGATTATAGACTATTCTTTTTAAAAAATGTTATGTCATGATAAACAGAAAGAAAAGGTGAAAGTGTTCTAGATTAAAGAAGGCTGAAGACATGACTACTAAATGTATGATCCTCAATTGGATTATGACCACACCTCCACAGATATAAAGGACAATGCTAAGATAATTGGGAAGATATAAATGTAGGCCATGTATTAAATAGCGCTATTTTATCAATGTTAACTGTATTCGTGTGATAGTAGTATTGTGATTACATACATCCTAATTCTTAGGAGACATGTACTGAAATATTTATGCATATAATAAAATGGTGCTTGGAAAATATTTTCAAATAGTTAATGAACAAAAGAAAAAGGAAAAAAGTATATATAGAGAGAAAAAGAGAGTAGTATGTCAAACTGAGGCAAATGGTGAAGTTGGATGAAGAGTATGTGAGTGTTAACTATATTACTCATTTTTTCTATGGGTTTAAAATTGTTCAAAAAATGGGAAAGGAAGGATATGATTACAGAGTATTAAGAAAATAATAAAAGTGAGATTACAAATAAAATCATATGGATGTGGCCACCTCTGTTTTTAAAGCAGCATTTGTACCCTTAATTTGTTTCATCATTGAACAAGAAGTAAGAAAATAATGAAAGTAGGCATGCAAATCAAGAAGTATGAATAACAAATAAAAAGGAAAAATCAACTTGAAAGAAAGCAGGAGCAATAATAGGGTAAAAGCAGAAATTAATGAAATAGAATAAAGAAAACAAATTTTTGCTTACTTGACAAATTAACCCAAGTTAATTCTCTAGGAAAAGCAATGTTTCTTGGAAAATATAGTTAGGAGAAAATATGTGTAAGTTCAGATGTGCACTAAATACAACACACGATTTATAATTAAAGAGAAAAGTATGTATGGCTATTATAACAAATAGAATTACATGGCTTCCAATACATTAAGTGCCCTTCAGGCCACAACCAAAGTGTATGGAATTAACAGGTCATGTAGTAAAACAGCTGGTCTCCTGTGAATGACAGCTTGGAGCAGCCTAGAAAATGACTGGCATTCAACCAATACACACTGAGAGAATGTACTGGACAGAGTCCATTTAGATTTGTTGCACATCCATTATGAGTGTTAGTAGCTGTGCCTTACTGGTTGTTAAACATTTTGAAAATCACCCTTGGCTCAGAATATCCTTTCCTTCCATTTGCAATTTCCAATTCTTTACATAGTGTTTTTGCTGTGTTTCTGTTCAACTGCCCTGAAAAGCTAAATATTTTCATTGAGCTCTTGTGATGGATTCTGTAGTATGAAGATAGCCATGGTAAATAGGTGATATTTTTGAGCTTTCTTAAATAGAGGGAACAGATTTTCTGCAATCGTTTTCCTTCAGGAATGCTGGGGTAGATAATCCATCATTTCTAACCTGTGTGATTTTATATAGCTGAATTTTAATAATTCTGTTGCTCTTCCATTCTGTTTCATCCTTTTGCCACACTCACCCCTTATTCTTGACTAACTGAAACACCCTCATTCTAAACGGTAAATTGTGCATAGTGATTTATGACAATAGATTATGACAATTTTGTGTTGTCTCCTGAGTGTGACTAAAATCCCTTCCTTAAGAAAGACCTCTTAAGAATGAAACATTTCTTATAATCAAAGCAAATTTCAGGGCCTTTATGATAATCAGAACCCATGTAAATCTGTTTGCTGCCACCTTCATCTTCATATATATTATGCAACTGTTTCAGTCTCAGTAATAATACTGCCTCTCTCACAGTCCTATTGACAGTATTAAATTAGATGTAAAACTGATTCCCACTATACAAGCGTATGTAAAAGTGAGATAGAGATATGATTTGCAAGGGACTTAAATGTACTGTATGCTTTTGTAGCATTTGCTTTCCTTTCAGAGTTCACATTCATATCTTATACACTTTTATTTCAAAGGAGACCAGTGAGATGCCTCAAGTTGCCGCTCATATCTGTCACTAAATTTAGAAGGGACGCTATTGTGTGGGGAGCATTGCACCCCAATTTAGGTGAGATAGATAATGAGAGAATATTATGACAGGTAACTGAGCTATAATCAAAAACTAAGAATTAGCTGATCTTTCTCTCCCCTTATTCCTGAACGTAGTCCCAGTTTATCTGGCATTTACTTTTAGCCTCTAGTTAAGGACAATACATTCTATCTGGAGACTTCTCTGTCTACATCGGGTTATGCTTTCAATGCAGAAATGTCAGATGATGCGTTCCTTGAGGGGAGGAGTCATATCTTACTCATTTTTTTTTCTCTCCAGCACTTAATAGTGCTTCACTGATAGAAGCCCCATAAATTCTTAATGTTTGGATAAATAAATGGAAAAAAAAAACTGCTGTGAACAATTATACAGAACATTCTTTTTTATTTCCATTAAGAAGAAATTCATACATAACATCTAAATGAATGCAGTCTTACTCTATTTAAACAAAGCTGAAGATGAGGGGATAGTTAGGATAATTGAGGAGAGTGCAGCTGTGAGTGACATTTTAAAGAGGAGCAAGCTTGCTAGAGAGGAACGTTTTGGGAGAAAGCCATTTTGAAACCAGAACTTTGGAGCAGATGCCAGCCTTGTGCCTTCTGAGCTAACAGAGGTTTTCTGGATGCCATTGGCCGTTGTCCAGTGAAGGTACCCGATTACTGATGTGTTACCTTGGACACTTCATGGCCTCAAGACTGTAACTGTGTAGCCAAATAAACCCCCTTTTCATAAAAGCCAATCCATCTCTGGTGTTTTGCATTCTGCAGCATTAGCAAACTAGAACAGACTTTGGTAATGGAAGTGGGGTGCTTTTGCTGCTGAGTCTGCAAATACCAAACATGTTGGAACGGCTTTTCAAATGGATAAGGGGAAGATTCTGGAAGAATTGTGAGGCGCTTGATAGAAAAGACCAAAACTGCTTTAAGGAGACTGTTTATGGAAATATGGACTCTAAAGATACTTCTGATGGAGACTTGAGCAGAAATGATGAATGTGTTGTTGCAGACTGAAAGAAAGGTGATCCTTCTTTTAAAGTGGCAGAGAATTTGGCAAAATTGAGTCCTGGTGTCAGATGGAAGGAAGAATTTGAAAGTGACAACATAAAATACTTAGCTGAGGAGATCTCCAGACTACATGTGGAGGATGTACCCTGACTTCTTCTTGCAGCTTATAGTAAAATGTGAGTGGAGAGAGAGAAACTTAGAACAGAACTCTTGGGTTCAAAGAAGCCAGAAGCTGATGGCTTGGAAAATTATGAGCTTCCAAGGGGTGGAATCCCAGAAGCTACAGCCCAATGTGAGGATGTAACCAAACATGGAACCCAGCTGCCATTTCAGCACAAGCCAAGATTGGAGATTGAATTATCCAGAAAGGATTTGTGGAAAGTCCTATTGTCTGATGGATTTGACCCCTGCATGCTTCACGGAAAGCCAACAGAATTTTTGTGAGATCTTTACAGACAGAGCCATTGCCAGTCTGGACTGGAGAAGACAGACAAGGAAAAAACTGAAGGAAAAATTTCTTCAAAGACAGAGCCATGGAGGTTGAGGTCTGGAGTCAAGAGGTCTTGGGCTGGGAGAACGGAGTGGCCCACATGCATGGAAAGGGTGAGTTTGGCCTGGAGGTCGAGGGTGGGCCTTCTGCCTTGATGCTCAGGAAATGTCTTGCCACCCCAAGCCTCAACGAGTGTGGAGCACATTCCCAGGGAATTGGGGGAGAGCCTGGCTGCCACTACACTGTTCTGAAGGGGTTGAGCATGTGCCACAGAGATGGAAGGGAATCTGGGAGCTGCCCTGATGTTTGAGGAGGGTGGGGCTGAGAAAGCGGTCTCCCCAATGTGTGGATATGTTGGAGCACTCACCCAAGTGTTTGGAGAGGAAAGGGCCGCCACAAAGTCCCTTAGGAAGGGTTAGACTCCCGCTCTCTCAAGCCCCAAGGGTGCAACATTGTTTCTGTAAATGACTCTCAGACTTTGAAATCTAACTGGAGTTTGTCCTGCGGGTTTTAGGAAATGTTTTGGGTCCTGTTAACCCTGTTTTCCTCCTTACTCTTTCTCCTTATGGCAATGGGAATGTTTATCCTATGAATGTCCCTTCTTTGTATATTGGAAGCATATAACTTGTTCTAAGTCCACAGATCCTAAGCTAAAGGAGAATTATGCCTTAGGACCCACCATGCCTGTAATTGATTTTCAAAGGATCTTGTACTTAACTTTTGTTACTGAATGATTTAGTTTTTGCGATATTGTGATGGAATAAATGTATTTTATATTTGGAAAGATAATGTCATTTTGGGGTCCAGGGGGTGGAATGTGCCAGTTTGAATGTATTGTGTCCCCCAAATGCCATTATCTTTGACGTAGTCTTGTGGGGCAGACATTTTGGTGTTGATTATATTTGCTTGGAATGTGCCCCACCCATCTTTGGGTGATGACTCTGATGAGATATTCCCATGGAGGCATGGCCCCACCCATTCAGTGGAGCCATATAAATGAGCTGACTCAAAGAGAAGGAACTCAGTGCAGCTGTGAGTGATGTTTTGAAGAGGAGCAAGCTTGCTAGAGAGGAACATCCTGGGAGAAAGCCATTTTGAAACCAGAACTTTGGAGCAGACACCAGCCACGTGCCTTCTGAGCTAACAGAGGTTTTCCAGATGCCATTGGCCATCCTCCAGTGAAGGTACCTGATTACTGACATGTTACCTTGGACACTTTATGGGCCTAAGACTGTAACTGTATAGCCAAATAAACCCCCTTTTCATAAAAGCCAAAAAAAAAAGATAGTTGAGGAGTACAGGGATGGTCATTCTCATTTGCAGGAAATGGCATCATCCTGAAGAAGTTTTGTTTTCTCTATTTTATTTTTTTAGTTTCAATGACTATTCCAACAGGCTTTCCTACAGAGTCCATGACAATACAGGCAGTAACTTAGTGAGGAGTACAGGGATGGTCATTCTCATTTGCAGGAAATGGCATCATCCTGAAGAAGTTTGTTTCTCTATTCTTTATTTTTTAGTTTCAATGACTATTCCAACAGGCTTTCCTACAGAGTCCATGACAATACAGTCAGTAACAGCCTTGAGCTTTGCTAAATAAAGGAAAATTATAAATTTCAGAGGGAAGGTCTCTCTGATTCAGTATTCTCTTGTGGGTAAGTAGGTGAGAGAGGAAGATGGGGAAAATACCCTGACTACATTTTCTGATTGCCTTCTTTTCCTTTTGCCCATTGTGCATTTTACTACCATTCATCAGATTTATGTTAAAAAAAGGCTTTACCTAAAATAGCTGAAAAGTGCCATAGACTATCAGTACGCAAGTCAGTCTGAAACTCACTGTCTTCTACTAGGTCAAAAGAAATGCTAATATTTATAGAGGACATGATGGATTGCAGTTAAGATTATAACAAAAGGTGACCGAAATAAAATAACAGCATCATTTTCATTGCTGAGTTGGTTAGAAGAATGGGAAAAACTATGATGGCATCATGCAACCTTACTTGCCATTTATTTTGAAACTGGGCGGGGGTAGGGGGAGGCAACAGGGATAAATTCCAAGCCATAATTTAAAAATGTGGCCACAAGCACTTGTTATTGGTGTGTCATTGCATCAGCCTACTTGATAAAATTTAAAATGCATTTTCCTTTTCCTGAGTCTGATTTTAAATTGTCTGCCCAAAACTCCTCCAGGGATGCATCCCTCTTTGTGTCTTCACTTTTCAAAGAGTATGCAGTCAACATGTAAGATTTACAGTATTGGCCTTGAAATTATAGAGGCAAGAATATTGGTGTTTTGTGGTATCAGTTCCTTCTCCTAAAAAGCACCTCTCTGAAACTGATTTTCTTCCTGGTTGAGTTCTGAATAACCGGTACCACTGACATCCCAATCTTGGTCTGCATTCAAATTCAGACTCTGGCTTCTAGTTCATCACTTCAAATGCATCTAGGTGGCTTCTAGTGCTTTAGTGCTCACCTCTCTAACTCAGTGGTTTATAAATTGATTTCCATTTAACCCTAGTGGGAGCCACCAAGAGGGTAGAGGAGAGTCCAAGGAATCGTAGAATCTGGGCTCACAGCCACAATTCATCCACAGAACTGCTACCTTTATTTTATATTTTTGATTGACATAATATTTCATATGGATTAAGAACATCACTGGTTTAAAAACTAGGAAATCATTGTTCTACTCCATGTAAAACAGAAGAAAAGCAGAATTACAGAAATTTAGAGATAAAAGGGATTTTAGGGACAATTTAATTCATTTTTCTAAATCTATGGATGAGACGATTGAGTCAGGGAAAGGTAAAGAAACTTGCTTGAGGTCACATGGTGATTTGCAGATACAGATCTATTGATTTCTAGCCCAGTACTTTTCTTTCTTGTTCTATAATGTCAGAGATATTTAAAGAATGAAGAGTGAGGGAACACTTTTCCAATGGCTAACTAAACCCATGATGTCATTAGCTACTTTAAAGAGCCTGTAGAGTATTAAAACACATTGATCCTCATCCATTCATCCTTCCATCCTTTCTTCCATCCATCATTGATGCATCCATCTATCCACCCATCAATCTTTAGCTAAGAAAATACAGGCTAATACTAGAAACTTATTCCTAACTACATTGTTTTTATAGAACAAATACTGTAATAAATCCATCTAACCCCTAAGAAATCAAAGTCTGAAGTGTATCTTTAAGCATATCTTTAAGGTACTATAAAATTATATATTCTAGATTCTATGTTGAGACAACACTGGACCAGAGAGGTGCACCCACACATAGTATACAGCTTCTGATCACAGGTTTCTGGGACTTCCTAAAGTAGCTCAGATTAAAAAGAGGAACTTCCTGCCTAGATTTTGCTATGAAAACCTGATATCAGTATTTAAGATTGGATTAACATGCTGATGTCACTTTTTGTCATACATGATCTCTGTGTCTTCAAGCCATATGACTTCACTCCTTGATTTGTATTACTCTCTGGAAGGATGTAAAACAAAGAAATCACAGTGGCATTAACAACCTATTTTTCACTGGCTCTTACTATCATCTGCTACTTACAGGATTACTAGCTCCCTGCACAGAGCCTCCAGTTCTTAAGGGCAGACTCACATATGCTCCAAGCAATTTCTTCCAGTGACCACAGGACATCTGTCTTTTTCTTGTTCCTGTACTCCAGACCACACAGGGACACATGCTAAGGTCTCCTATGCATGTGAAGTTGCCCAGCATGAAGTTTCCCTGCATCAGCTGTCAAAGCCCACAGTTATTCTCTCCCTCTCCAAGTACCACTGCTTTTCATGAGTACCATCATCACCTCCACATCCATGGTGCCACTGGTATGGTACAGCCACTGCCTCTCCCTTGTACACTGTCAGGTGCTGCATCCATAAAATGCCACTACTGTCCCAATGTATCCCTGCCACTACCCTGGGTACCATCAATCGTCTGCACGGGAGCTGCTCTTGCACAGAAACCCTCTAGGTGCCAAAGCCACATGGGGCTCTGTGGAAAACACTAAAGTTTCCTTCTTCCCATTTTGTGCTCTTCCCTTTAACAAGAGATCGGAAAAGGGCTCCCTGGGTCCTAGACTCTACCGAATTTCTAATGAAACAGCCGTAATGACACAAAATTGTTAACATATTTGTGTTCACAGTCTTTTTCTTCCTGCCATTGCCCACTTAGCTTCTTTGCCCATCCAGAATTGAAGTGAATGATTCATGTGAGAAATGCAAGCAGGGGAAAGAACCACATCCCCTGGAGGTGGAATGTGGTAGAAGGACAGACGGGCCATGTCAGAAGCATATTGGGAATGCTGCAGAGAAGGCGGAGGCTGGTGGACCAGGATGGTGAGGACAAGACTATGTGGATGGGAGAATTCTGTTAGGGCACAAGAGTGAGAGACTTCCAGGAATCTGTGGTGCTCAAGAAGAAGACAGATTTTCATTCAAGTAGCTGTGGACTCTACTCACATAATGTTTACGAGATATAGAAAATACTTAAATTTCAGTCTGTACCAGGTGCAGTCACAGATTGATAAACATTATTTCGTTATTTTAGTCTTTATGTACCACATAAATGTACCCTACTTCCACCATATTCCTCTCCCCCCTTTATGAACATGAGTTCATAAAGGCTGAGCCAGGAGATAAATATGAAGGAGTGACACCAAGATGTATATAAAATCCCCTACTGCCTCGCAAGGCTGAGGCTGCACTTCAAAGCCAAGCCTGCCTGCCTCTCTCCTCCTCTGAGATGAGTACTCACCAAGAAAACGCTCAGACCCCTAAAATTCTAGGAAATCCACTCCCCACAATTCTGTCAGAATTGACTAGCCTTCAGGGGGCCATAGCCAGAAAGGAATGGCGTTTAGGTTCAACCAAGACCCCTACTATCTTCATTTTCAGTAGAAACCAGGACTGTCTCTTGGGTCATGGCAAGTAACTTGCTCATGCATGTGAGTTCTTTGGGAGCCAATGTAAGCTGAAACTTTCATGGTTTTCTCATTCCTGCACTCCAATTTTATAAATCCTAAGATTAATTCAGAGCAGCTGAAGATGAATCTTCTGCAAAAGACCACATGCTTCCCAAAGTATCCCAGTTGATTTAGGAGCTGACTTATTGTAGACTTGTGGGCTGACCAGCTTTTAACTTCACTTGGCCTCACAAACCAGCATCTGTATTTGTTCAACAGTCATTGGGTGAATCACTCTGAGAATCATGTAAGCTGTGAGGAAGACCCAGGGGCCACGTGGCTCATCTCCTGAAGTGACACTGTGGATGTTTATATCACTCATCAGTTAGGATCTTTCTTGTGGCAATTGAGCTCCATGACTGAATCTACCAGTTCCCTAGGAAAATAAATCTCAGTGTCTTCATGACAGGATATTTTTCCCAGAGTGCCAATGTCCTTTTCTCCTAAAGCCATAGCCTAAATTATATCATTTCCCAATAGCAAGGAGGTTTTATTTAATTTATGTTTTCAGTATTTATTGAGTTCCTACCATGTGCCAGGTACAGCATTAGGTACAGGGGCCACTTAAGAATATACCTAGTCCTGGAGGTCTTAAAGCAAGAACTGAGGATTTCAGAAGTCAGAAAGAAGAATTTCTTCCTCTACATCCACCAGCCAGCTTCTCCTGGGAAATTCAACTCCACCTTCAGCAGTTTATATATGAATACACCTAGTCCCTGTTCTCAACTCAAGTGGCTCACTGCCTAGTAAGGGAGACAGACCCCCAAAAGACAAAGTGAAATACTTAGCAGAGGTGCACTCAAGGTGTATATCTGGCTGGGTGAAGGGAAATCATATTTGACTGTAGAGGGAGGAGTAGCTTATAAGTAGAGCAGAGCAAGGTGACGATACTTAACCATTATTTCCACACCACAACATCTTTGCCATGAGGGGATGCACTTGACTTAGAAGCCCTTATATTTGTTACCAGTCTCCATGATAACCCTGAGTAATGTGATGGTTGCAGATCAAAAGCGCTGGAGAGCATTTTGAAAAATTAGAGATGCCCAAGCTCCACCACAGACTGACTGAAAGGCATTCCCCAGGGGAAGGTCCTGGGGAGCTCTGTTTCTTAAGCCCTCTCTCCAGAGGACTCCACAGAGGTACAGCACATACCTTCAGACTGGCCCCTGGAAACCAGAGCTCTAAGATTTCCCCCAAAAGACCTGAATCACAGTCTCACAGGGCCCATCAATGAGGTTGGCTGAGCATTTCCTAAAGTGTGCCTCATGACATTACCTGCTTTTAAAGATCTGGCCGCGAATCTTTGGAAGTCCCCCAAATCTATTATGGCCCCTTCAGTTATGTCTACACTCATTTGCCACCATGGAGTAGAGCTATTTAGAACACAGTCAACTAGACCACCGTGGGCCATGGAATAGTGTTTGAGGCAGGCTTCTAGATTAGACCTCGGCTCCTCCATAAATTCCTGGAAGCATTTGTCAGTCAGATTGAATATGTTCCTTTTTCCCTTTTGATTTTAATACATGCCAGATTCTGCCTCCATGTATCTGTGTGACCTTAGGTGTCTCACTTAACCTCTCTGTGTCAGTTTCCTTGTCTCTAAAATGAGAGTACTAGACTAGAAGATCCCCCTTTCACTGGAATATTGTATGATTGATAGTGCTTTGGAAATCGTTTGGTAGGCTTGAGTTACGTACTCCAGAAAAAAAATACATTCTTAATCTTAACTGCAATCCTACAGGTGTGTACCCATTGTAAATAGGACTTCTTGTAGATGTGATTTGCAGTTAAAATGTGGCCCATGAGTGAGCTGAATGAGAGCAGTTCTTGACTGGATTACTGGAGGCCTTATAAAAAGGGCCAGGAAGTCACAGAAACTAGAAAGGGGAGGACATCGCCCAGCGACAGCAGGTAGAGAGAAGCCAAGAACCCCCAAGGACTGCCTGCCAGCAGCCAGCACCAGAACGCTGCAGACTTTGGGAAGAAAGTATCACATTGCTGACGTTTTGCTTTTGGACTTCTTCAGGCCTCAAAACTGTGAGCTAATAAATTCCTGCTGTTTGAGCCAAAACCAGTTTGTGGTATTTATAACAGACCAGACAAACTAACAAATTGTTACAAAATTATTTGTGTAGATGTATCCACCAGTGCTGTCAGTAGTTAGAAACAAGACTCCCACGGACAATTCTTCAAAATTAATTAAAAGAAAATAACCTAATATTTATTAAATGTCTACCATGCACCAGGCATTGTCTTAGATGCTTTATATTTTGTGAGTTCATGTAATCCCAGGTAAATTGCTATTTCAGTAAAGAAGACCCCAGAAAATTTCCATTCCGGATAAGAAAGCAGACTTAGAAAGGTAAAATAACTTGCCTGGGGTCACAGAGCTAGTAAGTGATAGAGCTAGGGCTCAAGCTTGGGTTTTGTTTGCAGTTCTAACATCAGTTCTCTTCATTGTTAAAACTAATACTGTAAGTGGGAGTGGCCCTTCTCTGCAAATTAACTGGCCTGCCCAGTTAATGGCCTGTCCGGTTAATTTCCCCACCAGCAGAGGAAGACTATAAATGGAACAAGTAAAAGCAGCTGCTGCTTGCCCTGCCTTCCATGCTTTCCTTCAGGGTCCTCCACAAGGCTCACTTCAGCAACTGGTATGTCTCTGACTGTTACCAAATGAATGCCCCTGTACCTTTTCTGCTCTCACTAACATCTCTTCTTTCTTAAAGAGGAAAAATAAAAATAAAGCAAAGCTAAGTATTAAGGAAAATTAATGCTGTGTTTTTAATCATGTAAATGCCAGCAAAAATTCCAAGTTTAAAATCCCAAAGCAAACATAGCTGAATCCATTGCAGCAACAAAGGAAGGAATTAATACCATACCTGCTAATGAAAAATTTTAAGTATTTGCGAGGACATTGGATTGTAGTTGCACAGGGAGTCATGACTTTACATTTTCTGCCTTTCTATGTGATTAAAATTCCAATTTTAACACTAAATTAATTTCAACCATAATCGTTCCCATTTTATGAAGCATTCTAACAAAAATGAAGCATCATTACAAAGGTTTGAAATGTTGGAAGGAATTGCATTAAGGTGTTATTAACATTCAAAAAAGATGAGGAAACAGCTTGAAAGGACTCTGAAAAGACAGAGTAGGGATGTTTTCTGTCATCAAACCCTGGTTCACACTTGGCACCTGGCAAACATTCAAACATGTCTGTGAAGCATTTAGCTGTCCTCTTGAATGATAGAAATGCTTTATGCAGACTCTCCTTCTTGCACAGGTTTGCCATTCACCACAACACTGAGGCTGTGGATTTCATGTGGTGTGGAGAAGCAGATGATGTTTAATAACCTCTGCTGTATCATTGACCCCTGGCATTTGATCATTTACTTAAAGTTCAATTTCCTTTCATCTACCACCACAACACCAATGTTTCCATTTCTTCTAGCTCAGAAAGCATTGCTGTAATAAATATTAGTATCTAGACTGGCCAATTCCAGTCCTGATCTATAATATATATATAGATTGTGAGCAGGGTCCATCAGTCTGGGGACTGAGAGAATTTTCAGGTATTTTATTTTTTGTTTTCATCTCTTAATTTCTCTGGTTTGGTTTCAGTGTAGACTGGAGTCTGTTCAATAGATAAAATAGGTATAGTATCACGGGCTTATGTGAGTAATTGCTTTAATGAGGGATCTGATGAGCTTCTGTTGGTCCCCGGGAAGCATGGCAGAAGGGATTGTTTTTAATTGTCTCTAATCCACTCTAATCTTCTACCTTAACCTCACCCAAGAATTATGTGATTGATTTTTGGTCTTGAAAGAAAATAAAGACCTTCAGGGGTGAAACTTGGCAGCTTCCCAAAAACAAAGAGACAATCAAGGGTTGGCACCACCCCATATATTTGGATGTGGAGAACTCTTTTGGTGTAAAGCAGTCAATTTTTCCTTGTTTCTCCATATAACCCCAGTGTTTGGTTCCTAATTGAGCACTTAGCATGATCCTAGGTCAGAAGTTAGACCTAATTTCGTATCCCTTTCTTTAGCTCGATGCCAGGCACCTGTAAGACACTACACAGCAAAAATGGCATTGGCCAGGTTATTCTTTGACTTTCTGCTTCCTCTAGTGGGCATTCCTTACTCCCTGCTTCCTCTCCCATAAGGCCAAGGCCTGTGGTTCCTCATTTGCCACTCCTAGGCTTCAGGTACTATCCTTTTTCTCCCCACCCCTCAGGAAAGCTACCACACATATAGTTTCCTTTTAACAAAGAATATTTTCCTATATATGTAGGTGTTAACTGGGGCAACAATGTGCTGCTGTTGGAATAAGGAATCAGCTGACTTTTAAATCAGATGTTAATCACACAAAGTCTTTGCTTTTAATTTACCAGTGAAATTGGGGCAGAAATTATACACTAATTCTCTCCTATGAGAGTATACTTAAGCACTGAGGAATGCTAACCTTCTCCCCACCCCTTAACTTGCTTGTCTTCTCAAACACTTCTGTTCTCCCCATTCTGCAGCCACCTTTTTAGTTCGGTTGACATCTCTCTCTGTCTAGATAGATAGATAGATAGATAGATAGATATCCATCCCAAGGTCAGAAAATTCAATTGTCTTCCCTCTTCTCTTCATACCAGGGACCCTCAACCCTCTGACATGACTACCCTGTCAAGCTGAGATGATCCACCAAGCACTCTCCTCTCCAGCTGCCTGAACCGAGTATTGTTGATTCCAGTCAAAGCCAACCCACCATCTTCAGCCATATTCTTGCTGCTGCTCAGCATCCTTTTATTCATTTCTTTTTACTTTCTGTCACCTTCATCCCAGTTGCTGGTCCAAAGCTCCCTGTTGCACTTCCCTTCACTGATTTTCAGCAAACAACCCACCTACTCTTCTATTTACAGTCAAATTTGAGCTCTATCAGTGCTCTAGATTTCAGCCCTCTCAGTCTTCTTCCAGACACTTCTCTGTGAATCTGTCCCTCTGTCGTGAATTATTGGTCTCTTCTTTTTCAATCTCTGCTTCTCTTCAGTCTAAACTGAATGCTATCTTACCAAAAAATCATACCCTAAAAATACTTAAATGCTTCCCATTCCTACTACCTCTGATTCTCTTTTATTTCTCAAAGAAATCTTCTACTTTCTCTGCCTCACCTGAAGTTCAACTTCTGTGCATAGTACTCCTCTGGCACCACCTATTTGAATGTACTAGTGATAAATAAATCAGGGAGGGTAGAAAGAGAAGAAAATGTAAAAAAGACCCCACGGGAGGAATGTAGACCCGGCATCGTGGGACGGAGAACATCTTCTTGACCAAAAGGGGGATATGAAAGGAAATGAAATAAGCTTCAGTGACAGAGAGATTCCAAAAGGAGCCGAGAGGTCACTCTGGTGGGCACTCTTACGCACAATTTAGACAACCCTTTTTAGGTTCTAAAGAATTGGGGTAGCTGGTGGTAGATACCTGAAACTATCAAACTACAACCCAGAACCCATGAATCTTGAAGACAGTTGTATAAAAATGTAGCTTATGAGGGGTGACAATGTCTAGTTTATGGATGGATGAGTAGAAAAATAGGGGAAGGAAAGAAAGAAAGAAACAAACAAACAAAGGCACCCAGTGTTCTTTTTTACTTCAATTGCTCTTTTTCACTTTAATTATTATTCTTGTTATTTTTGTGCGTGTGCTAATGAAGGTGTTAGGGATTGATTTTGGTGATGAATGTACAACTATGTAATGGTACTGTGAACAATCGAATGCACAATTTGTTTTGTATGACTGCATGGTGTCTGAATATATCTTAATAAAATGAATATTAAAAAAAAAAAAAAGACCCCACGGACCTGACTCGCAGGGGCATAAATCTCCCTGGCAACACAGGATATGACTCCCAAGGATGAATTTGGACCAGGCATCATGGGCTTGAGAACATCTTCTTGATGAAAAGGAGGATGTGAAATGAAATTAAATGAAGCTTCAGTGGCTGAGAGATTTCAAATGGAGTCGAGAGGTCACTCTGGTGGGCATTCTTACGCACAATATAGGTAACACTTTTCAGGTTTTAATTTATTTGAATAGCTAGAAGTAAATACCTGAAACTACCAAACTCCAACCCAGTAGCCTTAACTGTTGAAGATGAGTGTATAACAATGTAGATTACAAGGTGTGACAGTGTGATTGGGAAAACCTTGTGGATCGCACTCGCTTTATCCAGTGTATGGATGGACGATTAGAAACATTGGGACAAAAACTAAATGAAAAAGAGGGCAGGATGGGGGGGGGGCGGTGATTTAGGTGTTCTTTTTTACTTGTATTTTTTATTCTTATTCTGATTCTTTCTGGTATAAGGAAAATGTTCAAAAATAGATTGTGGTGATGAATGCACAACTGTATGATGGTACTGTGAACAGTTGTTGTACACCATGGATGATTGTACAGTATGTTCATATATCTCAATAAAACTGAATTTAAAAAAAAAGACCCCACAGAACTTTAGAAAAACTAGTATTTATGGAGTAGAAGGTTGAATAGCCCACAAAGGAAGATGGAGAAAGTCTGGCCACAGAAGTGGGGAGGTGTAGGGGCAGGTGAGCACTGCCCTGGACTTGCCCATGGAAAACAGAACACCTTTTATAGGAGCCCCACCTGCTCAGGAAGGGTGTAAGGATAGGAAAAATCCAATGCTCCATTCCATCCAGGCAGGCCATTAACCCGGCCCATTCATGGAGGCATTGCTGTGACAGAGGAGCAGAGACCCAGTGCAGCAGGTACAGGCTGACCTTGGTCCTCCTGCCAGAAACTGCCGGGCAGAGGGGTCAGCCAGTTGCTGATGCCAGCGATCCAGCAATTTGGATGGAACTACTCTAGGATGAAGGACTCCTCTGGAAATGCAGTGTGATGCCTCTTATCTCTCCCCACCTAGCCACCCACCCCACCTTCTAGCCTCAGGTGTTCAGTTTTAACAAAGCATTCCAGTTTTTGTCCTGATTTGCCTTTTCTTTTCTCAACACCTGATTCAGATAGTGTCTTTTTTATTGGAATTAACAGAAAATGTTCTGTATCTTCAACTTCTCATTAAACTTCAGGACCAGCATACGTGGAGTTACATTTATAAGAAGGAAAGTCAGACCAAGTCTCAGATATAATTTAAACTGGAGAGTACTTTATTGTTTTGTCACACGGAAGCCTTGAACCAGACAGATCAAGTTTATGTCAGAAAACTATTAAAGGACCACCTCTACAACATGTAGATTTGGGGACATATGTCTCATTTGATGTGGGAAAAAGGGAATATCCCACAATTAGGTATAAGGAAAATATCAGAGGCAAGAGTACTCAGTAGCAACCGAAGAGAAAAGGGAAAGAGGAAAACTGTGCAGAAAGAATCTGCAAGTAGTTCTCAGCCAAATGAAAACAAAAATCTCCTTATTCAGATAGACAATATGATCCCAAGGTAAAAATTGTCAGTAAGGATATTTATCTTTGTGTTCCCACTTTCTTTTATGATATCATTATTCTAGGCAGGAATGATCCCTGTCTAGTCTCCTTGGGGCCCCCGAGCATCACCAACACATAAACGCTAACTTGCTTAGGAACTCCCCTGGCAGCAGAGCCCAGGGAAATTGTGTCATCCATTTAAGATGGCTCACACACCACGGACACACTGTCATCCCCAGCCATTGCCAGCGCCCTTGAAAGCAATAAGCAGACAATACAGGAAGCTGACAGGAAATCCAATATCTGAACCCAGTATGAGATTGTGGCCCCAATCTAATAAGAATAGATTCATTTTACTTTATTCCCATCTTGTCACCTGCTTTATGAGGAAAGTGAAACATGATACTATGGCCGCCTCTAAGCACATAACAACTCATCTTTCCCTGAACCTTCATGCCAAACATTTTGACCCATGTAGATTAGGGGAGACTGAGTTTCTGTCACAGTGTTACAACCCTTCTCAGCATGTCAGATTTAGCTTTAAAGACTCAAGTTTTGAATGATCTGGGGTTCATTGAACTTCATAAATGAGTTCGAGGGAAATGTAGAAATTTGTCTGATCTAGACTAACGAGTCCCAAACCAACTCTATTCCAGAAAGCAATAGGGTAAGCACATTGGCTAACTTGCCTATGACTTCCATGGAAGTTCAGTTTTAACAAACTTAAATTTGATTTGAGCAACATTGTTAAGGAGGCAAAAGGATAAAATATCTGCAACTTTTTCCTGTTTTGTTGTTTTTTTTAAGCAAGTAGATGTAATAATTCAATGTTTTATGTCTTCTGTAGTATCTCTATGCCCAAACCAGTATCTGTATATTGGGTGACTGTTTACTCTAGGCTTTGATATAAGCCCTAGCAAGATCTTTCCATTAGTTTAATCACTATATCAGACTATGATTTATTTACTGTAGCATTGATTTTTAAGGATTAGAGGAAAAGCCTCTCTAGTTCAGGAGGAAAAAAAAAAGCATTAAAAGGATTATAGGCTGCATCTGCCAGATTTAAGATATTCATCCATATAATTTATTGTAATTGTCTATGTTTTACATGGTCTATCATCTTCTGAATGTCCCATGGAAATCTTATATTTTATAATTTAATGGCATTGCAAGCAGACCACTATAATGTTGAAATCTCTAAAAGTCATTTAATGATGATCATTAAACCCATCTTGAATCATTGAACTAGAAGACCATTTTCATTTGTGCAATCTTCATCAGTTTACTATTTTACTAATGAGGAAACTCAGCCCAGAAGAGTTAAATGTCCTATCTGTCCAGTATCGCTGAGTTGAGGGAAGAGCTAAGTCCTGCAATCATCTTCCTTCTCTTCACTCCCCACCTTTGCTTCTTATTCTTATGTACATTATTGTGGCTTCATTTGCTATACTATGTGCCAGACTCTGTACCAAGTGCTTTTACATATATGATCTCATTTGATTCCTAGCAACTTTGGAGGATAGGTCTTGTCATTATCCTCATTTTATTGTGAGAAAACTGGACCTCAAAGAAGTTAAACTTATGTGACTTTATCTCAATAAAATTGAATTAGAAAAAAAAGTTAAACTACTTGTCCAAGCTGATGAAGCCCAGATTTAAACTAAAGTTTGTTCTACTCCGAACCCTAACTTTCCAACTATACCCTATACCTGACATTGCTAAGAAAGATGACATTTCAATGTTCGCGCTTGCTTTTCCCATGTCCCCAATGTCTCTTTTAAGGCAAAATGTGCATTTCTAAATTGTCCATGCTCCAAGCCCAAACCCTTGTCTGAAAATCACTCTTTTTGACCACCTTTTGCTCCTTCTATCAATATCTGTGTTAGAAATTCAAAGCATAGCCAGGAGCTTCGGTAATGATGGATGGTGATAACCGGAGCAAACATCACTTTTCCTAGCTCTTTTGAAGCTGTACAGTTGACACAAGTGGAGAAAAATAAATTTACATTTGTTTTCATCTAGGAAAGAAGCAGGCAATAAATGGACACTAAAATTTTGGCGAAAAGGCTGGGGTGAAATCCTGACACATCTCAGAGTGATATGGGCAGAGAGTGTACGTGTATTTGCGGGGCCCCCCCGAGGAGCTGGGGAGAAATGCGGAAGTGTTGGACTTCCCCACCTGGGCTATTGCTGATTTTCCCGCAAACATTGAGGACTGCCAATTTTGTGGGCCTTTCCCCTGTGAGGCTAAGCCCACTTGTGAGTGTGCCTAGGAGTCCCCCCCAGAGAGCTCTTTGTTGCTGAAATGTGGCCCCCCTCTCTCTTTAAGCCCACTAGGCAGGTGAACTCACTACCTTCCCCTCTACGTGGGGCGTAACTCCCAGGGTTATGAATCCCCCCTCGCAACTTGGGAAATGATTCCTGGAGATGAGCCTGGACCCAGCACTGTAGGATTAAGAAAATCTTCTTGACCAAAAGGGGGGACAGAGATGAAACAAAGTAGGGTTCCAGTGGCTGAGAGATTTCAAGTGGAGTTGAGAGGTCACTCTGGAGGGTATTCCTGTACACTATATAGATAACACCTTTTAGTGTTTGCTGTGTTGGAATGGCTAGAGGGAGATACCTGGAGCTTTCAAACTGCAACCCAGTGACCTTGATTCTTGGGGATGATTGTATAACTATATAAATTGCATAGTGTGACTGTGTGACTGTGAAAGCCTTGTGGCTCACACTCCCTTTATCCAGTGTATGAACAGATAAGTGGAAAAATGGGGAGAAAAAATAGGTGAAGAATAGGGTGGGATGGAGGGGGTGGAAAGATTTGGGTGTTCTTTTTTTGCTTTTATTTTTAATTTGGAGTAAGGAAAAGTTTCAAAAATTTATTCTGGTGATGAACGCACAGCTGTATGATGGTGCTGTGAATGATTGATTGTACACTGTGGATGACTGTAGGGTGTGTGAATATATCCCAATTAAACTAGTAAAAAAGGTAAATGAACAACAGAGGGTGGAGGGGAATGGGATGTTTTAGATATTCTTTTTTATTTTAATTTTCATTTTATTTTTGGAAGTAATGAAAATGCTCAAAGTTTGTGGTGGTGAAAGCACAATTATATGACAATACTGTGAACAACTGATTGTACACTTTGAATGATTGTATGTTATGTGATTATATCTCAATAAAATTGCATTTTGAAAAGGTTATTGTTATAATTAGAAAAGCACTAAAAAGAGCGTTATGCATTCCATGTTAGTAATAGCTAGTTTTGTAAAGGGCTTACTTGGTGCTAGGTGCTTCACGTGTCATCAGTCTTCACACCCACCCTAACTGACACATCCAAAACATAGTGGCTTGGAGAGGTTAAGCATTTTGTTTCAAGTCAAAGCCAAGAACTGAATAACCGACTAATTGTAGAGCTTATGTTCCACACACTAAATCACTCCATTCTATGCTGAACTGCCCAAATAAAGACTATTGTTTTCTTTATATCTCTACGCAGGCTTAGGTGTGGTTTACATAAATGGTTTCATATTCTAACATGGCAAATCAATTCCTAGTGGAAAGGTTTGTGATGCACTTCTACCAAATACTTCTATGGGGAGTGTTGATAAGCAGTTTCTGGATGCCAACCTGAATGCTGCTCACCCCTCCTCCGTCAGTGGTTGGTGGTGAGAAACCACATCCTTCAAAAAGTTGACTATTATTGGCGCAAACCTCTGGGGAGGAAGCATGAGAGGGGAAGACTGTCAGTTGTGTTGTCTCTGCCTTCCTGGCTCTCCACCCTAATCTGTCTACACTGCCACAACAGAGAACGCAACACTGGGAAAATGGGTTCATCTTTAGGTTGTGAGGGACTTAGATTACCTTTTCACTGTTGACTCATTTTCCTTTTTCTCTCTCAATACTTAGATATTTTTTCTTATTCTCTGTCCTCAATATCTAGGGTGTTTTACTTTTATTTCCATTTAAAAGTATATTCTCTAAACTTTTTAAGTATGTAAACATTTGGCTTAATTTCTTTCAGTACTAATCAAAACCTTCTAACAGTAATAAAATCTACCCATTCGTTCAGCCTTTTGTCTAATTTTTGAAAAATACTGCTTCTATTTTTGAAACGTTTTATCCTTCTCATTTTTGCATTTATAACTCTTTACCTCATGTTTCTAATTGCAGGAGTGGTAGTAGGGCAGAGAGACCACATGGTGGTGGGTAAGGACTTCTTTGCCCCGGGCTCTTCTATCAAGACCCGGACGGCTCTCCCAGCCCATTGCATTGATAGGATTGTTCTCCAAAAGCCTTCCTCTGAGCTACTTGGAATACTTGTGGCTTATCTCATGTTAGGGCATGTCTTAGGTCCTGGTACCTGGGAAACAGACTATGATGAGTTTTGCCTATAGGAAGTTTTTTTGGGGGTTGCTTTGGGGAACAACACCTACACCCGAGTGAGGGAAGCAAGATGGAGCAGAAGTTGACTTTTGACAAAGTTGCAAGAGAGGCCTCAGCCCATCCTCCGGGGGAGCTCTGGAGTTATGGTGGCCCTTTAAAGTTGTTCAGAATTGAGGCAATTGTACCCCACTCCCCTGCTTCCCGCATCTTCCCCTCATTACATGTGGGCTGCTCCCAGAGAGGGAGCAAAACCTTGGATGAGGCAGCTTCCTTCAGCTGAAGAAATTCTGGGAGAGTGACTCAGCTGAGAGCCATCAGCAGGCAACACTCCCAGCAGCAGAGGAAATGAGTTCCTCGGTCCAGAAGAGGCAATTGAGTGGAATACAAAAGCATCCACTACAAGGTTCTAATTTGCTCAGTGCTTAGAGCAGGCTTGATTTTCAGAAATGGGTGTGGTTTCTCAAAACTGACCACTGATGACACACCCATTTACTGAAACCAGAAGTCAAAGGAGCTGTTTATACAACAACACACAGCTCAGTCACTGGGGCGGCAATGAACATGATGGATTTGGAGGGACAAACGTAATATCCAGCACGCCAGCTTGTGTGGTCCCTGGTTACAAGAGGAAAGGCTACTGTAGACTTTCTGCCCAGCTTCTTGATATCTTCAATTTAGTCTCTATATTAGAAATATTTTTAAAATTCATAGTTTCTGTGATCTCAGTCCAATGGATTCAGTACAACTTTGACAACCACATGTCAAGATGCAGGACTGCAAGTTATTTGGACACTCAGCATTCAACATATGGGGGTATAGTGTGTCTTAATTGATACTTATAAAAAGAGTCTTAGTTTATGGTTTGTGGCCAGCTCCTGCTGCTCACTTTGAAACCAGTCAATTCTAGTTTGCTTATTCTCAAGTATTCATTTCCCTTCCTGTTAGGTTATAAGAGTTTTCCCCTGGCATGTGATATCTCATGCCCCATATCAAGGGCATTTAACATATCATAAAGGCAAGGAATTGACTGGAAAAATCCAAGGGTTACCCCAAGTAAGTGTGTCAAGTTGAAACCTGTGCTTAACTCTCCTACCTTGTCTCTATTTGTCAGGGGAATCTTGGTCCCACCTAGAATATTTGTATCTAATGAGAAGACAAGGCCTATTAAATGGTGAAACTTGGTCTCCCCACTGAATGCTCCTGATATATAAGGAGATGATGGAGGTGACGGAACTGAAGGGCACTGATTTTTTGCCTGTATTCCCAGGAGAGAACTGAATGCTATTCTATGATGGTTAGAGTCTCAAGGAATATTTTGATCACTCTACACTCAGAACTTAATGATTTCAAGCCATTTTTGTTTTAGTTTCTTCATTGCTGAAGCAAATACCATACAATGGCTTGGCTGAAACATTAGGAATTTATTGGCTCGTGGTTTTGAGGTTAGGAAAAGGCCATATCAAGTCATCATCAAGGCTATACTTTCTTCCCAAAGACTGGCCTACAGGGGCTGGCTGCTGGCAATCTTTGGTCCTTGTTCCTCTGTCACATGGAAATGTACATGGTGGCATTTCCTTGCCTCTCCCTTCTCTTCTGGGTTCTGTCGACTTTCTATCTCTTTGCATTTCGGTCTGCTTATAAAGGACTCCAGTAATAGAATTAAGACCCATTTGATTGAGTTGGGCCACACCTTAACTGAAGTAAACTCATGAAAAGGCCCTACTCACAATGAGTTCACACCCACGGGAATGGATTAGATTTAAAAACATGCTTTTCTGGGGTATGTAGCTCCAAACCACCACAAATTTCTTCCATGAGATCTCATATAAGATGCTCTTGCAAGCATTGCCAATAGGGGGCACTCTCTCCCGTTACAGAATATAACTCATATTGCACAACATGACTGAAGGAAGTGACATCTTTTCAAGCTCTTCTCTAATGAGAAAAAGATCCTCAAGTGATAGCTCCTTCTCTTCCATCACCCTGCTTCACATTCTCTGATTGGTGATTTCTGAGGTGTCTCCTCACCAGTAGGCTGGGCACTCACCCAGGAGTCCTGACCTGGTACAGGTGGACCATCCCAGAAAGCCTGAAGCCTTTCCTTAGGGACCACACAAGCTAATGTGCTGGGTATTATCAGTTTGTCCTTCTGGATCCATCAAGTTTATTGCCCTGGGTGGCTGAACTGTGTGGACTGTATAAATGGACTCCCTTGACTTCTGGTTTTAACAAATGTGTACACCAGCAAAACATCAAGAGAGGAAGGAAAGTGAGGTTGAGATATCTATGCCCCTGCTCCATACCTGAGGGGTTGTGATGGCTTGGCTGCACTTCTATAGTAATTCTGTGCTATGTAATCCCTGTCAGGTGGCCCTGCTCATGCCACTACTCTCTCTGGTGACCCCTCCCATTTCCCTTCAGACCTAGGGGAGGTAATGGATTCCCAGTGTTGCTAGCCTCTGAGGACTATGCCAACCTGTTGTTTTCCCCAAACCCCACCACAGCTTTATAAATAAACCCTGTATTAAACTCTATTCAATTATCACCTTTGAGTGTGTCTTCTGTTTTCTACTGGGACTAGACTTGGCTTGCCAGATCTGGAATAATGCAGCTCCCAGAGAGCAATAACATCAGTGAATACTAAGCCACTAGTGAGAGCAAAAGCTGCACTGTGGCCTTGGAGATGGTTTTACATATTATATGCCTGTATACAAGAGACCTGGATTTTAGAATATTCATTTTCCCATAGTTAAACCATTATACCCTTTAAGTCTCTGGCTGTCACAGAAAAAAATGTTCACATTGGGAGAGATAGGTTTGCCACCCTTATTTCTGTCTATCTTGATGAGTACTGCTATAGAATTTCATTGCTCAAGTGTCAAGGATTCCTTTATTTTCTAAATTTGATTAAAGCACTTGGAAAGGCAGCCATGAAATGTCTTAAAATATGCATTCACTTTATCAAGGTCTGTATTGTCTGCTCTTTTATGAGCTGCAGATTTTCTTACTCTCACCGTTTTCACAGGAGACCTGAGAGTCATAATTAGTGGTGGATCTAATGGGGGTCCTTGAATGGCTAATACTTTCAGTGGTTACTCCTCTCCTTAATGCTGAAATGACATCATTGTGAAATGAGCATGCTATATTGTTCCCATTGATGGGAAGAGGTATTACTCAAGAGAGTTTCACCAAATAAACATCCATATGGTATCTATCATGTGCCTGGTACCATTCTAGGAGATGGGAGTACACTAAAGAGTAGGGAGACAATCTTAACATGCTTTTCCCCCTCCCCCCTCACAAAAAAAAGCACAGCCTGAGATTAGAGCCTGCTTGCAGTTTGCTTTAGGATATACTTCCCTGGAACAAGAGTGGGGAACTGAAAAGAGTGAAGCAGGAAAAGAGGAGAAGCGAATCCATGGATGCATTGTGGGCAACTGAGTCTAGCTCCCTTTGGGCACCTCCAAAGAATGCAGAGAATGCACCTTAGATCATCTGACTGAATGTCAGATGAGGAGAGACTTACCTACCAGCTCCTGTCCCTCATCAGTTAAGGGCTGTCCCATGAGTAGTAACTGGTCTGCATTTCCAGGGTTGTGCACACACTGGAATGGATGAGTGGGTTGAGGCCTCCCACACTACTGGTACAGAGAAGCTCTGATCAGAAAGCAAGAGGGATTCAGGTACCCAGTACATGTCAGCAGCTGGTTGCCCCCTCAACAGCTGGAGGGGAAAGCTGGGTTGAGAGGATGTTTGGTGAGGCATAAGAGATGACAAATACACAAGGTCTCTGCCCTCACAGAGCTTACGTTTTAATGGAAAGTGACAATATACCAACAAGAAAATAAGCAGACTAACTTCTCATGTAAGTTAGCAGTTGATGTGACATAAAGTAGCTGATGAGATGGACACAGTAGGACATTGTCACGGGGTCAGGAAAGGCCTCTCTGAGGAGGTGACATTTGAACAACCCCGAATAAAAAGAATGCAGTCACGATGCAAGACTGTGGATGTTTTCCAAGCAGAAACACAGATAATGGTTAATGCCCTGAGGTGGACTGAACACGGAGAATTTGAGGAACAGAAAGGAAGGAAGTGGGCAGGACCATTTTGAGTGGGAGTGTGGGGCCAGTTCCTCTGGGCCTCATATGTGATGCTGAGCAGTCGGGATCCTCTCGAGCATGTGCATCCTAGAGATGTATGAAAGAGGGGCCTTGGACATTTACAGAGCTGGCATTCACTTTTGCACCTCAGGGTCTCTGCTACATTGTTCTTTGAAATTTTATTTCACCAAAGCACACACTGGAATTACGTGTGCTGTGAGGCTGGTGTGAATCTCTTTGATGAGTGAGCCCATTTGACAGCCCAGCACCCACATTTCAGCCTGGTTTTGTTTTCTTTCATTCATCATCACGTAAACTGTAGCACTTGTTATACGATTAATCTTTGTTTCCTTGTAGAGAAAACAATTGTTGAAGGCAAAGCCAGATGATTCATAGTCCAATATTTATCCAAAAATATCACTGTGACTTTAGGTTCATCATTTCTCTCCAGTGGGCACCAGATTTCTTAATTCTAAAATAAGGGGTTTGATTCTCTTGAAATTTTATGGTTCTATAACTAGGTTAGAGTGTAAAACTGCTACAGATACTCTAATTTCTAGTCGATTCGAATGTTCTCAGAGAAACAAGGCATATGATTTTGTTTTAAAAAATAAAAGCCTTGAGGCTCTTTGGCTGGCTTAAGGGCTCTACAGAGAACAGTGTTTCATGTTGTTCATTTGTTTTCATGATCATCATGGCGTTCCCAGTTAGGTGCTGGGACAGCAGCTTCCCCAATGCACACAATCAGTGCGTAGAACAGAGGCTAAAAAGAGAAAGAAAATTGGAATTGTAAATAGGAGACCTGTAGTGCCTTCCCTGAGCAAAACCAAAGAAAAAACTAAATAATGAATGTCTAAATAACTATGAAAATATAGTAAAATTGATGCAGACTTATATAACACCCAGTAAAGCTAATTTAATACCTTCAATTAAAAAATAATGTGTTTGGTTTCACCCAGAGTTCATCCAGACTTCCTCAAGGAAAATTAAATTTAAGAGCAAGCAAGCAACTAAACAAATACACAAAAACTTCTCAAAACTATATACGAATATACAAAAATCACTCACTCTTTTTTCCTCTGTGTCTTACAGGTTCAATTTAGTAGCACTCAATCTAAGGTCAGGGGAATACCATGGAAAATTTTTTTTTTAAGGTGTGATTTCTAGAGTGTCTCTTACTAGTCAAGATGTTGGAGGCAATTTGCATTTTAATTTGAAGAATGGTTGGTTTCAACTGTTAAATCTGTTACCAAGCTCAATGAATAACTTAGTAGTGTAAAGTGAGACTTCTCATAACCAGTAGTACAGGATTATTTGTCACAAGCTCTTTCATCTCTGACAAGACTCAGTCTCATCACCTCCAAAATGTCTCTGCTAGATGATCAATACAATTCCTTCCAACGCCAATATTCCATGGTTCTTATCAGGAAATACCCTTGTGTGCACGAATGCCCATGCCTGTTTTTGACTCTTCCACAAAACAGACAGATCTTTAAAAAGTTAGAGATTTTTTTTTTTTTAAATTCTGAGTAGGGAACTACACTTTCATATGTAGCTATCCTCTATATCCTCATGGTCCATCCCAGGGACTGAGGTTCAGAACAATGTCTCAAGTCTCTGTAAGAGCCTCCATCACTAAATAAAATAATATTCACTACACAGTTTTCATTGAGCCAGAAACATGAAGCAATATGTTTTAAAAAGATATTTAGCAACAAGGGTTAACTTTCTGTTTTACTCCACCAATTTGCCCATCTCATAGCTCCCACACCAGGAAAGGAATTTGGTTTAGCTCTGTATCTTGGGAAGTATTATTAATCAGAGTTTCCTATTCCCTGACAACATTATTTAATCAAGAGCATACTGAACTACAGAGTTTTTACTGAAAGTAGCAAATATGAAAGTGGTGACATGTAGTTGTATAATGGAAATTGCACACACAGTGTCTCTTGCTCTCAACTCAGAGCTGCATTTTAAAGGAAATTATTGAATAAAAAGGGGAAATTATTGGCAAAAAGGTTGTGCAGTTCTTGGTTGACTTTACCTAGCCTGTTATAGTCACCAAGTATAGAAACAGTATCTCTATATGAATTGATAGTTGTAAAACTACAATACAGTTAAAAATATTTTTTATCAGTCCACAATCCACAAAAGGCCCACAGTATGTGAATTTTTGCACCATCCCATCTTGCTTTTTTGTTTGTTTGTTTTTGTTTTTATTCTAAAAATCAATTGTAGCACTTCTCAATTTTTCAAGGTGTTCTTTTTTTCCCTGTTGGATATGAAGGGTCAGTTTAAATAAATTTCTATGCTTTGAAACCAAGTAGAAGATTGAATTTAAAATATATCTTCTTATTCTGACCATGTCCACTTAACCCTTAAAAATATGGTTTCTTAAATGTGTTTCTTTAAAAATAATCACTATTATTGAGTCATTGTTGAAGTCAATCTTGGCTTCCCAAGGCTTTGCAAAATCGTATCTCCTTCTCTCCTTCCTTCTCTCTCTCCTCAGTCTCTTTGTTTCAGCTTGCCATTGAAATGGAGTATTCAAAAATTACTTACTACAATTATCAATTGCATTTTACAATTCTACTTCTGAAAATAAAACATTTGGTAGACATTTTGTATTTTTCTTACTTGAAAATAATGGTATGCACACCCCTACAATAAAACATCTGCAATTATTTTAAAAGGAAGAAGTAGATCCTTTTTATAATAGCATGTTTTTGTTTCTCAGCTCCTAAAACAAACTCTACAATAGGTTGGCTTAACAGGAATTCATCGGCTTATGGTTTTGAGGCTAGAAGAAGTCCAAAATTGAGGTGTCAGCAATGCAAATCTTTCTCCCTCCCAAAGCCAGTGGTGTTCTGGGGATGACTGCCAGTGATCCTGGTGATCCTTGGCTTTTCTGTCACTTGGCCATGTCCTCTCCTTTCTCTTCTGGGTTGCAACAGTTTCTGGCTTCTTGAAGCTTTCTCTCTGTGGCCTTTTCTATTAAGGTCTCCAATAACAGGATTAAGACTCATCCTGACTCAGTTGGCCACAACATAACTAAAAATAACATCTTTAAAAAGTCCTGTTTGCAATGGGTTTGCACCCATAGCAATAGGTTTAAGATTAAGAACATATTTTTTTCTGGGGTATATAACTCAGTCTACTGCAGTATATGTCTACAAAATATAATGATGCCAAATAAAAATACAGATTGCAAATGAGTATGCATAGTACAAAGCAGTTTTTGTTCATATATACATATTTATGTAAAATTATGGGAAGATATAAAACAAAGTATAAATACTGGTTGTCCTTGAGTGATTAGGATTCCAGCTCATATTTATTTACTTTGTCATACTTTTAAAACTTTTCTTGCAATGAGCAGATAAGGGCTTTGTAATTGGAAAAATATATAAAACTAAAATCAGTCTTTCATGGATGGAATTGAGCGTAGCAGAAATGGTAGTGATAAAACAGATTACTATGCTAAAATCTGAAGAAATTCTTTCCCTTTCATTAGATAGTAATTTTTAACACGTATTATTTGAGTGAAAACCAAAATGAAGAGCTCTACTCTCACAAAGGCAGGGCCTCTGTTCTGTAACCTGCTACCGGATCCTTCACTTTCAGTCCTAATCCCCGTTCCTAATGAAGCATCTTTGATGGACCCTTTGGCAATGGCTCCCTGGTTAGGGTGACTTCCAGTAAGAATCTAATTCTGTTGCAGTCTTTCCTCTTTCCTAATTTTGAGGCCTAAAATTTCAGAGGCGATTTTGATCCCACATCCGCTTAGACAAGAAACCTCACCCGCGTTTTCTTGGAATGTTCTTGCTCCCATTACACTTTGCTACAGCCACCACCGAGCAGGCTCTCCTCCCAAGGTACCTAGAGAATTAGAAAACTCTTTAACAGGTCTTCTGCCCTCCTTTTCTTTCATTCAACATACATATTTCCACCTCATTCTTCTAAAATTTTCTTTAAATGTGTCACTTTTCTGTCAAGAAAACCTATAATAACTCTCTCTGACATGAAGAAAAAGATGTACACTCAGCCTACATTTCAAAATCCTCCATATTTTCTAAGCTCACCTCTAAGACAGCCTTATCTGCCACAAGTCCTCCCACAAAGCCTCTGCTCACCAGAAAACAGCTGGTTTGCAGTCCCCCAAATCTAACTTGAACTCCCCCACTTCCAAGTGTTGGCTCTCACCGTCTCCTCTGCGTAGAATGACTTCTGTTGTCTCCACGGGTCAAACTTCTGTAATGTAAGAACAAGCTCAGATTCCACACTTCAGATGTCCCTGGCCTACTCCATCCCTCTTCTAAAACCCTTTGCTAACTCCTCAGCAGGTTCTGTGCTTTATGAATGTGGATGATTTCTCCCTTGCTAAGTGTTAAGCACCTTTAGAGAAAGGGCCTTTGCTTTATCTTTCGTATTTTAAAATCACTTAGAACTCTGCCTTTTTAGGAATCGCTAAAGAGTCAGCCCTCACTAAAAATTTTTTTATTAATTGAAACATTAGTGTCATGTTTTCTAAGCATAATGGGAGAGAAATATGTGCAGAAGTATGACTGCATTTTTATTTTTTAAATGTTAGTGGTTAAAGAATAAAATCCAAGACAAAACGGTAATATTTGAGTTAACCACTATGAAAACCACAAAAGTTAAGGTTACCTTTTGCTCAACTTCCAATTTCTGAAAATGTCCTTTTCTCATTGAAGGTAAGTGTTTAGAAGGAGCATTTGAAAAGTTTGCCCAAAACACACAATCATGGTTTGCCTCTAGGAAAAATAATGCGTGCTGCGTCTTCCCTTTGTAAATAATTGAATTTGCCTCTGAAGTTCAAGAAGTTCAAGATTTCTTTTTGTGTGTGAATCCGACTGCTTCTGTTTTCTCTTTATATGCGGCAGACTATAATCTAAGGCAGCAGAAAAGCTGTGCAATTGGGATTTGGTGAGCAGGGAGGATAATAAAAGAGATTGACATGACTTTCATAGAACAGTTATTTTTAAGTATAGAGAATGCCTATCCCCATGCTGAAAGAGCCTTTAGAAAATATTACCGGGATTGGAAAGTGACAGGGGCAGCTCCCATCACCTGGGATCCCAGTGCTGCTCTGTAGGGCATTGCTGCCACCTGCTGCATGCAAATGGCCATGGAGGGGCTGCCACCTGGCCATGAGGCTGCAGGACTTGGGTATGTTCAATTCATATTCTGTGGGTATCTGAAATTTTTCTTCTCTAAAGGAAAACCAGTCAAATCTGATGACTCCAGCCTTGGAGGTTTCTAGGCATAAGAGACCCTTCCACATGCTGCTTCCATCAACCAGGACTTGAACAACAGCTGGAGAGGGCAGCTTTGCCCAGCAGCCACAATGGAGAGCTTGGGTAATCCAACCTCAATGGTAGGCAAGGATTCTATTAAAAGGGAGTCTTTAGTTCTGGAAAAGAAATGGAAATTTCCCTTTTCTGAATTTAAGAATTTTTTTTTTTTTTTTTTTTTTTAAGAGTTTCTTCACTTTAAAGCAACAAGAGACAGGAAAATTCTAAATATCTGGGTGGGCGGCTTGCAGGGAAGTTGTCATTCTTGTCATTCTTAGGGAAATCAATAAACTTAGATTTTGATTGGTTTCTATTTTAGGTAAATTCCCCTAAACATGACAAATGGAGTGAGGTAACTGAATCCCTTCTCCAGGCTTGAAATATGTCCCAACATAATAGGGACACGAACCTGCGGGTCAGGAACTTCCTGCTGCACCTCCCAGCCTGTTTTGCCACTATGCTCCATCTCTTTGATTTACTAAACTTTTCCAAGACAGAGGAGAAGAGATGTAGGTGCTGAGAGCGGTGATGTCTCTTCCTGCCTTTCATTCAAGGAATTAACTGACTTTTAGCTCTGCTGACCTCCCTGAAAACATCACAGTCAGCATCACCAGCCCCAACACCACCAATGATCTGAAACTTAAGGGGCTAAGTTTCATGAATCTGTATTTCTTCTCCTTTTCTTATAAGGACACCAGTTCATATTGGATTAAGAGCCCAACCTATTCCAGTATTACCTCATCTTAACTAATTCCATCTGCAATGATCCTATTTCCAAATAAGGTCACATTCTGAGTTATCGGGAGTTAAGACTACAACCTATCTTCTGGGGAGGCACAATACAGCCCCTAGTATGTTATTAATTGAGTAGTAATAAATAAGTGTGACAGTCATCATGGTATTTGCCATTAAAGGATAGGTTGTATGCTGAACAGCCAGAAAGACAGTTCTCCCAGCTGAATTCTAATCTCCTAAATGGCAAAGACTATGCCTTATGGATTAGCATCATCCATATGCCCCACAGTTCCTAGCACAGGAGGGATCAGTATATACATGATGACAACCTGGCCAAAATTATCTCTGCCTGACCTCACAAGTTACCACCTCAGGAACATTTTCCTTCATGCTAGCTGGGTGGCACCTATATTGTAGTAGTGAGATTAGGATCACAGGATTATAGAATATTTCACCAATCATTCATATGGTTATATATAGACACATATATTTATTCATTTTTTTATTATTTGTCCTTTAAACTTATACTATGGTTCTTAGCCTAATGTCCTTTATCTTAATATTAGAAGATGAGTAGCGGCCTATTTTATCCCAAGTTGGAAAACCAATACATTTGAATCTGGCCAAGAATGGTCATCAGGAAATTCCATGAATAATCAGAGGTTTTTACCCAGGAGCCACTTCCTACAGCCCAGCCCAGCCTCTAAATGTGTGTAACTGGGTGGGAGGGGCCTGGAAGCTGGCTGAAGTGGGAGATTCTCTGTCTTTGCATACTGGTTGTTGCTGCCTCGCTCTATATGATTTTTTTTGACCAAGGCACAGACAAACTCTTCTGTAGTCAGCAAAAGACACCACCAGCCAAGAGGGTGGAAATTTTCCTTATTTGACCTCCAGTCTAAACCAGATGAACCTCCCTCTCACTTCTCCACTCCCAGGAAATATGGATTTCCCTGCAAGAGGGAAGAAAATGAAATTGAATTTGATAACTGATGTCACTCTCTGGTACTTGCAGAGTTTATTAAAATTAAATGTGTTACTTCTTTGTTCTTACATGCTGGAACAATCCTAGAAAGAAAGCATATTTTAAAACTGGAAAGAAAAACTATTATGAAGGGCACCAAGCTCACGTTTGTTAAATGACTTTGTGTTCTTGAAAAGAAATATATAAAAAGCACATGTGTGAACTGCTACGCATGATTTCCTTTGTTTATATTTTAGAAGCAGCTTGACTGACAGAGCTGCAGAACAAGAGAAATTTTGGATACTGAAAAGCCTTTTAAAGCAGGTGATGTACAAGATTTCATAGAGCACATTGTTCTGTTGAAGGTTATACTTAGCTCTGAACCACATTACTTTCCTGTCTACGTTTCATTTCCTGGGGTCGTGCCAAGTGATAAATAGATCCAGGCATGTGGTCGATTTTGGGGGTTTTAACATGACTTGAGTCACTGGAGTGTGCTTAGTTAGAGGCAACAATTGACTTTGTAAGCATTATGGAAATGCTGGTGTGAGGTCTTCAGGAGACTATGGAGAAAAAATGGACATACTGTGCTATCTACTCCATCATCCAGATACATTTCATCAGGGGTAAGCCTTCCGGTTGTCCTTTCTTTTCAAATCGGCGGCTTTAGCGGCAAAATGGGGCCTCTGTTCATTTAAAATGCCTTGTGACTGCTGCTGAAATTGATCACCAACGGGCAGATCATTAGGAAGGTTTTCAGTTATATATTTAAGTGGCAGCTAACGGGATATTCTGGTCTAGAAATGATTACTAACGAGCACTATAAGCAAGCAGGCAATGGGTGGTTTGCACCACTGCTGTGAGGCATTTTTTACCCATTTCCTTCGTAAGATGATCTCTCTTGTAACTGGGAAATTGTGCTTCCTGGAAATGAAATGCTGCCCAAAGGGCAGTCAGAGCAACTCTAGAATACTACACAAAAAAGTCAAAACCATCAAGGCTCAGAGATTCTTGCTCAACTTTTTTTCTCTTGCAAATAGCCTTTTTCTTTTCGATATCACAAGCGTTTCTCCTCCAAATACTAAATTCTTTGGGAGTTGAGCATATGTTGAATTTTAATGAGGTATGTGTAGCTATGGACCTGGGAAACAAAGTGGAGTCCTTCCAACAGTGCCTTAAGGAAAGATTAGTTCTGCATTCCATAGCATATGGGTATTAAAGTCAGCCTGAGTGTCTTAACAATTAACTGTGCTTTTCTGATATAGAACGAAAGATTTTAAGGAGAATTTTTAAATCAAAGGAGACTTTGGTATATAATACTGTAAACTGGACCAGAAATATATTATCAGGCAAAGGATAACTCATACAGAGCTACATTAAATGGTGCTAACCTCTGCCTACACAAACTTTGGCATCCATAAAAGTATAATAATTCCCATTTGCCAAGTACTTTTGAGGGCCTTGTTTCTTCTCAGTTGCTTGTCTTTTTATCTTTTCCTTTGGAAGCTCCAGTGGTACCTGTTACAATAATATATCATTTCTGTAACAGTATTCCATGTTAATTCCAAAACTGACATCTATACCATTGAAGTCATACATGTCATAGACTCAACGTTTAACATATTTTAAGTGCCCTGCTCCATTTGTTCAGAGAGCTGATGGGAGAGCTTCTTTTTATATCTATGATTTCAGAGTGTTGATTATAGATAGTAATGATTAAAATGGTTTATCTTTAGTGAAACCTAAGGTATTTTCTCCCCTCCTGTCATAAGATCTAACTACAAGAGATGAAGAGCCTTTTGATTCTCCTATATTGAACATCAAATTTCTTATTCTAGTCAACCAAACTGAATTGGGGAGGCAGGTTGGAGATTATGGAAAAGCATACACAGGCTCTGGGCAACCAAATTCATGCTCCTTTACTGGAAGTATGACTCTGAGCAAGTAACTTAATCTCTATGCCTCAGTTTCCTTGGTAAAGAGGACTAATAACATCACCCTAATGATGTTTGAAGAGGATTAAACCAGATAATATATGGAAAAGCCTCTTATGAAAGCATTTTAAAAACCTTCTATACACATATAAGTTATTTAGTGTTATTAGAGAGCACCAGTTGTATAATGTGCAGCTACTGAAGAAAGAAAGAAAAAGAAAAGCCAATTATAAATGTAAGACTAGTTGTCATAATAAGTTTGCTGGTGGGCTTTAATTTTTTAAAATGTTTAATTTTATTCTCAAGTAGTCAGAAACCCGCATTCTTTTTTAGCCAGACCAACAGACAGAAATAGATATCCAGAAATCAATAATTTCCTCTAGTTTCCTAAGTGCCTCCTCATTTGCACTGAGTCTCATGCATCTCTATTTGATCATGCACGGGTTTCTTCTACACAAAGAAAACCAAGCTTAAACCTCCTTGGTTGTGCCCTCACCTTACAGAAGTGACCAGGGTTTTTAATTGAGTTGCTCCATATGAATCATGTAAGCTGATGGCTGGCATCCTTCCTTTTCAGGACTGTGGGAAGAAACATTCAGTGCAGGAGAAGATATTTATGCTCTTCCTGGCTCTGATGTCAACCTGACCTGCCAAACACAGAAGAAAGGCTTCTTGGTGCAGATGCAATGGTCCAAGATTTCTGACACCACAGACCTAATTGCCCTTTATCACCCCCAATATGGCTTCTACTGTGCCAATGGGAATCCCTGTGAGTCACTTGCAGCATTTGCAGAAGCTCCTGGGAATGTGTCAAAATGGACTTTGCATTTAAGGAATATGTCTTCCTCACTCAGTGGAAAGTACAAGTGTAGCTTTACTCTGTATCCAGAGGGCATTTGGACTAAAATCTACAACCTTCTCATTCAGCCAAATGGTAAGCCTAACTGGTAGAGGGAAAGAACCACACTCTTTCATTCAACTCTTATCCATTCAACAAATGTGCATTATGAGGCAACCATGTGTTAGCCATGGTGCTAAATAGGCAAAGGTAGAGCAGAAAAATGTATTGTTTTATTTGTGGACTTGATCAAACAAGTCCACAAATAAAGGTAAAATTGCAGCAGTGATAAGTGCTAATATTAAAAGCCATAGCAGACCTCTGAAAGAGCATGTAAAAGAGGCCGGGAAATTGCCCCTGAGGAAATAACACTTGAACTGAGGTCTGAAGAATGAATAGATCTTAACGCGATTTAGAAGTGGAAGGATTGTGAGTGATCCAGTATGTGCTAGGAAGTACTTTGTCATATTTGAAGAAATGGGAAAATGCCAGTAGGACTGCAGCACAGAGAATAAGGCATGAGGCTGGAAATGCGGTAAGGACCAGATCGTGCTGAACCTTGTCAGTCATGTTCAAGGTTTTTAATTTTTATCCTAAGAGCCATGGGAAGACATTAAAATATTTTCAATGAAAGGATGGCATAACATTTATAGCAAGACTGTATTTGTGTTATAAACAGGCCATGCTGGCTGCAGTATGAGAATGGAGTGAAAATGGATGAAAAGGAAGAGGTTGAGATGAGTTAGGAGACTACCTCAGTAGCCCAAGGAAAGTAGTGGTTTGGGTAGACATAGAAAGACATTGAAAGATATAATGCTTTGGGGACAAAGTAGACATGGTTGGTAAAAGACTAGGTATAGAGTGAGGGTAGCATGAGAGGGAAAATTTGAAGATGCATCTGAGGGTCTGACACACCTTCCTGGGGGGGACTGCCATTTACAGAAATGGAGGCAAAGGAAATGGACCAGGTTTGTGGGGGAATTAATGAATGTGGCTTTGGATATGTTGAAGGTGTGAAGGAGGCTGCTGGACATGTACATTTGCACCACACATGCTTTAGAGGCCTTCATTTGGAGGCAGGAATCCTAGGTTTAATGTATAGCTCCTTTTTAGCCATGTCACCTGGGGTCTGTCACAGGAATTCTCTGAGACCATCTAGAAAATGGCAATGGTTATACCTACCCTAAATTACTTGGTCCTAAATTAAATTATTTCCCTTTCTACTAATGGGAAAGAATGAAATGAAAGCCAACAAATGGAAAATGCACTGGAAATGGAAAGCTTTTAACTCGGGGCAAAATGGACTGATTCAATATAAGGGGGAAAAAGCAAAAACAAAAATTATCTCATGAAGTCTATGCTAAAGGAGGCAGGGAGCTGCTGAGGACAAGCCACAGGTATGGATTTATTACCTCCTCTCTATCTTATCTCTTACCTGCTCCCAGACCATGATATCAGAACAGTTCACCTAAACACCAGGATCCCCTCCACCACTATCTTATAGTGCTCTGTTCTAACTGCAGTTTTTAAGGACAGAATACAAGGACTTGAGTTCAACTGAGGGTGAGGTAGATGGGGTTGGAATGAAGAAAAACAAGGAAACCTGTAGAGAACAATATTTAGCTACACATACTTCAGAGTCAGATAGCCTGGATTTGAATGTTGGCCCTGCCACTTACTAGGTATATGATCTTTGGCAAGTTATTTCAAGTTTCCACTCTTTTTTTCCTTAAATAATAAATATGGATAATAACAGAACCTTCTTCATAGGTGTGATTATTTTCATGATTAAATGAGATGATCAGTGTAAATCATTTATCATAGTTCCTGCAAAAGGATAAGTGTTCAGTAAATGTTAGCTTTCACCAACAGTAGTAATAACAATCAGTGAACTCTATTTCTCAGTTCTTATTAAAAATGAGCCCTCCTGCTTCCCTTCTTATATCAGTCTAATTTGGAACCTAACAGAACTTTTGCCATGTACAAGAGCACACGTGCACACTAACCTTGGCTTTAGAAATGGAATTTATACTTTCTACCCAAACCAGTAACCCATACTATTACATATCTGAGGATCTAATGCTTTTCCCATTGAGCACTAACAACATAGATTGATGTACCTATAGGAAATAAGATATGCCATGGCTCAAAACGAAGACAGTGATGGAGAAGAGGCATTATGTTATCCAGAAAGGAAAGTGGGGTTACCTTTCGGGGAAAGTGCATTTCCTAAAATAAAGGTCAAGCCAAGTGAGCAAAGCTCACACCTATTAAAAACTGTAAATCATTAGAGAGACAGAAGCTATATCTACATTCTTTGTGGCTGGAAAATTCCCAGTCATTTGCTTGTAACCTTGTTCTTGTCAACTAGATCAGATGAAAAGCAATGGGTCTGGTGTTGTGTATTTGAGTACAATGGGAGCAAAATAGAAAAGAGGAAAAATGAGGGAGGCAGATCCTTCTCAAAGAGTGACCAAAATGTCAGCCTGGTAGAAGACAAATGAGTAGATGCTTAACTCAGAGGAGGCAGTTGTCATCTCAGAGCCCTATCAAGTCACCACTCAATGACACATCTTCTTTTCCCCTTTATTCTTTTGATCTCTTCCGTCTTCTCCTCCCCTTAGTGCCATTTTCTTCTTACTCCCTTGTGCTACTTTCAAATTTACAAGTTAGTTGCATATGCAAAGCACCCCTGAAGTGCAAACACTTATGAAATATGTAAAAATTGTAAATTAAGTGGTGCATAAGAATGTAAATATGAAATTACTAAGTCACCAGAGGTGATTAGATTAATCAACTGTTCCTGGTTACTTTCTGTTGTCATCTGAGTCATTTCCCTACCTTCTCTGTGCTCCAGTGTCCCAACGTTCCTGTCCCAACATTCCCTGAGGACCTAGTTGAGAAGTAATTCTGTTCTCTTTTCACAATATTTTGTCCCTCTGTGTCCTAGTGCTCTGAGACTCTGCATACAGGTGGAACATGTTAAAGAGTTTAGCATTTGCTTCTTTTTCATTTTCACTCAACAAGGTTTCCTCCGAGGTTAGGGGCTTTTGAGTTATTCTGAGAATGCAGTTTTCTGAGTAAAGCCTTAAGTTATTGTAATCCCCAAAATTTCATTACTTTGAATATTACTTGATCCCACAATGCTTCAGACTGTAAGATTTTGAAGCATTTTAAAATTTGAAATTATTAGGATCAACTATAAGAGTAAAACATGCCATTAATTTCCTGAATTACAACAAAAAGTGTTAGGTGGTTGTTAACATTATTACTAAAGGTAGTAGTGTAAGTGATAGGAGGAGGAGGAGGAAAACTAGTGGTAATAGAAGTAATAGTATTAGTAGTAATATAATTTTCATAATGTAATCTTGATAAGGTTCACTTAAGTACTATTACTCTGTCTAGAGGAATAGTTTGTTCTTGAATCTCAGTGCTGGTTTTTCTTGAATTCTTGCATTTATTCTTTAGTCAACAAAAAAACATTTTAAGTGCTTATAGTGCAAGGCATGAAGGATATAGTGGTGCACAATACAGACATGACTTTACCCTCATGAATCATGAAGTAGGAGGAGACAGACATTAATCATATAAATGTCACACGGAACAGTGAGAGGTGGTCTGCAGTAAAGAATCAGACAGTGTTATGAGAGCTTACAATAAGAAGATCAGGAAAGGCTTCCTGGGAAAGTTGTGCTTACACAGGAGTTAAACAGGTGAAAGTAGTGAAGACAAACAGGATGTGCAAAGGCTCTGTGGTAAGGGGGAGTGATGTCAACTGTGGGTTTTTTCTTTTTTTTCAAAGATACTGCTGCTGGAGCAGAGTGAGGAAGAGGCAGTTGAAGATAAGGCTGGAGAGACTGATTAGTCAAAGCTATGTAGAACAATTTAAGGTTTTGTCTTTATCCCACAAGCAATGAAAACTGATGGAAAGATGGTTGTTTTGTTTGATTTCTTTGTTTTGCATTTCAAAAAGATCTTTGTGTGTGTGTGACTGAAGTATAGAGAATGAATTAAAGGAGGGCAGAGAAAAGAGGTAAATCAGTTGGAAGATGATGACAGAAATCTGGGTAAGCTATGCTGGTAACATTGCATAAAATGGCAGTGAGGTAGATGAAGAGGAATGTCCAGATTGGAAACATGTTTAGGAGATTCACTCTATAGGACTTAGTGGTGAATTGCATATGTGGAATGAAAAAGCAGTGGCAGGGATGATGCTTTGGTTTCTGGCTTGTGGAACAGAAAAAAAATGGGGGAAATACTCATTGTTTTAGAGGACACCAGGAGATAACCAGATTTGTAAGGATTTTTAAAAATTTGATTTTTTTAAAGTTTGATTTTGTACATGTTGAGTTAGGGGTGAAATTGAGGCATATAGGAGATGTTAAGTATGCAGCTGTATATACAATTCCTTATTGCAGGAGAGAGTTTTAAGCTGAAGATACAAACTGGTGAAACATCTGAGTAAGGATGTCAATTGAAGTTCTGGAAATGAAAGAAATCATTATGTAGAGAAAACTGAGCGAGAAGAGCAGAGTGGAATTTCAACAGAGTCATGGTGGCTGGATGGAGAAGGGTGAATCTTCAAGAACAGAGAAGAATAATTAAAGAGGCAGGAGTAAAACTGGGAGAGAACTGGGTGACAGAAACCTAGGAAGATAAAATTGTGTAAAAGGAGTGACCTTCGGTTCTGATGTTTATGTGAGTTCAAAATGATTATTGGATTGCACTGATGAACCCAGAAGTCATTGGTCACCTTAGCAAGAGCTGTTGTGGTGTCATTGTGGATTTGGAAGTCAAAGTGGAAGGAGAGGAGAAGAGAGTAGGAGGAAAGAAATTGGAAACAGTAAGTGTTGACAAATCTTCCATGAAATTTGTCAGTCGCAGCAGAAAGGATATGAGCGCTCGTATTTTGTTGATGTTGTTGTGGTTATGGTGCTGATTTTAATTAATGCAAAACACTTAGCTATTCTTAAAAGCCAATGGTCAGGATCCAGTTGAAAGAGACCAGTTAAATATAACATGGAGAATTTTGGAGAGGAGGATTGCAATACAGATATTAAAGTCTTCAATGGATAATGGAGGATGATTGGGAGATTAGAGCAAGTGTTAGCAAATTTTTTCTCTAAAAGTCTGGATGGTAAATATTTTAATCTTTGCAATCCAGACAGTCCCTGTCACAACTACCAAAATCTGCCATTGTAGCATGAAAGTTACAAGCAATATTTCAATGAATTGGCCTGGCTGTGTTCAAATAGAACATCATTTACAAAAGCAGGCGGTAAGCCAGATTTGGCCCACAGGCCTTAGTTTGACATTTTTTGGTTTAGGGGATAATAGCAGTGAATTGGGAAGAGAGGAATTATTTAGTTTTTCCCCAAGTGTGTAATGTATAGCTGACAGTATTTGAGATAATTTTAGAGGATTCATGGAAAAAATAACTTAAAATTTTTAGTTAGGAAAAATTTCAAACATATACAAATTATATAGAATAGTATAATGAACACTATGTACTGATCACACAACTTCAACAATTATGAACTCATGGTTGGTTTTGTTTCATTTACTTACTGCCTCCTCTCAGATTACCTCAAAGAAAATCCAAGATATTCTATTCATTTTAATACATGTTTTTAAAAATATGTATTAAATCATATGAAAAACGCAGCTAAAATAACACTATCAGACCTAAAAAATTGCAATATGTCCTTAATATCATCAAATATCCAGTCAGTCCTTGATTGTCTCATCATTTTTCTGTTTACTTTTCTTTGTTTAAATTAGTATCCAAATAAAGTCCCCACATTGTGATTATTTCATGTGTTTTTTAATATGAAAGTTGTATCTTACATCGCTTGTTTTTCCTTTGCAATGTATTTATTGAGTAAATTAGATAATTTGTCTTATAGAAATAACCACATCCTGGATCTTGCTCTTGCATATTTCTATGTTCTTCTTTCACTTGTTAGTTAGATACAAAGACTTAATCAGATCAAGGTTTTTGTTTTTGCCTTTTTTTGTTTTGTGGCAAGAGTGCTTCATAGATTATATTGTATAGTTATGTCAGGAAAAACATGCTATCTGGTTGTCTCTTTGTGTGATATTAGCAGCCTCTGCTAAGCATTGCCTAGATCTATTCTATTCATTATGGAATGCAAAATTGTGATATTCTTATTCCTATCATTCATATGTTTATTAGGTGGAGTATTCCAAAAAAGAGAAACTTTCCCTCACCAAACAATTATTTATCAGATATATGGTTTATATAGAAAAGGCAGACTAAATAGATGATTCTTTCCTTCTGTTTACCAGTTTTAAAAATGAGTTGGTATTACTGATACCAATGTAAGTGTACAATATTTTATTCACAAGAGGCTCATGGCTGTAAAATTGCTGTGTAAAGTAATAATAGAGAGGGCTTATGTGTAAATAGTGATCTTCTTATTTGAAATAACAGTAACTCATCCACAGCATGGAAACACTATTGACATTCTGCTGTGTACAGTAGTAGTAATTTATAGAGTGTTGCCCCAGAGCCACTTCTCAAAGTGCACCCACAGGCTGAATCTGAGCTTTATCATGCTGCATGTTCAAAAAAAAAAAAAAAAAAAAAAAATTAGGATGAGTAAAGGGCACTTTCCCCTAAATTTCAATGTATGGCACTTCTACTAAGCTTAAAAGGGCAAGAATGCAATCTATGATTATTTTACAGTGACCTACCTTCCTTCATCCACCACTCATCTTTTTTTCCTTGAATGGATTCTGAAAGACATCAGTCTGGCAAGGGTATTATTTGTGCATTGAGGGTAGCAATTACAGTATAGAACCACCTAAAATACTAGTCTGCATTTTGCTTTATTTTTTTTTAAGAAAGTTATACCAGACAGTCTTCTGGCATAAAGAAGGTGAAGACCTATTGTTTCAATGATCAAGAACATTTTTTTTGTTTAGAGACAGGAGCATGGTCAAGTATGCTTTCAGGGTTTTCTGTTTTTAGGAGATCCTGCTTAATTTTTGGCCAACTTTCAGAAGAGTAAGAATCAGTGCAGTTTGTAAGTGTTCTAAGTTTACAAAGAAATGCTTTGTTCCTTCTTTTGCACATGTTTGTGTTACTGAAGGCTAAATCCTCAAAAGAAAACCTAGCAAGGGAACTCAATTCCTTAAAGTAAATTGCTGGTGTTACAAATAATTCATATTCCATACATTGGAAACAAAGCAACTATTGGTAATGGGTAAATAGTGTATATCCAGGGCAGATGAACTGAACTTGGTAGAGAAAAGAGTTTCCTTGGATCATAGTTGCTTATGAATGTGGGTTTCAAAACAAAGCCTTAACTTAGAATTTCATTATGGTTTGGAATCATCTGTGTCTTAATGTTTAAAAATCTATTTAAGACCTCCTAATAAAGAAGAAATGTATGTTTGTTTTTGGCTTTTGTAAATATTTACATTGATCTATGGCTTAAACAATAACAATAACAAAAAAAACTTTGTTTCTATGACAGTATTTGTTAATCTAGCCAATAGAATTATTTGCAGAAAAATGATGCATGTAATAAGAACTGTTCTCCCCCAAAACTTTAGTTACCTGACTTATTCTAAGAGTAATTGTAAAAACTGAAATTCAGTGATTAAAAAGAAAGAATTCTATTTAAAAAAAAAAAATGAGTTGGTTTCCTAGCTTCCTTAGAAGGTGAACAATGAGTATTTTCTGTTGTTTCATGCACTCAGATGAATTTAAATATATTTGATGAGTTTCAACTCACTACAGTTATATCCTTACTGATGGTCCAAATATTTTGTATATAAGATATTAACCTATTGTGATATAAGTTTCAAATATTTTCACAGTTTATCAATTATCCTTACTTTATTATGGTGTTTTTTTTTTTACAATGAAGCATAATCTTATTTATCATTCTTTTTCTTTATTAGTCCTGATTTTCTTGTCATAGGTAGGAAGAGTTTTCCCCATTCCCAGATTATATAGAATTCACTCATGTTTTTTCTAACCCATGCATTGCTTCTTTTATTAGCATTTAAATTTTGATGTAAGGTTTGTGGTACCAAAAAAAGTATCTAAATTTATATTTTTATATATCTCTAAAGCTATTTTCTACATTTTCTAGTTTTTTCTTTTTTGTGGTTTAGTTTGGATATTTTCTGTTGACCTGTCTTCCAACTCACAAATCCTGTCTTTTATGGTGTCCAGTAAGTTGTTAACTCCATCAGAATAATTCTTAATATCTGATATCATATTTTTAAATTAGTTTTATAGATTTTAATTCTGAGTCCATGTTTTTGTCTATTGTCTCCATCTCTTTTTATCTGTTTTCCTGACCATATTAAAATGAGCTACTTTAAAGTCCTTGTTGAATAACTCCCATTTAGGATCATTCATGTGTCTGTGTGTATTGTCTGTTTTTCCTCTTGTTTTTAGCAACTTGCTTCAAAATAGCTCCTCAAATCACCTTTGTATTATTATTGTCAAATATATATATTAAGCCAAACAGTACTCTTTTACAATTAATGCTTTAAATAATTTCATGGTCTTTAAAAAAAATTATGAGAAGAAAAAATACATGTGGTCTTTTATATTTACCCACATATTTACCATTTTGTGTTCTCTTCATTCCACCTATGGATTGGAGATACTGGAAGACTTATTTTAATTTTGAATTCATGTAGCAACAAATTCTGCTAGCAATAAATTCTTTCAGTTTTGTTCATTTTTATTTTTGAAGGATAGTTTTACTGGATATAGAACTCTTGGAGGACAACTATTTTTTCTTTCAGCATTTTGAGTATGTCTTCTGACCTCCATTGTTTCTGATGAGAAATGATCCATTAATTGTAATGGGTTCTTCTTCTCTTGCTGATTTCAATTGCTGCTCTCAGGATAGTCTCTTTGTCTTTGGCTTTCAGCAGTTAGACAATTATGTGTCTCAGTTGAATGTTTCTCTGAGCTTTGTTGAGATTCTTAGATGTGTTAGAATAGTTTGGGAGAAAGCTTTTTCAATCCAAATCTATAATCTTTCATTACCGTTTCTTCAAATATTTTTTCTGTCCCCAATCTCTCTCTCCTCTCCCTCTGTCTCCCATCACATATACGTAGGTATACTTGACATTATCCTACAAGGCTCTGAGGTTCTGCTTATTTTCTTTCAAATCATTTTCTACTTGTTCTTCAGATTGGATAATTTATACTGATCATATTCAAATACACTTATTCTTTCTTCCACCCTCTCAAATTTGCTATTAAGCACTTTTAGTGTAATTTTCATTTTCATTATATAATTTTCAACTCTAGTATGATTATTTGGTTCATTATGTAGTTTTCTGTTTCTCCATTGAGATTCCCTATTTGTTGAATTGTCAAAATATTTTACTCTAATTTTCTAAACTTAATTGTAACTGCTTCGAAATTTTTGTCTGTTAAATTGAGCATCCGGTTCCACTCAGAATCAGTTTCAATTAACTGTGTTTTTTCTAAATATGGGTTAGACTTTCCTATTACTTTTATATATCATAATTTTTGTTGAAAACTGGAAATTTTGAATAACGTAATATGACAATTCTAGATTCTCTTTTATTTTTCTGAATGTTTTTGCTTTTAATTTTAGTAACTTTTGGTACTTAAATTATGAAATCTGTCTTTGCGGTATGCAGCCATTGATGTTTCTGTTCAGTTTTTTTTTTTTTTTTTTTTTTTTTTTTCCTGGCTCTTACTTCTTAGTTTGGCTTCCTGAGAACATCCCTGCATTAGAAAATCCCCTTTATTTGTCCACCAATGATTTTAGCAAAGGCTGTGCTCAAATACCTCAAGCCACTTAGATGTCCATCCCTGACGCATAGATGTGTGTGTGAGTTGGGGATTGCTTTCAAAGTTGCAGTAACTTCTTCAGTCTCCTTTGGTTTTTACTTTTTGCTAGGCTCTTAGCTCACCCCACTCATTATGTGTAGTCTCCTAGTAAGCCATGGATGTATAGAGAACTTATCTCAGTCATTCTCTGGCTCTATCATTTCCAACTCCATGTTAAATGTCTATCTAATGTGCTGCTCATCCAAACTGGGACCACAGACTCAAGCTAATGCAGCTTCAGTTTTTCCCTATGTGCTTCCTACTGAATTTTCCCTTTTTAGCTGACAAAGAGAGGTGTTTTCACGCCCAGACCTAATTCAAGCCTGACCCTCTGGCAGAAAAGCTGCTAGTTTTTGCAGCCAGCTCTGTGCTGGTAAAACTACATTTCTCACTAACAAGCTGGGAAAGGTGATGGGAAGAGCCCTAGGCAAGATGGCTAAAGACACCTGCTATTCTTACTGAAGCTCTAGTGGTTTTTCAAGAAATGCTTCTCAATTTGATGTCTGCCTTTGGTCAATTTGCAGAGCCCTAAAATGGTAGTTTTTAACAATTTAGCCCAGTTTTGTAGCTGATTTTTTATTTACACTGACCTCTTCATTGTACCTGTAGCCAGAAGTCCCTCACTCTCCTCTGCCCCTCACATATAATACTATGTTGTATCTTTATTTTAAACCATATAGTCATTGCATAGTCTATTCTTTCCTTATAATAATTATTTATTTTTAGTGCTGTACATTTAGGACTAACGACTAACTTTTATGTAAATGCCATCCCAGTCATTTTGTTTTCCTGAAGCACATTCTATTGCAGAATCCTCAGGAAGTGCTCATGGGAACAATATTCCCTGAGTTCTTGCATAGCCCTATCAGTTTTTCTGTAGTTTTTATATTGGAAAGTTAATTCTGCTGGATGTAAAATGTTTGACCCACATTTGTTTTTCCCTGAGTACACTGAATATGGTGCTCCTTTATTTTCTGGCATAAATGTTGTAGTCAGAAAGTTAGTAGTCTGATTTTCTTTCTGTATAACTTACTTTGTTCAATACTTTTATAAGAATTTGCCTAATGGTATCTATTCTGGATCTGTTTTCTACTTTGCTGTATAATCTGTCAATGTGTTTTCAAGTCATTTTCTTAAGAAATTTTTCTGAGATGTAGTTTTTAGTAGTTATTCTGTTTCTTTTTTTTCCTTTTTCTTTAATGCAATTTTACTGAGATATATTCACATACCATATAAACCATCCAAAGCATACAATCAGTGGCTCATAGTATCACCACATAGTTGTGCATACATCACCATAATCAATTTTAGAACATTTTCATTAGTCCAGAAAAGAAATAAAAAGAAAAAAGAAAATCCAAATCTTCCCATATCCCCCATATCCCCCCCCCCAACCCTGTTATTGTCCCATAGTATTGGTGCAGTACCTTTGTTACTGTTGATGAAAGAATACTAAGATATTGCTGTTAACTATATTCCATAGTTTGCAAAAGGTACATTTTTTCACATATACTCTTTTGTTATTAACTCTTTGTAACAGTATCAGACATTTGTTCTGGTTCATGAAAGAACTTTTTTTTTTATATTTTTACATTTAATCATAGTGATTGATTTTTTTGCTGGAAGTTTTCCCTCCTTCAGTTCTTTGAAGTTGATTGATCCTACAGCAATCACTCCCTTTTCATTACCTTTAGATTCATTAAATTCATAGTTACTCTTCTCCTCTGGGAGAATTTTCTGTGAGACAATAAGGATTGATTTATGACATATTTTTTTTCCAAATATATTATAAGAATTCTCTTTTGCGTGGGCACTGTTAGATGTAATGAGGGCAGTCTTGTTCACAGAAAGCTTTTCCATATTTATTATCTTCAAAAACTTGCTCCCAAATCTGTACTATCTAATGCTCACTAATTTCCTTTTGATAACTGAGAACTTTCATGTTTATTTTATTCATAAAAATTTTCTTCACAATAAGTTCTCTCTTCTCTAATATTAAGGAGCCATAACTCACATTCATTAAACTCATCATCCTTCTTTCTTGAAGATTTATAGAGAGGGACGAATGGTATGAGACCCAGGGAAGTAGGCTCTGCAGAGTCACATTTACAGGATAGTTTTCTTGAAGGAAAAATGTCAATGCCTGGATTACAAGGTGTTCTTGGATGTTTATCTTGCTCTGAAGCCAACATGTTGGTGTTGGTGAACAAAATTTGCCACAAATGTTTGTTTCATTTTCCTGGCTCTTCTCTAAGAGATCATCAAGTTGGCGGTCTTCTGTGAGAGAGCGAAGGGCACCATATTTTCCTCCTGGCTCCATCGCAAACAAAAAGAATGTCCCTGGACAAGTCAGTGACCCTTTCAGGCCCAACTTCTTTAAAGCTTTCAAATGAATTGGAGGTAGATAACCTTGGAAATCCTTCAGAAACCATCACTCTGGGATTTCTCTTCCGGGAGGTGCACCCTCTACTCCCGCTGGGATGCAAAATCTCAGTTATTCTGTTTCATTGTTTCCCTTTTCGTCTTCAGTGCCTCCTATTCTATGTATTTTTATTCCTTTTATTAACACTTTCTTTGAGTGTCCTTTGTTCATTTCTTTTGTTTTAAAACTTCCCTTCACTCTATTTATTATGTCTTTTAACATGTTAGCTTTCGTGATTATTTGCTCTGGTTTTTGTTCTAGTTTGGTCTTCATTTCTGAAATAATTGCTTTTATTACTATTTCTAACCCTTGCCTTAGTTCTGTCACCTATGTTTTGTAAACTTTCCTTTCTCTGTTTGCCTCATTTATCAGTTTAATTTTTTTTACAGCTTATATCATATTATTTCTTTATGCTCTTTTTGAAATATTAGGCTACAGTTTTCAATGATCATTTTAGTCATTTCTTTCTAGTGTGTTGTCATTGTAGGAATATTATTTTGCTATTATCTGGTTTCTTTATATGTAATTCTGTCTCATTCCTTTTCTATCTTCAAATGCCCATGTATAAGTTAAATGCATCTTTTTTTTTTTTTTTTAATCACGGAAGGATGGGTCAGGATAAATTCTCTAGCATCTTCAATATCTCCAGGGTGCCCTCATCTGTTATTTTCATGATAAATAGTATGCATTTATAATTTCAAGATCTACTTCCTTTGCTCCTATTCCTCACTTGTATCTGAATTGTCTCTTTACTTTCTCTTATTGGAGCTTTCCTGTTCAGTTCGGATTCTACTCCCAGGAGTTTCCCTCACTGTGGGATCTGACCTGAAAAGCCTTGTCTCCTCCAGCACTGACAGACTTTTTCTTGTTTCTCTTGAACGCACTTGCACTGGTGATTTGGTGCCTGCAACACCCCAACACCCCCCCCCCCCCACGCCCCATTTCTTCTTCCATTCTCAGATACGCCTACCTGGCTTTCCAGTGATTACCTGCTGCCTTTGGTATTCTCTAGTTCTAAGAGCCATAAGAAGCACAGCTGATTTTCTTGTTTCTTTCTGTAGAGCTGCTGATAACACAATGGTCTAGTGGTTTTCACTGCCTGTTAATGAGCATATTTTGTTATTTAGTTTTCTTGTAGACATTGTCTATGTGTTTTTAGTTTTGCTACTCTAGTTACTCTGTCTGTTTTTATGAGGAGTTTCAGGGATATTCAAAAAGCTATGCCACTTCTACTGCCAACTTCTCAGACTCTGGATGAACTTTGCAAAAATTTAATACTTATGGGTTTGGGTAATGTACATTAGAATATAATTAGCATACCAAGTGAATTTCATGTACTTCACAGATATTAGTGCTTAGATCAGTTTCTGTTTTGAATCAATTTATTTATGAAAAGCAGCTTAAATAATAACAAGAATAAAGTTAAATAGTTGTAATGGTAGTAAGCAAAATGGCAAAAACCGTGATCTGGTATGCAAACAGCTCCATTTAGAAGTACTGCTATAACTAAATATGGTCTTCAACCATAAATGACAGTTTTCTTTTTTAAAATATGGAGTTGGAATAATAGTTTGGAAGCAGCATTGGAGTTGAGCAAGTAAGGCATCAATCCCGCCTCCTGGTTTTGAGGAATTAAAGGGCAAGGAAATGAACAACTACTATTAGAGAATGATGCAAGAAAGAGGACCTCGAATGGTAAGCCCTGGTGTCAATTAAGAAAAGGAGGAGGAAGAAGTCATCAGAGAAGAGGATAGCTGACACAGATGGCAGATTGAATATAATAAAAATCTCAAGGCTAGATGTATTTCTAAACTGAGAGATAGTCCCGTTTTTAAAAAGTGTACTCTTGACAGCACTGAGAATGTTCATACTCCTTAATCCATTAATATCTTTATGCATTTTTTATTGTGAGCTTTAACACATATACATAACAGTGATAACTTTCAAAATACGATTTAACAGGTAGAGAGCAAATTTCAAAAAATGTTGTGGGTCACAGTTCCACAACTTCAGCTATTTCCATCACTGTAAAATACATCATACATACAGAAAAGTGTTAACTTTTGATATATAGCTCAACAAGCAGTTTTATAGGTAATTTCAAAAAATTGTTATGGGTTACATTTCCACAGTTTCAATTCTTACCTTATTATGCAAAATAGGGCATATACAGAAAGGTGAAGACCTTCAAGGCACAATTCAGTGAGTAGTTATAAAGCAAATTTCAAAAGTTGTTATAGGTTACAGTTTCACCATGTCGTTTACCTCCTTCCGGCTATTCCAACACCCCAGCATTCAAAAAACATATATGTATTTATATAAAGTTTCAGTATTCATAGACCTTTGTTAAATCTTACCTTGTTTGTTACTACCCCTTCCTGTCACTTATCTTTTTCTCCTTCTTCAGGTGTGTCTAGGCAGTGAGCACCCTAAGTTGTTCATACTGAAAGGAGGTGTCAACAGTATGGGGAAGGGGGCTCCATCTGATTGCTGTTCTTAAAGAGGCTGTTGCCTCTGGGTTTTAGGACTTGTCTGGCATATGAACGCTCTGGAGGACGTAAGTTTCTGAAAGATAAAACTTAGCGAGTGAATCTTTTATAGCATCTCAGGAAGGGACCTAGGTATTTAGGGTCTACTTTTGGTAAGAGCATGGTGTACTGTGACCATTTGGGATGCCTATCTGGAGCTTGAATGAGAGAAACCTCCATGATAGCCTCTCGACTCTACTTGGGATCTCTTAGCCACTGTGACTTCAGCTTGTTACCTTTCTTTTTTCCCCTTTTGGTCAAGTAGGCATTTTCAATCCCTCACTGCCAGGGCTAGGCTTATTCCTGGGAGTCATGTACCACATTATTTCCAGAGAGATTCATTCCCCTAGGAGTCATGTCTCTCATCAGGGGGAGGCTAATGAATTTATTTGCCAAGTTGGGCTTAGAGAGAGAAAGGCTACATCTGAGCAGCAAAAGAGGTTCCCTGGAGGTGCCCCTTAGGCATAATTATAGGAGGGCTCAACCTCCCATTTACAACCCTAAGTTTCATAAGAGCAAACCTCAAGTCGAGGGCTTGATTTATTAAGCAGTGGGTTCCTAATTTCACTTAATATGTATTCTATCCCAAGATAAAAAAAACAGTCAGTTTCTTAGATTATCTTCACTTGTACAATCATAACTGATACAGATGACAGATTGGAATATAATAAAGGTCTCAAGGCTAAATATATTTCTAAACTGAGAGATAGTTCCCATTTTTAAAAAGTGTACTCTTGGCAGCAATGAGAGTGTTCATACTCCTTAATCCATTAATTATACTTCTGGGAATTTATCTTAAGTAGCTGAGTGATTAGAAAAAAGCTACTGGTATAAGGCTAACCCTTGCCATGTAGCATGAAATAATTTAAGATGAAGTAAAAACCCAAACTGAAAGATCATAATGATTCAGTTCTGGAAATGGCTAAATAAATGATGATGGGCCCATATGGTGGGATGACAAAAGCCTCTTAAAATGTCAACCACAGATTATTTAAGAATCATGCAAAAACATTTTAAAGTTAAATTACAGATGACCTTTGTTAGTAAATAGGATTGCCAAGTATGAGAATACATGCTTAAATGCAAGATTTGCACAGGTATAGATATTATAGAAAAAAGAAGATAAGATCTTTAATGTAAAACGATGATGATGTTTTTCATTTATAGATCATCCTTTGATGTTATTATAGTTTAATCACAAATATATGTGTGTATAACTTTACCAAAGGAGATACTATAAAAATATTTATCTCATATTACCTTAAAAGGAAAATAATTCATTGACAATGCTTCCTCCAAGTTTGCTTATATATTTTCCTGCATCATTCTTTCTCTGGAGAAATGTTTTTAAGCTCTAAAAAGACAATTACAGTCTAGGTTAGAAAGTCTTATACTCTATCTTTACCTGAAGAATAAAGCATAATTTAGCATGAAAGCAGAGGCACATGCCAAATTTTGACTTGAGTTTTGTTAGGGTGGTTTCCCTGTAATTTTTCAGTCATAAGCAACTCTCTGCTTCTCAGTGGTTCAGTTTTGCCATCTACAAAATGAGGACTATCATTAGGTTTTGCTACTTTACTTCATAGATATGTCCTGAGGATAGAGGAGCCTATATACTAAAACTGTTCTTGTTTCTCAGATGAGAAGCACTTTAAAAACCAAAGTTCCTTGTTTTTTCTACCTATCCTTTGTTGCAGTTATACAGGATGAGTGGAGAACCAACCAGACAATAGAAGTAGAGATAAATCGGACTCTGGAAATACCATGCTTTCAAAACATCTCCTTAGAAATTTCTTCTGAGTTCACCTTTGCATGGTTGGTGGTAAGTGTTGCCCTTTTCAGTGAATAACTGCAATGATCTTTAAATATTAATGAAGCAATAAATGAGTAACAAATAATAATAGGCAAGGAAGCACACTGGATGAGAGGCAGGCATTCAGTGGGAGGTTCAAGGAAAGTCAGGCGAAGGAGAGGGCACTAGATTCCTTCTAGCTCAGCAAGCCTTGGAGTCTATGAATGCAGTCAATTAACTTAGAAATCAAGTCTTAAAGGTTAGTTTCTATTTCAAGCCATATACCAAAGCGCTACAAAGAGAGCGGCATGTGATGGTGCACTACAAAGAAAGCAGTGTCCAGCAGAAGCCCCCACTCACAAGTATTTGTTTTACAAACAACATACTCAGAGGGGTAGATCCCCTTTTCCCAGCATCTTTATTACTGCCATCCTGTGAAATACAAAATATTGCATTAGATCAGGAAACACAAATGCTTATAAAAGACAGGTAGAAAATGTACACAAGAGACACAAGACCTGTCTAAGAAACAACTACTGCTCAGCTGTTGTCTGTCATTGCCACAGGGGTCTACAAGCCTATAGTTGCTATATTTTCTGACTTTTCCAAAAATATATATATATATATAAAGCCAGAAATCTGGGTTTTCATGAGAAATTTTATTTAAAACAATGTGCAGAGGGAAAATAAGCACTGTTTTATTATTTCGATGTAACAATTTACTAGTGCACCTTATAATACTAATATTTTTAAAATTATTAATTAAGAAAGAAATTTCATTGATTATTCACTTATATGGTTATGGTTGGTTAACTCTTTTATGTTAGTTGTTGTAAAGATGGCTTACATCCATCTTCTCACAAAGCAACTGTGACACAGCTGCTATATTCTAATTTTTGATCAGTTGCTTATGTGCTGTGTGATGACTAAATTCTCTTACTATTTTTTCTCTTGAAGTATTACAAAACTTTCATCCATACACCTCCATAATTTAATCTGACTTGCCTTTAATATGAATATATCACTTGCCTACCTTTGTTGTTGTCTTCCTTTGTCTGCTTTTGACATTTTGTCATTAGGCTGCAACATTATTCTGCATAAGTGTGTCATTTTATTTTAAAGTCTAAATTTAATTTTTTTTTCATTTTTATTGAGATTGTTCAGATACCATACAATTATCCAAAGATCCAAAGTGTACAATCACTTGCCCCTGTTACCCTCATACAGCTGTGCTTCCATCACCACACTTAATTTTTGTTCAATTTTTAGAAACTTTTCATTACTCCAGACAAGAAATAAAGTGAAAGATGAAAAAAGAAAAAAAGAAAAGGAAACTCTAATCCTCCCCTATCCCTAACCAACCCCCCTCAATTGTTGACTCATAGTATTGGTATAGTACATTTGTTGCTGTTTATGAAAAAATGTTGAAATACTACTAACTGTAGTATATAGTTTGTAACAGGTATATAGTTCTTCCCTATATGCCCCTCTATTATCAACCTCTAATTGTATTGTCATACATTTGTTCTGGTTCATGAAGTGATTTCTAGTATTTGTACAGTTGATCATGGACATTGCCCACCATAGGATTCAGTTTTATACATTCCCATCTTTTGACCTCCAACTTTCCTTCTGGTGACATATATGACTCTGAGCTTCCCCTTTCCACCTCATTCACACACGATTTGGTGCTGTTAGTTATTCTCACATCTTGCTACCAATACCCCTGTTCATTTCCAAACATTTAGGTTCACCCTAATTGAACATTCTGCTCATACTAAGCAACCACTCTCCATTCTTAAGCCTCGTCCTGTATCTTGGTACCTTATATTTCATGTCTATGAGTTTACATATTATAATTAGTTCCTATCAGTGAGACCCTGCAATAATTGTCCTTATGTGTCTGGCTTATTTCACTCAGTATATTGCCCTCGAGGTTTTGTTGTCAACCCATTTTTTTTTTTTTTTAATATGGTTTTGTTCACTCACCATACATTCCATCCTAAGTAAATAATCGATGGTTCTCTGTATGGTCATATATTTATGTGTTCACCACCACCTTCACCACTATCTATATAAGGGCATCTACATTTCTTCCACATTCTTCCACAAGGCAGGAGGGAGAGTCAAAGAAGGCAGAGAGGCAAAAGAAAGAGGAAAAAAAAATGATAGCTCGGAAGTAGCAAAAGGAAAAATAACCTTAAATCAAAGTAGAATAAAGAATCAGACAATACCACCAATGTCAAGTGTCTAACATGCCTCCCCTATCCCCCCCTCTTATCTGCATTTACCTTGGTATATCACCTTTGTTACATTAAAGGAAGCATAATACAATGATTCTATTAGTTACAGTCTCTAGTTTATGCTGATTGCATCCCTCCCCCAATGCCTCCCCATTTTTAACACCTTGCAAGGTTGACATTTGCTTGTTCTCCCTCGTAAAAGAACACATTTGTACATTTTATCACAATTGTCGAATACTCTAGATTTCACCAAATTACACGGTCCCAGTCTTTATCTTTCCTCCTTTCTTGTGGTGTCTCACATGCATCCCACCTTCCTCTCTCAACCGTATTCATAGTTATCTTTGTTCAGTGTACTTACATTGTTGTGCTACCATCTCCCAAAATTGTGTTCCAAACCACGCACTCCTGTCTTCTGTCACTCTTTAGTGCTCCCTTCAGTATTTCCTGTAGGGCGGGTGTCTTGTTCACAAAGTCTCTCATTGTCTGTTTGTCAGAAAATATTTTGAGCTCTCCCTCATATTTGAAGGACAGCTTTGCTGGATATAGGATTCTTGGTTGGCGGTTTTTCTCTTTCAGTATCTTAAATATATCACACCACTTCTCACCTCCATGGATTCTGCTGAGAGATCCGCACATAGTCTTATTAAGCTTCCTTTGTATGTAGTGGATCACTTTTCTCTTGCTGCTTTCAGGATTCTCTCTTTGTCTTTGACATTTGATAATCTGATTATTAAGTGTCTTGGCGTAGGCCTATTCAGATCTCTCCTGTTTGGAGTATGCTGTGCTTCTTGGATCTGTAATTTTATGTCTTTCATAAGAGATAGGAAATTTTCATTAATTATTTCCTCTATTATTGCTTCTTCCCCTTTTCCCTTCTCTTCTCCTTCTGGGACACCAATGATATGTACATTATTGTACTTTGTTTCATCCTTGAGTTCCCGGAGACATTGCTCATATTTTTTCATTCTTTTCTCCATCTGCTCCTTTGCGTGTAGGCTTTCAGGTGTTTTGTTCTCCAATTCCTGAGTGTTTTCTTCTGCCTCTTGAGATCTGCTGTTGTATGTTTCCACTGTGTCTTTCATCTCTTGTGTTGTGCCTTTCATTTCCATAGATTCTGCTAGTTGTTTTTTTGAACTTTCGATTTCTGCCGTATACATGCCCAGTGTTTCCTTTACAGCCTCTATCTCTTTTGCAATATCTTCTCTAAACTTTTTGAATTGATTTAGCATTAGTTGTTTACATTCCTGTATCTCAGTTGAAGTGTACATTTGTTCCTTTGACTGGGCCATAGCTTTGTTTTTGTTAGTGTAGGTTGTAATTTCCTGTTGTCTAGGCATTGTTTCCTTGGTTATCCAAATCAGGTTTTCCCAGACCAGAACAGGGTCAGGTCCCAGAGGGAAGAAATATTCCTGAGGGTGTGTCTTAGAAAATTGCTCCACCCTTTGATGCCTCAGGTCACTGTGCTTTTCTGCCCAGCAGGTGATGCCTGTTAGCCTATAATTCTTGACTGGTGTGAGGAGGTATGGCCGTGTTCCCTCAGGCTCTGGGGTCTGGTTCTGAATGGAAAGGGCCCCACCCCTTTCCTCCTAGAGAAGACAGAGCTCCCAGGTGGAGGTCATTAGCATTTCAGTGGTCTCTCTCTCTGCTTGTGCTGTCTCTACCCTTCCCTGAGTCACAGCCCTGGAAACTGAAAATGACTGGGGCTTTCTCCACTGAGCTGAAAAAGAAACAGATAGTCCCCTTCAGACCCAGTCCAAGGCGACCCTCCGGCTCTCCAAGGTCAGTCATCACCCAAAGCCTCTGTCTGTTTTTTGGGGATTCGTACCTGTAGTGAGCAGTTCACACTCGCTACTTAAAACCCCAGTTGGAGCTCAGCTGAGCTATATTCGCTTGATAGGAGAGAGCTTCTCTCTGGCACCACGAGGCTTTGCAGCTCAGGCTATGGGGGAGGGGGTCTCGCGACTTGGATCCGCAGGTTTTACTTAACAGATTTTATGCTGTGTTCTTGGGCATTCATCCCAATTCAGGTTGGTGTATGATGAGTGGATGGTCTCGTTTGTCCCCCTGCAGTTATTCTGGATTATTTACTAGTTGTTTCTGGTTTTTTGTAGTTGTTCCAGGGGGACTACTTAGCTTCCACTCCTCTCTATGCCACCATCTTGCCCAACCACAATGTTTCTTCTAAATTTAATTTTAAAAACTAAAATCTCTGTGTTTTGATGTATCTTTCAAATGGGAATTATCATAGATTTTTTCCATTGCTGGTAAACAACATCAACATGAGTATAATAGTGGATATGAGACAAATGTGTCATTTTAATCTTGAGGCAAGCCAACAGAGTGGCAGCCAGGTATTACCAACTTAATAAATATTATTAAATCAGGTGATAACATGAGGGTAACACAATTATAAAGACAATCATAAAAACAAGTTAGAGAATCACGTATCAGGGTGTTCATTTACATGATTTACAATATGGTCATATTGATTTTTTAGATTGTCATCAAAAAATTTTTAAAAATTTAAAAACAATATTTAAAAATTCTTATAAAACTCATGAATCTCCATGAATGTAGCAACTGATACAGTTTGAAAAATACTGTGTTCACGTGATTAATCATTCATATTGTTACCTACATTTTTTGTGGATCCTTTTGGAAACTAGACCCTACATATAAAAATACTTCTCTAGGGACATCCCAAATCTAAAATAAATAACTGACTTGCAAGTACGCCCTAAAATATAACATACTATATGAATTTCTCACTATTTAGATATGTTTTGGATAGTCAGTAGGATGAAAATTAAAAAAAAAATAATTCTAAAATAACTTCCTTAAACTGTTCTAAAATCTATAATGTCTTTATCATGTGTCACAAAGCATTTTTTGTTTTTGGCTTTTGGTTTCTGAGATGATTAAGACTTTCTGGTCATTATGTTTATCATTAGTATGGGTCAATTGTTCCTAACAAACATGATACAATACGGCTTTTAGGAAAAGATTTAAAAATGCAGATGAGCTCAGGAAGGGAGAAATATGCTATACTAAACATTACAGTAACAGAAACGCTCTGTTTATGCTTGGCTTACATTATCAATATTTTCCACTGAAAGGGCCAAACTCTGCTGTCCTAATTATCACAAATTTACTGTCAATGGGAATCAGTTTCAATAAAGCTTTATTGTAGAGATTTTTTACTAGCCAGTAAGTTGATCTGTAGGATTCTTATCATACCTTGTGGCTGTGTGATATGTTTTCCAAGCAAATGTAAAGCCTCTGTGAGCCTGTGTCCTTCGTATGACTCAGAGATTCTCCAGGGCGAGAAGTTGCATCACTCACTTCAAAAATCCCTAGCACCCAGCATGGTGCCTAGGACAACAGGTACTTAATAAATACTTGATAAATAATTGCATGATTTGTTTGTCTCCATTGCCTTTCTCCATGGTCCTACTCATTGTCCTCATATTAAATTGATGCTCATTTAGTTCATGCTGACTGATTGGTTAATGAGTGGCATCTCATCAAGTATGGATGACTAGAGAGCTGATGGAGCTTTCTTCATCTAGAACTTTTCTTCAAATAAACGAGGAAGCCTGTACAGCCATTATCTGTGGACCCTGCTGAGACTTTTAAGATAAATGAGGGGCAGAAGGAGTACACATAAGGTCACACACAGAGAAGATGAGTGCTAAACTCCTACTAAAACTCAAATCATGCTGTCACTTTAAAGAAATCCACCACAATACAGACAACTTGGGGAATCTTTTTGAAAGAACCCTCTCTTCAAAGGAAGTATTGTGTTGGCAAATGTGATGATTAAATTACCATTGCTCATTCTGTTTTTAAATGTCAAAAATCTATTTGCTCCACTGATTTACATCTGTGCCCCACACTGTTGATAGCTGTGGAATTCAGCCATTCTCATATGAAACCATCAAATCTCTTTCTACTTGGAAATGAACTGCAGCTCTTTGTGTGATGACAGTCCTTAATTTCTTGTTCAACTAACAATAATAATCATAGTGATAATGATAAGCCAATTGTTCCTACAAACATGATCTGATGTGGCTTTTAGAAAAAGTTTAAAAAGTGGAGATGCTGAAGATGAGCTCAGGAGGGCAGAAACCTACTAGGCTGAATCAGGAATCCTGAGAAACTGCAAAGGCCTCCCCACCCCAAGTGTTTCTTTAAACCCTGGAAACAATTTTACAAAGTAAAATTATCTAAGGCACTGGAAAACAAAAACCATGTCTTCCTGTATGTGAAATTTTATAAATTCTAATTAATTATGTTATGCTCCTCATGGAAAAGGTTATTATTAATACTCTTTTACCATCAACAAAATGATTATTTACTACGTATACCTGATTTCATGCTACGCCTATGGTGAGCATGTGGAGTGGATCCTTTGCACTTTGGGGAGATACATTCCAGGATTGTGACTACACTGAAGTAGACAAGCATCAGTTGCAAATCAACAATATGTCTAATACTGAGCTGGTTAAAGAAGTAACTAAGTAAATGAAAAGTGTTAACACCTCAGTATAAGCTAAGTAAATGTTGGGGTGATGTGTGAGAAATCAAGAATATGCATGTTTATATGGCATGCAATATTTTTCCCATTTTATGTCCTGGGACACAAGTATACAGTCATCAGGGAAATTTTGCAGGCTTATTCTGGGAGCCTCTAAATACTCTCTAATATTCTGTTTTCATTCCAAATGATCATCATGATTTCCCACGGTATAAATTTCAATTCAATCCAATAAACATGTGTGAATCTGTTCTGAATGCTATGCCCTGCAGGGTACAAATGTACATTGGAGATGTTTCCTGCTGTGAAATACACCTTTAACAAAAATGTAAAAACTGGCAGCATATGAGGAAAATAGCTTTCATTCTGACTGGATGGACCTGAAAAAACTTCTTGGAAAAGGTTATTTTTGAGCTGGATAATTAAGGAACAGTTGAAATACAAACCACAGACATATAATACACCAAGACCTTGTGTCATAGTCTCCTGGCTGCTAAAACAAATACCATACAATAGCTTGGCTTAAATAATGGGAATTTATTGGCTCACAGTTTTGAGGCTAGGTGAAGTCCAAAATCATATGTCAGTAAGGAAATGCTTTCTCCCCAAAGACTGTGGCACTCGGGCTGGCTGACGGTGATCCTTGGTCTTTGGTTTTTCTGTCACATGGCTATGTACATGGCAATGATTTCTCCTTTCTGCTCTGTATTCCATCAACTCCTGGCTTCTTCCCAGGGCTTTCTCTGTGTGCCTGAATTTCATTCTGTTTATAAAGGACTCCAGTAATCCCAATTAAATCCCAACCTCATTCAGTTGGGCCACACCTTAACTGAAGTAGCATCTTCAAGAGATCCTATTTACAATGCGGACCAAAACCAAGAATATGTAAAAACTGGGGTACACAATTCAATCCACCACACCCTGGGGCCTGTGTATACACATGGGAATGGGGGAGCTTTTGAGGGAATGTTTCTTCCCATAGTCAGTGTATAAAAAAATCTAAGATTTCTCTCTTTAAAATATTCAAGAGAAGGAAAGGAATATTTCAGATTTAATCAGTTCAATATTAGTGATAATGGCACATGAAACTTAGATGCTTATGTTTCTTTAATTTTTTATCTATAAATGTATCTTTTCAATATACTCTTCTTAAATATTTGGGCTATTTTATATTTTTAAAAGTAGCAAAATGCTAGTATAAACAGTGTTGGTTTCCCATGCTTGTAGACAGTTAAGATTCTACCCTAATTGTTTTCATCACAATTGTAAATAAAGCACCAGCTAAACTACAAAGTGTTGACAACCAAGAGTGACGATTGGAAAAATATTGCTTTGGTGCTCTTAACAATGGATGTGGTTAGCTTTGTAAACAGCATGCTTTGAAAGCACTGACTGGATGGAGAAAAAGTGGAGGAAATGTGAAGATAGGAAGCAGTTTGGAGATAAAGTAGCAATCAATACAGTTAACAGCATTTATTGAATGAGTTTCCTACGCTCACAACTGGAAGATTTAGAAAAAAAAAAATGAGCAAAGTAAATCCAATGTTACAATTTATTGTGCATTTTTATAATTGTACTATTAATTAAAATCCATGTTTAATTTAGAGTTCACTGTTTGTGTAGTGTAGTTCCATGGATTTTTTTAAACTTTATTCTGTTACCATATATACAATCTAACATTTCTCCTTTTAATCATATTCAGATACATATTTCAGTGCTGTTAATTGCATTCACAATGTTGTGCTAACATCATCACTGTCCATTACCAAAACTATTCCATCATTCCAAATAGGAACCTTGTACATTTTAAGCCTTAACTTCCCATTTCCTATCCCTACCCCTTTCCCTGGTAACCTATTTGCTAGATGCTGATTCTATAAGTTGGCTTATTCTAATTGTTTCAAAACAGTGAGATCATGTAATATTTGTCCTTTCATGTCTGGCATATCTCACTCAACTGACGTCTTCAAGGTTCATCCACGTTGTTGCATGTATTAGAACTTCATTCCTTTTTATAGCTGAATAATAGTCCATTGTATGGATACACCACATTATGTCCATCCTTTCCTCAGTTGATGGACACTTGAGTTGCTTCCATCTTTTGGCAATTGTGAGTAATGCTACTCTGACCTCAGTGTGCAAATATCTGTTTGAGTCCCTGCTTTCAATTCTTTTGGGTATATAGTAGGATTGCTGGGTCTTATGGTAGGTCTCTACTTAGCTTTCTGAGGAACTGCCAAACTCTTCCACAGTGGCACCATCATTTTACATTGCCATCAGCAGGGAATCAGTGCTCCTGTTTCTCCACATCTTCTCTGACATTTGTTATTAGTTTTTTAATACTAGTCATTCTAATGGGTGTGAAATGGCATCTCATTATGGTTTTGATTTGCATTTCCCTGATAGCTAGTGATGTTTTGCATCTTTTTATATGCTATCTGGCCATTTGTATATCTTCTTTGGAGAGATGTTTGATCAAGTCTTTTGACAAATTTTTAATTGGGTTGTTTGTCTTTTCATTGTTAAGTTGAAGTATTTCTTCACATATTCTGGATATTAATCCTTTATTGGATATGTGGTTTCCAAATATTTTCTCCCATTATGTAGGTTGTTTTACTTTCATGATAAAGTCCTTTGAGGAACAAAAGTTTTTAATTTTGATGAGGTCCCATTTATCTCTTTTATTACTTGTGCTTTGGGTGTAAAGTGTAAAAAATCGTTGCCTAACACGAGTTCCTGAAAATGCTTCCCTGAGTTTTCTTCTAGGAATTTGATAGTTCTAGCTATTATATTTAGGTCTTTGATCCATTTTGAGTTGATTTTGGATATGATGTGAGATAGAGGTCCTCTTTGTTTTTGTTTTTTTTTTTTTTTTTTTGCAAATGGAGATCTAGTTTTCCTAGTACCAATTGTTGAAGAAACTATTCTTTCCCAGTTGAGTTCTTTGTCACACTGTAAAAAAAATCAGTTGGCCATAAATGTAAGGATTGATTTCTGAGCTCTCAATTAGATTCCATTGGTCTAGATGTCTGTCCTTGTGCCAGTACCATGCTTTTTGATTACTGTGGCTTTACAATAAGTTAGAAGATCAGGAAATGTGAGTCCTCCAATTTCATTCTTCTTTTTTAAGATGGGTGTAGTTATCAGGGCCCCTTACCCTTCCATCTTGCTTTTCTGTTTCTGCAAAGAAAGTTGTTGGAATTTTGATAGGGATTGCATTGTAGCTATGAATTACTTTGCATAGTGTTGATATCTTAATAATATTTAGTCTAATCCATGAAAATGGAACGTTATTCCATTTATTTAGGTCTTCTTTAATTTCTTTTAGCAATGTTTTGTAGTTTTCTATGTATTAGTCCTTTACATCCTTGGTTAGATTTATTTCTAGATATTTAATTCTTTTAGTTGCTATTGTGAATGGAATTTTTTTCTTGATTTCTTCTTCTGATTGTTCATTGTTTGTGTACTGATTTGGGGGTGTATCTGGTACCCCACCACTTTGCTGAGTTCATTTATTCGCTCTAGGAGCTTTGTTGTGTGTGTGTGTGTGTGTTTTCAGGATTTTCTATACTTAGAATCCTATCATCTTCAAATAGGGAAAGTTTTACTTCTTCCTTTTCAATTTGGATGTATTTTATTTCTTTTTCTGACTTAATTGCTCTGGCAGGAACCTCTAGTACAATGTTGAATACCAGTGGTGAGAGTAGGCATCATCTTCCTGTTGCAGATCTCAGAGGAAATGCTTTGTCTTTCACCATTAAGTAAGATGTCGGCTGTTAATTTTTCATGTGTGCTCTTTATCGTGTGGGGAAGTTTCCTAACGGTCTAAGTGTTTTTATCAAGAAAGGATGCTATATTTTGTCAAATGTCTTTTTGGTATCAATTGAGATGATCATGTGGCTTTTTCTCTTCATTCTGTTGATGTGGTATAGTATATTAATTGATTTTCTTTTGTTGAACCAACCTTGCATATCAAGGAAAAATTCCTCTTGATCATGGTGTGTGTTTCTTTTATTATGCTGTTGGGTTTTATTTGCTAGTATTTCATTGAGGATTTTTGCATCTCTATTCATAAGAGATATTGATCTGTAGTTTTCTTTTCTTGCGGTATCTTTATTCAGCTTTGTTATAAGGGTAATGTTGGCCTTGCAGAATGAGTTAGGGAGTGTTCCCTCCCTTCAATTTTTTGGAAGAGTTTGAGTGGAATTGGAGTTAAGTCTTTGGGGAATGTTTGGTAGAATTCCCCTGTGAGTCACCTGTCCTGGGCTTTTCTTTGTTGGAAGGCGTTTCATTACTGATTCAATCGCTTCACTAGTAATTGACTTATTAAAATCATCTAATTCTTCTTGAATCAATGTAGGTAATTTGTGTGTTTCTAAGAATTTGTCCATTTCATCTAGGTTATGTAATTTACTGGCATGCAATTGCTCATAGTGTCCTCTTATAGTCCTTTTATTTCCTCAGAGTCAGTAGCAATGTCCCTCTTTTCATTTCTGATTTTTGTTAGTTGTATCCTCTCTCTTTTTTCCTTTGTCAGTCTCACTAAAGATTTGTCAATTTTATTGAACTATTCAAAGAACCAACTTTTGGTTTTGCTGAGCCTCTCTATCTTTGTTTTTCTTTCTATTTCATTTATCTCCACTCTAGTCTTTGTTGTATTTGGATTTAGTATGCTCTTCTCTTTCTACTTCTTCCAGTTTTGAGGTTAGGTCTGTGATTTGAAGTCTTTCTTCTTTTTCAGTGTAAATATTTAGAGCCATAAATTTCCCTCCCAGCACTGCCTTCTCTATATCCCATAAGTTTTGGTATGTTGTATTTTCATTTTCATTCACCTGAAGATATTCCCTAATTTTGCTTCTGATTTCCTCTTAGCCCATTGATTGCTTAAGAGTTTGTTGTTTAATTTCCACATATTTGTGAATTTTCCCTTTTTCCCTCTGTTATTGATTTCTAGTTTCATTCTGTTGTGGTTGGAGAATATACATTTTATGATTTCAATATTTTTGAATTTGTTGAGACTTGTTTTTCAATATTTTTTAATTTGTTGAGACTCACATAAGGTGTAGATTGGCGAGCTTAATGGTGTTCCATAGCTGTCTTAGGCTATTTTCCTTTTAATATTTCTTTTTTCTTTCTGTTCCTCAGCCTGACTCATTTCAACTATCTTGACTTCAAGTTCACTGATTCTTTCTTCTGCCAGCTCCATGCTGCTCTTGAAACCTTCCTGGGCATTTTTTCACTGCAGTTATTATGGTCTTCAACTTCAGTAGTTCTGTTTGGTTCCTTTTTAAAATTTTTATCTTTTTACTAAGACTCTCATATTGTTTGTTCAATGTTTTCCTGATGTCTTTTAATTCTTTCTCTGTACTTTCCTTCATCTTCTTGAGCATTTTTAAGATCTTTTTTGAAGGGCTTTGTTCAGTGTGTCCACATTCTCATCTTCTTCATTTGTGTTTTCTGTATTTTTATCCTCTTCCTTTGGATGGGCCATGATTTCCTATCTTTTTATTTGGCTTACACTCTTTTTGCACACTGTACATTTAAACATTTTAAAATGTTAACTCTGGGATTTATTCCCTGGAAGTCTGCTTCTTGGTTTTGTAACCAGCAGGAGATAAGACAGAGCTTTTCTTGAGTTTCAGCCCTCCTATCAGAAAGGAGTGCCCCAAGATGAATGCAGTTTATAGGATTTTCTCTGTGTTTCTGGGCCCGTCTTGTTCTTGGCTTTTGCTTGTTAGTTGTTTTGGATTTCCCCTATTTACAGAGGTTTGGTTATCCTCTCTGTTTCCCAGGACACAGACCTCCCTCTCCTGGGTACCTGATGCCCACTGGCCTTTGTCCCAGATTGGCTGCCTCTATAGATTTTACATTCCTTTCATTGTCTCATGCCACTTTTGCCTGGAGGGAAAATTCTGGGAGGAGGAGCACCCAGGAGAGAACTTTCCCAAGTCATCCTTTCCCAGCCAATACAGGGCCATAGACCCACTAAGGTGATGCTGACTGGCTCCAAAGACCCCTGGGAAGGGGTTCAGGAAAGGCTTCAAAAGCTTTTCTGATGGCTCTCTGAAGCTGGGCTTTCCTGGCCTGCCCAGCAAATGCAGCCCTTCAGCTACCTGTCCCCCTCAGCCTTGAGGTAGTGCTGTGCCTTTAAATCTCCACGGCTCCACCTCTGTCCAGGGAGGGTTGAAACAATGGCTGCTGCTGTCTTTGTCAGAGTGGGATTGAAACAATAGCTGCCCTCAGAGCTGGGATCCAAGGATACAAAATCGCTAATCAAAAGCCATCATCCACAATTGGTAGTACCCACCCCTGTTCTTGAGGAGAGGATTTTTTTTTTTTTTTTTTTTTTTTCCCTTTCTGTCTGCAGCAGCTAGATAGGGTCTGGACCCACAGCAGCCTGGTGTGAGAGTGAGGGATGGGTGCCAGAAGCCTCCTGCAGAGAGAGCGAGCAATTTACAGCACTTTACCATAATTTATCTGCCTCTTCCTCCTTTCCTGGATGCTGCACAGTGTTCTTCTGGCCTCTTGAGTTTCAAAATAGTTGTTTCAGACAGTTCTTGCCTGTTTAATAGCTGTTTTGGTGGAGGACTGGATCCTGGCACTCCCTACTCTGCTGTCTTCCCCATAAGTCTCCATATTTCCTCTTCTTATGGGACAGTAGTCATATTGGATAAGGGCACACCTTACTCCAGTATGACCTTATATTAACTTGCCAAATTCCATCTATAGCAACACTATTTCCAAATAAAGTCACATTCTGAGGTAGAGCGGGGGTGCCAGTTTGTATATTTATGTCCCCCAGAAAAAGCCATATTCTTTAATGCATTCTTGTGGGGGCAGACATATATTAGTGTGGATTGTGTTGGAACCTATTGGTTCAGTGTCTTTGGAGATGTGACCCACCCAACTGTAGGTGATAACTCTGATTGGATAATTTCCATGGAGGTGTGACCCCACCCATTCAGCACGTGGGCCATGTTTAGTTTACTGGAGCACTATATAAGCTCAGACAGAAGGAGCTCATAACTAGCTGGAGCTGAGACAGACATTTTGAAGACAGCTGTTGGAAGCTGATGCAGACATTGTGGAGACCGCCATTTTGAAACACAATCTGGGAGCAAGCAGATGCCAGCCACATGCCTTCCCAGCTAACAGAGGTTTACCAGATGCCAATGGCCTTTCTCCGGTGATAGTACCCTTTGTTGACGGACACTTTATGGCCTTAGACTGTAACTATGTAACCAAATAAACCTCCTTTTATAAAAGCCAATCCATTTCTGGTGCATTCTGGCAGCATTAGCAAACTAGAATAAGGGGATTAAGACTTCAACATATCTTTTGGAGAACATAATATAACCCATAACACCACCCAATACTTAGAGCTCCTTTTGACATCCCTGTCTTAGGAATACAAACTTCCTGCCTTTAATTTTCCAATACCCTTCTTCTTCAGAAAGACAGCATAGACTATTAGGTGCTTCCTTGCAAGGGTATAAATGTGTGTACATTGATTGCTTCAGGAGTAAGACCTTATCGGGATAAGGAATCTTTACAGGGAATAATTGCTGTACTTCCTGTGTGTAAAGCTGATACAAGTTCTAGCTATATTTAGCTAAGGACTCGTGTCTTACATAAGAGTTTCTGCTAAGTATATTCTAGACATATCTACACAAACTATTTTAGAAGGCTGCCTTCATTTTTTCACTGTTTCCGCTCCCAACCTGCACTTGAATTCTCCAGCTCACATGGTTTCCATTTATTTCTACAGTGAATGTGTCTGTTTTTTTAAACTAGAGATTCCAAGTCAGGGTCTTGGTTTTCATCGTTTCGTGACTTCTTTCTTCCCCTGTTGAATGCATTCCCTTTTGCCCTTCTCTGTTGGTTCCCTCCATTTCCTCTGACATCTCACTAAGATCCGTCTATCCTTTAGAGTCAGATCAGTCATTCTTAGCCCTGGCTCCCCTGAGGACCTACAAAAATAAATGCCCAGCCCAGGCCTCACCCCAAACCAGTTGAATTAAAATCTCTAGAGGAGGAGCCTGTGCATCAGAATGCTTCCAAATACCCCACCTCGATGGTTGCTAACATGACCACAGACATAGGGGACTGGTGGTTTGATGGGTTGAGCCCTCTACCACAGGATTTACCCTTGGGAAGACTGTTGCTGCAAAGGAGAGGCTAGGCCTCCCTATAATTATGCCTAAGAGCCTCCTCCCAAGTGCCTCTTTGTTGCTCAGATGTGGCCCTCTCTCTCTACCTAAGCCAACTTGAAAGGTGAAATCACTGCCCTCCTCACTACGTGGGATCAGACACCCAAGGGAGTGAATCTCCCTGGCAACGTGGATTATGACTCCCAGGGAGGAATGTAGACCCGGCATCATGGAATGGAGAACATCTTCTTGACCAAAAGGGGGATGTGAAAGGAAATGAAATAAGCTTCAGTGGCAGAGAGATTCCAAAAGGAGCCGAGAGGTCACTCTGGTGGGCACTCTTACGCACAATTTAGACAACCCTTTTTAGGTTCTAAAGAATTGGGGTAGCTGGTGGTAGATACCTGAAACTATCAAACTACAACCCAGAACCCATGAATCTCGAAGACAATTGTATAAAAATGTAGCTTCTGAGGGGTGACAATGGGATTGGGAAAGCCATAAGGACCACACTCCCCTTTGTCTAGTTTATGGATGGATGAGTAGAAAAATAGGGGAAGGAAACAAACAAACAAACAAACAAAGGTACCCAGTGTTCTTTTTTACTTCAATTGCTCTTTTTCACTTTAATTATTATTCTTATTATTTTTGTGTGTGTGCTAATGAAGGTGTCAGGGATTGATTTAGATGATGAATGTACAACTATGTAATGGTACTGTGAACAATCGAATGTATGATTTGTTTTGTATGACTGCATGGTATGTCAATATATCTCAATAAAATGAAGACTTGAAAAAAAAAAAAAAAAGAATGCTTCCAAAGCAGCTGGGATTGAGAATACTGAGTCATACTCAAGGGGTATGAGAAATAAGCCTTCCCCTACCCTAGTTTCCTTCACTATTCCCCTCCTCACTAGGCCCCTACTCAGCACATTTACTGACACAGGGACCTTGAAACTCTGGGTAAGGCAACATAATGAGGGCTTTCCTTCACAGACCCAAGAAAGAATGTGGAATAGAGGAACCAGGTACTCAAATAAACTCTTATCTCCAAAAATGTTAAAATTTGCAGCTTGCTCTTCATGTTCCTTCTCTGAAAGTAACACAAACATAGAAGAAGCAGGACCTTCTCTAGGGTAAGGTAAAGGAGGCAAGAGGTGCCTAGGACATGAAATTTAGGAAGGCGCTCACACTCGGGTGCCAACCCTGCACTTGCAAGACTCCTTAAATTTTGGCTGTTTATACCCTCTTTACCTCCTGACCTAGTCTTGAGTCTAAAGAGAGCTAAAATAAGACCTTTTCTAAAGGGAGGTTGGGAAGAGAGAGTTGCTGTAATCATCCCATTTTGTGAAGATTTATTAAGGAAAACTGATACAGCCCCTTCAACACATCTTAGCATTAAGATTTCAGAATTTCCTAAATGAAGGGGATGAGCAGCCAGTTTCTGTTCATGTTAGGAGAGGATCACAGTGGTTTAAAATTGAAAATCTAATGTAATGATATTTTCTCTAGTAACATACTAATTATCTCTTAAATTCAACTCTTTCCTCCATCATCTTTATTTGATTAGAAATAAATGAATTAATGCTTGTGAAACACCTTGCCCAGAGCTGGCAGAGTTGAGTACTCATTAACTGGTAACTATTTTTCTCACCAGGAGGATAATGGAACTCAAAAAACACTTATTGCCCAAGATCAATCCATCAGAAATTCCACATGGTTTAAAGACAGAGTCATGCTAGGTACAAACTATGGACTCTACCTTTCTCCAATCCAAATCCACGATGATGACCGGAAGTTCTCTTGTCATGCTGTATTCAGGCCTGGTAAAATCTGGACGAGCAGCACCACAGTCAAAGTTTTTGGTAAGGGTTTTAGTTCTCTGTACTCTCTGCCATTCTGGTACCATACTCTCTTCTCAAGAGGAAGTGTCCTGTCATGCTGGAAAGCAACCTTGCAAGGGGTCACCTGGGGTTTTGTTTGACTCAATTCTTGTCATTCTTGTTGAGGGTGGGACAAGGGTAATGGGCTACAGGATAGTAGAATAAAAATCACATGCAGCCCTAGATTGGTCAATTTTGTGGTGACCACTAACTTTTTTACAGCTTTAATGTTTCCTAAGAATACTGGATATTTCTTTAATTATAGCTGCAAAAGTCTAATTGAATGGTTTTAGTTGCTTGCTGGAGCAACAGGGAATAAGGGCAGTGTTGCCCTGAAAGGGGAAGGTAATCAACGAGGCCACCGCAAGCCTGTGCAGGAGGCTCCCCTACCTCACGAAGGCCAGCTGGGGTGAGAGCCTCCCCAGCCCGTCCAACAAAGGAGCATGTGGGGATGGGATGCTAGCCGTCCAACCCTGTATTCTCAGAACTTTCGAACTAAACTGTAACATCCAGTAGCTCAAAACACAAAGAGTCTGAAGGGAAAACAAAATGTGAAAATTCTACTTTGCTCACTGATGCAAGGATATATTAATAACTAGAAGTCCCAGGCTTAAGATATTTTTTTGCTGTTGTGACCAAGAACTGTATTTAAAAAAAAAAAAAAAAAAAAAAAAGGAAGGCATAGAGAAAAGCAATAATGTGGATGAGCAATTAATTGATTTTGAAAATGGGATAAATAGAGAGCTTCACAAAACCTAAGGGCATGGGCTGCTAGAATTTTCCTCAGTTACCTGAATGCAGAATAAGAAGAAAAAAAAATCTATGTTCTTAGAATCTTATTTCATTATTATTGGAGGTCATGCAATTTGGTATTTTGAAGGAAATGTAAACCTTGTACTTCATAAAAATGAGAGTGGTATAGACAAGAACTACTTAAATTCTCTCTTGTTTATGGGTTTCTCATCTCTCTTTTGCTCTTGCTCTGGCTCTTTTTCCTTCCCTCCCTCACTCTTTCCTTCCCTCTCCTCCTCCCTCCATCACTCCACAGGATATGGGCTAGATAATAATCACCCCTGATGATCAAGGTTTTTAAGTAGCCTTTAACAATGTCCTGAAAAGACTTTGAAACAGACTGTTCATGTCATTTATTGTTCATGTCTTTTATCAGTACCATCATTTGTTCACTTACTAGGGTGTAACTGTCAGCACAAATGTGAAAGTGCCTCATCTGTCCTGACTACTGATAAATCAATGAAGGCAGCCCTCCAGGATGTGAAAAGAAGTATCAATGCTAAGTTAGGCAAGCTGTGTCTCACTTGGCCAAAGTTTATCAGTCCATACCTTGATCTAATTTCCTCGTCAACATTTAAACTGTGTCCTGTAACTTTCTGCTACATTAAAAATACCCTCCTCTTGTTCTTGACTGTTTTTCCCTCTGTTCCATGCCATTCTTGTCAACCTATCTGGCTCTGCATCTCTCTGTCTCTCCATTTCTCCTTGCTTCTTCTTTGAGCTATCTTCAGTGGATGCTCAATAATATTAGACTCTGCCTGCTTGTTCATAGGATTAGATTTTCCCTGCTTCTTGGCTTTTTCCTTTTGCAAATGGGCCAGTTAGGTTGTGTTTGGGCAGTCTCATCTGGTCTTCATCTTATTTGTGGGCGTCACATGAGTGTATATTATGGGGTCCCTGGCACAGTCGTAAAGTTCATATCCTATTCAGAACCCAATTTATATCTCTTGGTGATTCTCCATATGACTTAAGACAAAATGAAACATGAAAACCTTGAAATAAATACCCAAATGTATCATAGACCCATTATACAGCCCTAAATCCAGCTTCCTGAACAATGCCTCAGGAACCAGCTGTCCATTCTCTAACACAGGGACCACAGGCCACCCCAGCACCTTCCCTGCTTTCTCTGTCACCCTTACTGGTCCTTTGACTTTGTTTTCCTTGGCAGGAAGTCACCTGTCCATCACAAGTTCTCTCTCCCTGACTACTAAACTCTAAACCTGATTGTCCTCAGCTACCAAATCTGCCTTTTCTCCCCTGCAACTTGTAATTGTTCTTTCTTTCAGTTCCTTCATTTTTCTGGTACTTTTCTGTTCATAGGAAGACAGAAATACTCCTCCTCCCATTAGTTTTGAGGATTGTTTTTAATTTAGGTTCCCTTGAAAGAAAACACTGAGACAAGGATTTGAGTTAAAGTAATTTATTTAGGAAGTAATCATGGAAAATACAAGAAGAGGAATAGAGAAGTGAGACAAGGAAGAGAAGAAAGACAATAAGATATATGTGATCAAACCAGTTACCACTGAGGGCTTAGAGCTCAATTTCTGTGGGGAACTCTGGGAGACAGCACAGAACACACATCAAAGTTACCCCAAATGATGGGCAGGGCAGCTGGGATGTTTACCCACCGCTCCTTATCTGTTATGATCCTAACTGTCTGAGACTTCCAGTTTGCCCTACTTGAAGGCAGGGGGGTGAACTCTCATGGTCACCTTCCTCCCCACAAACACACAAATGAGCAAACAAACCAAGCTTAGGCAGAGGGTCATGAGTATGCACAATAAGAGACCTCAAGTCTGTAGAAGCAAACTCTGAGGGGAGGTAGCAGGCACTGACAGCATCTGATATGGGTAGGCTTAATATTTTTTCTCTGCTCCATGGAAAACTTTGCCAAAGTCAAGAATTTAATTAGAATCCACTTGCCACTTCAGTTCAACATAATTTATGAATGTCTATTTTGGGCTGGGCACTGTTAGTTGCTGGCAATGGAGAGACAGGGGCATTTAATCAGCAGGAGGACCACAAAATCATTGCAGTATTCCCTGATATTTTCCAACAACAAGCAACCAAACAGGAATCCAGTATTTTTCCTGTCCCCTTCCAGGGCCTAAAAATTATACCTTACTTCTAGGACTCTGGACACATAGAATATCCCCCACCTTCTGCTTCTCCTTTCCCCTTTCACTTAGCTTTCCACTAATCATCTTTCACACATCTGTTAGATGTTGCATCTTCATCTCCATTCTTATTCCCGAAGGTTGGGCTAGTAGCTTCTCTTAAAAGCTTTCTTCAAATCCTGCATTTTCTAATAATGGTACTTATCTCAGTGTATTATAATCACCAGTTGTGTGTCAATATCTTCCATGAAAGTGTAAATTTCTTGAGGACAGTGAATAAGTTTTGTCCACCTTGCTTCCTAGGCATTGCACATACTGCCTGGCACACAATAGATGTTTAATAAACATTCAGTGAACAATGATTCTTTCTCATAGACATACAAACTGGTGGGCAAGTAGGACAGTGCTCAGTGCCACTAACTGTGTTTAATTTGCCTTTAAGCTAAGCCAGAAATCCCCATGATTGTGGAAAATAACTCTATGGATGTCTTGGGAGAGGTGAGTCATGTTCAAACCTTTGAAAATCTATAGTTGTATATGCCAAGGTGCGTCAGATTGCATAACTGTTAGGAATGTTTTCCCAAAAGACCTTACTCTTTGGCTCTCTGCCAATTAACTGGTGCGGCTGAAGAGGAGCTAAACTGATTCTAGAAACTGAATGGGAATCTTACGTTTGGACTTGGGGCTCTCAGAACATGTGAACTGATCCTTAGTCCTTAAATTTCCTGGAAAAAGATAGTCTTAATTATTTAAAATTCTCTTTGATAAAAATTGAGGAGTGTAATGAGGGAAAAATAGAGCAGAAAACAGTTTGAATCCTGATGTAAGAATGACGTTGTTACTCAGTTGACATTTAATTTATTGTAATCAATTTGCTGTATCAGATTTCCCATTGTTTTTATCTTGAAGTGACAGGAGGAAATTGCCCTCCTGTACTCTTTCAGAACTCTGACAGTTTCTTTGGCAGTAGGAGGAAAACCAAGAGGGAAGAAAAAAAGTAGAATATGGTCCCCTTTTTAATTTCTTACGTATGGATAGTTCCCAGCCTCTATAGTCAATGGATTCTTGAATCAGCCCATGTGAGCTCATTTCCCAGCTCTTCCACTTGCTGGCTGTGACCTCAAGAAAATTGCTTCATAGCTTCGTAGTCAGTTTTCTTGACTATATGAAGGGGATAGTAACAGTATCTGCACATTGTTTTTGTTTTTAAGAATTAAATGAAATAAAGTATGAGAAGTTCTTAGTACCTGTGCCGGTTTGAGTGTATTGTGTCCCCCAAATGCCATTATCTTTGTGGTCTTGTGTGGGGCAGGCGTTTTGGTGATGGTTGGATTTGCTTGGAATGTGCCCCACCCAGCTGTGGGCAATGATTCTGATGAGATGTTCTCATGGAGGCATGGCCCCGCCCATTTAGGGTGGGCCCTTATCCGTGGAGCTATATAAATGAGCTGACTCGGGGGGAAGAAAGAGAGTGCAGCTGGGAGTGATGTTTTGAAGAGAAGCAAGCTTGCTGGAAAGGAATGTCCTGGGAGAAAGCCGTTTTGAGGCCGGAGCTTTGGAGCAGACGCCAGCTGCCTTCCTAGCTAACAGAGGTTTTCCAGACACCACTGGCCATCCTCCGGTGAAGGTACCCAATTGCTGAGGTGTTACCTTGGATGCTTTGTGGCCTTAAGACTGTAGTTGTGTAGTGAAATAAACCCCCGTTTTATAAGAGCCTGTCCATCTCTGGTGTTTTGCATTCTGCAGCATTAGCAAACTAGAACAGTACCTTACCTCAGTAATGTTCTGTTCTTTAAACATTAGGTGATGTAGTTTCCTTTATTCCTATTATCTGTTTTAATCAGCTGTATTGTGGCCTTATTATTTCACCCAAGCTTTTCAAACCCCCTGTAAAATAAATATTCTCATTAATTCTCATAATTTTTCTCTTATCTGGGGTGAGAGAAAATTATACTCACCTTCTAGAAGAAACATTCCCAAGACCAGTAAATAATTTATGATTTGGGGACCCACTGAATATATATATATAATACACACACACACACACACACACACACACACACACATGATTGGATCCAAGAATCCCAGTTAAAAAAAAAAAAAGGCTTTTGCCTTAAATACCATCATCAAATTTCCTCTTCTGTACCTATGGTGGCCTGGATGCTAACTAGAAAATCAGAGAACTACTGGGGAATCAGTGAACAGTCTCTCTCCTACCCCACATAACCAGCTATAGGACACAGCTTGTCTATGAATCTTTTAAAAACTTGCCAAACATTAGTAATCCCTCACTCTAATATTCCCATATTCTCTGCTGTATTTTTAAGTAACTTATTAACCCTTCAAGGCCCTTTCACATGCTTTTATCATGTGGTGCTCCCAATGAGCCTCTGAAATAGTTAGGACATCGATCATATTAATACACATCTCATATTATAGATGATAAATTGGAGCCTGGAAAGTCTAAACAAGTGACTGAGTCACATTTAATAAAGGGCAGGACTGGGATGAGAATTTAGCATGCCCATTTCCAGGCGGGGTGGTATAATGAAAGGAAATTGTGACTCTGAGTCAGACAGACCTAGTGTCAAATCCTTACTAGCTACATACCCTCATCAGGTAGTTAAAATCCATGAGCATCACCTAACTCATCTCTAAAACTAGGATAATAAATACTTCATAGGAGCATTAACTTTATTTGCAGTAATGGAGTACATGGCACACAGCAGGTGTCTCAGGAATGTTTCTTCCCTACCCACTACTGTCATTTTCTCTTTCACCTATCCCTACTTCCACATTTTCATTCATAAATCTGCTATGAGATTGATTCTAGGAGATAATGAGGGATAATGAAAAACAAAACATATTGTGACATCTAACAGATCTGGCTTTGAATTCTCCTCTGTCACTTATTAATTCTGGCCTCTGGGAACCCAGTGCCTTAGTTTCCTCATCAGTGAAAGGGGACAATGATTCTAACCTCACATGGGTGATATGGGGATCAAATGAGAGATCGGATGCAAAGTACCTGCCACCTGACAACTTTAAGTGTTCATAAGTGGTAATTTCCTACCCTCCCCCTACATTTCTTAGCAGTTAATTATGTCATCAAGCGTATATCTGATGCCTACTTTGTGCTGCATATTCACAACACCGGCAGCCCTCAGCGGGAGAACAGACTCGGGGCTTGGCCAGTGATGAAGTGTGTTTTCCGTTATTACTAGTTAAAGTGACAAACTTTCTGGCTAGTTTATTTTTGTCTATAAAATAAAAATGACCCCAAATTATTCTAATAATGATGTCTTTCACATCATTGAATGGATTTTCTCTCAGACTTTCTAGAGAGGGTGATTTAAAAAAGAAAGTGCAACTAAAGCTTAGACATGCCGGGACATCCAGAGAGGGTGCCCATCCTGTGGCTATCATGCTCTTGTGTGTCCCCAAGGGCAAGGCACTTCCAGGGGCTCCATCCTAGCGTGCAGCAGCCCCACTCCAGCAGCCAAGATGGGGAGTGAGCCTTTGACCTAAACCTCAGGGCCCTGCCATTTAGCAGAGTTTTGCATTAGACCGAACACCCTGGGCCAAAGAGCCCCTCAGCCCACAGCCCCTGGCCCTAGACACCGGCTCTGATGAAAGCAGGAGAACACCAGACTCATTCAATGGTTCAGTCTTTCCACAAGTCACATATCCCTCTCTTTTAGGCCTTTGCTTTACGCTTTAATCAGTTCACCTCCATGAGTCCTGTCCTCATCCCCTACATTTTTATGTTTGACAATTAAAAAATAAAATCCAAAGAAAACTACCTAACATGAAACATAGGAAGCAAAAGCAATTGGATTGAAGGTGGCTAAAAGGAAGAGAGGCTAAAAGGAAGCGAGGCTAAAATAATGAAGACCATGTAGGACACAAACCATCATCTGAAAATCACACTTCGGTCTTCATCAGAGTGTAGCAGTATAGCTCCTGTAGCTGTTTTTGCAAAATTTGTCTTTTGTAAATGTGTATGTTTATTTGGTTTGGTTTTGTAAAGCCTAAACCCTTGTGGATTCCTTAACTTCCCTTTCTTAAGCCCCATTCCAATGTATACTTATTTAATTTGTTAAAAAGATTAGGTATTGCAACTTTTTTTTTCCTAGCATCTTTTTTTTTTTTTTTTTTTTTTTTTTTTGTTTCTGGCACAATAAGGCTCTGATCCAGTTGTCCAGACACATGACTCCCGGAAACCATCATCATTTGCACTGGTGAGCATGTGAGTTTTCACCACTGATGGAGAGGACCCTCAAAGGGGCAAAGCACATAGGAGGTAATTCTTTTATAACAGGCAGATTTCTTTAAAAAAAGAGTATTAAAGGTTTTTCATAAGCCAGGTGTTCAGATTCTTGCTCCACAGACAGCATCCATGGAAGATGGATCTAGCTGTTTGGCCTGCCTGACAGGTTTAAAAAGCAGTAAGTGTGAGCCATATAGGTGAGGGCCAAACGAGCCATGACACTGATTACACCAGGATCTTGTCCACTTTTGGGGAAGCTGATGCCCAATAAAGGACTTGGGCTACCTATGAGATAACGAGATGTTATCTTCATCTCCTCTTGCCTTCTCCAGCTACCTCTTATCCCCAACCAAACCTAGCTAAAAAAAAATTTTTTAATTAGCTTCTGTAGGAGTCATCCAAAACAAAAGTCAGCTCTAGTCCAAAGGCCAGAGCAGTCTCTAGTGTGACCATATTCTCTTCCTGAGTTAATATTTTAAGCATAGCCTCAGCAGCCCAGGAAGTTGTTTCCCTCCCTGTGGTTTGTAAGACTTCTTTATTTCAAAGCATCTCTGAATGCTTGAAGATGAACAGTTAAAAAACAAAGAAGGATTGAACAATGGATTTTCATGCAGTTGGCATTTCAGGCGTAGGGAGATAATCCAAGCCTGCTGCTCTCAGACTGGTCTGGGGGCACAAAATAAAAGCATTTTAATTCATTAAAATTGACCTCAGAATCTAAGAAGATGTTCTCTGTCCTTCACTCTCCTAGACACTTTTGGTGAGTTTTTCCTGAAGTGCTGTCTCTCTTCTCCTATCTTCACATTTCTTCTCTATCTGCTTTCATTCTTTTTTTATTGTTCTGCCTGTTTTTTATTTCTCTTCATTTACCCTCATCTCTCCATCTTCTTCTTTTTCCTTCTGAGTTTCTTACTCCTCTTCCCCATTAACACCCTCTCCTTTAGAGACCTTAATAAGAAATTAGATTATGTTTTTAAATATTTGTGAATAAATGTTTATATTCTCTATTCATTCTTTAAAAATTGAGTGAGTTGAAAAGTCTTTTTTCTTTCTGCACTAATTAGACAGTAATAACTTCATGTGTTAGATTGTCAAAAAGACTCATAGGACTCAGGTTATACTGATGAAACAGCCTTTAATACAGGCAGAGGACACAACACTACAACTATAGGAGAAAGATATGCACTGGAGGGGGTGCAGAGATCTCAGGCATAGTCTTCTTTGTCCTTCCACTACTGGTTTGCACAGGATAAGCTTTATCTCCAGGTCTCCATCACCATCTGTATGTGTGCAAACACACCTGTCCCAGGAAGCCTAAGCTCTCTGGTGGTGGGGTCGCTTACAGTGTGAGCTGATCACACAGGGACATTCTGGCTTCCTGATCAGCTTCACCCTCATTGAAACCTTCAGCTCCACCGAAACCAAGTGCAAAGCACAAATCCAGTTATTACTAAACAGTGCTGACAGGCTGGTGCATCCTGCCCCGAAACATTCAGACTGGCTATAATGAACACATGCTGCACACTCTCTCTCTGAAAAACAAAATCCCACTAAAGTACTCGGCTTTATATTTGAGCTGGAACAGAAAGGAGGGCTCTTGGCTATAAGTCTAAAGTCAGTGTCTTCAGAATAGATTCCTCGATCCCTGAGTTAAACATAATGGAAGGGATGTGCTGCTGCAGGCAGGTCGTTTTCCCTCTGGTATGCCTCCTTCTCAGCCCTCACCTTCCACTTCGTCTCCAGGATGACCCTTTCCACCTCCTCCAGAGCTTGCTCTCTCCTTTCCACAGCCCTCTCCCGCCACTCCACTGCCCGCTCCCTCCTAAGAATCTCTTTTTCCCTTTGGCTGGCCCATAAAGCCAAGGCCCCCACCTGCTCCAGGAGCCTGGCCCAGTCACCCTCCATGCCCATGGGGAGCTGGGCCCCTTGGGGTCTTGGTTCTTGGCGCTGCCCTGCCTGACCATGGCCGCTTTTCTCCAGCTCCTCCCTGTGCATGCTTTTCAGATGCTTCCACAGGGCTGTAGTGCCCACGTTAACCCCAGGGCCGCGACTCACCTGCCTGCCACACAGGCGGCAGGTGGCATATTGGTTGGGGTGGTGCCCAGCACGAGCGGGGGCCAGGTGGAAATACTCCCAAGCCTCAGAAAACCGGGTCCCCCGATTGTGGGGCACTGGGGCGGGCATGGCGCTCACAAAGAGGCCAAACTGTTCTCCCATCTCACTAACTTCCTCCTTCTCCTTCATCTCCAAGTCCCCTTTTGCTTTTATCCTAGCTCCCTCCTTTTCCTCCTCTTCCCATCTCATCCTGTCTCCTCTTTGACAGCTTTCTTTAGGAGGGTGCCCAAGAGTCTTAGTTGAACCACAGGGTTAAATGTATATTTGCAAATGGACTGCTGTGACTCTTGGGCATTCACGATAATGTCAAAGTCTGGCCACGCCCAGGTGGTGTGATGTTTCCTGGTTCTGCTTCACTGCAGGGACAAGGGTAGAGGTAGGGGAGGAGGCAAACCACAGATCCAAGCAAAATGCCCTATGAGGCTTTCTTCCACACTCCAGATACTTACGATCCCTCCTTGCCAGGTCAGAAAGACAGAATAAAAGACAAGGCTTTCTCTGTCCAACAACGACACAGAACTTCGGTGAACTCAGTGTTCTCGGAATCAACCACCACAAGTGCTTTGGGATATTGAAAATTTCAGGTTTCCTCTTAATTGTACTCTTGGCTGTTTCCACTGTTTCTTTGCTCCTTGATGCCTGTAAAATGTAGTTTCACTTTGTAGGCAGAAGAAATGAGGCCTCAGGGCTGAGTCCTCACTGGGTCTTCCTCAGAGGAGGTAAAGCAAGCACAGACAGATACTGAGGCTGGAGACTCTGGCTTCCTAAAAACCACGGCAATGCAAATTGCAAAGCCTGCCAGGGTCTGGGTGACAGTTCCCAATGTGAGGTCACTTTGGCTCCACAGAGTTCCTTGTGAGGGCAGGATTCTCAGAAATCCAAACAGCAGGCTTAACTGATTTCAGCAGGAGGAGCCCGCCTGCATGGAGAAGAAGTTGCTGGAGCAGATCTCCACAGACCTGCATCACCTGGTCATCCTCGGCCAGCAGCTCACCAAACACCTGCTCTGGCACCGTCACCTGCAAAGCCAACAGCCAGTAAGACCTTCCTGACAAGAAGTTTAGTTAACCCAGATGTTTGGCGTATTTACCCTATTTTAAGGATAAATAAATAAGTGGCAAATTATATTACATTTGAAAAACATACTAACTTTTCTCTTCTCTCTTGGGACATTTCTTAAGTGAGTGAGAGACTCATCAAGTTTTGTAACCTTAAACGAACAGAAAATCCCTTCCTTGCCACGAGCGAGTACTTACGAGAAAGCCAGGCTCTGGACATGTCTCCGGTCTCTCTGGGGTAGAGTTGAGTGTGTTGTCTGCACCCTGGGGATGGCTATTAGCTGACTCCGACCCAGACCCAGAGCGGAAGGCACTTCCAGTTCCTGTTTCCTCCCACTTCCAGGGGAGCCTCGCTTTCAAGCAGGTGTGTCCTGGCCTGTCGGGTTTTCCTGCAACACTTAACGCCCAAATGAAAACCTTTCCTTCACCACCCTCCACCACTGAGAAAAAAGATGTTCCTGGCAAACATCATCCAGTAAAACACTAAGTCAAGTACCTACAAGTCTTAGTTCCCTTTCTCCATGGCTAGATCATCTGGTCTCTCAAGCAAAGAGATTTAAGAGGGGAATGAGAGTGAAATATGGGCACCAAAACCACATGCCTCAAAGATTTCTGTGGTCTAAAATATTTTTTCCAATTGTCAGAACAGGAATCTTGATTTTTGGCTTGGAAACTCTGGTTCCTGTTGAGAAAGAAAAATAGAGTAATGTAGGCTGAGACTTAAAACCCCCAAAACTCAAAACAGGCTATTACAAGCAAAACCCAGGCAGCTAGAAAAGCCATTCCCTTTCTGAAAAAAAAATGAAACCTCTTTCTAAGACCCTTACCCTAACCAACTTCTCTTTTTTTAATTCCTCTTTTTCCTTTTAAAAACCCTCTCCTAACAGCACCAACTTAGGACAAAATTGAGTTTGCTACCTGAGTCTGTGCTCCCTGAATTGTGATTCTAAGACCTCAAATAAATGCTTTTATTGCTTCACAGCTCAGTCTGTTATTTCTTGGTCGACACTATAATCACAGTGAAGAGAAAAGCCACTTAGGAACTTAGAGAAATGGGAAGATTAAGTGAAAGAAAACCCCCAAATCTCAAAGAAATACTACAAATTGAAGGACAGATTCGGGACTGCTTTTTTATTATATTACATAACTAGAGTTGGAAAAGCTGGAATGGTATTCGCTTCAATGCTCAGAGAAAAATAGAGGAACAATCACAGCTTAAGCAAAAATAAATAAACAAACACACACATGCACAAGTGCACACCCATATGAAATTTAAATTTAGGAAGAAAAATGCCCAAGAAGAGATAGGAACATTTTCAAGAAGATGTCTGTAGAAGAAACAACTTTGATTTATAGAAGAAAAGATATAAATGGAAGAGAAGAAATTCAAAAAGACTGAAAAGTTACATTTCAAGTGGGGGGAGGAGGGAGAATCTAAATAGGAATGAAGAGTGAATAAACAAATAGAGAATCTTTTTTTTTTTTTTAAGATCTCCCATTCTAAACTGAAAACCTAAATATTTTTAAAAGCATTCTATGAAAAGCCTTTTGGAAAAGGTGCTGCCCAAATTTAGGCAGTGTAAAAATGATAGGTTAACATAAAAATCGTAACTATTTTTGTATTTCATCTGTGTAAATAAGAATTGATCATCTTACAGCCAGATTTGGATTCATTTTTCTGACTCCAATCCCATCATGTTCCAACCTTCCTGTGGTTTTCCCCTGTTTGCAGGACAACAAACCAAGTCTCAAGGTGCTCCACTGTGGGCCTGTTCCATCCATTGGTGTGAACGCCACCTCACTTTCCAACCCAGAACATCCGTAGTATCAATTCAAGCCCGTCTCTTTCCTGTCTCCGAAATACGACTCTGTCTTCTAAGTGATTTTCAGACTTCTCCCCACTCTGCACCTACAGAACTCTCCAAATGTCTTCTGGCACTTACAACACAAACCTTTGTACTATTGCTCATTTACTCCATATTTGTGTAGAATAATGTGTTGGAGAAACCAATTATTTGGCTTGTCTCTCAGAAGCAATAAGTACACAATGAGTCAGCAAATATTTTTGACTTCTCAGCAGAGGACCATATATGTGTGCATGAGTGTGCATGTGTCCTCTTGTGTCTGTCTATTTCTTCATATTTTTTTCATATAACCTGTCTGTCTTCTTACTCATTTGGGTCAAGTGGAAGTTCCTAATTGTGAAGACAGCTCTGTTTGCATAGAAAAACCATATATGCTTGACATTTCCTGAGACCTTTGACCTCAAATTGAACTAAATTTAGACTGTGGCTTTGCAATTTTAGAGAAACTGAGAGGTGTTTTAGGAGAAGAACCATATTCTCAAACCAAATCTTTGTAACAGAGTTTGGAGGTGGTTTCAAATATTTGAAATCTGAATCATTCTGGAAAATCTGAATTTAGCAGCTCATTTTCAAAAAGATTCCTTCAGTGAGCCAGTTGCCTTTATAAAATAATGTAACCCCACTTGTCCTGACATTAATGGAGCATAATCATTTTGGTGGGTTAACTGAGCATGGAGAAAATGAGTCATGAAAATGGTTAAAGGCATTGACTTGAACACAACTCTTTACAGCTTTTTTTGAGCATCTCTTCCGTATCTCTTACCTCCCTTTGTAGACCACCTGGAAACAAACATCAAGCTTTGGCATTTTTTTTTTATTATTATTAAATTGTCTTTCCTCCAATTAAAAATAATGCATCTTTTGGGACCTGATTTTATTTTTGATTTTCCAGGGCAGAGAGAGGCAGAGTTTCATGGGTCTGTATCTCTGCACATGCACATATCCCCATTATCTGGAGAAAGCAAGTGTTGACTGAGTGGAAATGCTGGGAGCTGCAGCATTGGCTACCTGTCGTCTTGGCTATGACAAGAGCCCTTGCTGAAAATTTCATTGTTTCCTTGTTTTCCTGTGTGTGGTGATTTCCTGAGGGATGTTAAGCTGGGCTATAATGGAGGGAACATAGTTTCCAATTGTGCCATTAACTACCTTCAGCTACTCTGTGCCTTGGTTTTCCCATCTGTCAAGGGATAATAATAAGACATGTTTTGCCTATGCTATGAGACTGTTAAGATAAAATGAAAAATATAATGAAAACGCTTTACAAGTCAGGAAGTGAGACATTTATATTAAATGGTTTTGGTGGTTGCTGCTACAAGTAGTACTTCACATTATTTGAAGAATGGAAGCAGCATGTGGATCTCTTTCAGCTTTTATTCTAACAAAATATTCCTCTCTGGCCTCTGTTGGTTGTAACTTCCTTCTCCTATCCTTTGGTTTGCATTTAGTACCATTTTATTATGCCTGTGCAGTGTTGTGGTTTCCCTTATCCGGGACTGGAAGCCAGAGTTTCAATATTAGTATCATCCTAGATTCTTTTTAAATTGTTCTAAGATTCCAGCTATAAACTTAAAGGTCTCTAAAAGAGATAGTCCATTTATAGTTCACATTTTGATACAATCTATCTTAAAGGTAGATACTGCCTTGTATTTGTTCAGCCAAAAGTGAAGAAAATTGTTTCTTGCCAAAAGTTTGTCTCATGTGAGTATTAGTGGGAGCTATAAGGAGCAACAGTTTCTTCTGAATTTGCAATTAAACTTCTCTGTGTTCTATCTTTATCTCCAGAGAACATTTACCTGTTCACTGAGGAATGTATTTCCCACAGCAAATCTCACATGGTTTATAGATGGAGGCTCTCTTCAAGGTGAAAAAAAAGGTAAGGAAATAGTTAATGGAAATGGATTTGGCAAAGAAAATAAAGAACAATAGGAATTGACATTGCCCAAGTTTGTCTTAGCATTTAAGAATAATTCTCATTCCAAAAATAAAAATCATCTTGCCTACTAGATGCCGTTTTCTGGAACCTCATCTAGCTCCTCCAAGCAGGCAGGGAATAGTATTTCCCAGAATGAAAGAAATACATTGACTTTGTCAAACCTCATGCAAACATTAAAGTTTTATTTAACTAGTAAAAGCAAATCTCTAAATGAAGGCAAAAAAGTTTACTTCAGTGTACATTTATTAATCATTACATTTAGTTAAATTATCACCATTGCTTTAAATCATAACTAATTTCTACTTTTCTTGTAAGGATCTGGAGGGGTAGTGGGGGGCGGGGTGCAAAAGACCTAGAGGAATTGTATGTAAAGGAGTTGGCTCCATGGCAAGGAACATGTTCACCAGGAGGATTAAAAGTTCCTGGAACAGGAACACACCTTGAGACAAGCTCAGATGATAATGCACAAAGCCATGTTTTCCATGAGTGGTAACATGACAGCCTCTGCCAGAAGTAGCCTGGCCATCCCCTGCCTGGGCAGCAGCCCTTCTCCTTTCTCCTAAGTCATTTTTCCTCACAGCCCATAGTATTTTCAACAGCAACCGAGTCACACAACTCTCTCACTGCAGTTATTTTTAATTGATAAAAGCTTATGTTGAGAAATGATAATAGGTTTTATGATACATTTAGAGATTATTATTGGTTTTGCTATTAGTTCACTTTAAAAGAGTTCACCCACAACAATGGTATCACGAGATGACAGTGTTCAATCCTGAAAATGTCTGTTAAAGGTAATGATAAATATATTGTGTTAAATAAGCCCTGCAGAGGCAAAGCATCCAGAACTGATGTGCCCCGTTATCCTCATACCCTGAGGCCTGACAGTGTGATCAGAATTCCAACAATGCATACTGCATTTAGTTATTACTTCAGCGGGTGATAAATTCAGAACAGAATTAAGGACTTTTAATATAAAGAAGCTGTGAGAGTCCAGATAGCTCTGGCCTATGATGATAGATGGTTTACATTAATTTCCTGCTGCCACATACGCTGTTTGGAGGCTGCATTAACAGTGGCACTTAAACAGGATTTGATTGCTAAAGGAGACTCACAGGAATGAAAATGATAATGCTTATAAATCTACAGCTTATTGTAGGAAAAGGATACAATATAGCAACACAAAGTAAGGAATCACGTGCGTACTCTGACAGCAAGGGGTCTGGAGAGACCAGGTGAGGACCCCTTTGTATTCCCTTGGTAAGGGCAGTAGACAGACTTTCTCTCAGATCAGAAACCTCCAGTGTGTGCACAGAATACCTCACAACCAGGAGCCCAAAATGGAGTCTTGGCTGAGTTGTTTTATATCCTCCTGGTCACATAGGCATATTCCTGCTGTGTAATCAGACTCAGCAGGAGAGCCCTCCCGGGTCACACCGAGCCAGTGCAAGTCTTCAACCTCACTGTTACCAAGAAACAATTCAGACAAGCTGGGACAATCTGCCCCCATACCCCACCAAACCCAAGGTCATAAGCAGCGCTGTTAACCAATGTTTCTAACCTTAACTATGGATCAGTGCCACATAGGAACTTCAGCAAAACAGCTGAGTTTAATCCAGGTCTGCTGGAATAAACCCTCATTGCACAGAAGTCACCATTTGACCTCTGGAGTCTATATTGCCATCAGTTGTAACATTGCCAGCCATGACTTGGCTTCATTTTATGGCACCTGCAGCAAAAGCTGGTGAGTAACCATGTTCTTATCCGTCTTTTAGAAATATACATTGTTAATGAGGAGAGAAAAGACAAAGGCGGATTTTTGGAACTGAAGTCTGTTTTGACAAAGATCCATATTAGTGAACCAGCCCAATCGACCAACCTGACCATTTGGTGTATGGCTCTGTCTCCAGGCCCTGGAAATAAAGTGTGGAAAATCTCATCTGAAAAGATCTCCATTTCCTTGGGTAAGTTGTCTATTTAATAAGGTCATCCAGGGTTGGCCAAAACTCCCTCGAGTTCAGAACATGTCTAATTGGAACAAATAGAATACGCATAATTTCCATAATATTTTAATCTTGGAAAACTCTCTCTGTAACTCAAAATTATTAAAAGTCAAATCAGCGAACATTTTTGACAAATAGGACTCTACTGCAATGGATTTCTTCAAATAAGAATAAAGTGGCTGATTTCTATGTTCCTATGCAGAATTTCTGTTGAATGCAACAGATATTTTGTTCAGATTCTGTTAATAATAAATTTTAATTAACTGGCATTTTTATCAATCCACCACATAATGAAAATTAATATTAATATTAATGGTAAAGAGAGATTAAAAAATATCTTAAAATTCCCTCTGTGTCATTAAAATCATTCAATTATAGATAGTATATGCAATTTTATCACTTAGATTATTTTATTTTTGAATGGATAACCCATAATCCATGTGTGGGATACAAATATCTCAGGGCAGAGAATATGTCTTAATTTTTATGGTATAAAACACAGTATCTAGCATATACAAGACTTTTAATAACTGTTTTGCAACTTGAAAATTGATATAAAGAATCATTCTACTAATTATAGCATTTGGTTAACCAGAATATTCACTACCCTGAGCCAATTCAGGTAATGGATTTTGCTACATAAAAGATGTGAACAAATGTCTCAACAAATACAGTGACAATAGGAATACCTACAGATGAGTAGAAGTTGTTCATGACAACTGTCAGATATGCATATGCATGTGTTTCATATGCATAAAACACACAGATTTGCAAATCATTGTTACAATTTGACATTGCCATTAACATCTTTTAACACCTTTCTATCTTCAGAGACATTGTAGTTTATGACATACCCATAAAAACAGAATAATTTATGAGGGAGAGAGCTTTCTTTTGTACGAGGCCACAGTTTGCATCTTGAATCTTGCCTAACTCTATCCCAAATGCAGGCAGTTGGTCAATGGGAGCCTTGGATGAAGACAGGGTATGGCTTGGTGCAGATCCAGCTCTGCTTCTCAGAAGTTTGTGTCATTTTGATACTGGGATAGTGGCATCATCCTTTTAATCCTGTCTGCCTGTATATGTGTATGCATGAGCACATCACCCTATGAACTTTGAGTTATTCATCCAGAAGTGGTGATGGATTTACACAGAAACATCCATACTCAACTTTGCCTAATTCCCTCAGAAGTAAGGGCACCTCCTTCCTAGAAGGTTGTACATGGTTAGGGCAGCAGTATTGGAACAGTATGAAGGTAACTTGATCTCGCATGGATTTGCTGATTTGCCGATAGAATCTAAGGAATCTAAGAACATGAGCTAAAAGAGCAAAAAAGAAAAAAAAAAGCCCAAATCCTAAGGAGAACCCATTCTCATAATAGACAGAACAATGACTGAAAACTCAGTATTTTCTGATGTTAAAGCTGTGCTTGGTTTTAATATCATAAAATAATAAATACTTTTAGGATAATAAGGAAGAACACTGATTCTGATAGCGAAACTACACCGTAATTCTGATTTTATAGGGTGGCCCCTGATCTATTGTAATTTTAGGCTCTGAGAGGGTGGTTAATTTTAGATTGTCAAATGACTTTTTATCCTGTGTGATCACACATTAAAGACAATAAATCTTGAAGAGTTCAGTTTCCCACAGTTAGAGCTTACATTCTGGTAGCACATTCTAACATGTACTGTGAATGATTTAGAAGAAGCATTAGAGGCTCAGGAAAACAATGCCATCCCTGTATCATATTTCCCTATTTGCTGCAACTTCTTAAACACTTTCCTCCAAACATCCTTTCTGTCTATTGTCATACTGCTGGATGCTGTATGAACTCTGGAGTAAATTTCTAATGCCTTGTGTGAGAGTCGTTGCTTTATCAAGCTTTTATGGTTGCCAAGATATTGAAATGAAACACAGGAGAAAAATCTGTCTTCTCTGAGTGTTAAGGTAGAGAATTCCTGAGAATATTTCACAGCAGGAAGGAGATTTATTAGTTAATTTGTTCCCAGGGAAGGGTAATAATGTTTGATACTGTAAGATAAGAGCCCTCTAAGGTACTCCCATCCCCACCTACCCCATTCTCCCCAGAAGTTCAAGTGCTAGGTGATACTCTAGAGAACTGAGGCAAGAAGAGGTTGGGTGGGGGTGACCAGTGGTCCATCAGGCAGATATTTGAGCACCAGGGCCTGCAGAATTCCCACAATTCAACAGAAGCCACAAAAAAGCACTTTCCAAAAAGTCCTGCCCTGCTAGCCTGTCAGAATGTCTACAACTGTAGCACTGCAGAGGAATTTTTTGGTACATTCAAAGAGTTTTTGTTTGGTTGGTTGGTTTTTCAGGTGGGGAGGGGGGTGTATTTTGTTTTGTTTTAATCCAAAAGTTAAGAGCAATTACCCCTGGGGTGGGTAATATGGCGGCTGTCATCAGACTTGACAGAGCTCTGTTTATTAAATGGATTTCCAACTGTTACTGTGAGACCAAAACCTTTGAGATAGAAAGATAGATAGTTGAGTATTTAAGGGTCATGTGTGTATAAGTGTGTGTGTGTGTGTGTGTGTGTGTGTATCACGTGGTGGAAAGAGGAAATAAAAAGGGATATCTCAATAGACCACTGAATACTGAGGCGGGAGACGCCCAGCAAATACTTCATGTTTCATGCTTTCCCTCAGTGCAGTCAGCCTGGTACCCAGGACTGACCTTGGTATTCCTGAGAGCATCAGGAAAGAGTACTTCCCAGACATTAATATGCAAACAAATCACCCAGGGATCTTGTTAAAATGCAGTTTCTGATTAAGTAAGTCTGGAGAGGCGCTAAGATTCTATATTTATAACAAGCCTCTAAGAGATGCCTATTCTGCTGGTCCCTGGACCACATTTTGAGAAGCAAGGCCCTAGGGAGCCCTGGGGTTGCATTCAATTCTAGATGGTTCACATTAAAGGCTGATACAAGCTCTGAGGAAGCCCAAGATTTGACCAGCTGCCCCAGGGTCCAGAACGTGCACCTCAGAGAGGCTGGGAGAGCCCTGCCAGTCCTCCTCCCAAAGTGGACACCTCCAAGAACAGATTAGGCCAGCAACTTGACCCCTTAATACGCTGTGGTAAATGCAATTGTCTGACAACTGGCCCCGGCGTCTCCGCTAAACTCTGCATTATTCCCTTTATTCCCTGTTAGGTTTAGCCACTCCTTTTATACCCCCCTGGGGTAGTTTACAGTCTGATTTGAAACCAGACAGACTTTTTTCTTGGCTTTGGTTTCATGCTGAAAATGATGTGTCACTTTTGTCACAGGGCAAAGAGTTCTCAAAATTCATATCTTGCAAGAACAAATTCCTAATGCACTATGAGGCTATGTGTACCAAGAGACCCTGATATTTCAAAGACATTTGGTGATGAAATATTACAGAAAAACATACTAAAACAAAAATATTCAGTAAGCTGTATGTGCTTCTAACCTAATAATTATGGAAATCTGGGACTGAACATATCCTATCAACATCTTCTGTTCCAGAGGTTGGCATCTTGTAAAGGCTGAGATAATAAATATCTTAGGCTTTGTGGGCCATACAGTATCTGTGACAACCATTCAACTCTGCCAATATATCTCAATAAAAACCATAGACACTAGTAAACAAATGAGCATGTCTACATCCTGATAAAACTTATTTGGAAACAAAGGCCATGGTCAGAATCTGACCTATAGGCTTACATAGTTCCTCAACTGCTGTTCTAACCCATCTACAAAGAAAAGCATCTAGGCATTTGTTTTCCAGGCCCATGTCCCATCTTATTAAGGTACTACTTTGGAAGATGATGCTTATGATCTACCAACAGTCAGATATGTACTTAAATTTGTTCTTCTTTCTTCCAGTGTTAAGAATGAATTTGTATACATGCATTCATCTACTTGCATTTGCCAGCAACTAGAAGCATAGTGAAGAATAAAAGAATTACTTAAGAGTCACTCCTGATATAGGGCAGTGATAAGGTCTTTGCTAGGATAAACACTGAGGGCTATGGCAGATCATGAAGATCTCTAGGCCTCCTCAAGTTTGTGAAGGTGAGTTTGGGGATGGGAAAGTGTCAGGAAACAGCATACACAAAGACCTGGAATTCATAGAGAGCATATTGTGTTAGGGAAATTGAGTTGGAATGCAGCCTGTTAGGAGCCTGAAGGAGAGGGAAGGAGGATGGGCAATGCAAGGAAATGATATTGGAGATGTGATGAGGTTCAAAATCATGATCAGACTTGTATGTTATGCTGAAGAGTTCAGACCTGGCTTTGGATGGCATGATGAAGGAAGTCATTCTGTTGACCAGTTTATACACTCTTCACATAACTGCCCTCCACCATCACCACCACCAACAACAACCACCACAATAACTTTTCAGAGGTTAATAGCATAAAAGCATGTAAGGGCCTGCTGCAAATACTACCTACAGCTAATAGCAATGACAGCATCATTAATAATGAGAATAAAACATAAATGTGTCTAGATTTTTAAAAATTCCTTCCAATTTGCTACATGCTGTCATGTAACAGAACTTTAATAATATACACTTATCCTTTAAAGTAAATCACAGAATAGGACCAATTAGTATAATTTGCAATCAAATATACAAATAATTGACACAGCTCATCAGATGTGTGACACTATATTCCAATGACATTATCTCCTAGAAAATCACAAAATTTCCTAGCCTCAAAATCTTTTAACCATAATTTAACCCACATGTCCCTGAAGTCAATAGGCCTTCCTGATACATATTGTTTTATATTTCTAATAGGACTATTTTAAGGTATAATAATGGAGGCTTTCAGGAACTGATATGAATGTGTAATATAATAAATAAAACAACATATTCTAGCCTGCCCTCCCCACACATGAGAAGTTATAGCCAAGTAAAATTGTATGACAAAAATTAAAATTTTAGAAAAAGCTGATAAATTTTTTTTGTAATTTTATGGATTTAGCAAGCTGTATGGTTACTTTTCAAATACTTCAAAATATTAGCTGTTATCATCATTTTACCAGGTCTTGCTTAATTGCCACTTTCTCCAGGAAGATTTGCCCTGACCTCCCAATCTTCTCTGATGCTCCTACACTGCATTCCCCTAGCACCTTGGATGTCCACTGTCATAGCAGTCAACATAGTGTCTGGTTACTTATCTATTTTGCAGATTGTATGACTTTAAGGACAGCCCATGCCTTTCATATGCACTATTATATCCCGGTGCCTTGCACATAACAGGTCTTCAAGAGTGACTTGTTAGATGAATTAATAAAAGTAGGTTTGGGGGGAACCAAGTCAAAACTTGCCTTTCTTTAGAATACTTTGGTTATTATAAAGGTCTATTTGATTCTATTTTCAGGCTCTGTGACTCCTCCATCCCATCCTTCACCCAACAGAACAGATTCCACCCATAGCACCCAATCTTCTCCAGCTGACGGCATTTCTCCTACAAGTAAGAATGTTTTCATACTGTTTTCCTTTGCATGGGCTATATTATTTCTTTATCCAGACATTTTGATAAAGAAAAAACATTTCAAAAAACTTGCTTGATTCATGACCTTTTCTTAGCTATGACATTTTAGATAAACATATTAAGTACTATCCTCATGACTTCAAAGAGTTAACAAAGTTTCCAAAGTTCTTCACTTGAAGCCCTGGGAAAATCATGGTTAATAAATATTCAGTGAGAAATTTCATTTCTGTATTTATGGTTAAATAGGATAATAAATTGACAGTCCTCCTCTGCAGCTGTGTTCTCAGTGGAATGTCTAGGAAATTGGTTGTAAATGGGGATCCAGTGGACCAGAGGTAGCTACACAATTTTAAGTTGAAGTTTGCTCTGGTTCAAATTAATTTTGACAAAGGTGACAGTGAGAACTATGTTTGAGCCCTGCCAGTTGTGGCATTATTAATGATGGAGGTCAGATCAGATCAGTATAACTGTGACAAAGGGATAGCAGTGACTTTCAGAAGTTGGCACTGAGAAAATTACAAATCACCATATCTATGGTGTCTGTGTTTAACAGAGAGACATGGTGGCTTTCTCTACTAAAAAAGTATATTCTATGTAAAATAGAAGTATGATTTTCATTTCTTATTTAATTAAAACTATCAATTTTAGCTCAAAATAGTAACTAAAATGGAATAAAACAAAAGCAGTGAGTAGAAATGAACAAACAGTTCCTATGGCCTGCAGTCATCGTCAGAGATTGACAGCTCTCAGGAAATGAAACATGTAGCAAAGTGAAAAATGCCTGCAAATCACCCATCAGAATGTTTGTATCATCTTATTTTTCTATATTCTAAATATTTTCTAATTTTCATTTTTTGTGAAACTTCTTTTTCTTCCATTCCCAACTCATTATTCAGCAATAAACAATGAGTAGAGTGTGGCCTTCTTCATTTAGCAAATACTAGCATATTCAGTAATAATACCTTATATCTCTATATTGCTCTGTATATTAGTTACCTATGGCTGCATAACATATTACCCTAAAACTGAACACCTGAGAAAACATATATTGTCTTACATGGGGTTCTGGAGGTTAGAAATCTAAGAGCAGCTTAACACAGTGGTGGCAGCTCAAGTTCTTTCATGAGGTTGTAGTCAAACGCTGGCTGTAGCTTCAGTCATCTGAAGGCTTGATGGGGTGCTGAAGTACCTGTTTCTAAGCTCCAGCATGTTGGCAGGAGGTTTCAGTTCCTCAACAAGTGGGTCTCTCCTTAGAGCTGACTGTTCACATACAGTAGCTGGCTTCCCCCAAACTGAGTAATCCAAGAAAGAGATTGACCAAGACAAAAGCCACAGTGCCTTTGGATGACCTAGTCTCCAAAGTGGCACACCATTGCTTCTGCTTTTTTCTATTCTTTAGCAGTAAGTCACATTCCAGCTCATACTGAAATGGAAGGGAATTAGTCTCTACCTTTTGAAAGTAGGGATACCAAAGAATGTATAGACAAATTAAAATCACCATGCTCTGCCATTTAGAAAATGTTTTCACATTAAAGACAATGTAGTCTGATCTTCTTTACTATGAGAGGGAGACAGAGGAGGTATTATCATTCCCATTTTTCCAAATGGAGACACTGAGATACTGAGAGCTTAAATGATCATACTAGTCAATGGTGAAGGTGGTATTCACAGCAGTCGTGTGACAACAAATCTAGTTGTCTCCTCATAATACCACATATTCTACAACTGGTCTAAACACTTCATGAGTACAGGTATCATATTAGGTTTGCCTCCTACCACATGCCTAGCACAGAGTAGGCACTCAAAAAATATTAGTTGAGTAAATGAATGAATGAAAGAATTAATGAGAATAATGTTCTTTCACTACAAAATGGCATTTTAATAGACCCTATGGTATTTTTTTAAAATAGATGATAATTTGTTTCTACAAAAAGATTTCAGTCTACTTGGAGAGAGATGGCATGCACATATGAAAATAATAATTCAAACCATTAAGTTGAAAGGTGCCGCACACTATATAATTAAAATGTCTAGTTGAAGGTACAGAACAGTAAGCGTTAGACTGTGAGTAAAGAAAGGTCCTATGGGTTCATGGGGTCAGGAAATATTACTGAAGAAAGGTGAAATAAGATGACCCCTTAATGGTGCATTGTATTTACTTGACTCAATTAAGATCTTGAAAGAACATTCTAAGCAGAGAGAACAAAGCAAGCAGTTGTGCACTGGCAAAGATGTTCATGGGGATTTGAGAAAATGTCAGTAGAGAAGCCTGAGTGAGATGGGGTGGAATTGTGTAGTAGTAGAGAAGCAGGGATCAAGATCGGAAAATGCAGAATAAAGAGAGCCTTGTGCCCCAGCCTAGGAATTCTAAATGTTACCATTTAGGATATGGGATAGGGACTCCATTAAACATTTTTTTTAGAAAGGAAGGGATTTAATCCATTCACCAAATATTTACTGAGTACCTACTATATACCAGGTGTTCTTCTTAGTGCTGGGAATACAATAGTGAACAAAATAGAAAACAATCCCTGCCCTGATGGCATTTACTTTGCTCTAGTTAAGAGCAAATAACTTTCTCCTAGCTGAGTTCCCTATGGGGTTAGTCAACACACATTAAATGCTCTTATTATACCAAGCAACATTCTTATTTCTGTGAAAAAATCAAGTAAAGAAAAAGCACAGTTGCTACCTTTAAGGAGCCTGCAATTTCATATAGGTCTAGAATTAGAGAGGAAAAGAAAGTTCAGTCAGGTAAATATATTTTAAGAAAAAAAAACAAAACAAAACAGGAAAAACACTCTACCTGATCTAATATTCCATTAAGTTTATATAGTTGAGAAGTTTCTGTAGCATTGAAAGTCCTCCTTAAGTTGATGTCATCCACATAGTGATGTTAAGAGATCCCCTGAGAAAACCTCCCCAGAGATTCAGCAATAAAAGGACAAATCTCACTTGCTTAGAACTCCAGAGGATGGTAGAGACTGGAGAAGGACTCCACAAATGCTGAATTGAAGAAAATGGAAAATATCAGGTAGGAAACTTCCATCCTGGACTGGCCGTCCACTCCTTCTTCCTCACTCAGTCCCACTCAGCTTGGGGAGTTGCTCATAGGCAGTGACCCGGATCCCTCCACCTCCCACCAGGGACAGCAGAGATAGAACCCCATGGATATACTGGCATGAGACCCAAGTCCACAGAGACCCAGGGCTGGACACAAGCTGATGAGAAGTACTGCATACAAAAGGGCCCCCGGAGTGGGGAGTGGAAAAAGAGAGAGATGGCAGTAGTGGGGTACTCAATCTAGTTAGTTTCATTTGGAACCCCTAAATGCAAAAAAGAGTTTTCTGGAGAAACCTACTTTTCTGGATTGACCCCATCTGGCCCCTCAGGGTGAGATACCCTAACAAGGAAGAAAAGAGAGGCAGAAAAGCCTCACAGAGAAAAAAAAAAAAATGGGAGTTGAGGGTTTAAAATGAACTTCTGTAAGATAGAAGGGTCCCAGAACTGAAAAGTATAAGGAAAATGGGACACTGAGTGAGGAAGAGAATTTAAACAAATAACAGGAACTGGGAAGAAAATTCTGCACGAAAACAAACAGAGCAGAACAAGATTCCCCACGAAGGAAGAGAGGAAAGGAAGCTTTCTCCTGGAGGTGAAATAATTACACAAAAAGTGTAATCTTAAAAATTGTACCATATGTTCAGGGCAAGAATCAGATGAAGAAGAGCTGAGAAAATTTGATCAGTTAAACTCAGTCTATGCTAAAAGTCTAGAATAAGTTGGACCAAGCATCAAAATAGCCATAACACTAAGCTAACCAACAACAAAACCCAAGACAAGAGGGAGAAACTGACCTTCAGAGTTAGCTAATCAAGATAATCAGATGCCTAGACATCAGCAAAAAATTACAAGCTGTACTAAGAAACAGAAGATATGGCTCAGGCAAGAGAATAAATTAAAACTTCAGAGGAGACATGGGAAGGCCCATGGTTGGCATCTGCTGGTCCTTCATTCCTGGGTTTCATTGTTTTCAGCTTCTGATTCCAGTGGCTTCCTCTCTGAGTTTCTGTGGGTCCTCTCATAGCTTCTGCAGGGCTTTTCTCTGTGTGTCATTTATCCTCTCATAAAGGACTCCAGTAAAAGGATTAAGACCTTCCTTGAATGGGCTGGGTCGCATCTCAGTTGAAATAACCTTACCAAAAGGTCCCACCCACAACAGGTCTACACCCACAGGAATGGATTAAAAGAACATGGCCTTTTCTGGGGTATGTAATAGTTTCAGACTAACACAATTGACTTTTTGGATCCCAAAGATGCATGCTTTTTCCATATGCAAAATACATTTGTTCCATCACAATATCACAAAGGCTTAAATAATTTCAGTAATAGTATTAAGCACATCAAAATCAATTACATATGTGGTCTGTCCTGGGACAAAATTATCCTCTGGCTGTGGACCTGTGAAACTTAAAACAATTTATCTGCTTCCAGTATACAAAGGATGGACAGTCATAGAATGAACATTCCCATTTCCATAGGAAGAAATTAGAAGGAAAACAAGGGTTACCATACCCAAACAGTTCCTAAAATCTGAAGAGCATACTTCATTTGATTTCAAGTTCTGAAAATCATCTGTAGAGTGCCTTTTTTTCCCTTGGGGTTTGATAGAGCAGCAGCCTCACACTTTCCAAGGGCTTATGCAGCAGCCCTGCTCTCTCCAAACACTGGGGTGAGGGTTCCAACATCTCCAAGCACTGGGGAGATTGCCATGCTCTCTGCTCCACCCTCTTCAAGCATTGGGCTGACAGCCAGACTCTCTGCCATCTCCTGGGCACAGGCTCAACTACCTCAGAACAATGGGATGGTGGCCAGACTCTCCCCAATCCCTGGGGAATGTGCTCCACCCTCTCTGAAGCCTGGGGTAGGAGCACTCTTCCTGAACATAGAGGTGGTCAAGCTCTCCTTAATCTCCCAGGCATCTGAGAATCCTGGGGTGTTGTGATGGTTAGGTTCATGTGTCAGCTTGGCCAGGTAATGGTGCCCAGCTGTCTGGTCAAGTGAGCATTGGCGTAACCATTAATGTGAGGACATTTCATAGACTTAAATCATCGGTAAGTTGATTACATCTGTGGCTGATTACATCTACAATCAGCTAAGGAGAGTGTCTTCAGCAATGAGAGACATTTAATCCAATCAGTTTAAGGCTTTAAAAGAAGTTATTTTCATCTATACATCAGCCAGCCAGCCAATCCTGGGGAATTCACCAAAAACCTTCATCAGAGTTGCCAGCTTGCAGCCTGCCCTACAGAATTTGGACTCATTCATTCCCCACAGTTGTGTGAGATACTTTTATAAATTATCGTATTTACAGGTAGCTCATGTTGATTCTGTTTCCCTAGATAACCCTGACTAATACAGATGGTAACATTCTTCCTGAACAATGGGACAGATGGTGCACCCTCTGAAAACTCTGGGGCAAAATCACCCTTTCCACATGCATGGATGATTAAAAGAACATGGCCTTTTCTGGGGTACATAACAGCTTCAAACTAACACACACAGAAAGACTAAGTCCTGATTTCTCATCAGAAACCATGGGGGCAAGAAGCAGTGATAGATATGTTTAAAGTACTGAAAGAGAAAAACTGCCAAAGATTCTTTATCCAGAAAAACTGTCCTTCAAACATGAGGGAATGTTTAAAATGGTCACAGGTAAACAGTAACTGAGAGAGTTATCACTGAGAGATCTGCTCTACAAGAACTATTAAATGGAGTTCTACAGGTTGAAACAAAAAGACAGGAGAGAGTGGCTTGGAGTACCATGAAGCAATGAAAATTACCAATAAGGGCAACAAAAGAGAAAATGCAAAACCCAATAGTACAGTATCCTCAATGTACAACTCTACTCTTTAATTCCTATAGGAGTAAGAATAAAATTGAACAAGTGCGTCAGTTTGAATGTATTATGTCCCCCAAATGTGATTATCTTTGATGTAATCTTGTGTGGGCAAACCTATCAGTGTTAATTAGATTGCAATTCTTTGAGTGTTTCCATGGTGATGCACCCCATCCAACTGTGGGTGATGACTCTGGATAATTTCCATGGAGGTGTTGGCCCCACCCATTTAGGGTGGGTCTGAATTAAATTACTGGAGCACTGTATAAGATCAGACAGAAGGAGCAAGCTACTACAGCCAAGAGGGACACTTTGAAGAAAGCACAGGAGCTGCAGATGAGAGACAGTTTGAAGATGGCCGTTGAAAGCAGACTCTTGCTCCGGAGAAGCTGAGAGAGGACAAATATCCCAAGTGCAACTAAGAGTGACATTTTTGAGGAACTGCAGCCTAGAGAGGAATGTCCTGGGAGAAAGCCATTTTGAAACCAGAACTTTGGAGTAGATGCCGGCCACCTGCCTTCCCAGCTAACAGAGGTTTTCCGGACACCATTGGCCATCCTCCAGTGAAGGTACCTGATTGCTGATGTGTTACCTTGGACAATTTGTGGCCTTAAGACTGTAACTGCGTGTGCCAGTTTGAATGTATTATGTCCTCCAAATGCCATTATCTTTGATGTAATCTTGTATGGGCAGATCTATCAGTGTTAATTAGATTGAAATTCTTTGAGTGTTTCCATGGAGATGCACCCCACCCAACTGTGGGTGATGACTCTGATTGGGTAATTTCCATGGAGGTGTTGGCCCGCCCATTGAGTGGGTCTGAATTAAATTACTGGTGCACTATATAAGATCAGACAGAAGGAGCAAGCTGCTCAGCCAAGAGGGACACTTTGAAGAAAGCACAGGAGCTGCAGATGAGAAATATTTTTGAAGGATGGCCATTGAAAGCAGACTCTTGCTCCAGAGAAGCTAAGAGAGAACAAACACTCCAGAGCAACTAAGAGTGACATTTTTTGAGGAACTGCAGCCTAGAGAGGACCATCCTGGGAGAAAGCCATTTTGAAACCAGAACTTTGGAGCAGATGCCAGCCACATGCCTTCCCAGCTAACAGAGGTTTTCCGGACACCATTGGCCAACCTCCAGTGAAGGTACCTGATTGTTGATGACTTTCATTGGACATTTTATGGCCTTAAGACTGTAACTTTGTAACCAAATAAACCCCCTTTATAAAAGCCAATCCATCTCTGGTGTTTTGCATTCTGGCAGCATTAGCAAGCTAGAACAACAAGGAAAAGGCATATTTCCTGATAATGGACATGCAAAATATAAAGTGGTAAAGATGGGCAAAAACAACATAAAGAGGAGAAACAGAGGGATATGGAGGCAGAGAATATGTATGCTATTGAAGCTAGGTTGGTATCTTTTCAAATTAGTGGGTTATAGATGTAGGATGTGTAATATAAACCCCAGGGTAACAACCCAGAAAGTACTTTAAAAATATACAGAAACAGAAATGTGGAAGGGATCAGTCAGATATATAACAAAAGATAAACTACATAGAAAAGGAGTTGCAATAAAGAGAAAGAGAGAGCCCCTACCCCCAAAAAAGATATAGCATATAAAAAACAAAGGCCAAAATATACTTCCTTTACAATAACACTGACTGTTAATAGGCTAAACTCCCCAAACAAAAGACACAGAGTTTCAGAATGCATAAAAACAATGACCAATATATGATGTTTATATGAGACTTCTCTTAGACCCCAAAACACAAATGAGTTGAAAGTGAAAGGTTGAAAAAAGATATTCCATGCATAGAGTAAACAAACAAAGAGCTGAGGTAGCTATACAAATATTGACAAAATAGTCTTTAAGTCAAAAGCCTTTATAAGAGACAAAGAAAGACACTATATATTAATAAGAAGGGGCACTCTACCAAGAAGAAATAACAATCATAAATATTTATGTACTATGGTTCCCACAATTCATGAGGCAAACCCTGGCAAAACTGAAGGGAGAAATAGACACCTCTACTATAACAGCTGCAGACTTCAATATACCACTCTCATCAATGGATAGAACATATAGACAGAAGATCAAAAAGGAAACAGAAAACTTGAATAATATGATAAATGAACATATACAGAACATTGCACCCCAGAACAGCAGGATAAATGTTCTTCTAAAGTGCACATGGATTATTATCCAGGATAGAACACAAGTGTCACAAAACAATAAATTTTAAAAGACTGAAATTATACAAAGCATCTTCTCTGACTGTGATTGAATGAAGCCAGAAATCAATAACAGATGAAGAACTAGAAAATTCACAAATATTTGGAAGTTAAAAAAGACACTCTTAAACAATCAGTGGGTTAAAGAAGAAATTGGAAGGGAAATCAGCAGGTGTCTTGAGGCAAATGAAAATGAGAATACAACGTATAAAAATTCATGGGATGTAGCAAAGGCAATACTGAAAGGGGAATATGTACCCTACATGCTTACAGTAAAAAAGAAGAAAGAACTAAAATCAAAGACCTAACTGCACACTTGGATGAACTAGAAAAATAACAGCAAACTAATCCCAAAGCATGCAGAAGGAAAGAAATAGAAAAGCTTAGAGCAGAAATAAATGAAATTGAGAATTAAAAAAAAAAAATAGAGAGAATGAACATAGCCAAAAGTTGTTTCTTTGAAAATATCAATAAAGCTGACCAACCCTTAGCTAGTCTGACAAAGAAAAAAGAGAGAAGACATTTAAAAAAATCAGAAATGAGAGGGGAGACATTACTACTGACCCCACAGAAATAAGAAGGATCATAAGAGGATACAAAGAAAAACTGTATGCCAAGAAAATAGAAAACCTAGATGAAATGGACAAATTCCTAGAAACACCCAAACAGCATACAGTGTCTCTATAAGAAATAGGAGACCTCAACAGACCAATTACAAGCAAAAAAATTGAATCAGTCATCAAAACTCCCCCAACAAAAAAAGCCCAGGACCGGATGGCTTCACAGGTGGAGTCTAACAATCATTCCAAGAAGAATTAATTCCAATTCTTCTCAAACTCTTCCAAAAAAATTGAAGGAGAGGGAAAACTACCTAACTCATTCTATAAGGCTGTATCACTTTAATACCAAAGCCAGATAAAGATACTGCAAAAAAGAAAATTACAGACTAATTTCTGTTATGAATATAGATGCAAAAATCCTCAACAAAATACATGCAAATAAAATCCAACAGCACATTAAAACAATTATACACCATGATCAAGTGGTTTTTATCCCAGGTACACAACGGTGATTTAACATAAGGAAATCAATTAGTGTAATATACCACACTAATCAAACAAAGGAACAAAACAAATAATCATCTCCATTGATGCAGAAAAGATATTGGAGAAAATTCAGCATCCTTTCTTGATAAAAAACATTTAGAAAATTACAAAGACAAGGAAACTTCCCCTATGTGATAAAGGGCATATATGAAAAAAAACACATCTAACATCATACTGAATAATGAAAGACTGAAAGCTTTGCCTCTGACATCTGAGACAAGACAAGGATGCCCACCCTCACCACTCTTATTCAACATTGTACTGGAAGTTCTACCCAGAGCAGTGAGGCAAGAAAAAGAAATAAAAGTCATCCAAATTGGAAAAGAAGAAAACCTTTCACTATTTGCAGATTACATGATCCTATAGATAGAAAGTTGCAAAAAATGTACAACAAAGTTACCTAATAAACGAATTCAGCAAAGTGACAAGGTACAAGATCAATGCACACACATCAGTAGTGTTTTTATACACTAATAATGAGCTATCTGAGAAGGAAATCAAGAAAAAACATCCATTTACAATAGCAGCTAAAAGGATCAAACATCAAGGAATAAATCTAACCAAGGATGTAAAGGACTCCTACACAGAAAACTACAAAGCATTGCTAAAAGAAATCAAAGAAGACCTAAATTAATGGAAGGATATTCTGTATCCATGGATTGGAAGACTAAATATCATTAAGATGTCAATTCTACCCAAAATGATTTACAGATTCAAGGTAATCCTATCCCAACCAAAATTCCAAAACCCTACTTTTCAGGAATGGAAAAGCCAATTATCAAATTTATTTGGAAGGGTAAGGCCAAAAAAATCTTAAAACTTCTTTAAAATAGCCAAAAACATCTTGAAAAGAAGAACAAAGTTGAATAACTCACACTTCCTAACTTTAAAGCATATTACAAAGCTAGAGTAGTCAAAAAAGCATGGTACTGGCACAAGTATAGATATATTGAACAACAGAATCAAATTAAGATTTCTGAAATAGACCTTCACATTTAGGCCAATTGATTTTTGACAAGCCTTCCAAGTCTACTCAATTGGGAAAGAATAGTCTCTCCAACAAATGGAGAATTTGATATCCATATGCAAAAGAATGAAAGAGGACCCCTATGTCATACTATATAGAAAAATCAACTCAAAATGGATCAAAGACATTAAGAATCAGGACTTTAAAACTCCTAGAAGAAAATGTAGGGAAGCATCTTCAGGATCCTGTGTTATGCAATGGTATCTTAGACTATACACACAAAGCACAAGCAACTAAAGAAAAAATGGAAAAATAGGACCTTATCAAAACGAAAACTTCTGTGTATCAGAGGACTTTGTCATGCAAGTGAAAAGACAATCTAATCAGTGGGAGAAAATATTTGGAAACCACATATCTGATATAGGTTTAACATCCATACTATAAAAAGAAATCCTATAACTCAACAATAAAAAGACAAACAACCCAATTTTAAAATGGGCAAAAAACATTTTTCCAAAGAGGATATACAAATGGCTAAAAAGCACATGAAAAGATGTTCCACATCACTAGTTATTAGAGAAATGGAAATCCAAACTGCAATGAGATATCATTTAGAAACACTCATACATTGCTGGTGGGAAAGTAAAATGGTACAACCACTGTGGAGGAAGGTTTGGCATTTCCTCAGGAAGCTAAGTATAGTAATACCATATGACCCAGTGACCCAGTGTTTTGGTTTGCTAAAGCTGTTGGAATGCAATATACCAGAAATGGGTTGGCTTTTACAATGGGGGTTTATTAGTTTACAAATTTACATGAAAATGTCCAAATTAAGGCATGAAAAGCATGATACCTTCTCTGCAGAAAGGCTACTGGCATCCAGGGTTCCTCTGTCACATGGGAAGGCACGTGGCCAGCATCTGCTCGTCCTTCTTTCCTGGGTTTCACTGTGTTCAGCTCCTGGCTTCAGTGGATCTCTCAGCTCCTTGGGGGCTTTCCTCTAAGCTCTCTGGGTGTTGCTCTCTCTGAGCTCTCTCAGCATTTTTCTGCCTTTATCTTCATAAAGGACTCCAGTAAAGGATCAAGACCCACATTGAATTGGGTGGGTCACATTTCAATTGAAACAACCTAATTGAAAGGTCCCACCCACCATAGGTCTGCACCCATGGGAATGGATTAAAAGAATGTGTTCTTTTCTGGGATACATAACAGCTTCAAACCAGCACACCCAACAATCCCACTATTAGGCATATATCCAGAAGAATTGAAAGCAGGGATTCGAACAGATATTTTGACAACAATGTTGACAGCAGCATTATTCACAATTGCCAAAAGATCAAAGCAACCAAGTGTCCATCAACTGATGAATGGATAAAGAAAATGCAGTATTCATTGGAATATTATTCAGCCATAAAAAGGAATGACATTCTGATGTATGCAACAACATGGATGAACCTTGAGGACATTATCCTGAGTGAAATAAGCCTGACACAAAAGGACAGATAAGTATGATCTCACTGATGTGAACTAATTATAATAAGTAAACTCATAGAGTTAGAATCTAGAATATAGGTTACCAGGGGATAGATTGGGGATAGAGAGTGGGAGTAGATGCTTAATTTCTGCAGAATTTTTATTTAGGTTGATTGTAAAGGTGTGGTGATGGCAGCGCATTATTGTGAGTGTAATTAACAGCACTAAATTATACAGGTGAATGTGGTTAATTGGGAAAACTTTTGGTTGTAAATGTTACTAGAACAAAACATAAAAGATAGAATATAGGACTGTATAACATAGTGAATCCTATTGTAGACAATAGACTATAGTTTTTAGTACAAGTGTAAGAATGGTCTTTCATGAATTATAAAAATATATAACACTAATAGAAGTTGTTGATAATAGGGTTGTGTATGGAAAAAATACACCTAATGTAAACTATGGACAATAGCTAATAGTACTATTTTAATGATTTTTCATCAATTAACTACTCTTTTAAAAATAGTACAATTACCAAAAAAGTGCTATCATCATTGTAACAAATATTCCACACCAATGCAAGGAGTTGACTGTGTGGTGGAGTATGAGTGTAGGCATGATTGGTCTGTAAACACAACTTCTCTAAAAAAAAAAAAAAGACTGCCTTAAAAGAAGATCCCAGCACATTGGATTCAAGGACTGTTTTAGATTAGTGGTTCTCAATGAGGCGATTTTGCCTCCCATGGGACATCTGACAATGTCTGGAGATACTTTTCATTGTCACAAGGCAGGGGGGGTGGGGGTAGGTAGGGGATGACTATTGGCATCTAGAGGGTAGAGGCCAAGGATGCTGTGCCAGTTTAGATATATTATGCCCCCCACAGAAAGCCATGATCTTTAATCCAATCTTGTGGGATACTGGGATTAGGTCAATTTCCATGGAGATGTGACTCACCAACTGTGAGTGACACCTTTGATTAGGTTGTGACCTGTTGATTAGATTATTTCCATGGAAGGGTGGCCCCACCCATTCAGCTTGGGTCTTGATTAGTTTACTGAAGCCCGATAAGAGCTCAGACAGGAGGAGCTCAGTGCTGCAGCCAAGAGAGACATTTTGGAGACGACCACTAAAAGTAGACTTTGCTAGTCCAGAGTTTGCCTGGGAGAAACTTAGAGAACACCCTAGATGCCTAGAGAGAAACATCCTGTGAGGAAGTTTTGAAACCAGAAACCCAGAGCAGATGCCAGCCACATGCCTGTGCCTTCCCAGCTAACAGGGTTTCTGGATGCCATCGTTGTTCTTCAGTGAATGTGCCCTATTGTTGATGCCTTTGTTTGGACACTTTTATGGCCTTAGGACTATAAATTTATAACCAAATATCCCCCCCCCCCTTTATAAAAGCCAATCCGTTTCTGGTATTTTTCGTAATGGCAGCATTAGCAAACTGGAACAGATGCTGATAAACATTTTACATACAGTGCATCATGGGAGAATCCCCACAATAAAGAATTATCCAGTCCAAAATGTCAGTAGTGCTGAGGTTTTGAAACCCTGTTTTAGATTACGACTCAGTAATAAGAGTAGGCATCTCTCAATTTACAAATCTGGACCTTCTGTCAAGATGGTAACAAGAGATTATATTTGAAACAGTGTTCAGTTTGTTTTGTTTTTTATATGTCAAAAAACATGTCAAATTAATGGCTGGTTAAACTTAAATAAAATTTGTTTTCTTAGAACAGTCACTGAATAACCACGGAAAACTCCAAATTTTGTCTTGGAAATCTGGAGAATAATTGTTCAATCCAATGATGACGGGCTGCCTCAGAAGCTGGTAGGATTCATCCTTGGGAATTTTTTTGAGAAAGGAAGCAAGATGGAGCATGTCATGGAAACCAACTTCAAAAGGCTAAAAATGGTTTCATTCCAAATTCTGAGATGTTATGAACTATTTAATTCAGTCATAATTACTAAGTTATATATCTGGCTGCAAACATCCATTCTTTTTCTTTTTTTTCCTTTGTGAAAAGATATTTTTTAACAAATATGAAGGTAATAGAAATGATATTCTTTAACTGGGGGAAAGGAACCTTATAACTCAAAACAAATGGCAAGATTTACCCAGGGAAGCCTAGCTCAATTCAACCTGAACCAATTAGTATTTGCTGAATCACAACTGCATTCCCAGACCTGTCCTAGGAAAATACAGGAGACTGACAAGCTAAGCAGCGAGATGAAACAGGTCCGCAAGGAACAATCAGAGACACCTGGCAAATCTAGTGTGGGGTACTACTGGCATAACTCAGAAACTCTCTAAGGGGAGCTGTGCCTGACTATGAATTGGCTTCTGGTTATATAGCCCAAAAGAACAGGCCTCAGAAATTCCAGCCCTGGTTGTGGCAGTCATCCAAGATAGTCACTTTATGCCCCTGTTGCACAGAACTTACAATCTAGCAGGACTTTTGTTCCTTGCCTCCCATTTCACTGTCTACCAGTCCATAGTCCCTTTGTCTCTTCCTCCTATTTTGTTTCCTGCATGCAATGCTTAGACCTGTTGACAAATGATTTTGACATTAAGACCTCTCTTAACAATTTAGCTGGTCCTCACCCTCTGAATCTTTCAACTCCTAGACACTTTAATAAAATGCCAGGCCTTGTCTGACATTTGGCCAACACCAGGCAGGCACAGCTGGTCCTTGGTGAGTGGGACTTCAGACACTGAAGGGTGTAAACTAAAGGGAGCAGCTACCCAGAGGGTACACTGAAACTACTCGTTTATGGAAAAAAGCTATCAGAAATGGGCAGGGGATCAATCTGAAAGAGCACGTCATTAGATGAGTGGAGTACAAAATCACAGAGGGAAGATAGTCAGAAAATCATTTGTATGTCAGGATATGGGATATGATCTAAAATTAAGAGGAGGTCCCATAGAGAGAGAGTCTGTCCGCAAGGCAGTGAAAAGACTTCCAGTGATTTGTTTGCCATGGCAACTTCTAACCCCTTGTTGGTCTTGCCAAGCCTGAATTATAGTGCCAAGGCACCTTGGATGCTGTCTGATAGCTTCTGCCTTTATTTTATGTATGTAAGCAAAGAAAAGTCAGTGAGGGCTGAGGGTGGGAGAGAAGAATCAGGGAAGTCTGCATAGGGGGCTCGGAAGGAAATATTAACTCAAATGGAAGAAAGATGAGAGCTGGATCTTCAGACAATCCTCTAGGGCAGAGACAAAATGAGTACAGAACGTGAGAAGACAAGTAGAATGAGTGCAAACTGATGGTTGGGTGGGGGTTGAGGAGATGTAAGCATGCCTAGGGGGAACCGGATAAAGGTGAGATTAAATCAATGGGCTTTGGATTTGGAGTGTGATCTGAATTGCAAGGAGCAGTCACTGTGCCTTTTCAAGTATGTGATTAAAACAGAAGCTATGAGCATGGTAAGTGGTGGGCAAGAGGGAGGGTGAAGGAAACCAAACAATATAGATTAAACATGATTTAAAGTCGTTATTATCAGTATTTTAATAGTAGACAATTAACCAAACAATTATAGTACAAATTTTGATAATTAAACCTAAAATAAAATTTTACTGGTGGTGCAAAAAAAAAAAGTGATGATTGTCTGAACTAGAATGGAGATATATAGAAAAGGAGAGAACTGTGAAGACCTGAAGGCATTGTCTGCCTAAAAATAGGGAATAAATAAAAGGTTTTGGGAAGACATTAATACAAGGGCCTTCCAGTTTTTTTTCCTGGTAATCACCTAAAAAAATTTTTACCAACTGACATCATTATGTTAGAATACAAAGCAATATTAACAATATTAATTTAGTGGTATGCCAGGCACTCTTCTAACTAGTCTTATCTCATTTAGTACACCCAAGAATACAATGATATGGGTACTTGTGGTAGTTTGAAGCTGTTATGTACCCCAGAAAAGGCCAAGTTCTTTTTTTTAATTCATTTTATTGAGATATATTCACATACCATGCAGTCATACAAAACAAAGCGTGCATTCAAGGGCCATGTTCCTTTAATCCATTCCTGTGGGTGCAGGACTATTGTGGGTGGGACCTTTTTGTTAGGTTACTTCAACTGAGATGCAATCCAGCCCATTCAAGGTGGGTCTTAATCCTTTTACTGGAGTCATTTATCAGAGGATAAAAGACAGAAAAAGCCGAGCGAGCTCAGAGAGAAAAACCTAGAGAAGTTTGGAGAGAGCTAAGAGAGAAAAGCCCTGGAGGAGCCAAGAAAGGGCCCTCAGAGGAAGCCATTGGAACCAGAACTGAAAGCAATGAAATTGCCAGCCACGTGCCTTCCCGTGTGACAGAGGCGTCCCGGATGCCAGCAGCCTTCTTCAGAGTCCAGGTATCATCCTGTTGATGCCTTAATTTGGACATTTTCATGGTCTAAGAGCTGTAAATTTTAAGTTAATGAATCCCCATTGTAAAAGCCAACCTATCTTTGGTATGCTGCATTGCAGCAGCTTTAGCAAAACAGAACAATACTACAATTATCCCTGTTTTATAGATGAAGAGACTGGGCAGAGAGAAGTTAAGTGACTTACCCAAAGTCAAACAGAAATTAGAAGATCCAGGATGGATCCAGACAGTCAGACCTCAGGGCCTGCTTTCAACTGTCATGATTGGTGCTCAACAAGTTTCTTTAGAGTAACTGAATAAATTCCTTCTAATGTGATGCTATTACAGCTGCCATGGAAAGGACAAACATGATAATTCTGCCTATATTAATATCTCCTTTGTCTAAACCAGTGTTTTCCTGAAAATGGCAGTCACTGAGAGTGGGATTGTTTCCTCAGTTGGATATAAATCAGAACAAAAGACCCTTCTCCATTCCTTCCCCCACCTCCAGTATTATAATTCTTATTATCCAGAGAAATGGGCCTATAGAATCCATGCAAATCTTCCAATGCTCTTCCTCAAGTCCTATTCTAGTGATTGTGTCTTTCTCACCAACTTTCACCTGGGGTACATATTGAAGGTTTTTAAAAATTTTCTCATTTCTTTCCCATATCTGTCATCCATAAGTCAAGGTTGGTTTCTTTATGACCGGTCTGCTTTGGGCATATGTTTATTCAATTTTCCCCTTTAGGGTGAGGTACCTCTGGAGAAAAGCTATCAGACAACGATGTTCAGTTCATTTTATAATTATTGAGTGGCTACAATCCCACCACATGGTGTGCCAAGAGCTTTGTTCTGCTTACTGTGATTTTCCCCCAAGGGAGTCCTGAAAACCCTTTCTAGACCAGCAAACCAGCAATTCACAGTCCCATCAACCATTTGTTAAGCACGTTTCCTCCAACATGCCTTCCACATGAAATCAGAGTTTTGTGGGGAGATCAGTATTTCACCCCACTTCTCTCCTTTATGCTGGGCTGAAGGTCAGTATCCACCTTACCTTATCCTGACGACTGGGATTCATGAGGCTGACTCAAATGTGTTTGGATATGGTTGATGACCCATATTCTTTTAAGGGCAATTCTCCAGTTAATGTTGCTATGAGTTGTAAGGGCAGCTTGTGCTGCAGGTGAATTGATGGAGTGCAATTACACATTTGTCAAGGAGTTGAGGTGGCTATGCTGACAGATGCTATGGGGATATAGAATGGAAGGTCGAGTGAAAATATTACTATTTGAGAAAATAAGTTAAATCTTCAAGTTCAGTTTTTCATAGGAATAATGTGAAGTCTTGGATAATCGAGCTCACTTAACCAGGTCATTCAAACAGCAGTTTGAGCTGACAAATAACTTTTGCCTTTGTATTTGGTTGACTGAATAAGCTGGACTGGATAGGTTCACAAAAACTAATTTTATTTTTTCCCATCATTTCCTGTTAAAGTTAGCTTTATTGAATAATTTCTTTTTGGCCTCCAAAACAAATTTCAGGCAGATTCCTTGGCTTTTTTTGGTGGTTTTCATATAATAAATGTGGTCTGCTTCCTTTCAGCCACGAGAACAGATTCATGTCAATAATTTAAAAGGCTTGTCAAACCTAATGTCAGATCTCTGAAAAATTAATTCAATCCAAAACTTCTCTCCTCTACCCTCCCCCAAGAATAGATCTACCTCAATTTTGGATGCTTGGGGTGTGTGAGATTGTGTACTTTTTGTCTGGTGGGGTGGGGGGTGGGTTGGAGACATTTTTGATTTCCTGGCTTCATCCTCTCCTCCATTCCTAGTTGCTGTTTTGGGCCCCTATTTGGTGGGCAGAGTGCAGGGAGAAGAGGGGAGAGGTGGTGAGGAAAGACATTGCTTAACAGGGGTGGATATAATCCAGCTTAAGACCCTCTGGATGGGGAGGACACAAAATTACCATCTTGACTTCACTCAGCAGATTTCTCAGAAATCCCTGCCTGGCCTGTGGCTGGGGTCCCCTTTGTCACAGGCCGTGCCTCTCCTGAGTCTTCTGCTTACACTCCCTGCCTGCAGCCCCTGAACTTCTGGAGGTCTGCCCCTCCAGGGTCATCTTTACTTCTCTAGGTATTCCTCCAGGGTGAGATCCTTTTTCGTGACATCCGTTTTGTGTGGGAAAACATGCATCTTTACCTCCTGTTTAAGAGGGAAGAGCTCCCCTCCTCCAGCCCAGCCCGCTCTCTCTTTTCTGTGTCCATCAGGGCTGCTAGCCAGTCATGGGTGCTCAGTGTAGCCCCTTCAGCCAGAGTCAGGTTCTCCATCTGCAAACTCTTCATCCACAGGCCAAGTTTCCTGAGTGGCTCTTCTGAAACCACACTTCACTTGAGCTAAGGTGAGGGGTCAGATTCCTCCTTTCATCCCTCTTCAGAGGGGACAAGATACACAGCACCCTGACAACTCTCTCCAAAGAAATCCTCACTCAAGCCATTTCTACTCCCTTACCCTTGAGGTTTTTGATGAGCAAGATGATGAATTAGAGCTTCTTATAGAACATGTTTCTGTCTTCACCATTCAACTCAGAACTGAATAGAGCGGTGTTCTGACTTAATTGAATTTCTAGTGATAACATAAAGGGATGATTTTTAAATTTAGTGAGAAATTTTTCTAGGAGTTAAAATAGTAAATAGGAAACCTTTCAAACCTTTTCATCTAACCTCATGGCCATATATGAATTATCATAAGCAAGATGGCTTGTATGAAGCAGTGTTTACTTCTAAGCCTCTTCTTCTTTCCTGGAAACAAGAGTCATTATGATGTACCTCTGGACACTTGCAAGGTTTAATAACAATAGATGTACAAAGTGAAGGAGAAATAAACAACCAGCAAACAAAGCAAACAATCCTCCATCACTGGGTTTGGCATATTAGTCAACTACGTAGTAGGTCAAAATAAAGAACCAACTATTGAATATTGAAGATGCTTTGCTGTATTGTAACCTTGAAACAGAAAAGACAAAAGCAAGCTGTCTTATTCACATGCTGAAATATATGATAAATAGGAATCTTAAAAATTTGACTAAGAGGAATACAAATAAAATTCTTTCCAAATGCTCTATTTGATATTGAGGCAGTCAGAGATATTCTCTTATAGGTACCCAATCTCCAGGTCAGGTTATAGGAAGGGATTTATTTCATTAAAAAGAAAAACAAAGGAAAACCTGAGAAACCAGCAGCATTGCCGCCACCAGCATGCCCCAGTTTGATCATCATTTTCGTGTGGCTGCTGCTGCTGTATGCACTGTGGCAGGTAGCCCTCCACACACTCACACCCAGTTCACACTCAGTTAAACACGGAGAGCAAACACCCCATGATGCCTTGCAAAGGCCAAGCCCTGGAATGGGCAGCTACCAGCAGGTTGATTTTTCCGAAACACTGCATGTGAAACCACATCCAGGGCTTTTGCAACTGCTGTGTCCTCTGCCTGAAAGGTGCCCCTTCCCCTCCTCTGCCTCTGTTCTCCCACTACTCCTTAGGGAATCCTTTCTGGGGCCATTCCCTCCATTATGTGCTCTCATATTTGGATTGATTCATGTAATTTTTTTTGGCTGATGTCCATCTCCTCCATGAACTTATCACTGGATCCTCAGTACTTAGCACAATGCCTAAAAGACAGAGGCATCCAGATGTTGATTGTATAAAAGAAAGAACAAATGCAGAGAGTAGCAAGAGTCTGATGATGGAGAGAATGTTACAGACTGGACCATCAAATGTCAAGGGGGCTTAAACTTAACCAATGGTATAAGGCCAGAGAGAGAGGGAGAATTTAAAATTTCTAGATAGTTTTCTAATGGCTTCAATTCTGTCTTCTGAATAATGAATGAGGTCCCAGAGTAAAGGGATCATTCTTTCAATAAGCTATGCAAGTAAGCAGGCCAAGCCCCTCTGCCCCAGCCCCCCAATTCAGCTGGAGACCAATAAGACTGAAATGACCATGGGCTTCCTGAGGATAGAGACTGAGTGTCCCTGCGGTGGCACATATTAGGCCTTCAACAAACTCAAGAGACCTGCTTGTAAGGGGAAGAGGGTAGCAGCCCTGCTGTCTCAGCCAGGCTAGAGGCTGTTCTCAGGCACACAGTCAATGACACAAGGACGCAAGGCAGCATTCATGTCTGAGGCAGCGTTCCTTTCCCACGTGGTCTGTGAACGTGCTAGATTGATTCAAATGAATAAATTCTTCCCCTGTGGTAAACCTCATGTGAGGATTTATGTCACTTTATTTTCTGATCTCCAGAAAAGATCATTTCATCAGTCATTTTAATGCAAATGAAATTCAAGTTCTAGTTATCATACTTCATCAAGTTTGGGGCACTTCCTGCCAGTATTAAATCACCAGGCACTAAGTGCTGGCACCCAGTGTGGAAGATCAGCCTGGCTAGGGAAAATGTCTGTTGCTTGTAGGTAAGTGTTATTTAAAAAGGCCACTGGCAGTTGCTTATTAACCTGAGATTTCTAGGTAATGGCGATGCTTTGTGAAAAAATACAAAGTTCTCTGATGGTTGTGTCCATGTTCTTTTTCTTCATCATAATCAACTCTGTCATCATATTGCCACTGTTATACCTATTCCTTTCTGCTTTCACTCACTAAGTCACTCAATGAATACTCAGGAGCTCAGTTCTCAGAGTGAGAGGAAGGATGGAATGAGGGAAAAATGAATGAATGAAAAATGCTGGACCATAGGAGACGAGATAAGGGACTGACTGGCAATGAAAGCCTCTCCTTTCTCCTACTTGAGGAACAAGTTCCAGGGTAAAGGGATCATTATTTTAATCATTCTGAGAATCTTTAAAAACAAAGATGAAGTCTTTCTTCTCCCCTCCCTGCTTTGTCTCTCACCTTTTCTTCCTGTGTTAATTAAGAGAAGTACATCATCTCTCTCAGTATATCACAGAGTCTGAAGATAAATTATGGCTAATCATTCATTTTCTTCTATGCATTTTTACCTTACCTTGTTGCAAAAAGGATATAAGTTGACTTTAAAGATACATGACAGTACAAAAATTTTAAAAATATAAGTAGAGAGAAACTAAGATGACGGCTAGGTGAGACATGGAAAAAAAAACACCTCCATGAAAAACACTACATAAAAACCAGAAAGTGACCCAGAATACCGGTTATGGCGATGCGCCAGCTCGATGAGGTCTCCTAGTACCACAGGGGCTGTATACTTAGTGAAACCGGGAGTCTGCATTCTGAAATGAGTGAGTAAGCTGGCTGGAAGACCCGCAGCCGTGCAGCAGTGAGGGGAAGCCAGGGTTTGGCATTTGGAGACCGACTGGTTCTTTTTTTAAAAAAAAAAAAAGGGAAAAACCCAGGAGTGGCTGCAGTTGTGACAGTGGCAACCACTCAGTAAAACACAGAAAGAGGGGGCTGGGCTGGTCTCTCAGTGTCTGGCCTGGAGGATAGTCCGCTGCAGATACCCTTGGGGCCGGGGGAATGGAGGGGAGAGCCAGAAGCTGAAAGAAACTCCTCGGCTAGCAGCTGGCCCCCCAGACGGCTGGATAAACTCCTGCCCGGGGCCTTGCCCACAGCCCAGAGCCCCACCACTTGTCCTGGAGCTGGGAAGGAGGAACTGTGTGTGGGGGGAGTTGAGACGCCCCATTCGGCCATCTTTGCATCAGGCTAAGAGTATCGCCATGTGACACAGGAGTCCAGATACTGTCTGATGATGCCTTGATTTGGACATTCTCCTGTTTCAGAACTTTAAAATTGTAAGTTAATAAATCCCCATTGTAAAAGCCAACCCATTTTTGGTATATTGCATCCCAGCAGCTTTACCAAACTAAAACAGATGCCCACTGTACACCAGTGTTATTCAAAATTTTTCTACAATTTCTACCCAGAGCAGTTAGGCAAGGAAAAGAAATAAAAGTCATACAAATTGGAAAGAAAGAAGAAAGCCTTTCACTATTTGCAGTAATAGTGCAGACATTATCCTATGTTACTAAATCCCAAAAAATCTACAACAAAACTACTAGAGCTAATAAGTGAGTTCAGCAAAGTGATGGGATACAAGATCAACATGCAAAAATAAGTAAGGTTTCTGTACACTAGTAATGAGCAATCTGAGGAGAAAGTCAAAAAAAAAAGTCCATTTACAATAGTAACTAAAAGAATCAAACATCTAGGAATATATCTAATCAAGGATGTAAAGGCCTTCTACACAGAAAACTAAAAAACATTGCTAAAAGAAAGCAAAGAAGCCCTAAATAAATGGAAGAATACTCTGTGTCCATGGATTGGAAGACTAAATATCATTAAGATGTTAATTTTACCCAAAATGATTTACAGATTGAATGCAATCCCAATCAAAATTCCAACAGCCTACTTTGCAGAAGTGGAAAAGCCAATTATCAGATTGACTTGGAAGAGTAAGGGCCCCCAAATAGCCAAAAACATCTTGAAAAGAAGAACAAATTTGGAAGACTCATATTTCCTGACTTTAAAACATATTACAAAGCTATAGTGGTCAAAACAGCATGGTACTGAGGTAGTGTTACTATTAGGGTGGTGGCTGACTGAGCAAAGGGCAAATTCCCAGAAGTGGTCAGGCCTCAAGGAAAAAGATATCTCTGAGAAGAATAACAATAAACAGCACCTGGGAGCCAAATGACCCCCAGAGTGAATTATCTATGGAGAAGTGTGGAACCAACTGTGCAGTTTTGTATATCTTATGTTCCCCAGAAAAAAAAAAAAGCCATATTCTTTAATGCAATCTTGTGGAGGCAGATTGATTAATCTTTTTGATTAGGGTGTGACCTCTTCATTGAATGTTTCCATGGAGATTTGACCCCACCCATTCAGGGTAGGTCTTGATTAGTTTACTGGAGTCCTTTAAAGGGAGCTCTCACAGAGAGCAGAGAGAGGAAAATGCCCCGGGATATGCTAAGCCAGGACACTTGGAAGCTAAGCCAGGACATTTAGACACTTGGAAGCCCACAGAGTTGCTTGCTGACACTTTGAGATGCTAGCCCAGAGTTTGCTCCAGCTAAGCTAAGAGAGGAAAAATGCCCCAAAAGATGCTTGCTGACACTTAGAGATTCTTGGAGATGCAGATAGAAGGACATTTGGAAATACTAAGCTAAGAGAAACCCAGAGACATTTTGGAGAAAGCCATTTTGAAACCAGAACCCTGGAGCAAAGAGTCAGTAGACACCAGCCACATGCTTTCCCAGCTGACAGAGGTTTTCCAAACACTATCGACCATTCTTCAGTGAAGGTATACTCGTGTTGATGCCTTAATTTGGACATTTCCATGACCTTTGGACTGTAAATTTGTAACGAAATAAATCTCCTTTATAATAGCTAATCCATGTCTGGTATTTTGCATAATGGCAGCTTTAGCAAACCGGAACACCAACCGACCCCATCTGAGTAAATCATCTACCATCAAGCATCCACAGATGATGGAAAAAGGAGTGGTAGTAAAGTAATTAATAAAAATTAAAAAGGGACAAAAATCTATAAAAGCAGATTGCCCCACAGTTTTGGGGCCTCTCACCCCTCACCTCTGTCTTGGAGAGAGTGTCTGCATGTCCTCTCACAAGCATTCTTAATAAAACTTTCTACCTGCTTACTCAAACTGTGCTGTGCCCTTGAGTTCTTTCTCAAGGCATGGCCAAGAACCTGGAAAGCTGAATCCAGCAACAGTACTCACACAAGGATAATTATATTGACAAATAGAATCGAATCGAGAGTTCGGAAATAGACTATCACACCTATGGCAACTGATTTTTGACAAGGCTTCCAAGTCCACTCAATTGGAAAAGAATAGTCTCCTCAACAAATGGTTCTAGTAGAATTGGATATCCATATGCTAAAGAATGAAAGAGAACCTCTATCTCACACTTAATGTAAAAATTAACTAAAAATGGATCAAAGACCTAAATATAAGAATCAGGCTATTAAACTCCTAGAAGAAAATGTGGAGAAGCATTTTCAAGATCTTGTGTTAGGCAATGGTTTCTTAGACGTTACACCAAAAGCACAAAATAACTAAGGAAAAAAATAGAAAAATGGTACCTCTTCAAAATTAAAAACTTTTGTGCATCAAAAGACTTTGTCATGAAAGTCAAAAGACAGCCTACTCAATGGGAAAAAATATTTAGAAGCCACATATCTGTTAAGGGTTTAATATCCAGAATACTATATATTTAAAAATCCTACAAATCAACAGTAAAAAAGCAAACAACTCAATTTAAAAATGGGCAAAAGACTTGGTAGACATTTCTCCAAAGAGGATATACAAATGGCTAAAAAGCACATGAAAAGATGGTCAACATCACTAGCTATTGGGGAAATGCAAATCAAAGCCATAATGAGATATTTCACACTCAAAATGGCCACTATTAAAAACAAAACAAAACAGAAAACTACAACTATTGGAGAGGTTGTGGAGAAATAGGAGCACTCAGTCATTGCTGGTGGGAATGAAAAAATGGTGCAGCCGCTGTGGAAAATAATTTGCCAGTTCCTCAGGAAGCTAAGTATGGAATTACTGTATGATCTAGCAATCCCTCTACTAGGTATATACCCAGAAGAATTGAAAGCAGGGATTCAAAGAGATATTTGCATGCTGATGTTCATAGTGGCATTATTCACAATTGCCAAAAGATGGAAGTAACCCAAATGTCCATCACCTGATGAATCAATAAAGAAAATGTGGTATATACATACATGATGGTTAGGTTCATGTGTCATCTTGGCCAGGTGATGGTGACCAGGTGTCTGGTCAAGCAAGCACTACCCTAACCATTACTGCAAGGACATTTGTGGCTGGTTAATAAACCAGAATGCTGGTTTATTAAATTATCAGTCAATTGACTGCACCTGTGACATCAACGAAGGGTGTGTCTTCCGCAATGAGAGAATTCAATCAGCTGGGTTTACTCCAATCAGTTGAAGACTTTTAAGCAAGAAAGATAGAGGACATTCACTTTTTCTTCGGCTAGCCAGCGAAGCGTTTCCTGAGGAGTTCATTGAACACCTTCATCAGAGTTGCCAGTTCGCTACCTGCCCTACAGAATTTGAACTCGTGCATCCTGCCCTATAGAATTTGGACTCGTGCATCCCCACAGTTGTGTGAGACATTTATAAAATCTCATATTTACAAATATCTCCTGTTGGTTCTGTTTCCCCAGAGAACCCTAACTAATACAACATACAATGGAATATCGTTCAGTCATAGAAAGGAATGAAGTCTTGATGCATATGACAACATAGATGAACCTTGAGACTATCATGCTGAGTGAAATAGCCAGACACAGAAGGACAAATTTTGTTTGATCTTACTATTGTGAACTAATTATAATAAGCAAACTCATAATAGAGTAGAATCTAGAATACAGGCTACCAGGGTTTAGTTTAAGATTAAAGAATGGGGAGTAGATGCTTAATTTGTATAGAATTTCTGTTTAGGTTGATGGTAAAGGTTTGAAAATGGATGATGGTGGTGTAGCACATTTTGTGCATGTAAATAGCAGCACTGAATTATATAGGTGAATATGGCTAAAAAGGGAAATCTTTGGTCATATATGTTACTATCATGAAAAGTAAAATATAAAACATAGGACTGTATAATGCAGTGAACCCTATTGTAGAGGATGGACTACTATTAATAGTACAAGTATAAGAATGTTCTTTCATGAATTATAACAAATGAATGACACTAATAAAAGTTGTTAATAGGGTGGTATATGAGAAAAAACACACGTAATGCAAAGTATGGGTGACATTTAATCGTAATATTTTAATAATCTTTCAACAATTGTAACAAAGGTAACTACTGTTTAAAAAAAATCCTACAGTTACAAAAAAGTGCTATCATCAACTGTTACAAATGTTCAACACTAATACAAGGTGTTAGTAGGATGGCCTATGTGAATCCTGTATTTTATGCACAATTTTTCTGTAAATTCACAATTTCTCTAATAAAATTTAAAGTAAAATAAAATGAAATATTAGATAAGATATTATCTATGGGAGTTTATTTGAGCAGTTTATGATTCATGAATCTGGCAGCATCCACACCTCCCAAGGCTTCCAAGTCCACTCAATTGGAAAAGAATAGTCTCCTCAACAAATGGTTCTAGTAGAATTGGATATCCATATGCTAAAAAATGAAAGAGAACCCCTATCTCACACTTTATATAAAAATTAACTAAAAATGGATCAAAGAACTAAATATAAGAATCAGGTTATTAAACTCCTAGAAGCTTTCAGAGGACAAATGCAGAAGCAAGCAAAGAAATATTCTGACTGTTTGACATTAAGTTCTATTTTTCATGGGAGGGGTCTTACAAGTGGGAAGCAGGTATACACTGATAATTATGGTATGTGTGTCTATTCTGATAAGCTATCTCTCCTGGGTTGAAACTGGTTTAATACGAGGTGTTGCTTACTTGCAATTCTTTAGGTTGCATTCCATTGTTTCATTTTCATGGAAAGTCCCTGCAGGTCAATTGTTTTTGTCTTTTGGAAAATCCTTTCTCAGAAAGAGGTCTCACCCAGCAATTTTTTTGTTTTTTTACCTAACAACATAGTATATGTTCATTTATCCTTAATGATTGAGCCAGTGAGGGGCCAAATCTGTGTCAGTTTTCTCTCTTCCACCCAGGCTCTGTCATCTTCCAGTTGTGAATTCTAAGTCACCTCGAATGATAATATCAGGATGGTACATGATGAAAGATCATGGGGGATCATGTGCAGGAGGTTTTCATAGGCCAGGCCTTAAAATGACAACCATCATTCCCACTGGCTAGGACTCAATACCTCCTAACTGCACAGGAAGCTGGGAAATGTAGTTTTGTTGTAAACTCCATGCGGGCAGGGGCTGATTCTCTCTTGCTCTCCATTTCATCCCCAATTCCAGTGCACAGGAGGCACTCAATAAATACATGTTGGAAGAATGAAGTTGTGCATATCACCGTGCATGTCCTGTCTGTCAAAAGCCTTTTTCTGTCCATCCTGATCCTGGCTGCCCATTTTAATGCCTCATATAGCATCCTCTGAAGCAGCCTCTAACACATCTCTCCATGTCAGCCTCAATGGAGCTGGGCTGTAGTGAGTTTGCTTTGGGGATTGATCGGTAGATTGCATTGCAGAACCAATTATTTTTATCATCTCTGGACATGAACTACTTGTAGATGCATAAACCCCAATGCTTATCTATTTATTTACCATAAATATATTTTCTCAGAGATTTGATTACCCATACTCTCTATTTAAGGCATGCCTTTTCCCAGAATTGAGGTGCCTGGGAAGCTGGAATGCCATTTGTCGGTAACTAAAGCATGAGAGTGAATTAGCATACTGCCTGTCATACTGCAAAAATACTGTGGAAGATACTGTGCACCTTATACAGCATTTTAAAATGAAGACCTGGGAGAAATTTCTTTTTAATCACAATGGAAATAATAACTGTGTTTCTTCTGAAAAATTGCTGCTTTTAACTTATGAAGATAAATCACATAACATATATTCTTTATTTCTTAGTATTTGCCACTATCAAGTTCAGACTAAATTTGGAGCCCACAGCAACTAAGAGTACAGGAAATCAAGAAGTGTATTTCACATACTATATCCTCACCCAAAATTCAAAATACTTTTTCTAAATATATTTCCTTTACCCTTATTTTCCCTTTCCATTCACTGCCTTTATCTTTTTGCATTGCATTTTTATGTAAGCCATCCTAAATATGTTTTGGAACAAGGGAGCAAATACATGTAATTAAAATACATTAAAATTTTGTCCTCCCAAGAGATATATGCATGTTTTCAGTGGAATGTGGTTGGTATTTTTCTTCTTTAATCCACCTTGCTTCATTCCCAGAGATATTTTCAAATGAATATGATTTAGTCTTTTGTTTCTGAGGAGAGGAGGAGAATGGAATATAAAGATGGAGCTGACCTTCAAAGCTAAGAATTGAAGTCAATGTGAAACCATTATCTATTATGTGAAAATGTTATGAATTATATGTGAAAACTCACCACAAGGTAAGTTCCATGAGGGCAGAAGCCGTGTTTTCATTGTTCATTGCAGTATCTCCAGCATGTAGGCAAAAAGTCTAATACACAGTAGGCACTGAAACAGTATATTTGGAAAGAGTGAATAGAATACACTTAAGGTTAGGAGAACTGGGTTAAAAATCAAAGAAATGATATTGACTATTGTGTATGTAACCACAAAGATATACATTTTAGTTTGTTTCATAATTTATAAAATGAGACCATTAGACTATTAAGTCACTATGATTCTTTCCAACTCTAATATTCCACATCCTGTATACTACCCTTCTGTCCTAGTTTGCCAATGCTGCAGAATGCAAAACACCAGAGACGGATTGGCTTTTATAAAACGGGGGTTTATTTCGCCACACAGTTATAGTCTTAAGGCCACAAAGTGTCCAAGGCAACACATCAGCAACCAGGCACCTTCACTGGAGTATGGCCAATGGCGTCTGGAAAACCTCTGTTAGTTAGGAAGGCAGCCGGCTCCAAAGCTCCAGCCTCAAAACGGCTTTCTCCCAGGACGTTCCTCTCCAGCAAGCTTGCTCCGCCTCAAAACATCACTCACAGCTGCACTCCGTTTTCTCTCTTTGAGTCAGCTCATTTATATAGCTCCACTGATCAAGGCCCACCCCGAATGGGCAGGGCCACGCCTCCATGGGAATATCTCATCAAAATCATCACCCACAGCTGGGTGGGGCACACTCCAAGCAAATCTAACCAGCACCAAAAACGTCTGCCCCACAAGACCACAAAGATAATGGCATTTGGGGGACACAGTACATTCAAACTGGCACACCTTCTTAAATCTAGTGGTATAGCTAAATATGTGATTGTCAATACCTATAACAATTTGGGAATTTTGTTTTCAAAATAGGATGGCTAGCTTCATCTTCAATAGCCCTTGTAGAAGTGAGCACATCAACTCCAAATGCTACCCCTCAAAGTAAGTATAGCAAGGCTTTCCTTCTGTGACTCAAAAGAGACAATACACTCAAAGTCTCACTGCAGCTACAATAATGTTGAGGTTTTAGGAAAAGGTTGTATTTTTCATCTGATGTTAATATTTTGGTTTTGAGTTACTTTGTAGCAGTTGTAATCTTGTGACTATATATTGATATGACATACACTGTAATCTTAAAAATAAGGGTTGGTGATTTGTTTTTATGTTGTACCTTCTATTTGTCAAGGGACTATATGGTAATATTAGAGTAATTGTCACAATACTCCCAGTGATCTGAGTTGGTGACAAGAACAGAAAAAGAATGCAAATCAGTGACAAGTTGGCATTACACATAAACTACCGAGCTTTTGCTTAATATGTCAGCTGGTGTTCCTGCCTTGGGAAGCAAATTTTCCATTTCAGATTTCCCCAGAGGCCACATAGATTTAAAAATTCAGCCCCACAAAACAGAAGTTAAATGACAGCTTTATTAAAAAAAAAAAAAAAAAAAACAGGATTCTGAAAATTTTGCCTTTCAGCCAACAATTCCATTGTGACTACCCACAGCTTCAACTACCCCTGGACCTCCAGCGAGAAAGATGTCAAGCAATGTAAGTATAACTGGGTTTCTGTGGAATCCTCCAGGCCTCAGTCATTCATCTAACACAGATATTGAACAGCTTTGATGTTCTCTATTCATAATCATATTCAACAAATATTCACTGAGCATCTACCATGTTTCAAGCATTATTGTAAGTGCTGGGGATACAACTGTGAACAAAACAGATCTAAGTTCCAAATTCTGGAAGAGAGACAGGCAAATGGGGATAATGATATGGATAAAGTAAAGCCATGAAGGGACACAGTGAGAATCAAGGGTGAGAGTGTGTTGCCATTTTTAATAGGCTAGTCTTGGAAAGTCTTACTGAAGGGTGTGACATCTGAGTAAAGATGCAAGTAAAGTTGGTAAAAGAGTGAGTTATGGATATATCTGGGGAAAGAGTGAACTAGACAGAATATGCATATCCCTAATAAAAATGAAAAGAGGGAGCTCAGCATAGACACACAAAAACAGCCTTATTTGTTACTTTTAACCTGGCCCACTGGCATCAGGGTGTCCTGGGGCTGCTTTAGCAGATATTGACAAGGTTGGAGCATCAAGTTACTCTTTCTTGTATAGGGCAAAAGTCAGTTTGGGAAAGAAGGAAGGAATGTGGGGGATGCAAAGAGGAGAGAGGACACTGGATGCCACAGGGGCAGAACTCTGAACCACTAAGGCCTTTGCCACAAAGAGTAAATTTGTACATCCCTTTTGGAAAGTATTTTAGTTGTACATTGACAACCTCTAAAAGTCTTTTATACTCATTGGCTCAGTCATTTCACTACAAGGCACTTTTCCTCAGTAAATAAATCAAAGGGAGAAAAGGAACATGTACAAAATTGTTCTTTGTAGAATTATTTATTTATCTCTTTTTATGGACCTCATGTTCACAAATTTGGATTAATCATAATCTTTAATTCAAGGCACTTTAATCATTAGTTTATGCATGACCCTTTATAATTTAATTTGGCATATTTATTTTGTTTAATATTTAAAAGTATAATAAACACTGTGAACTTAGTGTGCAATATAAGAACTGAAAAGCCAGTATCAGAATAGAGAGCAACAGAAAGAGATCCATAAATACATGGAACTGAGATGTGTCAAAAGTGGCATGACAGATTGCTGTGAGAAGAGACTGTTTAGAAATGGACCTAGAAACACTGATTATTTTGAAGAAAGAAAAGCATTAAAATGTATCCCTACCACACAGATTGCACAAAAATAAACTCCAGATGGTTTGAGGTGTTTATGTCAAAAGCAAATCTTCAAAACATGTAATAAAATAAAAGTAAATTTCTTCCGAGCCTTGGAGTAGGTGAGAGTTTAAAGAAGATACATGAAGCACTATTAAAAATATTGAAAAATTAGAATATAATAAAATTAAGAAACTTCTGTTCATCAAAAGACACTTTAAAGAAAGTAAAAAGTCAAACCATAAAATTTGCAGGACATATAATTGACAAAAGATCAAAATTTTATATCAAGAATACATAAAGAACTCTTACTAATCAATTTTTTAAAGACCTAAAAAAGTAGAAAGATGAGAAGACACATAAAAAGAATGAAACACAAATGGCTAAAAAATATCTGAAATGAGTCTCAGCCTCTTTAGTAATCATGAAATGCAAATGAGGACTAGAATCAGGTATTTACTTTACATTTAATCAATTGGCAAAATTAAAAATTCTGGTATCGCCAAGTCTTAGATAGAATATGGATCAATAGAATTTCTTATATGTTGCCGTAGAGAATATAAATTGGTACCACCACACTGACATTATGTTTTAAAGTCAAACATCTGCATACCTTTCAATCCAACTTACTCCTAGGAATATACCTAAGACAAATGTCAATACATATATACAGGAGATATATACACAAATGTTGGGACATTTGTTCATAATAGCAAAATTGTATATAATCTAAATGGCCATTGTCAGGAAAATGGATAAATAAATTGTAACCAATTCATATATTAAAATATTATACATCAATGAAAAATGGTGACTGCCACACACATCATGAGTGAATCTTAGTAATATTGTACTGAGTCAAAAAAGGAAATGCCAAGTGACAACATATGGCATTATATACTTTTTATAAAATTCTAAAACAAGTACAACCAAATGCCATATGGTTTAGGCATACATGTGATAAAAATATGTAAGTGGTAAATGATAAAGACAACATTCAGAACAGCAAATTGCCTTTGATGGGGATACAGGGGATGGAACAGGAAGAGAATTCCTTCATAATAACCCAAAAATGTGTGTGAAGAGGTGCAGAGGAAAAATATGTCTAATAATAGAAGAATGTGGAATAGGATGAAATAGTAACTCAATGAAATATCATGAAGCCAGTCAAAACAATACCCATAATGTACTAAGCTAACCAGTACATCTTATAATATAGACAAGAGTAAGGAGGCAGAAAGATATAAACAGAATAAAAACATTAGGCAGATTGGGTATGAAAGTCTATACTTAACAGATTTATATTTATCATATGTGGTGTCATCATAAAATTGAAGTTTTTGTAATAAACTATTCTGAAACTCTTTACCTATACTAAAATTTTTGTCTCCCTTATTCTCAAGACTACGATACAAGTAAGCTCCATAAGATCTTTGTTTGTTTACTTGTATCCCCAGTGCCTAAGATAATGCCTACTATGTAGGTAGTATTCAATTAATATTTGTTGAATAGATAAATGAATTAATACTTGTTGATTATGGGGGGAGGTTATGGAGCTATGGAAATAAAGGTTTATTGAGAATGTTATAGGAAGAGGTGAACTCAAGTTAAATTTAACTATGATTATAATTACGTATATATTACCACATTTTAAAACTTTCAGCATAAGATTTACCAATGTCAGATATTTTCCTTTGTTTATTTTATTTATTTCATTTTTTATTGAAATTATACTAGAATGTAAGATATACAAGAACAGGGACCTACACCTTTTTCTCTCTTATTCGTTGTTGTATCCTAATGTCTGTAACAGTGGCAGGCACATAGAAGGCGCTCAACAAATAGGTGTGAAATGATTGAATGGATATGTGTGCATGTGGGCAAGGACAAGAAAGAAAGCACACATGCACAATGAAAACAAGTGATATCTAATTGGGATTTTTGACCTTTTCATTTTATTTATTTGCTTTATTTAAATTATTATTACAATATTGTACATACCAGGAATAAAAATAAAATCCTTATCATTCTGTGCATCAGTGTGAAGCATAGAAGCCATGCAAGGTATTCCCTGCCCCCAAAACTGGGAAACCCAAGAGGGCCTTACTTGAGAGTGCTTTATAATTTACATATGCATATTCTTGGCCTTTTAAATTGATTTTATAGTAAATTGAACTGTTTTAATCCTCCACATCTTTCTTCCCCTATCTGAAAACTTCATCCTTGAACAGCTCGTCATCATTCTTACCCCAAAAAATAGCCTTAGAAATTGTGAGATCTAGGAAGGGACTCTAAAGCTAACAATTTTTTTTCCCCTGGCAGTGTAGATCCGCATTCTAACTTATGTGAGAATCAGAAGATCTGTTACCATTTTTTATCCATAAGCTTAGAGCAAAAATTCCCTGTGGTAAGGCACTCTTTTTACAGTCGTTCTCAAAAACACATTAGGCTCCAACAAGTTAATATTGATTGCTCACTCCCAAACTGTTTTTGAAACATATTTCTGCTCAGTGGGTTGAACTGTACTGTGACATGCAATATTAGATGGTGCATTTGGCAAGATTCATGACAGGCATTGATAATGAGATTTTTTTCTCCCAGTATGTTTATTTCAGTAGTTTTATGAAGTGTTCAGAGGCAGAAAAAGAATGATAATGGATGGATTTCTGGTGGAATAAACCCAGTAGAAGTGTTTCTAGGGCCCTTGCTATTTGTGAGTATGTTCTCTGGGTTATTTGGCTTATGCATGAATTTTGTGTCATTCATATATATTTGGATGTCACTACAATGTTATGAGTCCATTGCATTTACACTAAATTTATGGGTATACATTTTAATATTATATTCTATTGTTTTCGTTTTTATCTATCAACTTGTCCAGGCTGAAATTGAGAAATATTGTAGTCTAATCCTCGTTCAGCTTCCAAGTTTCCTACAATCTGGAACAGAAATGCATATTTTACTATAACCACCTATGAAATGGGGATGCTCGATCTGATCATCTAAATACCTGAAATGCATAAGGTTAATGACATCCTGGGTCATATTTTCATCCTAACTTTCAGGTGATCAGGCCACAGAACAGAAAATTGAAGCTTGATTACTTTTTTGTTTCTGGTTTTTCCTGCTATCCATCTGGCCCAGTGAAGCCCAATGCCAAATGGAAATCAGTCAGTCTGTCTAAGCTAGAGAAGCAGAAACATGATGTGAGTCTCCATGAGCCCCTGTGCCTTCAGTTTGCCCCATTACCAGTATCAGCAAGCTCACCATCACCAAACACACACACACACACACACACACACACACACACACACATATCCACACACCTCTGGGCTCTTTAACCATACATTCCTTAATCTTCAAAATCTATGGGCCCTTCTTAAATTTTATAAATCCACTACTTATTCTGTCCCTGATTCTGTTTGATTTTTCTCAGGCTCTTGGTAGCTTTGCCAGTAATTTCCTAACAATTCCTTGTACTTTCCCTGGGCACAGGGTGACAGTGAGGCTTGAGTTGAGGGTTTCCATCACCTATGTCCAATGGCAGCAATGCTGGGTTCTGCTCCCCTGTTGACTGGGATGCTGACTCTCTAACTCACTGTTCGTGTCCTCATGTTTGAAAATCTTGTACCTCTCAGCTCACATCGTGTTCCATTACCCTCTTCTTTAAATCACTGCTCTTCCCTTCTGTCACTTGGTTCCCTGTTAGGTCAGTCTTTAATAAATATTTACTCCTCCAATTTAAAATTATATCCTCTATTAAAATACCAGTTTCCCTCAAAGGGATAACACATATTCAATCATTTATATTTCAGCATGAGGTAATTTATCACACCCTTTCTTGCAATCAAATTTTGAAGAGATAAAAAATAAATGCATCGAGCCCTGATAGTTAGAAGTAGAGAAGATACCATACCGAGTTTAAAAAAAAAAAAAAATGGTGACTAAGACCCTTCTACATAATTTTACTGAAATTCAGGCCTGATTCTCATATCTTTTTAATTAGTTGTTGCTCTTTATCAGTCAAATTCCTGGCTAATGGCTTAACCATTAAAAATGGCCATTACAGAAGTACCCAGTCCATCACCATCTGTAGACCTTGGTATTGTGTCTACAGAATAAAATAGGGTCAGAAAATTATTTTGAAGATAATAGCATTCTCCTGATCTAGTCAGACTCAAAAAGCTGTGTAAAGGACCACCCTCATCTCTTCCAAAGGGAAGTAGCTATGACAAAAATAGTCCTTTAAGCAATTCCTAGAAAGCATTGGCTCACACCTCTTCTGAAGGGTCTAATAACGTACCTGCATTAGCGGCTGCAACTGCTGTTGGAATCTAGGGAGAAGCCAAAAAAGGAAAGACTAAGCATGTTTTTTTTTTTTTTCTTTTTTTAATTTTTATTGAGATTGTTCAGATACCATACAATTATCCAAAGTTCCAAAGTGTACAATCAGTTGCCCCTGGTACCCTCACACAGCTGTGCATCCATCACCACACTTAATTTTTGTTGAATTTTTAGAACATTTTCATTACTCCAGACAAGAAATAAAGTGAAAGATGAAAAAAAAAGGGAACAAATCCTCCCTTATCCTAACCAACCACCCTCAATTGTTGACTCGTAGTGTTGGTATAGTACATTTGTTACTGTTTATGAAAGAATATTTGAAATACTGCTAATTGTAGTATATAGTTTGCAGTAGGCATATATTTCTTCCCTATATGCCCCTCTATTATTAACTTCTAGTTGTATTGTCATACATTTGTTCTGGTTCATGGAAGAGATTTCTAATATTTGTACAGTTAATCATGAAATTTGCCCACCATAGGATTCAGTTTTATACACTCCCATCTTTTGACATCCAACTTTCCTTCTGGTGACATATATCACTCTGAGCTTCCCATTTCCACCTTGTTCATGCACCACTTGGCACTGTTAGTTATTCTCACATCTTGCTACTGACACCTCTCTTCAGTTCCAAACATTTAAGTTCAACCTAGTTGAACATTCTGCTCATACTAAGCAACTGCTCCCCATTCTTAAGCCTCATCCTATATCTTGGTACCTTATATTTCATGTCTATGAGTTTACATATTATGATTAGTTCCTATCAGTAACACCCTGCAATATTTGTCCTTATGTGTCTGGCTTATTTCACTCAGTATATTGCCCTCAAGGTTTTGTCATCAACTCCTTTTTTTTAAGATGGTTTTCTTCACACACCATACATTCCATCCTAAGTAAATGATTGATGGTTCACTGTATGGTCACATATTTATGTCCTGTATCAGGACATCTACATTTCTTCCACAAGGCAGGAGGAAGAGTCAAAGAAGGTAGACAGGCAAAAGAAAGAGGAAAAAAAATGACAGCTAGGAATCAGCAAAAGGAAAAATAAACTTAAATCAAAGTAGAGTAAAGAGTCACACAACACCGTCAATGTCAAGTGTCTAACATGCCTTCCCTATACCCCCCTCTTATCTGCATTTACCTTGGTATAACACCTTTGTTACATTAAAGGAACAATAATACAATGATTCTGTTAGTTACAGTCTCTAGTTTATGTTGATTGCATCTCTCCTGCAATGCCTTCCCATTTTTAATACCTTGCAAGGTTGACATTTGCTTGTTCTCCCTCAGAACATATTGTACATTTTATCACAATTGTTGAACACTCTAGATTCCACTGAGTTACACAGTCTCAGTCTTTATCTTTCCTCCTTTCTTCTGGTGTCTCACATGTTCCCAACCTTCCTCTCTCAACTATACTCATAGTTATCTTTGTTCAGTGTACTTATATTGCTGTGCTACCATCTCCCAAAATTGTGTTCCAAACCTTTCACTCCTGTCTTCTCCTATCACTCTGTAGTGCTCCCTTTAGTATTTCCTGTAGGGTGGTGTCTTGTTCACAAAGTCTCTCACTGTCTGTCAGAGAATATTTTGAGCTCTCCCTCATATTTGAAGGACAGCTTTGCAGGATATAGGATTCTTGGTTGGTGGTTTTTCTCTTTCAGTATCTTAAATATATCACACCACTTCCTTCTTGCCTCCATGGATTCTGCTGAGAGATCCACACATAGTCTTATTAAGCTTCCTTTGTATGTGATCGATCACTTTTCTCTTGGTGCTTTCAGGATTCTTTGTCTTTGACTTTTGATAATCTGATTATTAAGTGTCTTGGCATAGGCCTATTCAGTTCTATTCTGTTTGGAATATGCTGCACTTCTTGGATCTGTAATTTTATGTCTTTCATAACAGGTGGGAAATTTTCATTGATTATTTCCTCTATTATTGCTTCTGCCCCTTTTCCCTTTTCTCTTTCTGAGACACTAATGATATATACATTCTTGTACTTTGTTTCATCCTTAAGTTCCCAGAGATGTTGCTCATATTTTTTCATTCTTTTCTCCATCTGCTCCTTTGCATGTAGGCTTTCAGGTGTTTTGTTCTCCAGGTCCTGAGTGTTTTCTTCTGCCTCTTGAGATATGCTGTTCTATGTTTCCATTGTGTCTTTTGTCTCTTGTGTTGGTGCCTTTCATTTCCATAGATTCTACTAGTTGTTTTTTTGAACTTTTGATTTCTGCCTTATGTATGCCAAATGTTTTCTTTACAGCCTCTATATCTTTTGCCAAATCTTCTTTAAACTTTTTGAATTGATTTAGTGTTAGTTGTTTAAATTCCTGTATCTCAGTTGAGGTGTATGTTTGTTCCTTTGACTGGGCCATAACTTTGTTGTTCTTTGTGTAGGTTGTAGTTTTCTGTTGTCTAGGCATCTGACCTCCTAGGCCACCCCAATCAGTTTTTCCCAGATGAGAACAGGCTCAGGTCTCAGAAGGAGGAAATATAGAGTATCCAGTTTCCCTGATGGTTTTTCTTAGAGGATTGACATGCCCTTTGCTTTTCTGCCCAGCAGGTGCACCTGTCAGCCTGTCAGTAGCTGGTGTAAGGGGGTGTGGCTTGTGGCTCTCCTCCCTTAGGCTTTGGGGTCTGCTTCCAGTAAGGCAGGCAGTAGAGCTGGTACCCTCCCTTTCCTCTTGGGAAGCTATGCCCCCTCCAGAGAGGTCATCTGCATATCAATATGTTCTTTGTTTCTCTGATTCTGCTGGTCAAATTGTTGCAATTTTAAAATGGCTGAGGCTTTCTTTACTGCAAAATGCTGCAGGCTGCAAACAGCTGAGGCTTTCTCCACAGAGAAAGGGACAGAAAGCTCCAAGATTCACCCATCAGCCAGAGATAGCACCTGATCCTCTGGGCTCCCTGTCCTGAGACAGTTATGTCCCCCAACTCTCCCAAGGTCAGTTGTCACCAAAAGCCTCTGTGTGCTTGTTGGGGATTTGCTGTCTGTATTGAGCAGTTAATAATAAAACCCCAGTTGGATCTGGGCTGAGGTCCACTTGCTTGTTCAGAGTGCTGCTCTCTAGCACTGTGAGGCTTCTGTGAGGGAGGGGCTCTCAGCTCTTGGCTCTCAGCTTGGGTCCAGTTTTTAATTACAGATTTTATGCTGTGATCTTGGGCATTCCTCCCAAATCAGATTGGTGGATGATGAGTATACAGTCATGTTTGTCTCCCCACAGTTATTCCAGGTTATTTACTAGTTTTTTGGTCATTTATGAATTGTTCCAGGGGGACTGACAGTCTTCCACTCCTCTCTATGCCTCCATCTCAGCTTCTGGAAGATTAATTTTAAATCAGCAGTAGGGGCACATGAGAAGGTGGTGTTTTCTTATACTTCTTTCTCCTCTGGAGCTGGCTTAACTTGCAAATGGTGAATCCAAGTCTTAATACCCTTGCAGTTTGAGAGAAAATGGAGTGATTAGCAACACAATGTAAGGTCCATTCCACTTGGGGGTAAATTGATCTTCAGGGTGTTTATTCTTTCATGTTTTCAATAACACTTAATAACACTTGGTCTCCTGGCTCATAAGGATGTAAGGCTGTATCTTGTCCAATGATCAACACTCCAGTCAGGGTAATAAGTTCAGCTTTCTGGGCTGATGTACCTTGAGCTCAAGTTTTATTGGATGGGCAGTTACAACTCTTCCCAGAGTGCCAGATGACCATACCTCAGAGGCAACATGTTCTAGTATGTGAGCCAGGACTGGTTATTTTTCAGGTTCTTCAGCTCATAAAGGGGCAGCCTGCAGATGCAGTCCTTTGTCTGGAGGCATTCAGATAGATATTTCTCACAACTGTTGGTATGCAGGAATCCAAATTCCATAGGGCAGGCAGCAGACTGGCAACTCCAATGAAGATGTTCAATGAACTCCTCAGGCAGCAAACTGGCAACTCCAATGAAGATGTTCAATGTACTCCTCAGGCAATGAACTGGCAACTTTGATGAACTCCTCAGGAAATGTTTCACTGGTCAGCTCCACCCAAGTTCCAGCGCCGCTGTACCTCCTTCATTCAAGCGATTCTTCTGTCAGGAACCAGGTCCGGTTCTTAAGTCCCTGTTCGGACGCCACTTATTGCTGACAGGGCGACACAGGAATGAGACACGGACACAAAGCTAAGAATTAAGGGAGCAGGGGGCCCACTTGCATCTCATGCTAAGTGGACCCTAAGCATGTTTTAATGTTACTTTTGTTTTGTGTTTGTTTTGGTTTGAAACACAAGGAGGGACTTAACTGGGTAAATCAAGCATGCAATTTGTTTTAATTAATAGGCATACTGTTTTTCTGCTGATTGTAACCATGTACTACTATAGTTGTTTTACTTTACATTACACTGCAGGCTTCTTATTAAATAAAGATATGTGAGGCCTGCCAGGAAATGGTTCTTTCTTGCCAGAGATCGGTTGTAAACAAAATGAGTTGACAGATCTATTTCAAAAGCTGTATGTGCTGCCTGAGTTTGCTGCCATTTAGTCAGAAAGTTTGCATCTGAATGCCTCAGAAATATTCACCCAGCAGCTCCCGAGGCCTCTGACACAGTTGTCTTTACAGTCATGCTAGAATGTCAGTTCGCTCGCAGACAAAAGCCGTTTTCTTCCCTCATGCATGTTCCCCTGAGGTCTTCAAGTTCTTTGGCATTTCTCTTGACTAAAGAAATAATACACCTTGGGCTTTCATTTTCTCCCGTTCTTTTAATTCATTTGTGGGATGGGCATGAGAACAGTCTCAGAATACTCTCTGGGACTGGAGGAACTTCTCCTAGTGTTTTCCATCCATTCCTGCCTCCTGCTCCAAAATTTTCCCTGTTAGAGACATCTGGACCACAAGCATTCTCCTGAACTCCTGCTTTATTTTGCAGCATTCTAATGTGTGCTGCAGAATAACTCATTGTATCTTGCTTTAAGTATTCATTGGTATTATTTTTGCATTATTGTAGCTTCAATTAAAGATCTGGAAGAGAAAATAAAATAACTAGTCTTATATAGATTGACTCTTTTGTTATCTTCTTCCTTTAGCTGTTTCATGGATGCCCAGTGAAACGCATAGTTCATCCCCCTCAGGTGAGTACTTGGGGAAGATTTAGGGACAGAGAAGGTTTATTTGGGCAGAGGTGGAAAAACAAGAACTAAGAAGCTAATCTCAGGCATTTGAAAGTCTATCTTGATGATCAGTGGTTGGAAAGAATTGAACCAAAGTTCTTTCCAACCACTCAAAGAAGATAGATACCAAGTCTTAGATTTTTCTCTATCCTATTTCAAAATAAAATTTACACAATAGCATTTTTTGCCCAGTTACATTCATGAAAAATGCATTTCAATTTTTATTTTCCCCCTGAAAAATGGGAGGCTTAGTCAACATGAATTTGTCTACTCTAATGTAAGAAATGAATTTTTATTGACCTTAGCAAGCATATTGGAGGTGGGGGAGTCAGTATTTTGATGGGCTGGACCTCTGATACCCTGGGTGAATGGCGATAGGGCCTCATCTTTCCATGATCCCCACTTATGTCATTTGCCTCAGAACCACTTAAATTTGTCATGGAGATTCTTCGATGGGTATCATTTTGCTGTTTTGAAGTGTGTGGCTTCACATTTTTTTTCTTTAAACCAATAAGAAATTTCACTTCTCTGGTAGTTGTTAGATCCCAGAATCCCAGCCTTACTATGAATTGGTCCTTAGTAAACTTTACACATTTCAGGGGCATTCAGGTCATTCAAACCAAGCCCTTCCTAATAGCAAATGCAATCCAATCATGATTTTATACCTCTTTATCAGGTTGAGGTGGCTATTAGGATCAGTCCCATTCATCATCTTTAAATCCCAAGGTGGATATCACCAGAATAAGCAGAGCATTTTCAGAAATATCCACAACTGCCAATGAATCTACTAAAAATAGTGATTTTCATATCACCAATGAGTCATATATCATGTATTTTCTTGGATTTTATGTTTTTTGCTCAAAAATTTATTTATTGTGTACCTATCATTTGCCAGGTACTGTGCCAGTTGTTGGATAAACACTGAAAACACTGTTCTCCTGAGGACTGTAATCTATTGGAGAAGAAATATAGTAAACAAATAATCACACAATTGAATTTAATTGTGGCAAGTACTCTTACATAGTACATGGTGTTGTCAGAGTCTAATAGGAAGACCTGATTTTTACTGGGGACAGAAGAGGTCTCTCTGATAATATGATATTTAAGGTAAAATATAAAATGTGAGTAAGATGTAGTGAGGTAAAAAGTAACAAAAGAATTCAGGCCTGTGGAAACAAACAGTCTGAGGCAGGAAAGAGATTGTCAGAACAAAGAATATTCCTGTAGCTCCACTAACAAAAAATTTTAATTTAATCCCTTGTTTTATATCACAAGAGAGCAAGGCATTCATAAGTGAGTACTAGTGCTAACATGATATACAGTCATGTGGCTGTAATCCAAACTATAAAGTATAGAAAAGATTTGGTAGCTAACATATATATATTTAATTAGAGAAGTTGTAGTTTTACAGAAAACTCATGCAGAGGGTAGAGTGTTTCTGTACACCTCCCCTCACACATTTTGCCCTATTAATAACATGTTGCATTAGTGTGGTATTTTAATTACAATTGATGAAACAATACTATTATAATTATACTGTTAACTATAATCCATAGTTTACATTAGGGTTCACTGTGTTATACAGTTCTATGTGGTTTTCTTTATTCATTTATTTTCTTCTGGTAACAAAAATGCAATCTATAATTTACCATTTTCACCCCTCTCAAATATACAATTCAGTGGTAATTAAATTCACAATGTTGTGCTACCATCACTATCATCCATTGCAAAAAAATTTCCGTCACCCTAGACAGAAGCTCTGTACCAATTAAGCATTAATTCTTCATATTTTACCCCTACCCTGGCCCATGGTAACCTGTATTCTAGATTCTGATTCTATGAATTTGCATATTCTAATTATTTCTTATAAGTGAGATCATACAAGATTTGTCCTTTTGTGTCAGGTTTATTTCACCCAACACAATGTCTTCAAAGTTCATCCATGTTGTAGCATGTATCAGAACCTCATTCCTTTTTAAAGCTGAATGAGTAACATTCCATTGCATGTATATACCACATTTTATTTATCCATTTATCTGTTGATGGGCACTTGGTTTACTTCCATCTTTTGACAGAAGTGAATAATGCCACTATGAACATTGGGGTGCAACTATCTGTTCAAGTCCCCCTTCAATACTTCTGGATGTATATCTAGAAGTGGGATTGCCAGGTCATATGGTAATTCTATGCTTAACTTTCTGTGGAACCACCAAACTATTTTCCACAGCAGATGCACTATTTTGTATTCCCACCAACAATGAACGAGCCTTCCTGTTTCCCCAAATCCTCTCCAATACTTGTTATTTTCCATTCTTTTTAATAGCAGTCACTCTAACAGGTTTGAAATGGTGTATCATTGTGGTTTAGATTTGCATTTCCCTAATGGGTAATGATGTTGTATATCTTCTTTGGAGAAATGTCTATTCAAGTTTTCTGCCCATTTTTTTTATTGGGTTGTTTCTCTTTTTGTTGTTGAGTTGAAGGGTTTTTTATATATTCTGGCTACTAAACCTTTATCAGATACGTGGTTTCCAAATATTTTCTCCCATTGTATATGTTGTTGTTTTAGTTACATGATAAAGTCCATTGAAGCACAGAAGTTTTTCATTTTGAGGAGGTCCCATTTATCTATTTTTTCTTTAGGTGCTTGTCTTTGGATGTAAAATCTAAGAAGCCAGTAAAATCTAAGAAGCCATTATCCAACACAAGTTACTGAAGATGTTTCCCTTTGTTTTCTTCCAGAATTGTATAGTTTGGGTTCTTATATATAGGTTTTTGATCCATTTTGAGTTGATTTTTGTATATGGTGCAAGGTAGGGATCCACCTTCATTCTTTTGCATATGGAAACCCAGCTCTCCCTGCACATTTGTTGAAAAGACTATTCCTTCTCCATTGAATGGATTTAGCACCCTTAGAAAAATCAATTGGCCATAGATGTGAGGGTTTATTTCTGAACTCTAATTTGATTCCATTGGTCTATATAGCTGTCCTGTGCCAGTAACATGCTATTTTGACTGCTGGAGGTTTGTAATAAGTTTTAAAATTGAGATGTGTGAGTCCTTTAACTTTACTCTTCCTTTTCAAGATTGTTTGGGGCTTCCACATATATTTGACAATTGGCTTTTCCATTTCTGCAAAGAAGTCTGCTTAAATTTTGATTGGAATTGCATCGGGTAGGATTGACATCTTAGTGATATTTAGTCTTTCAAACCATGAACATGAAATGTTTTTCTATTTATTTATATATTCTTTGATATCTTTCAGCAGTCTTTTATAGGTTTCCATGTACAAGTCCTTTACCTCCTTGGTTAAATTTATACCTAGATACTTGATTCTTTTTGTTGCCATAGTAAATGGAAATTTTTTTCTTGATTTCCTCTTCAGATTGTTTATTACTAGAGTATAGAAACACCACTGATTTTTATATGTTGATCTTGTTCCCTGCCACTTTTCTGAATTCATTTATAAGCTTTAGTAGCTTTGCTGTGGAATTTTCAGGATTGTCTGTCTGTAGTATCACATTATGTTAAAATACAGAAAGTTTTGTGTCTTCCTTTCCAATTTGGATACCTTTTATTTCTTTTCCTTGGCTAATTGCTCTGGCAAGAAGTTTCAGTACAATGCTGAATAAGAGTGGTGACAGTGGGCATCCTTGTCTTGCTCCTGATCTTAGGGGGAAAGCTTTCAGTCTTTCATCATTGAGTAAAACGGTAGCTGTGAATTTTTTATATATGCCATTATCACGTTGAGGAAGTTTCCCTCTCTTCCTATTTTTTAAGGGTTTTTTTTGTTTTTTGTGTTTTTTTCCAAGAAAAGGTACTGGATTTTGTCAAACGCCTTTTTTATGTCAATTGAGATGATCATGTGGTTATTTTTCCTTTGTTCTACTAATGTGGTGTTTTACAACAACTGATTTTCTTATGTTGAAGCACCCTTACATACTTGGGATAAATCCTACTTGATATGATACACAATTCTTTTAATGTTCTATTGTATTTAGTTTGCTAGTATTTTGTTGAGGACATTTTCATCTATATTCTTAAGGGTTATCTGTCTGTAATTTTCTTCTCTTCCGGTATCTTTATCTGGCCTCAGAGTATGAGTTAGGAAGTATTCCTCCTCTTTAATTTTTGGAAGACTTTTGTCAATTCTTCTTGGAAGTTTTGATCGAATTCACAAGTGAATCCATGTGAGCCAGGGCTTTTCTTTGTTAAGATGTTTTTGGTGACTTATTTGATATCTCTGCTTGTTATTGGTCTGTTGAGATCTTCTATTTCTTCTTGAGTCAGTGTTGGTAGTTTGTGTGTTTCTAGGACATTTTACATTTCATCTAGTTTGTTGACATACAGTTGTTCAAGAAGTATTTTCCCTCTTTCATTTCTGATTTTAGTTATTTGATTCCTCTCTTTCTCCTTCTCCCTCTCTCCTTCTCTCTGTCTCTCCCTCTCTGTCAGTCTAGCTAAAGGTTTGTCAATGTTATCAATCTTTCCAGAGACAACTTTTGGTTTTGTAGATTCTCTCTATTGTTTTTTTTATTCCTTATTTCATTTATCTACACTCTAATCTTTGTCATTTCCTGCCTTCTGCTCACTTTGGGTTTAGTTTGTTCATCTTTTTCTAATACCTCCAGTTGTGAGGTTAGGTCTCTGATTTGAGATCTTTCTTCTTTTTATTGTAAGCATTTAGAGCTTAAAACTTCCCTCTCAGCACTGCCTTTGCTGCATCCCATAAGTTTTGGTATTTTGTGTTTTCATTTCATTCTTCTAGAGATATTTCCTAATTTCCTTTGTGATTTCTTCTTTGACCTATTGTTTAAGATTGTGTTGTTTAATTCCCACATTATCTGTAAATTTTCCAGTTCTCCTTCTGTTGTTGATTCCATTGTGGTTGGAGAAGTTATTGTATAATTTCAATACTTTTCAATTTACTGAGACTTGTTTTGTGACCTTACATGCAGACTATGCTAGAGAATGACCCACATACACTACAAAATAATGTGTTTTCTGCTGCTGTTGGGTGAAGTGTTCTATATATGGCTATTAGGCATAATTGATTTACAGTACTGTTCAAGTGTCCTATTTCTTTATTGATCTTCTATCTAGATGGTCTATCCATTATTAAAAGTAGATGTCTCCTACTATTTATGTAGCACCATCTACTGTATTTCTCCCTTCAAATCTGTTAATTGCTTAATATATTTTGGGGCTTTCCCATTAGGTATATGTTTTAGATTCCTATCAACTTTTGCACCTGTTAAAATTTATATCTTATACATTGTATACATGGATACATATGTCCAGAACCATAGATTTGTCATTATTTTAAATGCATTTTCATTTTAGAATGTGCAAGAAGTACAAAATGAAGTTACATACCAAAAAACAAAATGCAATATTATTGACATTTATAATTACACACATGGTTACCTTTACTGGAAGTCTTTATTTCTTTATGCTACTTCAATCAATACTGTATCTTTTCCTTTTGGTCTGAAGAACTCCCTTTAGCATTGCTTGTAGGGCAGGTCTGGTAGTGATAAACTCTCCCAACTTTTGTTTATTGGGGAAGGCCTTAATATCATTTTTGAAAGACAGTCTCACTGGATATAAAACTCATATTTGGCAGTTGTTTTCATTCAGCACTTTAAATGTTTCATCCCACTATCCTCTTGCCTCCATGGATTCAGATAAGAAATTAGCATTTAATATTACTGGGGCTCCCTTGTACATAACATGTTGCTTTTCTCTTCCAGCTTTCAGAGCTCTTTCCTTGTTTTTGGCATTTGACAGTTTTACTGAAAAGAGACGTATGCTCAGACCCATAGTTTAGGGTTTTTTTGGGATTCTTATCCCAAAAATGTGTATATTCATGTCTTTCACTAAATTTATGAAGTTTTCTGCAATTGTTTCTTTTAATATCCATCTGACCTTCTCTCTCTTCTCCTTCTGCTATGCTTGATGGTGTCTCACAGGTCTATTAGGCTCTTTTCACTGTTCTTCATTCTTTTTGATTTCTCCTCTTCAGCCTGAATCATTTCGATTGTCTTGCCTTTGAGTTCACTGATTTTTTCCTCTTTCAGCTCCAATCTGCTTTTTTATTCCTCTAGGGAATTTTTCATTTCAGTTATTGTGGTCTTCAATGTCCATATTTCTGTTTGGTTCCTTTTAATAATTTCTGTCTCTTTATTGATAGTCTCATATTGTTCATTCATCATTTTCCTAATATTCTTTAGTTTTTTTTCTCATGTTTTCCTTATCTCTCTGAGCATACTGAAAATCATTTTTTTAAAGTCTTTTTCTAGTATGTCCAAAGTCCAGTATTCTTCATTGATGGTTTCTGAATTTTTATTTTGTTTCTTTGGATGAGCCATCATTTTCCATTTCTTTGTTTGTTTATAATCTTTTGTTTCACACTATACATTTTAATATTTAATTTGCTAACTCTAGAATTTAGTCCTGGCATTGCCTCTTCCTTAAGTTTGTATACAACCGATGTTAATACAGAGATTCCCTTTAGTTCCAGGAGCTAACAAAACAAATAAACAAATGCCCAAAAACACTGTATTCACAGTCTTTGTAAATGGTCTCTGCTTTGGCTGAAACTTCCCTTCAGAGTTTAGCCCTCCATCTCAGGCCAAGGTGAATGTGAAGTGCAGGGTCTGTCTTTTCTGGGTCTGTGCTTTGCCCTGAGGTTGGGCTCACTTGTGGCATTAGGAACTCCCCCATTTACAGGAATCTGAATGTCTCTTCTACTCCTCAGGCAATAGGTTCCCCCCACCACCAGGTGCTCTATTGTATGTTTTAAATCCAAAGCCAGCAATCCCTTGCCCCCAGCCACTTTGACTTAATTGTTTCTTATACTGCTTGAAGTGTCCACAAGCTGCTTCTGCCTGAAGGGCAAGATCAGGGATGGCAAGCCAGAGATGAGTATCCTGGTTGGGTCTCTCAGGCTGCACTTAGTAGATTGATGCCAATATACAGGCACCCCCATATGTGCAAAGGGACTACTCTGCTCCCTCCAGAACACGGCAAGGGATTCACAATGGGAAAATAGGCCAACTCACACCATACTAGTTAGGGGGTAGTGGAGGGGTCATCAAAGGCACCCAAGCTTCTCCTAACATTTTTAAAGCAATATTTTCTTGATTTGGCACTCACTCAGTTACTACAACCCTTTAACGGTTTTCTGGAATTTTGAGGAAGATGACTGCCAATTTTTACTAGTTGTTCAAAGATTCTGTGGAGGAACCAAATATTGGAGTGTCTTACACTGCTATCTTGTTCATCCAGAAGTATGGTAACTAATATTTTAAATCCTGTTCTTTGGCCTGCATTTAATTTTGGTGTCCCAAGAGAAATTTCCAATTAAATATTCTTGAAATAAGCTTAGGCTTTTTTAATTACCCCCAGTAATACAAGAGGGTATGAAAGGCAGTGTAATAAAAACTAGGAAAAAAATTAAGGACCTAGTCTCCACCTACAAACAGTTTATAATCCAGTGGAAACAATGAAAGAAAACCAACACCAGTAATTCTGATTCTGAAATATACTCTTTGCCCAAATGATCTTTGTAACCTAAAGATCTCTACAGTCCATGTTTTATAAGGCATTTCATTGGAGTGTGGTTGAAAATAACAGAACTGGAAACTATTTAACCATCTAACAATAAGAAGCCAATGGAATAAGCTATGGTAGATCCATACTTTGGGAAACTTTCCAGTCATTTAATAGAATGAGGTAAATCTCTGAGCACTATAGTGGAAAGTATTCCAAGAATTTTCTTTTTAAGAGAAAGAGGCAAGGGACAGAAAAGTATATACATTATGCCCCAATTTATATACACACTATGCAGATAATTCTTGATGCCTATATATGCTTAAATATGCATAGAAAATTTCTAGGATTAATAATTAGCTATTAAAAATCTTGTATCTAAGGTAGCTAACTGGCATTTGAAGTAGTAAGGACACTTCCTTTTTATTGTACTTTTATATTTCTGAACTGTTTAAATTTTTACCATGTTTTAAAACACTTTTTAAAAGGAAAAAATAACTATTTAATTATGAACGTTCTTTTAATTTTCTGCCAATTAAAACCAGACATCCTTTCCCCCTAAGGGAGTTAATTTTCTTAACTCTTTATCACAGAAAAAAATAAGTCTAGCACATGATATTTATGTTACTTTTATTCTAGAATCCACAATATTTGAGAATGTGATTCAGAGAGCTTGACTTGGTATTCAAATGCTAGAAATGTAATGAATAAATTGAGGATGTATATATTCAGTATGGATAAGAAAAGTCAATCCATTGATCACCTACCAATATCATTTTAGCCAGTCTTTTAGTTTCAACTTCTTCCAAAGAAAGAGCAGAACTAACTGGTTTTAGCGTTAACCCCTTTTGTCCCTTCTCTCCTTTGTATTGTTCAAACAGGTACGGGGAGAAGGCAAGAAAAAAGAGGGAAAAAAATATAACAGGCTTAGAAAATCTCTACCCTGTACATCAGTCCTTGACTAACATTGAAATAAAAGCCTTGACTGATGGTCTTTTGAGCACTACAAATCCGTAAGTGTTAGCCGAGTCTAGTTAGCTTTGGACTTTCAGGGCTTTTGAATGTTACAATGCTTTTACACTTCCTTCCTCCTCCTCACACACTAATATCTTATTATTTAAGGGATACTTAAATAATAAGAAAATCCAAAACAAGACCATTATTTCATGTATTAAGTTTCCTTTACTGGAGTAAATTTGGAATACAAATTTACAGTTTAGCATTGCCACATATCCGTTCTTAGAAGTATTTCATTGGGTATCATGTGCAAGATGTTGTCCAAGGCCTTGGGAAAATGAAAAAAAAAAAAAAAAATTCTGGAGCAGTCTGATAGGAAAGACCCTCATATATAAAAAAAAGAAAATTGCATAAATGGAAAAACAGAAATGATAAAAAGGCATAGGCATGGCCTCAGAGCTTGATCCTGGTAAATGAGCACCCTGGGATCCTTGAAGAAAACAAGTTTCAAGTATGGGAAATAGTTCAGTCGATTCTGTTTTCTAAAGCAAGTGTAGAAGTTTGACATTAAGGTTTGTCTCTCTTCATGACCCCTTCAGGTACTGTGGCTAATATGCCCAAAGACGGAGTGTCCTGGCCAGTGATTGTAGCAGCTTTGCTCTTTCTCTGCCTGGTAATTTTTGGTCTTGGAGTGAGAAAATGGTGTGAATATCAAAAAGAAATGTGAGTATAATACTAAGACATACATGAATAGATAATTTCTCAATACAATATATTTACTCAGCACTTTAAATATTATCATTTTATGGAGTCCTCTCATATTTTACTGAGAAAATAAGGCTCAGAGACATTGCATAGCTTTCCCAGGGCCACACAGTTAGGATTAAATGCAAAATTCCTGACTCGCATCCTCCTCTGCATTGGCCTGTTCAGGCCGTAACATTCATCAGGTGGAGCAGGCCAGTGGGCATGAAATGAGAATTGAGTCTCACCTCACCCCCAAACTAAAACTGAATTTTTTTTTTATCTTCATTAGTTTTTCATTTTCATGCATCTTTGAATTGCCAGGGCCCAACTGGGCCTAGATGTTCAAGTGTGAAATTGAGTAAGAAAGGCAATTTTAAGAGATTTCCAGCTCCCTTTTCAGCAGAGTAGGCTTTTACTCTCCTTTTGTCCCCAAGGAGGAGAAAATATGCATCAGACTACCTTTTTTTTTTTTTTTTTTGTCTTGTTGAAATACTTTCTAAAACTCTTCTCTCTCCACTCAGCAGTCTGAAATGGCCTGTGGCATCACTTTTCTGGCTATTTTGGAACAATCTGGATTAGGCCATGATTAGAGGAGGCCCCGTAATACACAGAGCTGATGTCTCACATCAGTCTTACCACTGCTATTGACGACTGTGCAATATCCTCTTTTGCTTCTCATGAGGTATCCTTAGAAAAATCTACAGCCATGTGCAGGGAGTGTTTCATGGCGAACAAAACACTGAACTGTGGTCAGGAATTCTGGGTTCTCATCCAACACTAGACCTTGGCCTCCATATAACCTTGGGATATTAATAATTTCTCTGAGTCTTCATTTAGGAAAATTGAAGTGTGAATTGCTTAAGATCGGACTCACCTTTTGTTATATAGTAAGTCTCCATTAAAGCATCAGAAAACCAGGCAATAAGCATTAGGGATCTCTATACTAAAATGAGAAAATGGGACTCAGCAAAGCTGATTGACTTTTTATTGTTCTGGATTCGAATGTCTGTGTTATGTGCAGAAGAGTAGCTTTATTGTTCGCTCTCCCCCTCTCCCGTCTGTAGAAATTAAGGTGCTGTGGGTTGACAGGTGGGCACAGAGGGGTTTGAGTCATGGGCATAAAGTTGTGAAAGGATATATTTCTGTTTCCTGATATCAAAATATCTGCAGAATTTGTACAGCTAAATTCCACACTAACCTGGCTGCTTGATACATTTTACACAGAGAAATGATGTTAACCCAGAAAAGTAAAAGTCTATGTTAAACGACTTTAAGAATAGTTACCAGTTCAAAGAGAAGGGATTATGGCATTTTGCAGCCAATGCCTGCTCAACTCATGGAATAAAAAAAAAGCTTTATTTCACACCTCTACTGGATCCCCATAGTACACATGGACTGTGGGGGTGAGGGTTGGGGATGGGTTGGCAAAGGGGCCATTTGAAACAGTTCTGAATTCCTAGAATTTCAAAATTTTGTTTGTGGAAGAATGTTTTCATCCATTTAGAAGAAAAGCTTCTTCCATTAGGGGGCAGCTGCCATGTCAAATATAGGTCTAGTTAAAAAATTTGAATTGCTAGCGTGTTTCTCTTCGAGCCAGTTGCTTCACATCTCTGAGCCTCAGTTTTATTTGTCAAATAGAGACAATAATACTCAGCTCATAGATATAAATTATATAACATTATGGCAAAATGCTTTGCAAATGATAAGACACTTTGTAAATATTAATTAATGGTATGATTATGATGTTCAGGTGGCTAATGAACTAGCAAGCAGAGGTTTAAGCCAGGAAAATTCTGAAGGAACTAGCAAGGTATATCTCTTTCTCAACAATATGTCTCCTCCATAAATATATATATATATATTTGAATGACCCTTACATTCTTCAGTAACCCCTCACCTTCTTAGCATTGAAAGAACAATGTTTTGTTCTTAGCATGGAAAGACCCCCACCTTTCAAGCCACCACCACCTCCCATCAAGTACACTTGTATTCAGGAGCCCATTGGAAGTGATCTACCTTGTCATGAGATGGAGACACTCTAGTCCTCTGAGACAGCCATGCAGCAGAGCCCTGCTGGAGTCCTACTAAGAAGGTAGATATTGTGCTTTGTTAATATAATTGCCCTGCAGCGAAGCCTCTGCTGAGAGCTGAAATGGATCTCAGAAGTGAATGACCTGTTTTTCCAGCAACTCGCCCTTTCATTTGCATATGTCTGAAATGTAAGCAAGAGTATGAAGATAGGTGGTGCTCACACCCAGTGCAATCTGTTGGGATTTTCTTGCTTATGCAAGAAGTGAAAATTAGACTGTTACCGTTAAAAATATTGGCAGAGTTTTTGTTTTTCATTTTAATTGTCTGATTTTGATGACAGCAGTGGCTTCAAGCATATGCCTATACCAGATCCTCTTTTTGAGTATCTGCCAACATTCTAATGTTTGTCAAAATTATGATAATCTCTGAGGTTTTGCTAGATTCCCCAAGTAAATTCCAACAAGAAGAAGAAGAAAATGTGAAAGAAGGTCCTAGCAGAGGTCCAAATAACAGAGACATGTGGCTAGTCTTGGTGCTGAAAATTCTGTGATTTGCTTTCACCTGGAGAAATCAGAACAACTTTCACAAAAGCCATATTTCCAATCCTCCTTCAGCCTTCCTTCCATCATGTTCAGCACAGATTCCTGCCCCAGGAAACAGTATGAGTAGGGATCAGAGAGATAACTAGACAACATCCAAGTAGCCTAGTAGGTATGACATCACTGACCTCTAAAATTGTGTGAGCTCAGAGTGGTCTCATTTTCAGCTTTGTGTGTGTGTGTGCACGTGCATGTGCTCCCATAAGCATCAAACTATTACCAAACAGACAAGTAAACAGGCAGCCTAACACCAATCCAACTTTCAATTCCCATTATACTCTTTTTCATCTGAGGAATTTCCTGTTCATCCAACCTGCCTGTTTTGGCCTGTCATGAAACAAAGAACCTGAAAGAAATGAGTGTTTGAGTAATTAAGCATGCCCCTACCAATCTTTTATGAGACACTTGAACCAGATTGTGTAGGTGACAGAGAAGAAACCTAACCAGGTCTTTAGTCAGCAATAATCTGTGAGTGAAAAAATTACTGATTCCCCTTCCTCCCCAACCTACTCCTACCTTCCCTCACTGCAAGAGGGAAGAACAGATGTTGACAGATACAATGATAGGCAAAGTCCATGTGGACTTTAATCCCAAAAGGAATCACAGTGTACTTTACCTTGGCTGCACATGAGAATCACTTGGAGAGTTTTTAAAAATATTTTGGCTGTCCCACTACAGACCAGTTAAATCCGCATCTCCAAGGGGTGGGGCCCAGGCATTAGTACTCCCCAGATGATTCAAAGGTTCAGTCAAGATTGAAAACTGCTGAACCAGTGGAAATCCCTTCTCGTTGATCATAATTCTTGGTTAGGTTCTTAGTTCTTATGGTGCCCAGCCTCCAATAGGGTCCCCAATAATTCCTGCCCCCTGGTTATGCATGCCCTATTATAGTTATCTCCAACACTGAATATAGTTGACCTGCCTAATCCAGGGCCAGGACTAGCAGAGGCAAGTAAGGCACCTAGGACCCAAAATCGAAGGAAGTATTCACATGCAAGGTCATGGAAGTGTCAACTCTGCGCTTGAATTATCCTGAGAGTGTCAGACAGACCCGGTACACAAGATATTGCAGAAATGACCAAAGTGTGGCTTCCAAGACTAGGTCATAAAAGACATTGCAGCTTCCGCCTTGTTTTCTCTTTGATCATTTGCTTTGTGGGGGCGCCAGTTGCCATGTCATGAGACACTCAAGCAATCCTATTGAGAATTACCCCTGTCAAGGAACCAAGGCCTCCTGCTAACAGCAAACATCAACTTGCCATTCCTGCGTGTGAGCCACCTTGGAAGCAGATTCTCCAGCGCTCCCCGCCCCCTGCCATCAAGCCATCAGTGCATTGCAACCTCATTTGACCTTTTGACTGGGACCTCATGATAGATCTAGAACCAGAACAACCTAGCTAAGCCTCTACTGAATTCCTGACCCACAGGCCCTGTGTGAAATAATAAATGTTCATTCTTTTAAACCACTAAGTTTGGGGATAATTTTTTATACAGCAATGACAACTGACACAGGTCAATAAATGGGAAAATGAACTATCTGTTTGCCTTATCTTAATTCTACATTAGTTTGAGAGAGGAAGGAAGGAAGGAAGGAAGGAAGGAAGGAAACCAGCTTCCAGCTTCCTATATCTGGCTGTTGTTTCCTGTGTACAGTTATTTTTATTTACTATAACTGCTGAATCATCAGTGATTTGTGTAGAGGCTCTTGTAGTTTTGTTTTGTTTTGTTTTGTTTTGCTTTGTTTTATTTTATTAGGAGACAAGAATACAAGTGGAGGTATCAGGGTTAAAAGTGGCAGGGTTGGAAGATGTTTAGGTTGCTTCCATAAAGGCAGTTTTGCAGTAAAACATAAGTCTATGTAATTTTTCAATCTATCATGTAACAGCTATTTCGGTGATTTTTTTTTTCTTTTTGCATTAGCTCTTCTTTGCAATATCCTCTTTGATCTTGTAAATAAGTTCTGGTCAGCATTTGCAAGCTCATATCCTACTAGAATAGTGTAGGCATTGGCTAATCCATGGAGGAACACTCAGTGGTTCAGAGGAAGTTTTCACAATCCTGTAAAGTAGAGGGGCTCCAGGAGCAACAGGCTGTGAGTTTGAAACCCCTTATTTGACAAAAATGACAGCTTCACTTGTACCTTAAATTGCATGCAAGTAAGTTAATAGAGTCTATTTCAAATTATCAATTCCTTTTTCTTTAGAAGTGGATTCAGTTCTGTCCCACGAGAGGAAAGGTAGCAACCCCAGATCTAAGTCCCTGAGGTTTCTGCATGTTTTCATCACTACCTTCTTTTTCCCTGAGAAAAAAAGCCATCCATAAACATTCTATGTTACTCATTTCCAAAGCACAGTGTGTTAGCTGACACTGTTTACAAATATTTACTTCTTTACCCACCTGCACTATGAGCACCCATTGACTTTGGGCTTGACCATATGATTTGCTTTAAACCATGGAATATCATGAGCATGACAGACCCAAGTTTTGAAAGGTGCTTGCATGATTGGGCTTTGTGGTGACTTAGAACTATGCACCCCAGAAAAACACGTTCTTAAACTTAATCCATCCTGTGGGTGTGGATCCATTGTAAATTAGATCTCTTCAAGAAGTTTCTTCACCTAAGGTGTGGCACAAATGAATCAGTTGGGCTTTAATCTGAATTTCTGGAGTCCTCTATAAGCAGGGTGAAAGTCAGACTGAAAAAAAAGCCAGAGGGAGCAGCCAGAAGTTGAATATCAGTGGAACCTGGAAGAAAGGGGAGAAACCAGGAGAGGCTACCATGTGCATTCCCATGTGACAGAAAAGCCAAGGACCAAGAATTGCTGGCAGCCAGAATGCCACAGTCTTCTGGGAGAAAACATCTTTGTGACGATATCTTGATTTTGGACTTATCCTTGCCTCAAAAGTGTGAGCCAATAAATTCTCATTGTTAAACCAACCCATTGCATGGTATTTGTTTTGGCAGTGAGGAAACTACAACAGGCTTGCTCTCTTGTTCTCTGCCATCACCATGAGAAGAACATTTTCAGACTAGCTCACTAGTTCCAAAAAGAAGTTGAAGCCTGTGGAGAATGCAGGGGTATTGGCCTACCCCACCTTGATGGTTGCTAACATGACCACAGACCTAGGGGACTGGTGGTTTGATGGGTTGAGCCCTCTACCATAGGTTTTACCCTTGGGAAGACGGTTGCTGCAAGGGAGAGGCTAGGCCTCCCTATAATTGTGCCCAAGAGCCTCCTCCCGAATGCCTCTTTGTTGCTCAGATGTGGCCCTCTCTCTCTAGCTAAGCCAACTTGAAAGGTGAAATCACTGCCCTCCCCCCCTACGTGGGATCAGACACCCAAGGGAGTGAATCTCCCTGGCAACGTGGAATATGACTCCTGAGGAGGAATGTAGACCCGGCATCGTGGGATGGAGAACATTTTCTTGACCAAAAGGGGGATGTGAAAGGAAATGAAATAAGCTTCAGTGGCAGAGAGATTCCAAAGGGAGCCGAGAGGTCACTCTGGTGGGCACTCTTATGCACAATTTAGACAACCCTTTTTAGGTTCTAAAGAATTGGGGTAGCTAGTGGTGAATACCTGAAACTATCAAACTACAACCCAGAACCCATCAATCTCAAAGACAATTGTATAAAAATGTAGCTTATGAGGGGTGACAATGGGATTGGGAAAGCCATAAGGTCCACACTCCACTTTGTCCAGTTTATGGATGGATGAGTAGAAAAATAGGGGAAGGAAACAAACAGACAAAGGTACCCAGTGTTCTTTTTTACTTCAATTGCTCTTTTTCACTCTAATTATTATTCTTGTTATTTTTGTGTGTGTGCTAATGAAGGTGTCAGGGATTGATTTAGGTGATGAATGTACAACTATGTAATGGTACTGTAAACAATCGAAAGTACGATTTGTTTTGTATGACTGCGTGGTATGTGAATATATCTCAATTAAAAAAAATTTTCAAAAAAAAAAAAAAATGTAGCTTATGAGGGGTGACAATGGGATTGGGAAAGCCATAACGTCCACACTCCACTTTGTCCAGTTTATGGATGGATGAGTAGAAAAATAGGGGAAGGAAACAAACAAACAAACAGACAAAGGTACCCAGTGTTCTTCTTTACTTCAATTGCTCTTTTTCACTTTAATTATTATTCTTGTTATTTTTGTGTGTGTGCTAATGAAGGTGTCAGGGATTGATTTAGGTGATGAATGTACAGCTATGTAATGGTACTGTGAACAATCGAATGTACGATTTGTTTTGTATGACTGCGTGGTATGTGAATATATCTCAATAAAATGAAGATAAAAAAAAAAAAAAAGAAGTTGAGAGATTCTTGGAACATAATAGAAACACCAAAGCCAGACCCAGCTTATTATCAGTCAGTTCCCAGCCTATCCCAACAGATGCGTAAGATAAATATTGTTGTATGTCACTGAGATTGTGTATTGTTACACAACATCATTGTAGCAATAGTTAACCCATACACATAGGTCCATAGGTAGGCATATTTTAACTCCTACACAAGTGCCTAGACTGAGAGATAAACTGTGCGCTTAGCCAAAAAGATCCCTTTCTTTGGTTCATCATGAGTTTTCTTTTAACTGAAGAAAATATGGTTGGCACCAATAAATTATCATTGCATTACAGATCTTTAAAATCATAGGACATTTGACCAGGATGAGAACTAGAGGTCATGTTGCAAATAAGGATCTTAAGACCCTGTGAAATTAAATGGCTTTCCCAAAGTCACACACTTAGAAGTGTAAATGAACCAACCTTCTGATTTCCATTGCAGGATATCATCAATCTCCATCATGTCATGATATTTAATTGTTTGGGTATCTCATTTTACCATAGATAATAGCTGTTTGGTGTTTAAGTAAATATAGAAGTTCAGAGGTTTGTCTATTTTAGCCCCAGGTAGTGTATTTCAAAAATTGTTTAAGAAAACAAACAAACAAACAAAAAAAGTAGAAATCATTGACCACAGTTTGTTGAGGGTGGGATAGGCTAGAAAATGTGAAAATAATAATAATAATCTTAATAACTAGGAAATGAAAAAGAGAAAAAAGAATAATCATGACAGAAGCTTGGAAGAAAATTTAGAGAAACTGATTAAGGCCAGAAATAATGAGAAGGGTATTGTCTCAGAGATTCTGAGCAGGAGAAAATGTTCTTGAGGATAGCCCTCTTGGGACCCTAACTAGCAGAGTGGTTTAGCTTGAACCAGGAGGATGAATTTGCAGAAAAAAAGAAACTTAGTTATCTCTGAGATGAGGGTTGGAATACACAGCTTAACTGTTCCTTGGAGTAAAACAAGAAACCATGTAAAAAATTCTACTTTCCAGGGTTAAGCTAGACAAATTGAGTCTCTGCCCATTGGAAGGACCCAGCCAAGAAGGGCTCAATTTAGGAAGGCTTTATTGACCTCAGCCCAGGAAAGTGACTTGCTCAAAGAAACATGACATGTAAGATCATGACCAAATGACCCAGAGTTTTTACCTCTAGAAGGCTGGGAACATGGCCTGTGACAGCTGCAGAAGTTATGGGGAAAGTATCTCCTTCTTGTCTGAGAGTGTGATGATTAGAGGTTATAAGGAGGTGTCCAGGTGTTGAAAGCCAGTTCACAGGGCCATAGATCTCTAAGGGTGAACCATATCCTGATGGCAACTTCTCCCTTACTGGGAGACTGGGAATTGGAGAGGGCTAGGCTTGATGAGTATCACTTCCTTGTGGACACCTGGGCTGTCCTTCCCAACTATGGGGGAAATTATCTTTTGACTGAAACAAAGAGGCTTCCCTCCCTTCCTGTCTTCAATGGAGAGGTGCTAGGAATCAGAGCTTGCAAATGAGTGTACCCTTCACTGGAATAATCCATTAACCCTTACTATGGTGAATCAAATTCTTAAAACCTTATTAAAAGAGATTATCCATGACCCCAGGAATGATGTTGAGACCAGTGATGAGACAACAGAGCCCAGAAGGAGCCATTGTGGGACAATTTGGCAACTCCACCCTAGAGTATATCAAAGGAGTGGAGGAAAAATGGAAAGTCCTTCATCAGGGCACATATAGAAAGAGAAAAACAAAATCCCCCAGTGTAGAATCCCCATAAGTATTACAACTTTGTCTGATTCCTTCTTCCCTTCCCAAATTCTAAATATTGAGCTTATTTGCCCTTCTGTCCCCATCTCATTTCTCTCAAGTCAGTCACCCCCAAAGTGATCCATTCCTTTCATTGTAAACACCTTCACAAGGCCGTGACTCCCGCCTTTATATTTCCATCCTAGACTTTTTCCTGAGCCCTAAACTCATATGGATAGCGCTCATTCATTTAATAGATATCTCAATTTAATATATCCAAAACTAGACTATTTTTTAAAAAAATTTTATTGTGGTAACAACATACATTCAACACAGAATCTCCCATTTTAACTATTTCATGTGTACGATTCAGTGACATTAATAACATTAACAATGTTATGCTATTGTTACCATCATCCATTACCAAAACTTTTCCGTCACCCCAAAAGAAACTCTATACCCATTAAACAATAGCTGCTCACTCTTCCCACTCCCCAGCCCATAGTAACCTGTAATATACTTTCTGTTTCTATGAATTTTCTTAATTTTTGTGGCAACTTTATTTGGCTTTGGTAGGAGGGTGAAGTTGGTCTCATAAAATGAGATAGGGAGTTATTCCCTCCTCTTCAGTTTTTTGGAAGAATTTGAGCAGGATTGGAGTTAAGTCTTCTTGGAAGGTTTGACAAAATTCACCTAAAGGCCATCTGGTCCTGGGCTTTTATTTGTTGGGAGGTTTTTGATTATCAATCAGTTACTTGTTTGTTGATATCTTCTATTTCTTCTTGAGTCAGTGTAGATTTTTGTGTGTTTCTAGGAATTTCTCCATTTCATCTAGTTTATCAAATTTGTTGGCATGCAATTATTCATAGTATCTTCTTATAGTCCTTTCTATTTCTGTGGGGTTGATGGTAATGCTCTCTTTTCCTTTCTGATTTTAATTATTTGTGTCCTCTTTTTTTCTTTGTCAGTCTAGCTAGTTTTGTCCACTTTATTGATATTTTTTAAAGAACCAACTTTTGGTTTTGTTGATTCTCTCTATTGTTTTCTTATTCTCTATTTCACTTATCTCCACTGTAATCTTTGTTATTTCCTTTCTTATGCTTCCTTTGGGTTTAATTTGCTCTTCTTTTTCTATATCCTCTAGTTTTAAGGATAGGTCTCTGATTTGAGATTTTTTTCTTTTTTAATGTGAGTATTTGAAGCTATAAATTTCCGTCTTAGCATTGCTTTTGCTGCATCCTATAGGTTTTAGTATGTTGTGTTTTCATTTTCATTCACCTCAAGATATTTCCTAACCTCCCTTGCAATTTCTTCTTTGACCCGTTTGTTGTTTAATTTTCACATATTTGTGAATTTTCCATTTCTTCCTCTGTAATTGATTTCTAGTTTCAATCCATTGTAATCAGAGATGACATTGTATGATTTCAATATCTTTGAATTTATTGAGACTTGTTTTGTGACCTACAATATAGTCTATCCTGGAGAAAAAGCCATGTGCACTACAGAAGAATGCATATGCCTTCTTGCCTTCATGGTTTCTGATAAGAAATCAGCACTTAATCTAATTGGGTGTCCCTTGTACATAACACGTGGCTTTTCTCTTGCAGATTTCAGAACTCTCTCTTTATGCTTTGCTTTCGACAGTTTGACTACCATGTGTCTGGGCATATTTCTCTTTAAGTTTATCCTGTTTGGTGTTCATTGGGTTTCTTGGATGTGCGTATTTACCAGCCTCTTCCGCCCTCTCTTCCCTGGATGCTGCACAGTGTGCTACTAGACTTCGGAGTTTCAAAATCATTGATTCAAACAGTTCCTGCCTTTTAATAATTGTTCTCATGGAAGGACTTCCTACTCTGCCATCTTCTCACAATCCTCAGTTGGAATGCTGCAATGTGGTCTTTTAAAATTTTTTAATTGTTTACTACAGTACCAGATTCATTAACATAAAAGCAACATTGTTCATGTATTAGGGTGCAAATGCCCCCCTGTCAGACAGTCAGAATATCTAGGGCCCATCTATTTTGTAGAATGATGGATGCTAGGCTATTTACTTTCATCTTGGAGAGCCTGAAGAATTTTTAGGGTCATCTTAGAGCTCTGTTCCACAACCTTAGATATATTTATAATTGCTCATTCCAGATCATACGTCCCCAAGGGAAGTATTTTGATGTACAGGAAAGAATGAAATACCATATTACAGTGTATTAAGGGATTAAGGGGTTAAGGGTATTATCTCTTTTTTCATTGGGTTGAAACTTGTACAAAGGAGCCTAAACTATTTGGCTAGTATTAGGGTAGATAATTTTGACACAGTTGAAGCAAGGTATCCCATTCCATATCTTCCTGAGTAAACATGGGGAAATGCTTTATATATTATTTTTCCAAAAGAAATAAACATTGCATTGTGTAACTTTATATATAAAGTAGAACTCTTCTAGTGATAGAATCTTTAAAAGACCAGTAACTTGCAGATTTAGTTAAATTAAAAGACCAAAAAATATTTCTGGTAAGGAGCCACAAAAGACCAGAGACAAATCCAGTCATTCTATGGGTAGAATTTCCTCTATATCTTCATCTGGAATATTGACCACCCCAGAGAACTTCAAATGTATTGGTAATATATAAAGGAATAATAGATACCTTCCAGGGGCCAAATGGTTTGGAAATAAATTTTGAATATATTGAAACTCTGTGCAAAGGTTGAATTAATGATGGCTAGTATAATACCATTTATTTGAAGGCCAGTATCTTTATAAGGAAGCCGTTTAAGATATTTATGATGAAATAATGAGGTTTGATCACATAAGTCAGAAGAAATTTCTCCTCAGTAGTGTTTTCCACTGGGGTATTCTATACAAATAGGAAAATTGGCAGTGACATAGGAAATTTTCATTAGGATAAGGGAGAGTGTAGTCTGCGAATGTATCGGTACTAAAACAGCTCTAAATTCAATTGCAGAAGATGGGTTTGTATAGATTTCTGGCCTTTTTTTAGAGATGAATTTTATGCAAAGCCAGTAATTTGTTCACTGGACTGTATCAGAGATTTTTGTATTGTTGGAGATAAAGGGTGGTTTAAATTTTAAATACTGGGGATGAATAAAAGTAACATTATTATAAGTAAAGGTTTCATTTGGCATTAGAAAAGCTTGGAGAATAGTTGATAACAATATTACAAGGTTTCTGAGACTAGTTGGTTCTAATCTTTAGTATAAAATTAGTTTTAATTTATAGTAACTTACACGGATGAATGTTCAATTTTAGTCCCTTGGAGAGTCTCATGTAAACTGGGAGATATGAATCCAAGGGTTAATTTTCCATAATTTATTAAGCGGCATCGGGTCTATTTTAGTGAGGTTTAAAACATGTCCTCTGAATGTGAAGTCTTGAAAAGAAATCAAGAAGACATTATCCAGGACTTGATTTGGGGGAAGCAAAATGGTAAGAGTCATCAAAGTTTGAACACTTAGTTAACAAGATTATGGGTTACTGCAAAACAACACGTGGTCTTCTCATATTCACCATACTTCTCGATTCCCTCTGGGAATGTTTTTCCTACGAATCTTTGCATGACCCATTCCCTTACTTTTTTCAAGTCTTTGCTGAAATATCATCTACATTAGTTTCCTATTGCTGCTGTAACAAATTTCCACAAATTTAGTGACTTTAACAACACAAATTTACTCTCTTACAGTTCTTGAGGTCAGAAGTCTAAAGTGGATCTCACTAGGTTCAAATTAAGGTGTCAACAAGACCATTTTTCCTCTGTTGGGGCTCTAAGGGAAAATTGATTTCCTTGCTTTATCCAGCTTCCAGAGATCACTCACATTCCTCAGTTCATGGCCTCTGTTATGGTTTGAATGTGTCCCCGAAAATGTCATGTTGAAGTCCTACTCCCTAATAACTCAGAATGTGACCTCATTTGGAAACAAGGTCTTTACAGAAGGAATAAGGCAAGTTAAAATGAGGTCGTACTCTGTGGTGATAAATGCACAACTGTAAGATGACACCATGGACAACTGATTGTACAATGTGGATAATTGTATGGTATGTGAATATATCTCTACAAAATTGTAGGAGAAAATATAAATAGGGATGAAAGTGCTGGGGAAAACATGGAGAAAGGGATGTATCTTTTTTCTGTTGGTAAGGAGGCAGAATAGTGTGGCCTTTCTGAAGGACAGTGTGGTGGTTCCACAAGAAGTTAAGTATGTGGATGCCATAAGGTCCTGCAAACTCATTATGGGATATTTACTTGGAAGATCTGAGAGCAGGGACATGAATGGACATTTGCACACTGGTGTTTATGGAAGCAGTATTCATGATTTGCAATGGGTGGTGGTGGCCTAAGGGTTCATCGACCAAGGAACAGAATGGTGAACTGTGGTGCATGCGTACAAGGGAATATTGAGCAACTCCAAGAAGGAGTGAAGGTGTGAGACATGCAACAAGGTGAATGGATCCGGTAGACAGCATTTTGAGTGAAGTATGCCACAAACAAAGGCAACCACTGCAATGCCTCACCAATATAAACTAACTACAATGTGTAAACTCAAAATTGAACCTTAGAGCACAGCTTATCAGGGGAACACTTATTGTAACAGTCCTTAGATTGTAAGCTCTTACAGCAGTCAAATCTGTTCCTGAATTGTAATGGCTATCTCCAAACTCTGAGATGTTGATCCCTTTGTGTATAACCTGATCCATCTCTGGAACTTTGGGTATCTGTGTGACACCTGAAACTCAGAGCTAGAGCTCTGCAGATATGAATGTCAGTATTAAAACATACAGCAACTGTTAAAAAAAAAAAGCTGAAAAAGAGCCCAGACTTCAATTAGAGATATGAGTGAAGCAGATCTGGTTAAGACTAGGGTGAATCGGGCCAAAGGGTAAAGGTTGAAATTGGTTGTGTGTTAAAACTTCAACTTCCATGTGAGACCAAGGGAAGAGATGTTTATTTGGTGCAGAATCTATATTTTCTGTAGTACACTAAACAATTTAACTTGTACAGTCAGTTTGTTCAAACACCGTAATTACATGAAACTTTGAATATGAAGTGAGATCTGGTAGGTTTACATAGGTTAGTGTGAAACAGCAGCACATCCCAGAGTAATTTGGGCAGACAATAAAAATATATATGCAGGGCCCCCCTGAGGAGCTGGGGGAAAATGTGAAAGTGTTGGACTTCTTCACCTGGGTTGTCGCTGTTGTTCTCATAAACATTGAGAACTGATGGTTTGGTATGCTGAACCCTCTGTCACAGGTCTTGCCCTTATGAAGCTCGTTGCTGCAAAGAAGCAGCTAAACTTGCTTATAATTGTGCCTAAGAGTCTCTGCCTGAGTACCTCTTTGTTGCTCAGATGTGGCCTCTCTCTATAGCTAAGCCAACTCAGCAGGTGAACTCACTGCCCTCCCCATACATGGGACCTGACTCCTAGGGCTGTAAATCTCCCTGGCAATGCAGGATATGACTCCTGGGGATGAACCTTGACTCGGCATCATGGGATTGAGAAAATCTTCTTGACCAAAAGGGGGAAGTGGAATGAAGCAAAATAAAGTTTCAGTGACTGAGAGATTCCAAATGGAGTTGAGAGTTCACTCTGGTGGGCACTCTTATGCACTATATAGATATCCCTTTTTAGGTTTTAGTGTATTGGAATAGCTAGAAGTAAATACCTGAAACTATCAAGCTGCAACGCAGCAGCCTTGACTCTTGAAGATGATTAAATAACTGTGTAGCTTACAAGGAGTGACAGTGTAATTGTGAAAGCCTTGTGGATCACACTCCCTTTACTCAGTGTATGGATGGATGAGTAGAAAAATGGGAACAAAAACTAACTGAAAAATAGTGTGGGATGGAGGGGAGGGGATTGGGTGTTCTTTTTTACTTTTATTTTTTTTTTCTTGTTTTTATTCTTTCTGGTGTAAGGAAAATATTCAAAAATAGATTGGGGTGATGAATGCACAACTACATGATGGTACTGTGAACAGTTGATTGTACACCATGGATGATTGCATGATATGTGAATATATCTCAATAAAACTGAATTTTTTAAAAATGAGGTCATACTGGAGTAGGATGGTCCCTTAATCCAGTATTACTGGTGTCATACAAGAAGAGGAAATTTGGACACAGACAAACAAAGGGGAGAATTCCAGATGGCAACTAAAGCAAAAAAAACACCATGGGTTGCCAACAGGCCAATGCCAGAAGCTGGGAGAAAGGCATGCAGATTCTCCCCTACAGGCTTAAGGGGAAGCATGGCCCTGCTGTGAGAAACAAGCACTATGCCCCAAAGGAAGAAACGCTCACCCGATTGTGAAAAAAAGAACTTATTCACGATCTTGCAAGAACGGGCGCCCAACCAATATGTGGGGGGTTGGCACACAGAACAATAGACCCAGCAGTATTTATTCCCTACGCCTAACCGCAAGTCCCTCCCCTGTTTCTCCAGTGGCTGGATATTTCAGAGGTTACATTCTATTGGACAAGCCTAATTAGCCCACCCAAATTTGAAACACACAGCCCACCCAAATTGGAAACATTTGAAAAAAAAGTCTCCTGTGCAAACTTGGAACATTTGAAACAAGTCTCCACACCTCTTTCCTTTGTTCTTTACCTGCAGAGCCAGTCTGAGCTAGTTTGGCAACAACTTATGAAGCTATTTTAGGAACCTCTACCCTGAGTCTCCACCTTGCAAGGATAGTAGATAGTGGGTGGATAAACAGAGGGACTGACCATGGATAGTGGGTGGATAAACAGGGTGTCTTAGTTTGCTAATGCTGGAGAATGCAAAACACCAGAGATGGATAGGCTTTTATAAAACGGGGGTTTATTTCACTGAACAATTACAGTCTTAAGGCCACAAAGCATCCAAGGTAACACCTCAGCAATCGGGTACCTTCACCGGAGGATGGCCAGTGGTGTCTGGAAAACCTCTGTTAGCTAGGAAGGCAGCTGGCGTCTGCTCCAAAGCTCCGGCCTCAAAACGGCTTTCTCCCAGGACATTCCTTTCTAGCAAGCTTGCTTCTCTTCAAAACATCACTCCCAGCTGCACTCTCTTTCTTCCCCCCGAGTCAGCTCATTTATATAGCTCCACGGATAAGGGCCCACCCTAAATGGGCAGGGCCACGCCTCCATGAGAACATCTCATCAGAATCATTGCCTACAGCTGGGTGGGGCACATTCCAAGCAAATCCAACCATCACCAAAACGCCTGCCCCACACAAGACCACAAAGATAATGGCATTTGGGGGACACAATACACTCAAACCGGCACACAGGGGGACTGACTTTGGACTACAGTTTGTCTTTTTAACCTTCTGCCAATTCCTGAACTGCCCCACCCTGCCAGGCACACCTATCCTGTGTGAAAGCTAAACTTAGTCTCATTCTCACACTGCCAACACCTCAATTTCAGACATCTAACCTCCAGAACTGTCAGACAATAAATTTCTGTTTTCTTAAGCCACCCAGTTATTTGTACCCTGTTACAGCAGCCTTAGCAAAAAAAAAAAGACAGCTTCCTTCCATTTTCAAAGCCAGCAATGGCCATTTGCGTCTTCCCACATTGTGTCTCTCTGACACTGACTCTTCTACATCCCTCTTCCACTTACAAGGACCCTTATTATTATATTGGGCAAAGCAGGATAATAATCCAGGGTAATCTCCCCATCTCAAGTTCAGTTGATTAGCAATGTTAATTCCGTCTGCAACCTGAGTTCCTCTTTGCTGTGTAATGCAACAAATTCACAGATTCGAGGAATTAGGATGTGGCCATTTCTGGGGTACCATTTTTCTGCCTACTACATTATCTTTTAAAGACCTTCCTCAAACAACCTTATTTAGAATCAAGCTGTCACTTTTTTCTCTAGTCTCTATCCCTTTCCTTGCCCTCTTTTATTTTTCACAGTACTTATTGTTCCCTGATGTTGCAAAACATAGTTATTTGTTTAGTACATATTTCTGCCACTAGAATAGAAGCAGAGAGTTTAACAGTCTTCTTTCATGTATCCTTAGCACATAGAAGTGTGTGGTGCATGATAGGTTCTTAATACCTGTTTGCTGAAATGAATGAAGGAAGAAAGGAATTGGTGCATGAAGGAAAGAATAAATCTCTGGCAGCAGCACTTGAGGCAAAGGGCAACTCCAATTCTCTACACTGAATATTTGACAACAGTAATCATGACTTTGTCAACCAGCAGAAGGACGAGTATCCAATAGAGACAACTGAAATGGTGAGGGAAGTCACTACCATGGGAGAAAAAGACAGTAATTAAGACAGACAGAAATAGGTTGTTGTTCTAGTCAGAACACACAGTGAGGTGGTGGGAGCAGGGTAGTTTATTTTCAAACTCTCAAAAAATGATCTTTTTTCTGGGTTCTGTGTTTACTAACATGGCTCCATGTGGCAGCCAGGAAGGTATAACCAGGAGGAGAAGAATACGATCTTAAGTAAGGTCAGGTCCAGGAAACACTTTTGGAATTACTCAAAAACACAGTCTAGTGCTTCTGTGAGGGGCCTGTACATTAGTTGAGTATAAATTAACATGAGAATGGGGCTAGAAGGCTCTAGTTTTTTCTCTCCAACCAGTATATTCTACCTTCTAATCTCTGAGATTTTTATTATGGGGAGGGACACTGAGGAGAAGAAAGCAGAGGAGTACAAACCCAAAGTCACAATATAAAAAGAACACGGATGGGGTTGTATATAGCCTACCCTGGTTAATACCCAGAACCTGCTCACATCTGCCCTGAATTTTGTCAATCACCTCCCCATTTACTTTCCAATGGGGGAAATTATCAAATAAAACTGATTTCAATATGCTGCCATTCAGCCAGCACCAGAAAATACTCAAAAGTGTTGGGGAGGCAGGGTGGATGGAATGAAACAAGGATACATTAATTCTGAAGAAAAATTTATTAGTGGTTATGATAACCTGAGAACCATGTGCAAGAGTTAACCTCTCTCAATTCTGCACTTCCTCTCTCTAAACCACAAGTATCTATTAATGCTGAATGGAAAGAGGAACAGGGAATTGAGAATTCCATCTATGATAGAACCATTTTTGGTGTCACTAGTTTGGGATAAGCATAATTCCATCCTTATATATGGGTTACATTGGACTTTTCTTATGCATAAGCTATTGCTCTTTAAAGGGACATGCTTTGATTTGCAATAGATCTGAATCTAATGTATTTATAAATAGGAATTGATTTTAGTTCCTGTGAAATTATAGAAAAGTATAACAAGTACGTTCCTGACTATTTCCTTTGGATGGCAAGATTAGGGTTTGTAGATTTCACACACAAGCCCCTGGGATAAACAGTGTAAGCGAACTAGTCCTTGACTTCAGAGAGCATACAGTTGAATGGGAAAGACAGACATTTAACAAAGAAATGCAATAAAATATGATACTTATAAATATCAAAGTATATACAAAGAAATGAAGAATAGAGAGGGAAGAAAGTATCATTTCAGGGATGGGATGGAGTGTGGGAGGAGACTGTCAACAGGGACAAGGGCACTGCAGACACTGATATCTGAGACAAAGTTATAGGATTTGAAAATCTTACCTAAGTATTATACCAGGATTGGAAGAAGGGTTTAATAGTACAAAATCTTTTAATACAAATCACTATTTAAATAAGGCTAGGAAGAAAAAGCATAGGATTATCGCCTTTCACAAAATTCGACACCCATTCCTAATAAAAACCCTTGGAAATATAGAACAAATTTATATATCTTTAGTTCATAGGCAATAAAAGGAAATATGGATGAATTTGAAATAAAAACAATTTACATGACAAAGAAAACAAAGGCAAAAGGAAATTGGTAAACTAGGTGAAAATATTCTTATGTATCATGGATAAAGGGCTACTACACCTAAGAACTTATACAAATCAGTGATAAAAAGCCAAAGATCCTATAAAAATTGGCAAAAGACAAGAACGAACAATTCACAAAGAAGCGATGTAAAAATAACTCCTAAATACAATTAAAAATGTCAACTTCATTCCTAATAAGAGACAGACAAATTAAAATTTCATTTAGACACCTTTTTTCCCCCATCCAAAGATCAAAAATTTCAAAAGCTTGGTGATACGCTTTGTGTAGGCAAGGCTGAGGGGAAATAGGTACTCTCATATGATGCTGAAGGGAATACAAAATGGTACAACTAATATGGAAAGGAATTTGACAATATCTAACAAATTGTCTAAATCTAAAAAAACATGAGCATTTATCCTTTGACCTAGGAATTTCTCTTTATGAATCTACACTGAAGTTGCCTCTCCAACAATATAAAACTACATTTGCACAAAGTTATTCTTTGCAGCATTATTTGCAATTGCAAAGTACTGGAAACTACCTAAATGCCCAAATACAGATTCAATAAGCTATGTTACATATGCAAAAGGGAGTAATGTGTATCTATAAACCAAAGAATGAAGAAAATGTCTATGAACTAATATGGAGTGATTTCCAGAAGCTATTATTAGGTGAAAAAAGCAAGGAGCAAGGATCATATAATTCCTTTATGTGAGAAAGGAATTAATATTTTTTAATGTTCTGGCTATGAGGTATTTATTTTCAACAGCAAAGGACTGGATCAATTCATTCTTACTCCCTCTGAATTTTGATATACTGGTTTATGAAAAAGTTTCTTGACAGGGAATTACAAAGATGAAATGAGGTCGCCAGTTTTAAGGACACATGTATTACGTTGGGCATCTGCACACAGCCATTCCCTACTCCTGGAATGGGCTCTGAAATGAACAGCTCAAGTGTGTATGTTGTTGACATTTAGCAATCCCAACCCATTTCTCACTTTGCCTATCTAGACATCCAGATAAAGAAGTCAAATACTTGACTCATCTTTATTTAAAAAGTCACATAGGAAGGATAAATCAAACAAAAAAAAAATGGTGGAGAAATGGAAGGGTGGAAGTGGAAAGAGGTAGAAGGGACATGGGAGGAAGTGACACTTCTCTAGGAATTATTTTTGTATACTTTTGACTTATGAAAGCAGGTTAATATTCTACATATTTAAAAAATAAAATAAAATAAATAAGAATGGGGAGAAAAACTCTAAAACTGAAAGCAAACTGAAGCAGTTGAGTCCAGTTATATTTCAGATGAATATCATAACCACACCAAAAAGGGAAAAGAAAGAAAAAACCCAATTCAAGCAGCTGTGAATACAATATTCTATATACTCCCCAGTCTTGTGCAGAGCGGGATGAGAGGTGGGAGAATTGCAAACAAATCTGCAACTCTTTGTGTCAATTTTTTGCAAAGCAATTCTGAAACCATTTTATATGTATTATAGGATTGAATAATGTGTAGATGTGCTGTTGTTAGGAAGCTGGTTCTCACTGTGAAAGAAGGAACATAAAAACATGGAATACAGGATGTCAGGAAAGAACGCTGTGGGGTTGGAGGATAGACTGAAGTTGGAGGTATTGGTATGAACTCTTGATTCTTCAATGTATGTGCATCTAGGCATGTTCATGTGCACAGGTGATGTGTATTTCTCACGGCATCACATCTGGAGGCCCGTAATGTCCATCTGTCCCTCACTGTTGATTTTATTTTTGAGCACATATTTATGTATGTGTGATATTGTACGTGTGTGTGTGTGCGGGGGGTGCATGCACCTATATTTCCTAGGTCTGTCTCTTGTTAGGACCAATAAGCAAAGATAACCCAGTAGTAATGATGATACCTAGCACCCAGATCTTGGTCTCAAATACCGTTTCCCACTAAAAGGAAACAGAATCTTTCAGAGAAATGTCTGATTACAGGGCGTATTAGTCAGGGTTCTCTAGGGAAACAGAATCAACAGGAGATATCTCTAAATATGAGATTGTATAAAAGTGTCTCATGCATCTGTGGGGATGCACAGTACAAATTCATAGGGCAGGCAGTGAGCTGGCAATGCCAATGAAGGTCTTCAATGAATTCCCCAGGAGAGCCTGGCTGGCTGAAGAAGTGGTGAAAGTTCTCCGTCTTCTCCTTTAAAAGTCTTCAAGGGAGGCCCCTGCTGTGCGTCACAGCAGCTTGGGCAGCGGAGGCCAGCAGCCCAGCTTCGTGAAGGCTCTTGATGCACCATGGCCTGCAGAACCCAGCAAGCACCCCTCCACCGCCAAGATGCCCAAGAGGAAGATCAGCTCGGTGGAAGGCGCAGGGAAGGAAGAGCCCAAGAGGAGGTCATCAAGGCTGTCAGCTAAACCTGCTCCTGAGACAGTGGAAACAAAGCCAAAAATGGCAGCGGGAAAGGATAAGTCTTCAGAAAAAAAAGTGCAACCAAAAGTGAAAAGAGGAGCAAAGGGAAAACAAGCTGAAATGGCTAACCAGAAACTGAAGATTTACCTGCAGAAAATGGAAAAACTAAAAATGAAGAGAGTTCAGCCTCTGATGAAGCAGGAGAGAAAGAAGCCAAGTCTGATTGATCTCATATACCATGTCTTAGCAGTGGTCCCTGTTTCTCCCTTCTTGTACAATCCAGAGGAATATTTTTATCAACTATTTTGTAAATGCAAGTTTTTTAGTAGCTCTAGAAGAAACACTTTAAAGAAGGGGCTTGAAATCCCACCTCATCCCATTTTTTAAGTGTAAATGCTTTTCTTTAGAGGAGAAATCATTTACTGGTTGTTTATTTTTTGGTACAACCAGAAAATAGTGGGATATTGAATTATGGTAGGCTTTGACTGTCTTGGTTGTCAACTTTAACATTCCATGGGTTGGAGGGTGGCAGTTTTTATCCCCTGTAATACAATGCATACTAAATGATGATTTGGAGTCACAGTCTTGCATTTAATATGTATTGAACATTTTAAATTACCTCTATTTCCATGTTTTTTAGTAGAATTGTTTCTTAAAACTGCTCCCTGATCTTGGCTCTCCCTGTCATAACTGTGTACTCTATAACATCCTTGGTTGTGGTTGTACAGTTTTCCTAATAACTTTGTTATTTGCTGTGAAAGATTGGAAATGTACACATGTAGTGTATATGATATTAGCTTGTGATTAGTGGGACTTATGCTATAACAGTTTATCAACATTTGAAAATATTGGTACTTGATATCCTCTTAGGGAAAACTTGTCTCCAAATTTTTAGCTGGAAAGTCACTGGAATAACTTTAGAAAACAATTACAACTATATGGCTTTTTAGATTTTTAGTACATACATTAATTATGTACAAATTGTTCATAAAGTCTGTGTGCTGATCTTCAAAACAACCAATAAAATCTCAATTATGAAAGAAAACAAAGTCTTCAAGCGAGACTTGATTGGATTAAATCCAGCTGATTGAATTCTCTCATTGCGGAAGACACTCCCTCTGTTGATGTAATCAGCCACAGATGCAGTCAGCTGACTGATGCTTTAATAAACTAGCCTTCTGGTTTATTAACCAGCCACAAATATCCTTCCTTGGCCAGACACCTCAGCACCATCACCTAGCCAAGTTAACACATGAACTCAACCATCACAGAGGGCAAAGTAGATATACTATGAACTTGGAACGTTTTGTTATGTCCAAAAAGAAGAAATGTTGGGGGTATATCACACGGACACAGGCGTCACCTTGAAGACTCTCACTGGCCAAATCTGGGACAATTTTACCATTAGTATAATTAAGTGTACTAATGAATTAGAAACCTTTGTAAAACTAAGAAATCACGAGTCCATAATAATAATAGATAGATGATGGAAAGATAGATGATAAAGATAGAGATAGATACATAGACAGACAGATAGATGTAGATAGATGAGGAAAAGGGAGGACTCTTATCTACAACAGAACGTCAGAAATTGACTGGTAAATGTAGAGAGCGTGCTGGAGTTGGAAAGTCTTCATTTGTAATATAGTAAAGATTGGATCGGGCTAGAATCATCAATGGATGTTAAATCATCTAAGGGAAAATTTTTATGGTGATCAGGATAATTGCAGGGTCTTTACATATCTTCCTGCAGAATATTTGCAAGTTACAAGGGAGGAAAAAGAAACAGTTATTATGTAGTAGAGCAATAAGACAACATCTTGACTGAATGATCAAAATTAACATCACCAGTGAGGGACAGATGGACATCATGAGCCTCCAGACATGATGCCCTGAGAAGGATACAATATTGCCTATGTAGTACTAAGGCAGAGAATGAATAACCTGACTCCAATTATGAAGTAACATCAAATAAATACAAAATAATATATGTTCTGTTTAAAAGAGGATGGGGCTGCATTTTTCAAAAAGGCCAATGTCTAAAAGACAGAAAGGCTGTAAACATATTCCAGATTAAAAGAGGCTAAAGAGACATGAAGATTAATTGCAACACCTGACTCTAGACTGGATTTTGTATGAAGGGAGCAAAACGTTATAAGGGACATTATTAAATCAGCTGACAAATTGGAGTACAGGCAGTAAATTAGATTAAACTATTGATAACTCTGCTGTGGTTATATAAGTGAATATTCCTTTTCTTTTTTTAATTATTATAGAATATAACATATATACATAGAAGTGATAACTTTCTAATATGGTACTGCAACTCATAACATTTTTGGAAATTTCCTATTATTAGTGTATACACATTGAAATATTTATGGGGTAAAGGACCATAATGTATATAACATCCTCAAATGGATGTCTGTGTACTCACATGTGTATGTATGTATATCCACCCACATATACATACATCTATAGATAGGTACATGCATACGTATGTATACACAGAGAGAGAAGCAAATGATAAAGTAAAGAGGGTAAAATGTTAACAATAGATGAATTGTTTAACATAACACTCGTCTTTTTCTTATTTTTACTTTTGCAACCTCTTTTGTTTGACTACATTTCCAAATAGAAAGTAAAAAAAGAGGTAAAAAAAAAAAAAAAAGAAATACTTAAGCATGAAAACATAATGCTTAATTTGACTCAAAGCTAGCCTATGTTTCCTACATTACAGTCTCTAGACTGCAAAAGAGGACAAAATGCAAAGATTCTGTTTATTTATAGAGAGTTTTCTCTAGTTTCTGAGTGTTGTCTAATCTGAAAGTTCAGAAGAAAATAAATGAGGATTCATCCTTCAAGTTCTCATTTTCTGTTTTATTTCTGGGTCTTGTGCCCTAGGTCCTGGCTGGAATCCACCAAAACTTCAATCAATTTTTCTTTCTTAAGGAAATGAATTCAGCCCTTTGATTTTCCCAGAACTCCAAGGCATGTTTTTCCTCACACCATTAAACCATTTCATATCAAAGGAGACTAAGCTATGTATCCCCGGAAAAGAGACTTCAGTTTCTCCCCAAACCCTTGGGCAATGTTTTTTGTTGCTACCTTAAAGGAAACTGTGGAAACAGTTCAGCATTTACAGCTGTCCTAAGGCAAGAAACCCCACATGCAGTAATAGTGAAAGCAGGATCACATTCAGCGTTCCTTTGGTGGTCCCCCAAAGCAGGAACTGGGGGGCAAAAGGCTCAAACGGTCACTTCCCATTCACCTCCTAGAGAACTTTAACCATCACCCCCAATTTTCGGTACACAGCTTGACCACTCTTTATTTGTTCAATGAATATTTAACTTGAAACTACTCTCTGTTCTACTGAGACCAAACCCTTTAGTTTGGTTTTGATGCTCTGAAGTAATGTTTGAATCAAAACTTCTCTGTCACTCCCAGTTAAAGAAATGCAGGCTGTAAACACCTCTGTTGGACTTCAATATCCTCGAGGGTATGAGGTGGCCTTACGTATCTCCATATCCCCACAGGAGGCCAAGACCTGGGAGAAGTTAGTGCTCAGTTAAGAGGTGTATGAGTGAATGGTAGGTGATGGTGAAGAGTGAATAGGTGAAGGAAAAATGCCTCGTGGAACGGAGAATTCGCTAAAAACAGCTGATGATCTCTTGCTCAAGTAGAGTAAACTGAGGTTTTTTTAATCACTCCATGTCACACAATCAAGCCACTTTAAATCTATGCTCTTTTACAAAATATTCTTATTGTGGCAGGTCAGTCAGCCTAGGAGAGAGGGCAGAGCCTAAATTCTGGGTGGCTTGCCAGAGTCCTTTGGGTGAGCAGGCCACTGGGTCAATTTCGAAGTTCCGCTCAGTTTAGTAGAATCAGCAGACCAAAGAAGAGCAAGCCATGGGGTTTCTAAACCTGGATCAGCGGGTTCTTGCCCTCTACTCTCTTTGGATAAACCAAGCAAGTTTTGCTATTGCGCAGTTGTTGCCAGAAGGACAGGCAGGGACCTACAGGTAAAGCATTTTCCTGATCAAATAGAGACCAGAGAGTAAGGTTTAGGAGGGAAGTTCTTGGACTTCTACTCTCTTTAAGGAGATAGTCATGCTTCTGGTGGCAAAAAAAAATCAGCTCAGACCCCTGATTCCCAACAGCTCCCTGGTGTTGCCCCACATTGCTTAAGATTTGAGCTAACAAATCCTATTAAAAGCTTTGGCCTCAGATTCTCCCTTAGTCTTCTACCCTGCTGAACTGGGTTGGATTCTGAACCCTGAGACCTTTATTTGCTTATCTGGCTTTTTGATGCCTTTCTTCAGACGTGGGGCTTTCATCTTAGGGGACATGTATGCTAGGGAAAGCCACTAGACAAACAAAGCACAACTAGAACATCAATTTCATTCTAGGGTAACATATGCATAACAAATTTGAATGGATTTGATCAGTGCTTGCCATATGGAGCTCTGGGTCCAAATCCCTAGTGTGCATTCATCTCTGGTGGAAGAGTTGAGAAGCTTTGCCCCTGGGCTGCATGCACACCAGACCTGCCACCGTGAAGGTGTTGGAAGCACCAAAGGTGAATCTTTGTCCAATCAATTCACACTCCTAGCTCTGAGAGCTCCACTGAGTATTTTCTGAAGCTGGCTTCCTGAATTCAGATCGTCTCCTCCTGGATGCTGAACATAGGGAGTGAGTAGAGAAAATTTTGAGCTCTCCCTGGAGACTAGAGTATGTGACCAATATAAAGGCTTTATTAGAAAACATCTTCCAAAACCACAGTCTTAAGCTTTTGCTGGCAGCAACATGGTATTAGAGAAATAGGTCCATATTTATACATAAGAAGATGTACCCCGTTCTAGCAAAAGAAGTTAAATATTTGATTGAGGAAAGGGAATAAAGAGAAGAAAAAGAAGCTTAACTGTGTTAAAGGTAAAAGATATCTATATAACTGGCAGCCAGAAAAAAACAGAACCATGGAGTTTTATGGTTGGATAAGACTTGAAAATCTAATCTAGTTCAATCTTCCATCAAATGCTTAAATCCTCTCTATACTCTCACTGTCTTGTGGTTACCAAACATGGCTTGAATACTTTCAGTAATAAGGACTCCTCCCCTACTTCATTATATTGCCTCTAATACTTCCAGAACGTTCTTTATACTTGGCTGAAACAGAAAGATACATGGGATAAACTTTACTTTCTCTCTCACCCCTGCTACTAAAAGCAACCAGAAGTTGCAAGAGCAGATAGATTGTTAGGACAAACGATGGCTTCCTCCATGACTAGCTTCAACAATCTAGAAAGGGTGGGGTCAGACAGGCGGCTGAGTTGGAGGGTTAGCTGCTGAGTTAAGCAGATCAGAATTCTTTGAAATCAAATAATCAAAATGTCAAGAAACATACTAAGGGCTTCTGATTATAACCTAACATTCAAAGAGAGTTAACAAGAAAAACACTAACGGTTCATAATTTTTATTTACACTGAAATTTATTTTGTGTGGTTTTTTTTAAAGAATTATTTTTGTTGGTTAAAGTTCTCTGTCCAAACTTGTAATTTTAGTAATAATAAAAAAAGTTGATAGAGAATGATATGTGGCTCAATTACCCTGACTTTTACTCATGAATGATATGCCATACTATTTCCGCCTGATGGCAGCAAACCAAAATGTAGTCAGGTCATTAAAAATAATGCATTCTATTCTAAGATTAAATTTGCTAAATGATAATAAATGCACAGAGATCATTCTAATTATAACCAAGTTCCAAGTGACTATTAATGTACAAATTAGTACACACAGGTCTCCTAATAACTTTGGTAATTTTCATGATTCCAGGAAACTTGTGGATACCCTTAGCATGCTTTAAAAAAAAAAAAAATAAAGCTAAGCGGGAAAGAACAAAGAGCAGTTGCTTTTCTGGTTGTGTAAACCAAAATCAACTATTTCTGCCAAAATATTTTTCTCTAATGCATAAATTTATACACAGGATGGATAAGAATTGCTTTCTCTGCCATTCCACCCATTCTAATTTTCTTAAAAAAGAAAAATTGTTTGACATGCTGAAGCCTTGATCTCAAACATTTGGGACATAGAAATCCCCTGGAAAACTTATTAAAAGGCAGAAAATAGGATGTCACACAAAGGATCTGATATATTTGGGCTGGAGTTAGACCCTGAAATCTGTATTTTGCATAAGCTCCCAGTTGCTCCTGGTGTTGCTAGTGGTAATGCAGACATTTTTAGGACAATTGAAATTGAAAGGGAATTTACTGTGTACCTGTAGTGTGCCTTTAGGACCAGAAGATGGCTCCATAACATCTTAAATCAGGGACGTTGCAGCTAATGCGCTAACTGAAAAATAAAGGCTCTGAGATTCTGAGGCCTTTTTCTCCCAACCATCCTTTGGTAGATGAAAGCAAGTGCAAGAATATGATGTTAAAGAAGGAAGCAATAGGTATTAAAACCAATTTTACAATCATCACTTGTTATTAGCTCCTCTCAAAAATACTAGAGTAACACCGTGTTGTCATAGGAAATTTTCTTTAAAGTAAACCAGAAAAGCTTGATGCCCAATAAATTAGAAGACGTAGATCTTCCTGAGTACTGAGCTTTCAGATCTGGGAGAAGCAATCTTATAGCCGGCTATTGCTGCAATTCAGTCTCATCTCATTACAGAATTCCTGTTGTGAGCCGTAAATATCAAGGGCCGTGAGGTGATAGCACACATCACAACTTCCCACTTAAGCAACTGCTCTCTTACCCAGTTTCTCCAGGACACACTGCCCTGAGTATAATCAGGGAACAGGGCCCCCCAATGACAACGACAAAAATAAGCCAGTATCTGGCTCTGGCCCTAATCAACAAAATAACTGTATGCCTTCAGATGTCAGGAATGTCTGACGTGTATCAACATGAGTTCACATGGCAGTGTGTTCTGTTCACCTCCCATTCCTTGGAGGCTCCTGAAGGTCTCCAGTTGCCACAATGATGTCACTCTACCTGGAGGTAATCACTGCTTCTCTCATCATGTGCTCAGTACCACCCATGTGGGAGACTTTTCCTCCTTCTACCCTGATCCCCATCACACATTTATTAGGTTTGAACAGGGAAGTTGCTGGGAATGATCAGAGATGATTTCTGCTGCTAGAGGCTACAAAACAAAGTGGTCTTCTTCTCCATTCTGTCTTTTATTTACCTTGCTCCACATTTCAGTCCTCTTCCCCTGCTGGTGACCCTGCCCCCGGGCCAGCCGGAAGACAATGTGAATGAGACATCACCGTGGAATGTTAAGCATTGTATAACCTCACTCACCTCTGAGTTACATCCCTGGACCAAATATGTGCCTGAGTTCTGATTCTGCCTGGAGTCTGTTCAGCACACAGCCTGGAAGGTAAGGACTGCACAGAGTCTTAGCTCTGGGGGGCAGAGACAGCCCCAGCATCATTAAGTAATATGTTTCCCATGAGATTCATGACTTTACTTCAAGGAGGTAAAATTCAGGCCATCCTGCCCTGCTAACCAGACATGCCCAAATAGTAAGCTGTTTACATGCTTGCTCTTGGATTTTCACTATACATTTATGGAATCCAAGCAATCCTATAATACAATGTCCATAGAGAGAACAAAGGCTGCTGCCATGTCTTCAGGAACTCAGTGGGGTCCTTTATCATATAATGAAGTAAAATTTTCCAGAAAAATGTGACTAAAAGGGGAAATGTTAGATTGCAAATGTGGTAACAGAATAAATTTTTTTTTTAAAACCCATGGAGCTATAGTACACAAATAGTGAACCCTAAGTTAGACATGGACTATAGTTAATAGTACAATTATAAAAATGTGCTATCATCAGTTGTAACAAATGTTCCACACCAATGCAAGGTGGTATATGGGGATCCTATATTTTATACATGATTGTTCTGTAAACCCACAACTTCTCTACTTAAAAAAAGAAAAAAAAACTTTCCAGAAAAGAAGACAAAGTTTATGGATGTATTCATAGAAACAGATTTTATTATGCATAATAAAATGGATGAACAATTTGATGAGTCTATTAAATATATTGAATGAAGTAGGCTTTCAAGTAATCAAAAATAATTTCAGAGATAATCAGGCTGGCCCCTCAGGCTTTAGAATTATAGGTTCTTGGAGTTGGAAGTGGGGATGGGAAAGCAAGCAACAGAGTTAAGAAAGACTATACATTTAGTCTTTGTGTGCCTGGACTTTTGCATGTTTTCTCACTTTTTCTTGCTTAGATAACTGATTTCAGTGATTTACCTAAAAGACTTATCTCCCCAAGCCTGTCTCTATTTGGCCAGAGCTATTCTCCCAAAGCCCTGCTAGTAACTGGCTATGAGATCTTGTGCACAGTTATGTAGCCTCTATGCCTCAGTATCCTTTGTAAAATGGAAATGGTACTTGTACCTTACCCATTTGCTTATTGTGAAGGTTAAATAAGAATAAATGAGTTACATTCCCCCACTAAACCCTCCTAACTTATCCCATGTGCTGTCACTCTAGTATATTTTCTGTTCTTTACATCTACCATTCATTGTCATAATTTTGCTTATGTTTTCTCAGCAACATATCCCTTTCCCTTGCCATAACCCTTTGTCCATTTTCCAGTTACAGAATTCTCAGAATTTGAGACCAAGCTTGAATGCCATCTCCTCTAATAGAGTATCCCTTGTCCTTTCCCCCTTCAAAATTTTTACCTCTTTGTTGTTCCCCACTTGTACCTCTGTTTTTCCTTCATTTGGGCTCACATTTCAATTTAAAATTCACATATTTGACTCTTTTCTTCTAGATTGTGTAGTAAATGAGGTCCATCATATACAAAGTTTTATTCAAGTTTTATTCCGTTTCTAGCACCTACCAGAATAATTTGTATGTCATAAGCACTCCATTTGGTTGTAATTATTGATTAAAATGGACTTGCCTTAAAATTACAGCCCTCCTATTTAATTTAGTCTCCTCTCCCTTTGACAAATTTCACAGTATAGTATGTAAGAAAATATTAACTACCTAAATTCTGAATATGTTTCTATTAAAAAATTATTTTTCCCTAAATATCTATGGCATAGTGGAAAAATGTCACTAATAATTTGGTTTCCATTACATAATTATTCTCTTAAACTTGGAGAGTTTTTAGCTGGGATTTTAATACAAATTAACTTTTAATTCTAAAAATAATATAGAAATACTATAAAACTTTGGAAATTAAAGAAAAACCAATATGGATTCTCACCTATCAAACATGAAATTGTTTGCTAAGGTCTTGGTACTCAAAGTGTGATATGAATCAGCAGCAGCAACATCATGTGGAAGCTTGCCAGAAATGCAGAATCTCAGGCCCGTCTCAGACCTACTCAAGCAGAATGTTTCATTTGCACATTCAAGATTGAAAAGCACTGCTCTAAGATACTAACGAAAGCCTACAGAGCTTGCTTTACCAAGCATCTCCCTCCCTCCAGTAAATATTTTTTTAACACCTGCTATATGCTGTATTAGAAGCTGTGTTTTCAACAATAAGATTTCTTCCAGGAGTAACTCAAGAACATATGGGGAGAGTGTTGCCTTCTTTCTGAACTGTGTTCTTGAGCAAATCAGGTAGTTGTAAATGAGAAAGCTGCCAATGTCACAGAGAAGCCAAACATTTCATCCTGAAGTGGTTTCACTTGCTTCAGAGTTCTCAACCAGTGATGTCTCTAAAGTTTGATGCTTTCTTAAAATTTTCATTCCTTTCATGAAGAGCTGAAAAATAAAAAGAGAAGGCCAAATTTTGCTTGCCTTGGGCAGCCTTCATAAAGTCTTGTGTTTGAAGATTTAAAAGAGTATTTTAAAAGTTCAAGGGAAATCCAGAAAGGTGACATTTTCAAAAGCCAATCTTGAGATATTCCTTCCAGGAAAGATTTTCTAGGGAAAATAGCACAATTTGTTGATTCAGACAACTAAGTGATACATTACCAATATCCTATGAAGTACTTGAAGAAAGAGCACTATATTGAAATAGCCTTTAAGCATTGAAAAATGCATGATAAATATTACATTAAAAATATGCTTTTTTTACTAACCAACAAGGAATACTCCTCAAGAAAAAAATAGAGGTGGTGGTGGGGAACTGGTAGTATGCAGCTGAAAAGCAGATATTTAGATGAGTGTGAAGAATAACTAGGAAGAGGAAATTTTAATAAGATGTCAAAATGGGGCATTATGCAACAGGAGTAATGTGTGTCAAAAATGCAGGCCTGGAGGTGCAGCCAGAGAGGCAGAGGGGCCATTAGGTGATTAAAATCAGCTAACCTACAGATCTGTATGAAAGCCTTGTCTTCCTTCACAAATGCTGCTGTTTCCTTTTCCCATAAGCCCTTCCTGAGTCACTGAGAAGCCCTCCTGAGACCCAGCATCATGGCCAGGATGCTTTTCTTGATTTGCCTGTTGGCTAAGATGTTCCTGTGATTATGTATGTGCAAAGTCGTCATATCAGTAGAGAATCTGGTGTGCATTTGAAGGAGTAGGCAACATTGCAGAGAGCAGGGGAAATGGGTCTGTTTGCCTGGAAGCCTCCAGGATTGAGACACATTCCAAAATGGAATTTCCAAATAATGCCCCCTCACGAATTGCTTGCAGAATGCCCTAGGGCTTCCATTTCATCTATTAAAAAGGGATCATACCAACAACCCTCCCTGCCTTACGGGGGCGCGGTGGAGAGCAAATGGGACAAAGAATTTGGAAGAGGTTCCAAACAATAGGACATACAAATGTAAAATGTCATTAGTATTTCCTCATCCATAAAATGGGAATAATAGCACTGAAGCGCTGCTTAGTGGTGTGCAGGTGAATCTTAATTATGTAATGCTTAAGTACATACCATCCCCTTGGCCTTAACACCTCTCTCAGCCTCTGTAGCTTACTGAAACTGCAATCTACTTTCTGTGTAATTGTCAGACAGAGGGAGAGAGGATATTCTGAGAGGAAGGAAGGAAGGAAAGAAACATTCGCGGTCGCGTTTAATATCTGAGTGCTGACTGCCTGAAACCATGAAGGGAAAAACACCTATCCGACGTCGGACTGGCAAATGGCTTTAAGTTAACAAGACTGCAGCCCCAGCAGCCGCATCTGCCTACGAACAGGAAGGCGAGAGTAACGGAGGGAGGAGACTGAGAAGCGGGGGAGGAATGGGGGCTAAACCTAGGGGCAGCCCGGGAGAGCGCGGGCCAATAGGGGCGCTCTCCGCCACCGGCCAATCACCGGCCGCCTTGCCTGGCAAATCTGCCCGGCAGTGCGGGGCGGGGCTGCCGGGAGTCTGAGTGCCGCCGGTTACACTTCTGAGTGCTTCGGCGCCCCAGGGCAGGGGGAGTGTGTGCCGAGAAGCCGGGGGGGCAACGATTAGCAGGCATACCCAGCATATGAACCAGCCTGGAGACATATATAGAAGCCTGGATCAGGCTGGAGATGGTGTGCCCGGGCGTTCACGTGTGTCTAGACCCACAGGCGGGTCTATATGCTGTGTGGGCACCTGTCGTGTGAGTGGCCCCGGGCGTGGCTGCTCCTCGGACTTTCAGTTCCTGTAAGATTTATCTCTACGGGCCTACCTTCCCCCGGTTCCAGAAGGGAACGTAAGAAGTTTAACGGGGCTGGGACTGAGCAGATTAAGGCACTGGAGCAGCGGCTGGGCCAGAGCGGGTGGGGACTGCGGGTACTGGGTGGTAGGGAACCACCTATTTGTCCCGTCTTCCAAGCAGCAAGGCGATTTGGAAAGACTGGCGTGACAAGGGTGGCCCTGAAATGTCTACAGATCCCGGGCAATGATGATCACTGAGTGAGTGGCACTGGGCTGAGCCCGGACAGTTTGTTGGCAAGAGGGATGCTAGCAGTTAGGAAGGCAAGGAGAAAACTCAGGATGGGGACCATCTGCTCCCCCAACCCCAGCGGGACAAAGACATCATCGGAGGTCTGCAATGCCGACTGGATGGCCTCGCTCCTCCCTCACCTCCACAACGTCCCCCTTTCCAATCTGGCAATCCCAGGTATTCTTCTATTTCTACTTGTTCCTACAGTGTTTAATTCTGCCATTTTATTGTTGTTAATGGGTTGGGTGGCTTTTCTATTGTGTGGAGAAGATAACTCGGTGACCTTAACTAAGCCCTTTTTTAAAAAAAATTTCCAAACCAAAAACTTAACAGTGGAACTGCTTTTTTAAAGAGATTTAATTTAAGTATGCTGCATCATTGGCAAAGGGAACTCATGAGAATTGAAGCACTGCTATTTTATTTAACGTTATTTTAATTTTACTTGATAGCCTCATTCTAAGAATGTTATCCTCTTAATGTTGGGGCCAGGGCACGTGAGGGATTCATTTACTTGAAGCACTTAAAAAAAAAAAGGAGAGATCAAGGGTATGTGAATAAAAAAAAAATCATTAACAGTTTTAGATCTGGATCAAAATGAAAATGAAAATATATATCCTTTTTCATTTATTTGACTTTCTGTAGTGGAAGAAGAAACAAAAAACAGATTAGCTCTAGAGAATAGATTCAGAACCAGGAATGAGTATAAAAAGACATATATTTTTGTTGTTGGAAAAGCCTGAATTAGGGGATGCAAGCTTTTATCACAAGCAGTCATTAGGTGTGATGAGGCGGTGGTGATTGAAGCTTTGTCTATATATACACAGGTGTCTGCCTGACAGATCTAGAACTGCAGCCTTGAAAGGCACTTCTGCTCCAGACACTGTCTCTCTGCTAGGGGATTTATACCTTCACATCACTCTTGTTAGACATGTTAAATATGTCCTCTTCCTTCCATTCAAAAGCTGGTTAAAGTATGGATTCTGGAGAAGGATGTTTGGGCTGCAGTGATCTTGTTCTAACATGCTGGGCAAAGTCCTATGATTCTTGTACTTGGATATCACTCCTAAGAAAAGGGAACTGACTACTGTCAGTCCTTTCTCTCATCTAAAGACAGAACTATTGAGCAGGCAAAATCCAGGTATCCCCTGGACCAGTCTGCCTCTGGGCTGGAAAGATGACCTTATGCAACCCCAGATCTTTGCTTTCTATGCATGAGGAAAAGCAGTGCTGGCTTCAAATGTAGGCTTTTCCTTGCTGCCTCCTCTTTTGGAGGTTTTCTAGATTCATTGTCCCCACGGGCCCTTGTTGCTGTTGAGCAAGAAGAGAGCTGCTAAATTTCTTTATAGTTATGATCACTTGTGTTTTACCAGCCATTGACTACAGCTCCTTGGGAAATGCCAGATGGTTTATGCTTCAGAACAGGTCTTTTCCGTGTTTAATTGACGCCTGTGGACTCATCACCGAAGTGATGCCCAGGCCATTTTTAACATTAGTCATTTGCCTTCAGGCTTTGCAATGGGATTGTTTTGTGGATTGGTATGGCAGGTAGCGTGTGTTTGCAAATAGAGTGGCATCTTAAGCAGGCCCTAAATGTCTTTCTCATTCAGGGCATGTCCAGGGTAGGTTGAGTTTCCTACTTCCTCCTCGTACTTTGGACGGCTCAGAGTACAACAGCAGTTCAGCAAGTGGCTTGGCTGTATATTCCGACTCCATGACTCCAGAAAGAGGCTGGGCATTGGTTCTGTGTGATCTATAGGGTATCTCAGAGCTACCAGAGATTCCAGGGGAACAAACGGCTGAGGCCTGCTGCTGTGACTGGAAATTCTATGCTTAGCCGCCATGAGGGACACAGGAATTTGTTCACCCTGCTTTGTGAAGTCCAGTCTTACTAAGTATCAAAAAACATCCTCGACTCCTCAAATAGGTTGAATTCACTATTGTGAAATGTCCCTTTCCCAGGTGGAAGAGACATGATGGTGGATTTATAACATCTCAAGACACCCCTCCCTCATCACCTGTGCACTCTCTGTCCCCTACCTCCAATTTAATACTCTCTAGGTAAAGGCTAACAGTCATGTTCTGCTGAGCTCCTGAGAAATTCTGAAATACAGAAGGCATTCAGGAAGTGGGGGCCACCATTGTCCTCCCCTGCACTCCTCCCCCCCATGATCTTCATTATAGTAGCTGTTATTTACTGAGCACTACCATGAAGTGCCTACTGGCATACATTACTTCAAATTCTTACAGCTCCAGGAGGTAATACTATCATTTTAGAAATGAGGGAATTATTGTTCAGAGAGGTTCAGTAATTTTCTCAAGGTCACACAAATAGTATGGGGCAGAAACAGGATTTAAGTCCTAATGTAGCTGGTTCCAAAACCTATGCTTTGTCCTTGTGTCTCTGAGGCAGCCTCGGGAAATACAAAGCAGTAGGGGTAGTCTCTAAATGAAAACCAGCTCTCATAGACCATCTTCTGCAGTGAATGGAAGAATTTTCTAAAGTAGGTGTTCTTTATTATATCACTGTGATGATGGATGGATGGATGGATGGATAGATATGCACACATATGTGTGTAAGTATTATATAACTGAGAGATATATATGTGTGTGTTTAGAATTAGAAACCAATTAGTTTTAAATTCAAATGTAGTGCTTAGATCTATTTTGTCTCTGTGTGTATGTGTGTGTGTGTGTGTGTGTGTGTGTGTGTGTGTGTGTGTACGCTGATCTGGGGCGTCGATAAGACTGGGTTAGATCTGTCAGGGTTTGGGAGGAGCTGTGGTGACATGGGAAAGGGCAGGGAAAAAAAAAGGGATTCTGGTAATAACAGCAGAACTGGGATGGAGTAATCTGTCAGATTTGTGTACACCTGCTGCATTTGCCTAAATCATGATGGGAGAGAACACGTGTGAATGTGCACCTCTCAACAGAGCTTTGATGTATTACTTTATTGCTACAACTGTTAAGACCACCTGTTAATGACCAGTGTCACCCAAACATATTGAAAAATCTTGGAGAGGAATCTTAGAGCAATCCTTATTGTCAACTGCATAGAATTATTGGATATCCTAAGGTTAAAGGATCTGGTAATTACAAAAAAAAATTCAGGTTTTTAAATTAAATCTTTAAAAGAGTTATAAATACTTCAAACATTTTCCTTGTTCTTAGCAAAAGCATGATATTCTTTGTGGACAAATGGACTGATAGTAAAAATATTTTTCTGTAATGTGTATTTAATTCTTTTTCTCTGTATATTTTAGTACTATTTGTTTATTTATAAATAAATGTTCTTTCCTGTCTTTTCATCAAAGGTCAAATCTTTGGTCTGTTGGAAAGAACCTTGAATTTAAGGGTCTGGAAAAATAATATGGTTTATCCTACATTTGTAATAGAGAAGAAGTATCTGAATTTCTCTAGACTTGGTGTCCTCATTTGTAATTAAGATGTTGGTTTAAATGAAGTATAGCATCCTTTCCAGATTTAAAATTCTTTGATGAATTTGAACTTTATTTTTTTCTTGTTTTTTGTTTAATATAGAAACAGTTGGAAATATTGATTGGGCCATTTTAGGTATGAAGGCCATTTCTTTTATGCCTCTTCAAAACAAGAAATTATTCTTGGCACATGCAAGCAAAGACTCACAATTGCCAGAATGAACCAGGGTCCACTCACTTTAGCCAGCCTAAAAGAGGCTATAGATTTGTTGATCTAAATAAATTTTCACCTCTTTAGATCTTGAGTTCCTTTTAAGAAGGCCCCATGCTCAGGCCTGTGGGAGACCCAACCCTGCTGTCAAAGGAGTTTACAATCTAGTGTCAGAGACGTGTGTATGTATACTTTCGCCATACATAATTGAAAAATAGAACTTATTGATGTGAATGTTGAAACAGTTGAAGTTAAGTGTTATAGAGGCTCACAGAATGGCAAGACTAATTCCAACTTTTAATATTAGGAAATATGTTTGGGGGGAAATGGCATTTGCCCTGGAATTTGAAGAATGTCCGAGATTTCAACGATATGGCATGAGGGGTCAGGTTTTGGAAAGAGGGCTTTCCAGGTGAATTGAACCACGTGAGCTAAATATATATTTGGGAAATGGCTGGAAGACTTCCTCTCCTACCCCTCCATAATGCTTTGCTAAAGCTTTTGTCATTGTGCTTCTCAACACATTGTTATTTTTAGGTGTCTGTCTTGCAGATAGAGAATATGACTTACTCCCTTTATAAGCCTAAGACCTAGGCTTTTCTTAACTGGGTCAGTCATTGGTAGTGACTGAGTTGAATAATTCAATGCGTGGAACTGGGGGGTAGGAATGATGGAAAAATGGCTTTCAGCCAGGTCCTGGATGACCTAACACTCTATGCTAAGTAGTTTGCCTTTCACCATCACTGCTGATCATGATCAGAGCTAAACTGAATAGACTGGGTCAGTTCGCCTTTCATAAATAGCCATATGAAGCCTGTATCAGCCAATACATCAGGGATCTCTAGAGAGATTTTATATATCGAGAGAGAAAAAGAGAGAGAGATGTATTTTAAGGAATTGGCTAACATGTGTGGGCTGTGTTCTGGTTTGCTAAAACTGCCATTGTGCAAAATACCAGAAATGGATTGCCTTTTATAAAGGGGATTTATTAGGTTACAGATTTACAGTTCTAAAGTCATAAACATGTCCAAACTAAGGCATCAACAAGAGGAAACCTTCACTGAAGAAAGGCTGATGGCATCCGAAACACCTCTGTCAGCTGGGAAGTCACATGGCTGGTGTCTGCTGGTATTTCGCTCCTGGGTTCTGGTTTCAAAATGGCTTTCTCTCTCTTAGCTTCTCTCTCTCAGCCTCTGTGCATCCATGCTTGTTCTCCGATGGTGTTTCTCTCTAAGCATGTTGGGGTCCTCTCTTAGCTTCTCCAGGGCAAATTCTTAGCTTATCATCTCCAAATGTCCTTCTGTCTGCATCTCCCAATGTCTCTGAGTGTCTGTGTCTGTGTTGGCTCTTAACTTCTCCTGGGGGCAACTCTGGATTACATGTCTTAGCTTCTCTCCAAAACGTCTCTCTCAGCATCTCTGAGCTCCTTATCTCTGTAAGCTCTCTTAAAGGACTCCAGGATCTAATCAAGACCCATCCAGAATGGGCGGGGTCACATCTCCATGGAAATAATTTAATCAAAGGTCTCAGCCACAGTTGGGTGAGTCACATCTCCATGAAAATGCTTAATTGAAAGGTTGCACCCTAATCAAAAGACTAATAAGTCTGCCCCCACAAGACTGGATTAAAAGATCATGGCTCTTCTGGGGTCCATAATAGTTTCAAACCGGCACAGGCTGGCAAGTCTAAAATTTGTGGGGCAGGCCTGCAGGCTAGAGCTACGGCATGTTAGTCTGGAGGCAGAATTTCTTCCTTTCTAGGAAACCTCAGTTTTTACTCTCAACTAATTGGATGAGGCCCACCACATTTTCAAGTGTAATCTGCTTCACTTAAAGTCAATTGATTGTAGATGTTAACTACATCTGGAAAATAACTTCATAGCAACAACTAGATTAGTGTTTGATTAATAACTGAGAACTATAGCCTAGCCAATTTGCCTCATAAGGCTAGCTAACCATCACAAAAGCCATATGAAGGTTTTCTGATTGATTCCTTGTAACTTAGCATGCTATTCCTGTATCCCTAGATAAGGCTCACTAATGAATCCCATAATAAATGATAATTCTGGGACAGAGTGAAGTTGGCAGAAGACTCAGAAACAGAACTCTGGTATAATTTCTGTGCTGGGAACAATTCTTTCACCCTGAGTCCACTTTGCTGTCCTCTTCCCTTGTCAAATTTGAGCTTCTCATTTTTCCTGTCCAGCTGCTGCCTTACCCTGCTCTTGTTTCTCTTTCCCTCATCACCTTCCTTCCATTGATCTGTCCTATATATAATCCGGCCTCTCCCATTCCAGTGCCACCCCTTCCTCAGGTGCTTCTCGCTGCTCTCTCATTTCTGTTCTCATCTTGGTGATGATCAATCCCTTTTCTCCTTTTTTAACTTTCTGGATCCCCATCCTTTTCTTATGTAATGTTACCCTTGACCGCTTGGCACTTCCTTTATTGCTTCTCCCTGTGGCCCTACACATACTTCCCATATGTGTGACATGGGGACAAAATCCCCATGGGGAATAGATGAAGGGGTCATTATCCAAATGTTGCTTCTGGAATTTGGACCAAGGCTGGTGTATCTGAAAGACAATTGAGAACCACCCCAAAAGGGTGCAGAATTATTTTAGGAATAAGAAGAGTTAGGTTGGCTCTGCTTTGAGGATAGCACAAGCCATGAGTTGACCCTGGATCAAACCCAATCTCATAGGGAACTTGGGAAAACCTAGGGCCAAGCTGAATGTACCAGGTCTGACCTGATTAAGAAAAAAATCATAAGGGACCAAAATGGTATCTGTTCTAGTTTGTTAATGCTGCTGGAATGCAAAACACCAGAGATGGATTGGCTTTTATAAAAGGGGGTTTATTTGGTTACACAGTTACAGTCTTAAGGCCATAAAGTGTCCAGGGTAACACATCAGCAACTGGGTACCTTCACTGGAGGATGGCCAATGGTGTCTGGAAAACCTCTGTTAGCTGGGAAGGCACATGGCTGGTGTCTGCTCCAAAGTTCTGGTTTCAAAATGGCTGTCTCCCAGGGCGTTCCTCTCTAGGCTACAGTCCGTCAAAAATGTCACTCTTAGTTGGGGTATTTGCCCTCTCTTAGCTTCTCCAGAGCAAGAGTCTGCTTTCAACGGCCATCTTCAAAAGTGTCTCTCTTGACTGTAGCTCCTCTTCAAAATGTCACTCACAGCTGCACTGAGTTCCCTCTGCCCGTCAGCTCATTTATATGGCTCCACTGATCAAGGCCCACCCTAAATGGGTGGGGCCACGCCTCCATGGAAATATCCAATCAGTGTCATCACCCACAGCTGGGTGGGGCGCAGCTCCAAAGAAACAGTCAAAGAAATCTAATCAAAACTGATAACGTCTGCCCACACAAGATTACATCAAAGACAGTGGCATTTGGGGGACACAATACATTCAAACTGGCACAGTATCTTACATGGAAATAGTTTATTTTTGTTTTGTTTCTTGTTTCGTTTCTAGGTAGTCATGATGAGGAATGAAAAGAGTTTGACTTTAATGTTCCCAGTTACTAGGTTTACCTCCTAAGAAGGTTCATCACTTCCCTAGCCTTTCCCATACCCCACAAACACAACTCATGCAAAAGCCAAAAAGAATTCAGGAATCACACATGTCCATGAGAAGCAGAATCATGGATTGGTTAAGAGTGTGAACTCTAGACCCAGTCTGCCTGCATTTGAAGCCTGACTCCGTCCCTGACAAGCAATGTGATCATAGGCAAATTATGTAACCTCTCTATGCCTCAGTTTCCTTCTCTGCAAAACAGAGCAAATGATGTCAGTACCTTACTTGGTTAGTATGAGAATTAAAATAATTCATTCATACAGTGTGCTTAGAATAGTACTGGCACAAAATAAACAATATAAATAATAGTAGTTGTTATTGTTATTTTTATGTGTCTTCTCCTGGAATAGACAACAGAGAAGAGGTAAAAAATATAGTCCATACCCTCAGGTAATTTACAATAGTCCATATCCATAGGTAATTTACAATCTAGTGAAGTTGCTGACCAGTCAATTGAGCCTCAGTGTTCTGTGTCTGATCAATCAGGGTAAATTGAATGGGGCTTTAGAGCAAGTAGTACAACATGGGATCTGACTCCCAGGGATAAGCCTGGCCTGGCATTGTGGGAAGGATACAGGGAGGATTCCCCAGAATGTGAGTACCGAGGGAGTATTAAGTGCAATATGGTGGGTGGCAAATCAAGAAAGCCAGAAAGTTCGCTTTATCTATTTACTCTGCCCTGTCCACCCACCCCAAGTTCAGCTCTCAGACTTTGTCATCTCCAGACATCATAGCCTTTAGGAATAATTCAGCTGTCTGTGACAGGACCATATTGGTAACTCTGCTTCTGCTCTACTCATTTTTCCGTCACTTGCCTTCCTAACCCAGGCATTTTGTTCCAAGCCCAAGAGTGGGAATATTGCAGAATGCCCTCCTTAGAACAAATCTTTATACGTATTTGATAACTCCTTCCCCAGCCATCAGAATAGTTCCTTCATCACCCCCCAAACACCTCCATGACCCCCCCCATGACATACACACACACTTAGCTGTGATCTTCGTCTCACCATGAAGAGAGTCCAAATTCCAATGCCTTTTCCTGTTTTCCCTTCATAAATATCCTGTACAACATGCCCAGTGACATTTCAGATCCTTGGGGCATGCTGCTTTCTCTTGCATGCTGCCCTCAGTCGTGCTTCCGAAGCCGAGGATTTGGTTTCTAAGGCGAGGTGCTGCCTGAGCTGCCCTGGGCTGTGACAGGCTGTCCCCACATCTCTCCCAGCGTCCAGCAGCCTCTGAGCACAGGCACACTGAAGGAATGTTAGTGAAATGCTTTAGAAGCCTGTAACTTTGCCTTTGGGAGAGCACAAACCATTTCTTCAAATGCTGACTAACCCTAATTAAAGCTTCAAACCAGGCCTGCAGAGGAGGAATTATTTATAGATTTTGTAATAGGTGGGCGTGTTTGTGTGTGTGAAGAGAATTTGAACACATCAAGAACCAAATTTAGATGACTGAGATCTGTGATGAAATCTGAGTATTAATATGTGTGGTGAAGCAGGAGGTCTTGTACTTTCTCACTTGTGTTGTTAAACATCTTTAGGAGTTTGGATTATATTGCTGAATAACCCTGAGGATCAAACAGCACATGGGAGGATTACATTAGTAGATCTCTATGAGGTGTCTATACTATAAAATGGATTGTGCCACAGAAGCCTGCATTGCTCTAAGATGAGATGTAGCTTTGTGTCATCTATGAAACATAGGCAGTCTTCCTTGGGTTCATCGTCTACTAAGCAGCTGAAACTTTCTAAGAGAATAACGGCATTTGTTTTTTTAAATGTCCAATTATTCTAGAGCTATTGGCTGTAAAGTATCATATCTTCTCAAAGAATATTCTGTCAGTGCTGGGTTTTTTTTTCTCTGTACACACCTGACAATATCAAAATAAAGGAGAAAAAAGGAAACATTTGTACCCTATAATGCAGATGTCTTGGAATGCAGCAGGACTCAGCAGTAATGGTGGAAATGAAAAATTTCTACACCCTGTCAGACTGAAATGAATATTTTATGAACATGTATGATTTGAAGGCTTATATACTAGAAGCAATATTCTTAAAATGCAATTGAAACCAGATGAAAAAAAAAAAAACAAAAAAAACTAGCAGATAAAAGTGAAAACAGTGTTCTCAATCCCCCTCCCTGGGTTTAAGTTCAGGCCATAGTCCTGGCAGGAGGCGCCCTTATGAATTCTCATGAGAATAATATGAACACAGTGTGTTAATTTGGTTTTTTAAAAAAAAGGTACTGATAACCTGTTCTTTTTGCTTCTTTTGTTCCTTTTGCTTCACTTCCTATATCAAAAATAAAAAAAAAGATATTCATTTAAAAGAAAATCACTCATTCCGAGGATATTTACTGAATGCCCTGTTGTGCCATTACCATGTTAGATGTGATGAATACAGAGATGAGAAGTTGTGATCGTATAAGAGAGGAAGAAAGCAAATATTCAAATGTTGTGGCAGGAGAATGCATGGGGTGGGGTATTATAACACTCAGAAAAACAATATGCAATTCCATTACTGGTAGGAAGAGGGAAGTTTGGTAGATTAGACTACCAAGAGGAGGTGACTCTTGCATTGAGTCATAAAGAGCAAGTAGTACAATGTGGGATGTGACTCCCAGGGATAAGCCTGGCCCTGGCATCATGGGATTGAGAATACCTTCTTGACCAAAAGGGGGAAGAGAAATGGAACAAAATGAAGTTTCCATGGCTAAGAGATTTCACATAGAGTCAAGAGGTCATTTTGGAGGTTATTCTTATGCAAGCTCAGCGAGATATTGCAAATTGCCACAGTATGCCAAGTCCCAACCAACAGTATTCCTGGAAACCCTAAAGAATACCCTGGGTTCTATCTAAGACTATAAAAGTTTTACCTATTAAATTTAGTTTTTTTCAGAAACTTAGAGCCTCCAGATTGTTCCTATGCCAAATAAGCCCTGAAACCCAGAGATACTAGTCTCTCCAAGAACATCAACCAGTTTCATTCCTCTACCCCATAATGTTGACACCCTTTTCAGCATGAAGAAGTTAGAACGGGCGTTGCCCAGATATCCCTGAAGATTGAGACAATGATCAAATGAGAGAGGGAATTGTAACTGAGCAGTTAGGATTTAACAAATGATTACAACTACTGACTCATTATATAGATATTTCTTTTTAGTTTCTAGTGTGTTAGAATAGCCAGAAGGAAATACCTGAAATTGTTGACCTGTAATCCAATAGCCTTGATCTTTGATAATGATTGTATAACTAACTACAGAGCTTTCATATTGTGACCATGTGATTGTAAAAAACCTTGTGACTGACACTCCCTTTATCCAGTGTATGGGTAGATGAGTAATAAAATAAAGACATGCATGAAAAAAAAAATAATAATAGGTTGGAAATATGGGGAAAAATATCCCTACATAAACTATGGAAAATAGTTAATAGTACTACTTTCATAATTTTTCATCAATTGTAACAAATGTAACTACTGTTAAAAAATAGCAGAATTACAAAAAAAAAAAAGTGCTATCATCAATTGTAGCAAATTTTCCTCACCAATGCAAGTTTTGGTGGTGGGAAGGTATATGGGAATCCAGTATTTTATATATGATTGTTTGGTAAACCCACTTCTTTAATAATAAATAAATAAAAGAGCAAGTAGTAGTGTTCTAGTTTGCTAATGCTGCTGGAAATGGATTGGCTTTTATAAAAGGGGGTTTATTTGGTTACACAGGTACAGTCCTAAGGCCATAAAGTGTCCAAAGTAACACATCGACAATCAGGTACCTTCACTGGAGCATGGCCAATGGCGTCCGGAAAACCTCTGTTAGCTGGGAAGGCACATGGCTGGCGTCTGCTCCGGAGTTCTGGTTTCAAAATGGCTTTCTCCCAGGATGTTCCTCCCTAGGCTTCAGCTCCTCAAAAATGTCACTCTTGTTGCTCTTGGGGCATTTGTCCTCTCTTAGCTTCTCAGGAGCAAGAGACTGATTTCAAAGGCCGTCTCCAAAATGTCTCTGTAAGCTACAGCTCTTCTCTCAGCTCCTGTGCATTCTTCAAAGTGTTCCTCTTGGCTGTAGCAAGCTCACTCCTTCTGTCTGAGCTTATATAGTGCTCTAGTAAACTAATCAAGGCCCATGCTGAATGGGCGGGGCCACACCTCCATGGAAATACTGAACCAATAGGTTCCAACCTAAGCCACACTAATACACCTGCGCCCACAAGATTGCATTAAAGAATATGGCTTTTTCTGGGGGACATAATATATACAAACTAGCATAAGTAGATAGCCAGGTGTTACAGGTAGAGGGAAGAGTGTTACAATGCACAGGTACTGAGGAATAGGAAATTATGGTGACCCTGAGAAAATGTGAGGTGTCTAGTGTTGTCAGAGTATAGAATTCTCTTAAAGAAAGGCTGGAAAGGTAGACAGGAGTTTAGAACCTAATGAGCCTTGTGAGTCATGCCAGGATTGAAAGTTATCCTGAAGGCAAAAAGCAGCCATTCAAAGACTTGGTCAGGAATGGGTGAAGGCCCCTAAAATAACTGCACAAGGGTGAAGTGAAACAAAATGACCCAACAGTTATTTGGAATACTGAAGGATAAGATGAGAAACTCGTTTCTTTCACTCTGTTTAACACGTATGTACTGATTATCTTCCATATACCAGGCTCTCTGTTAGGCACTAGTGATTTACTGATGATCAGTACAGATAATGGTCCCTTCCTTCAAAAAGCTTACAGTCTAGTTGTGGAAATGGACATTTAATGAAGTAATTATAACAGCCTGCTATGTAAAATTTTGGAGAGGTATAGGTTACTGCTGGAAGAAGCATTTACAGGGGCGTCTTAACAAGGCTTGGGAGTCCAAGGAGGCCTCTGGGAGAAAGTGATCAATAAACTGAAATCTGAAGGATACACAGGAATTAACACCCAAGAAAAGAGGAGCAAACAATATAACAATTCTGAGAGAGGAAACAATATAAGACCTTGAAGAGAGGCAATGACCTACCCAACTACCTGAAATAGTTCATTGTAGTTGTACCATAGGTTGCATGGAGGAGAGTGGGAAGGAGGGAAGTGGTTAGATACTAAAAGGTATGTTAAAGTGATATAACTTTACCTAACAGGAGAGGAAAGGGTTTTAAGCAGGCAAATGGCAAGGTCAGCTTTGTGTTTTAGAAAGATCACTCTGGCTGCAGAACACAAAATGTAATGGAGTGGGGAAGTATTGGAACCACGGTGACCAGTTAAGATACTGGTGAGATCATCCAAGTGGGAGGTGATGCTGACCTGAGGGGGAGAGTGACCATGTGGGCAAAGGAAAGGGGACAGACTCGAGAGACACTTAGGAGGAAGTGTCAGTAGGACTTACTGAGTGATTAGAGGTTGAAAGAAGAGGTGCAACTGGCTTGGGCAGTTGGGAGAAGGGTGATGGTATTCCCATAAATAGGGATACAGGAAGAAGAGCAGGTTTAGGGATGATGGAGGGAAGGAGATATATTTAGTTTGGGGCATACTGTGTTTGAGGTACCTGTGTGACATCTATCTCAGAATTGAAAGAAGGGAGTAGGTAGCACTGAGTAGAGATAATTCAGGGTTAAACTTACGTATCACAATTTGCCCAACCCTTTGCCCCACCCACAGCTACTATTATATCCAACAGGAGATGCTTTGAGCTGTAAATGCTGGTATCCTTATTTTTTATACTTTTCTTTTTAGATTTCATCTTAGATTTTACTTCTTCTTGGAAATCTGTCTTAAACTTCTAATCCCAAATAGGTGACCTTCCCATGTGCTCATCTAGTGTTTGGGCTTGTTCTTCATGAATTCTCTCATTTCTTATGTTTCTCTGACTATATTGGCATCTCTGGGGGGTTAGTTGTGTGCACTACACCACAAAACAGCTGTGAAATGGGAAGTTACAGTTACTTTACCACAGTCAGCAAATACCATTTATTTCACATGCCTGTATTCAGGGTTGCACCAAGAGGCTCAATAAAACCAGGAGGATTTTGTAGTAGAATACTTAATCCAATATCACTTTTTCTCCTATCATAAACATTTTCCAGGTTTCCCATAAACCTTAGTATTATTCTTTCTTTGGGGTTAAAAACTGAAAGGCCATTAAAGAGAATATGATTACTGTATCTCAGAGCTGAGGGGCTGCTTACAAACATGGTGCCATCTGTTCAGACAGAGCAGGATGCTAATTAACAGAACAGGGGGTTTAGATTAATGGAGAAATAATTGCTTAATAGTTAATTACCTATACAGTATCTTATTTTGTGATGGGGATTCAGGTATTCTGAATACTCGGGAAAAAGAAAATCTTTCAAAAGAAAATGGATACCCGTCCATATGTATATGGCTTTGAAATGCCTCCCATTCATGGGATTGAAGACCCTTTGACTCACATAAATCAGAGGATATTAGAGGTGACTTGGAGAACATCTAGGACAATGCAATTCACATGGTGCCCTACAGAGCGCTAGGTGGCTTGGTGCCATCTTGGAGCCCGTCAGGACACTGCAGGCCAAGAGTGGGAGCTGCTGGGAGAGAAGCCTATAATCAGAACAGCTATACTTGCATTTGGTTTTTATATTAATACTTCATGTGCCAGTTTGATGTAAGGAAAATGAACACATCATCTTCAATGCAGTTTTGTGGAGGCAGACGTATTAGTGTTGATCAGGTTGGAATCTTTGATTGTTTCCATGGAGAATGCAACAAAGACCTTTGGATAATTTCCATGGAGGTGTTACCTCATCCATTCAGGGTGGGTCTTTATTAAATCGCTGGAGGCCTATAAAAAGAGTTCACAGACAGAAGGAGCTCAGAGCAGCTCTGAGTGACATTTTGGAGAGCAGCTTAGAGAGAAATTTTGAAGATGGCCATTGGAAGCTGACACTGACATTTTGGAGAACGCCATTTTGAAACGCAACCTGGGAGCAAGCAGACGCCAGCCACGTGCCTTCCCAACTAACAGAGGTTTTCAGATACCATCGGCCATCCTTCAGTGAAGGTACCCTGTTGTTGGTACCTAACCTTGGGCACTTTATGGCCTTAGACTGTAACTTTGTAACCAAATAAACCCCCTTTATAAAGCCAATCCATTCATGGTGTTTTGCAGAATGGCAGCATTAACAAACCAGAACACTTCATATGAAAATATTTGAAAAGAGCCCCTCTATAGCTCATCCAGCCACGTGGGGGAGGACCAGGACCTGCTCCTTAGATCCTCACGGCAATGTCAGCCCTCAGGCAGCGGGATGCCCCTTGGTTTCTCAGCACATGGAAAAGAATAAATTGATAAGCATCCTCTGCTTTCAAGCATCCTCCATTACGCATTTTCTTTGTTTCATTGTGAATAATTAACAATTTAATAGGCAATTGACTAGAAATGAAATTGACCACATGGCCCTGTCAGATTTTGCTGGCAATTTGGTTGTTATTATTAACACTTCCACATGCCCCATGGAAAATAATCAAATCTCATAGGTGGAGTTTGTCCCTTAGGGTTGGCAAGAAGATTTAAAGCTGTTGTTCTTTGGTTTGGGAGACTATTAAATGGTTTCCCTGATCTTGAAACATGGATTCATGTCAGCTATATTTTGTATATCCTAAACATGCCTCAGCTTTTCTGTTCTTGCCAAGATGGAGTCAAGGTCTCTACAAAGGCTGCAGTTTTTCCCAAGGACCTAATTCAGGTTGGTGAAGTAGGAGGCCTCAGGGAGAAGCTATTAAGAGGCAATTTACACAGGATAAGTTGCAGGAAATTTACTCTCTGGGACTTTTTAATTTTTCAATGCAATATTTTATTATAGCTTCTCCTTGAGTCATTGTTTCTGATTTATTTTTGTCCTCTGTTTTTTTTTTTTTTTTTTTTTTCCTGAGATATTCCTCTTTGTTAACCCAAATAACTCAAACTAGAAGGACAAATAGAGATAAACAGAACTAGAGATGTAATGGTACAGAGAGTGAACTCTGTTTAAAGGTGGATGGACCAAGTATAAGTTTGGAAAATGATCAGGAGGCCTAGACTTACCAACCTTAGGCAACTCTGTAAACATCTGTTTATTCATTTATGCATGTTTGTATTTATTTTATATGCACATATTCAGTACCTACTATATGCCAGTAACCTACTTATAATGGAGATATATGGATAAATTAGACAGGATCCAACCCTCAAAAACTCAGTCAGATGACAGAGACAGATAGGGAAATAATTATCACAGAGTGGCCTAAATTCATCAAGTATGAACCAAGTGCTGTGGAAACACAGTGGAAAGAACAATTAGATCTGCTTAGCAGAGTCAGGTAAGCTCACAGAGGTGTGATTTTGAGCTGGGTCACAAACAAGTAATTAAAATGGAATGTCAAGGGACAATGAGATTATTCCCAAGAACTGTAAGGATTTTCTTTTCTTTTTCTTTTTTAGCAAATCCTTTGCTACATTTAGTAAGCATCAGGCCCCCTTCACATAACTTGCAAATTAGTATGCTGTTAGTTCAGACCACAGAAAGATTTTAATATGCAAAATTATTATCTACTCACATCAAATTTATTGCAATATTCATAGAGATTATAAAACTCTTAGAAGAAAACACTGGGAAATTTCTGCAGGATCTTGTATTGGGGGCAGTGGTTTTTAGACTTTAGAGCAAAAGCACAAGCAACAGAAGAAAAAATAGATAAGTGTGTCTTCATCAAAATTTAAAACTTTTGTGCATCAAAGAATGTTATCAAGAAAGTGAAAAAGACAACCTACAGAATGGGAAAAAATATTTGGAAACTACATATACATCCAGAATATATAAAGAACTCCTAAAACTCAACAACAGAAAGATAAGTCAATTAAAAAACTTGAATAGACATTTCGACAAAGAAGATATTCAAATGGCCAATAAGCATGTGAAAAGATGCTTAACAGCATTAGCCATTAGGGAAATGCAGTTTAAAGCCATAGTAAGATGCCATTTCACACCCGCTAGAATATCAACTATTAAAAAAAAAAAAAAAAAAAAAAAACAGAAAATAGCAAATGTTGGAGAGGATGTGGAGAAATAGGAGTGCTTGTTCATTGTTGGTGAGAATGCAAAATGGTGCAGCTGCTGTGAACAGTTTGGCAGTTCCACAGAAAGTTTAGTATAGAATTACCATTGGCTCGGCAATCCCATTTCTAAGTATACACCCAGAATAATTGAAAGCAGGGACTTGAGCAGGTATTTGCACACCAATGTTCATAGTGGCATTATTCACAATTGCCAGAAGGTGGAAGGAACCCAAGTGTCCATCAATAGAAGAATGGATAAACAAAATGTGGTATATACATACAAAGGAATCTTATTCAGCTACAACAGGGAATGGAATTCTGATACATGCGACACATGGATGAACTTTGAAGACATCATGTTGAGGGAAGTAAGCCAGACCCAGAAAGACTAATATTGTATGATCTCACTTATATGAAATAATTAGAATAATCAAATTCATAGAGTCAGAAATTAGAATACAGGTTACCAGAGACAGGGATCAGGGTTGGGAATGTAGAGCTACTGCTTAATGGGTACAGAGTTTCTGTTTGGGGTGATGGAAAACTTTTGGTAATGGATAGTGGTGGTGATGGTAGCACAACATTGTGAATGTAATTAACATCACTGAATTGTATACTTGAAAGTGGTTAAATGATTAATTCTAGTTGGTATTTATGTTATCAAAATAAAAATTTTTTAAAACTCATAGAACTGTACAACGCAAACTGTGAACCCTAATATAACTGTGGATTATATTTAACAATATAATTGTTTCATTGATTGTAACAAAGGTATCAAACTAATGCCAGATGTTAATAATGGGGAAAACTGGGGGCAAGGGGGACAGTACATGGGAACCCTGTGCTTTTTGCATGATTTTTATGTAAACCTATAATTTCTCTAATAAAAAATGTCTTTAAATATTTTTAAATCCTGGGCTTCTAATACAAGATATTTTCTATGCAGCTGTCCTAAACAATGTTAGCATTTAAGGATATATGTTTATTTTTATGTCTATTCTTAATGTATTTTATCTTATCTCTATCTTTAATTTCTATTTGCTTTGGATGCAGTATAGACAATATGGAGAAGGCGTTCAGACTGTGGATTCTATTGCTAGAGCACCTGGGACCAAATCTTAGTTATTAGTTATGTAACCTTGAATAAAATACCTAACATCTCCGTCTCTTAGTTTTCTTATCTGTAGAATAAGACAATTGTAGTATCTACTTCACAGGGTTGTTTAAGAACTAAGTAAGATAATATATGCAATGTGCTTAGAATGTTGCCTAGCACAAAACAAATTATGGATATATTGTTTTTATTAATATTGTTATTATCAACAGTCCTTTTTGATTAGTAGGTGATTAATATGCACCTAGCATAGTACTAGGTACTCTAGGACATTTTTTAAAATGAATAAGATGCAGCTTGTAATCTTGTAGGGCAGGTATGATGGTTCAAGTAAAGCCAACACAAAGCAGAATGAGATGAGAGGGTAGTGAAGAAACAAGCAGACTGTTCTACGGACTTAAGAAGGGAGCAGTTACTTCCAGATGGGGGTTAAGGAACTGCTACTCCAAGGAGGGCATCTTTGAGCTGGACTGTGAGGGGATCTTGACATGGGGAGGAAGGGCATCCTAGATAGAGGGAAGGAAATAAGCAAAAGTAGAGATGGGAAAGCAAGGGCACCGCCAGGGAACAGAGGGGCTGCCAGTAAATGTAGAAGTGACAGGGGAGAGAAACAAAAAAGGACTGGAAAGACAGACTTGGGTCAGAGTAAGAGAGGTTTCCAATGTCATGCTGAACACTTGATACTTTATTTTGTAGACTAGAGGGAACCAGTGACAATTTAGGGCCCAAAGAAAACCCTAAAAGAGAATGTGCTGTTCCTTTCCATGACTCCAGGCCTTTGACCATGCTCTTTCCTTAACCTAACACCCTCCCTTCCTATACCCCCAACTTCACTTGGCTAATTACAATTCATCCTGCAAGAAACAGCTCAAGTACTACTTCTGTGCACACCTCTGTATAGGGTACACAATACCCTGTTGAGACTGTTTACCTGTGTTCCTGCTATAATGATTCCTTCAGGACAGGCCCTGTGTGCATTTATCATCTCTGTACTCTTGTGTCATTCACAGTGCCTGGTCCGATAATAAGTACCCTATGGAAAAGAGAGAGGGCTGGGGAGAGAGACAGGGGACCTTGAAATATCTATAAAGAATTTAATCAGAAAGAGCAGATATTTCTAGTTAACCTAAGGAGAAAGTAGGACACACAGAGAAGATGATAGTGCCTTGGGTAAGATAAAATGTGGAACTTCATTGTAAAGTCTTCTCAGGGTGCCCTGTTTTAGTTTCTCAGGCTGCTCAAGCAAATACCATGCAAAGAGATGGCTTAAACAATGAGACTTTAATGGCTCATGATTTTGAGGTTAGGAAAGAAGTCCACATCAAGGCATCATCAAGACAATGCTTTCTCCCCCAAGACTGTGGCGTTCTGGGGCTGGCTGCTGGCTGTCCTTGATCCTTAGCTTGTCACATGGCCAGGCACATGGTGGCATCTCCTGGTCTCTCCCTTCTCTTCCAGGTTCCATTGATGTTCAGCTTTGGTCTACTCCCTCTGTGGCTGCCTCTCTCTCCTGTCTAAATTTCATTCTGCTTATAAGGGACTCCAGTAATAGAATTAAGAGCTATCCTGACTGAGATGGGCCACAGCTTAACTGAAGTATCCTCATCAAAGTGTTCTACTTACAATGGGTTCACACACACAGGAATGTATTAGGTTTAAGAACATGTTTTTTCTGGGGTGCGTACAGCCCAGAACCACCACATACCCCAAGGCAAGAAGAAGAGGAGGAGGAGGAAGGAGGATGGGAAGGGGAGGAATGAGGAGGAGAAGAAAGAGAAGAAGAAAAGGAGGAGGGGGAAGAAGAGCTTACTTAATATAGCACTTACATAGCACTTACTAAGTACCAGATATTGCCCTATTTGATTTATATATAAACCCATTCAATTCTTACAACAACCCAGTGATGTGGTTACTGTTGTATCCCATTTTACACAGGAAGAAATTGAGGCACAGAGAGGTTAAGCACATTGCAACAAAAATCTTGACAACAACACTAGAATTTAAAATAGTAAGTCTCACCAAATTCACTTAATTGTATTTGAATCAAAGACATTCATGGAGCTGGAGATTGACCCAGTGTTGAACTGTAAATTCAGTTCCTTTTGTTGGTTGTAATAAAGGGTAGTTTTCTTTTCATCCAAGGACATTTGTTTCCACCCCAGGACTAATGCGTGAGCACCCGTGAGGATGGCTGCATTTGAAGGACTGCCTGCTGACCTGTTCCGGCTGAACAAGTCTCATTTTCTTTTCCAGACCAGACATCTAGCAGGCATTTTATTGACTCAGAGCAAAGGCAGCTCAGTGGTGTAAGTAGACTGGGTAGTAATCACCCAGCAAGGTTCCCACAGAGAAAGAAATCTTTCTGCAGGTGGGTAAGCTTGTCAGAACAGCAGTCTTCAGGTAGAGGGTGTTTCGATTCAATTTCACCGCTGCTGATAATGTTCAAATTTCCTTCAACCAGTCATTTGCTGTAATTCAGACAGCGACTTACTGGAGTTTCCCTCCTCCTTTCTCCCTTTCTTCTGACGGAGTCCTTCATTTAGAGGAAGAGCAGCTTCTTGTCCACACCCTTGTATCTCGCTGTATCTCAGTCATTCTTCAGTTTGTCAAGTGAATTTTAAAAATAATCCTGTTCTGTGAAAAACTTTCAGCCAAGCTAAGTGACTATGAAGGTGTTTATTTCAAAGTGCCCACATAAATTTTCATAAAAATGCCCCTCAAAGCAATGAACCACGAGCCTTTGAAGTGAAGGGAAATGCCATATTAACACTCAACCAAGAATGAACTGCTGGCCAATGCTTTTGGTCAGTGTAGAGTAGACCCAAAGCAAGCCAACAAGAAGATGGTCCTTGGGAAAGCTGGAACCTGAATCTGCATGAGGGGAAAGAATTTCTCTAGCCATTTGATGAATTCTCAGATGAGCCAAAACAAATAAATACAATCCTCAGGCCTGGGAATGATTTGCTTTTTGCAAATATGATGGGCTAAATTTATAAGCACATTTTCCGCTTAGGTGTGGTAAACTACATATATATGTAATTTCTATGTAATGATTGATAATCCTTGTTAAATTATGTCATAAATTCCTTTAATAAGTTGTTAATATGTTGGAATCAACCAATCCTTAAGATAGAAGAAGTCCTAAGGCTCATTTCACCCACCTTCCTAAATTTGCAAATGGAGAAACTGAGGTCCGGTATGAACTTTAAGCCCAAGTTCACACAAGTAATCAGAGCAGAAGCAGCCCTGGCTGGGTTCAAAGACTGAACTGTGGAAGTGCAAAGAAAATATTTTCCCCAATTGAGAGAAGGTTAGAGTGCCCTCGTGTGTTCCTACACAGAAATTCTTTAGGTCTTCTCAAAATTTAATATGGCTTTAACCCCTCCATCAATTTTCCTGCATTGAAGCGAGGGTCCAGCTTCTAGGTCTTAGGACACATGCGGCGATCACTATGTTATTGGAAGTAAATGCACAACACATTTGATCTGTTTAGTCAGTAAGGAGGTGCACCCTTGAATCAGTTGCAAAACCAGTCTGAGCCTCATTTTCCTCACCTGTAAAATGCAGTAATTGCTACCCTGCAGACTTTGGCAAAGATCAAATGGGACTGTGTACGTCAAGTGCAGTTGGAACATAATAAGCACTCAATAAGTTGACACTTGTTATTTTCAGACAAAATCCCCCACCACGGATCACCAAAAAGTTTAATGATTGTTACTGAGGTGCACATATTGAGGAAGCAAATAGAATGGCTTTGGGATGCTTTTAGCTCTTGGATAAGAAGGTTTCCATGAGCCCCAGTGGGTGGGGGTAGGTGAATGGAGGAAGAGATAATTTTTAAAGGAATATGTATTGAATATGTGATTCCTCCAAAATAAAGTTTTCTTTCTGTTAGGGAAATTTAAATGGAGCTAGGCCAAATGGCTTTCCCACAGACTGAATGTCTTAAGAGGTTAATACCTAACCCGAAAGAAGTCTTCATTATGAAATAAAATATTTGAAAACTGAATTGTTTATATTGATCCAGTTACTTTTTTTTTTAATTCAGTTTTATTGAAATATATTCACATACCGTACAATCATCCATGGTATACAATCACCTGTTCACAGTAAGATCATATAGTTATGCATTCATCACCACAATCTATTTCTGAACATTTTCCTTACATCAGAAAGAATCAGAATAAGAATAAAAAATAAAAGTAAAAAAAGAACACCCAAACCATCCCCCCCATCCCACCCTATTTGTCATTTAGTTTTTTTTAAATTCATTTTATTGAGATATATTCACATACTACGCAGTCATACAAAACAAATCATACATTTGATTGTTCACAGTACCGTTACATAGTTGTACATTCATTACCAAAATCAATCCCTGACACCCTCATTACCACACACACAAAAATAACCAGAATAATAATTAAAGTGAAAAGGAGCAACTAAAGTAAAAAAGAACACTGGGCACCCTTGTCTGTTTGTTTGTTTCCTTCCCCCACCTTTCCACTCATCCATCCACAAACTAGACAAACAAGAGTGTGATCCCTATGGCCCCCCCAATCCCACTGTCCCCCCTCATAAGCCACATTTTTGTCATTTAGTTTTTATCCCCATTTTTCTACTCATCCATCCATACACTAGATAAAGGGAGTGTGATCCACAAGATTTTCACAATCACACTGTCACCCCTTGTAATCTACATTATATAATTGTCTTCAGGAGTCCAGACTACTGGGTTGGAGTTTGGTAGTTTCAGGTATTTACTTCTAGCTATTCCAATATCTATATAGTGCATAATAATGTCCACCAGAGTGACCTCTCGACTCCATTTGAAATCTCTCAGCCACTGAAACTTTCATCTCATTTTTGCATCCCCCTTTTGGTCAAGAAGATATTCTCAATTCCATTATGCCGGGTCCAGATTCATCCCCGGAAGTCATATCCTGCGTTGCCAGGGAGATTAACACCCCTGAGAGTCGGGTCCCAGGTAGGGGGGAGGGCAATGAGTTCACCTGCCGAGGTGGCTCAGTTAGAGAAAGAGAGGGCTACATCTGAGCAACAAAGAGGTACTCAAGGGGAGACTCTTAGGCACAATTATATGCAAGTTTAGCCTCTCCTTTGCAGTAAGGAGCTTCATAAGGGCAAGTCCCACGATCGAGGGCTTGGCACATCAAACCGCCAGTGGATTTATACTGTTTAGAAAATATAGATCCTGCACCAAATAGACATCTCTTCCCTTGGTCTCACATGGAAATTGAAGTTTTAAAACACAGTCAGTTTCAACCTTTACTGTTTGGCCCGGTTTGCCCTAGTCTTAACCAGATCTACTTCATTCATATTACTAATTGAAGTCTGGGCTCTTTTTCAGCTTTTTTTTAACAGTTGCTGTATGCACTAATAGATCCAGTTACTTTTTAACTTTTTATTTTGAAATAATTTCAAACTTACAGGACAGTTGCAAAATAATACAAACTTCATACAGAGAACTCCAAGGAACCTTTACCCCTTCAGATACCCAGATCCACCAGTTTTATATATTGTTAACTTTGTCATATCATCCCACTATCCATCTATGTATCTGTCTGTCTATCATCATTTTATGAACATTTAAGTCTCCTTTGTATGTGGCATGTTGCTTCTCTCTTGCAGCTTTCAGAATTCTATCTTTGCCATTCGACAGTTTGATTTTATCATGGCATTTTGTTTTAGTTTCCTAGCTGCTAAAACAAATACCATGCAATGGGATGGCTTAAACAATGGGAATTTATTGGCTCACAATGTTGAGGTTAGGAGAAGTCCAAAATTGAGGTATCAGCAAGGTGATGCTATCTCCCCAAAAAGACTGTGGCATTCTGGGGCTGGCTGCCGATGATCCTCGGGGTTACTTGGCTTTTCTATCACATGGCAATGCACATGGCAGCATCTTCTCCTTTTTCTCTGAGTTCCATCGTCTTTCACCTACTGGCTGCTTCCATGGCTTTTTTACTGTGGCCTTCTCTATAAGGCCTCCCGTAATAGGATTAAGACTTGTCCTAGTCAGTTGGGCCACACCTTAACTGAAGTAACCGCATTAGAAGGTCCTATTTACAGTGGGTTCATGCCCACAGGAATGGATTAAGATTAAGAATATGTTTTTCTGGGGCACCATAACTCCAAGCCACCACATATGGTGTGGGTCTATTTGGGTTTATCTTGTTTAGAGTTCTTTGAGCATCTTAAATGTGTATATTCATGTCTTTTGTTAAATTTGGGAAGTTTTCAGCCATTATTTCTTTGAATATTCTCTTTGCCCCTTTCTTTATTCTCCTCTGGGCCTCCCATAATGACTGTCTTGAAATGCTTCATGATGTCCCAGAAGTTCCTCAGGCACTATTCACTTCATTCTTTCCTCCTCCTGCTCCTCAGATGGGATGATTTTAGTGTCTTATATTCAAGTTCACGACTCTTCCTCTGTTGGCTCCAGTCTGTTTGGTACTCTTTCATAATTTCCATCTCTCTCTTTTGTTCATCTGTCATTTTCCTGATTTCCTTTAGCTCTTTGAGCATATTTAGGACCATTTTTTTAAAAGCCTTGTCTGGAATATCCCAGGTCTGATCCTTGTTATTGATGGTTTCTAACGCTTTAATCTCCTTTGCTTGGACCATCACTTCCTGTTCTTGGTATGTTTTGTGATCTTTTGTTGAAACCTTACATTTTGATATTTTAATATGTTATCAGTAGAATTTAAATTCTGAGTCATCTGTTCTTTAAGGCTGTATCCAGCTAGTGTTATGACACAGCTTTTCTTGAATGCCAGGAGCTAACAAAAAAGAAAAAAACGAAAACACCTTTCCCAGTTTTTGCAGATTGCAGAGTATGAATGCTCTCCTTAAAAGTTTATCTATATAGTGAGTCTAGAGAATAGCTCCAGGCCTTAGCATAGGGGCCTCCCTGTTCCTTTCTGTGCAAGCCTTGGGCATGTGCATGTAGAGTTAGAAATTCCCCTAGTACCTAGTTACTAGGTACTAACGTCCCCTCTTCCCTAGGAAAGTTTCCTATATGCTCTATAGCCAGCATTCCTTGCCCCAGGCAGCCACATGACTGCTTTCCCACAGCATTCTGTAGGAGAATTCTTTAAGCAGCCTTCTACGAGCAAAGCAAGGTCTGGCCCAGGTAGTTTCGGCCTGCCATACATGCCCCCAGTGTGTGCATGGAGGTTACTCTGCTCCCTCTAGAACCAGGACCAGGGATCTGCACTGGGAGCATTCACTGGAGGAAGGGCCAGCCAGGGCACCAAGAGATCCTATTGCTTTTAAGTAGCCTTTGTCTTGATTCGGCACTCGCCCTGTTACTGCGGTCCTTTACCTGTTTTCTGGAGCTTTGAGAAAGATGTTTCTGTCTTTTCTTGCTGTTTGTTCAAAGCTTCTGTGGCACAGAGCCCTGAAGCTTCTCACTCTGCCATCTTGGTGGTGCAGGGTCTGATCAGTTCTTTTAAAAGTCTTTATTTATTGAGATGCTAAACATATTAAAATCAATAAAGAACACAGGCCAAAAAAAAAATCGCTGAATGAATGTATCCTTTAATTTTAATTTCCTTTAACTCTATTTTATGAAATGAGCTATCCTAGCTAAAGTGTTCAGCAGGTTTGCATTAAATCCAATCCTGTTGAGCCAATGAACTTTTAAAGGTTCCCTCCTCCCCTTAATAATTCTGGCAACATCCTTTTCATATGTGCAGGAGGGAGGGAAATATCATTATGTACAATACAGAGAGACATGACCTTTAAATGTCACTGGAAGTGTAGGGTCTGGCCATTCTGTCTGTATTTTCCACTAGCCTATTGGAGAATTGAGGGAAACAGTGCAATAGTGTGTAAATGATGAGGGGTGAAAAGAACACCTCACCTGTGCCTCTGTCTTTTATATGTCATATAACCAGGTGAAGTAAAGGGAGAATTGGACTGGCTTCTGTTATCTAAATCTAAATCCTTATTCTAGATACCACAGTCACTGGGAGGTTTATTTGCCAAGAGCAGATAAAAAGCTGCTTAGAGTTTGCAAGCCTTGCCGCTGGGCCCCAGGGGCTTGCTCTCCGCTTCTAGTAATACATTACCTTTAAATGAGTCAAATGCAACACATCAGGCATTTATTATTAATAGAAAGTTCATCATCAGATTCATCTATCGTTGGGGAGAAACAGACTGGGAAACTGCTGCATTCTACACCATTGTAGTGCCCTTGTGGGGAATGTGAGGCTTCACTGGACTTTCTTTGGGGTGTTAAATCTTTAGTCAACTAATGAAAAGATATTCCCTGCCTGATATTTGAAAATTTCCTATTTGTGTGGATTAACTGAACAATACATTTTCTGGCTGCTGTGGTTACCCCAATAGTATTTGTGAAAAGCTCTATTCCTCATGTTTGCCTCATTTTCTACTTTATGCTTTTGTTTCTTTATACATCATACATTGCTTTTTTTCCTCCTTGAATGCCCCACAATCTATAAATCTTGCTAATCAATGCTCTTATTGCTAGCCCTTGTGGTGTAGTTTTAATTCTAGCGTGTCAAGAAAAAAATATTTCATGGAGGGATCTTTTTAAAGTTCATCTCAATCAGAGAGAAGCCTCCTCTTGTACATTTCCAGCTCTCGCCCACCCTCTTTAATGGCAAGAGCAGCCATCTCTACCCGACCCCCAATCTAGATCTGCCCCTACATAGAGATCTTGGTCCAGGCACGGGGTGAGATGAACAAGGAGGGAAGGATGGCAGAGGAGAGCCCCAGAGGCGGGCCAATTGCATGCCAGGGTCTGAAAACAGAATGGACGGAGACATGTTTGCTTCATACAAGTTAATAATACGGCACCCCTTCAAACTGTCACTTTAAAAATATTTATTTTTCATTTAGTGAGGAATGTAGAAATGAAATTATACCATTTCCTTGAAAGAATCCCCATTAGTTCTATCCCTCTCCCCAGTCTCTCTGTGAGCCCTGCAACCCCTATGATTCCCCTCTTTCTTTCCCCCTCAGGTTCTCAGCCTTCTCAGCTTTCGCTCCTGGCCTCTCACCTCTCACCCCTTCCTAGGCAGAGCAGTTTAGGTCTTTCCAAGCTTTTGTCTCCAAACTTGCATACCCTCACCCACTACTTTAATACTGCTTCAAGTATATTAAAGCTGTTACTGCCAAGGATGAATATTTCAGTTGTGCTTAGCAAACAAAAGATAACTACAGTTACCAGGATCCACTCTAAGAGGGTAGGGGAGATTAAAAGTGATCATTTTTCTTATCTTATCACATATTCATATTCAAGATAAAGGATTTATTATGTGCCTTAAAAAGGGTTTTTTTGTTTTGTTTTGTTTTGTTTTTGTTTTTTTAACTTTCTGCCCTTTTTGTAAGGAGGCACTGGTAAAAACCTACAACAGCTGGCCCCAAATCTGCAGTCTGTCCCAGCAATGCTTTAGCATCCGCTGTAGACTGGTTGTTCTTCTGCTGGCGTGCCCCTCAACGTTGCTATACCTAGAACCCATGGTGGTGGCAGAGCTGATTGTCATGTGTCAGGAAGATGTTGAAGAGGAAAGTGAGATGATTATGATGGCCTCTACAGGAAGTTACGTCCAAGCAGTGGGGAACCAGGAGTCCAGTTGGGCCAGTGCTCTCTGAAGGGCCAGAGAAGTGTCTCTGAATCTTCCTTGTTGTGATCTGAGAGTGGACACTCGTGCTGAGGAAGTGGCTCTTTTTCTGGAAAGTTGGCCTTGCTGATAAGCTCCATATGCATAGTGAGACATATGTTTTAGTCATCAGTAAAATTAAGTCATAGTCTTCCCAAACCCTAGAAAAATATCCAGACTTTTTGATCAAATGATTTTGAGGGGGAATCTTTTGACTAATTTACTTTTATTACATTTTAATTTTTTTTGAGTTTCTTAAAACTTGCAGGTCCATTAAGCTGCAAGTGCTATTGGTGAGATAACGTGTTTGAGGGCCTAAATCTCAATTTTTTAGACCATTTGGCTGAAATATGTTGAGAGATTTCTTCTTAGAAATTATATGAAGACAGAGTCTTCTTGGGTCTATGTAAATCAAAGCGTAAAATCCTTTTATTTTATCATCAAAATTTAATCCTTCAAAATGGCTTAACTGAAAAAGTATTCAACACAATCCAACATCCCTTTATGATAAAGTCACTTCAAAAGGTAGGAATTGAAGGAAACTTCCTCAATATGATAAAGAGCATACATGAAAACCCCACAGCCAGCATAGTACTCAATGGTGAGAGACTGAAAGCCTTCCCTCTAAGATCAGGAACAAGACAAGGATGCCCGCTGTCACCACTGTTATGCAACATTGTGCTGGAAGTGCTAGCCAGGGCAATCCGGCAAGACAAAGAAATAAAAGGCATCCAAAGGACAAGGTTCTGTGTTTTAGTATCTATTTACTCAATTTTACAAGGAAAAACTATATATTAGAAGAACCCAAGCCAGAGGTTAAAACATGGGGCTGTATGACTCAGTAAATCTTCTGGTAGACAATGACTGTGATTAACAGTACAAATATAAAAAAGTTCTTCCATGAACTACAACAAATATATGAAATTATTGCAAGGAGCCAATAATAGAGGGGTGTATGGGGCAAATGCACCTGTTGCAAACTGTGGACTATAGTTAACAGTAACATCTTAATATTCTTTCATCAACAGTAACAAATGTACCACACCAACGTTAAAGATCAATGATGGGGGTAATAAGGGGTATAGGATGTTTTGGGTTTTCTCTTTTTTTCTTTTTCTTTTGTTTTGTTTTTTGTTTTTTGTTTGTTTCCTGGAGTAGTGCAAATGTTCAAAAATTGATTGTGGTGATGAATGCACAACTATGTCATGATACTGTGAGCTTTTGATTGTATACTTTGGATGGATTGTATGGTGTGTGAATATATCTCAATAAAATTGCATTAAAAAAAAGTAAATAAAAAAAAAAAAAAAAAAGGCATCCAAATTGGAAAAGAAGAAGTAAAACTGTCATTGTTTGCAGATGATATGATCTTATATCTGGAAAACCCTGAGAAATCGACAATACAGCTACTAGAGCTAATAAACAAATTTAGCAAAGTAGTGGGATACAAGATTAATGCACATAAGTCAGTAATGTTTCTATATGCTAGAAATGAACCAATTGAAGAGACACTCAAGAAAAAGATACCATTTTCAATAGCAACTAAAAAAATCAAGTACCTAGGAATAAACTTCACCAAAGATGTAAAAGACCTATACAAAGAAAACTACATAACTCTACTAAAAGAAATAGAAGGGGACCTTAAAAGATGGAAAAATATTCCATGTTCATGGATAGGAAGGCCAAGTGTCATTAAGATGTCAATTCTACCCAAACTCATTTACAGATTCAATGCAATCCCAATCAAAATTCCAACAACCTACTTTGCAGATTTAGAAAAGCTAGTTATCACATTTATTTGGAAAGGGAAGATGCCTCGAATTGCTAAAAACACTCTAAAAAAGAAAAACAAAGTGGAAGGACTTACACTCCCTGACTTTGAAGCTTATTATAATGCCACAATTGTCAAAACAGCAAGGTACTGGCACAAAGATAGACGTATTGATTACTGGAATTGATTTGAGAATTCGGAGATAGACCCCAGATCTACGGCCGACTGATCTTTGGTAAGGCCCCCAAAGACACTGAACTTGGACATAACAGTCTTTTCAACAAATGGGGCTGGGAGAGTTGGATATCCATATTCAAAAGAATGAAAGAGGACCCCTACCTCACACTCTACACAAAAATTAACTCAAAGTGGATCAAAGATCTCAATATAAAAGACAGGACCACAGAACTCCTAGAAGATAATGTAGGGAAACATCTTCAAGACCTTGTATTAGGCAGCCACTTCCTAGACTTGACACCCAAAGCACAAGCAACAAAAGAAAAAATAGATAAATGGGAGCTCCTCAAGCTTAGAAGTTTCTGTACCTCAAAGGAATTTGTCAAAAAGGTAAAGAGGCAGCCAACTCAATGGGAAAAAATTTTTGGAAACCATGTATCTGACAAAAGACTGATATCTTGCATATATAAAGAAATCCTACAACTCAATGACAATAGTACAGACAGCCCAATTATAAAATGGGCAAAAGATACGAAAAGACAGTTCTCTGAAGAGGAAATACAAATGGCCAAGAAACACATGAAAAAGATGTTCAGCTTCACTAGCTATGAGAGAGATGCAAATTAAGACCGCAATGAGATACCATCTCACACCAATTAGAATGGCTGCCATTAAACAAATGGGAAACTACAAATGCCGGAGAGGATGTGGAGAAATTGGAACTCTTATTCATTGTTGGTGGGACTATATAATGGTTCAGCCACTCTGGAATTCAGTTTGGCAGTTCCTTAGAAAACTAGATATAGAGTTACCCTTCGATCCAGCTATTGCACTTCTTGGTATATACCTGGAAGACCTGAAAGCAGTGACATGAACAGATATCTGCATTGCCAATGCTCATAGCAGCATTACTCACAATGGCCAAGGGATGAAAACAACCCAAATGTCCTTCAACAGATGAGTGGATAAATGAAATATGGTATATACCCACGATGGGATACTAAGTGGCTGTAAGAAGGAATGATGTCATGAAACATATGACAACATGGATGAACCTTGAAGACATAATGCTGAGTGAAATAAGCCAGGCACAAAAAGAGAAATATTATATGCTACCAGTAATGTGAACATTGAAAAATGTAAAACAAATGGTTTGTAATGTAGAATGTAGGGGAACTAGCAATAGAGAGCAATTAAGGAGGAGGGAATGATAACCCAATAAGAACAGATAAGCTATCGTGGGTAAATTTAACGTTCTGGGGATGCCCAGGAATGACTATGGTCTGTTAATTTCTGATGGGTATGCTAGGAACAAGTTCACAGAAATGTTGCTATATTAGGTTATTTTCTTGGGGTAGAGTAGGAACATGTTGGAAGTAAAGTAGTTATCTTAGGTTAGTTGTCTTTTTCTTACTCCCTTGTTATAGTTTGTTTGTAATGTTTTTTTTATTGTATGTTTTTTAAAAAAATTTTTTTAATATAGTTGATTTAAAAAAAAAGTTAATTAAAAAAAAAAAAATTTTAAATGCAGAGCCCCCTTGAGGAGCCGGTGGAGAATGCAGGGATGTTGGGCTTCCCCACCTCGATGGTTGCTGATGTGCTCACAGACATAGGGACTGGTGGTTTGATGGGCTGAGCCCTCTACAACAGGACTTGCCCTTGGGAGGACTGTTGCTGCAAAGGAGAGGCTAGGCCTCCTTATAATTGTGCCTAAGAGCCTCCTCCCAAATGCCTCTTTGTTGCTCAGATGTGGCCCTCTCTCTCTAGCTAAGCCAGCTTGGCAGGTGAAATCACTGCCCTCCCTGCTATGTGGGATCTGACACCCAGGGGAGTGAATCTCCCTGGCAATGTGGAATATGACTCCCAGGGAGGAATCTAGACCTGGCATTGTGGGATGGAGAACATCTTCTTGACCAAAAGGGAGATGTGAAAGGAAATGAAATAAGCTTCAGTGGCAGAGAGATTCCAAAAGGAGCCGAGAGGTCACTCTGGTGGGCACTCTTACACACAATATAGACAACCTTTTTTGGTTCTAATGAATTGGAAGCTAGCAGTAAATATGTGAAACTATGAAACTACAACCCAGAACCCATGAATCTGGCAAACGATTGTATAAAAATGTAGCTTATGAGGGTGATAATGTAATTGAGAAAGCCATATGGACCACACTCCCCTTTGTCTAGTTTATGGATGGATGATTAGAAAAATGGGGGAAGAAAAAAAAAGGCACCCAGTATTCTTTTTTACTTTAATTGTTCTTTTTCACTTTAATTTTTATTCTAATTATTTTTGTGTGTGTGGTAATGAAAATGTCAAAAACTAATTTTGGTGATGAATGTACAACTATATAATGGTACTGTAAACAATTGAATGTACGCTTTGTTTTGTATGACTGCATAGTATGTGAATGTATCCCAATAAAAATGAATTACAAAAAAAGTAAAAAAAATAATAATAAAAGATAAAATAAAATGGGCTAAAAAGTCTATGTATGAAAGTCTCAAAGATGGGCTGACAGAATCAGGATGAGCTATTGTTTAACAGGGCTTCATGATTATTGATTGCAATTTCACTTAGGGGTCTATTCTCTCTTCTTTTCCTTCTTGGGAAATGGGAGCAAATTGCTCTCTGTCCTTGGATTATATGCTTATGTCTTTTCTATATATATAAAGCATGATACCATTCTCTCTCCTTCTGTTTGCACAGGCTATTTCCCGACCTAGTTGAGCCTGTTTCTTTTACTCCTGCCAAAATCTTTCTTGTAGCCACTGTCATATGAATGGCCTGGCTTTATTTATACATTTTTTAAATGCACTATTGAGTGGTTTTTAGTATGTTCATATTGTTGTGCAACCATTACCCCAATCAATTTTAGAATATTTTTATCACCACCAAAAGAAACCCCATATGCATTAGCATCCTGCCCCAGGCCACCACTTATCTATTTCTGTCTCTATGGATTTACCTATTCTGGTCATTTCGTATAAATGGAGTCATACAATATATGGTTCTTTGTAACTGACTCCTTTCACTTAGCATAAAGTTTTCAAATTCATCCATGTTGTAACATGCATCAGTACTTCAGTAGTTTTTGGTTGCTGAATAAAATTCCATTGTATGGTTATAGCACATTTTATTTATCCATTCATCAGCTGATGTACTTTTGGGTTGTTTCCACTTTTTGGTTATTATGAGTAATACTGCTATGGACATTTGTATACAAGTTTTGTGTGGATGTATGTTTTTGTTTTTCTTGGTATGTAACTAGGGGTGGAATTTCTGGTTCATACGGTAATATTTTAGGGAACTTCCAGACTGTTTTCTAAAGTGGCTCCATTGTTTTATATTCCTACCAGCATTGTATAGGGTTCTAATTTCTCTATATCCCTGCCAACATTTGTTATTATCTGTCTTTTTTACTATAGCCATCCTAGAAGGTTTAATATGTTATCTCATTGTGATTTAGATTTGCATTTTCCTGATGGATAATGATGTTTAGCCCCTTTTCTTATGCCGTTTGTATATCTTTGGAGAAATGTCTATTCAGATCCTTTGTTTTAAAATTGTGTTATTTATCTTTTTATTATTGAATTGTATGAGTTATTTATGTATTTTGGATATAAGTCTCTTACCAGATATATGATTTTGCAAATGTTTTCTCTCCTTCTATGGGTTGTCTTTTCATTTTCTTTATGGTGTCATTGTAGCACAGAAGATTTTTTATTTAGCTATTTTTATTGTGGTAACATATACAACATAAAATTTCCCATTTTAATCACTTCCAAATATACAATTCAGTAGTATTAACTACACTCAAAATGTTGTGCTAACATCACCATCATCCATTACCAAAACTTTTCCATCACCCCAAGCAGAAGCTCTGTACCCTTTAACCAATAACTTCCCCATCCCACATCTCCCACCCTGTAATCTACTTTTTCTATGGATTTGCATGTTTGCATATTCTAATTATTTAATGTAAGTGAGATCATATAATATTTTGTCCTTTTGTGTCTAGCTTATTTTACTCAACATAGCCTGGCTTTATTAAGATAATGCCTTTGCAGGGTTTTGGGTCTTCTGTGTTTGGGCACCTTTAATATTCCTTTATTTATTTGTTTATTTATTTATTTGGATGGAGAGGTGTATGCAGCTAAGATCATGTTAATTTGCCTATTGCATTTTTTGGTGTGTGTATTTTAATTTTACTTTAGGAAAGTGATTTTGACATTCTGCTCCATTTGACATTCTGCATCAGCTTCAGTGGGTAAATGGGAAGACAGCTGCACCTGTTTTTTGTAAGCTGCCTGCATTACTCACCTCACTTGATGGGGTATAGGTTAATAGATTAGAAAAAAATATGTAAATTACAAATCTAATGCCCTAAAATTCAGACTGAGATAAAAGAGACAAGCCCTCATTGAATATTTGTGCCTATTACTAATAGAAAATACATGCACATTCAGTATATGTTTTAAGGCTAGGCTTGCCATGGGTCAGACCATCTTAGTTTTGAAAGAAATAATATGATGAAGTCTTCATAAAACTTGAAGTTTACATGGAGATTAGATGACTCTTTCAAAAATGAGCTCAAAATAATATTTGTCTAAACTCACTACCCTCCCCTCTACATGGGACATGACCTCCAGGGATGTAAGACTCCCTGGCAACATGGAACATGACTCCCAGGGATGAGCCTGGCCCTGGCATCATGAAATTGGCAATGTCTTCTTGACCTAAATGGGGAGAGAAATGGAACAAAATAAAGTTTCAGTGACTAAGAGATTTCAAATAGAGTCAGGACATCATTCTGGAGGTTATTCTTATGGAAGCTTCAGCCAGATATTGCAAATTGCCACAGTATGCCAAGCCCCAACCAACAGCATTCCTGAAAACCCTAAGGAATACCCTGGACTCTATCTAAAACACTATAAAAGTTTTCACCTATTAAGTTTATTTTTTCAGAAACTTAAAGGCTCCAGATGGCTTCTATGCCAGATGAGCCCTTAAACCAAAGAGGTACCAGTCTCTCCAAGAACATCAACCAGTTTCATTCCTCTACCCCATAATGTTGACACCCTTTTCAGCATGAAGAAGTTAGAATGGTCATTGCCCAGATATCCCTGAAGATTAAGAGAATGATCAAATGAGAGGGAGGAAGTATAACTGAGAAGTTAGGATTTAACAAATGATTATGACTACTGACCCATTATATAGAATTTTTTTTTTAGTTTCTGGTGTATTAGAATAGCCAGAAGGAAATACCTGAAATTGTTGAACTGCAATCCAGTAGCCTTGATCTTTGATAATGATTGTATAACTATATAGCTTTCATCTTAAGACTGTATGATTATAAAAACCTTGTGACTGACACCCCCTTTATCCAAGATGAGTAATAAAATAAAGACATTCATGAAAAAAAGATAATATTTGTCTTTAAGAGAATTTTTGCAGGACAGTTAATTTTCTATTAGACGCTTTCTATTGAGATTAGTAGAAATGTTTTTACTAGTAGTGAAATAGTGGCTTTTTTTCCAATTGTTTTAAACATACTTTTCCAAATAAATGAAAGATTTTTTCCCCCTGAATAAGAGCTACATTTGATTTTATTTGCAGATGGGCTAGGTTTAGTCTCAGTATAAACACAGACATGCACACAAATACTTTGGCAACTGAAAACTTTCTGAGAACACATTAGTTCCAAACACCTAGGTAGGTATCACTTTCTATCTAAACTTTGACTATCAAAACATTAGCTAAAACGGATGCTGCCGAAGTCTCCTCCACTGCGGGAGGGCAGGAAGCCTGGAACAGAGGGGCAAACCGTGAGTCACCCCGGAAAGCTTCATTTCCCGGCCACCAGTAAGTGTCACACCCACCCACCCGGCAGGTGCCAATGGGGATGAGGTTAATTGAGCACCTGCTATGGGCCAGGTACCTGCCTTCATCGCCTTGTATCCTCCCACCATTCCCACAAGGTAGGCCTTGCGGTCCTCAGCTTCCAGGAGAGGAAAACAAAGCTGGAAGAGTCACTCTGCTGACAAATGGTGGGCCTGGGGTGGGAACCCAGATTTGCTAACCAACCAGGCTTTTCCCCTATTCTGCAAAGGAGCATCCCTTAACCAGCAATTAAACAAACCTTATTTCTAGTAATTACCTTTTGTGTGTGTGTGTGTGTGTGTGTGTGTGTGTGTGTGTGTGTGTGTATATATAAATAAAACATTTGCTAAAACTACTTATAAGATTTGCTTTACTGAGAATTCTGGCCCTATCTCAAAACTCCGCTCTAGTGAATTCACAAGTGTGGGCTAGCAGCAACATCTACGTTCCAGGTACATCCAGGCTAGAAGATGGAGAATGTGCTGCATCCATAGCTTAGCAGTTCTCCCAATAGGCTCGAGGTGTGCATTAGTGCTCTGCTCTTAGCTTACTGCATGATTGAGTGAAAATATCTTCCACAAAAGGGAAAAAGCCTGTTAATACAGTAGGCAAACCCAAGAGGCCTGCAAAGCCCATACATCTGAAGAAAAATAGGAAGTGATAAAACCTATTGAAAGAGGTGGACAAATATAAAGTCGGCCATGCTTATGTCCCTAAGAACTATGATTCAATATTTGTGTGAGAATATGCAGAAAACTTCTAAAAGTATTGTAGATTCTGGTGTTTGGTGTTTAAAATAAATAACTTTATTTATAAATAACTTTGTGTTATTTATATAATGCAGAAAATCTTTGCATGTGGTTAAATAGATATTTGAGGGTTTTAGTGATATTTGTGAAAACTGATAGGGTTTTGCAATGGTTTTTTTTTTTTTTTTCTCTATTTCAAATAATGGATGATAGACTTTCTCCAAAAATCTGCTATCCAAGATGTTTTTAGCAATGGATTAGATTTTCTTCACCTCAGAAAAGAAACCCCGTCCCTTTAGCTATCAGCTCTTCTTGCCTCCCTATCCCCCTGCTCCAAGCAGCCACTAATCTAATTTGTCTCCTTGGAATTCACTATTCTGGATTTTCATATGAATAGAATCATATAGTATATGATCTTCTGTGGCTGGCTTCTTTCACTTAGCATAATGTTTTCAAGGTTCATCCATTCTGTAGCAAATATCGCTACTTCATTCCTTCTTGTGACCAAATAATAATCTATTATTATATAAAACACATTTTGTTTATCCATTTTTCCATTGACATTTTGGTTGTTTCCACCTTTTGGTTATTATGAATAATGCTTCTATGAACATTCATGTACGATTTTTGCGTGGACATTAGTTTTCATTTCTCTTGGGTATATACAAATTGCTGAGTCATGTAGTGACTATTTAATCTATTGAGGATCTGGCAGCATATATTGTGAAGCATCTGCACCATTTTACATTCCCACAAGCAGTGTATGAGGGTTCTGATTTCTCCAAATCCAACATCCACATCACCCAACATTACTGTTCTCTGACTTTTTGATCTAGCTATTCTAGTGAATATGCAATGGTGTCTCACTGTGGTTTCGATTTGCATTCCCCTGATATCTAACGATGTTGAGCATCTTTGCATGTGCTTATCGGCCATTTGTATATTTTCTTTGGAGAAATGTCTATTCATATCCTTTACCTATTTTTTTTTAGGTGTTTGTCTTTTATTATGAGTTGCAAGAGTTCTTTATGTATTCTAGGTACAAGTCTCTTACCAGATATATGATTTGCAAAATATTTTCCCTATTCCTTGAGTTGTCTTCTCACTTTCCTTATGTTGTCCTTTGAAGCACAAAAATTTTTAATTTTGATGATGTTCCGTTTATCTGTTTTTTTTTGTTATGGTTGTTCATTCTTTTGGTGGCATAATCTAAAAATTCTTTGCCTTGTTTTTGTATAGAAATCACTTAACGATGGCTAATTCTATGGTGTTAAAAATAAAAATTTCAAGAACATCTTTAAAACTTTCCCTTTATTCTTTCAAATAGTGTAGTCACTGTAGTTATTTATGCCCTAAGTAATTTGCATTAGAGCAAACTAGAGATAATTTATAATTTTAATTTCCATGCCATTTTAAACTTAAATATGTAATACTATGATCTGAACTTACTCCTTTTGATGTGGGTTCTGGTTGTAACCTAAAATAAATCACTTTAACAGCAGATGTCATCTTTCCCAGCTCTAAAAGTTAACTGCCATAGCAGATCCCTAAACATAAGTATTTAAAGAAGTTCTACAACATTATTGTAAAACCAAAATCATTTGTTGTTCAGGTAATATCATCCAAATAGAAAAAGACACAAATTCCTTAATGAAATAATAATAATAATTGCTCTGTTTCTATAGACCAGGGACTCTCCTAAGTGCTTACCTGAATTAACTCAGTCTTCACAACAAACCAATGAAGTTGGTACTGTCGTTATCCCCATTTTACAGATGAGAAAACTGAGACACAGTGTTTCAGTTACACAGCTAGTGGTAAGCAACAGAACCAGGATTATAAGCTCAAGCAGCCTGGCTCCAGAACCCGAGCTCTTAACCACTGTGGGAACTCTCCAGTTAGCTTATTCAGTGCTCTGATAATTCCCTAAATTATAGCTCAGGAGTAACCGTTTGTAAACTTGTTGCTATATTGGCATCTTGTAAACTGCAAGTCTGGGTGCTTTGGGGCTTAGTAGATATATAAAAGACTTGTTGGACCTAGAAGCTTGTAGTGGGAATACTTAAAAGATAACTGGAGAAGAGGGAATAAAGTTGGCTCCCATCTAATTAGTGTTCTGCAGGCAAGAGATAGGAACACAACCTTCCAGACCTGAGTCACTTTATGGATGGGTGTCTAGTGGGAAACAGTTGCTGGGGACCATTGTGAGATGTGCCAATGAAGGATAAAAAGAGGCGCATGGTCAGAGGTCCAGCCTGACAAGTCAGATGTCCATAGGCTGCCAGCGAGTTCAGTCCAGGTAGGTGTTTCTCAAACATTTGTTCATTATCATCCCTCCTAAGAGGTTATTTTAGACATTTTAATACCACAGAGATATTGTATATCCATTTATATACTGTATGTGTATCTGTGCATTATATATAAAAAGGAAGATTTTTTTTGCACCCCACTTTTTCTTCTTTGGGAGCGATGTAGCCCATTGAGAACATGTAGTCCAGAAGCACAGATACCCTGAATGGGGTGAGTAAACTTGGGATGAAGGTCGGTGAACCAACCTGGAGACACCTGATTGGTGGGCATGAGTTAGAAAAGTAGAGTAGTACTAAGGAGGAATGGAAACAAGATAGTGGGGATAAGATAATTACTAACTATGTGATGTCAGGAATTATTTGACATAGGGTCACCATCCCACCTCCCTGGATGCCCCAAAGGTGATAAGGACTGGTTCTCTCTTGTTCTCACATTTCTGTTAACTCTTGTCTCATTCATCCTGCCTTGGCTACAAGTATACTTGTCATCACAGCTAAAGTGCCATTTAATTGTAATGAAATGTATCATTTCAAGACACATGGTTTGGATTCTTTTTGTTTTATTTAGAGACCAGGTTGCCAAGAAGCCTGCTTCAAATTCTTTTTAATTGAGTTCAGAAAATGGCTATTACTCCAATTTACAAGAAATGGGTAATGAATGTACTTCAACTAAAAACTGCTGTGCGCTCACTTGAGATGTCCTAATCCCTCAATAACAAACCTCAAAAAGAATTTAGCAGCAGTTGGTGCTCCAGATAAAGAACAAACTGATTGTCCCTGATCCTCCCAAGACCAGCTTGTTTTCTCTTACCTGGCCTCTTCGATTACCCTGTAACCTAATTCTGTCAGGGAGGGCATTGCTGTAACACTGAACAAAAATCTTGCTATCCTTTTCCCATTCATATCTCTCTTCCCTTGTGGTTTTTCTACCGCAGTGACTTTATTCTGAACTCTGTAACCCAGCACACATCCCAAAGGCCCTAATTAACTATAAGTAACCTCATCTAATCTACCTAGTAGAAGGCATGATGAGGAAAGCAAGGTCTCCTGATATTTATGTTCTACACAAATAAACTATGGTTATTCAATTGATCAAAGGGGTGGAGGCATTCAAACAAAAGGAATGAGGAAGAAGGCTTCTGCCACGATATGGGAAAGGCAACCCATTGGATTATTATTTGAAGACCAACCAGAGAAGGGCATACCTGCAAGGCAGAGAACTTGTTGGGAAGCATAATATGGCAGTAGGTGTCAAGTCTGGATGCACTGTGGAACCACTCGAGGAGCTTTTCAAGTTTTCCATTCTCAACCCCCACCCTAGAGAGATTCCAACTCCTTCAGATGATTTGGCTATGCCGCCAAGATTGAGAATCACTGCTTTAGATTACAAAGTGCTTTCTTCTGCATTATGCAGGGTTTTATATACACAGAGAGAGGAAAAGAAGCATAAAAACATTGTTAATGTTTGTTGATTGTGTGCAAAGAAATAGGAAGAGAAAAGAGTATTAATTGTGAAAATGAAAGGCTTTCAGGCAAAAAAAAGTTTCCAGAAAGTGGGGTGAGGGCCCTAAGGCTAAATTAGGAATATCAGTCCTTGAAGTGTGGAGCCATAAGGAGGGACTTACTAAGGAGGGGATAATAACACTGTATCTCAATATTTCCTGCTCTATATGGAATAGTCTTGAGATAACTTGACAAAATTCCCTGCCCAGAAAAGACTGAAAACAGTCTTCTAATATTTGATGCCAATCATTGGGTCTACTCTATAAATCAGAAATAATGTAGAGGAGAAAAAACATTTGCTGTAGCCAAAGTGTGTGGGAAGATATCAGATTATTTTATCTTTAGGCAATTTTTGAGGGCTGACTTATGATCTGCATGTATAGACAAACAATATGCCTCAACAGTGGTCCTAACAGCCTTCAGATAGTAAAAATTAATAATTCTTGAAATGAAAGTGGCAAGTGAACAACCTTGGATATAGGCTGAATGATGAAATAAAACCAGCACTGAACTCTGATATTGGGAAGAAACATAGAGGTCAAGTTGCAGTGAGGCAGAAGAAAAACAAATTGTGACCAGAAAGCAGGATATTCAATTTTTAAATTTCAGAAGTGGGTGATGACAAAGCTTAGTGTGTGAGTAAGAGAGTGGTGGTGATGGTCAACAAACTGAAGACTAAACTGTCATCTGCATGTTAACAAATATGATGGAGAGAAACAATGAATTGGGTACAAAAAAAGAAAACCTAGTCCACAAGTACTTAAAATAAGGAGTTTCAGTTAATCACCCTTCCTCTCTCTTGTTTCTAATAGAGAATGGCTAATAGTAATGATAAAAATAATTCAGCAATTCCTATATGTCAGTACTGTTCTAAGCATTTTGCATACATTTTCAATATTCATAGCAATTCTGTGACAGTAGTTATGCTCATTTTACAGATGAGGAAAACTGAATATATGTTAAGCAACTTGTGCAGGGTCAGTTTGGAGCTGGGAGTCAAACCTACACAGTCTGGCTGTACAATCCACATTCTTAACCATTACCCTAGCTAACTTTACCATTAATTTAAGATGCATCTTCGACCTAAAGATGAAAGCAAAAACTATAATCCTCTCAGAAGAAAACATATAATATTTTCATGTCTTTAGGTTTAGTAAAGATTCCTAAACTTGATGGATAAAGCACTAATCGTAATAGAAAAAAATGATAAATTGGTTCATCAATGTAAAAACTTCTGCTCATCAAAAGACTCCATTAAAAATTAATAGGCATGCCACAAACCCATATTTGCAACACACATATCTGACGAAGGAATTGCATCCACATTATATAAAGAACTCCTCAGTTAAAAGAAAAAAAAAACCCTCCGTTTTTAAAATGGTCAAAAAATTTGAATAGACACTTCACAAAAGAAAATATAAAAATGGAGAGTAACCATATTAAAAGGTTCTCAAACCATTAGTCATCAGGAAAATGCAAATCACAATGAAATACCACTTCACAGCCACTAAAATCGCTAAGATTAAAAAGACTGGCAATGCTAAATGTTAGCCAGGATATGGTGAATAATTGGCTCGTAGGATCATAAAATAGTATAATCACTTTTGAAAACTGTTTTGAAATGTGTTTTGAAGTTTGACATCCATCTACCCTATTACCTAGCAATTTTACTCCTAAGTATTACCCAAGAAAATGACTACAAGAGGGCACAAGGGAACTTTCTAGAAAAATGAGAATGTAACACATCTTAATTGGGGTGTCTGTTATAAGGATGATGTATAGACTTGGCAAAACTCATTGAATTGTGTACACTTAATATCTGTATATCCCTGTATATAAATTTTAGCACCTTTACTTATTTATTTATTTTACTTTTAAAATTGTTTAAATTTGGGAAGCCAAATGTCAGCTTTATTAATGAAAGATAATTAACTTCCCTAAAATAGGGTTTTCACTTCTCAAAGTCCAAATTTGCGGCCTCCTAATGCCTTCCCTCAAAACTAGATGTTGGGAGGAGTTGGGTTCTACAAAGCAGATTCCAGACCTGTTTATCAGTTCCCTGAATGGAGGCCCACAGAACTAAAAGTGCAGGGAAGCCACAAATCTGAGCCACTGACCAGTGGATGCCAAGCTCTCACCGAAAGGGTGAGAAAAGTGTGGAGATGAAATCTAGAAGTGTTTCCTCCAGTATCCACCGAAGTCCCTACTTTCATTGAAACATGAAATTTACATTTAAATGTTCTCCCCTCTTACTCAGTGGCCTCTAAAAATAATTTGCTAAACCAAGCTAGATCAAGAAAAAAAAGGTACTTTCTCTTTCTTTCCCTCTTAAAACTGGATGCCTCTCAGTTATTATATACAGAATTAAGGATAGTAATGCAGATAAACAGAGTCCAAAATGGAATTATTTGGATGGGGGTGGAAATTACCTAGGAACAAATGAATTTAAATCAAATAATTACATAAAGATTTTCAAATTATTCTCTCTTCTCAGAGACTTACAAATGCAGAGGTAGCAATAGACGAAGCTTTGAGTGGCACCAGTGATTCATTGCACCAGTGCAATGACTGAGAGGAGGAGATGGGCTATTCCTCCCAGCCCCACTGGGGGGCACTGCTGCCTGACCAGAGCCGTGCACCCTAAGAGAAAAGAACCTGGGCCCTCAAGAACCCCGTGGTCTCTAGAGGGAAAAGAGAGGAAGAGAAATTAAGACCAGTTTACAAATAACTCAAAATCAAAGGCTAAATCAAAAAAAGTACCAAGAAGGGTTTATGGGTTTTCAAAAGGGGCTGAAAACCAGGGAATCAGAAGAGACTTCATGGGGAAAGTAACTTTTACTTTGGGTTGTGAGGGCTGGGGAACAACCGTAGAAAGAGTTGGGGTGAGAGTATATTTCATGACAGGTATCGGCAAAAGAAAGTAAATAGAGTCCAGAAAGGACCCTGCCTGTCATACTGCTCACTAACTGATGCCAGGCTACATAGCTGCTGAAAGATGAGTCTGGAAAAAAAAATAATAATTCACTGGAGACATATTGAAGAGAGTCCTAATCAGCAGGGCTCAGGGGGATAACTTGATTTGGGAGGTAGCGGGGAGGAGGAAAATGGATAATGAGAGTTGTAACTTAAGATAACAGGTAATGAGTGAATGGATGAGGGGGGTGGCAGTGAAAGACTAAAGGAAGAGATAGGTTTGACACATGTTGCAAAGGTCAAATTTCAGTTTTGGTGACTGGTTGAAAGAAGACGGTGAGTGAAAGGGAAGAATTTAAATGGAATCCAAAGTGTCGGCTGAGTGGCTGGGTAAATTATTGGCAGAAAATCCAGAGAGGCCCTTGTGGGGGTGAGAGGGACAGCATGAGTAGCTGGACTTTGAAAATACGTAATTTGTTGTGTGAGCAGGCCATCAGGTGGGAGACTGCAGCAGGAAGTTGGAAACACAGATTTGGAACTTGAATCTGGGCTAGAAATGAAGTTTTTGGTGTCATCTGCATAATGGCACTGTGGTAAACTGGGGGAGTGGAGGAAGTCTCTGAGAAGAGGTGGCTTGGTGAAGCCTCATGGAAGTCAACAAGAATAAGTCCATTTGGATTTGTTGTTTCGAGAGTTGTCAAGATGGAGAGTAGCAATGGAAGGACAGGTGGTGGACTTAGATGAGGGAGTGGGTAGACCAAGGAGACCAAGGCAGCAGGTAGGAGAGAGAGGACAGTAGCCTGAAGGGGTGAGACATGTAAGGGAAAGTGTTTTGTTTTGTTCATAAGATAAAGGGATACCACTTAAATCTATTCTAGACAGAAATAAAGGAACAGTAGTGAGGGGGTGTGTGAAGACACATAGGGACTGTGTGGAAGGAAAAAAGCCTCTGAGCCCTCGGGTAGTAACAACAAAAATGCTTTCAGTGGCAGCAATCACAGCAGGTTGAGTCCTAAACTGTTTTCCAAGCCTATAATAAAACAAACCAGAACACTGGTGTCCCTAACAACTCCCATACAGCAATTCTAGGGAATAAGGGCCAATGGAGCAGGGTTTTTTCTTCTGTAGAATGCATGAACTGAACTTACTTCAGACATCCAAGGGTAGAGAAGAGAATTACCCTCACTCCAGACTGTCTTGAAAGATTAAGAAGACTTCCATGGGAAGAAAGGAGGAAACTTTGATAAGTACTATTTACAGATTGCATGACTTGTAAATTGTCTATGTGCAGAACAGGGGAAGGGGTTTTTAGCCTGTTTTTCCAAAAAGAAATAGTTAAATATACTTAAGTACTTGAATTGTTATTTCACTCGCCCTATATGAGGCAAAAACTTTCTGGAAAAAAAGAAACATGAGGGGAAAAATATTAATAGTAGTTACCAAGCAATATGGGCCTTGCCTGCCATAGGCTTGGGTAGGACAGCCACTATAATACATTCAGCAAACCATCTGCCCCATTGTCCTGCCCTGTCCTGTAAGAAGTGGGGCAGTTCTGGGCACAGAATGTCAGAAAAGATAAGGCGAGGCCCTGGAAATGAAAGAGGGAGCAGAGAGGTAAGGAGAGACTGCGTGTTCCCAGGGAATGTGCTCTCCCTCCCCCGTGGGAGGGACAGGGTGCCACGCATGCCTCTGTGTATTCAGAGTGGTCCCCAGGGTCCCGTCATTGTCACATTTCTACACAGTCCTCAGACACTGAGAAGAATGTTGGAGGTTGTTAGCACATTTCCCTCTGGAGATGAACCAGAGTACACCAGAGGGGATTCTTCTCTCCTCAGTGCTGGGATAATGTCTATTTCCTAATGCCCAGGGAAGAATTAAGTTCAATATGTGCTTCGCAGTGTATTACACACTCAATCCTGAACAGCTGGGCTGGTAATACAATTTAAGAAGTGAGAACTGGCTGTTTACCATCTATATATAATTTATTCATAATATATCTCACAGTGAGGAGGTATAAAAATTTCCTGTTTCTGTACAGCCAAAGGAATCAGAGCATTAGGGAAACATCCCGTGAGTCTCATTAACAGAGATAACCAATGTGGAAAATCCGGGGGGACTTGCTCCACATTTCCACTAGGCATTTTTTTTTTTTTACCTGAAGTATGCTGATAATTTTCTCAGTTGCAGAATTCACTTTGCTTGAGGATTAATAAATATGTTTTTCAGTATCTTTCATGTTCTAGATGTCACATAAAAATAAAGCATCATGTTCCACCTTTTTCTATTTCACTTTATTTCTGAGAAGAGAAAACAATAAAGCCGTAACTGAATGATTTATTTTCAAGAAAGTGAAAATAGTATGACATAAAACAGTAAAATTTTTAATAATTCTATATTACATATAAAATGCCTACTCTAAAATTTAGTTAAAAGGGTAGCTGGTCATCATCAACTAGTATAAATACAAGAATTTTGATCTTATAAGGATGGTAGTGGCAAGACCAAGATAAGTAGTATAAGAACAAGGGCTTTTTGCCTTCTAGATTTGCTTGCAAAGTACAGCCACCTATGTGAAGCCCCACACTCCCAGAGCTGGTCACAGAGTTAACCAGATTAGCCTGCCGCATGAGTTATTGGATAGTAAGCATAATGATGGCTAACATTGGATAGAAGCCAATGACAAAGTGAAAGGGGTTTGTTAAAGATGATTTTCACCTTAAAATAGTTAACTATTGAAATATATTTCTCGGTCTAGTTAGAAATATGTCTATTGTGGCCACCTCTACATTGTAATAATAAGACAATCTCAATGTCTAGGAGGATCCTTAAGTTAACTCTTGCTCTTAAAGACAGAGGAAGGGAATGTGCACTTAGATCGTTTAATAGCAGTTTCAGCTCATTCAGAGAGGAGTTCAAAAAGAAGGCCGTATAACTAACCTTTGTTAAGCCCTTCACAGTGTTTATCTGATCTTTCGAGAAATCATTCCTGTTGACCCAGATTTTTACGATAAAAATACAGTGTATATGATAGTATAAAAAGAAGAAATTTTTTTTTTAATTCTGCCCTTCCCATTTAATTTATTATGCATCATCTAGACTGACGCATCGTTTTCATATCATTTGTTTCAAAGTGGATATGCCACAATTAAGCATTCTTCTGTGGGGCACTTAAGCAAGAGATACTTTGTCTCTCTTATGAATTTTCTTCAGCAAATATCTTTGTTTTCGCACATGTTAGATTTTCTTTCCTCAGAATTGCTCTTCTGAAATTAAATTACTAGATCAAAGCGTATGAATATTTTAAAGCTCCTATTTCCAAGCATATTTCTACATAGCTTTCCAAATGGGCCTTTATTAATTTACCTTACACCAGCAATATATGAGAATTATAGTATCACCCCAGCTTTAACAAGCTGCTAATTAGACTACATTGTTTTTATTTGTGTTTATTTCATTTCCAGCAAGGTTGAGAATTTTTGCAAGTGTTGATTTACAGTTTTTTGTGTGTGCATTTTGTGTCTTAATGTCTTTTTGTTTTCTTTAGCAAATGGCTTACCTTTCCCAGCACCAAACTAAATACTTTCCTTACCTTTATTGCTTTGTGTAGGTTCTCATGATTCATTCAGCTACTGGGTAGATGAAAAGTCCCCTGTGGGACCTGATCAAACCCCAGCTATCAAACGCCTCGCCAGGATCTCCTTGGTGAAGAAGCTGATGAAAAAATGGTCTGTGACTCAGAACTTGACCTTCCGAGAACAGCTGGAAGCTGGGATCCGCTACTTCGACCTGCGTGTGTCCTCCAAACCAGGGGACACTGACCAGGAGATCTACTTCATCCATGGGCTTTTCGGCATCAAGGTCTGGGATGGGCTGATGGAGATTGACTCATTTCTTACACAGCACCCCCAAGAGATTATTTTCCTGGATTTCAACCACTTCTATGCCATGGATGAGGCCCATCACAAACGCCTGATCCTCAGGATCCAGGAGGCCTTTGGAAACAAGCTGTGCCCACCGTGCAGTGTGGAGAGTTTGACATTGCGAACCCTGTGGGAGAAGAAGCGCCAGGTAGGAAGGAAACACTGATGAGCTTCCAAGGGCAAGAATGTAACTCTTTCTGCTTTTCTGTATTCCTAGCTATGAGGCAGCTCAATCCAGGGCTCTTAGGCTAGAAGGCATTGGTTACTTAGAGTATCAAACCTATACAAACTGTTTCCTGGGCTCTGGGGCTTCAAGGGCTCTCTTGGACCCCGTTGAACTGGGATTGATACCTGCCAAATATTGAAAGCTTGTTTGACCACCTCCTTGGCATCGAAGTTGACTGGTTGGCCTGGCCAGAGCCCGCCCAAGGCAAAGTTGTGAAATTGAGCTAGTTGCCCATTACCTTTCTCCTATTTCCCATAGAGTCCATTTTTATTCTCCTAGTTACCCTCAGGAATAGTCTTTTCCATCTTGCCTTCAACTCAGTGTCAAATAACACTAGCCAAGGTGTTAATGGATAAGTAAAGCGTTAGATGACAGAGGCATGTGATGTGATTCATCCCAGGGTTGTTAACATTTTTAAAGGGCCTTCTTCATAGACTTTGGATCTGGGGGATGAGAAAGAGTTAGGGAAGGAAGGGAAGAACCCACTGAAGGGAGTCCAGACCATGAGAGCATTGGGAAAGGGAGTGTGGGCCTCAAATATATTCCTCTCTGATCCCAAAGGATGATAGACAGCAGTGGAATAGACCTTCAGGCAAGGCCAGCCTCCAATCTAGAGTCTCTTGAAAAAAATTTAAAAAAGGCAAATATCTTTCATTAAAAGTTGTTCATTGCTCATAGATGCATTAGCCAAAACATCTTAAAGAGGCAGATAATTTTGAACTCAGGGAGGAGCTTTTCATTGAAGACCAGATGTAATGAATTAAGGGCCATTTGCTTGCAAAAATGTATTAAGCACCAGTTATATCCCAAGCATTTGGGATAAATCAGTAAATAAAACAAAGATCTTTGCCCTAATGGTGCTTTCTTTCAGGTGGAAGAAGATAAATAGTAGATAGCAAACACAGTAAACACATTATATATAATGCAAGAAAATGAATTATGGAAAAAGAAGAGTATGGTAGGGGAGAATTAGGAGTTGGGGGGGGTTGCAATTTTAATTAAGTTGATCAGAGTAGCCTTCATTGAAAAGATGTCATTTGAGGGAGTTAACCATGTGGATATTTGGGGGAAGAGCTTTCCAGGTAGAGGAACCAGCCAGTGCAAAGGCCCTAAAGCAAGAGTGTGCCTGACATCTTTGAGGAAAGGAAGTGGTCCAGTGGGGCTGGAGAGCAGGTGAAGACAGAATGGTAGAAAGAGGTCAGAGAGATAAGGGGTGGCCAGATCACGGTCCATGTCGGCCTTGTAAAGCCTTGGGCTTTTACCCTGAGAGAGAGAGTGATCCCTGGGAGGGCTGAGCACACTGGTGATGTGATCTGACTTATGTTTAAATGGGATCCCTTTAGTTGCTCTGCTAGGAGGAGACAGGGGATAGGGGGAACCGGCAGAAGTAGGGGAACCAGTGAGGAGACTATTAGTGGAAAGTGGTCAAACTTGAATATAGAAGATAGAACCAATAAGGTTTCCTCATGGATGGTGTTTCAGTTTCCTATGCTGCTCAAGGCAAATACCATGAAATGGGTCATGTTAAACAATGGGAATTTATTTGCTCACAGTTTTGAGGCTGGGAAAATATCCAAATAAAGACATCATCAAGGCAATGCTTTCTTTCTGAAGACTGGCTGCCAGAGATCCTTGGCTCCTTTGGCATATGGCAAGGCATATAGCAGGGTCTCTGATCCCTCTCTTCTCTTCCAGGTTTCACTGATTTTAGCTCCTGGCTTCCATGGCTTTCTCTCCATCTGAATTTCATTTTGCTTATAAAGGACTCCAGTAATAAGGTTCAGCTCCATCCTGATTGAGGTGGAACACCTTAACTTAGGTAGTCTCATCAAAAGGTCCTACTTACGATGAGTTCACACCCACAGGAATGGATTAACTTTTAAGAACATGTTTTTCTGGGGTATAACAGTTCTAAACCATCTCAGATGGGATTTGGGTTATGAAAGAAAGTAAGGCTTCAAGGATGACTCCCAGGTTTGGCCTGAGTAACTAGAAATCTCAGGTTGTTTTTTCACATCCATAAAAATGCGAAGTGTCTTTGACACCACAGAGACTTAAAGAGTTAACTTTTAGTGTCTGTTAAAACATAGCTAAGCTATTTTTTCTTCCACAAAACTTAATTAAAATGATATTTTGCCAAATATTCATCAAATCTCTCCCAACAAGCCCGTTTATATCTGTTCAGACTCACTGGTCTAATTTGGAGAGGATTTTTTCTCCGTGGAGTTTCTATTTACAATATTAAATAGTAGTAATAATAACAACAGTAACAATAACAACATTTATTGGACCTTTATAATGCTCTGGGTACATGTTTTAATCTTTTTGTCTACTCAACAATGCTATGAGGTAGGTACTTTGCTATTGCCCCCCATTTTATAGATGAGAAAACTGAGGGATAGAGAGATTAAGCAATTTACCTAAGAAAAGTTGCTTGTGAGTGGCACAGGCCAGGGGGTCTGCCTCTCCAGAGCTGCCACTCTTAACCAACATGCCAAACTGCTTTTCCCACAAGAATAAGGGAGAAATGCTGTAGAGAAGGACTGCCCAGCAGCTTTTGACACTCTCCAAGGGTTGTTCACATATCTTGGTGATTTTCACAACCAGTATCATATATTATGCTAGTAAAAATGCTTTCTTTTTAATAATGAGATCTTATTAAAAGAGGGTCTCAGAAGGTTAGCAAAATGGGAGAAGACGATGGAGATCTGTAAGAGAGCTTTTCAATATTGGGATTTTGGTAAGATTAGATTAAAATAGAGCCATTATCTTATGATTTCATACACAGATAGTATTCCGGATGGGTTGCCACATTGCATACTAAATTGGTTAGAAATCTGCAGGAACACAGCTATCTTCAGGAACAATGAATTACATGGGCAGTGTATTTCTAGCAGAAGAGTGATAATCTGAGTATAGCTCAAGGCCGGGTGGCATAAGGTCTCATCTTGAGGAAAAGCTCTCCTTTCTTTAAAGCAGTGGGGTGTTATATTAGATTCCTGGGGCTGCCGTAAGAAATTACCAACAACTTGATGGCTTAAAACAACAGAAAGCTGTATTCTCACAGTTCTGGAGGCTAGAAGTCAGAAATCAACATGTTGGGAGGGACACATTCCCTCAGAAGACTCCAGGGCAGAATCCATCCCCTGCCTCCCTCCCAGCTTCTGGTGGTTGCAATCCTTGGCATTCTTCTGCTTGCAGCCTCATCACTCCAAACTCTACTCCATTTTCACATGGAGTTCTCCCTGTGGGTCTTTGAATCCCTGTGTCTTCCCAAGGCTTTCTTATAAAGACACCAGCCATTGGATTTAGGGCCAACTCTAATCCAGCATGACCTCATTTTAAGTTGATAACATCTACAAAGACTCTATTTCCAAGTTAAGGTCACATTCACAGATTCTGGGGTTTAGGACTTCAACATATCTTTTGAGGGAACACAATTCAACCCACAACAGGTGTTTAATGCCATTCAAGAGAGAAGCCATGTCATTTCCTTCTCAAAGAAGAGATAATTGGTTAGTTGTCTCTACAAAGTGTGAAAACTAGTCACTTGGTGGGCAAAAACATTTAAGTGTGGCCTAATGAAACTATGACATACAACTACAAATATTCCTAAGGTTATGAAGGAAAGAGATTTTGATGAATACATCTGAAAAAGGGAGAGCGTCATCGATTTAAATTCTGGGATCCCCCATTCTCCTTCCTTTCTCCATGTCTTCCCTGTCACCATCTCTTCGTAAATACTAAATAAAGAGATCTCAAGCAGTGTCATCTCAAGCAGACTGCCCCTCTGCCAGTACAGTCCATACTCCATGGTGCAGGAGGCCCAGCCTTCCAAACAACCAATTACCTGCTAGGAGGCCATCCTCCCATCTCCCAGGCAATCTGCTTATGATGAGCCTGTGATTAACCTCAATAACACACGTGTTTCTCACAGACATCATTAGCAGTCAGTCAGACATTACTCAAGACCATTAAACACAACAACAACAACTACTTTTGCCTTGTCCGGTGCACCATGCCCGGCACTCCCCTGCTCTCGGCCTTCAGGAGCAGTTAGTCAAGCACCTTAGTCATGTACTAAATGTGCACTGGAAACAGGACAGATGTGTCAGAGCACTTGTTGTTGAGTGCCTGTAGGATTATGCTCTCGAGCCAGCTATCTGAGGATTGCAGTCCAGGGAGTGTAAACACACAGACTGGACATTCCTCCAGGAAGAGATCACTGGTGCCCGTGAAGCAAAAAAATATATATTTATGACTTCTGGAAGCCTCAAGAGCTCTGAATTGGAAGGACCAAAATAGTAATTCCCAGTCCCTCAGCTGCCTCCTAGAAACAATTAATGCTGTGGATGTGGCTTGCTCATTATTTTTAAAATCATCTCCATCCTGAGAGGTCTCGCATGAGGCCTGTTACCTCCGGGACGTCTTCCCTGGTTCACAAGCCACATTCTCTCCCTCTCCTGGGAATGGTAGTTTCATTCAGAGTCACCAATGCACAATTGAACATCTGTTTATTCCCAAATTCTTTCAGTGTGTTCATCTCAACTCCAAGAGCTAAGTGTAAGTGCTGTGAGCCCAGGAACCGTAACTTCTAGACAATACAGGGACTCTCAACCTGAAGCCCACAGATTCCCAAGGAGGGTGTATGGATAGAGTTTAAGAAGCCTTGAACTTGAATGGGAAGAATGTACATATTTATGTTCACTAACCTCTAACTGAAAATTAGTATAGCCATTGATCGTGGGTGCAGGGAGTGACCCACAGCAGTAATGGCCTACCTGTGACCTTATCCCCTCCCCTTAGAAATCACAGCTATTTTCAGAGTTGATATTTCAAAATGTCATTTACATTTATCACCAACTTATTAGACCCACAACAAATCTGTAACAATGTACATGCATTAACTTGTTACAAATTTATTAAATATATTGATTACTGTATTTCAATATACTTGGTTTCTCTTGACATCCTATTTTATTTTACACATTCATTTACAAAAATTATTCTGAGAAGGTGTCCATTATTTTACTATCATCCCAAAGGTGTTCATAACAAAAAAAAAAAAGTTAGGAATCCAAGTCAAGCATGTAGCAAGTGCTCAGTAAATCTCTGCTAGTTGATTTAAATACGTATCTTCACAACATTTCTGACTATCTACATATGTTCATATTTATTTGCTTTTCCCACCAGCAGTTCATCTAAACATGAAGACTTAACATTTAGCTTTTTCATAAATTGCTTTCTTTTTTCTGTTTTGAACATTTCAGGTCCTTATTTTCTACCACTGCCCCTTCTACAAGCAATACCCCTTCCTGTGGCCAGGAAAGAGGATTCCAGCACCCTGGGCAAATACCACAAGCGTGCACAAATTAATTCTCTTCTTGGAGACCACCCTCAGTGAGCGGGCCCCTCTTGGCTCCTTCCACGTCTCTCAAGCTATTCTCACCCCCAGAGTGAAGACCATTGCCCGAGGCCTGGTTGGTGGCCTCAAGAACACTCTGGTGCACAGGTAAAAATTTGTTCCCATCCCACATGTGAGGCTTTTAAAAATATATATCTTGGTTGTCTTCTGAACAAACAGCAGCATAGCCATATTATCTGAAAATTTAAAAATAAAAAAAAACAATAAAAAAAACAAAAAGCCTTCTATTTGAAAAAGCTTTGCATTTGAGATGAATTGCATTAATCATGCCCAAAGGATCTCTAAACACTTTCTCAAAATGTGTGTGTACGTTATGCCATACACACTCTCCAAATGTTGATGTTAACACAAAGCACTTTAAGCCCAATTCACTTCAGGCAGGTAGACACATTGTGTTTGTTCCCCTGCCCTAGCACCTTGCCCAGATTCTCATTCATTTAAGAAGCATTAAATACAGACCGATGTGCTGGGTCCTAGGGATTCAGAGATGGCCCTTCAAGGATTGGGGGTATCTTTCTCCTTTCCATGATGACAGCGATTCCTAAGAAGCAGCTTTCAGTGCCACCCCCCATGCCACAGGCTCAAATCCTTCCTTGGAACAGAATCAAGCCTAACTGTATTGAGGCAGGAGAGGACACCCTTGCCCCCAATCGTTGTATTTGACCATGTTCTTATTCCTGGACACCAGAGAATGATAAGTGCTGTGAAGACAAGGGATGGCTCATATATGTGTATGTGTGTATTTCTATGTTATAAATGCATTCAAATAACAGGGCATCCCTCTCTATCCAAGCTTAGGAAGCCATAGGTTTGAGTAATGAAGGACAGTTAAAAGAATCAGTTTGATACCTGAATTCCAGGTGGTGAGCACTAAGAGTTCAGGTAGTGAAAAGTTCATCCCAAAACATGTCTCTGTTTGGTTATGAGTTTGGATAACATGAGTTCAGATAACAGGAGTTCAGCCAGTAGCAGTTTGGATAGCAATGGGCACCTGCATTCTTCTCTCTTGGTAAGGGCTCGTCACTATGCCTGACATGGACAGAACCAGAAATCCCCTCTGTCTGATTCTACCATCCTGACTGAGTTAGTTGTGCAGAGCTTGGAAAAGAGAGTTTCATAGATCATAGGTTCAGTTCTTTGAAAGATCCAGAATTACAAACTTTCTCTTTTTTTGTAGTATAAGCTCATATATCCACAGTGTTTCTCATGCCTAAATAATGGATTAACATTATTTATTTTTTCATTCAGTGAACATTGAGTACCTAGGAAGGGCTAGTACCAAAGATATAAGATATGAATAGTATATTCTCTGCCCTCATGGAGCTCACAGTATAGCAGGAAAAACAAAGATGTAAATTTCTATAAAGCAATGTAAAATTGCTATCATGAAAGTATGATAATAGTATGTGTAGAGAGCTGTACTAATAAGTTAGAGGGTGTATTTAAAAATAAGAGTAAGTTACATCTGTACAATGTATCCTGAATATAAAGTGTCACTCAGTTGATTTCATTTGATTCTTAAATCAAGCCCCCTTCTAGGCAGGAACATTGCCTAGAGCACATTATCATTCCCATTTTAAGATGGGTCTCAGTGAGGGTAAGTGACCCAGATCCAGTCAGCCAGTAAAGTCAGTAATATATCTCCATCTCTGGGCTTCTGATTGTTGGACCACTGCCCTTTCACTTGTTCAACACTGACTTGAGTATGACATATTTCAGTGCCCTATTCCTTTCTGATTCAAGAAGCTCTAATTGTCGTACTGATACTTGAATCTGGCCAGATCTTATTGGTTACAACTGTTAACCCAGAATGTCACAGTGATTTTCACTCTTGTAAACTCCTAGAACTTTAATCTGGCTGCAAACAAAGCATAGGTGCTTTCATTTAGTGGTAATGATGGTGGCATGCACCCGAAATCAAGGTATCCTAGCATGCCAGTGTCCTCGTCCTGATAGCAAACAGATATCTTCAAGATTGGAGAAATGCTTTGGCATTTTGACCCCTGCTGGTCTCAAGAATATTACAGGGATGTGTCATACATTCCTAGGCCTGTGTATCAACCGAAGGAGGAAATGCAGCTCTGTGCAGTAGTTTCCAAAAGCCAGCTCAAGCCACGGCTGGCATTTTCTCCTGGCTATCAAACAAGCATATGATGCCAGCAGTTCTCACAGGGACTTTCCCTGGGTTCCAGCACCCCCAGGATCAGTGCTGACTAATGAGCCACACCCGTGAGCTGTCAAAGTGGTCCTGGGCACTGACTCTCAGTTCAAGCCAATGGAAAAGGACAAGGTGTATTTCCCTACAGATGTGGAGTGACCTGAGTTCTTGATCACCTTGCTTCATCACCCTAGAAGAAAGCCACTAAAATACAGCCATTCTGACAGAATTTCTATGGTGGTATTCCCCAGATTCTTAGAAATAAACCATGCACTCCTACTGAAATCAAATGAAAGTGAGTTTTGCCTGAAGCCTGAGGACAGAGCATCTATGGACTGAAATCAAGAGACTTGAGATTGAAACCTAACTCCTTCCCCAATCAACAGGGTGACCTTGGACAAGTCTCTTGACATCTCTGAGATAAAGCTTCCTCACCAATTAAATGGGATTGATAATACCACTCTAGATTGTCGAGTCTTAAATAGAGTAGCATGAAAAATACCACAGTGCCCGAAATAAAATAGGCACACCTTCTCTATTAGTAAAAACAAACAAAAACAGGAACACTGTGGACCAGGTTTGTTCTCAGTAGGGACTTAAGGTCAAAGGGAAGTTGTTAGCTTACTGCTCTGCAGCCTGTGTGCTTTGGTGCCTTGGGGGCCTGTCAGCAATATCTAGCTCTTAGCCTTTTGACCAGATCTTTCCTTTTGGTAAATGCCAGGAGTTAAGAAAATAAACTTCTCTTCACAGTCGGTTTACACTTCCCTCTCTTTGTACGTAATCCTGGTTATTTGATCCTTGGCTTGGAGAAGGTTGACACATGCAACCCGAAGCTGACACAGAGTTCTTTGTCATCGGAGACCACAGATACATACCTTTCCCACGTTTCTCTGCTCGAGCTCCAGGGAACCTCGAGTCTGGACCCTGGCTGCTGTTGCCTGGGTTGCTTCTAGGCCTTCACGTCTCACTTTCCCACGATGACCAGAAGATGGCGCTCGCGTTTCATGCGTAAACACTGACCAGTGATTTTTTTTCCAACATGAAGTCTGGAATTTGAGGCTCAGGGCTCCTGCATCCTTCAGGGGGCCGCTGTCTCTATTGCAGTCTCTGTCTCCAAGGGAAGACTGCATCTGCAGCCTCTAATTGTCAGGTCACAATTTTTTTTTTTTTTTGCCTAAGCAACAAATACTCCCAAATATACTCCACCATTAATGATTCCTTTCGCACTAAACACTTACCTAGTACCTACTATATCCCAGGCACTGTTCTAAAACTTTACATATATTACTTTATTTAATTCCAAAAAATCTGTAAGGAATAAGTATATAGTACTTATTACTATTTACAGAGGGAGAACTGAGGCACAGAGAAATTCAATAACTTAAGGTCAGATTCAGGTTTTCAGGAGTCCCAGTTAAAAATGGAAATACTCCTGGGAGGATGATCTATTAAGTCATAATCAGCCATTAATATTGAAATGTGAGTTGATTTATGACTATTTTAGCTCACCGCTGATTATAGAGTCCACTGAACAAGGAAAAGAGGCCCAGGACCAATTACAGTTGTCATGGTGAGAGAAGAAGAAAGAGCAGAAGGACAAAACGCTGCCAAGCCCATGTTAGGGTTGTCTGGAAGGCTGAGAAGGGAGGCTGTAAGCTAAAAGAAGTGGGGCGGGCCTTTGAAGGAGAGGGGAAAGAGAGAAACCAGGCCGAGTGTTATCAAAAGATAAAAGGGCCAATTAAGATAAACTTTTATTTCCTATTTTTGCCTAAAGAAAATCCCTTAACCAAAACGCAAGTTTTAGTTTGTGACTTCCTGAAAGCATTCGCGAATTACTGAGTATTTAGTGGGCTGTTTTTGCCATGATTGAAAACTATAAGTACACTTATGCTCTCTCCTCTATGCTTCCCGTGGTATTTTAAACTTGGTACTAGTCAAGAAATTATCACATTGAATTGTCTTTATTTGTTTATGGCACTAAACTGTAAGCCACTTTGGACAAAATTTTCTGTTCCATAGGAAGTTCTCAATTTGTAAAATGAGACTGAGACGGATACAACTGAGTATGCACTGGTCTTCTAAGAAACTACAAATAGTACTGGAATAACCAGAATGGAAAATAGTGCTGGAATAACTGCAAATCCGTATGGAAAATGTGAACCTTGACTCCTACTAATTCGAGACGGGTCTTAGAGCTATACATAAAAACTAAAATAAAACTTTGAGGAGAAAGCATAGGAGAATATCTTTGAGACTTGGGAGTAGGCAAAGTTACTTAGACAGGTAACAAATTTTTATGGTTGTATAAAAGAAAAAACAATGATAAATTAGACTTTTTCAAAATTAAAGACCTGAGCTCATCAGAATGTACCATTAAGAAAATGAATAGACAAACTACAGGCTGACAGAAAATATTCACAAAACATACCTGACCAAAGACTAGTATCCAGGATATATAAATAACTCCTACAACATAGCAATAAAAAAGACAAACCAAAAACACATGGCAAAAAGAATTGAACAGATATTTCCTAATAAAAGATACACATATGGCCAATTAGCCCATGACAAAGTGCTCAACATTAGTCATCAGTGCTTACTGTAAAATTATTTCAGCTTTGCTGTATGTTTGACAATTTTCGTAATAAAAACAATTAAGGAACCCACCAATAACAAGGCTCTTGATCTTAATTTTTTAAGATGCTGTTGATATAGGCTCTCTTTGGTGCTTGGGCAAATAATGTCCTCTTACAACAAAGAATCCCTGGAAAATCCAGTTCTCTGACTGAATAGTGATCACTTTGTCTCTGAAGGACATATGAAGCTTAAGTTGACAAAATTCCAGGGGCATGTGCTTTTGTTGACATGCTTTTGTTATACCAGTGGAAATGTTTTGTTTCTGTTTCTGAAGAAGTCCCTCTAAACTCTACTCTCCATTCTTTCTTCTCCCAATACTGTGTAGGAATCTTCCTGCCATCCTAGACTGGGTGAAAACTCAGAAACCTGGAGCCATGGGTGTCAACATCATCACATCTGACTTTGTGGACCTGGTGGACTTTGCCACGACCGTCATTGAGTTGAATGACCTGCTACAGGAAGACAGAGCTTTGGCTAAATGCTGATTTAATTTTTTATTTCACTTACTGTTGGATTTATTGATCCATGGTAGAGTACTAAAGCATTCCCCATTAGGATGGCCTCTGGGCAGTGATGGTGAAGTAATTAAGAGGAGGAGACCATTTTTTCCCTCCTCAGAGGGCCATGTGGGTAAAATTACAGGGCTTTTAATTGCATTTTCCCCAAATGAGACTTTTAAAAAACTCAAGTCCAAGGGAAGAAAGCATGTTTCACGTGATAAAGGTCAAGATGTCCCCAGTGGCTTAAGGAGGTGAATGGAATATGGAAATAGGGTCTCCAGGTTCCATTGGGGTGTGGAGTGTCTGCTAATTGGCCTATTTCCCTGGTATCTTCTAGGATGTTGTGTTTGAGCCAGTGAAAGGGCTAATACCAGAAAGATATTGCAGGTAGAAAGAATAAGTCGAGGCACACGTGGACCACCCTGTGGGACAACTCTAACATCCAAAGGAGAGTAGGGGCAATGCACTAGTTCTCTCTAGAAATGGTGAATGTCACCACTTCTTCCCTGAGAAATTAAAATGTATTTATCACCAAGGTATTTTAGCCACAAGCTGTTCTTGCAACTTGTCCTGGTCAGTGGTCACCTGATTTCTTTAGCTAAATAGTACATTCTGCCCTTGGTATCAAAAATGTATTTCCCAGTTTTAGAAAATTGGTTCCTTTCCATTTCTTTTGGCCCATCCTTAAAAAATGAAAGGAACAGTGACAGAAGATCTTTTCAGTTGTGGGACCCAACAAAAGATAGACATGCATGTTTGTCGCATGCCAGATTTCTTTGATTTAATTCTGTAGCTTCTCCCAAAATGGCTGGCAGGCAAGCACCTGCATCATTTTGGAAAATTCCTCTTTGGAGTGGGATCTTCAAGCCAGACCTTGAAATTGCATTTTGTAGTCTGCATGTGGGACATTAAGTGGAAGGCACTTTGTCCGTGATACCATGGAGGCAGAAGCAGGATGCATGGGAAAGTGCAATGACATTAAAGGAGGAAGCTGCAAGTGGGTTTGGAGCTGTTCTGTAACTCCTGGAAACAAGACTACCTCGGGAACATGTGGGATGACTTTTGTGTCATCAAGTGAGAAACACCCAGTGTTGGAACATTTCCAATTGGTGTACTTTCTGCAGATTGTTTTGAGCCTACTAATCACCACTGCATGAGGGCTTTGAAACTCAAGAGGGGATTTTTAAAAATTATTATTGATAAGAGGTGCTTATCCATAAAGAGCCCTCTTGTGTCTTTATTTATTTATTTATCTGCTTATTTATTTATTTATTTATAGATTAAGTGTCCGCAGTGCTTTTTGCCTCAGGAGCACTCACAAAGGAGCTTCCTGAGCTTTTCTTCCCCCTCCCAGGACAGATGCTGCCGTGGTCTTCCTCCCATCCACAGGACCTCTCATCTCAGGACCGGTGTGACGTCTGACTCTGCTGTGGATGTCCTGGCTCTGCTCTCCCCCACCCCCAGCCTTGCCAGGGACAGTGGATATGTTTGGCTGTGGTCCAGATCTGATAAGCCACTACCAAGCCACACCCTGGCTTGACAGAAGATGAAATGGGTCATGAAAAACTCTCAGCTCTTGAGGTGGACCCTCCAGAAGAGAGTCGAAAAGAGAAGAAGCCAGAAAGAAAACTGGCCCTGGGAGTGAGTGTATTTCAGTGCTCCTCAGCATTGTCTGAGAATCTCCAGGGGAAGGTGTCAGCCTCTGAATTCTTCAAGGAGGAAATGAGAAGATAGGATCCCAGGTGAATGTGTGCATTTAAAATGATTGTTTGGACCCTTCCCCAAGCAACTTCCTGTTTTTCTCCTTTGATGCTCCAAGCTGGATTTTGCAAGTTGCCTGCTGTGGGGGTATCCTAGTTGACTACTACAAGCACATGCAACCCCCAACTCTTGGTCTTCCAGCCTCTATTTTCTGTAAAGTAATCAAAGTCCTGACCTTTAGTTTCCACTACTTGAGGAGGTCACAATGCAAATGCTTCTGGGAAAATCTGTTTTAACTTCCTGTTTTCTTGCATTTGAATTCCTCCCTGAAGAGGTTCCTGGGATAGCATTGTCAAATTCTGAAGGGCCTTCTCTGGATGGGAGTGCCCTCACTTTCTTCATTTCCCTTCAATGCTGATATTAAACCCCAGTGACAAGCACTAAAATCCCTGGCCTTACCTCAGGGTTTTATTTTTTGTCAATTGTTTTATTTTGTCTTTTATTTTCATTCTTGATCAATTGCTAGGGACTAGGTCATTTCCTCTCTTTTAACCCTTTATTACTTGGCAAAAAGCTAAGGAGGCAAGAGGAGACTTATTCTGCTCTGTTTTATTTGAGCCTCAGCTTTGCCCAGGTGCTTGGTGCTATGAGGCCAGGTGTGTTGACAGGTATCTGCACAGGATGCCCATGACACCCAAGGGCTGCTGACTGTTCAGTGACATGTTTACTTGATTTTCTCCCTTAGTTTTTAAATATATAATTGCACTTCACTTGGGTTGTAACATTTAAGTGCACCTCAGTGTTTGCATGGTAAAAGTCAAAAAGCATGGCACAAAAGCACAGAAAACTATATACCAAGGTTGCATGCTTGGTGGAGTCCTGCTCTCTGTGGGTGCAGGTTCCCACTCTGTCATGCTACTATGGGTTGCCCGCCTTGCTTATATTTGGAAAATCTGCACAGGAGTTCTGGCAGGTAGGAGGAGGAGTGTTTACAATTCCCTGATATACACTCTTGAATTGGCAGAATTGCTGCCCTGAGAAAAGTCACTTAACACATTGTAAAGGATGTATGTATTCTGCTCCTGGATTATGAGGCTGGGGAGGAGACCTCAGTCAGGCAGAAAAGACAGAGGGAGAGTAGACTTTAGGGTCTATGGTCCATTCTGCATCTGCTGATAACAAAAATGGTGACCCAACCACATCAGTTATTCTTATAAGTTCTGTGATCCTTTCAGATCAAAACAAGGCTATCACACTTGCTCAGAATTAACTTCAAGATCAACTAAAGTCTCCCTGATTGAGCCAAAGAGAACTTCAGTTTCACAGGATTCGGGACCATATTTATTTGGAAATGTAGACTGAGCTTCTCATGAACTACCTGGATCATTTCCCACATGGCCACATTCCCATGATTTTTGACAAAGGTGACTAACAGGTTTTAGTTAGATTGGGGTGGTGTTTAAAGGCTTGAACTTTGAGCCTCTTAGAGGTGCCACTGTGTTTTTGATGGGTGCAGAGATATTCTTAGAGAGAGAGGTCAAATGAAATTGATGGAAGGGAATATGTTATTGAGAATTGAATTTTAAATTAATGGCAACTGTAAGAGAATTAAGCCAAAATCTTCTTTGTATGTTTGCTGGATTAGACTCTTGGGCATTAGGGTTAGTCACTTTCCTTATCTCTGAGCCCAGGCCCCTGAATTCTTGAGAATACTCAAGCCACAGTCCAAACCGAAGATCATATAAATTCAAAACAAAAAGCACAAAATCTGAGCCTAGAAAATGATAGATCATAAGAGCCCTAGTTCTTTTCTTCATGACCTTCTCTTATTCACATAAAAAAAAAAGGTTTTTGTTTCTGTTCAAGAAAATAATGCAGTGCTGTAGTGTGTCAGGGTTTTCTATCTCTGGTTTTCTGAATCTTAACCATTAGAAAGTACTACCTGAAGAAACATTACAACTCTACTAGAAGGTTTTGCACAAAGCTAAAAGGTGGAGAAACAGAAGAAATTAAGAGTGAAATTAAACTTCTTTTTCTTGGGGAGCAAAAGGGCTACACAAAATCAACCATCTGACAGATTTCATTCATGCCATAGTTGAATTTTTTGAAATGCTTTTTATTGGCAGACTGCAGGTTTGTGCTGTTAGGCTCTGGGAAACAGGATAAGCTAATGAATGGAGTGCAGGCATGAGGCTCTCCTCACTTGGCTGAGCAAGTGATCCCGTGCGAAATTTGACTTGGTTCCTTCATCTGTAGTAAGGATGCTGTTTGCTATTTTAGAAAGTGTTTTGTAAACTTCAGTTGCCTACCTCCCCAAAATGTAAGGTCCCTATGTTTAGGTTGAATTCCTTACACTCAAGAGGTTGTATAGATGTGGTAATTCTTCCTTCTATGGTATGTGAAGAAGGCTACTTGGGTTCATTTCCCAAAAGTGTGTTATAGAATGAGGGGACTTTGTCTGGAAATGGTACCCTTAGTGATCTGTATAATGAAATGAGTAGGGCTGAAAGAAATCAACAAATATGTATGTGGGTTCATGAGAGGTAGGCTTTCCCAAATACATGCTGAATAGCCTTATGATGCCAAGAGAAGACCAGTAGAAATTGAAACCATTAGACGTCCAAACTAACATTCAGTTTACTTTCTATGGATTCAACACAGCTGTCCCTATGAATTCTGCCAACTTTCCGGTACATCTTAGCCCTCTGCCTCAGGCTGCTCCCTGGTATTTGCCACCATAGTTTTGTCACTCACAAGCATTGCTTTGGGGCACACAGGAGTGAACTGATTGGGTGATAAGAGATTCAGCTGGAAATTTTACCCTAAATTCTAAACAATACTAAAGAACTCCTTACTGTCCCAAGAGATGTGCTATCTCCTTATCCTGTGAATTCCTCAGTTTCCTACTAGAAATAATGACACTGCCAATTGGCACAAGAATATCTCTGAACTAGCCCTATAACCAGAACTATACAACAAAATGCTACTGCTTTTGTTAAAATAGCATAGACACTGTAAAAACATTCTAAGATAACTCTTCCTATCTTATGATGGATATTGTGTTCTAGCATTTTCTGCAACAAAACTTGTTCTTAGGATTTTCAAACTCTTTTCTAGGACAAACAGCTTAGATAAAATATTTCCCTTCTCTCCTCTGGGAATAGAACCCCACAGTCTATAGGGGCAGCCCCATCAATACGCTAGAGGCACTTCCTGTCTTGTTCCTTTTCATCTCCTTCTTAGAATGCCACTTTCTCCTCTTATCTCCTGGCCAGCCTCTATCATCTGCTGATTACTATTAATTACAAGATGCTGGAGAAACTTACAATAGAAGGCAGACATTCAGTGATGTCCAAGCACACTTCTACCATGGTGGTTATTGATCTTTACTCTGTGCCTCCCTCTCTCTGTCTGCCCCATCACTAGAACTATACCTTATTGGAGCCCAGGATTTGGAGCCAATACTTAATTCAAGTAGCAGAGGCTTGCTCACAAGCTTTGAGCCCAATACGAAGCACAGCACTTTGAAAAGTCAAATAGGCCTTTGATAGCTTTGTACATTTGCAGTTTACATGATTACATAGAAGACTTCAGTCATGAAGCTATAGTATCAATATAATAAATCTTAGAACAGATTTAGAAACAGTGATAACTTGCTGCTATTACACTTACTAATTTACACCCCAATATTAATAAGTATTAAATACAGATTATGTATACATTATGCATTATTTGTATTGTATATATGCCAATTATAATGTCACTTAACCTCATTGATCAGCAATTAGAAAATATGGAGATTGTCAAGGTGAAAATAAGTTTTGATCAATTCAAATAATATGTGAATCTGATCGATTCTCTATTAGATACTATATTTTGTCCTCGATTGCTTGTTTTATACTACAGTGCATGCTGTTTCCTAAATTAATTAAATAATATCAACATTAAATGATACCAATTTTAAAGTTAGAATTAAATTTTTGCAAATATGCCGCCTGATATTCTGAAATGTGTCTTGTGGCTTATCTTATTCAGATACATTTCACTTGACTATTTTTTCCCCTAGGAAATAATTGTTCCGATATATCTCTCTCCTTCCTTGTAACCTTGTTTAAACTGCTTAAGTCAAACTAGAACATTGTAAAGCCAGAATACCTCATTTTAACTGTGAAAAAAAATTGATATGATGACATGATGTGTTTTGTTGTTGCATTTGTTTTAAACTACCTAAATAGGTTTAACTCTGATAATAAATATAAAACTTTGATAGACATTATTCCTTTGTTTGGACACACATTTTATTATTGGTCTAATTTTGTTTTAAAGTGTTATAGACTCAGCATCCATAAGATACTTTATTATATGATATTGGGTAAAGACCCTCACAGCCATATTTAGTACACACTGGGATTAAACTTGCCTTTATTCATCAGGATATGCAATGCGCTAAGTGTGTAGACAACCTTTGCACCGTTATGCCTTTCCAAGCTTCATTCTTAACACTTCAGTTATTTCTGCTAGGCTTAAGCTAGATCTTACCAACCTCCATATTCTCACCTGATCACTATCCCCAGCCCAAGTTACTTGGAATGACTGCCAAGTGCTCAGAAACAGAGGGATACAGATATTCCATTTTTGCATGTACAAAGGGTAAATAAGAGCAGGTCTGCAGTTTCTGTTGACAAGAAAGATTCAACTAAAAAATAATGGTTTGGGTGAAAGTCCTGTGTATCAATTTAGCAGAAATAGAAGAGATCAAGTTAATTCTAAGTAATTATTCATTTCATACAATCAAATGTCACTACAGGTAACTAAGAGTAATTACATGTCTGTCCCAGTTACCATAGCAACTTAAGAACACAGTCACAGTCAGAATTTTCTGACTGTATTTTTAGTTATTGTTTAGAATTTTTAGTTATTGTTTAGTAAATTTACCATACTGTCCTCCAGTTAACTTTGATAAGCACCACTTTCAGCCATTCCCATTTTATTTTTGCTAATAAACGACATGATATAGATAAAGCTGGGTCCAAATATAAGTAAAACAAGTATAACCTGCATGGTGTCATTGCAAAAATACTACTGGTCAGCCTCCATTTCTGAACACATACTTGGATCAAGACATTGCCTCTGTGACAATGGAGATGTTACATTATATATGAACTCTTTAATATCTAGTCACAGATTAATTTATCATGTTACAATGAGGTTAAATATGTGCTGTTTAGCACAGAACCTAAAAATAGGCATTTAAGAGATGTGCAGAGCTGGGATTTTACCCAACTCCATCATGCCCTGGCTGTGTGACCTGAGACAAGCATACAGAATATAGAGCCAGTAATACCTACTGTGAAGCATTATTGCAAAGGTCAAATAAGAAAGTATGTGGAAAGCATTTTACCACAAAGCTTTGTACATAGTAAATACTCAAGAGTACCTGCTAGTCTTAGCCCTAGGGCCAGGGTTTGGTACGTCTCCACTGCCCCTCCAAATATCACCCAGCACAATCCCATCAACATGACTGACTGCTAACCTTTTTGTTGGTTGGTGAATTATTCAGCAGAAACCAAGCAATGGGAGATACAACAGATAAATTTGGACAGTGAAGAATGTGAAAGTTCTTTGTGTGGCAGATGTGCTGGGACTCTGCAGTAGAAGGTCCAAGGCAGCTGGATGACACTGGGTGCTGAGATTGAGTCTCTCTCTCTCTTTGTCTCTCTCTCTCTCAGGGTGAGTGAGAGGTGTTTGGTAGTTAGGGGCAGAGAAGAACATCTGAAAGCATCACCTGGAGGTGTTCATATAAAAAGATATTTTTGGACCTGATCCCTGGAGTTTCTGATTCTTTGTATCTTAAGGTATATCTTGGGAAATGCAGCTGTAAATACATATTTTGGTGGGTAGCCAGCTTGGGGAATCACCGGACCAAATATGCATTGTTCAGAGAGTGGGATTCGTGCTGTGGGTGGTACGCAAGAAGATACAGGGTGGAAGACGGCCACATCTCTTAACTAGCATTAAAATCATTAATCAGTTAATCAGTTCTTTTGATTAGTCAAGAGAAAAGTCTCAGCTTAGTGATAAAACCTCTCTAACCTTCATTTATCTACCAAAAAAAAAAAAAAAAAATAGTACCTAAGAGTATTGTTTGGTTTGTATTGTCTTCACTCTGTGTTTATCTTCTGTGTATAGCAAGTGGTCCTGGCTTTTTCAACAGTGTTGAAAAGTTTTCCTTTCAAAATAAGTTTTTTAAAGGGACCACTGTGAAGAAACTATGGGAATGACCTAAGCTTATGATCCTTTCCAAGTCGGAAAATAATGCAGTTGATTCCACTGCACACTTTTGCCTAGAACTGGGCTTGCCTGTTCTCTTTTTGAGAAAGTGTCCTAACCAGAGTACATCCTCCACCAAATAAATTTGTAAACAAACAGCTATTCAAAATAAAGAAATCACCTGTTTTTTAATAAGAGAAATTTCTTCATGTTTCCTGTAGTAGCACATGCTCAGATAGTCTTCTCTCCGTCTTGTCTCATGGAGCAATTGAAACAAGGTGAAAAAAGGTCCTGGATCACCCAGTCCCACAGAGGGCTGTGCTGAGTAAACAGGGAAGGCAGGGAACAAACCCCATAGCTTCAGCTTTGAAAGTCATTTCTTTTCTGTGAATTCCTGATGTTGGGATGCCCAAGTGTCGTGGATTTTTGTAGTGTTTTTTCCAAAAGAATTCTTCCTGATCAGCAGTATGTTCCTTTGTTTGCATCCTCTGCAAATCTGCCCACTCTGACCAAAGGAGTGTTGTTATTTTTAAAACTTGAAACCTCTCATTCTCAGTGGATGAGGTTGCAAGGGAGGGACAGGAGCCAAAGCCCGTGTGCCTCAAACCTCACCCAGGATGGCCTGGACAAGTGCCAGTAAAACAAAAGCACTAGTCAGACCAGGGTGTTTTCACAGCTGGGCAGTGTTTGGGGCTAGCATGGGGTGGGGGCGGGGGGACGGAATGGATGGGGGGATGCACAAGAAATGTCAGCCTCTGTCCAGTAGCATCATGTGGCTGAGAGAAGCCCTAAGCAAGCAGCTGGTTTTCATCTAAGGGGCCAAGTGTCTAAAGAGTAGGATTTATCCTGTGGAGAAAAGCCCGAAGAAGCAGAGCTTTTATTGCAAAAGAAGGCCAGTGAAAGCTGTTCTTTGTTTAACCTGAGAACTTAGTTACCTTTTGGCTTCAAGACTTTCCTGCCTTGATCCTTCACTGGGCATTTGCTGAATCCAGGCCCAGGAGGTCTCCTTTCTAGGGCCTCTCTGAAATGTACGAGGATCCAGAAGATGACTTCAGACTGCTGTTTGCAAAAGAAGCTCCCCACACCAGCCCCAACAACAACCTGGTAAGTGTAGAGCTAACTTGCCGTACATCTGAAGACTACTTTGTGGGGCTGGAATGCCCTGAAATGACACACAAGATCTTAGATGGATGTGCAGGTTTTTCTGACAAAGTACCCATAGCTTTCATCACATTCTTCAAGTCTGTGACCATAAGGATTTATAAACTGCCTTTCGAGTGCCTATGAGAATGAGTTATCATTTAAATGTTAAGCATTCAGGAAAGGCTAATTTGAGATAGCAGTAGAAAGTCTTGGTACTTCTTATTTTTAAAAATATTCCAAATCAAGATTCATATTGTTTGTTTACTATAAGTAAATCCTTTCAAGAAGTAAAGTCAGATAAAACAAGATCAAAAGAAACAGACTTAAGCAGGAACAAAGGATCCTAAGAAAAAGTTAGGTGGGATCAAGCAAGGAAGGTGGTAGGAGGAATCAGGCAAGCTTGTGATAAATAGGGATGGCTGGGGTACTAGGCACAGATCTGGGCACCACATTTCAGAGGGAAATAGATAAACTGGCACTTTCCCAGAAAAGGGCAACCAGGGGAGTGAAGGATGTGGAAGTCATGTCACATGAGAAAATGGGGGTGTTGAGTCTCCCAGAAATATTGTGACAAATGTGGCAGGGACATTTTCAAATATTTTCAAATTGTTATATGGCTGAGATTTTAGAATCTTACAACTTTAGATGTAGAAGGGACCAAACAACATTTGAACCAGCCCCTAATGTGACAGGACAGAAAACTGAAAGCCAGAGAGAACTGACTTGCCTAAGCTGATCTAGGACTAGAATCCAAATTTCTGACTCCCTTCCAGTGCCCTCTCCCGCCATTTCCACTCACCTCCCTGCATGCTTTACGTGCAAGGCCAAACTGGGACCAATGAGTTGCCATTACAAGAAGGTAGAGTTTGGCTTAGTACAAAGAGTGTTCCTGTGTGGAATGGGCTGCTGAGTGAGACAGTGAGAGTTTGTATTAGTTCCAATTGCTGCTATAACAAATTACCACAAATTTAGGGGCTTAAAAACACAAATTTATTATCTCATGCTTCTGAAAGTCAGAAGCCTAAAATGAGTCAGCAAGACTTTATTCTGTCTGAAGACTTTAGGGGAGAATTCATTCCCTGGTCTTTTCCAGCTTACAGAGGCCACCTGCATTCCTTGGCTCCATCTTCAAAGCCAGCAGCATAGCATCCTTAATTTCTCTCCGACTCTGCTTCTGTCATCACATCTCTTTCCCTGACTCTGACCTCTTATAAGGACTCTTGCTGTTATATCGGGCCCACCTGGTAATCCATGATAATCTCTCCATCTCAGGTTTCTTAATTATATCTGCGGAGTTCCTTTGACAATGTAGTGTAACTTAGACACAGGTTCTGGAGATTAGCGCGTGCACATCTTTGGGGCCATCATTCAGCAGGCCATAGAGAGTACCATGGAAAGTGCATTGCTACCTTCACTGGTTTTAAAGCAGACATAAGTCCAAATCCTGGCTGCAACACCTACTAATTGCATGACCATTTCCCCTTCCAGCCTCTGTTCCCTCATCCATAAGACAGGTATGAAATCCCAAGGTGACTGTGAGGATTTGTAATATAAATAAAATGCATGGCATACAGTACACTTTCAATAAACGGCAGCCATCTTTATTCAAGGAACTTCCACATGATTCTCACCAGAAAATAATTCAGTAGAAGAAAGTCCATTATTAAGTGGGAGATTTGATAACATGGCTTTCAAATTCCCTTCTCAACCTGAGATTGCTTAACTATAAGGGAGTGAAATTTTCCTCTCCTCTGGTGTTGTTCTCAGCACCTCTTATTCACTTCACAGATCCAGTGGTAAGGCATAGCCAACAGACCCTGCTTTTGTCCCACCCACACCCAGAGTACTGCTATCTGATTTTATGGCCCACAGCTCTCCTCAGGTTTGAGCAGGACTAACAGTCTGGCCTGGTGTGTAATGATTGGCTAGACCAGGCAGCTGAGACCAGCGCAGGCTCCCTCCTTCACGTCTATCAACATACCTGGCTGCAAGCAAGTTGTTGTCCGTGACCACTGCAGAGACCAGGGAGAGCGGAGAAGGAAACCGAGGGGCAACGCCTCGCTTTCAGGCGTGGGGAAAAGCAGAAGCCTACGCTGATGCTTCTTCCCAACGTCCTAAACTCTTCAGGGAGGACTGGAACAGCTGTGGATCATTGGTTTTAGGTCGGGTCTGAAGCTGAGAGAAGAATCTGGATTCAGAAGCAGCAGTGAAGGTAGGTGACCTGCCTAGTGCTAAGCCCTTCTCTCAAAGTCACAAAACAAGTATCTTGCACAGCTTAGAACGGGGATGTCCTTGATGATGGTCTCCTGAGGAGACGTGGTTAGAGGTGAGTGTGCGTCAGGCGAATTCATCATTTGTCCCCATCAGCATGTTCTGGGAAGTGGGTTATATTTTCCTTCCACCTTCTCTCTCTCCCTAAAATTGTTCTTCTTCTTCTCTGTGTTTCACAAAGTTGGGAGGTTTTTTTTCTTTCATTATAAAAAATCCTATTTGTGACTTTTGATATTATGTTGGTGGTGACTTCACAACCATGGCTTTGTTCCAATATTGTGCTTGATTGAATCCTCTCCACTTTTAAGATATGTTAGAGAGGACAGTTTGTATAATTCTGAGGAACATACTGTCCATTTAGAGGGCTGTCAATCTCAAATGATGGTGTATCCCAGGGAGAAATGTGCATTTTCTGCTTTGGAACCCATGGAGTTAAAAGTCGTGAAATTGCTGGAGCAGAATCAAACCTGTTTACCTTAGCTTATCATAGGGGGCAGCCAGGTCAATCATTTACTGAAGCAATGCTGTTTCCTACCTTTGACAGAGGATCAGTAAAGCTGTTGCCTGACTGAGTCTCTGTATAGAGACAAGGCAACGTAGAAGATATCCTTCTCTGAAACTATAGCCCACATTCTCTTCTGTCTCTTCTGGCTAAGTTTTTTTCCTACCTGGAGAAGTAGACGCCACTGAGTCCCGCCCAGCTCAATGATAAACAAACATGAGCAAGACCCAAATGAAAACCTGATACCTAATATCACCTCAGGCACAAGAGCCAGCAGCCTGGAGAGATCTTCCCCTACAGGGAAAAAGTGGGCTAACCATAAACAAGTCATGATGTGATTCTTACAGGAAAAAAAAGGTATTAAGTAATCATGAAAGGAACATGGATTTTTCCCCCTTCAAGTCCACACATCCTGCAAATATGTGATTTTTTTTTTGTATACACTTTTTTTTATAGAACAGTTGTAGGTTTGTAGAAAAATTAAGCAGAAAGCACAGAGTTTCCATGTATTCCACACACATATACATGCAAATATGTGATCTTTCAGTGAACATGATTCACTTTTATTTAGGCCTGAATATAACTCCTCTAATTACAGAAATGTTTTCATATACTTGTCGGACCTTTGCAATGACTCCAGGCTCTCATAATTATTAGTTATAAGCCTGGGAAGGGGAGGCCTATTTTTGTGAACTCACTTTAGAGAAGCAGTTGGGCCATGCATTAGAAAAGAAAATGCTTAACACTATTTTTGTCAGTTATTTATGGCATTGAAGTGAACCCCCAGATGAGGTTTGTGGCAGGAATTTTTAGTGGCTCAGGCGGCTAACTACATGCAGGAGTTGAGGCTAGTATCAAGTCCATTCCAGACACAAACCCCAGTGTGATGTTGGGTAAATCTGTGGCTACCTCCTAGGAATGTCCTGAAGGATTACTGTGAAAAGTGATAAATATCTATGTAGATATTAAGCCCTATAAAATGTTGTGTGTTCCTAGCACATATCCAGAGTATGTTTGCAGATAATACAAGTGATGGAGGTGTTTCTGAAGAGGGGAAAGCTTCTCAGGGTATTCAAATACATTGGTCAAATTTACTCACAACCCCGTAGGCTGGTTTAGGGGCATATCCACAGGTCTCAGCTATTCTTTCTGTGCAGCATCTGACTCAAGGCACAAACACACTGGCAGCTCTGGAGGGTATACACAGCCTTTCTTCCCATTTCATGTATATTGGATATGAGGTGGGGGAAAGGGGAGACCAACCTGGCTTATCTCAGGGAACTTCCACTTTATACTCCTGCATGTGCTTAATTCCATGACCTTATGGGAAAAGCAGTAGGATTGGGAGTGAGGCAGAACTGGGTAGAATCTTGGTTCAGCCCTAACTAACTATGGGAGCTTGGGCAAATTAATGATCTTCTCGAATTCTAATTTCCTAACATGTGAAAGGAATAATAATGCCTATCTAATCAAGAATAAAGTGGAAGTTTCCTGAGATAAGCAAGCCTGTTCTCCACTGGCCCTGCGATGTGCCATGCCCAAGGCCAGTTGGTACCACTATAACCAGGAGGCCAGGGTTGGGCTGGACTGGGCCTTCTTTGAGGGGAGGTATAGGGAGAGCTGGTGGGGAGCAAAGGAAAGTGTTTTTTGTAGTGGGAATCATGGGAGTCTTGATGGTCCTAGATATTCCTGAGTAAACCCAGGTAATTCTCAGGCTAGATCTTTGCCTCTTTCTATTCCATAGACTCAAACCTATGAGAGGAAGTTCTAACTAAAGTCTAACATCTGAACGATTTCCAGAGAAAAAAGTGATACCGGTTCACTGGTAAACACAAGTATTTAATATCTCATCTCACTTCAGTTAATATCCATTCATTGAAATCCAAGGGATTTGGGCAGAAAGAGGCTGAAAGTAAGAATGACCATCAACATCCCATCACGTCAAGGTTCCCAGCATCTGCAATGCAAAGAGACCAGTGTTAGCTTAGAGTACAAAAGGCTTGTTGTGTCATTTAAACAGTACATGAGTAACGTACAGCAACAAACCTTTTTTCTGCTCCCAGTTTCACGTTTGTTCAGATACACCCTAAAAATTCCATGAGCTGTCTGGCTGAAATACCAAAGCAGCCGCAGTTCCCGAGCATTTACAAGATCGAGATAAAGAAATGCCATTATGAAACGTGGTCAGCTACACATCTTTGCACAAATGGTTTCTTCTGTTTACTGACCCACCTCAGACATACCTCAGCCATGTGACAGCAAAGGCATTATAAATAGGGGTTGTTATCTCTGAGTTCACCAACTCCCTTTTCTCATACAACTGACCCCGCATGAACTGTACTCACAGTATCATTTTTGTTAACTAAAACATCAGGATAAAGAGAAAAGATGGAGCTGAAATACAAGGACTCATAGTAACTTTTCACCTTTTATCTACATTTTTTCATTTATTCCCCATAACAAACCTGTTCAACTTGCCTCAAAGTCACAGAGCTACTAAAAAGAGATGAAATTTGAGTCAGGGTCTGTCTGACTCCAAAGCCCATGATCTTTGGCACTCTAATTTGGTGGGGGGGGAAAAAAACAGTTTACATTCCACATATAAAACAGTAAGGGGTCCTGTCTGAAATTGTTCTTAAATTAGGAGTGTATATTTATGCTCCTTCCCCCTGGGTGTTCCTGATACTGTACAGGCATAAAACTCAGTAGCAGAGAGTTTTCTTTCTCCTCCAGGAAAGTAACCACAAAACATACATGTGCAAATGCACAATAACAATTGCCCACAGATCAGTTCTTTTATCTCTTTCTGAAGTTGAGAGAGAAAAGTGTCCTTACCTCCTGGTTCATGAATATTGTTTTCTTCTTCTTTTTTAAATGCAATGTAAAAGAAATAAGTTTTTCAAGGTATAACAGGATTATTTTTAAAGTTCATTTCTGCAGTCAAATTTCTGTCTTTAATAAACCCAAGTTTGTCAAAACTATCCAGCATTTTCAATGGTTTTATTTAATCTTCATAGCAACCCTGTAAAATGAGCATCATTTTTCAGATGCTATCCTTTCAGATAAGGAACCCAAGACTCAGTAAAAGTGAGCGCACTTCTCAGTATCACTTCAGCTGACAAGTCCCATCAGTCCTGGGGTTCAATTCTTTGCTCGTTTTTACTAATACACAAGTAGTTCTCTGGATTTCTAAGGCCTCCAAATTGTAGTGGTGGGGCCCACAAGCTATTTTCAGGAATTAAAAATGCCAAACGGCTGCACAGCCTGTTCTCAGGCAACAGAGACTCACTCAAACATTGATTGCTTTGCTTTTGGCTGGAATTCTATTAGGTCAGTGTGGTAATGCTATTTCTAATTAGATTTTCATCGAGTGAGGAAAATGAAGAGACACTAATTGTTACTTAATAAAATCTGCCTTAAAGGCAAAAATCTCTCAGGCCTGTGTGCTCAGGAGCAAAGGGGGGAAGCAAAGGAGTGCTTACCAGGAGGAAGTAAGAAACCTCTGTCCTCTAATCTGCTGTGTGCCTGTGAGACAGGGCACATGGGCAGGGGCTAAAAAGCCCCTGTGGCTTCTCTTGATATACACAAGTCCTCTCTCCATTCAGCCCACGACCAGATGCGTGTCTCGTGCACCAAGCAGTTGTCAAAGGATAGGAAACCTAAGGAGGTCCTCCTGCCAATTGCAGCTCCATCAGGGGTTGGGGGCCCTACTCCTGTAGGAACCAGCTGAAGTTGTAGGAAGAATTCTTGTGCCCTGTGAATTACATGTGAGTCCAGAGGAGCTCTGAAGGATCAGGGATCTCTGCATCAGCTGTGCATCTGGAGGGGAGCAAGTGTCTTCTTATTCCTATGCTTCACTAGACACTGCTCCTGGCTGGCCATGTGAGTCTCAGCCCCACGTGACAGTCCTTTTGTCTGCATGGCAGTGAGTCATTCTCTTGCTTTAGGGTTAATGTGCATTTTCATTGCACCTTTTCTCCCAGTTTCTGTGACATCAGAAGCTCTAAGGATCTCAGTACAAGAGAACTGATAAGCTTTGAGCAGTTAGTGAACAGAGAGAATGAAGCTTCTGCCCCTGCCCCATTCCAACTTCAAAATTGTTCCCCTCTCTAGAGTTCCAAGGTCAAGTTTCCCATGGGAGCAGCAAAGGAACTGAAGGTCACAGAAAGCTGGCAATTCAACATACCTTGGAGGGGTTCCCAGAAAGTAAAATGAAAATGAGATTGTTTCCACATACGACCTCTGTGTTTGGAGGACTGGATTCAAACAGTTTGAATTTGCAATTTCACTGTGCACTTGGGTAACCCCCACAAAGTTTATAATTTATTTTTTTTCTAAAGTCAAAACAATATCAAAAATATCTTCCTGCAGAGAATCTAACTAGGCAGAATTCTTTTTTGTCATCACTGGCCTGATGTTTTCAAGGACTCATTTCTTTTAAGATAACCTTCCAGAGTGCACTTTGCTGGCGCTCATGTGTATTTCTGTGGAATGATGGCTTGCATCCCTGTGACCTGCTTTGTGGTGATCTCATTAGATTTCACAAGGTAAGCAGCTGAAAACTTGCGGTTAGTACATGGGCAGATTGCAGGAAAAGAGAAAATCCAGAGAGCCACCAGGAGATGTTGCAGTGAATGCACAGCTTGCGTGCCTCTTAATGGAAAGCCAGTACCCCAATCTGGGTGATTCTATCATGCTGGGGAGATATGCCTTCAACTTTAAACCTCTGTATTCCACAACTTTTAGCTCTGAATTCTAGATAAGAATCCTGTATAGGGAGAACCAATGACTAGATTTCCCAGAACCTGACTGCTCACTACCAAAATTCATCTCTTTTTGTTTCTTTTTGCAAAATAGAATTTCCGCTGTTAAAGGTGTGGCTGTAGATGCTAGTTGTGTTTCTAACTTGCAGCCCAGCAGATAGAACATAAAACATGGTCCAACCCAGGCATCCTAGTCCTGATCCCACGATTGTCTTGCTCTGTGGGTTCATGCAAATTTTTAAATTTCTTGGCTTGGTTTCAATTCTTTTCCACTTGTATCTTCACCATGGATAACTGCAAACATTTACTGATGGGCTATCCACCATTCAGCACCAGTCATCTGCTCTTTCCCAGAACTGTGTTAGGCTCTGTTTTTGAAACAAGGTTAAATAATCTTGCTGCTCATCAGAGATAAGATTTTAAATCTACCAAGTGGGCCAAACCACGGCCGCCTTAGAGTCCTGTGTGAGTCTGTGTGTGTGTGTGCTTGTAATTGTTTGTACAATCTACCCTGAAGATGATGGGCATGCAGTCAATAGTCATTAGTGATTATAAAGCGGTAATCAACTATGAATTCAGTAGAGAAAGTAAGGGGGAAAAAAGACTTTGGAACAGCCAAGGAAAACTGAAGAGAGAACAGGAAGCATTAACCTATGGGGCAGAGGAAATAGTGCATTGTGGGTTGACTTGCTCTTCAGCCATCCAGTAACAGGGTGGCACAGGAGAAAAGAGTCCTGGGTTGTGTTTGAGTCTGCTACTACTACATACTAACTGCAACACAGAGCAGGGCACCGCAGCTCTCCTGACCTCTGTTTTCTCATCTTCAAAATGGACACAGTGGGGGTGCAAGTAGATAATCTTTAATGTTCCTTCTAGTTTCCTAGAAAAATTAGGAACAGAAATTTCTTTACAAAAGAAAATAATGATTTTTATTTCTCTCAGCCAGTATTACCTATCTCTTAGATAAATGAACTGAGAGAAATGAAAAACTGCTAGAGGTCTCAAGTATGTAATCTTGAGGATTTTCTAGAGAAGAAGCCCACTGGTCCAGGAGAAGGCAAGAGGAAACCATATCTGAGGACACTTGTCGGGCTGCAGCCCTGGCACTGACAACTTGGCTTTGCCACACCTTGTCTTGCCAGCAAGCAGGCAGCCGTGATTATTATCCTCCCTTTATAAATAAACCGAGGCCCTTAGAGGTGATGTGACTTGCTCAAGGTTATAGAAACATGGCAGTGAGTCAGATGGAACTGTGTGTGCTCGGGTGGGGGTAGGAGGTGACTGTTTAAGCAAAAGGAGGAAGAATGAGAGACGAATCCTCGCCCCCTCTAAAGTACGCAAAACAATGGTCAAGGTTTGCTTTGGATCCGGAGATCATCCCCGTCCTCCTGCCTGTCCCGATCCCACCCAGCTGCCCTACCCAGGGTTACTCACCCAGGTTGTTGCTAAATGGGTGCCGGTGCTCATGTCCCTTCTTGTAAGCTTCATGAAAAGCTTTTTGTAATGAAGAGAAGGCACAAGCAAGGAAGTAAGACTGCATCAAAGTTCTTCCCCGAAGCCCTGAACTGAAAGGGCAGTTTTCTTTAGAGATGCTTGATTTCCCTCTTTTAATCTGCAGAAATAAATGGTCATCAGGATGACTGGCAGAAATATGACGTTCCATTCCAAGCATTTTTTTTTTTTATTGACTTCTGGGGTTAACTCTCCTCTGCTCTAGTTTTTCTCACAAAAAGGAAAGAATAACACTTGTTTATTGTGACACTGTGTAAGACCAAGCCACCCAGTGCAGTCCTGCCCAAAGGAACCTGCTGATTGCACAAAGCAACCAGGCATGGCAAGAAGTTCTAGTAAAGAAAGGGTGATAGTGACTGGTTTTCCAGTGTTTATCACCCCAGATGCAGGCCCCTGAAGAACCACAACCCCAGGTGACTGCAAAGGGCCTCTGGTGCACCAGGCAAAGCACTGACAGAAATTGGGCATCAGTGACCTGATGTCTCAGTGGCATGCAGAGATGGCATCACCTTGCTGCCCATATTTATTCCTTTTTAAAGATGAGAGAGGGAGCAACAATGCAAATTATTCTCACCAGGGGATATCTGATCATTTGTTGGGGCAGTGGGGATGCCATGCATTCTCTAAGAATAGGCTGGTTCCCTGACAGAGTTCTCGAGTGACTTTCTGTTGCCCTCAACAAAATTCCTATTGAATGTTCCCACTTCTCAGTTTTCACTCTACTCCTAATATCTAATTGACTTCTTAGTCTCTTGAGGAGGGACATACATAACATGATAAATAATGTTCAATTGGCATTGTCCATAACCATATTGGCTCCACTCACTTTTTTAAAGCCACAAAACAAAAACTAAAACACAAAACAAGCAACCACACGATGTGTCCCTTGGATCGCCCACCCATGCACATTCAAATAAGGCAGGATAGGAAGAAGATATGCTTATGCTTTACCCCTGTACTACCTCTTCACGAGGTCAGACAAATCAGAATGACCTGTGACTCCAATAATCAATGCCAAAGGCAAACTTGGTGCAAATACACACCTCAATGCACTACCAAAGTTATTGTTGTTGTTGCTTTAAAAGCCAAGGTACACACTTTAGACAACCCTTTTTAGGTTCTAAAGAATTGGGGTAGCTGGTGGTGGATACCTGAAACTATCAAACTACAACCCAGAACCCATGAATCTCGAAGACAGTTGTATAAAAATGTAGCTTATGAGGGGTGACAATGGGATTGGGAAAGCCATAAGGACCACACTCCACTTTGTCTAGTTTATGGATGGATGAGTAGAAAAATAGGGGAAGGAAACAAACAGACAAAGGTACCCAGTGTTCTTTTTTACTTCAATTGCTCTTTTTCACTCTAATTATTATTCTTGTTATTTTTGTGTGTGTGCTAATGAAGGTGTCAGGGATTGATTTAGGTGATGAATGTACAACTATGTAATGGTACTGTAAACAATCGAAAGTACGATTTGTTTTGTATGACTGCGTGGTATGTGAATATATCTCAATAAAATGAATAAAAAAAAAAAAAAAAAGCCAAGGTACTAAAACATGGGAAGATGTTATATATTCTCTAATGTTCACAACTCAGCACCTTTGCAAGTTCTACAGAACTGGTGAATACACCATTGCTTCTTGCATTGAACTGAATTTCTAATACTAGACTGGATTCTCTAACCCTGCCAGCTTTCTAGCAGGAGAAAAAGAGTTTCAGAGCAAAAGGCCATATGGAACAGTTTTCCTACTTTCTAAAAGCCATCTGGCCACACATACACCTTGCCATGGTCCTCACTCAGCCCCATTGATAATCAAAGGTGTCCGAGTCCCTAGGTATCCCCTTGTGTGCCTGGTCTGCCAGACAGTGAAAGTAAGGTGGGGTTTATCCAGTAGGGGGTTTCCAGAAGATGCAGGGACTCTTCCTGATAATATCATTTTTCACTGCATTTTGAACAGAGGGGACTTTCATGCCATAAATCTTCAGGTATCTGGGGTCACCAAGTGTCTTGCTGTGATTGAGATGAACCAAGTAGTATGTATGAGTGTGCAATGCATGGAGAGAATTTTTAATATGAGAAAGGCATTGGACCAATTTTGCAATAAGAAAAAACCTTTTGTCTGGACGATTCCTCAGTATGGGTTACACAAAATCAAAATACTTGTTTGAAATCTGGAATTAATTAGCAAATGTCAATGCAAAACACTGGCCTTAAAGACTTCTATTGATAGCATATTCTTTTCTCTAAATTTGCTATAGCACATTTTGATCATTTTTAGAAAGGCACACTACAAGAACCTTTGGCTTGTAAGAAATTATTTTGAGTTGTCTAAATGAATCTCAGAGTAGGTTAATTATACTGAACTTCACTTGTCTTCAAGTAACTTTTGGCATGCTAAATATTATATCCTATTACCAATCAAGGTCTTATTTTAGATGGTGTTATAAGTGAAATTAACCAATGAAATTTGGGTAAACTGATCATTTGATACAGTGGGAGTATCATTTATTTAGTTTGTGCTTAGCCTACTCTCCAAACGTAGCTTTTCTCTTATTCTGCAGATATACTTCCAGCCATGTCTGGTTATGCTTGATCTTTGGCTGTTCCCCTAAAGGGATTATCTCAGGGTCACCATCTTTTCTCTTTGAACCAGTATTTGATATACCTCCAATATATGGAATTCTACTATTTTTCACATGCATTTATCTCAGAAGCAATTAATTCCCACTTGTCCCAAGCCAAGGCCATAACAGCAGGATGGAATGAAATATTTTCCATTGTTCTAACATAAATCCAATAAAAACACATTTACAGAGTGCCTAATATTTACTTACCTAGCCCTGTGCTAGAGATGAGTAACTCATAGTCCCACTCATAGGGAAACCAACATCTAGTTTAGCAGAAAGACCAGTAAAGAAACCATTGCAATATGATGTGAGGCTTTAAAGAGCAATAACTGAACACAATGTAGAACAGTCCCAGAAGGATGAGTGACTAGCTCAGAAGACTCTACAGAGGAACTGAGTCCCAAGTAATGTTTTTAAAAAAAGGAAATAAGGGTCCACATTCTTCCTTTTTAAGATTTTAGAATTTGAAAAAAAAGCTGCTTCCTTTTAGGAATTTGAATATCCTAAGGAAGAGGAAGTACAAGAGCAGAGATAGATGTGGTAGCCATGACGATGGAAGTTTTGACCCATGGAGGAGCGAGGAGGGTCAGGAGAGGGCCTTCCTAGTTAAAAGGTTGGAACAGGAAGAACCAGAATTTTGCCCTGAATCAGAGTCAGTGCCTATTTCACAGCCGTTGAAACTAAAGCCTTAATTTAGAAACATTCTCTGTAGCCCAGGCAATCCCCACATGCCCTTCCATACCATGGGGACTTCTGCCTGGTGGGCAATCTTGTTAGGAAACTGGTCTCTATACTCAGTTCTGACTTGAACTTTATTTATCTTGGGGACAAATGTAAGCAGAAATGATGAACAAAGAACAAAACACTGGAGAAAGGGCAGTGGGCTCTTCTGATGTCAGCAGCTTGCACCAAGCTCAAAGTGAAAGCAGAGGGGCAACTTACCCAGCATCCACCCCAACAGCCTACATTTACACCCAAATCCAACAAGTTACAAGCCAGAAGGTTAAGCTTAGTAGCTTCCAACCTAGGCTGGCTGGAAATCCTTCTTGAGTTCCATTAGGTAAACATTTAGTGTGCAAGTGAAAACTTTCACCATCTTAAACAATTCGCCTGTTTCCTGAAACAGGGCCAGCATGTTGAGTTTGTCTGATTCCTATAGAAACTCAGAACATAATGGACCAGCCTTCATGTTGGTTTCATTCTTTTTACCACAGAAAGAAATTATAAATGTAAATGTTAATTAGGATAGCTTTGACTACATAAATAAATAATACTTGTTTTTACAAGTACTATGCACAATGGTAAAATAGAACTGGGAGAGTATATTTTGGCATAAATGACAGAAAGGGTCACTGTCTCTAAAGAGCAATTACAAATCCAAATGAGCTAGAGGCAATACCCCAGTAGAAAGTTGGGCAGAAAATTAACTGGGAATTCACAAAAGAAGAAAAGTAAATGACCTATCATCAATCATATGAAGAGAGAACTAGCTATACTAATAATCAAATAAAGGCCAATTGAAACAGTAAGGTAAAGTGAATGACTTAATGAATTCTCTCTCTCAAACATATTTACATTTTAAAAGAAGAGTTTTAAAGGTCACTGAAGAGACAAAAGCAAAAACTCATCAGCTGCAGCAAAGTCCATAGCAGAGCATCCGGGACTGATATTTGATGACCCCCTCCCTGCATTTGGCCCAGGTTCCTTTGTTTCGACTCCCCATCATCGTCCTCACAGAAGCCTCTGGTTATATTTGACTCCCCAGGAAGCCTCTCCCTAAGAGAATGTGATTACCAGCCAAGCTAAGTGTTCTCATTAGCCCACAAGTTCCATTTGTCATTAAAAAGTAATACTTTTAGCAATCTGGCTCATACGTCAATATCTCTATGGCTCCTTCCTTCCAATTCCCTCTCTCATGTTGTATGGCAGCTTTCTCTGTAAATAATCTCAAACCATATTTGGAGTGAGAAAGAGTTTAAATAAATAACATTAGTGACACTGAACCTCAGCTTCTTGTGAGATGAGTGAGCTAATGGCAGCTCCCAGGGCCTGATCACCTGTGGGCACAGAGACACTCTGGTGTTTCCGTAAAGAACTGAGTGTTATAGTGAGGGTTCTTGGTTGCATAGAGAGCAACTCTGGCAGATTTCAGCAGAAAAAGAATGTATTAAATGGATGTCAGTCCATCGATTGTTTGAGAACCAGGCCTGGTATATGGGAAGGGACAAAAGAGTCAAAGCAAAGCCAAGATAGTACCCCAGGAACAGTGTGTAAAGGATGCAGCCACTGGCATTGTCACCACACACACCTGGCCACACCTGGTCCCTATCTCCATCAGAGGTACTGGCCCTATTATCTAAAGGTGCCCTGCACAGTTGCCTCCCTCAGTGAAGACTCAAAGTCCAGGCAACCGGTGTTGTGAGCTGCCAGGGACTGGGGGAAGAAACCCCTTTTCCTTTGTGCCCTCTTATTGGGATTCCCTGAAACAGGAACAGAGGGCAGGCAAAAATGACGGAAAACCACTTCACTTCACTCGGTGACCCTGTGAGGCCCTACCAGAGAATTCAGCACGTCTCTTTTCGTCATCTCTCTATTCTTGTTAAATTGAACAGTTTCAAAATCCAGATATTTACACTTGATTATTTACATTTGCATAATATGTTTTCTATTTCTTTCAGACTTTAAATACGAGTTTCTCATTTAAATTTTTAGAGCTTTTTATTTGTGCTTCTAAATAAACATGGACAAGGTTGAGAAATCTTTCCTGTTAAATTCTATTGGGACATAAGTTTCAGATTACCTGAGAGCCTTTTCCACTAAAAAGAAAGCCATCTTGTGGATAAGTTCAAAGAGACTGAATGTTCTAATGCAATCAACCACCAACAAAGTAAGATGCTTATTTTCATGAATTCTTGAAAGAGATCTTAAACTGTGATAATGCAAAAAACCACTGAACTGCTTAATTTGAGAACCAAATAGATTTATCTGGGGAGAAATTCTTACAAACAGATCTGTGGGGAAACAAACATCTGTTTTAGTGATGTATGAAAGATGATGCAGGTATTATAAAAAAATTTAATTAGTATCAACTATTGGTTGATGCTCTTTGCACTACATTATACTCCTAAGCAAGATTTTCATGTTTTATTGGATCTGACTTTAAACTACCCTATTACAATAACATTTCCCATGTTTGTTTTAGTCTCCATTATATTTATAATGTCCTGGGGGTGGCAGTGTTAAATTTAATTTGTCAACCTATGTTTAATTTTGCAAGAATCCAGATCAAACTGCTGTATAAACAAGAATTACCTTGCAGAGGCTTTTTGGTGATTAGGCTAAAGAAGCCTTGGCTGAACTCAAAAATACTTCTAGGAGTATTTTTTTTTTTTTTAATTTTTCCTCCCTATAATTTTAATGTCTGAAATAAAAGAATTGTTTTTCTTTAACAATAATATCCTTGTTAAAAGTACCTTAAAGAGCTGTTTAGCTACACTGAAACAGAATAATTAAACCATTAATATAGCCAAGAAGACAACAGTTGCTATATAAACTTCCATCTCCTGGCAGAAATTAAAAGTTATTTCTCCAATGTGTATCTTGATTCCCAGTTTAGGGAACTCTTGCCCATTAGACATTTCCTTGCAGGGAAACGTCATTAATCTGTGAGACTTACTATAATAGGATATTATTTTCCTCAACAGAGACTGTCATTGAAACTGTGTATTATCAAGGCAGCTGTCTGATTAAGTTTTTACAACAGATTAGGGGGTTATATGAGTACCTAACAGCTGCACCAGCTAGAATAAAACTAGGGTTCCCAAATCTTATGCCTCTTGGTCTATGGAATGAAATGATATATTCTTTAGCCACGCATCAAGATAAAATTAAATTAGAAACAAAACCTCATTCATTGTATGCAACGCATTGTGCAAACACAACTGGAGAATAAAAAGAAATATAGAATGTTGCATGATTAAAATTTTCAAAACATTAAATAAAATTGAAGATTTAAATAATAGTGTTTGACAGTGAAGAGATTTTATAAGTTAGTGTGTAAGTAAACTGCTGAATAACATAGATGGTTGCTGTGGAAGTTTAGGGAGTGTGAACCCTTCCGGGCTAGAGCTTAAAGAAGAAAGTTGCCTTAATGAATCAATTAAGACTTCTGAAAAAAGTCATCAAGTGTTAAAAGTTGGAAGTGGTCTGGGAAATCATCTTCTATTCCAGTGTTTCCTAAACTTATCTGTTGAAAAGGATCATATGCAGAACCTCCCAAAAATAAAAATTCTGGGTCCTTTCCTTAGCTCTATTGAATGATATATGCCAACGAAAGGGCTCAAGAAACTGTCTTTTTTAAAAATGCCCCAGGTGATTATTTTCATCTGGGAAGTTTGGTAGAAAATGTTCTAAGTCAACCTTGTACTCTTGACAAATAAAAGATTAAACAAGTACCAAGTGTAAAAAAAAAAAAGAAAGAAAAGAAAAGGGGGTGGTGGTGCAGATGCAGATGGAGACAAAAATATCTAAGTCAGTGTGTGTATGTGTGTGTGTGTGTGTGTGTGTGTGTGTGTGTGTGTGTGTAGCAGGGGGAGAAATCTTGTGGAAGAGCTATGGCCCAATGCTTTTCAGATAATGAATCCTCCTGACAGAATGAATTTAAATATGAAGCAAATATGATACAAAACAAGCTGTGGCCCCCAAGCATTTGATGACCTATATTTAAAAACCTTCCTTTCAATTTGTTTTTGTAAAACCTCTAGTTTTAGAAACAGGCCATGAATCCTTAAGAGTCTCTCGTGGATTGTGTAGCAAGATTGAGTTAAAACACTCAGTGCCTGAAAAAAAAAAATGTAAACTCCAAGGAAGTAAAGAGATTTTGCTGCAATAAGGTAAAAAGTTGAAATGTAAGGAAGAAGATTCTAATCTGCATCTCAGAGAATATCTCAAGATGCTTTTTAGATTGTGGTCGATTTTGCTAAGCCATGTGATAGAAAGCATAGTTCACAAAGTAATTTTAAACTGGCTTAGAAGACCTTGAAGAAAATTACTTAAAACTAGCCCAAGCTTTCAGCAAACCACAGAAACATAAACTACCATATTGGAGATAATCTCCTTGCAGCCATGGAGCGGATGACCTAATGCAATTCTTCACCATCCCCCATCACGAGTGCTCTCGCCTTAGTGCCCCTCTCTTGCATTCCTCTAGTCAGTGGAGCAGGGTGAGGGGTCTAATTTTTAGCATACATGTGTGTGTGTGCATTTTCTAAAGAAGAAATGCCTGTGCGCACATCCTAATAAAGTCCCAAATTCTCCCATCCTATGTTCTGACTCCTCACTTTTTAAATATCAAATTTGCAATGCACCTTAATAAAAGTTGACAATAAAACTTAAATAGGAATAATAATGTTCTGCATTAATTATTTCTTGTCTTTTTGAGTATATGTATTTTAAATACCAGCATCATGGTTTCCTAGAAACTATCCCATTTTCAATAAAGTTTTGTTTTGTTTTGCTTTGTTTTTGCTTTGAGTATCACTTGAAAAAAACTTATGGCTGGACATTTTTCATAGAATTGAATCCATGGGGGATGTGAGCCAACAACTATGACAAAACCATGTATAATCTACTCTACTGTGGATAGACTGACAGATGCAACAAGCTGGACTTTGCTAACCGGTCCAAACATCAGTGTGGGGCCTGGGCCATCTTTAGCATTTAAGCATCGACCAGGCTGCCAGGAATAAGTCAGTAGAGTTCACTCCGAAGTTTTAAAGAAAAAAAGAAAGAAAAGAGAGAACTTACTGCTTTTCAGAGCTGATTAGAGTGAAATTGTATATATGTGTATATATATATATATATATGGCAGTGGAGAATACATGGCTTAGTCTGTAAATTTACTGTTTGTACCAGTTGAGTATAAAAGAGCAACAAGTAATAATACCTACTAAATGCATAGCAACCCCATGAGATGGAAATGTCTATCCTTAATCTATAGATGATGAAACAAGTCTCAGAGAGGTTAAGTTACTTGTCCAAGAACACACAGCTACTATGGGGAAAAGACAGATTTTGGACTCAGGTTTATCTTGCTCCAAAATTTTTATTCTTAACAATAGGCTATAATTGAGTGACTATTTGAGTGTGATTGAGTGTCAGTAGTTCAATGGGTCTGTAGTGAATAAAAATAAGACAATATAGCAGCATGAAGTGCTGAGCAAACTTAATGAAACTCAAAAACAGTTTCCAGGAACAGAAACCACATTTACATTTTATAAATGCTTACTTTACCTTATTTGGAGAAGATGGAATCCAGAGACCCCTCACAACCAGAACTTAATATTAGTGGCAGTTTGTTGAGAAAGAAGAAAATGTCCTTCTACTCCATAGATAAATGAGTCACTTCAGTAACCATAGTTTCCCTTTTCTGGCAAAGCTGACTAAAATTTCCCACTATTTTTCAATTAGGAAAAAAGGGGCATCTCAGGTGACAAGCCAGGCCTTTTTAACAAACTAGCAAAATTGGCATAATTTTTACTGAAAGTTACGTTTACAAGGTTATTAAAAGGCAGATTTGTATTGGACTGAGAGACCCATTTTACACTGTTCTCTGAACAATGAACTAGAGGGAAGGAAACTTTTTCTGTTTTTTTTTTTGTTGTTGATGTTTTTGCTGTGAGCAGAACCATTTTATTTTTTTCTAATGAGAGACACGTGGGACTGGCGAAGCTGAGAGGCAGATAGGGCTTGAGTCAGAGATTACGTTAAGAAAACTGAAGCAATGATTTTCCCCATTTTCAGTTTTAGTTGTTTCACTCTCTGTGACAATTTTTAAGTGGGGGCAGGAAGACAAGTGCTGCTTGACTCATGAGTAGCTCTGCTGGGAAAACTTTAAAATCAAGCACATTTTGAAAGTTAATCCCAATCTTGCAATTGTTCGATTCGCTTTATTAAACGTCATTTTCTCTTCTCGTACGAACGGTAGATTGAAGCTAATTATCCCGACTAGAAAACAAATACGTGATCCCCAAAACAGAAGTGGGTTGTGGATACACATGGAAGTGGGGAAACTAAGTCTCCTCATGGCTAACATTGATTCAGAAGGGAACGGACACTTGATGAAATTTATCACACAAGATGGGACACGAGCAAATCCTTCATCCTAAAAAGGACAGACTCCCAGAAGGGAATGACTGGGGAGAATGAGTCACTAGCAGCTGTTAAGAATCATAGTTATTTAGACCTCTCTCCCTGATTTAACTCTCTACTTTATCTACTCTAGAGGCCAGTGGTTCTGACTTGAGCTGCATCAGAATCACCTGGAGGGCTTGTTAAACCAGATTGCTTGGGCTCACCAGGGAGATTCAGTGGATCTTGGATGATGAGGCCTGAGAATTTGCATTTCTAACAAGCTCTCAGGAGATGCTAATATTGCTGGTCTGGGTACCACACTATAAAAAATAGTGCTCTAGACAACACTGTCCTCACAACTGAGGGACCAGGACCAATTTATTTACCTGGAAAGCCAGGTCAACATTTTTAAAACAATACAGTGCATCAATGGCAATCCCAGAGGGGAACTGCTAAGGATAGGATGTGGGATCTGAGAAACATATGTTATCAGACATGGGATGTCTCTCTATCCCTCTATCCCACCCCCCAGGACCCAAAACTGCCAAATTCAGTGTTGGCCAAGCGCTGGCCTGTCCCTGGAGAGGGAGGATAAGGTATCAGTTCATTGCACAGGTTTGGGGTCCAGGCTAGACCCAGATTTGAGACCCAAGTCTGCCATTGAAGATTGTGAACGTGTTCAAGTCAGTCACTTTAGCTTTTCTAAACTGTAGTTCCCTCACGTATAAAATCGGAATAATAATATGCTTGACTCCATTAGGTTGTTGAGAGGATTAAATGAGTTAATGTTTAGAATATATAATCCAATACTCATGCATAGTAAGCCTTCAGTAAATAAGGACTGTTTGATCAGAATATAATTAACATTATCAGATCATTATATGGCTAATATGCATAATGACTTCACTACTCTCAACTTTTGAGGTGTTTACCCATTTTTCAGATATTTGAAACTGAGGCACTGACCATTTAAGTCACTTGCACAAGGGAATCCTAGGGAACCCTCTGCAGTTGTGCACCGCGATGCCGTGATGGTACTTATTCCGAACCCTGTCTGCTACTTGTGATCTGATCCAGACCTCCTGGACAGCCCTGCCCGAGAACCCCGTCATACTCCTCAGGATTAAAGGAGGAGGTGTTATTTCTTCGGGTCCTCCTGCGGTCTCACAGCGTTTTTTGGCCCACACACTGCCATCTGTACTTTGTGTCTGAAATGGAAAATCCCAGTAACACAATACCCAACTCTGATCCCCACAGGCTCTCAAATAATCTCTCTTTTTTGGGGGCTGGGGTGGGGTGCTGTTTGAGTTAAAACATGACTTCGTGTGCAAAAAGAAGCCTCATTTCCCAGCACTCTCAGCAGATCCATAAACATTAGATTCAAAACCCTCTGGTTCCTAAGAATTCCAAATAATTAATTTCATTCAAAAAAAAAAAAAAAAAAAGGCAGAGCAATGACTAAGATGTGAGAAGAGAAATGGAAAAAGTAAAACTACCTGCCAGTTTGATGCAGAATATAATAGCTGAGAGCCCATCCTCTTCTCTTCATACCCCTAACTTCATGATTTCTAGCACTGCCATAGGTACCCCCAAGAAAAGACAGGAAGCCCAGCTTTGGGACACCTGTGTGAAACTGGGTGCCTCGGGCACTGGAAAGCAAGGACTTTGAGGAGGTTTGACGCTTCGGCTCACTGGCATTCTTACTTCCCAGAGCATCACCTCTTCATGAACTGTGTGTCATGTGGGACTGAACTGTCTATACAGGACACAGGGTTTTCCTTTAGTGGCTTATGACCCTGATGAACTACTCTCATGCAGTGTGATCCCCACAGGCTCTGGAGCCCGACTGCCTGGCTTTGAGTCCCAGCTCCACCACTTCTTGTGTGACCCTAGGAAAGTTTCTCAACGTCTCCATGTCTCAGTCTCCTGAACCATAAACAGGGTTTGTAGTAGACCCTACAATTGAAAGGTTTTACAAGGAATATGTTACCTAACAAATTACAAATTTATTTTATACATTTTCTTTCAATAAATTACAAAGCTTATCACATAATTACATAAGCACCATATGTTTTGCTATTATTATTACAACTACTACTGCCCTACTGCAAGTAAAGGAGCAGTTGTGGTTATATTTCCTTAAGAAAACATAATGTCCAAAGAGAAAGGAAGCAGTTTGTTGTTGTAGTAATGGTCCGCCGTTGAAGTCAGACAGAACTGGGCTTGAATCCTGGCATGGCTATTTAGGTTATGTGACATTGGCAAGTTACTAACCTCTTTGAAATCTAGTTTCCCCATTTGTAAAATGGAGATAATACCATCTACCTCATAGGGTTACTGGGAGGATCTGATGAAGTAATATTAGGAAGCACTTGGCAGTTGGTCAGTAGCCAGGAAATGGTAGTTATCATATGGCAGACTGGTCAAATGAAGGAAAAAAAAAAAAAACATTAGCTCCTGAAAGCACTCACGACCTCCCTATTAATACAACTGACTAAAATAATCTGAAGTACTGAGACTTTTATGGGAAAAAAAAGTATGTCAGACAGAGCACACAATAAAATAGCATGATCTCTCTACATTTTCCTGCCTCTTATGTCAAACTTGGTCCATTGTCCAAATTTTTAAGTTACCCATCATCTCTCCCCACCTTGCATCCTTTCTTTATCAGTCACATTTTCTTCCATCACATCATGTTGATGTGGGGTTTTGCCAGGTTCCTTAAGGGGACTGTGATGAAAGTGCTCCCCTGACTTTCACATCTCAACCTCCACATGAGATAAAATTTTGTGTAAGTGATAAACTGAGGATACTTGAGGCATCAGGTGCGGAGCAGCAGTGTTGCTCAATTCCAGGGGTGCTGCTCCCCTTACATTGTACTGAAACTGTTTCCAGGGGGTGCCTTTGACAGAAAATGGAATTGATGTCACTGGAGTTGTGCAACACAATATCTCTGATCCCAAAGCCCAGGAAATAAGGTCTACTGCTTAGGCTTGGACCCTAATCTTCCTTTTTTCTGATGAGTCAAACTCTGTCATCCAGGTACTAATTTATGCTTGCTGAGTGACACGGCGCTAATCCCCCACTGATTCAGTCATACGTGGAACTGCAGAATCACAGATTTTGAGAGCTGAAAGACCTACACAGGTCACCAGGCCAACACTCTCGAGCGCCCCAGCGAACGTGTCACTCCGGTTCCAATTTGCCTTTTGTGAATAGGGGGGGAAAATGTCAAGACAATGGATTTTAAGAGGTTTAGAGTTCAACAGCTTCTCATTCTTTTTGCTGGTATGATTTAACAGGGTGGAACCTAACTCACAGAAAGAGGTGGGGAAAATGCAGACATGAATCAGTGTCCTTTACATTTGGTTTGCTCCATCAGAACTTAGATTTCAGGCTCCTTAGCTGTGACGAATGGGACCCCAAACAGCAGTGGAAGGAGAAAATGGCAATTAATGATCTCAGGACCCTACCCAAGGGGTTTTTTGCTTTTATACTTTCTCCTCCCTGCTTCCACTTGTTTCTTCCACAGTACTTTCATAGAAAGAGAATTTTAGAGCTAAAAGCCACCTACAAAATCATCTTTTCCTAAGGCCCTCCGTTTTCAGATGAAGAGATGAGGAAATGAGTCTCAGATGTCAGGCAATACAAAACATCCAGGAAGGCTGATTGATCCGGTAATCACTTATGTTTTAAGCTGCCTTTGAAAGGAGAGAGAAATGTATTCAGATCAGAGTAAGTGGTGTTTTTATTTCCATCGTATAAAAAAAAAAGCTAAGGATCAAAAGTAAATGGCGATGAATCCTCTTTCCTGGTTCTTAAACTTCTCCGCTGGGCTAAGCAATCTACAAAAACATCAGATCTTGAGTGAAGACCAGAACTAGATTATATTAGCTCTCTGAAAGGGAGACTAGAGAGAAATGATCCCACTTTTTGAATCTTGAGGTGGGGGGCTGAACAAAAAACAAAACCAACTCAACCTTCAATAAGTAATGTGGAATCTACTTTAACGTTTCATTGTTGCCATTTCCACCTCTACACACACACACACACACACAGACACACACACAGACACTCACACACACACACACTGCAAATGGGAAGAAGAGAAGTCTGGAGCCATCTTTCTGAGTTTCACATTCTTCTTCAGTAAATAAAGGATCATTATAATGTCCTTCTCATAATATTGTTGTATGGATCAAACAAGATGAGGAACTGTAACTTCTTTGTAAGCCATGAAGCAGTGATTCTTAAATAATTTGGTTCAAGAACCTTCTTGAGAATCTGATGAAAGCTAAGGACCCTCACCAAAATTCCCACAGATACCTCAATACAAATGTTTGCATGTAATTTCGGAGAGTTCACAGACCTCAACAAGAGTACTGACCCCAACTCAACACCTAATCTCAAAGTGCTTACCAAATATGGATTATGGGAATGAGTTATGTTTTCCTAATGTGGGATAAACTAGATTGAAGTATTCATAATTTTATAAACATTTACTGGGTCCTTACTAAGTAATGCAGGGCCAAGGATTTCTTTATCTTTTAGGTATTAAAAATCCAAAAGGAGTATGAAAGCAAAGGAGGCTCACATGCATTATATCAACCAAGAAGTTCACCTCAATATGGCATCTGACTTCAAAGCTCATATCTGGTTAAAGTTCTTATTCTCTGGTCAAGTAGAGGGCAGTGTGGTTATCTCTAATTTTAGTCAAGGGACTCTTTCCAGGTCTATGAAGTTATGTACTGGAGGATTCAGGTGCAGGCAAGCAGGGGAGAGCTCTGTTCAACTTTGGGTTAAATACAACTCTTTGTGGTCCCAGAGTCTCCAGGCCTGAACCCTGTAGGTCAGTGAAGAATCCTCAGAAAGCATCTGTCATTCTTCCACCTATAATGCATGTGAGCTTCCTTTGCTTTCATACTCTAAGCATTGTAGAAAGCCCACTGGTTTACCAGCAATTTGTTTTGTTGCTGTTGCTATTCCCCCAAAATATCATGATTTTTTAATATGGTTATTAATTTTGTCTATAGAGATGTTAATTTTTGTAATGACCTAGGCTTGATTCCTAAACTCTTGATTGGGCTGTATATGAATTGTATTGTATAGGAGGAACAAAAGGAAATTGGTAAGAGTTTCCAAACCTCACCTTGTAGGTGAGGTTTGGAAGCTAAGTTTAGAAAAGGAGAATCATGAGAGAGATCATTGATCCTGATTGGGAGTGTCCAAAAGAAAATTAACAAAGGCAAGAGTACTATAGTGTCTCACTTAATTTTAGGTGACGTTGACTAGAAAGGATTTCAGGAAGAAAATAGAATTTCTGCATGAAACAGAATTAGGAAATAGTGGCCTACATAGAGAAAACTAAGGCATTTTAACATAAAATCCAGCTGGATTCAGTGGCTGAGTTGCCTACTTATAAACAGTTTGTAATAAATGTTTCTCACATTGAAGTAAAGTTATTAATCTCTGTAAACAGCAGACTAATGTTATGATGAGTTTGTCAAGGAGGAAAGTGTTGAGGACAGCTGGTGAGAGCTTTGGTGCTTGAAATCATGGCCTAAGGAAGAGCCTGTTTCTCTTTCCTTACCAAGCACCAACCCATGTATGATAACAGAAGTTATCAGCCACAAGATTCAGGGGCTTTCTCTCTAGGAACCTCTGGAGAGCTGTATGCGCACCCATCCCAGAGAACTGTCAAAAGAACTGGACAGTCACAGTCCTTCACCCACACCCTCTGATCCAGCCACAGATACATGCGTCACTACCATGGCAATGTTGACAGACCCGTGCTGAATAAAGCCCATATGACTGCCTGGTATTTAAATGTCTTCCTGTGCACCCTCATCACCCAAATCCACCCACATTCTTGGAGTTCGCTCAGCCTTGCCAATGTAGTTTGTACTGTCTAGCTGGGCCTACGTGCAGAGATCCTCAGAGACAATACTTGGATTCATGTCTGGAATGCTTCAACATACCATTGAGCCCACTCCCACTCTCTTCTTTGCCTGGGGAAGAGATTCCCAAATGCCCAAGGAGCCCTCTAACCGCCAGTGAGCAATTTCTGGAGGCTTTAATTATGAGCCAATGAAAACAATGCGTTAGTGAACTGCTGCCTCTCTTTCACCTCCAATCCGTGGTCAGACATGTGGCTTAAGTGTTGCCAGATGGAAGTTGTTAGTGAAGAGCTACACTTAGTAGGACTCTTATTTATGACCCAAGAACAGCACTGGTCAATTATCCTTTGGGATTGAGTTATGTTTAATATGGAAATGACCTCAATCTTATATATATGAAACCCTATATATTTGGACGAGGCTTGGTCTATCGAAAGAAATGCCCTTTCCTTTCAGACTTTGTCCCCTCCAAGTTCCCTCATCAAGCACCAGGGCAGGAAAAGAGAAGTCAGCACCAATTATTGGGGCCTAATGGTCTAGGAAGGGCTTAAGACCCAAATAAACACTTGCACTTGAGTCCAAACCCTTGCTCAGAGGAACTGGCAGATGCCATCCTCTCCCCATATTCTGCCAACCCAGAGATTATCACAACAAGCTCTACTATATCACAAACCCTTGCAAACCAAATATTCATCATTTGCCTTTCCCCAATCTGAACATTTTGTAGCTCTAGGTCAAGCTTGGTTGAAGTCTCATCAATATATTCCCAAATAAAAGAGCGTAGGACTAAAATGCTGATAAAGTACTTAAGAATGTGCAACTTTGGAGGAGAAGGATGTTAGAAAATTAGAGTTTTCACCTCCAGGGTTTCCCAGATCAAAAAGTACACTTGTGAATAAAAAGCAAATATACTATTAGTTCTCTGGATGTGCAATGTTATATACAACCTGCAGCTTTGTAAAGTCTTCCCTTCTCTGTGTGTTTTTTTTTGTTTGTTTTTGTTTTTTTTTCCATCTCTAAAGTGCAGGCTCTTTTGCTGTTCTATTCAGTAAATATTTGGGCAGATGGAAGCAAATTGATGAGATCCATCTGGTTTAGATAGAAAGAGATAAAGAACTCTGCTGAGTTGGATATATTTGACTAGTGATTGTCACAAGTATATTAACAGTTAAGAAAGCAGAAGATAAAGGTAAATTAATCCATAGAATCTGTTGTTGAACTTTACTTAGTTTACATGTTAGCTTCTCATATGAACTCACAAAATTTACTTCACTTTCCAGCATACCTATAAAAATATTTTAGAGAAGGAAACAGGATCATCAATCCATGGATGGAAAATTAAGATAATGAAAATGACAGGCCAGAGTATCACAGTTGAAAGTCGTCGTTTACTTCCAGAGGCCCATGTTTGCCTCAGTAGAAGGTGCTTCCCTCTGGGAAGGGTTCTTATTACCCATGGATGTATTTTTCCAGATACCATGCTCCCTTAGGATGTAGGAATTCTGTCTAGAGAAATAGTCATTATCCCTAAGCAGGTGTTTAGATCTTCAGAAAAAAGCTCATAACTATTTCCTTGTATGTGTGTGTTTATATATCATTCCTTAGAGATTACCAATTAGTAAGATTTGTGAATTTAGTTCGGGATTTTATTGGTTACTATTTTTATTGCAAATGCTAAGGGGCTGCCTCTGAGAATCTATGACTTTCATACTATTTTTTTTTCCAGAAATAACAATTATCTTGATTCAGATAGCATGCACACATAAACACACACACATATACACACACACATACAAAATACAACAGATGATAAAACTATAGGAAAACACTTGGGAAAATGTTATACAATGTACAAAGTACTTTAACTTGTGTTATTACAGTAATACAATGAAAGGAATTGAAAGCAGGGATTCAAACATACATGTATACCAAGGTTTATAGCAGCAATATTCACAAAAAGTCTAAACAACCCAAGGGTCCATCGACAGACAAATTGATAAACATACAATGGATACCTACAATGGAATAGTATTCAGCCGTGAGAAGGAATGAAGTTCTGATACATGCTACAGCATGGATGAGCCTTGAAATCATTATACTGAGTGACATTGCCAAGTCATAAAGACAAATATTTTATGATCTCACTTATATGAAATATCTAGAATAAAGAAATTTACAGAGACAGAAAGTAGATTAGAGGTTACCAGGGGCTGGAGGAATGAGGAGTTATTGCTTACTGGGTGCAGAGTTTCTGTTTGGGTCAATGAAAAAGTTTTGGTAATGGATGGTGATGATGGTAGCAGTACATTGTGAATGCCATTTGTGCCACTGAATTGTATACAAAAAAATGGCAAATTTTATGTCATAAATATGTTACCATAGTAAAAAGTAGATTAAAATACATTAAGAAATACAAAAAAACCTATTCATAGGTCAAATGGCATGTTTAATATTACATGGTTCCTGTATCACAGAGATGTAAATGAACCTAAAAGTCAGAAATCTGACTTCTAAACTATGATCATGCTGTGGCTCCTCTTGGAAGATGAACAAAGGGAGTCAAGGGTAAGAATCCTAGTCCCAGTGGGCTTGTCAAGGATCTGATCACCTGCAGAGAAGAGCAAGCCCAGAACAAAACAGTTTCACACAAAACCAGTGAGCAAATCAACCAAGTTGGGGAGGTGGCTTCCTCCCGGAGGCTCCCCAAAGGACAACGTCCAGGGATCCCTTTTGCCTGTTGGTAGTTCTGGTGCAGATCAACCCACTCAGATTAAACTGTTCACATTTTAGCCATCCGTGGCCTTGAAGAAGATGCAATACCTGGGTGAAGAAGATGTTTCTTCTAGAAAAGGATCTCCTCATCCAAAGATAGTCCTCCTTAACATTAATTTGGTGTCACCTGTCTCAAACTTAATGATTAACTGTCATTTTTTTAAAGTTCCATTTTTTTTCCTGGTAGGTTTTTATTTTTTTTTAACTTTTTGCATTTTGACAAATGACCCTCTGAATTTCGTATAGAATACCAAAAAAAGAAAAAGGAATCATGAAATGGAATGCCACAACCATTATGAAAATTTATGACTTTACTCTTTCTTGAACTATGAAGAGAACTTCTGTCCATTGACATCAACAGAAACAAGTGATATAGTTAAAATGGCCCAACAATCTATGATCTTTTATTATTATTCAAAAAGAGACCCCTTCCAGAGGAAACTTTCTTCCAACATGACATTAGAAAATTTTTAAAGTTGTCTTTTCAAAATCATTTGACTTTATATTTCTTATTTATTTTTAAAACAAAGTACTTTGTAATTTTATAGTAAGAAAAAGATTTTTAGAAAGGTGGGGGGGGTAGAAAGTAGAAGGAGGGGAAAAGGAGGAAGAGTAAATCCATAAAGGGTGTGACCATATGCATGACTAAAGTCTCCATAGCTGTGGCGGGAACCCCAAAGCTGGATGTTTTTTAAAGCACTGTCAGCTGCTTGATCTCTGAACTCAGAAATGCATAGTTTGGCCTTATTCTATGCACTGATAGAGTGAGTGTCTTCTTATAGAGTGTTTGTGCCAGGGACCCAGCCAAGTCTAAACTCTCTTATTTGATTTGTAGTAGCATTTTCTTGGTTCAAATTTTTTTTTTTTTTTTTTTTTTTTTTTCAGACATGAGCTTTTATTATCGGGCTTACCTACAGGGTGGGGAAGTCGGGCCACATTGCCCTGAAATCAGGAGCTTCTCTGGATGGATTCAGGAGCTGCTCTGAATGGCGGCCAGTTCAGAGCACAACGTGGAAATAGTCTGCCCTTTGGGGGGCTGAATAAGCTGGTTATAAGGGCTTGACATTCCAATGGGTGTGAGAGCATAAGGCAGGGAGCAGGGTCATGCAATGTAGGGAGGGGTTGGTTGTATTCAGCAGGTAGGAGGGGAGGATTATAGAGATAACAATATCTTGGTGAGTCTCAGGGAGGAGGTAATTTTGGGTATAGATTACAGTTAGCATCTGATATTATAAGGAGAATAGGTTCTAGGTCAAGCAACTGGCTGTGTGCAGTTTTCAAGACACTTGGGGACCAGCGGCTCCCACATTCCACCCCCAAGCAGCAATCTGAGTTGACCATAGGACAGACATTGCATCCATAATTCACAAAAACAATACAGCAAACAGCAGAGTACAAGTAAAAAGTACATATGGACAGTAATCCCCGTGGCACCATGACCAAGTTAAAGAATTATACCATTTGGACAAAGGATTATCAGATAAATGTTCAATATGATCTGGCATGTGATCAAGAGTTTGTGTTACATTTTGTGAGTTATTGGATACATATACACAACATTGATTAATTAAAATATAGGTACACCTGGGACTAAAATAGCTAAAGGATAAAACTACCAGGCAGTCTGCTTTATTCCATTTCTAGTTTTGTATTTTTACCATTTCCTAACTTTGTCCACAGAAATAAATTTCCCTTTCTGCAAACTTTCTGCAACTTTCTATAACCATCTAGGTTTTTGTCCTACATTTTCTCTTTTCTATTCTAAAACAGCCAGTCATTTAGGACAAAACTGCTTTCCTTATCCTTTTGCATACAAAACATTCTTTATACCTCTTGTACTTAAGTTACCAAAATAATTTTGAAAACTGTTTTCAAGCAGACATTCTATAGCATACAATTACCACTAAAATTAAAACTTGTTGGAGTAATGCTAAATACAGCACTTTAGTTAATGCATTATTGAAACAGTAATATACATTTTTTAACAAGAATTAGTAGCATGTGTAGGAACCATGTATATATATATATATATATATATACTGAGCTTTCATTAGTAGATAGAGTTCCAGGTGAAGGTTTTTGTTTTTCTTTTTTTTTAATGCCATATTTTCTTCCCCTGCAGGGAGCCCCGCGGGGTCAGATCTACAGTTAGTTTGGGGTTGCAAAGTTACACATACAGTTCCCTGGGGGATTGGGCACAGTAAATACCCCATGGGCTTAGGATTCTCAACCAGCTTGGCTGCATGGGCCAGAACCAGGCCAATTGGCCTTATTTTCCCCAGTTTCTAGTGTTTGTGGCACAGTCAAGAGCAGATTATTATTGTTGCCTCGCTGAGCCTTGAAGGCAGCTGGCCACCCTTATTTGAATTCGTAAGGCTTGCATGGGCCCCGCGGTTACCATTTCCACAGGCGCGGGAGCTGCTGCTTTGGGTCTGGAGTCAATGCTGGTACAGTCCCTGAGTCCATTGTTGTAAGGAGTTTCTATCATCCTTTAAGTGTTCCTTTAAAAAGTCATACATTCTTTCAATTAACCCAGTTGCTGTGGGATTATAGGGCAAATGAAAGGTCCAAAGGACATTATGTTTTGTAGCCCAGGCCTGGGTTAATTGCCCGGTGAAGGGGGACCCCTATCACAGTCCATGTGTGTGGGGATCCCGGAAAAGGCTTTTTAAGCTACATGTGGTAGCTCACTACTTGGCCTTCACCTCTGGGAAGGCCAGCAGCAGTTCCGTAGCTGTATCTACAGTGGTGAAGGTGTATTTTGCCCTCTTTGGACAGAGGAAGAGGCCAATAGAGTCTACTTGCCACCAGGTGAGAGGAATCTGGTCTCTGCTGATGGGTCCAAGTTGGTGAGGAAGCATTTGGGGCCATCGCAGTGAGCAGGAGGGGCTAACATCCTCTACTCCTTTTAACTCTTGTTGGGTGATAGGCAGCTGAAACTGCTGCACCAGCTTCCACAGGGTCTGGTACCCTTGGTGCTCAGTTTTCCAATGCAGCCCTTCAGTTGCCTCGTGCATCTTGCTGTTAGGTTGCAGAATTTTGCTAGGGCATCTGCAGCTGCATTACCTGGCAATGAGTTAACATTATGGGCAGACATATGGAAAGCAGTTACCTTACATTTCTGGCAGGCTGCCCAAATGTCTTCCCATAGTTCCTTCCCTCATAGGGGGCAGTCGACCACCATCCTTTGCTCCTGCTTCCACGTGGCCATCCATACTGTTAGGCCTCGATATACAGCCCAATTATCTAGGCAAACAGTCAAGGTGTCTCCTGGTTCATGGACAATTACCATCCGTACAACCTGCAGCTCAGCGCACTGGCTGCTTTGCAAAGTTCCAATCTCCCACCAGATGATGTCATTACTTGGCTGGACAGTCACGGCCATCCAGTTAGCATGTTGCCCAAGTGCCAACCCATCAATATACCATGCAGAGTCAGGTATGCTCCCTTGTCCATCAATGGTGGGCATGGAGGAGCCACCTCAGGAGGATCAGCAGGAGGCAGGGCATGCTGCTCTTCCACATGGGAGACCGGTCCTAAAATTTCATGCATCTCTGCACTCACAGGGCTATTGTTAAAAATTCGACATTGTAGGACATAGGCTTTCCATTTTGTTAGCGTGTTTAGCTGAGCCCTCCCCAAATGGGGCTTATTTATAGTCACCTGTGTCCACTCCTGTATGAGTGTGGCCACTGGGCAAATTTGAGTTAAACCTTCCACTTGTAACAGAGCATTATAAGCTGCACACAATTGTTTTTCCAACGGGCTATAACTAAGTTCTGTGCCCTTCCAAAGTTGGAACCAGAATCTAATGGTTACACATTTAGCCTGTTGCCTTTGCCACAAACCCCACCCAAAGCCAATATTGGCACTGGCCACATTCAATTTACAGGATATATTGGCATCCACCCCCCTTAAAGCCCATGCTTGTACTTTTATAAACACAGCCTGCCATGGAAAATCCCATTCCACACTTTTCCTTTTCTAGTTAGGGTGTACAAAAGTTTTAAAATTTTTAAATAGAGTATAAACAGTTTCCAATAACCTAATAAACCAAAAAAAAGCTAGTAATTGTTTAGAAGTTAGCAGTATAGGATAACTTTATATTTTAATAACAGCAGCTAAAGGAATAACTTTTAGTTTTACCCAACCAGACAATACCTAAGAACTTGATAGAATGTCCAGGCCCTTGTAATTCACTTTGATTTATCACCCATCCTCGACTTCCCAGGTGGGTCACCACTATGCTAGTGGCAATTTCTAGTTCTGGAAAAGAATTACTGGTTACCATGATATCATCATTATAGTGGAACATAGGGGATGTCCTTTTCTTTAAATCTTGTGCTACCAGTCCATGGCAGATGTGGAGGTATCCTTGTGGGAGTACAGCAAATGTCCATTGTTGGTTTTCCCACATGAAGGAAGGACGCAGTCTGGCTGGAGGGATCTACAGGGTGGGGAAGTCGAGCCACATTGCCCTGAAATCAGGAGCTTCTCTGGATGGATTCAGGAACTGTTCTGAATGGCGGCTAGTTCAGAGCACAACATGGAAATAGTCCACCTTGGTTCAGATTTATAAGTAAAAGTTCTCCTAAGAGAACATCCAGGGCAGGCTTCTTCATCAAAGGGCTTAACTATACCCCTGGGGCTTCTCTGTTTGCCTGGAGTGCCAACTCCCTCACACCAGGAAAGATAGAATTTCATAAAGCAAACACCTCTCAGAACCCCTCCCAGCAAACATTCTTCAGAGGTTCTGCAGGCCCGTATGCCTGAAGGAGGGCTGGAGATATGAGAAAGGCAACTTGGATTTTCTCCGCAGACAGGTAAGAACTCTTACTTGAGGCCAAGGACTCCTCTTTCGTGCACGCCCACTCAGTCCAAATCAAACACTTCGGATTCTCAACCCATCTTTCCTGGGTTTAAGCCATATAAGCAAACGGCCCCAGTAAACAGGTAACTACCAGGGAAGGTCTGAGACTAATCGTTGGTGAAGAAGGCAAGTAGGAAACTCAGTGCTGTGATAGCATTTCTCAAAATGCGGTCTGAGAACCACTTTTAGCAGCATCACCTGCAAAATTTATTAGTGAAAATTAACAAGGTTTCCAGGCTTTGATCCAAACCAATGTAATCAAAAGCTATCGGTGTGGGGACCCAGGTGCCTCAAATGCACACTAAAGTGTGAGACACACTACATGACCCAAATATATGTGAGGACTGCCTGTGGTCATGTGAATATGGACACCAAGATGTACTTGAGGGTCTCTGGAACACAGACAGAATCAGCAATTTGCTAAACCAGCTTTTAGTTGGATTTCAGTCTTCCCTTACTCCTGATACCTCTGGCAATGTATGTTTTCACATCCTCATGCTTTCTCCTGGACTTTGATTATCATCCATGCCATTGGATTTCTCAAGATCTATTTACCTGAATTTCTCTTTCGGGCACAGACGATGGCTTAATATCTTTATACCTTTATATTTCCCTTGCCTAGCAGAGGGCCTGAACTGAGTAAGCACTTTATACCTTTGCTGATTGAATAAATAGACAAAGATGCTTCACATCAGGAATTTAGCAAAGAGTTTATGCTTGTTCTCGGTAAACTATTGATATATTATAACACAGGTTTAATTTGAGGCCAGGTGATGTTGAATCTTTAGCTTTATTCCTAAATATCCCAAAGCAATAGAGTTTCATCTCAAATGCTGCCACATCCTCTTGACTTGGAAATGTGTTTCTGGGCTCTCTTCCCACTTCATTGGGAAAAGATATTCTGGCAGCCAGTAGTAGGAGCCAAATTGGCCTGATTAGACAGCAATTTGCAAATGGTGTTTAGGTTACTAAATGTATTTAGTACCAAAGTATCCTCTCCATTTAGCCAAGTCTAGGGCACCCTACCAGTGGTACTATGAGGGGCAGCCCTTTGCACATTCCTGCTCCGTGTGCACAGTAACCACAGACTCAGCAGGGAAGAGAAAGCCTGGGCGAGCCCCTCAACTTGAGTGTCCTGCCCCTCCCTCCCTGCTTGGTCCTCTCGGTTGCTTTTGGGTAAGGGGCTATAAGAGCCTCTGGGTGAGGCGAGGCAGGGAATGAACTTCTCAGCAAGTGCTTCTCCAAACTTCCTATTTGGCTGCAGAATTAACCTCCAAATAGTGGCCCTTCAGGGATGATTTAGTGGATTAGAAAATTGTTCAAGTCAGAACAGAGGTAACAAATTGGACCTTAGATCCTTGTGCTAATGGACACTCTATCTCCCAGAAATTGATGGAGTTCACACAGGAAAATGCTGGAGATGAAAACTCTGACTGACCTTGGTGCATCTGCTTTTAGATGTGCTGACTTAAGAAGTGCCAGGACTAGAAGTGTGAAAAGAAATGCTGGGTCCTGGGAGAGGGCACCGCCTCTGGGATTTGGGGTAGTTTGCAGGGCTTCTTTCTGTTTAGCCTTTGGAAAAAAAAAAAGCTGAAATAAAGCTGACTTGAAACAATTTCAGTCATGTGTATAGCCTAAGTCTGGTACTTCCTTTGTTGTGTTAACTTTCTTTTTATTTCAAAGAACACTGTCAGTCTACTAGGCCTAAAATTCATGGTGTTTTTAATTTAAACAGAGGATTTTGCCAAACCTAGCCCAAGAGAAGTATTTGCATGACCCAGCTCTTTTGTCAACTCCACAATTCGGGTGTGGTTTTGTTCCCCAGTTCAGCATCCCTCCGTGCTGCTGAGAAGTCAAACAATAGGAAATAAGTTAGAGAAGCAAGGGAACCAAATAAGATTTATATTTAACAGTGGTGTGTGTGATTTGGGCAGCCTCTCCTAGATCTTCATCTGACTGGACATTTTTGTAATGTTATCCAATTCATGTGCATGGATTCTGGTTTATTCTGGAACTTAAATAGAAAGAAAAGGAAAGTAAACTAATCAAGCATATAGTTATAATACTGGATGTAATGAACTTTTGTTTTCAAATTTGGCCTACAGAATAATTATTTTAGATATGCTTTTCCCTAGTAAATAAATTAGAAGAATTTTTACACTTTTCTACAACTGCACATTTGGGAACCCATTTATATCTTATCGTCAAATTAGTAAGAGCCCAAAATTTACACTGAGTTTATTCAATTCTCTAATAAGTTTTAAAGTATGCCTTATTGCTTTGCTATAAAATTAGCCCCGAAGATTTCTCAGAGCTGCTGGTGCAAACTTGGGTGCATATTTAGCTCTTTATCAGAGATTTTGAGCTCCCCACAACAATGCCAAAAGCAAGAGATCCTTTTGCATTTGCACAACTTAACAACACAGAGCAAGTTCTAGGGCTGAGCCTATGAATGGAATGAGAAACCCTGATAACTGTTGTATGAGAAGTCACTCTTCGAGAATAGGATTTATTTAAATGTGGACTAGGAAATTACCTATAGAGTTGGAGTATAGATAGTTGGGCAAAAATCCCCAGTGTTATATAAACTTTCCTTGAGTCCCATTCTAAGCCTCTTTTTGTCAATTAAGTGGGAGTAGTAGGGAAGAAAGAGGGTTGGAAAAGAAGGAAGACATAAAAGGAAAATCTCTTTCTTTAGTACTTTGCAATAGGGCAGTGTTTCCATATACAGAAAGTATGATGGTTTGGAGTTGTATGTACCCCAGAAAAATATGTCCTTAAACTTAATCCATTCCTGTGGGTGTGAACCCTTTGTAAGTAGGCCTTTTGATGAGGTTACTTCAGTTAAGCTGTGGCTCACCTCAATCAGGATGGGTCTTAATCCTATTACTGGAGTCCTTTATAAGCAGAAGGAAGTTCAGACAGAGGAAAGCCACAGAGGGAGTGGCCAGAAGTTAAGCAGCAACAGAACCCGGAAGAAAAGGGAAAGACCAAGAGACATAGCCTGTGCCTTGCCATGTGACAAGTTAAGGACCAAGGATTGTCAGCAGCCAGCCCCCGAATACTACAATCTTGGGAGAAAGCATCATCTTGGTGATGCCTTGATTTGGATGTCTATCGTAACCTCAAACCCGTAAGCCATTAAATTACCATTGTTTAAGCCATCCTTTTGCATGGTATTTGCTTGAGCAACCCAGGAAACTGAAACAGAAAGTCCCTTTCTATTTATATAACTATTTCCAGAGCATTTATGATTTATGGGCTATGATATTCATTTTATAAATCAAATATTAATTTATCAATCCAAGTGCCCGTTCCTACCATTATGTTCCAACCTCCAAGTTGAGCCAATTGGCATCTCCAGTCAGAATTCCAGACAGTCCAGCTTTCTGAGGGCAAATCTTTCCCTGTCAAAATACTGAATCAAATGTACCCAAGCCTCGTACACTGGAAAATGTGAAGGAGGGATTTGAAATAATTCATACACCTGGGTGTAGAACTTGAAAGAATCCAGGACTGAAATTAGAATCCAGAGTAAATTCACCCTCGATATTGAATAAAACCTTCAATTATATAAAGCATGCTTCCCCTTCATCATAGGGTAGTTTATCAATGGGCACTTCCTTCAGATTTGGTAATCTGTCCTGGAGCCAATGGTAATTATTGTGCTTGCTCCTTTCTATTCTTCCTCAGGTAGAAAAAATAGAAATATATTCCTTCCAAAGATGCTTAGGCAGAGGACATTTAAGTGTATTGCTAAGGAGAAAGAAGACAGTTTCGTAATTTTCAGAACCTTAGAGTCAAGAATATTTGGAAAATGGGTGCAGTTAAGGAGCCAAAGGAAGGAAGGCCACCAAATAGCATAAAAAAAGAGAAGCAGAAAGTTAAGCTAAGAGCTAGGCATGTGCAATAACTCAGGAAGCCCAGACAGAAGGGCTTTGATGAGAAGACAGCATCATTTGCCACAGGAAGTTCCAAGAAAATGAGTCCCCTATTAAGAAAGTGGTGCTGGCTTGAAAAAGATAATTGGGGATATGGACATTTTTTCTGGGGCCAGGAACAATGTATTTTTTTCTTTCAAAACGTTGAAAGTGGCTGCTTGTTTCTTTACAAATAAGATGGGTGTCTACCTCCACTGTACAAGTCATCAGGACTTAACTATTAAAATCAAGCCCCTATGATTTCTTAAATAGGGATTTATTCTCTCTCTCTCTCTCTCTTTCTCCCTCTCTCCCTCTCTCTTTCTTTTTCTTGTAAGACAATCCAAACAATGCATAATATAATTTGAAGTTAATATCCAGCTCTAAAATTTAGGCTCAGAATTTATGGTATTTCTTTCCTCTTGTTTTCTAACAAAGGGACATTTAATACACTATCATAAATTAGACCAGTTTTCTCTCAAATATGGATATTTAGAAGAATAAAAAGGCCAAAGGCATTTTGGTTCCAGATTACTAGAAACAGCTCTTTCATTCTCCGTTCATCTTTATGTGATTTCCTTCAATTATGTGCCACATTTTTTTCTTCCAGAGGATGCTAGCTTGTGGTAAACTCCCACATGCATCATATTCCCAACTTATTTGATGCCATCTGTTTAACGCAATAGAAAAGAATAAGGAGTTCTATCACATGAGCTGAATTTCATCTGATCCCTCTCCAAAGAAATATGTGGCACTGCTCTATCGGGCAAATCCTTCAACTGGTTTCAAATGTAAAGCACATGTTTTACCCTGTATAAACATGACATGTTCCACTACATCATTGCCCTCCCCTTTACATGGTAAATTGACTGGCTTCTGGTAAATCCTGACCATTTAACAAATCCTAGCTGATATATGTATTTTTTTTTTTTTACTTTACCAAAATCTTTCATTTAAGTAGAAATATTTACATGCAGGTAGGAATAGTATATGGATACACTAAAGTTCTTAGATGACTGACTCTACCATATTGCAAAAAGTAAATGTTCTTTTCTGTTTAATACAGTTTTATTGAGATATAGTCACATATCCTACAGTCATTCACAGTGTACAATCAATTATTCACACAGCACCACCATACAGTTGTGCATTCATCACCAGAATCAATTTTTGAACCTTTTCCTTACTCCAAAATAAAAATAAAAGCAAAAAAGAACACCCAAAACTTTCCATCCCTTCCATCCCATCCTATTCTTCATCTAATTTTTGTCCCCATTTTTCCACTCATCTGTCCATACACTGGATAAAGGGAGTGCGGGCCACGGGGTTTTCACAGTCACACAGTCACACTGTGCAAGCTACATAGTTATGCAGTTGTCTTCAAGAATCAAGGTCACTGGGTTGCAGTTCGACAACTTCAGGTATTTCCCTCTAGCCATTCCAGCACACTAAAAACTAAACACTGATATCTATATAGCACATAAGAATACCCTCCAGAGTGACCTTTCAATTCCATTTGAAATCTCTCAGCCACTGAAACTTTATTTTGTTTTAACTCTCTTCCCCCTTTTTTTCAAGAAGGTCCTCTCAATCCCACAGTGCTGGGTCCAGGCTCATCTCCAGGAGTCATTTGCTGCGTTGCCAGGGGGATTTACACTCCTGGGAGTCATGTCCCACATAAGGGGGAGGGTAGCGAGTTCACCTACCGAGTGGGCTTAGAGAGAGAAGGGGCCACATCTGAGCAACAAAGAGGCTCTCTGGGGGAGACTCTTAGGCACAATTATAAGTGGGCTTAGCTCTCTCCTTTGCAGCAACTAGCCTCACAAGGAAAAGTCCCCAGGTCAAGGGCTTGCGCCACCAAATTGGCAGCCCTTGATGTTTATGAGAAAATCAGCAATAACCCAGGTGGGGAAGTCCAACAGTTCCGCATTTCTCCCCAGTTCCTCGTGGAGGCCCACAAATACACTTTCACTCTCTGCCCATATCACTCTGGGATGTGTTGGGATTTCACCCCAGCCTGTACAAACTCACCCAATCCCATTTCCCATTCAAAGCTCCATGCACCTATGGTGTTCAAACAAACTGATCGTACAAGTTAAATTATCTAGTGTGCTACAGAAAATATTGATCCTGCACCAAATAAATATCTCCTCCCTTGGACTTGCACAAAAGTTGTAGTTTTAAAACCCAGTAAGTATCGTCCTTTACCCTTGGGCCTGATTTGCCTTAGTCCTAACCAGATACGCTTTGTCCATATCTCTAATTGAAGTCTGAATTCTTTTTCACCTCTTTCAACAGTTGCCGTACGGTTAACACTGACATTCATAGCCCTAGCAGATATATTTTATAAGCATGGCAGTCAACAGAATCTAGTGGAGTTCAGGGTTTGCATCTGCTCACACAACTTACTGGCTCTGTGACCGTGAGGGAGTCATATAAACTTCCTGAGGATCCTCGTTTTGAAAATAGGGGTACTATTAAAAATCCATCTCACTAGGCTGTAATAAGGATTACAGAAAATATGTGAAGTGTCCAACCCAGCTGCAGGAGTGCAACAGTCCTTCCCAGAACACTGCACTTGACCACAGTTTCAGTGAACCTGGACGGCAACTCATGTTCTCATGTGAAATGCAGTTCAGCTCTCGTCACAGTGCTCGCAGCCTTAGAGTACCTCGTACAGAGCATTTCTATTTACTACCCGGGGCTCAAGTTCGATCCGTTTGGTCCCATGGAATCAAGACACCCTCAGAATTTCTAATGGAAACATGACAACATGGACATACATGGGCAGAAACTGGAACTGAGAGAGCTATGGAGATGACACTTTCTCCTCAGTTCAGTCCCGTCATCTGATCCATTCTCCCCTACCTACACTTTTTCTTTGCTGATACAAAGTTCCTTAGTGATTTACTTCAACTTCCATGTTGTCCATTGGACCACTCATGCAGTCTTTCCTTGGCTAATTTCTATAATACTGGTTCTGACACATTAGTGCATCAGCTCCTGGAGGTCTTATAAAACTCAGATTGTTGGGCCCTCTGTTCAGAGTTTCTGATTCAGTATGTCTGGGGAAGCCCTCAAAAAAGGGCATTTCTAACAAGTTCCCAGGTGATTCTGATGCTGCTGTCTAGGGACCACATTTTGAGAATCACTGTTCCATCATAGGAACTGTCTGTTTCAGTTTTCATTGCTTCCTTAACATTTTCCCAGAATCTATATTCTTAAGAAAGGACTTTGACACAGATCCTCTTCTTGTCTTAGTTCCATAGGTCCCTGGCCATCCCATATATTGGAATACTTAGGATAAATTGCTCAATCAGCTGTGACCAATGAGGGGCTGAGTCCCGTGGCCCAACACTTGACTACTTATCCCCGACCACTTCTGGAGAATTTGTGGGTGAAACCATGAGTCAGGGACTTGGATGTGTGTCTGGTTCATAAAACATGGGCCAAAATGTTTATTTATGTCAGACATTCATCATAGTGAGTTCTCAGATGTTGGCTCCATGCTATACATTATTAGAAAGGCTAGAGCATAGCATCTCAGAATCACGTCGAGAAGTACTGTGCAGATGGGAAAGAACGTTCAGAGTTCCAATTCAGGTTGCCAGGACCTCTCATGGGGATTCTTCAGGTAAAATCATGATGGTCTATGAGAGACTTGCAGCTTGGAGGGCTAGTGAATGGACACATCAGCAGCCAAAGCTTCAGAAGTAGAGACAGAAAGCAAGGGGGTGTTGATCGGTGTTTCAATATGTGGATTTATTAAAAACTGTGTGTTAATCAAGGATCATCTGTCTTCCCACATAGATTGTCCATTCCCCTAGAGCAGATCAAATCTTACTTCCCCCGCTGGGCCAAGCATAGAGCTAAACACATAGTGGATGCTTAAAAAGTATTTGATCAATGAATGGTCATCATCCTTTACACTTTATAGTTACTTACAATCTTGCCATTGACATCATCTTCCTCAGCATCATAATGTATAGAATTTTTCATCTTTTATGATGCTAAGGCAGACATCCTTCTGGCTCAGTCTGAGTAATATCACTATCAAAGTCTAACCTCCAAAAAATTTTCAAAATATACCTTCTTTACTTATTTCTGAAGCACTATGAAGGGGATCTCTATAGACCATTTGATCACTTCTTTAAAATCTCCTTCTCTCTCCCCACCTGCTTGCCTCATATCTCAGAGCTGTTCCTTTCCCACAGCTCTAGCCCACATGCCCCTCATCCTCCTCTGTCCCTCTCCCTGTCCTCTGAAGCCTGTACCAAATTCTGTATCAAGAGCCCTCCTGAGGGAGGGTTGCCAGGAAAGTCTAGAATTTTCTTATGTTTCACCCCAACACAGAAGTTCATTTTGGGATTTCATCAGGATCTCCCTAGATAACAACGGCTTCAACCTAAGCACCCCATTCATCTAGGATTCTTTGCTTCTGCTTTCTAAATATTTTTGTCAAGTCACAATCGAATCTCTCCTTTGTGGACAGTCACAAAAATTCAGGTTCATGTAGATGGTGGAAATCACCATTATTTTTCCAAATATGATTCAATTTAAAAGGGAGAATTTTCTTCAGCCCTCTGCTATGCAGATGCATTCCTTTCTCTCCACACTCTCCACTCTCAAATTCTTAAACACAGTAGGTACAGTTTTGGGGGTTGTTTTTTATCTAGAAAAGAATCCAGAGACTTTGCAAGCTTTTCTCAAGTGGTTCAGACACTCCCTTTAGTGCAGATGAACTGCAGTTCTTTTTCAGGTCTGAGGTAGCAGCTGGAGACAGAGGCAGTACTGCCTCCCTCAGCCAAAAACACTATATATTCATTTAATATCTCAGGAATGGTCAGAGGCAAGATATGGGGAGAGGATATGAAGGAGAGAGACAAATTGTAAAGCTAAACTTCACTATTCACATCCAAATAATACCAATAATAATAGGATATGGAGATGGGCAATAACTTCCTTTGCACTTGGTAGCAATGTTTAAGTTTCGACCAAAGTTTGTTTCTAAACTTTAAAGTTTACAGTTGTTTTGTTTTGTTTTTAAATGTTAAATGGTTAGTCTAGGTTCCTAGAACCTATATAAACCTTGAGCTATCGCCTCATAGTTCAGTTTCCCCACTGCAAAGTGTGAAGCCAGGATGGGTAAAAAGGAGAGATGATCTGTGCCTACCACAAGTTCCCAGAAATGTTGACTGTCTTTGAGCTCAAGAGCTCAAGCTCAAACTTTTATAGTTAATTGCTTCTGGTAAGTTTTGTTCTTATTATTCCCTCAGTCTGGAAGGCTCTCCACCCTCCACTTCACTTTGGCAAATTCTTGTTTATCTTTTTTTGGTTTCAGTTTAAACATCATTTATGTGAGATAGCCTTCTCTAATCCTCTCCACTCCCCTTTAAATTAGGGGCAAGGTTCCTGCTTCAGCTTTTGTAGCACCATGTACTGACCCCAACAGAATACTTATCACCCTTCTGTTCCTGCTGCTCGGTAATTGTCTTTCTACCTACTCAACTGTAAATTCCATGAGGGCGATGACCGTCTCTACTTCCTGGCCATTATGAACAAGCACTAAGCACATATGGGGTGATAAATAGAGCTTTGTTTATGTTCTCAGGCCCTTCAGAAAGAAGAGAAGTTTGAGGATTTCTAAGCACAGTGTCCTCCTTTTTAGGGGTTAGAACATATGCATTTGCATAGTATTGCATTGTTTGAATTAGTCTTTACTTACTAACCTGATGCTGCACATAATTTTGTTTTACCCCCAGTTTGTTTGTTTATTTGTGGTTTTTTATTGGGGGAGGGGGGCTGCTATTTTTTCTTCTCCTTTGTTCTTATCTGCTTTCCCCTCTTCTGTCCCTGATTACTATTCCAAGACAGCACTTTTTAAAATTCCAAAGCTCTCTGTGGTCCAACATTTTGAGGATTCTTGCTCTACATGCTTATTTCTAGAAACTATGTTTGAGAGACTTCTGGGATCTGTGGCTTCAGAATCAAGGTCACGAGAAAATCTTTACTGTTTAGAAAGAGATTCCTGGAGCCCTCCAATAACTATACAAATCCTCCAATGAAAAACAGCAGGAAGGCTAACTTTTGGTTACCTTTGCTTAGAACACTTAGTACTTCTCTCTGAAATGGGTAGCCTCACGTTTTTTGTTGTTGTTGTTGTTTTTTTAATTCACTTCCATTTTTCTTCAAAGTGACAAGTTCTATAAAAGGAAAGAATGGACAAGCATTGCTAGGAAGGAACTGAAGCATGAGCAAGGTGAAGAGATAAGTAAAGAGCGTCTCCTTTAAAAGTGTCTAAATCTCCAGGTCCAGGTGACTCAGAACTAACTAGCATATCTCTCAGGGAACAATACCCAGGGATGTTTGAGGGACACATGAATAAATGTAGATGTGCCTGCACTCCAGAGAGACAAAGGTATCCTTCTGATTTAGAGACTGATCTGCTTGCTGTTGATACTAAGCAAGAATCTAGATGAATACTAAATAGAAAATTTGTGAGCATTTGGGTCAAAAAAGCTTGCCTTGATCCTAAAGGGCTTTTTTTTTTTTTAAATTAAGTTTTATGTGAAACTTAACATAAGACAAATATCAAAGAGGAATTAATTTTTATTTCAGTAAGGCTGTTGACAGGGTTTGTTAAAAGATCATTGAAAATGAGACAGTAAACGAAGGACACTATGAAAACACATTGGTGAATTCATAGAGTTGCGTAGTGGTTCCTTGTCCTTTGGAAGGAAGTCTTTCTGGCATAGATGAATGCTCATTCCTGCCTCATATCATGATGATGATTTAGAGGACATTTTTCAAAACAGCCAAAGTATCAAACAGAGAGGGAAAACGTACTGGTTAATACAATCACGATCGAGATTGAGAAATATTTTAACAGCCAATAAATATAATAGCCAACATTTCACAAACACATGATTAACGACATATGTCTGAGCAGTACATTTTATTAATCAAGTATCAATAATGTTGATTTCAAAAAAATCAGAAAATACAGAGAAACAGAAGAAAAATTGTCAGTGTGATCATCACTAGGACTATCTGAAAAAGTTGCAATTCTCATCTTTCTGAGCTCATTGTAGGACTGCACTTCTGTGCTCCTTTGGAAGTAAGACATTAGCCTTGAATTTTCTGTGAACAACAAAATGGCAGAAGTGTCAGGCAGTGTGGGCAAGTTGCCTCTTCTCTTCTGCCTCAGCGATAATGGAAGCAAGTGGAGCCTCCATTGTCTGTGTCTCTGAGGGGGTACACTGAGCAGGGGCCTCCCTCATAACCTGGGTTGGAATGTAGCATGAGCAGGAACTAATACTTTGTTCTGTTAAATCAGTGAGATTTGGGGGATTATTTGTTACATTATCATAACCTAAACTATCTTGACTGATAAAATTAGTATTTCTGAACATAGAGATAAGCAGAAGTAAGTTTATGGTGTGTTAATTCCCAGATTTTTCATGTGTGAGTATAATATATACATAAGTTATTAAAATATCTAATGCAAGGTATTAATAATAGCACAGTATATGGGAAGTCTGTATTTTATGCATGATTTTTCTAAAACCCTACAATTTCTTTAATAAAAAAAAAATCAGCTTTATATTTCATAACTTATTGTTTCACTCTTCATTTTATTGTGAAAAAAAGACATTTATATGTTAGTTTTATAAATTGCATAATAATAATAATAGTCCATCACTTGGATGTGCCACATATTACCCATTCAATCCTTTATTGTTAGAACTTTATTTTTCCTATTTTTCTTACTGTAATTAACACTGTAATAACACTCTTTGTGCACATCTTTAATATTTTCCTTAGTATAGATTTAGAAAAAAGGTATTTTATTAACAAAGGATACTGTTTTCTTAGGCTTTTAACATATATTTCCAAATTATCTTAAAGGAAATAAATAAAAATTTAGAGTACCACCAGCTGTGTATGAGAAGACCTGTGTTTTCATATTCTGGTGTATACAGGATGTTGGCTATTGCCATTTTTACAAGTCTGATTTTACCAGCATACTTGTTAGCTTTGCTTGTTTGAGCATTTCATCACATATTTACGGTAATTTTGTTTCTTTTTTTGTGACTCACCTGTTCATGGCCTTTGTCCATTATTCCATTGATACTAGTCTTTTTTGGTTGATTCACAAGGGCTCTAGAGATATTAAGGCTACTCACCCTTTTCATATATTTTGCAAATATATTTCTCAGTTCTATCTTTGGCTATTAATATTATTTATAAATTTTTCCATATAGAGGCTTTAAATTTTAGTTAGCAAAATTTATCTTTGGAAGCTATGTTTAGAATACCTTCTTATCCCTTCAAATAAAACTAACATTTACGTATATATTTTCCTCTAGTACTTTTATTATTTTATTTTTACATGTACATTTTTAATCCATCTGGGATTTATACATGAATCTTGAATATGACAGGAATCTTTTTTCTCAAAAAAGAAAAACCTGAAGTTTTCAACTGACATAAAATACAATAAGAGCAACAATGAAGCAAACTAATGCAATTGTAAATTTCCTTAATAAAAATCTAGGACACACAAGAAAGGAAGCAATAATTCTATTGCAAGCTCCATCAACTAGACCACATTTAAAATATTCAGTTCTATGTTTTACATTTACATTGGGACATTGACAGATTGGAGGATATTCAAAGTAGGCCAACCAGAAATGGTGGAGCTCTGGAAACCACGTACTTTGAAGAAAAATTCAAGAAATATCGTGCTTGGAGAAAAGATTTATGTTGACAATGAAAATTGTATCTAGATTTAGGAAAGACTGTCATGAAGGAGTACTAGATTCATTCTTTTTTGTTCTAGGTATTAGCATTTGATGCACTGCTTCTATCAATTCAATAAAAGGGAGAATTTTGTGACAATGAGATCTGTTCAGAAATAAGGTATTGACATTCCCGTTCCTGTAGAAATTCAATGATTACATGGGTTTCTGTCAGGAAGTTGTAGAGATCCTTGCTTCGGTTATTATGTTGGACCAATGATCTCTAGGGTCTCCTCCCGAATCTAAGATTTTATGATTCTAAACTATACTTGACCTGCCTGAAGTAAATAGCCTAACAAATAATCCTTGTCATTTTAGAAAATTCAGAGTTCTGAAAAAGGCTTAAACAGAGAAAATATGGAACAGTATCAGTATTGGGGAAGGCGAACAAAGTTAGAGGGTTGGTGTATTACCCCAGCTCCTACTGCCCAGCAAAAAGCAGTAGAACTTTAAACAAATCAGTTATCTTATCTGCACCACAGCTTATCATTCTAAAATGAAAGAATTGAGCTTAAATATAATTATTGGATGATCTAAGGGTCCTATTAAAGTCTAAGATGCTATAATTTTATGTTTAATAGTAAGTGTAATATTACCTAATCTGGTTTCCAGTAGAAACCTAGATGACTATCCTAATAATCCCTTGTCACGTCAATGTTCTATATTTGTGAGAGCCTCTGGAAGCAAAATGCAGGTTATATCCCGGGTTCATTAAGTCATCATTCACCAGAAAAATTTTGAGTACCTGCTGTGTGTCAGGCACTATGCTAGGTAATAGAGATTCAAGGGTGATTACAATGGTGATCTCACAGTTTTGTAGGGATGACAGCCTAAGGAACCAAGGATCAAAATACTGGTGTGATAATTGTACTGTGTCTTTAACTGCAGTAGTGTACAAGAAAAATACCTTCTATCCAAGTCTGTAAATGACAGGAGTAGATGCTGTGTAAGGTCAAGTTCACTTCCAGCTCTACATCTTACATCTGCTCTAAATCAGAAGTAAGAAGAGCCCACTGTAAGGCTATTGAAGTTAAGTTGGTATGAATGCAAGCTAAATTATAACCTATTTAAGATGGTAAAAGAAATCCCATCCCCACAGTAACAACAACAAAAATCTTTAAAAATCTATACAAAAGAAAACATGAATGATTCAAAATGACTCATTATAAAAGATCATCTAAACAAAACAGGGAGGCAGTAATGGATGAAGTGAGGGACAAAAAAGGTATAAGAAAAACAAAAATCAATTAGCAAAATGGAAGAAGTACTTCTTGCTTTTATCAGTAATTACCTTAAATGTAAATGAATTAAACTCTCCAAAAAACAGAGATTGGCAGAATGAGTAAAGAAGTGTGCACTGTCTAAAAACTTTTTTCAAGAGACTCATCCCAGATCCAAAGATGCAAACTGGTTGAAAGTGAAAGGATGGACAAAAATATTCCATGAAAATAATAATCAAAAGAAAGTTGGATGGCTACACCAATACCAGAAAAAATAGGCTTTAAGCCAAAAACTGCTACAAGAAACAAAGGACATTATATATTGATAAAAGGGTTAATTCAACAAGGTGATATAACAATTATAAACATATATGCACCTAAAACAGGACCCCAAAATATATGAAGCAATCATTGATAGAATTGAAGGGAGAAATAGAAGTTCTAAAATAATAGCTGAAATTTCAATATACCTCATTCAATACTGTATAGAACATCTAAAAGAAGATTAACCAAGAAATAGAAGACTTGAACAGCACCACAAACCAAATAGATCTAATGGACATAAATAGAACAGTTCACCTAACAACAGCAAAATACACTTTCTTTTCAAGTGCACATGGATAATTCTCCAGGATGTTTGGGAACAAGAGAAGTCTCAATAAATTTAAAAATAGTGAAATCATACAAAATAAGTTCTCTTACCACAATGGAATGAAGCTAAAAAGCAGTAATCAAAGGCAAACTGGAAAATTTACAAATATGTGGAAATTAAGCAGAGCACTCTTAAACAACCAATAGGTTAAAGAAGAAAACACAAGGGAAATTAGAAAATACTTAGAGATGAATGAAAGTGGAAACAAAGCATACCAAAACTTATGGGTTGCAGTGAAGGCAGTGCTCATAGCGAAATTTATAACTATAGACACCCATATTTAAAAAGATGAAAGATCTCAAATAATAACCTAAATTTACATCTTGAAGAATGAGAAAAAGAAGAGCAAAGTAAACCCAAAGAGAAAGAAGGATATAATTAAGATCAGAGTGTACATAAATGAAATGGAGAATACAAAAATAATTGAGGGAATCAACAAAAGTAAAAATTGGTTCATTGAAAAAATCAATAAAATTGGCAAATGATTAGCTAGACTGATGAACAAAAAAAGAGAAAAGGCATAAATAACTAAAATCAGAAATGAAAATGGTCACTAATGAACTTATGAAAATAAGGGCAACAAATTAAATAATCTAAATGAAATTTTAAAATGCCTAGAAACACACAAATTACTTAACTACCTCAAGAAGAAATAGAAAATTCAGCAAACCTATAACAAGTACAGAGATGGAATCAATAATAGAAAACATTCCACCAAAGAAAAGTCCAGGACCATCATATGGCTCCACAAGTGAATTCTACCAAGCATTTTAAAAAGAATTAACAACAATCCTTCTCAAAGTATTCCAAAGAATTCAAGAGGAGAGAACACTTCCTGATTCATTCTAAAACATCACAAGAAAAGAAATTTACAAACAATTCCACTTATGAATACAGATGCAAAAATCCTAAACAAAATATTAGCAAACTGAATCCAACAGCAAATTTAAAATATTACACACTATGACCAAGTGGAAATTATCCCAGGAATGCAAGGGTGATTAAAGATTTGAAAATCAGTGTAACACACCATTTAATAATGAAGGGTTAAACCCCACATGATCATCTCAATAGATTCAGAAAAGTCATTTGACAAAATTCAGCAATGCTTCTTGATAAAAACACTCAGAATACTGTGGAAAAAAGGGAACTTTCTCAACATGATGAAGCCATTTGTGACAAACCAACAGCTAACACTATACTCACCTATGAAGGACTGAAAACTTTTCCCCTATGATCAGGCACAGGACAAGGATGCCCAATTTCACCACTGCTATTCAGTAATGTAGTAAAGTTCCAGCCAGAGCTTTTAGGCAAGGAAAATACATAAAAGCAACCTTTTTTGCTGAAATGGAAAAGCCAGTCCAGAAAGTCACATGAAATTGCAACTGGATCTGAATACCCAAAATAATTTTGAAAAAGAACAAATTTGGAGGACTCACACTTCCCAATTTCACAATATACTCTAAAGCTACTATATTCAAAACAGGGTGGTACTGGCCCAAAAATAGACAAGGAAACTGATGGAATATAGTTGAATGTCCAGAAATAGACCCACATATTTATGGCAAATTGGTTTTCACCAAGTGTGCCAAGGACACGCAATAGGGAAGAAATAGTCTTTTAAACAAAAGTTCTTGGGAAAACTGGGATATCTGCATGCAAAATAATGAAGTTGGACTACTACTTCACACCATATGCAAAATGGATCAAGGATCTAAATAGAAGATTTAAAACTACAAAACTCATAGAAGATAACACAGGAGCAAGTTTTCATGATCTGAGATTCAGCAATAGATTCTGAGATACGACACCAAAAAGCATGAGCAACAAAGAAACAATAGATAAATTTGAATTCATCAAAATTTAAAACTTTTTCACATCAAGGGACATTATCAAGAAAGTAAAAAGGCAGTCTACAGAACAGGAAAAAATAGTTGTAAACTATACATTGGATAAGGGCTTAATATCCAGAATACATAGAGAACTTTTCTTTAAATGCAATTTTATTGAGATATATTCACATAACATACAATCCTTCAAAGTGTACAATCAGTTGTTCATAGTGTCATCATATAATTGTGCATTTATCACCACAATCAATCTTTGAACATTTTCATTACTCAAAAAAATAAAATTAAAATTAAAATAAAAAAGAACATCCAAAACATTCCATTCCCCTCCTCCCTCATTGTTCATTTATTTTCTTTTTAGCACTCATTCACTGTTTTTTTCTAACTTTATCAAAAAATTAAAAAAACAAACAATAAATAAATAACATTTCAAACAAAACCAAAACAAGGGAATAAGAAAAAACAAATAACCTAAAATAACTACATTGCTTCCAACATGTTCCTACCCTACCCCAAGAAAATAAACAAACTATAACCCAACAAAGGAATAAGAAAAACAAATAACCTAAAATAACGATATTTCTGCAAACTTGTTCTTTCCATACCCCCCAGAAATTAACAAACCACAGTCAATCCTGAGCATTCCCATAACATTAAGTTTACCCTCCATAACTTATCTGTTATTAGATTATTGTTTCCCCTTCACTAGTTGCTGCCTATCACTAGGTTTCCTACATTCTGCAACATAAACTATTTATTTTACATTTTTCACAGTGTTCACATTAGTGGTAACATACAAAATCTCTCTTTTTGTGCCTGGCTTTTTTCACTCAGCATTATGCCTTCAAGGTTCATCCATACTGTCATATGTTTCACGACCTTGCTCCTTCTTATTGCCATGTAGTATTCCATCATGTATATATACCACATTTTGTTTATCCACTCAGCTGTTGAAGGACATTTGGATTCTTTCCATTTCTTGGCAATTGTGAATAATGCTGCTATGAACATCGGTGTGCAAAGATCTGCTTGTGTCACTGCTTTCAGATCTTCCAAGTATATACCAAGAAATGAAATTGCTGGATTGAATGGTAGCTCTATATCTAGTTTTCTAAGGAACCACCAGACTGTCTTCCAGAGTGGCTGAACCATTATACAGTCCCACCAACAATGAATAAGAGTTCTAATTTCTCCAAATCCTCTCCAGCATTTGTAGCTACCTGTTTGTTTAATGGCAGCCAATCTAATTGGTGTGAGTTGATATCTCATTGTGGTTTTAATTTGCATCTCCCTAATAACTAGTAAAGATGAACAATTTTTCATGTGTTTTTTGGCCATTTGTATTTCCTCTTCAGAGAACTGTCTTTTCATATCTTTCACCCATTTTATAATTGGGCTGTCTGTACTGTTGTCATTGAGTTGTAGGCTTTCTTTACATATGTAAGATATCAGTCTTTTGTCAGATACATGGTTTTCAAATATTTTTTCCCATTGAGTTGGCTGCCTCTTCACCTTTTTGACAAATTCCTTTGAGGTACAGAAGGTTTTAAGTTTGAGAAGTCCCCATTTATCTATTTTTGCTTTCATTGCTTGTGCTTTGGGTGTAAGGTCTAAGAACTGACCTCCTAATACAAGGTCTTGAAGATGCTTCCCTACATTATCTTCTATGAGTCTTATGGTACTGTCTTTTATATTGAGGTCTTTAATCCATTTTTAGTTAATTTTTGTGTAGAATGTGAGGTAGGTAGGGGTCCTCTTTCATTCTTTTGGATATGGATGTGCCAGTTTGAAAGTATTATGTCTCCCAAAACACCATTATCTTTGATGCAATCTTGTGTGGGAAGATGTATTAGTGTTGATTTGATTGTAATTCTTTGAGTGTTTCCATGGAGATGCATCCCACCCAACTGTGGGTGATAACTCTGATTAGATAATTTCCATGGAGGCGTGGCCCTGCCCATTCAGTGTAGGCCTTGATTAGTTTACTAGAGCACTATATAAGCTCAGACAGAAGCAGTGCACTTGCTACAGCCAAGAGGGATGCTTTGAAGAACGCACAGGAGCTGAGAGAGGAGCTGCAGATGAGAGACAGTTTGAAGATGGCCATTGAAAGCAGACTCTTGCTCTGGAAAAGCTGAGAGGACAAACACCCCAAGAGCAATGGAGAGTGACGTTTTGAAGAGGAGCTGTGGCCTAGAAAGGAACATCCTAGGAGAAAGCCGTTTTGAAACCAGAACTTGGAGCAGACAACAGTCACGTGCCTTCCAGCTAACAGAGGTTTTCCGAACACCATTGTCCATCCTCCAGTGAAAGTACCCAATTGTTGATGGGTTACCTTGGACATTTTATGGCCTTAAGACTGTAACTGTGTAACCAAATAAACTCCCTTTATAAAAGTCAATCCATTTCTGGTGTTTTGCAGAAGGGCAGCATTAGCAAACCAGAACAATGGATATCCGGCTCTCCCAGCCCCATTTGCTGAATAGACTGTTACGTCCAGTTCAGTGGTTTTAGGGGCCTTATCAAAGATCAGTCGACCATAGATCTGGGGGTCTATCTCCAAATTCTCAAATCAATTCCATTGATCAGTATGTCTATCTTTGCCAGTACCATGCTGTTTTGACTACTGCGACTTTATAATAAGCTTCAAAGTCAGGGAGTATAAGTCCTCCTGCTTCGTTTTTCTTATTTAAAATGTTTTTAGCAATTTGAGGCATCTTTCCCTTTCAGATAATTTTGATAACTAGCTTTTCCAAGTCTGCAAAGTAGGTTGTTGGAATTTTGGTAGGAATTGCATTGAATCTGTAGATGAGTTTGGGTAGAATTGACATCTTGATGACATTTAGCATTACATAGAGAACTTTTACAACACAAAAACAAAAAGACAAACAACCCAATTAAAAAATAAACAAAGGACTTGAACAGACATTTTTCCCTAGAGAATTTACAAATGGTCAATATGCACATGAAAAGATGTTCCACATACTTAGCCATGAGGAAAATGCAAAACAAAAATCACAAGATTCCACTTCATACCTACAAAAATAGTTATTTTTAAAAATGAAAAATACAAGTATTGGAGAAGACGCAGAGAAAATGGAACTCTAGTGAATGGTTGATGGGAATATAGGTTGGTGTAGCTAACCACTGTAGAAAACAATATTGCAGTTCTTAAAAAAGTTAAATATAGAATTACCATAAGACCCAGCAAAAATTAGGCATATGCCCAAAATTTAGGTATTTACCCAAAAAAAATTGAAAAGAAGGATTTGAACAGATATTTGTACACCAAAGTTCATAGCACCATTAGACAAATTAGTCAAAAGGTGGAAACAACCGAAGTATCCATCAGCAAATGGAAGGATAAACAAAATGTGATATATATACCCAATGGGATACTATTTAGCCATAAGAAGGAATGAAGGTCTGCAACATGCTGCAATGTGGATAAACCTTGAAAACATCACGCTGAGTGAAATAAGCAAGGCACTAAAGGACAAATATTGTATGACATCACTTATATGAGATATCTAGAAATAGCAAATTTGCAGAGACAGAGAACAGATTAGAAGTTACCAGATTTTAGGGGAGGAGCAAAGAAGGAATTAGGTATAGACTGTTTATAAATAAAAGTCAATTAAAAAAAAAAAAAGACTACCCTACTGCCATCAGTTCACAAGGGCTAACCAGTATTTTGTGTAAAGACAGACCCCGAGCAATGCCCCCAAGGCCTATTTCTTAAGCCCAATAAAAACTGCCTTTTTAAGATTACAGAAGTCTCTAGAATCCCAATCAAGCAGACTGTAACCAACCTCTATAAATCCCTCTTGATAATTACCTTCTGTGGACATTTTCCATCATTGGCTCATCTACACTTTCACAGTATTGTGTAAATAAAACCAAGGAGAAACTCTTTCTATGCCTTAATCATTCACTCATAAAGATATATTTTGTGTAAGGGGCAGGTCCAATGACACATATCTGTACCATTCACAAGTGACCGTGTTTTGGTGTGTGATTGCAATGTCAAAGTGTATTTATTCAAGTGACAGCTGTGAAATGGTTCATCTGTTATCTTAAGTTGGTCTTTGCTGAGATAGTTACATGATTGCCTCTTCAAGCCTGTAAACTATTAGGGTGTGATTCTCACATTATATTTTATGTAGCACTAATCCCCAGATTCCTGAATTATGAAACTCTAGCTTTTGTTTCCTCCAAAATAACCTTACAGCAACTGATCATGAACAGAAGAGAGAATGTGCTAGCTGACTGTATTAGTTTCCTAGACTGCTACAACAAATCACCACAAACTCCATGACTTAAAACAAGAGACACATATTCTGTCATAGTTCTGGAGGCCTGAAGTTCAATATCAGTTTCACTGTGTCCAAATCAAGATGTCAGCAGGGCCATGCTCCCTCCAGATACTCAAAAGGAGAATCCATTCCTTGCCTCTTCCAGCTTGTGGTGGCTTCTGATTTTCCTTACCTTGTGGCTGAAGCGCTCAGATTTCTGCCTCCACTTTCACAGGACCTTCTCCTTTTCTGTGTGTTTCAAATCTCCTTTTGCCTCTGTCTTACAAGGACACGTGTGATTGGATTTGGAGCCCACCCAGAAAATCCAAATAATCTCTTAATTTAATCACATCTGCACAGACCCTTTTTCCTTATATGATAGCATTTGCAGTTTCCAGAGATTACGACCTGATATCTTTGACTGGTTATTACTCAATCTAGTACATTGACATAACAGAACATTTCGACACATGATTGTTTCTCCCATTACTACACTTTAAATAAAACACATCCCTAGCTGTTCTGCAGCCCAAGAAAGGCAAGCATGTCCTAGAAGAGCAGTATCAGAATCACTTGGGGGACTTGTTAAAACAGAGTGATGACTTTTATTTTTTATTCTTGTTCTGGTTCTTTCTGATGTAAGGAAAATGTTCAAAGATAGATTGTGGTGATGAACTCATAACTAGTTATACTGTGGACAGTGGATTGTATATCATGGATGATTGTATGGTGTGTGAATGTATTTCAATAAAACTGAATTTAATAAAAAAAAAAAAAAAAAAAAAAAACTGGCAAAAAAAAAACAAAACCAGAGTGATGAGCCCTATCCCCATAGTTTCTGAGTCAGTTGGCCTGGGATGGGGCTTGATGGTTTACATTTCTAACAAGTTCCCAGGTGACACTGATGCTACTATTTTGGGGACCAAACTTTTTAAATCATCAGTTTAAGAGACAATTTGCTGATACTTGGTAACTGTTGTCCCATCTCAGAAAGCCTCCAGAGCTAACCCTGGCTTTTATACCTCTGAGGGTCTACCTGGTGAGTTGCTGCAGAAATGGAGTGAAGCAAAGTTAGGAAGTAAAGTTAGTTAAGAGTCCTCCCGGAACCAGAGAGAAAGACATAGAATAGAAAGATAACCTTTGATTTTTGGGTTAGTGGATAGCATCCATAAAAATTGCCTACAATTTTTTTTTAAGTTAAAGTAAATTCCATCTCTTCACAGATCTCCATTCCAATGATGGAGATACTGACTTGTAGCAAAATTATAGAATCTTTCAAAAGGTGGTTTTGATGAGGAAATGATTAAAACATGGTTTACCTCCTGACCTGCTGAGAGTCATGAGCATCAGCAAGTGTCTTTCAGAATTGTAGCAACTTTTCTCAGCCCTGCAATGTTCCTTTTGGGTGGTGAATCTAAGGAACCAATGACCAGATATGAATCTGCATGTGGAAGACAAGTACTCCTTCCATTGGATTATCATCCTCCACACCTTGGACATTTCGCAAAAATGTCCAAGTTCTCCACTGAGAAGGACCTAGAGTTTTGTTCCCCTGTTTTCTTGGCAGTTATGATGTCTAATGGAGTTTGAGTTACAATAGCCTCTTTGGCCATTAGGTACGTCATAGTAACCTGAGAAACTCAGGCTTGCAATTCTTATTCTTGTGTCTTCAAATGACACAGGAGAATGTGTTCCTTGTTTAAACAGTTCAACAACTCAAAATTTTGGGGTGTTTATTTTGTGCTTTATACCATGCTATGTTGTTGGCATTAATTTAGAGAGCAGTTAATTTTTTTTTTTAATCTTCATTTTATTGAGATATATTCACTTACCACGCAGTCATACAAAACAAATCGTACATTCAATTGTTCACAGTACCATTACATAGTTGTACATTCATCACCTTAATCAATCCCTGACACCTTCATTAGCACACACACAAAAATAATAAGAATAATAATTAAAGTGAAAAAGAGCAATTGAAGTAAAAAAGAACACTGGGTACCTTTGTCTGTTTGTTTGTTTGTTTCCTTCCCCTATTTTTCTACTCATCCATCCATAAACTAGACAAAGTGGAGTGTGGTCCTTATGGTTTTCCCAATCCCATTGTCACCCCTCATAAGCTACATTTTTATACAATTGTCTTCGAGATTCATGGGTTCTGGGTTGTAGTTTGATAGTTTCAGGTATCCACCACCAGCTACCCCAATTCTTTAGAACCTAAAAAGGGTTGTCTAAATTGTGCGTAAGAGTGCCCACCAGAGTGACCTCTCGGCTCCTTTTGGAATCTCTCTGCTACTGAAGCTTATTTCATTTCCTTTCACATCCCCCTTTTGGTCAAGAAGATGTTCTCCGTCCCATGATGCCAGGACTACATTCCTCCCCAGGAGTCATATTCCACGTTGCCAGGGAGATTCACTCCCCTGGGTGTCTGATCCCACGTAGGGGGGAGGGCAGTGATTTAACCTTTCAAGTTGGCTTAGCTAGAGAGAGAGGGCCACATCTGAGCAACAAAGAGGCATTTGGGAGGAGGCTCTTAGGCACAATTATAGGGAGGCCTAGCCTCTCCTTTGCAGCAACCGTCTTCCCAAGGGTAAAACCTACGGTAGAGGGCTCAACCCATCAAACCACCAGTTCCCTATGTCTGTGATCATGTTAGCAACCATTGAGGTGGGGTAGGCCAATACCCCTGCATTCTCCACAGGCTCCTCAAGGGGGCACTACATATTATTTTCCTTGTTTTTTTTTTTTTTTTTTTAACCTTTTTTTCCTTTTTAAATCAACTGTATGGAAAAAACAAAAATTAAAAAAAAACAGAAAAGAAAAAAGAAAAACATACAGTAAAAGAACATTTCAAAGAGACCATAACAAGGGAGTAAGAAAAAGGCAACTAACCTAAGATAACTGCTTTACTTCCCACCTGTTCCTACTTTACCCCAAGAAAGTTACATAATATAACAACATTTCTGTGAACTTGCTCCTACTATATCCATCAGAAATTAACAGACCATAGTCATTCCTGGGCATCCCCAGAAAATTAAATAGCATATCTGTTCTACTTGGATTACTGTTCCCCCTTCCTTAATTGCCCTCTATTGCTAGTTCCCCTACATTCTACATTATAAACCATTCGTTTTACATTTTTCAAAGTTCACATTAGTGGTAGGATATAATATTTCTCTTTCTGTGCCTGGCTTATTTCGCTCAGCATTATGTCTTCAAGGTTCATCCATGTTGTCATATGTTTCACGAGGTCGTTCCTTCTTATTGCCATGTAGTATTCCATCGTGTGTATATACCACATTTTATTTATCCACTCATCTGTTGAAGGACATTTGGGTTGTTTCCATCTCTTGGCAATTGTGAATAATGCTGCTATGAACATGGGCGTGCAGATATCTGTTCGTGTCACTGCTTTCCGATCTTCCGGGTATATACCGAGAAGTGCAATCGCTGGATCGAATGGTAACTCTATTTCTAGTTTTCTAAGGAACTGCCAGACTGACTTCCAGAGTGGCTGAACCATTATACAGTCCCACCAACAATGAATAAGAGTTCCAATTTCTCCACATCCCCTCCAGCATTTGTAGTTTCCTGTTTGTTTAATGGCAGCCATTCTAACCGGTGTTAGATGGTATCTCATTGTGGTCTTAATTTGCATCTCTCTAATAGCTAGTGAAGCTGAACATTTTTTCATGTGTTTCTTGGCCATTTGTATTTCCTCTTCAGAGAACTGTCTTTTCATAACTTTTGCCCATTTTATAATTGGGCTGTATGTATTATTGTCATTGAGTTGTAGGATTTCTTTATATATGCAAGATATCAGTCTTTTGTCAGATAAATGGTTTCCAAAAATTTTTTCCCATTGAGTTGGCTGCCTCTTTACCTTTTTGAGAAATTCCTTTGAGGTGCAGAAACTTCTAAGCTTGAGGAGTTCCCATTTATCTATTTTCTCTTTTGTTGCTTGTGCTTTGGGTGTAAAGTCTAGGAAGTGGCCGCCTAATACAAGGTCTTGAAGATGTTTTCCTACATTATCTTCCAGGAGTTTTATGGTACTTTCTTTTATATTGAGATCTTTCATCCATTTTGAGTTAATTTTTGTGTAGGGTGTGAGGTAGGGGTCCTCTTTCATTCTTTTGGATATGGATATCCAACTCTCCCAGCCCCATTTGTTGAATAGACCATTATGACTCAGTTCAGTGACTTTGGGGGCCTTATCAAAGATCAGTCGGCCATAGATCTGAGGCTCTATCTCTGAATTCTCAGTTCGATTCCATTGATCTATATGTCTATCTTTGTACCAGTACCATGCTGTTTTGAAAACTGTGGCTTTATAATAAGCTTCAAAGTCAGGGAGTGTAAGTCCTCCCACTTCGTTTTTCTTTTTTAGAGTGTCTTTAGCAATTCGAGGCATCTTCCCTTTCCAAATAAATTTGATAACTAGCTTTTCCAAGTCTGCAAAGTAGGTTGTTGGAATTTTGATTGGGATTGCATTGAATCTGTAGATGAGTTTTGGTAGAATTGACATCTTAATGACATTTAGCCTTCCTATCCATGAACATGGAATATTTTTCCATCTTTTAAGGTCCCCTTCTATTTCTTTTAGCAGAGTTACGTAGTTTTCTTTGTATAGGTCTTTTACATCTTTGGTTAAGTTTATTCCTAGGTACTTGATTTTTTTAGTTGCTATTGAAAATGGTATCTTTTTCTTGAGTGTCTCTTCAGTTTGTTCATTTCTAGCAGATAGAAACATTACTGACTTATGTGCATTAATCTTGTATCCCGCTACTTTGCTAAATTTGTTTATTAGCTCTAGTAGCTGTATCGTCGATTTCTCAGGGTTTTCCAGATATAAGATCATATCATCTGCAAACAATGACAGTTTTGCTTCTTCTTTTTCAATTTGGATGCCTTTTATTTCTTTGTCTTGCCAGATTGCCCTGGCTAGCACTTCCAGCACAATGTTGAATAACAGTGGTGACAGCGGGCATCCTTGTCTTGTTCCTGATCTTAGAGGGAAGGCTTTCAGTCTCTCACCATTGAGTACTATGCTGGCTGTGGGTTTTTCATATATGCTTTTTATCATATTAAGGAAGTTTCCTTCAATTCCTACCTTTTGAAGTGTTTTTATCAAAAAGGGATGTTGGATTTTGTCAAATGCTTTTTCAGCATCTATTGAGATGATCATTTGATTTTCCGTTTTGAATTTTTAATGTGTTGTAATACATTGATTGTTTTTCTTATGTTGAACCATCCTTGCATGCCTGGAATGAACCCCACTTGGTCATGGTGTATGATTTTTTTAATGTGTCTTTGGATTCGATTTGCAAGTATTTTGTTTAGGATTTTTGCATCTATATTCATTAGGGAGATTGGCCGGTAGTTTTCCTTTTTTGTAGCATCTTTGCCTGGTTTTGGTATTAGATTGATGTTAGCTTCATAAAATGAGTTAGGTAGTGTTCCATTTTCTTCAATGTTTTCAAAGAGTTTGAGTAAGATTGGTGTCAGTTCTTTCTGGAAAGTTTGGTAGAATTCCCCTGTGAAGCCATCTGGCCCTGGGCATTTACTTGTGGGAAGATTTTTTTTTTTTTTTTTTTTTAATCAACATTTTATTGAGATATATTCACATACCACGCAGTCATACAAAACAAATTGCACTTTCGATTGTTTACAGTACCATTACATAGTTGTACATTCATCACCTAAATCAATCCCTGACACCTTCATTAGCACACACACAAAAATAACAAGAATAATAATTAGAGTGAAAAAGAGCAATTGAAGTAAAAAAGAACACTGGGTACCTTTGTCTGTTTGTTTGCTTCCCCTACTTTTCTACACATCCATCCATAAACTAGACAAAGTGGAGTTTGGTCCTTATGGCATTCCCAATCCCACTGTCACCCCTCATAAGCTACATTTTTATACAACTGTCTTCGAGATTCATGGGTTCTGGGTTGTAGTTTAATAGTTTCAGGTATCCACCACCAGCTACCCCAATTCTTTAGAACCTAAAAAAGGTTGTCTAAAGTGTGCGTAAGAGTGCCCACCAGAGTGATCTCTCGGCTCGTTTTGGAATCTCTCTGCCACTGAAGCTTATTTCATTTCCTTTCACATCCCCCTTTTGGTCAAGAAGATGTTCTCCATCCCACGATGCCGGGTCTACATTCCTCCCCGGGAGTCATATTCCACGTTGCCAGGGAGATCACTTCCCTGGGTGTCTGATCCCACGTAGGGGGGAGGGCAGTGATTTCACCTTTCAAGTTGGCTTAGCCAGAGAGAGAGGGCCACATCTGAGCAACAAAGAGGCATTCAGGAGGAGACTCTTAGGCACAAATACAGGGAGGCCTAGCCTCTCCTTTGCAGCAACCGTCTTCCCAAGGGTAAAACTTATGGTAGAGGGCTCAACCCATCAAACCACCAGTCCCCTATGTCTGTGGTCATGTTAGCAACCATGGAGGTGGGGTAGGCGAATACCCCTGCATTCTCCACAGGCTCCTCAAGGGGGCACTACATCTTTTTTTTTTTTTTCCTTGTTTGTCTTTTTTCTTTTCTTTTTTTTTTTTTTTAACTTTCCCTTCTTTTTTAAATCAACTGTATGAAAAAAAAAGTTAAAAAGAAAACAACATACAATAAAAGAACATTTCAAAGAGACCATAACAAGGGAGTAAAAAAAGACAACTAACCTAAGATAACTGCTTAACTTCCAACATGTTCCTACTTTACCCCAAGAAAGTTACATAATATAGCAACATTTCAGTGAACTTGTTCCTACTACATCCATCAGAAATTAACAGACCATAGTCATTTCTGGGCATCCCCAGAACGTTAAATAGCTTATCTGTTCTTCTTGGATTATTGTTCCCCCTTCCTTAATTGCTCTCTACTGCTAGTTCCCCTACATTCTACATTATAAACCATTTGTTTTACATTTTTCAAAGTTCACATTAGTGGTAGGATATAATATTTCTCTTTTTGTGCCTGGCTTATTTCGCTCAGCATTATGTCTTCAAGGTTCATCCATGTTGTCATATGTTTCACCAGATCGTTCCTTCTTACTGCCGCGTAGTATTCCATCGTGTGTATATACCACATTTTATTTATCCACTCATCTGTTGAAGGACATTTGGGTTGTTTCCATCTCTTGGCAATTGTGAATAATGCTGCTATGAACATGGGCGTGCAGATATTTGTTCGTGTCACTGCTTTCTGATCTTCCGGGTATATACCGAGAAGAGCAATCGCTGGATCGAATGGTAGCTCTATATCTAGTTTTCTAAGGAACTGCCAGACTGACTTCCAGAGTGGCTGAACCATTATACAGTCCCACCAACAATGAATAAGAGTTCCAATTTCTCCACATCCCCTCCAGCATTTGTACTTTCCTGTTTGTTTAATGGTAGCCATTCTAACCGGTGTTAGATGGTATCTCATTGTGGTCTTAATTTGCGTCTCTCTAATAGCTAGTGAAGCTGAACATTTTTTCATGTGTTTCTTGGCCATTTGTATTTCCTCTTCACAGAACTGTCTTTTCATATCTTTTTTCCATTTTATAATTGGGCTGTCTGTACTATTGTCATTGAGTTGTAGGATTTCTTTGTATATGCAAGATATCAGTCTTTTGTCAGATACATGGTTTCCAAAAATTTTTTCCCATTGAGTTGGCTGCCTCTTTACCTTTTTGAGAAGTTCCTTTGAGGTGCAGAAACTTCTAAGCTTGAGGAGTTCCCATTTATCTATTTTCTCTTTTGTTGCTTGTGCTTTGGGTGTAAAGTCTAGGAAGTGGCCTCCTAATACAAGGTCTTGAAGTTGTTTTCCTACATTATCTTCTAGGAGTTTTATGGTACTTTCTTTTATATTGAGATCTTTGGTCCATTTTGAGTTAATTTTTGTGTAGGGTGTGAGGTAGGGGTCCTCTTTCATTCTTTTGGATATGGATATCCAACTCTCCCAGCCCCATTTGTTGAAAAGACCATTATGGCTCAGTTCGGTGACTTTGGGGGCCTTATCAAAGATCAGTCGGCCATAGATCTGAGGCTCTATCTCTGAATTCTCAGTTCGATTCCATTGATCTATATGTCTATCTTTGTGCCAGTACCATGCTGTTTTGGCAACTGTGGCTTTATAATAAGCTTCAAAGTCAGGGAGTGTAAGTCCTCCCACTTCGTTTTTCTTTTTTAGAGTGTCTTTAGCAATTCGAGGCATCTTCCCTTTCCAAATAAATTTGATAACTAGCTTTTCCAAGTCTGCAAAGTAGGTTGTTGGAATTTTGATTGGGATTGCATTGAATCTGTAGATGAGTTTCGGTAGAATTGACATCTTAATGACATTTAGCCTTCCTATCCATGAACATGGAATATTTTTCCATCTTTTAAGGTCCCCTTCTATTTCTTTTAGTAGAGTTATGTAGTTTTCTTTGTATAGGTCTTTTACATCTTTGGTTAAGTTGATTCCTAGGTACTTGATTTTTTTAGTTGCTATTGAAAATGGTATCTTTTTCTTGAGTGTCTCTTCAGTTTGTTCATTTCTAGCATATAGAAACATTACTGACTTATGTGCATTAATCTTGTATCCCGCTACTTTGCTAAATTTGTTTATTAGCTCTAGTAGGTGTATCGTTGATTTCTCAGGGTTTTCTAGATATAAGATCATATCATCTGCAAACAATGACAGTTTTACTTCATCTTTTCCAATTTGGATGCCTTTTATTTCTTTGTCTTGCCGGATTGCCCTGGCTAGCACTTCCAGCACAATGTTGAATAACAGTGGTGACAGCGGGCATCCTTGTCTTGTTCCTGATCTTAGAGGGAAGGCTTTCAGTCTCTCACCATTGAGTACTATGCTGGCTGTGGGTTTTTCATATATGCTCTTTATCATGTTGAGGAAGTTTCCTTCAATTCCTACCTTTTGAAGTGTTTTTATCAAAAAGGGAAGTTGGATTTTGTCAAATGCTTTTTCAGCATCTATTGAGATGATCAATTGATTTTTCCGTTTCGAGTTTTTAATGTGTTGTAATACATTGATTGTTTTTCTTATGTTGAACCATCCTTGCATGCCTGGAATGAACCCCACTTGGTCATGGTGTATGATTTTTTAATGTGTCTTTGGATTCAATTTGCAAGTATTTTGTTGAGGATTTTTGCATCTATATTCATTAGGGAGATTGGCCGGTAGTTTTCCTTTTTTGTAGCAACTTTGCCTGGTTTTGGTATTAGATTGATGTTAGCTTCATAAAATGAGTTAGGTAGTGTTCCATTTTTTTCAATGTTTTGAAAGAGTTTGAGTAAGATTGGTGTCAGTTCTTTCTGGAAAGTTTGGTAGAATTCCCCTGTGAAGCCATCTGGCCCTGGGCATTTATTTGTGGGAAGATTTTTGATGACTGATTGGATCTCTTTGCTTGTGATGGGTTGGTTGAGGTCTTCTATTTCTTCTCTGGTCAGTCTAGGTTATTCATATGTTTCCAGGAAATTGTCCATTTCTTCTACATTATCCAGTTTGTTGCCATACAGTTGTTCATAATATCCTCTTATAATTTTTTAAATTTCTTCAGGGTCTGCAGTTATGTCACCTTTTTCATTCATTATTTTGTTTATATGGGTCTTCTCTCTTTTTGATTTTGTCAGTCTAGCTAGGGGCTTGTCAATCTTGTTGATCTTCTCAAAGAACCAACTTTTGGTGATATTTATCCTTTCTATTGTTTTTTTGTTCTCTATGTCATTTATTTCTGCTTTAATCCTTGTTATTTCTTTTCTTGTACTTGGTTTAGGATTGGTTTGCTGTTCATTTTCTAGCTTCTTCAGTTGATCCATTAGTTCTTTGATTTTGGCTCTTTCTTCCTTTTTAATATATGCGTTTAGTGCTATAAATTTCCCCCTTAGCACTGCTTTTGGTGCATCCCATAGGTTTTGGTATGTTGTGTTCTCATTTTCATTCGTCTCTATATATTTAGCAATTTCTCTTGCTATTTCTTCTTTAACCCACTGATTGTTTAGGAGTGTGTTGTTTAACCTCCAGGTATTTGTGAATTTTCTAAGTCTCTGATGGTTATTGACTTCTAATTGTATTCCATTGTGGTCAGAGAATGTGCTTTGAATAATTTCAATCTTTTTAAATTTATTGAGGCTTGTTTTATGTCCCAGCATATGATCTATTCTGGAGAAAGTTCCGTGAGCACTAGAAAAGTATGTGTATCCTGGTGATTTGGGATGTAATGTCCTGTAGATGTCTGTTAAATCTAATTCATTTATCAGATTGTTTAGGTTTTCAATTTCCTTATTGGTCTTCTGTCTGGTTGATCTATCTATAGGAGAGAGTGATGTGTTGAAGTCTCCCACAATTATTGTGGAAACATCAATTGCTTCCTTTAGTTTTGCCAATGTTTCTCTCATGTATTTTGTGGCACCTTGATTGGGTGCATAGACATTTACGATTGTTATTTCTTCTTGCTGAATTGCCCCTTTTATTAGTATGTAGTGGCCTTCTTTGTCTCTCAAAACATCCCTGCATTTGAAGTCTATTTATCTGAGATTAATATTGCTACACCTGCTTTCTTTTGGCTGTAGCTTGCATGAAATATTTTTTTCCATCCTTTCACTTTCAGTTTCTTTGTGTCCCTGTGTCTAAGATGAGTCTCTTGTATGCAACATATTGATGGTTCATTTTTTTTGATCCATTCTGCGAATCTATATCTTTTAATTGGGGAGTTTAATCCATTTACATTCAACGTTAAAACCGTGAAGGCATTTCTTGAATCGGCCATCTTATCCTTTGGATTATGTTTGCCATATTTTTCCCTCTCTCTATTAATATCCTTTATTGTACCCATACCGAATCTCTTTAGTACTGAACCTTTCTCCAAGTCTCTCTATCCTGTCTTTGTTTCTCTGTCTGTAGGGCTCTCTTTAGTATCTCCAGTAGGGCAGGTCTCTTGTTAGCAAATTCTCTCAGCATTTCTTTGTCTGTGAAAAATTTAAGCTCTCCCTCAAATTTGAAGGAGAGCTTTGCTGGATAAAGTATTCTTGGCTGGAAATTCCTCTCACTCAGAATTTTAAATATATCGTGCCACTGCCATCTCGCCTCCATGGTGGCTGCTGAGTAGTCACTACTTAGTCTTATGCTGTTTCCTTTGTATGTGGTGAATTGCTTTTCTCTTGCTGCTTTCAGAACTTGCTCCTTCTCTTCTATGTTTGACAGTGTGATCAGTATATGTCTCGGAGTGGGTTTTTTTGGATTTATTCTATTTGGAGTTCGCTGAGCATTTATGATTTGTGTATTTATGTTGTTTAGAAGATTTGGGAAGTTTTCCCCAACAATTTCTTTGAATACTCTTCCTAGACCTTTACCCTTTTCTTCCCCTTCTGGGACACCAATGAGTCTTATATTCGGACGTTTCATATTATCTATCATATCCCTGAGGTCCATTTCGAGTTTTTCAATTTTTTTCCCCATTCTTTCTTTTATGCTTTCATTTTCCATTCTGTCATCTTCCAGGTCACTGATTTGTTGTTCAACTTCCTCTAGTCTTGTACTATGAGTGTCCAGAATCTTTTTAATTTGGTCAACAGTTTCTTTAATTTCCATAAGATCATCCATTTTTTTATTTAGTCTTGCAATGTCTTCTTTATGCTCTTCTAGGGTCTTCTTGATTTCCTTCATATCCCGTACTATGGTCTCATTGTCCATCTTTAGTTCTTTGAGTAGCTGCTCTAGGTGCTGTGTCTCTTCTGGTCTTTTGATTTGGGTGCTTGGGCTTGGGTTATCCATATCGTCTGGTTTTTTCATATGCTTTATAATTTTCTGTTGTTTTTGGCCTCGTGGCATTTGCTGAACTTGATAGGGTTCTTTTAGGGTTTGTAGACCAGTTGAAGTCCTTATCTCTAATTTATCAGATCTACAGCTTCGTGGAGTACACTTTCTCTAACTAACCAGCAGATGGCGTCCACGAGCCACCTGTTCTCCACAAGCCAGATCTCCCCTGCTTAGCCTTTTTGGTGAGTGGGGGAGTGAGTCTTGTGGGGCCCAATTGGTGTACCAAGCTTGCGTGTGTAGTTGGTGTTGCCTGCCCTGTATGTGGGGCGTGTTTCTGGGCAGTCGGGGAGGGGGGGTGGCCCTAACAATCAAATCTCCCTGATGATCCTAGAGTTTTAAAGCTGCTGAAATAGTCTAATCCTTCAGTTCAGTCCTGTCACAGTTTGTCTCTGCCACTGACCCACAAGTCTTTGCTATTGGCGTATGGCTCCTGAGACTTGCAAGTGGGCCCCTCTTCCAGGCTGTGCACCCCACGGTCCTCTGTTGAGGGATGACTGTGCTATGTCACAGGTGAGTGCCGTCCCCCCAGGGCAGTTCTGGGCTGCTGGGCTGTGTGGGAGGCTCCCAGTCTGCTCAAATGATGGCTGAATGGGGCTCTGTTAATTCACACTGCTCCCCCTTCCCAGCTCTGGGACATTCAGCTGAGGTTGCAGGGAAGGCTAATGTCCACGCCCAGTTTTGTGGTGTGTGCCTGTTATTTGAAGCACTTCCGTCACACTGGGTTGTCTGGGGCAGCTCTGGGCTATGGGGCTGGCGATGGGCAGGAGTGTTTCCTGTCCACCAGGATGGTGGCTGTGAGCGGACACCCCCCTTTTCTTGGGAAGTTGTGTTGTTTCGTGAATTTTCCCAGCCACTGGATTATTGCCTTTTGTCTCAGAGCTCTCTTAGTTCTGCTCTTCACTTGACGTGCCCAAATTTCAATTCTTTGAAGCTTTCTGTATTGAGCTTCTTAGAGTAATTGTTTTAGAAAAAGCAAAAAGGATTTAAAAAAAAAAAAAAAAAAAAACGGCCCTCCTCAGAGATCTAATGGGTTATTGAAATGCTAATAGACAAAGCAACCAGGGCCATTAAGGAAAGGTGCACAGGGCAGAGAGATCAGCTTTGCTTCGGGATTTGCATATGCGCCTCAAGGCCTGATCTCCGCCCTTCCCCTTTCTGTGTTCACCAGAACTCCAAAAATCCTCTGCTTTTATTTTGGAGTTTTTCGTGTTGTTTTTTTTCTATGCCTGTCTCCTCTCTGCTGGGCTGGCTGCTCTCAGAGTCTCTGGTGTCTGGTCTCAGTCTATCTATGGTTGGAGTTTGAATCAGTAGAAGGAGTTTCCGATAAGAGCAGCCACTGCAATTCTCCCTTCTCCTTCCCGGAGCTGACAGCCCCTCCTCCCCCGGGACTGAGCCTGGCAGGGAGGGGCGCAGGTCCCCTGGCCGCAAAAACTTACAGATTTCGCTGATCTCAGCAGTTCCACGTTTTCATGAGTGTTGTATGAAGTATGCCCAAAGACAGATTGCTCTGTGGTGTCCAGTCCACGCAGTTCCTGGCTTTTTACCTACTTTCCTGGAGGAGTAACTAAAACATACAGCTCACCAGTCTGCCATCTTGCCCCGCCTCCTGTGGGAAGATTTTTGATGACTGATTGGATCTCTTCGCTTGTGATGGGTTGGTTGAGGTCTTCTATTTCTTCTCCGGTCAGTCTAGGGTGTTCATATCTTTCCAGGAAATTGTCCATTTCCTCTACATTACCCAGTTTGTTGCCATACAGTTGTTCATAGTATCCTCTTATAATTTTTTAAATTTCTTCAGGGTCTGCAGTTATGTCACCTTTTTCATTCATTATTTTGTTTATATGGGTCTTCTCTCTTTTTGATTTTGTCAGTCTAGCTAGGGGCTTGTCAATCTTGTTGATCTTCTCAAAGAACCAACTTTTGGTGATATTTATCCTTTCTATTGTTTTTTTGTTCTCTATGTCATTTATTTCTGCTTTAATCCTTGTTATTTCTTTTCTTGTACTTGGTTTAGGATTGGTTTGCTGTTCATTTTCTAGCTTCTTCAGTTGATCCATTAGTTCTTTGATTTTGGCTCTTTCTTCCTTTTTAATATATGCGTTTAGTGCTATAAATTTCCCCCTTAGCACTGCTTTTGGTGCATCCCATAGGTTTTGGTATGTTGTGTTCTCATTTTCATTCGTCTCTATATATTTAGCAATTTCTCTTGCTATTTCTTCTTTAACCCACTGATTGTTTAGGAGTGTGTTGTTTAACCTCCAGGTATTTGTGAATTTTCTAAGTCTCTGATGGTTATTGACTTCTAATTGTATTCCATTGTGGTCAGAGAATGTGCTTTGAATAATTTCAATCTTTTTTAAATTTATTGAGGCTTGTTTTATGTCCCAGCATATGATCTATTCTGGAGAAAGTTCCGTGAGCACTAGAAAAGTATGTGTATCCTGGTGATTTGGGATGTAATGTCCTGTAGATGTCTGTTAAATCTAATTCATTTATCAGATTGTTTAGGTTTTCAATTTCCTTATTGGTCTTCTGTCTGGTTGATCTATCTATAGGAGAGAGTGATGTGTTGAAGTCTCCCACAATTATTGTGGAAACATCAATTGCTTCCTTTAGTTTTGCCAATGTTTCTCTCATGTATTTTGTGGCACCTTGATTGGGTGCATAGACATTTACGATTGTTATTTCTTCTTGCTGAATTGCCCCTTTTATTAGTATGTAGTGGCCTTCTTTGTCTCTCAAAACATCCCTGCATTTGAAGTCTATTTTATCTGAGATTAATATTGCTACACCTGCTTTCTTTTGGCTGTAGCTTGCATGAAATATTTTTTTCCATCCTTTCACTTTCAGTTTCTTTGTGTCCCTGTGTCTAAGATGAGTCTCTTGTATGCAACATATTGATGGTTCATTTTTTTTGATCCATTCTGCGAATCTATATCTTTTAATTGGGGAGTTTAATCCATTTACATTCAACGTTAAAACCGTGAAGGCATTTCTTGAATCGGCCATCTTATCCTTTGGATTATGTTTGCCATATTTTTCCCTCTCTCTATTAATATCCTTTATTGTACCCATACCGAATCTCTTTAGTACTGAACCTTTCTCCAAGTCTCTCTATCCTGTCTTTGTTTCTCTGTCTGTAGGGCTCTCTTTAGTATCTCCAGTAGGGCAGGTCTCTTGTTAGCAAATTCTCTCAGCATTTCTTTGTCTGTGAAAAATTTAAGCTCTCCCTCAAATTTGAAGGAGAGCTTTGCTGGATAAAGTATTCTTGGCTGGAAATTCCTCTCACTCAGAATTTTAAATATATCGTGCCACTGCCATCTCGCCTCCATGGTGGCTGCTGAGTAGTCACTACTTAGTCTTATGCTGTTTCCTTTGTATGTGGTGAATTGCTTTTCTCTTGCTGCTTTCAGAACTTGCTCCTTCTCTTCTATGTTTGACAGTGTGATCAGTATATGTCTCGGAGTGGGTTTTTTTGGATTTATTCTATTTGGAGTTCGCTGAGCATTTATGATTTGTGTATTTATGTTGTTTAGAAGATTTGGGAAGTTTTCCCCAACAATTTCTTTGAATACTCTTCCTAGACCTTTACCCTTTTCTTCCCCTTCTGGGACACCAATGAGTCTTATATTCGGACGTTTCATATTATCTATCATATCCCTGAGGTCCATTTCGAGTTTTTCAATTTTTTTCCCCATTCTTTCTTTTATGCTTTCATTTTCCATTCTGTCATCTTCCAGGTCACTGATTCGTTGTTCAACTTCCTCTAGTCTTGTACTATGAGTGTCCAGAATCTTTTTAATTTGGTCAACAGTTTCTTTAATTTCCATAAGATCATCCATTTTTTTATTTAGTCTTGCAATGTCTTCTTTATGCTCTTCTAGGGTCTTCTTGATTTCCTTCATATCCCGTACTATGGTCTCATTGTCCATCTTTAGTTCTTTGAGTAGCTGCTCTAGGTGCTGTGTCTCTTCTGGTCTTTTGATTTGGGTGCTTGGGCTTGGGTTATCCATATCGTCTGGTTTTTTCATATGCTTTATAATTTTCTGTTGTTTTTGGCCTCGTGGCATTTGCTGAACTTGATAGGGTTCTTTTAGGGTTTGTAGACCAGTTGAAGTCCTTATCTCTAATTTATCAGATCTACAGCTTCGTGGAGTACACTTTCTCTAACTAACCAGCAGATGGCGTCCACGAGCCACCTGTTCTCCACAAGCCAGATCTCCCCTGCTTAGCCTTTTTGGTGAGTGGGGGAGTGAGTCTTGTGGGGCCCAATTGGTGTACCAAGCTTGCGTGTGTAGTTGGTGTTGCCTGCCCTGTATGTGGGGCGTGTTTCTGGGCAGTCGGGGAGGGGGGGTGGCCCTAACAATCAAATCTCCCTGATGATCCTAGAGTTTTAAAGCTGCTGAAATAGTCTAATCCTTCAGTTCAGTCCTGTCACAGTTTGTCTCTGCCACTGACCCACAAGTCTTTGCTATTGGCGTATGGCTCCTGAGACTTGCAAGTGGGCCCCTCTTCCAGGCTGTGCACCCCACGGTCCTCTGTTGAGGGATGACTGTGCTATGTCACAGGTGAGTGCCGTCCCCCCAGGGCAGTTCTGGGCTGCTGGGCTGTGTGGGAGGCTCCCAGTCTGCTCAAATGATGGCTGAATGGGGCTCTGTTAATTCACACTGCTCCCCCTTCCCAGCTCTGAGACATTCAGCTGAGGTTGCAGGGAAGGCTAATGTCCACGCCCAGTTTTGTGGTGTGTGCCTGTTATTTGAAGCACTTCCGTCACACTGGGTTGTCTGGGGCAGCTCTGGGCTATGGGGCTGGCGATGGGCAGGAGTGTTTCCTGTCCACCAGGATGGTGGCTGTGAGCGGACACCCCCCTTTTCTTGGGAAGTTGTGTTGTTTCGTGAATTTTCCCAGCCACTGGATTATTGCCTTTTGTCTCAGAGCTCTCTTAGTTCTGCTCTTCACTTGACGTGCCCAAATTTCAATTCTTTGAAGCTTTCTGTATTGAGCTTCTTAGAGTAATTGTTTTAGAAAAAGCAAAAAGGATTTAAAAAAAAAAAAAAAAAAAAACGGCCCTCCTCAGAGATCTAATGGGTTATTGAAATGCTAATAGACAAAGCAACCAGGGCCATTAAGGAAAGGTGCACAGGGCAGAGAGATCAGCTTTGCTTCGGGATTTGCATATGCGCCTCAAGGCCTGATCTCCGCCCTTCCCCTTTCTGTGTTCACCAGAACTCCAAAAATCCTCTGCTTTTATTTTGGAGTTTTTCGTGTTGTTTTTTTTCTATGCCTGTCTCCTCTCTGCTGGGCTGGCTGCTCTCAGAGTCTCTGGTGTCTGGTCTCAGTCTATCTATGGTTGGAGTTTGAATCAGTAGAAGGAGTTTCCGATAAGAGCAGCCACTGCAATTCTCCCTTCTCCTTCCCGGAGCTGACAGCCCCTCCTCCCCCGGGACTGAGCCTGGCAGGGAGGGGCGCAGGTCCCCTGGCCGCAAAAACTTACAGATTTCGCTGATCTCAGCAGTTCCACGTTTTCATGAGTGTTGTATGAAGTATGCCCAAAGACAGATTGCTCTGTGGTGTCCAGTCCACGCAGTTCCTGGCTTTTTACCTACTTTCCTGGAGGAGTAACTAAAACATACAGCTCACCAGTCTGCCATCTTGCCCCGCCTCCTGTGGGAAGATTTTTGATGACTGATTGGATCTCTTCGCTTGTGATGGGTTGGTTGAGGTCTTCTATTTCTTCTCCGGTCAGTCTAGGGTGTTCATATCTTTCCAGGAAATTGTCCATTTCCTCTACATTACCCAGTTTGTTGCCATACAGTTGTTCATAGTATCCTCTTATAATTTTTTAAATTTCTTCAGGATCTGCAGTTATGTCACCTTTTTCATTCATTATTTTGTTTATATGGGTCTTCTCTCTTTTTGATTTTGTCAGTCTAGCTAGGGGCTTGTCAATCTTGTTGATCTTCTCAAAGAACCAACTTTTGGTGATATTTATCCTTTCTATTGTTTTTTTGTTCTCTATGTCATTTATTTCTGCTTTAATCCTTGTTATTTCTTTTCTTGTACTTGGTTTAGGATTGGTTTGCTGTTCATTTTCTAGCTTCTTCAGTTGATCTATTAGTTCTTTGATTTTGGCTCTTTCTTCCTTTTTAATATATGCGTTTAGTGCTATAAATTTCCCCCTTAGCACTGCTTTTGCTGCATCCCATAGGTTTTGGCATGTTGTGTTCTCATTTTCATTCGTCTCTCTATATTTAGCAATTTCTCTTGCTATTTCTTCTTTAACCCACTGATTGTTTAGGAGTGTGTTGTTTAACCTCCAGGTATTTGTGAATTTTCTAAGTCTCTGATGGTTATTGACTTCTAATTGCATTCCATTGTGGTCAGAGAATGTGCTTTGAATAATTTCAATCTTTTTAAATTTACTGAGGCTTGTTTTATGTCCCAGCATACGATCTATTCTGGAGAAAGTTCCGTGAGCACTAGAGAAGTATGTGTATCCTGGTGATTTGGGATGTAATGTTCTGTATATGTCTGTTAAATCTAATTTATTTATCAGATTGTTTAGGTTTTCAATTTCCTTATTAGTCCTCTGTCTGGTTGATCTATCTATAGGAGAGAGTGATGTGTTGAAGTCTACCACAATTATTGTGGAAACATCTATTGCTTCCTTTAGTTTTGCCAGTGTTTCTCTCATGTATTTTGTGGCACCTTGATTGGGTGCATAGACATTTATGGTTGTTATTTCTTCTTGTTGAATTGCCCCTTTTATTAGTGTGTAGTGGCCTTCTTTGTCTCTCAAAACTTCCCTGCATTTAAAGTCTATTTTATCTGAGATTAATATTGCTACACCTGCTTTCTTTTGGCTGTAGCTTGCATGAAATATTTTTTTCCCATCCTTTCACTTTCAATTTCTTTGTGTCCCTGTGTCTAAGATGAGTCTCTTGTATGCAACATATTGATGGTTCATTTTTTTTGATGCATTCTGCGAATCTATATCTTTTAATTGGAGAGTTTAATCCATTTACATTCAACGTTATAACCGTGAAGGCATTTCTTGAATCAGCCATCTTATCCTTTGGTTTATGCTTGTCATATATACTTTTCCCCTCTCTCTATTAATATCCTTTATTGTACCCATACCGAATCTCTTTAGTACTGAACCTTTCTCCAAGTCTCTCTGTCCTTTCTCTGTTTCTCTGTCTGTAGGGCTCCCTTTAGTATCTCCAGTAGGGCAGGTCTCTTGTTAGCAAATTCTCTCAGCATTTCTTTGTCTGTGAAAAATTTAAGCTCTCCCTCAAATTTGAAGGAGAGCTTTGCTGGATAAAGTATTCTTGGTTGGAAATTTTTCTCACTCAGAATTTTAAATATATCATGCCACTGCCTTCTTGCCTCCATAGTGGCTGCTGAGTAGTCACTACTGAGTCTTATGCTGTTTCCTTTGTATGTGGTGAATTGCTTTTCTCTTGCTGCTTTCAGAACTTGCTCCTTGTCTTCTGTGTTTGACAGTGCGATCAGAATATGTCTCGGAGTGGGTTTATTTGGATTTATTCTATTTGGAGTTCACTGAGCATTTATGATTTGTGTATTTATGTTGTTTAGAAGATTTGGGAAGTTTTCCCCAACAATTTCTTTGAATACTCTTCCTAGACCTTTACCCTTTCCTTCCCCTTCTGGAACACCAATGAGTCTTATATTTGGATGTTTTATATTATCTATCATATCCCTGAGGTCCGTTTCGATTTTTTCAATTTTTTTCCCCATTCTTTCTTTTATGCTTTCATTTTCCATTCTGTCATCTTCCAGGTCACTGATTTGTTGTTCAACTTCCTCTAGTCTTGTACTATGAGTGTCCAGAATCTTTTTAATGTGGTCAACACTTTCTTTAATTTCCATAAGATCATCTATTTTTTTTATTTAGTCTTGCAATGTCTTCTTTACGCTCTTCGAGGGTCTTCTTGATATCCTTTGTATTCTGTACTACGGTCTCATTGTTCATCTTTAGTTCTTTGAGTAGCTGCTCTAGGTGCTGTGTCTCTTCTGATATTTTGATTTGGGTGATTGGGCTTGGGTTATCCATATCGTCTGTTTTTTTCATATGCTTTATAATTTTCTGTTGTTTTTGGCCTCTTGGCATTTGCTGAACTTGATAGGGTTCTTTTAGGATTTGTAGACCAATTGAAGTCCTTATCTCTAATTTATCAGATCTACAGCTTCGTGGAGTACACTTTCTCTAACTAACCAGCAGGTGGCGTCCACGAGCCACCTGTTCTCCACAAGCCAGTTCTCCCCTGCTTTGCCTTTGTGGTGAGTGGGGGAATGAGTCTTGTGGGGTCCAATTGGTGTACCAAGCTTGCGTGTGTAGATAGTGTTGCCCGCCCTGTATATGGGGCGTGTTTTTGGGCAGTCAGGGAGGTGGGGTGGCTCTAACAATCAAATCTCCCTGGTGATCCTAGAGTTTTAAAGCTGCTGCAATAGTCTAATCCTCAGTTCAGTCCTGCCACAGTTTGTCTCTGCCACTGACCCACAAGTCCTTGGTATTGGCGTATGGCTCCTGAGACTTGCAAGTGGGTCCCTCTTCCAGGGTGTGCACCCCCTGGTCCTCTGTTGAGGGATGACTGTGCTATGTCACAGGTGAGTGCCGTCCCCCCAGGGCAGTTCTGGGCTGCTGGGCTGTGTAGGGAGGCTCCCAGTCTGCTCAAATGATGGCTGAATGGGGCTTTGTTAATTCACACTGCTCCACCTTCCCAACTCTGGGACAATCAGCTGAGGTTGCAGGTAAGGCTAATGTCCACGCCCAGTTTTGTGGAGTGTGCCTGTTATTTGAAGCACTTCCGTCACACTGTGTTGTGTGGGGCAGCTCTGGGCTATGGGGCTGGTGATGGGCAGGAGTGTTTCCTGTCCACCAGGATGATGGCTGTGAGCGGACACCCCCCTTTTCTTGGGAAGTTGTGATGTTTAGTGAAATTTCTCAGCCACTGGATTTATTGCCTTTTGTCTCAGAGCTCTCTTAGTTCTGCTCTTGTCTTGACCTGCCCAAATTGCAAGTCTTTGAAGCTTTCTGTATTGGGCTTCTTAGAGTAATTGTTTTAGAAAAAGAAAAAAGGATTAAAAAAAAAAAAAAAAAAAAAGGGCCCTCCTCACAGATCTAATGGGTTATTGAAATGCTAAGAGACAAAGCAATCAGGGCCATTAAGGAAAGTTCCACAGGGCAGAGAGATCAGCTTTTCTTCGGGATTTGCATATGAGCCTGAGGGCTGAGCTCTGCCTTTCCCCTTTCTATGTTCACCAGAACTCCAAAAATCCTCCACTTTTATTTTGGAGTTTTTCGTGCTGTTTTTTTTCTATGTCTGTCTCCTCTCTGCAGGGCTGGCTGCTCTCAGATTCTCTGGTGTCTGGTCTCAGTCTGTCTATGGTTGGAGTTTGGATCAGTAGAATGAGTTTCCGATAAGGGCTGCCACTGCAGTTCTCCCTTCTCCTTCCCGGAGCTGACAGCCCCTCCTCCCACGGGACTGAGCCTGGCAGGGAGGGGCGTGGGTCCCCTGGCCGCAAAAACTTACAGATTTCGCTGATCTCAGCAGTTCGACGTGTTCATGAGTGTTGTATGAAGTATGCCCAAAGTCAGATTGCTCTGTGGTGTCCAGTCCACGCAGTTCCTGGCTTTCTACCTACTTTCCTGGAGGAGTAACTAAAACATACAGCTCACCAGTCCGCCATCTTGCCCCGCCTCGAGAGCAGTTAATTTAAAATCAAATAGTCCTTATAAGTGAGAGAGTCTTCTTTCTCCTCGGATTCTTTGCTGCACTTGGGTATTAAATGCTGAAAGTGAGGACTCCCTTCACAGTGCCCATCCACAGACTGTTTTCCTGGCTTTAATGGTGTGTGACTGTGATACAGCACCTGCCAACATTTATAGAACTTTCAAGTTAAAATTGCAGTGCTCAATTTGTTTCTACCCGTTTCCAAAGACACAGATGGTGGCCTGGGCTGACTCTGGGCTTTCTCCCCCTTGTTCTCTGGGGCTCCACTTCAGATCTGTATTTTCTCCTCTGGTCAGTCTCATCTAAAAGAAGACACAGGCCTGCATGGGAGAAAGGGGAGGCACTCCATAGGCACAGCCAAGACAGAAGGACCACCCCAGGGCAGAGCTGCTGGCAGACCACCCAGGCTATTTTACAGTGGATCCAACCCAATTGCATATTTCTCTAAAATAGAACATCAAGTTCAAGACACACCAAATTATTTTTCTACAGTTTTTAAACAAATATAGACTTTGTATGCCCCTAAAATATACCCTTGAGAATAAAACAGAATTTTCATTAAATATATTAGAAATAGATGGTAATAAATCCTCCAATCTGGCAAAGGCTGGAATGGGAGTATGAATGGAAGATGGGTTGGCCAAGACTCCTGAGCACAAGTCAACTCCTTAATTTAACCAAATTGATTGCCTCATGCATTCTGACCCAAGCACATCACTAGTTTTCTGAAAGGAAGTTCTTAAATGTGCTTAAAGAACAAGTAACCTCAGGCAAACAAACTAGTTGATGGAGAGAATTATGTTTTATTTTTTTTTTTTAAACCTCATTGTCATTTAAAAGTGGTAATTTGGGTAGGTGTTGTCTTATGAATGCCATGAGGGTAGGTCTGTGCAGTTATTTCCTCTGACAGAAAACCAAGTCTGACATAGTAATGGACACAGGACAAGTCAGAAGTGGGATCCAGAACTTTTGGTCATCAGTCTTGCTATTTAATGCCAAAGCTTCCATCCTCCCAAAGGTGGAAAAGTCTAGGAAGAAAAGGCATGTGGCACTATTATTTCAAATGACATGAATTTGATATGCTCTAAATGAAAGGAAACCCCTCTAACACACTTCTTTGGCTCGTCTCTCTTTCATTTATTTCTCCCATCTGTCTGCCTACTATTCTTTCTCTCTGAAAAGAGACTGAGATGAGACAGTAAAATTGAAGTGGATAAACCTACCACAAAGGGATGTTTTAAAGATTTGAAAGATAACTTATGGGAAAGCATCTAGCAGAGTGCCAGCCAGATAGTGGGTGCTCAGTAAGGTACAGCTCCCTTTGCCTCCCCTCTGGGCAGAGAGAAATCATTGAAAGATTGTGGTGGAGGAGTGACATTATGAGAGTTTATCAGGTTCCTCTTGTTAGTGCTAAACTGGTGAGAAAGAAAAGCATCGTTCACACATTAAATCCCTTTCTGACTCTTTTCAAGGCTGAATTGTATTCTTCTTAATCACCACTGCAGGTTTCGAACATGGCACTGGACAAAGCAATGCTCCACACTCCTGGTCAACCAAAGACAGTAATTAATGCTAAATTTAAAATGATGCCTATAATTCAAGATTCCATCAGGTTCCTGGCATCAGATTAGGAGTCCCTTTGAAGAAATAATGATGGTCCCCAATGCAACTCCTTATTAGTCCTCTTTCCTAGAGGGAGTAATAATATGCTCTCTATTGGATCTGGGTAGTCATTTGGTCCACCAACAATTAAGGAAGCACCACTCATATTTGGATACACAATTTGCAAATATCTTCCTGTCTGGTTGATTTTAGAAGTGATAAGAGCAAAATTCCCCATAAAAAAAGAAAGGAGAACTAAATGCTCTACCATATTTATATGGGAAGCCATGTACTATAGTAAATGAGAGAGCAAGTTTTGGCTTCAGAAGCTGCTGAGTTCAAATTTCTTTACTTTGCAGACTTAGGAAGGTTATTTAACCTCTCTGAAATGGTAATAATAATAATTTCCTTGTATGAATATTAAGAATTACATGAGATAAGGTATATGAAGCACTTATTCCATATGGTGCCTAACCCCATAGGAAGGGATAGATAAATGTTGGTTAATATAAAGGGGATGGCTACTTCTATGCCAGCATTGACCAAGCTACCATCACTGGGGCTATGTTCTGTAAGTGTTTTTGCTTGACCCTTGTCTTCAAGCCAATTGAATGATGCAAGACTGAATTCTTGAAAAATATTGGAAACAATGACCTCTTTGATTCTCTCCATCATCACTTTGTGAAGCCCATGATCTGGCCAGTCAGATTCTATACAGTCAAAGCCTCCTCAGATCTTTGGAATGGAGTTCCATCATCACAACAGCTGTTATAGATCTCCACAGGCTAGAGAAAACTGGCTAGGAGTAGAGGGCTTCAAAGTGCCCTTGGATCTCACCCTCATCTTGGAGATTACATCTCATTCAATTACCAGGAGACAGAAGTTTAGTCTCCTAATGTTTGTTTCTGCTCAGAAATAGGCATTACCCTGTTTTCGTGACCCTGAAGACCCCATAACATAACTCTGAATATTTAGGTACTCCTGTTGGAAATAAAGACCATTCTCCATTCAGACAATGGCCGTAGAGAAACTATTCCTGTTGTAGCAAAGTGGGGGCTCACTCTGTTGACCTTTGACCTCAGGCAGGCCCCAGCGTTCCTCTTTTCTGACCACTGAAGCAGGATTCACCCAAACTCCCCAGGTAAATGTCTCTCCTCCATATCTCTCCAAAGCTCTTGAAAAGTTTAGTATTTATCTTCCAGAAGTTTCCAATCCACACAATTAATGGTCTTTCCACACTCTCTTCACAGTGCTTAAGGCATTAGGACCCTCTCAGTCAGCTGCTGAGTGATTGCAATTAAGGGGCTAGCCTATGAGAATGAGCTTACACTTGTGGTCACGTAAGCACAGGATTTTAACCAAGGGAGATAACCTTTCTCACATATAGTAGGTACTTTTGTTTGTTGAGGTGGGCATAGCATAAGGAAAGCTGCCTATCCAGAGTACTCTGGGCATAAAATGACACATCAAAAGCCTCTAGCCCAAATACTGCACTGCTCAATAGGATTTATTTTTCATTTGATTTCGTATTTTTACTTGTAAGTGAAAATTATAGGGAAATATGATTATATAGAGAAGCAAATAAAAAGTAAACATTTCCCAGAAATTTGCCAGTCTCCACTGAATGCTATGAAATATATTCTGCTCTCTTCTTTATACACATATTCATTTTTAAAATTGTGAGAATATGGATTTGTAATCTGTTTTTCCTGTAATATATTATGAACATTTCCATAAATATTCTTCTGTAGAATGATCTTAAATGGATGCCTAGTAACCCATCTTATAAATGTACTGTAATCATTTAACTAAACCTGAATAGTCAATATTTGGATAGTTTCCAGACTTCAGTAAAAAAAAAATTGGAAACAAAATCCACCTAATATCTATATAAAAAAGAAAGCAAGGGGGTGATGAATATGTGATTTAGGTTACCTCAGATGGGGGGTGGGAAGAGGAATGAAGTGCAATAATCTTATGGCTGGATGTTGGTTATCATCAAGGTCTGAATATTTGGTTGTGGTAGTACATTCTTAGGAATTTCTCACAAACAAAAAAGCAAGCAAGCGAGCAAACAAACTCAGACCATGTGTGTAATGAACTGAGATTATGGTTAACTCTATTTTGTGCACAAGAAATCCAATAAGAAGGATGGATATGAACATTTTAAAGTTATTTATAGGTATGACCAGATGTGACCTTTAGAAAGGTTAAGCATTTTATATCCCCTCCAATATATATGAGATATCTATTTCACTGCATCCTAAATTACTTTGAAAAGCCAATGTGATTGGACTGATCAACCTGAGCCCTGTTAAACGAATGAAACTGGAGTCTCCATCCCTGGTGCATGAGTGGCAAAATATTTGGTTGGCCACTACCATCCCCATCTTTGCCCCAAGACCTACCCATGTTGGTCAGATGTTGGAAGGTGGGATGTGAAGCAGGGCCTATAGCATTTGTCTTAGGCATGGAACCATCTGGAATGCCTCTGCCACCATCACTTTTGATGGCTTGCAGACATGAAGAGAAACACATGCTTTCCAGCTGTTACCATATTTATTCCAACCACAGCCCTCTTTTCAATAACATTTTCTCAAAATTTATTTGCCAACACTATTCCAAAATCTCACTGCTCTCTACCACTATCATTGTTAATGGGGATAGCTAATGTCTGTTTTGGGTTGAAAGTGCCGTAAATGCCAGGTATATAAATCAGAGTAGCTCCTAAACACTCAAACATGCTTACAATTTTTTTAATTTTCTAAAACAGAAAATTATGCTTAGGCTTCCACCCTCCAGTCATGGGAAACTGCATTCAGCAATGTTGAAGAGCCCCTTTTCATCCCAAGGAGACGACTGAGGGGAGGATGTTATGTCTCTTCACACTGGCTTCCATAATGGTGCCTCCATCTGGCCATCTCCAGTGAGCTGCATGGGAGCACAGCTAAGTTCCCCACTATATTTATTTGGAAGTAAATATGCATCTGATAAAACCACTCCACTTCCACACCTGCTCCTGGGAGATTCCACCCTCTACCTCATGCATACCCTCCCAATTGCCTCCTCCAAACCTTGGGGCTCCTCCCCCTTTTGGAATATATTTGGTGTGCCTCAATTTACCTAGCTTTCATAAGTAAAGGCCTGTTTTCTAGAAGGAGAGGGAGGAATAGAAAAATGCTTCTCTGCAAAGAGTTTCCCAGAGCAGTAAGGACAAAATAAATTAACTCTTTGTTCAGCTAAAGAAAACATTTCCAGAGATGTTAAAACATTGTCCTGTTGATTCCACCCTCAAAATATGTCAAAAATATATCTACTTCTCTCTAGCTCCTTGGATGTTAACGAGCTCAAGCCACTATCAGCCTTAAATGGATTATTGTAATATCCTCTTTAAAAAAATCTACCTGATTCCACACTTACTCACTTCTAACAAATTCTCCACAGAGCAGCCAGGAGGAGATTTTAAAAACACAAATCTGATAGTGTTACATGCCTCATTAATAAGATATAAAATAATAAAGATGATAATACAATAAGATTTTAAAATCTTTATTAACATCTACGAAGACTGCAAGCCTTCCAGCCTATTCCCTGATGCTCTTCTCTAGGTGCTTGACAGAAAGGTAGTTTCATTTGTTTGTATGTTTGCTCTTAAACACCCCTAGACCCTTTCTACCTCTGGCTTAGAGTCTTTTTTCCCTGGCTACCTCCTGCTTATGCCTCATGTCTTAGCTAAATATTACTTCCTCAGACAAGACTTTCATAGACTCTGTAATATAAATGATTTACCCTGTATTAGGCTCTCATTGTACCCTTTATTGTCTTTAGATTATCACATTTGTCATTATCTATGTGATTGTGGGATTCCTTATTCAATGCCCTTTTCTCCCACTGACCACATATCACCAATGTCTAACAGCAATAGACACTCAGATGAATGAATAAATAAGAAAAATATGGAACCTCAAATGGTTCAAGTTCTATATATACATATACACAGTAGTCTTAGTGGATTATTGAACAAGCCCACCTTTTCCTAATTCTCATCCCAGACATTGGGTAACTATAAACCCAGCCGTTGCCACAGCATTTCTGTTTCATATTATTGTTGATTGCTATGCTTGAATTCATGTGTAAGGATTCTGAAATACGGTCTATCATGAGACAAAGGCAAAAATGCCTTGGCTCTATATTTGCCACAATCTGTCCATTCTTAAATCCCTCCTATATGTGGCATTTTTTGATGCTCAGGCTACTCTGTAAACCTACCAAATAAGTTTACAGCTAAAATCGTAGGAAAATATGCCAGGAACAAATCTTTATTGACTTCTAAGCACTTCTAAGCACAGAAATAAATGTTTGTTGACTGCTAAGTTTATTGGCTTTTAACATTAGTCAATGTTAAAGAAAATCAGCTCCAGAGGCACATCCTACAATCTTTCCCCTTTCACAATGTCTCCTCCACAACCCCTCAAACAATTTCAGAACAGGAATGGACATTCAAGATCCTGTTAACCTTACAGATGACAGAACCAAGGTTCAGCAAGATAAAGTGATTTTTCCAAGGCCACTCGGCTACAATTACACAATTTTGGAAGGAGGAAAGAGAACTTTTACTTTTTATACCCATCTATGCCTTTTGATTATTTTTTAATCATGGGCTAGTATCACTTTTTGTTTGTTAGTTTATTGTACTATTATACCTATTTCTTATTTTAAAATTACAGAGCCTTCAAGTTGAAGTTACTTAGAAACTGCCTTAGCTTCTTATCTCATTATATTTGTCTTTACTTTCTACATCTCGATGACTTTGCCGTACAGATTTGCCATAGCTTTTCCTGGCCTCTAATACTATCACTGGCAAATCTGAATTTTCATTTCTACTACTGGTCTCTAATCCTACCTATTATAAGAAGCACTTTCCAGTTTCCTCATAAAAATCTGTTATAATAATGCATCTTAAAGTTTCTCTGAAGCTTAAATTCAAAATTAAAATTTTATGTGACCCCTTTCTTTCACCCAGTCATTCATTCAACCTACCTTTGTGGAGTATTAACTATATAGCAAATATTTTGCAAGTTACAAGTTGATCAAATGCAGTACCTGACTTTAAGGAGCATGAAATGCAGCAGGAGAGATTAAAACTACTTTTGCTCTATAGAGTCCCGTTCAATAAAATGCTCTGATAACACAGTGGGTAGGGAGCACAGAAGAAAGATAGCTAAATTAGACTATGGAAAGGATCAAGGAAGATTTCCAGGAGGAAATAATAATTAAGATGAATCTTAAAAAGAAGGATTAATGATCATTGCCTCCACTAGAACATTTGCATGACCTAAAATTAGAGAATTTTACATGTAGAAATGACCTCAAAAAATATTTTGTCTAATACCTTCATTTTAAAAATAAACAAACTGAACCTCGTGTACATTATTTGTAAAAGAACATGAGTTGTGGGGTCAAAATAAGTGGCAAGTATAGAAGAGACACTCAAACATTTATTCCTACAGAACCAACTCCGTTGGTATGTGGGACCTACAGAAAAATGAAAGTAGGGACCCTTGTTCACATTATTCAGACTTTCAAGATAGAAACAGCAGAGCATTAATCAACTATGGGACCCTTCTAAAGGCAGGGCCCTGTGTAACTATCACCCAGTTCCTAGGCTCAAGAAGCAGCCCCCCTACCACATCCCTGTTCCTCTTTTTATCCAAGTTCTTGGAGGTAACCGTGGGCAGAATCCAAACAAAAGTCCGGGCCAACTCATGCCATGTTTCATGCTCTGTCTATTCAGATTTAGAACAAAACAACAACAATAATTGTCAATGGCAATACCATATAAACAGGTCCATGTTTCTGAACTTTTCCTGCTTACAATTGTACTAGAAAACATGTTCAAAATCACATTGTGCCAGTTGATCAAATAGCAAAATGACCCAGGCCTTTAAGCATGGGGAGGGTCATGAATTCTGCCTTTCTCTTTTTCATTTTTATATATAATAAAAAAACAGCCTAATTTATAATGTCATTTAACCAAACGTGATCACAATAAGAAAAAGCCCTACAGAATACAGAAATGCATGCTTCTAACAAGATTAGTGGTACAGTCAGGTTCTTCTTTTACTTATATGGACAAAGTGTTCTCAAAATAAAAATAAATAAATAAATAAATAAACTCATAAGTAGCCACCTAACTTTATTTTTTTTAACTGAGGGGATAGTAAGTCTTCACATCTATTATTTTTTTTTTAAATCTTCATTTTATTGAGATATATTCACATACACGCAGTCATACAAAACAAATCATACCTTCAATTGTTCACAGTACCATTACATAGTTGTACATTCATCACCTAAATCAATCCCTGACACTTTCATTAGCACACGCACAAAAATAACAGGAATAATAACTAAAGTGAAAAAGAGCAATTAAAGTAAAAAAGAGCACTGGGTACCTTTGTCTGTTTGTTTGTTTGTTTCCTTCCCCTATTTTTCTACCCATCCATCCATAAACTAGACAAAGGGGAGTGTGGTCCTCTTCACATCTATTCTTATATTTTAATTGATGAATTTGTGTCTTCATTTATTCAGGTAATAAACACAAATCTATGTGTTCCAAGAGCCTAGGCTGAGGCTGATTCATAACAGGTGTTCAGTGAAGGGTGCGTGGATGATGGCTGACTGAATGAATGGGGGACTAAACAATAAACCACAATGGAATATTACTCAGCCATAAAAAGGAATGAAGTATGGATCCATGCTATAACATGGGTAAACCTTGAAAACCTTTATGCTGAGTGAAAGAAGCCAGTCACAGAAGACCACATAATATATGATTCCATTTATATGAAATGTCCAGAATAGGTGAATCTATAGAGCCAGAAACTAGATTAGTGGCTTCCAGGGGCTAAGAGGAGAGGGGAATGGAGAGTGACTGCTAAGGGGCTAAGGGGTATGAGATTTCTTTGGGGAGTGATGAAAATGTTCTGGAATTAGATGGTGATGATGAAGCACTGTACTTATAAATACAAGAAACCATTTAGCCAAATTCTTAATGTAGTGATAGCTTCACCCAGACTCCTGAGGCTCTAGCTTGCAACGGGCATGATACAAAGCAGAAGAGAGAAAGAGCGAGGGGAGGGGGACTTTCAAGAGATTCCTCCTTTTCTCTCCATTGTCTTAGATGCCACCCAAGGAGGCTTTTAACTCAGGTCTTGCTTGACAATCCAAAATAACAGGCAACACCCCTATTGTGCCTTGACAGTATTTTGTGATACCTTAGAGCGTTTATTTACCATTTTCTCAAGTCTAATCTATTTCCAGACTAGCATAGAGCAAGATGCCCCATAACCTCTTGTGAAATGCTTGGTATTTGTCCTTCAGGACAGATGTTAGGCCTATTAATCTGACTAATAGTAAAATAACAACAGTCATAGCTTGTCCTTACTCGGGGTAACACGTGAAATTTTTCTAAGGTTTCTTTGATTTTTAACATTCACTGATTTATTACAACAGAGTGAGGCAAGCATCATGCATTATCTCTCATTTAAAGAAAAGAAAATGAATGTAGGATTAAACCTCCATCTTCTGGCTCCTCTTCTTCTCTACCAAGGAAAACAAGCACTCCTTCCTTCACTTAATTTTTTTGCATAGCAGTTGGGGAGGAGAAGAGGGGGTGAATAATGAGGGCACGTGTTTTTTGTCCTCCCAGAAAAGTTTAAGGTTAATATCCTATTCCCAAAGGATAGACAATTAATCATAATTAAAATAGCAACCTGTCTCTTGAAAAGAAAGCAAAAGCAGAAATATAAAATTAAACAGATAAACAGTCAGATAATGCCAAGGAGGGTTTGTAGTGGATTTTGTACAAAAAGAAAGTTTCATACTGAGCTCCAAGCACGGAATAAAAAGCAGAATTGTTGAACACTGTTTCTATATGGTCATTACATCTAATTTAGAAATCAGTGGCCATTCCTTGATTGTATATGTCACCTGGGAGGCAAGTATGGGAGAACACACAGACAAAAGGTCCAACTTTTTGCTATGAAGCAGAGAGAATAGGCAACTAGCCAAAACTTGTGTGGTTCTTCAAATTCTTGGTCTGGATCAGAGTGCCTCTCCCTCACTGACCAATAAGGAATGGAATGTAAGGTTGTGACAAACGGGTTCGCTGCAACTCTGAGCTTGGTTTCTGTTCTAGCCAAACCTCCTGGACTCCTGTAGGCTCCAGTCCTGCTGAGCCTCCCTAGGGAACCCCGCTTCCATCTCCCGCAGAAGTCCTTGGATGTCTCAGAGACAGCCCCACCCCCATCAGCCAGACATTCTTGGAATTTGAACTGTAAGAACACATTACTTCCTGACTCAGGCACTTCAATTAATTTTCAATGAATTCAGGATAATTGAAGAGGACACCAACCTACCCAAGGTGACCAGGGGGCTTTCATATGGAATGTAGGAAATCACAGCTTTTGAAAGCCAACAAAGTTAAGATCTTTTCCATTAAACAAGTATTTATTGAGCACCTACTATATGCCAGCTGCTATTCTAGGTACTACAGACAGCAGTGAATAAAACACACAAATCCCATGTTCTTGTGGAAAAGATCTCCTAGTAAATACAGGTTCCTTCCTGCTAAATGTTTTTTTGTGTGTGTGGGAAATGGAAGTACATCTCATCCTTCAAGGCAGCCATATGATGAAGGTCTTCAGAGTCAGTCAGATCTGGATTTAAATCCTGCAGACATGTCTTTGAAGCTTCCTGTTTGAACTGAAACCTGGAATCTTCTGAAGCTCCTCACCCACACAGTCTGGTGTTGAGCTGAGAAGACTCCAACAGGTGCAGCTGATCAGCTGGGGCTCCCCAGGCGTCTCTATCCCCAAGTGGTCTTTCCAGCATGGTGGCTTCAGGGTAGCAGGAGTCTCACAAGAAGGGCTGTGACTGGAACTGGAACCAATCTATATGACTTTAATGACCTTGTCTTGGAGGTCTCATGGGGTCACTCCTGCCATACTCTGTTAGCCGAGCAGTTACACAGGCCCACCTGAGGATCCCAAGAATTCCATCGTTTCTCCCAAAAGTGATGTTTGGGGTCCAGGGTAAAGCAAAAGGGTCCTCTTATGACATGGAGACCCTTGGCCCCTGAAAGTGAATGTGCAGGTGTTATGTAGTCAGGGCTGGCATCTCTCTCCATCCCAGCTGCTAGAGGCATGGCCGTTTTCCACATTGCCTGAGACATAATATTTAACTCTCTTCAACGATCTTCAGCTTCCTCAACACTGAGCCTCGGCAGCCCCTCCAGGGACCTGGCTGTCACTTCCCACGGCCTCTCCTGTTAGAATGAGTGACTTGCAGTCCCACCCTCTGGAGCTGGGGACTGCAGGACTCACAGATCCCAGGGGACTAGCACTCAGCTCATTTCCCAAGAACTGAGGGAACAGGGAGATGACCCTCCCAGGGGCATGAGTCCAAAGTTAGTTTCTTACCCTAACTCTGCCATTAGAATATTCTTTATAGAACCTGAAAGTAATGATCTCATTGAGCTTTAGTTTCCTCATCTGTAAAAAACGGAGATGATGATTTTTTTGGTAAGTATTTCTAAAAGAAAATTAGGTAAAGAATGAAAAGTTTCAATGTGTAAGCATTTCTTAACAAGTCTTAGGTCACTTCCTTTCTTTTCAAAAGCTATTAACTTCAAGACAAAGGATATCTTGAGAGCGGGGAGGTTTTTGATCTCAGACCAAAGCCATGTAATCAATCAAAGACATTTGACTTGACTAGTCCCTGAAACTCTTTACATGGCCTTTCCAGCCCAAGTCCAGTGTTTCTCAAACTTTTGTTCATTATCACACCCATAAAGAGCCTTTTTAGATACTTTTTTTCTAATGGTGCTTTCCCCCTTGAAATTTAATACCACAGAGATACCATAGATGTACTGTATGTGTGTATATATATGTGTGCTTTATAAATAAAAAGCAAAATATTTTGCCTCCTAAGAACCAATTTTCACCCCCATGGAGATGATATTACCCCCCACAGAAATTGTGTTGTTTATCTATAAAAGTGCTATGAGAATTTGTGAGGAGATCTTTTTTTTTTAAGCCTGTGAAAGAAGACATTATTTGATTCTGTTTCAGAACAGACTCTTCCTGTCATCATCATGACTATTAGAGGTAGAAAAGGGTTGAAAAGTTTGTTTCCTCTTTAAAGCAGTTTTATTCACACATCATACAATCCATCAAAAATATACAGTCAGTGGTTCTAATCAGAGTTGTGCACTCATCTCCACAATTAATTTTAGAACATTTTCATTGAAATCCCATACCCCTTACACGTGCCTATTATTGACCCTTAGAACTGATGTGGTACCTTTGTTATAATTGATGAAAAGATATTAAAATATTACTGTTAACTATAGCCATAGTTTGCATTGGATGTATTTTCCTCCATATATGACCCTATTATCAACACCTTGTAATTGTGTTGTGCATTTGTTCTGGTTCAGGGAAGAACATTCTTGTATTTTTACTATTCACCACATTCATTGTCCACAACAAGGTTCATTGTGTTACACCGCCCCATGTTTCATCCTCCAGCTTCCCTTCCAGTGACATATGCGACCCTAAACTTCCCCTTTCTACCACAATTACACACACTTTTCAGTGCTGTTAATTACACTCACGATATTGTACTGCCATCACCTCTATCCATTTCCAAACATTTCCAAACAATCTTATTAAAAATTCTTTGGTCAAGTTTTAACAATATTTTTTATATCCTGTGATAAGCCACAAAGATAAAAGTCAACCTGTTAGAAATAAAGGAAGAAGCCTGGAGCACAAGAAATTAAACGATTCTGTCCCACCCCAAAAATGTGTTGTTTCTCACTCAGAGGACACTGTCTGTGGCATGAGTACACAGATAATGTGGCTAAGCCTCCAAAAACTAGCCCCATGTCAATTGGCTATTTTTTTTCTCTATTCAATGTGGATATCCAGATGTTGCCCTGATTAAACTTTTATTCCTCACTTAAAATTATAGTTAGTGCCACTTTTATCTTAATGCATATAATTAAAAAATTTTGTGAGAACTTTATTAAACTGCAGTATTCGAAGTTTTAAATAACTCTGATATCAAATAGTAAAATTCAATTTCTATGCTGAACTTTTAAAAAGTAATTCATACTTCTTGTCATTATTTTGAGAAAAACTTGGCTTTGTTACCAAAAATTTCATCCACAAAAAGACCTGTACACAAGCCTTTATAGCAGTTTTATTCATAATTGCCAAAAATAAATTGTGCTACATCCCTACAATGGGATAGTACTCAGCAATAAAGAGAATGAATTACTGATTCATTCAACAACATGGATGAATCTCAGAAACATGGTTATTGGAAGAAGCCAGACACGAAAGAGCACATACTTTCTGATTCCATTTTAATGAGACTCTAGTAAAGAACTCTAGTAAAAAAAACTAATCTATAGTGACAGAAGCAGGTAAATGTTGCCTAGGACCAGGGGTCAGAGGAGACTGACTGTAGAGGATACAGGGGAACTTTTGGGATTTGTGCAAATATTTTATATCTTGGTCATGGTGATGGGTTACATGTATTATGCACTTGTCAAAAGTTATCGACTGCACACTTAAAGTAGGTGCAAAAGAAAGTAGGTCAAATTGACTTTAAAGCTGCAACAATGAAAGTGATTTATTGTGAAAATGCCAGCAAATTGGATTTATACAATCATTACAGCAGTCATCTTGTAGTGCAAACCCCAGTACCTTTTTAAGGTAGCTTTATTGAGGTATAATTTACATGCCATAAAATTTTCCCATTGCAAGCATAGAGTTAGATGATTTTTAGTAAATGTCTACAGAAATGCCACCATTACCACCATGCAGCTTAGAACATACCCCAAAATGTCCCACACTCCTCTTTTGCAGTCAATCCCCTCTCCCACCCCCAGCCCAGCAACCACTGCCTTTTCACTTTTGCCTTTTCTAAAAATTTCACATAAATGGAATTTTACATAATACAAAATGCTGTCATTTTTGTCCGACTTCTTTTTTGTGTTTTTAATCTTTTTCTCACTTTCTTGTTCGTTTTCTTAAGATAAAGAAACTCAAGCTCATTGGGATTGTCTGAGGTCACATGTTAGTAGAGGATCTAGGAAAAGAGCTCACCTTTGCTGATTATGACTCCAGGACTTTTCCAGGACACCATGCTATTGTCAGGAAATGGCATGCCAGGGTGGGGAAAACAAAAAACAAACAAAAAACATGGTTTGGGGAATCAGATTTGTTGCCTTCTCCAACTGTGTGATCTCAGTAACTAACTCAACTTTTCCCTACATAAAATGAGGCTCAATTCTCCCCTATATAAAATGAAGATATTACTGCAGAATTCTGTTGTGAGGAATAAATTAAGTGTATAAAGCACATAACACCTGGCTAGAAAAACATTAGGAACACAATAAATAATCATTATTATTGACTGGAAAATCACTTGAAGCACTTTCCATCTTAAGACCAAGCACACAGGGAGAGAAAGCCATACAAATTGGTAATTGAATTCTAGAGTTTAAACATTGACTTATTTAAATGTTAAAAGAAAAATGAATCCTACAGACTAGACAGTGCCAGCTAAATTGTGAATGATTTGCTGAATGTAGTTACCTGAAACATTGTTTTACTTCCTTGGAAGGAGGAACATTTTACAGTTAATCTTTTCCTTGCTTGATTTTGTGCCTAACTCAAGAGTTCTCATCCTGGATGCAGGTTAGAAGCACCTGGGGGGGTGCCAAAAAGTACTAATGCCCAGGCCCCACCCCTAGAAACACTGATTTTTCATTTACCTGAAGAGGTGCCTGGGCATCAGGGATTTTAAGGGCTCCCCAGTGATGTTAACGTACAGCCCTTTTAAAGAAATAGTGGACTAATAACAATTTGATTCATTTCCTGTGTTTTATGGATTGGGTTCAAAATTGTGTGTTAGAGTATCTTTACAGTGTGCTACTTCTGACACTTTAAGAAGAAACAAACCAGCAAGCTTGCCTATCCCCACCCAGCTGTTCCATCCACAGATGATCTTTTCTCCTTTTCTCATTTTTCTAAACAGCATTGGCTGTTTGTGCAATCATGTGTGATGGCTTTGTATGAACGACATTAGCTACTTCTGCTTGGAAAGAGGAGGTTGTTCTCCACCTCCACATCCTACCCCACCACTTTCTTTTCACTCCTTAGCCAGAGCTGGGTGTTTAAACATATATTCTTAAGCAATAAGTATATTTTTCATGAATAACAACTTTAAGGAGAAAAAAAAATCTGCATGGACTGTTGCTCAAACTTAAAGCTCTAAAGACTCAGGAAGCCTGGACAAGTTTCCTCTATCCTCTCTGGTCTTCAAATATATAATCGTAAAATAAATGAAGTTTATTTTATGAACTCAAAGGCATTCTCCAGTTATAAGTTCTATGATTTGATGGTTGTAATTCTCATAGCTAATATAATAATGAGTAAATTCTTTATTTCGGGACCTGTTTACAACTCTATTACTAGTACTAAACAACTGCCTAAAATGAGGGATTAGATCTCTGTTAAAATCATCAGTACTAACACATAAATGATATATTTGGTCTCTGAGCAGTATATCTAATTGCATTTCCCAAGAAAGGCAATGGGTCAGTCTATACTTTCCAGAAGGAATTGATAGCTGTAATCAAGGAATATCTTCATTAATAAATTATTATCCTTCATAGATAAGGTATTCTCAGAACCTCAGTTAAATGATTTACTAACTGGTCAAACATGTGAAGTTGTAACATTAATCATTACCTAACATGCTAAGTAGGAGCCTCTGTGTGACACTTGCAGCTTCCTGGGAAAATCACTAATAAATCTATGCAAACCACGAGTCCAAGCCAGCAGAAAGCTCTTGCTATAGAATTGAAGGAGAGTTTGTTTAAAGAAAGGAAAACAACTCTAAATAGTAAAATAAATATTTTCATCTTCCTCTGGGTGACCTTAAGCTAAGCCTCTTCCCTTATGAGAACTGCTGGCCTCTAAGCCTGTGGTTTCATGGCATGTCAGTAATTTTGGGGATTCTATCCATAGTCTAGCACTGGGCCACTTCCCAGCCACACAAACCTGCTTCTTTCTTCTTTTCTCTGCAAACACCCATATACTCAATAACTCCCTTAAGATGGGATTCTCTTTCTTTAACATCAACTTGCATATATATATAGATATCAGGTGTTTGTCCCTGGAATATCTTTAATCAGTCCCCCTTCCTTGGTTCTAAGGCACAGCCTACCAAGTCTTACAGTTGCATAGAAGTTCTGCTTTCTGGTGGTGCCAAAGTTGGAAGATATGTGGGTCAATGAAATAACTTATCTGAAATAAGCCACCTCAAATTAAGCCCATTAGTCCAATCATTTGTAGAGGTTCAAGGACAATAGTTATGACTTAATCAAAAAGAGTGTACAAATCCAAGAGGTTAGATATTCTGTCCCAAGAATATAATAAGGCAGGACCCAGTCCATCATGTTATTTCTGACAACATTAAGGAAACTCCAGTGCAGTGTCAACATCATCCTGCCATGGGGCTACCTGAGAGAAGCTGAAAACTATAAGGTTAAAATGACAGAGTCCTCAGAGGCCATCGACATTAACCAAAACTTGAGCATATCTGAGATGTTTCCAGGAAGGGGCCATATGTATTTCTGAAACCAATTCTACTCTTCATGAACCAGAAACTCATGCAGAATATCCCCAAATGCAGAAGTCAATGTCACTCTTTAAAGCAACAGTTTACAACTGCTTTCTTTTTGGCAGCAGAACCCCTTGTCCAAAATTAAATTTTACCAAAGATATCCCATATACACTATATAAAAACAAATGAATAGACCTAGGGGTCAGGCTGGAAAATGTGTTCCAATCTGTGTAGTCTTTCCACCAAAACCAGCTCTATTTGCGCGTACACGTAGGAGATCTTAAGCAGCTGCCATTCAGGGCTAGTGGGCTCAAATACACACCCCGCAGAAACTCCAGCAGAAACATCTTCCCCACAAACAGGAGAATCTATAGGAGCAGCTGTGTTTCATGGTTACCATGGAACAGAGCGGAACCAAACTGTGACTGGCAGCCTCCCTGGCTGCATAAAGAGACTCAACCAGAGGATGTCTCATCTTGACTCATCAGCATATTTCTCAAGGGGATTTAAGCAACTGGTCTTGCAAGCTGAAGCCTCTTGAAAGAATGTACACCCGTTAGCACCTGACTGATAAAATCAAGGAAACTGCAAAACTGGAAGCTTCACCTTATTAAGGGAACTTCCAGCATTTGGTATTTGCATGGTGCAAGAAGTAATCATTGCTGTAGGAAAGTCCAAGTCTTTTCATCAAATCATAAAGGAAGTGTATTGGACTGGGGTCAGGAGAGCTGTAGTCTCATCCCAACTTTACCATCAATTTGCCTTATTGGAGAAGTGGCCCAGTTTCCTCATCTGTAAATGAAAGGTTGGATTAGGCCATTGAGTCTCAAATTTTAGCATTTATAAGAATTAACTGGACAGCTTATTTAAATGTAGGTTTTCTGGACTCTGGCCCCCTAAAATTCTCAGTTGTTCTGTGGCAGGATTCAGGGATTTGCATTGGTCAACAGATTACTCTACTTGTGTGCAAGTGTACACACACACACACTTTTAGAAACACTGGCCAGATGATTTCTAAAGCCCTTTTGGCTATGATTCTCTGTTTGTAACATTCATCCAAGCAATGTGTGATGTTAGGCCTGCCTACATCCCCGACCTTCTACCTGCAGCAGAATTATACAATCTTTTGCTCCCTTTGAGCACACTGGATTGTGACATGGTGTTAAAGTCCAGGAGACAGAAGAAATGATGCCTGAACAGAGTTCATTTTTGTGACCTTCATCCTGTGTAGGCTGGGGATTTTCCACCCTCTGTGTGTACCTCCTAAACAGTGTCCCACAATAGAAGATAATTGTTTGGAATGTCCTTTGGCATCCTCCCTTCTCTCCCTTCTGATCCTGTTTCTGTGAGTTCTCACAACCTGATTTCCAGTTCTGAGATAAGTAACTAGGGTCTCCTTGTTGTTGTTTAGCACCAACTTGATTTCCAAGGCTATTAAAGTGTCTAAGGCCAGACAGATTTTCTTGAAACACTAACTTTTTCTAGGATATTCCCAGTTATTTGGAACAACCATCTGTGTATCCAGCACAACTTTCCATGATCATTGTGTGTTTTCAGTTGATTAGGATGGAACTTAAGATGGTTTCCTTGAAGGCAGGGGGGTGGTACATAGTTTGTGTCCTTAAGCACAAAAGTCAGTGCTTTGTAACAACAGTGGAAAGGAGGATGGGGGGCAGGGAGCAGCATGAACACATGGTGTCTGAGTTATCTAATGAAACCCAAGTTCATTCCAATGATCCTGTGAAAGGACCAGGAAATTAATTTTTCCATAATCCATGGTTTGTTCAACTTTTGAAGAAATCGATGAAGGAAGGAGGAATGATGACCTCATTAGGATATTCTCAGTTGGCCTCCTTCCATTATATGAGGCTATCTCCAGGCTTAAAATAAGAGTTTGTTTAGCAAAGATCATCCTAGGAGAGTTGCTTGCTGCTTGATTTTACCCCTATTGTATCTGTTCCAATCAGACTTCATGGAAAAAGATCCTTGAGAGAAAAATTCAGATTGGGATTCCATCTCCATCTTTCTGGAGAGAAAGTTAAGGAATACAGTTTTGAATCAGACAAATTATTTTTTTACATTTTCTGCATACTCTTAACTCTTGTTCCAAAAGCTTGGAGACACTAGAGATAGAAGAGTTGGACAACCTCCAAAGCCATAATCTCAGTGAGAGCTAGTAAGGGCCTAAAACTAGAAAAGAGGTATGGGGAAGACATTGCAGGGACTGGCTGGATGCTCCAACAATAGCCTTATCACATTGCTTGTAATTCTTATTTATATGACTATCCCTCATTAGACTGGAGAGACTGAGGCTTACTTATCTTCTAAGTCTGGCAGAGTGCTTGGCATGTGTTTTAGTTTCTAGGCTGTTAAAGCAAATACCATACAATGGATTGACTTAACAACAGTATTTAATAGATTCCTGACTTCAGAGGCTACAAGGCTTACTTCCTCCTGGAGTCAGTATGTTCTTGCTGGCCAGCAATCTTTGGGGTTCCTTGACTTTTCATCACATGACAATGCACATGATAGTATCTTCTCCTTTCTCTTCTGGATTCCATTGACTTCTAGCTTCTGACTGCTCCCTGTGGCTTCTCTTTCTGTGTACAATTTTCTTTGCTTATAAGGACTTCAGCCATATTGGATTAGGCCCTCTTATTTTACAAATAGGTTTCACCCACAGGACCAAGGGTTAGGACCTGAGCATATCTTTGTGGAGGACATGATTCAGTCCCCAACAGCGTGCAATGGATGTACACTACTAGCATGTATATCACACTTGAGTGAAAGGACTCCTGCTGAATGGAAACTTACCTTTCAAGTATTTTTTTGAAAGTGGATGATACTTTCTTTGGTGTTTCTGTGGCTCTGAAAGTTTTGAAAAGGGGGGAAAGAAGGGAGTATTTTCTGTATATTTAGTTTTTCCTCTTTTTTGGTCTTTCATTAATCTTGACAAATGTAAAATAAGTGAGAGAAAAAATTTCATGGTCTAAGACCACAGACCTATCAGACTGTGTTTTTATGACAATTTTTCCAACTAACAGAATGAAAATGTTATGATTAAAAGTCAAAAACACAACACAGTACACAAAATTGGAAATTTTACAAAGACGTAGAAAGAACAGCTAGAAGGAAAGGGAAATGGATGGGAGAGTGCCAAAAATTGCTAATAACTGAAAACCAAGTGGAAAAGCTATAAAGCATATTTGAGGCCCCGACCTAGTTTGAATTTTGCCTTCTTTGTCACTAGCCCTTGAACTGCATAAAGAAGTAAAATATTTTGAAGCCTGTGATTCAGTATGTGAGTGTGATATTTAAGCCACTTAATTAGGTGAATGTATAATTTATCATCCAAACTGGGACACTTTTGTGAGTGAACGGGGGCACTAAACCAGGCATGTCTCAATAAATGCAAGGCATACGGTTTCTCTGATCTTCATCCATATAAGAAGTTTCTTTTTACTCTGTGTGTTTTGCTCAAAATGTTCCATATTTTGCTCAATGGGAAATAATAAGTAGTCTCCTACAATGCACCAGCCTGAAGTGAACGTAAGTCTATTTCAAACACACCTAATTGCAGCCCAGTTAGGAGGACATGACCCAGACCAGTGTTTTCCAAAGGAAGGGATACATACCACCAAGGGAGAATGAGATTTGGGGTCCCAAAAGATACCACACAAAATAACATTGAATAACAGAAGGGAAAAGCTAACTGTTTCCCTGTTTCAAGCCTACTGATAATAGCAAGGAGAAAGTTGGACTTAGATGCTAAATTGTCTTTAACACCTCTTTAAAGTTATTAATCTCCCATTGTAACAGAGAACAAGCCTCTAACACAATTATTTTTTAATGTAGCTAAAATTAAAGAACATTGCTTTGCTTTCTTTGTTATTTATGTTTGCATGACCTTCTACTTATTGCAAGTTATACTAGTTTTCCATTTATAATAATGCTAAAAACTTTCCTTTTAAAATAAATTTAATGATAAAACAAATTAAATATTATAGGTGGTATATAGACGTGAACAAAAAAAAATCTTAGAACATCTTCAAGAGAGAACCACTACTCAAAATGATAAAGGAACCAGAGTTTTGACCTTAAGCATACATTTCTGATCCAAGGAATCATGGGAGGCAAGGTTGATGCAAGACTTCAGCCACATCTAGGTCTTTCCCTGAAAGTAAGAAACATCAGTTAGGAGGAGATAGACTTACGCTCTCTATATGAAAAAGGGAAAGCCGAAGAACTTGTTGCAAAGTAGGGACGTTTGTCTGAACACACCAATACTCCAAGAAGTGAAGAAGTGGAAATTTAGCCAAAGGTAAGATAGGTTGAAAACTAAGGGAGTCTAAATTATACTTGAGGAAGAAGGAGAAGGAAAGAATATAAACTGAAGTGCACTAAAGTCCATGAATAATATGACAGAAGGTGGTGCTTATGAGTGAGAATAGATGGGTCAGAAAATGACGACTGTCATGGTACATCTGCTATGAAATCCATTCAACAATGCTGACTGAGACAAAAATGAGTTTAAAAAATGGGATAAAAATCTTTGCCACCTACCTTTCAACAATGCTTCCTGTCCAACCTGTACCCGTAACCACCTAGCATCCAATTCTCACTCATATTTTAGAGAAAGATTAATGTATAAGAAAAGCTTCCTATGGAATCTTTCAACCTTTAAATGTGATATGAGACATATGAACTGGAAATGGGTTTTTGAAATTTGTCAGCACATTCATGGTAATTGAAATCATAACAGTGGAAGAAGTTGCCCTCTATACATCTATCACAGACTCTTCACCCACAGTATTTTTGTCTGCAACTCACATTCTCCTCATACAAACCTTCCTCTGGTCTGGTTAACTTCTGGTATTCGTTTTTCAGGTCTCAGTTTAAAATCCCCACCCATTCCCACCCTTGCCCTTGCAGTATGTTCCCATAGCCTATACTGTCCCAGTTCTCATAACACCACTGTTATTTATTTAATATTCCCTATTAGACTCTAAATTCCCAAAGTGCAGAAATGAGGTTTACAGTGATAGTCCCAACATCTGATCCACTTCTGATACATAGTCAGCTCTCGATAAATGAATGAACAAATGTAGTCAGCTCTCGATAAATGAATGAACAAATGAATGATGAGAGGCACATTGCCATAACTTATGAGCATTGAACTAAGAAGCAAATTGACTGGCCTCTCTGGACAAAGACTGGGGAGGAGAAGGAGAACACCAAACCACACGCAGCTCAGACCAGAAGAATAACACGATAGAGCTGAGCACCTCAGATTGGGTGGGAGAGGGAAATGGACCCCAATCAGTTCATATGACCAAGGGGCCCTCTAATATGAGTTGGTCTTGGTCACAGTGGCTTAGGAAATGGGTGAGATTGAGCTAGAATTTGGATATACTATTACTGAACAGGACATTACAGTTCTGTGATACATGCTTGTTATATTTATAAGAATTATCTTATCAATATATGTACTTTTTAAATCTCTTCCTGTTTGAATAAGCATCTACACCATGAATGAAATTGTTAAGCTGTGTCCTCCTTGTATGAAAACAGTACACCTTATATAATTCAGATAGGGGAAGTTTACTTAGCCTGTTTCCCCACCCAATTATGCTTCTTCTATTAAAAATAGAGCTATTTATTTAAACAGCTACCTAAATATAAACCAGTCACTAGCAAAACATTTTCTAAAATTATCATCAAGTAAGGCAGCTATGTGACTTTGGGCAAATTATTTAATTTCTCTGAATCTCAGTTTCTTTACTGTAAAAATAGAATTATAGTACTTATCTTACATAGAGGATGGTGTTCAAATACATAAAATAGTGGGCACCACATTGTAATTTACAGTAAATGTTAAGGAAATACAAATACTTCAGCATACTGTGATACCCCTTTCATGAAACATTAATTCCTGTATACCAAATGTCAATCTAAATTGTGTTTTCCTTCAGGTTTTAGGAGAATATAACCTATCATCTTTTCCTGAACCTCTTCTGAGCTCTAGAAGCCTTACAGATTAGTATGAATTGGTATCCAAGTCTCTGGAGCCACTTCTCTTCAGCCTTATTTCTTCTCACTGTAGGAGAGAGCTTTTTGAAGCTCACTTAAAATGCAAGACCACATTTGTCCAGGATTCCACCTCTCAGTTCCTTTTTGTTTCTTCCCCAGAGGCATCCCTTTGACCTACACTCTGAGCATGAGCCCCAGCCCCATTCTCAAATTGGAGCCTACTTTCCCTTCTTCAACTTTCTCAGGGTGTTGTTCCTGTACCTCCTCTATCACAATCACTAAGTGTCTCACCACAGACCTCCTAAATCAAATTCGGTGGGAGTAAAGTTGAGAATCCACATTGCTTCAAGCTCCAAAGGTGATTCTTAGGCACGTAAACCTTCAGAGTCCTGAACTTAAGGCACAGGGACAGCATTTCTGTGGAGAGAGAAAGATTCCTGGGCTTTTGGGGCCGCACTCTGCTTTGCTTTTGAGCCCCATTAGGTTGTTTCTGCCTCTTGTACCTTTGCTTGAGAAATACCCCAACTGGATCAACTCTAAGCCTTGTGTGCACTTTGAAAAATCTAACTCAGAAATTGCTACCTTCAGTAATTAGTGATGAATGCATAGATTTAATAACTGGCACCCCAAATTAATAGGTGATAGGTGCACATCAGTGACTCCCAAAGGATTAGATACATGTTGTTGGCAGGGGAAAAGATGAGTTTAGAAGATACATGTATGTGGCATTAAATAGTAACAAATCACAAAGTGAGGACCTTTTCAGTTCTTTTCCTATCTTGCTGATTATTTCAAAGCATAAGTCTCAGGGTAGTGGTACTGTGTCTTCTAACACCTCACTAACATTTTTCAATCCCCCTTTTTTTAATAAAGAGAGAGAAAGTTTCAGGCTACAACTTCCTCAGGCAATAATACTTAACTAGAATGGAATGAACTGTTTGCTCCTCCATGTATTTATTTTTATTTTTTCCTTCAGTTTATTCTACAGTAGATATAAAGTTTCCTTTTATAAAATTAAATATTAAAAGTGAGTTGATATAAAGAAAACTAAAAGTACAGGTACTGTATGGTATGGCAAAAATCATGAACTCTATCTATCTCATAGCTAATTGAATTTAGGGCCATGGTTCCCCAGGTTGAGATAGCTCAGCATATGAAAATAGGCTCAGAATATCTGGACTTCTAGGGATTATTCTCTCTCAGATTTTATAAACACACTAATAATAACTCTGTTAGAGGACTGAGTTATAAAATTTGATTTGGAATGAGCAGAAAGCACAGTGAATTTTTTTCACGTTACTGGTGAAGAGAAGATAGGCTGGTAATACAATATTTAAGCCTGTCAGTACAAAAGACACTAAAGGTTGTAGACAATTAGGCCTTTATTTCTTCTTTCTGAGCCATGGTGCTTTATTTTTATGCAGTTATGTTTTTTTTCATTTTTATACAGTAATGCTCATCTCTGAGATTGGACTCTTGTATAAAAGCTTTTGATGTAAGGTTGTGGTTCCTGTTAAATGTAAGCTGACTCATAGGAATGGGTTTTGGGAAGCCTGTCTTGCTTGAAAGAAGTAAAAAATTAACTCTATGTGTGTTTATTTTTCTATTTAGTAACATATCAGAAAGAAATGTAGTGGCATTGGAAATGAGGATATGATGGCCCTTGTCTGAGAGTAGCAAAGTGGGATCCTCTTGGAGACTATATTTTGAATAAATGGTATGACCCACTTCCCAAACTCTGTACAAACCCAGTCACAAAATAAGGTCGGTAGGTTTTTTCCTCTGTTACTGTTCTGGTTTGCTAATGCTGCTGGGATGCAAAACACCGGAAATGGATTGGCTTTTATAAAAGGGGGTTTATTTGGTTACACAGTTACAATCTTAAGGCCATAAAGTGTCCAAGGTAACACATCAGTAACCAGGTACCTTCACTGGAGGATGGCCAGTGGTGTCCGGAAAATGTCTGTTAGCTGGGAAGGCACATGGCTGACATCTGCTCCAGAGTTCTGGTTTCAAAATGGCCTTCTCCCAGGACGTTCCTCTCTAGGTTGCAGTTCCTCAAAAATGTCACTCTCAGTTGTTCTTGGGGCATTTGTCATCTCTTAGCTTCTCCGGAGCAAAAGTCTGCTTTCAATGGCCATCTCCAAAATGTCTCTGTAAGCTTCAGCTCTTCTCTCAGCTTCCGTACATTCTTCCAAGTGTCCCTCTTGGTTGTAGCAAGCTCTCTCCTTCTGTCTGAGCTTATACAGTGCTCTGGTAAACTAATCAAGGCCCATGATGAATGGGCAGGGCCACACCTCCATGGAAATCATCCAGTGAAAGATCTCACCCACAGTTGAGTAATCACATCTCCGTGGAAACATCCAATCAAAAGTCTCCAACCCAATCAACACCAATACATTTCCTGCCCACACAAGACTGCATCAAAGATAACGGCGTTTTGGGGGGCATAATATATCCAAACCAGCACAGTTACTTACTTGACCAATGCTTCAATGTGGCCTATTAGTATTAAATCCAGTTTCTCCCATTGGGGTCAACTCTCAAGTCTCCCACTTAACCCCATTGTCCTAGAACTGTAAGGATTGACTTTATCCCAAGTTTGCTAGTCCTACTTCTGCTCTCTAGGCTGAGAGTCTGATTAGACCTCTATTATGATGCTTTTTCATTACCATACACTGCCACTGTTGAAAATGGTCCTGCAAAGTCTAACATCTCTTAGCAATGCTCTTGCTAGCACTACATTGGTGCCCAACAGTAGGGGTCCAAAGTTGCAGCTCTCTTATAACATTTTCCCCATTGCTGACACCAGTTGAATCCTGAGGACATTCTGGCATCAGCTCATGTTTGCCACAAGCATTCCTGTACCACAAACTCTTTGTCCTGTCTTAGGTCCTGGTCACTATCCTAGATGCCTCCTTTTCTCAATGTTAGTTTTATTTCATAGATTTTGTTGCTATTTCCTTCTGGTATAACTTCCAATGTTTGTGTCCACTCTAATTCTTGCTGATAAATCTTCCCAACCCCAGAGATACAGAATTCTAAACAGTTTTTCTGCAGGAGAATCCATAAAAGCCAGGGTGGGTGACCCACCTCAGTTCAATGCTGCATAGATTCTTTCATGTACAATCATCTGAAAGGCAAAGGTAATACCCCCTGGTCCCTGCATCTGTAATACATGACAGAGCCAGAGACATCCCACTATACTGACAGCTTCCCACCTGGGGAACACTGGGTATGGGGGAGCATCATTTGTAGTTCTAGTTTTATTTTTTTCATTTTTGGAGAATTTATGCAGCAGGGACTTTTGGGAAGCTGGCTAAAATGCCCAAGAACCCAAAGTGGGTATCCTAGAAGTATCATTAGTACATTCTCTATGGATATACTCTACTTTCTCTCAGGAAACAAACCCACTATTTTCCCAAACCCAATATTGTTTATCCTTCAGAAGATACCTCACTCCCATACCATGGCTCATTATGATATTCTTTTATCCATATACCCCCCAAAATAAGCAAACCTCAATTGAGACTTTAATTCTCAAGATGCATCCAAGTTTATCAAATAATATTGAGGTGAAAGTAAAGCAAGGTTGTAAGGACCGCCAGCCCTCATTCAACAACCACATATGCATGGTATAAAATGACTTGCAGGCTTTAGTGGTCATGAAGCTTTGAAGAAAAGTAGTGTTCAAGTAGAAAGTCTAACCAAAAGGAAACTTGGACTAAGGTCAAGTCATCCTTGCCCTAGTGGCTTGAGGTTGTTCCTGTGGTTTTCTTGAGCTCTCAGGAGAGGGTCTGATCATATTCTTCCCCCTCTCACTACCACATATAAAATAACAAAGTTGGCAGGAGACTCAGTGGTCAGCTAGTCTAAACTAGTCAAGTCACACATTCCTTCACTGTTGTAATGATTGACAGAGACAGTCAAGAGTACAAATGGATGCCTACACACTCTATGTCTAAAGTGTTAACATTTTAAAAACAAGCTAAAAATGGCTAAATAATTATGTTCTAGTTTCCAACCTTGCCAAAAATACTTTCATAACCATCTAGAAGTCCAAGTTGAAATTTAGAATTCACACCTGCCCACATATACAAACCCAACCCAAATCACCACAAACAGCTTCCCTGTGTCCATCTCTCAGACCTGGAAATATGCACCCTTCTGAGAACAGACCAGTAAAGGCCCTAACAGGGAACTTGGGCAGGCAATTTCCCTATCTGCAGCACCTAGTTTGTGGTCAAGAAGTGGAGGAAAGAAGGATGAGGCCAAAAGGGTAGGGCCAGAAGGGCATGACCAGAATGAAGCTCTCTGAAGTGTGGGACCCAGAGCAGGGGTCCCTTTGCTCAAGTAAAAGGTGGTATTGTACTTTACCAACACCAAGTTCTGTTAGGATATTAACTTACTTTAGAATTAAGACAGCAGTATATCAAACAAATTCTGAAAAAAAAAAAAAAAAAATTCCAGGGTCAGGCAAGATTTTGCCTTCAGACCTCAGTTGCCTTAATAAGTTAGCTAGGAGAGTCTAATTCTAGAACCAGAGCTTAATTCCAACATGGATTCTGAAGTCCTCCCAGCACTGTAGAACACAGGGAAAGTCCTATTTTGGGGCTACATGTGTCCCATTTCAGGGTCTAAAACGATTCTGAGCTTCCAGTGCGAGTCTGAGCTGAATCGGGTCTGCACTCAGCAATTCTCCCAGGTCAGGACTCAAAGAAGCAGATGTCCTACCACCTTAGTGGATTTCATATGTGTTTTCCAGACTAGACCAAACTCTAAACTAAGGCCCAAGACACTGGACCAGAAAGCTCATAAGATTGGATCTTTCAAGGTTCCAAGCCATGCTGTGCAGAATGTGTAATAGCTTCATGACTGCTAATCTATTCTCAGGTAAAATAGCAGTAATGATACTAAAAATAAGACCTTTCTTTGCCAAGTACTATTACATTATTTAAAAGTTGTATTTGAATGTGTTCATTTTGCTATTCTACCTGGGAAAAGAGTCAGAAATCTAAGGGAAGCCTAGCAGACTGTCTAACAGTCAGAAACTTCAAGTTTTATTTCCTTTCCAGGTTTCTGGCAAGCAAAAATGTAAAGTACTGAAAGGCTACATAATCTCATGGGGTAACAGCTTTACTAGGTATAGCCACATTTCTACAGGAAGAGGTTGAATTTCAGTTGTCAAGAAATCCTACATTTGACAGATTGGGGTGATGTGTTAAGTCCCATAAATAAAAGCAAGCTAGTAACTATACTGATTACCTTTCCAGTACACTTTCTGAGGCCAGAATCCCAGGTAGTAAAGTTGGCTATTAGTTTCACACATGGTGCTTTTTTCTATTTCCTTTGTATTTTGCATCTGAGGGGAGAAAAAAAAGTTGTCTTTGCTCCATTATATACACTATATATATAAAATCTGGATTCATTAAATGTTCATTACAGGCTCTAAGAATCCAAATAAAATTTACCACACTTTATAGACAATCAAATTAGAAGTCACAGGGGCTATGTCACCTGTTTGATATAAAGTTAACCAAATAAAAAGAAAGAAAGGAAGTTACATAATGCCGAATGGGAATAGTAAATATAATGATGCATGGATTGAATACCAACCTTATATGCCAAGCATTAATAGGCACATTAAAGTATACATTACTTCTATTTCTAAAATCAACACAGTAAGTACCATTACTCCCTATTTAAAGATAAAATTAAGACTCAGAAAGTTTCAACTACCTAAGGTACACCATAACTTGTTCTTTCAGACTTTAATCAACTGTTTTCCTTGTAAAAAAAAATGAAGGACAAGTATAAAATAGACACCTCTCAGCTTCCTCTCAATTCCAGGCGAGTCAACAAATTGACAGGAGCGTTCAGTGAACTTTCAGTGAACATTTAGAGTAGCCTCAATTCCCAGAACTGAAAAGCCCATTGAGCAGTCTTCAGGCCATCTCAAATTTCTGGAATATACTCATTCCATCTTAAAAGATGGGAATTTATCCCATTTTGGTGAAATTCCAAAGAAAATGGCCAAAGTCAAGGAACAGACTCTTTCCTGTGAGCTCTAGGAAAGGTTGGCGAGTTCCAGAAAAGGACGCCTGATTTCTAGTGGGATTAAGCTAATGATTTGAATTCTTCTCTTACTCCTATCTCCCCTCCTTTGTCCAAGACTAATCCCCAAAGTTACTTCTTCTTTCTCTCATTTATGGAACACATACTACATGCTAGATACAAAGCAATAAGGAGGTGAAAGACACAGTCCCTGCTCTCAAGGTATTCACTGTCTAGCCCTGGAGAAAAACAATTATACACATAATTATAATATATCTGGTTAAGTAAAATAACAGATATATGCAATGGGTAGTATGGGAACAAAGGAGGGCTTCTGAGCCCTAAGCAATTTACTTCCTGAAAGGAGCCTCAAGAAAGGTTGTGGATATATATACATAAGGTGGACTATTACTTGGCAGTAAGAAGGAATGAAGTCCTGAAGCACGCAACATGGATGAACCCTGAGGACATAATGCTGAGTGAAATAAGTCAGACACAAAAGGACAAAAATTTTATGATCTCACTAACATGAATTAATTAGAATATGTAAATTCATAGTCATAAAACTTAGAATATAGGTTACCAAGAGATAGAATGAGGCTAGAGAATAGGGAGTGGTTGCTTAACATGTACAGAATTTTTTATGAGGTTGAACTTAAATGTTTGGAAATGGATAGAGGTGATGGTAGGTTGTTATTGGGATGATAAGTACTAGCAATGAATTGTGGGTGACTGTGGTTGAAAGGGGTTTTTTAGAGTCACATCTAACACCAGAAGAAAAGATAGAGGTTAAAATACGGGATTGTGTAACACAGTAAACCTTGTAGTGGAAGATGTTTACGATTAACACTACAAATATAAATAAGTTCTTTCATGAACTAGTATAAATGTATGACACACACAGAGTTAATAATACAGTGGTTTATGGGGGATAATTACCTATTGCGAACTATGGACTAATAGTTAACAATAAGATCTTCATATTCTTTCATCAACAGTAACAAATGTACCACACCAATACTAGGGATCAACAATAGGGAGAAGATAAGGGGTATATGGGGTGTTTTGGGTTTTCTTTTTTTATGTCTATTTGTCATTTTCCTTTTTGGAATAATGAAAACATTCTAAAATTGATTGTGGTAATGCTTGCACAACTAGGTGAGACATTGATTGTACACTTTCAATGGATTATATGGCATGTGAATACATTTCAAGAAAATTTTCATTTAAAAGAAAAAAAAAGAAAGTTATGGAGAGACAACAGAGATGTTGGCTGTGTCAGATGATCAACAGAGCAACAGTGGCACATGTGATATGTGAGGCGATGCTAGGGTGCTCCACCAGGGCAATTTCTAGAGTAGTCAGTGAGCCAGGAACCTCAGCGACCAAGAGAAAGATAGCAATTGTGAAATATCCTAATGCTCCAATTTTAGTTCAATCCATTAGTCTTACCTATCTATTTAGAAACTCAGTCTCAGTTTGGATTACTCAAGCAAACGTTCAGGCTTTCAGAGCCCCATTTCCTCCCTCATCTCATTTCTAAGATGGCATTTGAGTGTCAGGGAAGTTTGGCTTGGAGACTTGAGGTAGCAGGGGGAGGGAAGGTACTAGAATCTATGCTGTGTTCTCTGGATCTTTACTAGTCTCTGCTGTGGTGAGGTTGATCTAGGCTCTCCCTGGCTGATGATTCTGTTGGCATTTTCTGCTGAAGGCTGTAACTGGTGCAATCCATAATTTATGGTCTGTTTTCTCTCACCTCATCTGGGCCCAGGAACTTCCCCTGATGTCTCAATCTTACCTCAGTCCTTGTTTCTGCTATAGAGCCCACTTGACTCTTCATCCTGAGTGATCTCCAACAACCTCCAGTTCCAGAGTCAAGTTTTGCCCCTAGCTGGTGACCCTCTGTGACTTTCAACCAACTTTCACAACCCTTCTTTGGGCAAATGGGAATTTCTGATTCTTGTCTATGCTACTTAGGAGCAAACCGAAATTCCAGACCTGTCTGTCTAACCTCACCACTTTGATATGACCACCCAAAGATGGAGTTTGGGCCCCCTGGGTCCTGTGCAGAGACGTCTTCCTCTTCCCTCAGAGTTCTCCTCAGCCTAACATTGCCATGTCCCACCCTCCACTACTGTAAAGGTCAGGGCATAGGACTGACTGCCTGCTTCCCATATGTTCCTCTCCCTCTTTCTTCCCACAATCCAGCAGGATTCCAAAGGATCAGGCTATCCTGGCTTCCTTTTCCTATCTGACTCAGATACCTCTTTTCTAAAACTCTGTGATCAAATCCACCAGGCTCACTTCTTGATATGTTCAGTGGTAAAAAAGAAAAGACATTTAGAAAATACTATTATCTTTCAAAAAAATCTGACTTTGAGTCTCTTCCTTGCTGAAGACTCAAATATCCTATATTGGGCACCAGAAGCTGGTTATTAACTGTGACATTCTCTTTACAATTCTAAGTCTCATGCACATCTAAGGATTTAGCTGAGGTGATCCTTCCGCAGAGAGAGAAAAGCACTGACATGCCGATACTTGACAGTAGAGTGGTCAGTCACTGAGTCATTGCTCTATTGCCCAGCATGAATTCCTGATTCTCAGGCAACTTGTAAACATCTGTGCTGGTTTGAAACTGTTATGTACCCCAGAAATGCCATGTTCTTTTAATCCAATTTGGTGGGGCAAACCTTCTGCAGGTGGCACCTTTTGATTAGATTATTTCCATGGAGATGTGGCCCCGCCCATTCAAGGTGGGTCTTAATCATCTTTAGTGGCATTCTCTATGCCAGGATAAAAGGCAGAGGCATTTTGAAGAGAGCTCAGAGATGCTTAGAGAGGAAACACCCAGAGATATTTTGGAGACAGCCATTGAAACCAGAACCAGGAGAGAAACTAAGAGATGAAATCCAGAGTTTTCCCTGGAGAAGACCCCCAGATGCTTAGAGGGAAACAACCTGGGAAAAACAAGGAAGGACACACAGGAGCTGAGAGAGAAAGACTAAAACAGAAGCCCAGAGACATTTTGAAGAAAGCAATGGAAATGAGAATCTAATCCCAGAAGAGGCCCAATAGACTCCAGCCATGTGCCTTCCCATGTAGCAGAGGAACCCCAGTTGCCATCGGCCTTTCCTCAGAGAAGTTATCGTCCTATTGATGCCTTAACTGGGACATTTTTGTGGGGCTTAGAACCATAAATTTGTGAACTAATAAACCCGCATTGTAAAAGCCAATCCATTTCTGGTATATTGCATTTGGCAGCTTTAGCAAACCAGAACACCATCCTCTCTCCTCTCTTTGAAAATTGAGGAAATTCTTAGCCACACTTTCTGATGCTCTAAGCCACTTTCTGAACTGTCCATTTCCCTCCAGCAGTTTGGACCAGAAACAACCTGAGAGATACATTGTCAGCAGGCTGCCTCCAGGGAATCCTTAAAAACAAACCTCTCATCTGACTCTGTGTGTATCAGCTGACCATTTCAACTACCAACTCTCAATGTCTGTTAATATTCATGATGTTTTTTGTATTTAATATATAGCCATATTTGTGATAGTCTGAACCTGTGTGTACCCCCAGAAAAGCATGTTCTTAAAGCAAATGCATTCTTGTGGATGAGGACCCATTGTAAATAAGATCTTTTGATGAGTAGGATTAATTTATGATGTGACCCACCTCATTGAGGTGGGTCTTAATCTTCTTAATGGAGTCCTTTATAAGAGATGAAATTCAGAGAAGCAAACAGAAAAAAGTCCCAGAGAAGATCAGAGAGAAAAGCCAGAGGAGTTAAGAGAGACAGAAGCTGAGAGAGGACTCACAGAAAACAGAAAGAAAGGAGCAGCCAGAAGCTAAAAGCAACGAAACCCAGGAGAGAAGGACCAGCAGACACTGCCATGTGCCTTCCCATGTGACAGAGAAGTCTTAGATCGCCAGCAGCCTTTCTTCAGGAAGAAAGTATCATCCTATTGATGCCTTGATTTGGACATTTTCATGACCTAAGAACTGTAAGCTTATAAGTTAATAAATCCCCATTGTAAAAGCCAACCCATTTCTGGTATATTGCATTTCATCAGCTTTAGCAAGCTAAAACAATATTCTTCCCAAGAACTCTGGAATTGATACCACTGGTAGCATACAACATTCATTGGCCTTTCTTTACAACAGAACTAGGATTTTTTTTTTAGTTACCTTTGTCACTCAACCCACATACCTCCATACATTTACACATCCAATTATACAAACCAATGACTTTCCATACAGTTTAAGTTAATTTGAATTGAACTTGTGACTGAGAGTACCCTCATGGAAACAAACTTTATTGGACATTTAAAATTATGTATTTTATGAAAAGACCACTGAATGAACTAACTTTTTAAGAGATGCATAAATAACTCATTCTACCTGAGTGTTCTTGAAACCATGAAAAATGCATTCCCTAAATTTCTACTCTAGACTTTATCTTTCTATACCCTCTCTTCATGGCCTCATCTGCTCACACTAAGAATTTAACATTTAATCTTTAAATGCAAAGAATAGCTATTCCATGATATATTCCGGAGAACTGGGTTTTAACATCTCGCATTATCAGTACTGCATAGGTGAGAAAACACAAATACTGAGAAGGAAATGGCTTGCTTAAGTCCATAACTTTCCTTAATCTAGGTGATTGTCACAAACATAAATCACTGTAGAACAATTCAACAAACATACAAAAAGAAGGCTGTGATTTTCTCTAATAAATTGGGTCCAGAATCCTGACTAAATACATTTCCACTTTGGTGATATATGAAGAGTCTTACTCCAGCAAAAGAAGAGATATAGAAAGCCTGTAAGATACTAGTTTCAGAAAATTCTTGCCTTTTTGATTTCTTAATGAAGTCAAATGTAGTAGGGAATCACACTGACCATGCTTGGAATAGACTAAGATAAATAGGCATTCTCCAAATTGAAATGATACAGAAATCACACTTCTTTTTCAAATAACCCTTTAAGTGCTGCATTATTATGAAGACTTTTTTCACTTGAACGTCCCCAGTTTTTAGCCCACCTAAATCATTATCCTATAAGAGAACTAGAAAAGTAAAGGAAGACTGAAATATAATCAATTAGCTGCTGTTTAATTTTTTAAGGATTTTAATTTAGAAAAGTTTTCTGGAATGAAATTTGGGTTATCTTTAAATTCATTCATCTTTGTCATGTCTCCTTAGTATATGTTTTAGTTTGCTAATGTTGTGGAATGCAAAACACCAGAGATGGATAGGCTTTTATAAAACGGGGGTTTATTTAGCTACACAGTTACAGTCTTAAGGCCACAAAGTGTCCAAGGTAACACCTCAGCAATCGGGTACCTTCACCGGAGGATGGCCAGTGGCTTCCGGAAAACCTCTGCTAGCTGGGAAGGCAGCCGGCATCTGCTCCAAAGCTCCGGCCTCAAAACGGCTTTCTCCCAGGATGTTCCCCTCTAGCAAGCTTGCTTCTCATCAAAACATCACTCCCAGCTGCACTCAGTTCCTTCTCTTTGAGTAGCTCATTTATATGGCTCCACTGATCAAGGCCTACCCTGAATGGGTGGGGCTACTCCTCCATGGGAGTATCCCACCAAAGTCACCACCCACAGCTGGGTGGGGCACATTCCAAGCAAATCTAACCAGCACCAAAATGTCTGTCCCACAAGATTGCATCAAAGAATACGGCTTTTTCTGGGGGACATAATACATTCAAACTGGCACAGTATATTTTTTATTATTATTAAATATTTGTTTAGACTCTTGTCAAGTAATCTTTAAATAAAGTCTCAAAAATAAATCAACCAGGTAAAACTCTTTCAATATGATATATATTTTTTAAAATTGTCCAGCTATTTGAGGGATAAACCTGACATATTGGGGATAAGTCCACCCACATACTCTTTATTCCTGGTTTGAAAGTGTAGTTTTCTGGGGCAGAGGGGTGATCATAAACTCTTATGGCATTTTTTCCTCCTTTTTTTACATACTGAGGAATCTTGACAGCTAAGAATTGGACCCTACATTTTCTCTCAAGTAGATAGAGTTCAGGAAACAAGAAAGTGAAACAACAGTAGAAAAAAGGGGTAAGTCTTGGAACCCAAAAGTAATGCTTTACTTTTGCTCCACGGCCAGGGAAGAGCTGAGGAGCCTTGCCATTTCACACTCATTTGGTATTCTGCCAAAAGATGTGTGATCATGATGACAGTGAGGTAGGAGAGGGGTCAGGGAGTGATTTGATCAGCTGAACCAGAACCCTGAGGAAGGCTGCCTATCTCTAGGAATAAGGCAGAGCAGAATATCATTCCTTTCTAATTGCAGGATTGGTTCCAGCCAGGACATGTGGGGTGGTTTGGGGTCACCTTTAATCATTAATTTGTTTACCTGTAACAAGCTGCAAGTCCATTCATTAAGAATGATAAGCCTTTCATTATGGCTTTAGGACTTGTCTTCAAAACTGAGAGGTGGGAATGAGTAATGCTAACACAAATGGTTAGGTCCACACAATTCTAGATAAAGAGATCTTCACCTATCTATGCTAAGTGAATGTAGAGCAACAAGTTCTTCTTTATCTAACTAAAGTGGATGGGGGGAAAAACTCTAATTTGAAGATTTCCAAGGAAAAAAAGTAGCAAATTAAAGGTTGTGCAATGATTTAATTTTGATGCTTTGGTCAGCAGAATGTACTTCTTTTACCTTCTTTCACTGGTATTGTTTATTCTGTAAACAATTATTAAGGACCCTCCGTATTCTGGCACTGAGCTAGGCAGTGCTTAATAGAGCAAACTTAACAAGTTAGTGCTTATTATCTTTTCTTCCATACCATTAAAAGGAATGGTGCATAGCACACACAGAGTAGATGTTCAGTATTTGGTGAATGTTCCATAATAAAAGATAAATCAGAAATGATTTCTACTGTTATTTATAATATTTTAATTATATTTTGCAGGTTAAGTATTTATTTAAAGGTAACATTAAATTTTATTCTGTATGCATGATATCTGATGGTAAGGTGAAGATATTTGACTATTACAATTTGGCCAAGGATGCATTAAATTGATAATCTATGTACAAATAACAAAATGAAGTGTTTTGTGATTCAAAATATATCACAAACTATTCATGAGCTATGATTCGTAGTAAATAAGAATGAGCAACTGTATGGATCAAGTAAATTCAAGGCTGACCTAAGGATCCTGTTGAATCTCTAATGGGACATTGCATAAGAAAGTGTTTTGTAAATTGTTTTGTAGTGAGTAGTGATAGTGATGATATGAATGAGATGGGTAAACCACTATGATGCAGTTTAATCAGGTCATCTCCAGTGTTTAAAATCATATGTACCTCAAAGACCTGCACTGCCTCTCTCATGAGCAATGGCCCAGAGGGGAGACAAGAGCGCTCACAAGATTGCCATAGTTCATCTAGAAGCAAGGGATTCTGGTAGCAGCACTGCCTTCTAAAGTCAGCTGCTACCAGCTCTCAGCCCATATGGGTAATGAAAGTTCTGGTTCTGGGGAAATTCCAGTCGTGTGTTATCTTGGCAGGGCTTTGCCTTCTACTACAAAAGGCAATGGTTCCAGATAATGCTTCCTCCATGCCTTGTCCTCCCGAATGCCTCGAGCCTGGGATTTAAATCCGGAGCCAAGGAGGCACATGCAATGGAGTGCCTGGAACTCATTCACCAGGACTGTGGTGGAGCCAGCAGTAGAAATGGCACCATCCTGACCAGACTACTTCCTGCTCAGATAAGATTAGACTTCCTGCATCTTTGCCTTCCAGAACTGCCCTGGTTTTGTCAGTTTCCAAGCCTGATTCCTTATCTCCATGTTTTCTTTGAGTCCTCAATATCTTTGCCATAAATGTCCCTCTTATTTATTTTATTTTATTATTTTGCAAGTCAGAATTACCTTTCATGGCTTGCAACTAAGTTATGATGATGATGAATTTGAACCCAAAGAAGGGAAGCAACTGGCCCAAAGTTATACTGTAGGGACTTAAAACTCAAGGCAAGAATCTTGGTCCAGTAGTGTTTTTCTCCTTGTAAGTCCAGAATGAAATTTTTTCTGATTTATGAAAAATTTGCAAAATATAAAAAGCAGTAACTATCTGGTAATTGTCTATATTGAAAAGACTAATTCTCCTGGAAAATATGGAAATTGAGTTCCCCTTACCTATATTACACTAAAGATTGCTTCAACCAAGCCTGTCCCTTCCATCTTTCTCATCATTCCAACAGCTTTGACCCAACCCATGATGCCAGAGCAGGAAGTGGCCCTGCTTATTGGAAAAAATCTTCTACATCACCCTAATAATTAATTCAAAAGATTATTACTAAGGTTACATTTTTGCAGGACACAGTTAACTTAAATTTAGCAAAGAAGCTCAATTGCTCATTTTATCAAATAGCTGCAATCTCCGATCAAAAATTTTTATAAAGCACAGTTAGCAGAATGGAAGCTGAAGTCAGACAGGTTTGGGTTTAAGTCCCAGATCTACTGTTTGCTGCCTATGTGCCCCTGTAACCCTTAATTTTCTCACACACAAAATGTAAAAGAATAATAATGCCTATCACACATTTATAGTGAGTGCAAAATGAGCTAATGCACAAAAGCGTTTTAGCCTAGTGGTAGTTCATAGCAAGATCTCAAATGTTAGCCATTTTCTTCTTCTTCTTCTTCTTAATCATCATCATCATTTTTCCCTACTGCTCATCTTATAAAAGGTTAAGATTGCGAAGAGAAAAAAGGAAAGGAAAACAAAAATAAACTGAGGCACTGCTACGTCATATTCTTATCTTTCACTGAGAACAGTTTCCAGACTGATTTCTTTAGCCTTGTCCCCTCAAATGGATCCTCCAAATATCAAAGTGACTTATTCAGGTAAGAAACCTGATCATATCCCATCCCTAATGTCTTAAACAGTTGGCTTTTACCTACAGGGCCAAGTCCAAGGCCTTTACTCTGGCTTTCAGGGAAGCTCCTTTGTAACTGAACCCCTTCTTGCCTCTTCAGCCTCAGCTCTGACTGCACTCTGCCCACGCTATCTCCTAGCCACCTCCTATGCAGTTAAGACTCAGTGAAGAGAAGACCAAAAACAGAAAAGCAATTTAGCTCAGACTCTTTTTCTTCTTCGGAGGCTATCTGCTCAAATTGCTTGTCGAATTGCTTTATAAACACACTACACTGTGAGCTCCTTGTGAGTAGGACGCCAGAGCTTAGCATAGTGTTGAGCACATTCTACGGGGCTTAATAAATATTGCTGAATGAATGGCTGAATGCATGCATATAGGAGAACCAGATGCAAAGTATACATAGATTTGTAGAGCTGAAGGAGCCAAGCATCCTTACAGGGTTTAGTTTGTATCCTCCTCTCCCCACCCGAGTTGGTAGAGTTCTGGTGATGGCAGTCCTCCATTACATGATTTCTTTCTCCTCTCTGGCTTATTCTACTTTTGGCATTTTTTTCTGACTTCTGGTTTCTCCTGCTCAGTGGTCTGAATTTTCTCTCTTGATAAGTCCCCCAATTCTATGGATTAAGGTCCATAGAGATTTTGCCTCATCTAAAAAGATCTTCAAAGATCCTATTCATAAATGAGTCCTCACCCTGATTTACCTTAACATATTCAAAAACTGCTGTTTACAAATGGGTTCACACCATAGGAAAGGGGATGAAGACCTGAACATGTCTTCTGAACATGTCTTTTGTGGGGTACATAATTAAATCCCCAACAAGGGCCAAAAGTAACATTCTTTTTCTCAATCAAATTTACAAATACAAACAACTGCAAGATAGACCCAAAAAGCCTGGTAGAAGGAGATAAAAATATATATATATACATCAACTTCAATACAACAAAGCTGATGGAGGAGGAAATAGCTCAGGTGTGTGACAACAGGGGACTTTCTAAAGCTGCACTCCAGAATCAGGAAGCTTTAACTACCAGTTTCAGCACAATTGGACCAGCACAGGCCCCCCTACAAGGCAGCTTGCCTCTGTAAAACTTAGAGCCAGAAGGGGCAGACCGGATTGTGCAGTTCCTGAGGTCAATTGGCTCCCGACTATGCAGAGCCAGTTTATTTCCCTCACTCACCAGTGAGAGAGTTGCTCCTTCTCCTCAGGGGCAATGAGTCAGCGGGGAGAGAGGCCAAGCTGGTTACAGCAATTGATGTCCTTAGACTTGTAAATACGGAGCCCGAGGACATTGCCCTGCCCCCATCCCCAACACCCTCCTGTGTACTGGTGGAATTAGATGCTGGTGATAATTTCCCACAAGCGACAGGAAAACTGGATCTCAAAGATACCACCCAAATTATGTATCTGTCAGTGAATAAACCTTCTGAATTGCTCGCTCATCCCCCTGCTAAATTGTCCTGTGAACACAGATTGAAAGACATACTCAGAAAAACCTATCAATGTTTTAAAATTGGTCGTCTTTTAGATGACTTGCACCTCCCCTCTTATTCAATTAATTCAATTAAACCCAGCAAATATTTACTGACTTCCTGCCAAGTGCTAAACACCCCAGACTACAAAGATGAACGCATTGCGGTGGTCCTCCAGAGCATGCAATTCAGCCGACATCCACCGGCTCTTAGAACAGAGAGCACGGTCACTTGTGAGATCAAAAGTAGGCAAATACTTACAATACCTTTCTAATTTCCCAGTGTTTCTCTGAGTAGTTAAAACGTGACTGTTCACCCAGAGTGTAAGACACTTCCCTTCTCCCATCATCAGCATAAATGAGAGCCAAGATACTAAGCAGGCAAAGGTCATGGAAACCAGTCGAGGGCCGAGGGCCGTTTATCTTTACTCATCTCCCGTATTGCCCCATCTCACAAAGGCCTGCGATTGGTAAAGAGAGGAACTGGATGAAAGGGTTTGGAGGGATTGTTCGACTCCATCACCAAGACTGGAAAACAAACTAATGGGTTGGATTGTTCCAACTTCCTGAATGAAGGCATCATACTTACTCCCCTCCTCTGGATTCCTGGATCTTCTAATTGTCCTTTTGTAAAGAAATTCCTGACATCTGGTATTTCTAAGAGTAGTATTTGTGTTTTATTTAACTAGACTCCAGAAGACTACCCACAGATTTTTGGTTTTGTTTTGTTTTTTTTCATGGTATATCCTCTTACATTTTCTCCTCACCAAACTGACTACTATACAGAAGAAACAGGGATTCGATAGAACTCTAATTCCTAAAATGCTCAGATTCAGGTCTACTCCCAGCTTCAACTTTTTAACCAAATCATTATCAAGAAATCTGCAATTGTGTCTCCCTAGCTACACTAAATGATGTACATAAACCACTTAAATTGGGGGCAGACTTCCACTGTCTCAGCATTGTTCCTGACTTCCAGAAAAGCAGCTTCTCTCCTTCCTCCCACTTTTAACCTCTATTAAATTAATAGCAGGAACATGAAGTAACTACTAAAGGAACTTGCCTTTTCACTTTGGAATAACTTGGCAGTATATACTGTGCGTGGACAAAGAGACACAGAGGCTGGAATTTCTGCTTGGAAGAAACAAGACTTCCAAAGTTAAAGCAATCTACAATCCGTTAGGTTAAATGTGACATTTTAAATTAATTTATGAGCTATCCTATAATTTGCTAGCAGTGATACAAAACAAATTGATGTAGCTGCTTGGGTATGTTTAAATCCTTTGTTTCTAAATGTTCATGAATAAGAAAAATGGCAAAAAGAGGCAACATGCTCCAGAGTCTAAGAACATCGTGGTCAGCATAAAAGGCTCTTGTTTTCTAGATTTGTAAAAAAAAAAAAAAAAGTCATATTATGGTTTTCTGTTATCTTTAATCTGCCCAGAATCTGCTGGATATAGGATGAATGAAAGGAAATTATAGACAGCAGAATCCCAAATATTGTAAGGGTTTCTGCAAATCACTTTGTATATGCATTTTAAAAATCCAAATGCCTTATTTAGCACTTATTTGGTGCAATGTGTATTAAATATTGAACAGGATTTAAAAAGAGGTTTCACGGATAAAAATAAAGAAATCACTATTGGCCTTGGAGATAGTATTCATTTAATAAAACACACAAGTGCTTCTTTGGCCCAAAGCATTTTAAGGTCACAAAGGAAAAAGTAGCCTTCCCAGGAGCAATCATAAGTGCATTTTTAGGGTTAATGAACTCTAAAGGGCTCTTTTGCAAAAATTTGCTTAGAGCCAACAAATTTAAATCTGTCTGGAGAAGCAATCAGTAATCCTGTAATAAAACACTGGCTCTAAAACACAACACTATAATACCAAATGTGGGATCCATTTTTATAATACACTTACTCTATCTTTAATATGTCCTAATTCCCAATATTGTTTAAGGCCATCTGAATAAATGCTGATTATTTCATATGAGAATAGGCAGGCAGGGATGTTTATATATCTCTGTCTCCATCTATTGCATGTCTGTGGGTCTATCTATCTATCTAGATAATTAAATACATAAATGTAGTATAGACATAGAGATGGAAGTGGGGGGGGGGAGGGAGAGAGAGAGAGAAGGAGGGAGGGATGGAGGGAGAGAGAGAGAGATTCCAGGTTAAAAAGATAAATAAGTTCAAGGAGGGGATGGATAAATTGATGAAGACTGGGTTCACAAGTAGGATGCTGTACCAGCTATCAGCTCTCATTTTAAGTTAAAAGACCCAGAAATAATTATTGGTGAACCAAATAGATGGCCTCAACTATCCTTTGGGGTGAATAGTCTTTGTTAGAGAGTTATTCCCTGCAGTCCTAGGACCACCTAGTAGGAACTATCTGTGGTGCCTGCTTCCCAGGACACTAGCTCAGGCCTCCTGCCTTTGACCCTGTGGTCTAAGCCACAAGCTCTGTCCATATTGACCACATGTACTGGCTGAGCCCTCCAAGAACCATAACCTAGAAAGCCTGCCCTGGTGTACTTTTGACAGCTGCCAACAGCTACACAACTCTGACCACAGTTCAGCCCCTTTGGCCCAGTGTCACTTTACACCAAATACACATTAATCCACACTCCCCATTTTTTTCACAAATCCAACAATCTTTTCAGACTTTCTGTCTTTGATAATTGCACTGTTAGCTTGTAATGATATGGAATTGCGAACTTGGAACATTTTTAAGTATTTATTTAAATACAAAGAATACCAGATGTCAAAATTTTACAAATAATTTGAAATAAATATTTTAAGGCCAATTCCACCCTCATTCCCTTCCAATCCCAGTCCCCAGAGGAAAACACCATTAATTTTGATGTCCTTCCTTTCTGACATTTAGGCATTGCTTCTTCTTTTAACAAAAATCAGATATTATATATATACACACACACACATATGTATATTCACTTACATATATAAGTTCACTAATTATATATATATAGGTTCACGACTTGCTCCTTTCACTTAACACATCATTCAGGTCAGTTTATATGATTTACCTTGATCTCATATTCTTCCATTCAATGGACATATTATAGGTCACTTAATATTATTCCATTCAATGGACATATTCTAGTTACTTAATCGCTACCTTACTGATAGTTATTTCAGTTTTTCAACATTGTGCTATCACAAACAAGGCTACAGTAAATGTCTTTATACGTCTAACTTTAAGTATGTTTACTGTCATTTCTTTATGACAGATTTTTTTAGAAGTGAGATTGTCATAATCATGAAGTATGTACCTATAAAATTTAAAAAATAAATGCTGCCAAATTATTGGAGCAAATTTGGACTTTTTCTTCTCCTTCTTCTCAGCCTCCCCTTTGCAGATTCCAAGCCAGTCAATCAAGCAGTAAGGAAATTTCCTTTATAATAGCATCCTGCCATTTGATCCTGACTTGACATCCCCCTGGCTACCCTATTTAGCCCCTTACCATTCAATGGTTAGATACTGATTTTAGCTTCCAAACTAATTTTTATACGTCCAGTCTCTCATTCTACACATCACTGCCTCACTATTCTTTTAAAGTATTGCCTTACACTTATCATGAGTCCCCATTGCCTAAAAAATAAAGTATGAACACCTTAATTGTGCCTTGAAGATCCTACACAATTAGTCTTTAATCCTTCTCATTTTTTCCCCATCTCTCCTACTTTTTAGGGTGAGAGAGATCTACCATGAGCCACACTCATTCACTTTCACTTGACTTACCTTTTATTTTACTACTCACATCAGTTTGAAAAGAGGGGAAATGGAGGCTTAAGGAGACAATTTACTTTCTACCACACAGCTGCTAATCCCTGCCACCTAGAGCTGAGATTTAGAGTTAGTATATCTTATAGCAAAATGTACATTTTTCTTTCTCATCATATTTCAGTTCAATTAAGTAAATATTTATTCAACATGTATTACATGCAAAGCACTATATTAGTGCTATGGAGGACTAAATATTTAAAAATTAAGAATGGCATATAATTGATGTTCTAACTAATCATGGTGCCTGCTTCCACTGCATTTCCTTCCCGGCAACCATACTTTGTACCATATGACATTGCCCCTGGCAGTAGCTGATTCAAACAAGAGTAGATTCCTTTTCCTGTTATCTGTGCATGCACAACAAACCAACCCAAAATTTAGTGGCTTAAAACAATGACAATAATTACGTTGCTCACAAATTTGCAGTTTGATTATGGCTCAGTGGGGACAGCCTGTCTCTGTTCCACTCAGCATCAGCTGGTTGGGTCAAAGACTCTGATTGGGAATCATTTGAAATCTTGCTCATTCACTTGTCTGAAGATTGGTGCTGACTGTCAGATGGGTTCTTACCTGGGGCTGTTGGTGAAATACCTTCACAGAGCGACTCCATGCTTCAGCTTCCTAGCTGCCAAAGCAAATACCATGCAATAGATTGACTTAACCAATGGGCATTTACAGGCTCACCATTTTGAGGCTAGAAGTCTAAAATCAAGGCATCATCAAAGCAATGCTTTCTCCCGGAAGATTGTGGCATTCTGGGCCTAGCTGCTGGTGATCATTGGTCCTTGGCTTTTCTGCCACATCGTAATGCACATGGCGGCCTCTCCTGGCTTTTCCTTTCTCTTCCAGGTTCCATTGACTTCCAGCTTCTGGCTGCCCCCTGTGTCTTTGTCTCTCTCTGTGACCTTCTCTATAAGGCCTTCAGTAATAGGATTAAGATCCATCTTAATTGTAGTGGGTCACCTTAACTGAAGTAACCTCATCAAAATATCCTCTTTACCAGGGTCCGCACCCACAGGAATGGATTAAGTTTAAGAGCATGTTTTTCTGGGGTACATACAGCTCCAAACCACCACACAGCACATAGCCTTTCCTCTTCTTCACTGCTTGGTGCCTGGGTTCCCTGTGCATCTCCAAAGCACCAAACAGAAGCTGAATTGCCTCTTAGGACTTAGCCTTGGAGAGCACATAGCATCACTTCCACTGTGGCTACCGGAGAGCCCAGATTCAAAAGTAGGAAAGGTAGACCATACATCATGACTAGGACTTTCAATGTCACATTATAAAAAGAGCTTGTAAGATAGTTCAGTCACATTATAAAAAGATATTGTGGAAATACAATCTTCCATAGTGCCTATAGACATGACAATGACATGTCTGGATTAATGTAATCTGGATTAATCAAATTCCCTTTCAGGGGACTATGATTTAAGAACAACTCAGAGAATAAAACAGTAGCTGTGCATTAAGCTGGAAGGACATATCATAAAAAGAGACGAAAGAGGCCATTAAAAGCATGTGTCTTCTAAAGTGAAGAGCAGAAGTATGAGTAAGCAGAATTCACGTCCACCTTTATATTCCTAACAGATCACGGTAGCAAACCATGGTAGGTGCTCCTATTTGTCATACGAATAAATAAATGAGTGAATGGGAAGAGAAAACACAAAAGGGAGGGGTAAATTTAGAGGAAGAAAGATGACAGTCTATTGGAAATATGTTGAATTTGAGATTGCCGTTATAGCTCCTCATTGAGATGTGCAGTAAGTAGTTAATGATATGAATCTGTAGGTCAGAAGATGAAGAGTTAGGGATGGGGCTTGGGAAGCCTCAGACTACGTGAAGCTTTGGCCTTAAATGAGATTGCCGGAGGCACATGGAGAAAGGCAGAGAAACAATGACTAAAGCTCAGGCAGAGTAATGAAGTGGTTGAAACTCTAGATTCTGAGTGTGAATGCCTGGATTTACAATACATGCTTCAACTTGTGTGTGACCTGAGTTTTAGTTAATTAATATCTCTGTGCCTCAGTAGCCTGTTATAGCATGGTTATGATAATAAAACCTACCTCACAGGACTGTTTATTAAATGGGAATAATTCTTGCAAAGAGCTTGGAACAGAGCCTGGCACATAGAAAACAATCAGTACATACTAATTATCAAAATTATTATCATCTTTTTTAACTTCTAAACTTTGGGAATGAGCAGAGGAAGAGATGAAGAATAATAATGGTTATTGAGTCCTTAAAAATATTTTGTATAATAATCCTAATAATGAATGACTGCAGTGACATTCATTACTGAATTGCCTAATATCAAACAACAGCTGACACAGTAAAGGAGGGAGTGACATGGAGAGTGGTATTTTTCTATACCAACCTTTCACACAGTATGTGCTCTTTGGGTGCTATACATGTTGTGGCCCCAAAAAAGGGATATTCTGTACTCAGACAAGCTTATAATAAAGCTTATAATAGGTGCATATACTAATGTGTTCCATGACTTGCTAAGAAAAGGAGTAGCAATGACTAAAGCTAAGCATTTCCCAACCTCGTTTAATGTTTTTTAGGGGTTGTTCTGCTAAATCGATGTTCTATGGGACACAACTTGTCGATGCTAGTCAAGGCCAGTGTTTGACTACAGAAGAGTCTCTTGGGAAAGTGCTTTAAAATGTGAAATACTGGACCAACCTCCATGGATTCTGATTTAGAAAGTCTGGCAAGGGGAGGGGGTTAAAGAATTCTGTATTTTTAAAAGCTCCCTGGTATTCCCTTGCCTCCAAGAAACGTGGAAGAGGAATTTGAGCCCTCTCATACTCCCTCTCTTTCTTCATGGCTCACATGAAGAAAGGTAACAGGGAAAAAAAGGGCTATGTGTTATCAAGAAAGTGACAAGAAAATACAGCATCAACAGTCATAAATACTTCCATTGAGTGGGTTTCAAGAGGCATGCATACTGGGCACTTAAGGAAATCTGGAATAAAATGAAACCTTGACTAGATCATTTATCCTGACTTAAGAAAGCAAAGTCATCTGGGCTAAAGGACTAAGGAATAACCAATACAATATTTGGACATAGCAATCCAGAAAACGTAGTGAGAATGGAGATTCATCAAACAATCACAGCACATTGGTTACTTCTGTTATTGTTAAGCTTTCACAAATGTCAGACAGTCAACGTGGATGAAAGCTAATGATTTGTTTAGCATAAAGAATATAATTAGGGAAAGGTAAGTGTAGGCTTTACATACGAAGAAATTTGAACTACCATCCACGGAATTGGTGGCAGTCTTTCTAACAGATTTCCAAGAATTCCCAGCAGAACTTTGAGGCAGAGTCAGATTAGGATATTTTTAACCCACTTAGAACTCATTTTTTATACAATGGCCATAGTTGTGCTCTCTAAATGCCTATTTAAAATTTAATCTAAAAACAAACAGACTCCTTAACTGGGAGTACTAGAAGACCAATCAGCCCTGAGAATGTACTAATCATGTTGGTTTTGCTAAATCTAACCTAAGAGAAATTGTCTAAAAACCATTTTGAAAATGAGACTTTCTCTCTTGTAAACATTTTATGTAGGAAGAATTCAGCAAAGAGTGACTGGCTTAACATGTTTCTATTTTTACAGTCTGCTTTAAAACTTTTATGACAAAAATAAAATAAGATAAAAGCATGACATCACTTCCAGACTTCTTTCTACACACTCAAATGATTATTCATTTTATATGTCTGGCAGGACCGGCTTTGGTTGCCCCTCAATCTTTTTGCCTTTTCCATCCTTACCCGTAATAGAAAGGGTTCAGGGAGTGAAAATAAATTAGTTCATGAGAGGCCACCCATGCTGCACTTTTCAACTTTGAAAAAAAGACTAAAGAGACATAATGTAACACAGGATCACAGATTTGAGCTTAAAAAAGGATATTGGGACATTTGGTTAAAGTTGAATGGAGTTTGTACATTCTTTGGTAAGAAGTAGTAATGATAATTTCCTGATTTTGATTATTGTATTGTGGTTAACTGGAGCATGTCCTTGTTTGAAGGGTTACACAATATTCAGGAGTGATGAGCGTCACGATGACAACCTACTCTCAAATGGGTCAGGAAAACATGTTCTTTGTGCTATTCTTATAGCTTTTCTGAAGTTTGAAATTATTTCAACATTATCAGGTGGGTGTATAAGGCAACTCTGTACTTTCTGAGTTATTTTTTTGTAAACCTACAACTGCTCTAATTTAATAAGTTAACACTATCTTTAGCATTTAAGAAAGAATAATTTTTTTTTTAGTTTATCATTGACTTTATGGTTTTCTAGGTATACTATCATATCATCTGAAAATAGTTTTACTTCTGTAAATCCTAGGCCTCTTATTGATTTCTCTTTTTTAATTGTATTGGCTAATATCTCTAGAACAATGTTCAATAGTAGCTGAGATAGTGAACATCCTGGCCTTGTTCCTAATCTTAATGGAATGCCTCTAGTATTTGTCATTAAGCAACACACTGGCTTTAGAACTGAGGTATTGTGTTTAAAAAGCCTCTACCAATTCTTATTTTCTTGAGTGTTTTTATCAGGAATGAATTTTGTCAAAAAGATTTTTTTTCCTTTTTTTTTTTTTTTTTTGCATCTAGGGGATAACCATATGATTATTATTAGCTTTATTAATATAGACTCCCTAAATATTGAATTATCTTTGCATTCCAGGAATGAATCCCACTTGGTCATGATGTATTTTCTTAAGTGGTGCTGGATTCTGTTTGCCAATATTTAATTTAGTATTTTGCATTGTTATTGCATGATCGCTTATAAACATATTTATATGATAAAATCATTTTCCTCCATACCATTCCTAAGAGAACCACCCCCATGAAAGGGGAAGGCTTGTGATAACAGAAAGGGCATGGAGAGGCAGAATTATGTAGAGATTGGGAGACCTGGGCTTTTGAGACAGATAGACCTTGGGGCAGTTGCAGGCCCCTCCTTCACTGACTGGGTGACCTTGGTCAAGTTATTCCACCTCTCCTAACCTCAGTTCATCTGTCTAATGGGATACCCTACCAAAAAAGGTTGTGTGATAAGATGTCTGTAAAGACTATGGTACAATGTCTAGTACAATGCAAGTCCACATAAACATTGAGACATTTATTGTAAAGAACTATCTTCTTTGGGTTCTCCCATTATAGTAAAGCAGGGTTAGGATATATGTGCATAGATCACATAGTTTCCTCACAAAGTACTTAGTGTTTCAGGCTAAATTGTTCCAGTATTTTGCTATGACTCCCAAACACAGAGGAGACTAAGCAGACCAGTTCAGTGAGCCGGGTTTGTATGTTGTCTCTTCTTTACTTAACAATTTGAAGTTCCAAAGAGAAGCCATCCGAAATCACAGAGAAGCCATCTGAAATCACAGAGCCTTGTAAAGCATACCTACAACCAGTGTTGAAATTGCATTTATTAAAAAGGGAGAAGTTAGAGACATGCATAATTATTTTTTTATTGTGGTAAATATACGTAACATAAAATTTGCCATCATAACAATTTATAACTGTACAATTCAGTGGTATCAATTACATTCACAATAATCTGCAATTATCACCATTTCCAAAATTTTTCATCACCCCAAACAGAAACCCTGTATCCTTTAAATAATTAACTCCCCAGTCCTCCCAGCCCTGAAAACCTCAATCTACTCTCTGTCTCTGTGAATTTTCCTAGTCTGGATAATTCTTTTTTTACTTGATAGTTTTTCTATATAAGTATGAGATGTTTGTTGCTTTAAAAATAGGTATACCAATTACTGTAATATGAGATATAAAATAAAATAATTCCTCTAACCGACTGATTTTCACTGGTTTTAGGTGGGTGATTGATTAATCCTTGAAGTACAAATTTCCTTTCACTTATTGCTAAATAATTAATTTTTCAAGAGAATTAAGAAATAATGTGGTTTCAATCGTTTCAATAATTTCTTGTAAGTAAAGTTCTTCCAGACCTTTGAGAGAAAATTACTTAAAGAAAGACCTATTAAAACAAGATTCTAGGAGAGACGAAGAGACAGAAGTTTCTCTTCCTTTAGAAAAATAATTTTTTAGATATAAACGTAATTTACATTCATTGCAAAAGAGCAAATAAAGACTCAAAAAGTTTAAAGAAACAGAAGAGAAAAGAAAGGAAAACAATAAACTCCACCTACAATTTCAGTACCCAGAGGCAACCTCTGTGAAGACTAAGCATATTTTCCTTTAGCGGATAATTATTCTTCAATCTAACATGCAGAGTTGTACCATTCTAGACTAAAGGTTTGAATTTAAACAGTGAACTATTGATGGGTGCCAAGGGGGGGGGGAGGGTGGGCACTGTGAAAGAATCAGAAGGGAAGATAAAAGTTCTTGAACCCCTACTGCCTGCCAAAGACTAACCTAAGTATACCTGCAGTTAATAGGTGAGGAAAGTGGGATGATAGGATGAAGATGACAAAACCTGAGAGAAGTAATTTGGGAGGTGGGTAGGAACCAGCATTGCTTCTCTATCTAGGTGGTGAGATCAGCTTTTATCTTTTGCTCTCTCCCATAATCTCTTCATTTGGAGGGGAATGAAGAGATGCAAGGGCTAAGCTCTTAGCTACTTTATCTCTTGCTCAGTGCTCTGGGCACCAGGAACTCACACCACACAGGACAACAGTTGTGCTTCTAAGACTCCTGCATATGGAGGAGGTAAGGAGAATGCTCATTTGTTGATACATTTATTCTGTGACTATTTATTCAGGGCTGCAAAGGTGAAAAATGCTATCTACAACTCCAAGAGTTATAAACACAGAAATATGTGGAAGTGAGGGGAAAGAAGAAATTGGACTAAAGACATTGACATTTGTGTTGGACCTAGAAAGTTTGAACTAAAAAAAAACAAAAGCAAAGCTCATAGGCGACAGCACAATGTAGGTATTAAGAAATAGGCTCCAGATTGACACAGACCTATGGCTGAATTAATTCTTTCTTCCTGTTGACCTTAGACAAGTTCCTTATTTTTCCTCAGTCTTAACTTTCGTCTGTAAAATGAGTAAAACAATACCTAAAAATACGAGTTTATGGAGAAGATAAAAGGAGATAACGTACGTAAAACGCGTATGTATCTGGCATATAATAAGTCCTCAAATACAATGGCTATTACTATTACCTGGTTTTCAGCAGTGTTCTCCACCTCTCACCTCTGTCAATAATCCTTCCCTTGGACCTCAAGCTTCTTTTTATAAAAACAGCTTTATTGAGATTTAGTTCACTTACTAAACAATTCGCCTATTTAAAGTATATAAGTCAATGGTTTTTAATATAAAATTTTAGAATATTTTCATCACTCTTAAAAGGAACCCCTGCCCATTAGCAGTTCCCTACTGTCCAACAACACTTTTGTCTTAGCTCTTGGCAACCAGTAATGTAATTTCTGTCTCTATAGATTTGTCTATTCTGGACATTTCATATAAATAGAATCATACTATATGTGGTTTTTGTGACTGGCTTCTTTCACTTAGTATAATGTTATCAGGGTTCATTCATGTCATAGCATGTATCAGTATTCCATTCTTTTTTAATTGCCAAATAATATTCCATTGTATTGATATGTCACACTTTATTTATTTAATCCATTCAACAGTTCATGGACATTGGGGTGTTTCTACTTTTTGACAATTAATAATAATGCTGATAGAAACATTCATATACAGGGTTTTATGTGGGCATATGTTTAACATTTGAGGACCTGCCAAACTGTTTTCCAAAGTGACTGCATCATTTTACATTCCCATTAGCAATGTTATGAGGGTTCCAATCTCTCCACATTCTCACCAAAACTTGTTATATTCTGTCTTTTTGATTATAGCCATCCTAGTGGATATAAAATGGTATTTTCTTGTGGTTTCCTTAATGGCTAATGATGTTGAACATTCATGTGCTTACTGGCCATTTGTATATGTTCTTTGGGGTAATGGCCATTCAGATACTTAGCCCATTTTTAAATTGAGTTATTTATCTTTTAATTATTGAGTTGAAAGAGTTCTTTATGTATTCTGGATACAAGTTCCCTTATCAGATATAGTTTTGCAAATCTTTTTCTCCTTTCTGTCAGTTTTCTTTGTATTTTCTTGATGGTATCATTTGCAGCACCAAAGTTTTTTTTAAATGCAATTTTATTGAGATATATTCACATACCATACAAACCATCCAAAGTAAGCAAGCAGTGGTTCACCATCACATAGTTGATCATTCAAGACCATGATCAATATTAGAACATTTTCATTATTCCAGAAAAAGAAATAAAAATAAAAAAGAAAACCCAAAACATCTCACACCCTTTATCGTCCCTTATTATTGACCCATAGTATTGGTGTGGTACATTTTTTACTGTTGATGAAAGAATATTAAGATATTACTGTTAACTATAGCACATAGTTTGCAATAGGTACATTTTCCCCATATACCCCTCTATTGTTAACTCCTTGTAATAGTCTCACACATTTATTTGAGTTCATGAAAGAATGTTCTATATTTGTACAGATAATCACAGTCACCGTCCACTACAGGATTCACTGTTATACATTCCCGTGTTTTAGCCTCCAGCTTTCCTTCCAGCAACATACATAACTCTGAACTCCCCCTTTCCACCACATTCACACACTATTCAGCAGTGCTAATTCTTCTCATACTAACATGCTACTATCATCTCTAAACACAAAAGTTTTTAAAACTTCTTTTTAATATGACTCATGGAAGTCCATATTTCAGCATTTAGCTTCTGCAATAATATTGAGACTGGTAGATTTTTTTTAACTGTTGTTTGTCTTTTTTTATGCAATTTTTTGAGATATAATCACCTAACATACAATCATTCAAAGTGTATAATCAGTTGTTCACAGTATCATCATATAGGTGTGCATTCATCACCACAGTCTTTGAATATTTTCATTACTCCAAAAAATAAAATTAAAATTAAAATAAAAAAGAACGTCCAAAACATCCCATTCCCCACCTCCCCCCATTGTTCATTTACTTTTTTAATACAGTTTTATTGAGATATAGTCACACACTCTACAGTCATCCACAGTGTATAGTCAATTATCCACAGTGTACAATCAATTATTTACAGCACCATCATACATTTGTAACTTCATCACCAGAATCAATTTTTGAACCTTTTCCTTACTCCAAAATAAAAATAAAGGCAAAAAAAGAACACCTAAATCTTTCCATCCCCTCCATCCCACCCTATTCTTCACCTAATTTTTGTCCCCATTTTTCCACTCATCTGTCCATACACTGGATGAAGGGAGTACGGGCCACAAGGTTTTCACAATCACACAGTCACACTGTGCAAGCTACATAGTTATGCAACTGTCTTCAAGAATCAAGGTCACTGGGTTGTAGTTCAACAACTTCAGGTATTTCCCTCTAGCCATTCCAACACACTAAAAATTAAAAGGTGATATCTACATAGCACATAAGAATACCCTCCAGAGTGACCTCTCAATTCCATTTGAAATCTCTCAGCCGCTGGAACCTTATTTGGTTTCATCTCTCTTCCCCCTTTTGGTCAAGAAGATCCTCTCAATCTCAGTGCTGGGTCCAGGCTCGTCCCCAGGAGTCGTTTCCCATGTTGCCAGGGGGTTAACACCCCTGGGAGTCATGTCCCACATAAGAGGGGGCAGTGAGTTCACCTGCCAAGTGGGCTTAGAGAGAAAGGGGACCACATCTGAGCAACAAAAAGGCCCTCTCGGGGGGACTCCTAGGCACAATTATAAATTGGCTTAGCCTCTCCCTTGCAGCAACCAGCCTCACAGGGAAAAGCCCCCAGATCGAGGGCTCGGCCCACTAAATTGGCAGTCCTCAATGTTTGTGGGAAAAACAGTTGGGGAAGTCCAACATTTCTGCATTTCTTCCCAGTTCCTTCTGCCCATATCACTCTGGGATTGAGACTGGTAGACTTTGAATGGAAAACTTGGCCTTCTGCTTCAGTGGCAAAAGTGAGGATCTCAGAGTGTAAAAAATCTCTTCTCCTACTCCTTCCCACGGGAGGGCTGTTGATCTAATTGGGCCCTATCCTCCCCACCTTCTCCTTGCCTCCGTCCATTCTCTTGGAAAGAGGAGTCCTCCTCCAGTCAAGGGCAATCCACCACCTGGGTTCTTGACTCAATCCCCTCCCCCTTCTCCCAGGATCTTGCTCTGTCACTTAATTCCTCTCTCCCTCGTATCTTGAGTATTTCCCTTTCTATCGGCTCTCAGCCTATGAACCAGCTTAGCTCACTTCCACACATTCTGTGGGAAAATAAATATCTGCTGATCTGTATCCTCCAAACACATATCTCTTCCCTGCACTTCACTTGGATGCTCTATGGATATCTTTCAACTCAACGCATCCAAAACTCAATTTCCTTCCTCACTCCAAATCTGCTCCACTTCCTGTATTTCCACTCTTAATTATAGCACTGTCATCCACCACTTACACAGATTACACCAGACTCCCCCTGCTCGCCTCTCCTAGTACTAATAAATCCTCTTGGTTTGTTAAGTTTTACCTCAGCATACATCAGGGTTTGAACCTTGCTGTTTTAAACAAATGCCCTAGTTTAGTTTGTTATCTTCTCTATCCTGAAATATTGTCTTTCTGCCTCCAGTTCTGCCACCATTAGAATCCATTCTCCTTGATTAATTAAGAACAATTTAGTTGAAAAAGCATGATACTTTTTCAGCAGTTGAATAGGAGGTAGGGGTGGGGGTTGTTACTTGATGGGATAACATTTATTACTGGTTATGTGACTTTTGATAACTCTTAGTCTCCCTGAGCCTCAGGGTCCTCATCTGCACAATGAGTATGGCAATACTTAGTCTTAGAGTCACTGTGAGAATTAAATGAGGAAATACTTGACACAGTAGATGCCAACAAATGGGAGCTGGTCCATGACAGTGGAATCACAATGCCTCCCAGGGCCCTCCTGACATCTGCAAAGAAAACTGTGGACATGTGAGGGCTGAGGAGGCCTGGCTTAAAAACAGGAGATGGAGGAAAACCTTGGGGAGCCCTTGAGAGAAAGGGTATTGTTTTCCTCTTCTATAATAACGGATGTTGTGAAAATGAAAACAAATAATAAAGGCAAAACACCCAATAGGATAGCTGGTAAATAATAGGCATGGGATGAAAATTACAACAACAGGAGCAAACCCAAATAGAAGTAGCTATGCCAAGAGACTGGTTCCTCTTTTGGTCTAAGGTTCCTGGCATCTGTTGTTGTTGTTGATGTAATCGATATACATACAATCATCCAAAATAGGTGGTTTTTGTTGCTGCTGCTAAGGCTTAGCTATTCTAAATGACAGTTAGCAGTGGTATAACAGGGTAGTCTGAAGTTGTCTGTTTTTCAACTTCAGCAGCAGCTAATGTTCCGCAGCTCTGTCCATCTTTTGTTTTTCAGTCTGAGATCAGTTCAGCTTTTGGCTTCCTTATGATAGTACCTCTCTTTCTTGCTGAGTGCAGGCTGGCATTGATCCCAGTTTCTCCTTTGAGAGTGAGCAGAAGATCCTGATGGAGGAGGATGATACCCAGAGAAAAGATTCCATGGAGGATGGAATTGGTGAAGTGCAACATCTTGGTAAGAACTCTTTTGATACACATTCCATTGGCAGAGATTTTCAGTAAATATTTACAACACCTGTTCTCCACTGTATGTACTGGGAACGAGCTGGCATTTTTTCGCATAAACCCAGGAGTCTAGTGAGCACCAAGAAGGTAGCCTGAGTCTAGCTAATATGCTTACTTACAGGGCACTGCTCCTAACCAACCCGAAGACTTGTTGTGGTTTTGTTTAAACGACAGGAAGACCAAAGCCACTAGCATGGAGAGGTGTTTTCCAGTGACTCATTCAAAAATCAAAGTCCATGCAAAAAATTGGGACACATAGAGAAAGGCATCAAGTTGTCAGACTCTAGCAGAGCAGCTGCTCCCGCTCTCTCCTTCCAGATGGGAGAAGGCTCCAACCCAACCACTACCGATTCACAGGGCTTATGATGCAAGTTAAAATCTTTGCAATGTGTTCCCCTGGATTATTATCATTCAAGTTGTTCTAATTCAAATAATTATTCAAATTATTCCAATTATTCAAAACAGAATAAAATGCATATTTTCTTATTATTGTTTATTATGCCTCTGATCATCAAGGAGATAAGAGGGCTCAGGAATGTGACAATTACCTGGCATTGATAATCTTCCTTTGTACAATATTACCCTGCAACTAGCTGACCATGTCTGCAACATGGCATCTTCCTTATTAAGGGAGGGTGATTTCAAGCTAGATTTATCTTTTCATTTACTCATTTTGCTAAGTTTTGAATATAAGGAGTTAAACTAGAAAGCCCTCTTTCCTTAGGAAGTTTCTAAGTCTTGAGCAAGGATGGAAGGAAAAACAGAAAAAATTACTAACGAACAATAAGAAGTATTTTAAGTGGCACCTAAGACGGAGGGTGGAGTCAGGAAAAGGGTAATTCCTGAACTGACTCTTCCTGGATAAACCGTGACTATGAGGGAAGAGGTAAAAGAGTATGACACATGGGTAACTGCAAGTAGTTTATTGTGGTTGAAACTTCTGCTCCTTGTGGGGAGAAGGGGGATGAAATGGCAAACTATTAGGTGGGAAAATAAACTGGAGTAGCTAGACAACATATATTTTGTTTGTTAATTTGTTTTAATGCTAAGCTGAAGATTCTGACTTTATTTCACCTTCAAGTCTCTGAGGAGTCACTGAAGAATTCTAAGCATTGAAGGGATGAGACTATATTTTCAGTATTCAAGACAAATCCATGTAATTACTTAACAAATATCTTATAGTGTTTGTTTTGTATGAAGTACCTTGCAAGGCAAATGACAAATGGTGAACAAGATAAAGCTCAGAATTTAATGGGGAGATGAGAAAAAAGATAATAATTGCAAATTTAATTAGTGTTATTGAGGGCAGAGGTTGAATTTAGTGCTTAGTATAATTTCACTGTCTGCCTGCCTCTGTCCACCTGGTCATTAATCTCTAGCATAAACACAACATGTGTATATGGATATACTGTTCTAAGTAGTTACTCAGGAACTGCCCTATGCCCTGGCTACACTCACAGTCAATAACATAGGAGTCTCCAGTATCTTGGATTTGATGCTTTCTGACTTTCTCTCCAAAATGTGGATCTTAGTTTTCTCTTTAGATCCTTCCATCTTCTATTGCATTGGTCAAACCTTCTCCAACATTCACCCAAGGGGTCCATCCAGCCCCAGGTCTAATGAAGCTCCACCTTCCTCTGGCTCCTGAGTTTGCTTCTAGCCCTCTTTGTAAGTAGGAGTGGAGACTACGAGATGAGAAATTAGGCAAGGGGGTGAAGAAGAGAGCACTGCTGCCAGATATTAAAGAGGTTAAAAATATGTTTTGGCAATGGATTGCTAATAAGGGTTGAGGAAGAATGAGTAATGGAAGAAGTTTCCAGAATGAGGGATTGGATGCTTTAATATGAGGGAGGAGGGTGTGCTATTTACTTATGAAATACAACAAAGAAGGAGAGTTGAGGGATGTGCATGGGGGAAGCTGATAATGATTGGACATTTGGGTTCGCTGTGCCCAAGGAGCAGCCCTGTGCAGGCGTTTGGTATATGATCATAACTTTCCCCCATATGTACCCCTCATCCCTCCTTTCTTGTACTGAGGATTATGACAATCGGAATGGAAAACAAGGGATTGATATTTGAATAGGATCAAAGCATTCAACTACTTACGATGTCACTGAGACTAACATGAAACGCTAATAGCCTACGAAAGACAAAACTTTCTTCTGAGAACAAATTACCAGTGAATTATTTACCAGGGATAATGTTGCCCTCCACCCATATGGATCCTTCAAAATTGCCTGTGTAAGGAATTTCCCACTTGGATAATCACTTTGGCAACTTCAAGAGCCAGATAGGATGTGGGACAAAATTAGCTGTGCAACAGGAAAAACAATAAACCGCATCAAGGCTTGACTTGATTACACTGGTTATTGGTGCTCAATAGACTAGAGGGCTGAAAAGCGCTTACATGATTTCTCCCCCAATCAGCACCCCAATTTTGGGGGCTCCTCAGACCTTATCTGGAAAGATAAAGGGAGAGCCCTAGAAAGCTCTACCCCCAGACCTGGTAGTACAGGGAGGGAAATGAACCCTTTAAATATTTCTATATTTGCTTTCTTGATTAGCAAATTCATTTCAATATATGTAACTTTACTTTTATACATTGTTGGGTTGCTACATCTTTCATGAAGGCAACTTTAATCTTAACATTAAAAGGTACAGTATATCCATAAATACATGGTAAAAGTTTGGAGATATTTATGTCAATCTTATAAATATAATACTAATATCTTAGGTGTCAACAATAAAATGACCTTTTAAATAGAATTTCTTTTGGTTTCCATTTGAGAAGTACAGAAGTGAACTCAATCATCTTCTTAAGGCATATTTGTAATTCACAGAAACTCCTGGTTCTTGAGGATAGCTAGAAATTCAAATGAGTCAAAGAAGCACTATACTAGTCATAAACATCAATACCTGTATCTCAGAAATAAGTGCTTCAAATAACTACTTAGAGCTCATTGAGCGAGAACACAAAATCTCTTAGACAGGGCTGGATGCTATATAATAATGCTTTTATTAGCTCTTTTTACAACTCCCTTAAGAGATACAGTGCAATTTTCCCCATGAAGTAAAACATTTAAAAAGGTCAAGCAAGTAGTCTCAAGCCCCAGGTGACAGAACTGGTTAACTGGAATACTAAGACACTGAGTTTCCCATCCAACACTTGGCCCAACAGCCAAGGTACCGATACCATGCTCATTTCCATGTGAATTCTAGGATCTGTGATTATGAAGATGGGTAACCACATGAAGAAAGGAAGGCAGGCAGGAGTGGGCAGAGAGATTAATATCATAAACTGGACCTCAATGAATACTTAGTTGCACAGACTCGACATGGGATTGAAATTTTTGTTCAACATATTAGGAAGCAAAATCAGTACTGCTTTATTGGAGTCTTTAAATTCTGTGACTGCAGCTCATCTTTCTCTTCTATCCTAGCCCTACATAATCAGGTCCCGTTTCTGACACAGCCACTGGCTCTTCCTGTATTTGTCAGGCAAGGAGGAGCCAGTGCAAGTTTCGAGCAAGGAAATGACGTAATTAAAATGGCATTAGGCATGAAATCTAAAATTCAAAACCCCATCTGGGGGACATAATACATCCAAACTGGCAAACCATCCTTCTTTCACCCCTGATCCCCCAAATCTGGCCTTCTACAGTCTTATCTCCAGGCTGTATTACTCACCATTTCCCAAACCATCCTCTGCTTTATGGGCTCTCTGCTTTGCTCAGGCTAATTCCTCTGGCTTGAAGGCCCTGCTTTTCAGTATGAATGTCATATAAGTTTTCTTCTCTGATGGACTTGCTTGTCAGCAAAACCCCTTTCTCTGAACTCCTAGAGAATTCTGTTTCATTTTTTACAATATGTATTAAATTACATCATCACATTAAAGTTATATGCTAAGCAGTAAGCCCCTTACTTATAGACAGATAATGAATGTCTTACTTAACTCCGTCTTTCACCCATCCAAGCACAGTGGAACAGTGTAGATGCTCAGTAAATTTGCTTTGGTTCCATTCCTCATGTTTTGAATCTCAGCTCCTGCTGAGTTGGCAGAAGTCTCCAGTGCAGTAAAGTCTGAATATAAATATAAATATAAAGAATTATAAATATAAATACATAAATGGCATGTCAATTTAAACACTGATTCCTACCCCCAAAAAATTAAGGCGGAATTTGAAATAGAAATGAGATGACTAGAGAGATGGTGAAAGTTAGATTGAAGGAAAATTAAGAGGAGCAACAAAGAAAAGAAAAGTCGAGTTCCCTGCAATATTAAGGAGTACTGGATAGGAAGTTAGCAAAACCAGGGTCTCGGCGAGGGGCTGCTCTCTGCTGCTGCTGGAGTGCTGGGTTTTTTGGTTTGTTTGTTTTTTCCCTTTCTGTGATGAGCAGATAAGAAGAAAAGAAAACTCCTTGTTCTAAGCCAGTCATGCTGGAGGAGTATACCAATTCAGGGTCCTCAAATGATTAGACAAGTGAGCCATATAAACACAGCTGGGAGCCATATGCTGATCTAAAGTGGACAGGCACACACATCTATACATACACACCCAACGTCCTTTTCCTGCCTGATTCCAATACAAATGCATAGAAAAGAATTAGGGGCAGGGCAGAAAGAGAACATTTAGATACAGAAATTGATCAGATCTGCCAAATGTATTTAGATTTTTATCATAATTAGAGAACAAATCTTTTAATAGTTTAACATAAAGTAGCACATGGGAATAATTATTAAACTTATTTATCATTTAAACTTATTAATCATTTGCCTTTCTGTACCCTTAGAGGTTAATGATTTCCACTTTAAAGGTTAATTTTCTAGTGTTAATTTGAATAACTACTGTATTATTTATATTTCATATATTTGAGAACATAGTGTAAAAGACAAAGTACAGTAAGATTATTGGAATAAAAATACGTCAGACATAAAAAATAGAGTAGGAAGCAACCTCTTTATTACCATAGTTAAAATAATTTAATAGTAAATTTACTCTGAGCTTCTTGGCAACCAGGAATACAAAAGGAAATGTTGAATTACATAATTCTCCTTACCAATGTTGCCAATCCCATGTGAAAATACATGGAAGTATAAATATACTTTACTAAGAAACTAAAGTACATTCATTTTTTAAGAGAGAGAACATTCATCCTAGTATTGAACTCCAAAAGTAGTTTATGGTGTGGAAACCAACTTATATAGGACACAGGGTACAACAAATTGGTCAACATCTTTGACTACAGTTCCACAGGGAAAGGTAAGTGTGGCTAGAAACTACTCATTTGAGTGCTACCTTTGTGCTATCCTCTGTGCAAAGAATGGTGCTCATTTATCAGTTAATTCATAAAAATATAAGTTGGATATTTTTCCATTCATTTTTCCAAACTTCAAAATCCATGATCTTTCCACTATACTCTGCAAATAAAAAAAAATCTTGTTTCATCTTTAAGCATAATATTAAAGAGAAATTCATACAAACTGTTGTTTAGGAGTAGTAGCACTAGAGATGAGAATGGACTAAGTTAATAGTCACAAGGATTTGTTTTGCTGCCACTTCAGAGAAAGGAAGAGGTATAAAGATTTAGGACATGCAGTTAATTAAGTCCAAACAATCTTTGCTACTGAAAGGGAACAGTATAAATAAATAACTCCAAATACTTTATGCCATAAATAATTCATAGTATCATACATTTTCTCCCCTTGTGTGTAATACTTCATTTTTCCCTACCTGAGATGATGACGGATACAGAAAAATGAGATCAGGAACTGTTGCCATTATCAGTTCTGGAGAAGAAAACGGCACAGTTAAGTCTGGATAGTAAACAACACAATGTGATGACCCTAGTAGACTAGAGGGAATGGCAGAGAGAAGGAGGTAGGACTTTGTTTAAAGAACCCAGGAAATGGAAAAAAAGAGAAGGAAAGCACCCACTTCTTTTTTCTATTTTCTAAAGCATCACAACCACCAAAAAAAAAAGTCTGGCAATAACTGTAATAATAGTTGCTATGTATTGAGTGCCTTCTCTACATGGTAAGATGTTGGAGTCTGCAGTTAACATCTGAGTTAAAGCATGCACCTTTGGGGGTGGTGTCTTCAGGCTGCTATGGCACCATGAAAGCTATTGGGAACCACACTAACCCATCAGGAGTGAGAACCTTTTTTGGGTTTAATTGCTTTTAAAACTTTGAGAAGCTTGACTATAGCAAAAGATAGATACCAATAGTTAAACATGACAGTAAGCAGAGGCCAGTGAGGATAATTTTTTTGTCTAATAATTAGGAATTATTCAGTATACAGAAATTTATCCTGATTTCATTCATATTCAGAGAACAGATAGAGGGCATTTAAGAGCATGGGCTCTAGAACACACTGCCTGTGTTCAAATTATGCCTCTACCAACTTATTAGCTGAACGACCACTGATTTCTCTGTGCCTTAGTTCTTTCATTTATAAAATGGGAGTAATAATAGTACTTATCTTCTAGGGCTGTTATAAAGATTAAACTAATTGATAATGTAATATAGTTGGAAGAATGGTGGTACATATAATGATTGTTACAATCAATAAAAATGTTACCTATTTTTTTTCTCATTTATTTTGTCAGGGCTGCTGTAACAAAGTACCATAGACTAGTTGGCCTAAACAACAGGAATTTATTGTTTCACAGTTTGGGAGCCTAAAAGTCCAAAATCAAGGTGTCTGCAGGATCATGCCTTCTCCAAAGTCTGTAGCATTCTGATGGTGGCTTGTCAGCAATCCATAACTCAATTTCTTCCTCCATCTCATGGCCATCTGTATCCTTCTGTTTCCGACTCCCAGTGCCAAATTTCCTCTGCTTATAAGCACTCCAGTCATATTGGATTAAGGACTGGGGTTAGTACTTGAATATGTCTTTGTGGGGGATATGCACAACAGACATGAATACTGGTGATTTAATTATGGCCATTCTAAGTGTGTTTTGTTAGTGAGCATACTCCTTAGACCCTTGGAAGGGAGAGTGGCTCTCAAAGATGTCTATCGAGTCAAGTGTGTTGCTGGTGTTGTCCTGGGCAAGGTGAGGTTTGCAACCACAGTGCTTTTGTTGTCAATGCCTCACTCATTCTTGAGCCCATCTACATGCCTGGCACTGTTCTAGGTACACCAGGGTTATAGTGCTGAAGAGACCAGACGAAAACCCCTGCCTGAATGGAACTTACATTCTAGTGAGGACAGACAATAAACATAAAATAATAATTTAAAAATATGAAAGGAGGTGACAATTCTGTCCAAAAAAAATAAAGAATTGGGATGGAGAGTGCATTTTAAATTTTAAATAGGGTGGTAAGGAGGTAAGATCTGAGGGAGATGGTGCCAGTTGTGAAGGGTCTTGAAGGAAGTGAGGGAGCAAGCCATGTAGATATTTGGGTGATGGGAGAAGGAGTTCCAGGCAGAGAGGAAAGCTTGCACAAAAGCCCTTCCTAGCATAGTCTAGGAACATTGAGGAGGTCAGTGTGGCAGTGGGTATGTTAGTGAAGTGGAGAGAAGAAGGAGATGAAGCCCAAGGGTGCATTGTCCTTCTGGGCCATTATATGTGCTTTGGCTATTATTTTGACGGAGAGAGAGTCCACGGCAGGGTTTTGAGCAGAGGAGTGGTAGGAACTGCCTTCATATTTGAAGAGGATCACTCTGGTCACTGTGTGAGAATAGCCTGCATGGGGGCAAAGGAAGAAACAGCAAGAGATGATGGGAGGCTAGACCTCGGTGGTGATAACAGTGGAGGTGGTGAGAAGTAGTTGAAATTCAGATAAAAGGCAAAGCTGAAGGGACTTCCTGATGGATTGGATTTTAAATGTAAGATAAATAGAAAAGTCAGGGGGCACACCAAGGTTTTAGGCCTGAGGTGGGGAAGAATTCAGTTGAGACGGGGGAGCAAGGGAAGGAATTTCATCTTAGAGTTGGACGTGTTAGACATGAGATGCCTAGTGGACATCGAAGTTGCCTATCTTGGAGTTCAGGGGAGGGGGCCTGGCTGCAGGTAAAATTTGAGTCATTAACTCCTAAACTGTACTTAGTGCCATGAGACAGGCTGAGATCACCAAGGGAGTCAGTGTAGATAGAGAAGACAAGAGGTCCACAGTCTGAACTCCAGGCACTCCAATGTTCAGGGGCTGGGAGAGGAGAAGGAACCAGCAAAGGAGATTGAGAAGGAGCAACCAGTGGAGTAGAGAGAAAACCATGTAAGTGTGCCTTCGTGGAAGTCAAGTAAGTGTTTCTGGAGGAGAAAGTGCTCAATTGCTAATTGTTGCTGATAGTTCAAATAAGATGAGGACTGAGAAACAACCTGTCGATAGTAGTTAAATCTGGATAGGAACATTTCGAAGGGCATGGTAGAAGCTGGAGACTGGTGTGGGTTTAAGCATAAATGGAGACAGATTTTCTTAACAACTCTTTAAAAGAATTTTGCTATTGATGAGGAGAAAAAAGATTGCAGAGAGAAGTGGAGTCAAGATATGTATATTAAGATGGGAGAAATATCATGGTTGTATGCTGATGGAAATGATCCAATAAAGAGGTGGAAACTGATGATGTGAAAGAGAGGAGAGAATTGCTTGGAACATTTAACGCTGAGTTGATAGGTGTATGTTTCTGTGGGGAAAAAACAAAACAAAACAAGCCTTTAAAACAACAAGTATTCCAAAGGTGAGGCTCTCCCTGAAATTAGAGGTTCGAGTTTTAGTTGCACATATGAGAAGTGTATTAAATAATACATATATTGGGTGACTACTGAGTGCCGCTCAAAATGCCAGGTACTTTGTATATATTATCCCGAAGCTTAACTGCCCACAACATCAGTATCATAACTGCACTACAGATGAAGAAATTATTGCCGGGAGCTAAAATAACTTGCACAAATCCACAGTGCTTATAAGTTAAATAGTTTGCACTGCGCTGTCCCCTTTCTTACGGTTGAGAGTTCCTCGAGGGCCAGTGTCCTTTATTTTGTAACCTCTGAGACTTGCTGGGAGGTTGGCAAAGAGGTTCGCTTTTCGCCTGCAAAATTCCACTGCGGGCGGCCCTCGGTCCTTTTGTTTGCCTTTCACGGAAGCACGGGCTGGCGGACATTCACTTGCGCATTGTTTTCATTGGTTACAGCAACTCAGAAAAATAAGTTGGAGAACAGAGAAACTTCCAAGAGAAATGACTGAAAGGAAAGCAGTATTCATGCATTAAAAACCTTCCTGACCCCAGCCCTTCGTTAAGGGCGTTCCTCGCCAATGATTTTGCAAAACTGCTTTTCTGACACGTCAGGTAAACCTGCCCGCGGGCAAACTGTCAGGGGGAGGTGTGATCACCTGGAGTTTCCCAGTAGAAATTCTACCGAGGGGTGAGGAAATCATCTCATCACCGGTGGACGTGTACCCTCTCGCCTTTCTTCCAGCTCATTAAAAAAAGAAAGAAAAAAAAAAATCTGCCTCAAAAGTCTCTGTTGCGCTGCTATAAATGAGACTGGCGTCGGGTGATGGGAAAAACAACCAGGCGCCTCCCGCAGCAGTAAAAGCCCCAACTACAAACTGCCGGGCCGTGGGTTACTGACTTCATTGCCAGACATCCCGCGGTCCCCGCCGCGGTGGTTACCAACCGGGATTGGGGCGCCGGACCCAGCGGCGCGGAGCCCACCACTGCGGCCCGAGGGGGACCTCGCGGCGGGGCGCGGCGCACACAGCGCGTCTTCCCTCTGTCTCCGCGGGGACTCGGCTGCCCCCACGCACCAGGTTAGGAGGAGTCAACAGGCGCTCGGGAGGAGGGGGCCGCGCCGGTTCCGCTCGACCGGGCGGCTCCCTGGGGACGCCGCCTCCCCCGCCGCGGAGTTGGTTGCCGCCGGCTGCTCGGCGGAGGGCTGGTTGCCCAGTGGAGGCAGTGGCGGGCCGGGCCGGGGAGGGGCGCGCTTACCGCGCCTGGCGAGTCCGGAGGGGCCGGCGGGCGTTCGGCCGCGGCAGGAGCTGCTGCGGGTCTGGGGCCCCGGGCTAAAGGGGGGGAAGGAGGGCGGGGGTAAGGGCAGGGCGAGAGGGCGACCGGGCCCGCGAAGAGCGGCGGCTCGCAGGAAAGATGAAACGGTGAGTGGGCGCCGGGGCGCAGAGTTTCTCTGCTTCTCTCGCAGGCGGTAGGGACAAAAGCCCGGGGTCGTCGGGGCCCGGGCTGCACAGATTTGGGGATCCGCGAGCCCGGTTGTGCATGATTCTGGCGGGCTTGGTGAATCTCCGGTTGAAGGATCCTAGGGAGGGAGTATCGGGATAGGGGAGAGGCTCACGGCACGGTTTTAGGAAACTGGCGGGATTTGCGAGTTTAGCTGGGAACTTTTGCCGAGATTTCTGGATTATCCAAGGAGTGAAGGACTCGGATCTCAGGATCAGGCTGCTTTGTCAGATTGGGCGGTGGAGAAGGGCGGTGGATGGAGTGGGGTGCGGATTCAGAGCAGACCCGTTTCCACCCCTACTCCCCGCTCCCCCAAATCTGTTTATGCCACTCCTGAGTAAGACAAACCCTCCTGGTTCCACTTTGCTTCAAGAGCGGGACTCCCGAGTTTGGACGGCCGAGACCCCCGGATCCAATTTTGACCTTGGATCCATCAAAAGTGTATGATGTGGCCGTCTCCCCATCCCTAGAAATAGCCGCTGGAAGCCTTGGGGAGCATTTTGAAACCTCTGTTTTCGCCGGCGTCCCGCACTACGGAGGTGCAGTTGAACTGTTTGCTAGTACATTCTGTATTAGCCCAAGCAGTCATCACTTACTAAAGCGCTGAGGACTCGGCTAACTCCCGCCACCGCCAGGAAATTAAAAGGCTGACAGGCTGTCCCTCCCAGGGTTCGGGTTTCCTGTTTGAAAGAGCTAGGGAAGTCAAACCTGCTCCCAGAATCTCCTCTTCTACCTTTAATATGTAAAAGAGGGAACGGCGCTCGCAGCCTTTTATGTCGGTAGACTCGCCCCAGGCTGGAAATCCTTGGGGCTGGCCCTGCCCTCTTCCCTAGAAGTCTTCCTTCTGCAGCTCTGAAGTAGCTCTCAGTTGCAGAATGCCCAATGGTCAGAGCCAGGCGCTGCTGCAGTGGAGCTAGGGAAAGAGACAAAAAAAATGTGGAGTCCCGTTAGTATAATTTATTTGTCAGCCACATTTCCTTTCTTTATATGGATGTGTAGGTTACAGGTATATATTTTCAAGTGTTGGACTTGCAACTTAAAGCTTCCTATTTTGGCTTAACTTGGGCATTTGAGATATGACGGCTCTGGGAGTCTACCATTGTCTGAATTCAGCTGGGAGAGGTCTAAATGAGGTTTATAACTTCAGAGGGTTAAACTTTTGCCCTGAGAGCCCTCGAATTCTTAGTTCCTGGTAGGATAGCAACAGTCATTGGATTTGAGATAAATATATCTTTAGAGTTGCCCACTATTTTAACAGAATGGCTATATCCCTGGTACCATGGCCCTCAATTGTGTAAATATTTGTTTGAATAAAGAGCTAAAGTTCTTTGAAAAGTAACAGTTGTGTCTATTCATTATTCCCTTTTCGTGTCTTCAGCTTAGATATTTAAAAGTGTTGTGGTTTTTTTTTTTTTTTTTTGCCTTATACATTTAATGTGGAACATTTAAACATCATATGTACTTAAGAAACTCTGTAAAGTCTCAAAAGCATTTATAACTGACATTTCCTTTAATAGCAAGGGAGAGTTGAGTTTTTGTTCTTAGTTGACTAGCACAGCCTTCACCTCTTGAGACCCAGAGGTTTGCAAATCCCAGCCTCGCTCACAAATGGAAAATGAGATGTTTGGTTTAGAGTAGTCATCATTTCAGTCAGTTTGCAGGCTTTGGTCTGTTTCATGCAGCTCGCAGCTGCTGTTCTTTTGGGGCTGCGGATGGTCTGTAGGGGGTGTCTCCTGGATCTTTGTTCGAAATGGAGGAGGAAAAGATGCTTAGGAAATTCAGCTAGGATATTGCTAACTTCTGTTTTCAGAATCCTAAGTGAAGCTGGAGCTCCTTAGCAGCCTTTCCAGAAACATGTTACTTTACTGGTGTTTGCATGGGAGAGGGAAGAAAATGACAAAGTGATTAAACAAACTGCTGGATTCCACTATTTTCTTCAAACCCCTATTTTGAAGTCTGTAAGGCAGGATTGGTACTGGAGTGCACTGGAGAAGTTACTGCGGAAAACATGATTCTTTTTTAAAATACTTTTAGACAGTAGTTGAAGTTATGACTTTATATGTTAATTTTCAACCCTTAGAAAGGAGGTGGTGTTATGGATGACTTGGAAAGACAGTGCATTTTGCACGTCTTCCAAGTAGACTACATGTGCTTTATAAATCTGACTGCAGATGTTAAGGTCTGGCAGTACTTTAATTATTAACAGGGTAGATGTCACCCAGTTTCAAACAAAGCACGTTCTAAGTGATCTGCCTTATATTAAAGCCCTATACATTAGAACAATGGTTCTCTAATGCAGGGGAAGAGTATTGGCAATGTCTGGAGACATTTTGATTGTCACAACTTCAGAGAAGGGGGTGCTATGGGCATCTAAAGGGTAGAAGAGGGAAGGGTTGCTTTCAAATACTCTATGATACACAGGGAATACAAAGAATTATCCAGCCCCAAACCCAGCACTAGAGTATTACCTCAGGGGGTCATATGTTAACAAGATTAGAGATCTTAATCTAATTTAGATCCTCAAGAAACTTTTTTACTGTGCTCTTGCTCAACACAAAGAGAGCATGTCATAGTAGCCCTTTTGTCTGCGGCAGATTCTTTTGCCCTTGGTGTTAAGTCTTAATGTACCACAGAGGCAAAGGAATTTGCTGTGTTCATTGACTGCTTTGAGTTGGCCTAAAATTGCAGAAATTTGGAGTGTTAGAGAAAAAGAGAGGCTCAAAGATCACTGAGTTCAACCCTTTCATATTAATGTAAAAGCTGGGACGCCCAGAGGGCAGTGACTTGTAAGTCTCAAGTGTTTTAGTGACAGACACAGTTCTAGATACAATCCAAGATTAGTGAATTTAGAAATTGTTATTCAGGCAAATATAACTTTGAAAGAAAAAAAAAAAGGACATGCCCCTTTGTGGAGAGAGTTTAGAGGTCCCATCCCCTTGGGGAACTAAATGAACTCTGAGTGGGGAGGGGTGGCATTAGCACTGGTGACTGCAGAACATATGCCTGTGTGCCTCCGCCCCAAGAAGGGGATAATTCCATTGTGTGACCTGTGACTCCTCTTCTGGTGCCTGCACCATCCTTCCCATGGCAAAGGGGGCAACAGATGGTTCCACAGGCAGAGCAGATGCTCCTTTTGAATCCAGGTACAAAACGGAACATTTGAGATTTTCTGTCCCTCCCCTGCCTTATGGGTTGAGTGAGTACATGAATGGATAGAGTTGCTTTGGACAGAAGGGAGAATGAGAGGACTGCTGAGTGTGAAAGAGAAAAAGACACCCAGCATAAAGGGAAGCAAGCAGGCACTGGGGAATCTCATCAGCTGATGGGTGGATATCTAAATTCAGTTGAATAGATTTTTGGATTAGGAGTCTGAAGACAATTCAAGCTTGGCTGTTCTTTGTTGGGTTGGACAAAATAATTCATGGGTAAAAGGAATCTTAGAAATCCTCTTCCGTTCCTTTGCCTCCAGCTAACTTCTGCATTCTCTCTCTTCTTTCTCTCTCTTTCTCACAGGCACTCTGTCTGTCTCTATCTTTTTTTAAGAGGAGGATCCGCAAGACCAGAGTTGGGCTACGTAGTGACAGAACCTGCAAACCAAATCTCCTAACTTCTGTTTCGTTGCATTTTTTTCTTATATCCCACAGTCTCTACCTTTCCATCTGTTTTCCTAATGGGGAAGAAAATTGTAGTAATTTTATATTAATTATGTTAATTTCCTGGGAGAGTTTTAAAAGCATGGTATCTCTAAAGAGCTCTGTTTATGGAAAGGAGTTATCTCATTGGGTTTTTGATAATCAGAAAAGTTATGCATATGTGGTCTGATCAATTACAAACATGTATACTTTCAAATTTACATCACTACAGTTAGCCATTAGATCATGGATTCTAGTTATCTGGGCCAGTGGGCTTGCCATGGTAGTTATTTTATCTAATCTCAAATCTGAAAGGTCCTGGCAATTTAGGAGAATTTCAGTAGGACTTTCCTGGGAGAGGTCAGACCTCTGAACACTGCAGGTTCTTATCATTTTGTCAGCTAGCCAATGGGTGCATTTCAAAGCCAAGTACATAGTAGTATATTTAGAAATGGCTCAAAAGTGATGACTTTTAATGGGTCTGCTCCCTGCAGGTGCTGCATAGTAGCCTCTTCATTAAGACCTTTCACCACTCCATTCTTGTTACTTTTTTTTTTTTTCCAGATACTGAGAAGACATGAGTTATTTCTTTTAAATAACCATTGGTTAGAAATATTCATTGGGATTCAATTATTGTGACTGTTGCCTTTTGAAAGTGAATAAAGGCAAAATAGGTAGCTCAGGTTTCCAAACCCCTTCAAAACAAACATTTAGGAAACTGGAATATGTCTTTGTGTCACTCAGGAGATCAACTTCCCAGAGGCTAATTTGCCCACAAGCTGTTTTCAGGATATTTAGGGATGTTTCTTAGACATTAATGAAGAGAAGTGTTGTGTTTCTCTATCTACTTTGAAAGCAAGACTGTCATCTATAGCAGGCAATGGTCAATAAGAGAAACCGATATATAAAAACCATTTTGTTTAGGTTCAGGGAAATTAGGGGTACAGAACCTTGCTATACCATAAAATGGATAAATAAGATATAGAGTAGCAGGCTAAGTTATATGGAGAGGTTTTTGCAAGACATAATTGTTTAGAGTGTGTAGGCTTATTTTATTAGATGAACTCTTTCTCTTAATTTACAAATTAAGGGGAAGAAAAAGTTTGCATGTAGCAGTATTTAATATTGTTACCTTAAGCAGGATCAGATTTTTCTAAGACTTGCTTCTAAGTCCAGAGTTCAGTGGAAACTGGTGTTGACCATCCTAGAATATTTTGCGTACATGATGCATGTGACTTCTCCAGATGTCAGCCTGCTAATGAAAGTAGCAGATGGTATAGCCCAAAAGCCAAAGATTACCATAATTTTCCAAGATTTGTCTCTCAACCAGTGTACCTTGCTAAAACAAGGGCAGGTAAAAGCAAAGGAAAGCCAGCTCCTGCATCCTTTTGACCAGTTCAGCCTGAATAGTGCTTCATAGCCAAGGGATAAGCAGGGGAGACTGGGAAGTGATGTCTGGTGCCATGCTGCTTATATCATAGCAGAAATAGGTTTTCAAAAACAGCTCAAGGTTTATTAAGGGGGTTGCAAACCATGGGAATGCAAAACAAAATATTTCTTATACATCATGCTAAATCAAATCCTGGTATTATGTTGTATTAACATATCTCTTGCTGGCACTTTTTCCCATTATGTTATGCTGAAACAATTTACCATGCCTTTGGAATGTCATAAGCAGCAGTGCCGGTGAGATCTTTTCCCAGTTAGGTAGCTACCACTTATCACTAAAACATGTTTCTGTTCTGTGGTCATTTTCATTTCCTGCATTATATAACTGGCACTACTGTGTTATTCAACCAGTGCCTTTGGATGTCTAGAATGTTGGAGCAGAAAATACATCTAGTTCACCCTCACCATTTTAAATGTGGGGAAAACTCTGCTAAAACAAGGTGAAGACAGGCAAAGTGGCTTGTTCCAGATCTTACTTCTATTAGTTGACAGAACCAGGGCTGGTACTGGTCTGCTGACTCATGTTCCTGGCAGTCTGACTGGTGTTCTTTGTAGTAAGTTAGCTATTACAATAAAAATAACATCCTAAAGTAACCATTTCCTTTATTAGTCCTCTGAGCCAGAGTTATTAAGAAAAAAAAAATAAAAACAGAATTGATTAAAGTTATATTCAATTTAGTCAGTTGTTAATGATCTTTGCTGGTTTGAAGTTCTTTCCCTTCTCCTTCCTAGCTATAAATGGTCAAAAGGTTCATAGCAGGAACAAGAGAAGTAAAGTCTTATAATACCCACTGAGCATAATCAACCATTCAATAATGAAGAAATGGTTTCATGATTGTTTTGTTACTTTATAGAGTTTTTAAAACACTTTATAGTGTTTTGTTTTTGAGTTAAAGGGAAAAACCTCATGACCATAGAAGATGTGGTTGACTTGTTTTTGTTCCATCTCCCCTAATTCTACTTAAGCCCTGACTATCCCCAGTTCATAAATATTGGTTAAGGGAATTGGAAGAAGTTGAAACTTCTTTGTTCTTTCTGTCCCCACTTCTTCCACTTGCATTAAAGTTTCTCTTTATCCCCTTCACTCTCCACTCCTTACAAGGCTCCTTTCTCCTCCCACAAGCATCGTCTGAAAATGTTCTTTCCTTAATGGTCTCCCTTAACTCTTCTTTTCATTGTCTTCAGAATGTATTGGAGTGAAAAGTCAAAAGAGAAAAAAAAAAAAGAAAACCAAGAAAAAAAGACATTAGGCTCCTGAGACGTGACATCAACATTCCAGTCCCCAGTGGCCTTGACCTTTCTCCCCAGCCCTGGTGAATACTGGGGATGCTGCGGTGTTGTCTGGGTTCTGAAGAACCTTTTCTGGCCGTCACAGAAGGCCTTCGTGCGTTTAGGCAGGTGTGGGCATGTGGACAGCATGTGTCTGTCCTTGCATGTATGTGTGTATTTGTGTGTGTGTGTGTGTGTGTGTGAATCTACACACATTAGGACTTACAGCACCTGTTGTAATAGGTTTAGTCTGCAAGAATAAAGCCGACCTCCTTATTCAGCTCTTAAAATACAATGCCTCCTGTGGAACTGCTTCTTTTGGATCTTTTTGAGAGATGAAAACATCCTCTTTGAACATTACCAACCTACCTGCCATCGTGTGGATAATAATTCTTTTGTTTGAACACACGGACCTTTGAATGATGAGGAATTTGGTTGCAAAGAATAAGAGCTGGAATCCATTTGCTGCCATGTTTATTTGCAAAAAACAATACTATGTTGACCAACAAATGGAGTAGTTTTTTTCCTCTCTATTGGGGTATAAAATCTTGAGTGCAGAGGAAGAGTTTAAAAGAACAGAGTTTAGGAAGCCAGGATGAATAAGTGGGAGAAGACGAAGTTCTGTGAGACGGGCACTGAGACAATTGGAAGTCCAGGTTAAGGGATGTTGTAGAAGCTGTGTGCGGGAGGTAATATTTGAAGGAAAGAGAATCCGGGAATATTTTCAGGGAGGACATTATTTGCAGATGAGTGTGGTGATATGTGGAGAGGTGAGGGCTGTTTGCAGGGATGGAGGAGGAAGAGGAGGATTTTAGGGATGAAAGGAAATATTTGTGATGTAGCGGGGGTATGTTTCCAGAGGGTAAATTGAGGGGACTGAAGGTTTAACTGAGAATAGTGTTTGGTGAACTGAAATGGGGGAAAATAGGTTGCTTTTGGATTTCTGAAATGATTATACCGCTAGAGAAGGAAGTGGTTGTTCCTGAAGCTTCCAATTAGCCCCCTCTTAATCATATTTTAGTGTTGCGATTAGTAAAAGAAAGGACATTTTTGTGTACATTGTTTTCCAAGGTAAAGTTTGGGATTCAAGCAGATTTCTCAGTTTTTCCTTTTCAATCCTCTGAAAGCTTCTCCCTCAGCCCCCACCTGCTGCTTTCGGTCACCACAGATATACCCCCACAGAATTCATGTAAAGAACGGCACGGCTCCTCAGAGTCTGTTCTAAGCTGGTGTCTGAATTCAGTTATATGCCGTCAGTGCATCCTTCATTCGTAACATTTCAGTGTTGTCAACAACCTGACCAGCCTGTGGACCACCAGTGGTGGGAGAGCTCTGAACAGCAGGCACCAACCATTGTCTGCAACAAAAAATGTGCCAAGAGTTTGCATCTCAGCTCTAAGTGCCTTTGTTGGGACACAAGTATAGACTCAAATTTTATGATAACGTAGAAGTTTGACCTCTATGCTCCTGGCTTCTTCTGAGATTATTTTTCCTGACTTTGCTTCTGTAATCTACACCCCCCCCCCACCTTCCAACAATATGGAAAGAATTTCCACCTTTCTATCACTTGCTTTTATAGTTGCGCTTTGACTAATTCCTGTTATTTGGGGTGATCCTAAGCAGTGTCTGTATATGGCAAAGTAAAATGACAAACAGTTATTGTGTGGTATACTTTAGGAATCCACCAAACTCACTTGGTATAAATTACCTGGATAATTGCATCTAAATAACCCAGAATTTAAAGTCTCTCTCGTGTAACAAAACTACAAAACAAAGAGAACACTTCATTACAATTTTTTTTCTTAAGTTTGCTCTCCAGGTGTATTTCCATTATCTTAAACCCAAGATCACCACAGCTCTGCCAGTCAGTCAGGAAAATTCACTATTGATGATTTATAGTTTGAATGGGATCAGTTTCACTCTGTTGTTATTTGGTATACATAGGAGCTGGAGAACTATGCTTTTAAACAAATGCCAGAATTGTGTCAAAGAGAAAAGAATCTACCAAGAAATGTTTAAAAATGCCCCTTGGGGTTGGTTTCTCAAGTAATTTTCTTCTTCTCCAGGGGAAAAGTTCTGTGACTTTCTGTGGCATCTTTTCGGGGTTTCTTCAGGGCTTCTGGCATTTTCTGATTGACGACGAGATGTACATTTCAGGTGATAAAATAACAAGAGCATCGGGGGGATTAAATTTATGGATTGGAAAGTAAACCCAAGCATTTCAACACACATTAATGTCTTTCCTGTTTAGACTTCCCAGTGTTGGCTTTTCTTTCAGATGGGCACCAGATGTGTGCTTCCCTTCTCCCAGCCCATTTTGTGGGTATGCATGCACTACATATAGCCAAAAGCCCCCAGGACCATTTTGCTTCCACAATAACATGATGCTGTGATGGTAGAGCTTCTCTGAGACCTCGTTTTTGTTTCCAAAAGATGTGCAGGAAACTCAAAATAAACATACCAGTGAAAATCAAGAAGACAGGCTGTAGACTCTGGAGTCTCCACCTCCTCTCTTACACGTTAGCACAGACCCTTCTTCACTTCCCTCTGTCTTGCTTTTACTCTTTTCATTTAAACTAAACTGCAGTCTCTGCGATGCTCCAGTCACATCACTCCCTCCCCATTACCTGGGGAGTTAAAGCCAAACTGTTCCACTGTGTTCTCCTACCTTCTTCCTCTATTTTCCTTTTCCCCACCCCAATCCTCATTCAAATGACATTACTGATTACTGTTCTGCATTTCTCTCTGTTTTCCAATTTCTAGGCCTGCATGCATATGATCGCACTTAAAATGAAAAGAGTATTCTGGTAGTGGAGAAGGCAAGAGTTATCAACACTTGCAGGGTGTTACACAGTAGTGCCACTTGCAGGGTCAGAAAAGGCCACTTATATGGCTAATTCTCTACATATTGATTTTAAATTGATTTGTGGAATTAAAAGCTATAACAAGTACACATATACATTCAGCTATGGCAGGTAAACTAAGCTACAGGAAAATTATGTGAATTCCATATTTGTACCTGATGATAAATTTTTTTAAATGCAATTTTATTGAGATATATTCACATACCAGATAATCATTCGAAGTGTACAATCATTGGTTCTCAGTATCATGATATAGTTGTGCATTCATCACTACAGTCAGTTTTTGAACATTTTTATTACTCCACCAAAAATAAAAATAAAGAACACCCAAAGCATCCCATACTCCTTATCCCTCCCCAATTATTTATTTATTTTTTGTCTTTGTTTTCTTACTCATCTGTCCATACACTAGATAAAGGGGGGTGTCAGTTGCAAGGTTTTCACAACTGATAGTTACACAATCATTTTCAAGAATCAAGGTTACTGGATTACAGTTCAACAGTTTCAGGTATTTCCTTCTAGCTATTCCAGTACACTAAAAACTACAATGGGATATCTATATAATGCATAAGAATAACCTCCAGAATGACGTCTTGATTCTATTTGAAATCTCTCAGCACTGAAACTTTATTTTGTTTCATTTCTCTTCTGCCTCTTGATGCAGGAAGAGCTTTCTTAATCCCACAATTGGCCAGGGCCAGGTTCATCCCCAGGAATCATGTCCCACATTTCCAGGGAGATTTACATCCCTGGGAGTCATGTCCCATGTAGGGGGGAGCACACAGTGAGTTTACCTGCAGAGTTGGTTTAGAGAGGCCACATCTGAGCAACAAAAGAGGTTCTCTGGAGGTGACTGTTAGGTACAATTATAAGTAGTATTAGCTTCTTCTTTGCAGGAATACATTTCATAAGGGCAAGCCCCAAGATCGAGGGCTTGGCCTATTAAGTTGGTAGTCCTCAATGTTTGCGAGAATATCAGGAATTCTCCAGGTGAGGAAATTTAATATTTCCACATTTTCCCTCAGTACCTGAAGGGGACTTTGCAAATACTTTTTTATTCTCTAACCAAATTATTCTGGGATGAATCAGGGCTTCACACTAACCTGTGCAAACCAACAAGGTCTCACTCCCTGTTTAAGTTTCCATGTAATTATGGTGTTCGAATAAACTCTCCAAACAAGTTAAATTAGATAGTGTGCTACAGAAGATGTAAATTTTACACCAAATAAACATCTCTTCCTTTAGTCTCACACAGAAGTTGACATTTTATAACACTGTCAATATCATCTTTTACCCTTTAGTCTGATTTACCTTAGTCCTATCCAGATCAGCTTCATTCATATCTTTAATTAAAGACTGATCTCTTTTTCAGCTTTTTTAACAGTTGCTGTATGGGGTAATACTGATTTTCATAGCTGCAATGATGATAAGTTTTTAAACATATAACCTTTTATACATCTTAACATTTTTTTACAATTCATTTGAATTGCTTTGATGATCAAGATAAAAGCCAGTATAAAATATTGGAACACCAACTGTAGCAACACATCATTTTTATATTGGTTAGACTCTCATTTTTCCTTAGCTCTTGCCAGTTTTCAAGCCAGATATTAACCCTTCCAAAAAAAGATTATTTTAAAGAACCCTTAGATCAGACTAATTCAATGTGTAAGTATTTGAACACTGCTACATCTTTTCCAGTCTTCTAAATAATTCAGGCAAAAATGTTAATTTTGCAAACTTGCCCATTCTGTACTTTATACATCTTAAAAATTACAAAATGAAACATAACACTTTTCCTAATAAGCACAAAGCAATGATAGTTCCCAAAGAGTACAGATATTTTCTGAACCTAGCTGAGATAATATTAGTACATTCATTTTAAAACTGTAGCTATGAGGATATTTCCTTATTTGAAGTGGTTCTGCTTATTGTATAGGGAAAAAAAAAACAAAACATTTTAGGTAGTTTTAGGTACTTCATTCATTAAATGGGTCTCAAGTACCTAGCACATATCAGGCATTTATTTACCGGGCACTGGTGCTGCTCATTAATAATTACAGTCCTCCTTTCAAGCACGTAGTGGGATTGCCCTTCCTTGCACCATGATGCTTTGTGTGGCTATGTCCATTGTTTAGATCAATGAAATATGAGAGAAGTGACATATCTCTTCCAAGCTGAAGATTCAAGAACTAGAGCACAGCTCACCACTTCCCTTCTCTGACTAGCATATACCCCAAATTGTGGAGGCTTCATTAGCCTACATCCCAGAATAAGGACAACATGGAACAGAGCCCTTGCCAACTCAAGATTGTCTCAAGCCACTGAGATTTTGAGTTGTCCATTACTCTGAAGATGCTAATCTTTATTAAATACCTATATGACCCAGGCTGGGAGCTAAGCACGGGAAGCATGTGGCAAAAACCTCCTTTTCCTGTCTTAACATAGCTTAAAGTCCAAAGGGAAAGATGGGCAAATGACTGCTCTACAGTGCGATATATGACTTAATAGAAGATTGAATGATAGATTGGTGAAGAAGCATGAGGAGGGGCATCTAACTCAGTGAGGACAGTAGTCCGGGAAGGTTTGGATAGAAAGAAAGGACAATGAAGCTGAGTCTCAGAGAAAGAATCATATGAAGACAGGTGAATTTAAAAGCACTAATGTCTTCACCACCCAGATAAAAGCACTGTTAATGTTCTGATGTAATCTGCTCTAGTCCTTTGCTTTTGTTTTTATAGGAGACTAGGCATACAGTAAAGCAGTAAAGGTAAGAGAAGACATTGGATTGTACTAGTGAAGTAGCAGTGGAAATCATAAGAAATTATCAGATTTAGAATAGGTTTTAAGGATAATGTTGATACAACTTGCTGCTGATGGATAAAATGAGGAAGGAGGTGCAGTTTGATAGAGGAAAGCAATAGTGATAGCCAGGTATTTGGCCTGAGCACCCATGTATAATCTGTGTGTGTGTGTGTGTAAAACTGTATTTGCATATATGTTTTTAAGAATTTACTTAACATCATATGAATTTACATTTTCTATGCTATAAAACATACTTCCAAACATGGTTATAAATGGTTACATAATATTTCTTCAAATAGATGTACCGTAACTTAACTTTTTCCCAATTGGTAGACAATTAGGGTGTTTTCCCTCTTGTAATAAATAACACTGTAATATCCTCAGGCTCCACCTGCTTCCTTGTTTCCTCAATTAAAAAATATTTAACTTGAGGAAACTGGCCAAGGCATGCTTGTAGCAAAGACATGCTGTAATTTCAATGTAATAGACCAATCTGAGATGAAGTTGGGAATGGAAGGGACCATCTTGGGGTCATCTTGGTTTTTGTACTCCAAGGGGGAATTATAATGTATATCCAAACCAGACCCGTGTTGCTTTCAAGGCTAGAATTGGTAGTATTAGACAAATGCTGAGAGGGCCATTTGTCTTAGGGGCAGAGAGGGCACTCTCTCTGAGGAATGAATGAGTTGCTAAGAGCCATTTGGCAGGACTAGTTCCCAGCTGGGATCCAGTTCCAATGGAGAAACTCAAGTTTTTCATGGGGCTTATTTAAAATAAGTTATGATTTTAGCCATCAGGGCAGGGCATTGGGTTGTACTTCTATTTTATCTCTGTCTCCTTCTGACTTCCACTGCTTCTTTGGGTAAGACATGCAATGAATTCAAGTTTTAAAATTTCAATCACATTGAGGTGATGGAAAAGTTTTGTGATGGATGATGTTGATATATACAATGGATGATGTTGATATATACAATACAATCTGTAGTTTCCTGGGGTTGTTGTAATAAATTAAAACAAACTGGGCAGCTTAAAACAACAGGAATTTGTTCACACCATTCTGGAGGCTAGAAATTGGCAGGGCCATGCTTCTCTGAATTCAGTAGGGTTCTGATGGTGGCTTGCCAGCAATCCATGGCATTATTTGCTTGTGGCATAACTCAATCTCTGCCTCCATCACATTCTGTCTTCTCTGTGTCACTGTGTCCAAATTTCCTCTTATAAGGACACCAGTCATATTGAATTAGGGCCTGCCCTAATCTGTTTTGGTCTCACCTTAACTAATAACACCTTCAGAATCCTATTTCCAAATATGGTTACATTCATGGATATGGGGCTTAGAACTTGAGCATCCATTTTTTGGGGGGACACAATTTAATCCATAACAGTAGAGAACCCAGGGCAGAGCTTGTTGGGAGAGGCTGCAGCTTTATGGGCAGGTGGGTACTCATCCCTACACCAGGATTTAAGCAGCCAGACTACTTCTTGGCCTTACCCAGGGGATAGGAAGCAGCTCATATTATGCTGCCTGAATTTTCTCAGGAAGTTTGTGACCCGGAGCAAGCAGGATGAAGATCTTCAATCTATAGCTGAGGGGGAACAGCTGTGATTGAATTATTTTGGGGGCAGGAGGGGTTATAATTTTTATTGTGATATATACAACATAGAATTTCCCATTTAGCTACTTTCAGGAATTCAAATTAGTGGTGTTAATTTCATTCCCAATATTGTGCTGCCATCAACATCATCCGTCACAAAACTTTTCTATCACCTCAGTGTGACTGAAATTTTAAAACTTGAATTCATTGCATGTCTAACCCATAGAAGCAGTGGAAGTCAGAAGGAGACAGAGATAAGATAGAAATACTAGATGTACCCATCTTCCTTAAACTATGGCCTAATTACAGAGACAGCCGTATTTTATGAAATTAATTACTAGCCATAAGTGACACTATTTATATAGAGACCAGAGATATAATAACTTGTGTCTATGGTGCCTGAGGCTTGGAGGGCAGCTCATGTCTTAGAGGTGCATGAGTTCAATGAGAACATTTAAATTGTGTTTTCATTTTGGTGACCATGGAAAGAAAATCCTTTTACCAGTTAGAAAGATGAGTCTCCTTGTTTGCAGTGATAAGATGTTTTCATTAGAAGATGTTTTCATATAAGTTAATACTGTTCAAACTGGGGTCCTAAGATATATTCTTATGTGTGCATAATTTTTTTTTCTTTTTAAAATTCAAATTCAAATTTGGAAGATAGTGTTGTAATCTGAGACTTGAAGAATAGGTGGGTTTGGATGAGTGCAAAAGAGGGAGAAAGGTGTTTCTGCTAGTGGAGGGGATTTTATATCAAGCAAGGATGAGCATGGTGGATTTCAGGGAACAGGGGGTTTCAGGCTTTTAAATACTTTACCTGAGAATGTGGCAACAATTTGGAGAATACCCTTTCCCTCTGTTATTACCTACCTCTTTCTGGTGGATACAGGAGCTTTTTTAAGTTTTCCTTTTGAGAGGGTAACTTCCATAGCTCTTTTTTTGAAGAACCATCTTCTAACCATCGTGTCATTGATCAACATCTAATATAAAATTTTGTTTGTCTGCCAGAATGTGAACTTTGTTTCCTTGGATCTTCTTTCTGAGCAGTTAATGACTCTAGCAGAGGCATTTAAAGGAAGGTCCATTGCATTATCCCTTTGGGTGTTTGCTAGATACTCAGGAAGCAGGTTGTCTGCCAAGGACTAGACCACTAAAGGGGAATTGTCTTTTTTAATGTACTAGTCTAATCCTGCACCTGTACTTGGTTAGGGATTTGCTTCCCTGAAATATTGTTGATGTCCTCTTGATTTATTTTCTTTTGTACAAAAAATGTTTCAGATCAGAACTTTTTAATTCTTCAATTTGCAGTATAGTTTTACTGCTGACTAGTGGTTGTTTAATAAAAATATTTTTTGGTTGAGTAAAACTTTTTCTTTTCTTTTACAGATTCCAGCAAGATTACGGCAGAGCCCAGCCACATGCAAAAGCAGTTGGATTTTCAAAATGGTAGCCTAGAGGAAGACTTCGTGGTGAATTCCCTTGAGAACGATCCCCAGAACATGATGGAGAGCTTAAGCCAGAAGAAATATTCTTCCAGTCTGAGATTTAAAGCCAATGGAGATTATTCTGGTTCCTATTTAACCCTCTCACAACCAGTGCCTGCTAAGAGAAGCCCTTCTCCCTTGGGAACCAGTGTCAGAAGTAGCCCCTGCTTGGCCAAAATCCAGGGAAACAAGCCATTCTCTTGTGATGGCACTGACAAAAATGTTTCCATGAAACCTCCCGCTCCTTTACTCAGCACTTCGCTCTCCCTCGGTGGATACCCACTTGGGAGAGCGGACTTCGAACACTGTACTGGCAGGGATGGTGAAAGGTCCTTGAGGCTCTCCGAGAAGCCTCCCTACTCCAAATATAGCTCAAGGAATAAATCCCATGACAATGTTTACTTTCTCGGAGGGGTGGAAGGCCGGAAGGCCTCTGGCTCCCTCTTGGCCATGTGGAATGGAAGCTCCCTGAGCGATGCTGTGCCCTCTCCCATCAGCAGCTCAGGGGCGGCGAGCATGCCTTCAAGCCCAAAGCAAGCCCGGAAGATGAACATTCAGGACAACCTGAACCTTCAGCCCAAGTTAGCCAGACACAAGGAGCTAACGTCTGAAAACACCAGTTTCAGAACCAGGAAGTATTCGGGCAGCAGTAGCCTGAGTCACATGGGGGCCTATAGCCGATCGCTTCCCAGGCTGTACAAAGCCACCGAGAACCAGCTGATGCCTCTCAGTTTGCCTCCAAGAAACTCTCTGGGCAATTCCAAACGAACAAAACTGGGAGAAAAGGATCTACCTCATAGCATGATAGACAATGACAACTACCTTAATTTTTCTTCTCTGAGCTCGGGGGCTTTACTGTATAAAACCTCTGCATCTGAGGGCAGTCCGTATGTGAGTTCCACCCTCAGCATCCCTGCCAGTCCCCGCGTGGCTCGGAAGATGCTTCTGGCGTCCACGTCCTCTTGTGCCTCTGACGACTTTGATAGGGCTCCGTACTCAGGGACAAGCCCAAGTCATTCCTTTCTTCCCGGTGACCCGGACAGAGTATTTGCAAACAGGAGGAACTTCTCTTGTGGATCTGTAGAGTTTGATGATTCTGATCTGGACAGCCTCAGACAGTCCTCAGGAACTCCCCAGCCTGTTCTTCGAGAGCGAAAAAGCAGCATTAGCTCCATTTCAGGACGCGACGACCTGATGGATTATCACCGGCGGCAGAGGGAGGAAAGACTCAGGGAGCAGGAGATGGAGCGCCTGGTAATCTTCTTCATCTGACCTGACCTCACTGTTTCACTGAACCAGCTTCTACGGGGCAGCCTTGGAGACAGACTCCAAGCATAAATGTGGTGGTGCAGAATTTCCATGTGTGCCAGCCACTCCTGTCCTTAGTCTCTTCCTAGGTTTCCTCCTCCTATCCTTCTTTCCAGATCACTGATGTTAGTCACATGTGGGTTTTTGGAATGCCTCCATATGCCCAGTGTTGGATTTAGTTGCTCTGCAGATTTTTCTCAAGTATAGATCCTTGAGAAACCTAACAAAGGTAGTTGTGAATCTTACTGAATTTCTACAAGACTTACAAGCTTTTCCTTTAAGACTATTATTAGGAAACACTATTTTGTATTATTTCTATGATCACATTGCACATGTGTGGCTGGGATAGAAGTAGTCAGTGAAATCATGACTCATCTGGAATTAGGCAGTGAATTTTTCTGTATAGCACCTTGTCTGGAAAGTTGAAGAGTTACCTTAGCGGTGATCAGTCATCTCTCCACCCTGTTTGCACACACGCACCATCTTCCTCTCAACTGTGTCTCTTGTATACAGTGACTCCCAACTACATGTATTCACAAAATTTATTAGATTGTCTTTTTCTATTAGAATTAATTTATGTTTATTGTGGGAAATACTGAAAGCAAGGGGGAGATATCCCTTGAGATTCCTATGCATGAAAATAAGCCATTGCATTTTTCCATCAGAAAAATAATAATAATATTATTATTAATAATAGAGGTCACTTCAATAATAGAGGATTGTGGATACCCGAGAACAATGAATACTTGCAGTTTGGCTACCTAATAATTGAAGGGACAAGAGAATATTTTATAAGCAATGAGAAATCTTCAATCATCCAGAAATGAACTTTTTTTGTTGTTTTAAATGTTCAAGGATTTATCCAGGTTAACATAAAGAACAAAAAGTTACTTTTGTGAGATACTGAATCTATGCTCTCTGGACAGATTACATAGAAGAACCTTTTACTACCTTTTGTAAATATAGGTTGATTTCTCCAAGATCAATTTGTCATTTCAACAGAGAGATAATGTCATTCTAGATTACCCATTTAAAAAAATTATTTTATGAATAAACCCATCAAACTTGTACAAACTTTGCCAAATTTTTAACAATTTATTACTATTTATAGAGTATTTACAGATAGTATAAACCAAAGCAAATGAAATTCCCTTTCTGCACATCTACAGTTTCCATCAACTTTTGTCCTTCACTGTCCTTTTCACATTCTGAAACAGATTCCTTAAGACAAAAGTACTTAACTTTAAGTATAACTGGAAATTGTGTTTGAGCTGACACATCATAGAACAAAATTACTGTTGAAAAAAAAAAGTTTATCACAATTGTTATACAATTCAGTTGAGCACAGATTTTATATTCTTTTTTTATATTCTTTTTAATCTTAAACATTTTATGAAAGTAATATTATCAGCAAACTAATGTAAGACATTTAAGAAGTTCCAATAAACTAGTCTTTTCATGATAAAACATACCCAACTCTTATTTAAAAAAGCATTTAGCTGTTTTTTAAACCAAAATTTCAAATAAGTGATTTGTGTAAGGAATCACTTTGATTGTATAAATTTATTTTCTGATAGAAAAAAAAATGTTTCTGAATCAGCAGTTTTAGTGAAAGCGTTCTTTTTCTTAAAAGATAAGCACATTTAAAATATTAAAATTTCACTTTATTTTCTTGGAATTCTGGGAATGTTGGATTTATTTTAAGTGCTTATTCACCTCTATAAGTCATTCCAAACAGAGCTCCTTTATTTCAATTTACTGTCCTCAGGAGGTAGGAAAATATTTCATCCTCACAGTGATTTTATTCTCAGGTACAGAGACATCAAACATAGTTGTAATGTAAGTTTTACAGTTTCAGTTACAGGTCAAAAGTAAACACTGGAACAAAAAAAAATCTTGTTCCAGATTCCTGGTCACCTTTTCATTTGGGCACAGAATATTTTCTTGATGTTAGCTCACAAACAGACAAGCAGACAAACAAATAAAAGAAGAAACAGATAAAGCTGCTGTCATCGCTCAGCTTACCAAGACTAGATCTGATCCACTTGACATAGGTAGCAAAATGGTCAGACCATAAAATCAGATTCCCAGTCACTGCTAACACCAATGAGGAATAATTATCAATTATGTGCTAACCAAGTCCCAGATCAAATTTGGCCAGGAAGCAGAAACAAAAACAAAGACACAGTCAGGAAGACAAAAACTGCAGAGAATTAGGGAGTCAGTGAAGGTAAAGGTCTACTGCCATTTGGGATTTACTCTGAGAGCCCCGTTCATGAGCCACGATTCCTGGGCAATACAGTTTAATTGGCTCTACAGACCAGTTACCCACTTGCACATTTCAGTGGAAGTTCCATACTGTCAAAGCATAGATTTCAAAAAGTAAGCAAAACTCTTATGCAGATATTGAATGAATAGACATCAAAGATTTATTTAACTCATTAATGAAGGAACAAAGCAGGGTAAAGCTGGTTCACTAAGCGTAATTTCTGTAGTGTTTTAGCTTAACTGTGATTATACCAGTGTTTCATCTTGCTTTTTAAAAAATTTGTTCAATCATTATTTGAAAACTCAAGATAGTTATATTGAGTATTAAAGATTGAAACATAATTATGAACCTCCAAGAACCTGTTAATAAGGTATTATAATCCACTTTGAGTCTGCACTATATAGACTGCTGTGCAATTTGTGATGTTTAGTTCTTTATAATTTTTCTTCCTTCCTTTTTGCTATCAGCTGCCAATTCTTGCTTTTGTCATTATGCCAGCCTTATTTATTTATTTATGAACCTGGAAACCAGATATGAGCCTTGTTTACAAAAGTTCTAAACTAAGAATTACTAACTGCAAGGGAGGCCCATGTGAAGGAAGTGTTTGCACTTCAGTTCACAGACCTTGTGGCACCCATTTGGGCATGCCAGGGGGCATTTTAACTCCCTAATTCTGCGCTTTGCTCTAAGTAGGGGACGTTAGTGGATTAGGGATCTCTCGAGGTGTGGGACCCAATCTTTTGACACAGTAGATTTTCTAGAAGCTAGAGGAATTATTATAAAGTAGACAGGAGATTCTTTACTCATCTGACACCTGTATCCCTCTAAGTAATCTGGAGGTAGCGGCAGCCATCTAGTTCATGTTTATGCTCAGAGCAGTTATAGTCATTTTAAAACAAGAAGGGTGATGGTGGCTGGTGGTTTGGGAAACTTAAAGCAAATCCTGATGCTGCTAAGAGCATTCATTTTGTTATCTTGCCAAAAGCATCTGCGTGCTATTGTGGAGAACCAATGGGTTCACACAAATTGCATCATAGGGATCCAATGTTTTCTTTATGGCTTTAACAGTCATCTGTGGTGCCTTAGTAAATAGCATTGTCGCCATTGATAATTGTGTAGGGGCTGTGCTTGATGTTCATTTCTCAAACATGTTGTAACGTGATGCCAGCTCTCGTGAGGCACCATGGAGTATGGTTTTCTGAATTTTTTTTTTTCAATAGCATCTTCTGCCATTATGCATTCCCTGAAGATAAGGCTGACTTGCTTTCTGGGCACATATTAATACTTTCCATGGTAGTTACTATTTGGATAGGTGAAACATCTGAGTCAGCAACTCCTTGCTGTTTGGAAGGTTTTTGCTTTTATTGCTCCTTTGAAAGTCCTCTACAATTAAAGAATTTTAAGATTCAAGAGACTGGGACCAGGTCTATCTTGCTTGCCAAGCATGTCCAGTTCCTAGCCAGCTGACCAGAGTATAGGGACACAATTTTGGAAAGAGTAAATGAATGTTTTTGATACCCATTCATGACATTCATTCTGGCTTACTTTATTCTGTGGTTTGGGGCTGCACCCCTAGTTCTTAGCCATCTCGAACTTAAGTTTGTTTTACACAAAATAATTTGAACATCTCAGCATTCAGAGAGTGGGAAATGCCCCTCCAAGTTTTTTCAGTTAAAAATAAAAAGGCGAATATGAATTATTTTTCTTTACTTTGAAAATTTTGAAGCATCTTCTGTAAGAACTGGTGCTCTTCAGTCTCATTGTGGGTCCAACAGTCTCACTCAACAGATCCAATATTTCCATAATTAAGTACAAGAATAATTGAGCATGCTTGTTTAAGGGGTTATGGTACTTTATAAAATAAATTAGATGTTGTTTTCTAATCTCCTAATGGTAGCAAGAAGCAGACACTATTTTTAAAAAACTGGGGAGTAAACAGGTGACATTCAGTTTTGTTATTAGAAAAAAATGAGAACCCAAGACTAGTGAGCATTATCAGGTGAAAGTTACTGCAGTTGGAAAAGTGTTTTTCTTCTCCACCTGCTTCTTGCTTGCCTCCATTTCCTAGTGACTCCCAATTCTAAAACACAACACAGGCATCAGACTTTTTTGGCTGTGCTGAGCCTTATTGTAAGTTTGACAGCATTTTCTGGTTGAGAGCAGATTGGATAATGTTAAGAGAAGGTCTAATGTTGCTTAGGCATCATATTTATCAACGTTTCTAAAGAAGGATGTCTTTGAAATGTGCAGGCAAGCCTAAGTATTGAAAACTATTTTGTTTTCTAGGCTGCCTTGAAAGGAATCTCCTTCCTTAAGTGGCCTTCCTCTTACTACATCCTGACTATATGTTTAATTAAGAAAAGAAAAATGGCTGCACTAATGGGAAGGGAGCCAGTTAAACTGCAAGTTGGGGTGAGAGGTTAATTTATTCACCAAATAAACTTGGTGGTTCAGAATTTTAAAAGGGATATTTGGAAATGATGTTATCTCTTCCTATATTCTGAGTCAGACTGGCCATTGTTACATTAACTGATATAATCTTCAGATTTCACCCAGGCCTTACACTGGTTTGTTTCTGTGGAGCCTTGCTTTTTTCAGCTCTAGTGTTGAAAATAGCTCTCTGCCTCCTCTCACTTCCATGCCTTCCTTAGATGGTTTATAAAATCTAGCTTCAAAACACTATGCAAGCCACAAATGTGAGCCATACAGGTAATTTTAAATTTTGTAGTAGCCATGTTAAAAAAAAAAGGTGAAATTAATTTTATTAAGATATTGAACAGCACAGGATTAGATTCATGATGTTATCTATTGCCAAAATAAATTATCCATTCTCTCAGTAAACAGTCTTCCTCAGTTTGTAATAAAATAAGAGTAGCTCTGTAACTAGTGGGTAATATAAAGAATGTTATCCAAGGTCAGATCCTTGATTCATTAGAGAACAAAGCAAGGACTTTTTCTCTCTATCTTGTAAATAGCAAATTGCTGGCATTTATGTAGATGTTCTGTAAACAGTGAAGGAATTGATCATTAGCAAATTAGGATTGCTTCCTGTCCCCCAGTTAATTGAAAGTAAAAACAGTTGTCACCTTCTTCTTCCTCTTCCCCTTCTCCTCATCCTCCTCCACCTCTTCCAATTGGCGAAATAAATGGGCAGAAGATGAATGAGAAGGGATAAATTGGCATTTAGCGATAATCTAATTTTTGATCTAATAATCTAATTCCCATGTTGAGGAAACACAGAGCCAGCCTCAACACAATTCTTTATTGCAACTATGGCAGTTGCTATGAAAATCAGTTTCCTCTATACTTGAGAGCAATCCAAGGTTCTTGTGATAGTGGCAGTACAAGCTATTGCCTCTTGATGGTGCCCCACATTTAAAAATCCTGTTCGGTATTTGAGGGGAGTGTGTTCTGAAGATTCGCCAGCTAAATTCTGAAATGTAGACGGTAACTTAGACTAAGCGGAGCACAGTATGCCACCATGTCAGCACAGAAGAAGGCATTTCTTTTTTGAAAAAATGAAATCAATACATGAACATTTGCTATTAAGAATTGAAGCTTATAAATAAAATTCAAAAAAATTTTATTCAGTAAAAGTTGAGAACATAGTATATCAATAGTAAGTGCTTGGGAGAAGGGCGATGAGGCAGGACTATTGATTCTTCATAGTAAAAGAGGTCCCCATTATTTGCCATCAAATTCCTTAGTAACTCTAAACTAAACGTAGACTATTTGCAGACTATTTATTGATCTTTGTTTATTTCTCATCAAATAATAGGGTTAGCAACTGTGCAAGCTATTTTTTTTTTAAGCAACAATAACCATAACTTTATATATGTACATAAATACACTAAACCTTCAAACAGTGACTATTATCTCTGGGATGAGATAAATGACTTCCATTCTTTATGCCGTGTATTGTCTAATATTTTCATTACTATCACATATTTTCTGTTATAAGCAGAAAAACGATTCAGAATTTTTAAAGAAAAAAGAAACTTTCTGAGAATTAATGACACTGTTGCCCCCAAGTGCAATTTTCCCTACATATGAAAGTAGGCCACCAAGACACACGCAGCATGAGGTTTCCACAGCAAAGAAGGGACATTTGAGTCATTTTGACATTTTAGTTGGTTGAAAGATCATCTCATAAAATATTTTTCGATCTTTACAAATCTTTTAATGCAATGACATAAGAGCTTTTGAGTGACTTATACATTCTTTTTGGGATTAAAAATGCCATCAGTGATTTAATAGAGAAAATTACATAACCTCATTAAAACATGATCTGATAAATTTTGCAAAAAAAGTGGATGTTGCTAAACAGTTTAATGGAGGATTAATTATCATTTGACCTGTGCTGACTAGTTCTTATCCTATGAAATTTTCTCCCCCAGTTCTAGAAAAATTGATGGGAATATTAGCTATGGAGATTTTTTTTTTTTTTAAGTTTGAGATTAATTTGTAAAAAATAAATCCAAAACATATTATAACCGAAACACATTTGTTATTTTCAATGGGAGAATTTTGATTCAGACATCTCAGTGTGCACGTTAAAACATATTAGATGGCTTTTTTAAGCTAAATTTTTAATTTTGAGATAATTGTAGATTCATATGCAGTTATAAGAAATAACAGAGATCTTACATACTCTTTATCCAGTTTCCTTCAGTAGTAACATCTTGCAAAACTAGTACAATATCACAACCCGGATATTGAGATTGATACAGTCAAGATACAGAACATTCTCATCACACAAGGATCCCTCATGCTGTTACTTTATAGTCACATCCACTGCCCTCCTGTCCCTACCTTTTCCCCAAACCATTGTAATTACTAATCCTTTTCTCTAACTTTGTGATTTCCAGAATGTTATGTAAGTGGGGTAATACAATATGTAACCTGTTGGAATTGGCTTTTTTGTTCCACTTAATTCTCTGAGATTCATCCAGGTTGTTACATGTATCCATAGTTCCGTTTTATTGCATCTGCATCTGGATGTACCATGGTTTGTTTAACCACTCACCTGTTGATGGACACCTGGGCATTTTCCAGTTAGAATTAAAGCTGCTATGGACATTCATGTACAGATTTTTCTGTAAATTGTTTTCATTTCTCTGGGATAAATTCCTGGAGCGCAGTTGCTGGGCTGTATGGAGTAGCATTTTAGTTTTTGATTCCCACCAGCAATGTATAAATGATTCTGGTTTGCTGTATCTTCACCAACATTTCGTGTAGTCATTATTGGTTTTTGTTTTTTTTTTTTCTGGCTGTTCTGATAGGTGTGTAGTGATATCTTATTATGGTTTCAATTCATGCTTCCTAAATGGCTAATGGTGTTGAACATCTTTTCATGTACTTATTTCTTATTTACCATCTGTATATCCTTTTCAATGAAATGTTGGTTCACATATTTTGACCATTTTTAAAAATTTTTTTTTCTGCTTTTCATTGGTTTTAAGAGTTCTTCATATATACATATATATATATTTGTTCCTAAAGTTTTATAGTTTTATGTGTTACATTTAAGTCTGTAATCCATTTTATGTTAATTTTTGTATAAGGTATGAGAGTTAGGTCAAGGTTCTTTATTTTTGCCTATGGATATTCAATTGCTCTAGCACTGTTTGTTGAAAAGACTGTCCTTCCATTGAATTGCTTTTGTAGCTTTTTTTCAAAAATTAGTTGGGTATGTTTATGTAGCTCTATGTCTGGATTCTCTGTTCTGTGTCTGTCCTTTTTGCTAATACTTTACCATCCTGATTATTGAAGTTATGTTGTTTAGTCTTGAAATTGCATAGATTGATTCCTCCTACTTTATTCCTTTTCAAAATTATTTTAGCTATTTTAGTTTCTCTGCCATCCCATATAAAATTTAGAATTATCCTCTCTATATCTTTTGGGATTTTGATAGGAATTGTCTTAAACTTGCATATCAATTTGTGGATAGTTGTTATCTTTTATTGAGTATTTCAATCCATGAACATGGCATGACTCTTCATTTACTTCAGTCTTTGATTTCTTTAATCGGCATTGTGTAGGTTTTAGCATACAAGTCCTATACATGCTCTGTTAGATTTACACCTGGTTATTTCATTTTTTGAGCAATCTTAAATAGTTTTGCATTAATTTTGGTGTCTATGTGTTCATTGCTAATATATAGAAATACAGTGGATTTTTTGTGTTTTTCTTGCATCCTGTCCCCATTTGTTTACTACCCAGTAGGGATGAAAGTCCCACTCACTTCTCAGTCTTTTCTGACACCACAGAGACATGCAGGAGGAATTGGGGGATTTTTGTTACAGACTGGTGAGGGTGGAAGTCTAGGCTCCCCAGTGAGCCTTTGTTGTTGAGAGTGTGGGTGTGAGCACAATTTTTTCTGTGGTGTGTGCCTACGATAGAGCAGTTGTTGTCTCAAATTTTGTCTTTCTAGTCTGCCACTGTCCTGGTCCTTTGGTAGAGAAGGCAGGATTGGGGGGGGGTGCTCTTTTTTTGGCAGTGCCCAATGGCATTTTAGGTTTATCAGCTTTAGCTCCACGTCTGGGATATACCAAGCCAGAAGAAAGCCCAAGGAACTCACTACTTGTTGTTCCTTGGAAATTTAAGTCTCTAGCCAATCTGCTTTCTTCTCTCCATCTTTCAGAATCTTCTTAAGTTTGTTTTATATATATGTCCAGGGTTGTAAATTATACTCAGTGGGAGGAAGAGGAAAAAGTATATCTCCTCCATCTTGCCAGAGTAGAAGTCAGTGAGATTAAAATTTTAAGTTAGAACAGTCAAGAGCTTTGCTCAGGTATAGTCTGATTGACTTACAGGGGGATAATATTTCTGTGGGACATGGACATGTCCAGTTGAAGAATTTTGGCCTGGAAAAATTAATGTTGCTAAGTCCATATACCTGACTCTGGGATTGTAACTTAACTTTTTTTTTTTTTTTGGTAAGAAAAGACAGAATTTTAACAAATATATATATAATATACAGCATATTAAATATTCTCACACACACTCCCTTACTGAATTCTTCCAAGATACCTGGAATGGGTGTTAATCTTATCATCTCTGTTTTACAGACAAGATAATAGAGGCTTCAAAGGTTGGGTTTTAAAAATCTGCTAAGTGCCAGAACTTCAAATCCAAATCTGTGCCCTTTCTACTTAATCAAACTGAGACACAGATTCTGCTCTTTAAAGACCAATGCATCTGTGGGAGGGGAAGTCAATTTACATCAGAAATCATTAAAACATAAGATTACAAAGAGAGGCACTGAGTTTCCTTCTTGAAGTGTTCTCATAGCTTTATTTTAAAGCCTTTGTATTTCCAGTCACTTTACTCCTAATTTTCCTGGAAAAGCTGCAAGGAGCTGGGAATGAGTGGGATGTGGTGTCAAATATTGGCAACATCTTTGAAATAGGGAGTGGGTGGGTTGGCAGTGGGGTTGTGAAGGAGAACAGGGAAGGAGAACAGTAGAGCCACTGGGTGATGGGCTAAAGATAATTTATTGTTTATTTTTTTGTGCAGTGGTGGGGAGAATTGAGTACCTTTTCAGACATAAGGGAAAAGGGTTGACAGAGAAGAAGAGTGTAGGAGAAGGGATAATTGATAGAACAAAGCCTCCAGACCAGTGGGAGGGAATATGGGTACAGTGGTGCAGGCCAGAGGAATTGCCTTTGAAAGACAGGGACTCTCCTTAGATAACGGCTCGTGCTTAATTGTGCTTTTTGTGTCTCAGGCACTACTCTCAGTGCTTTAATATATTAACCTATTTAATCCTCATAACAAGCCTGTGAGGTAGATCCTATGATAATCCCTCATTTTACAGATGAGGAAACTGAGATACAAAGAAGCGAGTGAATTGTTCAAGGCCACGTAAGTAAGGAGGGCACTCGACTTCAAAGCCAAGCAGTCTGACTCCAGAGTTGGAGCTTTTAACCGCTAGGGTCCATTGAAAAAGGAGGACCAGATAGATAAAGATAAAGATAGAGAAGGGGAGTTTGAGGAGTTAAGCAGGGTGGCCTTGATCTCCTCAGGCAGTGTATTTCAGCACGTACTAAAAATCGTGAAGTGTTATATGTTGCTAGTCAGTTGCATATGTCTCATGCTTCCTCAGTTCTCTCCCAGTAATCCTCCATTAACCATGGAGGGAGAATAGGTGTATTGTAATATAAAGTCTCAACAGTAATCTGCATGTAACAAATGTTCATTGATCAATTAACAGCTGTCACCTTATTAATCTCTCTCCAAATAAGTTTGCCTTCATAACAGGTATATTTACACAAAGCTGTTACTATTTCTTTTGTCAGTCCTGCCTCTTTCCAGTTCAACCCTACTGGTAGGGGCACAAGTGTACATGCTGTTCAAACTAAAGGAGGCAGAAGAAAACACTTTGCTAACGTAAGCCTGAACGTAGACGTCCCAGCCAGTCCATAAAATAGAATATTCTTAGAGATTAATCTGACTTCCATGTAAAGAATTTGTAAAACCAAATCACCACAACAAAAACCCCTAAATAATACTAAGGTAGTATTTGGGTAACTGAGCTTCCTTTAATGGGATCCCTGAGTCCGTCATCTCCAAGTTTGGAGCCAGTCACCTGTCTGGAATTTAGAAGGGTTCATCAGTCATAATGGGCTTCTGTGGGAAAAAAGGAAAAGGATTATCTCAGAGGTTTCAAACAACGCAGGTCTATTTTTTTTTTCACACTATATGGCCAGCACAGGCTGCAGGAGGCTCTGCTCCACATTTCCTTGCTCGAGGATCCAGGCTGATGCAGCCAACACCATCTGGAGTGTCACTCTGCCGTGGCCAAGCTAGGTGTGTGATGAATCATATGCTGGCTGTTCATGCAGAAGTGACAATCACTGCTTCTCACATTCCATTGGCCAGTGCAAGCCTGGTGACCATGTCTAATTTGGGGATGGGCAGAAAAGTACAGTGCAGTTTTGTCCTGTGCCCAGAAAGAGGAGAGCCCATCATAATAGCCCAGTTACCACCCCAAGGGATATATCTCTAAAAACAAATAGAGCAACCATGGGCTATAATTAATAGTACAATTATAAATACATGCTGTCATCAGTTGTAACAAATGGACCACATCAAAGCAAGGTATTAGTAATAAGGTGGCATATGGGAATCCTGTATTTTATACATGACTGTTCTATAAACCCACTAACTAAAAGAAAACAAAATAAAACAAATAAACCCCCATAAAAGATTTTTAGCCACTTCTTCTATTTTTATTCCTGATATTCCTACCTACTTGAATTTGTTCATGAACTCAGGAATTCTGCTTTCCTGCTCTCAGCTCAACCTCATCTCAGCCTGCCACCCACTTTTAGACCAAGGCGCTTGATGCTCACTAATGCACCTTAGAAATTTATTCCACTAGTTAATTGGGGCTGTTGGGATCCCCCGAGTTCTGCTGGCCCATTTCTATGCATGAACCTCATCCCTCTTCCCCCCAGTAGTTGCTGCTCTCTGAGCACACCATGATATTCCATGACTCCATGCTTTTGCCTATGTGGTTCTTTTACAGAAATGCCCGGTCCCACAAACTCACATTTATTCTTGAGGTTTTTGAGTTTTTTTTTTGTTTGTGATTTTAATATATTGCTTCACCAAATATGAATCCACAGGTTTTCCACAAATCTCTATTATCACTTTTTCTGTAATTGATTATCTATTTATGCCTCCTGTTAAAGATTTTAGGATAGAGATGCCATCTTTTTTACCATCTTTATATCCTCAGCACATACGTGCTATAGTAACTCAATAGATCTTTGTTGAACTGAAGGTTATGTGGGGATTGAATCCCTAGGGCAAATAGAAGAAAGAAGTAGAGTTGTACTTATAGGCTACAATAGGTTCTCTTAAAAAGAAAAATCTCCTTTTAAACGAATCATTTCCGACAATTAAAGGTTGACCCTTTTGTTTTATGTAATAATGATCCCACATATTTAATTATAACAAAAGGATTTTAACAAATATTTCATCTGTACTTAAGTATCAGCAATTGGTTTTCTGTGTAATTTATTTTTTGATGTATTTATAGTTATACTTCTGTGGCCTAGCCTGACAGACATTAGTTACAAGAGGAACATGTGGGTTTAGGAGAAGAATGGGGTCCCTGTCTGAGGGCTGTGACGCTGCAATGATATGTTTGTCTTAAAATGCAAGAAAGCGCTGAAGTCAAAAACATATACCCAGCCTGTAACTTTTTTTTTCTTTTAACCACTAAGCTAAAGAACTGCACACCATTCTTTCCAGGTATATTTTAAGATCTTGTGTCCCCTTCAAAGCTTCTTTTGATATATTTAAGGTATGGGGATGGAGGAAATGGAAAATGAGGAGAAACGAAAAAATTAAAATACATTTAAAATCACTTGATTCAAAGTGATCTACTCCATAAACCCTTAGCACCAATATTTTGGGCCATTTAGGCTTTGAACTGTTGGCTCTTCAACAGAATCAACAGATTACTGGTTTGGAAGGATGTAAAGGATTTGGAGATCCCAAAGACCACTTTCAAAGAGGGCAGCCTCCTCACTCAGCAGATTGCCCAGCGAAGCTTCAAAAGAAATTTTTAAGAACGGGGCTGTACACAGTTTGCCAGAGCCAATCCCATTTTTGCTTGATATTCCAGCATAATTATTAATAGCACCCTCTGACTCTCAAAAGTGTCTTCGTCTGGAATGGTCACCCTGGTTTTAGGTCATGCAGAGTGGAAGATATTGGTGTGATGAATGGGAAGGAACAAGCCTCCAGAATGAAAGTAGTTAGAGGGAGAATTATTTTAGGAGGGTAGTTTCTGTTCAGGCTGCTTCTAGTGCTTTCTGAAATGCCTTGCAGTCTTTCTTCTGATGCACTTCTCGTTATCAACTTATTTTTCTTTGATGCAGCTTTTATGGGACCAGTGTGTCTCAGCACAGCCTGGACTTCTTTTAGACTTGTGACCAGTAGTGCTGCATGTGTGTGGTGATTCTAGAATGGACGGATGGGCTGTGAATGAGGTGATAAGAATAGAGAGAAACACATACCAGTAGACCAAACTTCCTGTACACAAGCCTTTGAATACTGCATTTCACTGTCTGAAATAGCATTCATTTTTAAGCTGGGATCATTTATTCCCTCTGGAATTAAGCAACAGCACTGGCAGCAACAGAAACTATTTTGGGAAGGAGCCGTGGGAGGAATTTTGCTATGTATTCCGGGCTGCGCAGAAATTACCTTTCATGCTTGTGACGGCTGGGATGTTTGTTAAAGTCCTCGTAAATGGAAATTGACAACTTGCAGATAATCTTGAATGTAAATAATGTTAAGGCTACTATATGTACGCTATGCTATATGAAGATTAGTAAAGATTGAGTTTAGATGCTTCAACTTAACCCAAATTGCAGAAAGGGAACTTTTCTTTGGAGATGAGCCTGTAATAGAAATATTGTTGAGAAGGGGTAAAATATAACACCTTGTTTCTATCCCCTCTCTCACATATGCCCCTGCAGGTTGTCGTTTGCATATGCCCATGTAGACTTTTCGAGATTGTTGGAGAGGTTTAAAAGAAGTCAATGCAGTGCCCCTCCCCCATCCCACCCCATAAAGCTGAGCAGGGTAGGGCTTGGCATCTGGTGGCGGCTGTGGGGATAAATAAACACCAGAGCTCCTGGATGGATAGGTGTAGAAGATCCTGGGATGAGTTTGTGCAGCTCTAAGTGCCTGCCGTGGGAAGAGGCCATGAGGATGGAGCTGCAGCTGGAGTCCAGAAGTTCAGGCAGTGAAAGGGAGGTGGGGGCTTACACAGACCAGTTTAATAGTCCTTTTGATTAAGCAATTTATTCTGGGGGATGGGGGTTACTTTAGACGGCAGATATGTCAGATACACCTTAAAATGACATCTATCTTGTCATTTAATTAATTTATTTAAAGGAAACCAGGGAAGCATTTTGGTCTGTTCCTGTTGCACTTTTCTATTTGCTACTACTTCAACCAATAAAGAACTAACTGCCTTCTGCATTTTGTCTCTATTAGCTGCAGGTGGAAACTGAAAACAGCAGCCTGCTGCTGCTTAACTTTTTTCTCTGTTTTGTTGCTAATAAGCAGTTTGGAAAGTGTTTTCTGTGGCAGGCTTTTGAAATCTGTTCTTGATGTGGCAGATATAATCAAAACAGATGTTTTTACTTTGTCAATGGAATTAATGTGGAGGGTGAAGTAAAGGTGTTGAAGTTCCCCTCCCCCAAACAATACTCTCTAGGCTTATAAGCATTTCATAAATTCACTTAAATTTCATAAATTTACTTAAAGTTAAAAATCATAACTATCTACCTGTTTTGCATGGGGGGGCTGGTGAAATATTGGGTAGTGGTACCATATACACATCAATGCCCTAATATTGCTTTTTTTTTTTTTGAACTATCATTTTATTTTCCAGCTAAATCAATTAGCATAGATTTAGTGATCTCAGAATTTGAGCTATAATGATGACTTTCTATTTGGATAAGCTGTGAAATGCTCTTCATTTCAGGACAACATTCCCACTTTTTTCTAATTGTACCTCATCATGTGAGAAATTATTGAAAAGACCATTACAGGGTGGCCAAGCATAAATGAGTTTTGAAATTTTTGAGCTTTTCAAGAAAAAAAAAAATTGGAGACATGGATATACCTCTTAAATCAAAGTATTCTTTTCTTTAAGTTGGGTTTTACTTTATATCCAACAGTAAAATACTATTTCTATAGGAAGAGAAATAATTTTTTAAGTACAAATGTTAAGTCTGGTGATGAAAGAGCAAGATATTGTAGGTGGTTTATAGAGAGAAGCTGGGAAGGAGGTTGGATAGGAAATTGATATACAAAAAAAATCAAAATAAACTTTTGAGGTTTCTGGAGAATTGATACATCAAGGAAAGGCTTAGTGAGTACTGATAGGTGCTTGGTCAGGACTGGGCTATACAAGTAAAGGGGACAGCCAGCATTGAGTTGTGGGGGAGAATCATGCATTGTTAACTGGGGATTCATTTGGGTCCTTGACGGCATAAAAGATGATGGAAAGTCATTACCAGATGACTATGGGTTTGTGTGTGCAGTGAAATTTCCAACAGTCCCAGCCTCTTCAGTCTTTCTATTTGTAATTGTCTCCATTCTCACAAACTCACTGACCTCCCCCTCCTCTCTGTATTCTAGGAGAGACAGCGTCTGGAGACAATCCTCAGTCTTTGTGCTGAGTACACAAAGCCTGACAGTCGCTTGTCTACTGGCACAACTGTGGCAGATGTGCAGAAAATCAATAAGGAGCTTGAGAAGCTGCAGCTCTCTGATGACGAATCTGTGTTTGAAGATGCTCTGGTGAGCCCTGACACAAGATACAGGTGCCATCGGAAAGGGTCTCTCCACGATGCGGACACCACAGGCTTCGGGGGCCTCTGTCAGAGCAGTGCCTGCTTCCTCTCCCCAAGGAGCATCAGAAATGAGGAACTGTTCAGTGACCTCACCAAGGGTCCCCCTCTACCTTCCTCTGCCTTTTTGAAAGCTTCCAGCGAGTCCACTTATCTAAGTATGGCACCAAAGGTAATGCTGGCAGAGCAAAGAGACTATGCTAGCAGTTTTCCAAATTGTTTTCATTGAAGCAAATTAGGGTGTCCACCATATAGTAATAAATTTTCGCCAAGAAAAATGTAGCAGTACCTAAGGCTAGAAAGAGAACAAAGAAGTTTCTCCTCTTCTGTCCTCTCCCAGTTTACACCAGGAGATGAGCAGTTAAAAGTGCTTCATATGGCTTCCTAATGTTTTCTGTGCATAAAGGACCATTTATTACTGGCTTAGACATACAAATACATACCCATAGGATTTGGCACTTTTTTGTTCCCTTGCTAAATGTTTTGGACATTTTTGCATATTAGCATACACAGCTCTACCTCATTCTTTTTAAATGACTGAAACTGTTGAGTTCTCACATGGTATACATCAAGGACTCTGGGCTGTTAAATCCACATTTGACATCAATCTCTTCCTGCTTTTAATAACTGTATGTATTTACCTTACTAATTCTCAATGGAAAGTAAATTTGAATAGGACATCTCTCTGTGGCCAGAAAGTTGCAACTGTTAGAAACTAGGGCCTGGGAAAAAAAAAAAAAAAAAAAAAAAAAAATCAAGAGTTTTCGTTCACGCAAAGTAAATGATCCATCATTTGATCCAAAATTTGAGCTGTTGCATCAGTCAATAGGCCCCCTTAGAAATCTTTCACTTCCTTTTCATTTTAAGTCTTTTCACATTTCTTCCTTCATGGAGATCTGCTAGCTTTTTGTTAAAACAGTGAGCTGTGTGCTCTAAGGACTAACTTTTGGGAGACAGGTTTCTTCCTGGAGAAGCTTGTGACAAGGAAACTGTTGGTGTGTAAATGAGCTGTCCTGGCAAATGGTTTTAGTTACTCAGATATGAGCAAATAAGAGACCACTGAAGCTTAGAATAGCATCCATTGTTGCAAGAGAAGTAAAACTGTTCTTTAGAGCAGACATCAAAGCCCCCTCAGGTTACCTCATAGCAGCCTAGAGAGAGTCAGAGTGCAAGTGAGAGGATGATGGATTCCAAGGAATAAATGTTTCATTTATTAATTTTTTTGAAGACAAACTTTAGGTATATAATACCCCAAGTCAGGGATAGAAAGCTCAAAAACAAACAAACAAACAAAACAGGCCTGACCATTTTGTTTTGGATGCTTTTCCACTTGGAGTAATGTGAGCATTGAATTATTTGCTTAATAAGGTACAACGTTTATAACCAATCAATTTAGAGATAAATGTAGAAGACAGGACCATGAAAAACACTCTAAGTTGATTTAATTAAACAAGGATTTTGATGCTATTTAGAAAACCTGGGATTTACTAGTCTGGAACTTGTTTTACCTAGCATTTCAGAAGGTGTTACTGTGTTAATTTTAATTACTCTTTGTGAACCTGACCTCCACCGCCTTAGGTAAAAGCTGATGTTAACGTCCATCCGCCTTCTCTGTTTGCATAATCATTCTATCTACAGCGGAAAGCACCCACACCTCTACGAGGTCTCTAAGAAAAGATCTGCAAAAAAGGGCTGGTGGAAAATGTCTGGTCCCTGCCCTCTCTCCCCTTTCCCTGTATGGATCAAGTTACTTCAAAAATGACATATATGGGGATGCACAGACATGTGTAATCTGCTTATTAAAACAAGTTGCTATGTCAGTGGAATCCTATCCATTACAGTAAGAAAAATTAAAACAAAGGGCATATGTTTAAATTTTCTGTTTTCTCTGTCACCCAAAAACTAAAGCTAGTCAGTGGATACCACACCCCAGGCTATTTGTTTTCTTTGTTTGGTTAATAAATGAGATTACCATATCTCACCCCATTCTATCACAAACTATTCAGAGTTTTGACTGCCTCTGGAAGATTCTGCCTTTTATATACAACTTAAAAGAAATGCCTAGTTGGCATTTATTGCTATAAACAGCCTCTTAGGTTGTCTTTTATTAAATGAACCTATTGTGATACATTTTCTAAAGACTTTGTGTTACACAAATTCTTACAATTTCCACTATTACTTACCTATCTTCATTCCCTACTTGCTTATAAAGTTTAGAGTTTTGCAGATTGTACAGTTGTTTCTTTGCTCGTATTGTTAAGACTTTGCTTCCACCAGTGAGAGATGTATTTTTAAACCACATTGGAAGTTGAAACCCAATATGCAATGTCACCGTTGACCCAACAGGATACTGGCCTTCATGCGGCTTTCCTGCTAGGATTATTCCTCCGTGATTTTGGGATGCCACTCACTGTTAAAGGCATTCCTCATGGCCTAAAACAGGTACCTAAGTACTAGGACAATGAGAGTCATTGTCTGTGAAAGAAAGGTCAGCACTTCTTTCATTAGTCGATAAGATATTGGACTTAAGATGACAATTAAAAAGCCAAATGTCAGAACTTGGAAGGCCTGCACACCTTTGTACTAGCCAACTTTGTACTGACTTCTGAGTCATCTAAATTCCTGTAGGAGCATCAAAGTAGCATACAAATAAGGAATACAACATGGCCGGTTTCTTAAAATTATAATGATCAGGGTTGTTAAATGAAGGTATTGAATTTAATGAGGCACACTCATGGTTTCTGTGGTCAACTTGAATATACTTCTCAGTGATTAATGAGTAATCTTCAATAAGTAACTAGGCTACAGTTTTCAATTTCCACTTGTGGATTTGTAATAATTATTGACTTACTGACCACTCCAGTTACCTCTTGATCTAACAGAGGTAAAAATTAAATAACCAATATGCCAATATTGGCACCCCTTGAGTTTAAACCACCTGACTTCTGGAAAGGCTGCTCTCTGCAAGGTGATCTCCAAGATAGCCAACCTTACATTCTTGAAAGGAGACCGTTTCTGAATCACTATATTCCTTTTTTAAACAACCGGCCGTCAAATTTTGCCTGTGAGTATGAGCTACAGTATTTCTTTCTTCCCTGGACCTTTGTCATAACTCTGTTCAGGGATATAAGTATGCCCTATATCATTTACTTCCTTTCTTGTTTTTCTCATTGCTTGCAAAGGGATTAGTTTTTCCATGAAATAATTTGATGAATGGTGGCCAGTGTCCTGTTTCAGATCACAAAAGGCCATGTGGCCTTAGGAACGTCTTGAACACTATACAAGAAGATGGTACTGTAGAACAAAGGCTGTAGTATGTTAACACAACAAGTGTGATATGAATCCACTTAAGCATGTAAGTTTTAAATCGCTTGAGGGATCACTGAAGTAACAAAGCCTGTGTTATTCTGGTTATTAACTTTATGGATCATGTAAGTGAGATGGGGCCAAGTATGACGTGCCCTTACCCTAACACCTTGTGTTAGGAAGGAAATACATATGCGTGCATGCTCGTTTGCAGGTAACTGTAGTATTGGGACCCAACAGTATGGCTGAGACTCAAGGGGCTCTTGTAGCAGTGTACTCTCTCAGAGAAGAGAGAGAATATGGAGCTTGTAATGAAGGTAGCCTAGTACCCAAGAGATCCTGAAGACGATGTCAAAAGACCTATTTAGGTTCTAATTTTATGCTGCACCAAACTATATGATCTTGGAGAAGTCATTTCAATCTTTATGGACCAAACTTTCCTCATCTGTATAACATCTTCATCCTTTCAGCTTTAAAATATTATGTATTTGTGAGTTTAAGTTGGTTTGTGTGAGCTAACCTAAGAACCTAACAACTGAGGGTGGCATTGTCTCCATAAGAAAATGCAGAGCTCCAACCAGTCAATGGCAGGGATGCTTTTAGAATCCAGATGGGCGCTGAGGCTGTGAGATACTAGACCTGGCTGGTTTATAAGTTGGGAAATTCTGGAATTGAAATCTTTTCTGTGTTGATTAATCACAGACCCCAGAGAGTATAAGCGAAGAACAAAGGGCTCAGGAGCTGGTTGCAATGGAAGAGACCCGGATAGTAATTCTGAACAATCTTGAAGAACTTGAACAAAAAATCAAAGATATAAATGACCAGATGGATGAATCCTCCAGAGAGGTAAAAAACATGAGTTCACTTTTACCCTCTTCCCTTTTCCTTTCTTTCCTTTAGTTTAAAAATCTTTCTGCTTATTAGGGCCCAGGCCTTGCAGCCTGAATATGTAGCTGTAAGCATGAGCAAACATCTGTTTGATGGGTACCATGAGCAGGGTTCTTATGCCTTTTTATAAAAAAATCAGATGAGATAAACATGTTAGGCCATTTTAATGTACGTTATATATAACTGGCTTTGTCTTAACTAGTATATACTTTCTAACTTGCCCCACAAGGTCTGTCAGCTAGGGTACCCTGTATTTAGGTATTCGAGTTCAAACCCAACAAACAGTTTCTGAGCATGCTTATTGGGAGTCAGGCACTGGGCTGGCCCTGTGAGGGGTTTCACAGGAATTGAGGATAGATCCAGGGTCTTAGTTTGCCTGGGCTTCTGTAACAAAGTACTGTAGGCTAGTCTGCTTCCACAGGAATTTATTCTTTCAGAGTAATTTTGGAGGCGAGAAGTTCAAAATCAGGCTGTTGGCTGGATCATGCTTTTACCAAAGTCTGTAACGTTCTCATGGTGCTTTCTGGTAATCCATAACTCATTCTCTGTCTCAATTACATAATCCTGACCATTTCTCTCTCTCTTTCTGCCTCCTCCAACTGTGCTCAAATTTCCTCTGCCTATAAGAACACCACTCATATTGGGCTAAGGTCTCCCTGATTCAGTTTGGCCTCATCTTAAATAATAACATCTTCAAAGAACCTGTTCACAAATAGATTTATATACAGAGGACTGGGGGTTGAGACTTGAACATGTCTGTGGGGGACATGATTCAATCCACACATTCATCTGTCTAAGGGTTTGCAAACTAGGGGGGAGGCAGACACATATTCTCTAATAACTAAATAAAGCATATGTAACTGTAATAGGATAAAGACAGTGGTAATATTTATAATACCTCCATGGAGTGGGAGGAGCAAATAATACTGCCTAGGGGGGCCCTGAGTGTCTACTCACAGATGATATAGATAGCCCCGTACGTGGCAGAGGATTGCTCACCTGCCATCTTATACACAGACCCTGGAAGCCCTTCCTGCTGGCATTGCTAGGAATGCGGTGCTTACATGCTGGGCTGCGTGTAACTTTCACTTCCCTCGCTCTAGGGAGCAACAAAGACAGATGTGGCTGTTTCCAAGTTAGTTCATGCTAATAAGAAAAATATCATTGAGCAGTAAGCAGAAAAGGGGTGATAGTAGAAAAATGAAGTGATGAGATAACTAGTGTTCTTAGCAAATATATTCTGGGCTCTCCAGCTTGCTTATATAGGTCTCCTGAGTCACTTGGCTCTCTAGAGTATTCTCTAGGCCCGCAATCTGGTCAATATAGCAGTACTTTCTGAAATTTGTAGCTGTTAAAAATGCATCTCTAAAGCAGGTAGGTGAGAATTTCTCTGAAGGGGAAATACTTCTGAGCTTTGTTTTCTGTCCACAGTTGGATATGGAATGTGCCCTTTTGGATGGAGAACAGAAATCTGAAACAACTGAACTTATGAAGGAGAAGGAGATTTTGGATCATCTAAATCGAAAAATAGCAGAACTGGAAAAGAACATTGTTGGTGAAAAGACCAAGGTAAAATAAAATCATATTTGAGTGCAATTTTTATGGGCAAAGTGATGGTCCCATTTGATTGTATTTAAATGTTGAATGGAATTTAATAAGATTTTACATTTATATGCCATGTTCCTGGAGATACTGGTACTAAAGAAAAGGCCCACTGTCAGGCAAGGTATCACAAGTGAAGGACTTTAAGTTACTGAGCTGCTGATACTGAGAGACAAGAGCGTGCTGAATCTGTGAACTGATATTCACGGCAGCTTATCATACTTGAGATGAGTGAATTGCTTTTTTCCCTTGGCCTTTCTTCTCTTTTGATTCCACTGTGGTTTTAAATAAATTTTTAGTGTACTTAATGTCTTTACTCTTGGTTCCTTGTGGGGTGGCTTAAGCATATTCAGATATGGTTGCCTCATTCCTTCTCATATTTCTATTTATTTAAAAAGATGAATAGGGACCATTCATTTCCCCCGTCTTGCCTTGTCATTGTCTTCAATGCAAGTGCACTGCTCTGAAAAATGCACTGAAGGTTTTGGGGAATCCCCACACACTGCCAAGTGAAAATTGCCTGTGAAATACAGGTGATGCTTATCTTGGAAAAGGTCTTGCTTATACATTTCAGTCCACAACCTGAATGTTAGCTAAAGTTTGTTAGGGCAAGTATAAAAATTACTTGTTGTCCTTAGAATTCAGAGTAGTAGTTGGGGATTTTTTGTTTGTCTGTTTATTTATTTATTTATTTTTTTCCCTCTGAGATATATTATATATAACCATCTGCCATTCTGAGTTGGATATAGCTGAAATAAACCTAAAATTAAAAATAAAATTATCATTTGGGAAAGAAAAAGCGAACGAGCTTTAAAATATTCTTCCCTGCTCACTGTGTTCTACGCTAAGCTGAGAAAAGGAAAAAAAAAAAATTTTAAATAATTACTAGTGGTAACGTGTGTGAAGAATTTCTGCTGAATGGGGCCTCCTTTTTAGGCTCTTCTTTGTTTGAGATCTATAAATAAGGGAATTTGATCTTGTTGCCAAATAATGAGCTCCAAATGATGTCAGAAATGAAAGTCAGGTTAACAACTTGACAGAATTTCTTAGTTGCTTGCTTGTCAAACTTAAACTGCCCAGCCTTTTCATATTAAATTTTATGCATGTTCATTCTACCTCCAGGCTTTGAAACAGTAAAGAATCCATTTGGGTAGTAAGTAAAGTTTCCCTTAAAAGTTCAAGACCAAGACAAGAATTTACTTGTCTCATTCTGCAGTACGGACAGATTCAGTTAATAGCTTAGATTTGCATTGATACAGCAAGAAGCTTTTGTTAGAGGTATCAGATGTTTTGTTTTGGTACTTATTAAGATTTTACTATTTACGTCATACTGCAAAACTTGTGGGTCATAGGGATGGAATTTCATGTTCCTTGTGAACACTTTGCCTTCCTCCTCCATGTTTATGGATTCATCCATTATTTATCTTTGAGGGACCTACATATTACAAAGCCTATAAATTCTATTTGTCTGTCTTTCATTAGCATTACATTCTACCCAAAAGCAAAGCAAATTGAGCCAATGCTCAATCTCACTTCCCAGGGAAAGTTTGTTAGAGGTAGAGGCAGAAGCCCAGGAACTTGGAGAGAAGTGAGCAGGGAGGCTGCCTCCATCATTCCTTGTATTGTTTTGGTGACTTGACAGAGATTGTGCTTAGCAGAAGGGCCTTCCAGGGGCTCGAACCATAGGACCAGCTCATGCAGCTGTTAGGAGATTTGTTGGTATTGGAAGGTGGGATTACTGTCTGTCATCACATCGTGTGAAAAACAGTAGAAACTGGCTTTGGTGAGGGACTCCAGGGGAAGAATAAGGGAAGTGGAAAAGACCGAGGCCAGATGTGACTATGTATTCTTGCCAACCAAACTCAAATAGAAACTCAGCATTGCTTGTTGGCATTCCCGTTTTTCTTGAATAAGCTTATTCTAATGTTTTATGCCACAACTGTTTCATACCTTTACACTAGTCAAACCTCTGGCTCGTTTTCCTCCCACAAGCTCTGAGTTGACCTCACCACCTACTTCACTTAGAAATTAAAATCATCACTTCTTCACACAACTTAGGAATGTTCTCTCTTCACATCAAAGACCTTTGTGTGTGCCCCATTCTGCCTTCTCAGGGTCTTCAATCCTTCCCTACTCCCTCCTGCCCCCATCCCCAACTCCTCTCTTTCTGCTTTTCTTCTCCTTTCAGCATGCCAATATTATTATGAAAATAATTTATTATTGTTTAAAATAAATACATAAATAAATGTCCTTCCAGCTACCACCTTATCTCTCTTCTCTTCATCACAGCCAGACATTTCAGACAATGTTCCGAGTGCACTGTGTCACCTCTTTCTCATTGCCCAATTGAACCACCCTTCCCAGGCCGGTTGCTTTAAGTTCCCGCTACTCCATCGGATTGCTCTCTTGTTAGGACTTCTCTAAATACCCCCGTGTTGCCTCTCCCTCTGGGGGCTTTTCAGTCCTGAGCAGCCTTCAATCTAGGGGACAACTCTCCTTCTTAGCACTTGTCCTCCCCATCTTGCCTGTGTACCACACTCTTCTCTCTCTTACTTATCTCTCAGACTTTCCCATCACAGTTTCCTTTGCTTGTTCCTCTGCCTCTATCCAACTAATTGTTAGAGTATTTTTCTCTGAACTGTGCCCTCTTCTCTTGTATCACATTCTTTTATGGCCATGGCTTCAAATAACATATATATATGCTGGTGACTGTTCTACACTATGACTCTAGTCCAGATCTCTTTTCTGAACTTCTGACTCATATCCTGTAGCCTACCCGACATCTCCACTCAGATATTTCACATGTATTTCCAACTGAACACACCCATTACCGAACTCTGGTTCTTATTCTCCCCCTTGCCACCCTCCCTCCCTCCCTGCCAAACCTCTTCTTCCTCCAGTTTTCCCTGGAAAATTGCTTCTCCACCCATTTACATGTTCAAACAACAATCCGGAAGTGAGTCGTGATGCTTCTCTCTCCATCACCCGCACATCTAATCAGTTCCAAAATACTTCTCAATTACTATACCCTCTCTGCATCTCCACTGACAGCGTTTCTTCCAAATCACCATAATCTTTGATTTAACCCCATTTCCATTTGCTTTCCCTTCAATCCATTCTCTTTACAGGAATCCAGGGTGATTTCTTAAAAATGTAAATGAGATCAGTCATCCTGGTTTCTGTCCCACTGTACTTTAAATAAAATCTAAATTCCTTAGTTACCTGTCACCTGCCCACCTCTCGAACCTTTCTGTCCCCACTCTGCCCTTCTTCACAACCCTCTCATGATGTCTTTCTTTCCATTTTTTTAAAGATCCACCCTCTCTGACTGCTGCCCCTCAAGGCCCTGCACAAACACTGTTGCCCCTGCCTGGAATTCCCTTCCCCTACTCCATGTCTAGTTTGTTGTGTGTTTTAGGGCTCAGGTTCTGCATTGGTTCCTCTGAAAAGCCCTCTCAGACCTTTCCAGTTTAGATTATGTTCTCCCTGTTGTTCTTTCCATCTTTTTACCTATTACATTTTGTAATTTACAATTATTTGAGGGCATATTAGGTAATTTATCTCCCTCTCTAACTTGTAAAATATATGAGGGCACTGTTATCCACTAATAATACAGCCCAAAGTTGGAGCCAGAGTACTGCCCAGGGCGCTTTGGAAATATGGTCTTTGGATCTCCCGCTCACAGCTAGTCCAGGCTGAGCATCAGCAGAAGCACCGAGCCAAACACCTGCTGAAGAGTTTCGTGTGGCCAAGTTTCAGGACAGCTGCGATGGTCTGCCCAAGTGCACATGCCAGTGTGCCTTTGAGCACACTGCCAGTCAAGCCAGAGCGTAAGACAGAAGGAGGAAGTGGCCTTTGCCCTTTTGGATCGTGTTTCCTTCTCCTTACACCTGTTGCTGTTGTCACATGTATACTGTGGAATGAGAAAACCTATCCCTGTTGGGAGAACTCAGATTCACATGTCAACAGTACATCCTGTAAGCCTGGCCCTGGTTCTTTGGCACCATGGGAAAAAAAGTTTAACACCATCTCATAGTTATACTTTGGTGTGAAATTGTTGACGTTGTTTCCTTGGCTCTTCAGACCAGTCTTTGGTATTATTTATGGGAGCTAATTTGGGAACCATCATTGTATTATACATATTTAGTACAAATTAATCTATATATTACAGATTATTACTATTATATGCTACCATATAAAATATAAGCTGTAGACATTATATATACAACATAAAATATAGACAACATAGTCTATTATATTTTTATTGAACATTTTTGCAGTTGTTACCTGGGCTGACCTTTCACTGCTCTTAGGATGACCATTGTCAAGAGCATCGATAAGCCTGTTTCCATGCGACTATGAGCTAAATGTCCATCGTGCTCTTACTCAACAGCCATATCATGGAGTCACTATGAACACGGATATACCCTCCACAAATAGAAGTCTTCAAATTGAACATAAACACAGAGTGGATGCTTATTTAGTAGTGCCGTAAGCAGAGAGGCCATGCCATTTTCTTGGGGTGAATGAAAAGAGGGATTGTTACCTCTGTTCTAGTAACTTGCTTTTGTTTAATGGGCTTGGTTACTGAGAGTGGGAAGCTGTTGGAACCACAAATCTTAGTTTGAACAAAGGCCTGGTTGTAGAACTGGCTTCTCTGTCCCTTCCCCAAACCTCAACCCCGCTCTGAAGCCAAAGGCCAATTTCAGGCTATTGCTGAGAAGACGTATGTGTATGGGCGTGTATATCTGCTTGTGTAAGTTTTCTTTCTGTCTTCATCTATCTCTGACTACATTAAAAAATTTTTTTATTAAGTGGTCAGTTTCCTCTATTTTTTGCATTATCTGCATCTCATCTACCATACAAAATCAAAAGCCAGTTGTGATGCAGTAGAATGGTTAAGGAAAGGCTCTGCTTGATGATGAGTTTTTCCCTTTCCCAGATGGTAATCATAAACTCAAATCACCCATTTGTTTGAGTGCAGATATTTTGTGTTTTCACACATATATTGTGATAGTTTGTAGTCATCCTGGGCTGCCCACTTTTATAGCTAAATAATGTTAAAGAGTTGAACTGAAGCTTAAACCACTCTATGCCATACAAATATTATGGGTAAAATATTAAATTATTTGACTTTCTAATTTTTCTGCAATAATTATAAACCATTGTATATTAAATGGGCAAATTTTTCCCCCATTGTATCTTGCCAAATTACCTGTTACTTCCTCCCCATCCTTCCTTCTGTTGAGAGCCAGGGCAAGACACTGAGGCTGGGCCAGAATTCCTTAGCAAAGTGCTAATGACTCTGAGTGCAAAGCATTTGCCAAGCCACAGTCAGTGTTCAGACAGAACCCAGACCTTCCCGTGCATCTTTCTTACATTTCAAAGTTAGCTCTTGGTTAAAGGAAGTGGAAATGTATCATGGGATTTTAGGATTAAATCAATAGGATTCCAGAATATGGTTATTTTTTTCTGATGATTATTTGATTACATAAATGCTTAGTGTTCTGATTTCCTATTTTTTTCTACACTAAACATCCATCAGTTGTGTGATTAAAATGTCAAAGCCAAAGGAAAAAGTCCCAAGAAAGAAAAATAAGGATATGTCTCCTAGAGGTAGGCAGAATGGATTCCCAACAATCACTATTTGTTGACACAAGTCCATAATCTTTCCTCCACAGTTCAAAAATCTGAAAAGGTCTGGAGGGAAAATGTCCTTTTGTAAGATTGGCACCAAAGTTTAGTATTGCAAATCCTGACTTGATCTGATATTCACATTTAGTGTGAATATTCGTAAGTTAAGCTGCAGAAATGGTTATGTATTTTCAGGGTGCTACCCCAGACCTCATTGGATATGTTACATAATGTATGCTGTATGTACTGTGTTACCTCTATTTAATTCAGAATATTCTGAGATCTGAAACATATCTGGTGTTAAGAATTTCAGATAAGGGATTGTGGCCCTAAAATATTAGCCTTATCTGTGAACCCTTGAGGATGTCTGCCTCTCAATGAAATAACATAGGGTTTAGGAACTGGTAGGAAAAGGATTCTCAGGGTGCATGGAGAGGACTTTGGATGGGCTTCCCTTTAAAATGATGGGTTTGAGACTCTGAATTTTAACACCTCACTACATCAATTCCACTTCTCCAGTGTTTCATAAAACATGGCCCAAGTGCCTACTATATACTAGGTTTTGTGCTAAACAGTTTGGAAGTTACAATGATGGATCTTGAATTTTAAGAAAATCTTTATCAACTTATTCAGGTTGCCAAATTTAGCAAATAAAAATACAGGATTCTCAGTTAAAATTGAATTTCAGATAAACAATAATTTTTCCAGTATAATTGTGCCTCATGCAATATTTGGGACATGTACTAAAAATTTATTCATTGTTTACCCAAAATTCAAGTCTAACTGGGTGACCTGTATTCTTTCTGGAAAACCTATAAGCTAATAATCTAAGTGTCTTTTTAGGGTGATCTTGAGTATCTACTTATTAATAACATAGCACATTGAAATATGTCAAAAATTTTCTTTTCATTATTATTCAATAATCTTCTATGGAATATAAAATTCAGAGTACTTCAGGTTGAAAAGAATAGAGCAGTGAGAATGCAGTGAGATCCTTGGAATTCAAGTAGAGCCAGCAAATCAAATTTTACTTCCTTCCTTGAAGAATGTAACTTAGAAGAGAGAAAACTTACATTACTATTTTCTCACCACAAGATCTGGCAAAATAAATGATCCTATGATTAGCCTTGGATTTTTAAGACCATTTAAGATCATTGGCAACATTTCTGTATAAGTTCTAATTATTTAGGATAAACCTATAATCACTCCTGACCATTTGTATGATTAGAAGAGATTCATTTTTCTTCTGAACTTGAAATGCATTTTTTTTCTCTGAATGTGTATTGGATATTGGAATCTGTCACTGTACATTTTTTGCTTGATTTATTTGAAGCATTCAGTTTGTATGTTAAAATTTTACAATTGGGATGTTACTTTAAAGAAAGACATTTTCAACTATGATCCTGGGTCAGGTTTTTTTTGTTTGTTTTTTTTTTTTTTTTTTGGCTTAAACAAGAGGAATTTATTGGTTCATGGTTTTGAGGCTAGAAGCTCCAAATCAAGGAATCAGCAAGGCAATGCTTTCTCCTCAAAGTCTGTAACATTCTGATGCTGGCTTGCCAGCAGTCCTTGGGGTTCCTTGGCTTTCCTATCCCATGACAATGTCCTCTCCTTTCCCTTCTGGGTCCCATTGACTTCCAGCTTCTGGCTTCCACCTGTGGCTTTCTCTCTGTGTGTGTGAATTCCTTCTGCTTATAAAGGACTCCAGTAATCCAGATTAAGACCCAAACTCATTCAGTTGAGCTAAACCTTAACGTAACTTAAAATAACATCTTCCAAAGATCCTATCTGTAGTGGGTTCACACCCACAGGAATATGGATTAAGACTAAGAACATGTCTACCACAATGAGAAATGGGATATTGGCAAAATATTGGTCTATCCCTCACCAAAAATTAATCAAATACAAAGAGGAAAATGGCAGGCATAACTTGACTAGGTGATTGTGGTGGTTTGAAGGAGTATATCCTGGGTCAGGTATTTTGAGAAAAACTTTTGGTGATTCCGGTATTAATGTCCTGTAACTTCGTTAGAAAAATCAAATTGCAGTTAGTTGCCTTTGCCTAGGAACATAATGCTGGGGGCTAAATCAGTGATTCTCAACTCTGGTTGCCTATTCAAATCACCTGGAGAGGTTTTTTAAAACTATCAATCCCTAGGCTTTAGGCTCCTGGACTTCTGACTGATTGGGGCCTGGGAAACAGTGTACTTAAAAGCTCACGAGGTTATTCAAATGTGCCGTCAGGGTTAAGGACCACAGAGCTAAGAGAGCTGTGCTCGGGCAGCCATCATGTTTGCCCTTTCCTCTTCCTTGCCTCGACTTAGAAGTGCCAGGGTAAGTAGATGAATATTTACCCAGTGAGTGAATGAACAACTCTTTGGAAGCAAATATGGACCCACTTTCATATGATGATTTCTACTTTAATTTGCTGGTGAATAATTTCTCTTCGGTCATGTATACACCTTAGCAACAGCAGCCTTAAATATACAAAACAGACGGACTCTGGCAATGAATTTGTAACCTGGTTGGATTTGCTAGTACATCGAGAGGACGGTCAGTCAATAAGAGAACAGTGCTAATGGAAGCAGCTCTGTCTCTAAGGAAGTCACATTCTGTTCCTGGTTTTATAAAGTTTCCTGTACACCCCAGATTTTCCTGGAGCATTTATTGTAATCTTATTTCTGTGACAAATTGAAATTTGTTAAAATGCATTTTAATTTATTCATTTCCTGAAAATAGATTTATAAATCTTAAAAAGAAAAAGCTATACACTATCTCAGTTTGAGGTTTGGAATATATCGTTAGGCCTATAGTAGTTAGAATAGGTGAATTTACCGATTTAAATCTGGGGGAGAGAATAACACCCAGTTTTAATATTTTCCATTTAAAAAGCTAGAATCCTTGAACTCTCGAATGCCAATGCCATCTATCTCCTCCATCGATTTTATCTTATCTCTAGAGGTGATGCTTTCAACTTTAATTAACCACTTGTCTAGGGCTAATTTCCCTTTGAAAGCTTCCTGGGCAATAAGTAGAAGAGATGAATATTAATTTCTTTCTGGCTCACAGTTGTCTCCTTCTGGCTTCTTGGAGGACTGATATCACCCTGCAATCCTCTGTGATTTATGGCCTGACACACCCGTCTTAGTCCTTCTTTCATCCTTCTCCTTTACTTCCTTTGCCCTAGCATTGGCCTGCCTCAGCTTCTGCTCTGAGACCCAAGCCCAGTCACAGCGTTAACTGATAAACCACAGAGAAGCTGCAGAAGGTTCTGATGGTACCTGCTTGCATAATTCTTCTAGCTGCCCCCTTGTATGAAATTGTGAAACACTGTGAGCACTTCAGAAGGAAGGCACTATGTAAACATAAGGTATTTTTATTAGTTGATTATTTATACTTGTAATTAACAATAAAAAAAATTGGGAACATCTGAGGAATAGTTTGATTACTTTCTCAAATTTGAGCTCAGTGCCTTTCCATATTATTAAAGACTGTATCAATGTTTTTTGTCAAATATAACTTTAAGGTTTAGAGTTTTGCACATGTGGTATTTAATTGAAATGAATAGCTTTTGTTTTTTGTTTTTTTTTAACTTTCTGTTTTGAAGTAGAATTGCTGCGAAGTCTGGTGATACAGTATCTAGGAATGCAGCTCTTTTTAGATAAAATTCTTTTGCTGTGTAAATCAGACTTCTTTCATCCGCAGAAAGAGGAAATACATTGTCATAGCCAAAAGACAATAGTCATTTTGTGTCACTGGTTTTATTAAGGAGAAAAAAGTTACTATTTCTGAAACTGAAGACTAAATCTAGCTTGTATTAGTATATTCAGTTTTCCTGTGGGTAACACTTGGGTTTCCCTTTTACTGTGAATGAAGCAGTTGCTTTCCCTACTACTGTGCAATGGGTGTGTATAGTATGCGAACTTACTGTTGAAGACTGAGACAATTTTCATTACAGTCTGCTAAGGTTTAAGTTGTTGTAGAATCATTTTTGATTGCTCTTTGGAGTAGGAATGTTATTTTTATTTTCTTTTGTTCTCTAAAAGCAAAAGGTATTGAAGTAAAAACTCTGTCCTACATTTAGTTCCTATTTTGTCTTTATTCAGCCAGAAAACCCAATTTTTAAAATATTGCCATCCTCTGCTTATTAAGAAATAACTGAGGTTGAAGGAGTTAATGGGGATGACACAGAAAGCAAAGGAAATCTGTTTAAGTTCTAATCCTGAGATAATTAAAGATGTGTTAAGTGTATGTGAGAAAAGCAGAGTAGTCTCATAGTATTTATGAGAAAAATATAGATTTAAATTATAAAACTAAGAGAGGTTTCTTCAGCCTCTAGCAAGACTTGAGTATTTCTGACAAATGTATATATGTCAGACCATGTTAAAGAAGACAGATTCCTCTCTGTGACTGTCAAGGTAGTTTGGGTTCTGATGGGACTTGAAAATTTGAATCTGCAAAATTGCTATGGAACCAGAAGGAGAAATTGACTAGCAAGTAGTTTCAATGAATAATTAGATTTTGTTGTCAGCTCTATGACTTCTGGATTTAATCATTTTGAGAAAAAAATGCATTTGTAAATTTACATAAACATTTCTAAAATGCTCTTGAAATTTCAAACTTTCAGCCAAAGATGGATACCTAAATGACCTGGTATAGATAGTGATGCCATATAGTTTTAGATTTAAACCATAACATCTTTTACAAAAATCTAAATATATACGTTTACACAGTAAATCATGGCTGTTTGGATAAAGAAATTATAGTAAATATAATTTTATAGGACTATTTCAGAGCTTTGTCATTAAATAAACAAATCTTTCTGTGATATGCTTAAAGGCCAGTTTTGTTTCTATTAGTTCCACATTGTATGAACATAAGGAAAATAAGGTAATAGTCATTTCACTTACTGAGGGTCAAATCGTGATAGCGGTTCAAAAGTGTTTTTGTTTAGATTGAGGTTGTTCCCAAGTTGAAAATCATGTCTAAAATTTGCTTTTAGGATTCGGAGTATCATAAAGGAAACATATGTCAGGCAGACTGGCCCTAAACCAAGTGAAGTTTTGTTTCTTAATTTAGGAGGTGGCATTGCTAGGCCATGTAATCACTGCATTACAGTATTTTCCTGTTATCTCCTGGAGCATGTCCAGGGTCACTTTGGCATGTGTGATGAGGGAGGGACTTAGTGTTATCTTCTGCTTTCTCTTCTGTCTCTGATTCCTGGGTGTTCTCATTTCCTTTTTTTTTCATAGTCCATATTTTGATTTTTTTTTGAATGTCAGTCTTGTGAACAGTCTATTTGTCCACAGTAAATGTCACACTTTTGGTGTATCTGAGCTGTCTAATATACGTTCCTCTCACTTCTTGGTCAGTCTTTCAGAACATTCTCCAATAACAACCACTTTAATAACATTTTTATAGCTGCCTCAGCCCCTGTCTTAGATGCTCTCTGGAATCATATTTTCTTACTGCCTAAGCTCGCTTAAGCTCGTCTGTTAGCTTTGCTAAATGTCTAGAAGTATTTCCAATGACGGGGGTGTCAGCTTGTGCACCTAGAACTCCTCTGAGCTGAGAACAAAATTCAGTGATTTCCAAAACATGCTTAACAAATGCCTTGAGGAAATTGGACTATGGCAGCACTTGGAGTGAAATACCCCTTTCCTTTTCCTGTTCTCCGACAAGTGACTATTTACTTGCAAGGCTAGCTTACGAATTTGGTTGGAATTTCTTTTGTTCTTTGTCAACATTGACCAACATTCCTGATGCTTCCCCTGCTTTTGTAACATGGTGGCAGGAAGGAGGGAAGGAAGGAAGGGGGGTCATTGCTAAATGAGGCCACCTTATCTTTACTTCCGCTTATACTCTGTTATCCCAGTCACTAACAAGATATGTTTCTACATTCATAGAGTATCTAGTTTGTGTATGTTTGTTTGTTGTATTACCCCTAGGAAATGTTCACTAACGCCTGCTTGGGCTGCAAAGGTAATCTCTATTCTTCTATTTTCTGATTTCTGAACTTCAGGAGAAGGTAAAGCTTGATGCTGAAAGGGAAAAACTAGAGAGGCTCCAGGAGCTTTACTCCGAGCAGAAGACCCAGCTGGACAATTGTCCTGAGTCCATGAGGGAACAATTACAACAACAGCTGAAGAGGGTCAGTAGCAAACAGGCATGCACCAGTGTTTTGGTTTTGTGTTGTTGTTTTTTTCCAGTTAAGTTCCACTTACCTATGATTTGCTACTTCACATAGCATAAATTTGCGTACGTTTTGGTCATTAGATACTTTTTAAATAGAAATATGCATGCTGACAGTGTATATTGTTCTATGCTAATCCTCTAAGAAAAACTCCTTGTTAGAATCCTTTAACTAATTTGTAATGCAGAAACATATTCTGGAGTCATTCTTTGTAACAGAAGAGAGCTATTCTTAACTTGTAAGGACACCCAAGATTGTAGCATTTAAATCAACTGACATCTTTCCCTGCAGTCTCTGCTGCGTAGTGAGTACTATTTGCCCTTGAATGGGTTTTATAAATATTTTTTTGGCTTGATTTTGTACTCTTGTCCAAAAATTATCCCATTCTCTGATTTGCTTCCTGCCCCTCCCCCTTCCATCCCCTGTTGTTTTCTTTTACTTTTTCCTTCTGCTTTTTAGTAGCATTGAGCTTTACTAGCCTGAGTGCAAAATACCCAAACCCAAATGTAAGTCATTAGCAATCAAAACCTTTTCATATGAGTGTCATTATTTTCAAAAACTGAATGCAGCATAGACTTAGTTTAACTTTATCAAATTATTTAACAAGTCCATAATATCAGCACTGTTCAGCATGTGCATCCTGGTTATCCTTTGGAAGTCAGACTTCCTAAGCGGATTGGCCTGGCCATTTATTACTTCATAGCCTCTTGAAAACTGGGCTGTTTTTTTTTTAAAGAGCAGCCCAAATAAACTGTGACCCTGGGCAAGCAGTCATTAACAGTTTTGGACCTCTAGGAGTCGTGTAATAGTAATTTGTCCTAAGCAAGTAACAGGTTATGATGCCATGTGAGTAGAAAAGGCGGCTTGTTTCATTCATGTTGTTTTATCTGTATATTCTTGGGAATGGGTTGAAGAACAAAGCAGTTAGGATGGCACATGTTTTAAAATGTTTAAGATGAACTTTAACACCACAAAAATATATAATACCTCTGAGAACATCAGTAGGTAATGAAAAATTACCATTAAAACTGTTCAATGTATTGCAGAAATTGAAAGCATCATAATAAAAGTATCCAATGTAAGCATGTTAAACTGCAGCATAACAATATTAGTATTTGTTACTTCTTACTATGCTGAATTTAGAGAAAGTTTCAAAAAGATTTCTTCCCTTTACTTATTGTATTGCATAAAGAGAAAGAAGCTTCTTCGCTATAAGAAGATAAAAATTTCCTTTCCCCCAATGCCACAGTTCTCAGGAAATCTCATGGAAAAAAAAAATGATTGGGAAAAGAATAGTATTTGTAAAATTATTTCACTTTGTTATTTGTTTTTGTTTACACCAGTTCACCAAAGAGATTGAGAAACGGATTTTTATATTCGTATACTGCTTTTCGGCTCTTCTTATTGTTAAAAGATTTTACATGGGCATGGAAATTCTTTATTTAGAGTCAACAGTATGGTTTTATGTATCTGTTCTTCCCTTCCTCTAGCTTTCTAACTATTGTTTTGTATTCTGTATAAATAAAAAATATGGTCTATTAGTAACATGCACACAGGTTGATATAATTACTGTTTGTTTAATATAGATTCTATAGGAAAACTCGTAAATTTTTTATATGTTCTAAGGATTGCGACTAAAAAAAAGGAGAGGAAATGATGCAGTCTATTCCATTAATTTCAGGCAAAGACTCCTTCCCCTTCCTCTTGAAGCAGAGTGTGAAATTCTTATCATAAAACCCTTTACTTTAGTCAAGATAACTGGCTTGTGGTAGCTTCTGTTCCCTGATCTTAACAGGTCTACTAATTCTCTTCTCCAGGAATGAGGACCACAGTAACTCTTGACCAATCCCCTTGACATAACCAGTAAAAAGTTCACTTGTTTCATGATAAATCCATTCATACCACAAGCTCATTTCACTTCAGACTTCAAACACTTCAGAATACCACTTCATTATAATGCTTTCCCCAAGGCATTTAAACTTTTAAACTAGATTCAATAAACGTGACTTTACTACAACTAACTTTATTAGGTGGCAATTCACACAAAATAAAAAAAAAGTAAATGAATAGAAAGAAAGTCATTTTCTCAAACTATGTGTCCTCTCCAATGCTTAAGTCGAAATTCTAGAATGGTTTTGTGCATAAAACATTATGGATTTATAGCTGGACATCGTACCTCTAAATCTCGTTGCTTTAGAGTCAGAATGTAGTTTCCATTTGAAAATGATTTAAACATTTTTAGTAGATATGAGCCTGCCAGTAAGAAGCTGAAATAAAATGTGGCTTTCACTTGCTAAGATGGGGTCCGCCATTAAGTAGAAGAGAAACCTAATTGGGAATGTTTTCTGCTTTTGATGTTCACTCAGCTGAAGGGTGTGTTTTGGTCTTTAGATTTTTTTTTTTTTTTAATTCTATCAAGTGATAGCCACAATTGGGAAAACTTTTTTCTATCACTTGCTCTTCAACTAGTTTGTAATTTAATCTTGAACCAGTCATTCAACCTCTATGGCCTCCAATGTCTTCCTGCATAAAATGAGGAGGTTTATTAGGTGATTTTCATTGTTATTTTCCAAGTTCCAAAAGTATGCAGTTAAAGTGTTTGACTATAGAGTATAAGACAAAAAGGTAAACAAACCCTAAACCCCATTTAAGTTTGCTTTCAGAGTTGGCATTGAACTGTCATGAGATTATTACTGCATCTCTTCAGGTCAACAAATCTGTTTTCCTCCTTCTGTCCCCTCCCCCCCTCCATCCAGTAGGCGAAGACAACATAAAAGATCTTCATGTAAGCATCTGCCATATAAATTCTCAGAAAAAGCTATTGCAAGGATAAAAGGAATTGTGTTGAAATTTAATTTATTGCAGCTGTTTTATTTCCTTTCATGTTCTTTTAAATAGAAGAAGTTCAGTTAAAAACTTCATTCAACTAGGCAGGCAGTTGGCTTTGAACTTGCTGTATGTATTATTCCATGCTCAACTACTCTTGCCCCCAAATCGCATCCCCTGAATTCTCATTCTTATTTAAAATCCTTTACTAGGTTTTTCCCCCCTCCCAAATAGTTTTTCTTTCAAAGTGTTAAGTTTATATACACATATTCTAATGGTTTGGATAAATCCTTACACCAGCTAAATAGGAGTGCTGAAATTAGCTTTAATTTTCAGCTTTCTTGCCTAGTTTGCTATTATTTCCATGCAGTGGTTTAAATATTTCCTACAGATAAATTAGTGACTCTGTGACCTTCATGCAGGGTTAAAATAACACATGTTGCATATTAACCAGATGTGGAGTAAGCTGCTTACTAGCATTGTGTATGTGTTGCGAGCTATATGCCCTCTTTGAGTGAAGGTTATTTGAAAGCCAAAAGTTTTTTTTATCATGGTACTCTTAAGCCACAAACCAAAGAATTGAAATGCCTTAAAAATTTGAGTATGTTTGATGCCTGTATGAGTAAACATATCAGTTGATATTTTATTTGAAGACTGCAGATATTTTGTTTTAAGACATAATACCTGAGTTATGTCTTAATTCCATAGTGACTAGATTTGGTTAATCCTTTAGACATTATAAATTTGAAACGTCAATCAATAAATTGAAACCAAGACCACATTCCACTTGGCCAATGAAAATGTAAAGAAGTGTTAAGAAATGCTGAATATGTTTTTCAAATTGTGTTTTTCCTGCTCCTAAGCTTAGAGAATATACAGTCTTTGTTGACATAGTTATCTTGTTGCTATAGTGTTGGCTGTAATTTCATGGTAGCTAATAGCCTTTCTATGAAACATCCCAGAATGATATATTTTCCAGAAGATAGAAATATATTCCATTCGATTAAGAGGTTTAATATATTGCTTATATAAAAAATAGAGGGTGGGGTTAAATAGTGATGTAGAGCTAATTTATAGTGTGTTTTATTTATCCAACTTATTTTACATTTTAATTGAAAAAAATAATTTCCCAGCCATTTATGTAGATCTAGACCACGTAACTCAATTGCCTCTTCCTTTTGGACACAGACTGTTTATAAATTATATATTTTTAAAATCCTCTACACATAACACATTGACAGTTTTGTCAAAGGCTCCAAAATAAGGGGGTGTTTTAAAGAAAGTAGATTGGAGAATAATTTATACAACATGAACTAATCCCCGCACAAATACAGATGTATGAGTGCAATGATTCCTTTATTCAAGCATGTTGTAGGTTGGAGAACGCCTATTCTGGACCACCTGATTTTTTGGATTTCAGATCTTCCATAAATGTCCTCAAGATAATTCCCAGAGTAGTGGTATTTAACCTTTTGAATCACCGTTTGTGACTCATGAAAACTGTGGTACTACTCTTCCCAGTAAAATACAGATAGACAAAGATATGTAAACAATTGTAAGGTATTCACAGAAGCCCCATTTAAGAATCCCAAATAACAAATGTTTTTGCTTCCTTATCCCTTCAATAAAAGCCTTTGAGCGTGCTTACTTTCTCAATATGTATTTTTTGACATTATACACATATACTTTTCTGTCTATATGTACATTAGAAACATTTACTGAGAAACTGAAAAAGAAAAGGAAAACCTAAAATTAAATATAAAGACTGTCTAATATTTTCTCCTCACATCCCAATAGATTGTTCTATGAGCCATTTGGGGTGCCTGTAGTCCTTTTAGCGACTTCTGGTCTGTGTGTATGCCAACCTTTGGATCTTGAATTTAATTTCTTGTACTAACATCTCATTCATTTGAAAAAATGTAGAAAATAGTTTTCTCAAGAGACTAAGTCACACGTTTGTTCTACAGATAATGCTTAGGGCATTTATTGAATTCTTTTTTCTATTCCATGATCCATTTTATTATTTATTTATTTATTTGTTTGTTTATTTATTTATTTATTTTAATCTTCATTTTATTGAGATATATTCACATACCACGCAGTCATACAAAACAAATCGTACATTCGATTGTTCACAGTACCAATACATAGTTGTACATTCATCACCCAAATCAATCCCTGACACCTTCATTATCACACACACAAAATAACAAGAATAATAATTAGAGTGAAAAAGAGCAATCGAAGTAAAAAAGAACACTGGGTACCTTTGTCTGTTTGTTTCCTTCCCCTATTTTTCTACTCATCCATCCATAAACTAGACAAAGTGGAGTGTGGTCCTTATGGCTTTCCCAATCCCATTGTCACCCCTCATAAGCTACATTTTTATACAACTGTCTTCGAGATTCATGGGTTCTGGGTTGTAGTTTGATAGTTTCAGGTATCCACCACCAGCTACCCCAATTCTTTAGAACCTAAAAAGGGTTGTCTAAAGTGTGCATAAGAGTGCCCACCAGAGTGACCTCTCGGCTCCTTTTGGAACCTCTCTGCCACTGAAGCTTATTTCATTTCCTTTCACATCCCCCTTTTGGTCAAGAAGATGTTCTCCGTCCCACGATGCCGGGTCTACATTCCTCCCCGGGAGTCATATTCCACGTTGCCAGGGAGATTCACTCCCCTGGGTGTCTGATCCCACGTAGGGGGGAGGGCAGTGATTTCACCTTTCAAGTTGGCTTAGCTAGAGAGAGAGGGCCACATCCATGATCCATTTTAAAGCTACCTAGTAGATTTAAAGCAAGAATTCACAGACCAGTTTAAAACTAATAGTGAAATAAATGCAGTCCACTACCCTCCACCCCTCCCACCAATTCTACTCTAATATTCATGGCCTGGGGCTTAGCTCCAAAAAAGAGAATTATCAGATCTAACACTGGTCACTGCTGTAATTGGAAAGATATTTTTTTGGAGTGTCTACTTTTAATATTTGTTTTTTCACATAAAGAAAGCTGCAGCCATTCTGGTGTGTCTTGTTTTCTTTCATTCCCTTTTCCTAAAAGGACGCGGACCTGTTAGATGTTGAGAGCAAACACTTTGAAGACTTGGAGTTCCAGCAGCTGGAGCACGAGAGCCGTCTAGATGAGGAAAAAGAGAACCTGACACAACAGCTGCTGCGTGAAGTGGCTGAGTATCAACGTAACATTGTGACTAGAAAGGTAATTTTGCCAGGTGTCATTAAATATAAAAAAATAAAAAATATAGCCCTTATTATGTGACAACAGTGACCACTTATGTAGTTTTAACGTTTGTCTGTCTACATAACTTTGTGTCTAAATGTCTTGGTGCATTTAACACATATCACATTTTGCAGATTATATATATGGCAATCAGTGCTCCAAACTAGATAAGTTGACTACAGTCATTGTTACCAAAAGCTGTATATAGATGCATTTAGGAATGCTGTGCTGTTCTTTTTCTTTTATGTGGAAATGAAGGCACAGAAAATCAGAAATACAGACATTTTTGTTTTAAATTCCTTTTAAAATCGTAGTAGCTAGATTCAGACTAATTCTTTGGACAAAGTCTGTTTTGGAATTTCCTCTGTTTCCATTGCCCAGTGGTTATCAAAGCTGGCTGATGGCTTGGTACCATTAGAAATAGCTCACTGGAATGCTGTGCTGACTACTGACTCGACTCAGTCCCTAGGATCCAGAGGCCCAGCCCAGAACTCAGCATTTGCTCCAGAATTTAGAGTCACACCACGAGGCTCTGTCCTAAACTGATGAAACTGAGGGAGGGAAAGGAGAAGGTGACTTCTAAACTTAGTTTAAATAAGAAATTCCATTGTTTTTATTTTCCCATAAGGCATCCCCCAATATGATGTCAAATTCATTCATGGTATAAAATAAGTTTTCCTGTTGACTTCTGGGTTCTTCAAAATAGATTTTAAATCACTTGAATGTACGTGTATTGGCCTTAAGTAAAGGAAAGTGTTGAGCTTGGCAGGTCAAACCTCATGGTTTCTGAGTAATAATCTGCTTATCCCAGCTAAAGTGTGGTCACTGTTATCCTGGTTGTAAACATATTTTCTCTCTTCCAGGACAGACTGGCAAACTTTTTTTTTTTTTAACTTACCACAGTTTTATTGAGATACAGTCACACACCATACAAACCATATGAGGTATACAATCATTGGCTCAGACTGGCAAACTTTTGATTGTCTAATGCACATCTATCTATAACTTTTTTTTCCTCCAGGAAAAAATATCTGCATTGAAAAAGCAAGCCAATCATATTGTCCAGCAGGCTCAGAGGGAACAAGATCATTTTGTGAAAGAAAAGAATAATTTAATAATGATGCTGCAAAGAGTAAGTATTTCTCTTGCAGCACTGGCTGCAATAAAACACAAGTTCTAACTAGGGAAAGTTGTCCCCTTCAAATTAAATGCCTTTTTAATAGCGAATACCTTTATAATTTAAGGGAGACTTACTTTTTTTTTTTAATTTAAACTTTCCTATTAATAAGCTGATGCTCTCTGAATGATTAACTGTAAATCAGAAAATAGAGATTTTTTTTAACTATCTGATATTTGCTTTTTAATTTCCTTAAGCATAAGAAGGCATCCAAAATCTTGGCAAAGAGATCAGAATGCAGGTTTAACAAAATATTAATGAAGTCAGTGCAATTTTATTAAAGCTGATTGGGCAAATTCGGTGATAAATGAGGCAACTTTTTGTAAGTGCATCTATTAGAACCCTAAATTAGTCAAACATAAGGAAGCGCACAAGAAAAATACAGACTAGGAGGTGGGTCTTGTTTGCACATCAGAACACTATAGAAATGGCCACATTGCAAATCATAAATTCTACTCTCCAGAAGCTCTGTTATATGTATATACCAGAAGGCAAATAAAAGCATACTTAAAGATGGTGTTGGCAACAGCTCTTCAAAACAAACAAAACAAAAATGGCATGATTCCACAGCACCAAACTCAAATTAACAGTAATATATAATATCACACCTAAAATTTTTCATAGAGCTGAATAAGTTTAGTAACAGCTGAATTGGAACTATTCAAACTTTAAAAAAAAAAAAAAAGAAAAGGCATGACTCCCTCTGTCATGCATTAGAAATGATTCTCTCAAATACTGCTTTAGTCTCAGTTAATTCTTAGATGGCTGGATGACTATTTCATGTCCCTATGAGGCCCTGGAAAACAGTCTTCACCATTCTAGTAGGTGTACAATAATATCTCATTGTGGTTTTGATTTGCATTTCCCTAGTAGTTAATGATGTTGAGCATCTTTTCATCTGCTTTTTAGCCATTTGTATTTCTTCTTTGGAAAAATGTCTATTCAAATCTTTTGCCCATTTTTTAAATTTTAATTTTGAATTGTAGGATTTCTTTCTTTATTCTGGATATCAAACCTTTATTGGATATTTGTTTTCCAAATATTTTATCCCATTGAGTATGCTGTCTTTTCCCTTTCTTGACAAAGTCCTTTGAAGCTCAAAAATTTTTAATTTTGAGGATGTCCCATTTATCTATTTTTTCTTTCATTGCTTGTGCTTCTGGTGAAAAGTCTTAAGAAACCATTGCCTACCACAGTATCTTAAAGATGCTTCCCTTCATTTTCTTCTAGTTTTATGGTCTTGGCTCCTGTATATTTAGAATTTTGATCCATTTTGAGTTAATTTTTGTGTAAGGTGTATACCATTCATTCTTTTGGATATGGATATCCAGTTCTCCCAGAACCACTTGTTGAAAAGGCTGTTCTGTCCCAGTTGAGTGGATTTGGCAGCCTTGTCAAATATCAATTGGCCAGAGATATGAGGGTCTATTTCTGAACTCTGAATTAGATTCCATTGGTCACTATATCTATCCTTATGCCAGTACTATGCTGTTTTGACCACTGGTTGCTTTATAATATGCTTTAAAGCCAGGAAGTGTGAGTCCTCTAACTTCTTTCTTCTTTTTCAGGATGTTTTTGGCTATTTGGGGCCCCTTACCCTTCCAAATAAATCTGATAGTTGACTTTTCCCTTTCTGCAAAGTAGGTTGACTGGGATTGTATTGAATCTGTAAATCAATTTGGGTAGAATTGAAATCTTAATGCTATTGTCTTTTGAACACAGACTGCCCTTCTGTTTATTTAGGTCTTCTGTGATTTCTTTTAGCAATGTTTTACAGTTTTCTGTTCGCACATCCTTTATATCCTTGGTTAAATTTATTCCTAGTATTTGATTTTTTTAGTTACTATTGTAAATGGAATTTTTTTTCTTGATTTTTCCTCCTCAGATTCCTCATTATTAGTATATAGTAACCCTACTGATTGTAGCATGCTGATTTTGTTTCCTGCCACTTTGCTGAATGCCTTTATTAGTTCTAGTAGCTTTGTTGTAGCTTTTTTGGGACTTTCTACCTATAGGATTATGTCATCTGCAAACAGTGAAACTTTTACTTCTTCCTTTCAATTTGGATGACTTCTATTGCTTTTTCTTGCCACACTGCTGTAGCTGGAACTTCTAGCACATATTGAATAACAGTGGTGGAGTGGACATCCTTGTCTTGTTCCAGATCTTAGAGGGAAAGCTTTCAATCTTGTACCATGGAGTACGATGTTAGCTGTGAGTTTTTCATGTGTGCCCTTTATCATATTGAGGAAATTTCCTTTTATTCTTGTCTTTTGAAGTGTTTTTATCAAGAAAGGAAATGGATAGGGGTGATGGTAACACATTATTGTGCTGAACTGTGTGTGTCTTCCCAAGAAATGGTGCTGGGTCAACTGGGTAATTATGGAAAAAAAATGAACCTCCACAACATCCTCACACCATGTATAAAAATTAATTCAAGATGGATCACAGACCTAAACATAAAAATTAAAATGGTGAAACTTCCAGAAAAAAAAAAACAGAAGAGTACAAGTCCACCTTCATGGTCTTGGGGTAAGCAAAGATTCCTTAAAGAGGAAATGACAAAGGACTTGCATCTAAAGTATATTGAAAACTTCTTTAACACAATAATAATAGATAAACACCCAAGAAAGAAAAAAATAGACAAAAGACTTGAACTGATACTTCACAAAAGAAATAATATGAATGGCAAATAAGTCACATGAAAGGATACTCAACATCTTTAGTCATCAGGGAAATAGAAATTAAAACAACAATGTGACTCTGCCTCATATCAAGTAAAATGACTAAAATTAAAAAAGTGAAAATTCCAAATGGTGACAAGAATATGAAACAACTGGAACTTTCGTATATTGCTGATGTGAGTGTAAAATGGTTCAGCCAATTCAGAGAACTGTTTGGCAGTTTGCTTACTTTATAATGTTAAACATACACCCATCCAGTGATCTAGCAACTCCACTCCTAGATATTTACAAGATAGAAATGAAAACATTTCTTATCTTCACAAAATTTGATATCTTCACAAAATTCATGTATAAGACTGTTTAAAGCAGCTTTATTCATAATAACAAAAAAAAAATAATCTAGAAACAACATAAATAGCAAACAACGGGAACATGGATGAACAAATTATATAGTATATTTATATAATACAATATTACTCAACAATCAAAAGGAGCAAACTGCCGATACATGCAACATCATGGATGTATTTCAAAAGTAAAATGTGGGAAGAAGGCAAGCAAAAAAAAGTACATATTGTATGATTCCATTTATATGAAATTAAAGAACAGGTGAAACGAGGGTAAGGCCACAGAAATCAGAAGAGTGCTTGCCTATGAGTGTGGAGATTGACTGGAAGGAGTCATGAGAAAACTTTCTGGGGTGATAGGAATGTTCTCTATCTTAGCTGAGGAATTGTTCCATTTGTTAAGTCATCAAATGGTATTCAGTAAGAATTGTGCATCTCATCGTATGTAAATCATACTGCAATGAATAAAAATTTGGCCCATAAGTATTTTTCCTAAAGGTCAATTAACACTGCGTTAATTCAAGATGGCTTATAGATCTAAACATAAAAGCTAAAAGTATAAAAGTTTCCAGAAGAAAGTATGCCACCAGTATGCCACCAGAAAAAAAGTATGCCACCAGAAAGCCCATGGATATTTGTCACTTAAGAGAGTTAAAAAAAAAAAAAAGCTTGAAAAAGTCTGCCAAAGACGAGGGCTGAGAGGGACTTCAAGGGCCCCTTCCACTCTTGAACACGATCAAAGCAGCCCCACTCCTGCCCATGCCACCCCCTTTTTTTTTAACATACTGTTGCTCTATAAAATTTCTCTTGAATAAAGGTTTATATGTATAGTTAAATATGTTTGAAAATAGCTTCATGCATCATATTGGCTAATATACAATTTGAAGTCTTAAATATATGTGTGGAGAGGAAATAGAAATGGGGAGGGACATGGGATTCTGGTGTTTGTCTCTATGGCAAAATTCCTGGGTTTTCACTTGTATCCAGGATCGACTCTAAGCTGAATAGATTTTGTGTTTCTTCAGGAAAAGGAGAATCTTTGTAATTTGGAAAAGAAATATTCCAGCCTTTCTGGGGAGAAGGGGTTTCCTGTCAACCCTAATACTCTAAAAGAGGTAAGCTATGATTTTTACATGTCCACCCACATCACTTAGAAATCAGGAGATTTACCTCAATTTGATGTGATTACCTGAATGGTAAAAACATTAACGTAAATGATTTATGAAAGCACTCAGTGCTTTTATGGTTTTCCTGCCCTTTATAAGTCATGCTTTGTAGATTCCAGAGATTATCTCTGTGTCTAATGCAGATACGTATTGTGTATTGTCTACTTTGCTTGGCAGTGACATTGTGAGTTAACTTGGAGTTCCCAAAAAGTTTATGAACTAGACCAAGATCAATCTTCAGTTCACATCTTTCCCTCCTCCAATCTCCTTTCTTACTTCTTCCCCTCTCTTACTTTGCTTCTCTTTCTTCTGAGTCTTATAGAACATGAAGAGGCAGCAAAACATTTCAGAAAATAGTCTGGTTTCTTTCTTTTCTCTCTCTTTTTTTCAATGTTGTTTTCTGCAATTTTTTTTTCTAAATGGAAATTCCTATTTATATTAAGGTGTATACATTCTTTATCCCAAACATACATCTTTCCCCAATCCCCATCACCATTTTTTCCTATATGTTTTCTCATAGAGCAGCACTGGTACACTGATACAATATTTTAACTCTGATTTGGAAAATTATAAACCTGACTGAGATAGAAGAAGCTTGCTTCTGCATTAAAATTTGTCTAACAACAACAACAAACTTCCCAGTTTTAACTGTATGTTACTTTTAAAAAGACAGCAAAATTAGGAATTCCTATATAGGAAGTACTTTTTGAGTAGTTACACGAAATAAAATGCTTATTGCAATAATTGATGACTAATGTGTATGTCAGAAGCATTTTGTGAAAATGTTTCTACAAAAGCTTTATTGGATCACTCAGTTTCATATTCTCGCTCCATAATTCAGAAATCTATGGTAAAATACTTTTGTCCCAGCATATGATCTATTCTGGAGAAAGTTCCGTGAGCACTAGAAAAGTATGTGTAGCCTGGTGATTTGGGATGTAATGTTCTGTATATGTCTGTTAAATCTAATTCATTTATCAGATTGTTTAGGTTTTCAGTTTCCTTATTGGTCTTCTGTCTGGTTGATCTGTCTATAGGAGAGAGTGATGTGTTGAAGTCTCCCACAATTATTGTGGAAACATCAATTGCTTCCTTTAGTTTTGCCAGTGTTTCTCTCATGTATTTTGTGGCACCTTGATTGGGTGCATAGACATTTACGATTGTTATTTCCTCTTGTTGAATTGCCCCTTTTATTAGTATGTAGTAGCCTTCTTTGTCTCTCAAAACATCCCTGCATTTAAAGTCTATTTTATCTGAGATTAATATTGCTACACCTGCTTTCTTTTGGCTGTAGCTTGCATGAAATATTTTTTTCCATCCTTTCGCTTTCAATTTCTTTGTGTCCCTGTGTCTAAGATGAGTCTCTTGTATGCAACATATTGATGGTTCATTTTTTTTGATCCATTCTGTGAATCTATATCTTTTAATTGGGGTTTAATCCATTTACATTCAATGTTATAACTGTGAAGGCATTTCTTGAATCAGCCATCTTATCCTTTGGCTTATATTTGTCATATATATTTTTCCCCTCTGTCTATTAATATCCTTTATTGTACCCATACCGAATATCTTTAGTACTGAACCTTTCTCCAAGTCTCTCTCTCCTTTCTTTGTTTCTCTGTCTGTAGAGCTCCCTTTAGTATCTCCAGCAGGGCAGGTCTCTTGTTAGCAAATTCTCTCAGCATTTGTTTGTCTGTGAAAAATTTAAGCTCTCCCTCAAATTTGAAGGAGAGCTTTGCTGGATAAAGTATTCTTGGTTGGAAATTTTTCTCACTCAGAATTTTAAATATATCGTGCCACTGCCTTCTCGCCTCCATGGCGGCTGCTGAGTAGTCACTACTTAGTCTTATGCTGTTTCCTTTGTATGTGATGAATTGCTTTTCTCTTGCTGCTTTCGAATTTGCTCCTTTTCTTCCGTGTTTGACAGTGTGATCAGAATATGTCTCGGAGTGGGTTTATTTGGATTTATTCTATTTGGAGTTCGCTGAGCATTTATGATTTGTGTATTTTTGTTGTTTAGAAGATTTGGGAAGTTTTCCCCAACAATTTCTTTGAATACTCTTCCTAGACCTTTACCCTTTTCTTCCCCTTCTCGAACACCAATGAGTCTTATATTCGGACGTTTTATATTATCTATCATATCCCTGAGGTCCGTTTCGATTTTTTCAATTTTTTTCCCCATTCTTTCTTTTATGCTTTCATTTTCCATTCTGTCATCTTCCAGGTCACTGATTCGTTGTTCAACTTCCTCTAGTCTTGTACTGTGAGTGTCCAGAATCTTTTTAATTTGGTCAACAGTTTCTTTAATTTCCATAAGATCATCTATTTTTTTATTTAGTCTTGCAATGTCTTCTTTATGCTCTTCTAGGGTCTTCTTGATATCCTTTGTATCCCATACTATGGTCTCATTGTTCATCTTTAGTTCTTTGAGTAGCTGCTCTATGTGCTGTGTCTCTTCGGATCTTTTGATTTGGGTGCTTGGGCTTGGGTTATCCATATCGTCTGGTTTTTTCATATGCTTTATAATTTTCTGTTGTTTTTGGCCTCTTGGCATTTGCTGAACTTGATATGGTTCTTTTAGGATTTGTAGACCAAATGAAGTCTACACTTTCTCTAACTAACCAGCAGGTGGCGTCCACGAGCCACCTGTTCCCCAAAAGCCAGTTCTCCCCTGCTTTGCCTTTGTGATGAGTGGGGGAGTGAGTCTTGTGGGGTCCAGTTGGTGTACCAAGCTTGCGTGTGTAGTTGGTGTTGCCTGCCGTGTATATGGGGCGTGTTTCTGGGCAGTCAGGGAGGTGGAGTGGCTCTAACAATCAAATCTCCCTGGTGATCCTGGAGTTTTAAAGCTGCTGCAATAGTCTAATCCTTCAGTTCAGTCCTGCCACAGTTTGTCTCTACCACTGACCCACAAGTCCTTGGTATTGGCGTATGGCTCCTGAGACTTGGAAGTGGGTCCCTCTTCCAGGCGGTGCACCCCCTGGTCCTCTGTTGGGGGATGACTGTGCTATGTCACAGGTGAGTGCCATCCCCCCAGGGTGGTTCTGGGCTGCTGGGCTGTGTAGGGAGGCTCCCAGTCTGCTGAAATGAATCTAAAATACTTTTTTTTCACACTCCTCTGTGGAGATTTCTACTATTTCCATTTAGAAGAGAGTTTAAATGGGTTGATTAGTATTGCTTTAAAAAAAAAAAAAAAACAAAAAACCTCATTGGAAAAAAACAAAAAAACTGCTTAAACTTAATGTAAAATATAAGCTCAGGAAAATTTTCCTGGCTGGTTTACTGAAATATGCTTTACATTTTTCTCCTAAATAGGCTGGCGGTAACTTTAAATTATTTATGTAGTTTTAAAAAGCAGGTAAATATTTCATAATTTGTATAATAGATTCACACATTTAGTTATTAAAAAACATATATAAAAGCAATTTCACAGGCCAAAGCAATAATTTCCAGAGAAAATGCCTATATACTACTAATAGTTATAATTAAATTATGTGGCTTTTAACTACAATAAAATTGGAAAAAAAAAGACTCTTTTAGAGTAGGTACAGGTTCACAGAAAAGTTATGCAGAAAGTACAGAGTTTCCACACCACAATACCCAACACTCACACATGCAATTTTGTCTATTATTAACGGTTTGTATTAGTATGGTACCATTGTTACAATTGATGAACCATTATTATTATAATTATACTATTAACTAAAGCCCATATTATACGTTAGCATTTCCTCTTTTTGTTACATGGTTTTACAGTTCTTTTAATTTTTATTGGGGTAACACATATATAAAATAAGATTTCCCATTTTAACCAATTTCAAATATACAATTCAGTGGCATTAATTACATTCACCCTGTTGTGCTACCATTACCAACATCCATTACCCAAACTCTTCCTAAACTTCTTCAGGTTTGCTTTATAAGAATTTTATCTATAACAAAATCTTTGCCCTCTCTGGCCAGTTCCATCTGAAAATTGATTTTACTGTTAAAGTTGGGAATTTCAAGATAACATTACTGGAAAAATATATATTTAGAAGTTTAGTTAACCTCTCCTCCTTTTACACATAACTCTTAAGGGTAGATAAAATAACTAACTTATTAAAAGAATAAAATCTTTAATTTTCTACCTTGGACCCTGTATGAAATAAAGCTTCTTAAATTTCTTTTCACCTTATTCATGCTTCTTACCTAGATAAGTAAGGAAGAGTGGAAGTCACTGGCAAATTAGGAGTGTAAAATGACTCAAGGTTATGATTCAAGATTATGCTAGTGTAGCTCTGCTTTCAGCAGAGCTGGAGGACAGAGAAGAGAAATGTCCATTATCAAGTAACTCTTCTCTCTCCACAGTTTAATTACTGATGGGAAAAAAATTTTTTTAATCTATTTTTAAAAACTAGGAAATCCAAATTCAGATTTATATATCTGAACTCCTATGTCTGTCTGAATTTTTTAAATTGGGTTCCTTCTTCTGTAGGTAGACTTTGCCTTGGATTCTGATTATTCTGCAGAAAGCTAAGTGGTACCTTAGGAAGCAGCCCTGGTGGGAGCAGGAGTCGGGCTGTGTGGGCTCCCACCCCAGCTTTCCCTTTGCATTCTCTGTGACTCTCTCTGTGTCTTCCCCTGTGGCCTCTCTGTCTCCATCTTCATCTGGAAAATAAGGAGATTGAATCAGATGCTCATTTATTCTACACATATTTAAGTGCCCATTAGGTGACAGGCTTGCATCTAGCACTGGAGAGACATATGTGAGCAAGTAAAATTGGGATGATAAATAGCAGAGTACCTCAGTCGTATGAATATTGTGAGGGAGAGATGTTTGGATGAAGGCATTTCAGGACAGGGAACTGGGAGATTCAATAAACAAAGGATAGTTGTGGATGGAACATGGTGAATATAGGACAATAACAAAAGTTACCATCAACGAGTCAGCAGGGGCCAGATCTGGTGAGTTATGTTAAAGAAATCCAGTTGATTTTTTTTTTTCTTTTCTTTTCTTTTCTTTTTTTTTTTTTTTTTTTGGTGTGTGTGCAATGGGAAGCTATTGGGTGCTTTTAAGCAGGAAGGTGACATTATTTGATGTGCATTTTTAAAGATCACTCTGTTCTGTAGATCCTGGATTATAAGGGAGTAGGAAGGTGCAGGGAAATCAGTGAGGAGGTTATTGCACTAGTATAGGGGTAGATGCTGGTGGCTTAGATTGGAGCAGTGGCAGAGAGATGAAGAGAATTGGCTGGATTAGGGATCTCTCTGGGGGCAGAATTGACAGGTCTTGCTGATAGATTGAATGTGGGGATGAAGTAAAGGGAGGAGTCAGAAATGAAGCCATTATTCCAGTTTGAATCTCTTTCAACTGAGATAGGGAAGACTGGGCAAAGAATAGGTTTAAGGGGAAGACTTGGAGTTTGACTCTGGACATCTATGAATTAGATGGGCTCTAAGATATCTTTATCTCCTAGTAGAAGAAGAAAATCTTTCATCTTGTATTAATTATTCTCCTTGGTCTTTTTCTCTGTAAACTTCCTGGTGTCAAAAATACAAGTACAGAATTCCCATATACCCACCTCCACCCTGTTTTCCCTATTATTATCATTTTGCATTAGTGTAGTACCTTTGTTACAATTGATGAAACAATGCTGCACTAACAAAAACAAAAAAAAGTGCACATTTGGCTCTGATTATTTTTGCATCTGCATCTGTTTGTTGAGCAGCTAGCCATGTGTTCTCATTCTTGTACCGAGAAGACTTGTCCCACAAGATGTTTTGCTCCCCCTTCTTCCTTCCTACTTTTCCCTTTTCTTTCCTTCCTCCCTCACTCTCTCTCTCTCTCCCTCCCTCCCTTCTTTTTTCCTTCCTTTTTTTCCTGCCTACCTGTCAGCCTTTCTCCCTCCCTCTTTACCTACCTATTTGCCTTTTCCTCTCTTTTTCTCTCTGTTCCCTTGTCTCTCTCTCTCTTTTTTCTTTTTTCTTCTTTAAGGAGTGATGAATTTATGATCTGACTCTTTTAAACACCTCCTACTTTGACAAATAATACACACTTTTGAAGCAGCTAATTAGATTGCATGGTCAATGACCCAAATAAGGAATCAAACTTGGTTTTATTGAAACATTCTCCTATCAACTGAGCAAAGTTGTTACTTTTCATTCTGATTCATTACCATAGATAAGAAATTTGATAACTAGATTGATTATTTCCTTTTTTCAGTTTAATCTTATAAAGCTTTACATAATGCCTATTGTCCCTTTCTTAATAGGAAGACTATATTCAGGAGCATTTTGATACCTCCAGTTGATAAACAGTCAAGTCTGGCTTTCTCCACTTTGTCATAATTATAAGTTCTCAGTAAAACTTTGATTTCCAGCCAGGGATCTTTGCTTCACTAGCATAATGATATCATGCCTTTCCTGGAGTCATTTTTGAACGAACTGATAGGCTGATAAAAGAACCCAAGTGTCAAACTTAACTCAATTTCACTTTAAAAAGAGAGATATTATTTTACACCCTTTATTCTTTTTTTTCATACAGTGTTTTATTGGTGTGATAAAAATCATTATTTGTCTGTACAATTACTTTCCATAAAAATTTGCAAGTGCCTTTTCTACAAATACAAATTCAGGAATTTTTATTCTGCTAGAGCTTGATTCATGGGCATTTTCTCTAAGCTGAAGGCAGAACTGAATTACTGAATTTGAAAGTTACTGGAAATCCTAGAGTTGCCATCTCACCTCAGATATGTGTAAACATTTGTCTTTCTAGGGAAGGGAAAGCTCAGTTTATTGAGAGGACAATGTCCTTTTTATTGTCATTTGGTTAAGATGGCCTCCAACTAGATTCCATTGCAAATAAATTATTGTTCTATAAATCTATGTTAGTTCAAAAGCCATTAGCCCTCAGTCCACTTTTACTCACATTCTAATTCGTCAAGAAACAGAAGAGGGGGGAACAATGGAAGAATTAAGATTTGTGGAAAAGGCTCTTGAATTAGAGAGTGAGTGACTGTGTTGTCAGTTTTACATCTCAAATTATTTTGTGTCTTATTATTTTAAATAGGTGTGTAATGACAGCCTCATTCAGCCAACAGAATGAATGTTGATACCTGTGGGTTATTTTAAAATTGAAGGTGCTGGGTTGTTTATAAATTGGTCATCTTGATTTCACCTGAAAATTATTTTTAATGTTTAGGATGCCGTTTTTCAAGATAACGCACCATAAATCCATTTTAAGTGCTGATTATTCCCACAATGAAACACTGGATAATGCCGCAGATATCTGGCTTTGCCGCTCTAAACTAACTCCGTTGTACTGAGAACATTAATACTCTCTTGCATGCTCAGCTTTTGCTTTCTTTGTGTTTAACTTCTGAATTCCTCCTTTTAGGGCTATATCATTGTAAATGAAATTAATGAGCCATGTGGCCATTCTACGAATCTGTCCCCTTCCACTCAGTTCCCTGCTGATGCTGACGCAGTTGTCACTGAGCCCGCCACAGCTGTGCTGGTGAGCCAGCCACAAAATAAAGAGGTGTGTTGGCATGCCATTTATTCATTCACTGCTTTTCCTCATGTCAAAAGTTAACCCACCGTTCACTGAAAAAGAGGGTGTGTGTGACAAATATATGTCTGATTTGACCAGTGGGCCAGAGTGATACTGAGTTTGTAAATCGTACCAATTTGAGGTACTGCTCTACCAATTAAAATTCCAGAAACCAGGAATATATGGTGCAGAGTGGAGATGAAACAGAATACTATTAGCAATTCGAAGACATAAACTGTATTTAACCTTCCAATTTGACTTAGCTTTCTTAGAACACCCAAAAACTTTTATAAAAAATGTTGATTCCAATCACCTTTCCAGTTTGATTGTGTTTTATATTTTGCTTTGCAGTGTGGATTTTTAAAATGTTGTGCTTTTTAAAAACATTCTGGGGAGGGGCAAATGATAGCAACCTAAAATACCTTCTACCAATCTTAAGTTGCTTACAGTGTGGGATTTTTAAGGGACTGAATTGAAAAATACCATCCATCATTTGTGACTGCTTGATAAAAATATAACTAAACAGAACAATCAGATTATCAACTTCATTTCTTTGTTGGTCTTATTCTTTTATTTCATGTGGACCATATATACTTTTTCTTTCTCCTAAAAGCAATCATCACCTGTCTGTTCTGGATTTATGTTTCCTTCCACCTTTTCTTCTCATCCTATCACTGAACCTCCATCTGTCCCATGGCCCGAAGTCATGGCTACATCTGTTGATCCTTTTCCTTTAAATGATACACCTCCTCCTCTACCAGCTAAGAAACACAGACGGCACCAGCAGCAGAAGCAACAGGTAATCAGGAGCTGGTGTTTAGAGTTTGGGAATTTTACCTTGACCAAGTTACTTATGTGCAGTCGTTTCCTCAACTCTTCCTGAGGTATTTTTTAAAAAGTTAAATTTCATAACTTCATTGCTGTTTGCTTTTTTTCTTAAAGAACATTTAGTATGTTCTAAGGATGTTGGAATTTTAATAAAATGTTTCAAATTTCATACTCTTTTGCTGTTTGCTTTTTTTTTTTTCCTTGAAGGACATTTAATATGTTCTAAGGATGTTGGAATTTTAAAATGTTGAGACCTTGGTTTTCCTTTGCCAGCTTTGATCTGTTTGAGTAAGTTTCACATCCTTATTTTTCAGTTCCCATTCAATTTTTCAGTTCCCATTCAACCAAAATACTGCATTTTATCTCAGGTATTCTTTGAAATAATAATCTCCATAAAACCCATAGTATAAGAAGTTGTTGTGCCAACACAAAGTATTTTTACTACACATTATTGAAGCAATAATAATCAAATTGCTATAAAAATGCTGTGTCAAATTTTGGTAAACATTTTATAAATATCTCATTTTATCATTATAACAATATTGTAAAATAAGAATTCTCTTCACACTGAAGTTTACGGAGGTGGGGCTCAGTGCAGTTTTGTAGCTTGTGGAAGGTCACACTGTTAATAGCACATTGGGCCCACAGGACAATAAGTTTAACATACTTTTAAATAAGCAGCTTATTATTCCAAATGTTGCCCTTTTATAGCACTCAGTGCATATTAATGCTTGACTGCATTTTAAAAAAAATCTGCTTCAAGACTCTCTTTCAACAATAATCAAATTTGACCATGATCCCAGAAGAGTCTAAGAGACATGGTCACTAGATCCCTGATTTAGGTGAATCGTGTTTTGCTATGCCCAGCCCTTGTATTTGCTGAAGGTTCCTTTACTATCTGTTACCTTTTGCTAAAAGACTAGATCTACCCACTACTTTCAGGCTACTGCTACCTGGACTGATATAAAAGGGAGTTGGTTTAAAGGTATGTCAAATAAGGGATGTATGCAGAGGAGCAACAAGGAGAATGGAAGAATTCAACATCTTCAATTTTGATGTTGTTTTTATTTCTCCAGCAACTTTATTCTGGTTAAAGACATCTCTAGTCATAAAACCATTGCAGTTTTCAAACTTGTTTTCTGCCAAATATCAGTTAAACTGTGTTTTCAATGGGGTTTCTTTCCTATTTTATTAAGCCATCATTATGGAAAATTTCGAATTTTGGAATTTGTAAACTTTGGTCTTAGTGGGAGCAAGATTAAAGTATTTGGATGTGACTTTTCTAACTAAAATAGCCATTAATCACCCAAAGAGTAAAGTATTATTATTGTAGTGTGGACAACCTGGGTTTGAATTCCAGCTCTGCCACTTTCTAGCTGCATGACCTTGGGCAAGTTACTTAAACTGTTTGTACCCCAGACTCTTCCTCTGCAAAACAGGGATAACAGTATCTACCTCATAGGAGTATTATGAGAATTGAGTGAGATAATGTATATAAAGCAATTAACATCACACCTGGCACATAGTAAGCTCCTAGTAAATATTAGCTAATATAAGAGATAATCATTAAGTTATAATGCCATTCTCTTTTATGATTGGCAAGTTTGAAGATTATTCAAAAATGTGGGTACTCAAATGGATTTTTAAGTATTTTGAAAACCTTAACTTAGTGTAAAAATGACCAAACCTGAAAAACTTTTGATTAGAAAACCATCTTACTATTGAAGACCTTTTTGGGGGACCAAGAAAAATTTGGATAATTTCAAGTTGGCAAAAATCTTGCTTTTGGAATCTGAAAAGAATGTGAAATAGTCCACAGGAAGATTTTTTTAATGTGAGAGATTACTATAGGGGCTCCTTGGCTAAGATCTTTTTAAGTAAAAGAGTAGTAGCTTAGAAGGCTGCTTTATATAGGAACTTTATGTGACTGTGAAATGTGTTTATGTCAACTGAATTGTTATTATAACTTTAAAACAACTTCCCTCTTTGTTTGCTCTCTCTCTTCAACTTCCTCCTTCTCCCCTTTCTTGTTCTCCTCACACTGGGATTTGTGCTATCATACAGAACTGTCCAGACATACATGGGGAGAAACTGCTTACTTGCTTTGTCCACTGGCTCTCCCGCCATCCACATGGCGACCATCCTAATAATTTGTAAGTTGTCCTGAGGCCCCAACACAGCAGGTACTGTGAAAGTGCAACGTGGATTTAAAAAAACCAAAACTCTTGGTTCAGTAATAAATTTTCCCATTGTCTACATATCTTATCAAATGCTAGCCCAAGCCTGTTAGCAAACACAACTATGAGTTTAATTAAAAAAAAAAATTTGTGTTTTAATTTCACAACCTCTTTGTAAATGTGTAATTCTTAATTTGTACGGTAATAATTAGTCAAGTTTGCTGTTTTGCTTTACATTTGCATTTAAAGCACTTTAGAAGTCTGGAAGAAAGGAAAAAACAGCATAAAGAAGGCCTCTATCTGAGTGACACTTTGCCTCGAAAGAAAACCACACCTTCCATATCCCCCCATTTCAGCAGTGCTACCATGGGGAGAAGCACCGCCCCAAAGGTAGGATTTGGGGAGAGCCCGGGGCTTCACGTTCAGTGAGTCTTCTTGTCCTTATGTTGACTGATGTGCAGAGGCCCTTAAGATGGAAAGGGATAAAACAGTAATAATAAAAAGCCATTAAATTTGCTGGATGGTAAGAAGTCTTGACTAAATTCCATTTTCCATCCTCTTCAGAGGACGTTTGGAGTTATACACTTGTGGCCAAAGAACCTGGTCCAGGGTTTTTTCTACCACCACAACCCAGGTGGTGGAAGGCATTCAATACATGACAGTGCCCCATGGCTGCATCCCAGATCAGGAAAGAAGATAGGATATAAGCTTTGGGTTCCAGGAACAACATCAACAAATATTGGTTGATTCATTTGTATGTACCTGGCACTGGGCTAAGCTCTTTATGTGGAGTGTCTCATTTGGAAACCCAGCAACACTATACAATATAGATACAAATTACTACCCCATTGTACATGTGGATAAAATGAAATGTAAAGAAGCTCAGCAGCTAGCCCCCAGGTACCCTCAGCTGGTAAGTAGTGGAGCTGGAATATGAATGCACAGAGTCTGGCTGAGCCCTCACCAGTGTTCTGCTGACATGCCCAAAGGGTCATTGCAGGAAGGGATGGAGAGACAAGTGAGCGGGAGGGTTCTCAGTAGGACGGAGTTTTGGGCCCTTCATCAGCCTGTGATCAGAGTACCTTTGTTTTAACCTATCTTATAAAATAAAGGATGTTGCTATTTTAAAAGAGTGCTAAAACCACAGGAGCAGTTAGTTGGTTTCCCCAATTTTCACCTACTAAATCACTAGGGTAAATGGAAATTGGTGCGTTTGTCACAAGCGCAAATCTTTCCACTTTTGCATGATGTGCATGCATTTGTCCCTGCATTTGCCCCTCTGCTCCTTATGCATGAAGAACTTTCAGTCATTTGCTAGGGTGATTTCAGACAGTGTTCTACCCAACTTTCTTCCCTGTTGAATTGCTGCCACTGGATGAAGTGCTGTGATATGGAGACTGCGATGGAGCAACTTTGGAGGGACAGTGACTAGCCTTTATCACTTAGCATCAGCAAATGGGATGCAAAGGCCTACCTTCCCTGTCCTCTATTCTTAGACAGGAGCTATGGAAACAGACATATGGCCCTTTTCTGAAGAGGCATTTGGCCTGGAGTTTGCCTGAAGTATTCTCTCCTGGTTTCCACAGGCTCATCTGCCCCTGGGACAGAGCAATAGCTGTGGCAGTGTGCTCCCCAACTCGCTGGCAACCATGACCAAAGACTCAGAATCTCGCAGAATGCTCAGAGGTATGCACCTTTCCAATCCAATGCCGTGGTCTTTTGTTAAGCATTAAAATTTCTCATGGAGAGGGAGTGAGGTGAGGGCAGGGTTGGGGATGGTTAGAAAAAGGATCAACTGGAGTCCTAAATTTTATTCTTAATGTATCTCCTTTGGAGAGGGATATATATATAATAAGGAGATATATATGTATCCTTATTGTTGTACTAAGGTGACTTTTCCTACATGGGTATGTAGTTTGTGGTGCATTTAAAACATACCCATTGTACCTTACAAGTTCAATAGACCTTTCAAACTAGAAGGGCCCCTAGAGAATTATGGACCTCCCCATTTAATTGATAGGAAGAAAAGGGAGATCACTGAGATCCAGGGAGATTCCAGGCCACTTAACCAAGATCATTCACTTGGCTTGTGGCTGAGTCCTCATGTTGAACCATATGCTAAAGAGTCATTGAGCTGATACAGTAAAAAGAAAGGAAGGGAGGCAGGGAGGGAGGGAGGAAGGAAGGAAGGAAGAAGGGAAACAAGGAAGGAAGAAAGAAAAAGAGAAAGAGAGAAAGAAAGAAAAAAAGCACTAGTGGCCAGGCCACCAGGCCAGAATTCACTTAGTCTTTTTAAATGTAGATTTGAGCTTTTATACTATGTGTACTATGTGGTTGTTAGGTAGACTTTGACTCCTTTTAGATATTTTATCTTTTTGTAATAATATATTATATTTATAATGGAGTTCTCAGAACGGTTCTGTAGGGTTAGAAGAAATTACTATAATGCAGCTCCAGAGGTGAGCTCTCTGCTTGTGTTTAAGAGAGTTAGATTTATTATGCTGACATATTAGTTTAGTTCAACAGCTTAACTTGGCCCTAGCTTTTGAGCAGGCGTAGTGCTAGACATCTGAAATGCAAAAGAATGGCCTGATCCCTTCCTTGGAATGCTTATAGTCTAGTGGGGAAGAAAGACATGTAAACAGATGATTTCAATAAAATGCAGTAAAAACAGTGATGGTGGTGTGCTCAGAATGTAAATGGGAATGCTAATGGGGTGGCAGACACTCAGCCTCCACTGGTGGGATTGAAACCGTTCCCTCCAAGCAGGCTGGAAGTCAGTTCTGTCCCCTCAGCCTCTCTGCTAGTGGTGCCAGGAGATAATTAATGGTTTTGCCTCAGAAAAATAAATATTTAAATATAAACAAAGGTTTTGTATATATACATAAAGTATATATATATATATATGTGCTATATGTACTATTTATAACATTAAGATCTGAATCGTGTATTCGATTGAATATTCTTTTTTCTTTGTTATAATTCATTACTAAGCTAAAAATGTGTCACTTTCATGACTTAAAAATAATGAAGAGAAATGAGTCTTTGTATTTTGGCTCTCATTTATTACTGTTCACTTGTGCATCAAGTCTATCAGCTGTTGAAGCATTTTTCTTCAATATTAATGGAACTTCTTTTTAAATGTGTTTTTGCCACTGGCTGAAGACATCAAAGCCCATTCAGCATATTCACATGCTTTATGTGTGTTTAACAGTGGATTAGGGAAACATCAAGCACTTGGGAAGGGACGTAGGATCTCAAATTATACTCTGGGTTGAAAAATCAAGTCGGTTAACATCATTGCATAAGAGGATTCTTGTGAGACTATGGTGAAATGGAAGGAATGTTTGATCTCTGCTTTCTGCTCAAATAATGGGAATCCCCATGCTGGATTCAGATAGGAAAACGAAGCTAATTCTAATAAGTCACATTACAGACCTACCTACTGCAAAATCTATTCTCTTTGATCTGTTATTTGTGCTCCTGTTCTTCCCTGATATGTCTTTTGATACCCATGATACCATGACTATACTTCAGTCTGTCTCTGAGGCACCTCTAAAGCAGTGTCCCTCTTAAAGAATTTCCTTGGTGTTGATGAGGCACCTTCTGAGGAAACAGGGACACATCTTGTATGTTGATCTGAGTGGATGAGCTGAGTGAGGCCAGCCCGCCCCGCTTGGCTCCTACACCCAGAGAAAGGGGTTGGGACTGCAGTTCTTACAGCCACAGCAGACCACTGGCTTCCGTTCCACAAAATTGGCAGGATTTCCACTAAGCCCATACAGGTGGCCCAAAAGACCAGGAAGTATGAGTCATAATTTCATTTAGAATTGTTTCGCTAGCATTTGTTGGCTTCATTAAAATTGCAAATGCAAGTAAAATCCATGGTTTTGAAAACATGGGACCTAGCACACTTTCATTAACTCAAATTTAGTATACCTCATCATTTTCTTGATGTACACAATTAACTTAAACTATCTTTTTGCCGCTATTCATAATGGATATGTCAAGGACGATGGTGTAAGTATACGCCTTCCTCAATCAGCACTGTTTTAATAGAACTGACCCATGTGTCACGCAAAGATCTTTGAAAGCCAAAGGAACTCAAACCCTAAAGTTGTAATGGTTATTGGCTTTTGTACAACTTGTGAACTATTTCTTTGTAAGTTTTAGGATGAATGAAATCTTTGTCCTTATGTCTTCTATTAAATGCAGGAAAGTCCAAGAAAGGTATGACAACCTCTTTGTGTGGTGTTTTGTTTCCAACAGATACTGAAAGGTCATTGTCAAGTCATCTTTAAGAATTGATCATATTTAAAACTGCACAAGGGCAGAGTTTTAGTCTAATTATTATTCCTTTTACCTAATAGAGAAAAATTGTTGCACATTCCAGTAGAAACAAAATGCTGGGTGCAGCTGCTGTTCATTCATGCAGCTGAATGACCATCTTTATTTTGGTTTTTTATTACAAGGTCAGACCATCAAAGAATCTTGAGTGCTATGGAAGCATTGTTTTGGAAGAATTTAGGATGTATGCAGAGAAAAGAGATGGCATTTTGATATGTGTAGGCTAAGAGTAAAGCACGATGTTTCTGCTTTATAAATGCCAGGTATAATTAATGCAGGCTACGACTGGAGAGTGGGAAAGATTTAGGATGCTCCTACTCATTCATTCCATTTAAACCTGTTTAATCAGAGAGACTTAGTGGAGAAGATGAAGAACAGTTTTTATTACTGTGGCTAAGTGGTAGAGATATTGGAGGACTTCTTATAAAGTTTGACAGACTGTGCTTCATATAATTGAATGGCATTTTTTAAAACCTTGGCTCTTATAAATTGTTGCTATTGTCTGGTTGGAAAAAGAATTGTTTTAGAGACGTAGTCATATTTTTATTTTCCCATTTTCCTGGTTGGCAAATATGTGTGAAAGCTTTTTTTCCTGCAACATTTTTCTTCTTTTTTTACTAACTGTATGCATGTATCATGAGCTATTTTTTTTTTTCCTTTTAACTTCTTGAGTTCTTCTCTGTAGACTCAGATTTAATCTAAAAATGTGAACATCAGACTTTGTTACTCTACCGCTGTTGTTACTAACACCATCATGATTGCATGTTGGAAGTGTTGTATGTTTTTCCTGTCCCCTTGTCATCCTTTTTGATCTTGTATCTTTTTCCCTTTCTCTGTCATTCCCTTCCTTCATTCCTGACTTGACCTTCATCTTCTGACTGTGGACTAATCCTTAGGAAGAATGAATTTCGCTGCAGGTGAGCTATGATATGCTGAATTGTCGGAAATACTGGTTAGTTTTGTCCTCTTAAACCAGATTACAATTTTAAGTCTTCTCATTTTCTATGTGGAACCCCAGGTAACCATAAAAAATATATAAAACACATTTGGAATATGTTGATGAGACTGTACGTATCCCCCAATAGTTAATTAACAAAGGACTTTTTGGGTCCAGTTAGCTAGAATTCATAAAGACTGGCTTTAAATTAATAATAATAATAAATGGAACTTTACATCCAGTATATTGGTTCTCCCAAGCAATGAAGATAGCTGAGTTGGTGTTGGTTCATTGTATGTTCTGTGCAGTGACAAGCCTCAGATATTATCAGGACTTACTTTATGAATCTTAAAAAACCTGCCCCTTAGCTGGCAGTAGATACCTGAAACTGTCAAACTACAACCCAGAACCCATGAATCTTGAAGACGATTGTATAAAAATGTAGCTTATAAGGGGTGACAATGGGATTGGGAAAGCCATAAGGACCACACTCCACTTTGTCTAGTTTATGGATGGATGAGTAGAAAAATAGGGGAAGGAAAAAAACAAACAAACAAAGGCACCCAATGTTCTTTTTTACTTTAATTGCTCTTTTTCACATTAATTATTATTCTTGTTATTTTTTTGTGTGTGGTAATGAAGGTGTCAGGGATTGATTTTGGTGATGAATGCACAACTATGTAATGGTACTGTGAACAATCAAATCTATGATTTGTTTTCTATGACTGCATGGTATGTGAATATATCTCAATAAAATGAATATTAAAAACAAAAAACAAAAAAAACCTACCCCTTCAACTGGCTATTTCTGTCTGGATAGGAAGGATTTAGTGCCTTTATGAGGCCCTTTTTACTTTTCAATTGCTTTCCTACTGCTGAATGTTATTTTAGCTACATTTTTTTCTTTTTTTAAAAGGAGTCTCAGTGGTTGGGAAAGTCTCATTTTTCCCAATCCAGTTACTTTTCCCCACCCCAAAGAGTAGATGCATTCCACTTCCTTATTTGACAGTAACGTGGTTGAAATTTAGAGATGAGGAAATGAATTCACTCAGTGACTCTTCATTGGGTGACATTCATATGGTTCATCCCGGGGAGTGCTGTGGTCAATAGGACATACGTCCTGTTCATACGTCCTTTAACAAATGTAAGTTACTTATGCCTGACAAAGTTTACATGAGCAGAGGCTGAAAGGCCAGATGACACTTGTTCTGGTGCTACTTGGCTGCTCCCAAAGTTCTTTTTCTAGGGAATCCTAACAGGGGTAACCTCTTTCTATCCCTGGCTTTTCTATTATGTTTCCTCTATTAAAAGTACTTATGCCTTTCGCTGGCCAGGCCACGGCCTGAATCCCCAAACCAGTGCTTTAGAATTACACTGGAGCAGTTACAGGGTCACAAAGGCGAGTTCCATGCCCTTAATTATGATTGCAAGGTTTGTATCTTGGAATTGTTCAGCAGGGATGAGGCAAAGCCACTGACACTTCAATTCATTGTGATCAAGTATAGTGTTGTCAACTGGAAAAATGAATAGCCCCATAAGACGAACATTCCCACTTACATTGGATCTGCGGGAAATATAAATCTTGTGTTGAGAAGGATATGCTCATTAGCCGCATCCTTTTTCATTTAAGCTGCCATGAAAATGTAAGTTACTTATCCTATATGGGAATGATGAGAAGGTTCTCTGGGACATATCTCAACAAACAGTGAATTGATCTGGGGAGTTTATGTTCTCAAACTTTAGCACAGTACACATTATACTTACTGTGGCTGTCCCTTGTGTCCCCATCTGAGGGACATCTTGAGTCACTAATGGTTTACTGTGAAGGTTGTAAGTTTCTTTTCTTACTCTGTGATTTTTTGGGGGGAAAAAATATCTCCTAAAAGATCTGAGGAACAGGGCATATGGATACTTTAAGAGAAGGTACTAGTTTCTTTGTAGGGACTGATTTTTCTCATTATGGAAAACTGAAGGGGAGAGGGAGGTTGTGGCAGATACCATTCCAGGGAGAAGATTCATGTTTATTTTAAACTGCATGGCTGATGTTTAGGGATTTGTTTTTTATACTAAAACAAGGAAATGTCTTCCATGTAGTTGGTGCCAATTTGAAAATTTACTATGCCAGAAGCCTTTATTGAACGCATAAGGAAATATACGTGTGACCTTCTCAAATAATTTCTTTTTTTTCCTTTTTGCTCCCCCCCTCCTTTTCCTAATGAACAATTGGAAACAATTTAAAAGGAGCAATTAGTAATTCCAAAAGTTCAAGTATCAAAGGTAAATCTTTGAAAAATGAATTATTTTGCCTTTCTTAAAAATAAAAAAGACACAGGCACCACGCTTATGAATGCACTGGCTTCATTTTTTATGCTTTGACGCCGATTAACAATATCCTAAGATCTCAGGGTGTGCTTTTATGTTTTGTGCCTTTCCTTAGCCGGGGGTATGTGGCTTTAAAAGAAAAAAAAGCATATATGTATATAATTTATAGTAACAGTTTTTACTAAGAAAACTTATTTTCCCAGAAATACCTCAGTCAGAATTAACATATTTTCACTTAAATATCTAAAACTGCTGCAAATACTAATGGCATGAAAACTTTGCATGGGACTAAAATGATTTTACAGAAACTTTGGGAATATAAGGCTTTGTTAAAGCATAATTGATAGGACATTTTAAAGGAAATGTTTAATCAACAGTTGAAGACACTGTTTGGAATCACTTTTCTTTTTGTATTTTCTTGCCTGCCTTGTGGCCATTTCATTACTAATTAACAGCCTCATTTGAAGGAAGGTAGAACACAAGAAAAAGGTTCGAATTGTTCAATTGTGAATTCTTAATAGCTCTGGTATTAAGTTTGATCAGGGAAAAAGAGATTGCAATCTCCAACCCTGGTTAGAGAAAAGTTTTTTTAATGCATTGGGGAATTTGTTTTTCAGTAGATCCCTGCTTCCTGAGTATATGGTAAATAGAGAATTGAAAAGAAACAAAATTCAGTTTTTGATGTCCCTAAATCATCTACCAGAGAGCAACAAGCTATAGCAATAACATAAGGTAAAACCAGTGACCTAATACACCAGCTGACAAAGCACCAGAGAAGGAAAGGATGTGGACTTAATGGTGCTTTTAGTCCTATTGACACCTACATTTTAATATGGTTGACATCACCAACTAGCTGATGGTTGACTGTTATGATGGAAAAAAAAGAGACTGTACTAGTAATTAGGAGGAGTATATATAACCTTTGTAAGGATCATTGGTCCTGACTGTTTTAAATAAATAATTATCAGACTAGAGAAATTGAAAAGGAAAAAGAGAATAAGAAAAACATGCAGTTTGGATCTTAATAGATAAAAACTGTAAATGATGGTATTGGATACAAGTTTCTCAAACCCTATAACTAGAAGGTCCTTCTGCTGCTTTATGACTTGATTGAGTGTTCCCTAAATTTGAATATCATTGAAAAGGTGACAGCTCTAAAACCATGATGGTGTTTATCACTAAAAGTCATCCTGCTTCCACATGAACCCAGCTATTTCTAGTAGATTCAGGACCTTTATTTTATTTTATTTTATTTTATTTTTATTTATTTTTGCTGATGTATTATCTCCATTGTGTTAAGATGTAGGAAAGGCAAAGGAAAGTTTTGAGAGCCCACTGGCAAAAAAGATCAGTCATAAGACCTGTTTTTTGAATCTCTGCTTGCACTGAGCATGATGCTGTTTCTTGATCTTATTGGCTTTAAAACAAATTAGACCAAGGCCCAAGGTCCTTTTGCAGATGTTTTTGGTTGCTGGTTTGAGCCTGTAGACTTAGAAGATGCTAAGACTGGAAACTGAGGTGTACTTATATATTTATGGCTCTTTCCTTAGGGTATAATCACCAACAGATGAGTGAAGGACAAAGGCAAAAACCCTCTGAGTTTTACAACCGCACAGCATCTGAATCAAATGTTTACTTGAATAGTTTCCGTTACCCAGATCACAGCTACAAGGACCAGGCCTTTGATACTTTGAGTCTTGACAGCTCTGATAGCATGGAAACCAGCATCTCTGCTTGCTCACCTGATAATATCTCTAGGTAAGATTTATTCATGGGTAAAGTTTCTGATTTGGGAAAGCATCTGCTGCTTTCAAAAAGGTAAGCCATCTGTTCAGGGCAATATATTTGTGCAAGTCCAAATTTTTGAGACCTAAAGATTCTGTAGTGCAGAAGAGAGTCAGGTGACATGGTGGCCTTTGAAATTAGTTTCTTTGTATTTTGTGTGACTTAGCCAGTCAGACGTCATGTAATAGTCCATTCTTCCCCTTTACGCTATTTCTTTACACTTGAGCTTACACTTATGCTGGGCTTCAAAATTGATTTGCTTCTATTGGTTGGCTCCAACCTTCATTTGCTCTGCTTTTGATTAAAAAATGACATAATTAAACAGTAGAGTCAGAACCTTGAAGGATGTTTTACTGTTATGTTTTGTTAAGAGGAAGACTTTAGCTGTCCTGAGCATAAAGATTTTGTGAGGTTTTTAACCATTCACATTTATGTTCCTACTGGAAGCAAGCAAAGGTGGCCTTATGGAATTAGGGCCAAAGGCACATCTAAAATGCAGAATTAGTCATGGTACCCCCCTCTTCAAAAGCTTTGCTGATGCCCCATTATATACAGAATAAAATCAGACCCCAGAACCTGACATTCTAGATCTAGCCCACCTCCATCGTTCTCTTCCTGGTACATCTCAAAGAGCTTCTTATTTGAGAGGGCGATGAACTCTCAGATCTCTGTGCCTTTGACTATACTGATCCTAGCTCTGAAATCGGGTAGTTTGGTCATTCATTCATTTATATGCTCATATGCTCATTGTATTAGTCAGTATTCTCTAGGGAAACAGAACCAACAGAAGATATCTGTAAATATGAGATTTTATAAAAGTGTCTCACGCAACTGTGGAGATGCATGAGTCCAGATTCCATAGGGCAGGATGCACGAGTCCAAACTCCATAGGGTAGGCAGCGAGCTGGCAACTCTGATGAAGGTCTTTGATGAACTCCCCAGGAGAGGCTGGCTGGCTAAGGAAAAAGTGAAAGTTCTCTCTCTTCACTCTTGAAAGTCTTCAACTGATTGGATTAGATCCAGCTCATTGAATTCTCATTGTAAAAGGCATGCCCTTCGTTGATGTAATCAGCCACAGATGCAATCATTTGACTGATGATTTAATAAACCAGCCTTCTGGTTTACCAATCAGCCACATATGTCCTTGCAGTAGTGGTTAGGCCAGTGTTTGCTTGACCAGACACCTGGGCACCATCACCTGGCCAAGTTGACACTTGAACCTAACCATCACACTCATTCATTCCACAAATACTTATAGAGTGCTCTGCAGCCAGGGGTGGGTGGAGCTGGCTCATATTGGCTGGGAAGAGCCAAATGTGCCATCAATGAAGTCACATTGGTAGGTGGAAATTGGCCCTGGTGGGTATATATTTACACCATGTGAATCAGCATATTCTACATCTTGCCACCCCACCCCAACCCACCCCCCCACACACACACCGAGAGCTGGTTTAGCCAGCGAACCACTGTCTATAATCAGTTCATCCTTTCATTTGCTTATTCATTCAACTGATACTTACCAAGGACTGATGGTTTCTGGACTGCAAAATATCTTTACTACTCCCTGGAGAAATTCTCCCCATCCTTCAAGCTCAAACTTACGTTAGAATCTCATGAAAACTTCCCCATTTGGGTCCTCTTTCTTTTGTTCCCATGGTACATGACTTTTTTTCTATTATAGAACTGGTCACATTACATTAAAACAAGTTGCCTTCAATAATTAGTTGGTGAATTCCTCAAGATCAAGGAGGATGTCTTTTGGTTTCCACACCCAGCAGAGATTCTGGCATATTCGATAAGTGTTGTCGGAATAAATACCTTGGGGTATAGTAAAATGGACATATTTTCATTTTGATATTTTTTCTGTGTTGATCTATTTCATTTGGCTGAAAACAAGTACGCTTTCAACCCATGAAACATCCAATATTCTATGAATGTTAATCGAGCACTGGGTCTCAAATCAAAATGTCTGGCTGAGTAATTGCCATCAAACAAACTTCCCTATATTGCACAGATGCCAACAGGCTGGAAGTAGGAAGACATTCTGTGAGTTTGACCTGACAACTGATTGTGCAGCTTTAAACAGATCACAGAATTCTCTCACTCCTGATTTGCTAGTATGCAAAATGGAGGAATTGTTCCTTGAATAAGAGGGCACGATAGATTTTAAAACATTTTGTGGGGATTCCATTATGTAAATGTAACATCTTTCTTTCAAAGGTTTGAAAAACTGGCTTCCCTACCCCCACCCCAATAGTAACAAACCCAAACAGAAAGTAATCTCAGCCAGGTAGAACTAGCTTTAGGTAGAGTTTCATAAATGAAAAGAATGTCAGAGACCCAAATATATATGTACATATATAGCCAGGAAATTTGGGGGAAGAAGAAGAAAAAGATAGTTGCTACTTTTTTTTTTGCAAATAGAGTAGAATGTGTTGTAATTCTGGCCTTAAGAGGTAAAATATTTGAAATATTAATATTACCAGATACATCTTATTAGAGAAGGAAAGGAGTTCCTAGGGAAAAACACTAAAGCAAGCATGAAACTCGTCACATGAGAATGACCTAAGTTTAAAGAGGGAATCATTTAATAATAAGGAATGAAGATGAGTAGGTTTATTTAATATTAGAAGGATTAATATTTCAGGTAATTCAATATTAGAAGGTGCTTTATCAGTTTTGTTTTCTTTTGTTTTCTTTTTAATTTACTGTGATTATTTTGGGGGGGAGAGTTGAGTGTCTGGAACAATTAGGCATCAAATAATCTCTTGCATTGAAAGTGCTCTGGCCATAGCAGTTCACAGTGAAGATGCTGTCATAGCTGTGGCAGCGGGTCCTGGGAGGAAATGTTCTCAGAACTGAAAGCCTAGAACTTTGAGTGATTTATTCATAAAAAGCAGGAGCCTGCTCAACTAAATGTGATGTTTTTGGATAAAAGGAAACTTAAAAAATAGTCAGTAACTTAGCAACTTATGTAATAATGATAAGAAGAATAAAAATGTAACTATTTGGTTTTCCAGTGTAGTCATCTGAGAGGCCATCCTGTGTTTCTTTAGCACTTTGTACTTAGTGATTATTTTGAAACCCTCAGATTACTCCTCCTTCCTCCCCCAAAATTGTTAACATTTTATACTGAGATTCCTATGGTGAACTCTTGATAGCTTGACCTTTTTTTTTCTATTTTTGAGTCATCTTTAATAAGTAAATATACTTGATGCATTTTCCTTCCTCTATTTTCTACTCCCTGCTTCTTTTTTCCCCCTCCAAAAATTAAAATGTGCAAGCTTCCAAATAATCACTTCCCACCCCCATCTCTCATATTTAGTGTTGGTAAAAAAAAACAGGGAATCAGTGGTACAGGGAATAACCTAAATTGGTACAACTTCAATTATATCTACCAAGTTTTCAAAGTTTCCAATCTGGAGACTTCAGCAGAGTTGCCAGTAAAAATTAACTTGTTTTTATCCACTTACCCACTCACTTAAAAAAAAAAAAGTTTCAAAAGGTAGAATGTGAGAATTGTGCCTCTGAATATACCATATCAAGAGGACAGCACTGTACACAGTGATCATTCCTGGCAAGCATTTACATTTGGCTGTGAACATTCTCCATAGTTACTGCACATAGAACTGACCCAGTGGTGCTAGCAATCATAGATAATCAATTAGCTCAGTCAGAAGTTACTAATGGTATTTATTTGATTGTGCTATCAGATCCTCTAAATGACAAAAAAATTGAAGCCATGTAGAAGATGCATGTGAAAGTTCTAATGTAAATGGCAGAGAAAAGTGATGTTTGTCTTCTATACCACCAGTACCTTAAAAAAATTCACACAACCTTAAGACAAGTTTGCATCTATTATTATGTTGGAAAATAATATGATAAAATCAGGAAAACAGATAATAAGGGACTACTTTTTGGAATGTGTGTTACAAAAAAGCATCCTCAATTGGGAACTCATTGAGAATTGGTAGAAAGAAGAACAAAATAATAAAAAAAATTTGTCTCTAAGATTTAAAAAAATTATGTATTAACATGCCTTGAAATTATACATAGATTGAAGAGGTAATTCCATGCTGAAATTCTAGTAGCATAAACTTGGTCTCATGGTTTATTATGTCACAAAAAGCTATAATTGTAGAAATATAAAATTATTCACAGTTGCGGGTAAATTTGCCCTTCACTTTTTGTCAAGACATCATTTTTGTGACTTCCAGAGAGTTATGAGTCAAGCAGTGTTTTTGCTTTTTCAGCAACATTACGTACACTTTAAACAAACATACAGCTTAGAAAACAGGCAATTGAGAGTCAATTCTGCATAAAATCTCCATTCTCCTAAAATAATTGAACTGGCTTATAGAATGTGCTACTCTAAACATCACCTACAATGCTACGTTATAATTACTTTGCTGTTATTAACTTATTGGGCCCTGACTTTGTGCTTATGCTTTGGGAAAATGCTACTAGGAAGTTGGCCTCCCATTAAAGTTTAAATGCCAGCAGTAGGAAAAAAATAACGAGTAGACATGGGGAACAAATCCTGGCTGCACTTGATTTTAAGAGATTCTTTAATCAGAATTTCAGATGCCTCTACTCACTTCATTTTAGACAAAGTTAGTCAACATCCAGCATATGCATTTTATTCTGGGGAGTTTTCTTCAAGAGAGAGAAAGAGAGCTGGAGTGAGTTCAGAGGACGGGCACAAACCGTTGAAGGGACAGGATGCCAGACCATTGGAAAAATGTTTGGGGACGTGTTGGACAAGAGAAGGCTCATGTTCTTCAAATACTCAAAGAGCTATTGAGTAGAGAAAGATTAGTTGAATTTTGTAGGGAGCAAATAATTTGCTTAAGCTGAAAAAAACACTCAGAAGATCATATACATTAAAAATAAATAAGGCCAGTGGCTTATCACTTAGTGGCCATCTTGGTGCACTGAAGGCAGTTTGGGGAAATTTTTCTGTGTCTTTATGGAGAATTTTGTTTTACTCCAAGTTTTGTTTTGTTTTGTTTGCTTATTTATTTCTTGTGTAACAGGGTTCTTATTTATTTTTGTCTTCCTCTTACTGTATCTGCCTTTGTCTCTAAGGTGAATTTTCTAAAAGCTAGTTGGTTAAAAAAAGAAGGGTATTTTCTAACTGATTCAAATTTTGCTGAAAGATAGGACTAAACACTAAAAACCAAATCTGCTGTTCAGATTCCTTAACCCTTAATGCAATTTTTGATTTCCTTTATGAGTATGGTTTTACCCAAATTGCTTAGCTATGAAAGAAATCTTCAGGTGATAAGAGTAAGAGCATGCCTAAGTAGAAAAAGTAGACAAAGTGAGGCATCAGTGAACTGTCGATGACCCCAATGACCCATTCCCTCTAGCATTCTTACTGCGGTCACATAAGGTTCAGAAATTTGTGCCTGCCTTTTGCAGAAGGTTGAGGACTTGAAGCAACGCAAGAAAGTATTACAACTCCTGTGATTTGGATGGACTTGAGAAAGCAATGATAAATTGTATGTGCTGCAGGTAATGCATTATAGGAGGCACCCAGCCAAGTGGTATTTCATCTGTTTGCATTTTCACATGCCATGGTGTTTCACACCTAAACTTCTCCTTATTCTTATTGCAGTTGCACATGCTTGTCACTGAAGGTGCAATTCTGACAGCAAAATATTGTCTCAAATGGTGGCAATGTAGAATCATAGAGCACTAAAAGGTTTGCTGAATAAAAGTGGCTTATGTCAAGGAAATATAAAAATCAACAATAGAAAAAGTTTGCTAAAGAGAATGAGTAGGTGTCCCTCGATAAAAATTTATTTTTAAAACAAAATAACTTTAAAAGTAGATAAAGTAGTTTTTAAAGTATAGTAAAAAAAAATAGGTGCCTAAATGTTATAAAGACATGAAGTAATAAATGGCAACATGTGCTTTCTGTCAATTTGTTTTTGGACACTTCAGTTCTTTTGGAGCAAAAATTAAGACATTTATGAAAATATTGTCAAATAAGCAGACTGGGCATAATTGGCAGAAAATAAATTAGAATACCATAAAATAAATTTAAAAAAAACACTCTAAAAAATGAAAAAATAGTTAAAGATGGATGAAAGTTTGAAAAGTTGCCCCAGGATATACCAAAATTACCTATATATTAAAAACCAAGGGCTAACAAGATTTGTTTTTCACTAAATTATTTTCAGCCAATTCATTTGCATTGGTTTCATGAACATACTTAGAACAGTGAATGAAAGCTGTAGGAAGATGGATTTTAAATCAGTATAAGTATCAACATTCTAACAGTATTACTTAAATAAGGAAGGAATGGACATAGCCAGTTTCTTGCCACCAGGATTGCTCAAATACAAGATAGAGGGAAAATGGGGATGTTATAGAAAGAATTAAGGGGAAAATGGGGGTTAGGCTGTTGATGAGGTTAGGTTGTTGAGGGGGTTAGGCTGTTGATGAGGTTAGGCTGTTGATGAGGAGAAGGTCTCCTCTCAATATATTCCACTTAGTGAAATTCAAATTATTTCCAAATCAGTTGGAGACCTAAGACATACACATCCAATGTCACAGACAACACTATAGAATATAAATATAATTGTGTTCCCATGGCCTGCGTGTTTCTCTAAGGTCTCTCTGTTGAGCTGATAAAATTTGTCCCTTTTCCATTCATGAAACCAGATATTCTTAATGAAAGGGAATAAGAATTCCTGCACAAAGATGAATTTTTTTCTTGAGTTTTTGCTGCCTGAAGAGAATGGAACTCATCCTTTTGTACCTCTCCCAGCAGCTAATGAAAATAATGAGAAGAAATTACCATGTTCTTCTCCTTCTCAGAAGAAAATACCTGCTTCAAAGGAAACCTTGCAAAGTACAGCCTCGTAGTTAAGCTTTAAGGATCCAATATTCCCCAGAATGTCCATCTCAGGAATGGAAGCATTTTATATTGGGGCTGTCAGTACTCATTTTAAGATAAACCCGGTTAGTCTTCTGTTACTGCCATTATTTATCTCTTCGAAAGAACAGCCTTTATCCCTAGATTTGAACCTTCCTAAGTTGGACTTGATCAAAAGTAAAATTTGGAAGATTATGTTAACAATTGTTTATAACCAAGATGGCTTTGCTTATTTCGCATTTTTAAATTAATCTATTTGTCTAACAAACATGAATCCCTACTATGTACCAGGCTCTGTGCTATGGGGAATACAGACATGAAAGCTTCTCTGTCTGAAGAGGGTCAAGAAAAGGAGACAGCTACTTAAATGACTATACAAGTACACGTGCATAAGAAACAACATTGGTTCTACTTGCGGCTGCAACATCAGAGTAAATAAATTTTGGTCCAGGCCGTGTCCTCTCTTTTCCAGAATAGTATAATAAATTGAAAGCAGGTGAAAAGTAAATTTTCGTGCTGTGTTGAACATTTCCAAGTTGTTCTCTTTTTCTTTTAATTATCCCAGCTGTTCTTGCAGCTTTCATTATCTTGGTTTTTTCCTTTCACTTCTTTGTGTGCTGTCTTTCCCAATAGGCATTTATTTTGAAGCTCTTGAATCTCTTTATGAAGTTTCCTCATTGATATGATGCATGGGTATTATTTACAAAACTGGCCACCAATCCATCCACTGCACCTACAGGAAAAGTCATTTTTTAATTGGCGTCATAATTTAAGAAATAAATGCCCAAAGGTTTAAAGGTTCTCCAAAAAGCAGCTAGTGATATACATTCCCAAATTGAAAAAAGTGACTTCAAATCTTAGGTATCCTCTATATAGAACTTTGGTGATAGTCTTGTTAGTTTCAGCTTTCTAACTAGCTTTCAAACTAACAAGAAGACCTTCTACAGACCACAGATTTTAGACTTTAAAGGAAGCATTTTTGAGGTCATACTTGGTAAGTTTTGGTTTATTTATGTTATGAGTATGGCAGTTTATGTTGGCGTTATTTTGCTTGCCTATATTTTGTCTTCCAAACTGAGGCAAGTCAGTATCACATACAATTTTCAGAGCAGAATTGACTCTACAGACCAATGACTGTTAACAAAACATTCTTTAAATCGTATATGCTTGGATTCTGTCATCACCACCCGTGAACCTACACATGTGTGTGTGTGTATTTTTGAGACTTATCAATCTGTAACACAAGGCTTTTGTGTTGTATTCAGTGCCAGCACATCAAATATTGCCAGAATAGAAGAAATGGAGAGACTTTTGAAACAGGCCCATGCAGAAAAGACAAGGCTGCTTGAATCCAGGGTAAGTTTAGTATATTTATGCCAGAGGTTGTGATGTAGGGTGCAGGGAGCTTCCACTAATAATCAGCACACTCTCCTTGGGTCTCAAAAAGCAAGCTGTGTGATCCTGGAGTAGTTACTCAACCTTTCTTGACCTTAGTTTTCTTCTCTCAGAAGGAAGGGTGTTGGATAGATGATTTATTTCTAAGGCTCTCTTTACTGCACTACAATTTCCCATAATTTGAAATATATATATATATATGTATCATGTTGACATAGAGTGAAATGAAAGTTTTGTTTTATATTTCCCCTTGATGGCTACTTTGTGTTCCTGCCAAGGAATGTCATATCCTTATGCATTAGCCCTTCCATGCCAGATCATGTTAACTGTACTATTGTAATATTAAAATCCCACATTATTGTGACTTTATGTCTAGCCAGAATCTGAACTTCCTTAGGAATCCCCCAAAATGCCTTTGCATCCTGCCCAAAAAGGTACTTCCTTTCCTTTTCTGATCCCCCCACATGCTTCCTCTGCAACAGTTAGCCAGGAAGCTGCTGACCAACAACAGGAATCGAAGGGCCGATAGGCTCCAGGCACAGGGCAACAACCAAAGAAAGGCAAAATCTCACGATTAGCCTTGGACAGCGATTTGTGAGGCTTTTTATTAGAAGTGGGAGAATGATGGTTATAATGAAATCACTGAATATAGTTCGCTAGCTAGATTTTCACTTAACTCCAGTATTTGTCATTTAAACTTGGTGACTACATTTCTGCAGATGATATTTTGAAAGCTATGTGAGAGGTAATTATAAATTGTTTTCCTAGGGGTGCGGTAACAAAGTACCACAGACTGGGTGGGCTTACAACAACAGAAATGTATTCTCTCACTGTTGAGGAGGAAGTCTGAAATCAAGGTGTTGATAAAACCAGGCTCCCTCCAAAGCCTCTAGGGGAGGATGCGTCCTGCGTCTTCCAGCTTCTGCTAGCCCCAGGAGTCCCTTGCCTTGTGGTGACATAACTTCAACTCCTGCCTCTGTCTTCATCTTCCCATAGCCACATTCCTTATGTGTCTGAGTCTCCATTTCTAAATTTCCCTCTCCCTTTAAGGTTGCCAGTCATACCGTATTTAGAGTCCACCCTAACCAGAATGAACTCATCCTAAGTTAAGCAATTGTATCTACAGAGATCCCACTTCCAAATAAGGTCATAATCTGAGATTCTGGGTGAGCATAAATTTTGGATAGATCTTTTTCAACCCAGTACAGTTATATATTGGGAGGAACTTGGCTATAGACCAAGAATTGTCTAGTGAGATTTTTTTTTTATACATTACTTGGAATCATTCAGGAATAACCAGTTTGTCTTAAAATAATCATTGTTCTGCATGATGACATTCAGGAACGGGAAATGGAAGCCAAAAAACGAGCTCTGGAAGAAGAAAAACGACGCCGAGAACTCCTGGAAAAACGATTGCAAGAAGAAACTAGCCAGAGGCAGAGGTTAATAGAAAAGGAAGTAAAAATAAGGGAGAAACAAAGGGCACAGGTTAGTCGGTCTGGATGGATGGGAGTAGGTCGCCCCCTTGTGGTCATAATGTGGGAGATGGCCATTCTGAGTCTGAGGATGCTTTTCCCTGCTTCACTGCCATTAAGCTGCAGACATTTAATGGTTAAGGGAAGGATGTGGTGCTTGTGTGCAAAAAACGTGCTGAGTTCATGTCAAAATTCTTAGAGGACTACCAGCCAGAAGACACTTTTCCCTAGTCTTACATGGAACATTTTTGTGGGAGAGGCACCTTTTCTTCCACTAATTCTTTGGAGTAGTTTTAAAAGGACAGTATTTTTTTCAGTAGCTTTGAAAAAAGTGCATCTAGGTTTTCTATAGAAAACCGATTCAAGACCCAAACTGAAACCTTTGGTTGAGGAGAGGGAAAGAGGTTCTCTTAAACCATCTTTAAGAAGCAAACATTCCAGAACAGGATCATTTAACCAGGTTGGTTTCTCAGTAGTGGTGTTAGTGTTTGTTTTGTTTTGTTCTAACCACTGGGTTTGTCACACATGTCCCCTTTGTGTGACCAGTCCACCAACACATGTTCACAAGATTACTGAACTCAAACAAAATTCAGGACGACCGCCCATCTTGTTTAACTTCCTGTCTTGGTTGTAGAGTTTGAGCCACTATTCTTGTTACTAATAGCTGCTTCCATGATGTATGTTTTCTGAGGAAATAAAGTGAAGTTTTATTAAGTACCAAGTAATTTAAAAGTTCAAATCAGTTTTACTGTGGTTTAGTAGGATCAAAGATAAAAGATATCATTTCCCTCATCCTTCATGGTTGTGGGCAGTTTTATGGACCGGCAGTTAGTGACTATCTTTGAGATTCTGCGAACTTTGACATATTAGTAAGCCTGTGGTATCTGTTCACAAAGTACTGAAGAATTAAAAGTAAAATAATGAAAGAAAGATAGTGATTAAAACTTGTTCATTTTTTCCATTGTGCCAAAACTCTATCAAATTCTGATTAGCAATGAAGGTCATACAGGCCTGTTTGGTGTCTGAAGTCAAACCCAAAAACATAGTTCTATTTTAATCCTAATTATGTTTTGCCTCCTAATATATAATTAGGTCATTTTTCCTGGGGTAAAGGAGTGGGGTTATTTAATAGGGTAAAATAAAACCTAATTTTAGAAATACTACCCATGAAATGTGCTTCCTAGTTTAGATGAGTTTCTACTTCATCCTTAAGTAAAACAAAAGACATTTAAGTATATCCTTACAGCATAAAGTCCTGGACAGCTCACTACATCCATTTTTTTTTTTTAATTCTACTTTTCACTTTATTTTAGCTTCACTTTTCAAAGCATACATCTCTGCCTTCAGTTTCTCTCAGAAAGTGTATGCAAGCCAACATGTACAGCTTTGGGGACTCTTGTGGGGTTGTACTTACTAAATAATGTTAAATCAATCACATCATGTCTGGGATTATGTTAGGAGAATTAATCTGTGAATTGGTGGCAGGGAGAACCCCTGACAACCCCATGGTGCAGGAGTCCCCATCTGCACAGGACAGCCCAGACAACTTGGTGTCATTTCACTGTTTAAACCTCTTTTAAAACTTAGGGAAGTAAATGACAGTTTTCCATTTTGTCACCTGCCCATCACAAGGAATAGAATCAATTGGCCTGAGCTTATCCACTTATTTTTCTCCCATGTTGTAGCATCCTTCTGAAAATATTATCTACTTTTTAGACTCCAGCTGTTAACTGCTTTCATCATCATAAGCTCTCAGAATCTCAGGGGCATTTTAAAGCAACTTTTCAGTTCATTTCAGCTTCTAAACATCTGTGACCTAAAACAAAACAAACAGTCATAGAATGATTTTGCGTTTTTTTCAGGCTCGTCCTTTGACACGCTATCTGCCTGTCCGGAAAGAAGACTTTGACTTGCGGAGCCACGTAGAGACTGCTGGCCACAATATTGATACCTGTTATCATGTATCAATCACAGAGAAGACATGCCGAGGATTCCTCATCAAAATGGGTGGAAAAATTAAAACTTGGAAAAAACGTTGGTTTGTTTTTGATCGGAACAAGCGAACATTCTCTTATTATGCAGGTGGGTGGCAAAGAATTTCAAGTGATACTCAAATCAGGATTCCTCTGTTCGCTGTAAATACGTAGATTGGTGAGTATAATAGAATTAATAGTAATACCAGTTTTGTAGATGCATATTATTTTATATTCAGATTATAGGGATTCAGGTTATATGACTTGATATGGATTTACTTTTTAAAAATAATAAAAATTACATATTATATTAAAAAGTGTGAATTAGTCTATTCTAGTTCTTAATAAACTCAAATCCAAATAAATATTAAATGGAATTTATTTTTTTAAATCAAAATACTCCTTTTAAACCACAAAGCCAGAACCAAAGGTTTGTTTTTGTACTTATTTACTTATTTATTTATGGCCACATGCTATATTTTTGTCACACACAATTTAGCAGCCTTAACTGATAGTCCTACAACTCTATTTTATAAACCAGAATGTTCTTTTTTTTTTTTTTTTTTTTTTTTTTTTTTTTTTTTTTTTTCATTTTTATTGAGATTGTTCAGATACCATACAATTATCCAAAGATCCAAAGTGTACAATCACTTGCCCCTGGGTACCCTCATACAGCTGTGCATCCATCACACTTAATTTTTGTTCAATTTTTAGAAACTTTTCATTACTCCAGACAAGAAATAAAGTGAAAGATGAAAAAAGAAAAAAAGAAAAGGAAACTCTAATCCTCCCCTATCCCTAACCAACCCCCCTCAATTGTTGACTCCTAGTATTGATACAGTACGTTTGTTACTGTTTATGAAAAAATGTTGAAATACTACTAACTGTAGTATATAGTTTGTAATAGGTATATAGTTCTTTCCTATATGCCCCTCTATTATTAACTTCTAATTGTATTGTCATACATTTGTTCTGGTTCATGAAGTGATTTCTAGTATTTGTACAGTTGATCATGGACATTACCCACCATTAAGAATCAGACAACACCACCAATGTCAGGTGTCTAACATGCCTCTCCTATCCCCCCCTCTTATCTGCATTTACCTTAGTATATCACCTTTGTTACATTAAAGGAAGCATAATACAATGATTCTATTAGTTACAGTCTCTAGTTTATGCTGATTGCATCCCTCCCCCAATGCCTCCCCATTTTTAACACCTTGCAAGGTTGACATTTGCTTGTTCTCCCTCGTAAAAGAACATATTTGTACATTTTATCACAATTGTTGAATACTCTAGATTTCACCAAGTTACACAGTCCCAGTCATTATCTTTCCTCCTTTCTTGTGGTGTCTCACGTGCTCCCCATCTTCCTCTCTCAACCGTATTCATAGTTACCTTTGTTCAGTGTACTTACATTGTTGTGCTACCATCTCCCAAAATTGTGTTCCAAACCACACACTCCTGTCTTCTATCACCCTGTAGTGCTCCCTTTAGTATTTCCTGTAGGGCAGGTATCTTGTTCACAAAGTCTCTCATTGTCTGTTTGTCAGAAAATATTTTGAACTCTCCCTCATATTTGAAGGACAGCTTTGCTGGATACAGGATTCTTGGTTGGTGGTTTTTCTCTTTCAGTATCTTAAACATATCACACCACTTCCTTCTTGCCTCCATGGTTTCTACTGAGAGATCCGCACATAGTCTTATTAAGCTTCCTTTGTATGTAATGGATCGCTTTTCTCTTGCTGCTTTCAGGATTCTCTCTTTGTCTTTGACATTTGATAATCTGATTATTAAGTGTCTTGGCGTAGGCCTATTCATATCTCTTCTGTTTGGAGTACGCTGCGCTTCTTGGATCTGTAATTTTATGTCTTTCTTAAGAGATGGGAAATTTTCATGAATTATTTCCTCTATTATTGCTTCTGCCCCCTTTCCCCTCTCTTCTCCTTCTGGGACACCAATGATACGTACATTATTGTACTTTGTTTCATCTTTGAGTTCCCGGAGACGTTGCTCATATTTTTTCATTCTTTTCTCCATCTGCTCCTTTGTGTGTAGGCTTTCAGGTGTTTTGTTCTCCAGTTCCTGAGTGTTTTCTTCTGCCTCTTGAGATCTGTTGTTGTATGTTTCCATTGTGTCTTTCATCTCTTGTGTTGTGCCTTTCATTTCCATAGATTCTACCAGTAGGTTTTTTGAACTTTTGATTTCTGCTGTATACAGGTCCAGTGCTTCCTTTACAGCCTCTATCTCTTTTGCAATATCTTCTCTAAACTTTTTGAATTGATTTAGCATTAGTTGTTTAAATTCCTGTATCTCAGTTGAAGTGTACGTTTGTTCCTTTGACTGGGCCATAACTTTGTTTTTCTTAGTGTAGGTTGTAATTTTCTGTTGTCTAGTCATGGTTTCCTTGTTTATCCAAATCAGGTTTTCCCAGACCAGAACAGAGGGAAGAAATATTCAGTATCTGGTTTCCCTGTGGGTGTGTCTTAGAAAATTGCTCCACCCTTTGATGCCTCGGGTCACTGGGCTTTTCTGCCCAGCAGGTGACGCCTGTTAGCCTATAATCCTTGACTGGTGTGAGGAGGTATGGCCGTGTTCCCCCAGGCTCTGGGGTCTGGTTCTGAATGGAAAGGGCCCCACCCCTTTCCTCCTAGAGAAGACAGAGCCCCCAGGTGGAGGTCATTAGCATTTCAATGGTCTCGGTCTCTGCTTGTGGTGTCTCCGCCCTTCCCCGAGTCACAGCCCTGGAAACTTAAAATGACTGGGGCTTTCTCCACTGAGCCGAAAAAGAAACAGATAGTCCCCTTCAGACCCAGTCAAGGCGACCCTCCGGCTCTCCCAGGTCAGTTGTCACCCAAAGCCTCTGTCTGTTTTTTGGGGCTGCGTACCTGTAGTGAGCAGTTCACACTCGCTACTTAAAACCCCAGTTGGAGCTTAGCTGAGCTGTATTTGCTTGCTGGGAGAGAGCTTCTCTCTGGCACCACGAGGCTTTGCAGCTCGGGCTATGGGGGAGGGGGTCTCGCGACTTGGTTCCACAGGTTTTACTTACAGATTTTATGCTGTGTTCTCAGGCATTCCTCCCAATTCAGGTTGGTGTATGATGAGTGGATGGTCTCGTTTGTCCCCCCGCAGTTATTCTGGATTATTTACTAGTTGTTTCTGGTTTTTTGTAGTTGTTCCAGGGGGACTGCTTAGCTTCCACTCCTCTCTATGCCGCCATCTTGCCTCAGTCCCAGAATGTTCTTTTAATTACAGAGAATAAAGTTCACTGGTAAAATACTAGTGAATAAGTAAGTAATTATTAACTGACTGAAATATTTTTTGAATTCTTTAAATGATATATTATGAGAAACATACCCTAATGAATATTATATAAATACAGGGATATTACTGTACCTGGTGTACTCTTTAAGAAGCCTCTTATTTACTCTTAGATCACATATGAAGCAGGCCAATTTGCTAGCCACTCTTCCACTACAGAAGCAGAGTGATGTAATAGTTTCCACTGCACATTGGGTGGTTTGAAACAGCAGAGATGTGTTCTCTCACAGTTTGGAGGCTAGAAGTATGAAATCAAGGTGTCAGCAGGGCATGCTCCCTCCAGGCTTTAGGGGAGAATGCTTCCTTGCCTCTTTCTACTTCTGGTGGTTGCCGACAATCCTTGGGGTTCCTTGATTTATAGATACGTCACTCCAGTCTCTGCCTCTGTCATCACATGGTGTTCTCCCTGTGTCTTCTGTATCCAGAATTCCCTCTTCTCACAAGGATACCAGTCATTGGATTAGTATTAAATCCAGCCTTAGCTTATCTTAACTTGATTACATCTACAAAGACCGTATTTCCAAATAGGTCACTTTCAAGGTACTGGGGGTTGGAACTTGAGCATATCTTTTTTGGGGAACATAATCTTACCCCTCCACACCAGAGGTTATGGAGAGGCCCTGCTTTGGGGTGAATGTTTCAGCATTTATGAGCATTATGCAGAATGTTATCAAGTACATCAGCATAATAAATAGAAACTAATAGCCTAGTCATTTAATCTTTCTCATGAGGTCAGGTTAGATTTATGAAGGGACGTATGAGGAGCCTAGGAGCTTGTGGAAGGCAGGAAAGGCTGGCTGTGGAGCCCAGCATTTGGGGGGTGGGGAGAGGAAGTATAGGGGTACATGCCTTTCAGGTCAGGACTCCAGACTCACTGGGTGAAGCCCAAGTTACAACACTAGAGAGTGGCCTGGGCCAAATGGCTGGTCCTCCACTGGTTCCCCACTTTGCCTTGGTAGAGCTTTCTGACCTTGGATTTTATAAAATGTTCAGTTAGTTTAAGGGGAAAATGCCTTTTTAACAGGAATGCCTATATAGTGTCTGCAAAGCGCATAAATGAAACTTTGCTCCCTGCTAGTCCCCACAGACAACCTTCTCCCAGAATTTTCCAAAAATAAACTTAAAATAACTACAGACAAAACAGCTTTCTTCCTCTTTCCTGCTTTTCTTTGTAAGCCATATTTCATCCTTTCATTCATCAGCCAACTGCGCAGCGCACTGCCCTGGCTGCCTTCTCCAAATCTGTGCTGCTTGTGATCCATGTTGATGCGTTTTTCCAAGTTTAAATTTCTCAGTGACTGGCTTTCAATTTTAGTATTAATATCAAAGCGTTTTTGGTATATGAATGATTACCCGGAGTCCCAATACAAAGAGCAGACAAGAGCTAGATCTTGGTAACACAATCTAAATTCATCTTTTTAATATTTACATATTATATAACTGAATAGCAAGACCGATTTTGACAAATGCTGCCTTTTGGCTCTGTTTACAGCCATTGTCAGCTTTGTCAGCTCCGGAGTCCCCGACCCTCACTCTTTCCCCAAACCAACAAGCATAGCAATAGACAGGTCCACAGGCAGCCATCCTGGAGTACAGTTCAGGCTGGATTTAAGCCTGTAAATGAGGTAAAAGGCCATGTGGATGTGGAGAAGGAGCTGGAAGCTGGAGTCCCAGGGCTCTCTGTTGTTCGTGACCCTGACCTCTGTCACTAAAGAAAACTGAGGCTCAGAAAATATACCTGTAAGTCAATGGGATAATGTTATCAAGATAGAATAAATAGCATTGTCTCATCAGTTTACAACAGCATTTTTGGTTCTCCTTGCTCACAGTGTGGTTGTGAGACTTATATTTTACATTTTTTTCTCATAAATTAAAGGCCATATGAAAAAAATTTTTATTCTCATTTTCTGCATGCTTGAAACATTGGCAAGATTTATTCTATTATCTCCAGATTTTATTTTACATTTATATACTCTTTCAGGAAAACAAGATGTTATTGTATTCCCAAGAATTATTGCAGAATCCTTCTAACAAATAACTGAGAGGTACACTATGCTTCTCTTTCACAGAAACTGGTTGAAACGCACTGAATATGGTATTAACTAAAACTGTATCTCCCAAGGAAGACCAAAAATAAGCCCACAAAAATAGGGCCCATGGTCAAATAAGTTAGCAAAAATGCTGGGTTAAATGCAATTAAACAGGTTTTTTTTTTTCTGCTGACTGTGTTAGGGCTTTTATTTTTCAGACTAGCTTTTTATTGTTGTTATCAAAAAAAATTAGTAAAAAATTCAACATGCAGCAAAAGTCTAACAAAATCTCTTTCCCATCACAAAAATTATGACCTTCTTCCTGAAATATCCTGAGATTTTCTCTCTTCGTTTTTATTTATGTTTGAGTATGTATTTGTATTCTATTTTTTCTTTTATACAGTTGGGACCAAATTATTCACTCTTTTCACAACTTTTTTTTCCACAAATAGTATTTCAAGGTTTGTTGTTTTTTTTTTATAAGCCTATACAGAGCTACCGCAATCTTGTCAGTGGCTGTGCAGAGACTATTGCATTATCTATAATTGAATTGAATCAGCCCCCCATGATCTGCAGATCTTTTGCAGTTAAATGCAAAAGAGAAATACTCTGTATTGTTCAATATTGTACATACCTGGTGTAAAGTCAGTAGTTCTGGGTTATCTTTTGACTACTAATTTGCTGAAGAGCCTTAGGTAAAGTCACTTAGCCTCTTTGGTTTGGAGTTGATAATCCAATTTTTTTTTCCCAATATAGAATGCACTAACCCAGTTTGTTTGAATTATCTTTAATAATTTAAACACTAGATAAATATTTTAATGGGGATAATCATAATGAAAATATAATTTTTCCTATCCATTGGTGGTAATAAAGTATTTAATACTCATCTATCATTGCACACAGATCCTTGTGCATTTGCACATGCATGAGTATATATGATATGATAAATTTTTCAAGGTGGAATTGTTGAGTAAGAGGGAGGATTCATGCAGTTTGAATTGTGTTAGTTTTACTAAATTGCCTTCCAAAAGTGGTTTTCTTATTTGCACTTCTCCCAACAAAGCATGATAAACTCTTTCCCTGCATTCTCACGCAAATTTTTTAAATGTTTTCATATGTTTATGCGCATTAAGATCCTTGCTAAGTTTGAATTGCAAAATATTTCAAGCACTTAATAGATCCGTGGAGTGGTGCTGTTTGTTTGGTTGTTGGTGTTTTGGTCCTTTGTCCATGTTTTGTTTGTATGGCAAATCTGATGAAATCTTTGGAAGTCACTTGGGAAATGCTGCATTGAAAAGATATTAAAAGATTGATATGAGCTCCATTACTAACATGAAAAAAAAATCAGTACAAGTATGCTAGGAAACAAATTTCATAGGAAAGAAACATAAGTTGAATATTATTTTTAAATTATAAGTCAAAAAGTGCATTTCTTAAATTTTCATTACAACAGATCTGCATGTTAATATTTCCACTATAAAGATGGTCCGTGAGTCTGTAGGGAAATGCTTAGATTGTGCCAACAATATTTATACTTGGTATACTAACCTAGGAGTCAATAATTCTGGATTATCTTTTGACTCCTAATTTGCTGAAGAGCCTTAGGCAATGTCACTTAGTCCCTTTGGTTTGGAGCTAAGGATCCAATTTTTTTTTTTTCCAATATAGAAAGTAGCTAATGGACTAACCCAGATTATCTGAATTAATCTTTAATATTTAAAATACTAGATAAGTATTTTAATGGTGATAATTATAATGAAATTGTAATTTTTCCTGTCTGTAAGTGGTGATAAATATTTGTTTCAACATTCATCTATCATTCTAGACAAGCATGAAGCTAAATTAAAAGGTGTAATATACTTTCAAGCCATTGAAGAAGTATATTATGACCACCTGAAGAATGCTAATAAGGTAAACATTGATTTTCTAAATTCCTACATTTTGAATGCATAATTAAGTTGGGGAAAATATGGTTTTTTTGAATTTTAAGCAGTTTGGATTTGTTGTCCCAGCAAAATGGATAGATATGATTAGAATGGTGCTGGAAAGGTAAACATAGTAACTAGTACAAGTGATCTTTTTGTTTAAGAAAAAAAGGGGTGGGGGCATGGAGAATAGAGGAAATATTCTGCATCTGTTGGTTTGGGGGAGACTCTGCAAAGTGACTCGTTGCTAGAGGTTTTTTTTTGAGAGGAACCATAAGTTAATATATAGTTACAAGGAGAATCATGAGGGGGGGGATCTTAACAGGTTTAAGAATAAAGCCAGTCTAAGGAGCACCTACTAGCAGCCCAGTACCCTGTTAGAGCCTTACAAACTGGCTGCTAAGAGGATTGGTTGAGTTCTGTGTGAGATTTCTTGTGCAGAAATGTCAGGAAATTGGTTGATCCTGAGAAGGGCAATAGGAGCAGGGCAGGGGAGGGAATAGAAGTTAAAGTAGAGCAAACATAATGCTACATAGATTTCTACAAATGGGAATTTTAAAAGGGGAAGAATCCCCTTACATATGGCTGTGTCACGTAGTGTTCTAGTTCAAGATGTTTGTTTCACCTACTTTTCCTTTTTTGACTTTTAGAGTCCTAATCCATTACTCACTTTTAGTGTCAAGACGCATGACAGGATCTATTATATGGTGGCCCCATCGCCGGAAGCCATGCGGATCTGGATGGATGTTATAGTTACTGGAGCAGAAGGTTATACTCACTTCTTGTTGTAGGAAACTGCGGCAGCAGTCCACTTCAGGGCAGACTGCAATAATCTCTTACAAGAATGAAGCCATATTCAATCCCAGGTGGAAAGACCCAACAGACCCATCCCTTTTTCCTGTATCTACTCAGAAGTCCTTTCATATTAACAAGAAGTCATTTGTAATAGAGGAAGAAGTGGTTTTAATTCAAAGCCTGATCATAAATAGCAAAAGAAACAAAGATTCTATGTGAAAGAAAACACTATTTTGATAAATAGCATTACTCTAGGACATTTCTTTTAAACTGTTTTTTTTTAATCACTTGTTGGTTTTGGTAAAACAAACTAAACAGTTTACAAAATGTGTGTACTTGGATATAAGAAATTATTTTAGCATCCAAATTATTAGCATAATATTGGTAAACAACTGGCTTTAAAAATATTTGCATTTTGCTAAGGTTATTTTATAAATATAAGCAAGTAAAGGCTTGGAGGGGAATATATTTTAGGAGTATTTGCCTTAATTTTTAAGTACTGCAACAAAACTAAAGCCAAAGACTTGACATATCTTCTATTTCACAGGAGTTTCAAGTGATGAACTGCATTTAGTGATCCTCTACATTTTAAAATAGTATTTTGATGCCATTAAGTGCCCAGGAAGTTGTCTTTGAAGGGTCACCATTGGCATAAGCTACTGTACATATATATAGCAAACCACTTTATGTAACAGAAGAATGAACAAAAGCTGTGCTTTAAAAAGAAGCAGACTTAAACAAGAGACAGGCTGTCACACTGGGCAATCTTAAATAAATAGAGTATTTCGTGTTAGGAGCTTAATTTGATGATGATTTCTCCATTCCTTGTGCTGAGAATGAAGGCAAGCAGTAGCTGATTTCCTTTAGACCATTCGATTTATCTTCTCTGAGCATACCTGGCAATTGCAGTCTCACATGACATAACTATGAAATCAGAACTCCGTTTTCACCAAAGAACAGACCAATAAATCCTTATTTGCAAGAGTGGTGTAATTCTATGAAAAGGCAAATGAAGTTCAACTTAACATTCTGTGTAATACACTATTTTATTATGTATTTCTTTACAATTAGTTTTTGTTTTTTAGAATTAAATTAATTTTTGTTGAACAAAATGACTTCAGGCAAGTCTGTTTTATAATGGTTTTCCATTTACCATTTATCCCATTTTATCTTGTTGCGTGTGATTTTAAGTATGAATGTACTCTTTCTGAAAACATGGCAAAATAGTAGAAGTAGAAAATAATGATGTTACTTATAGTATGAGGTGAAATGATTAGATTATAGAAGTATCTCTCAATAAAATCTTTGTCAGGCCTAATTGGGTACAATTTTTTTCTTTTTTTTAAATTTGCTGTGAGGTTTGAATACATGTTGGTAATAGTAAGATTTTTGCAACTGGATGACACATGGTTTTAATTGAACATTGAAAGATAAAATCATGATTGCAAAAGACAGTTTTAGAATCTGTTTTTTAAGAGATTACATGTAAACCCTGTAATGTTCTAAGAGTGAAATGCAATTGATAAAAGTTTGTTGATTAATGTTAGTTATAATATTTCTGTACTGTACTTTACTTTCTTCAGAGGATTGTAAAGTTATCCTAATCAACTTTATATCTTGCATGATGTAGTAAACCTTTTAAACATGTGTGTTAAAATATGCTGGGTTTGGATTAAATTGTTGGCCTAATTTCACATTTGAAAATAAATTCATCTCACATTTTTAAGTTGCCTGTAGGTAACATGATGGGGGATGGATTAATCAGCAATATTCAATTGTAGATTGTACATTAATTCCCTTGTTTGCTGATTTGTAGTTTACAGACCAAAGTAATTAGAAGTATCTCTGGTCACACTCCTATTGCTTACAAAATGAGATAAATCCTGAAAAAAATCTGACATCTTATTGCTGTCTTTTTGCACAGATGCACTTATTACTGAAGAATGCAAGGATTGTGTCTACTTATCTTTCTGACTGATAGGAATAAAATCATCTACATGCAACGTAAAGCTCTGGGGCTTTACTTGGTGAGGATTTAATTTGTCTCCCTGAACCAAGGTAGCAGATTTCAGAGGGAAGCTGCCTTCAACAATATGTCCTTTTACACCTTGGTATGTTAATGAAGGCAACCTTGAAAGTAGGCACCCAGGGTGGAAGCAGATTTGTCCACTTCAAGTCCATCACTTTCAGTAAAAGCATCTTCACTTGTCACTAGCCACAATTTTCCTGATTTTTTAGACTGATGGCTGTGAATACAGAAAATGATTCTTGGGTTTCCCTGCTTTTTTGTGCAGTCCTTTTCCCCTTATGTGACAAGTTAGATTTTTCATTTTGCTTCACATAAGATGCAGGAAGACCTAAAAAAAAATAAAAGGAGAGAAAGGATAGAATGATTGAGAATATTTGCAATTATCCAGGAACCACAAGTAGAGGTGTTTATTATTAAGATATAAGGGATGGTGAGATGATGTGCATTGGGATGGATCTACAACAGAGAACAGGCAAAATAGCACAGCATCTTTTGGAATATGGCCTCAAGTCAGGTGGCTGCCCTTGCTATATGTTTCTGACATTACATCTCTCAAGGAAGAGATCTATTCAGTCTTTTGCCATTATACAACTTTTACAATGTGTTCTCAGGAACAGGTTCTCAAGACTCCAAAGACATGCTGGCTTCTCTGTCTCCAATCGTTGCCTTTAATTCCAGGGCAATTCATTGCTCAAAACTTATGACCATGAGTGTTAAGTGTTTTCAAAGCATTACACCAGCCACAGTAACATTTAAGTAAAACTAAACTAAATAAATCCTTACCCATTGATATTTGAGGTCCCCAAGAATTAATTTAAAGGGTGTCAGGTCTGGATCCAGAAAGCCTGTCAGATCTGGATCCAGAAAGCCATCACTGGTGTTCACTCACTTATCTCTGGGAAAGACCCACCTAAGGCATTATTACAGACTTCCTCAAAGTTTCCTGGCCTCCTCTTCATTCAAAGAGCTCCAATTTCTTTTTTTGTTTTGTTTTTTTTTTAAACTGACGCAGGTTAGAATATTTATAAGAACAGAGGTTCTTAATCAGGTCTTCTTAGGTGAGTTACATGTGGGCTTTCAAAAATTATTCTCGCCTAGGCCCTATCCTAAGAGATTCATGTACAGTAGATCTGGGAATAATATAATAATTCTGATGGGTAGCTAGGTTTGAAAAACCATTGATCTAAAGGGATCAGGCCTCTGCTATATTAGTTTGGCAATTGTTTCTAGAAAAGTTGTATGTTTACAGGAAAATCATCCAGAAAATACAGAGTTCCATACACTCTTATTCCTAATACCTTGCAGTGGTGTAGTGTATTTGTTACTTGTTATATTTTTTTAATGCTCTCGTCAGTACCTTCCCTGGTAAGTTAAGTGGGCTCCTGGCCGATTTGGTCCTTGGGCTCCTGTGGCTCACGAGTCAAAACTAAAGACCTCTGTCTCCACACATGCCTGCCTACTATGTCCTAATAACTTCTACGTTTTCTAGTTTCTCTCATTCCCAATTTATTAACAAAAAGCATTGCAGTCATTGCTTGGACAAGAAAACTCCTAGCTGTGATGGGAGTCGCAGTGGATGACTTCATCAGTATGTTCCTTATGGCAAGGAAGATAAGAAAAATCTCTAGGGGTGGGACAGTGGGGACCCCAAGATAGAACTATTCCAGTATTTCATTCTGAAATCTTTTGTATTCCTTTGCATGACCTTAAGGGTGGCCTGGCTCTTTCATGTCAACCAATGTGAGGCAATACTGGCTCTACCTCAATCAACCCAACAAGCTGTTAAGCCCCCTTTTCATTAAACATATCTGTACTGAGGACCATTAACCCTATAGCCTCTCCTGAAGCCTCTGTGTGGATACAGAGACCGGAGATCAGCTCTTTTAACATCAGATTTTAAAATGGTGAATAAACTGCTTCATCCACCAAAATCAATTTTCACTCTCCACAGGAACGCAGTTGTAGCAGTTTTATAAGTGGTTGTCATGGTGAGAGGCAAAAAGAGAATCACTTGCTAAATTGCTTCCTCAAGGTCAGGGAACAGAACCCAGGCACCCCGAGTCCCCTCAAGCCATTTGGTGAAACCTGCTATCTCTATGGTTAAGAATTTAGTGCTTCAAAATAAAGTAGTTAACTTATTTAGTAAAGATAAAAGAATGTACACTTTTTAAGTTATCAGTGCACTGGATCACTCTACACCAAGACAAATACTGCGTTATTCACAATCTGTAAAGGCAATAGGCTTTTGGGGCTTTGAGGCCAAGTCTTGGCTCCCACTTACTACCCTGTATTAGCACTCCCTAAATTACTTGTCTACAACATGGGAACAATTACAGAATCTATCACACAAGTTTGCTAGAAGGATTCAGTAAAATAATGCATGTAAAGTGCCTAGCACAGAGCTCGACATCTCATAAGCATTTAAAAATTCATTCCTTTCTACTTCTTAAGGCTGAGCCCGTGTTTGAATCAGAGGGATGGATCCGATACTGCAGAAGTACAATGGGTCAGTGACATGATACTGACGAGGACCATACTCATTGCTTTGTAGGAGTATTGAGATTAAAAGGGAAGAGTGTGAAGGTCTGTCCTGAGGTAAAACACTAACTATGAGAGCAAATACATAACACGTGCAGTGTCACATAAATTAGTTTTCACAACTTTGTTACATAGGCAGGCCATATATTAAAAGATCTTAATATTTTGGTTAATGGCACTATAAAAAAGTAGACCAAAATCCCTTAAAGCAATTCCTATAAATTATTTTTAAGGGTGGAATTTTCTCAAAAACATTCTCATTCTGAGCAACTAAATATTTGAAATATGGCTCTGGGTGAAGATGGGATGCTGAGGGTAGGCGACCAAAGTGTAGTCTCCAAATAACTTCATAGTTGGACATTTTTCATCTTTGTGGCTACCCAGCCACATCTGGGGAAATGTTGGTATTAACACACCAACCTCCCCAAAGTAGAAGCCAGGACTCAATTTCCCCCGTCTCCCATGCAGTTGGGGTACAGGCATGTAACCAAGAACTTATCAGCCAGAAGCCTCCACCCAAGACTAATTCTAACAGAGGCAATGTAAAGAGGCAGGAACACAATCTCCGTCCTTTGGTGAATAAGGTGGACTGGGCTTTTGGCCCTTCAAGGGAGTGTCAGCAGAGCTGCTCCTTTCCATGCACATGCATCACTGTGCAAGCTGAAGTACTGGTGTCAAGAAGCAGCCCAATGATATTTTCTCTAGGACAGCCCAGTTGTAGACAGACTGCGTAGCTTTTGAGCCCAGCTGCCTGGCCCTCCTGGTGATGCTGTGAGCTACTCACCCAACTGGAATTTAATTCTGAATATAGCATGAGGCAGGAGTAAAAATAATTCAATAATTCAATAGGCATATAAAGAGCTAGAACAAAAATTAGCGGTGGAAGAGGCGGCGAATTCCTGATTTCACTGAAAGTATCTGTACATGCAGGAGTAAGGTAAGATCTTAGAAACGTTTTCGGTACAAGTTAAAACTGTGGGGTCACACGCACTTTAATGCTTCCGCTCACTCCCTAGTGACTACGGAATGATGAGACGGCTTCCTATCTATGAACGGTCGATACGGTTCAAGTTCGCGCCTCCAGTCCCGGAATAGCTAACAGCCAGCTGAGAATGTAGGCTTCCCGGAGTCACTCAAAACATTCAAAGCCGTCACAGGCAAAAACTCCCTCTGAAAAGAACCAGCAGCAGAACTGCGAAAAGCGTAACAACAGCAACAACGTTCTGCGCATGTGCACTCTCCCCTTGTTGAAAATCGTGGGCCCGACTTCCGCTGGCGGCGCATGCGCAGCCTCTCTGCCAGTGCGGGGAGTACATCGCCGTAGGACGGTATGTTGCGCAGGGGCAGCTGGGAATATGGCGGGTGTGGGTTTAGCTTCTTTGGCAGCTTGGGTCCCTTGGAGGATCTCGGGATGGATGGCCGTCTCCCTCGCTCCCCACTGTGGCCTCCGTGTGCCGCGGTGGCTCCCAGGTCAGTGTCTGAAAGGCGGAATTGGGACTCGTTTTTTCGGAATATTCCGGGTTTCGTCACCCCTGCGCCGTGCGGTTTTAGCGCCCTTTTCAAAAGGGCTTTCCCCGGACTCAGCATCTCATTTCTAGAGCTTTGGATAGTTTGGTGAAAGCTGTGAGAGAAGTTCTCCCGTGCCTCCCGTGGGCAATCGGGGGTTTTATGTTCTACAGTCTACGTGCCCCCTGCATTGAGAGCCAACACTAGGAAAAATTAAGATGCGTTTAATGCGTTTGATTGATTACACTTGCCCTTTTTTGCTTTTTCTGTGTTTTTTGTTTGGGTTCCACGGGGCTTACTGATCTTGACTCGGTTAATAGGGTTAGACCTGCCTCCCTTGATTTGTGGGGACTTAAAATTATGAGGCACGTTGTTTGTAAAAGTTTAGACGCTCTCACAAGCCTGATTTCCAAGTTTGTTTTCTCAGTGAGAGAACCATAATCCTTACTCTACGAAAGAAACTAGAATTTGAACCAAAAACCAAAGCCCCTGGATATTTCTTTCATCTTGCGTTTGATTTCTCCCACCTCCCTATGTATCTTGTATTCCCTTCTGAATTATGTCCTTTTATTTTTTGGCTTTGGATATTGTTCACAGCCTTGCCACATAGCTCTTAGATAGATGGTGTTTGGAGTGGGAATTAATGTCATTGGCGCTACCCTTTGAGTTAAAAATTTTTAATATGCATAATCAATTTAACGAACATTTAATTGTGCATAACCAAAAGGCATGCTGTATGTAAGTACCTCTGGCAAAATATAGTATGACAGTTCATTAACTAGAGTACCCTACTCTTTCAAATATTTAGCAAACATACATTGAACACTTACTTATGCACTGGGCTTTGGGCTAATCTTTATGATACAGTGATATTTTCTGGACCTAATGTTAAGAACCTGACCATTTATAACTCACTAAGATGACATAAATTGTAACTCTCTCAGGGAAGATTCCTGTTTTTGGAGGTAATATCTGGAAGAGGATAAGAAAAATTTTTGAGTGCTGAGCTAGGGAAATTAATAGAAAATGAACATTTTGGCTGATAAAAATCTGCTGACCTACATATGTAATGCATGCAACATAACTGGCCCCTCCTAAAATGTTTTAAATTTGGCATATTTCTCTATGTTGAAACTTTGAAACAATCTTACATGTAAAGAGATAGCTTAAGGCCTGCAACTAAGTTTAAAAAGTCAACATCTCAAATCCAAATGGGGAAAACTTTAGCAGCTTGCATAGAAGGAAGTAAGTTTTCATTAATGACAAGAAAGTGGAGGAAGGCTTCATTTAATATAAAAAAAGAGATGACTTGGTCCAGAAAACACTGTAAAGAAGTATGCAAACCTAATGTCTTTGGCTGGGAAGAGATGGGATTATAAATTATTTTTTGTTTTTTAAATATCTTTATACTTTTTTTTTAAGAGCACGTATTACGGGTTTCTAGGGAAACAGAACAAACAAGATATCTGTAAATATGAGATTTTACAAAGTGTCTCACGCAACTGTGGGGATGTACAAGTCCAAAATCTGTAGAGTAGGCTGCAACTCTGATGAAGGCCTTCAATGAACTCCCCAGGAGAGGCTGGCTGGCTGAAGAAGAGAAATTCCGTAGGGTAGGCTACAAGCTGGCACTCTGATGAGGGTCTTCAATGAATTCCCCGGGAGAGGTTGGCTGGTTGTAGAAGAAGTACAAGTTCTCTCTCTTCTAGTTAGGCCAGTGCTTGCTTGACCAGACAACTGGGCACCATCACCTGGCGAAGTTGATACATGAACCTAACCATCACAGAGCAAGTATTGATTTTTTAGTAAGGGGGAAAACTTTCAAAACAATGGAATGGAGTACCTTGTAAGGTTCATCAGTTGTACTGTTGTGCTTAAATTATACTGAGATCTGTGTATACCATTCACAGAATGCCAAACCAACAAATAAAACATAGTAATTGCAGAATTCTTTGAGAAATCATTTTCCAAAATAATACTATTATATTTTGTCCAAGGCTACATGTAGAGAAACTACTCATTGAGCTCGCCTCAGCTGATAAAGAATTATGACTACCTTACCCTGGCCCATGATTGTAGGTAAGGTGGGGTGGGAGTGGCTAATAAAAGGGGCATAGCACCTCCCCCTTTTAAACAGTTTCCCAAAGGCAGACTAAGCCTGTTTCTGCTCCCCCTACCCCAAAAATAAAGTAGAGGTTGCAAAACTGCCCAGACATTAAAAAATCTTAAGAAGATGGCAAAAATCTCAGATAGAGGATTGAAACTAGGGTAGGTAAATCTGAATGTTGATCAGTACTATTTAGAATTGATGAAATAGCAGTAACCAGAAAATATTTTTGACAAGTCTCTGTCTTTTGTTGCCTGAAAATTTCCATTTCATGGTGTATTTTGGAAGAATCATGGTTCGACTTGGCTCAGGGATGGTTCTTTTTACCTGATGTAAAACAAGATCATATGCACAGACTTTTGACTTTAATATACTTTAATATACTATTAAATGGAGTTTTGGAGTCTATTCAATGAGTTAAGCAAGTTAAGATTGAAAATATTTATTTTCTGTGTATTTGCACACTACAGTTTATGTTTTGTATACTTTGTTTAGCTTGCAGACAGAAGACATCGCTTTCTTTCCTTAGTCGACCAGACCTTCCAAACCTGGCTTACAAGCGCCTAAAAGGCAAAAATCCAGGAGTTATCTTCATCCCTGGCTATCTGTCTCATATGAATGGTACAAAAGCCTTGGCTGTTGAGGAATTTTGCAAATCTCTAGGTCACGCCTTTATAAGGTAGGAACAACACGTTTCAGAGAAAATATTGCTACCATATAGCATAACAATGGGAAATTATTTCTGTTCTAATCAATTTAATTAAATGCTGGGATTTTTATAGATTATTTTAATGGTCTGTGAAATTTCAAGTTGCAATTTGATGTTATGGTAAAAGCACTGATTTAGATCCAGCTAAGTGGAATTTGTAGTAATGTAAATAAAATCTAGATTGTGATGCTTCTTTGTTTTAAAACAAAAGGTCTTTGTGTCACTCTGGCAGTGCTTGCATGAAAGGACATGTTTCATCTTCTTAAGAGAACTGGTGTTAACTAAGCTCATTTGCTGCAATAACCTACAGGACGACAAACAGATATACTACTACTAGTTGACTTTCTTGTAATCTTTTGTAATTATATTGTGGCTTTCCATAAGGGATTTCAGGATTTTTTAATTGATACTTTATTACCTTGGTTCTAAAATATGTATTTAAAAGTAATATATATATATATTTAAAAGTATTGTAAATTTAGTACTGTATAATACACGTTTCCACTGAGTTTGCTCTTTCACTCCTGTAATCTGAATATGTATAAGCATGAATATGAATATATGGTGCATAACTAAAGTTTGATTTCACAATTACTAGTTTTTCATGCTGATAATTATTTTAGTTAAATAATTTGGTTACATTATTATTGGGTTTGTTTACCTATAACAGTCATTTATCTAGTATCTAATTTGCCAGAAGAGATGGTATGATTTAGTAGAAAGAACACTGGCTGGATTTCAAGAAACATGAGTTCTAGAATGATTTCTAGCAGTCACTGCAACAAGGCAAGTCAACTAATAAATGCTGGACCTAATTTCTTCATCTTTAAAAGTAGGAGATTGAACTAAAGATAATTTCTGAATTTTTTTCTAGCACTAACATTGTAAAAATCCATTCATCTAAATTTTTGGAATAGTTTTCACTAACAGTCACTCAGTCATTCTAGAAAATACAGCTACTTATAAAACTTTCAGAGTTTATCTTTTCAATATATCAGCAGAAAATATATTACTTATGGATTTAATCTTATTTCTTTCATCAAATTGTGAATTATTTCATTTTGATACTTAGAACTCTTTTAAAATCTCTTGTGACTTAACTGTTATTCTGAAGATTGGAATATTTTCTATAAGTAGACTTTCTAGCATTATACCGCTGTGAAATATACAAGGAATTATAAAACATGGTCCTTGCCCTTGAGGATCCTTCAGTCAGATTGGGGGAATACAAGAGAAAATGCTTATAAGAAATTAGGTGAACTACTCACAAAAAGTGATTAAATGCTAACAGAGCATGAAAGAAATAAAACTGGGAATTGAAGTAAATAGAAAAGTGAATAGAAAAGACTTCACCAGGGAACATTGAAGTATAGATAGGATTTCGGTAAAAGGTAAGAGCCATCTAGGAAGCGAAATAGCCTGAGCAAATTATATCAGAAATATTGCCATCATTCTCCTTTTATGTCTGTGAGAGAATTTGAATAAATAAATTGCTATTTTAATAGTTCTTGAATTTAAATTAAGACTAAGAGTTACAACTAGTTTCCTGTCTCCCTATAAGACATAATTTGGGTTTTCTGCATTTTGTGTATGTTCTGGTTTGCTAAAGGTGCTGGAATGCAATATACCAGAAATGGATTGGCTTTTATAAAGGGACCTTATTAGGTTGCAAATTTACAGTTCTGAGGCCATGAAAGTGTCCAAACTCAGGCATCAACAAGAGGATACCTTCACTGAAGAAAGGCCGATAGTGTCCAGGATACCTCTGTCAGTTGGGGAGGCACGTGGCTGGCGTTTGCTGATCCTTTGCTCCTGGGTTGCGTTGCTTTCAGCTTTTGATGCCAGTGGCTTTCTCTTTAAGCAAACGTGGGTTCTCATTTAGCTTGTCTGGCGCAAACTCTACTTCCTCTCTTAGCTTATGTCTTTCTGCCTGCATCTTCAAACATCTGGGTCTGTGTCGGCTCTGAGCTCTCTCTCCCTATGCTCACTTAAGGATTCCAATAAACTAATTAAGACCCATCTTGAATGGGTGGGGTCACACCTCCATGGAAATATCTAATCAAAAGATCCCACCCACAGTACGTCATCCCCCTTAAGAGTGGATTAAAAGAACACAGATTCAGAGTCGGTAGCTGCACGTTGCTTTCTGGTAGAGAAGTGGGTTGGTGGCCGTGGCCTCTGGGCTGGGATGAACTGTGCTCCTGTTGGAGGCAGGGGAGCCGAGCCAGAGCAGTGGTAGCAGCTGGACTGACAATTGCAGCTGCAGGATTTGCAGGCCATTAAGTTTTGCAAGCCATGAAGCACGTGGAACCTCAAGTAAAACAAGTTTTTCAAAGTCTTCCAAAATCTGCCTTCAGTGGTGGCTGTTACAGAGGTGGGTTTGAGCCCAAAATGACAAAATGGGAAGCAGCATTGTCGCAGCCCATGAGGGCCATGCCAGTCCAGAGGCCAAAGAAGACAACGAGCATTTTCTGATACATGAACTTTCATTCAGGGCTTACTTACAGGGTGAGAAGTCGTAGAGAGAGAATGACAGCTCTCTCAGTCCAGGCAGGCATCGCATTCACAGGGAAGACCACCAAGCAATGCAAAGAGGACAGAAAGCCTTTTATAAGGGTTTAAGACAAAGGCCTTGCTAAAGGTGGGGGGAGCATAGATGCGGGAACAGGTCACTCTGACCTGAGAGGCCCTGCAGGAAGGACTAGAATAACACTTGAACAATTACATTTTGCTCTTTTTGTGAGACTAAGAGCCTCTCACTTCCTCCCTGCCTCCCATCAAGTTACATGTTAAGGTCAATTTACCCTTTTTCTCTTTACTGGCTTAGAAAGACAATGGGTTAAAAATTTAGCTGCCTAGGTCATGCAGACTGCTGTGCACCAAACATCTGCAGGCCTGTTTTGCTCAGGCCACGGGTTGCCAAAACCATTAATACTAGGTGTAAGCCCAACTGCCAATAAAGGGAAAATAAGAGATGCTCATCAACGAATTATGCTCTTAAATCACCCAGACAATCTCCTTATTTAGCAGCCAAAATCAGTGAAGCTAAAGATTTGCCAGAAGGTCAAGCTAAAAAATGAAGTAAATGTATGATGAAAATTTTAAGTTCATGTTAGTTTATATATATGATTACCAACTTTTTATAATAAAATGCCTCAAAGCTATAATTCTAAAGAAAAAAAAAAAAAAAAAGAACATAATAGATTCAGACCAGACCAGCACAGGGTGCATGTCAAATACATTGTCTTTTTAAAGGAATTTCATTTAATCATGATGAAATGATAATGTGTGGATGTACCATAAGTGATCCTGTATTAGGATGCAGTTTAAGTTTATAAACCACACATTTACGTGTACCTTTGTAAAGTATAGCCCTTCACTACAAATTTCTAATTTGATCAGGTTCTTTTTATTTGGTCTTGTCAAACTTCATTGCAAGCTAATCACTAGCCATTGCATTTTAGCTCTTCATAAGAGATTTTATCTTTTATCTGTATATTCTCTAGTATCTCAATTTACTTTTGTTGTGATTTTGGCTGTAAAATTTAAATCTCGAATGAGGAAATGTTTCATTGGCTATATGAACATGGTTTCTTAATGTTCTGTCACCATGCCTAAAATCAGATTGAGTCAGAACTCAGGGATATAACAAATGGTTTTAGGGACTGTAGTCTTTCATAATTCTGTTTATATAGTTTTTAATTCTAGATTTGGGATTATGTCCTAAAGTATTGAGGCTGCCAGGACAAAAGTTGTGTTACTATGTTTAAAAGTCAAAAGGTGCTGAATATGTTTGAATTATCTTTTTTTCTGTTGTTACAAGGTTCAGCAAGAATGAGCAATATTTTTCACTTGCAGTCTGTTAGATAAATGTTTATATTTTCCTTTGTGAAGGGACCCTAGAAGTATTTTGTATCCTCACCATGTATTTGGAAGACAACTGTGAAAATGCAGTAAGTAGCAATAAGCAGTTCCCCACAGAGAGGGACAAAAGGAGAATTAGGTGATGTCTTTCTCCCCTCTTCTACTTCTTTTCTGTCTTCTGCATACCCTGGATTGAAGGGAAACAGTAACTGTGATTTAGAACTGCAACAGCTGCCTTGTCCTACTTCCAAGGATCCAAAATCTTTTAACTTAAAATCTAAAGGAAATTTTAATTTCTTCTCCCTTTCCGTAATTTATAAATCCCTTGTCTTTAAGAAAATATACATATGCTATATATCCCGTATGTATTTTTTCATATACCCTAAAAATACTAGCAGTTATTATTTTTCACAAGATTTTAAGAATCAGAAAAACAAGAAAGCTTTGTTATTTGAATAAAGTAATTATTTTTGCTTTTACCTTCACATTTTATTCATTTGGTAGTTATTCTTATCTGCAGTGTGTGAGAGATATCCTGCCTGGCCATTACGAAGAGTTCAGAGACAAAAATAAAAGAGTGGTATTTCCCCTCAGGATCTTAGTCTCATAGGGACAGTGAGATAACACAAACACGTACACACAAATGTTTTAGAAAGCAGGATATAATAAATTGCTAGTGACTGATAAAAAATAAAGTTCTGTAGAAGTTTCACAAGAGAGATATTTTTCAACTTGTCTGGGAAACCTTTCCACCAAAAGAGGGTAATTTGAACTAGGCTCTGAGAGCAGATATTAGTAATGAAGGTGATGGAAGATTTTCCAGGAGAAGGAAACTGTATGAAGAATGAAATAGACATGAGTTGATAGAACATTGTTTAGAAACAGCAAGTCAGTCTGTTTGACTAAAGCAGTAATTTCCTCGGATGAATTATTAAAAATCAATTTGAGTTGACCAGAATATAATGGTCTAAAAAACTAAAGCACTAAGTTTTTATGCTGTGGATGACAGGAAGCAACTGAAGGTAATGCCATATCAAAATAACGTTTAAGAAAAACCCTGACAGGTGTAAAGTAGATCAGTTCAGTGATAGAAAAGAGTCATAGAGACCAATTAGGAGCTACTGTGATAGCCTAGGTTTAAATGACAAAGACCTGCACCAAGATACTGACCTGATGATGAATTTTATCCCTGACTCCTCTTTGCCTTCTATGAATTCAGTAAATGTATACTAAGCACTTACCATGCACAAGCTACTGATCTAGGCACTGGGAACGCAGTGGTGAACAAGACAAAGTCTCCACACACATGAACTTCCATACTAGCATGGGAAATAGACCACAAATGAATAATGAACTCTCTTTTTTAATGTCAAATGGCAATAGTACTAGAAGAAAATAAAGGAAGGTAATGAAATAGAGAATGATGGAAGAAGCACAATTTTAGATTGACTGGTTAGGGAAGGCCTGTTTTATGATGGAACATTTGAGCCAAAGGCCTGAATGAAGTGATGGAGCAACCAAGTGAATTTCTGAAGGTAGAGTATTCCAAGCACAGAGAAAAGCTGATGTAAAAGTCTTGTGGTAGGAATGTGGGTAGTATATTCCATTAGTTTCAAGAAAGAAAGTGAGGATTCAGTTGGGTGAGGGTGAGAAAACAGTAAGAAATGAGATCAGAAGAGGTAGTGAGAGGTCTGAGCATAAGGACTTTGAATTTTATTCTTAAGATTAGGGAAAGCCTTTGGAGGTTTGTGCAAGATAGGATTTTTATTTTAAAAGGATCACACTATGGATCCTTCATGTGAAAGGATCAGACTACAAGGGTGGAAAATGGAAATAGGGAGACTTGTTAGGAGACTTGGAGTAGTCCAGCTGAGATGATGGTGATTCGGACCACTCTGGTAGCAGTAGGTAGGTAGCAGGCTGGTAGCAGTAGATTGCATATAGGAAATATTTGAAGATTGAGCCAACAGAGTTTGCTGAAATATGTATCAACTGTGATATTTTAATATATTTTAGGTATTGTTAATAATAAGAAATGTCTTCCTTAAAAATCAGAGAAGCAAATGTTTAGATAGGTATCTCAATAAAATACATTTTTCCTGCTTTTTCAGGTTTGATTACTCAGGAGTTGGAAGTTCAGATGGTAACTTAAAAGAATGCACAATAGGGAAATGGAGAAAAGATGTTCTTTCTATAATTGATGACTTAGCTGAAGGACCACAGGTGACTATTTTTGTTATATGATGTTAAATATTTGATTATAACCTCATGATATTTGAGCTGTTTCTTTAGATGTGAGAATGTATTTAATATTTTTAATTAAAAAAATCAATTTTGATATTTGATTTAAAATGTTCTTTCATTTTGCTTTCTAATAAAATGTAAGTATTTTATTTTTCACTTTACAAATCATATTTTTTATAATTTACACTTTATCACAGGCCTACTACTTTAGCAAAAAGTGATCATAATTTAACCCTACTTTGTGCCAAATATTAGAAGTCTGAGGGAGCAATATGCATATAAAAGAAAAAAATGTAAATAAATTTTGATTAAATTATTCATTCCTCCTTATGGATAAGAAAAAGAAATTCCTTTTTAAAACAATGCATATTTTTATTTTTAGATACTAGTTGGATCTAGCCTAGGTGGTTGGCTTATGCTTCATGCTGCAATTGCCCGGCCAGAAAAAGTTGTTGCTCTTGTTGGTGTAGCTACAGCTGCAGATTATCTGGTGACACAGTTTAATCAGCTTTCTGTTGAGGTAAGTCTCAAGTCGCCCCTGCAACTTCAATGTGTACCTCCTCTTACTCTTCTGCTTCCTCTCTATTTGAGTATTTGTTCATGTCATCTGTCCTTGGACCTCTTGTGCTGGCCCATCTTGTGTCTTAGCTGCTTTTCTGTCCATTATCTGTTGCTCTCTTGCCTAAGATTTCATTTCCTTCGTGCTCCCTTCAAATCATTCTGCCAAATATTTGGGCCATATTAGTGAAATCATAATTTTAAATTTCTTTTTTTTTTTTTTTTTTCCCTATGTATGAAATTTTTTTTTTTAATCATCTTTTTATTGAGATATATTCACATACCACGCAGTCATACAAAACAAATTGTACTTTCGATTGTTTACAGTACCATTACATAGTTGTACATTCATCACCTAAATCAATCCCTGACACCTTCATTAGCACACACACAAAAATAACAAGAATAATAATTAGAGTGAAAAAGAGCAATTGAAGTAAAAAAGAACACTGGGTACCTTTGTCTGTTTGTTTGCTTCCCCTACTTTTCTACACATCCATCCATAAACTAGACAAAGTGGAGTTTGGTCCTTATGGCATTCCCAATCCCACTGTCACCCCTCATAAGCTACATTTTTATACAACTGTCTTCGAGATTCATGGGTTCTGGGTTGTAGTTTAATAGTTTCAGGTATCCACCACCAGCTACCCCAATTCTTTAGAACCTAAAAAAGGTTGTCTAAAGTGTGCGTAAGAGTGCCCACCAGAGTGATCTCTCGGCTCGTTTTGGAATCTCTCTGCCACTGAAGCTTATTTCATTTCCTTTCACATCCCCCTTTTGGTCAAGAAGATGTTCTCCATCCCACGATGCCGGGTCTACATTCCTCCCCGGGAGTCATATTCCACGTTGCCAGGGAGATTCACTTCCCTGGGTGTCTGATCCCACGTAGGGGGGAGGGCAGTGATTTCACCTTTCAAGTTGGCTTAGCCAGAGAGAGAGGGCCACATCTGAGCAACAAAGAGGCATTCAGGAGGAGACTCTTAGGCACAAATACAGGGAGGCCTAGCCTCTCCTTTGCAGCAACCGTCTTCCCAAGGGTAAAACTTATGGTAGAGGGCTCAACCCATCAAACCACCAGTCCCCTATGTCTGTGGTCATGTTAGCAACCATGGAGGTGGGGTAGGCGAATACCCCTGCATTCTCCACAGGCTCCTCAAGGGGGCACTACATCTTTTTTTTTTTTTTTTCCTTGTTTGTCTTTTTTCTTTTTTTTTTTTTTTTAACTTTCCCTTCTTTTTTAAATCAACTGTATGAAAAAAAAAGTTAAAAAGAAAACAAACATACAATAAAACAACATTTCAAAGAGACCATAACAAGGGAGTAAGAAAAAGACAACTAACCTAAGATAACTGCTTAACTTCCAACATGTTCCTACTTTACCCCAAGAAAGTTACATAATATAGCAACATTTCAGTGAACTTGTTCCTACTACATCCATCAGAAATTAACAGACCATAGTCATTTCTGGGCATCCCCAGAACGTTAAATAGCTTATCTGTTCTTCTTGGATTATTGTTCCCCCTTCCTTAATTGCTCTCTACTGCTAGTTCCCCTACATTCTACATTATAAACCATTTGTTTTACATTTTTCAAAGTTCACATTAGTGGTAGCATATAATATTTGTCTTTTTGTGCCTGGCTTATTTCGCTCAGCATTATGTCTTCAAGGTTCATCCATGTTGTCATATGTTTCACCAGATTGTTCCTTCTTACTGCCGCGTAGTATTCCATCGTGTGTATATACCACATTTTATTTATCCACTCATCTGTTGAAGGACATTTGCGTTGTTTCCATCTCTTGGCAATTGTGAATAATGCTGCTATGAACATTGGCGTGAAGATATCTGTTCGTGTCACTGCTTTCCGATCTTCCGGGTATATACCGAGAAGTGCAATCGCTGGATCGAATGGTAGCTCTATATCTAGTTTTCTAAGGAACTGCCAGACTGACTTCCAGAGTGGCTGAACCATTATACAGTCCCACCAACAATGAATAAGAGTTCCAATTTCTCCACATCCCCTCCAGCATTTGTAGTTTCCTGTTTGTTTAATGGCAGCCATTCTAACCGGTGTTAGATGGTATCTCATTGTGGTCTTAATTTGCATCTCTCTAATAGCTAGTGAAGCTGAACATTTTTTCATGTGTTTCTTGGCCATTTGTATTTCCTCTTCAGAGAACTGTCTTTTCATATCTTTTGCCCATTTTATAATTGGGCTGTCTGTATTATTGTCATTGAGTTGTAGGATTTCTTTGTATATGCAAGATATCAGTCTTTTGTCAGATACATGGTTTCCAAAAATTTTTTCCCATTGAGTTGGCTGCCTCTTCACCTTTTTGAGAAATTCCTTTGAGGTGCAGAAACTTCTAAGCTTGAGGAGTTCCCATTTATCTATTTTCTCTTTTGTTGCTTGTGCTTTGGGTGTAAAGTCTAGGAAGTGGCCTCCTAATACAAGGTCTTGAAGATGTTTTCCTACATTATCTTCTAGGAGTTTTATGGTACTTTCTTTTATATTGAGATCTTTGGTCCATTTTGAGTTAATTTTTGTGTAGGGGGTGAGGTAGGGGTCCTCTTTCATTCTTTTGGATATGGATATCCAACTCTCCCAGCCCCATTTGTTGAAAAGACCATTATGGCTCAGTTCGGTGACTTTGGGGGCCTTATCAAAGATCAGTCGGCCATAGATCTGAGGGTCTATCTCTGAATTCTCAATTCGATTCCATTGATCTATATGTCTATCTTTGTGCCAGTACCATGCTGTTTTGGCAACTGTGGCTTTATAATAAGCTTCAAAGTCAGGGAGTGTAAGTCCTCCCACTTCGTTTTTCTTTTTTAGAGTGTCTTTAGCAATTCGAGGCATCTTCCCTTTCCAAATAAATTTGATAACTAGCTTTTCCAAGTCTGCAAAGTAGGTTGTTGGAATTTTGATTGGGATTGCATTGAATCTGTAGATGAATTTGGGTAGAATTGACATCTTAATGACATTTAGCCTTCCTATCCATGAACATGGAATATTTTTCCATCTTTTAAGGTCCCCTTCTATTTCTTTTAGTAGAGTTATGTAGTTTTCTTTGTATAGGTCTTTTACATCTTTGGTTAAGTTTATTCCTAGGTACTTGATTTTTTTAGTTGCTATTGAAAATGGTATCTTTTTCTTGAGTGTCTCTTCAGTTTGTTCATTTCTAGCATATAGAAACATTACTGACTTCTGTGCATTAATCTTGTATCCTGCTACTTTGCTAAATTTGTTTATTAGCTCTAGTAGGTGTATCGTCGATTTCTCAGGGTTTTCTAGATATAAGATCATATCATCTGCAAACAATGACAGTTTTACTTCTTCTTTTCCAATTTGGATGCCTTTTATTTCTTTGTCTTGCCGGATTGCCCTGGCTAGCACTTCCAGCACAATGTTGAATAACAGTGGTGACAGCGGGCATCCTTGTCTTGTTCCTGATCTTAGAGGGAAGGCTTTCAGTCTCTCACCATGGAGTACTATGCTGGCTGTGGGTTTTTCATATATGCTCTTTATCATGTTGAGGAAGTTTCCTTCAATTCCTACCTTTTGAAGTGTTTTTATCAAAAAGGGATGTTGGATTTTGTCAAATGCTTTTTCAGCATCTATTGAGATGATCAATTGATTTTTCCCTTTCGAGTTTTTAATGTGTTGTAATACATTGATTGTTTTTCTTATGTTGAACCATCCTTGCATGCCTGGAATGAACCCCGCTTGGTCATGGTGTATGATTTTTTTAATGTGTCTTTGGATTTGATTTGCAAGTATTTTGTTGAGGATTTTTGCATCTATATTCATTAGGGAGATTGGCCGGTAGTTTTCCTTTTTTGTAGCATCTTTGCCTGGTTTTGGTATTAGATTGATGTTAGCTTCATAAAATGAGTTAGGTAGTGTTCCATTTTTTTCAATGTTTTGAAAGAGTTTGAGTAAGATTGGTGTCAGTTCTTTCTGGAAAGTTTGGTAGAATTCCCCTGTGAAGCCATCTGGCCCTGGGCATTTATTTGTGGGAAGATTTTTGATGACTGATTGGATCTCTTTGCTTGTGATGGGTTGGTTGAGGTCTTCTATTTCTTCTCTGGTCAGTCTAGGTTGTTCATATGTTTCCAGGAAATTGTCCATTTCTTCTACATTATCCAGTTTGTTGCCATACAGTTGTTCATAATATCCTCTTATAATTTTTTTAATTTCTTCAGGATCTGCAGTTATGTTACCTTTTTCATTCATTATTTTGTTTATATGGGTCTTCTCTCTTTTTGATTTTGTCAGTCTAGCTAGGGGCTTGTCAATCTTGTTGATCTTCTCAAAGAACCAACTTTTGGTGATATTTATCCTTTCTATTGTTTTTTTGTTCTCTATGTCATTTATTTCTGCTTTAATCCTTGTTATTTCTTTTCTTGTACTTGGTTTAGGATTGGTTTGCTGTTCATTTTCTAGCTTCTTCAGTTGATCCATTAGTTCTTTGATTTTGGCTCTTTCTTCCTTTTTAATATATGCGTTTAGTGCTATAAATTTCCCCCTTAGCACTGCTTTTGCTGCATCCCATAGGTTTTGGTATGTTGTGTTCTCATTTTCATTCGTCTCTATATATTTAGCAATTTCTCTTGCTATTTCTTCTTTAACCCACTGATTGTTTAGGAGTGTGTTGTTTAACCTCCAGGTATTTGTGAATTTTCTAAGTCTCTGATGGTTATTGACTTCTAATTGTATTCCATTGTGGTCAGAGAATGTGCTTTGAATAATTTCAATCTTTTTAAATTTATTGAGGCTTGTTTTATGTCCCAGCATATGATCTATTCTGGAGAAAGTTCCGTGAGCACTAGAAAAGTATGTGTATCCTGGTGATTTGGGATGTAATGTCCTGTAGATGTCTGTTAAATCTAATTCATTTATCAGATTGTTTAGGTTTTCAATTTCCTTATTGGTCTTCTGTCTGGTTGATCTATCTATAGGAGAGAGTGATGTGTTGAAGTCTCCCACAATTATTGTGGAAACATCAATTGCTTCCTTTAGTTTTGCCAATGTTTCTCTCATGTATTTTGTGGCACCTTGATTGGGTGCATAGACATTTACGATTGTTATTTCTTCTTGCTGAATTGCCCCTTTTATTAGTATGTAGTGGCCTTCTTTGTCTCTCAAAACATCCCTGCATTTGAAGTCTATTTTATCTGAGATTAATATTGCTACACCTGCTTTCTTTTGGCTGTAGCTTGCATGAAATATTTTTTTCCATCCTTTCACTTTCAGTTTCTTTGTGTCCCTGTGTCTAAGATGAGTCTCTTGTATGCAACATATTGATGGTTCATTTTTTTTGATCCATTCTGCGAATCTATATCTTTTAATTGGGGAGTTTAATCCATTTACATTCAACGTTAAAACCGTGAAGGCATTTCTTGAATCGGCCATCTTATCCTTTGGATTATGTTTGCCATATTTTTCCCTCTCTCTGTTAATATCCTTTATTGTACCCATACCGAATCTCTTTAGTACTGAACCTTTCTCCAGGTCTCTCTGTCCTGTCTTTGTTTCTCTGTCTGTAGGGCCCCCTTTAGTATCTCCAGTAGGGCAGGTCTCTTGTTAGCAAATTCTCTCAGCATTTCTTTGTCTGTGAAAAATTTAAGCTCTCCCTCAAATTTGAAGGAGAGCTTTGCTGGATAAAGTATTCTTGGCTGGAAATTCCTCTCACTCAGAATTTTAAATATATCGTGCCACTGCCTTCTTGCCTCCATGGTGGCTGCTGAGTAGTCACTACTTAGTCTTATGCTGTTTCCTTTGTATGTGGTGAATTGCTTTTCTCTTGCTGCTTTCAGAACTTGCTCCTTCTCTTCTGTGTTTGACAGTGTGATCAGTATATGTCTCGGAGTGGGTTTTTTTGGATTTATTCTATTTGGAGTTCGCTGAGCATTTATGATTTGTGTATTTATGTTGTTTAGAAGATTTGGGAAGTTTTCCCCAACAATTTCTTTGAATACTCTTCCTAGACCTTTACCCTTTTCTTCCCCTTCTGGGACACCAATGAGTCTTATATTCGGACGTTTCATATTATCTATCATATCCCTGAGGTCCATTTCGAGTTTTTCAATTTTTTTCCCCATTCTTTCTTTTATGCTTTCATTTTCCATTCTGTCATCTTCCAGGTCACTGATTCGTTGTTCAATTTCCTCTAGTCTTGTACTATGAGTGTCCAGAATCTTTTTAATTTGGTCAACAGTTTCTTTAATTTCCATAAGATCATCCATTTTTTTATTTAGTCTTGCAATGTCTTCTTTATGCTCTTCTAGGGTCTTCTTGATTTCCTTCATATCCCGTACTATGGTCTCATTGTTCATCTTTAGTTCTTTGAGTAGCTGCTCTAGGTGGTGTGTCTCTTCTGGTCTTTTGATTTGGGTGCTTGGGCTTGGGTTATCCATATCGTCTGGTTTTTTCATATGCTTTATAATTTTCTGTTGTTTTTGGCCTCGTGGCATTTGCTGACCTTGATAGGGTTCTTTTAGGGTTTGTAGACCAGTTGAAGTCCTTATCTCTAATTTATCAGATCTACAGCTTCGTGGAGTACACTTTCTCTAACTAACCAGCAGGTGGCGTCCACGAGCCACCTGTTCTCCACAAGCCAGATCTCCCCTGCTTAGCCTTTTTGGTGAGTGGGGGAGTGAGTCTTGTGGGGCCCAATTGGTGTACCAAGCTTGCGTGTGTAGTTGGTGTTGCCTGCCCTGTATGTGGGGCATGTTTCTGGGCAGTCGGGGAGGGGGGGGTGGCCCTAACAATCAAATCTCCCTGATGATCCTAGAGTTTTAAAGCTGCTGCAATAGTCTAATCCTTCAGTTCAGTCCTGCCACAGTTTGTCTCTGCCACTGACCCACAAGTCTTTGGTATTGGCGTATGGCTCCTGAGACTTGCAAGTGGGCCCCTCTTCCAGGCTGTGCACCCCGGGTCCTCTGTTGAGGGATGACTGTGCTATGTCGCAGGTGAGTGCCGTCCCCCCAGGGCAGTTCTGGGCTGCTGGGCTGTGTTGGGAGGCTCCCAGTCTGCTCAAATGATGGCTGAATGGGGCTCTGTTAATTCACACTGCTCCCCCTTCCCAGCTCTGGGACATTCAGCTGAGGTTGCAGGGAAGGCTAATGTCCACGCCCAGTTTTGTGGTGTGTGCCTGTTATTTGAAGCACTTCCGTCACACTGGGTTGTCTGGGGCAGCTCTGGGCTATGGGGCTGGCGATGGGCAGGAGTGTTTCCTGTCCACCAGGATGGTGGCTGTGAGCGGACACCCCCCTTTTCTTGGGAAGTTGTGTTGTTTAGTGAATTTTCTCAGCCACTGGAATATTGCCTTTTGTCTCAGAGCTCTCTTAGTTCTGCTCTTGACTTGACGTGCCCAAATTTCAATTCTTTGAAGCTTTCTGTATTGAGCTTCTTAGAGTAATTGTTTTAGAAAAAGCAAAAAGGATTTTAAAAAAAAAAAAAAAAAAAGGGCCCTCCTCAGAGATCTAATGGGTTATTGAAATGCTAATAGACAAAGCAACCAGGGCCATTAAGGAAAGGTGCACAGGGCAGAGAGATCAGCTTTGCTTCGGGATTTGCATATGCGCCTCAAGGCCTGATCTCCGCCCTTCCCCTTTCTGTGTTCACCAGAACTCGAAAAATCCTCTGTTTTTATTTTGGAGTTTTTCGTGTTGTTTTTTTTCTATGCCTGTCTCCTCTCTGCTGGGCTGGCTGCTCTCAGAGTCTCTGGTGTCTGCTCTCAGTCTATCTATGGTTGGAGTTTGAATCAGTAGAATGAGTTTCCGATAAGAGCAGCCACTGCAATTCTCCCTTCTCCTTCCCGGAGCTGACAGCCCCTCCTCCCCCGGGACTGAGCCTGGCAGGGAGGGGCGCGGGTCCCCTGGGCGCAAAAACTTACAGATTTCGCTGATCTCAGCAGTTCCACGTTTTCATGAGTGTTGTATGAAGTATGCCCAAAGACAGATTGCTCTGTGGTGTCCAGTCCACGCAGTTCCTGGCTTTTTACCTACTTTCCTGGAGGAGTAACTAAAACATACAGCTCACCAGTCTGCCATCTTGCCCCGCCTCTCTAAATTTCTTTTTAACAACACTTTCCTTATTAATCAAATTTACTTACTTGGCTCACACACTGGGATCTCTTTTTGTACCTCTTACTCTATTTTGTGGTAGGTGGGCAACAGTACCTGTTATGACTGTGTTAGACTTAGCTAATTAATTATGAAACTTTTTTTTTTAGCCTGAAAGCAGCCTCAGATTGTCTCTCAGCACTGCTCTCTAGGCAGACACTAACAGTCAATCAGAGTTAGCAGATAGGAGATGAGATTTGTCATTGCTGGCTTCCATACTTACTTGGCATTCCTTTTCTACTCCTGGCTTGTTAGCAATGCAAATTCTTGAGCTTCACCCAAGACCTAAGTCATTAACTAGAGGTGTAGCCCAGCAATCTGTGTTTTAACAAGTCCCCAGGTGAATTTTGAAAACCACTGATGTAAAGAGTGGAGGAGGAAAAGAAAAGAAGAAAAAAGCATATGTAGTGTTGAATAATGGAATGTCACTGACTTATGCCTTAAGTTTTTGCATTGATATCAGTGGCATATATCATCCGTTGTAAGTTTATTCTTAGTTCACATTGTTCTGCCCAGCTCCTTAAGAAATGGCATTGTCTGCATAGTCATATCCCTCATAGTTATTTCCTATCAGGGCCAAAATTGCAAAGTTGCTCTTTCTTGCACTTATCTCCTATTTCTGAATTCTTTTCATTTTCTTGGTTGTTTTTCATATATAGTTGCTTAGTGTCCTCATGCTGCTAACTTTTGTACCATAGCATCTATGTGCTTCCAAACCTGGAACTCCTTACTCCATCTTCTAGTTCAATAATACCTAGCTGCAGTGCTTCTTGTAGGAAGTTATCTCAAGGATGTGGCAGATTTGAAAGGAGTTGATTAAATAAATTTGGTTATTGGTAAATGACATGATTTATGTACATTATATCGTGTGTATCCACATCGCTCAGAGTAAAAATATAGCTATACCTTAACTGACTGAGAAGATCTTTGTCTTTCAAATCATAGCACATCTTTGCTAATCTTAAATGAGATATGCAAGCAGTTTACAAAAGCATGTTGATCCCCGGTGGACTTAGAAGCATGTGTAAGGAAAGAACAGGAACACTAGGACCACTGTTACTTCTTCCCCCAGAAACCAGCTAGCCTTAACAATGTCAGGGGAGCAGAAGGCAGGTGGAAGGGGGTGGTGGGGAGGTTCACTATCTTTTATGGTCCTGAGTTTGTGAAGACCCAGCATTTCTCTTTGTGCCTAGGAACTTGACTCTTAATTGGCTCTAATCATTATATTCTCCTTTGGCCACTAGAGGGCCTCAGACAGGATGCCCAGCTGTTTGGAATCTAAGCTGATCAAGCGCTTTGCCTTGAGATAGTTTCCTCTTGGGTGAATACTGTACTCTTCTTTGGGTAGTGCTGTTTTTGCTATTTCTGAACTTTTCATTTTGAGGGTTGGGGACAGCCCCATTTTTAAAATGAAGTTTCTTCCTCAAATAGACAGTCATTCAATTCAATGGCCGACAATAGTGCTAGTTGGGGTAGTGCCTAAAGTGCGGCAGTTATCAATTCAGTATCTCAGCAGTTAGCATAGCTCCCATTTAAGCTAATAACCAGTGAAACTAAGTTCCAATTACTGAAAAATACACAAATTCAGGAACAATGTTGAGTAGTTTGAGGATAACATAATACTATTTTTGCTTTAAATATTTGGTTCAGGCATTTTCAATGCAGAGAGTCCTATGATATTAATATAATCATCATTTTATAGTTTTTTAGAATTTTGTTAATTTCAGATGACTTAGGGATAGATATATAGGAGTAGAACTTTCAGATAAAGAGATTTTTGACTGAATCAAACCCTTTTGGAATTTTAAAAAATACTTAATATTAAAATGGCTACATATTTGTTTTTTTTAATTCTTATTTTCCTTTGTAATGAATTAACAGTTTAAACTTGGAAAAATCGTAGTATTTTAATTGAAATTTTAAGTTTGAAAGATTTCAGATGTGTCATATAGGGCTTTTCCTTGCTTGAGTTTTTCCCTTTATCTTTTGTAAAATGTCCACCTGGTTTTCTAGTCAGAAATGTCCTTCATGTAAGGTGGTTGCAACAGCCTTAAAGCTATTCACATCATGATTTACTAGTTCAAATTCTGGTCTTTCCAAAGAACATACAATATCCACACAAACCTTTATATTCAAAGATGTTCATGAAAGTATCCATCAGTGTGAGAATGGTTAAACTAATTATTTTAAATCAATTACAGTAGACTATTATGCAGCCTTTAACACCTTTTGTTAGAATTTTTAAAAACACATAACTATGTCCTAAATGAATAAAGTGGCATAGAACATTGTATATGAATGTGTATTAGATATGTATTTTACATATTACATATATAAGAATCAAACATGACATGCATAGAAAAATACTATAAGGAAATAGCTACCATGTTAATGGTAGTTATAGCCAAGAGGTAGGATTATATGATTTATTTCTTTTTAGACTTTTTTGTATTTCCCATATTTTCTATGAGTATGTGCTACTACTTTTAATTAGAGAAATTATTTAATTTAAGACAAATAAATCATAATCTAAAAAATAGAAATTCTTCAAGAATGAAAGGATAACTGATATTTCATCTTAAGGAAATAAGTGTAGAAAGGATGCCATTGTTCTGTTTTCAGGAAGTATTTGAAAGACTCTGTCATTCAAAACAATACCAAAATCTTTTTCTCATTCCACAGGACTTTGGAAGGTAAAAACTATAATTTTTCATACATTCAGTCTTACATTTCATGACCATATGTAGGTATGATTGTCCCACAATTCACTGAATAATTTTTCATTTTTAGTTCAGTGCTGATTCTTTCCTTTCTTCCCTGATGCCATTCACATTTTAGCTACTTATAGGCACTTTAGTTTTATAATTTTGAAATTAATCAACTTTTAACTATAAGCTTTGATTTTATATAAATATGAATGCTACCTGGACTGATTTTAAGAAATTACTGTAATTTTTCCCTTCCTTCATTTTCTCTTTCATTTGGGGTAAAGCAATACCTGCTCTAAATGTTTGATGATAAAGTTAGCTAAATCTACATTTAACTCCTAGACACAGCAATTACTAGCTTTGAATTTTGAGCATATTTAACCTCTCTAAATCTTAATTTCCTCTTTTGTAAAAATAGAATAGTAAGAGAGTTATTATAAGGATCTTATGAAATAATACATATAAAGTTCCTTGCATATAGTAAGTATTCAAGGATTGATAATTATTTCATTTTTATCATCTCTTTCCTCTTTCTCAAGGACTACTTTTCTTAGATGATTTAAGACTATTGCAGGTGTTATGTTGCATAAAAACTTTTATTTTCCTCATTTTTTCCCCATAGGTAAAAAAGGAAGTAGAGATGAAAGGCGAGTGGTTAATGCCATCAAAATACGCTGAAGAAGGAGCTTATCACATCCAGTACAGTTTCATTAAAGAAGCTGAGCATCACTGCTTGTTACATAGCCCTATTCCTGTGAACTGCCCTGTGAGATTGCTCCATGGCATGAAGGATGACATTGTCCCTTGGCATACATCCATACATGTTGCTGACCGAGTAATCAGCACAGATGTTGATGTCATCCTTCGAAAACATAGCGATCACCGAATGAAAGAAAAAGCGGACATTCAACTTCTTGTTTACACTATTGATGACTTAATTGATAAGCTTTCAACATTAGTTTGAATTGTGTCATGGCATAAAGGTATACTTCATTGTGTAGTTGACTAGAATCACATTTTTAGTTCCTCTGTAGACTGATACATCCCAAAGATTGAGAGAGAAAAAATGAAAAGCCCTGATACGTTAGAAGGTTTTTTCCTCTTACCTCTACTTTGTAAATATCATAGGAGTATTTACTTAATGATGTATTTGCACAAATGGTACAAATTGTGAAGAAAGTACCAGCTGCTGTTTGGAAAATTTTCTCCTTCCTTCAATCCTTGATTTTTTTTCATTAAAATGTGTCCTATTTTTTAAGTCAAGAGATGCTTACCTTTCTTGTGCTTATGCCAAATGCCAGCTCTTAAGCATATTCTTCTACTTAGAATTATTCAAGAAACCTTGAACAATTTTTTTTTTTGGTACCATTATATATGGAGATTTGTAAGATTATTACTTCTGATTTAAAAAAGCAACTCACAAAATATAGCGTTTATTGAAATAAATGTGCAATGATTAGAGAATGTTTGAAGCATAATAAAGTTAAAAAAATAAGGGTGTTACTTTATATAAATTATACACTGCGTGTTTCATTTGACTTAATTAAGGCTTTACTCTTCAAAGGCTCAAAACCTTATGTTGTTATAAAGGAAATACATTATTTCTATATTTTGGCTTATTTGTTTTATGTATTTAAATGAGGGAATTTCATCATAATGATGTAGCATTTTCATATTCTGATTGGTAAAACTAAAGAGCAAATTGATCGTTACATATTATTGCCTACCCACAAAAAAAATCCCTTTTTCATGAATATATGCCTTAAGTACACGTAGCCAAATGATTGCTACCTAAATCAGAGGGCTTTCTGAAGTATAGAATCAGTCAGGAAATATGAAATGACAATGTATAAATATGGATGTATTTTTTTAATAACTAAAATGAATTTGTGCAGTAGCCAGCCTTGATATTACAGAATTGGTGTTTTTTAACTATTAATTTTGGCTGGAATTTGTTTAGCTTGCTTAGGTTATTCTGTTAAAGTAAAACTTTTATTAAGTTGAAAACATGACTCATATATATAAAAGGAGCACGTGTCAAAGATTTATTTCATTAATGAGGGAAATAGCATGATGACAAACCTGGTTCAAAGGAGAATTTAAGAAACTGAGCATTTATTGGCATTGAAGAAAGAATGTTGGGATAAAATTGCTGGGTAAGACACTGTGAGAAAAGAGCTGACAGCAGTCCTGACTACTATCCTTGGAAAGGCCTTAAAAGGTTGGCCCTTGGCAAGCATCTTGGAACTTGGATTTCTGGAGGGTTCCACCATCCCCAGAAGAGTGTCTCATTGTTTCATTGTGCCTGTTTATGCAAACAATATAGTTTATGCTGACCACCTCCTTTCTTTCTGGAGTCTGGAATTTTGGTATGTAACAATTAAAACATAACATAAAAAACCCTGGGTGCCGCATGTCTAACCAGCTTCCCCGGGAGACAACATTTCAGTCATCCTATGTGATTCCACTAGAATAGGATTCTTGGAAGCTTCTACCTGGTTTCCCCACACTTTACCCCATGCACCTTTTTCCTTTGCTGATTTTCTTTGTTTCCTTTTGCCGTAATAAGCCATAGCCATGAGTCCAACTATATGCAGAAATCTGTGAGTCCTAGCAAATCATCAAACCTAGGAGTGGTCGTGGGGACCCCAACATGGATACGAAACTAGTTAATGTCTTTATAGAGCAATAAAACTAAAAACTTTGGAGTTATCTTTTATACTGAACAAAAATTTTTGACAAACTAAAAATATATGAATCATCTGTGTGCAACACAGTGCCTGGTGCTTGAGTGGGTTGATAAGAGAATGGCAGGGTGGTTGTTACTTCATTCAAAAAATGCAAGGATCTACTCTGGCCAGACCCTGCTAGGTTTGAGGAGAGAAGAGGAAAGGGCCTCTGGCCATGAGAGTTTTCTGGGGTTAAACATGGTAATATGATTAGAGATTTGTAATGCTTATGTAGAGGCAGTAGTATAGCATAGCACTTAAAGGCAGAGACCCTGGAGCTTGATTTTGAATCATGGCTCACCACGTACTAGCTCTGTGACTGAGGAATTTACTTAACCTCCCTAAGCCTCACTTTCCTCATCTGTAAAATGACATAAACCTGCATAAAAGGGTGTAAAGGACTAAATAGGTTAAGAAGCAACACATTTTGAGAAATGTCTGACACATAGGAGGCACTACCATTACGTACAGAACACAGTCAAGTGAGAGACTAATGACACACATAATCTGGGAAGTAGGCAGGAAGGTGGAGGCAAGGAAGAGGATAGGGATTCTAGAGTTTACCTGGATTTGACCTTTGTAACCTCAGGATCCAAACTGGAATGTGAGTGTTACGGTGTCCTTTCAATGATCAGTAGTTTCCGTTTGTTTTTTTAAAAGAGGGACCTTCACAATCTAGAGACAGGAGAAACTGTTTAAAATTTCATGTAGAGGTTAACATCACAAATTCCAAAGGAGCTGAGTTTGAATCAGTGAGATGTAGTGTATTCTAGTACATTAATTTTTTCCATGTTTTTCCCCAGGCTTTTTGTTTTTTCCTAAAACAACTCCATGCCATGTGTTCTGTGACATGGAAAATACTTGAACGGCAAGCAGCTCCTGAATGCCTCACCCTCTGGAACTCCTGGCTTATTTGAAGAACTTGACACCTCTAAAAATCTCAATATGGGCAACAGAAAGGGATAAGGCAAATGCCAATGGAAAGAATGGCTAAGTGGGGCCACATAATATATTTTGCTTTTGCTGCATCAGTTGAGACTTAGAGGCATTTCCAGACTCAAACCTAACAATATGCTCTTCTTTGAACAACAGATAGAAAGATCAGTGTGGAGGAAAGGAGGAAAAGAGCTCTGGGCAAAACTGAGTTTTATAAAGCATGGAGATACAGAACAAGGAAACATTACATGTAACCATTCCCAGAACAGTCCCCCAGATGGAAATGTCAAATTTCCATTAGATTTGGAACTGTTAAAACGCAAACACAAAATCCTAAAGAACTCATTCTGGTGGAGGGGAGAAGGTGGGTGGAATTTAAATATAATACCTTTTTAAGAGCTGCTTTAAATACAGGTCTGAAGTAACAGTTTAGAAATATAATCATGTATTACGTATAATTTGGTTTGTTGAAAAATTTGACACTGTGGCATATTTTAGAGAATATACCTAGAAAAATCAGACAATTTATTTAATCAAAAGTATCTTTAGAGGAAAATATCCTGTCCTTTTTGGCTCCCCCTCCTCCTGGGCTTTCAGGTTTTTGCTGCTAGCTGAAGCATTTCCTGACTCATTCTCATCTCTTTTTGCAGGAAGTTGCTGGATTCTCTGTGCTCTTAGAGCACTCTGTCCATGTCTCTTTCTTAGACTTTCCTGATTTGAGATTCTCATTTGATAGACCAGCCTCTCTCTCTCTCTCTCTCTCTCTCAAAGGACCTTTGAAGTCAGAAACTTTGTTTTAACATTTTTTTATCCCCAGACCTCTCTGTGCATGCTTCATCACACTCCTTTACTGGCTCCTCATCCTGACCCACCTGGTAATGTTAATAATCCCTTGAGTTCTGAGCTTGGCACTCTTCTTGTGCTACTTACTCATTCTCTTTGAGCAACCTCATCCATGTTCATGGTTTTAACTATTACCTACATGCAGACAGTTCTCATGTATATTTCTCCAATCTGGATTTCTCTTTTGAGCTCCAGACCCATAAAATCAACTGCCTAATGAACTACAGTGGACTGTGGGTATCTGAAATGCAGGAAGCCCCAAACTTACTATCTTTCCCCATAAATGTACTTCCTTGCCTATGTGTCTTCTTAATATAAATGGTGCCAGCATTATAAAAGTCAAGTTCAGGAGTTTCAGACCATCTTCTTTTCCTTCATTCAAATTAGATCTGATGGCTCTCTTTCCCTATGAAAAATTCCACACTCTTGCTTGATATAAGCCCAGTGGTAAGGCTGATAAGTGTTTAACAACTGGCTTTCCAGGAAAAATAAAAAGTTCTGATTGGAAGCATTTGCCAACAACTCTGATATAAATACTTCCACCATGGCTGATTTCAAGCTATCACTATGACATCGCTGAATACAAAGTTGGGAAGAAATGCTCAGTAACACACCATTAAACAATATGTACGTATACCATGTAGATACAATAGACTAAGACAAATATCCTCAGGAGTAAAGGCAATAGTGAAAGGTAGCAAAAGTAATTAGGAAATGAATTTTGAATATTTTTATATAATTTATTAAATATAAGTTTGTATAATCTTTTTTCTTTTTAAATAATGACTGGGTTTAGCAACTAGTTCTCAAAACCAAAAATTTAACCTTGAGCCCTTGCAAGCATATTACTTAATGATCTGCAATCTGCCTGACATCCTAGCTTTATTTTTTTCTTTCTGTGAGTCTCTTCCCTTTAACCCTATGCTTTGTTAATGCCACAACATTTTCACCTTCTGTGTGCCTTTGCCAGCCAAACTCCGTACACCCCTCTGCCTCATCTCATTTACCTAGCAAACCTCTAATCATCTTTCCAGACTCAAACTTAAAGCCATCTCATTTATCAACCTTTTACCCACTTCCTTAGGCCCCTTCTTTGGGCATAAGTATGCCTCACTGAACACATTGTGCATATTTTTAGCATGACATCTAGCTGGTATTTATTATTTACAAGTTTAACTTTGCTGCTGGACCATGTTGCCATGTCTCATTCATTTTTGTGTCATTGATAACACAGGCCCTTTAAAAAAAGTTGAATAAATTAACTATGATGCTAGTACGCACTCAGTACATGTTGAGTTGAGCCCACTTCCACTGTCACCCCCCAGGGGATCAGATGTTTCTTCTCTGAAGACTTCCTCTGGATTTTGGGTCACTTCTAACCTACTCTTTGCTAGTGGCCCCTATTTGCCACTGTATCTCTCCAGAACCACGTGATCAATCGTTCACTTAAAAACCTCAGCTATTTCATTGTAATGGAAGAGAATCTTCAGATACAAAAATCTGCAAAGCAGTCTGCAACAAACAGCAGGGCAAAGTACATCTTTGGATATTCTAACTAATTCTAAAGTAGGTTTCTAACTTTATATCTCAGACCAACATCTTTCTTAGGGTAAGTCCATCCATGGAAGAAATTTAATACTTTCCATTTGGGCTTCTGTCCCCTTAGTTCCAGATGGAAACTGAACTTATTGCTGCCACCCAAGATGTAGCTCAGTGACTTCCACAATTCCACCGACAATTCCCCAGCTCGAAACTCCTCCTCTAAGCTCTGAGTCTCTAGAGACAGTTCTCTTTAGAACATCACCCACAACTGATGATTCCATGAAGCAATCAAGACTGCATTAGTCAGCCCTTCTCTTGCCTCTTTCTAAATCCACTGCTCTCCTAAACACTCCAGATTCTCTCAAACTCTCTTTCAGAATTCTCTCTCCCAGGCCTTCAACTACTGACCACTAGGTCTTTTCTCAAGCAAACCACTCACATATTACTAAGTAATTAAATTTTCATTAGCTCAGGCTCCAGCCTGGCAGAAGATTTTTCTCAATACACGTAAAATTTGAGGAGTCATTTCCTGCATAGCTTCTAATCAGTTTCCCACAGGGACAAAAGACAACCTTCCCATGCACTACAGTTGCTTTATCTAATGAGCCTGAATCAATTTATCAGTCCATCCAGAGGCGAGAATTATCTTTTATTCTCTCCCCATCTCCAAAACCCAGCACAGCAGTTGGCACAATAAAGCACTCTATAAAATATTTGTTGAATGAAGAAATGAACCAGAAAACAAATACTGGGTATTTTTGTCATGAAAAGTACCCAGAGACTTACACAACACCAATGACACTCAATCTTTACTCCTAAGGACCTTTCAGTCTATGGGGACAAACCGCCAAGCCCTTTAGCAGATGTAAAACTTTCAGTTCACTTAGGTCTAATGATTTCTCTTTCACTCCAAGGGCTTTTAGTACATTGAGCTCTCTTTAATTTATAAAATTTCCTCTTAGTGACTTTTGCTTTAAAGTGACATTAAAAAGCTACATCCCTTGAGTAAGTTAAACTGAGGCACAACATTTTCCCACCAGGATGGAAGTTTCCAGATGAAATCCGGCTGGCAGCTGAACAAGTTAGTGATTGCAGCTCTCAAGCCCTCCCCTCCTGCACCACAGACAATTGTTACCCCAGGGTAGGGGCCAAGTGGTTTGGCTACTCCTGACAGATGGACAGTCAGCAGAATGGACCCCCTTTCACCGGCCCCCAGCCCATTGTGTAGCTGTATGCTGGCCGTGTCTACAATCGGACTGACTCCCCAGAGAAAGGGAAAAGAATTGTGCAGCTGAGAAAGAAGCTCTCAGCGGGAGGGAGGGGAATGGATTGACACAAGAGAGGGCTAGCTTTTTGGGCGGCTCTTAGCAACGGCTCTGTTTTGACCTTCCTCAGCCCTGAGAAATGCACATCAGGGCACCGTTCTGCCAGGCACCATGCAGCAGCGGCAGCTGAACGCCAAGGCAGCCTCCCTCTCTGCCTGTTAATTACCGGCTCTTTCTGATCCCATGGTTCCTGCCTTTGCAAACTGCTACTGAGAGCGGACAAGAAACGACTACCACCCAGACTCCTTTGCGTCCGGGTCCAGACTTGACTGTGAGTCCTTGTGCATCATCTCATCTCATTGATAGGTGGGACTGAAAGGGCGGTTCCACTCCCCGGGGACCCGCCGGGGCTTTATTCTAGAGTCACTGGAGCGTGGCTGCGCTTTTCCTTCCCGTTTGTAGGTGAAACCCTATTGGCTTCACTGGGTCTTTGATTTAAACCACGCCCGGCTTGCTGCCCGCTTTGCTGCGGCTCGGCCAGGCCACCCAGCCTCATCCCAGCCCCGTGTGCAGGGAGCCCGGGGGCTGCTGCTGCTATTGTGTGGATGCCGCGCGTGTCCGCTCTCTTTTCCAGAGATGGCTAACAGGGGCCCCAGCTACGGCTTAAGCCGAGAGGTGCAGGAGAAGATCGAGCAGAAGTATGACGCGGACCTGGAGAACAAGCTGGTGGACTGGATTATCCTGCAGTGCGCGGAGGACATAGAGCACCCGCCTCCCGGCAGGACCCATTTTCAGAAATGGTTAATGGACGGGACGGTAAGGCCGGCAGCGATCTTTGTCGTTGGGGCGGGTGGGCCGGGAAACCCTCCAGGGCCCTTACTTTAACTTGAGGCTGCACGGAGGAGCTGCTCCGTGCCTCACCGGGAATGGGAAAGCCTCTGTTTCATCAGAAGGCTTGGAAGATTTGGACTCCCTGCACAATCCCCTAGCTACCTGAGAGAATTTTCCACTCCTGGGAGACACCGCAGTTTCCTTCTGAATGGTTGGCAAATTCAAGGCCCTTTTGCTTTTTCCAAAGAGAATAGAGGTGTCTTTCGTTAGGATCTTCCCAACCTTCTGTCCTTCTCTGTGAATCAGCTCTCCCACCCCCACACACATACACTCAAGGAATAGGTTAGTTACACAGCAAAACGAACATAGACCTGGCCTCCCCCCTTCCTATCCCTCTGCAGCCATTCTCCCTGGAGGTGCTGCTCACTGTCTGTTTGGGTTCTCATGAAACTGAAGGGAGTCCTTATTCAATAACAGCTTTTCTGACCCGATGTGTGTGTGTGTTTGGGGGTTCTGAAGACCGCAACCTCTGCTGATTCAAACAAGCCCATCATTTCCTGCAGGCTGTGATTTACTGTTACATAACTGTTACCCCACGCTTCTGTTTGGTTGCCCAGGACTTGAGTTATCAGTATCTGGGAGAAGGATACCTAGCTCGAATTCTTTTACACATCATTAGAACATATGGGATGAGTTGTTGAAGCCTGACTATGATCTGCCTCTTGATAGAAGAGATAATATTAGACTCCATCATTTGCCCCCACCCCCAGGAGCTACTAACTCATCCTTCCATAGAAAGTCTGGAATCATGTCCTCCCCCATCCCACGTCATTCCCTATCTGTAAACATTCTTTGCCTCACCCCCCCACCCCACCCCCACAAAAAAGGGAAGTGAGGAGCAAAGGAAGGAAGGGAGTGGGGTCTTTGGGGGTCAGCCTGGGGGCCTGACCACACTGCCCTGAGCCCCTGCCTTACCGGGGTCCATCGCTACCCATGCCCAAACCTGGTGAGCAGTGCCTGGGGGCGGGGGGCGGGGGATACACTTTGCTTTAGTGGCCTATAAATACCAAGGAAAGCACTGATTCTGTCTCCCCCTCTCCCCCTTCAGGTTCTGTGCAAGCTGATAAATAGTTTATACCCACCAGGACAAGAACCCATCCCAAAGATCTCTGAGTCAAAGATGGCTTTTAAGCAGATGGAACAAATCTCCCAGTTCCTAAAAGCTGCGGAGGTTTACGGCGTGAGGACCACTGACATTTTTCAGACGGTGGATCTATGGGAAGGTAAACAGCCCGCGAGCCCTGGAGATCGTTCCGCTCCCCCTCCCCTTTGCCCCAGGTCTTTGTGAAACCTGCTCGCCGGGTGTTCCCGGGCCTGCGGGGTGGAGGGTGTGCTCAGCTGTCATCCCGGCGGGCACTGTTAGCCCCCGCTCCCACCTTGTTTGTGACGCTCCCTAAAAGGGAGCACCCTCCTCTAAGGGAACGCACACCCCGAGGACACACAGAGACCTCGGCAAACTTACACGTAATCAGAAGCCTCCACCGAGAGGAAGCTAAAATGGTTACATGGATGCCTTTTCTTCATTCTACCCCTCCTGCAGCATACTCTCAGAACAAATCATCGCTCCTGCAGGAGAGCGGAGGCGGGGGGTGAGTGCACGTCTGACTCACCGGCAGCAGGGCTTATAGACAAAGCCCCCTGGTGGGGTTTTGTCATTCAATTTGAGAAATAAATAGTCCTCAACCTTTTGTTAAACCATTATCTGGAAGCTTGGTGACTACACCTTCCTGATAGGTATTCTGCTCAGACAACCTGACGAGTGATTTTTTTCTTTCAGATTTATGAATTGATTATGAACTCTTACAAAGGCCTAAAAATTAAGCATATTTCTGGACATATTTAACAGTCCACCGTCATCGGGGAAAAAATGGTGTGAATGGCGACACTCCCTGAGAATTTGGGACCTATGGGCACGGCGTCTTTTGTCCCCTTTGGCCCGAGCATGTCCATCCATGCAGCTGTGTTCTGACTGGGCTGCCTGGGACACCGAGAGACAGATCAGCCCAGGAAGGGCTGCCCGAGGGACTCTCTCATATGTCCAATGTCACTGACTGTCATCGGTGGCCCACTCAATAGGATCCCCAGGGCAATGACAAAAAAGTCTTTGCTGACAGTGAGAATGGGGTAATGTTCCTCTGATCAAGAGACAATGGTATTTTAAGGGGTATTAGTTGTGGTCAAATTAGATTTCTAGCAGAGGATCATCCTATAAACAACTTGTAAAAAAAATTTCCTCTTTAATCCTCACAGATCCTCAGTGTCATGCGGAGAGCTGGTTTTCATCTTTCCTTCATAGATGGGTAGTTGAAATCTCTAGACACCAATGAGCTGCCTTTATGTGGCACCAATACCTTGAAACCCAGATATCTCAAACTTCAAGCCCTTGGACCTTATGAGCTCTTGGTTCAGAATCCGCACCTAATGTCATAGTTGAGACTTGATCCCTACTTCCGAGACCAAAACTGACGATTTTTCCCAGTTAATGCACTAGGCATTGTACAAGTGCTTTGCTGCGTAATGTCAGTTACCTCTGCTGACAATCCTATGAGATTATTATTTTCCCCGTTTTATAGATGATGAAACCGAAGCTTGCCCATGGTTACTCATGTACATGACACAGCAAGTGATTAGCAGTCAGAACTCAAACCCAAGCTCCAGAATAGGGCCTTACCTAGGTGGCCATGCTGTTCTTTGGCGAGAAAGCTTCATTTTCTTCACTTTGCTGTTACTCTTATCAGTGACTGGCTAATTAGGATGAAGAGGGAAAGGAGGAGGCTGCTTCAGGGCCCTGTGGGGCAGAAGGATAGGGCCACTGCATGGGGGGTTAGTGGGAATGGAAGGGGCCTAGATGAGGTTTAGCCAAGTACAGGGAGAACGGAGGAGGAGGAAGAAGCTGGGAGCTCTGTGGGAGGTGGGGGCCCTGGAACTCCTTTGCTGCCTTTACTGAGGATGCTTAACTTGCCTTTCCTTTTTTTCCAAAGACCACACAGGTGAGCTTCACACCAGGAGGTGCTCAAAGCAAGGTGGAGGGGTGGGGGGAGCCATGGTCTCTTTTAAACAGAGTAGGTGAATGTCTATACCACTTGCCTCCATCCTGTGTGTCAGGTTGTTCTTAAGAAAGAGGGAGGCCAAGAGGCCTGAGCGTGACTGGGGTGGCTTGACATAGGGTAGTGGATGGGTGGGCTCCAGCATGGGATAATGCTCCTGGGAAAAGGGAACAGGGCAGACATGGAGGGGTTCCCTACCCACGGCAGAAGAAGGATGGGGCTTTAAAGAAAATAAGGAAGGAGCCCCACTCCAAGGCTGCTATGGCTGACAGGTGGAAGGAAGAGCTATAGGCCAAGTCATGCGATAGGCTGGGGTAATAAGTAGAGCTGGCAGTAGGGAAAGGGGTGCTTAAGAGTTTCCAAATGGTCCCTAAAAACACCCCTGGGCCTCATTGGGTCCCTCCAAGGAGTGGTAACAAAGGACACTCAGAAGGTGCAGGGAAATTCATTATAAGAGTTGGAGGGGATGCTTGATACCCCCAGTGTCACTGTCTGCGGGGAAGGACAGAGCCTCGTGTGGGTTGCCTTGAGCAGAGAAGTGCTGTGGAGTGGGGAGCTGGCCTGGAGTGAGCCCAGCTGTGAAACCCCTAGTACAGCAGCATGGACTGAGCAAGCAAGGCCAGAGTGCTTTCTGTAAGAGCTGGTTGGTTGCTCATGAGTTTGGGGATGATTATGCTGGAATCAAAGACAGGCTGCAGGGTGGAGGCAGCAGGTGTTTATGCGTCAGTGTGCGGGTGAGTGTGTACATGTTGGCATGCATAGCTATTGGACTAGCTGTTTGCTTAGCTTAGTCTCACATTGTCCCTCCTGTCCCACACCTTGGCTGTGTATTTAGTGCTGTCCTCACATTTCTGTTTCCTCACATTAATTCCTGATTCCGTGCACTTTGTTTGTGGTGGCTGTGGCTGCAGTTGCTGTAGCTCCCAGCCCTCTGTCCCTCTAGTTATGCTCTGCAGCTCTTAGTCCTTCTAATCAGTATCCCATCCTGCTTTTTCCAAAGATATGCAGACTTGCTCATTTAAGCTACAATAATTAAGAAATGCAGGGGCCCAGTATATACTCACTAACCTGAAACCCCTTTTAGTTGCAAGGCCAAATGCTTGGAATGGCTTTGGGGCCGATCAAAATAAAAGATCTAAGGCTTTTAATCAAGAACCCAGGGCTGAATGGTACAGAAAACAATCCAGGCACAGGGACATTACAGACAAAGCTATGGAAGTTTGCCTTGGGGGCAAGTGCAGTGACTGGTTCCTTGCACTGATGGGGAAGAAGTGGTGGCAGCTCAGAGGAATGGAAGAGGATGGTGAAGTCTTTCTCTTGGATGAGAGGAGAAATGGCCTGGCGGGTTACTTTCAGGTCTGCTATGGGTACCTTGAAAGGGCAGGGATGGGGCTGTCTCAGCTGTCTGTGAATCAGAGAAAAAGCACCCTGGTTCAGTGTGGGTCAGACTTGAGCATCTTTTCTACAGAGGGAGAGGGGGAAGGAGAAAAGGGAGGAGCAAGAAAGGAAGGTGTGTGTGTGTGAGAGAGAGAGACAGACAGACACAGAAAAAGAGAGGGAGAGGGTGACCAAGGTGGAAAAAATGTACTTGTCTAGTATCTAGACAGAAAGACTGCAAAGACAGATTATCCTGGGAGACAGTAAAGAGTGTAGACTCTGGAGTCAGACTTCAGACTGCTGGTTCAAATCTCTGCTCTACCACTTATCAGTTAAACTCTCCAAGCCTTGATTTTCTCAGCTATAAAATGGAGATAATAATAGCACTTCTCTCACAGCGCGAATGTGAGGAGTACATGAGATAATACATTAGAAGTGCTTACATAGTGCCTATCAATAGTTAAGTCTCATAAATGTTGGCAATATAAAAATTATTATAATTTGCCTGTCCTTCCTAAACATAAAAGAACATGAGGGAAGGAGGAACAGGTCTGAAAGATCTCTCATATTCTGTCTTGCAACAAATGTACTGCATTAACGGCCTCATGCAGGAGCCAGTAAGGTTGCCTGGATGACTTTTGCCCTCTTTCTCATGTGTGGTGCCTTTACCTCATCTGCAATCATCCGTTTCTCCAATGATCCCCTTTTGATCTTTGTCCTCTTGATGCCTCCCTCATAATATATTGCTTTAACAGTTCCAGACCCAGAGAATGCTGGTATGGTGGAAAGAGCATGACCTTTGGAGTCAGGCCAATTTGAAGTTCTTCTTTAGCTACCTACTAGCTGTGTGACCTTGTTTAAGTAGCTTAACTTCTCTGATCTTCAGTTCCCTTCTCTTTAAACAGTTCTGCTGCCTCCCTGTTAGGGTTCTTGTAAGGATTACATGTATAAAGCCTAGCACAGGGTATGGCTAATAAAAACGTAATACATATTGGCTTCTTTTCCCTTATTGTAGGTCCATAAACAACTGACCTTTTTGGTCTCTTTGTATAACCACGTGAGCATTAGATATGTAGAATTCTAAAATGTCAGAGTAGACAAGACTCAGAGATCAATCAACTGTAATTACTTTTCTCAGTAATTCCACTGATAAGAATCCTCAACACATGGTTTTGTCATCCATCCATGTTCTCGTCTCCTTGTTAACTGCTAGTTAGGGAGGTGAGGTTTAGTTACATTGGAGGTAGAGTATCAGGAAATTTCAAATATATTCTCTGGGGAGGTGTCACTGTATGTGTCATCCCTCAACAGCAACAACAGAAGAACATTGCACTGAGTCTGAGATATTTTGGGAAATTGTAAGATACCTATAGTTGCTGTGGATACACAAATGCCTACTTTTGGAAGCCACTTTTTCTCTCAAAACAGCCTTCACTGTATTTTCTTTGGGTGGCTGCTGACAATTGTGTTTGGTGGGTTTTTCCTTCACCAGTGGTTTTCAAACTTCAGGATGCACCAGAATCACCTGGGGGGCTTGTTAAAATACAGATTTTCGCATTTCTAACCAATTCCCAGGTGACACTGGTTCTGCTGTTTGGGCACCCACTTTGAGAACCACTGTCCTTCCTCAGAGTCAGGAGATAAACAACCACAATCCACCGTGAAAGCCCAGCCTACCTTCTGACACTTCTTTTACTATAGCAATAATTTATCTACCTTGAGTGAAGGGTTGGGGACTATGCAATAAGAAATGATTTTGCCAATTCTCAGGAAAATGAAAAATGCCAGTATTCCAATAGTTCTGATGATGAGTTAAGACCGACATAAAATAGGAGCTCTGAAACTTTTCTCTGAAAGAGTGGTTTTTGCTATTTAATGTGGAAATAGAAAGTAGCGAGTATCCAACCTGCCTTTACCCACACAGATGACTTTTCTCTTGCTTTTTTTTTTTCTCTTTACCCTTCTCATTTACTTTTTCTTTCCAAGACAGCCATAAAATATAATAGAAGTAACCAAAATATATTGAGAGCAAAATCCTTGTTCAAGTGTCTTTATGGTAATAGCACTCAACTTACTTGCATTAAGAATTGCTGAGCGGGGGGTGCTGTCATTCCAAAGCAGAAGCCCTGGCCCCGTTTGCAGAGATGATAATATAGTAGCTTGGGAAACAAGACCACACTTTGGGAAACATTGTTTTGTAGCACTCTACTGTCAGGTAAAAGTGCCAGTTGCTATTGGAGACTCTGAAAAGATTTGCTAAGTGAGGCTAAGTGAGGCAGGAAAAGCTACTACACCGCCAGCTCGTTTTTAAACTTCAAGTCTAACATTAGCTTCCCACAGAGACTGGGTGATGGAAGAGTCCAGGTAGTGAATTAAAATTCTGAGCTCTGTTAGTATAGGTTTGATTCCTCTTTCATGTGTTGCCCCTTCTTATGGTCAGTGGTCTCCTTCTGAAATCACTGCCAGGATTCAGTCTCATTTCTACTATCCTCGCATCTAGAAAATTCTCAACACCTAGTTGGTCTTTCAGGAATGTTTTTCTTCTCTCTTCTCTTGAAAGAAGGTCCTTGAGCAGTTAATTTAAAGCTGCTTTGAAGAGTCCTTTGGATCCTCTGAGATCCTCATGGGTGGTTTTCAGGGAGTAGAGAGATTCCAAGCTGCTGGGGCTCTGGGCTGAAACCCAACTTGGATCAAGCCTTTCTGATGATCAGTTTTACTACCTGACTTTGTGAACGACATCTCTGAAAGAAGGAGTGATTGCCTAACAAAGATTATTTAATACTTATTATGTGCCAAACATTGTGATGTTTCCAAAAAGTGAAAATGAATCTGTTGGAGCAGTGCTTGACTAGCCATCTGGCTACATCAGACTCATCTCAGGAGATTGTCCTAGAATCTGAATTTTTAAGATCCTCAGGTAATTCTGATGGCCAGTCTAGTTTGGGAGTCACCAGGTTAGACCCATGTCTGTCAAACTTGCCTGATATTATGGATCACCTGGGGACCTTATTAAAAATACAGACCCCCAGGCTCCAACCCAGGACTACAGAGTCAGTCTCTCCCACAAATAATCCAAGAAGTTTTGGAAACCCTGTTCTAAAGCAGGCTGTGTTTGGTCAATTTTTTATGTCTGCACAAGTTTGAAAGCATAGTAAGTAGGCAGATGTTATGCTTGGTTGTGATAACAAGCAGTTTAGCTTTTGTTGTTTTACCCTGGCATACTTTACAGATCTCCTTTAACTACACTGCTCCTTTCGGTATTTATATTGACTCCTGATTACAGGAATCACCCTCAACAAATGGTCCAACTCCTTCCAAGTGCCCCTTCCTCCCACCAGCACTTTATCTGGGCTTCTGAACTGGCAAGCAAAGTAAGGCTGGAAAAACACCCTTTCCCATTTCATGAGCCCAAGAATGCTGGTTAGACATTTCCACACAAGGAAACTTTATTAAAAAACAAACTAGACATGACAAGAAAACAAGCTAGACATGAACTGGGCTTCCAAAATGCAGGTTGCTAGTCATAACCTTATTTAGAAACTTAACCAGCACATTTATGGGGACTCTAGGTCCAACCCGCTTTTCCTTGCTTCATTCCTGTTTGGGTTGAGACTTGGAGCAATTATTCCTTACAAAAACACTCAACCCTGAGACTTATCACCATTTGGGATGGGTGTCCTGAATCTTGCAGGGTCCAAGAAACTGCACCTCAGTCTTGTCCTCTCCAATGTGTTCCCTCTGGCCTGGCACTGAAGCAGTCACTGTGACTCCTTCAGATCATCCCTGATCACTGTTCTTGTGTGCTCCCCCATCCAGCCTGCAGTGGGGCTTCCCAGGCAACGGCAGTGTGGTCTCGTAGATTGTGGGCTTTGGATTTGGACAGACCTGAGCTACAGCTACTTCTGATTTACTTTTGGAGAGACTCTGGGCAAGTTATTTAACCTCCCTGAATTATTTTCCCTATCCATGCATTGGGAGGGATAATACGAACTCTGTGGGGTTGAGGTCATATAGAATAAAATGTCTGACCTATAACTGATATTAAATGCTCTTACCTTGGGACTTTATTAAGGAAAACATTACCAACTTGTAGTTGTCCAATAATGCCCCCTTCCCCAGTTTCTTCTGCCCAACTTATAATCCCTTCCCCCTTCACTCTCCTGGGGTGGAGCTGGTATTGATATTTCTAGATTTCTGAATATCTTACCCTTACCCTCAATTTAATTCCCTCTGTCCTTTTTGGGTTCTTGTAGGATACTCATGACCTATCTGTGTGTGAAGGAAGCTGGCTCTACCGTTTAACAAAGCTTGTTTCATTACCTCAACTCTTGCTTCAGGAGAGTATTTGTTGCTTCATGTTTCCCAACATCCTTGACATATCAGACCAGCTCATTCCAACCACCAGAAACAGACTTCCTGGGTGCTTTTTGTACTGAGTGGAGATGAATGAATGATACACCATAACCTAAGCCTTCCTGAGCTGAATTGGTTTTCTAGTTTCTCTTTAATGACTCATTACTTAAAAGTACACCCTCTCCCTATCTCTTCCCACAGTGACCCCACATTATAGAATCACTACAGTCCTACTATAAAAAAAAAACTCCTGCTATAAAGTGACAGTTACATCTGGGGAAGAGCAATCATTCTAACCACCACCTCTGTGTTTCCTCTCATGTGCTTATTAATCCTTATGCACCGCCCCCCTTCCATCTGCTGCCCAGATAGTCCATTCTTCACCACCCCAGCTGGTCCTTGAGTCAGGGGCAATCTTTACTGAGATTATTTCATCCTTGTATCCATCACCCATTCCCACAGGGCCTCGGGGTCCAGGAAATCACTGCATGGTTAGTGCGGGAGGTGGGGGTGGAGGAGAGAGGTGAGGGAAGGAGGGTCTGCTGTCTTTCTCTTCTTGGAATAAATGGACATTCTGAACGGGGCCTCTTCTGTGGGCCCTAATTGTTTATTTTGTTACAGTTCATGCTCCATTCTCACTTTCCATCTGCCTTTCTCCTGTAATTCTGTATTCCCCAGTGACTGAACTGCAGAAGCCAGGCTGGAGAGACTGCAGATGGTACACTGGTCTAAAGGGGGCCTCTTAATGTTTGCCCTTAACTTTCACAGCTCCCTACAAAGCTGAATGCTGCTTTGTTTAAAAAAAAAAAATTTTTTTTTTTTTTTAAACAACTTCGAACGGATAGGAGAGTTGCAAAAATAATACAAAACCAATACAGAGAACTCTAATATAACCCCTGTCCAGATCCCCAGATGCTGCCTTTCTTTTAACCCTGTGCCTTTTAACTTCTGCTACAAGCTTCTCCAAACTTGTGTGTTTCATGACCTTTGACATGCTACCAGGACATATCAGTCACCTGGAAGGGAGAAAAGTAGAAAGGATGGGAGGAGCAGGCTGACTTGTGGGGACCAGTTGCCTTCTCCATAGGTTAAGGGTGACTAGGCTTCTCAAGGTAACAGTGTTTCCATCCCATTGTGCAGGGGGGCACGCCACACACTCCCTTTCTCTCACATGCTCTCACTCTCTCTTGCTTTTCTCTCTCTCACACACAAACCAGTTACTTATTATCTCCATTTAACTCCCTTCAAGCAGCACAAAAACGAAAGCACATTAAGTGCTTTCTGTGTTGATTTGATTTTCTTTGTTTGCTGGTCCTGTGGCCCAAATAACCAAGTAAATATTCAATTTCATGTGCATGGATGATTTTAGACCCTTTTAACCAAGATAAAATAAAAGAAAGAAACCACCTGGGGGTTGGCACAGAGTTAACCCATCCAACCAGCTTCTCTCAATTCCCTTTTCTCTTTCTGGTACTTAGGAAATATTCCTCTTCAGCAGGTCCACTTTGCCAGCCCACCCACAGGACCTCCCTGTGCCACTAGCTCGTAAAACCCACCAAAGCAAGGTCCTTTACTTAGGGCAGGGATCTACCCATATCTGAGCTGCTAAGTGTTTGGAATGTTTATTTGTGGAGCAAATATGGGTGGATTAGAAAATTGGTATTTCTGGTCTGTACCATGTAGAGAAAAACTAACCAGGTTATTTTTTGTTCTTTTGTGAGAAGTTTGGCTATGGTCATCTTATGGCCATATTGAAAAGTGTTTGATAACGTCTCCCCCTTGAGTTTGATCCCCCACAGCCTCTTATCAGAACTTCCTGGAGGTCTAGCTCCATTCTCCCAGAATTCCTTGGCCCTGACATGTTCTCAGCTTTAATCTCTTTGTTGGCTTCCAGGGAAGGACATGGCAGCTGTGCAAAGGACCCTGATGGCTCTAGGCAGTGTTGCAGTCACCAAGGATGATGGCTGCTACCGGGGAGAGCCATCCTGGTTTCACAGGTAAAAATCCCTCCCGGGATCCCTGGAGCAGAGGATGATTTTAATCGGAGGGAACTCTTCAAAGGCTACTTAAAAGCAAGCACTCACAGCTCTGCAACTCAATCCCCCAGAGCAAGGGAAGACTGCTTCATCTGTTCAGGCCAACATCGCACCCAGGAAAGAATCATTGGTCCTTTCCTATTCATTGCCAGGGTCTTTCAGCTCTGCCCAGGTTCCATTTCTCCTGAGGGCAAGCAGGACTAGATAGTCATCTTCAGAGGTGGCTTGATGTCTGAACTGGTTTTATTATGACTCAAGCAGCCCGAATCTACTATATTTTATTTTATTTTATTTTATATATTATTTTATTTTAGCACAATGAAGGATAAACGTGTCGTCTTTGGGACAGTCCTAGTTAATGCCTATTGTCACAGGATATTTATTAACAGCACCTTCTTTCACTCTCAAAGCGTCCTGGTGTCCTGGTCTGGATAATAAATGATATGGTCATCTCAACAAAGGGCCTTTTCCCAAAGTGATTTGTGTTATTTTTTGGAGGGTGATGTTGTGGGAGCTTAAGTTCTAACCCAAAAGCTTAGTGATGGATCAAGAGAAAAGATCATGTGGTAACACATAAGTGACTCTACATTTCCCTGATACCCTTTTCTTCTCCTTGACTGTTTAGAAGGTACCAGCCTGTGTTATTTTAAAGGAACCCTGGCACAAAAACCTCCTAAATATTGGCCAGCTAAAACCCTGGTTCTAGTCCCAGATCTACCAGTGACTCACTGTGGTCTATACGGCCCTCGAAACCAAAATTATGTACTATCTGGCTCTTTCCCTAAATTTGCTGACCTCTTATCTCGAGTGAGACATTTCCCCTGGGTTAACTCTGTTTCCTCAGTGCTAAAATGGAGCATTCATCCTTGGCCGTATAGAGGGAAGGGTGGAATGGGATGATTAATAGAGTTAAGAGACTTGACTTGTTTCGTAAGAAGAGCTGATTTTAATTTCACGAGATTATTGTGTGAGGGAGGGTGAGAAAATACTGCCTGAGATGGCACAAAGTGGTGGGAGAAGGAGTGAGTGGAGGGAAGGAAGAAAGAGGGAGAGCTCAGAGTGAAGGCCCTCAGGGAAGCAGCCCCAATTCTGCTCTCTTTGGTGGAAACCTGGGAAACCATCTGGACTTCTGCAGGGAAGGAAGCTGATGTAACCAATCACGATGTAGGGCCTGTTCTATTACCCACTGGGGCCCCCTAGATGCACGATCTCGAGAAGGGTTTGACAACTGGCAGAATGATATTATTCCGTCTCATTCCCTTCGCCCAGGAAAGCCCAGCAGAACCGGAGGGGTTTCTCAGAGGAGCAGCTTCGCCAGGGACAGAGCGTAATAGGCCTGCAGATGGGCAGCAACAAGGGGGCATCCCAGGCGGGCATGACCGGGTACGGGATGCCCAGGCAGATCATGTGAGACTCCGCGTCCCGCCCCGCCCCGGTGGAGAGGGCGAATGTTCCACGCACCTTCTCTACGAAAAAGAAGTAGCTAGTCACCTGCCCTTCTCCTCTTTCTCAAAGCTCCTGTCCTTGGTTTTTGCCAGTGCTGCATTTCTGCTGAGAATCCACGTTGCCTACTGCTGCCACCTTCTGTTCCTTTAGAACTATGCAAAGACTCCGCTTTCTTCTTCCCGAGCTCCTCCTTCGCTCCCACGTCTTTGTTTGATTATTTATTTATTTATTTGCCAATTATTTCCCTCCTCGACTTACAGAACACACCCAATAAAGAAGTTAGTCTTGTGTGTTAAAATGTAAAGTTCGTTCTTTGCCTGTGGGAGTTTTGCAGGCAGGGCTGTTTCCCCCATCACTCAAGAGGCCAGCTCGAAGGAAAGCAGCTTAAACTTAAAGAAATTCAGGTGAGCTATGAGGAAGCCCTTGCAAGTTTATAACGTTCATCTTGGCACTTGGGGTAGAAAGTTTAGGAACAGTCGTGCCTAGTCTGAGAGCCTAAGGCCATGAACTCAAGAACAAAGTTTTGGCCCCACATATTGCTTGAGTACCTCCTTTGTGCTTATTATGGTTGACCCTGAAGGGGTCACAGAAATGAGCAAGACAAAGCCCCAGTTTTTAAGAAGCTCTCTTATGGATGTCCAGGAAGTATTTGATGGCAAATGGACAGAACTGGTGGATAAATGGGTGGTTTTGTCAAATGGATAGGTGCCTCCATGGGGGAATAAATAAGCAGTTTTTAATTTTTTAGCAATAATTTTCACCCTCCAAGACAGATCCTAGTTCTGAAGGTGATGTTTCTATAGTTCCCTTATCAGCCAGGAATTACAGGGAATGTAGACTTTTCTCCTAAAGTCGTTTATACGGCCTAAACCCCTAAAACTCTTGGATATGCCCATGATCTAGCTAAGATGGTTAGGTTTGTAAGATTTTCTCACCCGTAGTGAAATTAAGAGAGCAAATAAGATGGGACCAACAATTCCTTTTATTTTCTATCCATAGAAACAAGAAAAAAAATGATACATTCAGTAAAAAAGGAAAGTATACTTTTCCATACAATGAATTATTAATTTAAAAAATAAAATAAATGACACTGTAGTCATTACCACACTCTAAATATTTGGGTGGTGGTTTTCCAGACTGTATTCTTTGCACTCTAGGCTTCTGTAGCAATTTCTACAGGGTCACCGTGGGGACAGAGAGGCTGAGGAGGCAGAATCCCAGGTTCCCTACTACTGCGTGAACCAAAGCTGCTCTGATCTTTCACATATTGAGTTTCAGCATAAGATTTTTTTTTTATTAGAGGAATTATAGGTTTACAGAAAAATCATGCAGAAAATAAAGGTTCCCATATAGCCCCCTTCCCACAGTTTTCCCTTTTATTAGCACTTTGCATTAGTGTGTTGTTTTTGTTACAATCAATGAAACAGTTATCATAATTGTACTAACTGTAGTCCATAGTTTACATTAGTATTCATTTTTTTTGTGTGTTATACAGTCTTATGGTTTTTTTAAATTTTTTATTCTAGAAACATGTGTAATACCTAAAATTAACCACCTTTTAACCATATTCAAATATCTAAATCAGTGATATTGTGCTACCATCACTACCATCCATTACCAAAACTTGTCCATCACCTCAAATAGAAATTCTGTACCAATTAAGCATTAACTTCCCATTCTCTACCCCACCTTGGCCCCTGGAAACCTGTATTCTCATTATTGACTCTATACATTTGTTTATTCTAATTATTTCATATCAGTGACATCAACATCATATAGTGTTTGTCCTTTTGGGTCTGGCTTATTTCACTCAACACGGTGTCTTCAAGGTTCATCCATGTTGTCACATGTTTCAGAACTCCATTCCTTTATATGGTCAAATAATATACCATGATATGCATATAACATATTTTGTATATTCATTCAACTGTTGATGGTCACTTGAGTTGCTTCCATCTTTTGGTACTCATAAATAATGCCACTATGAGTCCCTGCTTTCAATTTTTGGCAGTATATAACTAGAAGTGGAATTGCAAAGTCATATGGTAATTCTGTACTTAAATTTCTGAGTAAACTTCAAATTGTTTTCCACAGTAACTACATCATTTTACATTTTTGCCAACAATGAACAAGTGTTCCTGTTTCTTCACAACTTCTCCAAGACTTGCCATTTTCAGTTTCTTTAATAGTAGCCTTTATAGTTGGTGTGAAATGGTATCTCATGATGCTTTTGATTTGCATTTCCCTAATGACTAATGATGTGGAGCATCTTTTCATGTGCATAATTGGTCATTTGTATGTCATCTTTGGAAAAATGTTCAAGTCTTTTGCCCATTTTTTAAAAAAATTCAGTTTTATTGAGATATATTCATATATCATAGTCATCCGTGGTATACAATCAACTGCTCACAGTACCATCATATAGTTGTGCATTCATCACCC